>NC_136063.1:2033817394-2036271394 GCF_964261635.1 Lissotriton helveticus
TAATGGGATCTTTTGAAGGTGAACAACAAGAGGGAATTTAAATGCATATTACCGATGACACGTGCCCTTTTTTGCAAGACAAATTGGGTGTTTCATTATAAAAGGTTTAAACCTTTGTCGCAGACACTTTAAAATCTAATGAAAGTTTCACAGAGCGATTACTGTCGGATTCTTTTCTTTCTTTCAAACAGGAACATTCTTTGTGACTTTGTTATATTGCAATATAAAAGCAAGGCTGCTTACTGCTCGCTATTCACACATTCAATCAATTACCGTGCCCGCATCCCTGGAGGGTGTTTAAGATGATTTAAATAGGTGGCAGTTCACAACATTTTTATGAATTAGGCGACTGTGTTCATGTAAATAAAATTAGCATACTAACTAGAATACTTTACATACTGCTGATCCAGCTAGGCCTTGTGGGAGGAGGCTATCAATAAAGCCATTTCCAATGAGGCTTGATCTAAGAGCAAAACCCATATCTAAAAAAAGTATTTGTATAACGAAAGATATGGACGTTGCAGATGTGAAGGGGGTCCATGACTCATAAATTGCTTCGCTTTGTGCAGCAACTGCTTCAAAAATCCACATCAAAACGATATTTCCATGTTTATTGCCAAATGCTGGTTCTAAATTATTCCCATTGACCAGCAGAATGCTGAACTGGGAATCACGTTTTATCTTTTTTACCAGGAGGAATTTTAAAATGAGGGATGGGTTTTAAAACGCATGTTTATGTTAATAAAAAAAGGTCAGGAAAAAACATCATCCATAATAACAGTAACATTCTAACAGTATATTTAATCTTACATATTTTAATAACTTATTTAATGTGTGTGCTGGTACTAAACCAAGATACATCATCCTCGTGAATTAAACGCCATGCATGTTTTTTCAGTATGGTACAAATCTGTTCTGGGAAGGAGGACATTCGTCAAGGAGTGACTAAAGCGGTGTCTGCTGGCTTAGTAGTCTAATACAGCCAGTTTAAGGGCCTGTGTTTGACCTCCTGGCCACAGGTTCGAATCCTGGCAAGTCTACTCAGCCTTTCATCTTTTTGAGGCTGATAAAATGAGTACCAGTGAGCTGAGTGCCAAGATACCCTTCAGGGTGAACGTGTGCTTTACAAATACATATGTTATGTTATGGAGAAGAGGAATGACAATAGTTGCTGCTCAAACAGGTCATCTAATGCTCTTTTGTAAAATACACCTACTGCCACATCTTCCACTGGATTACTTTGACATTACTTTTAAACATGGAGTATACCTTGACATCAACAAATTATACGGCTCATATACAAGATCTAGTATACAGGACGTCATTAAACTCTGATGGCCAGATTATAGCACTGGCTGTGCTACAGTCTGTTCTTATTATTTTGACTCAGGACACTGTGAGGCTTCCAAACACCCCTGCTTAGTGCGTTTGATCTGTCCCCTTTTAAGTGAGCCCACTGCAATGTGGCATACACTGTAGATTTACACTACCCACATAAGTGACTATAATAAGATGGCATCAGGGCTACCCCTTCAACTCTGAAGTGCTGTAGGCTGCAGGCCAAATATGAGGTAAACCCATGTCAACATATATCTCTTTAGCTGGTTTAAAAGCCTACTGTGAAAAATTGGCTAAATCACTGGTAGAAGCCCACAGAGCATAGGTGCATTACTGAGCCATGCTAATATGGAGCTGCCATGTCTTTGTACTAAAAGTGTTATTAACTCCAAAACCTGAACTAGCCTCAGTATTTTTGTCAATGCCTTCTTTAAGGATAAAAAGTCTGTTTCTGGAACTTGACGTAGGGAGTCAAGTCAAACTTAATTATCGCAGGATTTTGCTATAAATTAAGGTAACATACCGATCCAGCCCTATGGAGGCCTCCTCAGTCTCCACATCTTGCTGTGTCCTCCTGCAAGATATTGAGCTATGGAAAAGTAAAGTTTGAAAATTTAGGCAAGTGATTCCAGGGAGAATGCAACCTCAGTGGCAGCATATTTTAAGATGATCCCGGTAGGAACATCCAGTACTAGTCAGTAAATTGATAGATGGTGGTCTAGTGACGTGTTCTGCTTAATCGAAAGGATTCTTCCCTCTTCTCATCAGTGTGGGGCTGAGCAAAATGACAGAATTCGAAACTCAATGGAGAATATAGAAGTCTACTTGAGAGGAAAACAATATGAAGTTAAGTGCGTATTTCTAGTCAACTTTTAGGTCTGGAGTGAGAATCAGGATTGGACCCTGATGAAATTTAGAAACTCCTAGTTTGTTTTTCCTTATCAGGCCTTGCAGGACCAGTGGTTGGCCCTGCGTGATGCTGGACTTACTACAATACCATCATTAAATGATGTCCCTTTGAGGCAGGCTTTTCAGCAAACACTGTGCTCGCCACTAAGTCTGACACAGTCACGGTCTGGATAGGTTTGGCCAAGGGGAATGTGGAACTGGTGAAGTTGGACTTTATCAACTTAACGAGGTGTTCCTTTGCGGTTTTAGCAGCTGCGGTTTGTGCAGGTAAGCGCGGTGGGGCTTTTGAAGTCGACATAAAAGGATTTATTTAATTTTTCCTATTCCGTCGTCTGTTGACATCCCCCCTCCTGCCCCACCCCACCCCACCGTCCCAGCACGCTTACCTGCACAGACTGCCGCTAGGTTTTAGACAATTTCCAGGTTTTGTGTAAGTGCTAATATCAATGTCATACAGGTGTGTTTTTGATTTGTATTTGTTTCTAAAAAGCAGGCCCTCATTTGTGTGTGCTGTAGGAAAGATGCTTTGCCCATGGTCACATGCACACATGACACAAAACAGCTTTTCTGTCAGTGTTTAGTGTGAGCTCGACACCAGCACTTAATTGTCAACATCAGGCGCTGTCTGGCTAATTTAGAGATGCCCACAACATCAGTTAATTATTAATTTAATATACATTAAAAATGACTATCACCTGCTGCCCAAATCATTCTTATAGCTTTGGGGCATGTAATATTCTTTTATGTCATACTTGGAGGAGTTTGATGGTTAGCAGGCACGGCCCGTGCAGGGCGTTATACCGGGGCGGTGACGTCAGGCAGGGGAGGGTCAGGGTGGGGGGTTGTAAAATGCGGAATATGGACCATTACAGGTAAGTACCGAAAACAATAAATAAAACGGATTTCGTTACCTGCGCTGCATCGCCAAATGTGATGCAGCGCGGGCAACAATTTTTTTTTTCCGGTACTTACCTGTAATGGTCCATATCCCGCATTTTACACCCCCCACCCTGACCCTCCCCTGCCTGACGTCACCACCCTGGTATAACGCCCTGCACGGGCCGTGCCTTATGATTAGTATTTGTGTTATTACTATCATTGGCAGCCGGCGTGCAATGCCCATTGTGCTCAAAGGGCTTCAAACCCCCACCCTCCATCGTGTGGGTCAGCCCGGCTGAGGCAGCTTACCAGCCACACACACAGCCACACCCAAGTACTTCACAGGTCTTTAAAACACCATTTACTTGCTAACGAGGCTTTGCTGTGTTTTCACCCCTTCTTAGAGCCCCTGCATCTCCACTCCGCATATTGCTGGGAGAATAAGCCCCCCCCTACATTTTTACCAGCCTCCACCCCCCTCCTCCCCCCGAAATGTGGCTCTAGTTGCGCCTCTGATTGGCAGCATAGCAGGAGCAATGTGTGGTGCAAGCTGCAGTGGCCTCCGCACGAAGGCCCCTGCACTTTTTTATATTTCTTTTTTACAAATTAAGCTCTGCTTCCTGGTGCCTCTGTTCTAGAGCCTGCCACCGTGCACAGGAGCTTCGAGGATTTTAAACTCAAAGTCATAATAATGTCATAAGGTAAGAGCAAACAATCTTTCCTCTAACGTGCGTTCATGCCACAGGTGTGCCAGTCCTCTTTTGCTTTCGCGCTTTCTCACATAACCTCCACCGGTCTCTTTCTCCCACATCAATTTAGAAGGTATTGATTTTGTGTGAAGCCGATATAAAGCCAGGCAGCTTGGAGGGGGAGCTGGCTCTGGCTCGAGACACCGCGTTCAGCGAGGCACGCCTGAAGGGCAGGAGGCCTTTTCAATCATCTAAGAGCCTTGCTAATTGCACTGTTATTTTGTTTCCATAATACTCTTTAAAAGCTGGCAGACAGGGATGGCGGCGCTTTCAGAGGATTCCCTTAAAAAATCATTAACAAAGCCAAAAGCATGGGGTTTTCTACGGTGCATGCCTATGGAGAGACGCAACTCTTGGTGACGGACAGCCAGATTCATCAAGCAAAATTGCGATCGCAATAGCTGCGAATTAGCTATTGCGATTGCAATTTACAGAAAAGCAATTCATGATGTGAAAAACACAGAAATTGCGAATTCTCAAAATTAAAATAGCGAAATCGCAAAATAATTCGCAGAATCTAGGAGGAACCCCTATAGCGATTCGGAAATAGCGAGAATCCATGGATTCTGCGATTTGTTTTGCAATTTCGCTAAATAATCGCAAACGCAATTCATGAAAACTCGCAATTACCGAAAAAGTAGAAAATCGCTATTTGTGACGCGCAATTTAAGGAGAACCAAAAGCAGGTGGTAACCATGAAGGGAAAAAAAAAAAAAAAAAAGCTAACGAGCCACAGGTGCAGTCCTGAACAAACACACTTAAGAAATCACAGTAGGAGCATGAGGACTCTCACAATGCCAGGACTCCACATGGTGGTCAGGCGGCGAAGGCTCCAGGCTGCAGCACGGAACAGACGCAGGATCCAGGCGTGAAAATTCTGCCAGCGGGTCACCCTCTGGGCCAAACTGCGGAGCAAATTTACTCTAAGTACCGTCTGAATGGGGCAATGATCATCAAGCTGATCCGGGACCTAGACCCCCTGATGCAGCACCCAACAAGGAGGATCAATGCCATGCCCACAAATGTCCAGGTCTTGTGCAGCCTGCACCTACTGGCCTCCGGAAGCATCCAGGGGATAGTCGCTATTGCAGGGGGGATATCCCAGAGCACCATGTCCCGCTGCCTAAGGAGTTTCCTGGAGGCTATGCTGACCCGGCTACACCACTACATTTCATTCCCGACCAGCCAACAGGACTTGAATGAGACCAAGCTTCATTTCTACAACGTTGCACAATTCCCACATGTAATAGGATGCATTGACTGTACCCACATCCACATCTGCCCACCAGCACAAACGGAATACATGTACCGCAACCGCAAGTCCTACCACTCCCTCAATATCCAGTTGGTGTGTAACGCTAAGACTATCATCACGGACATAGTGGCACAATACCCAGGGAGCACATATGACTCCTTCATATTCCGGCACAGCGGCATTCACACACGACTGGCCAGGGGAGACTTTGGCGAAGGACACCTACTAGGTAAGTACACATGCCCCCAAATTGTACACTGTGATCATGTAGCTGCGCAGAAAGGCACTCACCCTCTGCTCTTTTCATTTAGGTGACAGCGCCTACGGTCTCCGTGAGTACCTCCTCACCCCATACCTCAACCCTGCAACACCACAGCAACGGCGTTACAATGCTGCACACATACGCACAAGAAATTGCATTGAGAGGACATTTGGCCTTTTGAAGAGCAGATTCCGCATACTTCACAAGACTGGTGGGGCCATCAAATACGAGCCTGAGGTCTGCTGCCGCATCGTGGCCGTTTGTGCAATCCTCCACAACATTGCTACCAAGCGCAGGATACCTGTAGAGATCTCTGGCAGTGAGTCGGAAGGGGACAACCGACCACCTGCACATGTGCGTCATGCACGGGGGGGGAATCCTGCAGAAGGACACAGGCGCCGCAACCAAATCACCATTAACTCTTTCTAGTGCACCCACTCCCCTCACCCAATACTTCACTCATGCATGACAATAGAAAAAATGACATGAGTCAGATTAACTTGAACAGAATATTTGTTATTGTTTTTTGCACAATAAAGTGGGAATTTCTCACACAGTAACATGAGAGCCATATTGAGTCATATGTCCCATGTATTTGAGGAGGGCATGCTTGTCTCAGCAGCATGGCCCTTCATTGTGCTTTACAAATGTTCAATGGCGCCTCCTGGCGGAGGCTCCCAATCTTCTTTCCAGCTCTTCCTCCGGATTTGCCCGTGAGGCAGCAGAGGGCCTGGTGCTGTGTCGGGGTGCTATCACCAGTGGCACGGATTGGCTGCTGTGGCTTGAATTAGCCTCACTAGTGTCATCCCCCCACCCGCCTGGCCATGGCCAGTTGCCTGCATACCCTGCACTGCAGTGGTCACTTGCTCCAGTGCCCTTGCGACATCCTTGCAGCACTGGAACATTTGCACTTGCATGGCCAAGGAGCGTCGTGAGAGCTGGGAGATGGCATTCCCTATGATAGAATTTGACCGCGTGTATGCAGACAGGCGGGTCAGCAGCTGCCGGTGTCTGCGCCGGTTGACGTCCCGCTGGCTATACATGGCCTGGGTGTTGGCCTCCACTGCAGCGGTCATCCTCTCCATCCTGTCTGACAGCTGTCCAACATTCCTAGCGGTCTTGTTGAGCTGTAGATGTATTGCTGCGAGAAGACGGGCTTGTGTCTGGTGGATGTGGAGCATACGGCGCTCAATTGAGAGCCCAGGTGCCCGCACATTCATCCCCCCTGCCAGCGCGTGGTGTGGTATTGAGCGGCTCCCTCACCAGTCCGCTGGACTGGCTCCTCACAGCGGCAGTGCGGCGGGTTTGCTTTCGTGCTGCAGCTGTTGTTGTCAGCCCCACTGGCGTGTTAGTCACACGCTCTGGCTGTGGTGCGCCTGTTGGCGCTGAGGTGGCACTGTCCACAGGGGCGGTACTACCGCTGGTGCATCAGCTTGCCCTGATGGTCCTAGTTGTGGGGATGGATGGACGTCTCCCTCGGTGTCCTGAGTAATGTCTTCAATTTGTAGGGCATCGCTATCCATACTGGGTACTTCAGCGCCACCTGTGATGTAAAGTGGACGTTGATTAATGACATGTATCTTACACATTGAAGGTTGCTACATGCATGCAGGCTACCATTCCCTGACTCGCTGCATGATTGACTCTCACTGAACAGGTCTGGCTGTATGGGGCTAGATGGTAAATGTGGTCAGACTACATGTCCCACAATGCAATAGGGCTTTTGTGGTGTGCTTTGGCTGCATGACTGGGGTTTCTAATGGGATGATCTGGGGTCATGGCCATTGTTAGGGGACAGGGTCGCAGTTGCATGGCACTTACCTTGTGAATCTTGGGTGGGTCGGGAGGAGTCCAGCTGGGTTACCCCCACGCATGCCTGGGGATTCAGGGTGTCTTCTACTCGGTCCTCAAGTGGGGTGTTGGGTTGGACAGTGGGCTCTCCTCCTCCTGTAGCAACACGCTCCCCTAGCCTCTCTGAGATCCTCTCCTTGGCCCTCCCTCTGAGGTCGTAACACCGTTTTTTCAACTCATCCACAGAGCGCTGGGTCACTCCAACAGAATTTACTTTTGCGCGGATGCGCAACCAAATCCTCCTTTTGACGGCCTCAGGCACCCTTCTTGAGTCCTTCCCAAAGAGGCGGTCGTGGTCCTTGCACACTCCCTCTATGCGATATTCAAGTTCTGGTTCCGAAAATTCTATTTTCCTTTTCCTTCCTGAGGAAGTTTCCCCTGCAGCTTCCTGTGACATGTTCTGCAGTGGGGTGTCTCCTGGTTTTCAGCTGGAGGTACTCTGGAGTGGAGCTCTGAGCAATGCTGCTTCCACTTCAGGCTCACAATGCAGAATGAGGGTGGAACCTGCCTACTTCCTGGTTGTGATGTCATCACTGTGCTCAAAATGCGACTTCCCGTTTTTGCGATCTCGCAATTAGCGAGATCGCAATTTGCGATTTCGGTAATTGCGAAATCGCAATTTCTACAAGGGTATCGGGCGATTCTGCGAATTTTATGCGATTTTCGGAAACTCGCAATCAGCGATTGCGGCCGATTGCGAATCGCTTTTTTTATCGCAATTTTTCTTGAATCCCATTCTGCGATTTCTAAATTGCGATTCGCTATTTCTCGCAATTTAGGAATCGCAGAATTTGAGATTGATGAATCTGGGGAGGAGTCTCAAAGAAATGCGGAAATGCACATTTGTAGCTCTACACAATGGGGGGAGGGCGAAGCGGTCAAACGCCCTGGAATTGGCACACACATTATAATATCTACTTGGATTACTTGAAGTTTTCTTCCTTTGGGTTTAGACATTAAAATCCTAACTTTTGCGGTCCTTTTCAGTTGCTTACAGCAACAAAGATCGCTAAATTTCCACCAGTTTTAAATTGGCTAAGAAGATTGTTTTAAATGTAACTTGTGAGAAATTAGAGCTTTAAAATGCATGTCCAAGGACATTTTGCCATTTTTCACTGCTTATATTTTGAAAAGCAGGAAACTTTGAACAATATGAAGGCCAATACTCGTGAAATATGTGAAACATTGCTCACGTAATACAAATGTCAAACACTTCCACTTTACACCTACAATTAAGTATACTTTTTGGCATTTGCTATTCCCGCATGCGTAAATGCATATTTCGCAGAATGTCTTAAAGTTACTGCAGTTACATATTATTTTCTATAGTTTCTTTTTCCTCATGGGGAAAATATTTGCAACTATACTATAACACTTTTTGGGGTGTCCTCTGCCCAGTCCCACAATGGAAGGGAATTTACTCCTGTGTTGGCTGTTTTCAGCACAGGAATGGACTGAGAACTGGTTTTTAAATACCCACAACATTTCCTGGGCGTGTGCACCACCGAATACTCACTCCCATCCATAGAAGAAGATGTGCCACATTATAATATTTCTCTATATTATAGTAATATTATGTAATATTATATGTGAGTAAAACATTTAACAAGTGCAAATACACATTTTGTGAAGATGTTACACTTGCAAAAAGAGTATGTGTATAAACGGAACTAACATGCACAAATCGGTTTGTGAATCAAAAGATATAGTTTGCACTCATGTAGACAGAGTAACACATATGTTTACACCCTTGTCCACCAGGCAAACAGTCACTCAACCCACACATGACCATTCACATAAACTAGCCGACATATATATATATGCTCTACATGCAGACCATACTGAAAAGACAGTCACCAATGCACACAGATCAACATATGTGCAAACACTCATGCAAATAGATCACCAGGCAGATCTGTACCTATGCACACAGACCAACAGGCATAGGTGCACAGCTGCTTATGCTGAGAACTATTTATGTGTTGGCAAAATACAAACGTTTGCAAAGACAAAACTCAGAGTGTCACAGAAATGCAAACAGATATACATGAATATACAACTTGTGTTGTGGAGGTGCGTACTTCATGTCAGTGTGTTATGTAGATGAGGACCGCATGTCCTGTCAATCTTGAGACCCTCTGCATGGGCTGCCAGTCTTTGGTGACTCCCAAGAGAAATCAGCCCTAGTGAGTGATGGAACACTTCAGTCTTCATGACCATGGAAGCCTTGCTGTCTTCAGAGTACTCCCCCATAGTTAGTCAAGCTGTATGCTCCGAAGGCAGGTTCAAAGAAAAGGTTCTTTGGAATAGTTACACATGAATCATCTTATGCCACAGACACCCCTCTGTGCTCACCATATATAGGCCCTCATTAGGATAGCGGTTTTTCCGCATCCTCCGGGCCGGCGGAAGAGTCCGCCGGCCCGGAGGATGCGGAAAAACCGCTGCGGAGCCTTCACAGACCCCCCGCCAGATTAGGATGGCTGGGGGGTCAGGAAGACCGTCCGCAGCTTTTCCGCCGCGGTCGCTTTCCGTCTATCAGACACCGCCAGGCATATTAGGATGTCAGCATTTCTATGCCTTTCCGCAGCGGCATTTCCGCCGTGAAAAGGCATACGGACTTTTGTTTGGGGGCCCGTTGCGGGCCCCCAGGGGTGAAGGGGGGGTAGGGGGTGCACATGGGGGGTACCTATGGCACCCCCCTGCATTTGCGTGCACGAAGCGGCAGGCACCTCGAGGTGCCTGCCGCTTTGTGCATGCAAATGCACTGCTTTCATTTTTAACCTTGCGGCGGGTGCTGCTTGAAGCAGCACCCGCCGCAATGTTAAAAATACAGGATGTGACCGCCACCCTGGCGGTCACATCCTAATTGCACAGGAGGGACCGCCGCTGCCCCTGCGGACGGTCCCTCCTACTCTGGGGTGGCGGACGGACGCAGGTCCGTCCGCCATCCTAATCGACCCCATACTTCGGTGGCTAGGGGAAGTGACATGGCCTGCTACATGGAACTTACATGCATGTTCCATAGACTTACAAGCAGGGGGCCGCGTGGTACTCATTGTGGGAGTCATTGGGCAGGTGGCGTCTGTGGTCACCATGTGAGGACACATCTTCCCTTGGACATGTGCTGTAGTGGAATATGTCCATGTTGAGCCTGAATCTCGGATTGTACTCCTAGCCTGTACAAAATGCGACTGCTGGCCCACATCAGTAGTTTCAGCGCGGCGTTTCCCCTCTTAAGGCTCCAAATGTGAACCCAAGTCAGGAAGAGTTTCATTTCCATTATGCTGATGCCATTTCATGGATACTGTGCCTAGTCTTGTGGAGGGCTCCATGCACTGGATTGGGAAGTGGGGTGATGCTAAAGGCTATGCATTTGTAGTCGTTGCATGTGGTTGTCCATAGGAGTGAGCCACACTGTCCGCTTGTAACTTTATTTGAAAGGTATTTCCAAAAAACAGGTCTTTTCCGTCCTTTATTTGTGCTCTGAAATGTTTCCAATGCAGATTTAAACCATCATTTAGCGTCTTCTTTAGAGTGAATCGTCTGTTTTCTGTGTTGCAACGTGTTCTAACAATACCTTTATTATGTGTGAATTTTCTCTGGCTTGTCTTCAGATCTTGCAGGTGTCCATGTCTGAGTGGCTGTGCGTCAGCTCTTGGCGCACTTAAAGCCACTTCCCGGATTCTCAAATCCCCTGCACGAGCCCTCTTGAAGATGTGATGATAAAAGAGGTGGCTATGCCGATGATGCGGTAAACAAGGGGCTCTGTCTCCAACTAGTGTTGGGCGAGAATAGTCTAATCATCTGCTATTTTCAGCCTGCACTTCAGAATCCTTTGTGTCTGTTCCCATCTTCATTATTTTTGTCACTTTAGATTCCGCTCAATTAGGGGTCAGGATATTTCTGTTTCACGGAGGATGTATTTTTCCAGATACAGACACACTTTACAGCTAGAAAGGTTTTTGTGCCGTTGCTCTAGCGAGTTGTGGCACTAAACGGCAGAGGATGTGGTGTGACAACCAGAGCTGCCGACTTTGAAACTGGGGAACCTAATTCGAGTCCCGGCGTCGGCACAACACTCTGTGAGTCTGGGCAAAAAAATCACTTAGGGCCAAATGTAGGTAATCTCTTTTTACCTATTCTTAAATACCAAATTTTACCGATTCGGTATTTAAGAATAGGTAAATGGGATGTAGATAATTATCCTGTAGATTTTACCGAATCGGTAGGATACGGTAATTAAGAATCGGTATTTACCGATTCGGTAATTCCCATTCATTCCTATGGGCCTGGAGGCCCATAGGAATGAATGGGAAGCCATTCACTATTACTGATTCGGTAAATACCGAATCGGTAATAGGGGGCACATATTCAAGGATGGCAGGGTGTCACATTGACACCCAGTTGCACCCCTGAATCGTGATGTGTGCACATGTGGCACACATACATGCCCTCATGTATGTCTGCCACATCGCACTGTTGTAAAAGCAAAAAATTTGCCTTTTCTAAGGTTTTCGATATTTACCACAAACTTGTAGTTGGTGGTAAATAACGAACTAACTAACTTGAATGCTCCCTACATTACGGATTCGGTAATTTACCGAATCGGTATGTTAAGAATTCGGTAATTTACTGATTCCTCAAGTTACCGAATCCTACAATCAGGCCACCTACATTCCAAATGCCAAATACCGGTCGGTAACGACCGAAATTCGGTAATTTCGGCCGTTACCGACCGGTATTGGGCGATCTAAATCTGGCCCTAAATCTCCCAGTGCCAGCAAAAATGAATGTGACCTTTTGTAATGTAACTGGTGCTCTTGTAAAGCGCTCCTCGACCTTCGGGTCGAGCTTGCCCAATTTAAAACTGCAAAAAGAACAAATAAAGCTCTTTCTACACTCTGTGTACAGTCGATTTCAATTTTCTCATTTAAAATGGCATTCACAAAACTCAGTCTACTGTTTTTGTCAGAAAAGATAGCATGAGCTATTGGGAAAAAGGAAAGGAAAATAGTTTTATTTTCCATGATGGCATGCTTTGCTTTTCTACACTACAGTAGGGCTGCGTGTCTCTGGGGGTCTGCCTATATATGCCATTCAAGATTAATGATGTCTCGCGCTCTCGATGAGTAAAATAAAACTGTGGCCTACTCTTTGGGTAGCAGAGCATGGCAGACTAGCTCTGGTCCATATACAGGATGCATGCAATGTCACAGATGATTATATATTCACAAACTAGAGATTGTTATATGTTTTTTTATCATACTATTATCTTTGCAATAAAACCAATTATTTTCATTAAGACAGAATACAACTACTATAAAAGTATATAAGCAAACTAGCAAACATTTTTTTTCATAAGTAATAACATATGTGTGCATTTATTTAACTGTTATAGTACTTTGAGTTGCCAGTGGCTGCCAGCACGCGCTATAAAGTAAAAAGCGACCAAACGAATATTGGATATAGATAATGACATTTGAGTTCTATGGTGTAGTGTACGTAATAGTAAGCAGTGTGGTTACATTTCCAGACATGTCGTTTTTTGTGTGCCATACATACCAGTGGGAGACCTGGCATTAGATCCTTTTGGCCAAAAACGAGAGCGGTGATTACAACTGGCAAGGAAAGGACAGTAGGTTCCACCAGAGAGGAGAATTGAGGTGCAGAGGAGGGGTGAGGGGTAAATCAATTAATCAGTGGAGGAGTAAATTGATCTTAGTAAGCGCAACATTTTACTTTGGTTGTTCACTGCTTTTAAACTTTGTACAGCGTTTTATTTTCCCAGGCAGTGTTATTTAAAAGGGGACTGAGGGTTGTATGATGGTGCAACACGTCTCAACAATGCATGCCTGAACCATGCAATCTCAACCACGACTTCATCTTAACCACAAATGCCTTTTGCATGCCTTTACCACACAATTTCGTGATAAAGACATAATTGGTAAAAGGACATGTGTGGTAGAAATCACACCCCTGTCTCCGGCAAAGAAAACTATCCCTACGCCCTTAGCCCTAAAAACTGTCCCCACACCCTAAAAAGTACCGGACCCGAGCCCCCACCCTGAGTCCTAAAAAATGCCCCCAACCCCGGTAAACTACCCTGAATCAGCCCCCCACCCTGAGTCTTAATATCGCATCCATCACTGAAAACTGCCCATTTCCCCACCCCGCCCTGAGTTCTAAAAACTATCCCCACACCCTAAAAATTACCCCGCCCCCAGCCCCCCAGCACCTTAAAAACGAACTCCCTACCCCTGAAAACTACCCGCCCTGAACCCTAAAAACGTCCCCTGCCCTATAAACAACCTATACCCCCGATCCCTAAAAACTACCCACAGCCCGACAAACTAACCCATCCCTCAAAACCAAGCCCCAGACCCACTTACCTGACCCCATCCTCTCACAATCCTTCCTCTTCGTTCCTGCCCATTCCACTATCTAGACCACATACTGCCTTAACCACGCATATGTGTGGTTAAGGCAAGCATGGTTCAGCTTGCGGGGAAAAGGCACACGTGGCCCCCATGGCTGCTATTATTCAAGCATGGAGTTTAAATGTGGTGTCTGATGCAGATGACACCCAGTTGATCTTTGCCTTCAAACACCTGGACGTCTCCATCTCAGCCTGTTTTCAGAGTTGTTCATATGCAAAGCAGATTGGATGCAAAAAAGCTGTGTCCGCTTTAACCCCGTGAAATCTGAGACTTTGATATTTGGTGCATCACCCTATCGGACCTGACCCATCTGTGGTTTATTGAATTCAGACTCCCCCCCTGGTACCATCCACCTTTGCCAAAAATTTGGGGGTAAAACTAGATAATGATCTCTCATTTAAACCATTTCTCAATGCTACCGCAGGAATTTGTTTCACCCTGTTGGTAACATTAGGAAAGACTCTCAAATTCATGCACCAGAAAGAGCATTATTCATGCATTGATCATCTCAAGACTCCACAAAGCCAATATGTTGCTTTTAGGATCTCCCCGAGCATTGTTAAATAGACTGCCACAGGTTCAGAACATGGCAGTCAGACTGGTTCTGAGTATTCTTAAAAGTCAATCAATCTAAAATCGCTTGAAAACCCTTCACTGGCATCCCGTCAATCAAAGAATAAAGTTTAAAGCGCTGACGATAGTGCTTAGGGCCACTCAAATGAAAGGCCCGACATACATCCGGGATAAAATCAAAAGATACCTTCCTCACAGAGCATTGCACTCAGCTTGCTATGCATCCCCAAGATTAACAAAACTAGAGCAAGTGGGCCCTCCTTCTCTTATCTGGCCCGCAGCTCTGTAATCTTTTACCTGAGCATATTAGAAGCACTACTTCAGAAGATTCTTTCAAGAGCCTTTTGAAGACCCACCTTTTTAGAGAGACCTAGCTAGCTTCTCCTAGTTGCATCTTACTAGTACCTGTGCTCCGGGATACCCCCTTCTCAAGCAGCTGTTGACACTCAATACTCTTTATTCATTCACATCCATAATGGCTTTTCTCTGCAAGGCAGTTATATAGAAGCGTAGACTACCATGGTAAGGAAGGATTGCATTGACGGCTGGAAGAACTAGTAGATCACAATTTCTAGTTCTCGCACCAGATTTTCGAGAGGGTTCTTTCATAGTTTTATACTGGGCATGCGCTGGACTCCAATGAGTGTAGAAGACTGGAGTTTTGACGACGAGCCCGCAAAGAAGAGCTGCAAGGAGCTTGAGTGTGCCTGGCGCCACTCTTATGAGGCATCTGCAAAATTAGAATATCGGGCGGCGGTCAAGAAATATCATAAGCTCATTCAGAGAGCACGGGCGGAGTATGTAGCAAATAAGATTCTGGCCAGCTCAAACCCCGCAAAGACCATCTTCTCCCTGCTCAATAATATGGAGAGTGCGGGCGCTTCTAGAGCCTCTCCTATAGCCTCCAATCGCCAGTGTGAGGTATTTGCGTAACACTTCATGAATAAAGTTGAGCAGATCTGTTGCGGCCTCTCTAAGGCGACCCATCCTATAGAGAAAGTGGTGCTTGGAGGGGTGGGCATCATGGAGGGCAACTGTTTATCATCTTTTCCATTGTTGACGCCCCCAGAATTTGAGGTCTTGTGCAATAAAATCAAGTCAGGCTCTCCAGCTGACCCTATGTCATCAACTTTCGCCAGCTCCACTCATCGATCGATCGCTCCTGTGAGCCTAGAATTGGCCAATTTGTCTTTGAGGTCAGCTTCTGTTCCTAGGGCGTGGAAGCGTGCCAAAGTAATTCCTCTGATAAAAAAATCCTTCTCTTGATCCGGAGGATCCTGGCAATTATCGCCCTATTTCCCAGCTGCCTTTTTTGGCTAAGCTGGTGGAAGCACATGTGAACTCCACTCTCTCTAAATTTATTGAACAGCACAACCTTTTTTACTCATCACAGCATGGTTTTCGACCATGGCATAGCACTGAATCAGCGCTATTGGCAGTATCGGAATCCATCCGGAGTAGGTTGGATGTGGGAGACTCTGCGGTCTTGATCCTGCTGGACCTAAGCGCCGCTTTTGATACAGTGTCTCATGTGATTCTCCTCGAGCGCCTCCGGGAAGTTGGGATTAGGGATGGGGCCTGGAATTGGATCCGGTCTTTTTTAGAGGAACGGTCCTTCCAGGTCTCAGTACCACCTTTCCATTCCCAGGAGTGTGCCCTGCGCCAGGGGGTACCACAGGGCTCTATCTTAAGCCCACTTCTGTTCAATCTTTATGTGAGACTTCTGGCGGAAGTGGCAAAAGGCAGGGGGCTGTCCTTGGTGTTGTATGCCGACGACACCCAGTTGGTAATTGCCTTTTCTAAAAACTGCTGTTCCAACTTGGAGAAGTTCAAGGAGGATCTGCTGGCTATCTCAGATTGGATGATGGCAAACTGTTTGCAGTTAAATGCCAGTAAATCTGAGATCTTGCTGTTTAGCAAGGATCGAGAGCTATGGTCTGAGCAGTGGTGGTCGGGCCGCCTTAAACCCGCCCCGTTACCCAAGGAGGCTGTGAAGAACCTGGGCATGTGGTTCGACAACAGACTGACTTTTGAGAAACAGACAAAAGCTGTTGCCGCTGTCTGTTTCGGGCTCTTGCGAGGGTTGAGACCCTTGCTTGGTTTTTTCCCTCCTAGAGTTTGTCAGACTATTGTTCAGGCGTCCATTCTCTTCAGGCTTGACTACGGTAACTCTTTATATCTGGGCACTTATAAAGCCAGTATTAAATGCCTGCAGAGGGTCCAGAATGCGGTGGCGCACCTCCTGGTGGCTTTACCTAGATCTTGCTCGGTGGCGCATGTGCTCCCCAAGCTTCATTGCCTACCGATCGAAACGCGCATTCAGTTTAAGGTGTTGTGCATTTCATAGAAGATTTTGACGCACCAAGCCCCTGTTGGGCTATCATGCCTGTTGATGCCTTATGTGCCTGGGCGTGCATTTTGATCTGCCAACCTTGAGCTTGTTTGTGCTCGTCGAGTCCGGAGAGTGAGAGCAGGGGGCCGCTCCTTTAGTTTCCTAGCGCCAAAACTCTGGAACGCTCTCCCGGCTCACATTAGAGCTATTCCTAATCTTTTTGCATTCCGTAAAACTATAAAAACTTGGTTGTTCCCATTTTTCGATGTTTAATCATTAGGTTGGTCTCTCATGCTCCAGTCTTTGGTTTCTGGTTGCGCTGGGACGCCTCGTTGCTGGGGCATCCATGCGCATTACAAATCTTAGAATAAATAAAATAAATTTTAAACTGTAACAACCACAGGCAATGGCAGTAATCACTGAAAGGGAAAATATTTTTTTTTAAACTTTTGTTTTGGGGAAGAGACAGCACTAGTGTGCCTCCTTCCCACTTCCTGGACTCTGCTCACAGCAATCTGGGGCACAGGTAGGCTGCAACTCACAAGATGAAGGAGAAGGATTTGGGGTGCACCCAGCAAGGCCTTAAGGGGCCTGGGCAGGTGTGAGAGGACGGCTCAGAGTTGCCTGGTAGTTGAATAGCCAACCCCCAGTCCTGGGTCTGTTGGCCTAGGGGGTGGCTCGGGAGCTGCTTTTCCTGTTCAGAATCTCCTAGGAGACAGTCAGGCTCAATCCAGACTTTGGACATCTGCAGGTAAAGGCCTCACTAACTAACTTGAAATCTAACAATACTGTTTGAATAAAACTTTACTCCCTCTCCTGGCCAAAAAACGAAGTGCACAGTCCGTAGAAAACACAGTTTAAACAACTCGCAGAAGCACCCTCTGATGTAGAATATCCCTGTTGCTGGGGGGAGGCAGGGGGGATGGTTTCACTGGCTTAAGAACACAAAATGGTGGCTGGGGGAGCACTGTTTTTACATACAGGTTTTAGCACAGAGCAAAGGAGATATTTGGAGGGAAAACTGAATAGTCACCAGGAATGAGAGGGAAAAAACAACATAGTTTGGACTGCAAATCCCACAATTCAACAAGTTAAATGGAAGCAATCATGGGCAGGAAAAACCATAAGTTTAAAACACAAAACAGGTTATAAAATATGCAATCACAGGCAGGTTAAAACTACAATTTTAAACTGTAACAACGACAGGCAAAGACAGTCATCACAGAAAGGGATAATTTTTTTTAAAACAAACTTTTGTTTTGGGGAAGAGACAGCATTAGTCTGCCTCCTTACCACTTCCTGGACTCTGCTCACTGCAATCAGGGGCACAGGTAGGCTGCAACTCACAAGATGGAGGAGAATGATTTGGGGTGCACCCAGCAAGGCCTTAAGGGGCCTGGGCAGGTGTGAGGGGACGGCTCAGAGTAGACTGGTAGTTGAATAGCCAATCCCCAGTTCTGGGTCTGCTGGCTTGGGGGGGGGGGGGGGGCTGGGGAGCTGCTTTTCCTGTTCAGAATCTCCTAGGATACAGGCAGGCTCAATCTACACTTTGGACTTCAGCAAGTAAAAGCCTCACTAACTTGAAATCTCACAATACTGTTTGAATAAAACTTTACTCCCTCTCCTGGCCAAAAAACGAAGTGCACAGTCCCTAGTAAACACAGTTTAAATAGCTCACAGAAGCACCATCTGATGTAAGATATCCCTTTTGCTGGAGGGGGGGAGACAGGGAGGCTGGTTTTACTGGCTTGTGAACACAAAATGGTGGCTGAGGGTGCACTGTCTTTACATACAGGTTTTAGCACAGAGCAGGGGGCCCTATCATTTTGTGTTACTCCACTGGGTGCAATCATAATGTAATAGTGCTCGGACCCTCTATAGTCTGTATTGATGATTGCGAAAGGTAGAACACAACTTGTTTCCAATCTGACCTATTATTAGGAAATTCACGGACTCATGGCCAGGTGAGAATTTTATTGGAAATAGGAGTTTTTCTCACCCTTTTCTTACTTTGGAAAAACATTTATATTTCATATTTGGGAGCAGGGTTCGCCTTCAAATTTCTTACCACTTGCAAAGGCAAAGAATTGTCAGGCAGCATTGGCAGAACGCAGCCCTTATCTGTAAGAAGGCACTAAGCAAAGTGAATGGGAAAATATCTCTTGAGATAAAACTAATGTAGATTGAAGGGAATCTTTTTTTTTATTTCAAAACACCATTTTATTTTTCATTTGGAATGCTAAATTAATACACAGTTATTTTGTTATGCACTCAAACATGGGATTGTGTCTAAATAGGTAAAAAAAAATGCATTATAAGGATAATTGAAAAGAAACAAATGAATGGAGCCAATTATCCAAATGTTTCTATCCCTACACTTGTGAAATGATTCACACTGTGAATGATCAGGTTTTACGACTGTGGCCGGGCAACGCTGTTTATTGTTACCGCCCTGTACATTGCATGATTAATTTCTAGATAGAAAATTCTCCATCTGACATTTTTTTGTGGCTTTGTTGGAGGCTCCATCATTTCTGTAGTTGACATGTTGCTAGAAATATTATGCTGGCAATCAATCTCACATAAAAAGCATATAAATTAATATTCGCAATAAAAGAAACAGCACAAATGTCCTAACTGGATTTTCAGAAAGAATGAAGACAAAAATGTACTTCAGACAATCAATTATTAAGTTCTGGTTTTTAGAGCATTTTGTGCCTCGACAAGAATAGTAAGCGCTACATAAACGTAAAAGAAACACGTTTGTGATTATATCTAAGACATACCGTGCTTTCTACCCGCTAATTTAATCTGGATAGTTATTCGTCTGAGATCAGCCATTAGTTCAAGGTCAGTTATGCCACTGTGTTGGAGAAGAGACACTAGCCCTATGGGTAGAGGAGTTTTGCTGATGGAGTATGAAACTTGATAGATGCATTATGCAAGTATGGATCAAGTTGACTGTCATTACTCAAAGCTTGGTGCAGTCTATGAAGCCTTATGGTTGACTCACTTGCTATAAAATCAAGAGATCATATAACAGCAAGGCACCAATCACTTGATGGGCCAGTTTTGGTACAGTCCTATCCTGGAACTAAGGCGATATTTCCTGTCTTATTCTGGACGCCCATTACATGATGGTCGTCCAACAATGCTACCAATATGGGCTTGGAATTACAGTGAAAAGTCTTGCATATTGTAATCAGCCATGATTATGATAGAGCCCACACCTTGTAGAATGCTGTGTTATAATACCCTGAAACTAGTATCAGGATGCTTGTTTCTGGTCCAGGGAGAACCTGGCCTGGCAGTTTGGGCTGGACTGTTCCCAAGAGGAGCAGGGTCAAGACTGATTTGGATGTGGCTTGGTCCAAACTGGTGTGGCATGGTGAGCAAGAAAATTATGGATTAAACCCATATCTGTGACGGGGGATGAATGTTTGCATTCCGTCCATCATCTATTCCTTTTGCTTTTCCACTGCAAAAATAGCGGTTCCCCACCTCCAAATGGAGGGACGGGCACTCACAACATTTGCAGGCGAGCTGCTTAGTCTCTCTTGGTTTTCAGATTTTTGTAGCAGGAGGCTGTAGGTAATGTGGCCAGCTTTTACAGAGTTGGATACGTATTTTCAATTTGCTCTCTGGGAGCATCCAACTGTACTGGGGAAAGATAAGAATGGGCTAACAATCCTTAACCACCAACTCAGTATCTTTCTTTGTTTCTTTGGGAAGTTTTGGTGTCCTTTTGTGTTCCTGCAGAGGCAAAAAATAATGACAAAGTACTAATTCCTATGCGGCATGGTCGAACCACTGAACATTGTGGCTGTGACTTAGCTGGCCTCTGAAGCGGTGAGCAATATCCTCTCCAGAGGGATCCACCTTACCTTCCAATCTGCCGGATCAACCCTGGGGAAGAATCCCCATGCCCTTGGTACACTTTTGGTCTCTGGTTTGATGCATGCATCGGTGGCTGCGCAGTGCAGACTTGTGCCCAGCAACAACCAGTTCGCAACCTTGGGGATTGATGTGGTCAGGGGGCAGGCAATACCGAGGAACTGCGCTCGGCCCTAGATGACCCAATAACAAGCAGAGGATAACCCCAGCGTATTTTGGATCAGCTCCCCTCTGTGCATTCCCGGCCACCGGGTAGCCATGCTGGAGTTACACAGGCCCCGGACCCTGCTTCTGCCCCTCGGCTCAAAGACACATCAGGAGGTCCTGCTTCAAGTATTGGTCACCAGCTAGCAATGACACCCCAGGCCAAGCTTGACCCTTATTATCAGTGCATGGGTCATGCTGAGTTCACCCTCCTCTCTTTGTTGAGTCCCAGAAATGGGGATTGGGGTCCCATTTAACATAGCTGAGTGTGGCCTGCACCCTAAATTCTCCCCTCCGGACTCTCCCTTGCATTGGAGAAGTGTCCCTTCTTCCCCCTAATTCTGCATAACGGATCTTTGTGAAATCTTTCCCACGTTTATCAAAGAATGTGTCAAAACTCGACAGCTCCCTTGCCTCCACCTTTGAGTCAGGGGCCGACAGCGACTATGTTCTTATCCCTTAATTATTAGCCACCTTAATGCACCACTGGATTGACGATATCACAACCCTATTGGGCCTCTCTAGACCTGCTCCAGCCTTCCCTGTGCGACCTTACTATATCTATGTTTGTGGCAGTTTACATTCACTCAACTACTCTCCTGGGAACTGGCTGTTTGCGGCAGGTCCTTAATTGTTGTAGTCTTAGTTTTTCATTATTTGACATGTGCCGCCTTGCATGGGTAGAACGCACAGGACGCAGAAACAACAAGCAATTTATGCCTAGTGGTGACCACAACAACCATGGCCTCATTATATCCAACACATACGAATGCCTCTGTGCCATCGCCGATAACATTAGATACCCTCCTGAAGGAGATCACAGACTGTCGAGTCATACAGGAAGTCAAGATGGATGCTTTAACTATTGACTTTACATTACTCTGGAAACATTAAGCGAAACTGAGAGAGAAAGTAGCAGTGAATACAGCAGCCATTGATGTACATACTCCACATACCCATGATCTCTAGCAAAGTACTCAACATATAATGGACCACCCGAAGATTTTGAAGGATAAACTTGAAGGTGCAGAGGACGGATCTTGCTGCAATAATATTTTCCTCATCGGCCTTCCAGAGGGCGCAGAGGGAGAGGACGTGTTAAAATCCTTATTTGTAGATATAAATCTTCTTGACCCAGTTTAGTGATAAAGGTTTATTCCAATGTAATAGCACCGACCTTTCAGCAAGACGTCAAGTCCTAGATGGATGATTCATGACATGGCATGCATCACTCCATTCCATGACATGCACAGAATTCCATGACATCAGATTACAACAGGATCCTCCCAGATTCAAAGAGATCTGGTTGCGACAGCTGGTGACCACAGCCTCCTTATCTTCCTGCTTTGTGGTAGAGAGAGCACAGAGGGCCCCGGCCCACCGCCCACTGCTGAAGGCATCCTCAAAGTCCTTCCTGGTGTGGCTAATCAACTCTAAGGAATGATACTTAATTCTAGCTGAGATCCAGAAAAAGGAACAGACCAGAGTGGATAATGCGATAATGCGAAAGGTATGGGCTCCCTCAGTCCAACGCAAATGCTCTTCTTTTCTGCAAGTTAGCCCCTTCGCTGCGGGGGTAATTCCCCCGCTGTGCTGGGGGGAAGGGGGCGCGCACAGCACCCGCATGCTCATGATGAGCTCAGCTCGTCATGAGGCACGGCGCTCCTGTGCTCATGACGAGCTGAGCTCGTCACAGGTGCACCGGCTCCTGTGGAACGCTCAGCAAAGCAGGGGAATTCTCCCTACACCTGAGCGTTCCATGGCTCATGACGAGCTGAGCTCGTCATGAGCACCGGAGCACCGTGCTTCATGACGAGCTCAGCTCGTCATGAGCATGGAAAAGATTAAAAAGATACTACATTCCCTAGGATACAAATATGCCCTGCTTTGGCCTGCTAAATTGCAGATCACCGGAATGGTTTTATTTATTTTTTAGAGTTTTACATAGCGCAAACTAGACCTGAGACATTGGGTATCAGAGCGATTTACATGAGCACCAGTTTTGTTATGGATGGACACATTCATTTTTGTTAGGCACAGGGATAATAAGTGATTTGCCCAGAATCACAGGATTTTGAGCATCGTTGCTGAGACTCGAGCCCGGTTCCCCAGATTCGATGTCGGCAGCTCTAGCTGTAAGGCTACATCCTCTCCCACCGTTGATCAAAGATCCTATTTTTTTCACAGACCCGAAATCAGCATGGGAATGTGCTAGATGCCTGGATGGGTCCCCCACTGCCCTCTACACTGCTCTCATCGTCTCAGAAACCAACCGTCAGTGATATCTCTGTGACAGTTCAGAGATTGTGCCTCCAGAGCACGTCATAGGGGGCCTCACCCCTACCAGGCCAGGCGCGAATAATGACAAGCTATTGAAGTGCTAACATCGCTGCAGGACTTATTTGCTACCCCTTGCCTGTTTAGTTTAAGCTCAAGCACATCTTCTAACTGTTAGAAATGGGGTTACTAGTTGACTAAGCTATGAGCTCTGGTCAATCAGCAACCACAATCCTAGTCAGGTTAGGAGGCAGGCAAACTCTGAATTAACTTGTGCACACAGAGCATGCACAGAGCAATCAGGATAAACACTTAGAGGCAATGTGTAAAGTATGTGTGCAACAGTTCAAACAGTAAAAACAGCAAAAATACCTCACAAAAAGATTCCACACCAGGTTTAGAAAACTGGATTATATTTTAATAAATAAAACAAGACCAAAACTACAATAATCCATTTAGTAGAACCAGTGAGATAGATTTTTGAATTTTATTGTGAAATATAGCACCAAAAAGCACAAAGCGCCAACAAGGGATATCTGTTTGCACCGTATGGAACAAAGTCACAAGTTCAAACCGACCATGACGGAGTGCAGTTCAGCTACAGGGACCAGGCTAGGCTCGCTGAAAAAAGTATCTTAAATCCTGGCTATGGAACGATGTGTGGATCCAAGGCGAAGAAGCGTATGCAGCTAAATTGATGCATCGGATCCATGTTGTGCTGTGGCTGCAATGTGAGGTCCTGTTGCGTTGATGTTGAGGATCCTGTTGACAGGGCTTGTGATGTGAAACCTGGGCAATGATGATGTGGCGCTGAACTCTTTATAGTGCTTTTAGGAACCTTTACATATGTCACCTGCCACTCATTACAACTTTTTGACATGGGGAGTCAGGGGGATAAATTCGCCTCACAAGAGCCACAAAACCTTCTACTCCTTGCTTAGATGGCATATACATATTGTCAATTTACAGGAAACACACCAGCTTACCCTGGACTCTCCAATCTTTGCAAGGCCAACTCTTCGGAACTAGCTCCTCTGCTTATGCCAGAAAAGTGGTGCTCTAGATTAGAGTTGTAGCCTCGTTAAAAGTTGAGGCCACCAAGAAAGATATGGATGACCATTACGTGCTAGTACAAGGTTGGATGGATGGTTCCCTCTTGGTATTTGGGGGCATTTACACCAACATGTTGCTCACCCCAGTTTCTGGGGTCAGGCTGGATCTGGAAATGGATGTGCTCAATGGAAGGCGAGGCGTCGTTCCAGATTGAGGTTGTCAGTCGATGAGATCTTTTGTGGATGATGACGATGTCTTCTCCGGGGTCGTTAGAGTGGTCTTTCCTCTGGATCTTGTACCCGTCAGGAATGGCAGTTGCGATGTCGGGAGCGCAGCTAGCATTGGTCCAGGTCTCTGTGAGGAAGGCAACGTGAGGTGCAAGGGTGTTGAGGAGGTCTCAGATTTCTACTATTTGTCTGTTCGGGAAGCGTATGTTGAGGAGGATGCAGCTGAGGGGTGTGGGTACGCTGGTGTCCGGTGGATTGGCGATATCTGTCTGGGTCAAGGGGTGGGTGAAGGTGCAGTGGCAGTGTCGGCAGGAGAACATGCCCTGGAAGTTGCTCGGCTTTGAGTGCTGGCAGTTGTTGTTGCGCCCAGGGTTGAGTGTGTGGGGTGTTGGAGGACCAGTGTCCCTATCGCTGGTTGCAGATGGGCACAGATGGGCCTGCCTTTGGCACGCCAGCTGCTTGGCCACCATTAAGTAGGCGTCGGGGGAAGGAAGAGCAGCTGGGAGGTGGAAGCAGGAGCACACAGGTGGGGAAGAGGCCGCAGGGGCAACAACGGCGGGGTAGGCAAAAAAGGAAAAGGGCAAACAGTGAAAACAAACAGTGAAAATAGAAGGCAGAAAACTGCAACATTTGTCAAAAAGGCACAGTCATACAAAAAGGAAAAATAGACAGAAAAGGCAGCCAGATCAGACCAGCAGAAGAGCAAGGCCCTCTCACTGGACCCCCAGAGATGAGGCACACACAGGAGCCTGCGGGTAGAGGAGGGCCTTGAACACTATCTGGAACCAGATAGGCGCATGGGCGAGATACTCAAGGACAGTAAACTAAATAAGCCTGTGAACTAAATGTTATTAGCGGGCCTGAAGCACTGAGTGCGCCACTCACTTAAGTAGCCTTGCAAAACATATATTAGGACTGCCATTGCAGAATGTGAGTGTAGTTTTAAACAGCCATTTCAACTTAGCAAAATAAACCTTTTGCCAGGCCCAAACCTTCCTTTTTATTACATATAAGGCACCCCTAGGATAGGCCATGAACGGCCCAGAGGGCAGGGTGCATTTCAATGGAAAGCAGCACACAGTTTTTTCAGATAAGAAAAAATAGAAAGATAATCCACTGCATCTAGAAGAAATACATTCATAATGCAAAAAAGACCAGACTTATTAAGCTGATTAGAATTTAATAACACAACACATCAAAAGGTTGATGTTAAATTTGCTGGGATATGCTGAGGTTTATTGTTATTCCACTCCATCCTCACAAAGGGATTCAGACACTCCATAGGAGTAACTGGTTGATTGTTTAATTTTGCCACGTTAAGGGACAGATTAATCAGGCGCAAGGCCCGAGCTACCTCAACAACCGAATCAACTTCTACGCTCCCAAGCGCCACCTCAGATCAACCAACCACGCCCTCGCCGCCATCCCGCGCATCCGAAGAGCGACAACAGGAGGAAGGTCCTTCTCCTACTTGGCCGCCAAGACCTGGAACTCCCGACCGACCGACCTGCGCATGACCCAAGACCACCTCTCCTTCAGGAAGAAGCTCAAGACCTGGCTGTTCGAGCAGTAACGGCACCCCCCCCTCCTAGCGCCTTGAGACCCTACGGGTGAGTAGTGCGCTATATAAATGTCTTGATTGATTGATTGATTGGCATTAGCTCTCCTACTGTTTAGACACTTTATAGCAGACTAAGGGCAGTAGATAATCACCCCGTAAACTGGCCCTGTGTTAGTCTGATGATACAGCTCTTTTTAGCAAAACCAAAGGAATTCAAATAGTAACGCTAATAATACCAATAGACCTGCTACAACTATGCTTCTATTCATTGTTTGGTAATGTTATTATAATTATTTTATTGTTAGCAGTAAATTAGCTAGATAGGCAAATTATAAAATCTTGATCCCGGTTCACAAAGAGTTTGATGCGATTTACTATCCCATGATATCTCATGGGATTTATATTTTGGCAGATGGGATATCTGTCACCATTGTGATGGAGTAACCCCTTTGCCAAGATCTAAATCAGGGCCTTAGTCTTGGAGTACTCCAGGTGTACTCCTAGGATTCCATAGTAGATCATGAGTACTGCACAAGTAAGTCACACTGTTTGACGAGGCCCTCTCTGAAGGCTCTCCCCAGAATTGTTTCTCCCATTGCCTTCATTTGCTGAATGCACTGTTGTTAGCTTTTAGGTCTCGGTATTTTTCCTGCTAATCAGTGGTAACTCTACCTTCTAAACATACCTAATTGACACATTTAATTTACTTGTAAGTCCCTAGGAAACGGTACTACCTGTAACCCAGGATCTGTAAATTAAATGTTACTAGCGGGCAGCAGCACCTATTATTCCACCCACTAAAAGCAGCACTGTAAAATATGTTCCAGACCTGTCACTGCAGTCTGTAATGCAGTTTTAAACTGCCATATTGCTTTGGCAAAATAAACCTTTTAATGGGCCTCAGCTTACCTTTTTAATATTTATATATCACCCCTAAGGTAGGACCTAAAGACGCATAGGGCAGGGTGCATTGTATTTAAAACGTAGGACATGTGGGCTTCAGTTTTACATGCTTTGTCAGCGAAAAACTCCTCAAGTCGTTTTCCTTGTTGTAAGTCCTGTCTCTCCCATAGACTAATACTGGGTTACCTTTATTACACTTAATAAGTGCTAACTTCAGATTAAGAGCAGATAGGGAAAAGATGTTTACACTCAAATTAATTGTAGTTTAAAAACCCTTTAATTGTAAAGTTGGATTTTAAGGTACATTTTAAAAAATGCCACTTTTAGAACATTGGTATTTTTCTTCCAAACCTAAATGTGCCTTTCTGCCAATGCCCTGAGTCACATAACTGTGAATAGCCCTGCTGTTGTGGGTTGTGTATTGCTTCCAGACGGTGAGACACAGGTTGTCTAAGTATGAGAGGAGATGATATTCTTGACAGGATGGCAGCCAAGGGGCTGTACCTTACCCTGCTTACGCTTCAAAGGGCTCTGCCTGCAACACATACAAAAGAAGATGACACCCTGCAACTGCACAGCTGACCAGATTCAACTGGATCTGCCCAGATCTGCCTGCGCTCTGCTGCTGGCATCTGCTGGTGTGAGTCTTGATCCCCAAGAGCTGCCTCCCAGGTCCTAGGATCTTGGATGACAACAGCGAGAACTCCTCCTCAAGAAAAGGTGAAGATCCCAAAGTTTGGGTTACTTGCGACTGGAAAGTGACCACTTTACATCTAAAATCAATGGCTTCTATTGACCACACTTAGGAAGCTTCAGCAGGACCTGCTCTTTGCACCAACGGCAACCCTCTGTGGTGACCAGCAACGCGAGACCCGCACTTCACTCCGACAGCTACCTTTCCCAGCAATCAACCAATGCGAAGCTCCAGTGATAACCAGCTCTTCATAGTACAGCAATGACTGCCCACAATGCTCGATCCGTTCTTCATGCCAAAAGCTTGGGCCCTCTCCAATGTGAACTGAACTCTTCGAACCAGACTTGAGAAGCTAACTCTTCAGCCAGACTAATCTGGTGCCTCTATCCAACTGCCACTCCATTGTGGTCCGACTGAACTTGTAACTTACCCCGGTCTAATATGACCAGATAACCATGTTTAGTGCTACCTGGCTCTATTGTTGCCTAAAACTTTAAAAACGAGTGGCTCTGGTTCTACTGATTTCATGTTTGAAGTTCTGGTATCATTTTGTTTATCAAATTTACTCTGTTTCTAAATTGGTTTGGTGATTGTTATTAAGTTTTGTTTTTATTTGATTACTGTTTGTGTGCTGCATAAATACTCTATACATTGACTCAAAGTTAAACCTGACTGTTTTGTGCCAAGCTACCAGGTGGGTTAATCACCGGCTATTTTAGTGACTTTTGTTATTCACCCATACAAGCATATTGTTCATTATTTAATAGGGGCTTCCACTCCTCTCAACTAATAACCCAGTTTCTTACACACCTTCACAGCATTTTTGGGATTCTGCCCCTTCATTTACTTTTTGCAAATTATTAAACATGTACATGCCATTGTTGTGTACTCATACACACTCATCACTGCAGAAGTTTCTTTTACTTAAAATAAACATTTACTTTGCACTGCATATCATCATTAACTGCAATCCTTACCTTCCGATTACAGTTTAACATTACAACACCTAGAGGGACTGTCAAGAGAAATTATATCCCAGATATCAAACAGTTGTCAACAAAAATCTCTAAACTTTTGACATTTTACTGAAAAACAACATTTTCACAGGAGGCTTTCACATCTGGGTGTAGAGATTTGCAGTTGTTTAGTGTCACTTTTGATTAGATTACATCTCTATGGTTCTTGAATCTCCAAAGATATCCAAATGTTTGTCCACCGGGTAGGTAGTAGATGTGCTGCATCATGCACCCAATGTTTTATCTCGTTCCCAAAATTCAAAAAACTATTTTCAATTATGAGTGGTGCCTGTAGTGAATGTTAACGTGTTGTACGCTGCAGAGTCAGCCTGTGATCAACATCAAATCTATTATTATATTAGGGAATTATAAGATTGTTTTATTCTCAGATCAGAATGTGATGGATAGTTGGAGGCATGTTCAGCATGATCAGTCATGCACAGGGCTGAAGAGAGCCCAAGATTACATTTTCATACCAGCAATAAGTGAGCAATCAAGCTTCTTCCATTCCAGTGATGAGTGATGTGTTGCTCCCACAAGAAACGTAGGGTGATCAAGAGAAGCATTTCAAAGAACAATTGTATTTGCAAAAAAAAAATAGGTCTTATAAGCAAGTCCAAAAGAGATTTAGTGAAATATTCAAATGCCTCATGATTGGCCCTAGCAGACAGGAACACAATTTCTCCACTGTAGCACATCATGTGTGCGTTTACATGAAATCTGCGTGTTTGATAGAAAATATTTGATGCACAATGGTCAGATTCATTTGTCACTATCTGCCACACTATGCTCCTGTAGTGTAGTTCCTATATTCCCAATAGGCTCTGCGCATTGGAATAATATATCCTATAGATGTGACGTAGGACTTATCTCTAAACGTACCTATCGAATATATTAAACTTAATTGTGAGTGCCAGCTAGCTCAGAGGTCACTAGAAACGTTCTCTAGTTCACAAGAAGGGATTAGTTTCTGACAACCGCATAAACATGACAACTTTGTTTCCCAAAGATAAAACTGATCTTCAGAGTTGTGGAAACAATAGATAGATATTTTACTAAGTCAATCGTGCACGCTACGTTTCACCCGAGGTGCAGAGAAATAGAGAGACGGGCGTTTTCAATAAAAGTATTTATTGAACAGTTTTCTTTCTCCTGCAAAAGAAATAAACTGCTATGATCGTAATACTGGTAGCAAAGTATGATACGTACAGTAGGAAGAGTATTATGAAATAATACTGTAAAAGCATTGTATGGCTCCTAGACCATAGATAAATACATACATAAATAACAAAGGCTAAAAGTACTCTACTGGTGCTTCTAAAATACGCCTACCTTGATGTACCTAGCCTAAGTCTAGTACGAGGGAAGAAGTAAGTGTGGTGTAGCATAAGTTTAGTATTCTTTTTGCTAAGAATCTAACCAAGATTTCTCTTAGGGTCTAATCAGCTCCGTACCTTGGTTTCAGAATGAAGGAGGTCAGTCTCAGGACTCGATTTCCCAACAACCCGCAAGGGTAGCTTGGAAACAGTGCAGCTGGATTTCTCGGCAAGAGAAAAGACAGTGTCTCTCTCAGTGCGTCTGCTGGAGGGTCGGCTTCCTTCGGCACTTTCTGTAGCGAGATGCGTCGGGCAAGTAGATAGTCGAAGTGCTCCAAACCACCATGTGTTTGCTTGGGCAAGTGTAGGCATATTTATGCCTTGAAGGTGCCGAGTTTGACGTAAAGGTGGACATAATAACGTCATCAAAGAGTCTCAGTTCTTTGAAAACTCTATGAGTTCTTGGACAAATCAATATTCAAGCAAGGGGAAGTCCCTAACTGCTGAAGCCGAGTTTTCCAAGAAATCACTGTGGATTTTCGGAACTAGTGGAAGTAGCCATGCCGTATTTGGACTGCATGAGCTATGTCTAAATATGGTTATGATTACTATGACTATATAAGGACATGGTGACTTATATCTATATAAGGGCATGAATCAGGAAAATTACACTAGGGTACTAAAATGCTATACAACACTCCAAAGGAAAAAGAACTATTCCCAACAATTCTTTGCCACGAAATTAACACCACTTTTAGATAGTGTGCCAGGACACAATGAGATGTATGAGCCTGTCGCAGCTGAAAATTAAATGCAATTAGAATTGATGCCAGGGTTCTATTGTCATATATGCCATAGTAAATTCAATATATCTGAGGGCCAATCAAATATTCATGTGAGCTGAAAATTATGGAGCCAATTCAGAAAGCAAATTGAACATATAATTGAAGCTTTAATCCCTTAATTGCTGAGGTTTCATTCATAATACGAGGCCTTGTTTTCATTTGTGGGGCAATTCACACTTGAGCCTTCACAACTTTTTTGCCAGAAATGGTATCCAGGACAAATTTGCCTCCCTTTTTTCCTACAAGCTGGGATTCTGAAGTTACCCAGGGGTTGTGGACTCCAGGAGGCAAATGAGAAGATAGCCAAAACACAGCAAAACGTTGTTTTGTATTAGATAAGTGGAAAAAGAGAGTTGTTTTATTCCCGAAAATAACATTAAGAAAAGATTAAGGGCTAAGATCATTATCTTCCTACCTTTAAGGAACAAAACTAATTGTAAAAGAATAATATATTTGGCACCGTTTTTGCATTTTATTAAGTGCTAATCAATATTTCCAATATTTTTGTTTTTGGTGGAAACAGGCTTGAAACCCAGGGGTGAAATGTCAAAGATTCAAAATCTGAAAACGAGAGACAATTCAAAATTTAGCAAGGAGTCATTTGTGTAGATCAGTATCAGTAAAGACACTAATCATTGAAATAAAAAAAATATTAAACTAAGTGAACAATAGAAATAATATTTTTTTGTGTAAAGGTTTGCTGCAAAGGCTGCTTTACAAAAGTAATAAAACTTTACGTCCATCAGAAAAATCTAATATATAAAAAAGGGTATGTTGGACTTGTCCTTTTTTGTAGGGTAGTTTCTAAACTTTTTGCCTTCACCCACCTGTTTTCTGAAACAGTTTTTGTTGTCTTTTGCACATTTTACCACAGCTAACTAGTGCTTAAGTGCTATGCTCTCTCATTAAATATGGTAAAATTGGCTTCCACGTAATTGGCACATTGAATTTATTTGTAAGTCCCTAGCAAAGTGGTACTATAAGTACCCAGGGCCTGTAAAATAAATGATACTAGTTTGCATGCTGCAATTATTGTGCCACCCACTTAAGTAACTCACTTAAGTAGAATTTTAAACATGTCTGAGGGCTGCCATTGCAGCCTGTGTGTGCAGTTTAATACTACTAATACGACCTGGTAAAGTAACATTGTTGCCATGTCCAAACCTTACTTTTAATACATATAAGTTATCCGTAGCCTATAGGGCAGAGTGCAGTGTATTTAAAAAGCTGGACAATGTACTGTCAACTTTTACATGTCCTGTTGGTGAAAAACTCCTAAATTAGTTTTCACTACTGTAAGGCCTGGCCATCTCATAGGATAAAATTGGGTTAACTTACAACATTTTTATAAGTGCTAACTTTTGATTGGAAATGGGTAAACATTTCCTGGTTTCTGTCTGAGAAATTGTAATTAAAGATAATCTTTAATAGTAAAGTTGGATTTTAAGTTAAAATTTTGAAAATGACACCTTTAGAAACTTGGAATTTTCCTCCCCTAATTATTTGGTGCCGGCAGCAGCCTTTTCCTAGATCACATGACTGAGTGTAGTTGGCAGTTGGAGTTTATTTATTCTTCCCAGACAGTCACACAATATAGTGGTGACGTATGCCTGGATGGGTTTACAACTGGAAGGATGGGGGGCAGAGCTCGGCACAGCCCCACTTGCAACTGAAATGGCTGTGCCATGCCTTAACATGAATGACTTGTCACCACTGCCATACTGCCAACTTAGAGCCATGGCAAGTGAGGCAGGAAACATCTAGGACCTCAAAGGGAATCAAACCTTCTCCTGCTTCAACGAAGGCACCTGGTATGAAAATAGGACCCTCACACCCATTCTTCTGTACAATCCAGAACCTGTGGATTCTACAGAAGAAGAACTCTTACCCTTCTGCCTGTCAGCTGCCCCGTTTGCTGAGAAGGAGTACTGGACCTGTACCCTTCATCCCAGGCTGAGTTGACTCCAAGGGTCAGCTGACTGACCTGTTCCGAGCTACAGGGACATAAACTCCAGAGGACTCACTGCAACTGCCCAGCTGACCTGCACCCAGGACCTACAACTGGACCTGCCTGAGCCCTTCTGGCCTCTGCTGGAGTCAGCTCCTTGTGCCCAAGAGACGCACCTCAGGTCCTGGTCCCTGGTTATGGTATCAGCTAAGTTCTCCCCCCAAGAAATCTTTAAAATTGCATATATCCAGGTCTACAGATTGGATTTTTGTCATTTTGGTGGCAAATGATTTATTATATTTTCGCCATTTTGTCTAAATTCATGTGAGATTTTTCTTGTGTTGTTGTGTGTTAATTTTATTTCTGTTTGGTGGTGCTACAATACTTTATGCATTGCCTCTAAGTTAAGCCTGACTTTTTTGTTGCAAGCTACCAGAGGGTTAAGCACAGGTTAATTTGGAATTTCACCCTGGCAGGATTTGTGGTTGCCTCTTGAGAAGGGGTTCAGCCCCCTCCACCAGTAACCCAATTTTCCATAGGGTGTGATTAAAATCTATGACTTTTTAAAACGTGCCCAAGTCACTAGAGCTAGAGATTCCTGAGGCGGAAGCCGGGAATCAGGGAACATAGTCTTTTTAAACCGTGTTGAACGCTGTGTCTTTGTGTGCAATTTTAAAACCACGCGCTTCTCTTTGCAACTTTTTAAAATACATAATTTTTCCTCACCTGCCACACTCGCTCTCCCCGGGGGATAACGCGCTTCCAAGGGCCGATTTGGGCTCACTTTGGTCGCGGGTTCAGACACTCGGGCGCATATCCACGGGCACCATCTTTAGGGGAGTTGGAGGTCGTCGGGCTAGTGCTGCGGGCGAGTTTGGCCTCGCACTACAAAATGAACCTTGCATCATGTTCGTCCGCAGCGGACGAGCGCAGCGGGCACGCCAGAGGTGTGCCAGAGGCAAGCCCGTCTGTGCCCGTCCGCGCCAGTCCGGGCTCAGGGCCAGGAACCCCTGCCATTTCCTCCAATCACATCATCACTTACTCGTGCAAAGCACTCCTTCAATGGAGAACGGATAGAAATTCCCCATGTAGCAACTTGCCTATCCCAGATAGTCCACATACCCATTGCAGTTTTTGCAACTACTCTATGCCCGAAAAAAAGTTCTCTAACAATGCCACGACCTGCTTGCGCATGGCCCTACTGAATTGCAGGTCGTTGCCGAAACACTCCCTAGAGATCAACCTTTTGATTCATGACCACAAACTTGATGTATTGTTTCTAACGGAGACTTGGTTGTCTTCAAACTCTGATCCGGACATAGTCCGAGCTCTCCCTCCAGGATTTCTTATCCAGTTCCAGAACAGGCCTAACGGCAAAGGGGGTGGAATCGCCATAATGTATAAAAACCACCTTTCCTGCAGGCTGGTCGACAGCGGCATTTCAGACTGTGAGAAAGCTCATTTTACTATTCAAATCTCCCCTACAAGAACTATGTCAGGTCTTCTGGTGTACCGCCCCGGGCATTCTGGGGCAATTTGGCAGCTCGCTACTGGAGAAAGTTATCTCCTTAGCCACTACCTCGACCAACTTCACTTTACTGGGAGATCTAAATCTTCACTTCGATGATCTTCTAGACAAAGTGGCAGGTGAATTAACACTCGACCTAAAATCCTACGACCTTTGGCTCAAAAGTACACATGCTACACATACTAAAGGGCATCTTCTCGATCCCATATTCTCTAACATTCCAACTTTGGAATCCAGGGAACCGCTACCTATCCCCTGGTCTGATAATTTCCTTATCCCGTTCAACTGGCAAATCACCACGGAAACATGTCGAGTCCCGGTGATACGAAGTCAAGAACGATCATGGTCCAAGCTTTTACTTGATAGCTGGAGAAGTGTATTGGAGCAGTCTGCCCCTACACACGATCCAGATCTGCTGGTAGCAGACAAATACTTCACAAACTGGCTCGACAGCTCTCTTGACTGCGTCTCACCTAGGAAAAGAGTGGAGAAGAAAAGTAGATTGTTTAAATCTCCATGGTACACGTCAGAACTTAGGGATCAGAGAAAAGGATGCAAAAAACTGGAACGGGTATGGAGGAAAGACTGGGCTAATAACAATAAATCTGCATACAGATCCATTAGGTCCTATAAAGCCTCACTCAAAGCTGCTCAGGCTGATTTTTTCGAGGAGAAAATTCGAGCCTCCTCAAATTCTTCCAGAGAAACCTTCCGGATAGTGAAGGAACTCTTGAAAGTCCCTGATCCTCCTCCCGCCCCTGATACTTCAGGGTCCAGATGTAATCTACTTGCGGAATTTTTTGCAAGTAAAATCCAAAACATTTTAAAAAGCCTTCTCCGTAGCGACCATCCACCTGAATTTAGCATTTCTAGTGCTTCAATACCTGGACCACACCTGAATTCCTTTGCCCCAGTTACCAGGGAAGAATTTCAAAAAATGCTGGGATCAATAAAAAGTGGGTCTCCGGGTGACCCCGCACCAATGCACATCATGAAATTGGTGGCACCAACTATCACCCCATTAGCTACTGATCTAATCAATTCTTCCTTCTCCCAAGGTATCGTTCCGCCCAGCTGGAAAAAGCTATAGTAAAGGCCTTATTAAAGAAGCCACAGCTGGACCCCTCAGAGCTGATCAACTATCGACCTATTTAGTTATTGCCGGGGATTAGTAAGATTGCGGAGAAAGTCGCCAACCAGCAACTGTCCGCCTTTTTGGAAACCAGTAAGCTGTTGCGCAGCTCCCAGACAGGCTTCCGCCCTGGCCAGGGTACAGATACCTCCCTCTTAGTGGTGGTTGAAGAGGCGAGGCAGATCTTGGACTCAGGAGGATCAGCAGCGGTGATCCTCCTGGACCTAAGTGCGGCCTTTGATACGGTTGATCACCGTATCCTTATCCAACACCTTAGCAGTTTGGGAGTTTCGGGCTTAGCCTTGGCATGGCTAAAATCCTTTTTAAATAACCAAACCTTTCAGGTCTGGGAAGGTAACACACGCTCCAAATCTATCCCTCTCCAGTGTGGTGTACCACAGGGCTCATCTTTGAGCCCGACACTTTTCAATGTATATATGTCCCCACTGGAAGATATAGTCACTCCTTTCAGGATTAAATTAGTTACCTATGCAGACGACACACAACTGGTCATCGCGCTTACTCAATCAGACCATTGCTCTGAGAACCTTCGATCTGTCTGTCAGAAATCTATGGATGGATGAGTAAATCCCTGCTTAAATTAAACGGAGATAAAACTGAGCTTATGCTCCTAGGACATAAGACAACATCCATTGCCGACTCCATGTGGCCTACATGTATGGGAGCAATCCCCACCCCAAAAATCGAAATTAAGAGTCTTGGAGTACAGCTAGACCAAGATCTCTCGCTCAGAACCCAAGCAAAGAAAACTGCTGGCATATGCTTTGGCTTACTCCGTACTGCACGGAAAGTTCTCCCCTCCTACCTCCCCACTCCAGGAAGCTCCTTATTCAGGACTTAATTCTCTCCAGGTTGGATTACAGTAATGCCCTTTACCTGTGCGCCCCAGAAGCTACCATAAATAAATTACAACTTATCCAGAACTCAGCAGCAAGACTGCTAACTGGATCATCAACCAAGCTTTCTGCCAAGCCTGCCGTCAGAACTCGCCACTGGCTACCAATACGTGAGAGAATTAAATTTAAATCCCTGTGCATTATGCATAAATCTTTACAGGGCAAGGGTCCCCCCATCTTGAGAAGTCTGGTGGGCCCTTATAAAGCCAACAGAGCACGCCGATCCGACCACCTGTACCTTGCTAATGTACCTAGAATAAAGAAGGCACCTACAGGAGGACATCGTTTCTCCGTCAATGCCGCGACACAGTGGAATTCTCTTCCACTTAAGATCTGCACTGAACCCAGTCTCCAGAAGTTTCGTAAACTTCTCAAAACTTTCCTCTTCCCTAAGGTGCCCTAAACATCGCCTTCCCCTGCTGTAATCTCTAAACTATAGCACTGGGACGCCTACGGGTAACCAGGCGCTTTATAAATCCTTTTCCATTCCATTCCACTGAGTTTAGGAATAGTGATTATTTGTATATCTGTCAATTTGGGTTTCTTATACTATCATGTGATTCAGAGGGCATTTCCCAAAATGTGTTCTTTCCTGCACACTTACTTACATTTAGAATCCAAAAATGGAGAACAATTCGTGAAACAACCATTACAAAGCAGTCATTACAATGCACTACCTTTACAACGTAGTCAGTACAACGCAGCTGCCTTTATATCGCAAGCCATTACAATGCATGCCATTACAATGAATACCATTACAACGCATTCCATTACAACGCATTATAAAGTAAACAGGATTTTTTAATTTTAGGGTGGGTATGGGTTTTAGGGTACATGGGGATAGTAATTTTCCCCCTACACTATCCAACACTTCCTCTACTGTTGCACTAACTGGAGTGGGAATAGTAATATTTACCCCTACACTATCCAACACTTACCCTACTGTTGCACTCACTGGACTGGGAATAGTAATTTTTACACCTACACTATCCAACACTTACCCTACTCTTGCCCTAAAAGTATTATGCGTTGTAATGGTATGCATTGTAATGGAATGCGTTGTAAATGTAGTTTCTAAAAATGTGCTGTGATGGCAGGCTTTGTAAAATCATGCGTTGTAATGGATGCTGCGATGGAAAACCGCATTGTAAAGGCATGCGTTGTAATTGTTTGCGTTGTAACATCATATATTAAACAATTCAATTGTTAATAACACATTTTATACTAATTTGATTTCCCACACTTCTACTGATATGAATGGTACCCAACTTGTGTGGCTGAGCCTCTTGACCACTACAGGAAAGGCCTCAAAATGCAACTTGTGGACAGTAACATTTCTCACTTGCAAATTGATCAATTTTGGATATGTGGGTAGCTGCTGTTTTTGACCCCAGGCTCAGCAGACACCATCCAAGTGACTCGATAGGCCCCAAAATTCAATGTGGAGTTGTCAAGTTTTGACATTGATTGCAGTGCTATTTGGCTCTGGGATTGGCAGCCACCCTTGGAACCCAACCAAATGTAGACATGTCTGAAAACTAGACACCCATGGTAGTTTAGGGGGGCATGCCTTGTATGGATCCCATTTCTTTTTCTTATCCCACTTGATGCCATTCACATTTTTGTGAGGAAACGTCCGGAATCTTTGAGGATCCTCTAAATTCCTACCACCCAGTGTTCCCACAATAGTCCCAATAAACACAGTACGGCACCAATGTGGCTGGCTTGTGTTATTTTGCATCAGGGAGACATTCCATGGGTGAAGCATGGGCATTCACATGCATCCTCTCATGGATTATGATGTAATGCCAGGTTTATTAGGGTGAAAAAACCTGGGTTTGCACCAAAAAGCTACTGCTCCCTGAAGCAGGCATAACGATAAGAAATATCATTAATTCTCCTTATTCTTTCCTCTTCCTATGCATACTGCCGAATGGTTTCTGATGATTGTTTTTGTGCAGGGAGGTATCCCTTCCTGGACAAAACAATCCTGCCTGTAGCGCATGCACCCTTGCACCATAGTTGAAGGGTGCCAGCATTGGTGTGAAGCAGCACCAGTGCTAGGAGGCAGCAGAAAAGTGCCATATCTTAATAGATGTTGTGCATGTCTGCTGTCTCCCTTTCATGCAGTGCAGCACAGAGCAGTGCAGCAAATTACTTGCTGCCCTGTGGTGTGTGAAATGTAAGTGAATATGCCCCATAGTACAGACTAATGCCATCCATACACATACAATTGAAGGCCCATTTGGAGAAGGTTTAATTTGGCAATTCTTTATTAAAATGTCAGTTTTACTGTGGGAAAAAAACAACCTTTGCTACTCCTAATGCTAAAGTCACTATACATCTCATTCAGATCAACATCCGTGACAATAAACAGCCATTCTTTCTAAATAAAGGAAGTAATGAGAAAAATGAAACTAGGTGAAGATGTAAAACAAAAAGATTAGAACAAATTTTAAAACATCCAGAAATGTATTATGCAGTATATAACTATCACTACCAGAGCTTGAGTATGTGTGCATCAAGGTTATGTTTACATCACTAAATATTTAAAATATTAAATCTACTCAGCAGCAGTTTGATGTGTACTACCGCCTTATGCTGATTTTCCACACTCAAATTCTTGAATATTTTACATTTGTGTCATGAAGTTGGTGAAAAGTTGGAAGGATCATTTGGTGGTTGTAGTTCAGCCTCACATTAACTATACATGAATCACAACAGATTGATTCATAACAATAACCAACTCTAGTTGATGATATCTTACCAAACAAGAAGCTTCCCTTCCTAAGTACCAATTATGTATAAGATAAATAATAATTCAAATTTTAGCAAATAGCTTAAAAGGTCCAGTATTAAGGGTTGGGTAGAACTTTTCAGAGCCCATTTAAATGGCTGGGCTGCAGTACCTCTAAAGAAAAACTGAATATTGGGATTTGTTCATTCCTTTACGGTCCATGAGGCAAACACCAAGAATGTATCTCATCCCGGACCCCAAAAGAGAAGGTAACCTGCAGGTACTTGACCTGGTCTGAGAAACAAGAGCAGATCAAAGAAGAACAGATGATGAGGCTGAAGAGAAACTAAATTATCCCAAACAATATCTCTATTCTCAGCTGAAAAAACGCTAGGGAATGAGGAGAATGAAGATGATGAAGCAAAACAGGATCCAGAATGGCTTATCAAGCCCAGTTAGATATCCAGTAAGTGCTCTAGGAAGGGGCTGCATATAGCCTGAGCTGTTTTATGGGAAGAATGACCACATGCTATCTGAATGTAAAATGTACTCAGGAAAGCAGAAGTTAGGACTCTCTTTGTGTTAATTATGCCAAAACATTCTACTGGATCATCTCAAAGGAATAAACTAGGACACTGTTTTCTATAGGTTTTTTTAATGTTTTGGAGTTAGAAATCAACTTTTTATTTAAAAGTGCTAAAATAATATTCCTTGTTTTTTACATGACAATGTGGAAGGCTTTGCCAAGAAATCTTGTCCCTCTCCATTGGTTGGTGGAAGCCTCCGGTGGGCTCAAATAGTTAGTGTGCAGGAAGAAAGAAAATTGGAGGTTACAATATTCGTATTTTTCTGTATTTGCTGATTGGCGCAAAGCTCTTTATGTTTTATTTGAAGTGAATTTTAGTCTACTATCATGGTCTTAGTTGCAGGAAGTTACTTGCTGATTGATGCAAAGTTCTTTGTTTTATTTGAAGTATATTTCAGACTACAATCATGGTTTTAGTTGCAGGTAGCTATTTGTTGATTGATGCAAAACTCTTTACGTTTTATATCAAGTCCATTTCAGTCTACAATGGTGTGCAGTCTTAAACTGCCATTTTGACCTGACAAAAAAAACCTTTTCCCGGGCCCAAATCTTAATTTTTAATACATGTAGGTCACCCCTAGAGTAGCCCTGGACAGCCCAGAGGACAGGGTGCAGTGTCCATAAAAAGTTGCCATTTAAGTTTTACGTGTCTTCATAGTGGAAAACTCTCTCATTCGTTTTTCACTACTGAAAGGCCTGCCTTTCTCATGGGCTAACATTGAATTTACCCTTTTACATCTAATAGGTGCAAATAGGAGCAAGAAAACAGTTCATGTTGGGTGTCTTTGAAATTGTAATGAATATTCCTCTCTCATGGTGAAGTCAGATCTTAAATTACAATTTTAACAATGCCACTTTTAGAAAATTGATTACCAAGGGGTTGGGGCTGTTTTCTGTCTGTAAGGTTAGGCCACTGTAAATTGAAACTCGACCAATTAAACCATTACTGACATCAGATAACAACACACTGAATTGATCATTGTGGTCATCAAAATCAATAAGCATGATCACATTTATTTTATCTTAGAATTTTCATCAGATTCTCAAGAACCTTTTACACAGCATATCAAATGCTTTCGGACACTAAACCCATTGTGAAAGTTAAACAGAAAATTTTCAAAAACCCCACAACATTAGGAGTACTTATGTCAGCAAAATATTAACATCCCATGATATATAGTTAAAAGACAAAAGCTTACAAAGATAATTTTTTTTTAAAGAAAACAACATCATCGGTGAATTAGCAACAAATTTTGGGGCCCAATTTTCAGATTTAATACTGGGAGTAAACTTTGTGTATCACATTTGTCCACACTCTTACAGTAAACCATAACTAGGGGTTGGAGTGCTGTCTATCACTGGCCCTATGTCAGGGACCTAGATTTTCACAAAAATTCCCTGTCTCCGAGTCTCTCAACCAACTCCCTTAGTTGAAAAGTGTTAACACATTTTGAACCCCACAATTTATGGTTCTCCTAAGGACCAAGAACTGGATGACACTGTAGGAAACAAAAAAGGGGGAGTGAATGTTGCATGGGCGTCCGCAGAAATGTTTCCAGGGGGGGGCAAATCTTTTACTTCATCACCATCCTCCGACACGATTGAGCACAAGTATTAAGTACATGTTTTGTAAAATCTAATAGTACAAAGAGCTTAAATAAACAAAGAAACCCATAGGGGGAAGAGAAAAATCTTGTGAGGCGCCACAGCAGATGACCTGGCAACTACAATGAAACCGAGGGAAAAACTAAAAATGGCCGGAAAAAAACAAAAGAATTCTAAATCAGGTTGATGTGGTTCTAGAGAGACCCACATCAGCAAACCTTTCAATGATGGTACAGTGGACAATTGTGTCAAATTGAAGAGCTAGTAGGATCAGCCTCGCTAAGCCACATTGTATCAAACAACATTAATGAAGCACCTCATTAAGTACCAAAGCCATGGCTGATTCCATCTATCTACTTGGACAGAAACTCACAGAGGAGTGTTCAGAGCATTGAATTCTTCAAGACGGTCTGTAAGTTGTTCAGACATTATTTGCTTTGTCTTTTTTTCAAAAGTGGGTAACAGCACCATGAGATCAGAGTTATAAACATTTGGAACATCCAAACCATCTCTTGAAGGCAGAGGGCTAACAACAATGGATTTCCAAACTTTGGGGACAAGTCCAGCTGTGAACAATGCATTGATAATATTGGCAATTTCCTAGACACTAGCAATAGATATTCCTTGTAATATTCTCACACAGCACAAGTCATTGGGAAAGCCAGGTTTCAACATGGACAGAAGAATGCCTACATCCTATATAGAATCAGTGGAAAAGCAAGAGAGGGAAATCTCAGTGCAGAAGTAAAGGTCAGGTGCAGGAAAACTGAAACAAGGAAAGCAGGGGACTGATAAATGGGTAGGTTTTAGGTGTACTCTGCAAGTCATTGAACATGGAAGTGGCAGGGCTACATGTCCTCCAATGCACATCCCTTTAGAACAGAGGCAGAGACCAAAAGGCAAACAATAAGGATGGACAGAATGGAGTTCATGGGTTTGGTGAGATAGAGTTCTGAGAGACTTGAGAGTTACATTCAGCTAGGAGTAGGGGGGCAAGAACATGGAGGACAAGCTTAGCCCTATTTTACATTATTCAGGGGCCTTGCCCATTCTAGGGAAGAAATCGTGTTTTGAGGTCACTTAATAACAAGCATTAGCATAGCCAATAGGTCTCGCTTTTTGGACCTTATAAGAATTTAGTTATGCAGCACAATAACCTTGGTGCAACAACATCAACTGTTGCATGGCTAAACATTTATAAGGTCCCAAAGGCGAGACCTATTGGCTATGCCAATGCTTGTTGTTCTTGGAAGTAGACAGCTTGTCATGCCCACATGATCGACCAGTTCACACAGTCAGGGGATGGTCGGGAATGCGATTTTGGTGCACGGGATGAAAGTTCCCTATTATGGGTGCCTCCTGAGAGGTATACAGGCTTGAGATTGGTTGATAGCTCTTCCTTGACTGCACCTTTCTGCAATGGATATTCTAGTGACTTAAATTAACTGGGTCTACAGGGTTTCCAGAGGGGACACTTTTGCACAACGTACAGCAGTTTGTAACATCTTGCCCTAGGCATTTAGACACAGAACTGATATGCTCTCCTGTTCAAGATTTTTATATACCCAGATCAATTGAGTGACCTGTATGTCATTTGAAAAGAACCTGTCCACTGCCATGAAATGTATCTGAGGGGACCTGGGAAATCAATGGAGGGTAATTAAAAGTAACTTTCCACCCATAAGTTGAGATAGTCTGGAAGGCTTCCATCTGTCTCCATGGGTCTTCATGGGTCACCATGGCCTATTAGTCTGAAGGACTCTTCAATGTATCGCTGTGTCACTGCCTACCCTCGTGGCTTCCGCCTTCACCGGCCTGCTGCTATGGCTCACTACTTGCTCCCCCCTGGTAGACAAGGTTGCGGTTAATTGGTGGCTTCCATCCTTTACTCATTTCGTTCTGCAGTGGGGAAGTTGTCAGAGCCTGCTGAAAACCTTTATAGATCGCACTATTATCTGCAGGCCTGCTGGCAGTAATGGGACCCTTGTTTTACGAAGTTATCAGATAAATTATCCAAAGATTTGACCGAAAAGCAGAGTTAAAAAACGTCTTAGGAGTAAGTGTGAAAGAATAGATGTGAGATGAAGAGGGAGACCTTGTAGAAACCTCAGAACCAAGGTTGAAGAATTTAATTAATTTATACATGAGCGAGTGATCGGTTCTAGACCTTGCTTCATTTGAGCCAGTGGGTGAGGGGGTGCACACCGGCACTCATTTTTAGGGACCAGTACTTATATTTCTTTGTCAGATTTTTATCCAAAGCAAGAGAGTGGAAAACACACAAGGAGCAAAGGAGGAAGAAAAAGGCCGAAAAAAGTGACTAAGGTTCAAAGCAAGAACATGCAAGAGTGACAGAACGAGACAGGAGGTTGTGGAACAAGGAAACAGGCAGCGGAATCAAGACTTTTGCAGCCATTGCTTTCAGCGTGCTGAAATACAGCAGCTCCTTCTGAGCAAAACTGTGAGCCCCGGGGCTTCTACTTACAAATTAAGCACCGGTCCTAGAGGAGTGTAGGTTCTTACATAATGAGAAACAAACGTGGGAACAGTCAGTGGTACTGGAAATGTGGATGCAGGAATTGATGAACCAATCCCATAAAACTTGAAAGATTTTAGTAGGAAAATTAACAGTAGAACCCCTTCATATGTTTTTCGTTTGTCATCATTTGGCATGTTTTCCGACACAGACTGTTAAATATCAGGCACCCTTTCCTGGCAAACTGCTGTAATTATTTTAACATGATGACCTCTGTTTTAGTTTCCTTTCTGTCACTGCCAAATGAGGAAATGTTCTAATTTGAACCGAATCTCCCCGCGTAGAGGTGTATGAAAGGGGAACATTATATCCAGTTCAGAGATACATTTGTAAAAAAGAAAAAAGTCCCTATCCCCAAACGTTTGTTAGTGGCCAGTCTGCCACTACCACCACTTGTGTGGGCTGTTGGTTCATAAGCACCTTCAGATATTGTAACTGTAGCTCTACTTTGGTTGTGGCTGACGATTATGGTGTTGTTTCTCTCTTCAAATATTTAATGTTGTCAATCGTAGGAGTTAATCTGTTTTCTGAGTTGGAAGGGAACACCTAGATTTATTTCTTTTTTGCCTGCTCCCCACCGCAGCAAAAATGGTTACATACTGTGTCTGTGAGCTTCGAACACAACCAAAAAACTAAACCGGTAATCGTCCATTGGGGAAACAACCTTTACAACGCAACTTTTACAACGCACTACCATTACAACGAAACTTTTACAATGCAATATCCATTACAACGTATGCCATTACAACGCAACCATTACAACGCATGACACTACAACGCATACCACTACAACGCATGTCATTACAACGCAGTCATTACAACGCATACCATTACAACGCATAACATTACCATCCAACACTTACCCTACTGTTGCACTTCCTGGAGTTAGAATAGTAATTTTTACCCATACACTATCCAATACTTACCAAACATGCAATGTAATGTTATGCATTGTAATGGTATGCGTTGTAAAGGTATTATGCGTTGTAATGGAATGCGCTGTAAATGTAGTTTTTAAAATTTCATTGTAATGGCATGCGTTGTAATGGAATGCGTTGCAATGGATGTTGCGTTGTAAAAAATGCGTTGTAAAGGTATGCGTTGTAAAAGTGTGCTTTGTAACATCATACATCCATCCATTGTGTACCCAGAGACGTGCCATCAGGCTTTGGTGTGTGTGAATGATGCCTTTAGAATTGCCATGACCTGTGGCATAAGGACGGGTAATGACTATATCCGTCCAACGTTGTCTGGCACATTCATGTACCATAAGTAGAGCTGCTCCTAGGGAAAATAAGACACAGGCCCTGCTGCACTGAAGAAAGAAACCAAAGTAAAATCTCTCCCCTGTTAAAATAACATAAGAGCAAATACAAGCTTGTCTCTCTGCTTGAAGTTCTTCCTGCCTGCCTTTGGTTTGATTAGATGCCTCCTTACTATAATGAGGCCCTTGAGAGGTTAAGAAACGAATTTGCATCTTTCAATTTTAGGTAAAGGGGTCCAACCCGGGCAGGGTCCCAGAATCCACACCCAGACGACAAAAGATGCTAGAGTAAACAAAACAGAATTGTAAAAAATAATAATAATAACCACCTCTCTCTCCGTTTTCTGCTCTTCTTCCTTTCCCTTCTTTGGGAGTGAGCAGAGCCCATTGTCATGTGAGGTCACTCTGTTTTCTTTTTTGTTTTTTTGTGAGCCCTGCAGTGCAGGATGCTCTACGTTTCATTTATCAGGGGCAAGGCTCACTTCACACCTCACACCACAAGTGTCTGCCTAACGCTGTTATCATGTTGATGCAGCTATTAAGCTAAGAGAAAGAGATGCAGGCAAAGCTAATCATGGCCACAAACCCTGCCCTGCCCAGTCTGCAGCACCTCAAAGGGATGCGGTGTCATGTTGCTGTTTCAGCCCATGGCGGCCCAGGAGAGGGCCCCCTGACTGGGCCTGCACCAGAGATCCAGGGGGGGGCAAGCGCCCCCTCTTGCCCCCCCCTGCGGACGCCCATGGAATGTTGTGAGCAAAGCTTTGAGAAAGAGACATTAATGTGATGGGCTAATAGACTCTTGACAAAACCATTCATTTTTGACTTACAATTATTTTTCACTCAAGGTCATTTGTATCATCTGTTATTTGTTGATGACTTTAGATTCACTGACTGCAAAAGAAATAAAAAACAATGCAAGTTCTAGTTGCAATTAGCATTGAAACTTCCATACAAAAGCTGACTTTGTTAATGGCTTAAGAACTCAGTTGGTTGAGTATATCAGTATGAAGCCCTTGTTTCTTCTTCCTGGACAAATTGATTGCACTTGTGATGACTGCTTTGATTGTGGTGAATGGCTACTTGGCTTCTGCTTTCTTTTTTCGGTACTTCCTAATGAAAACAAATTGCACATCACAAACGGTATTTTGTTCAACAACTGCTTATACGTCTGAGCCTTGATATATATGTTGGATGAGTATGGTTGCCGAGTACGGTGGCTGTGCGACATTGTATTTCGGTGCAGGTGAAGACTTCTATGTGATAAGAGAAGGATACTTTGTATCAGCTTTGAAGTGTAAGTCATTAGCTTTGACTGAGTGGATCAAAAGGAATTCAAAGGAAGCATGCCCAACCGTGATTATTGTAAACGTCTTGGCTATTGTTTTTTTACTTTATCTTCTAGGCACTTTAGCTTCTTAATGCTTCAAGTACCAGCGTGATGATTAAAGCACTGTGTACTCCGGGAGCAATGATAAACAAGCCATGTTTGTATTGTAAATGAAAAGATTCATGTGTTAGGAGTAGAAGCCACTTGTTATCACTTATGATCATTTATATTAATTCGGTAAATGGAATCCAAGTCTGCCTGTTATTGCTATGTGGCTGATTGGAGTGGGAGCGTCTCAAGGCCATGGAAGATATTTACACATGCAACTTTTCCCATCTCAAACCGCAAAATCTTGAGCTTTGTTCTCTGATCACAGCCGGACAATGCCCCCAGCACAGTAACAGTTGATAAAGTTCAAAATCCCGTAGCAACCTTCTTTAAATTCTGGGTAGTCTTGGCTGAACTTACTTATGTTATTGACAGAATCCTTCGTACAGTGCATCAGCAAGCCAGGTAGTGACTGTCCATGTCCTCTAGCCATTGGACGCAATTATTTAGCTTCCTCATTTTGACTCTTCTCAAAATGTCTGTTGCTTGTTTTTGATTCGTGGGGGCTTCCCTCAATGTGGTTACTCTTTTTCATTGAGCATAGATTCAGATTAGAGCTTCACATTCAATCTGTTCACTGCAGCATCCCTGCTTACTGGGACAAATGATCCCTGATTTAAATTATGCAACAGCAATTCTAATGGGCCTAAATATTGTATTTCCTGGTCACAAAGATTTTAGAAAGAAAAATCTACATCTGAGTGACTAGTTTGCGTTTCAACATACTGCCCGCAAACAAATCACTTCACAAAGATTATCTTACAAAATTGGTATCTAATATCAAAATTGGACAGTTCCTTTGGGTGCCCTTTCTTTGCCCTAAAATAAATGGCTTTACAAAGAAGAAGAACCCACACTTCGCGTTATTTTAACAAGTGTCATTCAAATAAAGAAATGAACCAACTTTATCCAAGAAAAGAAGGCGTTCTTCACAAATATATTATTGTTGCCATTAAGTGTTTACTGAGTATCTCTAGTGACTTATACTGAGTACTTCTTGTGATTTATGACAATTCAGTATTCTTGAAAAATGTGTTCACTGACTGCAAAAGAAATAAAAAACAATGCAAGTTCTAGTTGCAATTAGCATTGAAACTTCCATACAAAAGCTGACTTTGTTAATGGCTTAAGAACTCAGTTGGTTGAGTATATCAGTATGAAGCCCTTGTTTCTTCTTCCTGGACAAATTGATTGCACTTGTGATGACTGCTTTGATTGTGGTGAATGGCTACTTGGCTTCTGCTTTCTTTTTTCGGTACTTCCTAATGAAAACAAATTGCACATCACAAACGGTATTTTGTTCAACAACTGCTTATACGTCTGAGCCTTGATATATATGTTGGATGAGTATGGTTGCCGAGTACGGTGGCTGTGCGACATTGTATTTCGGTGCAGGTGAAGACTTCTATGTGATAAGAGAAGGATACTTTGTATCAGCTTTGAAGTGTAAGTCATTAGCTTTGACTGAGTGGATCAAAAGGAATTCAAAGGAAGCATGCCCAACCGTGATTATTGTAAACGTCTTGGCTATTGTTTTTTTACTTTATCTTCTAGGCACTTTAGCTTCTTAATGCTTCAAGTACCAGCGTGATGATTAAAGCACTGTGTACTCCGGGAGCAATGATAAACAAGCCATGTTTGTATTGTAAATGAAAAGATTCATGTGTTAGGAGTAGAAGCCACTTGTTATCACTTATGATCATTTATATTAATTCGGTAAATGGAATCCAAGTCTGCCTGTTATTGCTATGTGGCTGATTGGAGTGGGAGCGTCTCAAGGCCATGGAAGATATTTACACATGCAACTTTTCCCATCTCAAACCGCAAAATCTTGAGCTTTGTTCTCTGATCACAGCCGGACAATGCCCCCAGCACAGTAACAGTTGATAAAGTTCAAAATCCCGTAGCAACCTTCTTTAAATTCTGGGTAGTCTTGGCTGAACTTACTTATGTTATTGACAGAATCCTTCGTACAGTGCATCAGCAAGCCAGGTAGTGACTGTCCATGTCCTCTAGCCATTGGACGCAATTATTTAGCTTCCTCATTTTGACTCTTCTCAAAATGTCTGTTGCTTGTTTTTGATTCGTGGGGGCTTCCCTCAATGTGGTTACTCTTTTTCATTGAGCATAGATTCAGATTAGAGCTTCACATTCAATCTGTTCACTGCAGCATCCCTGCTTACTGGGACAAATGATCCCTGATTTAAATTATGCAACAGCAATTCTAATGGGCCTAAATATTGTATTTCCTGGTCACAAAGATTTTAGAAAGAAAAATCTACATCTGAGTGACTAGTTTGCGTTTCAACATACTGCCCGCAAACAAATCACTTCACAAAGATTATCTTACAAAATTGGTATCTAATATCAAAATTGGACAGTTCCTTTGGGTGCCCTTTCTTTGCCCTAAAATAAATGGCTTTACAAAGAAGAAGAACCCACACTTCGCGTTATTTTAACAAGTGTCATTCAAATAAAGAAATGAACCAACTTTATCCAAGAAAAGAAGGCGTTCTTCACAAATATATTATTGTTGCCATTAAGTGTTTACTGAGTATCTCTAGTGACTTATACTGAGTACTTCTTGTGATTTATGACAATTCAGTATTCTTGAAAAATGTGTTTATGTATTGTTGTCCATTTTAAATAATTTTGACATCGTTTTTCACTTATAATATTTTTTCAATCTATTTTCACTTGTTTTAGAACCGTTGAACACTACGTTGTACCATGAAATGAATTGAATGAATTGTATGAATTGTTTGTTTCACTTTTGTTACACATAGGTTGTTGCACAACTCAGACAACTTATTTTTGTGGCTATATTTGTGAAGAACGCCTTCTTTTCTTGGTATATATATTTTTGCTTATTCTAAAAATACGATTAAAAGGCGTAAATAATCGCCGAGATGAACATGATAAAGTTGGTTCATTTCTTTATTTGAATGACACTTGTTAAAATAACGCGAAGTGTGGGTTCTTCTTCTTTGTAAAGCATTTATTGGGCCCAACCCCACTTCAGTCCATAGGGCCACACCCCCCAGTTTTTCTAAAATAAATGGCAGCATTGGCAAACAGATAATATGGGCATTGATTCATCCAGCTTCAGCTAAAAGAAATTTAATACAACATTGGAATCCTTTTCCCCATGAGGGGTATCACAAGGGCAGAATTGAGTGTTGTAGAACCAAACAATAGAGGGTTTGGATTTCCTCCACAATAACAATAAATGGCAACACACAGTCTTTTCCAATTGCAAGACAGAGAATGTAGTGTACAGAATAATCTGCCCATGCAAAAAACACTATATTGGAAAAACAAAGCAGGAAGTTAGATAAAGGATCATCCAACACAAATCTAGGTTTCACTGCAAAGTTATTATAGCACTATTGGTAAATCACTTTGTGGAAAAACAACACATGGGAAATGTTTTTAAGTGGACTGTCTTAGCAGCTATTCAGCCGGATCGAAGCAGTGGGGCATTAGAATGAAGCCTGACCCAAAAAGAGGCATACTTAATTCTGCAATTTAATACAGCGACTTATGGGTTCAATGAAATGGCACAGTTGAAGAATCTCTAATAAACATGAGGGCGGAAATGCCCCACAATCTGACAGTCTGAACTATGACACCCACAATGCCTCATGAATAGCCTTCCTACTTAAAAGTTTACGATAGTAGTCAGGATTAGGTAGAGACTGCATCAAATATTACACATCAAACGATGCAACATGCATGAAGCTCAAAGATCCTTGTGACCAGGAAATAAAATGTTTAAGCCTCCTTAGGATAGTTTTTACGTGATTTAAATTAAGGAACACGTGTCCCAGTAAACGCGGATGCTGTAGTAAACAGATTGAATGCGAAGAACTAATCTGAATCATTGATTCAATGAAAAGGAGTAACCGATTTGAGGCAAGCACCCACCAATCAAAAACAAGCAGCAAACATTTTGAGAAGAGTCAAAAAGAGGAAGCTAATTAATTGTGCCCAATGGCTTCAGGACACGGACAGACACAACCTGGCTTGCTGCTGAACTGTACGAAGGATTATGGAAATAACACAAGTAAGTTTAGCCAAGACTACCCACAATTTAAAGAAGGTAGCTACTGGAATTTAGAACTTTATTAGCAGCAACTATTACTGTGCTGGGGGTATTGTCTAGCTGTGACCGGAGAACGAAGTTAAAGATTTCATGGCTTGAGATATGAAAAGCCACATGTGTAAATATCTGCTATCTGAATCAATTTAAATCACCATAAGTGATACCTAGTGACTTCCAATCATAATGCATGATTTCTTTCATTTAAATTGTATGTGCTTGAAACCTTTCTGCTGCCACCCTAATATAATAACTATTTATCTCAGCTTTTACCATCATGATTTCTAACTGGATTTGTCTATTCTCCTATCCCGCATGATCCTCTCCTTGTGGATATTTTCTAGGGTAGCTAGTTTTTCATGCAGCCCCCTAATACCGCCCCCTTGTTGCTTCCTTCTGTTCGCAGCAAAGCTGAAGGTCCCCCCTCTCAGCCCTGCTTTGAAAGCATCTCAGATATCCCCATGAAACACTATGGAGCCGATTACGATGCTGTAGGAAACGGGGTTGGAGCCGTTCCTGTGGCATTGTAATCTCCTGTTTGGATTAACCTCTGGCTGACCCATTTTGATGGAGTAGGTCAGAATTCAATCCAAACAAGATTTCTGAGTAGCTTACGATGGGCTCGGAGAGGCCGTCTGCCATTCGGAAAAGGGCCTGTAATCCCAAGGGCGGCTCTTTCCGCCCAAGGGATTACGATGGACAGCCTTCCTGTGGAATCAGACTTTGGGGGCCTCCATCAGGGCCCCCATGTGTGCAAGGCCACGGATGGCGGTCCAAGTTGCACCTATTGTGCCCCCCCCGTTGCTCCCTGTTCCCTGTGGCAGGCACCTTGAGGTGCCTGTCATGGGTGCTGGGATGAACTACACCTCTGCACTTCACAAAGAGACTGTGCATTCCGTTCAGAGTACATGCTTCCATTGTAAAGAATAGGATTGCAACCGAACAGTGCTCAGTCATATGCTGCTTGCTGGCTTGGGACCGCCGACAGGTCGGTCCGTCCTACTTCCAGATTGATGTCGAAATCGGCCCCAGTATCAGTTCATATCAAGGAACTTGACCACCTATTTCCTCATGTGCTCAACAAATAGGTTGGTTAAAAGCAATATCCTATCAAAGGTCCACTTAGTTTGAGACTTAAGGCTGCCCTGCCTCGAGATTTCCAAAACTAAAAGACTATGATCTGAAAAAAGCCTTAGTAGTTTCTTACTTCCCATCTTGCCCACTAGTTCAGCGGAGGCCAGAAAATAATCTAATTGGACATTCTTTCTGTGTGGAAAGGAAAAATACGTAAATCCAGGATCAGGTTTTTTCTTGACATCCCAAATGCAAGTCAGCCCATGACTATCCATAAGTGATGCCAAGGCCCTATGAACTTGGGAGTTTCATTTGCAATGTAAATGCGGCATGTCTGTCATTACTCCTGGCCTAAACAGTGCTTGGTTCTTCACACTAATACCTGAAGTGTTAAGAAGCCAAGGTGCCTAAAAGATAAAGTTAAGAAACAATGCCTAGGGCTTTTACAAAATCATGGATGGGCTTGCTTCCTTTCAATTCCTTTCAATCAATAATACAATGCTGCACAGTCACCATTCACACCAACCATACTCATTCAGCATATACATCAAGGCTCTGATGTATAAGCAGTTGTTGAAGAAAATACAGTTTCTGATGGGAAATTTGTTTTTATTAGAAAGTGCCGAAAAAAGAAAGAAGAAACCAAGTAGCCATTAGCCACATTCAAGTCAATCATCATATGTGCAATCACTTTGTCCAGGAAGAAGAAACAAGGGCATTATACTGATATACTCAAACAAGAGAACTGGTCAGCTATTAACAAATTCAGCTTTGTTATGGAAGTTTTAATGCTAATTGCAACTAGAACTTCCACATTTTTTAAAATTTCTGTTTCAGTCAGCGAATCTAAAGTCATCATCAAATAACCAACTGTACATGTTACCTTTAGTGGAAAATAACTGTAAGTCAAATAATGAGGGGTTTCCAAGAGGCTATTACCCCACAAAATTTCACAATGTTTCTCTCACGCTTCTCCTTCCAATTTTTTCTTGTTTCCTACAGTGTCATTCAGTTGGTCCTGAGGAGAACCTTGAATTTTGGGATTCGAAAAGCATCAACACTTTTTAACTAAGGGAGTTTGTTTAGAGACTCTGCGAGACAGGGAACCTGTGTAAAAATCTGGGTCCCTGATGTAGGCCCAGTGAAAGGCAGTGCTCCAACCCCTAGTTATGGGTTATTGCACAATTATGGACAACTGTAATAATCAAAGTTTACTTCACCAATTTTGAATTTGAGAACTGGGACACCAAAATGTGTTACTAATCACCAGATTTTTTTTGTAATTCTTTGTAAGCTTCTGTCATTTAATTTTATATCATTTTATATTTAGTTTTTGTTGACATAGGCACTCCTTAAGTTGTTGGGGCTATGAAAGTTTTCCGTTTGACCTTCCCACTAGATTTAGTGTTCCAAAGCATATGATGTGCTGTGTAAAAATATCTTGAGAATCTGATGAAAAGTATAAGATAAAATAAATATGATCATGCTAATTGAATTTCATGACCACAATCATCCATTAAATGTGTTGTTAACTGATGTCAGTAATGGTTTAGTTTGGTGAGTTTCACTTTTAGAAAGTTGGCATTTCCTGCCTTACTCATTTAGTTCCTGAAACCTGGTTCTGGGTCACATTACTGGATGTAGCAGACACTTGGGCTTCATGTATTACTCCTAGACAGCCGCACACAATAGAGAGCTTAGGTTTGCCTGCATGGGCCATCACTGGCAGGATATGAGAGCAGAGCTGAATACAGCCCTACCTACATGTGAATAGGCTTTATCCTGCCTTCACACAAAGGGCTGCATACCCCCTGTAGTTAGTCTGAAGCAAGGCAGGAATCCTAGGGAATTCAAAGGGAAACCTGTAGCAGATTCTCCTACTTCAAAGTAAGGCACAGGTATAAATATTGGACCCCAGATGCCAACTCTTCAGTAGACTTGTGGAACTGTGGATACTCTTCCAGGAAGAAGGACTAATGTGCTGCTTAAACGACTGCCACTCTACTCGACTGCTGCTCTGAAGGACTGCAGCTTTGCTGTGCTAACCTGCTGCCCTTTTGCCTGGGTGAGAAGGACTGGACCTGCATCTGTTGAACCCAGGACCCAGAGTGAATCCAAGGGATAGTTGGCTGGCCTCCTGGCTAGAGCCTCAGGGACAGAAGGCTCCAACAACCTTGAACCCAGCACCTGGACTCCTCCATCTGTGAGTCCTACCCTGCCAAGTGGTACCACCCCAGCCATTGACCCTTGAAAGTGGGCCTGAAGGTGCTCTGTAAGCCCACCTGTGAATCCAGCAGAACTGACACATCACCTCTGCTGTGTGGTGCAACCCCAAGCAAAACTAACTCTTCGCCTCTGCTGCAAGGGTTCTCTCAGAGCAAGAACTCCACTTCAACTTCGCAGCCTGCATCAGAATTGCTGCTGCGTGAAGCTTCACAAATGCATTGACTCACATCGCAAATCTCCCATCAATGGCAGCTTCAAAGATGGTGCGGCTTTAGCATCTCAGTCTTTCTGCTCTTCAAAACTGCTGCATCACCTCAACTGCGTGACACATCCTCAATGCCTGACTTTACATCACAAGCCCTCATCGATGGGATACTTGACGACGATGCAGGACCTCTCATTGCATCTACTCAGAACTGAATCACCACCTCAGGTAGAGATGCATCCTTGGTGCAGGACCTTGCAGCGCTCCACAACCAGAATGTAAGGTATTCTTGTTGAGCAGGTCCCTGTAGCCATCCTGCCTTTCACTGTGGTTGGCGTGAACTTGCTACTTTGACACAATCCGGCATTACCAGATATCCACAGCTGGTGCTTTGTGCTTTTTAGTTCTATTTAACACTGCATATCTTCTATACTACTAATTGGGTTTGTTTTATTTATTAAAGTATACTCTATTTCTCTAATATGTTGTGTGATTCCATTTGTGGTGTGTTTTCATTTTATTACTTTTTGAAGTGTTGTACAAATATTATACCAAAAATAGAACCCAGCAGGGAGACACTTCAAAACTCTCCATAAGGAAAAAACACATTGTTTTTCTTATAAAACCCCCACCCACCAGGGTTATCCCTTGGTGGCATGTTTCGTCATTGGGTCCTTCCAGATCCACTGCGGATCAGGCGTGCTGCGACCTACGGTTACATGGGAGCACTAAAAGGAAAATATATACAATGATAAAGAAGATCTTATAGAAGGACCAAAGGACTGGGTTCCCATGGTCCAGAAGAAGAGCCAATAGTGGCAAGACTTGAAACACGTTGACCCTTAAAAACGTAGGTACAATATAACCTCACTTATTTCAAATCAACCCTAGTTTTTTAACCATACCGACTAGGCGCAGGAATAAAGTAGATAGACCTACTAGTCTGGTATTTTTTACTTAGTTTAGCACTTTCCTCCACTCACCTCCTCTAAGATCTTCCTTATCATTGTGTATAATATAACTTAAGTGTTCCCACATAACAGAAGGTCACACCATGCCTGATCCGCAGCAGATCGGGAAGGACCCAATGATAAAGCATGCCACCAAGGGACAACACTAGTGGGTGAGGGTTTTATAAGAAAAACAAAGTTTTTCTTCCTTATGGTGAGGTTTGAAGTGTCTCCCTGCTGGGTTCTTTTTGGTATAAATAACTATAGAGTTGAGGAGGACGAACCCATTAAATCCTCCTACTCCCCCTTTTTTGTTGAGACGCACACATATAATACACATTATCTCTGAGTTAAGGCTGACTGCTCGGTGTCAAGCTGCTCGAGGATTGAGCACAGGTTAATTTTGGGTTTGCTTGTGACTTCGCCCTGACAAGGATTGTAGTTCCTGCTTGAGTAGGGTTTCACCCCCTCAACCAGTTACCCAATTTCCAACATGAAGCATAACAAGATTCAGTACATATGAACAGTAAGCTACTCTCCTTCCCTATTGGTATGGTAACTCTCTTCTTATGTTAGCATTCACACTTTCTGGAAAGGATGGAGTTAGTATCTAACTATTTTCTATGTGTATATGCAAAGAAATTAAAAATCATGAATATTCTGTACTTCTGAGCATAAACAAAATATACGTGGCCTAATCGATAAACACCTGTTGTACCTTGCACACAATCCTATCTAAATATTACTACTACATATGAGTAATCAAAGTTCTTTGGGCGATAATTCTTCCCATTGCCTTTCCATGAATGAACCATTAATCAAACTTTTAAAAGTTCAAAGTGTGTTACTTTGCCTAAAACAACTTAATTTCTAAATACTTCTGTGAAATACAAACTGTCCTCAAATAACTCTTGTGTCAGCAGTTCTCAATATTGGGAAGATACAAATCCATTCTCAATATCCAGGATGCAGCAATATTGTATCACAACTGACTAGCTAGGATGCTGTGGAGCATGAAGATAATTATACCAAATGATTCAAGGTGGCCACCACCATCTCCAAACAATGAGGAAGTTCAAGGAATTCTGGGGACTGTAGCCTTCCTATCAGGGCTTGTCATGTAGGGCCTTCTCCACAAATGTAAAGTCTTTTGCCAGGTGGTTCCTCGCACTCAACAACCACTGCCAGAACCTTCCTTCATTGAAATGATAGCATGAGTTGGTTTGATGCATCACACACCCATGCCTGAGTAAATCTGACAGTTAACCTACACATTCTGACAATGTGTTGTATAAACTGCATTCATGACGAAATCAAACTACATCGTAACAAATGACAAAAACTTGACACATTGCGGAATTATCACCTTGATTTACTAGTCGGAGAAGGGAACGGGATTAGGATTCTGCATCAGGATTCTGCTATTGTTGATAGGTGTATGGTGACATAGGCAAAAACAAAACAGTGGACAACTATTACTGTGTCCTGGTATACCGGTTACATGCCAGATGATCTACCTAATCTATACAACTTTTCATTAATATAAATGGCTGTTTAGCCTCCACAATTCGGTGTGAATTTAAAACTGTGCATACAGAGGAAAAATCTAAGAATTCTGTGGCATGATGGTGGAATGTGGACATTTATCTATTGCTTAGTTTTCATACAATAGTATACAATTTACTTCACGCTTTGCCTTGAACTCTGTTATTTATTATCAATCGGTTTAAATTGCATACTTGCTCCTAATGAACTTTATATTCTTTTGACTGTTACTGTATTGATGTAATCAAGTCTTTGAAAGACAGAAACATACAATATCCACAAAGGCTTAATAGAGTAGTGAGGACCAATGAGAACCGTTACGATGCTAGCGAGTGTGGTATCTATGAACCGTAAATGACGAGATTAATAGGTGTACGCATTTTCGCCACGCTACTTAGAAGGGTTCGTCTTATTTACAGGTTCTTCATTTTGAACCCTCGGGTTCCATTTTAGATACGGCATCCATTTTGTTTCTTGCCCTCACGTAGTCAGCGAACAGGCAATGTCCGCCTCATGATCCTGTGATTCCCAAGACTTGGGGATGGCACGGCAAAGACAGATGGCTCCGCAGCTGGGTAATCTTCCCACGTTGGCCTATTGTTTCAGCTCCGCATGCGCTCGGCTCGAATCCTTTGATCCTGGGATTGCGCTTCCGATATTTCCTCCACACTCCTTCTTCTTCTGTTGTCTGACTTCCTTGCACCTGTTCCTGTCTCTTACTCTCGTCCTTTTACAACCAGAGTGGAATGTGCATAGCAGCAGGATAATGTGCTTTTACAGTTCGGAACCGACAAATGTTACTATGATTATGTTCCGGGTTTCCGACACCATGATTGAAGCCTTTTAAGTTTATTGTGGGAACTGAGTTGTAACCTTTTGTTCGTTACGTTATTGAATGCTGAAAATGTGTATAAAAGGAGCGATCCACATTTACAATTTGAAGCAGACTCTTGGAACCTACACTCTGTTGTACTTCCCATGACTTTTGCATCCCTGCAGTAATAAACGCTGATCTTTGACGCCGAAGGAAGTGTCCCGTGTCTCTGTCACTTGTACGCCGAACAGGTATCCTACGAAGGTTTCAGGTGTTGTTCCCTGGCACCGCTGGTTCTTAAAAGTCCAGTCCTTCAGTTGCTCTTTAGTATTAGAGATGAGTTAAATGATAAATAAAATTGTAATTCCTCTTTTTTCACCTTTAATATAGGGTAGTATGTGATTGCTGCAAAGATCCCATCCAGGTTATATTGTGCTGTCTAAGTTGACAAGAGACTGTTTTAAATTATAAAGGATCACTTGATATAATAGAGGGTGTCCTAAAAAAGAAATAGAGATTTAGGACCTGATTTGGATCTCTGTAAACAGGTTATTCCGTCACAACAGTGACGGATATCCCATACGCCAAAATATAAATCCCATAGGATATAATGGGATTTATATTTCGTTAAATGGCCTATCCATCACCGCTGTGACACTGCAACCCATCCTCTGAGATTTAAATCAGGCCCTTAATTATTATGTTAGCTGAAAGATCTTCAAAAGAGCTATGACAAAACAATGAAACTGAAAAAATGATCCTGTTAAATTTAAAGGCACATAGCCCAGGATAATATATTCCAACATCATTAACCGCATCCCACATTTAGTTAAACAAAAGAGGGTGAATGTATCAAATGTATTTCTGGGGTTTCATCATCAACCATAGGCGGATTTCTTAAGATCTGTTTTCTTCAACAGGCCAAAATTCAATGAGCCTGCTTTGGACCTGTAGTGCCTCCTTCGCAGAACCGGTTCTGCGAAGGAGGCACTACAGGTCCAAAGCAGGCTCTGCCCAGCAATTCTGGCCAACCCTTGCCACTTCACAGCCATGAAGTAGCATACTACCTAAACTAGCGTGTTTTGAGAAGGGAATCCCCCTCTCACACATAGAAAAACACTTTAGGGCGTGTATACACATAGTCTGAATTACACACCCACTAGTTCTAATCACTCACACATATTTTAATTCGTCCTGAAGAAAGCCAGCATATTCATAAGGCACTGGCTGAAACATGTTGACCCGTCTCAGGATGTGGGAGGTCGTAACTCGCCTCTAACATCAAACAGCCTTATTTTTAACCGCTGACGGTGGCCCAGGTATTAAAGTCTAATTCACCTGCGGGTACTGGGACCCCCGCCAAGTCGTTTTAATTCACATCCCATAACACTCTTCACCGCACACTCAGCGATATACCTGCTCCGCTGTAATCAGGCGTCGAAGCACACCCGGGACACGCTAGGTGTCACTGGGTGGGCCCGATGATGAAGCATGCCACCAACTAGGTTGGTGGGTGAGGGCTTTATGAGCACACCTACCAGGTGCCACTACCCCCTGACGAAACATACTTGAGTCCTTGAATTAAAAATTAATAATCTTTGTTAACCTTTTTTACTCAAGCTAGTCTTCTTTTGATTAACTTCAAAGACTCAGCAGTCATAAAAATACTACTAATAAAATACCTTTGTGCATAGCAAACAATAGTAAAATACATCTGGGCATATCAAACTATCATAAACTTACACAAAAGTGTAAATGTATCTTTGTGAATTGGAACCTCTGTGCCTGTCACTGATCGTGAACAGACACGTTTTATACTGGGTAGAAGTTTCTTCCCCAATTCTTGGTGTTTAATTGCAACTTTGTGATAGATATGACTTGAAAAGCCTCTCCATATCTTTATTTTTGGGGTTGTATACTTATTCAGGTGATCCTCAGATAAAACTAGGAGACTGTGTGGAATTTTTAGTTGCAGGAGACTAGTTCCTTCATGAAAATGACGACTAATCATTGTCTTCCTGTAACTCTCCTGGCAGTTACCTCAGGTGACTCTTTTACGTGAGAGACCACTTTGTGTTAAAAAATATTGTGAACTACTGATAAACCACATTTCACGCGGGATGTTTAATGTTACATGGTTTTATAAAAATGTTCACAAAATATAATACAATCTTTAAAACTGTATTTTTGCAAATTCACACACTCCCTACAATTAATCTAAAAAGAGAAGAGTGACTCTTTTGGGGAAGTGGAGCAAAAATAGGAAGAATGTAAAAAGTACAGGTACGTTTTTGAATCGAAGGGGTGTTCGAGCCGAATGTGGACAGCATCGGCACAGAGTTTGTGCCAATGACTTTCTCGAAAGAACCGGTTAGAGCGGAAGCGCAGGCGGTGGGATTTTTATACATGCTTGCCACCATGCGTGCCGCCTCCTTGCAAAATATCCGGGAAGACGTTCACCAGTGGAATCCAGGTCATGCAGCAGCGTAGTCAACATCTTTTTTTCATATGATTATTGAAACTACATGCAAATACAAAATGTGAGCCTCGTTCGAAGAGCGTAGTAGAAAAATTGTTAATTCACGAAGCACTATTAATAATTTTCAAACATCAGAAGGTACATTCTGCCCTCACACGTGTAATTAGACTCATGACATCTTTATTTTTTAACGACGTCTTCGGAGCTTTAATGATTAAAAGATCTCCACGGAGACAAGGGAAACCAAGACTGTTTGCTTTTATCTCTCTCATAGTAATGTGTCTAAGCGGAGCCTTGCATGTTTGATCGGGTCTGTGCAGTCACACATTGCTGTGCACACATATGTCAAGCAGTGAGGGCGGCGCTCTGGGCACACCGAAGGAGAGTAGTTTTCGGTCAGCCCTACTCTAGGGCCCTAAATTGAGAAGTCATTAAAATTACAGTGAATAGTATAACGCCTCACAATTATTTTTTAATTTGTTAATGCATAATTCCATAATTCATCACAGAACTCTGTCATCCACTTTCAACGATGAACCAGGTTAAAACTTTAAAGGCTGTTGTTGTCACTAAAATCAACTTTACATGTAATTTTACGCCACATGAAAGTTTTCGTGTATGCCAGTTATTTTAAGGGACCATGTCCATTCAACATAAATGGCTCTTTTATGACCATTTATTTCAGTTCTAACGGCACAAGTTCAAATCCTGCCCCCCCCTTTTTGGCCACCACAGGAACTGTTAAGATTATTGTCCCAATTATTAGTTGCACAGTATTGTGGGGTGCAAACATGATTACCAGTACCAAGCGGTAATACCCCATCCATACCATGTAATGGGGAATAACTGTGGATCAAAATCCAATTTCACAATTCTGTCGTTAAAGCTCATGTTTACTTGCTCCTATGCTCTGAACAGTGCACAGGTGATACATGAGGGCAGGGATGCCCGTGTGGGGTCAGGGGTGCGGAAGAGGGGGAGGTGAGATGGGGAGGGTGTCCAGGAGCAAGTCAGGGCATCAGATGATCAGTGGGAGCAATCCATGCTCCTTCCCGCCATAAATGCGGATGATGGGGACCGCACTTCACTGGTGCCCACAGCCCCTGGCCAATCCTTATGCTATGGTAGCACCTGGATTTTCCAGTTGGCAGCATCATGCTCCTAGCGTAAAAGAGCATAAGGATCACAGAAGTTGATAAGACGCTCTAGACAGCTTCATCTGTATTGTGCATGATTTCAGTGAATCTCGATTAATATTCACCATTTCATACTTAAATGATATTGATTTATAGATAGCTGGTCTAAGAAAGCCCAATGTGTTACAAAAAAAATACTAAAAACTCTTTTATAATTTGGGATGCTGCGACAAGCCACCAATAGCCTCTAAAAAGGGAAGACAGTTACACCAGCTTAATTTAAAGCTCTTACCCCGAACTTCAGGCTACAATGCAGATAAAGGATTTGGAAGAAGAAATTACAGGGTCACTGTTCTGCTGTTCAGAAATTAACCTTGTACCTACAGGTGTTTTAGAACTCACTCAATCCCTTTATTTCTGTCGTTTTCCTCTATTGACCACACAAACATGGACAGGCTGCAGAGGATGCAGACAACTGCAGCTAAATTGGTGTTAGGCTGGTCTAGAAGGTCCTCCGCTTCATTGGCCCTGGCTGAGCTGCACTGGCTCCCTTTGAAACAAAGAATTAAGTTCAAATCACTCTGCTTAGTATTCAAGACCCTGTATGGAATGGGTCCTACCTCTCTTCAAAGCAAGTTCGAGTGGTATGTTCCTACCCGAAATTTGCGCTCATCAGGGGCAAAATTGATAAAAATCCCCAAATTCAAAAAAGTCAGAGCAGGTGGTAGATCCTTTGGGGTCGCAGCTGCAAAGCTCTGGAACACCTTACCTCTTCAGTTTAGACAAATCAGTGATCTCCTTCCGTTTAGAAGGAATTTAAAAACATGGTTGTTTCCTACGATTTAGGGGTTTGGCTACAGTAGGGTCCAACGGATGTATGTCATGCCAAGTTACTAGCGCCAGGATGCCTGTCAGGTGATAGTGCGCTTTAAGAATGCAATACATAAATAAATAAACCATCATACTCCATGTCATCCACTGCCGATCTATCACTAGGATGTCTTTCACGCCAAAGCATCCACTCCCTTCACTGCAGCAAAACCAAGCACGCAATCAAAACATATCTTGGCAAATTCAGCTCACTGGATGATACATATTCACGAAAATGATGAGGGATGAACTCTTCAACATATTGAGCACTGTTGTGAGGAATGGGAAGAAAGGAGAACTCAGTAATCCAATCAAAATGAAAGGTGGTGTAAGGCAAGGTTGCATATTGGCCCCATATTTATTCTGCCTATATATCAACGACTCAGAAGACTATCTTAAGTAGAACAGGCTGATGTACAGAAGGTTGGCCCTAGGAAACCACCTCCTCTGTCGTACTTGTGTCCTTATTGCAAGAACGAGAATAAACTTACAAAAACTATTGAAAAGGTACCACCAATTCATGATTGGTTTGGTTTTAAAGACAAACGCTACTAAATTCCATGTTATGGTTATTGGAAAGACATGCACTGCCTTAAAGACACATTACATCAACAATGAGCAAATAACTCTCATATGTGTCCACCTTCTCATATTAAGGAGTTCTTTTTGATTATAAATGTACATGGTATCATTTGACCACGACCAAGAAGCTAAGGTTTGAACAATTTATTGAGGCCATTTTTAGATTTGCGTGGAAGTTGGGCAATAAACCCCTAGATGCTATGATTAACATCTACTCCACCCAATGTCTCTCTATGGTGACACATGGAGCAGCTGTTTGGGGTTACTGTGATGTTGATGCTTTACAGGTAGCCGAAAATCATTTTCTAAGAAGACTTTTGTCTGTCCCAAATAGCCTTCCTATATACCTTTGTCATGCAGATTGGGGACTTGTCCCACTAGAGGACCATGTTAAAGTAGTGCTGCTAATGTAAATGTTTTTGGATTTGTAAAGCGCTTATCACCCAGGGGTCTCTAAGCGCTGTACGAATACTGCTGTGGAACCCATCCTGGCCTGTTCCTGTGAGGTGTCCACTCCTGGGTATCCCCAAGGTGAAGCCAGGCATCCTAGTGTTGTGAGGGCCGGTGTGGAGATTAAGCAAGCTATTGCCCAGAGTTGCAGAGTAGAACCCCACGGTTAGAGTAGGCACCGAGGCAAGAATTATCGGGTCGAAGACATTGCACCCAAGACACAGGGATTGAACCCTGGTCTGGACCAGACCTTCTGTCTCAGGGTCTGCTGCTCTAATCGGTGAGCCACACTTCTCCGCTGCAGAGCAATATGGGTCAAACAGGAAACCTTTCTTAACCAGGCTCTAATTAACGATTGTAAGTATCTAGATAAAACACACAACCTCACATGGTTACGATATGTAAAGTAGCACCTTGCCTTGACGGGGATAGAGGATTGTTACCACTACCCACTCTTAATGGCTACCGTCCTACAAAATCAACTAAAACACAATGTCATTGCTGTATTTTCTCAACAGCGCAAAGGAAAGTCAGGAAAAAAGCGGGGAAAGGAATTCCTCCCTCGCCTTACGGCCAAAAAAATGGAAACATATTTGATGTTTCCTCTTTTCCACACACAAAGATTTCACTAAACTAGATTTAGATACGGCATAGACCGCTATCTGGCTACATATCCTAGCCCTGCTTATCATGATTAGGTTTTGGACCTCTGCTCGGGTGATTGAACAAAGACCTAGGCTCTTTTACATTTTTTGTTTTTTCTGTAAGTTATATACTGCTCTTCGTAAGCAGTTTTTAATTCCTTTATTGAAGCACTTGAACATCAGAAGCTGCAGACCTGATGTATGCTACTTACAGCTTCTTCAAACAGAGTACATATTACTGATGCTTTATAAATGTCTATCTACTGACGTCTAATTGAGAAAGTTAGTGGGGAAATAAACATCTGGCTGCGTACTTGTTGTGGCAAGTGCTGTATAATTGGGGGGAGGTCCATCTTGCACAAAGCATATTTATCTGTGTTTACATTTGCAAAAATCATTGTTTTGTATATTTGTTCTTTTGCACGTTTGACAGCTCTGGCATATGATCTTGGGTGGTGCAATTATTGGAGATTGTTATAATGTTCTACTTCATAGTTTTTATGATGTTGGAACATGGTCAATGCTGTACTGTGACTTGATAACTAACTATTCCATTGTCTCAATTCCTCATGGATTTTACTTGATTTTAAATATATATGAATGCTGTCTTTTAGGGTTATACTTTTGTATACCGAATAAAGATGATCTGAATGAATGAACACTGTTTTTTGGAAGTTTTATATTGCGCGCACCTGACCCGAAGGTTTCAGGTGTCAGAGCGCTTTACATGAGCAGCAGTTGCGTTACACTATTGTTCATGTTACACTACTGTTCATGTTGCTCAGCTTGTCTCACTATCTTCCCATACTAAAGTAAACATGCAGGAGCTTATATGTGCACCCGTCACCAAACTCACTTCTGGCTCACTGTGACATATAGACTAGATCAACCATGCTGCCATTGCCTTTTATTTTACCTATGCACATACCAACCTCAACGAAACCCATCCAAGACAATGACCAGACCCTTCAATCACTCACCTGCACTCACTGCTAAAGCCACTTCAGAGGTACCAGTCAACCAAGCTATACCCCAAATTATTGAGAGTTGGCTATATGACTCCAACAATGTCCTCCAGATAACAACAGATGCCCAAACCACCCTTAAGCATTGCTCCATGAAGGGCAAGCCCTCGGCAATACAGTAAGTTAATAACAATTGAATAGCAAACTGTGGAAGAAACCACTGACGTAAGAAGATCTGAAGACCGTTAAAGCCAACCATGCCACTCACAGGTAGCTCATCTTCGAATTTAAAGCTACCCACAATAAGATCTTCAACTGTGAGACCTCCATTAAAAGCAGGGCATTATCCAAGACAAACATGCCCTGTGCAAACTCTCATCCAAATATCCGAATACGAAATGCACAGCAATCAATAAATTCTGCGCAGACAAAATTGAGAACACTCAACAGCACTTTATTAATACACCCAGACCTAAAATTGCCTTGATGATCTCACCTCACAACTGGCCCAAGTAGAAAACCTACACGTCCTCTCCACTGAGAACCTTTCAAGATTGTTCTAAAGAACATAGTGATACAAAAGCAACTGGCCACTGGATTCAAGATAGCCTGGCTGATGAGGATTATGAATCCGAAACCGGTCCCAGGATGCTTGTTTCCGGTCCAGGGAAAACATGGCTTGGCAGTTCGGGCTGGACTGTTCCCATGAGGCACAGGGTCAGACTGATTTGCATATAGACATGTCTGAACTGGGGTGGCTGAGTGAACTAAAGAATGGTGATGGATTAAACCCAGATCAGTTGACTGGGGGTGAGTGTTTGATTTGTTCAAACGCTCCGTCCATCATCCCCTTTTGTATCGCTTTGTTCGCCCTAAGTGTGGCATGGTATGCTCAGACGTGAGTCCCTTGTTCACTTGGCTACTGGATTCAAGATAGCCTGGCTGATGAGGATTATGAATCCGAAACCGGTCCCAGGATGCTTGTTTCCGGTCCAGGGAAGACATGGCTTGGCAGTTCGGGCTGGACTGTTCCCATGAGGCACAGGGTCAGACTGATTTGCATATAGCCATGTCTGAACTGGGGTGGCTGAGTGAACTAAAGAATGGTGATGGATTAAACCCAGATCAGTTGACTGGGGGTGAGTGTTTGATTTGTTCAAACTCTCCGTCCATCATCCCCTTTTGTATCGCTAAAGAACATACAGCCTGATTCATCATTCTCCCGTTTTGCGAGCCCCTAATAGCGATTCATAAGGAATCGCTATTAAGGACTTGCAAAACGGGATTCATGTAGGAATTGCAAAAAATATTGCGATTCCTACATGTTCCTTATTTGCGATAAGCAAATTGCTAATCGCAAATAAGGAATAACTCCCCATGCATTCCTATGGGCCTACAGGCCCATAGGAATGAATAGGGAGTTATTCCTTATTTGCGATTAGCAATTAGCTAATCGCAAATAAGGATGCAATTTCAAGGGTGCAGTGGTGTCCAAAGGACACCCTGTAGCACCCCTGAAATGTAATCTACATTGGTGTTGCGCACACACATGTCCAAAGGACATGTGTGTGTGTAACATGCAACTTAGAAAAATGCATTTAAATGCATTTTTTTAAGTTTTCGCTATTTACCACGAGGTTTGACCTCGCGGTAAATAGCGGCCCAAAATTGAGATTTCGGTATTTTAAAATGGTTCATGAATTGCATTTAAGGAATGTCAAATAGAGAATCCTTAAATGCAATTCCTCGCAAATATGCGAATTCTTTAATAGCGAATTTTGCATTTGGGATGATGAATCCCAAATGCAAAAATTGCACTCGCAAAGGGCCAGATTCTCAGAATCTGGCCCTTTGCGAGCGCAATTAAGCTTGATGAATCAGGCTGATAGTGCCATTCCAATATATATGCTCGAGGCAATGCAGATAGTTAACAAAGGGCCATATGTATGAAGGTACCCATTTGCGAATCTCAAATAGCAATTTTTAAGAAATCGCTATTTGAGATTCGCAAATGGGTATGTATGTAGAAAATCACATTCTTTTTGCGATTTCTTAAAATTCCTTAATTGCGATTAGCAAATTGCGAATCGCAATTAAGGAATACTTTCCCATTCATTCCTATGGGCCAGGAGGCCCATAGGAATGAATGGGAAGTTATTCTCAAATTGTGATTCGCAATTTGAGAATCGCAAATTGAGAATAATTTCAAGGGTGCAGGGGTGTCCAAAGGACACCCTGTTGCACCCCTGAAATTAGCATGGGGGCACATGTGCTTCACAGTGCACTTTGAAAAATGCAAAAAAGTGCATTTTTCAAGGAATTTGCAAATTACCACCAACTTGAAGTTGGTGGTAATTTGCGATTCCTTAAATGCAATCGCAAAATAAGGAATCGCAAATTTTGCGATTCCTTATTTTGCACGCAGATTTGCTTAATACATACCATTTGGCCAAATTGCATTCGCAAACGCGAATTTCGGCGTTTGTGAATGCAATTTAGCTTGATACATGTGGCCCAAAATCCCTACACTTTACAGAAAGGGGAAAACAACTAATCATATGCAAATCACTCTTGGACACAGTTCAAAGGGGTCAGGCCAGCAAGCCTGACCCTTCTGGTCAGTAACTCAGGCAACTGCAAAATAGTTTCGCCTTTTTTTGACATCCTCATTGATGTGCAGCCTGATTCCTGTAGCAAAGCTAGTACCGGACACATATCTGGGAATGCCCATACCAATTAGAGAGATTAACCTAGCAGAAAAGGAGATGGATGTCTCCTTTAATAAATCCCAGCTATTAACAGTTGCTCGGGACTGTATTCCGTATGATTTTTTATTAGACTGCCCAATATGGATAGGGATAAGCAATTTGCAAACCAGTCCTGGTCCAGCCCCAAAATTGCCAAAACTAGAACCAAAAGAATGAATAATGGGCATTCCTATATTAAAGTATTCTACAGACCAATCAGAGCTCATGCTAAGCAAACACTTCTTAATTTGAATATTGGTTTTGTATGCCCCAAAAATGTTGCACATGGTGGTGCATAGTTAAAAAACCATACATCATCAGGTGTGGCAAGGCTGCCTGCAGATGGAGTGAGTGTGAGTGGCTGGTGGTAAAACAGAATCGGAGCCAGCACACCCCAGTACAATCAATCAATCAATCAATCATACAGGGAATAGTAAGCACGCTACTCAGATGGAGGGTCTCAAGGCGCTGGGGGGTGCATCGCTCCCTACACACCCAATCATGCGTTTTGGCTCCAACCTCACAAGTATGTTTAACCCAAGTATACATTCACTGACAGGGTTCACCAGAACACATTGTTGCTTTCCTTTGAATAGATTGAACAAGCAAACTCCCTTCAGTACATATGGGGCTGTGATCTGGGATCGAGACTAAGTTCCAGAAGGAGTCAAGGGTGGAAGGAAGTTTGAGAGAAGACACTCTGTGAAAAGTGGCACGTCAGCTGAAGTAAAACGAGCAGAGCTGGATTTAATACTGCAAGAACATAATATAAGCTTGCATATATTGGCTTTCGAATTCAGGAAGGTATTCTTAACTTGTATGAGGGCACTGGTGTATTCTGAACATTATTATAGTGTCCAATAAACTAACGTTTTCTATAAACAAGGTTACTTTAAATTTATTAGCAAATTATAAGCTAGATTTAGATTTCCACCTTTCCTAGGTTCATACATTCAGAAAGCTTAGAGAGTACGTGAAAATTCTGTTACACCACGTCTGAAACCTCTTTGGACCAAGTTCACAAAGCTATTTGTACCCTAATGTAGCACATGCGTGTGTAAAGGGCAGTGCTGTCGGATTCAGGCAATGGAGCACACAGCACAAGAGAGGAAACAGTTTTGGTCACACTCTCCTTATTGATCCACATGCACATGCAAGGGAAGGAGTTCGAGTCATTCGAGGACTGGCTAGTCGAGGCTCGGAAAAAAGACTAGACTGCTTACCCGTTGAGAGATTCTCATTTCCGACTTGGGTATTCATTTTTGGATTGACAGAGTCAGCATTTGTATTTTAATCTTTCAGCTCTGTAGGTAGCTGTCTGTGGATGATTATCTTAGCTGTATGGTTAACAAGTCCTTAATTTGAGCCGCTGGGTTCCGGTGTTTAGTGCTGGCAGTTAATTGTCAACACCAGCAATTATGAAAGTCTGCCACATGGTGGTGCTGTTTGTCTAATTTAGAGATGAGCACAACAGTTGTTTGTTAATTCAATATGCATTAAAAATGACTAACACCTGCTACCCAGGCCATTCTTATAGCATTGGGGGCCTGTAATAGTCTGAAATGGAACACTTGTAGGAGTGTGAAGGTTAATAGTTTTGTTAGTATGTCATTTGCAGCCCTGGCAGGGCTAATGAGTGACACAATCTGCTATTTATGTGTATACCTATGAATCATGCTGTGCATCTTGCTCGTACTTTACTGCGCCTTGGCATCCTGGCGTCCCCTCCAGTTGTTTGTTGATTCAATATACATCCTGGCGTCCCCTCCAGTTCATAATTGTTATGAGGGCTCCTCTCAGCTGCATCTGCATTGGAGTCTAGTAACTCCGGAGCAATTTCTCTTGCATAATATACATATATCCCAAAAGTCTCAGTCCTTGACCTTGTGTTCTCTACTCTGGAGATGTTGTGCACGAAGAGACAGGGACTGAACTGGCTCATGCTGGCGATCAGCTCCGGGGTCTCTTTCCCTTCCCCCTTCTCTCCTCACCTGTCCATGAAAAGCCTTACTTCATTTTAACCTGTTATCGGAGAGCGAGTGGGGGAAAGGTTCTCTCAGCTGGCCCATTTCCTTTGGCCAAGCTTCACAAGTGCTTCTCACTGCAAGTTGTCTTAAACCTGGTTCACAATGCTTTTACATGAGTAGCTGTGTCTTACTCCAGGCTTAGGCATTACTTACTCATCAGTTTACAGGAGTAATCCGGCTTATTGCTTCGTGCTTATAGCTTATCCACAGATCTGATTCCTAAAACCCTTTTTCTGTATTTAAAGTTGTGAAGCAAGCCTTTTATTCACAAAATGTGAATGTGGCGTGGTACAAGGATGAACTTTAATGTAGAATTATACCTGCATGGTGTAATCTTATATGTCCCTGGGTGTTCTTTTTCTGCAGTTGTGCAAAATCTAAGTGTACTTGAACTTAAGAATAGTATTCCTTTTCATCTGTGTGAAATCCAGGGGCTGTATGATGATGTGGTGCACCAGCTCAGCGCTCAGCTGAGCACCGATTTTGATAGAACTGCAGCGTGTAAAGTTAATTCTTTTAACACAAACCCAATATTTGAGTTAGAGCATTAATGCAGACCGCACCAACTGGAAAACAGAAAGAGGCAAACATTGTTCAGTGTTTCTGAGCCATGCTGTCTGAAAATCAAACTCAAATTCTGAGAAATATTGAGTTAAATGAATTCACTCTACACACTGGAGGTGCATTAAACCACGAACTTGGATCTGTTTTTCACCGACGCAGCTTATCATAATACAGCCTCAGACCTCTACATCCATGAACGGCAAACATATTCGGCCAATATACAAAGCATTTTTCAATGAATAGATGTGTTTTACTTGAGGCTTAGGTGTAACATACTCATGAATTTGCAGGGGTAAAACTTGCTTACTTACAGGTTTCCATGCGTAAGTATGTCTTACATCTGAAAATTACTCACATACAGGGTCATAGCTTAGTAATTGAGGATCGGAGGTTTGAATCTCAAATTTCCCAACTAAAAAACATTGTGCTGCAGGGTTGATGGGTGAGATGACCAAGGTTCAGGATGGACTGTTTCCATGAGGAACAGAGTCAGTACTGATTTACATTAGGAGGGCCTCTGTCTAGAGTGGCACAGTGGGCAAGAAACAATTGCCACTGATTAGACTATGTGCAAGCATTCATCCCATCATCTTTTGGGTGTTTGATTGCCAGTAGTAGGCTTGGAAAGATGAGACTGGCACAGCTTTCCAAGCCTACTACTGCCAATGACTGTGAATGCCAAAGGGTAGTACAATTGCACCCATTCAAGAAGTACTTTCATAAGTACAGATTTACTACTTTTTTGATACGCCAGTCACTATATATATTTAAGATCTCAATCAAAAAAATAAAAAAGGTAAAACCTCTTGGTGAAATGAGAACAACAAGTAAAACTGAGACAGACATATAAGACTAGATTCTGGGCCCCCAGACCTAACTACCAAAGCAAGAATGCATTTGAGACGTGTCACACCCAAACACCCCTGCTGAAGATACACCCCTGCCAGTCCCACCTTGGCCTGGTAGTTCTCCCTGGAAACTCAGGACTAAGGTCACATGCAACACAAGGACTTGGAGTCCCTGTCATGGGATGACATATTCTAAATGTATTTTCACCACACACACTTATCTTCATCTCAGCTACAAGAAGCCTTGAAGGTAGAGTTGCCAAATTGGTGCATGTGAGCAGGGTTCCTTGTTTCTAATCCTTGTCTTTTACAAATAATTTTTCCAAGTGACTGACGTCCTCATGCACTAAGCCCGAGTAGCAAATAGAGGAGGGCATACAGGAAAACAAATAGGGTAAGTCAAGCCATGGGTCTGGCTTCGCTCTAAGAGTCAGTGCAGGAACTGAGCCATGTAAATGTTTAGCATGTACATTGTGCAAGAAACATACATTAAAAATATGCTGCAATCTCGTCAAAATTAAAAAATGTGTATTTCTTTAACATGTGGAAGCGTTTCACCTTAGTACATCAGTTTATAGCTCTGATATTGATTAGAAGTTTTCAGAAACCTGTATTGCTTGCCCCCAACAACAATGTTAGACTAAGAGGTAATTCAGAACACATATAAACCCTAAAGATGGCCTATATTCCTATTACAGATGGAACAACATTACAGTCTAATCAAAATCAGTTAAATAACTATAGGGTAAATGGGTATGCATGGCTAAGGCATGAGCCCCTCCCCCGTCCTAGGCTACAAACTCCCTACCTGCCCCCCCTAAGGTCCAACTACCCTACCCCCTCCCAACTCCCATGCTGTCCATAACCCTTAACAGACACTACCCTAATCCCCTCCCACCCTCTGCCATGTTGGTAAAACACCCCCAAACCCTTCCATTACCTCTAGGCTTAAAACCCAAACCACTATCTTAAAAAAACTACCCTGACACCCAGAGCCCTAAAAACTATCCTCCCTCCCCTAAGCCCTAAAAACTACCCTGACTAACCATTCCCCTACCCCTGCCCTGAGGCCTATAATCCTGTTGCTTAACAAACACTACCAAGATCCCCTCCCACTCCTGCGCTGTCCCTAAACATTACACCAACCCCTTCCACTGGGCTTAGCCCTAATACGCTACTACCCGACCCTCCCACAGTCCAGAAAACTACCTGACCCCCTAGCCCTTAAAACTATCCCTGAGTCCACCAGCCCAGAAAACTTCCCCTGACCCCTCCAGCCCAGAAATGTGACCCTTCCTACCCAGAAAAGTACCCACAACCCACCTCCAGCCCAAAAAGCTATCCCGCCTAGCCCCACTTACCTCACTGCAGCTCTGACCCTGGAGAGATCTTCCTGCTTCCATCCCTGCTGAAGCCAGCAGCTATAACGCGCACTGCCTTGACCACGTATATGCCTGGTTAAGGCACATGCGTAGGTAACGCAAGTGTGGTTACGCTTGCGATGTTGGAACACGCAAAGAAAAGGCCACAGTGTTCTGACTGTTTCCCTCCCCAGACCCAATTCCCAGGCCACAAATAAATGTATTTGGTGGGTATCACGCCCCAAACACCACCCGAAGCTATGGTCCTTCTCACCTACAATGATTTGTACATTAATCCCGTCAATTTAAGTATAGTTACATGTTAGGAAGGACTAACACATATCATGTAGAAACATCTTTGTGAATAGAGCCCACTGTCTTGTTGCAGCAGCTAACTGAGGCTAAATTTACTATAGTGAATAGTAAAGCTCAGTGCATAATAACTTGCAACATCAGCTTTCATGAGAGGTACTACTCGATTTTCACCTGCCTTGAAAAGCTGTTAAACATCGACGCTCATCAACATTAACTCTACTATAGAATTTTAATACACAATTCAGACACTGCTTACAGAATATTCTTAGGATGATTAATTATTTATGAAAATAATCATTGGTATGTAAAATAAATAACATTATTTTCATTATAGTTTCTTTTCTTAGCTAAGAGATTGAACCTAGAGACACAGATATCAACTAATTTCTTTAATATAAGTTATCCAACTAATTCGGGGGACAGCATAATATATTTAAACTGACAGGAGTTAGACAAACTGCATTCATTTGCAGATCTGCTACAAAACTCCCTGCTGAAGCCTAAGGCAAGATGTTGTCAGCTGTCAAGGAACCCTCAAGTTACGTGCATATTGTAGGCTCGCGCATTAGGGTGCAATACAGTAAACAGGACTTATTTTTGCGCTTCAAAAAATAGAGATGTTTAGTAAACAAATCAGCAAATTTTCTGTAATCTTTAGGCCCCCCAAAAGAAACTCAATAATTCAGAACTTAAGTTATGTGTCAGGCAAATATAAGACCTAGTCAGTGAAACTGGTCTCCTCCCGTGCAGCTCCACCAGCTAAGTGTTGCCCCCTAGCGTGCTCTGACTGCTTTGTCAGGGTGTTCAAGGCCTCCTCCACCCACAGGCTCCCACCTGCACCTAATCCCCACTCGTCTGCTGTTCTGCCCTCTGTCTTTCTTCTCTGCCTTTTTTCCTTTTTCTTTTCTCCTTCTCTGTGCCTTTTTTCAGTTTTTGCCTGTTTTCCTGTTTTGCCTGTTTCCTTTTTCTGTACCCCTTTTTTTTTACCCATGCCTCCTTTGGCCTTTTTGCGCTCCCTACTTCTTGCCTCCCAGCTGACCCACCCTCCCCTCTCACCCTACTTAATGGCATCCGCTATGCCAAAGGCAAGCCCACCTGCTCCTGTCTGTGCCCCGACCATGCCCTTCGGCAGGAACCTTGGCCTCCTTCACTGCCGCCACACCTTCATCCACCTTTGTATTCCAGCTCCATCACCCAATTAACTAACCCTCACCGCTCCCAAACACCTCAACTGCATCCACCTCAAAGTATGCTCCCTCCACGAACACGCCACAGAGATCTGAGACTTCCTTGATGCACCTCACCGAACGTCGCCCATCTCATGGAAAACTGGACAAACATCAGCTCAGCACCAGACATCGCCATCGCCATTCCCGATGGCTACAAAATCATCTGCAAGGACCACCCTAACCGGCCAGGAGGAAGCATCACCATCATCCACAAAAGCACCCTCCACCTGACCATCCACCCAGATGATCCCACAACCCACATGGAGCACCAGCACTTTCAGATCCAGACCAACCCGAAAACCACCCTCGTGGCACCCTCATCTACAAACCACCCATCCCACGCGCTCCATTCACAAATGCCATCATCAAACACATCACATCCAGGCCCTCACATCCACAGAATAAATTCTACTCGGAGACCTCGTCTTCCACCTGGGCACCCACAATGATCCAAACACCTCCTTCTTCTTAGAGAACTTAGCCATCGTAGGACTGAAACAGCAGGGCACACACTCGATCCCGTCTTCACCGCAGGAAACAGCGTTTTCCACAGCCACACCACAGAACTTCTCTGGACGGACCACCATTGTCTCCACTTCTGCTTCAGCAAACCCACCACAACCAAGCACGCCCACCGTTTCCCCTGCAGAAGCTGGAACAAGGTCACCGAGGACCAGCTTACCACCGCCCTCAACAGCACTTCACCACGGTCAACCTCCGACACCAACATCGCAGCACGCAATCTTCACCAATGGATTGCAAACTAGGCTGACACCCTGGCCCCCCTCAAGAAAGCCACAAGCAAACACATCAGGAAGCAAGCTAGCTCACGCCGGCCCTTCAACTTCAAGAAACAAGGCGCTCCTGCAGACAATTCGAAAAGACATGGAGGAACCACAAAACACCAGAAACCCACACCGCCTTTAAAGCAGCCACCACCTCATCAAAAACACGAGGAAGATGTCCCTCCAAGACAGAATCAACACCAACCCACACAACAGCAAAGAACTCTTCACCATCATCAAGGGATTTGCCAAACCCAACAGCGAAGCAACAGGCATCCCACTCTCCCAAGACCTCCGCAACAGACTCTGCACCTACTTCCACTACAAGATCTAGACGGTCTATGACAACTTCGGCAACAAGGACCTCCCCACAGCACCAGCAACGTCTTCAACATACGTCCCCCAACAGACCCTGCTCAGGTGGACCCAACTTACCATGAACAACACCGTAAAGACCTCAAAAAGCATCCACTCTGGAGTACCATCGGATCCCTGCCCGCACCACACTTCCACAGAGCCTCTTCTGCCATCACACCTGAGCTACACCGAACCGTCAACTGCTCCTACAAGACCGCCTCCTTCCCCGACAACTGGAAACATGCCTAAATCAACCCACACCTGAAGAAACCCTCCGCGGACTCGACAGACCTTAAGAGCTTTAGGCCCATTATCCATGGCCCTTCCCAGCCAAAAAAAGCCATCAACACCCAACTGGCAGACTTCAGAGAAACAAACAACATCCTGGACATCTCCCATTCTGGTTTCTGAAGCAATCACAGCACGAAGACTGCTCTCCTCGCCGCCACGGACAACTTCCGTTCCCTCCTTGACCAGGGCAAAACCGCAGCCCTCATCCTCCTGGACCGAACAGCAGCATTTGACACCGTCTCACACCGCACCTTAACCACTAGACTCCATGACGCCGGCATCCGCAACAAGGTCCATAACTGGATCTGAGGTTTCCTTGCAGGCAGAACACAATGAGTCAGACTTCTGCCATACCTCTTGGAACTGACAGAGGCCAACTGCGGAGTCCCACAGCACTCCTCTCTCAGCCCCACCCTCTTTAACATCTAAATGGCCCCCCTCGCAACCATTGTCAGGAACCACAGAGTAAACATTGTCCCCTACGCTGATGACATACATCTGATCCTCTCCCTTACCAACAAACCCAACGTCCCAGATGAAAGGTGTCGCTACCTGGATGAAGAACAGCCGCCTTAAGCTCAACTCAGACAAGACAGAAGTCCTCATACTGGGATCCACCCCCTCTGCATGGAACGATACCTGGTGGCATTCTGTGCTAGGAACTCCCCCCGCCCCAACAGACCACGCACGAAACCTCAGCATCATACTAGACGAATCACTCACTATGGACCGCCAGATTAACTCAGTATCCTTGCCTTGCTTCAATACCCTGAGCCTGCTTCGAAAGACCCTCAAATGGATCTCAACCGAATACAGAAAGACAGTCACTCACATGCTCATCAGCAGCAGACTTGACTAAAACAACGCACTCTATGCTGGTGTTACCCAGAAAAACCTATGCAAGCTCCAGAATGTCCAGAACACCACAGCCAGACTGGTCCTCGACCTCCCCCAGCACAGCCACATCCCTCAAGACCTCTATGAACTCCACAGGCTCCCAGCAGACAGAAGAACTCGTCACCCACGCTTAGAAGGCCCTCCACAATGCCCTACCAGCAAACCTGAACAGCCGCCTCTCTTTTCACGCACCCAAAAGACACCTCCGCTCCTCTGAGCTCGCCCTGGTCACCATCCCATGGATCCACAAGACCAGAACCAGAGGAAAGTCCTTCACCTTCTTTACTGCCAAGACCTGGAACACCCTACCTCTCCACCTCAGGCTATCTCCCATGCTACCCCAGTTCAGGAAGGATCTCAAGACCTGGCTCTTTGAATTACCCCAGCACTTAGACAAATCTGCTCCCCACCTCCCCTAAGGCCCTTGAGACCCTCATGGGTGAGTAGTTGCACGCTATCAACCATTGATTGTAGATTTCTATCAAAATCATGTTACAGACTGTCCCCATGTAGTTAGTATAGAAGTGATAGTTTCAAATTGAACTATCGAAATTCCCTTCTCATGTCTACTCCAAGGAACAGTTTGAGAAACCTCCAAATGAATCAGAAGCCTGCAGTACGGCAATGCCAACCATACATATTAGAGAGCACATATTACCTACACTGTGGAAGCTACAGCCTATGTCTTAACTATAGCCCTTGCAGTCCTCAACAGCACTCTGAGGCCCTTTTGGATTCATTTAGTGCTACATTAAAAATAACTAATTGTAAAAGTTAAAACAATAATAAAATGTGATGAAGAGGGATGTGTGCTAGATGTGTATGTAGGTTTGCTAGGGTATGTTGTTTGGTTTCAAAATGCTTTATCATTCCAACAGGTTAAGCCAAAATCAAGGGGATTTCCCCTAAAAGAATTTCTTCTAAAATTTCGAGGTGCAAAGACCAAAATATTGACATAAATGGACATTACTTTAAACAAACTACATTTATTCAGAAGCTTCTTGGGTGAAGCTCTCAGAACTACAGGTGGGGTATAGTGAATAGAAGATGCACCAAAGAAATTAATCTTAGTATTATAAATGGATCTCTGAACAATTGGTGGAATAGTAACCTATGAACTGATCTGGATTGCTGAGGGGACATCAACGATGACCTCCTCATACCCAAGAAGATGTTGTTTCATCTCTTGGTGCCTGTTATCAGCTGTACAGCAGAACTCTCTACCACTTCTACTATGTTAAGTAGTTTAATAACTGTAGATGATGGTGGCGGAAGGTGAAAATAATGAGACCATCAGTAGAACTTCTGGTGTGGAAATGAGGGTTTGAGACAGTGATTCTCATGAGTAATTATAGAAGGTTGCTAGATACTGAGGAATTTGAGACTCTTAACGGCCAGCTTATGTTTGAGATATGGGCTCCGACTGGTTATCAAAACATCTATTAATCCGCAAAAAGAATTTCTAATATGTCTGTCTCCAGTTTCATATACAATACTTTGGTCTTACACACAGGTTTGCAACCAAAAGAAGAGAGAAGCTTGTAGCAGTGCTCTGATCAGCGGTACATTGGCTTATTTTAAGAACTGAAATTCAAAACCCATTCTGAGCAGCAAAAAGTAAAACATATGTCAGACCTGGTATCCCTGGCATGGATTCCCCAGACCTTTTCCTTCAGACCTCCTGTTTTTGCTGACTTGGTTTGCTGGCTTTAGCACTCTAGGCACTTTACCACTTCTAACCAGTGCTGAAGTGCATGTGCTCTCTGCTTAAAACATGGCAACATTGCCTTATAAACAATTAGCATATTAACTTTACTTATAAGTCCCTAGTAAAGTTCACTACATGTGTCCAGGGCCTTCTTTGAGCTCTCCCTAGCGAGAGACACTAGGGCTGCGAGCACTTTTAGCTGGACTTTCATGTTGGCACATTTAACGGAGGAAATTGTATTTTAAAGATTGAAAAATAGCGTTTTTTAGCATCTGTACCTGGGGGCTCTAAATACTTTGTTTTAATTGGGGAATTCGTTAGGCACACTGACACCTGCTCACACGCTGTACTGTACCCTCCCTGCCTCGCCCAGTCGTTTTATTGGAACTGTTGCTAGCGCCGGCGGGCGCCATCTTAGGTAGGGCTGGGGGTGCGCTCTAGTCGCGCCGCCCTCCCACCCTCCTAACACCCTATATAATGTGTATTCCGGCCAGACGGCGCAGCGGGCTGGCGCAGCGGGCGCGCCGGATGCGCGCCGGAGCCGCGCCTAAGCCAAGCCCGTCTGCGCCCGTCCGCGACCGGACACGGCCCAGGGCCCGAACCCCTGCCCCGACTAGCAGAATCACTTGGAGCAGGAATGAACTTGTAAGTTACTCGTTTAATGTGTGCACTCCAGGACTCCACAGTATGAGAGTGGGGTTGGACGATGGGTGCCGTCACTGTCACTTCCGCTTCCACACAGGGAAAGCAGATAGTAAGACTAATAACTTCTCCTTGTCCTGTGGCCTCATTAACGTGAGATCATTGAGCTGTCATAAATATGATGTACATGAACTTCTTACTGATAAAAACTTTGACTTAATGTTCATTACAGAAACATGGCTTGATTCCACCTGTGACCCTGACATTATACAGGCCCTACCTGAGAACTATCAGATGGTCCGCCTGGATAGATCGAAAGGCAGAGGAGGTGGAATTGCGATTGCCTATAAAAAACATTGGGCCTGCAAACTTGAATCAATCTGTTTGCCAAGTTGTGAGGCGGGCTTTTTCACCATAACAATTGATGGTAATACAACTCTAAAAGGCGTGTTAGTTTACCGCCAACCAGGGCCTATGTCCAGATTTAAAGGCAATCTGCTAGAGTGTATCACTGAAACAGCGTTAAGAAGTGATAACTTTTTGCTGCTAGGTGACTTAAACACACATCTAGAAGATCCACTTGATAAAGGAGCGATGGAGCTCTGTGAGGAATTGAATACTTTACAGCTAGAGCTTAAGGGTCAACTCCCCACACATAACCGTGGGCATTTGTTAGATCCTATATTTGCTAACTGGGGGGATGTCCTGGCGGCACCTCCAGAGCCCCTGCCCTGGACAGATCACTTCCTTGTCCCGTTTGTCATTCACCTGCCTAAATATAAGGCTCATGCTTCCGCCCCTCTCAATTACCCTTGTCGAAGGTGGGCAACATTTTCCTTGCTAGAGTTTAATAGGGCTCTCATTGCGGAAGGACCTCCAGGAGGTAAGGATGTGACATCAGCAAACAAGTTGCTTAATGATCGTATTATAGCCGCTCTGGACTGTACAGCCCCATTGGGTCGGCTTAATAAAGGTGCCCGCAGACAGATAACTGCTCCCTGGTTCAGCGAGGCATTGCGTCTCGCCAAAAGGGACTGCAAGCGGGCAGAGAGACAATGGAGAGTGGCATATGAGGGTTCGATGAAAGAAGTCTACCTTATCAAGAGACGCTTCTATCATAACAGAATCCGTATTGAAAAGGCCACATACTATGCAGACAGAATCCAGAGGGCAGAGAATTCTGCTAAGGAACTGTTTAGCATATATAAGTCTCTAGCCACCCCCAAAACTGCAAGTCTAGATAAAGATCACTCAGTAGCAGCATGCAACCGCATCGCTACTTATTTCGGAGACAAAGTGTCGAAAATCTACGCCGCCTTCCCCGAAATACCCTGTGCAGCGGAAGAGCCAATAGACTTAGCAGTAGAGGAAGATGATCGTAATCGGCTACTTAACTTTATCACCCCTTTACCGGAAGAGCTAATTAAAATCTGTAAGTCTGTTAAATCAGGCTCCCCTCGAGATCCCGCACCCCCTAAAAGATTGAGTGACAGTCTGGAGACCCTGGAACCCTACATCAGGCATGTGCTGGATGTTTCCTTCCGGTCCAGTTCAATACCTGATGATTGGAAACAGGCGGTGGTGCTCCCCCTCCGTAAGAAGCCCAATATTAGTTTCGAGAACTTGGACAATCTACGCCCCATCTCCTTGCTGCCCTATCTCTCCAAAGTAGCGGAGAAGGTGGCAAATAAACAGCTAATGGCATACATGGAGGAAGGCAACCATCTTCATCCTACCCAATTTGGGTTTCGGCCCCGTCATTCGACCGAGTCCGCCCTTCTGAGGGCCACCGAAGCCCTCAGGCAGGGTGCTGACGAGGGACAAACAATGGCGCTAATTCTATTAGACCTTAGCGCTGCGTTCGACACTGTAGCACACTCCATCTTGCTACAGTGTCTGGACAAGATCGGGGTGAAAGGAGCGGCGTTGAAGTGGATTTATTCATTTCTCACTGGCCGAGGTTTCCAAGTGAGGCAGGGTGACTACTACTCGGAGCGAATTTCTTTGGACCAGGGGGTGCCGCAGGGCTCCTCCCTGAGTCCAACACTTTTCAATCTTTATGTCGCTCCGATTGCCACCTTAGTAGAGAGTCACGGCCTCAGCTTGGTGTCGTATGCCGACGACACGCAGCTGGTTATCTCCCTATCGCGTGCACCCGGTCTTTCGGCGGACACCTTCAGAGCATGCATGCAAGACCTTGCTGCCTGGATGTCCGCCAATTGCCTCAAGTTCAACGGGGGCAAGACCGAGGTGCTGGTCGTGGGGGGCTGCCAGTCTGCGTGGACGTCGGCATGGTGGCCATCCTCCCTGGGCCCAACACCCATTCCGTGCCAAAAAGCGAGGAATCTGGGCATCTGGTTTGATGCAGCCCTCACCTTTAGCCCTCAGATCAACCAGGTGGTCGGACTATGCTTTGGGATTCTTAAAAGCCTTAGGAATTGTATTGTATTGTGGCATACTTGTATAGCGCAACCTGTCACCACAAAGGGCATCCTGGCGCTTTGACCCGTACTCAGTGAAAGACAGTAACTCAGCCTATCCTGGGAAAAAGATGAGTTTTCAAAGCCTTTCTGAAGGATAAGAGATCTCCAAGGCTTCTCAAGGATATAGGCAGAGAGTTCCAGAGTTTGGATGCCGCTACTCTAAAGGAGCGGCCGCCCATCCTCGCTCTCTGGAATCGCGGGACTACCAGTAGCCTGGATGACGAGGAGCGTAAAGCTCTAGCTGGACAATACCAGGCGAACATTCGCCGCAAAGGAATGGGGCCCAGATCATGAACAGCCCTAAATACAATACATGCTGCTTTGTAGCGCACTCGTAGATGAACTGGCAGCCAATGAAGTTCTCGCAGCGCTGCCGTAGAAGAGCTGTGGTAGGGGCGCGAAAGGGCGAGTTTAGCAGCAATATTTTGCACCCTTTGCAACTTGCCCAAGAGTGTTACCGGGGCCTCCAGAAGTAGTGCGTTACAATAGTCAAGTCGACTTAGGATGGTACAACGCACTACTTCTGGTCTGGCTTGCGCAGGGAGGAGAGGAAGGACCTTGCGCAGCATACGGATCAGCATCATACATGTTGAGGAGATCTTATTCACATGTAGATCCAGCTGCAGATTGGGCCCAAAAGTGACACCCAAATTGCGCGCTGATTGTGCCGCAAACACTGTCTCTGAGAAGGACGGAGGCCAGAAGTCCACTGGAAGATCACGAGGAACCCGATCCGCGGAACAGTGTAAGACCTCCGTCTTCGTTCCGTTGAACTGTAACGAGTTCAACCGAAGCCATTCCGCTGTCGCCTGCATGCATTGATGAAAGGTCTCCAATGAGACTGCATCCTGTCCCTCCAGAGAAAAGACCAGCTGGGTATCATCCGCATAATTAAATGCGGAGATACCAAAGGTTTTAATGAGCTGGACTAGGGGGCGGAGGTAGACATTAAAGAGTATGGGGCTGATGGCCGAGCCCTGAGGTACTCCTTGTCCCACTCTCCGCTCCTCAGAACTGAAGGGGGGTAACGAGACCCGTTGCTGACGGCCGTCCAAATAGGAGATTAACCAGTCCCTGGCCTTGTCACTAACCCCGCACTCCTCCAGCCTAGAAATCAGGGTAGGATGGCTGACCGTGTCGAACGCGGCCGACATGTCGAGCAGCACCAAAAATGCTGCCCGACCGCTGTCGACTCGCGCCCGCAGATTGTCTAGCACGGTCACCAACGCGGATTCCGTCCCATGCGCTGGGCGAAAGCCAAATTGCGTCTCATCCAGCCAGCTGTTCCCTTCTAGAAAACTGGACAGAGCGCGGGTGACCAACTTTTCCATGATTTTAACCGGAAAAGGAAGCAGGGAAATTGGCCGGTAATTAGAGAGGCAAGCAGGGTCGAGCGTTGGTTTTTTTAACAGCGGGGATACCACTGCCTTCTTCCAGCAGCTTGGAACAATAGTTGTCTCAAATGACTGACAGCAGATAGCGTGCAGGGGTTGGAAGAGGTCCTCTTGAAACACCTTCCATAGTCTTGGAGGGAGAGGGTCCAAAGGCGAACCAGAAGAAATCGTCAGGGCTAAGTCGCTGAACTCCTTCAGGGTTGGAAGGGGGAAGCTACTCAGCTGGGGTCGACTGGCCTCGCTCGCCGGAGCTCCCAAACTGAGAGCCAGCTCCAAGGAGGGAGAAGAGGGACTCCTCTGCTGGGGTCGACTGGCTACGGTCTCCGGAGCTCCCAAGCAGAGGGCCTGATCCAAAGTGGGGACAGAGGGGCCCCTCAGCTGGGGTCGACTGGCCTCACTCGCCGGAGCTCCCAGGCTAAGAGTCTGCTCCACAGGAGGAGGAAAAAGGCTACCCTGCTGAGGTCGACTGGCTACAGTTGCCGGAGCTCTCGAGCAGGGAGCCGGAACGGGGGCTGCGAGGGGAGAACAGTTCAGCTGGGGTCGACTGGCCGCAGTCGCCGGAGCTCCCAAGCTGAGGGCCTGATCCAAAAGAAAGAGAGGAGGGCTACTCAGCAGGGGTCGACTGGCTTCCGCCGCCGGAGCTCCCGAGCTGGGGGGCTGCTCATTTGGTCGGGGTCGACTGGAGGGCATGACCGGAGCTCCCTGACAGAGATTAGTAACCCTCTGCAGGGGTCGACTGGCCAACTCCTCCGGAGCTCCCGCCTCAGTGGTGGAATTCCGTGGGTCCTGCAGACCAGCTAGAATTTTACGGATTTTTTCCTCAAAGGCATCCGCCAGAGAGTCACAGAGAGCCTGCGACGAGGGAACAGCACTGGCCACGCACGTAGGGTGAGCCAGGTCCTTAACGATTTTAAAAAGGGCCTGAGCCTTGTTTGGGGCCTGATTCAGAGTGAGTTCAAGAAAGGTCGCTTTCGCTATCTTAATTTGAGCTTTGTATTTATGCATAGCAGACCTAAATGCGGTTTTCTCAGAGTCTAGGTACTGTTTCCTCCAGACCCTTTCCGCGCGTTTGCAGTCGAGTTTGAGCTGGCGAAGTTCACTCGTGTACCAAGGACAAGCTCGGTTCACCCTCCCTCGCGACTTCCGAAGGGGCGCTAACTTATCCAGCGAGCTAGCAATAGACTGACAGAAGAGGGTATAACTTTCTTCGACTGTATTGCCAAGTTTAAAGTCCTCGTCTAAGATGTTCGGCAATGGAACCGTGTTTAAGATGCGGGACCAAGGTCTCTCTAGCTTAGCTAGAGGTAGTCCAGCCTTACGCGAAGTAGGGTCCTCCGACCAAAGGGAAAACCTAACCAGAAAATGGTCCGTCCAATATTGGCACTTGATGTCCACGAGTGATGCCCATTGAGGATCCGCAAACACCAGGTCCAAGGTGTGGCCTTTCTGATGCGTGGAGGCGTTCACCAGCTGTACTAAGTTGAGATCTGTACAAGCTTGGCTAAGAGAAAAAAAAGCATTGTCCAGCGAGCTGCCTGCCCACAGATTGAAATCTCCAAGAACTAATAACCTGGAGTGGGAGCTGGCAAGTTCATAAATCAGGTCAATGAGAAGAGCAATGGATGGTGCTGGTCCCGGGGGACGGTAACAGAGGACACCCGAGCAGCAGATCGACTCCTGCTGTTTGACTGAAAAACCCATCAGTTCAAATCCCGGTACCTCTCGGATCTTTAACAGGGAGAGGGAAAGCGAGTCTCTGTGGATGTATCCGATTCCCCCTCCTCGGTTGAGTGGGCGCGGTGAATGGCTGATTTTGTAGCCAGATGGGCAGGCTAAGCCCAGCTCTACCTCACAGTCCTCCCGAGTCCACGTTTCTGTGAGAAAGAGGATATCGAGCTGTTCAGACTCAATGAGGAAGGCTATTTCCGTGTGGTGCTTGCAGAGGGATCTAACATTAAGCAGACCACAGGTAATTGGCTTAGAGGTGGAAGGTCTGACCGGGTCCTGACCAGGTCTGAGGTCGAAGAGCTCACTCCGAGTATAAGCTATGCGGTTTGAACTAGTGGGGCCAGAGGTAGCGGCCCTAAGCGCGTCCGTTGCGCGAACGGGCGCAAACGGGCTTACCTCTGGCGCACCTCCGGCGCCCCTACGGCGCCCCCGCTGCGCACCGTCGCTGCGCACTTGTCTAGTGGCCATCTTAAATGGTCGACTGGATGTCACGTGGGTCCTGTCAGGGCGAGTGTCTCCCCTCACCAAGATGGCGCTGAGAGTGGAAGGACTTCTCCCCACTCCAAGATGGCGCTCACAACCGGCGCGCTGATGCTGTAGAGCCCCCGAGTCCCTTCTAACCCACAAATGTGGGAATGTGGCGAATTATGGTGCGGGTAAGGCTCCCTTATTTCCCCCTAAGCGGTAGAAAGTACAAATTAAAAGCGCAAAGCGCTCGGCGCAATTTAGATAAAACAGTGCAAGGCAAGTAAGCTTTAAAAATTCTACAGACAGGGAATAATAAGCGCGCAGCGCTAGAGCAGCGTGGCACTGAACACTAAGTCAAGGAAGACGCTGAAGTTTTTGCCTGTGCAAGCCCGACAGACCTTGGTACATGCACTAGTCACATCAAGGATGGACTATGGCAACCTTCTCTATTTGGGCACCCTGGAGAAGAATCTTAACCGCTTACAGGTCCTACAGAACGCCGCTGCCCGACTGGTGCTTAGACTACCCAGAAGAGCTGCTTCTGCAGCGGCTCTCCGTTCTCTGCACTGGCTCCCAGTCAGAAGCAGGGTAGAATTTAAAGCACTTTGCACATGCCATCGGATCATCAATGGGAGATCCCCTCTCCCTTTACAAGAACTTTTGACACCTTATGAGCCTCCCCGCTCCCTGAGATCTTCCGGTTCTGGACTCCTGGCGGTTCCTAAGGTGTCCAGAGCGCGGATGGGGGGAAGATCTTTCAGATGCCTTGCAGCCGCTAGATGGAACAAGCTGCCTACGGCGCTTCGACTTGAGCCATCTGAATCAATCTTTAGAGCTAAGCTCAAAACTGCTCTATTTGCTTAGTTGATGCGCCGTTTCTGTAGGGTCCAGTAATGAAAGTAGCTCCTTAGCGCGGGGACACGCCGTTGTTGCGTCACCATGCGCTTTACAAAACTCCCTAAATAGAAATAGAAAATAAATTAAATGCTACTAGTGGGCCTGCAGTACTGTTTGTGCCACCCACTTAAGTAGTCCTTTAGTCATGTCTCAGGCCTGCCATTGCAGAGCCTGTGTGTGCAGTTTAAAACTGCCATGCCAAACAGGCAAGTTAATCCTCTTGCCAGGGTCAAATCTTAATTTTTAATACATACATATCACCCCAAGGTGGGTCTTGGACAGCCCAAGGACAGGGTGCAGTATATTTAAAAAGTGGGACATGTACTTTTAAGTTTTACATGTCCTAGTAGTGAAAAAATCTTAAATTTGTGTACACTAATGCAAGGCCAATCTCTCTCAGGACAACATTGAGATTATCCTATTACATTTTATAAGTGTAATTTCTAGTAGGGAAGGGATAGGACCCCCAAGTTTGGTGTCTCTGGGATCACATTTTCAAAGCATAATTTATGGTGAAGTTAGATTTTAAATTGTAATTCTGAAAATGCCACCTTTAGCAATTTGGCATATTCTTTCTTTAGCCATTTGGTGCACTCTGTCTGTCTCTGAATACAGATCTGGGGTAGGTGACAACTGGGATTTGTGCATTCCCTCTAGACAGCCACACACAGAGGTAGCTAAGGTGGGACTGATGGGCCATCCATATCCTTATGGGCCATCCTGGGCAGGAGTAGATGGAGTAACTGACACACCTGAATGGGCTGTGTCTTCTCACCACAAAAAGGTCCACATACTCCCCTGTAGTGAGTCTGGAGCCAGGTTAGGAAGGGCAGGGATTCAGTCCACTTAAAAGTCATCTCCATGAAGTCTTTCCCACTTCAGAGAGACAACTGGATAAACGTGCTGGACCTCTGACAACACACTTCAGTACACTTCTGGAACTGTGGATACTCTTCCAGGAAGAAAGTCTGCATGCTGCTGAAAGGACTGCCACTCTGCTGGACTGCTACTCTGCTGGACTTCTGCTCTGCTGTGCTGACCTGCTGCCATCCTTGCCTGGGATTGAGTCTGCATCGCTCCAACCCAGATCCAGAGTGGCTGCAAGGGCTTGTTGGCTTGCATCTTAGTGAAGTTTGAAGCCAATAAAAGGCTTCCAACTGACCTTGCTACAGCACCTGGACTACCATCTGAGAGTCTCGCCCTGTCAAGTGGTGCCAATCAAGTCTTGGATCCTTGGAAGTAGGTATAAAGTACTGCTCCAGATAAAATCCATGCATTGATTCTATTGCGCCCCCTTGGAATCAATGAATCTCCATTGACACACTGCCACTGCTGTAAGGATCGAGGTAATCCCATCTCAATCATCACCAATACATCGCAGCTGCGGTGAGGATCGAGGACATCACATCGCAGACAGCTCCGTTCCTCCATACCTAACGCATCTCCAACTTTGCATGCCTCGAAGCCAACGCATCACAGATATCCTTAGGAATCAATGCAGACGCATCACCTCCTGTGCTCCTCGCATCTCGTCTTCGATGTTGACGTAACCACAAACCAAGGTACTGTTTAATCAGGCCAAGGCTGGTCCCTGTATCCGACCTGCACTCCATCGCGGTCAGCCTAAACATTTGGATTTGACCCTGTCTAGCATAACCGGTAGCCCCAGTTGGCGTCTTATGCTTTTAGGCACTACATTTCAGTTCATACTTTAAAAAGTTCAGAACTCTGTTTATGCTTATTGGATTTTTATTGTTTTGGTCTTGTTTTGTTGACTAAATTAAGCTCTATTTTTCTAACAAGGTGTAGTATCTTTTTGTATGCTGGTTTTGCTGTTATTTTACCGATTAATGTTTGGTACAAATACTTTACACATTGCCATTTAACTTAAGCCTGACTGCACTGTGCCAAGCTACCAGAGGGTGAGTACAGGTTAATTTAGGGTGTGTATCTAACTTACCTTGATTAGCTTTGTGGTTGCCGCTTGGACAAGGTGCATGCCTCTGCCAAACAGAAACCCAATTTCTAACATTGATGGCAGCAGTGCATACAAATTAGAGCATTTACTTTACCGGGATGAACTGGACTGGGTGATGTTGACCAAATGGAAGTTACCTGGGCATGTAGTGGTGGATGGTACCAGATAGGAAAAGTTAAAGAACAGAAGTGGGGCCAGATACACCCATTCATTCTGCTGCAACATTGTTTATTGCCCCTGCACTTAATCCTGCATCTTTGAAATATGTGTTTTTTTATCTTATGCATGGACGGGTTGTGAATGATTGCATATTACCCCATTTGTCATGCTTTATGTATGTCCTGCAGCACATATGTCTCTGGTTCAACCAATATTTTTTGATCACCAGGGGACATTTTGTACATTGTGCCACAGGAGCACAAAGACAGTGTCCGTCCCCTCTGTGTGCCCCCACAGCACAATGGTATTACAGAATGGGGCGCTGATGCTTGTGCGGTCCCTTCTGTAATACTGATGGTGCTGCCACACATGCAGTGCCAGAGTTATTATGAGAGAGTGCTCCTTCATTCGCATGGGGGTGTGACCCCTGCAAATGAGGGAATCCCTTTACTTTGTGCCCACACCTTATTGTAGACACCAGTGCAAATGCAAACCGGCCCTAAGGACGTGCACTGTGAGCGTATTACAAAAAGGGGGTGCACTGTCAGAATATCTCCTGAAGGCACCCCCTCAAGGGTTGAAGGGGGAGGCCTATCGAGCCCCCAGGTGCTGCTCTACATGCGGAAGCAGTCTACCACTGCACCTGCCTGCAGGGTTTTTAGACCTGGCTATCTCTGCAGGTTCAGCTTCAAATGTTTTGCCTTCACACCTGTTTTCAGAACCCTTTTTTGTTAGATTTTATGACTCTTTGTACTTTACCACTGCTAACCAGTGCTAAAGTGCTTTGCCCTCTCTGTTAAACATGGTAAAATTGGCATACAACTGATTGGTAGATTTAATTTACCTATAAGTCCCTTATAAATTGGTACTACAGGTAGTAAGAGCCTGTAAATTATATGCTACTAGTATGCTCCCAGCACTTGTTGTGCCACCCACTTAACTAGCCCTAGGAAATCTCTCCCAGGCCTGCTATTGCAGCCTGTGTATGCAGTGGCATAACGAAATTTCAGGGGCCCCCGTGCATGGCGCATGGAGAGGCCCCGCTCTGGATTTTATCAGGAGCTCTCAGACCAGAGTACTGTGCTGAGGGGGGCCCCTACAGCTCGGGCCCCCCACACCGCAGGGGCAGCAGGGGCTGTGGGGGCCTGTGTTACGCCACTGTGTGTATGCAGTTTTAAGCTGACATTTCAACCTGACAAAATAAACCCTGCACCATGTCTGAACCTACCTTTTTGACACATATGTCATCTCGAGAGTAGGCCATAAACAGCCCTAAGGCAGGGTGCAATGTATTTAAAAAGATGAACATGTACTTCTAAGTTTTACACGTCCTAGTAGTGAAAAACTCACAAATTCATTATTCAGTACTGTGATGCCTACATCTCCCATAGGATAACATTAGATTATCTTATTACAGGTGAAAACATTTGTATGGGAGAAGATAGGAATGCCATGTTTGGTGTCTGAGGAATTGTAATTTAAAACCTACTGTGATAATAAAGTAAGATTTTAAGTCACAATTCTGAAAATGCCACTTGTGAAAGTTGCAAAAAGAACAATTGATAGACAGAATGCAGAGTAATGCCATGCATTCACCCCAGTACGGAGATCTGTGCCTAAATCCATCGTTTTTTTCTCCCCAAGCCATTACAGTTTGAACCCAGCCATAGGCAAATCAGCCTTGACCCAGCACTAAATGGGAACAGTCCAGCCAGAACTGCCAGGCCAGGTCCTCCCTGGACTGGAAACAAGCATCCTAGGACCGGTTTCTGGGTTTCACCCCTCATCACCCGGGATAGCTTAACTCCAGTGGCATGGAGAGCACAGGACCCATGTCAGGGCATACCCGTCCCACTCGGGTTGAAAAATGCAGTAAGAAGAATTGATGAACAGAATGCCGAACAATGTCATACACTCACCCTAGTACAAAGATCTGAGCCTAAATTTATCATTTTTGTGAAAGTTGGCATATTTTTCCCCTAAGTATTTGGTCCCTGCAGTCTGTTCCTGGGTCACAGGACTGTTGTATTTGCAGTCGTTCTTTGTGTATTCTTCCCAGACAGCCACACAATAGAGGGTCTGGGGATTGGAAGGAAGGGCCAGCCTGACCTTGATGAGGGGGGGAACTATCATCTGTCACAATTACACTTCAGAGACACTGCTTCAGCTCACACACCAAGGACTTCACACTAGCCTATTGTGCCTGCAGACAGACTGTGACAAGGGCAAGAAGGTAGGAAATTCCATACACTTCTGTAAGGGGAAAACTCCAGAGGTTTCTTCCACTTCAAAGTGGGTACCGGGCATAAAAAGTGGACCCTCAATCCCACTCTCCAGTATACTCCTGGACTTGTGGATAATACAGAAGAAGGACTGCCCCCCTTACCATCTGCAATGGACCGGCTGGACCTGTCTGAGACCTGCGCTGCTGTCTGAGAAGAAAGACTGGACCTGCTGGCCCCTGCTGGAGGTGCCTCTCATGTACAGCACCCTTGGAGAAATCTGTGAGTGTTGATTACCATGAATGGTTTGTTTGCCCCACGATATTGCCGCCCACGTCGACTGTCAATGCAAAGCTATAATAAAGCCAACTTTTCATGCTAAAATGACCACCCGTGACAAGCAGCAATGTGAGATCTGCATTTCACACTACTGCACCGACAGCCCGCTGTGATCATGAACGTAAAGCTCAAGAAACGACCGGCAGTGATGTCCAACAGGAATTCCATTCTACATCAACGACTGCCCGTGATGCCCAGCCTGCTTGCTCCTAGAGGAGCTCCTTGCTCCTAGAGGACCTCCTCCACAGTGAACTGGCCTCTTTGCTCTGGACTTTAGTAACTTTGTCAGTGTGACTAACCTGGTCCCTGTATCCAGCCCATGCTGCATCGCATTTGACCTCAGCTTGTGATTTTCCCGGTCCTGTACGATCAGATAACCGCAAGTGGTGTTTGTGCTTTTAGGTGCCATACTTAACATAAATCTTTGAAATTGCATATCTCTGGTTCTGCTGATTCGATTTTTGTCTTTATTTTCCAAATCATTTCTAGAATTCTACAATATTTTTGTAAATGTATGTGGGATTTTTCTTGTGTTGCATTTGTACTTTATTGCTTCACAGGTTAATTTAGTGTCTTATTGTTGTTCACCCTGACAAGGACTGTGGCTGTTGCTTGAGTAGAGTTCCATCCCTCTCAACCAACAAGCCAATTTCTCACAAGGGGGATCTCTCTCCCCTATTTAAAGGGCAAGTGGCTTTGCTGCCTGCACTGTAAAACATGGAGTGGCTTTGAAACAGCTGCTCTGCATTTTCGTATTCCATGGGGGCAGCACAAGGTTATGGCTGTCCTGGGAGCAGCACATTGTTGTAATAGGGAACTCTGACCCTGTTTGCTCCTGGTGCACCTTTCAAAAGGTGTGCCATGCCACAGACAGTGAAAGTGCACCCTATGGGTAGTACGACCCCAGGGGTTTAGCATCTCATCTCGTCAGCATTAAAATGACTTGATATACACCTGCTCTGCCCAAAAAATGACTTGAATTTCATGACTGTATTCTTGCATGTGCTCTGACCTCTCGTTTTTGATGTGGTTAAACTGTACAGCCATCTCTTTGCTATGGGAATTTGCACATTAGAGCTATCGCATTCAGTAATATGGTGCGCTCTTTGACAAGATCTTTTGGAAATCTAGGGTGGAAGTTGTTTACCCAAAGACACCCATCTTTGTTTTGATATTTCCCAAATGTCCAGTACAGGATGTTGCTACCCAGTCTGCAGCTACTATTGTGTGGCGATTTAGCTTCGGTATGCATTTTCCCGATTCATGCCCTTATATAGGTACAATTCACATTTCCCTTATATAGGAATAGAAATCCAGTCCTTATTTAGGCATAGCGCATGCTGCCCAAATACAGGCATGGCTACTTCCATCCATTTATCAACGTCACAACGATTTCTTGGAAAACCAGACTCTCAAGCCGTTAGGGACTTCCCCTAGCCTGAATATTGATTTCTCTAAGAAACTCATTATTATGCATGAACAACTATTCCTTAGGGGTTCATCTGTGGAAAAGTAAATTTTGTCATGTTCTGTGTCCCTACGTGTCATCCATCATATGTTATGTGTGCATGATTAAATATGCATATGCATTCCCCATGTCTGATTAATGATGTAATTACAGTTGTGTCCCCCTCTAGTATGCCAGTTTCCAGTCCTCGTGAATAATACGAATATCAGGCCTATGTAAAGCTACGTTGCCACGTTTCTCAGTGTGCACGTTATTCCATGGTAAAGTCCCCGTTTCTAGGCCTCAAAAGGGCCCGGACACCAGATTCAGCTCCTGTCTCCTGAAGCCTCGCTGAGGAGGGATACAGCCCCCACCTGTATCCTCGACCCTTCACTTACTTCCTGCCTCGCAGTGCCCGGCCCAGCCTGGCTCAGTCTCTGAGTCTGCCAAGAATATGTTATGATTCCAGTTATCAGTTCAGTCCTCCTTCCCTGCATTCCTAAAGCTACTGAACTGCATCAATAGTTTCCGTCATTGTCTAGCCTTCAGGGCTCCGTGTTAGAGAAATACTGCATTTAATGGTCATTTAATATTCTTCATCACGCACTACATGTAGAATAATGCATGGTCCAGTCTTAGAATCAAGTTAGCCTTTCCTCTTGACTTCTAGTTTATATCAACATGTTCCCTAAACATCAGATACTAGATAGGGTTTAGGTACATGTCGCTCCGACTCTCCAGACTTCAGTCTCTGCTCCTAGCACAGAGTTCATAGCCCCCAGCTTCTCCTAGTGATACGTCATTGCTAGTTTGCGCGCACCATCAGGTTAGAGGTCCCGGCTCCTCAGGTAGCCCCCTCCATGGTTTCCGCCCCATTCATGACATATCCTGTTACGTCTGCACCACATGTCTATGTATACGCCCAGTTACACCTACTTTCGCCCTTATCTTTCGCGACTGCTACGCGTCACACCTACTGCTCCACCCACTGCTACGCCTACTGCAATGTAATGCTATGTGTTTGCGTTATGTATATATGCTCATGTATTGTTATTAAAAGCCAGCGCGCTCATCCCAGATCCAGCCCCAGCAGCTGCTGGGCCCTGCCATCCTATTCCTATGCAGGTTGTCCTGTTCCTGTCCTTATGCTGTATTAAACCTGCAAACTCCTACTACCTCGAATCTTGACTCTTATTTATTGAGCTATCTGTTATGATATATGTCTAGTCAAAAAGAGAGGTATTATTTATTTATTTACCACATAATGGCGCCCGAACAGGGACTTGCCCTTTCCCCACGCGTCGGTGAAGCCACGCCGACCCCCTGACCCTCTGCAGTCGTGACGGAACTCTTCTGCGCAGTGGCAGATATTTCTGCTCAAGTATCCCTCAGGCCCACGGAGGAGACGGAGGAGGCGGTCCAGCATCCAGACGAGACGGTGGAGGAACGCGGCGAGTCCCGACCAGAGCCCAAGCCAAGAGTCCAAGGCCCGAGGTATCCGGAGGTCCACCCGTAACTGAAGTCTGAAGTCCGAAGTTCGTCGTCCGTCGTCGTAGCAGTCCAGTCCAGTCCGAGGCCTTCCGTTCTTGCTGCCCGGTGAGTACCGTTACTGGGGTGGTATCTAGACAGGGTCAATTTCATTGACTCTGGTCTGTGGGTTGGTGGTACACAGTCCCACAAACGAAGTGTCCACTTCGGTGGATGCGGGTCCTGACGTGTCTCTTTATGAGACCGGTAAGTTTCGTACTGTTCCAGCAGTGCATCTAGTTTCTGTTCTAGTCAGTTTCTGTTCTCGAGAAAATTTATGCGTTCTGTTCTCAGTATTTCCAGGTAGTATTCTGTTCGAACTGTTATTTTAAACGTTTTTCATGTATTTCAATGTCGTGGTATGAATGGGGAATAAGTATCGTGTTTATTGTGTATTGTATTGTGTCTAGATTACAGTCCAGTCATGCCCTTGTTTTCGAAGTTACGTCAGTTAAAAACTAGAAAGGGTCTGCTGGAAGCAGCAGTTCCAGTCCCGCCTAGGGACAGTCCAGGTCATTTTATGTATCAGAAACATGGCATAAGTGCCATATTGTATCTAGATTTATGGGTAGAGTATACCAAACAGTTAGAAGAAAAATATAGATGGCCCGTATCGGGTACATGGGATGCCGAATGCATCATGCGAGTAGAAGAAGCATTATGGAAAAAGAAAGCCAGACAGTCACAGAAAGATGCCATCGAGTTATGGCGCAAAGAAGCTCATAAAAGAACCGAAAAAGAAATCAGAAAGTCAGAATTAAGTAGAGAATCCCAAGAGCGAGCCCAAGAAAAAGAATTAATCGAGATAGGTGAACAAGTCAAAACTGAACAGAGAGACAGACAGAGGAATGCCCTTATTAAGGGTATGTATCCTCTTCTTGCCGAGGGCTTGCCAAAAGCGACCCCGGAGGCATCCAGTAATTTCCCGCCACCATTAGTTCCGACCAAGCTACGTCACAAACCGACCGCAGCTGATATTTTTATTTCGTCCTATCTGGACGACACAGTCCCTGAATATGCAGATCCTGTTCGCGCTCCGCCAGTCCCTGTAAATCAGGCACATCCTGCTCCTCCAGACACCGGGGCACCCCATGCAGTACCTGCTATGGTACCCCCGGTCCAACCAGCATTTCAATTTCCCGCTCCGCCACGAAGAATATCAGTCGACGATTCTAGTCTAGGGGCCGCAGGAGGAGGTCCTCCTCAAACCCCGCCGCCACGCAAGCGTTTATCAGCACTCGAATTACATGCTCAAGCATCACAGCGTACTCCCAAGAGTAATAAGTCTGTTGCAGAAATCAGGCAAGCCCTTGGCGAATGTGCCTATGACCCAGTCCCAGGCGAGAATAATATGGTTTTATATTCAGTACGCGTAAGGAGGGTGACCGAGTATCTAGTCACCCTACCAAACATGAAAGAAGATCTAGACAGAATATATCGTTTCATCCGTACAGGGGATGATCCAGAAAGTATTAGTGATGCCATGTCTCAAAGGAAAGCTGAGATCCAGCGTATGATATTAAAGTTTTTAATTAACTGTCTAATAAGAGAACAAGATTACCCGTCTAAAGATCCGGCCGAAATGAAAACCCTGACAAAGTGGAGTGATAATATAGCCGAGGGTAAGCACAATACCATTAGTGCCATGGAGAGTATGTACAAGAAAATCCGTAGAGAAATAATGAAGATACACGAACAACGTAAAGCAGCACAAGTAAGCGAGAAAGAAAGTAACTCTGATACTGAAGAGGTAGACGACGAGAACACCGCCAGAATAGCGTATGTAGGAAAATCTAGATTTCCAGATCGCCATTTACGCCTAGAACACAAGTCAATTTTCCATCATTCAGCACCAGAACAAGGTTCCCTAGAACAAGTATTTCAAGCTACCGATCACATTCTAAAATCACGAATCGGTTACAGTGAGTTAAGTACCATGCATGAACAGGAACTAGCCCGATCAGCAGTCCGATGGATTACTGATTCTACCACTTTTCCAGACGAAATAGTGGCACAAATGTTTCTGAAATTGCCCCCAGCCGAGCAGCGACTGGTGGGTATGTATATGATCCAGCACCTCATTACATTGTATGAGGGTCAGCATTCCGATCCAGGTCCGTTACACGATATCTTGAACGAGTTACTCCAGTATAGATGGAGAGGTCTAGGTACCGATTTAATTAGTGTCATTCTAGAACAGCGCCACAAATATAGAACGTTTCTGAACCCGCATTTTGTTCATGTCTCACCCCCAGAAAGTAAACCATTTTACATGGAAAGACAGAACCCGTTACGAGAAGTGCATCCAGTTAAGACAGAGGACGGTGAAATGCAACGAGTGTTTGTTTACACCCCGATTACAAAGATGGAACTCCTCGAAATGAAGAAATTAATTCCCTGTCATGACAAAGATCCAGCAGGGTTCCATAGAGAATTAAAAGACATGCTCCGTATGGGAGAATACACATACCCAGACATAATTAAAATGTTAAAGGTCCTGTTGCCCGCAGGGGTGTATGAAAAGCTAAAGGAAAAAGAATGGGAGGTGGGAGAGAAAAAGATCGATTGGGCAGTTCTAGAAGCTGAAGACAAGGCACGAGTACCAGGTACCGGTCTAGGAGAGAAATGTAAAGAATTACCAGAATTATTGATTCAAGTTTTACCCAGATTATTGACAACTAGAAAAGAAGACTGGGATGCAATCTCAGCCTGTAAACAGAAACAAGACGAAGATATCAGTGATTTTTATTCTAGGTTTGAAAAATGCTTTAGCATCAATAGTGGCCTCAAGACAAGTAGTGAGTCATACCCTCACCTTTTTGTTACTAAATTAGTCGAGAATTCAAGCCCACAAGTTAAAAATCGAGTTTTGAAAGTCGAAAGCACCTGGCAAGCTAATACTCCGTCCCAGATGCTCCAGATGCTCCAGTACCACCAGAATAGAATCAGGGAAGAGCAAGAACACGAGAGAAAACGTATGAAAGACACGAAAATGAAAGTACTAGTTGCACAATCTGTTCCTCAAGACAGTCAGAAGAGGGGTCCGAATCAAGCCAGTCATCCTGCAGCTCCCGTTAAAGGGAATTGCAATTATTGTAAACAGCCAGGTCATTTTATAAATGAGTGTGCAGTTCTGAAACACAACATAGCTACTGGTAAGACTAAGGAAAGACCACGTCCGCCTAGACAAGAGCAAGTTTCACAGACTCCTCAGCCACAGAATGCACAACAGATAGTTACAGTACCGCAGCCTATCGCTGCAACACAGCACGTTACATCGCAGATGTACCAGTATGCACAGTCTGAGTATCCAGAGTACCAGCAGTATTCATGAAACAGCCTAGAGAGGGAGGTAGGCTTGCCTCTCATCGAGATACCTGTAGATCAAGAAGGTCCCTATGTTCACAGTCAAGTATTAGGGAAAGACAGAAAGTTTTTGATTGATACAGGGGCAAGTAGGACCACAATTAGTCATGCCGAAGTTCCAGGGGCTCCGCTCTCAGGCTCAAGAAATGTTTCCCTTGGATTTTCAGGAAAACCTATCGTAAATGAGATTTCAAAGCCAGTTACTCTAGAAGTAGGTCCATTGTCCCGTACTACTGATCTGTTACTTACTAAGTCATGTCCAGAAAACCTATTGGGCATTAAAACACTGAAAGAGTTAGGTGCAGTTATATGCTGTTCCCCAGAGGGAATACGATTGTTCCTACGTGACTTTAAGGGTCACTATGTATTACGAGATTTTGATTCAAGACTGTCTAATGTTCCACAGCATTTATGGGCGCAAGGTCCAACTGATGTAGGTTATATGCAAATCACACCTTATCGTGTGACTCTCAAACCAGGTGTAGTGTTACCACGAATCAGACAGTACAGATTGCCACCCGAGGCTGTAGCAGCCTTATCCAAAATTATTGACGAGCTCATGGCTCAAGGAGTGGTTGTAGAAACTGACTCCAATGTATGTAATTCTCCGATCATTCCAGTTATGAAACGTACTGATCCAAATGCACCCCCAGTATATCGGTTAGTGATCGACCTACGAGAGCTTAATAAATGTATTATTCCGCAGTACCCAGTTGTCCCAGACATCTCTTCCCTATTGACAGCCATTGATTCCGAAGCCACGTTCTTCACTGTCATAGACCTCAAGAACGCATTTTTCAGTGTTCCTATTCATCCAGACAGCCAGTTCCTTTTCGGATTCTGTTTAAATGGAAGGAGCTATATGTTCACACGCGCTCCTCAAGGTTTCACAGAAAGTCCTAGTATTTACAGTCAAGCACTTAAGAGACAACTAGACAACATTCACATGCCAACTGACACTGCCCTGCTCCAGTATGTCGATGATCTACTGATCACAGCCCGTTCTGAACGTGCTTGCGAGCAAGCATCCCTTACAGTCTTGTATTTCCTAGCCGAGATGGGGCACAAGGTGTCCCCTTCTAAACTTCAATTCTGTGTCCAGCAAGTGGTCTACTTGGGACACTTACTGTCCAAGAGGGGTAGGCAGTTGACACCAGACCGTATCCAGTTAATAGCGAGTCTTCCTCAGCCCAAGACCCAGAAGGAGGTACGTGCCTTTATCGGCCTTACTTCTTATTGTAGACAATGGATTCCCCAGTATGCATTTCTAGCCAAGCCACTGATACAGTTAACGACACAGGAGGCAGCCGTATCGACTGTTCTCCCTTGGACATCTGAACATACACTTAGTTTCAACGAGTTAAAGAAAGCTTTATGCCAAGCTCCAGTTCTAGCGACACCGAACTACAGTAAGCCTTTTACACTTTTCGTTACTGAACGTGAAGGTACAGCATTATCTGTTCTCACACAAGATCAAGCAGGACAAAACAAGCCCTGTGCTTATTTTTCGAGCACATTAGATCCAGTCGCCCAGGCGTTGCCTGCGTGCCTCAAGTCAGTTGCAGCCACAGCACTAGCTATTAGGCAAAGTGATTCCATAGTTTTAGGACACTCCCTGACAGTACAAGTTCCACACTCCGTAGAAGTTCTTCTGAACCGAACACAGACTCAGCACTTGACAATTGCACGTCTAACAGGTTATGAATTGACACTGTTCCAGCCACACATAGAAATCAGACGCTGCAACGTCCTGAACCCTGCTACACTGTTACCATCAGTTACTTCGAATCCTGACCCACATGACTGTGTGGAAGTAGTTAACATTACGACAAAGCCAAGACAAGATCTGACAGATATTCCGTTACCAGACCCTGACCTGACACTTTATGTGGATGGTTCATGTATGAGAACTAGTACAGGAGAACTAGTCGCCGCGTATGCAGTGACTACTGACACTGACGTTATTAAAGCACACCGTATTGACACTCTGTCCGCTCAAGCAGCAGAGCTAGTTGCTCTGACACAAGCCTGCATACACGCCAAGAACCTGAAAGTTAATATTTACACAGATTCACGCTACGCATTTGGAGTTGTACACGACTTCGGAGTGCTCTGGCAGGAGAGAGGTTTCATGACTTCTCATGGAACCAAGATTCAGCATGGTCTCCTTATTCAAACTCTGTTAGATGCCATACATTTACCGACATCCATTGCTATCATGAAATGCAAAGCACATACGAAAGTCACTGACATTATTTCCCAAGGTAATGATCTAGCAGATCGCACAGCCAAGCTTACAGCACAGACTCCAGACATTCAAGTTAATCCGACACAGACACATACTCCAGATCCGACTACATGTATGACAGTTAAGGACCCTACACAAGATGTCATAGATATCCAGTTACATGCTACTCCCGATGAAATCAAGAAATGGTCCGAACAAGGAGGGGTCCAGACAGATCAAGGATGGTTAACGAAGGGTAAAGCCACATGGTTTCTCCCCGACTCTATGGTTCAAGTCATTATTAATACCGCACATAGTCCAGCACATTTAGGGGAAAAAGCCATGTTAGACAGTATCCAGAACATTTGGTTCAACAAGCATTTACGAGCTGCAGCTAAGCAGAAAGTCCGTACCTGTATGATATGTTGTCAGTTTAATCCAGGTAAAAGTGTCCCGGTGGAACAAGGTGGTTTCCAGCCCCCTGACCACCCTTTCGAAGTCCTCCAGATGGATTATATTCAGATGGAGCGATGTCGAGGTTTCAAGTATGTCCTTGTAGTTGTATGCGCTTTGTCCAGGTGGACAGAAGCATATCCAGTCCCAGATTACACAGCCGCGACCACTGCCAAGCAGTTGGTTCGTGAGTTCTTCCCCCGTTATGGACTCCCTAGAGTCGTATATTCTGATAACGGCCAGCCATTCTCATCTGAACTCATGAAGCATGTTTCCCTTTTGCTAGGGTACCAGTGGAAGTTCCATTGTGTACGCCATCCTGAAGCAGCCGGTCTCGTTGAGAGACATAATCAGACTCTGAAAATCCGAGTCGCCAAAATATGTAAAGAGAAGGGTGTGGACTGGCTAGTAGCTCTGCCAGTCGCTTTATTTTATATGCGCATGGTCGCACATTCCAGATCAGGTCTGTCCCCGTATGAGGTCATTTTCGGCCGCCCCCCTAACATGTGGGGTACTCCTAGACCCCGAAGTATTACCGATGTTTCAAGTAATATGCTGACAGATTACCTAGCTTCCTTGATGTCTGCCCTCAACTCATGTCGTTCACAGGTTGCCGCCGCATTTCCAGACAATACCGAGGTGGCACCGCATGAAATCGTTCCAGGATCCATGGTGATGGTCCGCAACTTTGACAGATCAAGTCCGCTGGAGCCTCGATGGAAAGAGCCCCGACAGGTCCTCCTCACTACCCGTACAGCCGTGAAGTTGGAAGGACGCAAAGGCTGGGCACACCTTTCTCATGTCAAACTTTTTAATGGACTGAAACCCGCCTTAAAGAACATTTCCCAGGATTCAAAGGATTGCCAGAATATTGTTCTCAAGGACTGTCCCGCAAAAGACATTGCTACAACCCCTCCCCTGTTAGAGAAAACTCCGCAGCAGGAGTATAAACAGAAACTACGGTCTAGTAAATTAAGTCAGCCAGTTTGATTGTCTAAGTCCTCCCCTAGGTGAAACGGTTAGACTGTTTCTGACATGTATAAAATAGACCCCCATAGTGAGAGAGTTAGTCAAAACTCAATCCGATGTATCGTTTTTCTATGTTTCATATTGTTTTTCAGCCTTATGATTTCCTGCACCAGTTATGCATTTTACCTATGTTTCCCAGTTTCACATGTAAATAAGTCTGCTAATGCTACAGTAGAGCATACGTTTAGTGATCTGCCTCCTCACGAACTGTCCTACCGCCTCGCCATGCGAAATAACTCATTTATCCGCATGTTACATTACTCACACCAGACCAGCAATGCCACTAATTGTTGGGTGTGTGGTCGACTCCCCCCTTTCCAGACGCCGAAGGGAGTTCTGCCACTTTTTCCTTATCCATTCTCACATAATGGTTCGTGTGGAGCATGGTCCACGTTAACGTCATCCTCAACAGATATGTCTTTTCTTAACAGTACATGTTTCCCAGACAAGCAAGGTCTCCCTCACAGAACAGGTTTAGATCTAGAAAATGAAGTGTATAATTTAGGTAATTATTCGTCGGATTTTATGGTCCTGAATGTTCAGTCTGATACTACTTCAGACTTACCCGCTATTTCAGTACTACCAGTCAAAGGCGAATTATGTGTCCGAAATAATGGTTCCGTACATGTAGGACATAGTGATTGTACTACTATTGTCAAGTATAGTGACAGTGGGAAATCTATTTTCAAAGCTTCACGTCATTCATATTTTATTTGTGGTCAGACCGCATATGTTCGTCTGCCCCTCGATTGGGAGGGAACCTGTTACATTGCCTTCCTACTGCCACCAGTTTTCCTAGCCCCACCTGATTATCATAGAAATACACATCTAGTACACATTAGACATAGAAGGGAGTCCCCAATTGTCGATTATACTGAAACTGCTCTAGAACAGTATACAGATTTCAATAGAGGTTTCTTTTTCTTTATAGGACCTATCCAGAATAGTAAACTAATCCGTAGGTTAACCAGAACCCTTGAAGCTGTAGTAAATGAGACTGCCTCTGCTCTAGGTAACTTAACTGAAGAGCAATCTGCTATGAGATTTGTCGTTTTACAGAATCGTCTCGTCCTTGACGTCATACTGGCCGATAGGGGCGGGGCCTGTAGAGTCATCGGATCTAGTTGCTGCATTTTCATTCCAAATAACGCGCCGTCTGTTTATTCAGCTATAACCAGACTCCATAAAATTGCCCATCTGATACACCAAGACCCAGGCACCTGGACATGGTCCGGTTGGTTCTGGAATATAATTTCCGCATGGGGATGGAAAATATTGTCCTTTCTAGGTATTGCAGTAGCGATCATATTTAGCTGCTGCCTCTGTATACAATGTGGCCCTGCGATTTGCGGCATTTGTGCTACCTCTTGTATTCCTAGTCCCAAGCCCAGTTCTAAATCCCGTTCCAGGATAATTCGAGACGAGCAAATGATACTGTATGAAATGATAGATGGTATCATGAATATTGATGTTTCCTGATGGAAACGTAGTGACAAGGAGGGAATGTGGAAAAGTAAATTTTGTCATGTTCTGTGTCCCTACGTGTCATCCATCATATGTTATGTGTGCATGATTAAATATGCATATGCATTCCCCATGTCTGATTAATGACGTAATTACAGTTGTGTCCCCCTCTAGTATGCCAGTTTCCAGTCCTCGTGAATAATACGAATATCAGGCCTATGTAAAGCTACGTTGCCACGTTTCTCAGTGTGCACGTTATTCCATGGTAAAGTCCCCGTTTCTAGGCCTCAAAAGGGCCCGGACACCAGATTCAGCTCCTGTCTCCTGAAGCCTCGCTGAGGAGGGATACAGCCCCCACCTGTATCCTCGACCCTTCACTTACTTCCTGCCTCGCAGTGCCCGGCCCAGCCTGGCTCAGTCTCTGAGTCTGCCAAGAATATGTTATGATTCCAGTTATCAGTTCAGTCCTCCTTCCCTGCATTCCTAAAGCTACTGAACTGCATCAATAGTTTCCGTCATTGTCTAGCCTTCAGGGCTCCGTGTTAGAGAAATACTGCATTTAATGGTCATTTAATATTCTTCATCACGCACTACATGTAGAATAATGCATGGTCCAGTCTTAGAATCAAGTTAGCCTTTCCTCTTGACTTCTAGTTTATATCAACATGTTCCCTAAACATCAGATACTAGATAGGGTTTAGGTACATGTCGCTCCGACTCTCCAGACTTCAGTCTCTGCTCCTAGCACAGAGTTCATAGCCCCCAGCTTCTCCTAGTGATACGTCATTGCTAGTTTGCGCGCACCATCAGGTTAGAGGTCCCGGCTCCTCAGGTAGCCCCCTCCATGGTTTCCGCCCCATTCATGACATATCCTGTTACGTCTGCACCACATGTCTATGTATACGCCCAGTTACACCTACTTTCGCCCTTATCTTTCGCGACTGCTACGCGTCACACCTACTGCTCCACCCACTGCTACGCCTACTGCAATGTAATGCTATGTGTTTGCGTTATGTATATATGCTCATGTATTGTTATTAAAAGCCAGCGCGCTCATCCCAGATCCAGCCCCAGCAGCTGCTGGGCCCTGCCATCCTATTCCTATGCAGGTTGTCCTGTTCCTGTCCTTATGCTGTATTAAACCTGCAAACTCCTACTACCTCGAATCTTGACTCTTATTTATTGAGCTATCTGTTATGATATATGTCTCGTCAAAAAGAGAGGTATTATTTATTTATTTACCACACATCAATGACTTCATATGCCCGACTTTATGTCAAAGCTGGCATTCCTAAACACCTTCAAGGTATAAATATACCTTCACTTGCTATGGCAAAGCACAGTGTGGTTTGGTGCAGCTCACTACAGCAAGTGCCGAAGGAAGCCAACTCTCCAGCTGACGCACTGATCAGAAGCTGTCCTCCTCTGCCGAGAAATCCAGCTCCAGTGTTTCTGACTCCCCTAGCAGGGTCTTGGGAAATTGAGTCCGTGAAAGAGATGCCAACCTCCTTCATTCTAAGGTATGGAGCTGATTAAAACCTAGAGAAACCTTTGGCAATTCTTGGCAAAACTAAGCCTATGCTAAAGACCACACTTACTTTTTCCCTAGTACTAGACCTAGGTTAGGTACATCGGGGAAAGTATATTTTAGAAGCACCATTTGAGTATTTTAGCCTGTGTTATTTATGTATTTATTTTTTATATGTCATAGCACCAGACAATGCTATTACAGTATTATTTTATATTACTGTTTACGCTGTACGCATTACACTGTGCATTCTGTTGATTGAAGCAGTTCACCTCTCTTGCATGAGAACGAAGACTGTACAATAAACCCCTTTTATTGAAACGCCCGTCTCTCTATTTTCTCTCCAACTCTGTAGAAACAAAGCATACCCGATTGACTGAGTAAAATAGTTTTCTATTATTTCCACAATATGGTTTATTCTTGGGAAACAAAGTTCTCATATTTATGCGGTTATCAGAAACTAATCTGTCTTGTTTATTTGAGAATGTTTCTAGTGACCTCTGATCTAGCTGGCACTCACAATTAAGTTTAGTATACTCGATAGAGACATACTGACCTCAGTACTATGTCAAATCTACAGGGCATATTATTCCAATGCGGAGAGCCTATTGGAAATATAGGAACTACACTACACTACCTTCAAATTGATGGAACTCTCCTTTGCTCAGGATCTGCTGCAGTCAAGCTACTGAGAGTGGGGCTCTCTAAACCTCATGTAGAATTTGACCCTCCACCACTGTGGTAACAACAGACAGCAGCTTATCAAGATGTATCAACATCATGGGAGAGGGCAACTGCAAGGGTTGTAAAGAAGCATCCTATGATGTTTATGGCAGACTTGGTGACTAAAAGACAAACTGAGGCAGGTGTTGGAGGAACTGCAGAGTATTTCTGAGCTTCTTATTTAACCACAGTCAGAACATCTAGAAACATTGCTGCAATCTTGGTTCTATGACAGAATATCAACAACAATATCGACTTACAAGAATATTGTGTCAAACAAATCATCTACAAAAAAATCAAGTTGACATACTTTGAATGTAAACTAGTAATTTATCATGGAACAGCATATTGTCAAAAATAAGGCAAGTATATCAATATTTTAGTATAGCTATCATTCCAGGTAATTAATTTAAAGTATTTAAAAAAATAGTTTTAATAGGTAATGTAAATAATATATATATATATATATATATATATATATATATATATATATATATATATATATATATATATATATATATATATATATATATATATATATATATATATATATATATATATATATATATATATATATAAATATATATATATGTATGGTTTAAAACATTTGATTTTAGAGTTTTATATAGCGCGAACTAGACCCGAAGATATTGGGTATCAGTGAGCCTTACATAGCACCAGTTTTGTTTCCCAAGGACGCATTCTTTTTTGCTAGACACAGGGCGATGAAGTGATTTGCCCTGAATCACAGGATGTTGAGCGTCGTCACTGAGAGTAGAACCCAGTTCCCCAGCTTTGACGTTGACCGCTCTACCCATAAGGCTAAATCCTCTCCCTGATATATATATATATATATATATATATATATATTACCTACTGGCGGTCGCCAGTAGGTAGTTATAGTTAGGATCGATTTCCATAGGGAAATCGCAACATTCTATTTGGAATAACTTTGGCGCCGGTTGAGGAATCAGCCTGAATTTTTTAACAACTTTTCCTCGCGGCGCTCCGCTCCTTCTCTGAAAGTTTGGGGGGGATTCGTCAAACGGGGGCCGAGATAAAAGGGGGGTCCCAAAACGTGTTTTCCCCATGTTAATTTCCATAGGGCGGTCTGTCGCACTTTTAGCTCGAACGGCTAAATGGATTTTCACCAAACTTGGCAAAATTGTAGGGACTGGTAGCCCGATGTGCCTTTGCTATGTCTCAAGATATGTGGTCCAGAGGATTTTGAGTAATTTAGGTTAAAAAAAATGTATATATCTGTAAGCGTGCCCCGGTGCGCATACCGGGGAGCGCTCCGGGCGCGCCACGCGACCTGCGCACGGGAAGCTGATTGGCTCTCGGGTGTCTGTAAACATTCGAAACAGTTCGCAGCGGCCGCCATCTTGTGTGTCGGTAGGATTGAGACACAAGAGGTGGTAAAAACAAAAGGGAAAATAATGAAAAGGGGGCAGGGTACACCCCCCCTGACCCTCTAGGTTTGATGTGGGGGCCATAAAAGGGTCCCTCGGGTAAAAAAAATATTTAGTTTTTTTTCATTTTCACGGGGGGAGCGCCCGGTACGTGCACCGGGGAGCGTACCGGGGAGCGAATAAAAAAAAAAGAGATTGCCAGAGTGCTAAACATTTTAGCAATTTTTTATAAATGGGAGGTAGTTCTGAAAAGAACTTTTTTTTAATTGTTTTTGTTGTTTTATATTTTTTTTATTTTTCTGAATATTTTTTTTTATTTTTTATTTTTTGAACAATTTTATATTTTTTTTGTTTTTTTTGGGGCGGAACAACGAAAAACAGGCATTAGAAAGGGCTCAACAGGAGCAAAAAAAAAAATGACTTGTTGGGGTGTTTTGAGCACTTGTGGTTTTCAAATGCTCTATTAATTAAAATGATTCTCCTCTCCCCATAAGAAATTAGTGCACCACAATAAATGCACACTAGCTTCATGTGCACAAAATTCTTTTGAATACTTGGGACCGTCTCCCTCGCCTCTCGTCCCGATAGAGTTTCCTGTGATGATATACTGGCCACAGGAATTGGTGGGTTATCCTGGAGGTGATGCACCTCAGCAACGCTATAATTGATTGGATGCCACCTCTGCATGTGGCGGTGCATAGTATAGTTTCCAAAACTGTACTTTTTGTCTGTGCCTCGGGACAGAACTGCATTGCAAATGAGGCATGTCACGTACCGGGCATTGACCTTTTTTTGCTCTCGAGGGTAAGAAAAAAATTGCCATATAAAATGGTCTATGTGGTGGGATTGCCGGGGCTCTTCACGCAAGAACTGCCTCGGCTCTACCTCCTCTTCCTCTTCTTCTTCCTCTTCCTCTGGGTTTGGAAGGAACTGTGCAGGTGGTCCTTCCTTCCTAGGTGGTTGTGGTGGTGGTGGGGTTCCACTAGCTGCAGCTACTACAGATGCCATGACTGAACAAGCAGAAACAGGTCTTCCTCTCACAAAGATGAAAGTCAGAGTGAGGAAAAAAGGTGGGGTTTTCATCATTTGGGAAAAAAAAGTGTTCTGGACCAATGAAAAGTGTTATTTTCAAGTCACATGATCCAAGCTTTCATCATTTGGAAACCAAAACTGATCTGCACCAATGAAAAGTGTTATTTTCAGATCACATGACCCGATGCGCTTACGCTTACGCTAGGGGCACGTCGCGTAAGCGCGTCATGACGTTGCGCGATCGTATGCGATCACGTGATTCCGGGTGCGCTTACGCAGTGCGTCATATGACGCATCACGCGACTACGCGAAACGTCATGATGTTGTTTTCGTTCGTGGGAATAGCGCTCTCGGGACGCTCCCCGGTACGCGCCCCGGGGCGCGCCGTAACATTGCGCTTACCCGTACGTTCACCGGTACGCGCCCCGGGAGCGCTCCGGGGCGCGTACCAGGGCAAACAATAAAAAAATAAAAAAATATTTACACAATTTAAAATTTGTTATAAAAATTATTACTTTTCATACCTATAGAGATTTGCTATTAAAAAACCTATGAAATTCACTGAAAAAACCATAGGTTTCACCCCAGTTATAGTTAGGAATTAGCATTTAAAAAACCTATTAAATTCACTGAAAAAACCATAGGTTTTACACCAGTTATAGTTAGCTGGAAATTTTACTCGCATAAAACCATTGAAATTCCCACGTTACAGTTAGTTGGACTCACTATAACTTGCGCGTGCAATGCACTGCTGATGACGTCACATATTACATCACTTATGACATGGTCAGTGACATCACTCATGACATCACTTATGACACCATCCAGTGAATGTGTGTTTATCTGAGAAATAAATATGTGTTATATATGTATATGTAAAAGTTGATGGAAAAATAAATTAGTGTTTAGATGTTTTTGTTTTTTTTAATTGATTGGTTAACTGACTTAATAAGTGTATCTTAGGCAATACATATATTAGTGAGTAATGTTTAAATATTTAAATATAAGGATTAGTGTTTCACTTTCTGTATAAGTGGCTGCATGGGTTGGTGAGTAGCTACATGTGTATGTATATGGGTTATTAGATGTTTGATTTAGTATCAGTATGAGTGTTTGTATGGTTTGGTGGGGGTATTACTTAGCACATAGATGCATGAATAACTGACTCTCTGTATGTGTTTTAAAGACAGCATATGTGCAGGACTGTATGGGTGGATGAGTGAGTATATGTGTGTGTTAGTGAGTGAATGACTGTCTCCCTAGTGTCTTTATCAGCAACTACATATGTTTTAATCTAGTATATGTGAATATTGATGTATGCAAGTGAGTATATGTGAGAGTATGAGATTGTAAGAGTTCCTGTTTAAATAAGTATGTGTTTCTATAAGTGATTGTTTAAGAGAATAAATATGTGTAAATTTCCTTAGAAGTAAGGTGGTAGTGTGTGTATAGCTCTATATGCAAATAAATGGATGTTCAATAGTTTATTTGCATGTGTGAGTATGTGTGTGAGTAACTTTTGGATGACTGTCGGTGTGTAACAGGATGTATAGGTGTATCACTACATATGATGAGTGAGTATATGTATGAGTGACTATATAGAACTGTTGGTGAATGAGTGGATGTATATATAGATGGTGGAATTATTGAATTGGTTGTTGTAACTGGTATGGGTATCTCCATTTTGTTTGAAAATTTTAGTTTCTATTTTTGAATATGTGTTTCAAGGGTTACATTACAGTGAAAGGAGGTCTGTCACTCTGTCATAATGATGGTGTCATCAGTGATGTCATGAGTGATGTCACTGACCATGTCATGAGTGATGTAATATGTGACGTCATCAGCAGTGCATTGCACGCGCAAGTTATAGTGAGTCCAACTAACTATAACGTGGGAATTTCAATGGTTTTATGCGAGTAAAATTTCCAGCTAACTATAACTGGTGTAAAACCTATGGTTTTTGCAGTGAATATACATATGTATATATATATATATATATATATATATATACCAACAAATTGTCCTGTCACAACGGGAGCTCGTTCCGGTGGGTGCCCGCGGAGAGACCAGGGCAGTGTCTCTGATTTATCCAATACAAAGAAAAATATCGCGGCACACTTCTTGGTTTTAACGCAGTGATTTATTCAAACGTGACACAACACCTCCTGAGGTGTTGTGTCACGTTTGAATAAATCACTGCGTTAAAACCAAGAAGTGTGCCGCGATATTTTTCTTTGTATTGGATATATATATATATATAACAACTTTCTAATTCTTAAATACCTAATATTAAAATTTGAATAATACCTTAAAAATCATCAAGCATATACATAAACAAAACATATATCTAACATAATTTACCTAGTAACATTAATATAAGTATATATATATGCACAATATATTGTTATTGTATAAATATATATTTATATACTAAAAAATCAAACCATCACATTAGTAATATTAACAATAACTTACATTTTAAAACCATATAGTAACAATAGCATATATCACCAGAAATTAAACAAGAAAATGTATATAAAAAGGACATTCTAATTCAAAATTACATTTTGTGAAGTATTACATTAAAAAAATACACATTTTTTTTTAAATAAGCAACACTAGCAAAAGTGTTGCACTTCAAAGAAGTCAGATTTACCAATCTAACTCCAATCTAAGTAAACATTGAAACAGTGATGAACTTTGAGGGGTTAATGGTAGAAATGACCATCTTTTGTGTGATTTTCCCCCAGTTTCACCTTCACTAACCTATTTTTGCTGAACCATTTTTTTTGTCTTTAGGACTCTGCATGCTTTTTTCTCCTGCTAACTAGTGGTAAGTGGTTGTGCTCTCCTTTTCAAACATCATAACACTGGCATACACCTGATTGGTACATTTAATTTGCTTGTAAGTTCCTAGCATAAGGTACTACATGTACCCAGGATCTCTAATTGAAATGCTACTAGTGGACTACACACTTTAGTTATTTGATCTATGAAACTGGAAAAGCCTATAACACTAACGTTGGACCGCTTGGAGTTCAGTACCCAGCCTATTGTGATGCAGAGCACCCCATACCAAGGACAGAACATAGAACTCCCAGCGCTCCAAAGCTGGTCCTGAACCAATGAAGCTATTTTTGCCTTAAACTTTAAAGACTCAGAACACTGGCTCTACTTAGTAGATTTTTGTCATTTTGTTGTCATTTTAGTTATTTGATCTACGAAAATGGAAAAGCCTATAATACTAAAATGGGACCTCTCTGACATGAACATGGAGTTTTGGTGAACGGGTCCCACAAAGAGCAAAACTGATCTTTTCAAATAACTGAAGTTGAAAGAGCTCCTCCATTAGTAGAGTAAAATTCAGAAAGAATTTTAAAAAAGATGAGTTGACCTAGGATGACCAGACAAATACGGCATGCTAAGGTGCCAAGAACCCACAGTTTCTCGTATTGACAAACACACAACAAACATTTCTCTTTGAGTCAGCGGTTGAGAGGTAGAGGAGGGAATTCATATACGTCAACAGTTTTTTCTTAATCTACCCCACTTCAAAGCATTGCAGGAGAACAGAATCACTCCTTAGCTAAAGCCTGCTGCTCAAAGAGATGCAGACACAGCTGTGAGAGCAGGACAGTCTGATAACGTAAGATGTGTATTTATATAGCGTATGTTCACCCAAGGATGTCTTGCTGCTGAATAACAGGTGTTTACTGCTATCAAACTCCATTCTATCGACCTGAGGAGCACAAAAGGCTGAGTAGAATCACCAGGATTTGAACCTGTGACCATGAGGTCGAACACAGGCCTCTACAGTGGACACATTAGTCCATGAAGCCACAATACATACAAAGATTATGGGTCATTTCTTGGCAGTCACATGAGCATCCGAAGAGAAATCATAACAGTTTGGTGGGAAATTATTTATAGACAATAGACCCTGGAACAGAAGCGTCCAGGGACAACAAAATAAATCCTGGTACAAAATGAAGATCTAGGTGGCATACGCAGTGTGTGTTTACATACTTTTTGGTAGCTTCAAAAAGGTACCAACTATGGCTTAAACGATGAGGAAATAATGTAAATGAATTGCATCTTAATCTGCATTTAACTACATCTCGTTTTATGGTTATCTAGTTTTCTCAATTATAATTTGTTATATAATTGTGTGTTTTCTTCTATAATTTTTGGATGAGCCAACAATCAAATAAATGTAATGGCTGGCCACTGTATACCTACCAGCGATCAGGTATTCCGAACCATTAAGATAGTTCAGTGTATTCAGTCCTTGTCCAGAGATGTGTATGAAACCTGTGTGACACTGGTAAGAAGTTCACTTGGGTATGGTCAGCTATGTGTGTTCTGAAGTCAAATAAATTACTGTGGAGAAGGATTAGAATTTAATGGACAAAGCAACCATAAATATATGTTACAAGTACCACCTGTCTCTATAATATATCATTCCTTTCTGTTTATCTATGATTGAAACCTGTTCTTACCCACTTTCTGTCTGCACAGCTTTGCCATGCCTGTTCTGGGAGGTAGCAAAGCATGAGAAGTCCCCTTTCCCTATACAAAGGCCAGCATTCGTCTTTGTCATTGCTTGTTCACGTCATCATGAAGCACCATTCACACCCATGCACACATGTGACAAATAAACAGAGCAGCATGCAATGTCACCGTATTTCTTACAGCTCATCTACAAGAGTTTCGATGACCTACAGTTTCCACTGATAGATATCTTTTGAAGGGTAAACATAACCGGTTTAAATTCTCTGTAAATGTACTATATTTTAAACTTTCAGGGATGATAAAATGTGTTCTGGTGGTACCCAAGGAATGAGACAATGAGTAACTTCTTTTTAAATTTCTGCCTGATCCAGCCAAGGACAAAAGATAACCGAGATTGAGCCCTGAAGCCAGAGCAGGTAGATTGCACCCAATGAGATGTCATCTAATCTGCACCAGGCATCTCAATGATCCCCCACAGGCCTTTCAAAAACAATACATATTTATTTCTTCAATTAAGTTGTCAGAAAGGAATTATCTTCAATAAGAAAAGCAATCTCCTTCTTCTGTCTCCTGTTTTAATATGTGGCTGCATGCATCCAGATAAAGTATTCAGCGATTATAAAATTCGCCCAACGGTCTATTACATATTAGTCTTCTTATAGGATAACTGATTATTTATATTCAATAATATTGCATATTTTTTTATAGTATTACTGTCAATAGAAATGTTTTCTGTGCTCACAAACTCAAATATCACAAATCTGCTATTTTCATGAAATACTATCCTGTTGTAAATCAGAAAACACATGCCCACTCTACCATTCCAGCGAAGACCTATAAAGGATAAATAGGGTGTATGTTGTGCATATTTATTTTATTTTGTATTTAATTGTGTTTGGGGTCAGAGAATGGGTCATAGATGGCTGAGTGCACTCCATGGAGCTTTGAACTTTAATCATTGTGAAGGTATCTTACAATTACTGTATATGAATGGGCAACTATTTTCACAGAAAAGGCATAAGAACACATCCTTAACATGTGGGTTAACAGATGTTCAAATAACTTCCTTCTCTCTTCAAAGCACCCAAAAGGAGTAAACATTACTGTAAGTTAGCTGCAGGTGCAAACAATCAACAATATATAGTATAAATAATTAATAGTGAATATTAATGAGGTAGGTCGCAATTTGCGACCCATTAGGAGTCACAGCCATTACAGGGATGGTGGCCTGCTGAGGTCAGTAGACCACCATGTTTATGATTGCTTTTTAATAAAGCAGCCCGTTTTCATTAAAGTAAAACATGATGCATTTAAAAAGAAAAAAAGAAAATCTTAAAGTTTCATTTTTTAAGGGACCAGTGCCTACTCTTAAAAAATATTTTTATTTACATTCTCAAAGGGGAAGGTGTCCCTTGGGAACCCCTTACCCAATGTGTATGGGTTACCACTAGTTTTAAACTAGTGGCAAAGTTCTACTGATTTGCGACTGGAATTCTGTCGCAAAACAGTAAGTAATGCATACCATACTGATTCGGTATTTGTAAGGATGCCCTAACATTCCAAATACCGAATCGCAAATGCAAAATGCAATTCAGTAACACGTTACCAATTTGCATTTTGTACATTTGGTAAAAGCATTTTCCCAGTTGCAAACGGCCTGAATCGGGGCATTTGCGACAGGAAAAATGCTTTGGATATCTGGCCCTAAGTCACTAAAGAGAAGTGTCAACCTATATTTATTGCTCTTAAATAGTCCTTCGGATAAGCTTTGTGCAAACTTCTATTTGTCATTTATCTCACAGAACAGCCCTGAGAGCGGCTGTTTCCAGATATTCCGACATTGTTGCCTTTCTCGAAGGTTATAGGGAGATGTCTACAGACGACAGAATGAGAGTTCTTTATTTATTTAATTTTCCCTATTCTGTTTTCTATCGCCTTCCCCCTCCCTCTCTGCCAGTGCTTAATTTGTAAAAAAAGAAGTGCAGGTGCTGAAAATTTTTCCAAGGAGGCCACAGCTCACTTCTTCCTCCGGTGAGCCCCACTTTCAACAATCTCACTGCCCAAGTCTCTATCTTTTAACCTTGATATGTTGTCTGTCCCCTAAGTCTTTGCTCTAGGAGTCTATTTTCTCACCTCTCTAATTGTTTTCTATCATCTTTGTCACACCTGGTGTGTTACCTTATTCCCTGTATTTCTGATTTGCCCTTTATTCATTCTAGCCCTGCCCTTTTTCCTCTACACCTGTATCTATGCTCTGCTCTCTCTCCCCCCGATCTTGGCTCTTTACTAGAACTCTTCTAGCACTGATTAGCTGTTTCTCCGTTTTATCATTTGTCTGCTTTTTTACTCTGTCCTGTCCTCTTCATCCTTTCGTTCTATCTTCTCTCATCTTAATTCTCTCTTCTTCACATCATGGCTGCTTTCTCTTTGTATCTGATTTGCTCTCCTTTTCTTCTACTTAGCTCCGTCTTATCTCTCTCCTCTCTGTTGTTTCTTTCTCCTCTTTACTCCTACTCTCACTCTCATCTATAACACTGCTGCTGCCTGTGACCCCTGTCGTCTGCCTGTACATGTGCCTGCTATTTTGAAATCTGAGTTTTCCTGCTGTCATTCCTAAAGAAGTGAAAGATGGCGTGTTTTACTTTCTTACCTACACCGAGTGCAAAAACAAAATGTACACCAAATGAAAATGCTTTTTTTTTGCATATATTAATCAGTTTGATATGACTGGGTTTATTGCGGAACAGACGGCTGCTCGAGCACAGCAGGTGATGTCACTGCTAGTACTGCCTGTAATTAGTAGGTCCATGGATGGCGAAGGACATCGGCATCCACTGCTCAGCTTGCTGTGACCCTGCCTGCTAAAGTACAGGCACTGGCCCCAGCCGAAATGCTGCCAACGCTGGTAAGTATGGCTGTGGTGCCTACTGGACTCAAGCTTGCTCAGCAATTACCATACTGCGATGCAGCGCACAGATTCTACAGGTGACACCATGGCGCACAAAAGTTGTGTTGGTCCACAGCCACATCGAGCACGTTGAGGATAGTAGCAATGCAGGGCTGCAGGATATGCTACTCTAGTTATGCAGCAAGTGGAAAGTCCACATTTACTTTTGTTTAATCTTCCTCAAGAGCCCACACTCCCAAGTTCCAGATGCGGTCTCGCAGCTACCTTGCCTCAACTCCCTCATGAGCCAGCTACAATTAACCAATGGGAGGCTTAGGCTCAGGCAGTCGCAGGGTGCAGCAGACTCAGGGAATAGAATGTAAGCCACAGTCTGACTTCTTGGATTTGTGATCGGTGTGATGACATCATCACTAACGTGATGATACACATTCACGCCTGCCTGGACAGGCTTATGCTGCCTGTCTATGAACATTTACCAGCCAGTCACCATGCAAAGTATGTTATTCTTTTTATTTTGAATTTGAACAAATAATATTGAGACCACCACCTGCAGGGTCAGAAATTGGAAAACCAGATGCCCATTAATAACTAGACCGACTGCAGCACTAGCCATCTGAAACCATACCTAGAAAGGAAGTCCAGCCTTTCACAGCTGTGGGGCAAAACCGCTGTTTGTCTTAATGGGAGTGAGGGAAGTGCCTTTAACCACCCCCTGCCACAGAACTATCTATATGTCCATCAATGTAACTGGGTTTAATTGAAATACTAGAATCTGCTACCTGTGACTGCAGGGCTGGTGTGCGCACCTATATGACGTCAAAGAAGGGTAGCTTAAAGATAAAAAAGCGCCTTCCTTTGAATCTCATATTTCCGTGTCTGTTCTTGAATGCTCATGTATAAATGCTGCGTTGCTATGGAGATTGGAAAATAGCCCTTAAATTGCTTATTACAATTTCTTCTTCGGGTCTGGGCACATTAAAATGTTTTCTTGGCATCAATCCTGTAACCGAATTTGAGAGACACACTAATAAAGCGGTTCTAAGTACAAGTTTTTATTTTGGATTTGGGTTCTCTTAATATCGAGGTGCCAAACCGAGAAACACGTGTTTGCATTAAGACCAGCCTCGTTTTCGAAATGATTTTGCAAAACCGTATACACATTGTTCATCTGTGGCGGATTTTATTGCACAAACGAATACCGGTGATATAATATGCCACAGTCATCAAACTCGTCCGTATAACTCTTCGCATTTAATAAACTGTCCCAGCAAGCGTATCAAAATTAATTGCATATTTATCTGTCCCGAGTTTGTGATTTTTACTATTTCACTTGACTTTAATATTGTCATCTAATTAGACTCCGCTAGCGCGGAGATGCCGCATCACTTTTTAATAGAGCTGAGCTATAAAATGCTGAACTCCGTTACCAGCCTTTATGGCTAAAGTGAGGACTTCCACAAAATGTGCGCCGGTGATAAGCAAACGTGTATGTTTTTAAACTGAAACTCCACAGAAATACTGAAGCTTTCCTGTAACAGAGTGACCAATAGTTTGCATTTACAAGCAACTACTATGTCAGTTTCTACGTTTATCTGATACACTTGATGCATGTAAATTATGATGAGCCTACTTCCCACTTCGGGAAAGTGTTTACGTACATCAGTTGCATTCTTTCCTATAAAATCGAATGTTCCCTTATCTGGACTGCTCGAAATGCTCTTTTTGATGGCACTATCTAGCTTAAAAGGTAGTATTGTTTGTCAACTAGTTACAGTAGAGCAGATAGGATATTAAGTATGGGTGAAACTAGCTTTATTTCGTATTATTACTTAATCATTCAGCATTACCTACAAATTCTGCAATATGACGCTGAATTTATGTGTGAAAAGAGTAATTCAGTGTTTAGCACTATTTCTTAACGCAAAAATGCCCCAATGTGTCCAAAATGGAGGTGAGGTTGCATTTTGTGCTAAGATGTAGGGCGTAATGCAACAGAACGCAAATAGCAAACTTGACCAGCTGGCTGGCTGCTAAATGAGCTCTTGAGGTAGGATTTCCCCCCAACTTTCTCCTGGCATTTTGCTCTATTTTCTTAGGGCAAAATGCATCCTCACTTCACAAATGGACGCGAGGATGCATTTTGCACTAAGAAATGGTGCTAAATCCAGCAGAACATGAATACTGAGCTTGTGCTTACTAAATTTGTTCTTGCAGTAAGGTTTTTCCTCCCAAATTACTCTTAATTAAGTGAGCAGGAGTAACTGCATTATTATCAGTAATTCTGCATTAAACAGTACCATGGATTTACTAAAATGTCTCCGATACTTATGGTGTTTTTGCAATTACGCTTAGGCGTCCGGGACATGCAATGACGACATCCTAATGATAGACCCTTGTGACAAACCAACATCCAATAAGTGTCAGGACTAAAAAGCATAAATTCAGAGAAATAGCAGAGGACAGCCCTAGACCATATATGCCCCTCGCCACTCCTGCATCGTATTCGAAACACAGGGGAAGAGGTGTAGCTATCATTCGTGAAGCATGTGTAATGGCACCAGAGCCCAGAGGCATCAGGGGTCCCCTTACTTCAATTATGGCTTGGCTTCCCCCCCCAAACAGAGGTTGGTGGCCCATTTTCTTTGCTTTTGGCACCCTTGCTACACTACTGCATGGGCGCAGATAACAAGGGGCATATTATCAAGACAGGCGATAAAATTATCGCCGTTTTAGTGGCAGAAAACTGCCGCTAAAACAGTGATAATGGGCTTGATAATATGCTCTATGGAATTCCAATTGAAGCCCATGTTAAATGTGAAGTACATCTAAAATGGGCTTCAATTGGAATTCCATAGAGCATATTATCAAATCCATTATCGCCGTTTTAGCGGCTGTTTTCTGCCACTAAAATGGCGATCATTTTATCGCCTGTCTTGATAGTATGCCCCAGGGACCCTATAACACAGAACACATTGCACATGGATGCCTGTGATGAGAAAGCATACTAGTAGATAGCAATCTTCTGGAGCTGGTTGACATGGAGTGTGAATAGATGGACAAATCAAACCCCTCTCTGGGAAAAGCGATTGATAGAGCACAATACGGTGAAACATGGCTCAAGGCACCTATATATGTTATTTACTGTTCTATTGCAATGTACGTCTGGAATCGAAACTACACAATCTTGTAATCAATACGTACACAGTTAGGTTATTTAAAAAAAAAAAAAAGAACCAATGTAAAATAAAAAAGTCACAATCGAGCCCTGGACGAATAGAAGCTTGCTGTTAGTCTCTGAAAATCTATTTATAACTAACTACTGTCTATTACAACTCTATAATGCTGTCTTCTCTGTGCTTACATTTGAAGTGGCAGCTGCACTAGAAAACAAGCACTATGTGCCAGTTTGCCACATTGCATTCAGCGCCTTATTTTTGAGATTTCATCAAATGGCATTGAAACTTCCTCACTTTGGTTTGCACTGTCACTTCTTGATCACTGGTGGCTCGCGACGCTAGCAACCAGTGGGGAGGTGGGGGCGAGGAAATAACTCTTCAATGGTCATTTCATTCTCAACTCCGCAGGAAAATTTAGGTCAATACAGGAATATAACCAGGATAACGGAAAAAACCCCTACTAATGTGCTAAGAAGCATACTTGTATCCTGTTCAGCAAGACTTAAATTAGCTCTGTGCATTTATAGACGGATCAACAGACTGCACATTTCTACTTGGAATGTATTGTAAGTGCCCGTCCATCTTGTTAAGTTGAACTGCATCTGCAACCAGTGGCTGCTCCTCTGCTAAGGTGGTGAAGCGTCGCCCACTGCTTTCTTGAAGTGGAAGACAGAGAAAATAAAATGATAGTACCTCACCTTATTATCATTTTATTTTCTCATACTTCCACCTACAGCTTTATGTGAGTGGGCGAGGGCATGGGAGGAGTGGTTGCACCCTCCTAAAGGGCGCAATGACTGCTTGGAGAGCCCTCTCGGGCAGCCCGTAACAGTTATGCACACATTGCATGTTCACAATGCAGGCTGCATCGCAGCCTACTTGGAGAACATGCCCGGGCCTCCAATAGACATCTGTGCACCGCAAAATGGTGCTCAGAGCAATCACAACACAGCTAAGGCAGGCTTTGATAGGCTGACTGGAAACCTGGGTGTGACCTCTGTGGTCAACTTTGAGTGAGGGAGGACTATTGAGGAGAGACGGGTGAGGAAGCGGCAACAATTTACGTTTTTAATTACATTTTCTTAGTCGCTTCCCCCGTCCTCCCCCTCCTGCATCCTTCCCCTTACCAAAAGCGTTCTCCCCCCCTCCCACCCCTGCCTTACTACGTCCGATCGGGGCCAGCCGCACCTGTCTGCAACACAATGCTAACAAACGTATTGACAGATACAGTATCACATGACATAAAGACCGGAGTTGTGTTTCGAATTGTGTAACAGCAATAGATTAATAGAAAGAGATTTAATCATAACATGTCCTACAAAACTGGAAGTAAAATGTTTAACAAGGAGGTGTACATGAGGATGGTAGAAACTAGATGCCGCTTGAGCCATGAGAATGGACATAGGACTAGCACACATTTCAAGAGACAGGACAACAATTGCCTCTAAATTAAAAAAAATTGGCAATCACTCTGCACCACAAAAAGGTGGTGTCAGATGTTGGGAAACATTTGCGAATACTTCACACAACACAGCACAGCAGCCATAGTTTCTGCATTATGTTGCTTGAGAGGCAGAGAGTACGGACAGTGACGTTTCACAAAAAATATGGGGGTGCTTCTCTCCTCCCAAGTGCTGGTTCATAACTAGACTACGTTGTACAATACACCATAATGCAAACATGTGTGTGAAGACTAGCATCGGTTTGTACTCTGTGTTGTACACTGCAGCACAAATATTGCAGTACAAAGGCCTTCGGATGGGTTTGACCAAGGAGAAGACAAAAGTAGTCTATGCCATCATCAAACCTATGGTCCACCCAATTCTAAGTCAGGTGGGAAGACCATAATGTTGGCAGGAGGGAACTATGTTGCCATTGCAATAGACTTCCCTCTCCACCAACATTTAAATCAGGCACTTACTCTCGAAATCCTCCAAAGGGGCAAGCTAAAACTATATCCAATAAAATCCCTTTGAAATTGGACACAGTTGCTGTGAGGCCCCGCTGAGGCTCGAGAGAGCCTAGAAGTCCAAACATTCTCTAAGTTAAAACTTTTCAGAATTGTTTGAGCAGCTCCTCGTGGTCAAATTTAAGGCTCACAGGACATAAGGGACAGCACTTGGGGCCAGGACTCCCTCTAGCAGAGGCCACCAGCAGGATCCTCTCCAGGTCCAGTTAGAAGTGGTCTACTGGGCACTTCAGGAAAAAAAACTCTTGTAGCTTGTTTTGTCCCAGTAGCCACACAGAAGTTCAGCCAACTGACCAATAGAAGCAATGTATTAGTCCTGAGTACAAGTGGAAGTAGGTCCATCACTTCACGTCCCCACCTTGGTCTCAGAAGGCAACACTTCTGGTGAGATGTGGGTGAGATACCAGTTTTGTGGAATTCATAGCCAATGGGTGGGAGGAACTTCTGGACACTCCCTAACTTACCAAAGAGACAAAAGTTCCCAAGGGCAAAGCTTCCCACTTTTGCATCACATCCTGTTTGGCTTACTATCCCACATCACACTATTTTGAGGCAAATCTAACTTGGCAGAATCTTTCTCAGGGCCGGATTGGCTACCAGGCGTATTGGAATGCTGCTGAGCTTGGGGCTGATTTTGTTGATGGGGACCTACGTGTACTGAACGAAATTCGTTTTGCTTCAATTATTTCGAAGTACACGCAGGTCTCCATGAACAAAATCAGACCCCACCGCAGTGAAATCAGGCCCCAGCTCGGCAGAATTCCAAAACGCCCCGGTAGTCAGTCCTGCCCTGAGCTTTCTAAATGGGGCTTCTGTGCTAGCCATTGGCAAGATTAGGGAAACGAGCAGTCTCCTCCTCTTCAGCAGCACCAGACTGGTTTTGGAACCAGCCATCACTGATAGTGACAGATGGCTTAAGGAGCAAAAGGCTTCTTTTCCTTATGTCTCCCTTTACACCTAACTATGAATGGTCAGGCCTCCCCCTGGTCCACTTCAGATGAATTCCTGTACATCCCCATCTATCCTTCCTGGGCTGAGAGGAATTACATTATATCCTTCCTGTCAAAAAGCCTAAGCCTTTGCTTTTCTTTGGGGAAAGGTTTTTTGACACCTCATTAATATAAAGCACTGACAGGGTCCAGCTACTGACTAATGCTCAGGCATGTACTGGATGTTCAGGAAGGTAAAGTGCATTTGTTTTAAAGTTGTGTTTCCCAAATATTTACTAAAAATCCTACTTCACAAAAAATATCAAAAGTAGTGGTTTAATCGCCTCTGTATCTGATCCAAATCCAAAGTTAGCAGACTTCTTATTTTATCAGAACTTTAGTGTTTCTCATAGGACAGCTACAGCCCTAACATTGAAAAAAGCGTTTGGGGGCTAGTAACTGTAGGTACATTGCAACATTAAATTCTTGTATGTACCACTTTTCCTTACTATGCATCCTACCTTCTGGGGAACAAGGCCTATATGGGTGACTTGTTTGATACTTAAAAGTATAAGGAAGTTCAAATCGAGCCTCACTGAGCATCTATGCTTTCTTGAAAAACAATGCAAATATATGCTTTTGAGGTTACCTATCACACCCCGAGTTCATCTGTTTGTCTTGAGAAGACCAGTAAATCCCACATGAAAAAGTAGTTTTTTCAATAGTTGACCTACATTTGTGCACTTGATTTTTTTTCATTAAATTAAATAATGCACAGATGGAAATTGCGGTAGAACACATGTACCAGGCAATCCACTGCCTGCACACCCATTCCCCACTCAAAAAAGAGCACCAAGCAACAACGCCTTTACTGACAAAACAAGACTATTTGCAATATATTTGAGCTGACTGAACAAACTACCCTCCCTCCATAGCCCAGCTCAGGGAGTGGTCCTATCGATACCACTTTCTCACCCTTACAACTAGCGACTTACTTGTTATTGCCAGATCTTCCAAAGGAGAACCCTATGATGACAGTATAATCCTCTCCCATGCCCCTGCAATCCTATACACGGACATCATCAGCACCTCCCATCGGCCCTAAAATTAGACAGGTGATTTCCCTCTTCAAGACACTCAACCTAGATTCAAATGATGCCACAAATGTATACCCTATTACAACTGTACCCTTCCTGGTAATAGGCCTTTAAAATGTGGTTATACTGCAATTTCAAAACCACACTCTAATGAAATCTACAAAAGGACTTCTAAGTTCCAGCCTTTATTCCGCTCTGATACCAAGACCTGATAAGACTTCCAGGAGACCCTCCAAATCATAGACACAGATAATCCACTCCTCTTAGCCTACTATAATGTCTCTGGGGCCCTTGACACCATCAACCACGAGGCTCCTGACTCTTTTTGTAACAAGTTAGTATGTCTGACACTATATGGTTTATGCCCAATACTTAATTTGTGCTGGTGATTGCAGGTGATTGGCACCAGACCTCACTTTTTGGAACTTGTATTTATTTTTCATCATTCAACTTTGATTCCAATCAATACACTCATCCCCTTCAACACTACCTTGCATGCATCTGCTAGTCTAATCACCGGGGAATACAAACTTGTTGAGGGCACACCCATGTTTTGAATCCTTTCTCATCCTTCATTCCCAACACACAAACACACACACGCATGCCTATGTAGTATGTAAACACCACTTCACTGGCCTATCTCAAACCACCAATCAACTCACTTTACAAATAACAAAAACTAACCACAATCCTTCAGAAAATGCCTCCAGCTCACCTATTCGTACGACACACACCCCTTTGGAACACCTAGCCCAGCATTTATAACATCTCTTCTGACTTACTATCCTGTCACTTCTGGTCCTGAACACCAACAAAATGAAAAGTGTAATCTTGTAAATCTGAAATCCTTATCATTCTCCTCACAAATCGTAAATCCAAAAATCCTACCAGTGTGTTACTTTTGTAAACATCGACCTGTGCATTGTGTAACCATGACTCGAAGGCATTGATCTAGTGGCTCCCTATAGACCTGCTACCTACCCTACCCGAGAAGAGTGTAGGTCCTTGCTATATAAATAAAAATAAACAATATTAATTAAGGAGCAGACATTTAATTATAGAGCTCTGAGGGAGGCAGTGTGAAATAAGGGCACGTAGTGTATGGTATATTGTGCACCAGAATGTCCAAAGAATATCCGATGGCTGGATCCATCCCAGGTTTTAAGAAGAACATAGACTTTAAAAATGGCATTAGTTCACTTTATGTAAAATGTACGATAATGTTTCTTATAATCATCTCTTGAAGCCCTAGTCTGGATCTCGTACTTATGTAGGGTCATGTGACAGGTTTGGTGTCACTGATCACAAACACTATACAAAGCAGAGGGAACAGGTATTGGATGTTGACAGAATGAAGGGACAGCACGGTTCTCCATGTTGCTTACATGACATAGAACGCTGCTATTGAATGGAGTTTGCCTTCAGGTTTTCTGTTCTGCAGTTTTCTTTTGCGACCTGCAGTTTGAAGTTAGCACTACAAAGTTCAATAGGAGTGCATTCACCCTGAATTGTTTTTTTGAGGTGGCAATTTGCCAGAGGTCATTTTCAACTCGTGAGAATTCAAAGGCATTCACTTGGAAATGATTCAGCCTTCACAGGACATTTTATTTGACATTGTGTCACCCAAGTGTGCAGGACTTTCCAGGGAGCTGTAATTTGCTATTTAACTGAAGAAATAATGCTCTTCCATGCAGTCTGTACTCCAAACCCACCCTTGTTTTCTTGCCTTGTCACCTGCTTTGGCATTGACATTGATTTAAGTTTCTCATAAACTGTGAGTTCTATGTGCTACATACCATTTCATTAAGGCAATTTTACATTTCAGGTCTAGGCAATAATGCAGGTGACCTTTTGTTTGCCACGCTCTGTTTATTTTCACAAGAATGGATACGTCAGATTTAATAATTTCAGTCAGGCAGAGAGGGGGTGAGGTATATTTTTCTGCATACCTATTTATTCGACATATCCTTTTAAACCCGGCAGGGCTCATTTCATTGTATGCAAAATGTTTAACTACAAGAGACCATTAGCCGACGTTTTAGAGATTTAGGCCTAAATCGTCTGGTAATCAGTTCAAAACAGGGCTGGTCTGGGAACCGAAACTGGCCCTGGCAAACCAATCGGCCCGGCACCACTGGGTGGAGGCGGGGGGTGGGGGAGGGGAGGGTGTGCAGTTAAGCTGTTTGCTGAGGCCGGTTTCGGACGATTTTGTAACAGGGGGCCGATATTGCCAACCCCCGGTAACAAAAATGCCCCCGGGGCCCCAAAACCGGCCCCCAATCTGGCGGCAACCGGGGGATATCCCTAATGCCCACTAGGGTCAGTCCGGCCCTGGTTCAAAATACCCAAAGAAGGGTGCGGGGTCTTAGAGGGGGTGAGGTATCGTGTTGAGAAGTACCTTAGAAGCTCTTTTGAACGTCATCCTGCCCCCCAGCCCCCTCCTCCGTAGAAAAAAAAAGCTTAATGAGGCTGTTTTCACACCCCTTAATGGATGTTGGCAATTCAAATCCTAGGAAAACAAGCTGGATAGCCACTATTTAGACTTGGTTTCAACCACGTGATATCGGCTCCTCACCGTGTGACCGTGTGATGGGAGCCGATATCGTGTGTCAAACGGTGGCACCATGTGAGTTGGCAGGTTTGAACCATCTGCAATTATCGGGGTACTGGATTCCCTCCTGATTCTGAGTTTTCTCAAAAAACATGGGGAACAACCATGGGTTCCTGCTATTTTCCTCCAAATCTCAGAACACTTTTCCTCATTCACATTTTGCCGTGGGAAATACCAAAGCCTTAGGGTTTAGCATGACGCTTATAATACAGCGTCAGCCAGTCACTCTTCTTACATGCCTCATTACGATTTGCTTGAACATTATAATGATATCTTGAATGATTACACAAGAAAAGCTAGCTCAAGGAGGCATGTATAGATGAATGGTTTATTTTTCAGGGAAACTCACTAAAATATGTATTTCTTCCACTGAAAAATGTATTTAACTTAACCAGTATAAAAGTGGCCTGTTATAAAAAAATGCACCCATTATAGGCTTGGAATTCTTACTTTGTGAATTTTAGAATTTTAAAAATAGTTGAATTTTCATAAATTTCTCACTGCTCAGGGATATTGTGTTTGACCCAAAGCTGGCCTTAATTAACTTAAACTGTAGTTACCTCTGAAGTCTGTCGGTAGTGATAATCCTTCAGGACGATCACGATGCTTTATTTTTCATGTGACTTTCCAATATGTGCTAAGGAGCATTTTAATAAAATAGAAATGCAGTGCGTTATTCCCTGAGAAAACATGAATGACATCCATTATTTATTTAATTGAATGAAGTTATTACTGGGTAATGCACCGTTGTATAATCTGGAAGACAGACATTAATTCATGAAGATTACTTATTGATTAGGAATTTGGAATTTTGGTACCAATTTTAATGGCTACCTCCTCCAGCAAATGTCCGTTAAAATCTTTAAATGCATACATATTACAAGCCAATTACTCACAATGAAATTATTAGAAAAGAATATTGTTTACAATTCTGTAGAACATACTAGGCTAGTGCAGATGGTAACTTTACCTGCAGAAAAAATAAACGATACAAAAAAGAGACTTCAGTTTGAGACCACAGTTTCTAGTAATCTCTAAACTCAACTGCAATTGGACTAGATCTAGCTTCCCCGATGGAAAGGCATCATTTTCTCTACATAAACGCCCCCAACCTCTCAGCTTTTAGAAAAAAAACTCAAAATTCAACTTTTTAGGTTCTCAGCACTGACCATAAAATTGGGCTCCCTTTAAGTGTTTTTTCTTTGGAGCACCTAGAAAGAATTAGTGATGTTATCCAATACAAAATAAATAAACAATGGAGATGAATTTAGGTCAATCCATAAATAAACAATGGGAATTTATTAAGCTCAATAGACTTCTGTTGTACATAAATCAAATTGATGGGTCCTCTAGCAGTACCTATAACACATAACAAGACAGCTTCTGTTAGCTCAAAGCACAAGGAAAAGACGAAAGCAATTCCATACTGAAAAACTAAATTAAGAGTTTTCCACTCCCAGGACATGTAAAACTTAAAAGTACATGTCCTACTTTTTAAATACACTGCTCCCTGCCCTCCAGGCAGTTCACGGCCTACGCTAGTGGTGACCTATATGTATTAAGAAAAGAAGGTATGAATCTGGCAAAAGGTTTGTTTTGAAAGATCAAATTAGCAGTTCAAAAATGGATGCAGACTGCAATTGCAGGCCCGAGATATGTTTTGAAGAGCTTCATAAGTGGTTCACACAATCAGTGCTGCAGCCCACTAGTAGCATTTAATTAATGGGCCTTGGGCAGATCTGTTACCATTTTACTAGGGACTGACAAGTAAATTTAACAGGCCAATTGGGTGTAAGCCTAATCCAACAATAATTAAAGAGGGAGCACATGCACTTTCGAACTGGCCAGCAGTGGTAAAGGGCAGAGTCCTAAGACAAGCAAAACTAAGTCCTAAAAACATGATCATTAAAGGCAAAAGGTTAGGGGAGAACCATGCCAAGAATGCCAGGTCTAATATGCAATTTGTACAGTGTTTGTCAAGCTAGAGCTAGAATTGAAAGTCTGAACTTCACTCTCCCCCAAATGTATGAACTTACCCCAATATTTGTTGGGTAGGGGTTAGAATAGTAAATCTGGCCCTCAATGTATGCACTTTCCAAAGTATTACATCTTCCGTTCAATCCTGGGGATTATTGCCGCCTAGTGTCACTATTACAAGCACTGGTAAAAGTTACTATATAGGAACTAGCTGACTACAAAGATAAACAGTTTTGTTACACAGGGAGAGGATTCAGTGAAGAAGAAAGGAATCAAATATTAAGTTGTACACAAAAGGTGTCCTTCAATTCCCCTCGTAAATTATTAAATTGTTGCAATATCGTACTCAGTACAGGAAATACATAATGCTCGAGAGGATAGGCAGGATATAGATATTAGGGTTGGCATCCTTTCCTTGCTAGGGAAGTAATAGAGCTGCCTTTTACATATGATGTACAGCTGCTCAATCAAAGTACACTATTGGTAGAAGAACTAGATGGTCCCATGGAAGTGACAGGGCAAACAGGTCTGAAGAATTCATTGAATTGATTGGGTTGATGCCCAGACCGAGGAGAAAATGGAGAGCAATAAGGTTTTACATATCTCAATGCTGATAACCAACAACAATATTTCTATAGCCTGAATGCCAGTAAATTCCCTATTAGACTTAACAACCTTTGCGTGGTTTCCCTAAACTTTTTGCCTCTACCCACTGTATTTTTTACAGTATGCTGGATTTCGTTTTGCTGGCATAGATGCTTTAGGCACTTTGCCACTGCTGATCAGTGCCAAAGTGCAAGTGCTACCTGTATAAGTTGTTGTTGCAATTAGTCATCCCTGATTGGTATATTTGATTTATTGGTAAATCTCGAGTAAAGTGCGCTGAGTGTGCCAGGGCCCGTAAATCAAATGCTATTAGTGGGCTTGTAGCACTGGCTGTGCCACCCACAGAAGTAGCCCTATAAATCTGTTCCAGACCTACCACTGCTTTGTCTGCGTGCAGTTTGTAACTGCCCTGTTGACCTTCCATAACCTTTCCTTTTCTTACATATAAGGCACCCATCCAGTAGGCCCAAGGTACCTCCATGGGCAGGGTGCAGTGTATGTGAAAGGTAGGACATGTACTGGTGTGTTTTACGAGCCCTGTTAGTGAAATACTGCCAATTTTGTTTTTCACTATTGAAAGGCTATCTGTCCCATAGGCTAACACGTATAGCTTTCCATTGGAACAAGATGGAGAAGTGGAGTTTAGTCTCTCTGAACTCAGAATGTAATAACACATCTTTTTAGGAATATGGTTTTTAAATTGTGTGTTTAGAAAATGGCACTTTTAGAAGGTAGGTATTTTCTTATTTAACCATTCTGTGTGCCTCTGCTATTTTGTTTATTGACTGTCTGGTTTTGGAGTTACAGGGGCTGGGGATGTGCATTCACTGTAGACAGCCACAAGGGGGGTTGTGGTGTGTCCTGTATTTCCTGGGTGACTCACAGCTGAGCTGAATAAACCATGGCTGCATTTAGAGTGGTGGGATGAGTTTCACATGCACCTGAATAGGCAGTGTCTCCTCTGCACAATGCTGTCTCAACCTTCTATAGTGATGCTGCACCAGAGAGGACAAAACTAGTTTGGACTGGCCTCAAAGACCCTTGCCACAAAGGGAACAAAGAGAAAATGGGGTATAAGCATTGGACCTTAAACCCCAGAGAATTAAATCACTTCTGGACTCCAGAGGAACTTCTGCAAAGGAGAAGAGCTGGAGAGCTGTAAGGAGGAGTCCTGCCTCTTTGCTATGTACTTTGTTGGGTTGGTCTGCAGTTGCTTCTTCTGCCAAGCAGAGGTCAAAGGCTGGAACTTTGCTGTGAACCTGCTTGAAGAAGAATCTCCAAGGGCCTGTGTGTGATGGCCTCCTGTTTTGAAGTCTCAGGGCCACAAAGTCTTCACCAACGACCCACTGACCAGCACCTTGACTCCTCTGTGAACTCCTACATTCAAAAGGGCACCAATCCAATTCCTGGGTCCTGAGAATTTTGTGGTTGGTGCTGCAAAGCAAGAAAAACAACTCTGACGCCATGAGTGCCACCGCCAGTGATGCCATGACCTGCATCAAGGCCGGGGGCACCGCACGTAACGTTCACGACACACCGTCCTTCCTGCACTGCAGCTCCAACGCTCTTCAATGCCAGCTGATGCTTGCAGTTATCGGCACTCCGAACGTCAACACTCGCACCGGCATCCAATTATCACAGATCCGATAACCAATGAGGGTGACTTCCCGAACTCTTCAGATTCGCATCGCAACGCCTCACCGGAACCGACACCTCACCCACGAACCACCTAACTACCCCTGTCCTGAATACGACGCCTCGCCTCCTTACGACCTCAACACCTTACCTCCCCCCTGGCAATCAGGGAACTGGCCTCGACCTTAGCACTGACACCTCACCTCCATGACGCTGTGCATCCTCTATAGACTTCGTCTTCCAAGGTACTGTTGTTTGGGGGTCTATGTGGCTCCATGTCTGACGCTGTGTACCTCGCGGTCAGCGCCGTACTTGGATTTATGCCTGTCATGAAGTCGTAATAGTCCCAGGTGGATCTATTTGTTTCTACAAATGCTATGTTTGTGATAACTGTTCTAAAAGTCATATTTTGGTTTAGGTAAAGAACCTTTATTTTTCTAAACTAGTGTAGTGTCCATTTGTGATGTTTTCACTGTTTTACTGTATGTTTGGAGTACAAATATTGTATACATTGCCTGTTGGATAAGCTTGTCTGCTCGTGCCTAGCTACCAAGGTGGTGAGCAGTAGTTATCTAAAGTGTGTAACTCACTTACCCTGACTAGAAGTAAGGGTCCCTACTTGGACAAGGGTGCATACCTCTGCCAACTAGAGACCCCATTTCCAACACCTATACTTTTCAAGATGGATGAAAAAGAAGTGAGATGGATGTATGTGGAAAGGAGGAAGGGTAAAAGAGCAGTTTGAATCCAAGAATAATGACAGACCTCTTTGAAATCCCTGTAAGGAGAAAGTAAGCTTTAACTGCAGAGGACTATATGCTTCTTATTGTGTGCTGGGTGATGGTTTCTTAGTAGGAGCAAAGTCTCTGTCTGGATCCATTCTAGTTCTTCCATTGATCGTGTAATGGCTACTAATTACCTGAAGATAAATGCTTAAATATTTACAATTCTTGAGCTCACAGTGTACCCTCACATTCAGAGAGTATAGGAATGCATTTGAGGATTTTTGGATTTCAAATTTCTCTCTTATGAGTGCCCCGAAGTACACAGTTATCATCATCATCATCATGCAAGGGATTAGAAGGGGGTATTAGATGGAGTGGCAGTAAATGTAGGAATACCCACAAACTCATAGATTTGTGGACATTTCCATACTCAGATGCAACACCTTTACATACTTTGAAATTTACTCCAGCCAAGGGCTTGAGTTTACTTGCCTTTTAGTAGGAGAAAGGAAAGGTATTGGGTCTAGATTTGAAGGGGGATCCTGGAGATGGGTTTTGTCAATGGAGAAGAAAATAATGTTCATTTGCACAGTGTGGTCCCAAGCATGTGTGCTTATTTCAACATGGTACAGCTTTCAAGGGGTACTACTGGGAATCATGGACATAATTTAGAAGTCATCAGGGATCACTTCTGCGACCCCTGGCATGTCCCTTGTGCCCCCTGGCACTGCCTTTGTGACCTCTGGCGTCAGCAGTAGCAGAATCAGTGGCAGGACCAGAAGCAGCTCGTCCTTATGGACATTGGAGAGGGCTTCACTAGCCTCGATTGTTGTCAATTATTTTATTATACTAATAGTAAATAATGTGTCACTTTTCACTATTTGTTTAATCAAAAATGGAGTACAAATAGCTGGAACATGACTTTCCCTGGCAACTGAGGTAAGCAGTGGCGGCTGGTGGAATTTAAAGGTGGTGGGGTGCCAGACCAATTGATCATTTTTCGCATGCAAGCAATTGAAGTGAATGAGCATGATTTTTCTGAGGGAGCTTTGGGAGTGGTTTTAATGAGAACATTGTTAAAAGCGGTTTATATTGGTGCAATATTCAGCACTATTCATGTTTGAGTATGTGTGCGTTGTCGAGAGTGTTTGTGTAAGTGTTTGCAAAAAACTTGGGGGTTTCGTGTTTATGTATGTGTAGAGGAAACAACCGTGTGTGCAAGCCTATGTGCACAAACAAGTGCATGTACATATGAACAGACACTTTTGTGCATGGCAGTGTTTGTATGTAAGTGTGTGCACAGTTGCACAAATGTAAGCATCGGTGACTAAGTGTGAATGAATGCATATATTTTAGCAAATGGGTCATAGCGTGAGTATGCAAGAGCGTGTTTGCTCAAACGTTTGAGTGCGCGTTCAGTGAGTGAATATTCATGAAATGTGTTAGACCTGGCATCTTTGGCGTGGTTTCCCCTATCTTTTTGCCTCTACCTCCTGTATTTTTGATGCTGTGCTGGATTTCGTTTTTGCTGGTTTAGATGCTTTGGACACTCTGCCACTGCTGATCAGTGCCAGAGTGTAAGTGCTCCCTGTGTAAATTGTTATTCTGATTGAATATACATGTTTGGCATATTTGTATCACCATGAAGTCCCTAGTAAAGTGCACTGGGTGTGCCAGGGCTGGTGATGACAAATGCTACTAGTGGGCCTGCAGCACTGATTGTGCCACCCACAGGAGTAGCCCTAAAATGATGTCTCAGGCCTGACACTGCAGTGCCTGTGTGCAGTTTAGAACTGCCATGTCCTCCTGGTCAGTGTCCCCACTGACCAGGCCTAACCCTTCTCTTTTTGTGCACATCAGTCACCCCTATGGAAGGCCCAAGGTACCCCCCTGGGCAGGGTGCAGTGTATGTAAAAGGTAGAGCATGTACTAGTGCAGGTGACATGCTCTGGTAGTGAATGGCAGCCATTTTCGTTTTTCACTACTGTAAGGCTATCTTGCTCCATAGGTTAACATGGGGGATGCTGGCTACAGTGGTTAACAGCATTTCTTCCCATAGGAACAAGATAGGACATAAGTATCTAGTATCCGTGAACTCAGAATTTAATAACACATCTTTTAGGAAAGATTGTTTTTAAATCCTGTGTTTAAGAACAGCACTTTTAGAAAGTTGCTGTTCTCTTGTCTGACGCTTCTGTGTGCCTGAGCCTATTTGTGTGTTGACTGTCTGGTTTGAGAGTGACAGGGGCTGGGTGATTCCTCAGGAGGCTGGATGAGTCAGCACTAGGCTAAATGACTGCAATTGCAACTGGAGTGGTGGGAGGAGTTAGCACCTGGGCCTGAATAGGGCTGTGCCTGCCTTCCACAATGCTGGCTCCACCTCCTGCTGGGCGGCTGAGGACCCTGCCCCTCACTCTGAAAGGAAAGATGCAGCCAGCAAAACAAAGTGCTCAGGATCCACCCAGAACTGGTTCAGACCGGGCTCAGGGCCCACATGCACCAAGAGAACAAAGACTTTAGGGGTATAAGTACAGGACCCCTGACAACAGAAAATTAGATCATCCTGGAATCAAGAAGGAACCTCTGCCAAGGAGAAAGCTGATACTGAAGAAGGAAGACTGTCCTGCTGTTGCTCTGCTGGACTGACCTGTTGCTTTGCTGCCAAGGAGAGGGGAAGGACTTTGCTGCTGAGCTGTGTCCCCTGTCTTGAAGGAATCTCCAAGGGCCTGAGTAGAGCTGGCTCCCTGTTTTGAAGTCCCAGGAACAAAAGGACTTCACCCCCAGCTTCCCTGAACTCTGCTGAGAGAGTTCTGTCCTTCCTAGAGTGCTTGATCCAGTTGTGGGGCCTCTGGAAGTTGTACCTGTGCTGGGAAGCTTGAAACTAAGCTTGAGAGACTTTTGAAACTGAAAAGTGTCGCATCGCTCGCTTGCGGAGCGCATTCCCGACAGTGCGAGAAGTTTCCCGCCGCTACGGAGGTCGAGATCGTCGCAGCGCCTGACGCCGCTCCCAGAGCCGCCGCATCCTTTGTTTGTGGGGCGCACCAGACCGGTACGGGAAAGTCGAACATCTCTGCGAGTGTCGTCGCAGAGCCTGTCGTCGCTGGGTGAGATCGCCGCACTGCTTGCTTGCGGACCGCATCACGTCGCTGCGAGCATCGTCGCAGAACCATCGCATTGAGGAGCTGCGAGAGAGAGGATCACCGCTGGACCACACATCGTCGTTCCGGAGATCGTCGCAGCCCCTACGAGATCGTCGCATCGTGCCTTTGCGAGAACAGACTTCCTATGGAACCTACGCACCGGAATCCATACAAGTGGCCTTCCTCCCCATACAGACCGGATTCGTCGCAACACGCCCGCTGCTGCAGCGGGGCTGTCGCATTGCCTCCCCAGGGTCTCAGGAGCAACGCATCGCTTGTTATCCACCGCACCAGCTTCTGCTTTTGGAACTTTGTTGCAACAAAAAGGTACTGTGAGTAAACGTGAAGCAACTGTGAACTTTTCACGCATCAGTAGAGAATTCTTTCGCAACGTAGAGAATTCTATTGCAACGTAAAGAATTTTAATGCAACCTTAAGAACTCTTTTGAAACCATATTCTTGAACTGTGTATGTTGGATTTTTGTCGTTTTGGTCTTGTGTAGTTTAGATTAAAATACCTTTATTTTTCTAAACTGTTGTGGAGTCAGTTTGTGGTGTTTTCACTGTGTTACTGTGAGTGTTGGTACAAATACTTTACGCATTGCCTCTGGTTAGCCTAGACTGCTCGTGCCAAGCTACCTAGAGGGTGAGCAGGGGTTATCTCAGAGGGTTATCTCCCTGCCCTGACTAGAAGCAAGGGTCCCTATTTGGACAGTGGTACCTACCTCTGCCAACTAGAGACCCCCAGATCTAACATTGGTGGCAGCGGTGGGATTTGAAATTGTATTTCTACTTGACCCACAGTAATTGGTGTACATCACTAGTGAGTGCAGACCACTACGCTACCGCATACTACTGGTTTTTGATTTTTGATTCTATTTTTGAGTAACTCTTCAAAGCATCATGTCTGCGAAAGGAAAGGCACTCAGTGAGGGGGCAGAAGCAGAATTAGAGTTTTGCATTGAAGATTTGTGTTCATACAAAGTTGAACAACTGAGGAAATTCTGCCTTGAGTTTGAGTGCCCCATAAAAAGCGCCTACAGAAAGGAGGAGCTGCAGAGAATCTTGAAAGCCCATTGGGAGGCACAAGAGGGAAATGATGTGGATGTAGAAAATGGTTTTCAAAGCGCAGATCTGCCAGTGAGCAAAGTAGGTACAGGAGCTGGCAGCAACCATTCCAGCAGGGGCCTCTCCCCAGAAGAGTTACAAGAGTATCAAAGAGTAAGAGAATATGAGTTGGAAGTCATGAAAATGAAAATGAAGCAGTTGGAAGTAGAAAAGGCGGCGGAGGAGAGCAAAAATGCCCGTGCCTTAGAGAAAAAGAAATTGCTTTTGGCTCATGAGTTGAGCATGAGAGAACTGGATCTTAAAGCCAAGGCGGTGGATGCCAGTTCTAATGGTGGCAGCACGCAGCCAGTGCATGGGGGTAAAGTATATATTCCCAAAGACCTGGTACAGAATTACCATAGGAGTGAGGATATTTATGCCTGGTTCACTTCGTATGAAATTGCATTGAAGATGAATGGTGTGCCTGAGCAGTATTGGGGGGGGGGGCCTGTGGAAACATTTTGAGGCTTCTGGGAGGAGTGCTCTAGAGCCCTTAGAATTAGCAGGTGCCATGACCTACCCCAAAATGAAGGAGGCCTTATGTCTCAGGTATGGCCTTACTCCAGAGCAGTACAGACTGCAGTTTAGGAACTTCAAGAAGAGAGAGTCTGAGACTTGGATGGAGTGTGTGAATTTGTACTCGCGTGCACTGGAGGGTTGGAAGAAGGGCAGTAAAGTAACTGATTTTAAGGGGTTGTTGCATTTAATCAGTTGGGAGCACTTCAGTAGTCTTTGTGTTCCAGAGCTGCGCCAGCATCTTTTAGACAGCAAGCTGACAGACCCCATTGAGCTTGCTAAGGAGGTGGACCGCTGGACCAGTACCAGGGTCCACAGAGGAATTGTGGGTACCACAGCCAAAGGTGGGCAGGGTCCCCAACAGAAGAGTGGAGGGGACAAGGGTAATCAAAAGGAGTTCTCAGAAGGGCCCCAAAATAGTTCCCAGGGAAAGGAATCCCAACCCCCCAAACCTAAACAGCCATGGCCCTCTAAGGGCAGGCGGGACAATAGAGACAGAAGGGATAACCAAGGTCCCCCTACCTGCTATCACTGCAATGAGGTGGGCCACATTGCTCTAAAATGTCCCAAGAAGAAGCCCGCACCCACTGGTAGTCCCGCCCCAGCGTTAGCTAGTGTAGCTTTGGGAGGGGATTTGGTTTCTAGTGACTGGGGGGAGCTAGCAGTTATGACCCTTGTCTCCCTAGGAGACCAAGAGATGGTCCAGGAAACCGTACTGCTCTCTAACACTAAGAAATATGGGCAGAAGGTGACCATCAATGGGAGGGAGATTGAGGCTCTGAGAGACACAGGAGCCAGCGTGACATCTGTGAGGTGTCAGTGGGTGTCTGAAGAGCAAATCATCCCTGGTGTACTCCGCCCTGTAGTGGCAGCTGACAGCTCAGTGCGCTTCAGCAAGCTGGCGCGTGTTCCCTTTGCATGGGGGGGAGTCTCTGGTCCCTTGGAGGTAGTTGTCAGTGATGCCTTGCCTGTAGACTGTCTGTTAGGTAACGACCTGGAGAGTTCTCCATGGAAGGATATGGAACACAGAACTCACTTGGAGATGTTGGGTTTGCCTGAGTGGATCTATGTGTCCACACGTGCTATGACAGCCAGTAGGGGGGATTCAGCAGAACTGGAGCCTGAAACAGTGGCCCAGAGACCTGCCAGGAGAGGAAGAGGCAGAGGGTGCGGGAAACCAGCCCCAGCCGTTCCCACGGTCCAGGAGGAAGCAGAACCTGAGGGGGATGCCCTGGAACCTACAGGGGAACAGGTGGCCGAACTGGGAGACTTACCTGAGCTGACCAATTGGCAGCAGGAAGGTGGTCCCTCCAGGGAGGAATTCTGCCAGGCCCAGAAAGAATGCCCTTCCCTCATTGGTCTGCGGCAACAGGCTGTAGATCAGGCAGCAGGTGGAGCAGCCAGAGATCACTTTATCTACTGGGAAGATGACTTGTTATATAGCGAGCCTAAGTTTGCTGAGCCTGGTGCAGCCCGTGTGCTGGTGGTACCCGAGCGCTTCAGAAACTTCCTAATGGGTCTGGCTCATGATGTGCCTCTTGCAGGACATCTGGGGCAAGACAAGACCCTGAACCGGCTTGTCACCCACTTTCACTGGCCCCAGATGAGAAAGCACGTTGGTTCCTTTTACAGATCTTGCCAAACCTGTCAAGCCAGTGGCAAGACTGGAACAAAGTTGAAGGCACCCCTTCAACCCTTCCCAGTAGTGAGCACCCCTTTCGAGCGGGTTGGCATAGACATTGTAGGGCCCCTGGACCCCAAGACAGCCTTAGGCAACAGGTTCATCCTGGTCTTGGTGGACCATGCCACCCGGTACCCGGAAGCAGTCCCTCTCAGGACAATCACAGCACCCGTGGTGGGCCGTGCATTGATGGGGATCTTTTCCCGCGTGGGGTTCCCCAGAGAGGTGGTCTCCGACCGGGGTACCAACTTCATCTCTAAGTACATGAAGTCTCTGTGGGAGGAGTGTGGGGTAACTTATAAGTTCACCACTCCTTACCACCCTCAAGGAAATGGGTTGGTTGAAAGGTTCAACCGGACCCTGAAAGGTATGATTATGGGCCTAGCGGAGCCCATGAGATGGAAGTGGGACGTTTTGTTACCATGCCTGTTGTTTTCCTACATGGAGGTGCCTCAGAAGTCCTTAGGGTTCAGTCCCTTTGAACTCCTGTATGGCCACCCTGTTAGAGGACCTCTCTCACTGGTGAAGGAGGATTGGAAAAGTCCCGTGGGAAAACCCCCCAGGATGTGTTCAGCTATGTGCTGGCCATCCTCAACCAGACACAACGCTTCAGGAAGCTCGCTCAGGCGAATCTGGAAGCAAGCCAGGAAGAAATGAAAAGATGGTACGACCAGAATACCACTCTGGTCGAATTTCAACCTGGGCAGAAAGTGTGGGTGATGGCACCAGTGGAGCCTTGTGCGCTCCAAGACAAGTGGACTGGGCCATATGAGGTGGTGGAAAGGAAGAGTGAGGTAACCTACCTGGTTAACCTGAGGACTCCCAGGCAGCCCCTGAGAGTCTTGCATGTGAACCGCCTCAAGCCCCACTTTGAGAGGTCTGAAGTGACTATGTTCATGGCTACAGATGCAGGAATGGAAGAGGATAGTGATCCTCTCCCTGACCTCCTGGCAGTTAAGGAGCAAGATGGGTCAGTGGATGATGTGGTCCTCTCGCCCACCCTGACCCCAGAGCAGCAGAGGGACTGTCGCCAAGTGTTGGGTCAGTTCTCCTCCCTGTTCTCCCTGACCCCAGGAGTCACCAACTGCTGCGTCCATGATGTGGACACTGGAGACAGTCTGCCTGTGAAACACAAATTTTACAGGGTAGCTGACAAGGTCAGGGCCAGCATCAAGGAAGAGGTTTCCAAGATGTTGGCGCTAGGGGTGATTGAGCCCTCCAGCAGCCCCTAGGCTAGCTCAGTGGTCTTGGTGCCCAAGAAAGCTGCTACGCCCGGTGGCCCTCCAGAACTCAGGTTTTGCGCGGACTACCGTGGGCTCAATGCGGTCACAAAGACTGACGCACACCCCATCCCCAGAGCTGATGAGCTCGTGGATCGGTTGGGAGCTGCCCAGTACCTCAGTACATTTGATTTGACTTCTGGGTACTGGCAGATTGCCGTAACTGATGGGAGGTCAGCATTTTCAACGCCAGAGGGGCACTTCCAGTTCCGAGTCATGCCCTTTGGGTTGAAAAATGCCCCTGCCACCTTCCAGAGACTGGTTAACCAGGTACTGTCCGGGCTGGAGGAATTCAGCGCCGCATACCTGGATGACATTGCTGTGTTCAGCTCCACGTGGGAGGAACACTTGCAACACCTCTGTGAAGTGTTAATGGCTTTGCAAAGGGCAGGCCTCACTATCAAGGCCAGCAAGTGCCAGATAGGGCAGGGTTCTGTGGTGTATTTGGGACACCAGGTGGGGAGCGGCCAGGTGGCGCCCCTACAGGCAAAGATTGATACCATTCTGGCTTGGGAGCCCCCCAAGACCCACACAGAGGTGAGGGCCTTTTTAGGACTCACCGGGTATTACAGACGGTTTGTCAAGGGATATGGCACCATTGTCGCCCCCTTGACAGAACTCACTTCCAAGAAGTTGCCCAAAAGAGTTGACTGGACTGACGCCTGCCAAACTGCTTTTGAAACCCTGAAAACTGCTATGTGCACAGCACCGGTGCTCAAGGCACCTGACTTTTCCAGTGAGTTCATAGTACAGACAGACGCTTCAGAGCATGGTGTGGGAGCAGTACTCTCACAAATCACTGAGGAGGGAGGAGACCAGCCGGTAGCCTTCATTAGCAGGAGACTACTCCCCAGGGAACAGAGGTGGAGTGCGATTGAGAGAGAGGCATTTGCTGTGGTCTGGGCTCTGAAAAAGTTGAGGCCCTACCTGTTTGAGACTCACTTCCGTGTTCAGACCGACCACAGGCCCCTCAGATGGTTAATGCAAATCAGGGGTGAGAACCCAAAATTGTTGAAGTGGTCCATCTCCCTACAGGGAATGGACTTCACGGTGGAACACAGCCCTGGCACAGAACACGCCAATGCTGATGGTCTGTCCAGGTTTTTCCGCCTTAGTGAAGAGAACTCCCAAGAGAACTCCCAAGAGGGTGGGCAGTTCTCCCCACTTTCAGCTGGAGGGGACACGTGTTAGACCTGGCATCTTTGGCGTGGTTTCCCCTATCTTTTTGCCTCTACCTCCTGTATTTTTGATGCTGTGCTGGATTTCGTTTTTGCTGGTTTAGATGCTTTGGACACTCTGCCACTGCTGATCAGTGTAAGTGATCCCTGTGTAAATTGTTATTCTGATTGAATATACATGTTTGGCATATTTGTATCACCATGAAGTCCCTAGTAAAGTGCACTGGGTGTGCCAGGGCTGGTGATGACAAATGCTACTAGTGGGCCTGCAGCACTGATTGTGCCACCCACAGGAGTAGCCCTAAAATGATGTCTCAGGCCTGACACTGCAGTGCCTGTGTGCAGTTTAGAACTGCCATGTCCTCCTGGTCAGTGTCCCCACTGACCAGGCCTAACCCTTCCCTTTTTGTGCACATCAGTCACCCCTATGGAAGGCCCAAGGTACCCCCCTGGGCAGGGTGCAGTATATGTAAAAGGTAGAGCATGTACTAGTACAGGTGACATGCTCTGGTAGTGAATGGCAGACATATTCGTTTTTCACTACTGTAAGGCTATCTTGTTCCATAGGTTAACATGGGGGATGCTGGCTACAGTGGTTAACAGCATTTTTTTCCCATAGGAACAAGATAGGACATAAGTATCTAGTATCCCAGAACTCAGAATTTAATAACACATCTTTTAGGAAAGATTGTTTTTAAATCCTGTGTTTAAGAACAGCACTTTTAGAAAGTTGCTGTTCTCTTGTCTGACCCTTCTGTGTGCCTGAGCCTATTTGTGTATTGACTGTCTGATTTGAGAGGGACAAGGGCTGGGGGATTCCCCAGGAGGCTGGATGAGTCAGCACTAGGCTGAATGACTGCAATTGCAACTGGAGTGGTGGGAGGAGTTAGCACCTGGGCCTGAATAGGGCTGTGCCTGCCTTCCACAATGCTGGCTCCACCTCCTGCTGGGCGGCTGAGGACCCTGCCCCTCACTCTGAAAGGAAAGATGCAGCCAGCAAAACAAAGTGCTCAGGATCCACCCAGAACTGGTTCAGACCGGGCTCAGGGCCCACATGCACCAAGAGAACAAAGACTTTAGGGGTATAAGTACAGGACCCCTGACAACAGAAAATTAGATCATCCTGGAATCAAGAAGGAACCTCTGCCAAGGAGAAAGCTGAAACTGAAGAAGGAAGACTGTCCTGCTGTTGCTCTGCTGGACTGACCTGTTGCTTTGCTGCCAAGGAGAGGGGAAGGACTTTGCTGCTGAGCTGTGTCCCCTGTCTTGAAGGAATCTCCAAGGGCCTGAGTAGAGCTGGCTCCCTGTTTTGAATTTCCAGGAACAAAAGGACTTCACCCCCAGCTTCCCTGAACTCTGCTGAGAGAGTTCTGTCCTTCCTAGAGTGCTTGATCCAGTTGAGGGGCCTCTGGAAGTTGTACCTGTGCTGGGAAGCTTGAAACTAAGCTTGAGAGACTTTTGAAACTGAAAAGTGTCGCATCGCTCGCTTGCGGAGCGCATCCCCGACAGTACGAGAAGTTTCCCGCCGCTACGTAGGTCGAGATCGTCGCAGCACCTGACGCCGCTGCCAGAGCCGTCGCATCCTTCGTTTGCGGGACGCACCAGACCGGTGCGGGAAAGTTGAACATCGCTGCGAGTGTTGTCGCAGAGCCTGTCGTCGCTGGGTGAGATCGCCGCACTGCTTGCTTGCGGACCGCATCACGTCGCTGCGAGCATCATCGCAGAACCATCGCATCGAGGAGCTGTGAGAGAGAGGATCACCGCTGGACCATGCATCGTCGCCCCGGAGATCATCGCAGCCCCTACGAGATCGTCGCATCGTGCCTTTGCGAGAACAGACTTCCTACGGAACCTACGCACCGGAATCCATACAAGTGGCCTTCCTCCCCATACAGACCGGATTCGTCGCAACACGCCCGCTGCTGCAGCGGGGCTGTCGCATCGCCTCCCCAGGGTCTCAGGAGCAACGCATCGCTTGTTTTCCACCGCACCAGCTTCTGCTTTTGGAACTTAGTTGCAACAAAAAGGTACTGTGAGTAAACGTGAAGCAACTGTGAACTTTTCACGCATCAGTTGAGAATTCTATCGCAACGTAGAGAATTCTATCGCAACTTAAAAGAATTTTAACGCAACCTTAAGAACTCTTTTGAAACCATATTCTTGAACTGTGTATGTTGGATTTTTGTTGTTTTGGTCTTGTGTAGTTTAGATTAAAATACCTTTATTTTTCTAAACTGTTGTGGAGTCAGTTTGTGGTGTTTTCACTGTGTTACTGTGAGTGTTGGTACAAATACTTTACGCATTGCCTCTGGTTACCCTAGACTGCTCGTGCCAAGCTACCTAGAGGGTGAGCAGGGGTTATCTCAGAGGGTTATCTCCTTGCCCTGACTAGAAGCAAGGGTCCCTATTTGGACAGTGGTACCTACCTCTGCCAACTAGAGACCCCCAGATCTAACAAAATGAGACACTGATTTGGCACTAGCAGCTGAGAGAGCTATTTTCCACATGTGGAAAGCGCACTCTCTAAGAACGAAGTAGGCTGGATGTGTATGGCAAATTCTAAATCATTAAGGAATGCTACTGTTCTCTCGATTTTTTGCAAAAGAATTGGTGTCTTCTTCAGTTCTTCTTCACAGACAGGCCGTGTCCTTATAAATGTCGCTGGCAGGAAGACTCTGCAAGTTTGTTATGTTTAGTGGCAGCCCCCACCCTCAATTCAGCTTTTGGTAACTTGAAAAACAAACCTGCTGTGCGCTCGTTTTTTACCGTGGCTTCAGCCACCTTTCTTTTTCCAACAACTTGTGCCTGTAGTGTCGGGGGCAGCTTGATGGTGTCCGTCGTACGCCATAAAGAGCCAACACGTGCACTACTCAACACCTACTGCATGCCAATAATCTCGGAAATAGGACTTGCTGAACTCAATCATAACCCACGCCCCTAGCTTACATTATCCAATTAAGAACAAGAACAAGAACAAGAAAAGATGGCTGGGTGGTGGTTGCGCCAGTTATCCTTCTTCAAACGAGACGTTACTCCGTCTTCGGTAGAACACATGGTCTCTCCCTACACGTGGAGTAGAATTTTGATTTGCGGTTATATTGAGCCGGGAAACACAAACTTTTGGAGCTATTAAGATCGTACTTTCCGACATATCGTTGGTTGGGTTACAAAAGAAAAGGACTGAGGAAATAATTTCAGCCCTGAAGAAGTCTGTGGTCTATTACCACCAAAGACGAAACACGTGTTGGCAACGACTAGAGTATTTTAAGAAGAACCACTGCAAAAATAAAAGAAGAAGACAAGAGATATACGATTTTTTTATTGTTTATTTATTGATGCTCTGTTAGCTCAGGATATACAATGAAATTATCCAATTAAGAAGCATAACAGTGCGGAGGCAAAAGGAGTTTTGCAATCGTTGCCACCCACTGCACTGTTTTGCTATTGGCCAGCAATTACCCTTAATGTGAATGACGTTCTGCTGACCACACCCTGGGCCACTTTAGAAGCGCCCCATTTGAAGTATTCACTGCCGCTTTGTGCAGCCACTCACATAAGGCTGATGTCACTCTAGTCGCTTGTTCCTCGAGGGCGAGGAATTCCTTGCCCAGCCAGCACAAACGCCGGAGGACTCAAGTCTGACCTCACAAAAAAAAAAGCAATTTAAAAGTGTTTCACAGGAAAGCAGTTGAGCACCAAGCAGTGAGCACTTAAAGCTGCTCTGTGGTGTTTATTTTCTTCCTGTTGTCTCCTCTCTGACGATGGGAGGGCAACACCCCCTTCGCCCGTTAATACCAGCCGCTGCTGGTGGTAAGTAAAAACAATGCTTTTAAATGTATGTATGTTGTGTGCGTGCTTGCAATTTTAAGTCTGTGTATGTGTGAATGTGTGTGCATGAGTAGGCAGAGTGTATGTGTGTGCGTGTGGGTGTGAATGTGTGTGTATGTATAAGAACATGTATGTGTGAGTGAAAGTGTAGGTCAAGGGTCATGTGAAGTCACTTCTTCTATTCCAGGCATTTAGATGAATTGATATCCATGCTGGGAATTTATGGAAATTGGAAAAAAATCATACAAGACATTCAGGCAGGGATGTAAATCTCTCCAGTTGCTTGTATGTATTTTGCGAATAGGAATCAATGAATTGCCTATGCTTTTTTGGAAGACAAAATCATTTTTATTGGTAGCTTTTTAATGGGGTCCGCTGGATGTATATTGTTTTCCTTGGTATAAAACCACTAGATTTATTTGCGTTAGAACCGTTAGATTTAATATTCAACCCTTTTTTTAATGAATGTGTATTCATATTTCAAAATAGCCAGATAATAATGCCAAAGATTGTGCTGGTGACATGTCTTTAGTATTATAATTCACATTTTTTGCTGAAATGTTTGCCTCTCCTATGTCACATAATGTAATCAACCCACCTGCATAATCTGGTCCTACATGCCTGCAAAATGTCCGTGCTCTTGGTAGGCGTTTACCATGAAAAGTAAACGACTGATTTATTTGTATAGGGGCTCAGCTATTTAATTACAAAAGGGGTAGTCCGTGTGTAGTTGCTCAACTATCTTTACATTCTAAGGTGAGATGGGACAGATGCCTCGAATTTTCAACTGCATTCACAGACGGATAAAGCAATTTACAGCACAGACCACATGCTGTGGTTCACATATGGTTTTTCCGAATGTCTGACAAAATATCGAAATCAAAAATATCGAAATACAAAAATATCGGAACAAAAATATCGAAGTCAAAAATATAGGAATCCTATCCCTAACAAGGTAAGTACAAAAATATCGAAAAATTAATATCGTAGTACAAAAATATCGAAATTAAAAATATCTTTTTTTTAAATGTATTAATAATAATGTAAAAATAATTATAAAATACATATAATGTTACAAATATTAAATAAAAATATTAAAACATAATTAAAAAATTAAAACTAATACATATACATTTAAAATAAATTAAAAACGTAATAATTTAATGTAATTTTATATTTTTTAATTTCATTTAATTGATTTAATTTAAATTTATTTTATTTTTACCCTGTACGACTGTACCCCAAAACCCCAAAACTGACCCTGAACCCTAAAAATACCCCTTTACCCAAAAACCCAAAACTGACCCTGAACCCTAAAAATACCCCTTCACCCATGAACTGAAAACTGACCCTGAACCCTAAAAATACCCCTTTACCCAAAAACTGAAAACTGACCCTGAACCCTAAAAATACCCCTTTACCCATGAACTGAAAACTGACCCATAACCCTAAAAATACCCCTTTACCCAAAAACTGAAAACTGACCCTGAACCCTAAAAATACCCCTTTACCCAAAAACTGAAAACTGACCCTAAACCCTAAAAATACACCTTTACCCAAAAACTGAAAACTGACCCTGAACCCTAAAAATACCCCTTTACCCATGAACTGAAAACTGACCCAGAACCCTAAAAATACCCCTTTACCCAAAAACTGAAAACTGACCCTGAACCCTAAAAATACCCCTTTACCCAAAAACTGAAAACTGACCCTGAACCCTAAAAATACCCCTTTACCCATGAACTGAAAACTGACCCTGAACCCTAAAAATACCCCTTTACCCAAAAACTGAAAACTGACCCTGAACCCTAAAAATACCCCTTTACCCAAAAACTGAAAACTGACCCTGAACCCTAAAAATACCCCTTTACCCATGAACTGAAAACTGACCCTGAACCCTAAAAATACCCCTGTACCCATGAACTGAAAACTGACCCTGAACCCTAAAAATACCCCTGTACCCAAAATTAATTAATATTATTTAATTACCAATTAATTATTAATTAACAATAACAATAAAGTAAATATATTAGCACATTTGCTGTAATTAATTTAATTTAATAATTAATATTATTTTGCACAATTAATTAATTAAGAATAACAATAAATTATATATAAAAAAATTACTATAATTAATGTAATTAAATAATTAATAATAATTAATTACCAACTAATTAATAATTATAAATATGTAAAAAATTATAATATTTAATTAACTAATGAATAGAAATTAATTACCAATTAATTATTAATTAAAATATGTACAAACATATATCAATTAATTAATTATTATTAAATTACTTCCCACCCTATTCCCCTATAAACCCATAACCCGCTACAGAACATATTTATCTATTAATAAATTAATTAAAAATAATTAAAAATTAACTCTCAATTAATTAATTAATAATTCCTACTAATTAATAATTAATTTAACATAATTAAATTACTTCCCACCCTATTCCCCTATAAACCCACAACCCGCTACAGTAGTAAAAGACAATATTTAATAAAATAACATTAAAAATAAATAATAAAACATAATAAATACAATATAATATACACTAAATTTATTTAAAAATTGATATTAGTAACATCAAAGTTATTAATTTCGATATTATTAACATCGATATTTACAACTTCGATATTACTGATATCATGCCAATATTGATATTTAGACTGTCGATATTACTTACCTTCGATATTTTTGTATATCGATATTTAAACTTCGATATTTTTGCATATCGATATTTAAAAATCGATATTTTGTCTGTGTACCGGTTTTTCCACAGGGTGAACATCTTCCTGAATATAAAGTGGTGGAGGTGATGTTCTTGACTTAATAGAAGACTTTCCAATTTCCGTGGGGTGGTCTGTCCGGTTAATAGGAAATTACAGAGAAAACCCGGATCTCTTGACTCTTGAAGAATTGAGAAAAGCAAATAGGATATCAATTTAGTAATCGTTATTGTAGTTGTGTTATGCCAATGCAATTATTGTTAAAACGATTAATGGAATAAGACTGATTTTCTGAAAATATGAATTATGTATTGCCTGATGCTGCTGCTAGTGTATCCCTTTTTGTATTTCCTATAGTGTTCATTAAAGGCGGAGGTTATATAGAATTGCATATGGCACAGCACACAGCGACAGCTGACCGCGTCCCGGTTTGACAGCATAAACACCAAGACACTGTTGCATTCTTCATCAAGGCATTCAGAATTCTGTGTTGGAAAATATATCTTTGTTGCTGATTAACCATGCACAAATTGATATTGTATATGCCCCCATCCATCACATTCTCTCCTTACCCACAGTGGGCGGTCCTCTTAAAGAAGCAACAAAATCGCTGAGGGCAGGAATCATTGGGCACGCGTATAAAACACGATAGTGATGCTGACCACCACAAACATAAATACTACACATATGCGCATATATGACCTGGTCTCCTCCGACTGTCCCCAGCCTCCCTGGTGCTGGCTTGCATCTGCATAATTTGAATATATCTTACAGGCAACTCTCCTGCCCACCTACCTTTGCACCTTTTCCACCCTTTGCTTTGCAAGCAATGGGTGTTCTTGTTCTTTAAGGGCCTAACTCACAAAGCTGTCATTTACTCACAGAGGTGTATTCCGATGTACAGAGTACATTTGTAATCTGAGGAATTCGCAAAAGATGCCAGAAAGGCTACTGAAAGTTCTGTTATGCAGCAAGGGACTTAAAAGTTCATATGTACCTTGGAACTTTTTGTTTCCCGATGGAAAAATATTTTTCTCTATAGAGCAAATGCTTCCCCTATACCCTGCTCAGCCTGAGAGTGTTAGGTCTCTCATTCCCACCTTAAAGATGGATGATGATAGTACTTCTTCAAGCGTTTTCAAGGTTGAAATATAGCTGAGAAATGTTTGTGAAAGCTCACTGCTGGTGTCCTGACTACCCTACAGCTGGTAAGCACTCCCTTGGAAGCAGATATCATCAGCTGGATCCAGCAACACCTAATTCTTGGACTTGCACGTCGCCACTGTGCTGCATCTGTCCCTGATGTGCGAGGGTAGCACAAGGTGTATTATGGACGACTACTTCCGGGCCACCCTCCTTGCCATCCCCCTCAATAGAGCTGACAGCCTCTGTCCTAAACCCTCATTGTGCATAATGTCTGCATTTAGGAGCCGATTCACCACAAGAGTAATAATTATTTGAGTGATGGAACAAATATACACAATCAGGGTCGGGCTTGTCTAGCGCCAGGCTACTGCAATTATGCTATTCTGTGGTATTGCATTTTTCGCAGAAGTATGTAATTGCCACATTTGCCACGCAAGCCATCATCTGCTGCATAATATGTAGATGTTAACAAAATATGATTTTGTTTCTAGCTAAAATGGATCAAAAGTTACTCAAAATATTATGTTTGTGTTCCCAAGCAGTGAAAGGCCTGTCACAACATTAGACTAGTCATTTTTCATTTGGTTATTGCGATATTTGATAGTGAAACTGGTACTAATGAGATGAAACCTTTGCCCAGCCAGTATTACCATGAGTAAATATGGAAAAAATATAAAGCAATACCATCACACAATTACACAACCCTGCAGAACAATTTGGTTCTCCCTGCCACATATTTCCAGTGGCCCTGCCTAAAATGCAATGAGGCAGTGTCGAATGCCCAAGTGACCAGTATGTTCGGTCAATGTGAGTGCCAACTTTGTGGCTGTGTGTGGGCTGATTGGCCTCATATTTCCCACATGATACATGTGCTTCCTCCTCCTCAAAAGCCAACCAGCCAGCAAGTCTTAAAAACTCCACTTTTTACTAACCAAGATGGCCGCTGTACAGGAGCATTACGGACAAGCTCTGGATACTGTGATCGCCCTCTGGTGAATAACCTGGTGATACCCAGCCATCACCTACTACATTACTTGGTACAACAACAAACTCACTGGCCTTAGGCATTGCTGAAGTTTCTGAGCGTCGCTGGAGTATTTCGCAGAGCTTCTGGTGGACCCGGTTACGCTGCCTGACCGAGATAGTTGTGATCCTTTTGGTCGTCCTGTTGGGTGCAGCAGTTTGTGAAAGACGCACTATCAGCTGAACCCTTCCCAGCCTGCTGGGCATCAATGAATGGACCAGACTCCTGCAGAAAAGAGTGGCAGCATCTCTGGCATCCTGCCCGTCCACCACTATGATTGAGCCTCGACATTGTCAGATTGCTCTCTGCCTATGATTGTGAGGGACACTGTGGGTCTCTTAACCACTGTTCACGGAGGAACATTCTTGCAGGACCGTTTTCACTGATCAGAGGGTGAGTCTGTTTCCTTCTGTTGCTCTGGCTGTCTTTGGAAACAGCATGCCCGGATCTGGGTGTGTTGGCAGGAAGCCAACTGTGACTCCCAAAGGGGATAGTTTCCTTGGGTTTGCAAGGTCTATCGGCCAGATTTATCAAGCGAAATGCGCTTGCAAAAGGGCCAGATTCTGAGAATCTGGCCCTTTGCGAGTGCAATTTTTGCATTTGGGATTCATCATCCCAAATGCAAAAATCGCTAATAAAGAATTCACTAATATGCGAGGATTAGCATTTAAGGAATCTCTATTAGAGATTCCTTAAATGCTATTCATGAAACATTTAAAAATTGCGAATTCGCAATTTATGACCGCTATTTACCACGAAGTCAAACCTCGTGGTAAATAGCGAAAACTTAGAAAAATGCATTTTAATGCATTTTTCTAAGTTGCATGTTACACACACACATGTCCTTTGGACATGTGTGTGCACAACATCAGTGTGAATTCACATTTCAGGGGTGCTACAGGGTGTCCTTTGGACATCCCTGCACCCTTGAAATCGCATCCTTATTTGCGATTAGCAAATTGCTAATCGCAAATAAGGAATAACTCCCCATGCATTCCTATGGGCCTGTAGGCCCATAGGAATGCACGGGGAGTTATTCCTTATTTGCAATTAGCAATTTGCTAATTGCAAATAAGGAACATGTAGGAATCGCAATATTTTTTGCAATTCCTACATGAATCCCGTTTTGCAAGTCCTTAATAGCGATTCCTTATGAATCGCTATTAAAGACTCGCAAAACGGGTCTTTGATGAATCTGGCAGTATGTCCCCAGCTGTTGGTTGATTTTAACATTGTATTACGTGTGTGCTCACACAGTTAATGTTGGTAATCGCGGACTGTGACTCTAGCAGATTTGTCCACTTGTTTGCCATTTTCAAGTGTGGTGACTTTACTCAACATTGGCCATCCTTATTTTAAGGCTCTCTCGTTCCAGCACTACCTTGAAGACCTCCTCTCAAAGATGGCACCCATCTCTCAGATTAACTGATACTAACACCTGAGCATGCAAGACCACATCAGTGCAACAACTACAGGAGCCAATCATCAACTTAACACTTTAGGCAAAATCATAACCGTTTCTGCCTCCTGATGACTTGCAGCTAGGAGTGTAGTCCCTTGTTATCTCATGCTAAGATTATGGAATTGTGACCCTGAACTGGGCTTCCCAAAGCTAGACTGGCCACTTTAAGTGCTACCCTGAACTCTGCTGCCAGATAAATCACAGGTTCTAGAAAATGTGATCACATCACCCCGAATCTAATTCAACTCCAGTGGCTCCAGTTCAAAGCAAGAATTAGTTTTAAGGTAGCCTGCCTGACAAATAAACTACTTCACTATAATACTCCAGTCTACCTGGCAAAACAACTTGAACTATCTGGTTTGAACCAAGTCCTAGGAAGTTCTAATAATCTACTGCTGAAGCCTCAAAAATTAAACAAAGAGAGAACTTACACCGATACTTCTCTGATCTTGCTCCGAGAAAATTGAACTTTCTTCCTCCACAAAGCAGAACTAACCCCTTGATCGCCAAATTAAAAAAGAAGTCAAAGGGTTTCTCTTGTATAGATCTACTTGCAATAATAGTCCTGAGGACACCCAAACGTACTGTACTTCTTATTTACTGCACTTTTAGTAATGTCCTACAATGCATTTTATACTGCTGTATACCTCCCATGACCTGGGCTCTTCTTTACTTTCTCCTGTTTATCTTGCTTACAATTGAGTACAGCGCTTTGATACCCTGATGGGTCATGTTCCCGCTATATAAAACCTTTCTAAATAAATAAATGCACAATTTAAAAGTGTGGGCCACTTTCTTTACTACACAGTTTATTAACTTGGGCCACTGTTATTTTTCCGCCCAGCCTGTTTTCTGCCCTGTCCAACCCTTTACCCAACCTATCAGGATAGAGAGGGAACGAGATGAGAGAACCAACGTTTATCTCAAAAAAGCACGCAGACACCAACAGAATATAAACTAGACATATATTTTTTCCATCATCTACGAGGTCTTAAACACTTTCAATAACATGTCTTCCTATTATTACATCTATTTCGTGTTTTCACAATTCAGCTCTAAAGAGTTGGTTAACGTAAAGTACATAATTTTGTTATTTTATACATTACACAATTTCTTCAAGAGTAATTGCGAGCAGTTGCAATAGTCACACAGGTGCATTTAAATTCACATTGCCTCTCTTTTCTAATAGTATTCCCAGCAGGAATCGGAAATAAACAGATTCCAACTCATAAAGTATCTGCCACATCTGCTTATTTTTTCCCTTCCTTGCAGTGAGCGATGGGTTCTAATATTGCAATTGAAGTTCATAGACAATGTATTATTTTCATCTCATGATTACACACTCAGGCACACACATAAAAATGAAAGAATTGTAATAGATGAAAAAGTAAGTCTGGAATGACTGGCCTCTAGAAAATAATATTTTCTAATCAGAATTCTATTGTTGCAGAAAGTATTCATGCTTTTTATGGTGTCAATCAGTTTCTCGAATTGCTATTGTTAGTACATAAATTATCAGGGATGTAATAAACATTACATTGTAATTGAATTGCAGGGTGCATAATTATTTATCAAGAGGGCAGCCAAATGTCACTCCCATGGGGTCTGATTCAGGTATTCTGCTGAGACAGATTCTCTATATAGCACCCTCTACACAAACATGGTTTGTTTCCCTGCCTTCATATGCATTGATTATAATAATTGTTTCACTACTGATCTAGTGCTTGCTAAGCAATTAAACAAGCAATAATCTAATGTTAATGAAGCAAGTGTATGTAAGAAAAACAGAGACAATTGTGCTGGTGAGTAAAAAGCAATTAAAAAAACTACATGAGGAACAAACACATCTCAGGGAGAAAGTAATGCAAGGGATTCAACCAAATATAGGCACTGTGTAAAGATTCAATAGAGTCAACACTCAATGGATTGAGAGAGTTAGTGAGTCACCGCATGCCTGAGATTCCTAAAGCGCTGTTCACCGACTGGATGATCTCAAGGCGCTGCTCAAAGCAGCGTGGGAAAACACTAAAAACACATGACATAAGAAGGACCGTTGATTCGATTAGACTGAACCAAAGAGGTATCATATTCATTTCTACTGCGGAATATCGAATTCCGAGATAAAACCTGTAGTCAAAACATATAAAATACAAACTATTGACTTAAATATGTAAGCTGGCAACATGTAAATCTTGACCCAGACTTCTCCAACCAGTAGCTCTTGAGCTACTGGTAGTTATCCAGTTTCCTGTTAGTAGCTCACATGTATGCAGCCCAGCCTACTAAATTAGGAGCTTTTATTTGGATAAAAACGGCTCAGTAACAGTTCATGGAGTGCCATGTTTGTTTGGTTGAAGGAGGTTACTCAGGAGATTTTGTCTATCTCCCACACTAGCACCAGCTGAAGTATCTCGCTGCCACCTTGGAACCACATTGGGAATATAATGGAATTAATATATGTATAAGAACAATTAGTGTGTGTATTCAAGATGAAAAGGTGTATATCTGCAGAACTCATAAACTGACGTTTTGGAGAAAAATGGCTGAATTACTAAATATATTTAAGGCAGATATTTAAGTGATACATTTTGTGGCGATTGGGAAATTCTTACCTTGGTGCTAAGGACATTTCAGCTAGGTCTGTTATGTATTACCCATGTAGACATAGTCCAAATTGACAAGGCCATTTCTATATCAATCCTTGGTGTGGTTTCTATTGCAACATTAATAATATTAGTAGCTTAGCCTTATTTTCAGTGAACATAACCAGCTCTTATTACAGGAAAAGTTGGCGGCCCCTGATTAAACCAATTTAGGAAAGTAACATTTTGAGCAGTTTTACATTCTTGAATTGAGACAAAATTGCTTCCCTCCTTTTGTAGGACTTGGCTAATTTACAATTCTATCTTCAATCCTAGCATGTTCGGAGACATAAGATCGATAGTGGGTGTAGGTGCATATCAAAACTTTATTTTGGAGGGAGATGTTTAGCCATTGCCAATGTTTTGGCAGTCTGCATTTGTCAGTATGTTTGTGCAATCTTTTTATTTCTCTTTGTTTTCAGATGGTGGCTTTTGCTTTAGCTTTTGAACATATTATGACATTGATCCAGCCAACATAATATGTTGCTTGATTTGGAATAACTTCATTCTTATGTTTGTGCAGAAAGCTTCACTTCATCAAGGGCACTTTTAACTCAAAATAGTGCCCTTACCATTACATATGACTGACTACTGTGGTACCACATAATACATCTGTAAGACATAGGAGTATTAGTTGAGAGATGAGAATCTTTCATTCCTTGACAGGGATAACCACAAAAGTCACTAAATAAACCAATGTTTAACCCTCGGGTAGCTTGGAACTAAGCTGTCAGGCTTAACTAAGAGGCAGTGTGTCCAGAGTATTTATGCATTACTCAAACAGTAATAAAGTGAAAACACAACACAAGAAAAATCACTAACCAATTTACAACAATAGAGTAAAAGTGTATAAATATAATGATACCAAAACAAAAAAAATCCAATAAGTAGACCGGAGATATACAATTTTTATTTGGAGTTGAAAATAGTGCTAGGAAGCATAAAGCTCCAACCATGGGAAACTGGTCAAAGCTAAAGGCCTTCTGCGATTGAGTGCAGGCCGGATACAGTGACCAGGTTCATCCTTGTGGAAAGTTTACCTTCTGACTTTGAAACTTTCATGAAGAAAAAGTGATTTTCAAAAAGTCATCGGCAGGACAAGCTGTAAACTAGATACAAAGTGGGGCTCGACAACAGCAGGTTGCTAAAGAGCAGGGTTCTTGTTGGGTCATCGGTCAAGGTGGGAAAGGCAGGAAAGCTCAGAGTTGGTGAAGTCCAAAGTCTTTACCCAAGAAGTCCCCCACATCAAAGAGAGCTGCTCAGTGTTGGTTCCAATGTAGCCCTCTATGTTGGGACTAAAAAACTTTTCTGGAAGTCAGATCTCCATGAACCGAGCAAACCACCAAGCTGGGGCCGACCAGTAATTCAACATTGGCCAGCTGCAGCTTTGATGGTTCTCCAGGAAGAAAGTTGGCAAAAAGTCCCCATGTCGCTCTTCTTGCAGTTTTGGGATTGGTGGACTACACTCTAACACCAGAGAAGGGTCCAGGACCTGGGAGGCACCACTTGAGGGTCATGACTCACCCCAAAAGAGGTTATCAGCATGGTCTAGGGCAAGTCCGATTAGCACTAGTCAGCTGAGCAGTTACAGGGAAGGACTTTGGAAGCTTGTGATGTACCTATAGCTCAAATTGGACATCAGCCTACTGACCCTTGGAGTCACTTCTGGGGTCCTGGGTTCAAGGCAAGCAGGTCCAGTCTTCCTTCAGGTTTAAGGTAGAAGGACATTCCTTTTTCTGAAGCTCACAGATCCAGGAGCTTTCTGAGGAGGGTGGTCGGGATGCCATATATTTGCCCAGTGCCAGCCTGTGGGTCGTGAAAGCTCCTGGCCACTCCCTAGCCAATTGTACAAACATTCTCAGGGGTGACCACAACGACATTTGCAGCACTTCCTGTGTGTTGTGCTGGAAACTATCCCACAGTGGCTCTCTCACCCTAAATTGAACATAGCAGAACATTTCTTTCACTGGTCAAAGCTTCCTATGCCCACCGGGAAGTGTAGCTATGATAATGGGCAAATCTCCCTTGTGGTCACTCCAAACCAATTCTGGTGCACCTTCCACTGGGATTATAGTCAAGCTGACTGGTAAGGCAAAAGGAATGCGGGCCTAGGTGTGATCTACATCTTCCAGTGACAGGGTAGACATCCTTTAAAGCTCATGAAGGGTATGGGCATTGCCCCCCAGGCCATCCTGCTCAAGTCAGAAAAAACACATCTCCACACCCAAGTCCTTCGTTCACTGTCTGGGAGCAATCCACATTTATACACAGGGGAGCTATCAGCAGCCAGATGACAATGAACACTGGCAGAAAGGCCCCTATTAGCTTAGGCAGGAAATGGACACCTTTCTAAAAGTGTCATTTTCAAAATAGTCATATGATATCCTAATTGACCATTACGTTGAATTTTAAATTGTTATTAAAATGAGTCATTCAACCATTTGTCTGTCTGCGACCAAACTGAAATCATGTACTATACGTTGTTTATAGTGTAATCCATGGTTTCCCATGGCAGACCCAGCCTCGTCACAGTGAAAAGCAACTTTGGAGTTTTCTGTCCTAAGGGCTACCTTAGGAGTGACTTATAAGTACTGCAAAGGAAGGTTTAGGCCAGGCAAAAAGTTTGTTTTTTTCAGTTTGAAATGGCCATTTTAAAACTTTTCGTCCAGGCTGCAAAAGCAGGACTTAGGTTTTTTGCAATGCTATTTTAGTAGGCGGTGCTTCAGCCCACTGGTAGAATCTTGTTTACCAGCCCTGAGTACAGGTAGTACAGTATACTAGGGGACTATAAGTAAATCAAATGTGTCAATTAGGTTTATACCACTTTTTACATGTTTGAAATGAACTTACCATTAGTAAGCAGGGTTAAAGTGCACAAAGTCCTAAAGCCTATACTAAACTTGTTCAGCAACAGAAGGTGAAAATCTGGAATAACCCTGCTGAAAGGGCAGATTTCTAACAACAACCATTACATTGATTTTAAGCAGTCATATATTTCAATAGATCAAAACATGATGGTGAATGACTGAATAACATCAGCCACAGGTAATTTATTCAGTCTGCATTCCAGTCCATATGTATGATGCCCACTATGCCCCTATAGACCGAGATCAGTTAAGTGTAATTCACACTAGCTGAGGTTGTCAGTCACTTCACCTAACACTCTTTTGTTTTTTCTAAATCCAAGATAAAACTAAAAGTGTTGCTTGTGCAATTTGTAATGACTTTTAATCAAACACAAGGTGTAAAGCACTGCTTCCTCTCCCATCCTCTTGCACCTATCTCGTAATGTACCACCAGTAAAAGGCATGCAAAACCTAGTCGAGTAAAGGGGGATTGTAATGAGACAGATCTAATTTTTCCACTGATGGTGACTGCATTGTTGCTCCACTTTGTTATGCTATGTATTTTTGGATGTTAAAGTTAAAGAGAAACATTTGTCACCAGAGTGACCTCTCGTCACTATGAGTGTGAACAATTTCCGACTCCTATTTGAATTAGTAGTAGGTGGGAATGCACCAATTATGGTTTTAGTGGATCCAGGAACTATTACAAAGGGTGTTACTTGAAAGGGTTACATTATTGGGCCTGATTTAGAATTTGGCTGATGAGTTTCTCCAACACAATGCGAGGGAGCCTCATTTCATAGTGCATAATATTCTCAGGCAGATGTAATACGGTGGGTGGGACATCTGTCATGTTTGTGGTGGAGTAACCTCCTTCCAATCTCTAAATTATGTCCTTAATCACCGGTGGTCAAAAACAAGTAGATGTCCAAGTAGATTCTATTGGCATAGTCTGGTATTTAGAGGGCAATTGCCATAGCTGGGCAAATTTTGAATATGTAAAGGCCTTCGAATTGGTCTGCAAGCGAAGGAAGCCAATGCTTACAAGGTTGGAGACTTGCTGGTTATAGTAAGCTAGGAGTTAGATTTATTTATTTATAAAGTTTTATATAGCGTGAACTTGATTCCGAAGGATATCAGAGCGCTTTACAATTATAGGGAAAGTTAACAAATCAAAAAATGAGTCAAACATTGGGAGTATAATAGGCATTGAATCAAATAGTGCACACATAACAGCTCATTTATAAAAACCTGAGTTAACTAGAAGTGGGCTATATGATGGAGCATAGTGATATAAGGGGAGTAAGTGAAATAATCATATACAGGAATAATAACCAAAAACACACTAATAATCTATACATGAGTCAATGGGGCGTCTAATAGGCATTGAATCAAGTGATGAACATCTAATAGATCATTTATACACCTGGCTGAACGAAGAATGGGCAAGACTATGTACCATAATGACTTAATGTCATACTTAGATGCTTTCCATTGCACAAATAAACTCCCAAGTTTCATGAGCTATCTATGAGTTGGTTATAAGGTTGTCTCATCCAATACTACCCTGAGCTAAGTTTTATCTGGATTCATTTGTAGGGAATTGAGTGACTTCCAAATACTGATCAGTGGCCTCTGGTGTAAGGATAGTATTGCAACCCTGCTGGTGAGGAGGTAGGAAGTTTGATCAGAAGATCGGTGTCATCCGTGAAATAAAAAAGAAACACATTCTATCATCCTGCACACATGTCACCGAGGGGGTCACATAAATATTGAAAAATGCTGGGGGCAATGCCGACCCCTGTGGTTCTCTCGACTGAGAAGAAAGAACAGTGGCCATTTGTGAGATTCCTTTCATAAAGGTTTCTGTACAGTCAGTGACATGCCCCTGAGACTGCAGACCCGACACGGCATAACGGCATAGTGAGAGGTGTCCAATGCAGATACGACTAACTTAATTTGAGCCAGATCTGCTATCACCTAGGACGGACATGAAACCTGACCAAAATCGCAATCGAGAAGAAGTAATTCACAGCGCACTTACTGGTATATTATTGCAGATGGCATCTAGGCTATGCACAATGTGTATTGGGCTCACCAAGGGCTGTATTACAGAAACTGGTGCAAAAAACCCCCAGCACAAGTCCCTTACCACTCTTACCGGAACTTGTGTAGTAGGAACTTGAGCAAACAGCGTTGGCAGAGGGCAAATATAACACAAAGTAATTTCACATAATTTTGCAGCGTTTAGACAGATTCCCCACATTTTCAGTTGGGAAGATGGGGGAAATATGTTACTTGAGCAGCAATATCAGTTTACCCTATTTTATTAAAAGTCTTCTTCATGGACTATGGTTTCTCTTGTTAAAATTTCATGACACGTAAAGTTACTTGTAGGCAACAAAAATGTGTTGGGTAGGTTTAAGTATAGCTCTGCAATCCCTTTTCTAATGTGTGTCCGTGCGCAAAATACTAATTTTAATAAACAATTTTTACAATTGGAATGCAAGAGTGGAATAAGGAATGCAATAGTGGAAATAACGTTGCCCTGTTTTTCTACCAATCAGTGCAAATTTTCTGTAATATTGGAGTTAAATAAGTTTGTAATATTCAACATTGTGTGTGGCACTTGTACGGTTGCGGGGTAGGGGGGTGTGGAGTGGTTGTTCCAGGTCTCGGCAGCAATGTAGGAGAAGGAGCACTAACACTGTTAGTCTGGGTTTCAGCTTATATGGCCCACCTTAGTGGATTCCTTCTGTTACTCCACACTCCTTGGCCACTTCGCTAAGCTGCTGATATCGGAGTTCGGGTGTGTGTGTTGTTGCAAATAAGCTGGCTTCAGCAGCTTTTTGTGTTTCCTCTGGGCTTCTCCATCCTGCTCCTTTTCAGGTTCCTAACCCCTTTTAGCCTTCACCTTTGCTCATTGCCACTCACCTTCCTAGGGCTTGGGTGGGGCTATTAACCATTTATTTGGATTTCTACTAATAGCAGCCCTCCCGCTCTTACTACGTCACCTCATCCTCAAACTAGTAGGAGGGGTAACATTGCCCTGTCTCTCTTTGGTTCTTTGATTTGAGCCCATGTTATGAGGGGTGCCACATCATCTACGCTTATGGGGATTGGTGCCGTCTCTACTCCTTCACAGAGTATTGACTAGAATACATGTCTGGAATGGTGTGTGCTTCACAACTGCTTCCACATCAACCCAATAACATTTTGCAGGTCTCCATTGTTGTGCCAACTAACTTGCTGTGACATTTGGCTCCTCATGGCCTGTCTTTCATGCTGGTTTAGAGGCTGCCTGAGTGGATTCTGCACTTTCTGCAGTGATCTGCATTTCCTGTGCTTGTACCCTGTCATTCCAGTTTAGCATTCTATCATTCTGAGATCAATGATTTGAGTACGTTTCTTCATTCTTCATAAACCACTGTTGTTTACAGCACTGGGAAGCTCCAAGGGCTTTATATTTGAAGTCCACGATGTCTTCTGTGTGCTGAAGTATTGTCTTAGTTACAGCGGTCTCATGAGAATTTGCCTCCATCTTCTCACCCTGTCTCAATTTTAATATGGTCATGGCCACAACTAAGGAGCCCATTGTCAAGTGTCCTCTATTATCACTCTCACATGATGTACTATAATTAGAATTTGAGGCCGCCAGCATTAGGGCCATCAAGTGCATGTAGTATTACTTTTCTTCACTATGTCACACTATATTATAAAGAGTCCAGAGGCCTGATGACTGTCTCAGGCCGCTTTGGGCTACAAGATAGCCAGAAACATGCTGATTGGTTAAGCCACATATATTATGGCAAGGGGCAAGCATTTCCTCTTACTATAAAGTTTTTAACCTTGTGGACATAGGGTTAGAAATAAATATAAATTACCCACCACCATATAATTTTAACTCCTACATCTTTCACCAATATAAACAAAAGCAACAGAATCCCTAAGAGCATTACTACCACAATCAAGTACTGTTTTACATTGCAGAATAAAAGAACCTGAAGAAGGCCCAGCCATCTCAGACTCTCTTCCCTTATGAGAAACAACCCGGTGATGAAGCATGACATGTAATGCGGGTGAAGGTGTGTGTCCTTTTATATAAAATACATTTTCTAGTTATTATTGTGACAGAACACTCAACTACTGTCTGACTTAAAGAGATGGAGTTTGTGAGCTCTTTTTGTGGTTAAGGGACGTGTAAAATAAGGATCCACAAATTGAAGGTAAAAAGTAGAGGTTTATTTGAAGAATAGATCCCATCCACAGGTGTACATCCAGCCAGCAATAAAGTAGGATAGTAACTGTTTAGTGGTCAAAGGATAACATTCTATCTGAGAATCTAGTGTCTCATGACATCAGCGCAGCTATGTCATGAGGCTCATAGATACAGGATCAGGATGCCACACATCTCCCTTCTGACATCAATAAGAAAATTATAAGAGAAAACAAAACATTGCTAGAACATTAATCACACAGTGACGTAGTCTTTTAAATATTTAGGAGAATAAGAAACCCTTGTAGACTTGCGTAGGAGTGAGGAAGATTCATTTTCAGGAGTTTGAGGATGACGACTGCAAGAAGCTTCCACAAGATCATTGCTAACCACCACTACCCTGTTTAAATTCCAAACGCGATGATCAGCAGTTTTGATGGCGTTTTTGAAAACTTTGATGACACGAATAGGTTTCTTAAAGGTAGCAGAAAGAGTTTTACTGTTTTTGCAGGGATTTTTAATAAGTACCCAATCTCCCACTTTAACAGGTGTGACCTTAACAGAATGTCTCGTATCAAACATCCTTTTTCTAGACTCAATTCTAGAAAGTTCACGCAACATCCACTCATTAGAGTCATCATGAGGAGGTGGTTGTAAATCTTTGACCCATGCAGGTACTACAAGGGTATTAGGAGTGCGTGATCTAAAAAGTTCAAATGGGGTCTTTCCAGTAACGGCATGGGGAGATAACCTGTAAACTTTAACCTTCTTAAAGACATCTGTCCTCCAATCTGTGCCAGCAGACTTAGCCATTCTGATAGTCTCTTTAAGGACACGGTTAAACCTCTCAACCATTCCGTTGGTTTCTGGGTGGTAAAGGGAAGACCTTTTGTGTTTAACACCTTGTTTTAATAGAAATTTTTCCATCTCTTTAGAGACTAATTGGGGACCATTATCTGTGAGGATGGCGTTAGGGATGCCCTCTCTAGCAAAAAGTTTGGTTAAAAAATCCACCACATGCCTAGTCTCGATACCTCGAGTTATGGCAATTTCTGGCCATCTAGAAAAGAAATCAATAAGAACAAGAACATACCACTCACAACCAGCTGATGTAATTGGCCCCAAAATATCCAATCCCACTTCTTTCCAGGGCGCATCCGGTCTGTCTCTAATCACCATGGGTTGGACTTTTGGTTTTGCTACTTTCTCACTAAGAGCACAGTCAATGCATTCTCTAACTTTGCGCTCTACTTCTAAATCCATATTTGGCCACCAATATGAGCTCCTTAAAATCTCCTTAGTTTTAGAGATTCCTAAATGGCCAATATGTGCTAAAGACATAAGTTCATCTCGAAGAGCTAGGGGTGGAACTAATCTTGTTCCTCTAAAAAGTAAGCCATCTTGTTCAGAAAGTTGATCTTTGACATGCCAACATTTCTCAAGACCTTCATTACATTTAGGTTTAATTTTCCATCCTGTCATTAGGAGTTTAAGTACCTCTACTAGAGTCGAATCTTCCTGAACCATCTTCAACCATCTCTCTTTATCAATGACAGTCTCTTCTACAACACAAACCATCTCATCATCAACATCACAATCTTCCTCTTCTTCAATCTCAGAACTGGGAACAAGGCGAGACAAAGCATCAGCCACTTTGTTTTCTACTCCAGGTAGGTACTTTACACTAAAATCATAATCCTGTAAACCAACAACCCATTTTGTGATTCTACCAGACACCGCATCTATACCTTTTTTCTTTAAAATTTCACAAAGCGGCTTGTGATCTGTCCTGACTTCAAACTTGGTTCCCCACAATAAGTTTTTAAGCTTCTTGATTGACCAGTAAACAGCAAGTGCTTCACGCTCAATCACTGAGTATCGAGTTTCAGCTCCCTTTAAACTCCTTGACAAGAAAAGAATGACCCTTTCAAAGCCTTCAAATTTCTGTACAAGCACTGCACCTAAACCTTTCAGGCTTGCATCAGTAATCAAAATAGATTTCTCTGAAGGATCAAAACTGCTCAATTTCGGAGCAGAAGCTAGCTTCTCCTTGATGACTTCAAACTCACGTTGACATTTCTCTCCCCAAATGAAATCTACACCTTTCTTCAATAAATATCTCATATTGGCACACAAAGAGGCAAAGTTTTTTACAAATTTGCTATAATATTCAGCAAGTCCTAAAAAACTCATCAACTCTTCCTTGTTCTGTGGGGGAGACATCTTAGAAATGGTAGAGATCAGATTTTCTTTAGGTAAGATTCCTCCTTCTGTAATAGTGTGACCTAGATAATCAATGGAAGTTTTTCTAAATTTACACTTCTCAATCTTGACAGTCAAACCTGCATCACACAACCTTCTTAGAACAGCAAATAGTCTAAAATCATGCTGAGAATTATCTATGCCAAATACAAGAATATCGTCCTGATAGACTCTAACACCATGCAAACCTTTTAAGACTTTCTCTAATGCCCTCTGAAAAACCGATGTGGCTGACACTAAACCAAATGGTAGTCTAACAAACCTAAAAGTGCCATAAGGTGTCACAAAAGAGGTTAAGTCTTTCGAATCTTCTTCCAACCTAATCTGATGGTACGCGGACCTTAGATCAATGGTGCTGAAAATTCTAGCACCTTTAAGTAGCATAAGCATGTCCGCAATCTTGGGTAGAGGATAATGATCAGTAACCACACACTTGTTGAGTTCTCTCAAATCAACACAGAGACGGAGAGAGTTGTCCGATTTCTTGGCTGCGACAATCGGGGCAACCCACTCCGTTCCTTCTACTGTTTCTATAATGCCTCCCTTGACCAGCTTATCAAGTTCATCTTTAACTTGTTCTCTGACTGCTACAGGTACATTTCGCACTTTGCAGCAGACAGGTACGGCATCTTTCTTCAAGATGATACGATGACAATAGTCATTAAGACATCCTAAATTTTCTGAAAAAACTTTAGGAAATTTGGCTTTCAGTTCACTATTGAAATCATGAGAAACTAATGAAACAATTTGAGGTGTGCAGGGAAAGGGTTGTTTTAGAAGAATAGGGGGTGTCGAGTTTGGATCAAGCATAACACCCAATTTTTTGAGAGCAAACCAGCTTATTATGCTATCTCCTTTTTGAGAAACATAGATTTTTGTCTTGGCCAACCTATTTTTATAATTAATCATACCTTCAAAAACCCCAAGTAGTTTAATGGGTTGACCAGCATAACCAAAGGGTCTTATATCGGGGCGTGAGAGCTCAAGTTTATGTCTCAACTTACTCAAGAAAAAATCTTTTGCCACAATAGTAATTTTTGCTCCAGAATCGAACAAAACTTTGGTAGGATAACCTTCTACCAAAATTTCATCACAAGGGGAATTCTTTGCTTCTTCAGCACTTACAGTTTGAATATAAATTTGCCCACAATCTAGGTGTTCATCTAGATTATGTTCATTTTCAAAATCATAAAATACTTCATTCACTCTACCTCTATAGTTTCCCCCTTTACAACTTGAGGTGAAGTGTCCTTTCCTTTTGCACTTACTACAATAAGCTTTCCAACCTGGACATTGTCTATCAGTGGCAAAATGCCCCATTTTACCACATCTGTGACATTTTACTTGGGAGAAATCTAAACTGTTCTCCTTTCTTTTATAAGGAATTTTGTTGGAAACATTTTCATTTCTAGAGTCTTTTTGCTGATTTTCACCTGTTCTAGTAGTAGATTTCACAACATTCACAGTTTCTTTCGTAGTTTTGTTGTCACCATTCTTTTTGATGACTTCTACACATTTAATAGAATGTTCTATCCTCTTAGCAATAGTAAGAACTTCTTCTAAAGAAGGTTCATCCTTTTGCCACAATTCTTCTCTCACCTTTTCAATATAGCATCCAAGCATGAACTGATCTCTAATATGTTCATCAAGACTTGCCCCAAACTTACATGAGGAAGCAAGTTTCCTTAACGCTGTAATATAGTTCTCAATCGTTTCTTCTTCCATTTGTGTTCTCCGACCAAAATGATATCTTTCTAAAATCGTACTGACTCTAGGAAGATAATGTTCATCTAGTTTTGCAATACAAATTTCATATTCATTTAAACTACTGTCATCAATGTCAGGCAAATGATCGAATACTTCTTGTCCTTCTGCCCCCAAACAGTGTAAAAGTAGAGCTGTCTTCCTTTCAGCACTCAGGCTAGAACCACATACCCTTGCATACCTTTCAAACACTTTACGCCATTTTTTCCATCTTATAGGAGGATCCCCAGGTGAGGATAAAAAGAAAGGGGGAGCAGTGACATTTTGCATATTGTTGTTAAATAAAAACAAATAGAGTACAAATTGAAAATAAGAAAAGAGATGTCTACTATGTGTGTGTGTCACAGTAGAACACACAAAGTCAGTTCCAAATAAGTGTATCAAATTTCAATGTGTGTGTGTCACAGTAGCAGGACACACAAGAGGTTGACTAATGTCATGTTGTCCAATATGTGTGTGTGTCACAGTGGTAGGACACACAAGAGGAGCTATCAGTGAGTGTGTTAGGAGAAAGAATTAAGAAAGCAGTACCTTTAAATCGTTGAAAGAGACTTGGCAAAGTTTGTACACATAAATGTGATAATAAAAGAGTTCAGGGTACAATGGAAGAATAGCGATGACCAGCGGTGTTTATAACGCGTTTGTAGAGTAACGCGTTTTTTTGTGAAGTGGAAACTGAAGATTTTACTAATCCAAGATGGCGCCCACGTTTGCGCGACTCCCAGGGTGCTTTGCGGCACGTTTGCGTGCTTTCTGTTCGGTGTTGCGAAGAGCCAAGGAGCGAGGCGAAGCAAGATGTTTGTTTTCTAAAGCTTCGAGATTCTGGCAATGGCGTTCTTTTACAAGAGGTAGCTCGCTCTTGAGGACGCTCGCTCGTGGAGACGCTTGTGAAGGCGTTGGCAGGTAGGACACTATTTCGAAAAATGCAAGTTGTAGAGATCGAATGCGCTGTATAAAATAGGCGCAAAAAGTGTCTGATGTAGTAATAAAAAAAGTCAATTAAGTCTAACAAAGTTAACACCGCTAGGTTATTCCATTAAAAAGTGGTTTGTTTTCTCGCTAAAAATTAAGTTGAATTCTTCTTACCCTGAAATTGGAAATAGAAGTCTCTTTTGTTTTAAAATCCAGTCCAAGGTTATTCTGATGTTTTCTGCCTTGAAAGTTGAATGCCACCAAAGTATCTCAGGTTGTTCCAAGTGTCCATGAATTTCTAGAGGAAGAAATCTCCTTTTTTTTTTTTTTTTTTTTTTTTTTTTTTGAGATAGGTGTTGAGATCTTATCTTCTTCTTCCCATCCTGCGTGGCCAAATGTAAAATAAGGATCCACAAATTGAAGGTAAAAAGTAGAGGTTTATTTGAAGAATAGATCCCATCCACAGGTGTACATCCAGCCAGCAATAAAGTAGGATAGTAACTGTTTAGTGGTCAAAGGATAACATTCTATCTGAGAATCTAGTGTCTCATGACATCAGCGCAGCTATGTCATGAGGCTCATAGATACAGGATCAGGATGCCACAGGACGGCCACTCTTTAACATCCATTTTCAACTCTTTGCTTTTTATCCCCTGTCATGGCATTTTAAAATATTTGTGGAAACATCCACAGTTGCCACTTTGTGGCTGTTCACACAATTTACACTGCCCGCTCTTCAGCGATCACCACTTACCACTTCAGAAAAATGTAACTCCTGGTTGATTTGATTTTCCGGAGTCATGCATATCCTTTGAGTGCATACAAATGGCCGGATCATTTCGTGAATCACAATAGGAATTTCAAGTGTGCATTTGCCATTCTACACATTTAAGATACACTTAAGCACAGAAAGGGTTTTATGAAAATTGTTCTCACACAATACTAGGAAAACAAATTAAAATTGATTTATTTTTCAGTAGGCTGGTTGATCTTCTATCCTATCTCCAACCAGTGGATAGAAAGCTATAAGTTGCTCGCAGGCAACATCAGAGTGGCTCAGCCTTGAATTCATTTTTAAATCAGCACAGGGTAACAATTTCCTTTTAAAGTTAAGAGAAGGTTGTGTTTATTTAACATTATTATCATCAGGCTGCAGATACAGGGTCTGATAATAGGAGAACTCAGATTTTTGACAATGGCTGGGGTACAAAGGTCAAAAACTGAGGTATTTACCTCAAATAAAAGTCCTTGTCAATTCAATATTGGAGCATGAAAACAAAATGATGTTTTTTAATGATTTTAAATGGGAGAATATTAAAATGAATAGAGTATCTTAATGATTAAGTTAACTCTTCGTTTTAATGTTTTTCCATTTCAAAGTGTTGCATTTCCAAACAGCATGCATCATGCTACCAGTCGCACTTTCTTATATATAACTGGAAAAAAGTCATCTTTTTTTATGGGAGAAATTTAAAATGCATTTTAGATTTCTCCCATTTATAAATGGTTGTATGGTCAAAGTCAATGATAGAATGCACACCCTTCCTTTTCTGTTTTATTCATTTTAAACTCAGTCCGTTTTTTTAGAGGCTGCTCAAAGGCAAAGTTCTTGGCGTGCAGGCCTGACTCATGCTCCATCCCAAGCACAGACATTAATATCCAACCTCGAACTGTTGCGCCATCGCGCTCAACCTCAAGCCGCACAGCCACATAGAGATGCATCATCACTTTAAATGTGTAATTCCACTCAACCATAGTAATACAATGTAATCTGTTTTTTTTGTTCAGTCCATATTTATTCAGCATTAATGCTCAGTTTTGTGTTCAGTCCATATTTATTCAGCATTATTGCTGAATAAATATGGACTGAATAAAAAAACAGATTACATTGGATTACTATCTTTGAGTGGAATTACACATTTAATGTGGCTGTGCGGCTGTGCGGCTTGAGGCTGAGCGCGATGGCGCAACATTTTGAGTTTGGATACTTTTAATGGTGCCATGTATAGCGGAACGTGTGCCCTGTGCCACAAGTACATCTGGCACATGCTCTCACTCAGCCATACACATATATCCCATTTGGAGAGGTGTGGGGCAGCGGCCAGGGCAGCTGACTTCGGAGCACAGGGCTGACTGTTCAATCCCTTGCTCCGGCAGCAACTCAGCTCAGCACCATGTGACTGTAGGCAATAGCTCACTTAATTTCCACGACGGCCCGCAGCACCTTGAGACCTGTAAGGGTGAGTAGTTTGCGCTTTACAAATGTGGATTTATTATTTATTTATTTATTCATATTCACAGATTTCCACACATCCCCAAAGTCCCCAAAGTCCACGCTCTCACTGACACAACCCCCATTTTTATCAATTCGTTTTTCGGTCATGTGTTGTTTAGTCATCCGGTCCTGTTTCTGTATTTACCCCTCGGGGATACGTTTTTTCTTTTGTGTACCCTCTATAACTAAAATGAGAATCGCCTGGCCTTTTAATGGCGGACGATTACGACTTCAAATACTATGTAGATTGGACATTGTCCTTTCTGTAAATCGCTGCCACGATAGGATATCTCCGTAACTTCCACGCACGTGACACGTGATTCTATTGGGATTGCTATGGCGGCTCGTTTGGACGCAGATTGACTACGCGGAGATTGTAGAATTTGTAGTAAGTGATTCCTGTGATTTCTAGGGCTAGATGTGAACTCCTAGTTGGTATTGGACACAGTGTTGACAGTTTTTCTTATTTTATTTAGACCTACAGCAATATTTGACTTGGCCATACTTTGAATACGAGAGGATTTTAATATACAGAGAGGGCTCGCATTGGCTATGAAAGCGAGTGGATATTTATACTCCAAGAGGGCTCGCATTTACTAGGTAAGCATCACAGACTTCAGGCCCTACTTTGTTTGTTTTTCGTTTTCGTTTATGACACGATGCATTGGTGATATTGAGCGTATTTATATTGTGCCTTGTCCCCTTATTAGTATTGAACGATTCTCAAGAACTTAGATTGGTATTGATAGTTTTGTTATCTTTCGTACTCTTGTTTTGTTATCTTTCGTACACTAGAACCACACTATGCCTCCTAACAATTACAGTATATATAGGTTTTTGATCGTTTACTAATTCACAGATAATGACCGTATTAGTTTACTCAATATACTGGATATCCTTCTTTTTGAGTTTTTCCTTTATTTAGTTTCCTGTTTCTGGCACATGGGTGTGTAAATATAATTGGATGCCGTTTACTCTGAGAAGATTGGCAATACAATGCATAAGATAAATGTGTATATAGATTAGCTAATAGTCTCTGTTGTATATAGTATATGGAATTAGACTTAATGATGCTGAGCATGGGGGGTGTCTGGTGACAATGTGCGAGTGGTTTAGCCTTCAGAAGCTCACAATAATTTTCACTGATCAGAAGTAGCCCTCACTACATAAAAGCTGAAGACCCCTAATCAATCCTGTTTCAATTGCCCGCAAAAAAAGCATATGCACACTTTCCCAACATGTCTTCCATCATAGCATTCTTCAAAGGTCCCCGGTTCAATGAATGAACCGCTGGGTTGAGTCACGCATGCATGTGTATATCAGTGTGAAAGCAGCACACAAAGCCAGCACCAAGCTACGAGTGGACAAGGCAGAGCCATAAATGTTATTTCTCTTTCTACCGCTCTGCGCAGAATTAATTCAACAGTGCTTGCAAAAATGGCGACTAGCTTGCATAAGCAGATAAATTATTAGAACGCTTATAAATCATTACGGCGTAATATGTCGCCCCCACGATTCAATGCAATTTGCTGATAAATATGAGAAATGAGTTCAGCTTTTTAGTGAATTAAAGAGCCAAAAATGTTAAGAAGACAGATGATTTGGGAAGATCCCACATTCATTTGCACACTGAAAAGAAGAAAGAAGCCACTGCAAGTGTAAGTAAACATCAAGTTTTTATCTATTTTCAATTTCCCACATAAAAGAATTAATCATAGCATGAATATTGTTGGTATTAATATGTGACAGTATGATTAAACACATGAACACTTCACTTTTTCTTAGACAAGTGGCTTAGACCAAACAATGCAATTATAAACTGCATTACAAAGGGAGCAATTAAAAATAAGAAACGCTGGAAAAATGTTTCTGATGAAGTTGCACCTTTTAAACAACACACAGAATCTTCCAGGCAAAATGTATAGTAAATTGAATGTTACGTTGTGCGCCCTAAAGAGTGATAAGACGCCCACCCTTGGTTTTCCGCTGTGCTCTTTTTTTTTTTTTAATAATCTCCTACAAAAAATAAAAGGTAATTGCCTGATTACTTACCATAATCTTCACTAAGCTAAATCCCAATTTTTCTTGCCCCAGTCCTAACCAATGAGGATGTTCCATCCCATAGACAAGTCCATAGAAGGCATTCATAAAATTAATTCTAACCTCTCTGTTAGACCTGGAATGCTTGAGGTCGTTTCCCATGACCTTTTTTCCTCTGCCTACTGCATTTTTGACTGTGTGCTGGATTTCGTTTTTGCTGGCTTAAATGCTTCGGGCACTTTGCCACTGCTGATCAGTGTCAAAGTTCAAGGGCTCCCTGTGCAAATTGTAATTTTGATTGGTCATCCATGATTGGCATATTTGAATTACTGGTAAGTCCCTCGTCAAGTAAGTGTCCATATATGTGCCCAGGGCCTGTAAATTAAATGGTACCAGTGGGCCTGAAGCACTGATTGTGCCACCCATATCAATAGCCTTTCAAAGGTGTCTCAGACCTGCCACTACAGAGTCTGCGTGCAGAGTTTTTAAACTGCCATGTCCACCGGGCAAGTGCTCCCACTTGCCAGGCCCTAACCTTCCTTTTTCTTAAATGTAAGTCACCCCTAAGGTAGGCACAAGGTACCCCCATGGGCAGGGTGCAGTGTATGTGAAAGGTAGGACATGCACTGGTGTGTTTTACATGTCCTGACAGTGAATTGCTATTGCAAGGACTATCTATCCCATAGCCTAGCAATGGGGCTGCCCTGTAATATTTTTGTAAGTATAACATTCAATTAGGAACAGCTAGAGATTTGGAGATTAGGCTATCTGAACTCAGAATTTAATAAGACACATTTTAGTAAAGGTGGTTTTTAAAATGTGTGTTTGAAAATGCACCTTTAGAAAGTTGGCAATTTCTAGTTTAACCATCCTGTGTGCCTCTATCTGTTTGTGTATTCGCCATCTGGTTTTGGTGTGACAGTAGCTGGGCATGTGCATTAACTCTAGACAGTCACAAGGGGGTTGAGATGTGCCCTGCCTTTCCATGGTGAATCATAGCGAGGCTGAATAGACCTTTATGCATTTAGAGTGGTTGGAGGAGTTTTACTAGAATAGGCTCTGTCTGCTCTGCACAATGCTGTATACACCTACTGTAGTGAAGCTAAACCAGGGAGGACAGAACTGTTTTTTACTGAGCTCAGAGACCCTTGAAATCAAGACTTTAAAGAGAAAATGGGGTATACATTTTAGACCGAAAACCCCAGAACTTGACATTACATCTGGACACAAGAGGACCCTCCCAAGAAGAAGAGCTGGAAGAGTTGTGTGAGTAGCACTGCCCTGTTGTTTGTGAGAGGTGGGTTGGCCTGTAGTTGCTACTTCTATATGTAGGCAGAAAGAAAAAGACTGACTCTTCTTACGCTGCTGTGGCATCCGATTTGAGAAGACCTTCAAGGGCCTGAAGTAGAGCTGGCCTCCTGTTCTGAAGTCTCAGGGACACAAAGACTCCAACTGCACCTTGCTAAACAGCACCTAGGACTCCTCTGTTGCACTCCTGATTGCCAAAGGGTACCTTCTCCTGGGCCCTCTGAATCATGTGGTTTGTGCTGCAGCCCAAGGAAAACAGCATTGATGCCTTCCGCATCATCTCCAGTGATGCCACAACCTGCACTGGTGCCAGGGGAACCGCTTGTGAAGTGCACGATGCTCCACCCTGCCTGCAGAGCAGCTCCGACGACCCCTGCAAGTTATCAGCCTTCCTGACACCAGCACTCGCACCAACACCATCACTGCCAGCACCTGCATCCTGTTATAGTGGTGCACATAAACAAGGAGTGTGACTTCTCAAACTCATCAACACCGCACAGCCATCCGGAACTGACGCCTCGACATAGATTCCGCCTCACCTCCCCTGCCCTGGATTTGATACCTCACCTCCTCTCGGATTTGATGCCTTGCCTTCCCCATAGCAGTTAGGAGTTGGCCGCCTCGGCCCATCGACACCTCACCTGCATAATGCAAAGCACCACCTGTTGACTTTTTTTTTTCAAGGTACTGTGTTCACGGGTCTGTGTGACTGCGTGGCCGGCCCATGCAACTCCTGGTCTGCACCGTACTTTGGATTTGTGCCTGTCACAACGTCGTAATGCCCCAGTTGGAATTATTGGTTTCTATATATTCTATTTTTGCAACAAATGTTCTAAAAGTGTGTTGGATTTTGGTTTAGTTTGGTGTGGTGCCCATTTGTAGTGTTTTCACTGTGTTACTGTGGGTGTTTTGAACATATGCTTTACACATTGCCTCTGAGATAAGCATGTCTGCTCGTGCCAAGCTACCAAGGGGGTGAGAAGGGGTTATCTAACTGTATAATCCCCTTATTCTGACTAAACTCCCTATTTGGACAAGATGCAAACCATTGTCAACTAGAGACCCCCCATTTCTAACATTGCTGACAGTGGTGGGATTTGAACTTTTATTTGTACTTGACCCACAGAAATTGGTGTACACATTGGTATAGCGCAGACCAGTATGTGACCACATACTGCTTTTTGAATTTCCTCTTGTGATAATCCACAGTCGTGTCTCAGCTGGGTGACCCAGCAGTTGCTAATGCAGAAATTGTATTTGAGACAGGGAAGTTGTTTTCTTACTCACTGGTTCAATTGAAGTAAATCTGCAATGATATTGGTAGACCGGCAAAGAGCTCCTGGAGGAAGAGGGAGCTGAAAAAGGCTTTGATGGCTCTACAAGAGAATTTGGATGGTATGAGAATGAGCTTGTGGAATTTGAGGAAAGGTATGAATTAAGCTTGGCTGAGCGGACGGTGACAGCCATGAGGGCAGAGTCCAGCTCAGATGGTGGCAGCAAAAGTGTTATGTCCAGTACTGAGGGAGCTGTACACCCACTCAGAGACTTGGTGCCCAGCTTTAAGGAGGGGGTTGATATACAGCAGGGGTTCGGGTTTATGAGGTAGATCCAGCAGTGCACAGGGTCCCTGAAGTTGATTGGGGAACTGGCACAGAGGATCATATACCTAGTGGTGGGAAGGGACACCGGCTGACTCTAGATGAGAGATGCAGGGAGTGGGTTTCCCCCATTGTAGAAGCCCTGGTATATGAGTTTGGGGACATACCCGAAGATTATGGGTTGAATGACAGAAACAGTCAGACACTGTTTCACCCCTCTGATGAGGGTGATGTGGGGTACTTTTGCAAGGCACTGGATGGTGAGGTGGAGGGTAGTTTGGTTAACACATGTGAGGGGCTGTGTGATTCAATTTTTGTAAAGCATATGTTCAGTCTCTGGTTTCCACAGCAATCCCAATACCCAGTGGAGTGTGAGTCCTCTGACCACAAGGAGTTTGCACTGGAGAGAAGGGATCCCTTAAGTGCACTGAAAAAAGCAGTTACAGCACAAACTTTGATATCTATAACAATCAAGATAAAGTGATAGACAAACAATTAACACAGTCTGAAATCACATGCATTCCTAGATATCTGTTGATGCGAACATTTAAATGAGACAACAGATGTGTGGAAAATGTAGAGAGTCCAAAGATGTCATCAAGCAGTATCTATTTCACTTTTTATTGATTTTTCAAAAAATTCCCAGCCCACGACTTTGCAAACACGTGTTTCGTCTGTACTCAGACTTTTTTAAGGCACAATGGGAATGTTGAAATCATATAATCCTGTATGGACATCCCAAGGCTAACGTCCATAGGCGCACTTGGTGGCCAAAATTTCACGTGTCGAAAACACGGCTGTCAAAACAAATGTAGTGGAGCACAAGAAAAACTGTTGTATCTGGTTCCAAATAGTAGCAGACAGGTCGTTGAATTACCGACCATAGTGTAAAACTCAGAAAGTCAAAAAATGTGCATGCACCATACATCACGTCCAAATGCATATTGAAAATCGCCATGGTCAAAATGACAGAAGTAGGAAGAAGAAACCCTGATACGTTTCCAACCTAAAGGCGACTGTATCACCACATGAAGAGATAGGTAACCGCTCGTGGTGTAGGTGCTTAGCATGTGATCAGGAGGGTCACATGAGAGGGAATTCTAAGCGTCCCAAATACACACCGGCACCCACTGGTGCACCTTCTACTGGGTTGGTTAGTGTAGTGCTGGGGAAGGAGTTGGTTCCAAGTGAAGGGAGGGACCACCTGCCTGATAACACTAAAAAGGCAGTGGGTGACCATTAACGGACAGATAGTAGAGGCTCTTAGAAACACAGAAGCAGTGTGACATCTGTCAGGTGTAAGTTTTTGCCGGAAGAGCAGATAGTCCCTACTGAGCTTCACCCAGTAGTTGCAGCGGACAACTCGGAGTGCCTGTGGAGTCATTTCGAGTGGGGGGGCCTCAGGTATCTTGAGAGTTGTTGTGAGTCCAATAATGCATGTTGATTGTCTGCTTGGGAATGACTTGGAGAGATCCACTGGGGAGATTGTGGAAAGTTGGGCCCATTTGCTCCCAATCTCAGAGGGGAGAAGAGGACACTACCCTCTGCACTGCCTGTTTGACTAAGCAATACCTATATGTAACATAGAGTGAGGCTGCAATAAAATGATTTATTATTTAAACATATTACAAAAGTAAGTATTATATTGCAAGAGCTCCCAAAACAGACAAATCAAAACCAGCACCAGAATTAAAAAGTCTGTAATGATTTCTGAATGTATTTTGTGAAGTCCATGTTGATGCATGACAAACATCACAAATAGAAACACCATTACCAATAGCTTAAGAATTTGATATATCCATGCTGGAATGATCCAAAGCCTCATAAACTGAGAGATTGCATGTCTAAACCATTTACTTAGATAGGAACAGAATGTTTAAAACCCTGCCTACTTGAACCAAAAGTCATAAAAAGGAGTTCAGATGTGCTACAGTCTAAAGGTCTCTGTTAATATATACCTACACCTTCATATTGGGTGTGTAATACTATTACCTTCACTGAAGAATGCTTAGGGCAACGATAAGGAAGAACAATATCTTGATGACAATGAAAATTGCATAACGTTTTGGATAACCAAAAACAAGTGTGAGTTGTAGAAACAAACCTTCAAGAATGAAGCAAAGAAAAAGATTTGAAGATTGCAAAGCCACTCTTCCACCTAACGTATGTGCTGAGGTTGTCCAAGCAAGTTATCAGAAAGAACATTTAAAGGTACCTCCTCCAAGGGTTCAATTGGAGGAGACTGAAGAGCTTTAGGAACAAAGGACACGTTTGAAGAAGAAACTAAGGTATGAATATTTGGAATAGACTATTCAAAACTATAAAGAAGGCAGTCTGCTAAAGAAAGTATATTATCCAGTACCTCCCTTGGTGAACAGAATGCCTGAAATACTGCTAACTTCCACTTAGGAGAACAAAACAATATTGTCTGTCTTAAATGCATCTTGGGAAAAATCCTAAAGTTTCACAAGATCACAAGAAATGTTAACAAACTGTCCAAATGAAACACTCGCTAACAAAGTGGTTCTAATGTTAGGTGTTAGGACACATTTGATCCTGTGAAATTAGTGAAACAAGTAAGGAATTACCATTATTTATGAATGATAGGTTTTCAAGGTCCATGACACTGGGTGTATCACCTTTGCGTGGAACCACACATGAGTGCTGAACTGAAGTGGCAGACCTACATACACTTGTATATGCCGGCGACTGTCGAGCGCACGTCTGCCCCAAGAAGATATTTACAGCTACATCAGGCTACTGAGGGTAGACGTCAATATAGGAACGGCTCGGCTTCGCTAACTAGAAGACGCCGCTCGTCTTGTTTTATACATTGAGTCTCCCGCCATTGAGCGCACGATACCGCTGAAGCTATCTGTTCAGCAAGATCAGGCTGCAAGAATAAGGTTTCTAAAAAAAACACAGATAAAGACAAAGATAAGGAACTTTGCCGGTAAAAATATATGTTAGACGCCCTTTGACTCACTCACACAGATTTTAACAAAAAGATAATCACACGTCGTCTTTCTCCTCCGGAAGTTTTACGTATAGCAACTTCCAATGAGAACATTGTTGACTCTTGCCTACATTTTTATCCGAGTATATTGTGGCTATTCCTGAAGAAGGCGTGGTTGCACGCCGAAACGCCCGTCGGATACAGATTTGAAACTTATCTGCCACTTGTTTATGGTCATAGATAAATGAATGAATGACTGTATTGTAATGAATTGTATATCTTGATTTTATAACACTTTTTATTAAAATTTGATTACATTTGCACTTTTTTGACATTTTGCTCGTTTGTTTCTCATATATTGCATAATTTCCTTTATTGTACCATTCACGTTTTATTGTGTATTATTGATGGCCTAAGATTGATACCTTTCATACAAAGAAAGTATATGATCCAGTCCCTCCCTTGGTGAACAGAATGCCTGAAATACTGCTAACTTCCACTTAGGAGAAAAAAACAGTCTGGTCTGTCTTAGATGCATCTTGGGAAAAATCCTAAAGTTTCACAAGATCACAAGAAATGTTGACAACCTGTCCAAATGGGACACTAGCAAATTGGTTCTAATGTTAGGTGTCAGGACACATTTGATCCTGTGAAATTAGTGAAACAAGTAAGGAATTACCATTATTTATGAATGATAGGTTTTCAAGGTCCATGACACTGGGTGTATCACCTTTGCTTGGAACCACACATGAGTGCTGAACTGAAGTGGCAGCCTGAGGTGACACTTCAGTGCTGCATGAAACTAGCCTTTCAAAAGCCTTATTCAAACGCAGATGAAGTAGGCTCTTGAAAGGTAAGCAACACCATCAAAGAAAATACAATGATATGGATGACTCCACTCCCTTCCTATTGTCATGCTTTTCAGCAGAGGAAACCAATTCTTCCGGGTCCAGCTGCAGAGACTAGAATTACAACAGATATTTCTTTCTTGATTGTCAACAGTAATGTGTGAAGAAAGGGTAAAGAAGGAAAGGCAAAGAGGAGTTTTTGAGGTCATGTAGATATCATGGTTTCCATCCTCAATGCCCAAGGGTTGTCTTCCTGGAGAAGAACATTGGCACCTGGAAGATGAAAGAGTCCACAAACTGGTTTCCCTTTGGTAATCTGAACATGAGGCAAATCTGTCAACACAACCCCTTCTCAGTGAGAATTTTGAGGACTATCAGAAGATTCCAGTCAATGAGTTGCCTATCATGTCACCACCAGACTCAACTTCCAGGAAGCAATGAAGGACGTCGCATCATGGATGAGCACCAGCTGCCGGAAGCTCAACTCTGAGAAGTAAAAGTCCTTATCCTTGGACCTTCCCCCTCCACATAGGACAACACCTGGTGGCCCACCGCCCTCGGCAGCCCTCCCACTCTCACGGACCATGCCCGAAACCTCAGCATCGTCCTCGACTCCTCCTTCTCCATTACCTGACAAGTCAACGCCGTCGCCTCCACCTGCTTGAACACCCTCCCCATCCTCCGAAAGACCTTCAAATGGATCCCCTCTGAGTCAAGGAAGACAGTCATCCACGCACTCATAGCCAGCAGACTAGACTACGGAAACGCCCTCTATGCCGAGATCAACAAGTCTCTCATCTACAAACTACATACCATACAGAACACCGCAACAAGACTCGTCCTCGGCATCACTCGACAGGAACACATCACCCAACACCTACGGTACCTCCGCTGGCTCCGCCGACCTCGCCCTCGCCGAAACCCAGCGCAACAGCAAAGCCTGGATAGGAGGAAGAACCTTTTCTCACATAGTGGCCAACTTCAGACGCGCCCCCTCCCCGAACATCTTCAGGAAGACACTCAAGGCTTGGCTATTCAACTGATCGGAACTGCTAAAACCTCCCCCTCCCAGCGCCTTGAGACCCTCACGGGTGAGTAGCGCGCTTCACAATTCCCTGATTGATTGATTGATTGATTGATTGATATCACATTGTCCTTACCCAGAATGTAACATGTAATCAGGGATAGTAGATGCCTCTCTATGCGAACAACGGACCGATGTGAAACAATCGCAAGAGAGTGAGATCCAACAGCCAAAGCTTGACCACATTGTCACCTGGTTGTCTGTACATAAGCGGGTTCATTCTGTGCAGATTTGACAGACTGCAGGAGAGTTGGCAGAACAGACATTTGCTCTCTCTAGTTTGATGATTTTTTTGCTTTTGTTTGGACCACTTGAGCTGACAAGATGATTGGCCCATTGAATCCCCACATTCCGCTAAGCTGGCATCCATCACGATTACCACTGGCGCAGAGGAGGAGCTAGGTTCATCTCTCTAGATAGGATGAACTTCAAATGCCACCAACTGAGAGATCTGACAAGATGTCTTACATGGGGATTAACTTTTTCAGGTTGGATGATTCAGAATGTCAATGAGTAAGAATGTGTTTATTTAGCCATGGGACTACAAACCCTGATGGTACAATGTCTCATAGCACTTGAAACTAAAGACGCACTGAAGGTGATGTCGCCTTACTAGGTAGCTGAGGATATTCTGCAACTTCAGAATTCTAGGAGGTGCTAGGAACATTTTCCAATGGATGACCTAAAAGACCTCTGACGGATTTGAGCACTAGATCCATTCACCTATAATCTTTCAAAGTGCACTATGATTTCTTTGAGAGGTCCTTCCGTGCTGCCCAAAAATGAAGAGACAATCATGAATGATCCGAAGTCCCCTGCTCTCTTAGATCCATCTTACTTTACTAGCACTATGTATCATTAATCAATCTGTGCAGTTCAATTATCAATCCTCATTCATAAGCAGGAGAGGGGTGGGAATCCACCCCTCGTCCAACACTTCAATTGGTGTAGACACCTCATCAGCGCAGTGCTCCTCTCCTGACACATATCTGTGTATGTGATATACCCAATAATGCTGACAAATTAAATTCATGCTGGCACAAAAAATATTTGTGGCCCTTAAAAAATTAAAACAACAAATGTGTGGGGTATATTTCATAAATAATTTCATTGTTAAAGTTTGGTAGTGAAGGCCATTTGCAAATCAATAGATCCTTCCAAGCTTCTTACCATTAAAACTCTACCAGAAGATTGAACATTTTGTAAAACTGTGCACAGGTGTGCGGTGTACCCTGCATTACTTTGGAGTCCCCTTCGAGTCCTTCTCAAAAGCTAAGGTGACCTTCAAACGGGCAACAGACTTCTAAAGATGCAGTTTATGCAATAATTCACTTATCTCTAAGCATACATTACACGACAATTTAGAAGTCCTACAATAGCTTCATGAAGCCTCGTTGAGACATATTTACACATTACTAATAAATATTTGTAAACAGAAAGTACTACCAAACAGTGTTTCCTAAAATGCATTTTGTGCACATATTTTTTCTCACAGTGCCTCAGTATTTCTTTGAGCGATGGTAAGACACTCGGTTGGAGGGATAACCCTTATTAAAGTACAGCACAAGTCTGAAAACAAAGGTATCTGGTAGTTAGGCCCCATCCAGGAGGCTCTGGTGGAGCTGCTCTTTTGTAATCATTAGCTTTACCCAGATTTGCATTGCTTGTCCTTGGTTACTCCCAGAACGCTCCCCTCCATAGCTAGGTTAGTCCCCTGGAGACATAAACCGCCTCACACTGAGGCGTCTGCGTATGTATGAATATTAAAACTGCGCGAGGAATGTCTGAATTTTTACAAGTGTAAATGTGTGTTTTGTCCAGCAGCGAGACCTGTGAATCAGGCTGTCAGCAAAAGGAACTTGTTACAGCGAATAAACACTAGGGGGCATATTTTCAAGGACCGGTGTTAAAATTATCGCCATTTTTTTGGCAGGAAACTGCCGATAAAACGGGGCTAATGGGCTTGATAATACGCCCTTGTTAATTCCCATAGAAGCCCATGTTTACATCCGAAAATGGACTTCTATGGGAATTAACAAGGGCGTATTATCAAGCCCATTATCGCCGTTTTTTCCTGCTGATAAAACAGCGATAGTTTTAACACCTGTCCTTGATAATATGCCCCTAGATTTGGAACTTTTTTCCATGTAATAAAATGTTTTGTTAGCACGGCTCTGTACAATACAGCCACGCGGATACTTCAATAAGTGTAAGGGTTTTAGTATGGAATGAATTAATTCCTTAAATTAGTTTCAGATTTTAGAAATGAAATAAAACTTTTGAAGAAGGTCGCAGTAGAGAGTCATGTTCAGTACATGGCAACTTAGTTACAGGCGAGGAACTTCCAGTGTGCGAGATTTAGATCAATGTTTAATTTTTAATAATTACTTCACAATGTCAGAGGCAAAAATCAAAGAAGCTTTAAAAAAGCTGTTTATTTGAAGGCAGGAATAGCCCAATATGGACCACGCTTTTGGTAGATTACTTTTTATTCACGCTGAGCTTGTGATCTCTTATCCCCTCTTAAGCTTTGAAATGATACTGACCAAGCCATGCTGAAGGTCATCCGAGGTGAAAATGCAAATGTTTCTTGTTTTTAAAAAATATTGTTCAGCTATCCTACCCAACCCAGTATTGGATATCAGTAAGATGCCTGAAAATGATCACGATTTGAAACTTGAATCGATTTAATGTTTTAGGTAGTCACCACATTACTTATATTAGCTGTATTTTACACCTTTGGTTGGATTATTTCTGAGTTGCATTTACTCTCAGTGCTTTCGATGTACTGGTTTAGTGGACACAAGCCTTTAGAAGACATGGCTGATGAGAGCATGCCCGGTGGCTGCTCTGTAAACATCCTTTTTACCTGCCAGGCTAATTTTACTTTATGGGTTCTCATTTTGAGTCACTAGAGCGGCTCTTGTCGCCAAAAAGGCAATTGTTTCCACAGAAAAATGCAGTCCCGGTAGGCCCATTGTAGCACAGTGCACTTCTTTGTCTGTGTGTACTATGTTGTGTTTTTTACCAAACAAAGAGACAACTAAGGGGCCGATTATGATGGCGGACGGACCTGAGTCCGTCCGCCACCATAGAGTAGGAGGGACCGTCCGCAGGGGCAGCGGCGGTCCCTCCGTGCAAATTAGGATGTGACCGCCACCCTGGCGGTCACATCCTGTATTTTTAACATTGCGGCGGGTGCTGCTTGAAGCAGCACCCGCCGCAATGTTAAAAATGTAAGTTGTGCATTTGCATGCACAAAGCGGCAGGCACCGCGCTTTGTGCACGCAAATGCAGGGGCAAATACATGTGCACCCCCCACCCCCCTTCACCCAGGGGGCCCGCAACGGGAAAAACAGCGGAAAAGCCGCCGTGGAAAAGCATACTTTCTACACCATCCTAATATGGCTGGCAGTGTCTGATAGACACCGCCAGCCATGTTAAAGCTTTTCCGCCGCGGTCCAAAGGCGACCGCGGCGGAAAAGCTGCAGACAGATTTCTAGACCCACCGCCATCCTAATGTGGCGGTGGGTCTTCTGAGACTCCGCAGAGGATTTTCCGCATCCTCCGGGCTGGCGGTGGCATCCGCCGGCCCGGAGGATGCGGAAAATCCTCCATCATAATCGGCCCCTAAGTTTGTGATCTGCCCAGGGCCATCATGCCAATTAGCCAATGTGCAGAAACTTTCATTGGATTACCCACAATCTTTGTCAATCTGAAACAGTACCAACCCTTAGACTGATTTTCACATGTATTGCAGTATTTTGGAACATTTAAAAGTGCTCTAATATTGCAAAATTAGACCAAAACAAAGCCCTCTTAGTAAATATATGAAAACCTTGTGACAAAAGTGAACCTATTTTCTCAATTCCAAAATTTTATTGAAAGAATTATTTTTATATGGTTTTATACCAGAATTGTTTTTAATGCTAAAATAATCCTCCCTCTCCTAATTTTCCAAGTTGTGCTCACTGCTCTTTCTTACTAAGAAGTGCGTGGTTTGGGAAAAATCCAGTATCAGTTTGAATTGTGTAGGTACATTCCTGCACAGCAAAAGGTATCATTTGTTAACAATCCTTTGTTAGTGCCTGCTGTAATAATAATAATAATAATAATCCACATTTGTAAAGCGCACAATCACCCGTAAGGGTCTCTAGGTGCTGGGGTCTGTCGGGAAGATTAAGCAAGTTATTGCCCAGAGTCACATGGTGCTGGGCTAACCTGCCGCCGGGGATCGAACCCTGATCCACAGATTCCAGCATCAGTCGCCCTGGCCGCGGAGCCACACCTCACACCAGGGTGTGCATGAATTGGTAAAGCCTATTTGCTATGAACCTTGCATATATTGAAACTATATGTAGCTACTAAATGTGTCCAGCTTTCTGTAGTTTAACCAATCAAATGAGGGGATGTATCAGCGGTATTTTATAGCAGTGGGATTTGTTCCTTCTGACGTGATGAAGTGCTTAGAGCCATCGGGGCGTTCTTGACTGTATTCGACTCCATTTCCTGCTCTAGGACCCCGCCTACCCACACATTGTTTGTGAATGCACTCATAAACCAATCGGTGATCATGTACTTTAGCAAGTACATATACATGTATTGATTGTGGATAACTGAACGGAATTTCTGTATTCATAAATGAACTTTGCAAGAGTAAATGTCCACTAATCCTCTGAACTAGAGTTTAAGATTACCCTCACATTGGGATTTTGTGTTTATATACGTGGGCAGAAATCTGTGTTAAGTTGGTCCTATTCAGAGGACATGTAAAACCTCAATATTGATTCAGTCACTGAACTTACATTGTTGAGAGAGCACAAGTTTGGGAAAAAATGTATAAGTACGCCATATTTACAAGCACGTAGTTAGTTTAAACATGTTTTGCACACGAGTGTTTTATATCTAGGAGTGAAATATACAGAGTGGTTTATATTCAGTAGTGAAATGTATAGAATGTTAAGTAGAGTAACTATAATTATAAAGGTGTGAGATTAATGTAGAAATGTTGGAATATATGTGAAAACCTCATGTTCTCATGTTAAAAGAATCATGTCCGAATTAAATGTAACTTTAAAATCCAGTATAATGTGTAGGCCTTAGGGCAATTCACAGCAAACCTGAACATGCTGCTAAATTAATGTGAGATAAGGTTGACATGGTTCTTCCAAATGTACTATTGAACTTAGGGTTATAAGTATATGCTTTATAGATGTGTTATTTTAGAAACGTATGCTAGTTAAGAATGTTTGCTGTTTAAATCAAGTTAACGTTTTAAGAGTGCAGGGACCTGCTGCATGTAAATCAAGTAGGCCAGAGGAGATAATGTCATGTCGTGTAAATCGTCATGTGCTCGTTAGAGAAGAGGTCGCGAGGTGTCCAGCACCGAGCTTTGAGAGTGTTTTACGACTTAAGATATGGTGGAGTCTGGAATTTGAGGCCCACTGCAGGACGAGCTGTATGCAGGTGCGAGGGTCCTAATCAGCGAATGAAAGGGACTTTGTTCAGTGGCGCCTTGCGCAGGCCTGTAGGAGTTTCCAGGAATTTCAGGGGGTATCAGCGCACTGGAGAAGAAGCCTGGGAACCAAGGTCAACTTTAACGAGGGTCTTCAAGAGTACCATCATGGAGTTTGCCGCGCAAAGATGTACCACGTGAGGGGCGTCCCAAGGGGCGTTTCTATTGGAAATGTGATTTGGTATTAGGGAAAGAGACCCGGGAGGAGAGCAGAGCAGATGATTTTGGGAGCCTGAGGAAGCGGATGGGTAGGCAGATAGGCTGATCAGGAGAGACCCATTATCAGAGAAGAGACAAAGAGAAGTGCGTGATCTTCTTAGGAAGTCACCACGGCTGACACCTAGAGGGTTAAGATCTTGCTAAGTAGGGATGTCACTCAGTATAGTGTAGGGACAGACTAACCTTAATTTTCTTTTCTGTAATGACTTTGAGATTGCAACTTATTTCTATTTTGACAACCCTTATGGTTTTTGAGCTTGTACTTATTATTTTGTTCTTCAGACTTAGATTATTCAAGAAGTTCATGTTTATAGTGATACCAATTTACCTTTTGAATCTCATTTTGAGAAGTTTGTATCTTCAGTTATCTTTGACTTTATATTAAATCTTTAAAACTTAAATTTGGTCAGTGGTCATTTAGCGTGGTGTAAGTTCTTAAATTGATTGACTTATTGCGAGATTACCTTTACTCAACGACAGGTACCAACGATTCAGTCGACATAGTTTGGGATTTGGTAAGATAATCAGTAACCAGTAATCCCGCGTTAGCAGTTGGTAGCAGAGTGAGGATGGTTATCTTCTTGAGGAAGGTAATCTAGAGAGGTTAGTTTACCCCAAGGCCCGAGACGTCGAGAGACGAGCAGCGGAAGAATCGTGTGCCGAAAGGTGCCGACGGTGCGAGAAAAGCAGCAGTATCGGAGAGTGAGTATAAAAAGGGTCATGCGTGAACAGATTGCGGTGTTTTGTGTTGTATTTGTATTGTAATGTCTTGCGGAGTTGAATGCCTGTAGTGTGAATGAGAGAAGGTTGTGAGCGCGCGCAACCTGGTAAGCTGGTAACCTGGTAAACGGGTGAACTGGTGAAATCTTAAGTTCAGGCCAGAGCTTAAGTGGTTTTGGGTGTATCGAACATCCAGGGTAGTTGTCGACCATAGTACGGAGGTCACGAGGTACCATTGACCGCCGTGGATCCAAGATAGGGGGAGTGTAAGAGTGAGTGTATGAGTAACGGACGCTGGTCGAAAGTTACTGTGTGTGAGTAACCTATCGGAGAAGGCGATTGTCTGGAAGTAAACGGAAAGACATTTCGCCAAGTTAAGGTGACAACTACAGAAAGACTGTGGGCGTACAGTCAAAGAAAGGTGATCGCTTGGACGGAAGTAATCATTTTTCAGAGTATGAATGGGATGCGTGCATGACCGAGGAGACGAGCTGAGAAAGGAGGGGAACTGCTGCGAAGGGGGACGGGTGACGTCGGCTAGAGCCGCGCTCTGATTGAGCGGTTGGTGTGACGTTAGCTAGAGCCGCGCTCTGGTTGGGCGGCTAGAGTGACGTCGGAGGAAAGTCGCTTACGGATAGGCCAGTTAGTGAGAACGGCGCTGAGATTGGTGGAGTATCATCAGGAAGTAAACAAACGCGGAGAAAAGAGAAATCATGAAGTGTTTTAAGTGTTTGAAAGGGATTTTTAAACGTAAACGAAGTGAACATTATTACGGGGAAGAGGCTCCGCCGGAGGGTACGCCAGCTCATTATATGGCAACGAATGTGGGGCTGCATACCATATTATGGATTGGGGCTTGGAATAAGCTTACGGAAGGAAATGAGGAAATGCAGTTCCCGAGGTACGGGACGTTTAAATTAGAGGTGTTACATCGGCTAAAAGCAACCATGTCCTCATTGAAACCCTCGCCCAGACCAACACAGTTTGAGGCTCTTAATGCATGGATTAAGGCTGCACACGACCGAAATTTGAACAGGCGTCAACAAAGGCTGACGCGATCGGTAAGGGCAGTGCGAGATTCCAAATGGGATGAGGAGGAAAAGCGTTGGAGAGTACAGACTATTGAGGTGGAGAAAATGTATCCGATGAGGGAGGTGTCAGGAGGAGGAAACCTCATGGAAGAAGACGAGGAAAGCGAGTTGGAGGACAATCTGATAAACAGATTGTTAATGGATAGACCACCTCCGAGAGTGGGGTTAATAGAAGATAGAGGGCTCGCAAGGGAAGATGGAAATGACATAGAGGGATATACACCACTCCCTATATCGGAATGGACACCTATCAAAGGCGGAGAAACACCTCCAAACAACACTGTACAGAGTGTAGTGGGAAGGTTTGTGGTGCAGAAAACGCCAACCACAGAAAGGGTTGAGTCTGTGGGATTGCCAGACGCTCTTCAAGTGCCTGTTACCATAGGACCCATAGTTTCGATCTATAATTCTGAGAGAGATAGAGGGGAACAACAAAGGCAATTGGATAGGGAAAGGATTGAGATGGAAAGGAGGAATAATGTGACAAATGCATGGAAACAATTGCCAGGTTCGGTAACATGGAACACCCCATTAGACACAACTGTCGGTCCCAATTCAGAACAGGGAGGTCCGAGAGGACCAATGGATCTAAGGGGACCACGGCCAAGATCTTTTTCAGAGTTAAGAGCTGATTTGAGGGAATGGGACGGGTCCATAGTATCTCCAAGTAACAGGACAAGAACAGAACCAGAGTGGGAAAACAGGGGTAACGGGACTGTATCTCATTGCGGGGCCAGCGAAAGCAGTCAGGGCCGGGAAGGCCAAAGTCAAGAGAATAGAGGGGATGCATGTCCTACAAATCAGAGAGAACAGCCGGAACAAAATACTAGGATTGTAGAATGTGAGGAAATGTCCCGTCTCTGGGGGAAAGGAGGAGATGAGGCGGTACGGGCTTTTCAGAATAGGTTTAGGTGCCTTCATCATACACTTGGGGAAGATGTTCAACATTGGAGAAAGGAGAACAGCGATAGGTCCCGCCATGCCTCGAATAATCAGGAATCACAGGGAAGTAGGGAAGAAAGAGGGAGTAATGGAACATCTTACCCTGCATCCCGTGAAACTAGTCAGGATGGGGAGAGAGGGGCTATGAGGCATGAAGGAGTGTTTCACCACCCACCCCGAGAAGATGGAAAGGCATGGGATCTAGAGAGATGGGAACAGGGGAGGACTCCCTATAACTCACCAATACCTAAACGGAGATCTCAGAGCTGGGATGGGAGAGATGCGGATGGAGGAGCTAAATTGAGTGTCTTAAAAGCTGAAATTAAGGCAAAAAGGCTTGATGTTACTAGTTTAAAATCAGATGTTGATGAGATAATAGATGGAACATTGCCTTTGGAAAGGATAGAATTGTATGAACAGGATGAGTTATTGTTCATGGCAAAGGATATTACTAGGAAAGCTAGAGCGTTTCATGAGAAACTGACTGATTTGGCAGACAGGTATGCTGTGGATTTATCTAGGACAAGGGCATTACAGAGTAACCACAGATTACAGTACGCAGACCAGGATCTAGATGAGAAGAGAACTACTGGATTAAAAACACACATAAGAGAGCTGGTATCAGGGATAAGAGTGTGGAGGGAACTGGATAAATGGGAAGAAAGGTGGTCGAAAAAGGGCACAGTTAGGCGAAGTACAAATGTGATGACCCCTGAGGGAAGGGTAATGCAGATGGAGGCATTCCCTTTGCGAGAAATATCAAACGGAAATTATGTACATGTGCCCTGGAGTAGAGGAGATTTAGCTGCATTTACCAACTCATTTCCGAAGTTGCGGGACAATCCAGTAGAGTGGTATAAGCAGGTAGAAAGGTTTGTTAAAATTTCGAAGGTATTGTGGATTGATTTGAACACGTTGTTTGACATCGTGGTCCCATCTGATTTGTGGACCCCTTGTAAGACTAGTGTTGAATGGCCAAATACTGAACCAGTGAGGGATGCTCGGACTAATGGACCGTCCGAGATTGTCATGCAAAAGTATGAAAGGGTAATAGCATGGCTGAAAGATAAGGTACCACCACAGGACATAGATTGGGTAAAAATAGACCGAACAAGGCAGGAACCCAAGGAGACAGTTCACGAGTTTTATGAAAGATTATTGAAAACATTCAAGCAATACAGTGGACTAGATGTAATGGATCCCAAAGATATAGGGCAGTTTGTGTCAAAGTTTGTCTTGGGGTTGAGACCTGATATTTGTTTGATGATACAGCAACATTTAATCTGTTGGCAGAACAAACCACTAGATGAGATTTTACGTTATGCGAGGTACTGCAGTGACGAGATAGATTCTAAAGCCAAGAATCTAAAGGAGAAATTGATGGTGGTGCAAATGCAGTCCGCTGGGAAGGGTGGCCAGCAGAAACAGGGGATGGGACGAAAACCAAACGGTCAGAATAAGGACAATGAGGAAGGGCAGAGACCTAGGATAGACTTTGCCACTTTAAAGAAAACGACAAAGTGTCATCAGTGTCACCAGGTGGGGCATTGGCGACGCGAGTGTCCCTTTAACCCCGAAAATGGAGAGCTAGAAGTAGAAGAGCAGGTTCAAGAAGTCCCAACTCCAAAGATGACAGCTCCAGGAGGCAAGGTGGCCAAAGGGGGGACTTCGGCCCCACGGGCCCAGTTCCCACAGCCACCGAAGGTAGCGACAGGGGGTAAGGTCTTTAAGCAGATGCCTCTGTTTATCGAGGAAGAAAAGTGTTATTACATTGATCCATTGACAGGACAACGGGTGAGCAGTGAAGAGGATTGTACCCTTGGGGCAGTCCTAGAAGTGGATCAAAGAGGGCCATTTGTTGAGGCAGAAGTGGCAGGGCGTCCCACTACGTTCTTAGTGGACACTGGGGCTACTCGTTCGACTCTGAGATCAGCGGTGGTTCCAGACTTGCCAATGTCAGGGGAAACAATTCAGGTGGTAGGAGTCGCAAATAAAAGAATGACTAGTCCTTTGACAGAACCAGTGTCTGTGAAAATTGGAAACCACATGAACGAACATCAGTTTGTGGTTTGTGACTCAAGTCCGGTATGTCTGTTAGGAAGGGATTTGTTGTGCAAATTGAACTGCACCATATACTGCACCCCGCAAGGAGTGGAGGTACAGACTACCGACGAAGATGCTACTTTTAAGGTGGCCAATTCAAAATCTTGTGTAGAACTATATCCTACTCTGACAATAGAAGATCTTCCCCAAGACCTACGAGATGCAGTGGCGTCAGAGGTATGGGATTTCACAGGAGAAGAAATAGGATTGATTAAGGGGGTAGAGCCGGTAAAAATTTTGGTAAAACCAAATGTTGAGTTTCCAAGAACGCCTCAATACAAATTGTCCCAGGAAACGATTGCGGGAATAAAACCTGTGATCGAGTCAATGATACAACAGGGAATACTGAAAGAAATCGTGGGTAGTCCTTGTAACTCCCCGATTATGGGTTTGCAGAAACCTAGCGGGAAATTCAGGATAGTGCAGGATTTACGAAAAATTAACAACATAGTCGTTTCATGTTGTCCCGTGGTACCGAATCCATCAGTGATACTGTTTCAAATACCATGTCAAGCATAATGGTTCACAGTGATAGATCTTTGTCAGGCTTTCTTTTCAATCCCATTGGATGAAGAGAGCAGGTATCTTTTTGCTTTTAAAATGGAAGATCGCGTTTTAACATGGTGTCGAATCCCACAAGGATTCACAGACAGCCCATCCATCTTCAACCAGTTGTTGAAGAAGAATCTCGAAAATCTAGTACTGCCGCAGAACTCGGTTCTGGTACAGTACATAGATGACCTACTTGTTGCGTCAGAGACAGAGGAAGCTTGCAAAGCAGATTCAATTGCCTTACTGAATCATTTAGCTGAAAATGGACATAAGGTATCTCCGAGCAAGTTGCAGTATTGTCTGACAGAAGTACAGTATCTAGGGCATAGGTTAGAAAAAGGGAAACGTAAGGTGTCCCCAGAGAGGATTGAGGCGATAATGAAAATGAATGCGCCTACAACACAGAGAGAAGTTAGAATGTTCCTAGGAATGGTGGGTTACTGCCGACAGTGGATAGTTAACTTCTCACTGAAAGCAAAGCCCTTACAGAAACTGACGCACAAGGAGGTGAGTGATCCGGTACCATGGGATGAAGAATGTCTGTTGGCGTTTTTACAGCTGAGAGACGATTTATGTCGTGCTCCGGCTCTGGGAATGCCAGATTACGAAAAGTCATTTTCACTCTATTGCTGTGAGAGAGAGGGATGTGCTTTGTCAGTCTTGGCACAGACCCACGGAAATGCCCGTAGACCAGTTGCATATTTTTCGGCTACATTAGATCCAGTAGCCGCAGCGTTGCCCGGATGTCTCAAATCCGTTGCTGCAACGGGTGTCAGCATTGAAAGGAGCGAGACATTGTGATGGGACATCCAGTGGTGGTGTATGTACCACATTCAGTTGAATTGCTAATGACCAGGACGAAGACGCAGCATCTGACCAATAGTAGGCTCACGCGCTACGAGCAAGTTATACTTGCCGCAGAGAACGTGACTCTCAGGAGATGCTCTGTCTTGAATCCTGCTACTTTGATGCCATTACCTACTGTAATAGAAGGCGAAGGATGTGAAGACCACGATTGCCTTGATGTGACTGAACTATGCACGAAACCCAGACCAGATATTGTGGATGAGCCATTGTCTGACCCCGATGAAATTTATTTTGTTGATGGCTCATGTTTAAGAGACGATACTGGTCGGTTGAGAGCAGCTTATGCTGTTTGTACTATTACTGGAGTTGTGGAAGCCGCTTGCCTGGAAGGAGTACATTCCGCACAGGTAGCAGAAATTATTGCCCTAACTCGTGCCTGCATAGCAGGAAACGGAAAGAGAGTCACCATCTACACGGACAGCCAATATGGTTTCGGTGTGGTTCATGATTTCGGGCAGTTGTGGTCTCAGAGGGGTTACATGACCTCCTCTGGTTCGCCCATTCGAAATGGAGAATTTGTGCGGCTGTTGTTAGAAGCATTGCAAGGTCCAGTTGACATCGCAATAGTTAAATGTGTAGCTCATACTAAGAATACAGATTTTGTGTCACAAGGCAATAGATGCGCTGATGAAGTCGCACGCTATTGTGCGGAACAAAATTATTCTTTCTCAAAGGTGGAAATAGAAGGTGCAGAAGAAAAGACTGAATTAAGTATGATGTTAGAAACTGTAGACACTTGGGAGGATTTAAGAATAATGCAGGATAACGCACCTGAAACAGAGAAAAAGGCATGGGAAATAGCAGGTTGGGTGCGAAGTGAAATGGATTTTTGGGTTTCAGCAGATGGGAGAGCTGTGTTACCTGAAGAATTAGCTAATCCCATGGCGAGAGAAATACATGGTCCAGTACATCTAGGAAGGGATGCTATGATGAGAGTGTTTAGGCAAACTTGGTATTGCCCTAAATTTAGAATAGCAGCAGAATCAGTATGTAAGAGATGTGTTACCTGCCAACAACTGAACGTAGGCAAACGAACACCAGTCACACTGAGTCACATTGGGAGGTCGGGGGGGCCTTTCAATAGAATGCAATTAGATTTCATCGAAATGCCAAGAGTCAATCGCCTTAGGTATGTGTTGGTGATTGTATGTGTATTTTCCAGATGGGTTGAAGCGTACCCTACACGTAGGTGCGATACACTCACAGTGGCTAAGTTGTTGCTCAGGGAGTTGATACCGCGCTTCGGGGTGCCTGCCTCTTTGGAATCTGACAGAGGAAAACATTTTAACAGCGAAATAGTGAAGATGTTGTGCTCCACACTGAATATCGATCAAAAGCTGCATTGTAGTTATCGACCAGAAGCTTCAGGAATTGTGGAACAAGTGAACGGCACGTTGAAGAATAGATTGGCTAAAGTAGTGGCATCCACATCTTTGAGTTGGCCAGATGCTCTTCCTTTAGTGCTCATGAGCATGCGCAGCACACCTGACAGGAGGACAGGTCTCTCTCCCCACGAGATCCTGATGGGGAGGGCCATGAGACTTCCTACAGTTCCAACTACTGCTCTATTGAATATTACAGATGATCTGATCTTGGATTATTGTAAAGGACTGTCTGACGCCATCCATTCTGTGTCCCTTCAGGTGCATGCGGCTGAAGTTCCAGCATCGAGGAACCTGTGTCATGATCTGAACCCAGGGGACTGGGTCTTAGTTTAAAAACACGTCCGGAAGAACTGCCTAGATGTTCGCTGGCGTGGGCCCTTTCAGGTAATCCTGATAACGAACACCGCGGTGAAGTGCGGGGGGCTGCCAAATTGGATCCATGCTTCCCATACTCGAAGAGTTCCAGCACCTCTAGAAGGAACAGCTCCCATCCCAGACGAAAGCCCGGAAGTGGAAGAAGAGTCGCAAGAAGGGATTGAGGCAGCTGAGGGGGTGTCGGAAGAAGTTGGGAACGCAACGGATTCAGAAGAAGAGCGAAGGCAGGACGGCAGTGAGACAGAAGACGCAACTGAAGGAGAGAGCAGAAGTGAATACGACTCAGACTCAGATCCGTATCAGAGCGACCAAGAACCAAGTGAGAGGACAAGAAATAGGAGAATAAGGCTTGGAGCTGCCACTTGGCCAGCAAGGAGAAGAAGGCTAAGTTTGAGGTCGGCCCAAGAAGAAACGCTTGCTCCTATATCCGAAGACTCAGATCCAGAAGAAGATATCCAGGATCAAGCCGAGGAGGGTCTTAGAAGATCAAGAAGGGTGCGAGTGCCTAGCAGAAGATACTCTACTCCCGACTGGACCTACCTTGTTGCAGATGTCTGGGAGACACAGAACAGGGAGGATCAGGGAAGTGGAACTGATCAGAACTGACCCGATCATCACAGTGCAAATAAGGTTTCTACTGCCAGGAGCGGAGACCGAAAGGTTGCTGACACTCAACATCGTTCATCCTGCTCTCCTGAGTGGAATAAGAAAATTGATTTTAGAGACAGTTGAGTTTCCAGTTTGCTGTTCACGATATCCAATATTGGAGGGAACTCTTCTTCGTTTGGAAATGCTTGAGCGAATAGTAGAAATGCTAGGAGCGCTTATTGTTGTGGATTAATACCATATTGTGAATGTCTTCAAAGGGGCGCAGAACTGGAAAGGTGAAGAAAGTGATCTTGATTAGAACGGACCCCTTTGTAATTGTGGATGTAGAACTGATAGTACCAGGAGTGGAAATTGAAAAAACGCTAACTCTCAATTTTGTCCGTCCACTTGTATTGAGCGAAATAAGGAGAATAATCCTAGAAAAAGTTGACTTTCCATGTTGTGGTACGAACTGCCCAGAACCTGAGGGAATGATACTTCGGATGGACATTTATGAAGACGTAGTGTCACTCCTTGAGTCATACATAACTTCAGACGAAAATAAGACTGTTGAAAAGAAATTGTAAAAATTTTTGCAAGATAACCTAGCGCCGAGTGGAAGAAGAAAAATGGTAGGGGTTTCATTTTAGTGGATGGAGAAGGGCTAGGGTTGTCTATTTTCTACTGGACTTTGAACTGTTTTGTGGGAATAAATTGTCAAGCTTCCAAGTGTTCAAAAGAAAGACATTGCGAGAAAGAAAGACTTTTGGCTCAGAAAGAAGAAGAAGTGAATGCTGGAAGAAAGTCAAGAACTACACTGTTTGAGAACATGGAGGCTGGCAACCCGAACCGCAGGGCAAAATGTATAGCTGTTACACTTTTAGGAGTAGTGGTTTCTCTTATAATTTTAGTGGTAACTGTTTCATTCCTAGCGGGACACGAAGGGGATGAAACCGCAGTCAAGGAGGATAAGGGAGTATCAACACCGAAAACTACCATTATTAAAGAGAAGGGAAACATCAATGAGAAAGACAAAGCATTGTTAGATGCAGAAATAAAAAGGCTTCACACAGATGAGTCACAGGGAAATTACAAGTCAAATGCTTATGCTAAATTGCTTTACGAATATGTTGATGCCATGGAAGTGAAGGATTGTTACGTTTGTATGCAATTACCAGCTTCAGTGGAGGAGGGTATCAGATACCATCATCTTCCGTTGACATATGGAATAACGTGTAGTTTATTGTTGAGCATGTTTTATGGACGAGAAGGATTCGAGTATTATTTCTCGAATTTCGACTCGACATTGCCAGAGGTTCTGAATTTCAAGCATTTGAACAAATGGGACTACTACAAAAGCGAAGACAGATTACACAAATGGTTTATTCCATGGAAAACGTTAGATACTTCACATGCTCGAAGAAACAATCTGACTTGTCAAATATCAGAGGTTGAGAAAAAGTTTATAGCACAGGTAGATACTAGATACAGGAGGCAGAAGATTTTGAAAGCATCAGGACAATGGGAAACAGATTGGACCAAGGAGGAGAGGGCACATCAAAGAAAGGGTAGTATTGGTCCAATTGCTTTGGATAAGGATAAACGGGGAAAACTGTGCATTCACAGGAGTTACTCCTATTATGAAAACTTTTATGTAGGTCAAGTCCATTGTGAACATGCCTTTCAATTGGAGTATTACTCTAAGAACTTTTTGAAAGGGATGCAAGCAATACCAAATGTATATTTTGTATGTGGAAGAAATGCCTATGTGAAGTTACCAGATAATTGGTACGGATCATGTTATTTGGCTGTTGTCTTCCCTAAAATATATCATGTTGAGAATTTAGACACGCCTAAGAAAGAAATATCAACTAGATGGAAGCGAGGGCTGGGTGCAGCAGAAGTAGTTGGAGATGTACTCGGTGCTGCATTCCCTTTCTTAGGATTGATAATGAATGACATCAAAATTAGGAGGTTAGCTACAGTCGTAGATAGGCTATCTGCCAGTACTGCAAGATCATTGATGCTGATAGAAGGTGAGATGCAATCGATTAGGGCAATGGTTCTTCAGAACCGACTTGCTTTAGACGTTCTGTTAGCAAAAGAGGGAGGAGTCTGTAAGGCCTTGAAGGTCCAGGAATGCTGTACTTACATTCCAGACAATTCAAAGCCTCTAGAGAAGTATATACAAAACATCACTGCCATACACTACGAAATTGAGGACCTAGCAAAGATAAATGTGTGGGAAAAAGTAGGTCATGGAATGGGTAAAGTTGGAAGTTGGTTTGCCAACTTAGGAAAGGGTATCGTTTGGTACATACTGAAACCCATCATCATAATTGTGATTTGTGTAATCACTTTGTGGGGATTGGTGCGTTTGTATCAATGTTATAGAGCAAATAGGTTACAGAGAGCTATGAAGAAACAGGAAGAAGAGTTGACAGCGATGCAGGACACTCAATATAAGAGTCTGAAAGCATTAGAGAGTATGAAAAGAGGTGGAACTGCCCTGTCTTCACTTTGAAGGGTTCTACATTTTTAGTGTCTTGGTGATGATGACCCCTGAAGGTCATCAAAGGGGGGACTGAGAGAGCACAAGTTTGGGAAAAAATGTATAAGTACGCCATATTTACAAGCACGTAGTTAGTTTAAACATGTTTTGCACACGAGTGTTTTATATCTAGGAGTGAAATATACAGAGTGGTTTATATTCAGTAGTGAAATGTATAGAATGTTAAGTAGAGTAACTATAATTATAACGGTGTGAGATTAATGTAGAAATGTTGGAATATATGTGAAAACCTCATGTTCTCATGTTAAAAGAATCATGTCCGAATTAAATGTAACTTTAAAATCCAGTATAATGTGTAGGCCTTAGGGCAATTCACAGCAAACCTGAACGTGCTGCTAAATTAATGTGAGATAAGGTTGACATGGTTCTTCCAAATGTACTATTGAACTTAGGGTTAAAAGTATATGCTTTATAGATGTGTTATTTTAGAAACGTATGCTAGTTAAGAATGTTTGCTGTTTAAATCAAGTTAACGTTTTAAGAGTGCAGGGACCTGCTGCATGTAAATCAAGTAGGCCAGAGGAGATAATGTCATGTCGTGTAAATCGTCATGTGCTCGTTAGAGAAGAGGTCGCGAGGTGTCCAGCACCGAGCTTTGAGAGTGTTTTACGACTTAAGATATGGTGGAGTCTGGAATTTGAGGCCCACTGCAGGACGAGCTGTATGCAGGTGCGAGGGTCCTAATCAGCGAATGAAAGGGACTTTGTTCAGTGGCGCCTTGCGCAGGCCTGTAGGAGTTTCCAGGAATTTCAGGGGGTATCAGCGCACTGGAGAAGAAGCCTGGGAACCAAGGTCAACTTTAACGAGGGTCTTCAAGAGTACCATCATGGAGTTTGCCGCGCAAAGATGTACCACGTGAGGGGCGTCCCAAGGGGCGTTTCTATTGGAAATGTGATTTGGTATTAGGGAAAGAGACCCGGGAGGAGAGCAGAGCAGATGATTTTGGGAGCCTGAGGAAGCGGATGGGTAGGCAGATAGGCTGATCAGGAGAGACCCATTATCAGAGAAGAGACAAAGAGAAGTGCGTGATCTTCTTAGGAAGTCACCACGGCTGACACCTAGAGGGTTAAGATCTTGCTAAGTAGGGATGTCACTTAGTATAGTGTAGGGACAGACTAACCTTAATTTTCTTTTCTGTAATGACTTTGAGATTGCAACTTATTTCTATTTTGACAACCCTTATGGTTTTTGAGCTTGTACTTATTATTTTGTTCTTCAGACTTAGATTATTCAAGAAGTTCATGTTTATAGTGATACCAATTTACCTTTTGAATCTCATTTTGAGAAGTTTGTATCTTCAGTTATCTTTGACTTTATATTAAATCTTTAAAACTTAAATTTGGTCAGTGGTCATTTAGCGTGGTGTAAGTTCTTAAATTGATTGACTTATTGCGAGATTACCTTTACTCAACGACAGGTACCAACGATTCAGTCGACATAGTTTGGGATTTGGTAAGATAATCAGTAACCAGTAATCCCGCGTTAGCATTGTTTTTGTCTATGTGCCCTGCAAAGAGGCGCTTGCCGTGCATATGATGCTGCTTTTCTTTGTGGCAGTTTTGGGGAAATGCAGATGCGGGATTATTGCGACGTAATCATCTTTTAAGCATTGTCAAAATAAGGATAAGGGAAAGGATGGCTTCAACGTTTGTGTTTGAGGAAGATCCAATGCTTTGTATTTTCTATTCCCCCAGTTTTGTAGTTTCTAAACTGGAGGTGTTGTGCGAGGGTTTGCTCTTCAATATGTGGTCGTGTTAAATCAGTAGGCACAGCTTTTTTGCAGCTCTCTATAAAAACAAATGAATGGCAATTATGGTTTAAAGTTGGACTCTCACATGTATTTACTTACTGATTTCGTATTTGTGAGACTTGCATACATTCAGTTTGGACTCTGAGGTCTGTGACATGTGTTTGTGAAAGGGGGTTAGAGTCCAGTAGGGTGTGAGCAGAAAGCCAGGACCAGAATTGCTCAATTGAAACCCCTGTCCTGCATGAATATCAGTGAAGGAGAATCTTGCGTGGGTCAGTTTTCGGGCATTTTCTGACTCTCAGAAAATCATGGCCTTATTCATGGCAAGTTTCAGTGTATTCCACAGGTTGGGGCACTGAACTCCTGGAAACATGCCTCCATATGTGTGGCATCTCTTGATGCATTGATTGACCATGTCTACTGTCACTGATTTCAGATTCTTAGATGAAACTTAGGACCTCATGTAGCCCTTGGAGGAAGCAATGCCCCAGCCCATGTCTATATATGTCCCCCTCACTGCCATCGCCTTCAATGCCCATTGGTGGCAATCCCCTCTGATGAGAGGGTGGGCTGGGATGTGGCTGAAGGGTGCCACGACTGTTACAGGGATTATCATGGCATTGCAATTTCTGTCCTGGTACTGTCCAATTCCCCCCTGTAGGCCTGCTGAGGATGGTACCTCGTTCCATGGAAATATCCAGGATTCCCTTGCCTGAACCGCACATGCATTCAACAATGGCAAGGGCCTACAGCTTCCAAGAACAGCGGTAATTACAAAGATAATCCTTCATGGGTGTTAGTGCACCACCAGACAAACAGGAAAATCCCAGGGATTACCTGCCAACCCCAAACCATACGTTCCCATTTGTACTGCACATGCACATGGTCCCGGCAATTGAAACCCTGGACTTGAATTTTGTCCTGTAAATTAATCCTTGGGATTATCAATAAACATCAATGCACAGTGGCAAGAGGAGCTCCCTTCCACTCCCCGAGGGGGGGGGGGGGGGGCGGAAATCCCTGAGGATTCCCATTGCCTACAGCATACAACAGTCAATGGGGTAATCCCTGGGGATCTTTTGTGCCCTCGGGGGAGAGAGAGGACTACCACTGCATAGGAGATGATAGGTGGCACCACCACAGTTTTTCTTGCCACCAGACAATGCCATCGTTTGGAGAATAGTACCACCTAATTCTAGCCTGACAGTGGGTTGGTGGATCACTGAGAGCGCTACCAGATTACCACTACCAAAGCCTCACCAGTGCCTTGAAATCGGAATTTAGTGGCAATACCTTTTATAGGAAGGACAACTGCCTCCCTCTGCTGGGGGAATGGCCACTGCCATCTTCTGCCTTCCAATGCCAGGGTAAGGATTAAGGACCCATCTTGGGCTTTTCCCCAACATGTTCAGTTAAATTCCTTTTCCTGACAGAAAGCAGTGAAAACAGAATAAAATCGAAACAATGGTTATTTGACAGCAGTGTTTCGATTCACCTTGGAGACAGAGGCATAGAGTGGACAGTACGATTGGGGGTGTGTGAGCTTCAGATTACCCAACAATCACACTTTCATATAATGGTAAAATACATCATATGCCAAGCAGGGCTCAGGCGAGGGTCATACCGGGCAGGGGAAAGGGAGAAGAATGAAGATTGGTATGGGTACTGTCAGAGAAACACAATATTTTCTCAAATAATCAACATTTTTTAGGACTTTAAAAACAGATGAGAGAGTGTGTGTGGTTTTGTCAGTGTGTGCATGCAGAAATCTAAGTGGAAATCCCACAGACACCTCGCCATGCCCGGCTGAAAGAACCATTACCCAGCTATTGATCTCAAAATACATTTATTAGGGGGGTATAACACCCCAAATACTCCCCCTGAAGCTAGGCCCCTGCTTGGAGAATGACCTCTACTTTGACAGTCATGTAGAAACTAGCGTCAAATCACACACACTTGGGGGCATATTTACAAGCCGCTTACGCCCCTTTTACACCGCCGTTGCGTCACTTTTGTGACGCGACGCAAAGCCAGCACCATGCTGCGGGGTATTTACAAAGTGACGGATCTGGGAGATGCAGCACGTTGTAAAGCTCTGTGCCACATGTAGGCGTTCCGGCGCAGGGAGGGGGGGGCGTTCCGGCACAGGAACGCCTCATAAAGTGGCTGAGGGAAATCTACAAGATTTCACTCAGTCACTTTTAAGGCCATGCTGCGTCAAAACCCTGCGCCTGCTTGAAGAAGGCGTAAGGATTGACGCAGCATTTTCAGGATAGGGCACCCCAAGCCTTGCTGGAGCTGTGTTGTGCTTGCGATGCAACTCCAGCAATGCGCCGCCTTTACGGCAGCGGATGCGTCACGCATCTGTCCATTTTTGCCCCACGGTGCACCACATTGTAAATGCGGTGCATCCATGGTGGCGCCACATTGTAAATATGCAGGGATGCGCCAGTTATTGTAAATCTGCCCCTTGATATTCCTAATGAACTTGCCACGCTCACCAACCCTGCTTTCGGATAACATTTCCTGGTGTCACTGTGCAGAAATAGGAATGGTCGCACCTAAAGTGAGTTATGGAACTGGCATTTCCATGGGTCTCTCAAATTACATTAAATTTCATCCTAAATGGATACAATGAAAGGCCACAAAAGGAGCATCTGGTGTGTATTAGTTACATATTCAGACAAGTTTATGTAGCACACACCACAGGTGAGAATATTTCTGGTTGTGTTAGCTTAGCAAGGTTCCGATTCATGGTATGCTGATTTTTGAGTACGCGCAGAGCCTACTGAGCTATCCTATCAGCATAAAAACAATACTAGCTTTATTACACAAGTGTGCAGCCTAATCCCACTTGACGTAGTTATTAAATGAAAGATGAATATTAGATGCACGTCCTCTGCATGGGGAGACAAGTGAAGATTACAAAAGTCCTGAAATATGATTTTCATTTGTACTCCTGCTTTCTGAAACAGGCTTGTTTCTGATTTTCGCACAACTAAAAATTCCTTTCAAAAGAAGGGGAAGCTTAAACAGATTTGAAAGTTTGAATTTATTTACATAAGTGCTGCGATAGGATTTTGCACTCGTTATTTGATTTCGTTTGACCTCACTTTTTTGTGCAGTCTGCAAGAGGGCACTATTGCACGTCTAATCGGACAGGAAAGAGAGACATCTATTTACAGCTTTGGGACTTATTTAGGCTTTTTTGCTTCTGTGCATGATGATTAGTCAGCCTGCTTATGCAAAACAAACGTTATGCACTCTGGTCCTTTATGACATAAAAATGCCTGGGTGCTTATACCCTCTATTATCTAAAATCAGTTAACATTTTCCCTATTGCTTACTCGCTTCTACAGCAGCTGAATGAATTGACAGTCTAATGGGAAAGGTCCCTACTACAGTACCAAGGGCCCAGGGTGCAGAATGCCTTCAGTGAACCGGTAGCTGAGTAGTTATGCAGATTAACTGTGTTGACCGATCACTGCAATGGGGAATTGCCCTATACAATCATTACAAAAGTAACAATTACATCATCAGCCTACTACATTGTGCAATGGTCTGCCAGTGCAATTGCCAACACATTTCCCAGCCACCAGTGCAAAATGAATCAGTCACTGATGCAATGCATGACGTCTGGTGCTGTATAAGTCTGGATTTTACATGAAAAATGTACTAACTCAATTTAAAACGATTTTGAATGTGATGTTGATTTTACACTTCTGTAAGTCATGACAGTTTTCACTGGGATGATTTATTATACGACAGAGCTATAGTACTAGTCTGCTGTGGCATCTTATTTATTTATTATTATGTCGTCTTGTGAAGGTCTGAGTCACTGACTCTCAATGCATTATAGCTCACACCAGACACATGTCTAGATGTAGATAGATGAATATTGATTCTCTTCTTCTTCCGATCCACTGCCATGATTGCCATGCATTGAAGAAGGTTCATTGGTCGATGGAAGTTCTGTGCACTGAAAGTTATCCTCTCCCATGAGAAATCTACAAAGTGTGTGCTGTTTCTACACAATCCAGGATTTGAACAATAAGGCATGTGATTGTGATTCACATATATCCAGTCACCACAATGAAGTTGAGGATACATCTGTTGTAGAGCCATCATCTTATATGCTCCACCTGGATAACCTAACCATCTGCTAATCCAGGACCTTCTCCAACAGACGTTGTTTCAGTGCTCATGAATGATAGTAGCAGTTTAATCTCACACTACTCCTGGGACAAAGCATTTCAGAGGACTGGATACCCCACTCTGAAAGCACATGCTCTAATTCATATTTGAACGTAGCACTATGGTCAGCTGTGTCTTAGGTGAGCTTTTCAGACTTTTTGGAGTGCACTATGTGTTTTTTTTAGAGTATATGGGCTTTTATCTCCCAGACACTTTATGCCGCCATTTAATAATCTTGAAATGCCATCTCCCTTTTATATGTACCCAGAACAATTGTTTTGTTACTGCTTCCAAATGTTTGGATCTCCTGGTATCAACTACCTGGCTAATTACTGTATACTGGAGTGATTGTAATGTTGAAGATTAAGCCCTTCCCAACAATTGTAGTATTCTATATCTCCTGAAATCAGCAGAATTACTGTTGTTCAAAATCCTAAAAGGAAGGACTTGCATTTTACTCAGATTTAACCCGGCAGAGATGCTCCAGTGGCACAGTGAGCACGGGAGCCATGTCTGGGCATACCCTTCCAAACCCAGGGTGACAAAAGCAAAAAGAATGACTGCATTTTACTCAGATTTAAACTGGCAGAGACGCCCGGGGCTGTTGAAACATGAATTTGTGCTTACATAGACTGTATCAAAAAAGAACAGATTATGGAAGGAATGGTGAATAATGCAAACATTCACCCCAGTCACAGATCTGGGTTTAATTAATTGTTTTACGGCTCACCACCACACCTAGATTTGGACTCAGTCTTGACCCTGCTCCTCATGGGAATAGTCCAGTCTGAACTGCCAGACAAAAAATGATGGTTTAAACCGAGATCTGTTACTGAGGGTGAATGTTTGCATTGTTCAATCATCTGCTCTTTTCGCTTGCATAGTCAGTATGGCATTCAGTCCAGTCGCTACGTTTTCAGATTTTTATAGCTAAAAGGTACCATGCACTCGCAACATAGTGCCTTATACTATGTTCTTCAGGCCTAGTGTAGTACTTTGCTGACCCAAAACTACGAAATTCAGTCTCAGATTCAAACATAATTTATATTAATTGATCATTTATGAAACCTATACAGGTCCTTGTCCATTGTGTACATTTGCTGGTGGCCGTTATCTTGTTCGGTCTACGAGCTCTATAGATACTTTGTTCTGTGGAGGCTGTGGCCAACCTTTTTAGGCTTCTTATGTAACAGGTTTCATTGTCTGTTCCTACAGCTTTATATTGTGCTCAGAGGCATGAAATTCAAACTGAAAAATGTTTAATGGAGCATGAAATGCTTTATTGCCATGAATTATACCGTAAAACAAGAGCAATTGAGTATACTGTTAGATGATGCATATTGACTACAAAACAATTTATAAACTCACTTGCATTAGGACAACAAACAGATTATAATGTAGAGTTTCCTACTCACGAAGTCACTCAAAAACGTATAGAATACCTGGAGCAGGCATTGTCAACCAATGGTATGTCCATGAATATCATAAAGGTTGAACTTATTCTCAATATCTCAATGTAAGAAGTCACAGCAGAATAGATATCTGTTAGATCTGTCAGCCTAAGGATAGTTTTCCCTCAAATGTTTTGCCTTTCTCCGCCAATATTTGCTGATCTCATTTTTGATGGACCTAGGATGCTGCACACATTACCACTGATAACCAGTGCTTAACACCTTTAATGCTACAGCAATTCTCCCTGGATGCTGAACTCCCTTGAATCACCTAGTTCATGACGAGCTCAGCTCGTCATGAGCACACGAGCAGTGTACTGCATGACGAGCTGAGCTCGTCATGAGCATGTAAGGGGTTAAGGGCACATGCTCACTTCTTAAAACATGGTAACATTGGCTTATCCCCTATTTGGTACATTTAATTTACTTATATGTCCCTAGTAAAGTGGTACTATATGTACCCAAGGCTTGTAATTTAAATGATACAAGTGGGCTTGCAGCACTTAAGTAGCCCTTTAAACATCAATAAGGCCTACCATTACAGCTTGTGTGTGCAGTTTTAAAACTGCCATTTTGACCTGGTAAAAAAAACCATTTACCTGGCCCGGACCTTCCTTCTTAATCAACTTAACTCACCCTGAGGGTGGGCTCTGGACAGCCCATAGGATCTGTAGAGTGTATTTAAAAAGTGTGAGATGTAATTTTAAGTTTTACGTGTTCTGGTGGTTTTTTACTAATGTAAGACCTACCTCTCCTATAGGATAACATTGGAGTTAACTTATCACATTTAATACGCTGTAATTTCCAAATGGGAGAAAGTAACACGGTCATGTTTTGTGTCTGGGATTTTAATGAGAAATCCTAATTTATGGTGAAGTCGGATTTTAAATTACAATGTGAAAATGCCACTTTTAGAAAGGTGGCATTTTCCTGCCTTAGCCATTTATTGACTATAACCTGTCCCTGTGTCACATGACTGGGTATCGCTGACAGATGGGATTTCTGTATTCCTCCTAGATAGCCACACACAATAGAGAGCTTAGGTGTGCCTGGATGGGTCATCACTGGCAGGATGTGAGGGTGAAGCTCAGCAGAGCCCTACATACACTTTATTAGGCTGTGTGCTGCTGCCACACAAAAGCTGCATTCCCCCTGTAATTAGTCTGGAACCAGGACAAGAAAGGCAGGAATCCTCTGGAATTCAAATGAAACCCTCTAAAAGTGTCTCTCCTGCTTCAAATTCACAACTGGGTATAAATACTGGACCTCAGAAATCAACTCTTTAGTACACCTCTGGGCCTGTGGATAATCTGCCAGGAAGAAGGACTGCTGTGCTGCTGTGCTGCTGAAAGAACTGCAATTTTGTGGGACTGCAACGTGCAAGGACTGCTGCCCTGCTGCTCTCTTGCCTGGGTGAGAAGGAATGGACCTGCACTTGTTGAACACCCAGGACCCCAAAGTGACTCCAAGAGCTAGTTGGCTGGCCTCCTGACTTGAGCCTCAGGGACAGAAGACTCCCACAACCTTGAACCCAGCACCTGGACTCTGCCATCTGTGAGTCTACACTGCCAAGTGGTGTCACCCTATTCCTGGACCCTTGGAGGTGGGCTCTTGGTGTCCTGCCAGCCTCTGTGGACCCAGTAGAACCAACACATTTTCTCTGCTGTGTAATGCAACCCTAAGCAGAACCGGAGCATCACTGCTGCCCATGGATCAGAACCATCTCAAAGATCTGCATCACATCACAATGCAGTTTAACTGAATTGCCACAAGCCCAAACTTTAGCTTTTCTCAGAATGAGTGGATAAAAAGATCAATGACATACCTTTGGCTGTTCTAAAATGTAGCTTAGCCTAACTCCATGCACAGTATCACCATAGTAGCTAAGGCATTGCAGGAAGGGACACGCAAAAAGGCAAAACAGCCAAGACATAAAAACCATATGACCCAGACAAAAGTAAATAAAAGGTTAGTAAACATTTATTTGCCAGATACCACTAGGTCAAAGGTTGAAATATAAAATCAGGATACATTAGGATAAAAACAGACACATATTTAATAGGATTTAATTACAAGACCTTGTAGTAGGCATGTAGAACAATGGCCTAATTAAAGTCCAACAGTGTAGTCTGAATCAAACATAGGTGTGTTTATATTTCAATGGAGGGGCAGCGGTGAAAGGGACTTTGAACAAATGATGGGGATCCATTTGCAGATGCAGGAAGAACTTCTCTGAGATCAGTGCTGCAGCCTTAGTTTCACTAAGTGAGATTGACCCACCATCAAGGTCAAACAAAAAGAGAAAAACAAAATTGGGAAATTATATTTGAATGGCTAAAGCAGGCTAAGGCTCCTCAGTATTTCTGTGGAGCATTTCATAGGATTGTGTGTTTTTGTAATGGCAACATTCTTAGGCAAGGTTCTCTTGGGTGAAGAGGGTTCAATAATCTCATGTTAAAGAACTATGATTGACACATATTCTTTCAGTTTCTGCTATTTAGTCCCTGGTATCACTAATCAACACAGTCTTATCGAACTAATTCATACACTTGATTTTGCAGTTTGTTGTTTTTTAATTCATTAAGATAAATCCATAGTAATCCAATAATCATCTCTCTTTAATTGATCAAAAACTAATCTTTCAGCACTTTAGAAACACGCCTCGACAGGAGTAAATGTTTTCCATTACAATCTCACTTTGCAAAACTTTGTTCACAAACTCCATAAATGTAGGGTATTCAACTAGGTTATGCAGTTTCCTCAATGTCACACTGACAAACAGGTTGTCTTGTAATTCATTTAAGTTTTTAACCTTTGTGTATTTCAATTTAAGTGAAGTAGTATTATATTATTTATTATACATTTAAGATATATCAAATGTTCATGTGCCACTGGCTATAGCCGTCTTTTTCAAGTTGCTGCAACACTCCCTAATAATGTATTACCTTAGCACAAATCTCAACAAGAATTAGCAAAGCTAGTAGGTCTCACCAGTGACAGCGGGCATAAATCTATTAGCTTTGCTAATGTGGAGTGCATTTTGTTTTAGAAAACCCCATTTCAAGATAAACACTGTGCAAGCGCATCGCACAGTGGCCTTCTTTAAATGTAGGATAGGATAGGATGGTATTTGTAAAGAGCAAAATACCCAAATGCTTCAAGGCACTGGACAGACAAAATGTGTTCTCTTAAAAAACAAAACTCATTACAAGATTGCAGCTATTTTCTCAGAAACAGAAAGTTTTAAATCAATATTAACATTGCCCAATTGAAAGCATGGGCGGTAACAGAAGTCCCTTTACAGAAAATACTTTACCCCAACAAATCATGCTACGCGAACAGCGCATGTGCGCTGCAAAGCTAGGCGAGACCTAAAAATAGGGAGGCAAGTTATCAACTCAAGTGCCGAGTACTGAGACAGGCAAAAGACCTGTTGAATTATGAGCAAGGAGTAAACCCAAAGCCACTCTAAGGATTTACTGAATACAAGAGGAATGTTTGCCCACAGACAGCTCTCTATAGATGAAACTTAAAAATCGTGATCCACCACTTGAATATAAAAAGTGCTCATTTACCTTGTTCTAATGGCTGACACTAACTACAGAACATTGTCTGTTTTACTGAAATTGAGGAATTTGATGAAACAATTCAAGCGAAAATATTTTGGGAGGAGGGAAACCTAGTAAAGCCATTTTGCTGGAAACTTCTCCCAAAGTATATGGGGCATTGTTACACAAAAAATCATTAACTGGAAAATATCTCAGCAGAATGTTTTTTTATAGAGACTTTTCCCAAATTTGAATAAAATACAGTGCACGAATTTAGAACGTTTTGACCATCTCAGGGGTTCACCTGCAGTATATTGACGTTTCAGATAAGGCTAGTATATATCTTTATTAATCCTCTACTTTGACACCATAGTTTATTATCTGCCCCTATTAATTTCTTCAGGAAAATCGAGAACAAGCCTAAACTCTAAAGCCAAAAGCCTTTTTTTCTGTAATCTGAAGTTTAGTTAGCAAATGAATTATTGTCTACTTGAGAACATATTTACTGGAAAGGAACCTAGGAGATAAAAAAATTAATTAGTTGCTTTAGGAAATGGTCTACCGATGATCGTACAGTAATTCACAAATTGCACTGAGAAACAATCGCTGTTCATAATAGCAGTGAGAGGCTGTGAGGTTCCTCCGGAATCATAATTGATCGCCCCCTGTTCCTGGAGATAGAGGTCCTATAATGTAGGCGCTGGTGCTGCAGAGAGATTTTCGGAGGCTTTGCAAAAATAATTAGCTTGTGCATCATTGAATAACTAATCGAAGGCACCTTACATTTATATTTAGAATGCAAATAAATTCTCCAGATGGCTCTGTGTGTGGGAGCAGAAAGGGATGGGCTGTGATGCACAGCAGAGCAACCTTGTGTGTTTCTCAGTGTTTGAGCAATCCGAATTCTTTCATTTCGAGAGGTACATTTATGGATGCGTCAACGTTTTATGCAGCAGCACCTGTTTTTTTTTTCTTTGTTGTTTTTATGAATTTAACATATGCAGCCAGGTGGACGTCGCTGTATTAATGCCAATACAATATAACGCAATACTGTACCTTTTCATACAAGAATTAACTTAGGAAAGCCCTCTTTCTTTCAGGACCACACGACTCCATTAATACTCCAAGAAACTAGGGTTGTTCAGTGTTTTTCTACAAACTTCCCACAATTTAAACAAGTTTTCCACAGTTTTGATATTATGTTCAAGTTGGTCCGTTTGCGCCATTCTTGGATGAAATGTTGGCCAACACCCAAACAATTTAAAAAACGTGAAAAAATTTTTTTCAACTTAACTTGTGAAAAAACAGCATATCCATTTTCAGCGCCAAATATAAATTTAAGTGAAATACCATCCGTTTGGTAGGACAACACAGCTAGGTAGTAAACGTAGGAAAAAACAGAAGTTCTGAGAAATGCAGATAAGTCCACAATCTGGAACATTATGACACTTCACTTAAAGGAAACCTGTACATTTCTTCTCTTCCATCTTAGTGTCAATCATGCCAAGTACATTGATGTGGGACGCGATCAAAAATCTCTGTAGTCAATAGCACCACACCTCTACTCCTTCTACCATAGTTAATAAAAATTGTATTAGCTGATGAGACTTACAATACCCCGTATAGAGGATGGTTAAGATGGCTCAGTGATGGCTCACTTCCTGCTCAGATTGTGGGACCTGTGTTATAAACATCGTCGTATCATGCCGGTTTTGATATCAGCAGACCGAAAATGGCCAGTATAATATGCACAAGCATTTTCGTCATATTCGAGTGACGATTTCACCCTGAAAACGTCATTTTCGTCCAGAACCCTTGGGTTCCATTTTGTGTACGGCAGCCATTTTGTGATTGCCCTCACATAGGCCGGTGACTAAGGCCAAAACATGATTCTGAAGGACACGTACACCCTTGCTGACTTCTCTGCGACCTGGGCAAGCAGACTCCACTGCCCAAGGCCAAACCTGTTTGGGCAGTTCCTCTCCCAGTGGCCGGTCGAGATAGCATCAAGGCACAACATGCCATAAACTTTTCATCGCACACAAACCCTTCCTAATCTTACACACACCTGCCCCTGTTTCCTTCTTTATGACTTGCTTTACGAGGAGGAGGTGCCCGTTTTTATTGGGGTTTCGTTGATATCTGATGAAAATACTGGGCCTTGCCGGGGAATTGATTGTGGGCTGAACAAACTGAAATGTGGGATTGTCATCATGACTCTGCTTTTTCTTTGTAGTGAACATATGTGAATGGTCAACTGTAAAATTAGGAATGTTTGCCTGAAGCATAATATTTTGTATAAAAAGAGAAGGCTGGCTTTGTAAGATGGAGCAGTCTCCTGAGAATATACACCGTGTTGTACTTCTAGGACGCCTGTTACTTGGTTGCAACCAATAAACTCGATCTTTGACTTCACCTAGAAGACTCTGAGTTTCTGTGTCTGAAACAGGAAGGACCCGAAGTCATAGGGTGTGTCCCTGGCACCGCTGGGTTACCGGTTCAGTACCGGTTCTGAAAAAACGAGTACTTCAGTTGGCGCCCAACGTGGGACGATATCAGGGGTACCGGTCCAAGCCAGAGTTTCATGAGGAGCTTCGTGTGAAAATTCTGGAGGAAGGCCACCACTTCATCAACCCCTGCATGTCGACGTGGTCCGAAAGTCTTTGCTGCGAGGTTCCCCGCTTCCCGGCGGCTACGAAGGACTGCTGCCCTAACTATCGCCCTGTTTTGGACCCTTGATGATTGGTAGAGCGAAACGATAGACGAGTCTTCTGGTGCAGTCATCGATACCTCAGTTAAGTATAAGTGGAGCGTCTCCCAGTCCTTAGTTTGGGTATCCCCTTGGGATCTTTGATTTGGAACTTGCAAGTACCAAAGCCGAGGGACTCGTGTATTCACGAGACTATCGTAATCGATAATCCTTTGAAGTGTGAAGCTAGACTAGTGAGCGAAGATGCCAGGTCTTAGCAGATTTAGAAATTTGTTTTGTCTTGGTTGTAATAGGGATTCCCGATTGGAGGATTCGTGTCCGGTTCCTCCGATTGGAACTCCAACCTATGAGCTCTACGTGAAACACGGCGTGGGCCCCATCACGTATAATGAAATATGGATCCAATACACCAGAAAGGATGGTGTTTTAAAATGGCCCCAATATGGTAGTTTTGACACAGAGATATTAGATAATCTAGAGGTTAGACTTTTTAAGAAGAAAGCCCGGCCGGCGATGTTTGACTCTTTCCGCCTATGGCGAAAGGAAGCCAAACAGAAAGAAATTAAATTAGCTAAAAAGAATAAAAGAGAAAAGGGTATTTCGATAATGCAAGCTGCTATGCAATATAAAGATGATGAGGAAGAACAAGCGAGTGAGCAGTTGCACAGGCAACGTAAAATGGCGATTGATAAATGTTATCCGGTTTTGCCGCCTCTTCAGCAAGATGCAGCAAAAGAACTTGAAAAAGATCTCCTAATGTCGCATTTATTGAGTTCGCCACCCCCCTTTGCTCAGAGTGCTACTGCACCTCCGCAACCTTTAGTTGGGCAACCTCCGGTTGTTGTGCCCCAGGTTCTTCCACAACCGCCAGCTCCTCTTCAGTTGGCTCCTACTGCTACGGTGCAGCCTCCTCAAGAGCCACAGGCTTTGCTATCTGCTCCCCCTGTACTTCCTACGACTTTGCCTGCTGCATCGACTACCTCTTCTGATTTTCCTGCTGTTACTGCGTCTGCATCTGTATCTGCATCTACCTTGCCACACTCTGCTTTTTCTCCTGTTCTTTCGTCAACTTCTCCTTCTGTTCGGCAGAGAATGACTAACACTGTTACTAGTCTTCTGTATCCTCTTTTTTTGGGGCAACAAGCCTGACCCCTGTTTCAACGAGCAAACAGTTGCGTAGTCAACTGCCCGACTCTAGAGAGCGGGAAACATTGAATTATTTGGCACAGAGATGGGTTACAGACCCTACGACATATGAGCTAGATTCTGTTATGGATGTCTTCCATCAATGGGAAGAGCCGAAACAGAGATACGTTTTTGAGAAAATGTGTACTTTTCTTTGTGAGGATTTAGAGGAAAATGATTAGGAGCCCAATCCGCCTGAGTTATGTCATCTACGGTTCGAGTTTGCAAAAGGCACAATTGTGGGTTCAGATGTTAAAAAAGCAGTTGCGACATTATTGTCGTTTAGGAGTGAGGGTGTTTCCCGGTCATTATTTGAGCATGATTCCTCCGTTAAAAGGAAAGCGAGACAATACCCCATGAGAGAGGTTCCCCCAGTATGGAAGGAAGCAGTAGCAGCTGGTCTGAATAATGTTCCCCCAGCTGTTCCAGCACACTTTCAGCGTGTTTGGGTACATGTTCCTTGGAAGCGAGCTGAAGTTTTGGCCCTTAAGCAGACTTTGCCTGACCCCCGTAAAAATCCTGCAGGGTATTACAAGGAATTGTCACAGACTGCATTATGAATTTAGCGGATATAGACATGTTGTTTGGAAATGTTGTACCACAGCCTTTATAGGGAAAGATTCGTCATGTTGATCATGATCAGGAGTTAGGTGATACATGGGTTAATATTGCTGCTGCCGATGGCAGACAAGTTGGTGGTGCTAAACCAGAACCTTTAATGGCAGACCTCCCTGGTAGGATCATTACTTACATGAAGACTTTAATGCCTGCGATGCGAGTGAATTGGGACAAGTTGTCTGCGTGTAAGCAGAAGAAAGATGAAACAGTGTCTGATTTCTTCACCAGGTTCGAAGGAACGTTTATCGACCACAGTGGTCAAGATATGAGTACAGAAGGTGGTCAACGGTTGTTCGTTGACAAGTTCATGCATAATTTGCTTCCCGAGTTGTGTAAGAAGTTAAAAGATTCAGAAAGTTCGTGGGCCGTTTCCTCTTCAGCACAGATAGGGAGTTGTTTCAGTTCCAGTAGATCAGAGTGGACCTTATGTTGAGGTGATTACATCAGGTGTGTCAGAACCTTTTCTGTTGGATACTGGTGCTACAAAGAGTTCCATTATGCACTCTAAACTCCCTGGCGCACCTTTGTCTGGCGAAATGAATGTTTCAGTAGATTTTTCTGGTGCCCCGGTTAGGAACCCGATTTCTAGTCCTATGTCCCTTTCTGTTGGACCTTGTGAATTAGAAGCACCCCTTATTCTGACAACAGGTTGTGGTGAAAATTTGTTAGGATTAGATTTGTTGAAGAGATTGTATGCGACGTTGTATTGTTCTCCTTCGGGGGTACAACTTACACTAGGTAGGAAAGTAGTCTCCCCAATGTATCTGTCAAAGGATAAACTTTCGACGGAATTGTCGCTTCTTCCTGATATTCTTTGGGCTACTGGTCCTAATGATGTGGGTCTTTTGGAAATACCGCCATATGTTGTGACATTGAAAGCCAATGTTAAAATGCCACGCATTCCCCAATATAAAATCTCTAGTGAAGGTGAAAAAGCGTTGCTAGCGATCATTTATGATTTGATTGAAAAAGATGTGATTGAAGAGACAAGAGGCAACGTTTGCAATAGTCCTGTTCTGCCTGTTTTGAAAACGTACTGACCCTTCTCAGCCACCCGTTTACAGATTTGTGATTGATCTTAGAGAGGTGAATAAAATCGTTGTGCCAAAATTTCCAGTTGTCCCTGATATCACTGCCCTATTGACTATGATTCCAGCTTCTGCGACTTGGTTCTCAGTGATTGACCTGAAAAATGCCTTTTTTAGCATCCCGATTGCCGAGGAGAGTAGGGATATTTTCGGCTTCAGTTTAGGAGGTCGAAGCTTCCGCTTCAAACGCGCTCCCCAGGGCTACTGTGAAAGTCCATCGATATATAGTCAAGCTTTAAAAGCACAGCTTGACACAATTGTTTTACCTGATGGCGCTACCCTTATTCAGTATGTTGATGATCTGCTTGTTGCTGCAGATACGGAGAAAATCTGTAAAGAAGCCACGTTGTCGTTGTTGCATCACTTGTCTGAGTTACATCACAAAGTGTCTCTTTCGAAATTGCAATATTGTCGACAAGAAGTGACCTACTTAGGTCATCTCTTATCGAAGGAGGGAAGGAAACTGACCCCAGAAAGAATTCAGGCAATAGCGAAATTGAGTGTGCCTAGGACACAGAGAGAAGTGCGTGCTTTCTTGGGTATTACATCATATTGCAGACAATGGATACGGAATTTTTCTTTGTTGGCCAAACCTTTGGTGGCATTAACTTGTAAAGATACACCGAATCCCCTCCCATGGTCTGAAGAGTGTCAGAAAAGTTTTTCCGAATTGCGCGATGCATTATGTTCGGCTCCTGTGACTACAGTAAGCTCTTTACATTGTATGTCCATGAGAAAGAAGGTTGTGCATTGTCAGTGTTGACACAGTTGTTCGGAAACAAGCAGCGTCCATGCGCGTATTTTCCATCAACTTTGGACCCGGTAGCTAAAGCATTGCCGAGTTGCTTAAGAGCCACAGCAGCAGCAGCAGTTTCTATTCGACAGTCTGCTGGTTTAGTCATGAATAATACATTGATTGTGATGGTTCCACATGCAGTGGACACGTTGTTAAACAGGACCAAGACACAGCACTTAACTACTGCTCGGTTTTCAGGTTACGAGTTGACACTGTTAGCGAGTCATGTGCACATAAAAAGATGCAACGCGCTTAACCCAGCTACGTTGTTGCCGATTGAAACAGAGTTAGATACTTCTGAACAGCATGATTGTTTCCTCAGAACAGAAGAAGAAACGAAAGGGAGAATAGATCTTAGTGACACTCCTCTTTCAAAGTGTGATGGTACCTTATGGGTGGATGGTTCATGCTTCAAGCTTCCGAATGGTGATACGACTGCAGCATATGCTGTTACGACTTTACATACGATTGTTGAAGCTGCACGTACCCCACATAATTCAGCTAAAGCAGCAGAGTTGATTGCACTTACAAGAGCGTGTGTGTTATCAAAAGGAATGAAAGTGACCATATATACTGACAGCCAGTATGCATTCGGTGTGGCCCATAGTTTTGGACGATTGTGAAAAGAACGTGGGTTCCTGACTTCGCATGGAACTAAGATTCAGCATGGTCAATTGGTGAATGAGCTCCTTGAATCACTTACTTTGCCATTGCAAGTTGCGATTGTAAAATGCAGTGCACACAAGAAGGTGACTGATGATGTTGGTCGTGGAAATGCCTTTGCTGATGAAGTCGCAAAATAAACAGCAAGGGATGTGATGAGTCGAATGTATGTTGAGGGCCCTGCAAGATGGATTGGTGAGTTGGGAATGTGTGAAGACACGATAGAGAGTGTGAAGTCTATTCAAGCTGAAGCTACAGAGAAAGAGTTGAATGTGTGGAGAGAGAGTACGGGTAAAATGGATGCGAATGGTTGTTGGGTTGAATTGTCAGAACATCAGAGATGGTTGTTACCCGATGCGTATGTGCTTGCAGTGGTTACAATGGCCCATGGAATGGCTCACATCAGTGTGAAAGGGATTTGTAAGTTGTTGGCTCCAGTATGGCAAAATGCTAGAATTCCTAAGTGTGCAGAGAATGTGGTCAAGAATTGCATGGTGTGTCTGAAATACAATCCTGGTAGGGGAACCCCAATTCCAGCTGGCCATTTTGCGCCTCCTACGTATCCGTTCGAGGTTTTGCAGCTAGATTTCATCCACATGGAAAGGTGCAACAATCTGAAATACGTACTCGTTGTTGTTTGTGCTTTTTCGAGATGGGTAGAAGCATATCCATTAAAGGACAACACTGCCTTGTCCACAGCTAAAGCCCTTGCCAAAGAATTCTTCCCTAGGTTTGGAATGCCGAGAATGGTCTGGAGTGACAATGGGAGTGAATTTGTGGGTCAAGAGATGAAGGAAGTATGTGAAGGGCTAGGTATCCATCAAAAATTCCACGCTGCAAATCACCCCAATCAGCTGGACTAGTAGAATGCTACAATGGCACGTTAAAACTAAAATTGGCCAAAATCCAAGCGAGCTCTGGTCTTAAATGGCCTGACGCTCTGCCTTTGGCACTCCTATCAACAAGAATGACTGTGCATTCGTGAGTGGGACTTAGTCCGTATGAAATAGTGTTCGGCCGTCCAGCCAACATATGGGGAGTGCCAAGGCCGACAAAATTCAGTGAGATCGAACACCCTGTACTGCTTGACTATTTGTACGAATTGACGGCTAAATTGCGTGTTTTACACCAACAGGTTCACGATACTCTGCCTCAGGTCTCTGAAGCTCCAGGACATCTGATCGATGCTGGATCCTGGGTGCTGGTCAAGAATTTCCAGCGAACAAAGAATGACCAGCCCCGGTGGACCGGCCCTCACCTAGTTCTTCTCTCAACAAGATCAGCCGTTCGAGTGGAAGGAAAGAAGAACTGGATCCACGGCGTACACTGCAAGAAGGTCCCTTTGCCTCTACCGTACGACCGGTGGGTCCAGGAGGGTGTAGCTGACTCTGAGACTGAAACTGTGCCTCGTTTTCTACCTTTCAGTGATGCACGCATAAAAGGAACAATTTCTGAAAAAGATGTGACAATCTCTTGCAAGAAGCTGTGCCACCATCAAATCGATTGGACACTACAGAGCCTGAACTCCTGTTTCAAGACCAGACAGTATCTGGGAAGCAACGCTATAATCTGAGGCCGAGAACTGTGGACAAATAAAATTTTCATTTTCTTTGCTAAATTTTGAAAGTGCAGCTCTCTCATCTGAGAAACTTTTTATTTTTGTTTTTCGAACCACCATCCGGGTTCAGCTGTAGGGTCGCGGTTGCCTAAGTCTTTGGGGTGCAGCTGAAGACGTTAGGTCGACAGTTCTGGTTGGTCTAAGGGAGTTGCCCTGGACTGACAGAAGCATCCCTTAGCATAGAACACCCTACCATCGCGAGCAGCATTTTAGAGAGGATGGAGTTTTTCGAGATGGAGAGACCTGCCAAACAAATTAACTTTAAGACTACAATTTCAGAATGATGACCAATAAACGTTTTTTGATATTGTGCATTTTCATGTTGTTCAGTGTTATGATGTTTTTAATGGGATATGTTTTATTCTCTTTTCGAGTGACATTTGCACCCACTACATCGCCCATACCTCCTCCTACTGTTTCCTCGCATTCTTTCCACCCTTTTCCTGAACATGAATCCGCTAGGAGATTAGAGTGTATTAATAACTCCTTCGTTCAGCTTTTGCACCAACACCAACTAGTAATGAAAACGACTAACTGTTGGGTGTGTGGTCTTGTGCCTCACACAACGGATAAAGGTATCCCTTATCTGGTCCTGCCTTTCAGCCATAATGGTTCTCTGTGGGCATACAGAACGATGTTCATCTACGCACATGAAGTCTACCCCCTACGTTCTGAAAAAGATAATCCTAAGAATAGTGCTCTAGTTAAGGGTGTAGTAGATATGATTAGGGAAGATACTTCCTATGAGACTATCCCAAGAGATGAGACACTAGCATACATTGGATGGAACGTGACCGGATATGGAGTTACTCTGGGTGAGAAACAGCGAGCTAAGAGATCCTCCCCGATTTGGATTGTACCCAATCAGGGTCACCTATGTCTGCAAGGTAATGGCAAGAATCCCAGAGCTCAGTTAGGGAAGAGTACCTGCACTGAAACGTACGTTTTTGCGTCTCAGACTTCCCCTGCGTTCTTAGCAGCTAAGGGTACCTATTTCATCTGCCATGACAGAGCCTATACATGGTTGCCCCCTGACTTTTCGGGCACATGTTTTGTTTCGTTCCTGTTGCCTCCCACCTACACCGCTGCGGCAGATCATCACAAGACAAGGATAGTTAGAGGTGTCTTCAGTGAAGAAGACACTGCAGGACAAGAATTGGGAGACTTTTTTAAGGGTTTTCTGCCGTTTTGGGGACCCATGGTTAACAGCAGGAACATAAGGCAATTGACAAGGGTGATTGAATCCACCATAGTTGAAACTACCGGTGCCCTTAGTAACTTGACCGCTGAGCTCCAGTCGGACCGTCTTATGACCCTTCAGAACAGGGTCGTGTTAGACGTCATACTTGCAGACCGAGGTGGGGTATGTAGAGTGATCCAATCGAGTTGCTGTGTTTTCATCCCAGATAACGCTCCAACAGTGTACCAGGCCATCTCAAAATTACATAAGATCTCTGAATCTATTCACGTGGATAAAGGAGATTGGTCATTGATGGGGTGGCTTTGGGAACTGATATCCGCCTGGGGATGGAAGATTCTGATGGTCATTGGGATGATCTTAGCCATTCTTTTCCTGTTCTGTCTATGCATACAGTGTGCTCCTGCTATATGTGGCCTCTGTGCTACATCGTGTGTAAGGAAACCTGTATCGAGGGACATGCTAAGTAATAGGATGATGCTACAGCAACATCTCAATGATTTTAGGAATACAGACCTGGACTCAGATTAGCATGAGTATAGGTTATTGCCTATGTAAGGGCAAAAGGAGGTTCTGTGGTACTGAAAATGTTGGACCTGTGTTATAAACATCGTCGTATCATGACGGTTTTGATATCAGCAGACCGAAAATGGCCAGTATACCATGCACAAGCATTTTCGTCATATTCGAGTGACGATTTCACCCTGAAAACGTCATTTTTGTCCAGAACCCTTGGGTTCCATTTTGTGTACGGCAGCCATTTTGTGATTGCCCTCACATAGGCCGGTGACTAAGGCCAAAACATGATTCTGAAGGACACGTACACCCTTGCTGACTTCCCTGCGACCTGGGCAAGCAGACTCCACTGCCCAAGGCCAAACCTGTTTGGGCAGTTCCTCTCCCAGTGGCCGGTCGAGATAGCATCAAGGCACAACATGCCATAAACTTTTCATCGCACACAAACCCTTCCTAATCTTACACACACCTGCCCCTGTTTCCTTCTTTATGACTTGCTTTATGAGGAGGAGGTGCCCGTTTTTATTGGGGTTTCGTTGATATCTGATGAAAATACTGGGCCTTGCCAGGTAATTGATTGTGGGCTGAACAAACTGAAATGTGGGATTGTCATCATGACTCTGCTTTTTCTTTGTAGTGAAAATATGTGAATGGTCAACTGTAAAATTAGGAATGTTTGCCTGAAGCATAATATTTTGTATAAAAAGAGAAGGCTGGCTTTGTAAGATGGAGCAGTCTCCTGAGAATATACACTGTGTTGTACTTCTAGGACGCCTGTTACTTGGTTGCAGCCAATAAACTCGATCTTTGACTTCACCTAGAAGACTCTGAGTTTCTGTGTCTGAAACAGGAAGGACCCGAAGTCATAGGGTGTGTCCCTGGCACCGCTGGGTTACCGGTTCAGTACCTGTTCTGAAAAACCCAGTACTTCAAGATGTTTATTTAACATAAAGGTCGTAGTTCTTGGAAATACAGATTAATTATTTAATCCTTATAGGTCTAGTAGGTCATGGTAAACTGGGTGATAATAACAGCTGGGATTTACTGCAGTATGGAGTCATGAAACTGTGGTAGGTTGCACCCCATAAAAAATAGACATTATATTTGTATTAGAAGCCATATCTAGAAATTGATGCAACTTCAGACAGTCAACACCATGGCAGAATTATTCTTTTAATGCTGCTCGATTTTTTTTTTAGAACAAAAATTGATGATCACTTGTACAAATATGAAATTCACTTAATGAGAAAAATGAAAAAGAAACTTATGCAGAAATTCAAATATAGGATTTACTAAAGGAAGCAACTGAAAACTAAATAATAACCTACTATATGTGAATAACTCGTGATGAATAATCGGTGTCTGAAGTAACCAATGGGATCGAGGGAGGGATGTGAGAATGGCCAGGGATTCCGTTTGTGGGCGAGCTGGGTCAGTTTGCCACCAGTGGAAGGCCCAAAAGCTGACTGAAGATTGGTTAAACAGACGTATTCTCAACTGAACATTTCAATTATGAATCAGGCCATATTGAAAGAAGACTGTTTTCAAAGTTTGTGTGCTTAAATGAAAGATGCTGCATGTGTTCACCTTAAATGGCACATAGGCGTTATGGCCATGCAGTGACGACGAAATGTATTGTATTGTATTGTAATTACCTTTATATAGCGCTTACTACCCCTGAGGAGACGTCGAAGCACTTTTTCAGCAAGTAACACACTACTATGGAACTCATAAGGGATTAGTGTTGAATTAGTATAGTAAAATATGAAATTAATTTGGATATGTTAGTCTGTTATTTGGATTGAGAAGATAAGTGGAGGGATAAAAGAGGAAACAGGTTTGCACTTTTATAGCGCTACCCCTGATGAGGTGTTGAAGCACTTTAAGACGAGTAGCTCCTGAATCCCTCTGTGATACAGAAGTGTGGATCTAGTGCAGGGGGTGGGTGCATTGAAAATACAGCGCAGAAATGTCCCCTTGTGAGCTGTGGTACCCTGTTCACCAGTGCTTGCAGAGGGCATATGATTTCATTTCTACCTACTGATTAGGAAAATACATGAATCATTTATATTTTCCTGGATGGGTCTCTTTATATTTTCTAATGCAATGAGCAGGACAATTGATATTCACCCACATAGCTTATGGGAAACCATAAATGAGAAAAAGTCAATCATACGCTCAATAATTTGTCTTTATTAGAGATGGTGCAGACTGAGTAGCTGGAATTCCAGATGCAGAACTGACAGGTAACTAGGCAGACGGCTTTGGATTCTCAGACGGCTTCCTGAGAAGGAACGTTTTAACCCAGCCTGCTTGACTGGCACTTTGATGTTCTACTGCTTCTACTGGTTCTCCACCAACGGTTGATTTTGGCTGGAGTTGGGGCACTCCTATAACTCATCAAACATTTCCTGCAATTGGATTACTAGGTGCTTTAACTATATCCTGGGTGTGGGGATAGAGTGCGTCACTATTCCTGTCACTGGTGTGGGCTACACAGAGCTCAGTGGTTGTTCACCAATGCTTGATGTTTTGAGGTTGAATAGTCAACAGTCTATCTACATCTCCTGGTGATGTGTAGCATGGCACAGGCTCTCTTCTGAGATGCAGGACTTATTGTTCAGGCATTGATAAAGATTACATGGAACAGTCAACAGCAGCATTAGGGAAGGCAAGTCTAGCTTTAGCGGGGTTACAGGATGAGTTATAGTTAGGAAGAGGTGGTCAACATGCCAGCTCCTCACTCTGGAATGCACCTTGAGTAATGGGATCCATACAGGTCTTCAGTATGGGCCGGCGTTAGCACTGGTGATCCCCAGTGCCACTATGTTTGTTGGTGCCCCCCAATGACCTCCTTCTCCATGAATTCCCTCACTGCCGCCATTTAACAGTAACCTGTCACCTACATACCTACTCTCTTTCACATGTTGTTCTTTTAGTTTAAAGCGCTACTCATACCAGTGTTGGGAGTGGGAGCACTTTACATCACACACATGTTACAAAGAGACAATGAATCACACATGTAAATCAGTGTATAGAAAATGTTACATCAGAAAGAGAACTACAAGGTATAGGAGTCACAAGTCATCCATATTGGTAGGCAGTATACTTTTAAGAGTGCTTGATCTGGAGGAGCACAAATTACTAATAAGAATTGATTTCAACCCAAAGATACCCTTTTTGCAACATTAGAATAATAAAAGATTCGGGGGAAAAAATCATAACGCTCTAATGTATACGTTGCAGTTTTCATGCAGCTCTTTGATGATAGTTAATAGCTCACTGTTCTAAATTAGGATTTATTTATTAATTGCAGGTAAGAAAAGGATCTCTCAGACAATAGCAGTAACCCACTGAACTATTTACAATATACATACTTCTGTCATCAGCATGGTACACATGCTTTGCTGCCGGCATATTAACCCTCTGAGCTACTTTATGATTAAGGCTTCCTGTTTTGCTTTTTTACTGATTTTTGCAGTTAAATACAGATAGAAAAACAATATTTTCCCATCTGTATAAATTTAAAAATGCGGATAAGAATGAATGGATATTAGGTTGTTTTATCAGTGATTCTAAATGCTGTCAGTCATGACTGCCAGGCTAATAGCGGAGTGGATTACCATGTAAGGAGGTTAAAAAAGAAAGGTTTTTTTAGTAATTAGGCTTAACAAGCAATAGATATGCGCAATGTGATACCAAAATTTACAATTTGTCATATAAGTAAATTGATTTATCCTATGTGGGTGTTCGTATTAGTGAAACCTGTCAGGCATTCAAGTATGAGTGGGCATTTATCAGTTAAATAAATGCCAAAATATACTAATTTCAGATTCGTTTTTTTTTTACAAATCCCAAAATAAATATGGATTAATACAGATAAAACTAACAAAGAATAAATATGGATAAATACAGATGGAAATGTACAAAAAAAATACCTTAAAACCAGAAGCCCTATTTTTGATGAGTCAAAATTTTCACTAGACAAAACTTGATCTCTCACCATTAGGTCAGCTAATCACCATTGTTGTCTTGACTTTTTTATTGTTGCCTAAAAACTGCTGGAGGCAAGGAACGCTGTAGCAGGTGCTTTTAAATCCACAATATATTTGACAATGCAGTTCTCCCTGAAGTCAGCGCCCAGTGCGGTGGCACTCATCACACCGCACTAGAATTTTCTAAGCAGCTCCAACTTATAAAGTAAATCACAGTTCAGTGCATCCTTGCACTTTCAAAGGTCTAGGCAGGGTCTTGTGTGATCTACTCAGAGATGTGCCTTGCATTTTAGGAGCCTCAGTTCAGGTTAACCTTCTAGGAACTCTCCAGGTGGGAACAGCTGCGGTCGGTAGGGGAGTACCTGCCGGGGCTGTGACGTAGGGAGGGGGAGGGACAGCATGGGGGTTAGTAATGTATGGATAATGGAGGTTTGCAGGTAAGTAAACTTTTAAATAAATCAAACAAATTTTGTTGCGCGCACTGCATTCCATTTGGGGATGCAGTGCGTGCAACGAAATTCGTTTGATTTATTTAAATGTTTACTTACCTGCAAACCTCCATGATCCATACATTACTAACCTCCACCCTGTCCCTCCCCACGTCACCGCCCGGCAGGTAATCACCTACCGACCGCAGCTAGTTGGGAAACCAGGTAAGGTAAGTTATCGGATGTTTACAGAACAACTCTCACCCTCAGTAGTATATTGACATGCAAAACCCAAGACTTTAACCATTTTATCAACATGCCACAAAAAGCACTAGCTAGGAGGGTGTTAGATAATGGAAACGTCTCTTTTTATAATGCACCTGTGGTGCAATTCGGTGCTCCATATTTACAAGGACACGTTAAGCCACCCTGCATGACTTTTCATGTCCTTGTAAATATGTCCACTTTACACACAGCCCTGTGTGTGAAAAGGGTGTGCCAAGGGGGTTGTAGTGGGTGTTCCCATGCAACACCCATGGATTCTTCCGCATTCTCAGATTTATAAGGTTTTGTGAACCTGTGAATACGTCAGAATCCTTTGCCTCCCCAGGGGAGGCGTAAGGATGTGCAACAAGGAGAAATACTTTTATTTCTCCTCGGTTTTCCTCTTTCTATGCATGCTGCATCCTGCAGCTCGCATAGAAACTGAAAAACACCTCTCGTCTCCACAATGCATGGCAGCCAATTGTGCGCCAGCGCAGGGGAGAGTTCAGGGATCCGTCATATTGTTCTAAATTACATATCCCTTTGCTTCTGAAGTAACGCAGCGCAGATAAATGGCTTGCGACACCGCGCTGCGTTACTTCATTGTAAATATGGCACTCTATCTTTAAAAGTTCTGGAATTTGAATATATTGGAGTCAATGCAAAGGAAAGTGGGTGAAGAATTCCAGGTTATAGCTTCTGCCCTAGAAATAGCCCAGCTGCCATGTGCCTTTAGGGGTAAATTTGAAACAGCAAGAAGAAATGTTCCTTTAGATCTCTGCACACAGTCAAAATGATGATTCAGACGACGATTCAGTGGTTGTTGAGTACAACTTTGCAAATACAGTGAAATGACAAATACATATGTGTAATATCTTCAGACTGGCTAAAACAAAGGGACTACAGGAAGAGGCAGTCGGAGAAGAGATGAGCATGCCATTCTTACGGTAGTGTGAATGATCAGTAGCAGCTGGCATGCACACTTCATATGGTTGCATCAAAAATGACTGATGACTGTGTGTAATGTTGCTAAGTATTTCCCAAAAAATCAGCCCTGAGTCTCTCGACTTCAATTAACAAAGTGGGAAAGGAAGGTAACTTCTTTGGGTGCACATACCTCCACAGAATTTTCAAGTCGCTGCCAACATGCCAAGGCTAGGTCTGAAGGGCCCATGTGGGCTATCCTCTTAAGGACTAATTATGAAGAGACCTTGTAAGGATCATCTCTGTCGCAAGAGGTGACCGTCAGAAACAATCTGCAGTTTAAGAAGTTCCTAGTGATTAGGAAAATATAAAACCTTGCCAAAAACCAAAAAACCCACTGGGGAGTTGGGCAGCAAGAGAAATGAATGCCAGGGAAGGCAGTTGCACAGTCAATTGGGCAATTACTTCTTCTTCCTATCCAAAACATCAGATGTTTTTTTGCACCAGCTTTCCCCTCATTTTGCTCATTATGAGAGACAGGAAATTTTCATGCATATTTAAAAACTTCAGAGAAATGTATGCTATTCCCCTCTTCATCAAAATTTTTGGTTGTGCTTAATCATGATCTTCTGGAAGAACACACCATCATGGGATTCCACCTGGTGGCCAACAGAGCTAGGACCAACATGCTAAGAACCTCTAGATCATCATCAATATCAAACTTGACAAGACCACCCAAGTTAAAATGTCATGCTTCCATACCCTGAAGAAGCTGAGGAAGATTTTGAAATGGCTCCCAATCATCACCCAGAAAGCAGTCATCCCCAGAAAGCTGCAAACCATTCAGAACCTAGCATCCAGAATCGCTCTCGCGACCTCCGATGATGCACTCTCATCACACCACGCCCAAAGGTGGTCCATTGGCTCTCCATTCACAAACGATCACAATTCAGACTCCTCACCCACCTTTTTAAAGCACTATATAGCACTGGTTCAGCATACCCCAACAATCACATCTCCTTTCACAAACCGTTCAGACACCTCCGCTCGTTCAGATTCCCATTTGCACAAAGCCCACATATATGGAATACCATATCTCGGAGTCTTCTCCTACAGCACTCCTACAGCATGGAACAACCTACCTCTACAAATGCGAGCCTCCTCCTCACTTCTTAATTTCTGCAAGAAGCTGCAGACCTTGCTTTTCAAGTAGTCTCACTAGGCCCTAGGTGTGTCCAGACCCACATCTGCTCAGCTCCAGGATACCCTTTTAAATGATAGTGAGCTCTACAAATTTGCATATATAACATCACATAACACCACATGAACTTTGCATTTGTAAAGCACACCTCAAGAGGCATCTAGAAGCAGCACATAAACAAAAGGAAACAACCTGTCCCTCCAGAAAAATAAACACTTAAGATTGGGTGAACAGCTATGTTTTCAGAAGCTTTCTGAAAGTAGCAAGGTTTGCAGCTTGTTTTAGAGCATGCAGAAAATTGTTCCATTCCTTTGCACCGAGAACAACTATAGATGACTCCTCCAAGGTTTGTAACTTAAACTTTGGTATAGATAGCAGATTATTACAGGCAGATTTAGGTGTACTAGGTGGATGGTAGGGCACATAATGATCAGAGAGGAATTTAGGACCAATTTGTTAATAGGCCCGTGTTAGAAATGGGATTATAGTTGGCTATGGTATGCACCTAAGTCAAGCAAAACCCACCCCTGTATTCAGGGTAAGTGAGTTACATACCAAAGATAACCTATGCTTACCCTCTGGTAGCTTGGCGCAATGTAGGCAGGCTTATCATCAGAGGCAATGTGTAAAGCGTTTACGCAACACAGTTACACAGAAATACAATGAACACACCATAAAAGAAACTTCAAACATGGTTATATAAAATATATAGAGTATATTGTACATAAAACGTAGGCCAAACCAACATAAATCATAAATACTGTGCATATGTAAATCCCGAGATAATACTCATTATCCTGTAAATGCGGACGAAACTACATATATTATAACCTCGAGAAATCTAATGCAACAGTTTGTGAAAAAGAACACATGAACCAAATAGTACTTTTGCCAGGATGGCTGTAGGAATAAACATCCACATGAATTGCCATAATATGCCGAACACAGATATAGTTATAGCAGTCATATCACATAACTTGCAGAGAAGAACTTGGCCATGGAGCATCTGTGCTTCTCGTAGATTGTATACGGTACTTCTGTGAGCCCTGGTGAAATGATGAGCCCCTCTTGAATAACTGTGAGCACATCACTTGCACAATTATTAGAGGCTCCAAGGTAGCCCAAATAACTATACCCGTCAAGATCAACCCCTGGACTCTTCAGAGGAATTGTGGTGTTGCTGCTGCGCTCCTGCTCCTCTTGGTAAGGACCAGGGGCTGGAAACCGATGGTGTAGATAGGTGCACTGTGCTGCCAAAGTGACCCACAATTCCTCTGTGACCTGCCCGTACCTCTAATGAACAGGAGGCTAGACAACATGTCCTTGGAGAACACTGAGACACACAGGCAGAAGTAGGCAGGCCAGCACATTCAGGTCCTTAGCAGAGTGGCCATCCCTCCAGCCGCTGAGGGTAGGAGCGTTGAGGCGTTGGGACCAGGTGAAAGGGTATTTCGAGAGACGACCATGAGGGAAAATTAAGTATTTATCATTGGCAGGTTCTCGTGTCTTTCGGATCCGATGTTTGGTTTTTCAACAGCATCCTGCTCCTGTTTGATGCTATGGTAGTTCTCTGGAGATCATTGTCCTCAACATTGATGGGGAGCGTCAGAGCTTTCAGCCGGACAAACCAGAGTGGTTAGGCCAGTGGTTCCCAAACTTTTTTGACCCGTGGCTCCCTTGACCTAATTGGCAATCGGCCGGGGCCTCCCACCATTTTTTTACCGGTGGGTGGGTGGGGGAGGATGTAAGCCCGACCTTGGGAGTACTTCCTGTTTGTCTTCCTTAAATTAATTGGGATGCAATGAAGGTATTATAATCATATTTGTAACAAAATAAAAGAACAGTTGTTTAATAAAAACTAAATCTGAGACCCACATCTGCTTCTCTGTTTTAGAGTTCTTTTTCACCTCTGTCTCTAGCGATTTGCCTTTCTTTCACCTCTTTTCAGTTTTGCCTTTTTGTGCTTTTGCATTCTCCTCTTGCCACTTTCACGCTTTTGCCCCTTTTGTCACCTTTAAGGCTGTGGTTTCCAAACTGTGATCAGCATTTCACCAGCATTATCTTTACTTTAAAAATGGAGCTCGTTAGAAATCAGACATAAAATATAAGCCAAGCCAAGGCCTTCTCTCAGAGAGAAGAAGGCCTTGGCTTGGCTTATATTTTATGTCTGATTTCTATTGTGCTCCGTTTTTACAGTAAAAATAATGCTGGTGATACGGGTGTAAAGCGAAGGTTGGGCAGAAGATCGGCATGGCTGTTAGTAGGACGAACCTCTGCTTTTAGTACCCACAAATGTAGAACTTGTTTTGCTATACCTCTCTCATTCGAGTGTGTGGCTTTAAACTTTTATATAGCACCCAGCTTGATTCTAATTTAATCTTGGAGCTGACTGTACTGCCCTCCATATGAATACAGGGAATTAACCACCCTTCTGCTCTCAATAGCCATGCATTCAGCCTGTGCCTGCCTATGATGTGTAATGCCTTGCTTCTGGGTCTGGCACATGAGGCTAAAAAGGTCTGATCAGCTCGCTCAGTGATGTTAGATTACAGGTGAACAACCTTTACAACGCAACTTTTACCACACAGTGCCTTTACGACGCAACTTTTACAACGCAAACCATTACAACGCATTGCGCTGGGGGGCGCTCTAGGATAGGGAATAGATTTAATTTACTATCCTAAACCTTCCCTAGTGTCCACGGGGACTGGAGTTGGAATAGTACATTAAATAATTCACTATCCAACACCCAAAAGCACTATGCATTAAGTCAAGTCAAGTCAAGTTAAGTTAGAAATTTGTATAGTGCGCTACTCACCCAGAGGGTCTCAAGGCGCTTAAGGAAGAGGGGTTCGCTACTGATCAAACAGCCAGGTTTTGAGTTGCTTTCTGAAGAAGAGGTGGTTCTGTGTGAGACGGAGGTGGGTGGGGAGGGAGTTCCAGGTCTTGGCCGCCAAGTAGGATAAGGATCTTCCTCCCATGCTGACTTTTCGGATGCGTGGAATTGCGGCGAGGGCTTGGTTGGACGAACGTAGTTGGCAGGTGGTTGTGTAAAAGGTTAGGCGAGTGTCGAGGTATCTAGGTCCTAGGTCGTGGAGGGTATTGTGTGCGTGGGTGAGGAGACGGAATGTGATTCTCTTGTTGACGGGAAGCCAGTGCAGGTCTCTCAGGTTACCGGATATGTGGTTGTGGCGAGGTATGTCTAGGATGAGTCGAGCGGAGGCGTTTTGAATGCGTTGAAGTCTTTTCTGCAATTTGGCTGTGGTTCCGGCATAGAGGGTGTTTCCGTAGTCCAGTCGGCTGGTGACAAGTGCTTGGGTGACCGTCTTCCTTGTTTCGGTGGGGATCCATCGAAAGATCTTTCGGAGCATGCGTAGGATGTTAAAACATGATGATGAGACGGCGTTGACTTGTCTGGTCATCGAGAGGGAGGAGTCTAGGATGAATCCCAAGTTGCGAGCATGGTCCTTTGGTTTGGGTGCGCTGCCTAGTGACGGGGGCCACCATGAGTCATCCCAGGCAGAGGGGGATGATCCTAGGATGAGTACTTCCGTCTTGTCGGAGTTCAGTTTTAGGCGGCTGTTCTTCATCCATTCGGCTACGTCTTTCATCCCTTCGTGTAGGTTGGTTTTGGCGGTGTTTGGGTCTTTGGTAAGGGAGAGGATCATCTGGGTGTCGTCTGCGTAGGAGATGATGTTGAGGTTGTATTGGCGTGCAGTGGATGCGAGGGGACTCATGTAGATGTTGAAGAGGGTGGGGCTGAGCGATGATCCTTGTGGAACGCCGCATATGACTTCAGTGGCCTCTGATCTGAAAGGGGGGAGGCGGACTCTCTGGGTTCTCCCGGCGAGGAAAGAGATGATCCAATCCAATGCCTTATCTTGTATCCCGACGTTCCTGAGGCGTTGTACAAGTGTGCGGTGGCAGACCGTGTCGAACGCTGCGGAAAGGTCCAGGAGGATGAGGGCCGCAGTTTCCCCGTTGTCGAGCAGTGTCCGGATGTCGTCTGTGGCTGCGATGAGGGCGGTTTCGGTGCTGTGGTTGGCTCGGAAGCCAGATTGTGAGGGGTCGAGGGAGTTGTTAGACTCAAGGAAGGCGGCGAGCTGACTGTTGACGGTCTTGTCTATGACTTTGGCGGAGAACGGGAGGAGCGAGATGGGGCGGTAGTTCTTAAGTTCGGTGGGGTCTGCTGTAGGTTTCTTCAGGAGGGCGCTGAGCTCGGCATGTTTCCAGCTTTCTGGGAAGGTAGCGGTGTTGAAGGAGCAGTTGATGATGTCCCGGAGTTGGGGTGCAATGTAATGTAATGTAATGGTAATGTAATGTAATGGTTGGCGATGTAAAAACCGCGTTGTAAAGGCATGCGATGTAAAAGCATGCGTTGTAATGTCATACATCCTAGATTACATTTTTGCAAGTCACTCTTGCACTTTCTAGCCTCAGAATTTGTCTTTGTTTCTGTTTCATCAGATGATCTCCATTGAAGCCCGGGGTAAGAACTGCTAGGAATGTGGTGCTTGTCTCTGCTTGCACAGCTTGTGCAAAGTTGTGGTGCTGGGGATTCCCTTGTCTCTCCTCTCTGATTTATAGATATATGTATTTTTCCTAATAAACACTCTGCTTATGGCATTTTGGGAAAACAGTATCCAAATAATCTTATACAGAGATTAAAAACAGAAAACATACAATCAGCAAGACAATCATATGGCAAGGTGTGAAAATATGCTACAGAGTCTCTTGTTATCAGACATTCATTTCCAGGTGAGGCAAAATATGCTGCTTCCTTAATCGATATCCAATGCCCAGAGTTTTAAAGGATGGTATGGAAGCATTTGCAACACATAACAGTGACTTCGACCAGACATATTAATTCTGCAAAAAAGGTAGATCTATCTATTTATCTATCTATCTACCTACTTACCTACCTATCTATCTATCTACCTATCTGTCCATCCTTCCGTCTGGAAGCTCGAAAGAGATGAGTCAATAAAAAATCGGGGCTTGAAATTCTGTAAAGTACTGCAAAGAATGAAAAGCCCCAAAGCATCAGCGACCTGGAGGCCATTAATAGCAAGCTTATGCCAACTTTGAAGTAGGAAGTGCAGAGGTTTAGAGATTGCCTGGAGACTCGGCTGGACCAGGCCCAACACAAATGCTTCTGTTCAGTTTTTGCCCTTCCAAACTGCCGCCCTGCTTGTGGTTAGTATTTAAAGTATCCAGGCAAAGCCCGATGCTAAAAGCACACTATTGGCATACAGCTCCAAAGTCAAGAGCGAAACATAAGAAAATAAATACCGGAGAACTTCATTTAAAAAATCTTGAAGGCTCAAGACCTCCGGGTAAGCGCACTGCCAGCTAAAACACCATGAATCATCATGAAACAGGCAAAATGAATAAAGAGACCACGTCACATTCTCCGCAGCAAAGATGCACAGACAAATGGCAACACTGAACCCAGAAAACGTAAGCACCGTCCTAGAACACGCCTGTTCCCATTAAATGTAAAACACAAACAAATACTAACTGACACCAGAGCAGTGTGAAAGATGCCATCCATCTCTAAAGTACATACTTGGGGTCGCACAAGCAAAGGGTATGGGTGTGTTGTAAAAACGTTACAAATCAACACCAACTGCCCTTTTAACTTACCTTACATGGGAAGAGGGTCCTACGGCAGAAGACTGTAGGCTGGAGAGGATATATGACGGTACCACGCGTACTTTTACAACGCGTACCGTTACAACGCTACTTTTACCACGCAAGTCGTTACAACGACTTGCGTGGAGGGGGGCTGGATAGTAAATTTTTTTATTTACTATTCCAACTCCAGTCCCCGTGGACTCTAGGGAAAGGAGTTGGATAGTAAATTAAACTATTTACTATCCTGGAGCACCCCCCAGCGCAAGTTGTGGTAACGACTTGCGTGGTAAAAGTAGCGTGGTAACGGTACCGCGTTGTAAAAAATGCATGGTTACCGTTGTATACCGGCTGGAGAGGACGGCGGGCACAGAAGACGGCACAAGTAACTTCCCCTCGGCTTGAGCTGCTTATGGCAATCGTATGGCCCGTAATGGAGACTACCTCCGATGCCTGTAAAATGCACGTACGACGCATATATGTACGCATGTATGGCGGGCAATGGCGGCAGTGCGTCCTTGGGACAAACCATGTCCCCGGTTTTTGCAGGTGGGATGTATTTTGGCGGAGGCTGCTTCACTTTTCCCCATTGTGGTCGTGGTGCCCCTGGTTCCTTGTTACGGCGCACCGGGGTGCCGCGGCGCACAGTTTGGGAACCATGGGGTTAGGTCAATTCTCAACTTGCCAGGGACGGCTTGACTCTTGACATCAAGCTGATCTTCTCCTGGATCTTTTTATCAGACTTTGACTAAAAGTTCCCAAACTTTCAGACCTTCTTCTGAAACGTTTTTCAGTGGATGAGAAAGTGTCCAACAGCACCAGCCAAGGGTTCAGAAGCTCTGTTTGGCCTCTTGGGGTCTGGGACTCAATCTCCCACAATGTACCTAGTCAGTACCGTAAAATCCAGGTCTTACACTGGGCATCCTATGTGTGGATTCCCCAGACTCTTTACCTCAAGCGCCTGTATTTATGATGCTGTGCTGGATTTCGTTTTTGCAGGCTTAGATGCTTTGGGTACTTTGCCACGGTTGAGCAGCATCAAAGTGCAAGTGTTGCCTGTGTAAATTGTTATCATGATTGGTTATCCATGATTGGCATATTTGATTTACTGGTAAGACCCTAGTAAAGTACACTGAGTGTGCCCAGGGCTTGTAAATCAAATGCTGCTAATGGGCCTGCAGCACTGATTGTGCCACCCACACAAGTAGCCTTTCAAATGTACCTAAGACCTTCCACTGGTGTGTCTGCGCACCCAGGTCTCAACTGCCATGTCGATCTGGCCAGTGCACCCACTTGCCAGGCCCTAACCCTCCCTTTTCTTACATGTAAGGCACCCCTCAGGTAGGCCCAAGTTACCCCCATGAGCAGGGTGCAGGGAGCAGTGTATGTGAAAGATAGGACATGATTGGTGTGTGTGACATGTCCTGATAGTGAAATACTGTGCATTTCATTATTCACTATTGAAAGGCTATCTGCACCATAGGCTAACATGGGAGTTACTTTGTAATGTCATACAAGTATAACTTCCATTGTGACAAGATAGAGAAGTGGAGTTTAGGCTCTCTAAACTCAGAATATAATCACACATCTTTTTAGGGAGATGGTTTTTAAATTGTATGTTTGAAAATGTCACTTTTGGAAAGTAGGCATGTTCTTATTTGAGCCATTCTGTGTGCCTCTGCTTTGTGTTTATTGACTCTGGTTCTGGAGTGACAGGGGCATGGGATGTGCATTCACTATAGACAGCCACCGGGGGGAGCGGGCTGAGGTGTGTCCTGCCTTTCCTGTGTGACTCAGTGCATTGCTGAATAGATCTTGGCTGAATTTAGAGTGGTGGGAGGAGTTTCTCTACACCTTAATAGGCATTGTCTTTTCTGCCCAATGCTATGTCCTATTTCTGTAGTGAAGATGGGCCAGAGAGGACAAAACTGGTTTGGACTGGTCTCAGAGACCCTTGTCACATAGAGAACAAAGACAAATGGGGTATAAATAGTGGACCTTAAACCCCAGATAATTAGATAACTTCTGGATTCAAGAGGAACTTTTCGTCAAATAGAAGTGCTGAAGAGCTGCCCCTTTGCTCTGTGCTTTGCTGTGTTGGCCTGCAGTTGCTGCTTTTGCTAAGGAAGAGGACAAAGACTGACTGGAATTTTTCTGCGAACCTGCTTGAAGCAGAATCTCCAAGGGCTTGTGTGTGCTGGCCTCATGTTCTGAAGTCTCAGGGATACAAAGGTTTCACCACCAGTTCTCCTAAACTACACTACTGGGAGTTATGACCTGCCAGGAGTTGGCAATTCCAGTTCTGGGCCTCTGAAGGTTGTTCCAGCTAAAACTTGAAGAAAGCAAGAAAGACAACTCCAACGCCATCAGCTCCACTGCCATTGATGCCGCAGCCTACACCAAGGCCAGGGTCACCGCTCTTGAAGTGCATGATGCACTGCCCCACCTGCATGCAGCTCTGATGCCCTTCAATGCCTTCCCGACACCAGCCCTCGTACCAACACTGTCACAGCGCCTGCGTCCTATTAACGCGGGACAATACCTGATGAGGGTGACTTCACAAACTCTTCGCCTTCTCATCCCATCGCCTCACAGATACCGACATCTCACCACTGACGCAGCTAAATTCCCCTGTTCAGGCCTCAATACGTCGCCTCCTTGCTAACACCATTCCTCGCCTATACCGTGGCAGCCAGGGAACCGGACTCGGACACAGCACCGACGCCTCACCTCCACAACGATGTGCATCGTCCAAAGACTTAGTTTCAAGGTACTGTTGTTTGGGGGTCGTGTAACCATACTTTGGATTTATGCCTGTCACGACGTTGTAATAGCCCTAGGTGGAGCTATATGTTTCTACAAGTGCTATTTCTGCAAGTAACTGTTTTTAAGTGATATTTTGAGATATGTATGTTGGGCTTTTTGTCATTTCGGTCTTGTTTGGTTTAGGTAAAGATACTTAATTTTTCCAAACTGGTTTGGTGTTTCTTTTGTGGTGTTTTTCATTGTGTTATTGTTTGTTTTGAGTACAAATACTTTACACATTGCCTTTGGGATAAGCCTGTCTGCTCGTGTTATCGGGTGTTATCCAAAGTGTGTATCCTGTTTACCCTGACGAGAAGCAAGGGTCCCTACTTGGACAAAGGTACATACCTCTGCCAACTAGAGACCCCCATTTCTAACACTAGGTGATGCTGGTCAGCTGGAGTAGTCCTTTCAGTGGATGTTGCAGGCAGCTTCTTCTAGCACTATTTTAACTGTTTCTGCTTAGGGAGTCCACTCCTTATCTTTAAAGACAGGCACAGTCCTTCATGTGTGGAGCCTTGAGAGTGCAGCAGGTGCAGTCCTTTGTGGTGCGGTACATTGGTCCAGTATGGCAGTCCTTCTTCTCCAGATGTTTCAGACAGGGATCTGAGGGGCTCCAGCAGATTTCATATTTGTTCTCCATTTTGGGCTGGCAAGAGGAGGAAGTGCATCCCAATTAATGTGGTTCAAGTTGCCTCCTTCTGCTAACCACATTTTGGGAAGTGTGGCTCATTTATAACCCACAATGCACAGTTCGCCAAAAATCAAAATGAAGAAAATCCCTCATTGGAGTGTTTATCTGGCTAGCCCAACCCACAGTTGTGACTAATACTTCCCTACACTCCCCTTCCAGACCCTCTCCTAATCTACTTAGGGGGACTCCTATCTGGCTGGGGATCAAGGAAGTGGGGGTGGCCTGGGTTCTGTGACATCTGTTCGTCTACCAATGAAGCTCACTTAATCTCCCAGCCCCCTTCCAGTGCCTTGCTTCTTCAGGAAGCAAATTTCCTCCCACCAAATGGCTGTATTGTTTCAGTCCAGGTCTTTCACACCTACACCAGGTAGCAGCTTGGCTCAGGCTATCAGAGTCTGGCCAATCAGAATAAGCTGCTACAGGGCTGTTTTAGTTAATTCCAGGAGAGCAGGCTCTAAAACAACTTTTCTGCAATAGTTATAATACATCTGACCATGCAAGTTGTTGGATTTATTGTAACTATTACTTTGATACTTTGAATTATGTTGCCAGCTACTTGCAATCAAACATGAGACTTTAATAAACTTTACTAAAGCCTTTCTATGTTAGACTATTGAGCTTGGAGCTATACAATGAGGAAATGACTTTGGCTGTTCCACCACCAGGGCATATAAAACATATTTTATAATGTCCCTGCTTTTTATAACAAGGCACCCTACCCTTGGAGCACCTAGGCCAGGCCTTAGGGGTGCCTTATATGTAATAAAAACTATAGTTTTGGACTTTGGAAGTACTTTTATTTCCAAAGTCGAATTTAGAAACAGTTTTATTTTCAAAAATACCCTGCAAGGCAGGCCTGGCTTTAAAATGACACCAGACACTACAGCAGTGCACACTTAAGTGCTTTAGGTCCACTGGGGCCTCTAAACGTACATACCCCTACCATGTACTAGGGATTTACAGGTAGGTTGTCTTGGCAATTAGGATTGCAGCAGTTACACACATATCTTTAAGGACAGAACAATGGTGAAGGGCCTGGTAGCAGAGCCCAGGGCACTTTCAGAATTAGTAACCACCAGTATCAATAAAAACAATGGAGTGATTAGGGCAAAAAGGATGACTTTCCTACATCTGCAAATACAATTTACAGGCTTTTTGCCCATGTAACATGTAAAACACACGCAACAATCACTGAAATGTAAACATTTCTGCAGTTTTGTGTAAAATATTTTTTTTACAGACAACCCAAAAAACACATGGTACAAAGGAATTTTTACAAACCGATCATTACTCCAACTAATAATAGAAAAGGCTGTGACTCATACAGTGTACACCCCACACTTACATTTTACATTTTTCATTTAAAGCCCCTCAAATGTATTATTAGGAGTACATTTAATCAGATATTCACCAATTCACAGACTATTTATTAGTTCATTAACATAATTACTTTTATCACTATTTTAATTATTTACATGGCAACCCTATTTATTTTATGCAAAACTGAATAATACAGTATTCAATATATTTTGTAGCGAAACTGTATAGATTGCTACTCTCTAAATAAAATATTATCACAATTTAGGCAGGGACTCTGACTCCAATCTTCAGATTTCCAGTAACATTGAATGGTTTCTGTTCTTGCTGGATTTCTTTTCTGTTCTTGTGTGAGAGACTGTAGGTGCAGCCCACTTGACCATCCCTAAATTTACAAAATGCAATTTACAAAGCTTCTCACAGTTTCTAGATAGATGGAGCAGTACAGCACTGATAAATGTCGACTGGCAAAAAAAACATAATCGAAGGAAAATGGTACCTGAGACAGTGATTCAATGAAACTCCAACCTGAATGAATAAAAATGAACATCCTCGGGCACTGAGTATTGACTGGAATCACATTATTTCCAATTCTGCTGGAAGATACTGTGTACATTCTGCAAGTGCTTTAAGTTATACCAGAACAAATGGCTCTCTTGCAAGGCCAAGGGGCTTTACAAACCACATCACATGCAATTTGAAAAGACCTGCAGCCCTTTGTCATACACGTCAATAGTCTGACTCGTTGTCTTCAAAGGTGATGAGTTACTAAATTTATTTTATACAGGATCAGACAGCAAGGTAGCAAAAAAAAGGTAGTGAAGAAAAGCTCTTTATCTGTTCTTTGTGCAGGTGGTGCAGATGTTATAACAGAACTATGTTTTGTCACAGTTAATTCAGATTTAGGCAACATCTATATTAGACTTAACATCCTGGAAGTGGTGTTCCTCCAAATGTTTTGCCTTCAATCCTTCTGTTTGCTGAATTCGTTTTTGATGGCTTTACGACTCTCTGTACTTAACCATTGCTAACCAATGCTAACCTACTTGTGCTTTCTCCTTCAAACGTGGTAAAATTTACCTACACATAATTGGCACATCTGTTACTACCTGTACCAAGGGCATGTAAAACAAATACTACTAGTGGGCCTACAGCACTCATTGTGCTGCCCAGTAAAATGTCCCTTTAAAACATTTCTCAGGCCTTCCACTGCAGACAGTGATGCAGTTTTAATCCACCATTTTGACCTGGCAAATGAAATGTTTTGCCAGTCTTAAGCCTTCCTTTTTATTACTTAAGGTAGGCCCATAGGGTCACGTTGAATTGTATTAAAAGGTAAGATGTGTGTACTCAAGTTGTACATGTCCTGCTACGGTTGTTTTTCACTGTTTTAAGGCTTATATCTTGCATTGACTAATAAGGGTCTACCTTATTACATTTAATGAGTGCTAACTTTATATTGGGAGCAGATAGAGATATGCTGTTTACACTCAGAGTTCCAGGGCACATGACTGTGAATGTCTCTGCTGTTGGGATTTGTGTAGTACTTCCAAACAGTGACACTAAAAGGGCTTAGGTAAGCATAGGATGGGCTTTGCTGACAAGATGACTGAGAAGGGGCTGTCTCCAACCTCACATACATTTCAAAGACCCTTGCCTACAGTACACACAAAGGAACCTGACACCATGCCTGCGCTACCTTTTGTCACCCCATTTAGGTTGACTAGGGAAAGGGGAAGACCTTTCCAGAACCAGGGTTCTGGCGGTACACCAGGGATTCCCCCACACAATGACAGAGCCACACATCGAAACACTCCAGGACCTATGGAAGGTGCTCTCCTACCTGAGTACAGTCCTGCTGCTTGGAGGCCTGCCTTGATGTTTGGAAAAAAAAGTTGGGGACCTGCTTGCCTTGACCCCAGGCTACCCAGAGTGACCCTAAAGATCAAATGGCTGACTTCCTGTGTGAGCTACAGGGACACAAGATTCAGAGGCCTCACTGGACCAGCCTACCTGGCCTACCTGGCCAACTGCAAATGTACCTGCCTGAGACCACCTGCTGGCCTCTAAAGGAGTGGGCACCAATCCCCAAGAGAACCTATCAGGTCCTGGACACTTGGTTGGCATCAATGGAAGCTCCTCCAAGAAGAAAAGTGTGAAAATCCCGAAGATTTGGGTTCCATGAGAGGGTGACTGGGCCTGTTCATATCAAAACTCTGAGGCCCGCGACAACTGCCAACGGGAATATCCAGTGAGACCTTCTCTTACCTCTGACAGCAACAGTCTGATATGACAGACAAAACTAGACCAGCAGTTTGTGCTAAAGAAATGACAGTCTGAGACACTCAACCTGCTCTTCACATATAGCCCTCTTTGATGTGGCCCCCTCCAATACAAACAGGCCTCTATGTTTGGTGTTGTTCCAGTAAGTTTCCGAAATCCCGTTTGATTGATAGGGATTATTGCAATTTCAGATGCCCAGTCTGTAAGTACTTCCAGTAAAAGGCCTGAATAATATATGGCGTTATTATCTATTAAAGCGACAAGCCTATAGTTTTTCGCTTCATTATTGCTTCCTTTCTTGTGAATTGGCGAAATGATCGACCCCTTCAAGGAGTCTGGTATTCTTTACACTTCCATAATCTGTTTGAAGAGTGGTAATAATGCTGTCGCTTCGTAATCCGGGTCTTGCTTGTATAAAATTGGTGGGATGCCATTAGGGCATGGCGCACCCTCTGCCCTGCTTTTCGGAATCTTGTTCACAATCTGTTTGTTCAAGAAGGCATAGTTAACCTCCTCTGCTGGTTTGTCTGGGACAGGCAAGGAACTCCCAGTTCCTTGTGCGTTGTGCGTGTCATCTTGTTCAATGTTAAAATGATGCCAGAGATAGTTAGCCCAGGCTTCTTCAGTCAGGTGTGAATTAATTCCAGGAGCCCTTGGGTTCTGTAGGCTGTTCACTCTTCACCAAAACCTAGTGCTGTTTTTGCTTTTGCGTTGTATAAAGGTTTGGCCCACAGCTTATCTATCTTCTGTTTCCCTTTTTGATTGCCAGATGAGTTTCTTTGTGCTTATTTTTTGTTTCCTTAGTTGCTTTTGGGTGCCATCATCTGGGCCCATTTGACGGAGCCTCTGCACAGCTCTGTTTAGTTCTTTCTTGATGTGCCTTAGTCCAGCCTTTTGTTTTGTTGAAAGTTGGCTGCTTTGCAGGCTATATGTTGCAAGGAGTGTCCTCTGTTGGGAGTTTGCTTCTGTTGTTGCGAGGACTCTTCAGTTTTTTGTGTTAGCTACCTCGATACTATTGGTGAAGTTTTCCCTGCATGTTAAAATACTTGTGTTCATCAATTTGTTTTCATCCCAGAGGTTTTTTCTTCGACCAGGAAGTTTTCCAGATTGAGAGTTTTGCATTTAATTCTTCTGCAATTGATTGTGTACATTGTACTCGTGTCCCCCACTGACTGGGTTAATGTTATACCATTTATGTTCAATGTGAGCGCTTGTGGTAGATGATCGCTATAATTTGATGTTCCTATCCAAACGTTTGCGATTTTATTGAACAATGGTAATGATGCAAAAGTGTAATCTATTCCTGTGTTTGATGATGCATTGTGAACAGTTGCTGCTGGTGGGCAGTCCCCTGGGAAACGTCTGTTTAGTGCTACCAGGCACAGGTGTTCTAGATCTTTTAGCAGTTCTTTTGCTAGACTGGTTTATTTGCCCCATTTGCATTTTTCTTGGTGTGGGATGCCCAATGCCAGAAGTTGTTTTTCCAATAAATGATCCCTATCCGCAGGCCCCGAAAAGTGCATTATAAAAATGCCTGATACAATGAGATTCAGGGTTGACTCTTCTGTGAGTATCCTTGTCAACTCAGAACCCAGGAATTTCACTTGGGCTTTATTGTCGCATGGATGGAGATAGATGTTTAAAAGTATAAATCGTTGGTTGGTGTTTTCTCCCCTTAAATCAATTTTATTGCTTTTATGCCATTAGTTGTTGTCGTTTTGATGTCCAGTTCCTTTATTGTGCTTAAGCTGTTGATTGAGGAGTAGATTGTAAGACCTCCTTTTAAATGCCAGAATTTGGCGCTTCTGCATGCTGGAAGATGGTATGATCTGTAGCCTTGTAGTTGGTTTGGTTCATCTGACCAGGTTTCTTGTAGTAGAATGAAGTCAAATTGTTGAAAGTACAACAACAGCTGTGTGTCCGTGGATTTCTTTCCTAGTCAATTTATGTTACAAGAACAAAGTCATAGCTTGGATGTGACTGTTTTGGGTTGTTTCATACCTTCTCAGGTGTTCTTGGTTCATGTGTTTATTGTTTTTGCTATCTAGGTCCAGTCATTTGGTCTATTGCTTCACACTGTTGGCCGAGGGCTCCAGGATTTGGTCTCTGTCAGCAAAACAGAGGTGCTTTGTGCCCCTTTGAGCACCGATCGGGTTTCCCTAAGTTGTTCATGTTCCTGGGCCTACAGCCTTCCTGCTCTTGTCAGCTTTGGAGCAGAGGCTACGGATAGTCGGTTTTTTATAGAATTTTAATCGGATCCCCTAGGCATTTAGGTGGCTTTTCTCCTTCATGATTTTCTTTGCTATTTCCTCTGTGGCCCAAGTTGTCTTTGTTATCTTTTGGTCTGCCAAATGTTTGAGGGCTTTGAACTCTATTAAACTTTTTTTCTCCTCAACAACTTGTTCTATTCCCCATCATATGTTGCCTCTAGCAATCCAGACACCCATTCCTAATTTGTGCTCAATAAATCTAGGAAATACATTTCTTCTTGTTCATTGTTTTGGCTGTGTTTTCCTTACCGCTAGGAATTATTGTCCTATGGTACTTTGCATAGGACTCAGCTTATTTGTGTGGTGAAGTAGACAGTGCAAGGTGCAGTTATAGCCTTTATCCCTCAACTTCGGACTAGTATCTTAATTGGAGATGTCCTGTCACTCTTTCTCATTGCTTGCACACAAGGCATTGTATAATTACTATCTTATGAGTGGCTTGTCTGGGCATATTTTGCCAGGGCGGGTGGTAACGAAATTCTCTTATCTGTGACATGGTGATTGGTGAATTGACCGATAAAGTTTGTAGTGTTAGAATATTAGTTGAGGGTTTGCACTGAGGAAGTTGCCTGTCATTCTGTGAGGTGGTAAGGTGTGAAGTGGGAAAGGCCTATGGAGCTGAATAGTTTGGCAAAGGGATGGAAGGAAAGATGGGGTGTCAATGTGCAAGGGTTAACAGAGAAGGAACAATTGGGTAAACTGCTTTCCACAGATTGCATCAATACTGACTCTTCCACCATTGTTGTGGAAACTAGTAACTAACTTATGGGATCTGTGGCATGGTGGTTAATAGAAGGACCGGTAAAGTTTGTGGTTTTGATCTGTGAGTTGAGATTTGCATTGAGACTACTGCCTGACAGTGCCTGACACTGTTGGTGTGATGTTGTGGGGCGGTGTAGTCTGGCAGCAGTATGGAGCGTATGGAGTCGGAGAACCCCGGGAGCTGAGTGGTGTGGCAGATGGACGAGAGGAAACATGGGATAATGTAAGGGCTGAGAGTGGGCTAGAATTCAGAGGGTAGAAGAACAGAAGAGAAGGATGAAGATAGACATGATGGAAAGGCCAGTACATGGAAGAGGATAGAAAGAGAGAGGCAGTAAATATAAAGGGGTAATGTTGAATGAGATGCAGTGCTAGTGAATGAATTGAGACAAAGGGAAGGTACAATATGGGATGGGATGATGTTATGGGAAAAGGAAATTACATTGATGTGGTGGCCTCTGTATCACCAAGGAGTTGTTGGGTGTGGTTTGTCTGCCAAAGGACGGACACTTGTAGTGGAAAACAGTGAACTTCGGTGTTTATAAGTGATCTATTTGAAGCATATTAAAGCAAATTGATATTGTATCTGATGACATCATGTGGTGTGGAATGGTGATGAATGCTTGAGCACAATGTTCGCTACTTATGCTAAATCGCATATATTGAACTTGGCCCTTTCTGTAGGATCATCCCCATACATTTTGTCTTCACTCTGTTTTCTGAACCTGATTTTGTTGGCAATAGGAATCTGCACACTTTACCACTACAAACGAGTGCTAAAGTGCTTATGCTCTCGCATTAGACATGGTGGAATTTGCTTTACCAGTTCCAGTTTCAATCTTTATTTCGATCAAATTTTAGATCATAAAATATGTACAAACAGATATTCAATTAAAACAAGCAGATAATATACACCCAAGATCATTAAAAAGTCGTTAAAAGAGAATAGTAAATTCATAGACTGTACGTTACAATTATAATTCGTTAAAACAGTTCATTTATCCCATAGCTTGCTCTTGTTTCAAAGAGCGGGTGCGGATGTGCCACATCGCAGTCAAAAATTTCGCTACCGCAAACACAATGGGAGGTGAGAGGTCAGTTTTTAAAATCCTATAGGCAGGGAGATGTAGTTTAATTTGCTTTACGAAATTGGCATCCTTAATTTACTTGTAAGTCCCTAGTAAAGTGACACTACCATTGCCTAGGGCCTATAATTTAAATGCTGCTAGAAGCCTGAAACACTGCTTGTGCCACCCATCTAAGTAGCACTTTGAACATGTCTTATGTCTGAAATTGCAGCCTGTGTGTGCAGTTTTTAAACTGCCATTTCAACCTGGCAAAATAAAGCTTTTGCTAGGTCCAAACCTTCCTTTTCAATTCATACAGGCCACCCCTAGGGTAGGACCTGAACAGCCCAGAGGGTAGGATGCAGTGTATAGAATTTGACATAAGGTTTAAGTTTTACATGTCCTAGTAGTGAAAAACTCTTCTATGTGTTTTTCCTTACTGTAGGGCCTACCTCTCAGATGGGATACCATTAGAGTTACCTTATTACATTTAATGAGCTGTCATTTCCAAATAGGAGCAGGTAACCAGTTCATGTTTGGTGTCCTTGCAATTGTAATAAAAATCCTAACATATGGTGAAGGCGAACTTTAAATTATGATTTTGAAAATGCCACTTTTAGAAGGGTGCCTTTTTCTGGCCTTAGCCATTTGGTGCTCTCTGGGTCACATGACTGGATGTAGTTGACAGTTGGGCTTTGTGTAGTCCTCCTAGACAATCACATGGAATAGGGAGCTTAGGTGTGCCTGGATGGACCATCACTGGCAGTATAGCAGGGAGGAGCAGGGCCCAGCCCACTTACATTTGAATGAGCTGTGTCCTGTCCTCACACAAATGACCACATATTCCCTGTAGTTAGTATGGAGCCAGGGCCAGAATGGAAGGGCCCCTGTACACTTCAAAGACCTGCCTCTAGAAGCTTCTATCCATTTCAAAGGCGCAACTAGGTAAAAATACTGGACCTCAGACACCCACTCTTCAGTACACCTCGGGACCTGTGCATATGCAGAAGAAGGACTGCTAGGCTGCTGGGCGGACGGCCATCTGCTGCCCTCTTGCCTGGATGAAAATGACTGGACGTGCATCTGATTAACCCAGGACCCCAGATTGACTCCAAGGGCAAGTTGGCTGGCCTCCTGATGACAGCCTGAGGGCCAGAAGGTTCCAACAACCTGAAACCCAACACCTGCACTTTGCCACCTATTGTCCCACCTTGCCAAGTGGTGCCACCCCAGCCCTGGACCCTTGGAAGAGGGACTGATTCTGCTTTGCCAGCCTATCTGTGATTCCAGCAGAACTGATTAACTCCTCTGCTGCGCAGCACAATCCAGAGAAAGATGGAGACATCGTCTGTTTTGCAAGAGTTACCCCTACACAAGGATTCAACATAAATCTTGCAGCCCATATAATAAATGCCGTAGTGCGGAGGTACACTGACATAGACACTCGCATCACACTTCAAATTTCTTGTTGACGGCAGCCTTGATGACAAAGCAGGTGCTCGCAGCGCAGCCTCACAGGCCTTCAGAACTGACACATCGCCTCTACTGCGTAAGCCATCCTCGATGCCAGACTTCGCATTGCAAGCCCTCAATGAGCATGCAGGACCTCACATTTGATCTCAACAGCGCCTTGGAACCAACGCATCTCCTCGGTTGCATGATGCATCCTCAACTTGGGACCTCGTAACGCTTCACAACCAGGATTTAAGGAACTCTTGCTCAGCTGGACTAACTGGGTCCCTGTAGCCAGCCCACGCTCCTTCGTGGTTGGCCTTAAATTTTGACATTATCCCAGTCCAATGCAACCTGGTATCTTTAGTTGGCGCTTTGTGCTTTTTGGCGCTATTTTCACTGAAATCTTTAGAATTGCATATCACCTGTTATACTGATTAGATTTTTTGTTGTTTAGGTCTTGTTTTATTTTTAAAATAATACTCTATTTTTCTAAATTGAGGCATGTTAGATCTGGGGGTCTCTAGTTGGCAGCGGTAGATGGTAGATACCAATGTCCAAATAGGGACCCTTACTTCTAGTCAGGGTAAGGGGATACACTCTTAGGATAACCACTGCTCACCCCCTTGGTAGCTTGGCACGAGCAGACACGCTTATCAAAGGCAATTTGTAAAGTATTTGTACCCACACTCACAGTAACACAGTAAAAACACCACAATGAACTCCACACCAGTTTAGAAAAATAAAGTATCTTTATCTAAACTACACAAAACCAAAACAACAAAATCCAACATACACTGTTCCAATATAAGTCTTTAAAAAGAGCTCAAAGGTTTGCAGCAAAATAATCCACAGTTGCGTCACTTTTAACACAAAGTACCTGTAGATGTGACAACAGTTCCAAGCGGCAGCTGCAGCGTCAGAAAACAAGCAATGCATCACTCCTGAGGCCCTGGGGAGGCGATGTGACAACCGCGCTGCATGCAGCTGGCGGGTTGCATCGAATCCGGTCTGTATGGGGACCAATGTGATACCTTGTATGGATTCTGGTTTGCAGGTTCTCCGGGAGGAAGCGTCTCGCACAGGCACGATGCGACGATCTTCGAGGCGGCGACAATCTTCGGTGCAGCGGCGATGTGCGGCACAGCCTTGATCCTCTTCTTTAAACAGAAGAGGGACCCTGAATCTAAGAACAAACTACAAAAGGGGAACAACCCGCCAGGGCGAGAACAAGAGGAAACAACATGAAAGGGGTGTTCCCAGATAAAAAGGATCAAAGTTTAATTAATATAAACAGTGTACCCACCACACCACAACGAGAGTAAATTTATTCAAAAGAAGTTTTTAATTTTCATTTTGGCAATCAACATGATTTTTTTGGATAATAAATAAAGTGATTTCATTTAAACAGTACATAACATTTCGAAAAAATGTACATAATCAGAAACATACAAAAATAGTCTAAAAAACTAGGACACGCAGAAACACTTCAAACCAGGCAGAAAAGTAAATCCACTCATACATCCAAACATCCCTTTTATACAATCAAATTCATACTCAGACATTCACATCCATATCACTACACACAAGGACAAGAAAAGAGCCGACGCGCGTTTCGGACAAGTGCCAATAAAGGCTTCCTTCATCAGGGCGCACTTCAAATATTGTACAGACAAACAGAGTAGATAATGTCTGTAACACGGTCCTGACAAGCGGTCCTAGTAGCAGCAAGGCTGTGGGTGGGTATTCTAAAAACCCAACAATAACGAAGCCCCTTTAAATATGTGGTTCGCAATCCCAGGGTTTCATCGGTCATGAATAGCGCCTTTTAGAATATGCCCACAGGGGATCCAAACGTACGAGGAAACCAGGCATAAAAGCAATACAATGAAATAAATTCCAGGTATCTCAAAAAGAATAGCAGGCACTGATGCAATTCAGTTAGTAACACCGGGGCCAGCAATGAAAAACGACCTTAAAACAGCAGAATTGTGCCATCCTTTAAATGAGGTGAGACGAACACCGATAGGTCGGTCTATCGTATCACAGGCAGGTGAAGGAGTCACCCGGTTCCGTCGACCCAGGACACCACTTTACGTGCACCGCCGGGCTATTTGCAGGCCCCATATTCCCCGGGATTGAAGTTGTGCCAAATTAGGATATCTTCGGTGTTCGTCTCACCTCATTTAAAGGATGGCACAATTCTGCTGTTTTAAGGTCGTTTTTCATTGCTGGCCCCGGTGTTACTAACTGAATTGCATCAGTGCCTGCTATTCTTTTTGAGATACCTGGAATTTATTTCATTGTATTGCTTTTATGCCTGGTTTCCTCGTACGTTTGGATCCCCTGTGGGCATATTCTAAAATGCGCTATTCATGACCGATGAAACCCTGGGATTGCGAACCACATATTTAAAGGGGCTTCGTTATTGTTGGTTTTTTAGAATACCCACCCACAGCCTTGCTGCTACTAGGACCGCTTGTCAGGACCGTGTTACAGACATTATCTACTCTGTTTGTCTGTACAATATTTGAAGTGCGCCCTGCTGAAGGAAGCCTTTATTGGCACTTGTCCGAAACGCGCGTCGGCGCTTTTCTTGTCCTTGTGTGTAGTGATATGGATGTGAATGTCTGAGTATGAATTTGATTGTATAAAAGGGATGTTTGGATGTATGAGTGGATTTACTTTTCTGCCTGGTTTGAAGTGTTTCTGCGTGTCCTAGTTTTTTAGACTATTTTTGTATGTTTCTGATTATGTACATTTTTTCGAAATGTTATGTACTGTTTAAATGAAATCACTTTATTTATTATCCAAAAAAATCATGTTGATTGCCAAAATGAAAATTAAAAACTTCTTTTGAATAAATTTACTCTCGTTGTGGTGTGGTGGGTACACTGTTTATATTAATTAAACTTTGATCCTTTTTATCTGGGAACACCCCTCTCACAGCCTTGATCCTCTCCTGTCGTGGCCCCTCGATGCGCTGGTGCTGAACTCTGCGACGATGTTCGCAGCGACGGTATGCGGTCTGCAGGCAAGCAGTGCGACGGGTCTCACAGTGATGACAGGCTCTGCGATGATATTCGCAGCAACGGGAATCTTCTCTAACCGGGGTGATGCGCTCCACAAGCAAACGATGCGTTGGTTCTTGCAGCGGCAACAGGGGCTGCGACGATCTTCGCGGTGATGGGAATCTTCTCGCACTGTTGACGATGTGCTCCGCAAGCGAGCGATGCGTGCAAAATTGTAGATCGTCTTCTCTTGTTCTTTTCCAGCTCCCCAAACAGCAGGAAACAACCTCCAGGGGCCCCACAACTGGATCAAACACTCTAGGCAGGTCAGAACTCACAGAGCAGAGTTCAGGGGGGAAGCTGGGGGCGAAGTCCCCTTGTTCCTGGGACTTCCTAACAGGAGGCCAGCTCTCCTCAGGCCCTTGAGATCTCTTCAAGCAGGGGACACAGCAACAGCAAAGTCCTTCCCCTCTCCTTGGCAGAATAGCAACTGCAGGTCAGCCCACAAACACACAGCAGGACAGCCCTTTCTCTTCAGTCTTCCAGCTTTTCTCCTTGGCAGAGGGTCCTTCTTGATTCGAGGGTGATCTAAAGTTCTGGGGTCTGGGTATCCATTTTGATACCAATATTTTCTTTGTTCTCTGAAGGCAGAGAGGCCTTTGCCTAGTCCAAACCAGTTCTGGTCAGTCCTGGAGCACTCTGTTTACATGACTCCTTCTTTCCTTTGAGAGAGAGGGGCAGGGTCGTCAGTCACCCAGCAGGAGGTGGAGCCAGCATTGTGGAAGGCAGGCACAGCCCTATTCAGGCCCAAGTGCTATCCCCTCCCACCACACTGTAGATGGAGCTTTTCAGCCTAGTGCTGACTCACACAGCCTCCTGGAGCCACCCCAGCCCCTGTCACCCACAAACCAGACAGTCAATTCACAAACAGGCAGAGGCACACAGAAAGGTCAGACAAGAAAACAGCCACTTTCTAAAAGTGCTGTTTTCAAACACAGGATTTAAAAACCATCCTTCCTAAAAGATGGGTTATTAAATTCTGAGTTCAGGGATACAAAACTTCAAGTTTCTATCTTGCTCCTATGGGAAGATATGCAGGTAAACATTATACCCAGCATTCCCCATTCTAGCCTATGGGCAAGATAGCCTTTCAATAGTGAAAAACTAAATTGGCAGTATTTCACTATCAGAGCATGTCACCCACACTAGTACATGCTCTACCTTTCACATGCACTGCACCCTGCCCGGGGCGGGTACTTGGGGCCTTCCATAGGGGTGTCCAATGTGTACAGAAAGGGAAGGGTTAGGCCTGGCCAGTGGGAACACAGGTCATGTCAGCATGGCAGTTAGCAACTGCACACAGGCACCGCGGTGGCAGGCCTGAGACACCATTTTAGGGCTACTTATGTGGGTGGCACAATCAGTGCTGCAGGCCCACTAGTAGCATTTGAATCACCAGCCCTGGCACACTTAGTGCACTTTACTAGGGAACTACTGATGAAAAAAATCTATCAATCATGGACAACCAATCATAGTAACAATTGATACAGAGAGTATATGCACTTTAGCACTGATCAGCAGTGGTAAAGTGCCCAGAGTCCTATAGCCAACAACCACAAGTCAGGAAAAATAAGGGAGGAAGAAGAAAAAAGTTTGGGGATAATCCTGCAAAAGGGCCATTTCCAAAAGTGCAAGATTTGTTTGTGTTGTGCTCTTACTTTATTACTGTTTGAAGGGTGGAATAAATACTCTACACATTGCCCCTAGGTTAAGCCTGACTGCTCTGTGCCAAACTACCAGAGGGTTGAACACAGGTTAATTTGGGGTTTGCTTGTGCCTTACCCTAAGTAGTATTGTGGTTGCTACTTAACCAGGGCTCACACCCCAGTCAACCAGTAACCCAATTTGTAACAGGTGCAATTTAAAAAAACTGAAACATTAAAAATAAATGATCTCTAGCTCCAGATCTAAGATTTTGATAGAATCAAAATAGACCCACGGAGTACCGTTTGCAATCTACAATAATCATAGCCATCACATCATAAGGTTACTTTCGCAGATTGCCTATATTTGTTTTTAATGCACGTTAGCAACATTTATCCATGTAAAGAAATTACTTTCAATGTACCACTTGAACAAAAAGTGGATTTTTTGGACACTCACACAGTAAATATGCATGTACTAATAGCATATTAGAGAACCTTTACATGTGATATTCGGATGAAAAATTGCATTGGCAATTTTTGTGAATACCTGGTCCATGGGAATTATTGAATTCTAGCAAAATATATACAATATTGCTGATTTTAGGGCTTCAGCATTGTGATTGGCTATCGGGAGGCTGGGAGCCAGGTGCATCCTGCTTACTGCCCTGGAAGTGGGTAAGAGGACCGAGATGAGGTGGCGGCGATGGCGTGCGGCAGGGGCAGACAGGGTAAGTGTGTATTTTTTTATTTTTAGTTCATTCCCTCCACCCCTTTCTCCTGCAACCTGCCCTCCCCCATGCCTTCAAATACCAGCCGCCACTGCTCGTACACACAGGCAACAATTGCTGTTAGAGTCTGTACATGCCTTAAGTGAGTACTTGCAATTTCCTATCAAACGTATGAGAATACCACAGCTAATGATTACACTCTCAGTGTGATTGCTTGTGGTGTTTGCATCCACATGTGCCACGCATCATCAGGTACATGTGTGCACTTTTGTAGCATAGTGCACTGACACTGTGACATTTCACAGGGATTTCATGAAATGTCAAGCTGTGTATCCTATGACCTGCACCATATAGCTCCCTACTTGTGCACTAGCTGCATAGGTTTTTTGGAAGGTGTGGGAGACTGTATGCATTTGCGTTTGCTGCAGGTAATGTTTGTGGCAATATCAACAGTAAGCACAGGCCTGCTAGACCATAGGACACGCCTCCAGGCAGCCAAAAAACACAGCATACACACTGACCTGTCAGACCAGACCATCTAGCACTGTCAGATTGCCATATATGATAGTCCTATTTTGAATACAGCCCATTACTCTTCTAGCACAGTGAAGAACAGAGGTAGCCTCATATTAGTAAAGAGATCTAATGACGAGAAACTATTTTAAACTAAACATCTACTTCTTACAGCATGGCCACACACAGACAGGTGTGTTTTTATGCTACAACTACAGGTGAATCCATGCATCACATTGAATACACACCACCTATGCCACTGAAGTGTCACATAGGAGTAAGATTGCTCATCTCTTACAAATAGGTATGTGGTCTATCGTGCTTACTTTGTTTGTACAGTGATCTTATTTGCACTGCTCTACTCACACTGTAAATAGCCACTTATTAGGAAGCATGGCCTTTGCTACAAACATTCACATTCAATCAAGGAGTACTTTAAATTATGTGTTGTAGGAACCCTCTTCTTTCCATTTTAATTACTTACGTTTAATAGTGCTGCTGGAACCAGTCTCTTCCTTTATGCACAGTGCTTTCTTATTAAAAATAAATCACATATATATTTCCAGATAGCAGATACTTTAATAAAGGGCTACAAATCCAATTAATCTGCATATGTGACAGAATAAATTACCTCAGCTCTACACTAAATATCTCATTACTTTTTCAGTATGCTATTTAAACATACAGAAATCAGAAACTAGGTTACAGTCCTTGAGAAAGGCTTCAGTAGCTGAACATCTCCAGAGTTTGCATGAAAAGCAATTACTGATCAGATTTTGTTTTCCTTCATGAAATGTACAGCGGGACTAGGCCAGGATCCACGGGAATTGCCATGGTTTGCTCTCACTTTCGTGTGTCGGTTAAATCAGCTGGACCGGTAGCACTTGTTTTGATGCTGGTCTGTCCTTAGTGAGAGAAAAAAATGTCTCACTTCTGAACAGTGCTTAATTTAAGCCAGTGGTTTCCGGTGCTCAGTACCAGCACTTAATCATCAACACCTGCACATTTTATGAGCACCAGTTAAGGACACAATAATTTACGAGGGGAATAAGTGATTTATCCACAATCACAGGATGTTGAGGCAATGCCAAGCTGGCTCCCCGGCTCCAAAGTTTGCAACTCTAGCAACCACGGCACATCCTTTCCCCACTTTCATGGTTAGAGGTTGGTTCTGTTTTAGGCAGTGATAACAGCAGAAATGGGCTGGTGCACGCTGCCTTGTGGCGAGAGCCCCAACACTTATTTTTTTTACAAATTAGCCGATGGTTCTTCAGGGGAACTGAAACAGGTGTGTGTATCTGCATACAATTCAGGGGCGTAACGCAAGCCCCAGCAGACCATTCAGTGTAGGGGCACACCCACCATCACAGAGGAAGGTCCCTTTCAGCACAAGGCCCATAAATATTTCATAGATATGGAAATTCGAAGGGGGTGCGGTATCATTTTGATTTACATCACTGGTAGAAGAAGCAGATTTCTGGCACACCTAGAATGAGTTGACATGCTCCATCGATGGGACAGGATAGCAAGGAGAGATATTGAAGAGAAAAGGTAAGTTAAGTCTAGAGTTTCATAACTAACTCCACATATAGGTACCTATGCGGTACATGTATCTTCAAGGTACAGAGATGTGAGCTAGGAATAGTAAGAGTCTATATTATCATTATTATTATATAAACTTGTAGAGCACGCAGCTACGCCCAACGGAGGTGTCACAGCGCTAGCGGAGACAGAGAGTGTGAGGGCAAGTTGTCAGGTGCCATAGGGCACTACGGAAGGCTGAAGAGCCAAATCTTCAAGACTTTCCAGAAGGTGGATTCCAAGTTGGCCTTTCTGATATGTTCGGCATGGAGTTCTACAAGGTTGCGGTTCTGACGGGGAAGGAACGTCCCCCTAGCCTGGCCTTTGCAAAGCGGGGAGTGACTAGGCATTCAAGATGATTTGCCCTTAAGTTCTTTGTCTGATGGTATTTACGGAGTCTCTGCCTTAGATATTGAGGGCCAATGTTGTTGCCCTATATACTGTATACTGCCCTATATGCACTTACCTGTCGATATTTCATGCTTTAATATTCTGTCCTCTATGATAATAAGCTACAATATGGTTGGTGCCCATATTCAGTAGCACAATCGATTGAGCTGACTATTGACAGTTGCTGACAAGACTTAGGAAGTAATGTGAAAGTGTCTGATTTTATAGGAACAAGGGAGAAGAATTTACCACCAGATGCAGTAAACATGGATACATGCAACTAAAAAGATTGGCATTAGTATGACTTTGGTGGTCTTGAAGTGGGTCTGCCACACCGCCGCCTTGCTCAAAGACTACCACAGCCATAAGAAACCATCAGCCAGATTTTGATTTTTTTTGTCTCCGGCAGGCGTTTTTTTGGTGGTCTCAATGCAGTGCCTGTGAAAAAGGTACCTCAATGGGTGCGTCAAAGGTAGTTCCTGCAGGGCACGGACTGTTAAGGAGCAGAGGCACCAGAGGGCCCTGTAGGGTCCCCTTTGTTCCCTCAGTGCCACAATTTTCATGGCGGGCTCGCTGGCATTAAAACTGTGGCAGTGAGGAAACTCCTAATATGCTTGGCAATGCTGCAGTGGCACCATCAGCATATATGGGGTCTCAGACTGCTGCAAGACGGACAGGGATTACGGATCCCTGGCAGCAGCAGCGGTCCCATGGCATTTCAACTGCCCTACTTGTAAGGGGTTGTTGGACCACAGTGGGTTTGGCACTCCATCGGACCACAAAATTCAGAATATGGCCTTTAGACATTTTATTGTGTATAAAGGGCTTCAATACGTTTTACATTCAAGCAACATACATGAGATCTATAAACTGAAGTACATTGTGGCAATGGTTTTCTAGCACAGTTACATTCACTTGAGATTTTAATTCAACATTCTTGACGTCTTTGTCTTGGGTATCAATTGCTTCTTTCTGCCTTTCCATTGATTTAACTAAACTATGGCTGGTGTGTCCCATAAGCTTGAGCCAACGACACAATGTCACTATCACTGAGGCTATTTGTTCTGCCGTGGGAGAACTCTGGACAGAGTAGTGACACACAGAAAACATAAGGAATTTAGTAAAACACTAATCTTACTCTGGTTTAGCAATGCATCTGTATTCAGGTTCGCTAGAAAGCTGATGTTTTACACATGCAGGGACAAGTAATGAAATTACCTAATTGTTCTCCGTAATAACCATTTCAAGGCATCCAGTCTTTAAATGATGTGCTTGTTCTAGAGCTAACTAAATGGTGAAATGTGAGATACCCTGCTAGTGAATTAAATGTGTTATGATATATATGTACTCATTTGTAAAGCGTTCATAGCACTAGAATCCTACTTCAAAGTACTGAAAGGTCTCAAAAACTGAGAAGTGGGGATGACATCTTGTGACTTGTAATTGATATTTTGGGATTGTTCTATTTAAATCACCAAAGAGTGTCTGGAACTCTTGCCTATTTATCATTCTAATTATCCCTCAAGTCCATGAATGCCACCAACATCCATAGTTGCTTCTGTGTGGTCCAAGTTGACCTGCAGTTAGGTTGCGGTCCCCTGCATTGGCACATGGATTATATTTTCTAGCAACTTCCATGATTTCCAACAAACCTTGTCACATAGCTGATGCATGTCTTTTTACTTTCTCATAACTCTGAAAGGCTGGTTTACATTATCAGCTTGCATGGGGTAAGATTAGTAGGACCTGAACGAGTACCCAGCAAGAAAACTACAAGTTTCAGCGGCTTCGGGAATTTCAATGGGGCAAATGTAGCAGAATGTAATCAATTAATTTTCACAGGAAGCTGAAGGGCAGCATAGATTGTAGTAGGGCACAGGCAAGCTAGGGAATGTGGACTGTGGTAACCTAGGCTGGTGAGACAACTGCATATCACAGTGACATAAGTCATGCCTGTCTACACAATGTGTTGCAATGCTCTAACGCATACACTGCAACTGTCATTTAAATCTGGTTGGTTAGTCTATGATGTGTTTGTGTTTAGAATGAATGCGTAACTATTATGCAGTCGCATCAATCCCGGTGGGGGCGGACACCTGTAGTCACACATTCGTCAAGGTGGTCAGTCTGCATCGGAACCTACAGTGGTCCAGCACGGGATCCTGGGAATGTCGGTGTGAACCGTAAGTACCGTATTACTCCCACACCCACAGCACACCTTTGTGTGTGTGCTGATATTTCACATGGCCTTTTTTCAATTAGGCCCTACTGCACATCCTGTACCTGAAGAAAGCCTTTTTAGTTGTATCGTAAGGCTGAAACATGTAGACCACCATTTGGATATTTAAGATCAAATTTGTCTTTGCAGTATCCATCATTGTTCTTTTAACCTTGTCCTGGGACCTCAAGAATAAAGCTGTTCTACCTTGCCTGAGGACCTCAGAGGCATTTTTATTCTCACTTTATCTCACCCCTTCACAAAAAACCACCTGCTCCACTGTAATCAGGCGTCAAGGCACACCTGGGTGCATTCGGTAGCCCAGGTGGGAACACGATGATGAAGCATACCACCAACAAGGTTGGTGGGTGAGAGTCTTTTTAAAACCTAATGGGTTTTTTCTCCCCGTTTTTCCTGGAACAGAGTTGCAGTTCTTGGGGATTCCCCTGCAGGGTCCGTCCCTTTTGTTGTTTGGTTACTCATCCGGGGAATAAGACAAACCTCTTTATTTCCTCGCTCTCCCTTTGTTTCGTCCCGGTATCAAGGGTAAGACAGGGAATCTTGAAAGAAAACTGTTCATGAGGCAAAAATTAGGTTGTTTGACATTGTTGGTGCTCAACAACAACACCCGGCAAAACTGTTGTCTCTCTACTTCATAGTTCATCAATTCACTTTCCTATGGGGAAGCTTAATATATTCAGGCATAATTGAGCACTTTGTTATGTCTTTCATCAGCCATCCACCTCTGGCTAATATTGTCAACCCTCTAAGCAATTATACCAGGAAGACAAATAGATAACCTCTTTACCTATGCTTGTGTGATATTACTGCATCTTTTCATTTTCTCTCTATTTCCATCATATTTCCATCTCAGTAGCAGAAGTTTTAGGATTACATGATAGGTCCATTGCAATCTTAAAGATAATATGGATAAAATATTGAGTAGCGAAGGTACTAACTTGAGTGGTCAGGGTAAGCTTTTGAAGGTTTGGAGGGTTACTCTTCGAATGGGTGGGTATGGTGCAAGTGAAGATGTGCTCTTGGAAGAATAGTAAGACAGGCAAATAGATCAGTACGCTCACATGGTTGTTAAACTCACCTTGATGGGTGGACTCTATCTAAGAGTTAGACATAGTGCTCAAAATAGGCACATGTGCGGTCAGGTGTAGCATAACAGAATGACAATATTCAGAGAGATGGGTGACTGCTAGTAGTTGTGTATGTATGTATGTATGTATGCAGATGGTTTATTCATGGGTAAGGACATTGTGGTCGAATGGCACATGAAATGAATGAGACAGGCTAATCCTCACTTTTTACAGAAGGGAACATGGACAACATAAATGGGGTTAGTATGGAGGGCTATTTTTTCAAATAATGTTATTATTTTTATGTTAATGTATAACAATACAATAATGGCATGGTTTGGTTGTTAACATAGCGATGAATATAGAGATGCATTCTTCAAATGAACATATGGTACTGATGCATAGTCATCCAGGCAAATTGTTAACATTTGCAAACATACAAAATGTAACTGTGATATATGGGTTGGGTCATTCCTCAGAAAAGCTTGTGATAATCTAGGTGACAGCAAGTTTTGATGGTAGGGTGTCATGGTGCAGGGAAACCGGCTGTTCTGGGGAGACTATTTCCTAGAGTTTGGCAATATAGAGGGCTGGTACTGTAAGGCAATAATTTAATATTAAGTAAGGTTGATAAAACAGCAAGGAGAGATTTTGGTAGTTGATGTGGGGATTTAGGAAGGCAGTCTTGCCATATATAAACCTTGTGCTTCACAGGATAGAATGATGGCATTGAGCCATCATGTTTCTCCATCTAGTTTGAGCCTGGTGGAATGCAATGTGTCCATTAGTAGGGAAGGCAGGAAGAAATGATGGTAGAATGGGAATGGTAATAGTAGTAGGGGTTAAAGTTGTGTGTTAAGGGAACAAAGGGATGTCCTTCATTGTTTGCACTGGGAGGAATGGTCAGGTGTTACTGGGTAGTACAATGGGGGAATAAGTGACAACAAGAGTGTGACTGCATTTGTGAAGTGTATTGACCCTGCATGAGCTTGTAGACTAGTAGGTTAGACACTAATGGTGACTAGACATTGTTTCACATGCTTTACTTATACTTTCTAGCTGGAGTGACTTCTGGACCAGAGCTATGCAATGCGTTTCACAAGCCATGATTAATGGCTTAGCAGGGAAGAGATTTAGCGTAGTTGTAGAATTTTATGTGGGCTAAGAATGTGGAAAAATGGTAACTATGGGTGGGTGGCTCCTTCATCACAGATACCCTTAGTAGGAAAGAAACAGGTATTTCTGGTGAAACCACGTATAGAACTCAAGATTGCCTACAGGGGCATGAGCCCTAAAATGTGTAGGTCTCATGTATTTTGTTTCACACTTGCACCTTTTTCCTGAGTTAAACATGCTATCCTCATTGTATCATTTACCCATTCATATTTTTAGAGTATGTGCTATGGAAACATGAAGCGTCATCTTGCATGATAGGTCATATTGGAAGATCCACTGTGCTTTTTCTTTTGCCAGCAGAGTGCGATTAGCGGTCTTAGAGTGTATAGTCCTGGTGGGCACTAGGACAAAGCCAATGGTGACCCCCCTGATTCACTTGCTTTGTTATACAGAGGTAGGTGTAGGTATGCAGTGCTAATTATAGCTGTACCATTAAGCAGGGCAGCTAGTGTGGAGACTGTTTGCATAGAGGTATGCCTGATAAGCTCCACAATACAGCTTTTTATTTTTTTACAGAGTTTTATATAGCGCAAACTTGACCAGAATTGGGAATCAGAGTGCTTTAGTTGTTTGGGACTAACCTCTTGTTATCTCTTGATCTCCTGGGAAAGTCCATGGTGACTGGAGGGACTCTACCAACAATGTCTCTTTCATTGTGTCTTAGGAACGCGCACACGATTTGTGACCTCACAGATCTCCCAGATCACATGGACTCTGACTTACATGGGTCAGGTTGAATAACCTTGATCATTTTCTAGTGACTGAGGGGTCTATAAGCAGGCAGTCAACTCAACCTGGAATAAACAATCATGTTGTGGCTTCCTAGATGGCCAGGTAACCCTGAAGCATTACAAAAAGGCACTCCAAGAAGTACTGCATTATATATCATGAATGTCTACACAGGGTAATGCAAAAGCTATAGTATTACACATTATTTGTACCAGACATAGTTCTTTGTAAACTGTGAACAGCTAATTGCTAGGTTCTCTGGAGTTTGCATGCCTAGACTATGTGCGCTTTTCAATCTATACAATACTAAGTCTCCTAAAGTAATAAACAAAGGCGTCTTTATCTTCAGTTAGCATATTAAATTTCTAATGGTATAATCTGAGCTGTCTTTCTTCCAACAGGAGTATAATACTGCATATTTTAAAGATGACCTGCAAAATGCCCTCAAACCAGGGACAAATGTTTCCTCATTCCTTATTCATTTGAAAGCTAGTGCTTTCTTTTTATGCCAGTTTATTTGCTGAATTAATAATAAGGAGCACGGCATGCCATGCACTCGAATAAAACAAGGTCATTTCACATGAAAAGTTCAGGTTTCTTCTCATTTTTCACAGGTTTCACTTTATTGCTTTATTTCCAGCGCTGCTTAGCTGCAAGGACAATACGGCCCAACAATACATTTATTAATAAAGAGAAAATAGGAATACAAGGTTCTTTTTCAGTGTCTTATATGTGTTTATTTGCTTTACATGTGACCGGATAATAATGTGCGTTGAAGGCATCCAGGAAATACCATTTACCAGTAAATTAAAGATTTTGTGAAAAACAATATCACAGAGACTCCTGGGTGTGGTGCCAACAATAATCCACATTTTGACCTATTTGGAAATCACCATTGACCATATCGCTGAGTTATGGCATCTCTTCAGCACTTTGTGGCTTTTGGCACTTGACAACTTCATTATATACAGCATTACTGACCAATAGAGTTGGGGCAGGTCAAAGTTTCAAAATGAGCAACACAAGCGCCATTAAGGGATACCTATTTACAACAAGGGGTGGTGAGGGACAGAGTCTCTGAATTAAGCAGAATACTCTCACCCAGTCAAGAGATCAGGGCTAGATCCAACACCGTTTTTTAGCTCACTGCACCATCCCAGTTTCAGAACCTGGCTGTATGCAAATTAGTCTGTTCCTGTCCCAGTGCATGATGGGAACAGGGCAAACCAAACTACAAAAGCCAATTCTTACACTGGGAAGGAAACAAGCTTCCGGGGACCGGTTTCTGGCATTACAGCCGTCTTCGGCCCGGCTTGCTTGAATCCTGATGGTGCAATGAGCAAGGGACTCATGTCTGAGTATACCCTTCCACGCTTAGGGTGGACAAAAATATTTACAACAAGGGGTGGTGAGGGACAGAGTCTCTGAATTAAGCAGAATACTCTCACCCAGTCAAGAGATCAGGGCTAGATCCAACACCGTTTTTTAGCTCACTGCACCATCCCAGTTTCAGAACCTGGCTGTATGCAAATTAGTCTGTTCCTGTCCCAGTGCATGATGGGAACAGGGCAAACCAAACTACAAAAGCCAATTCTTACACTGGACAAAAATATTTACAACAAGGGGTGGTGAGGGACAGAGTCTCTGAATTAGGCAGAATACTCTCACCCAGTCAAGAGATCAGGGAAAACGGTGTTGGATCTAGCCCTGATCTCTTGACTGGGTGAGAGTACTCTGCTTAATTTAGAGACTCTGTCCATCACCACCCCTTGTTGTAAATAATTTTGTCCACCCTAAGCATGGAAGGGTATGCTCAGATGTGAGTCCCTTGCTCATTGCACCATCAGGATTCAAGCAAGCTGGGCCGAAGACGGCTGAAATGCCAGAAACCGGTCCCCGGAAGCTTGTTTCCTTCCCAGTGTAAGAATTGGCTTTTGTAGTCTGGTCTGCCCTGTTCCCATGATGCACTGGGCCAGGGACAGACTAATTTGCATACAGCCAGGTTCTGAAACTGGGATGGTGCAATGAGCTAAAAAACGGTGTTGGATCTAGCCTTGATCTCTTGACTGGGTGAGAGTACTCTGCTTAATTCAGAGACTCTGTCCATCACCACCCCTTGTTGTAAATAATTAAGGGATACCCGCAATGCTGTTGGGGCCAGTAATTTCAAAATATGCCTGGCTGATCCAGTTTTTTAAAATCTGTCTGTTGAACCCAAACACTAGCATATCAGTATTTGAACACCAACGAACGGATGTATGTCATTACAACGCATGCTTTTTCCACGCATGCCTTTATAATGCAGGTTTTACAACCAAGTCGTTACAACGACTTGCGTTGGGGGGCACTGGATAGTGAATAGTTTAATTTACTATTCCAACTCCAGTCCCCGTGATAGTAGTGAAGGTTTTGGATAGTAAATTAAACTATTCCCTATCCTACAGCGCCCTCCAGCGCAAGGCGTTGTAACGACTTGCGTTATAAAGGTACTGCGTGGAAAAAGTTTCATTGTAAAGGATGTCTCCCCCAACAAACAATTTGAAGAAGCCTTCATTAGTCTCCAATTGCACCTTAGAAATGGTGTTGTTCCCTATAAGTGTCAATGTCGAAACATAGTTTGATCATGGGATTTGCGGTCATTTCATTGCATGACAAACACCGAGACACTCTCAACATTGGTCTTTGCCCCGTAGTGATTGCTGCTCCCTTTTTTTTAAACAGGGGTGCCCGCATTTACCCTCACTCTCTTTCCTAACCTGCTGACAAGCATTTCCCCACCTGCCACTGTATTAGGCGCAGCAGTGCAAGCAGCAAAATGTCCATCGGCAGGAACAATGCAGCCCAAAGTCTGCATACCCATATTGCTGTAAAAATATTGGTCAACAGTCAACACTGAGGGGAGCGCACATTATGGACTGCATGTACCATGATGCAAAGGAGCTAACTTTTCTGGGATATGATGTAGTGTCCGGCCACACCCTTTACCCTGCCAAAACTGATTTTCATGACCTCCTCTACAATTTATCAAATGTTCCTTTTTGTAAAAATGACATTCTAGCCCTTGATTATACTTCATGCGGCCCGAGCCTGATATTAAGGCCCGAGCCGGAGAGTACGGCCTGGGTGCGGACAGTGCGGCCCAAATCGGAGATTCCGGTCCGACTGTGGACATAAAGTAACAACTCTTAAATGACCCCTGTGAATACCAAAAGTCATAAAGATAGACTTTTGTCTAAGATTGTTTTTGTGAATCAGGATCATTGTGACTACAAAAATAACGAGAACAAATATAATTGATTAATTTGCTTTCTTGGTTATTTAATTGTTTACATGTTTAATGTGATGTTATATGACTTTGTCCAACTCTCTCATGATAAGTGCTTAGTGGAACATTGATCTAAGGTGCTTGACTTGCTAAACAATGGTTTATGGTTTATGTAATGTCCCCACAACGGCCTAGATGGTAAGGTGGTTCATGAGGTAATGAACATTTTCTACTGTGCAAGCTACAAGCAGTTACTTAATTTCACTAACAGGTGATGTCATAACAATAGCTGTATGACAAAATAATTTCTGATTGACATGCTTTCTTTATGACAATCGCCTAGTGGTGCAGTACTTTATATTATGTGGTCTGAATCTGTTTTACATACAACTTCGTAATTTATGGTCTAATGTGGTTTCTATATGTGTAAGTAATACAAAGGGTAATTCTATGTAACCTTCTGTGCGTTCTTTTTCAGGGTGTGCCTAGTGTGTCAACGGTGTGTGCTTGTGTTGCTCAAACACTTTACAAATTGCCTCTAGGATAAGCCTGACTGCTCTTCCAAGCTACCAAGGGGGTGAGCAGGGTTTATGTTGAGTGTGTACCTACCTTACCCTGACTAGGAGTGGTGTGTTCTGCCTGGCTTAGGTGTATGCCCTAGCCAACTAGAAACCCCATTTCTAACAACTAGGTGGACTCATGTAAAAGAAATTAGAGTGATCCAGTCTGGATATGATGTGATTGTGCACCACAATTTTCTTAGTTGTTTGCAGGAGAAATCCTATGACCAACCTATGGATTTTCATAATTCCAAAGCATGGTGCAGTTATTGCACTAAGTTAGTGCTGAAAAGATTGCTGATTGTCGAATTTTACTTTGCGATTTCTGACCACTTTGGTAGGAGGTGGGCACATTTCAGGAGGCCATCTAGAATTTATTCCATGTGTTAGACCTGACAGACTTTGATGTGTTCTTCTGACTTAACGTCCCTAAGAATTGACTCCATATTATCTTATCATCTCATTTTATAATCTAACCCTCTCTCAAACAATAGGAGTCGCCATCTTTTCCGACTTATTCCAAATCATTGGTATGTCTGCTATTAAATGAAGATGTAGCCTGACCTGATCTTTCTAAGAACTGTGAAAGTGTCTAGCAGTTTGATTGATGACACAGATACAGCCATCAATGGGTCCAATGTCTACTCTCCATCATGTCAAGGTTAATTAAGAACAAATATAGACATATAAACAAAACAGTGTAGTCTGAATTGACGCCCTTTTTCCTTATATGCTCAGAAAGAAATGTCTGGCACGCATACCATCATGCACAAAATCTATATCAGACATTCTTAAAATTATGTAAAAAATTCCAACCTTTGACAAGATAGAGTGACAAATTTATGACCCAGTTTGAGTCATTCTTGCACCACCCAAGGTGGTTCATGAGTGACACAAATCTAACGACATATTTTTTAAGCCACCAAAGCCATTTTGCATGACTTTGAATGTCTTAAACAATTTGGAATAATGCAACACAATGAAAATTGCTGTGTTGCATTACTCTGAAGAAGGTAAGCATTCCATGGTCATTGTGTGGGGGTTCCCATGCAACTCCCATGGTTTTTTAGGCATTCACAGATTTACCAAACCTGGTGAACCCGGGAATGCATGAAAAATATATATATCCCCAGGTGAGGCGTTAGAAGAAAAATCTTTATTTCCCCTAATTATTTCCTCTTTCTATGTGCAGCGCACATAGATAGAGGAAACAGCCTCTAAGGATTGTTTTTGGGCAGGAATGTACCCCTTTCAGCACAAAAACAATCCTGCCTACAACACAGGCACCCTTACACCATGTTGCAAGGCCCGAATGCTCTCATTTAGGTATGATACGTCAGGAATTGTCCGGGGGGTCAACTCACCCTGTGTCACTAAGTCCTTCAATTGGATAAGCACCCCCAACTGGTAGTAGTCCCCCACTGCTACAAGACCCACATTGGACCAATCAGTCAACCATAGTCCAGTTAATGGAAAGGAAGGATCTCCATGTGGCAGCCCTACCAGACGTAAGGACGAGAAATACATGGGGGCCCAGCCATCCTCCTCTGACTTCTCCATCAACTGTACAATGCAACTCTGAGCAAAATCACTGGCTGTGGAATCATGGCTTTCAGGTTAAGAAGACTAGCTATTAAGGTTCCCTGATTACTTGATGTCTCTACGGGACCCAGCACCTATAGATTCTCACCATCCAACCACTGGGCTATCCTGAAACTGGGCTACTAGATAATACAATTCAAAATCAGGGGCGCTCCGGACCCCATCTCCCAGGGGTCTTTGAAGCACCACGAGTGACACTTTATTGCTCCCTCCCATCACAGATCAGTTCCAAAAGCAATGTCTCCAGCTGTTTAAATCAAGAGGGCATTATTTGTACTGGGAGGTTAACAAAGAAATACAACAATCAGGGCCACATCACCATCTTTGATAGGACAAGCCTTGCCATCACTGACAATTCTAGTGAAGGCTAAAACTGGACAAAATACCTGAGGGAAAGATTCGTCGGTCCCAAGTTGTCTTCGTTAAGGTCTCTAAGGTAATGAAAGATCTAGATACCTAAGTATTGGAAGGATGTTGGCGACCACTGCAATCCTGCTATCAAAGGGAATATGTGTGTTTTAGAGTTATTAACCCGGAGCCCGGCCAAAGCCAAAAAGAACCCTAATAGAGCCAATGCATTTTTGACCCCCCTGAAGCCGTTTGTCAGGTACAGCAACAAGTAATCTGTGTAGAGGGAGATAATATATTCCCTTCCATCAACTACAATGTTGTGGCCCACCTCTGTCTGGTGGAAAAGCTCTCTCAATAGCTCTATGGTCAGGGCAAACAGGAGGAGGAGAGAGGGCACCCCTGCCTAGCCCCTGGATAGATTCCATACATGGAAGAGATGACCCACCTGTCCTAACGCTCGCTGTGGGGTCTGTATACAATAGCCAGATCCATTTCACTAGCCACCTCTTAACCCCATATAGACCATCACTGTGTGTAGGAAATCCCACCTTATCGAGTCAAAGGCCTTTTCTAGGTCTACAAACATGACCTCCAGGCAGAGGTCAATATCCTGATGGGAGAGAATATGGTATAGTCACAGAGCTTCAGTGAGGTGGACAGAAGGGGAATGTATAAATTTTTATGAGTATAAACTAAACTCAGCATATGAGGGACCAATCGCTGTGCCAACACTTTGCTAAAGATTTTAAAGTCCATATTCAATGGGCAGTGGAAGAATGTCAGACGTGCAAGCTTAATTAATAATTAGTTATTAAAATTAAACATATTGTTGGACAATTCCGATATATTTGTTATTTCTTTACAATGTATTTTATTCTAATATATTTAGGATTTGTACACTAATTATATTTTTATTTAGGAAATATGTTGTAATGTTTTTTTTATTTTGTGTGTGTTGTATTCATACCCTTTAGTGTATGCACTTTCCCCAATCTTGGTTAGACTGGAGCTAGAATAGTAAATCTTTCTTCAATGTATGCATGTTCCTCAGTGTTTGTTAGGTTGAAGTTAGAATAGTAAATGTGACCCATCCCCTCTACTCCCCAGTGCATGCACACTCCCCAATGGTTGTTACACTAAAGTAAAAATACTAATGGCAGATTTATAAATTTTCCATGAAACACAGTCCAGCAACCTAATTTACTGCAATGCTTTGTGCAAGGGAGAAAACACAGCACAGACTAAAATAGATCTGCTGCTTGTATCACTCCCTGACGCTGATGCACTAAATGGCTGCCTTGCATGACACACAGCCTCTTAGAGGTGAGTGTGCACTGTCTACTATGTATATGTACTCAAAGCATGCACTTCAAATAAAAACTCCTGTTTAGACAAGCATAGAAGGAATCCATGGACTAGATGTGATCAGAACCCATGCAATGCTGCTTCAATGAGGCATTCGTTTTTGATGCAGATCCTGGTCTGGCTTTCTTAGTAGACAGGCATAAGCATCAAAACCAATGAGTATTTGAGCTGATCCATCCAGTAACATCTCATTAACTCACAGTTGACATAAAGTGATAGAAAGCAGTGCAAAGGGGTATTCATGCTAAATGAAGGAAACCTTTCCATTACAAAATGCTTTTTGCACTAGAAAGTGACTTCTGTCAATTTACAATGGGGCTAAATATTAGCATATCTGGGCATAAATCTGTCCCCCAAAACACACAAATATGGACTTGTGGAGCAATGCTGGGTTGTAGAAATGTTGTGGATTCCTGCGGATTTCGGAAGTTTCCATCAGAGAAATGTAAGGAAAATCTGTGATTTCAGGCAAAGTGTGAGATTTGCAGGGCATTTTTGGTAAGAAAACTGCATAGGATTCACATAAGGCACACTACCCTGGAATCCACTGGCTGTCTACTCCTCAAAACTGTCTGTGTTTGGAATGTTTCCATGGGTGGCGGCTGAGCATGGCCCCAAATCTTACAGCTACCCCTAGTGCCGATATCTCCACGCAGCACTTTAGGACCTTATACGTCAGGGTATTCTGGCCCTCCCACAAAAGTGAGGTACCATTTTTATCAGGAGACTTGGGCGAATGCTGTGTGGTATGAAATTTGTGGCTACAAACAGATTTTAAAAGTTTCTCACACAAAAATGTGAGGAAAATGTGTGTCTTTAATCAATGCTTGAGGTTTGCAGGGCATTGTGGGTAAGAAAATGGTGTGGGATGCATGCGAAGCACACCACCCTGGACTCCCCAGATGTATCGTTTTCAGAGGTCTGGGTCAGGTGGGTTTTTCCATGTGGCAGCCTACCCAAGCAGCTCTTCACCATTGCAAGTGGGATGATACTGGGAGTTAGCCCAACTCTCCTGGTCATATGTAAAATCAACACCCAAAAAGAATCACATTTCCTCTTGCTTGCCATTTGTATTGGATGCTTTAATCTACAGGGGAGCAGAAAGACTGTTGAGATTTTAGAAGTGGGTGGGGCCTGATGTTAGGATGGGAAAGACCTCCTCATTATTTTAGTAAAAATATATATTGCTGCCATACAGTGGGCTTTCTGCCCCTCCGGAGGGAGGCAGATCCTGGGCAATTACTTCAACTGCCCAATGGGGGAAAGAAGACTGTTGCTCCATTTACTTTTGTTGAGACATGGCCAAGCCCATGCCAGGCAGTCCCTGGCATCTAGTGAACTTTCTGCCCCGGGGGGACAGATTGGGGTAATTATCCCAACCTGCTCCCTGGGGGGCAGAAAGACTATTGTCCCATTTATTTGTGGTAAGGGCATGGGATGCCCATGATGGGCAGCCCCTATCCCGCTTTTAAAAAATGTAAAATCCCTGGCATCTAGTAGGCTTTCTGCCTTCCGGGGGCAGATTGGGGGTAATAATCCCCATCAGTCCCAGGGCGTGCATGAAGACTGTGTCCCCATTTATTTGGAGTGGTGGCATGGCCTATTACCATGGTGAGTAGCACCCACTCCTCCTTTTTTAAAACAAATTCCTCTGCATCTAGTGGGCTTTCTGCCCCCCCTTGGGTCAAATTTGGGGTGATTACCAATATCTGCCTCCAAGGGGGCAGAAAGTCTAAAATAAAAAAAGATTATGAAGAGGAAGCACAAGCCCTTTCTCAAGAGGTGCTCCCCCTCACACTGGTGTCTAGTGGGTGCATCCCTGCTTAGGGCTCATTCTCCTGTGGCGATCCTCAAGCAGCGTCCATTGGCAGGGGTACCATTGGAAAGGGGGGATTCTTCACTTTGCAATGATACCTCTCCCATAAGAATCAGTACTCGGGGGTGCTAATTCAGTGAAAGTGAAACAAGCACTGAGGCTTGTTTTACTTTCACTTTTGCATGTAATGACATCAGGGTGCCGTTTGAGCTGATCGTCAGTACATACAAAAAATAAAGCTTAGCCTGCTAGGGAGACTCTTCCCAAGCAACCCAAGCATTGGGGATGAAAAAAGGAAACCATCTGGTGTAAAGCACTACAGGGGCCTTTCTAACCCTTCTCAGTGCCGGTCAATGGAATAAGGGGCTAATGCTACTCATGTACCTGCAGAAGAATGGAAAGACTGAATTAACCTTCCTGGAATTCAGACTTTGACTTGAAGGCCATAACAGGCATCATTGGAAACTCAGTGAACTGTATTCCAAGTTTTTTGCCCACAGTGCAGCACTTGATCCCATACAAAATAACTACTTTTCAACCCTTCCTTCAAATACTTGTGGAATGTATTACCTTAACTAGCATATCCAAGGACTAGAATTAGAAAAGTAATTAATCCTCCTGGAATATCTTTGGAAGAGTTGATTTTTCTCCAAATAGTCTAGGCCTGGAGTTAGCATAGTAATTTGACCATCTAGTGTCCGCCATACCCACTGCTGCCGTGAGGGCACAGTTCAGGGAAAAAAATGCTTGATTGTTAAATGGAATATTTACATGACTGTCAAAAAGAGGTTAATGATTCTCCTCTTGGGAGAAAAAAAAGCCTGCCATCTCCAGCCCTGTCAAGTTTGCCAGGTCCATGCGTGATGCGCCAGTCCAGGTTATTTCTTTGCATTCTGGGACTTGTAGGCTTTTTTACTCCATTATAAAACTGGACTGCAATTCCCAAAATACAAAGGAAAAAACCTGGACTGGCGCAGCGCATCACGCATGGACCTGGCAAACTTGGCAGGGCTGCATCTCTCAGATAAGTGAAGTTGGGAGTGCCTACAGTTACTGAACGTGGCCTACACGGTATAATAAACCAACCAAAGCTAACTGGTGTAAAGTGCTGAAATGCATCACAGTATCACATTGTGCATGGAGGGTTCAACTTTAGAAGAAAACACTCAAGGATAATTAATGTTACCAGACCTAAAAAAAAGGATAATTGGCACCTACATTTTAGTCAAATGCAACCTAATTTGATTTGTGACATGATGAATGGTATTAGGGATACACGCTTCTGTCTGAATATCACTATTCATCCTTGGTGTTATACTGTAAAATTAACACAAAACATGCAGTACTGTGCAGGACTATATTTACTATTATACACGTACTCACGTAATACACAAACTTACTGCCAATGTCAAGTGAATGAAGCTAAATACGCTGCCGGCCTCTGGCACATTTTCCCCAACATGGATGAGGTATATTGTAGCTTCATATGTTTCTTTAATTTCATGTTAACAGGGACAAACATAGCTAAAATCAAAGAAAATCGGCGAATATTTGGAATACATCATAGGGCATTCATAATGAAGGTTTTGATTCATTTAGGTCGGGAGGATAATAATGAAAAACGGTAGGATGCCTAGACAGATCATTCAAATTGATGTGACAAGCACAGGCGGCGGGAATTAGGTATGCCTGTGTATCTAGGAAGGTCAATTTCAACAGAAGTTGATTTAGCATAGTATGATTTTAGACAATTGCAGTGAAAGAAAACAAGAGCTCGGTCGGAAAATTGCGAAGTACATTGTCATTGTCTTATGGAAAATGTAACATGCGTGTAAAATGACTTTTCATTTGAACTCCATGAAGAGAAAGAATTTCTAAATGTGCATGCATCTGGTATTGAGCCAGACAAAGCTCATATTTTTTTAAGAACTGCATACAATTTCCATAATATCATCATATTAAAATTAAAGTTTGACGCATCAAAGGAAGCTCATGTTTCTTTATCCCATTTGGAGGTTCTACTTTATTTCTTTTTTTTTTTTCCAGGGAAATTTTTGTGTTTGGAGAATTCCCTTGTTTGGCCGTTTAGGGCCTGATTCACAAAGGTAAATTTAAATATAAGTGGGCATGTCCTGCTTTTTTGTGCGTAGTTCTCCACCCAACTGCGCAGTCTTCACGTCATAAACATACCATTAACTCGTAGTTTGTCAAAAGCAAACAAATTGTAAACTTTCACAAAAGTTTAAAAGTAACTGTGTTAAGCAGGCCCTTAGTATTTATCACTTGTTCTGTTTTTATTCGTGTTTTTTTTCTTCTCGATCCCCCATTGGCCTCTGCAGGCTTTGAATGTAAAGCTCAAACAGGCTAAACAAAACTGAATGTGAATAATTAGATTTGGTAGCAAAATTACGGAATGCCACAGTCACACATTTAACATGGGTAAGACACGTTTTACTGCATAACTACCAGTAGTAAACACCTTTGGCAGTAAACACGGGGAACAAAGAGCATGTTTGCTTCATTTGTCAAGGCCTTTCTTACATTGAGGCATGAATAGCAAAAATACATATTAAATTCAAATTCCGGTAATGGATTTCCAAAGGGTAAAGTTCACTAATGAAATCTGCTTTCATTTTCCGACTTACCCAAAGGAGTATTCAAAGGATGCTTTCTAAGACACCTCTCACAGCCTAAATAGAAACATGTACTTGGTAACTTTTAACCCCTGTTTTATTCATTAATTATGTATTTATTGATTTGCTTTTGTGTGATGCAGAAATTATCCCGCAGGATGCAGGGCACTTTATATATGCCACTAATTATATATTTATGTATTTGCTTTTGTATGGTGCAGGATGTAGGGCACTTTACACATGCCATTAAAGAAAGAGAAATTCTTTGAGGTTCAGGATTATTAGTTTGGGGATTGCTCCTTCCAACCTATAAATCCAGCACCCTGTTAGGTCTAGCAAGCTTGATGGAGGAACCCTAGGTAATTTAGCCATAGAAACAATGGACTAAAGCAAAATACTTTCCAGCCAGAGGAATGTGTGTTAACATTCAAGCAGCACTAAAGCCACACTAATGTCATAAAATCAATATATAAAAATCCCAGTGTAGTGAAAAAAAGAACTATTCAATTAGTAAAATAAGACCAATATAACAAGAATCTGAGAAGGAGAAGGAAAGTCTCCAGTGGACCATGTCACTTATAGCAGTGGAAGATGGGCTAAGCCAATGTATCCTATCAGGACTCCAGCACAGCTCAGTTCACTGGTTATTTACTTCCTCAGCAGCATGCCCTTTATGTCCTTTATTTTCATGGGACCACAGGAAGCCGGATGTTTTGACCCATGAGAAGCACTTCAGGGAAACTATGGAAGCTGGATCAGAGGCCCCACCCTTCCCTAGGTGGGTACAAATAATAGGCTCCCCCTTTAAAGTCCCACCAGAGATATACTGTTAATATGAGGTAACTATCTCAGAAAACCAAACTTGGCTTGCTAATAAGCTAGATACACTCCTGTTATGAGCAGAGACGGTTCGGATGGAAAAAGACCATCATTAAGGGTGTATCTCAGAACAGAGCTCTGTTTACTTCACTCCTGCAAATCATTGGGGCGCAGCAGTATTTTTATATGGCCAACTGCCATTGCTGTCCACTCCTCTGTCACACTTAGCAAGATAACCCGGGTGGACAGCTTGCAATTAACTCCCCCCTGCCTTACTGCTGGGACTCCAAGCCTGTTTTTCTCTCCCAAAAATGGAATTCATGCCTCATTGTTAGAAACTGAGTTATTGGTTGAGGGGAGTGAAACCTTGTTAGTGATAAGTCATATCAACCTGCAAATTAACCTGTGCTCATCGCTCTGGTAGCTTGTTAGCTTGTCTCAGAGAAATCAGGCTTAACTTACAGGCAAAGTGTAAAGTATTTATGCAACACTACAAACAGTAACAAAGGGGAAAATACAACGCAAGAAAAATCCCACACCAACTTAGAAAAATCGAGTACATTCTAATAAATAATTCAAGACCATAGAACTGGAGTATGCAATTTTAAAAGATTTCAGGGAAAATAGCACCAAAATACACAAAGCACCATCTGAGGGAATCTGGTTGTGCCGGGACAAAGTCACAATTTCAGGCTGACCACAGTGGAGCACGGGCCGGCTTAAGGCACCCAGTTAGGCCTGCTGAACAAGAGTACCTTACATCCTGGTTGTGGAATGTTGCAAGGCACCAAGCCTAGGATGAACCATGCAGTCAAGGAGATGTGTCCGTTCCGAGGAGCTGTGATGCGAAGTCCTGCGTCATTTTCAAGTGCTTCTAATATAAAGTCTGGCATTGAGGATGCCTTGCGCAGTCAAGGTGATGCGTCAGTTCCAAAGAGCTGCAAGATTGAGATATGAGGACCTGCTTTGTCATTGGGGCCTGTGATTGTCAAGAGATTTGTGATGTGAGGCTTGCATCGATAAAGCTTTAAACAGTGGCAATTTAGAAAAAATAGAGTACCTTTTAATGAATTAATCAATACCAAAATGACAAAAATCCAATCAGTAAAACCGGTATATGCAATTTTAATGATTTCAGTATATATAGCGCCAAAAAACACAAAACGCCAACTCCAGTTATCTGGTAGTGCTGGGCCAGGACAAAGTCACAAGTGTAGACCCACCACAATACCTGCTACCCAGACCCATTTAGGACCACTGAGCACAGTGCTTTAATGCTGGTTTCCAAGAGATAGGAGTCCTGCATCAAGGATGCATTCTGCAGCAAAGATGTTGCTAGGTCCAGGCAGTCAAGATGTATTACACAGCAGTGGTACTGGACGCTGCATTGGGGGGACCGATAGCCTAGCTTGGAGATGCGTTGTGGAGTGGCGGATCCGAAGCTGCGCTGGATGACACGATGTCCTTTCAATGTGAAGCTGTGGCCTCATTGGGCTGTGATGGGCAAAGTGAAGTCCTTGCATCTGCGACATTCAAAGAGCAGAGGCGATGCCTTGAACAGCAGAGGTGATGCGCCGGTTCTACAGTAGATGCGCCGCACTATGGAGGAGATGCATTGGTTCTGCTAGATCCACAAATGGGCTTCAGACCCACTTACAAGTGTACAGAACTGGGGTGGCACAAGTTGGGAGAGCATGACTCACAGATGTCAGAGTCCAGGTGCCATGTTCAATGTTATTGGAAGGCTGCTATGTCCACGAGGCATCTGATCAGGTGGCAAGGTGACTATCCCTTGGAGTCACTCTGAGGTCCTGGCAGCCCTGGCGGATAGTGGGAGTACCTGCCGGGCGGTGACGTGGGGAGCGGAAGGGGTAGGGTGGGGGGTAGTAATGTATGGATTACGGAACTTAACAGGTAAGAAAACATATAAATAAATAAAACGAATTTCGTTGCGCGCACTGCATCGCATTCGGTGATGCAGTACGCACAACAAAATTCGTTTTATTTATTTATATGTATACTTACCTGTTAAAGTCCATACTCCATACATTACTACCCCCCACCTTGCCCCTCCCCCTCCCCACATCACCGCCCGGCCGTTACACCTGCTACCGGCCGCGGCTGGGTCCAGGGATGCAAGTCCAGTCCTAGGAAAGAGGGGCAGCAGTGCAGAAGGTTAGCAGAGCAGGGCAACAATCTTTCAGAGCAACAGTCCAGCAGAATAACAGTCCTTTCAGCAGCGCAACAGTCCTTCTTCCTGGCAGAGTCCAGAGGTCCAGAATGTAGAACAATTTTCAGGTCCAAGGTTTTAAAATATACACCTAGTGCCTACTCTGAAGTGGAGGACACGTCTAGGGGTTCCCACCCCCCTGAGGTGTCAGGCATCTCCTTCCTCCCTGCTTGGTGCTAGCTTGTCTTTCAAACTCTTTGTGAGAGTACTCAGCCAGAGCCTTTTGTAATGCACAAGTGTGGTAGGTGGCAGCTCTACCCCTCTTTAACTCAGAGTGGCCCATCCTGCCAACACCTATATTTCCTTTGTCTCACTGTCTCAGAGCAATACACAATGACCTTCTGCCTGCGACACCTAGTCAAGTGACCCACAAACAGGCTGCAGGCACCAAATGGTTAGGACAAGAAAATGCCAACTTTCTAAAAATAGGCATTTTCAGAATTGTGATTAAAAATCTGACTTTACCATTAAAGATGGATTTTAATGGCAATTATTTAGACACCAAACTCAACCTGTCTTCCGGCTTCAAATTGGAAATTATGGCTTATTGAGAGTAATAAGGTAACTCCAATGTTATCTTATGGGAAAGGTAGGCGGGCCTTGTAGTAGTGAGAAAAAAATAGAATGTTTTCACTACCAGGACATGTAAAACTTAAAAGCACATGTTCTACTATTTAAATACACTGCACACTGCCCTCTGGACCACTTATAGGTATGAAAAAGGAAGGTTTGGGCCTACAAAAAGTTTTTTTTGCAAGGTCAAAATTGTAGTTCAAAACTGTGCACACAGGCTGCAATGGCAGGCTTGAGACATGTTTAAAGGGATAAATAAGTGGGTAGCACAATCACTGCAGCATTTAATTTACAGGCCGTATGCACATGTAGTACCACTTTACTAGGGACTTACAAGTAAATTAAATAGTCCAATTGGGTGTAAGCCAATTCACTATATTTTATGAAGAGAGCACAAGGACGTTAGCACTGGTCAGCAGTCGTAAAGTGTGCAGAGTCCTAAAGCCAGCGAAGACAAAGTCAGCTAAACAGGAGGGTCGAAGGCAAATAGTCAGGAGAGAACCACACTGCACTAAAATCATTGCTACTCCTGGAGATACAAAAGTCTGGCCGAACTGAATTAATTACTGTGCAGGCTTTCAAGCAGTTAAATGCACATTTTATAAAAGAATCCCTGCATATAGGTATATGTAACAAACATTTATGTTCTCTATTGAATTGGAAATATTACAACAGAGCATGGTTGATTTTTGTACCTCTTTCATACATCAATAAGTTAAAAACATGGTTTTAATTCACATTTTATAATAGAAAAAGCTACAACAGTCTAGACAGTGAAATAGTGCTTTCGTACGTTGTAATGGCAGGGAAATATCAATTTAAATGTGAGGCATCTCTGACATTTACACATTATGTATGCAGAATAGGCTTATAAACAGGCTCCTTTTGACGTGAACTCGCATGGCACTGGCAGGCAAGGCCATATTGGCCATAAATTCCATTGGCTGGAACCATTGGAGGCCCGTTTCTGAAGGCCGAGAGACACTGTCTTTGTCTCCAGCTCCCTAGGTTTATGACAGCAGGACCAGCAGGCAAAAACGCCGAGAAGCACAGAGAGAGAGAAAGACATGTAAAGTCTGTGAGAGAGAATTGCCAAGAAAGAGACAAGAATGAAAGAGACAAAGAAGGAGCAGGGGATGGTTTGAACATTGTTGCAACGGCTGTTTTTGGTTCTCAGTCCTGCCCTGCTGGAAGTTCTGAAAGCATGCTTTTAAGATCAATAATGAAGGTGATGTCAAACCAAGTGATTTGTCAATGTGTATCATTTGGAGCAAAGACTAGCTTCTTCGAGATCTGACTGACAGGTTTTAATCCAAACACGGTTTTCGTCATTGCTAATGCCTAAGCTTTGCTTTGGTTGTGTCTTATCTGTTCTGGGGACATCCATTTAAGTACTTTGGAGGTTCCTCATTTGATTACTCAATGGATAGCCATTTTTTATTTTTACAGAAATTTGCCTATCATCCACATATGAGTGATAAGAAAGGCCAAGGGAATTCAGGAGTTCCCCAATTGGCTTTAAACTTAGGTTCAATAGAGGGTGGCGGTGTAGTGAGCCTAGAGGAATGCCAAAACGGATTTTGTTGGGGTGAGAGAAAGTGTTATTTATCTTGATGATCTGACAGCTCTCATCTAAATAAGAGTTGATGCATTGTAGCACAATTCCATAAATTCAAAAATGAGTAGACACAGTCTCATGCAATATGCCACTATTCACCATATCATATGCGCTAAAGAGGGTAAAGTAGAATTAGATGGCATTCCTCACCTTTGCTCAGCATCTGCTTCCAACATTTCAGCTTTTACTGGAAAATGTTTAGATGTTCATTATTCTTGATATACCGGTTTTAATTGCAACTAGAGATAGACCAGTGATTGGTGATAGATTTCATTGCATAATAAAACTATGTAAAAAGCAAAATTAATTGGGAAATATAAACCTTGTTGTCCATCACATGCCACTGAAACATTCATATTGTATTGTTTTTAAATGAAAGTAAGAGGATTTGTCGAAAAAGCGGCAGACCTGCTTTTCCATTTTACTGCCAAAGTCTGTGATTGGTGATGGCCGTTTCAACAGACCAACGTACACTGAACACTACAGTGAGAGCATACGGGATGTACATATATATTTATATACATACATGTAAAATATGCTAAACATGGAATGGGAGAGGCACGGCTTGTACTTGTTTGCGACGTAGAATTGATAGACATCCAGAAGACGGATGTTAACATGTCTGCTATCTTTTAAAGGCTTTATAAATTGTCTATATTTAGCACATATGTACAGTCTCTATGAGTTTGACTCTATAAACGTATAGATGGGCTTCCAAGACAAACAGTAGTAATTAAGAGTATAAGGTAACAATATTAGGTACTCCTGCACCTTTGGACTGCAGCCCAGGCAGAGTACAGTGATGTTTCTGGTAACCATATATTTGTGTCACCTTTGTTTGACATACGTACACACTGTAGCTCGCATATTACTTTTAACTTCCATGCCAGTTGGAAAAGAACATTTTCATCGTGTACTTTTCTGTTTTAGAAATCTATGCATTTTCAATAGCATTGGGACGTTTTTTTATCAATGTGTAGTAAAAAAATGGTCACACAACCAGGTGCACAATTTGCCTTGAAGTGCATGATATGGGACGTAATTTGTCTTCTTTCCTGCTAATTTTGCCTTTCAATTGGTGCCTAATATACGAAACACCGCCTCATAAATGGAAGTCACTTCGGGATTCACCTAACTTGCAATCCATTTCCTGAGGGACTCCTCTACCTGCCAAGCGATGTTAACAGTTGATCAGTGAGTTCTGGCATGCAAGTAATTATGGATGTGTAGCATATAGTAACACACATTTACGGAACATGCATACTGGACCACTGTTATTGTTTTATGTATTGTGACTACTGAGCACATGTAAACATGTAGGACTTTTCGAGGTGAAAGTCTCAAGTTATTTGAAATATGTAAATTAAACAATATAGAACGAATAAGTCAAATGGGAACTCTAGCATTGGATCCAACTTTGGCTAATGACAACATACATGAACAGTATTAGCATGATTTATCATCTATACTGTCAGTGCATTCAGTCTGCATTGACACCTATGTACTGAATTCATATGTGAACCTAACTGTTGATACCCCAGGGTCACCACCCGTAATTACTTAATTGGTCTCAAGAAAATAATTATTAGGAGAGGGCGTTTATTCAAATACAGACATCACTAGGAGTACAACACTTTCTTCATTGCACAAAATATACCTTTTAGATGATAAACCCAATGGTTAAACTAAAAATCAATGTATTATTTAAAAAATGTATGCTTCCTACTGTAAGAATGCTAAATTACTAATGTATTTTTATATTCAAACAGTACTCACATTTTATACCCTAAATCAGCCATATGAAGTAATATAACACTTTCTATACACAATTCTTTTTAGGGCATTGTTTAATCTATTGCGACAGATACAAAAGAGAATGCCAAAAGCAGTGAAATTAACCTTTTTTGATTGATGACTAGACTATGAAGACAGTCACACACTTGAAGTTGTAAACTCCAAACTGCTACATGGGCCAGCAGCGCTGCAATCAATACAAGGAGAAAGTGAAGTGTTTCGGAAAAGGGAAGTTTGACAGCACATTTATGTTTTATTCATAGACCTCTGTAGCAAAAATCAGACTGTAATGACTAAAGGTAGATTGAAAAATTGCCTAGTCTACACTTAGATTTAAATTTAAGAAATGCTACGGAATTAAAATGAGTTGTGCTTTTTCTGTACAGTATGACCATTTTTTATTATAAATAAAAAAGCTATCCAGAAAATTAACTGTTGACAGAATGGTTCTTTATTTAAGTGAGGAGAGTACGAAATAACATGACCCTATAATCCTGGACGAAGTTTGGCAAAAAATATATTATGTTCTTTTTTTGTCCAAAAAGTGTTTTTCCAGCTGAACTATAACGTTCTGTGTATAGTGAAACATTTGTGGAAGGAATATTGCTTACTTATTGTGCTACATGGATCCCTTCTTCCAATGTATCAACGTTATCATCAAAAACATGCATTAAGCCAATGCTGAAGTACTTGGAACAATCTGTATTTATACCCTCGAAGCCCAAAATTCACTAAGCTACATTCCAAGCAACAATTATAGAATATTGTTACTGATTTGGTCCTTGCACTGAAAGGCCTCACTAACTGCAGTCTGACTATAATTTATAACAATTGTTTATCTAGAAGACATGTGAGACTAGAAAAAGGCATGTGAGTATTTAAATCAAGGTGTGTATTAGGCAGTGCTGTGCGTTTGCAATTTGTTGTACTAAGCTCAATGTCAATAAGTTGTTTAAATGGGTGCACTATATGGGTCAACATGGTTTATAATCAAGAGATGGAAATCCTACTTCTGATCTTGACGAATATATGAACATGTTGCAGGCAAAAGGTTTTCTTTTAGAAGATACACAAACACTCAAGGCTCTTGTTAGATGGCTAGAAAATTGGCTAATATTTTTGCACTGACGTAGTAAACAATATTAAGGGTACTGAGAAATCTGGCCCATTGTGAGTTGCACCATTAGTTCCCACTGAGGAATTACTGGGAGACTTGGTAATTCCATGACCAGTTTGCCTGGTAATTCCTTTTTTCCCGGACTGTCACACAGAGATATTGGCAGTCCTCAGCAGCCTTAAACAATATGTGAAAATAGAGTGATCTGTGGTATTCCTGAGGAACTCTTAATTCTCACGGTTACGTTAACCAGAAGAGTGCAGTGATAGGATTTTACTTACATCTCTTGATTATCCGAAAATGTACCCCTTTAAGGGTACGCTTAAGAAGTATATGTTCTGCAACTTGCATATAAACGTTATTTGAAATAGATATTGATGCAACTTTTCCATTGTTAGATTTATTTTACAACATTATCATTTTCTAAGTATATTTCTACCAAGAATTATCTTTTAATAGCATTGTGAATCCTAAACCTTACACGGAAGGAAACCTTTTACACGGAAAAATAAACAAACACTGAATCATGCTCATTTCAGTGAAACCATTTGTCTGTAAATCTATGCACAAAACTGCAAATTGCTCAGTCGTAAAAACACGGTTTGTTGTTCAAAATAGGTCCAAGTGTTAGATACTTTCAACAATTTGTTATTTTAAACAAATATATACACATGTAATAATTTTTTTGCATAATCATACTATAATACTAAGGCACCTTCGTTCATACAGAATCAATATTCACGAACAGTGTGTTGTTTCTAGACAACAAAAGCTATACACTTACTGTACAGTGCATTGAGAAATAATCTTGACAGCAAAATTAATTGCTTTCTGATGTGTTGTCATTAACACAGAGGGAGACAATACAACGAATATTTTTCAACTGTGGAATACAAAGAAAAGTCTCAGCCTCCCATTTCTGGAAAAATAATAGGCAAGAAAAAATGTGAAGTACACCTGTATGCGTTAGATCACAGTGTCAAACATGTTTCAATATTGCTACATTATTTCAACAAGTTTATCATTGCCGGAAGCTATGCCAGGCTGCAAGGGCTTCTGAAGTTGTACTGAGAATAAAGTGGGTTCCATAAAAAAGGAATAACTGAGAGCTGTGCTGGAAAGGGAGAAGGTCAGTAATAAAGCCAAATGTCCCGAATTCCTATCCGTCTCGGGAAAGTTGCTTGCTGGAATGAACTACTTCTCATATCTCAAAAAAATCACTTAATTATCCTTTTTTTCGCGAAAGGCTCGTTATATTTCTACTCCCAAATGGATGAAAATGTCAGTTTATTATGTCCTAGGGGTTTCATGCCAATATGTTTGGTTCTTATACCCAGGATTTATGTTTGCAAATTACATTCTCCTGGAACAATTCATTCAGCATGTTGGTTTCAGTTTTTGACTTTTGACCCTGTAGATTGATCAGGCTGCCTGTGTCTCTTCTAAAAGCATTTCCTACAGAGAAATAACGTCTATTTAAAATGGTAAAATAACTGAAGAGTACATAAATAGAATTCGTGACAATTTGATCAAAATTTAAAAAGGACAACGGCCCCCGAATGGATCATTATGATTAATATTGCAACAATATGCTCATTATGGGATGAGCGTAGATACCATCAAATGCATCTCTTTAGAGCTTGTGGCACATCTCTCTTTTTTGTGACTTCTTCAGGTATGTTTTTTTATTATTTTTTTGTGGGAGAGTCAGCCCACATATTAAAAGGAAAAAGTAACACAGGTAAGAAGCGTAAGGCCTTGATTATGAGTTCTTCGTTATTTGTGAGCTATTGATCTCTGTAATGAATGATACCCCAGGGATTGTCATTAATCAGATGCAATTAATAACACCACTTATGAACCTCGCTGTTACAGTTATAGTGGGGAAGAAAATGTGATTCATGGTGAATTCCACACCAAAATCCGCAGGTCTCAGAATTAACCAGATCACTTTCACCCAATAAATTTCAGCAGGTTTGAGCTTCAAAAATTAGCTGTGGAAAGATTTGACTATTGCATTTTACTGACAAATTCAAGGTACTCCTAATTGAATGCAAAGTGTAGCAGTGGAACGTGCAGGAAATTTTTGTTTGCTATTCGTTCTTAACTTCATGAAAAGAATGAAGTAATAGCAGATTTGCTTTATATTGCAAGAAGAATATCTAAGTGGATTACATAAAATAGCACAGGCATTGCTTTTTTACTCACTGTGGGACACAATGAAGACATGCCGATACATATAATTTATTTATACTTAGCATTCCAAAAGCACTGGACCTGAAAAGACACCTTGCTTGACCCAGGTGCATGTGCCAAAGATGGGTAAGGAACGTAGACTTGCTTAAAAAAAAACTTTTCATTTCGTAACCTATTTTAACCTAGTTTCTATAACTCTGCTACCATGAAAAACGCAAATTAATTGTACATTTTCAGCTGGTGGGTAGAAGCCCCTGAGTGTGTTATCAATAGCAATTGGGAACATAAGTGCAATGTAAAGCAAACCGCTTAGTCTGAGCATGCTAGAAGCACAGAGACAACATACATTTTAAAATGATAAAACTGGCATAGGATTTCCATGCAAAGTGTATAATCATAAGGGGTGGGCAATAAATTTCACCCTTGCCTTGGAGTTCACAGAGATTTGCCCACTCCATGTTAAGTTCGTAACCGGGAGTTCCAGCAAAACTTCACCAATCACCGCATGGTGGAGTTTTTTATCTCGAGTGAGGCTGTCCAACAGTAAGTTGGCATGCAAGAGTGAGAATTGGCATCCCTAGAGAGATTTTGTCAACATGAGAGGTCGCCGGCAGTCCCGACCGTTCAGGGTGAGAAAGCTGCCACTCAAGTAGAAAATCTGCTAGAGTGGCAATAAAGAAGTGGCTCCCTCTGATGAGCCATGTGGTGCTATTTGCGCTGATTTTGCAGTGCGGAACAAGTTCCCGGTGCAAAAAGTCAGTTGAAGCAGTGCGATGTACCGATTATGCACACTGCAGTACCCTGTGGAATATCACAGTTTTCATGTAACTTCGTGGAATTCCGAGGAGTGAAACTCCATGAGTTTTGCCCACCCCTAGCATTTCGATATATTCAAGCAACACCGTGATCAAAGTATATCTTTTACAAATTAACTCTACCAGGCATCTACCACAGTTCAGCATGTGATTACTGAAGTTATAAAATAAGAAACATTGAGACTATCCGATTAAATAAACAAAAAAGAAAATGTAGCCATATTCTAAAACATTAAACAATAGGAAAGACAATATTAGAATTTAAACAAGACAAATAGAAAGCTGTACACTCACAATTGATCACATGTAGACTATTACCTAAACATTTCAAACCATCCCAAACCACTAAGCTTCACAACAGATGTAGACACTAACCCGCAAAACAGATTTAATCGTAAAAAAGCCAAGAATAATCACACATGAGACCATTTGGACCATTTTTGGCTCTATGTTTGCTTATCCTATTTACAATACTTTACCCTCAACTAATGTGTTGTCCGTGAATGTGCTGATTGCTGCATGACTGATATCATAAATACCACTTTTATATGCTGCTACTTTACAACAAAATTATTTCTAATGCACCCCTAATGACTCGGTCATCCTTAATCAGTTTCAGAGTGCCATAGTAAAAGTACTAAATACATAAATGAAATTCTTAGGCTGATACCTAAATCTCGAAAGGTTTCTTTCTATCCTTTGTATTGTTGATTAAATCCTCTCTTGAGATAGACCTGATATTCATAAATTCCTTTTCCCCGCTGTGACTAGTCGATATGAGTGGTCCATCAAGAGTCTGTATTATATTATTTTAAGATTGTGGTTACACACATTCAACAGTTTCAGTTATTAAAAGGACAATCACCAAGAGAGCTGATACCTATTCACCATTACATTAAACCTAACACTGTTCCCTTTGGGTATGTGAGAACAAGAACGAGATATGGACCTCACAATGATATCAGAAAGCTCAGATCTAAAGTCAGTGTTCTGTGCTTAATGCTCTTGATTATTCATTCTTTTGGGAATCTTCACAAACAGATATTCGTGTAGTCCAAAGAAAAAGCTTTTCACAGGAGTAATTTGTAGTAATGATATTTTACTTCAATCCTAAACTTCTTAAGTTCTGGAAAGTACAAAAATCTTTTTCATTCAGAATCCTATTAAAGACCCTCCCTGGAGGCTCGAGGTGTGCTGACAACTGACACAGCTACCTGATTACCTACCACCAAAACGTCAAAGGGGAGCCCTTCAGGTGTTTGGCTTCAGAGGTCTGGTTTCCTTTATTTCTGTGGTTGGGTTTGCTCAGGTCAGACACAGAGAGAAAAGTTAATTAGCACATGCAGATTTCCTCCTTACCCATTCTTTTCCCAGGAATTGGGAAACGTACTGTCAAATATCTTAATTGCGGGGGTGATGCCATAGATCCTCCTATTGGACAGCACAGTAGGAAGAGCAAAGGCCAGGAATCTCCTCATGAGCTAAGCCAGAAAATAGAAGACAATTCTTCAAGTGCCATAAGGAGAGCGGTTATGATCAAAGTAACAGTAGATCTGCACTGCAGGTAAGTGCTTAACTAAAGATGTATTCCTGACTGGTCTCTTTATACATATGAGGGGAAAAACTGTGCTGGGTGCAGTTTTCACCCACAATGTATAAATTAGTAAAGCACAAATATTTTTCAGTAAGAATAATTACAGATGTGCACTATGAATGCCCACTCACATTATAAGGCCTACACAGGGCAGGTATAATCCATCAAGAGTCCCTTCAGCAACAGGCTACCTATGTGCAGATACCAACCTGAAATAGATGATAGTCTCACATACTGAGCACGCATAAGAGCCCAAAGCTTCTTACCCTAGCTACACAGCAGCAGCCTTATTTTACATAGTGGACACTGCGGGTGAGCATTCTCAGTTCCTTCCCCAAAATTTACTGCAAGTGAGACTCAATTGGTGAGACACATTCACAGTAAAAGTCTAAAAACGGGTAGTCAAAAAGTGAAAAATAAAGGGAGATTAAATGGGTGGAATCCATTTGGAACATATGGGATTCTTTTTCAGGGATATTATACGATTTTGCTTTGCATCACTGGATTTAATTTGCACTTAATGCTCCAGCCAGACATTTTGGGCAAAATGTACAACCCTTACTTTTTGTGACTCACAATTTGAGCCTCATAAAATGCAATGTACAACAGTGTCACAGATACTGTTAGCTATTCCAAATTGGGTTGCAAATTGCATGCCTCATCAATATTCATGAGGCAAGCCCAATTTGCGACCCCATTGGGAATGGCAAGCACTCCCAGGAATAGTGGCCTGCTGGGGTTAGCAGACCACCATGTCTGGACTGCATTTTAAATAAAGCAGTTTTTAAAAACAAAAATGCATCCGGTTTTCTTGTAGGAAAATGGGATGCATTTAAAAAAGAAAAATGAAACATTTCAGTTTCATTCTTTAAGGGCAGGCAGTGGTCCCTGGGACCACTGCCTGCTCTTGAAAAATATTTTCTCACACACTCAAAAAGGGGTAGGGGTCCCCTGGGGACTCCTTCCTGTTTCAAAGTGGTTTACCACCTACTTCAAGTAGGTGGTAAACTGCGAGTGCTTTGTGGCCGCAAATGCAGTTGCAAAACAATAGTACATGGCAGTGAGTCTCGCTATTGGGAAGAGATACCCTTTCCTAATAGCGAGAGTAGTAAACGGTATTTTGCAACTCAGTTACTTGCACAATTGCGTTTGTACATGCCGTTACCCTTGATTGCAGTCGCAAGCGGGACAATCTCCCATTTGTGAGCGCAAAAAAGTTTTTTTAGCTGGCCTTAAATTAAGTAATATTGTGCTAACCCATACACTTTAATATGAAACACAGCACAACAGTTGTAGTGAATTTCTCTAGGCTTGTTGGCTGATCCCTGCATGTTAATTGAGGACATTCAAGAATGTAATTAATTTTCTCACTTATTTAGGAAGGAAGATACAGGGCAGTTTGAGTGGGAGGGATTTAATGGGCATAATTGTCAGAAGTATGTTGTACATGATTAATATTCCAAAAACTAGATTAAGGATGTCACACATGCTAAACAATTGAGGACATTCAAGAATGTAATTGATTTTCTAACTCATTTTAGAAGGAAGATTGGTGGTGGGTTGAGTGGGTAGAATTTAATGGGCATAATTGCCAGAAGTATGTTAATCATGACTAATATTCCAAAAAACAGATTAAGGATGTTACACATGGTAATCAAAGGCATCACTGTTGTCAGTTTGTGGCCTGATAATCTGCTTCATTATTGGCCTCAAACGTGTTGTTGTTTTTAATTAAAAACATGAGAAACACAAGTCCCAAAGAAATTGTAAATCTCATCCTGAGAGTGGTTGCTGTCCTCATTCCTCAATCTAATAGTTTAACTAGATACACAAAGTCCCCAGACCTAGCCCATACATTTCTAGGTTAAATTTCATCAAGCATTTCACCCATCCCTTTTTCGTATACTTCAGTGTGATGCCCAAAGAGCAACAGGTATCACCAGACCTGGGTACAATTTTCACTGTGCCACTGGAATCAAGTTACATCCAACTGAAGAGACCCAGTTAGAGAGAAACTAATCTTGAGTACTTTGTGTTCCGGTTCAGGGAGGACCTGGCCTGGTAGTTCCTGCTTGACTGTTACTACTGGAGCAGGGCCACGTTTGATTTGCATGTAGCTGGGTCCAAACTGAGGTGGCATGGTGTAGAAATAACAATACACAGGGAGGAGGCCTTGAGTAATTGCCAGTGACTGAGAGTAATTAAAAGCATTTCACCCATCAGTGTTTTATATACTTCAGTAAAAAAAAAGGGAGGAGTTCCTTTGGAAAATTGAAAAGGTTGAGTGTAGGGAACTCTCCAATTAATGGTTATTGCACAGGATAAGATTAGTTTTGGATCTGTTTTCTGAACCCTTTGGCATTGGCTTTTGGGACTCTGCACACTTTACGACTGCTAACCAGTGCCAAAGTGCTTGTGCTCTATTCTTTACAAATGGTAAGACTGGCTTACACACAATTGGCACATTTAATGTACTTGTAAGTCATTGGAAATGTAGTACTACATGTACCCAATGCCTTTAAATTAAATGCTATCAATAGCCCTCCAGCACAGATTGTGCACCCACTCAAGTAGCCTTGACAACATGTCTCAGGCCTGCCATTACAGCCTCTGTGTACAGGTTTAAGCTGCCATTTAGACCTGGCAAGTTAATCCTTTTGCTAAATCTAAACCTTCCTTTTTAATACATGTAAGTCACTCATGGGGTAGGCCCTAAACAATCCATAAGGGAGGGTGCAGTGCAATTAAAAGGTGGGCATGTATTTTTAAGTTTTACATGTCCTGGTAATGAAAAACTCTTACGTTCATTTTTCACTACTGCAAGGTCTTCCCCTCCTACAGAAAAATATTGAGTTAACGTATTACATTTAATAAGTGATATCTTTCCATTAGGAGGAGTAGGTATGTTGGGTTTGGTGTCGAAAGAATTGTAATGTAAAGCTGTATTTAGTGATTCAGTTAGATTTCAAGTCAAATTATGAAAATGCCACTTTTAGAAAGTTGGAATTGTCTAGCCTTATCCACTTGGTGCCTTTATCCTGGGGCACATGACTAGGTGTACCTGGCAGTTGATCTTTGTGTATTGCTCCCAGACAGTGAAGCAAAGGGGGAATATGTGTTGGCATATTTAGCGCTCTCTGACTTGATAAGGGGGAGGAGCTGTCACCTATCACAGTTGCACGTCACAAAGGCTCTGCCTGTGCACACTCACAAAGGAGGTTGACACCCTTTTGTGACCATGGACAAGTTGGGGCCAGGCCAAGGAGGCAGGTCATTCTCCAGAAACCTCCAGAACCTCCTCCTCCTTCACAGTGGGCACCTTGAATAAATAATGGTCCCTAAGACCCAACTATTCAGTACACCTCTGGACCTGTGGAAGAATAAGGACTGATGCAATGTTCTGCAAGAAGGACTGCTACTCTCATGCCCTACTGTCCTGCTGCCTGAGAGATGAGGACTGGACTTAGCATAATGAACCAAGGACCACAAGAGTGACTCCAAGTGCTATTTGGCTGGCCTCCTCTAACAGGAGGACAGCCAACTAGCCCTTGGACAGAAAAGGCTCCAGCCACCTTAAACCCAGCACTGGGACTCTGTCTGCTGTGAGTCCTGCTCCATTTTTGTGTGCCAAGCTACCAGTAGGTTAAGCACCAGTTAATTTGGGGTTTGCTGATGTGCTTCACACTGATAGAGATTGTGGTGGCTACTAAAGTGGGGTTTCACCCTCCTCAACCTGTAGCCCAATGTTCTGCAATTAATACCTCACACCCAACTCTTCTGAACATTCCTGGGTGTGCAAAGAAACATCAAGAATGAACTGATCTTGGCTGCTGGACAAAAGAAGACCTTGGACTACTGGCTCTTTATGAAACCTAGGTTATGGAACTGCTCTGAGATTCAGGTAGTTAGCCTTGTGTTATTAATACAAAGATACACGTGGGCTCTCTGACTGGAAGAAGGCCCACTGAGTAAACTCTGGCTTGTAAAATGTTGGGTGCCTAGCTGCTGCCCTGAGGACCTGTGTGCTGAAAAAGAGATCAGGAAACACTTTTCCGGCAAAATAACTTGTGGCACATCTGGATGGTGAGGATATTGTTTTAAGGCTTCCACAGCTAGGGTAGAGTATGCTTGTTCAGTGCACTCTGGGATTTTCTTCATGTTTGCATGAAGACAATTGCTTCACTGGGATCCCTACCTATCTACAGCATGCATTTTTACACCCATTTAGGATTTCAAGAACCATAAAAGTGACTAAGTTAGAAGGAAACCTAGAACCAAAGCGAGGTGCCACACTTACCCAAGAATCGAAGTAACCTCAACGGGTGCTGAATTCTGGTTTGTTCCAGTTGCAGATTTGGGTGCCAAAAGTAAAGCCTTTAGCTGGAGCTTGATGATGTTGCATCCAACACTGAAGAAACATCATTGGCTTCAGGATCCCCCCTTTCCCCACTGAAGGGCATTGAGACCAAAAAACTCTTTGTGTCCCAAATTGTAACTTGAACATACCATACATTTCTCTGCCTACTGCTTGTGCAATAACTACTAAGAGTTAGGCAAAAATCTTCTTAGAACTGTGTTGTGACCTAACTGGATTGTTGTTTTTTAGTGATTACTCAACCTTCAAATTAAGAGCCTGATTCCTGAAACATATCTAATATTCATAAATGCCTGTGATTTTTAACCCCATCTCAAGATCAATATTAGAGTTGTTATAGTTATCTTTCACTTGTAGGAAGTTGTTTCCTAAGTAGATGGTGCTGCAAAGATACACTTGATCTAAAGTGATATATCAGCATAATGCTTCATCCTTCTGTGAATAGAGTCTCACATTAGAATATTGCAGTGTATGCAGCTGTTCCCGCAAAATAGTGCGATTTTTGCCTTTTTTTATAGTGGAATATCCATTGGCTTTATTTATTTCGCAACATGTTAGCAATTTCATTAAAGGCCCATGTGTGACTAACAATGGGTGTCTTCTAATGGTACTCTTGGCAGTGAGCTTGTCAGCATCATAAAATGCTGTTAGTTCTGCACCTGAGGTCCTTCTTTTGATTGGACCATATTTTCTGCCAACTGTCTGTTTAGATTCTAGTTTGGAAAGAAACACAGTGTAAAAATAAAAGATGCAGGACTGCCTTTAATAAAGCTTGTTTGATATTATGAAGAACACTCAAACTACCGTTCTATTTTTTTTACTTTTTACTTTAATGAATATTAGAATATATTATATGAGCTTGTTCTGCATGCTGTTTGCATGTGCTGACAAATTTACTGCAGTGTCATTTTTACCATTTGTCATCCAGCAATGATGATATTGTAGATGCAAACTCAGATAATGCTGTGCTTGTGTAATGCAAAACACAATGCATAGGTGTGTGGCTTTTGTACCTGCTGCACATATTTAAATAAAAAGGTCTCAACACAAAAGACCACCAAAGGCTGCATTGTATAATAAGTGTACCTCTTGCAATTGTTATATGTATTATGCACTGGAAAATCACACAATATAACCCATCTCAACTCTTCCCTACTGTTTGCGACAGTAATTTGGAGTTAGTATTCTAAGCAACTTCAGCTTTTGCGTACTTTGTGTGACTTAAGTAGTATGTTGGTATGTGTTGACTGCAATGCGTTGACTCCAAATGGTATTTGCTTAGTTCCTGCTCACAATGTCCATTTCCTTGCATTGTCAGGGGTTCCTATCTTTGCGACATAGTATCACTAAGCTCTGCTCTCACAGAGACTTCAAGGGTAAGAAACATTTGAAGCACGTTGATGCATATTAATGTGAGAATCTACAGTCCACGCAAAACTATAGTAAATTTGGTTCTATTTCTTTTGCATCAAGATTTGTCTTTTCTTCAGCCCCAGTTGATTAAAATAATATCATATTTCTTGTACTGGAGCACCAAAATGGAAGCAAAGTTGTGAGATACTAGTCTTTGAGTTTGAAATTCAAAAATGGAGCTTTTAAATAAAAGGTTATTGTTATGATTATTATTATTGTGCTTTTTAAGTAACACGTACAAGACCCAAGAGCATAAGAGCACTTTGCATTGGTAACTGTGTAGACATACACCATATTTCAATGTGTGGACAGAAACAACAAATTCATGTATCCAATATGTAACTAATGAGCCGTGACCACTAGTATCCCTAAACAGCGACCCATGAAATGTGTGATAGAGCATAACCACATGTACTTAGTGTATCCAGTAGCAGGAAACTGCAGTCAATTGTGTAAATAAATTCAGTATCTAAATTACTATAGTGAAATTTTCAACAGGTTGATAGCGAAAAAGTGTTGGTGAGGACATGCATCCTATATTGGTTCTTCAGGGGAAAAAGAGGATATGAAATCACTAATGGTATATTTGTATAGAGAAATTGTTAGAACAGTCAGCCTTAGGGGGGTCTTCCTCCAAACATGTTGCCTACTAACCTCCATTTTTTGCTGAAATTCGTTTTGTTGGTGCTAGGACTAACCAGTACCAAAGTGCTCATGCATACTCCCCTAAACATGGTTAAATTGGTTTACACCTAATTGCCATATTGAATTTACTTTTTGTTACATAATTTACTTTCCCTGGGTACTTGTAGTGCCACTTTCCTAAGGACTTACAAGTAAATCAAATAGGCAAATTGTGTGTAAGCCAATTCTACCATTTTTTAAGGAGAGAGCACATGTACCTCAGAACAGTTTAACAGTGGAAAAGTGTGCAGTGTCCTAAGCCAGTAACAGCTAAGTCAGCAAAACAGGAGGGCTGAAGGCTAAATGTTAGGAGAGAACCATGCTAAGAATGCCAGGGCTATACATAACTTCTGTAAGAACTTCTAGCACTAGAGAGATGTTACTTGTATTGTTTTTTTTTGTTTTTGTTTTTGTTTTAAACATTTTAATGAGCTTTACTTCAAGTCACACAATACCAATTACATTTAAGTACAGTTCGTAAAGGTATACAGTTTGTATGGTCATGAACTTATCATTGCATTTCACGCAACACAATCTTGTTTATCTGATTCCTCACATATTCAGTCGGTTCCCCAAGCATCTCGCAGAGGAGGTGTCCATTCCCCCGGTATTGTTTTTTTTTTATGCAAGGAGCATTGTGATTTTATTTTTCACTGAATACTTTTGCATACTATAGGGCCACTCTTTTCCACTTAGACTTTAGTTCTTTCAAGGAGTGAGGTTGTCCATGATCTTAGCCATAGTAGTATTGAAGCTGTTCGTTACTACAGCCTCAATTATCAAAGTGTGACGTAGTGCAGTGCAGCACAGCACAGCAAGCCACATTGCTGCGCTGTATGAAAGGGAATGGGCAGGAATGGGCCATATTTAACATAATATAGCACATGTCTGTCCTTTCGTCACTCCAGCACCCTTTTGGCTACCTAGCACCAACTCAGGCACCCTAGTGCTCTGGTGCAAGGATGCCTGCATTGTAGGCAGGATTGTGTTTGTGCAGGAACTGAACCATCCTGCACAAAAACTATCCTCTGGGCCATTTTCCTCTTTCTATGTGTGCCACAGAACGCAGAACACATAGAAAGAGGAAAAAAGCAAGGAAAAATAACAAATATTTCTCCCTATTACGCCCACCTCGGGAGGCATTGCATTTTGACACATTCCCAGGTCTACTGGTAACGGTAAATCAGGGAATGCGCCCAGATCCATGGGAGGATGCATGGAAACACCCACGCTCCACGCACTGAAAGCCTCCCTGAGGCAGAGTAACGCATCACAGCGATTTGCAGTGCATTGCATTACTCAAGATCTATCGTGCCAGGCAGAGAGCCATGCAAGACTCAGTAGTTGTGTCATTCTTGCGCCCCATTGCTTGACGCAAGCGCGACACTACTATTTGATAAATCTGCCCCCACATTTATTCCGAGATTATCATTAGGATGGGTACCAGCAACGCCCCCAGATCTCTGATTAGTATTCTTGAATCTTAATCAATATCATTGACATCCATATTATTAATCATTCAATATTATTGATACTGAATGACTTTCTGTTTGCTGACAACTAATTATCTCTTTAATGCCCCCGTGACTCGCAGGCCATTCTTTAATTAGAAGTTACAATTGTATCCTCTCCACACTTATTAATTTAGCTGCAATAACCATGACTGAGCAGAGATATTCCACAAATGTGAGTTTGTTAAATTAGTTTTAATTATCTACTTAACGAGTGGGGAATACTCCACATGACTAAGTCTGGAAAGTGTAGCTTGCAGGTACCTATTAAAAGTAAATATTTTTAGAGCATAGTCAGTACCTCAGTAGTTGTTGCCGCAAGACACTGAAATCCCCAGGTGCTCTCTGATTACTGTGTTAAAAAGCCATGCAAAGAGGAAGGATAGCTCCCCTCACTGAGATAAAATACAAATCATAGTCCGGAAAACGCTGCATGGATTTGTACTCTGTGTTGTAATTATATAAAAGAAGCAGTTCCTGTCATGGTCTAGTCAAAAGATAAACCAAGAAATATGAAGTACCTTCGGGGCCCTGATTTCGAGATCGCTGTAGTGTTACATATGATTGGGTAGAGGAACTGAATACAATTTCAGTCATAAAATATTCAAAAAGTGAAATAATTTTCCACAAAGAGAATGACAGTTTCAAGACAGGGGAGTGCCAACTCTTGTGATCAATGGATAGTGCTAAGGTGCAAAAGAAATACACCCCGCTTTACATACGTGTCACAAGAAAACACTTGGTGCACAAAGCATTACGTCAATGGTACGTCTGTTAATTTAAAGTCATATTTATTTTACTGTTAATCAAAAAAAGCAGCACAACAGGGCAGTACAAACAGCACTGCGCGGAGAGCATCAACAGGTGTATATGTAGAGCACACGTTTACCCAGTGCTTAATTTGTAAAAGAATGAGTGCTTGTGCCCATAGCTCTGCGGAGAAGCCTGCGGCCCGTTCTGCACTCCAAATACTGAGGCTGTGTAGTCTTGAATCCACCTCAAGCCTCTTCAATCCACTATCATACACTCCCTTTATCTCACTCTTACTAGTTTTTGCTTTATCGCCTTGTGATGGGTTTTCTGTCTTTTTCTTCATCCTTCTTTCGCCTGTGTATTTTCCCGCTCTTCCTCTTGGTAAATGTCTTAGGAGGAATTAATTAAGCAGTGCAGTTACCCCCTTTTAGTACTATTGACAGATAACAGATGTTTATTGTTACATAACTTTATGGCACATCAATGTGCATGTATTGGAAAATAAATTTTCACTGTCAAAGTTTTACTAAGTTGTGGAATTCTTTCGCTTTGCACAGACTGAAACATGTTGTGTTGGCCTCTTCTATTACTTAGATTATGTCACCTGCAAAAATTACAATAATAACCAAACATCTCACAAGAAGACTGCAGGTCATCCATAACGCAGCACCCAGACTAGCCCTCAACCTCCCACCCTGAATGCACATCACACCACACCTAAGGGAACTCCACTGGGTCCTGATACACAAGCTTGCACACTTTAAACTCCTCACCCACACCTACAAAGCTCTCCACAACGCTGGCCATGCCTATCTGAGCTACCTCATTCACTTCAACCAACCTTCCAGACACTTCCGCTCTGCGATTCTCTCATTAGAACCCACTCCACGCATACACAAAAGCAGAGCAGGGGGCCATGCCTTATTGTATATGGTCCTTAATGCCTGGAATGACCTCCCGTCACAAATCCGAGCCTCCTTCTTTCTTCTTGGCTTTTGCAAGAAGCTGAAGACCTGGCTTTTTGAGTAAGCCCCAAAGGCTGGCCTCACACACATGCTACACATCTCCTGGATAACCTCACAGGTAATTAGAACATTATAAACACATCGATAACATAATATTAAGCTGCTGGACACATTTCCCATAATCAGGATAGACACCACCCAAATATTCCTCATTAATGACGACCAGCCACTCCAAGTCGACGCTGAGAAACCAAACAGCCTTGGCCTAAGTTTTACCACCCATTCAATATTACATTGATCACATGGCAGAGTTTGTGAGCCTAACCATTTCGAATGGCATCTATGGTTGTAAGAAATCGGGTTATTGGTTGAGGGGGTGGAACAAACACAATCCTTGTCAGGGTGAATTCACAAGCAAACCCCAAATTAACCTGTGCTCGACCCCCTGCTGAGTTTGGCACAGAGCAGACAGCCTTAACTTAAAGGCAATGTGTAAAGTATTTATGCAGCACTTCAAACGGTAACAAAGTGAAATACTACACAAGAACATTCCCACAACAATTTATAACAATGAAGTAAACTTTCATAAATAAAACAAGACCAAAACAACAAAAATCCAACCAGTACAACCAGAGATATGCAATTTTAAAGATGTAAGTGAAAATAGCACCAAAAGTGCAGGATGTGGAGTAACGGTCAGAGCTGCTGATTTTGGAGCAAATTATGCCAACCAAAAATGAATGTGTCCTTAGGTAATGCAATTGGTGCTCATTCAAAGCGCTCCAACACCTTTGGGTCAAGTTCACACTATATAAAACTGAAACAAAAAGCAAACTGTAGTTATCTGGATGAGCAATATAAGTTCAGGCCGGCCTCGATGGAGCACGGGTCGACTACAGGGACCCAGTTAGGCCTTGAACAAGAGTACCCTAAATCCTGGTTCCGCAGCATCACGGAGTCCTGTGTCAAGGATGCGTCAGACAGCATTTGTTCCTAGGACATGCGAGGCTGTGATGTGAGGTCCTTCATCGTCATCATGGATTGTGTCGATGAAGGGCTTGCGATGCGATGTCCTGTGACGAAGATGCATTGTGCACTGACTGGTCCTGAAGAAGCAGCAGGCTTGAAATGTGGAGCCCTGCTTTGTCATCAAGAATGCTGTTGATGAGGGGCTTACGATGCAAAGGCCTATGCCAAAGATGCCTCACACATGGGGGGCTCCTGGCAGGAGGTGATGCCAGGGATGCCTCATGCAGTGGTCTTAATGCGTCGAATGGCTGTGCATCACTCAGCTGCTCCAATGCAGAGTCCCTGGGAGGCGATGCACCAGTTCTGCTAGCACCACAGTTGGTCTTGCAGAGCACCTTTAGGTCCACTTGGGACTGGAATGGCACCACTTGGGAGGGCAGGACTCACCGCTGGCAGAGTTCAGGTCAAGGGTTCAAAACAGGAAAAGCATGTTCTGTTCCTGAGGCTCCTGATCAGAAGGCCAGCCAACTAGCTCTTGGAGTCACTGTGGTGGTTCTGGGTTCAGAATGCAGGTCCGGCCCTTCTCACTCATACGGGAGGGCAGTAGGGTAGCAGAGAAGCACAGCACAGCAATGCAGCTGAGTTACAGACCTTCTTGCAGCGCATCAGTCCTTGTTCCGAGTCTTCCACAGGTCCAGAGCTGAGCTGAAGAATTGGCATTTGAGGTCCAGTATTTATACCTGGTGTCCACATTGAAGCAGAAGATGTTTCTAGAGGCTTTCACCCCCTTAATATGTCAGCCATCGCCTTCTTCCCTGCCCTGGCCCTGGCTTGTCTGGGGACACAAACGATTAGTGACAAACCCTTTGTGAGCATCCTCAAGTAGAGCCTTTGTGATGTGCAAGTGTGGTAGGTGACAGCCTCTCCCCTATTTAAGTCAGTGACCCATCCTGTCAGCACCTACCTTCCCTTTATCTCACTGTCTGTGTGACATACACAAAGACCAACTGTCAAATACACCCTGTCATGGGACCCAGGAAACGGCTGCAGGCACCCCAATGGTTAGGACAAGAAAATGGCAACTTTCTAAAATTGGCAGTTTAAGAATTGACTAAACATGACTACAAATCTGATTTTACCATTGCATAGGGCTTTTAAAGACAACGTGGCTATCTGTTCCCAATTAAAAGTTATTACTTATTAAATATTTTAAGGTAATTAAATACTATCCAATAGGAGATGTAGACCTAACAGTATTGAAAAATACATTTAAGAGTTTTTCACTACCAGGATATGAGAAACACTCAGGGATATTCTAGGCTATTCAGGGCCCACCATTGGAGTGACGTAAGCCTGGCAAAAGCTTTAATTTTCCAGGTCAAAATGATAGTTTAAAACTGCACACACAGGCTGTAATGGCAAATGTTTAAAGAGATACCTAAGTGGGAGACACAATAAGTGCTTCAGTCCCACTGGTAGCATTTTATTGAGAGACTCGGGGTACATGTGGTACAACTTTACTAAGGACTTACAAGTAAATTTAATTGGCCAATTCTACCACATTTAGAGGACAGAGCATAAGCACTTTAGCACTAGTTAAGCAGTGTAGCAATGGTAAAGTGCACAGATTCCTAATGCCGATAAAAGCAAGATCAGCACAAATAGGAAGGGTGAAAGCAAAACATTTGGGGGTTACCCTGCAGAGAAAGCCAGGTCAAACAATGGTGTAGTCCTCACAACAAATAATTTAAGACAATGGTATCAGATGATTAGTTTTACATCATGTGTTTCTAAATATATTGCGTAATAAGCCTAACATAGGCACCCTCCACCCATCCTGCCCCCATTCAGGCACACATAATACCTCAATTGTGTGACTGTCTGGGAGGAATTCATAAAGTCTAACCCTCAGATACACACAGTTACATCCAGTATTGTGACCCAAGACAGGCTGCAGGCACAAAAGGGCAGAAAATTCCAACTTTGTAAAGGTGAATGAAAAAGGGGTGTTGGGCCAGTTAATTGTCAGCAAGTGTAGGCCACTAATATAAAACAAAAGCAACCAGACAGTACTGACATTACTCTATCACAAGATTCTTTGTTTCTCGTGGTCATGAAATTGAATCAGCGTGATCACTTTTTATTTACAACTTTTTTTCAAGACGTCTCATTTTTTGATGTCTGTCTGAAAACATTAGAGCATCAAATAACATATTACAAAATGAAAAAGTCTATTTGATAGCCCACACACTTCACAAAAACAATGAAACAATCTGACAATGAAATATTTCATGCCCTGAACGTTAACTCAATAAGACAAAGAATAACATGGAAACACAAATGTGCCCCAGTCCTCTAATTTGGAATAAGAGTAGAGTCATAATTATGAAAATGATGTAGGCGCCCTCAGTTGTAAATAAAAGGTGATCACACTGATTCAATTTTGTAATTAGGTTAAACTACCATCAGTGCATGTCATCACTCGCACATATGGGATGAGAAAATGCCAAAAATATTTTGCTGATATTAAAATCAAACCTACAATTGCATCAGATTACCCTACCTTATTGTGGGTGGAGCCATTGAATGAATACAAAAAATGATACACATTGATTTGTAGATGAAAGGGAATGACTGTGAGCAATAATATGACAGCCTGAGAAGTACACACCAGTTTACAGCACATAAGAAAATGAAACAACCAATCTGCTTTGCTTTTGTTATTCATAGTAAACAATAATTATCAAGCAGTAGGAAAGATATATACTTTTTTTAAGTGCCAAAGTTCCACCATTATTATTTTAGTGCTAGAGAATCAACACTCCCAAGAAAACATGTTCCTGTTCTGGCAGCCAAAGATACGATGTCAGGGGAGTCCTTGTTTTTGCTCCACAATATGCAGAAAGGTCTGGATATTCTCACCACTTTCAAACTGCTCTGTGGATGCTCAGCACAGGATGAAGCTCAAATGCCTCCTACTCAATGGCCAACTTCTGTAATCTTGTTTCTGGGCCTAGAGGATTTAGCACCACTATATTTACATTGAAAAGACTCAACTGGCACTCCCCACTTTTGATCCTGTACAGTGCTTCGTTGCTGTTTGGACAGCTTTGACCTATACAAATACCACTTGCATACATGCATTAGTATAAACATAGATAGAGTGGCTATGCCCTTCCCTTAATGCATCAAGTCAACCCTGTCAAGAATATATTATAGGCCCTACCTGAATGTTGTGAAATAGTTACTTTACTGCACCTTCATCACAAAATCTCTAAGTTGATCACTGCAATTCTATTGATACAGACACTCTAAAAATGATCTCACTAAGCATTAAAGAGACTAGAAGCAAACAGTCCAGCTTACATTCAACATGAGTCATCCACATCCTCCCCATCCCTCAATCTTTTAATCAGAACCCTTTCACAGGAAGACCACAATTTAAGATAAAGTTCTTGTCCCACAGGTGTTGTAAATGTACACCTTTTCAAGTCTGTGGTTGGCCTCCCTGAATCATCTAGTCTCGCAAACAGCCAAAAATATATGTTGGGTGCTGATCACTCCATGTACAGAAATAGTTGCTATGGAACAACATAAGTGCTCACTCAGTAACAGAGAGTGAATATAACTTGCACCTCTTCGAATCAGCATATGTGTCTCTTTGAAACTCTTGCTTCAGCAGTGTCACCCTCCTTCACACAGGCTATCTATGACTAGTGATGAACCACTTTGTTTATAGGTAACTCTTTACCACTGCACCTATGGGAGTTATTTGGACTATCAACAACTTTCCTGAGTCGCAGCCACCATCTTGCTCAATGAAGTCACCTCCTACAGCTCTTTCTACAAATCTTTCATATCTAAGAAAGACCCTTGATGTATGCTGTTTTATACAAAAATAATGAATCAATAAATCCACATAACAATGATTTTAAAAAGCAACCATACACCTTTTTATGAGAATAATTTCACCACTGACGGATTTGACATGAGGGCAAATGGGACTATTAAACACAAATGAGTTTCAATTGGTTGCATGAGAAAGAAAGGCTCTCTTTAGTGCCCATTATTCACAATACTATTTGTTTTTAGGATCAAATACCTCCTGGAAGAAGGGTAAACATGGGAGATCCAAAGGGTACATTGCAAAGCATGAACAATAAAAGTACATATACCGAGAAGTAAAACGGAGAAAAGGCTTCCCTATGGTCAGCTAACAATGCAATGAATATCTATCCAAAATGTATTTAATTAATAGGATTAGAACACAAGCCAGAGTTTCTTTGCAAAAAGAGGAGTGGTGTAGAATATTAAAAATGTTATCAATAGCACATGAGATTTATATTCTCTGTTGCTGGGGCGGAACTCTGTTAGATTACATGGCTACTAAATGCAGTGTTTAATTTGTAAAAATATATGTGCTCTGGTCCAAAGTATTTTTCAGGAGACCACCATGGCTGGCACTTTCGACTATCATGCCTGCATTGAAAAATAATAAAGGCCTGATTACACGTTTGGCGGTCCATCGGACCGATTAACCCGTGGTGGAGGTGGGGTGGTAGTCGAGGACAGCCACACCAGTGGTCTGACCGCTGTATCACAACTACGCCAGTCCGACTTCCATGGCACCACCACAACTGCCAGGGATCCGTTATCCCTGGCGGTGGTGCAGTGGTGTGAGGCCACAATTTGCTTGGTGGGGCCACTGCAGGCCACCAAGCATATTACAAGTTTTACTCACTGCCAGGAATTCATGGCGGTGAAGGAAAGGACTTTGGTGTTTCCATTGTGGTGCTTCAAAGACACAGCCATAGGAATGCCATAAAGGACGGCCCATCATACCAGGAAAAAACTCCTAATCTAGCGGGCGGCTGGTGTTCGAGTTTGGTGGTGCAGGAGCTGGGTGGTGGCGTGCCACCCGCTCCCACACTGCCAAATTCGTAATCAGGTCCCAAGCATTAGACAATACAAGTGTGAAATTTTGGACTACTCCAGGCCACCTCAAGCTGTATGGATGACTTTGATGTGCTGGGCTATTACTTGTTTTTTATGTATATTGAACATTCTGTTCATGAACTCTGCTCAAAAAAAGACTGTGCCACCTAGTGGTGGACTGTCATTTATAAGTGCTAGTGCCAAACACCGGCACAAATTAAGCATTGACTACATGTTTTATTACATATTCCATTATTTATATGTGTATTTTCTGGCGTGTTTACTTATGGCAAATTTGCAGCATCAAGTCAATTGATGTCACAGGTATAGTCTTGACTGCCGTACCTTGTGTCTGAAAACCTGAGGTCATTTAAATGGGTGGTCCTAGGCTACAAGTGATGCTGTCAGGCAACAATCACATGATTTAAAGATGCTATGCCTGGTCCATGTGGTGATGAGATGATACTCTTGCATTGCATGTGAAGAATCATGGAAGATACCTGCTTTCCAGTTTATATGGAAGGCAGGTCAGGGCCTTTGATTGGGGCTTAAGTCATTTCATAAGCGTTCTCGTCATTGGCTTCATAAGGGAAGGAGAAGGATCATTAGGCACTAAGCTCCTCTGATCATTGCCAAGTAGTCCTGATGCATCTACATTCGAAAAGCAAGTTTGATGTGGTGACTAACAGCCCACCAATAGTGTAGGATGGTCACACTGCAGTGCTGTCTTCTTTCCCAAAAGGTATGCATTTTTTCATACCTAGTACGAAACACTAAAAAAGGGCTGTTCATGTTTCACTCAGGTAGGTAGAAAGGAGGTTTTTAGGACACTAGTCTATAAAACATTCTAAATCAAAAAAACGTTCGTACAATATAAAATTGACTTAAAACCCGCCAGTCCCTCCCATGAACCTTCAGCCCTACTGTAGCACATTCTTAAAGCTCTGATACATATATATATATATATTTTGAGTAATTCCTACTGCCAGATCTAAATATCACATTTTGGAAGGCAACCCTATTGCCTCCACCTTTTGTACAAAACTTGCTCCCATTAGAAATATAAAAAACAAAATCCATAAGTGTGTGTAAAAAGGAACATTTTACATTCATGGGGCAAGGGCTAAGACTATTATTATCCTTGGTCATAGCACCTCAGACGTGGAACAAGTATTTAGGGTTACATCCCACTCTCACCCTTAACATGTTATTCTGCATTCTGCAATTGGGTAACTGCACCAGGTAGGAGAAGACCATGTCAAAGCCAAGTGTGCTTAATGAAAAGCTAATAGGCAGGTAAGCCAACTCAAGAGACCCGGCAGCCTTTGCCGCTGACTTTTCAAAACTTGTTTACTGGATAATCGGGACCAGAATATAATTGTACCACACTCTGAATGTACATTCTCAAGTTCCTTTAATCTATTCCTTAATTTCCTTGCCCACCTTCTTTCATTATCTTGGATCTCAACCCAGCAAAGTTTGGAGACCTTTGCCCAATCACAATCCTACAAAAGCTTACTGAGAAATGCTTTAATACCAGGAAAACTGAGGCAGATTCCAGGTGGTTAGACTCAATTCTCTCCTTATACCTTGGACCATGGTGCCTGGTGGTAGTAACAGGATAGTTCTGAGAACAACCCCTCCAACCGGTCACAATCACAGGAGGGATCAAGGGCCACAACCTCAGCGCAATACAGCCACAGGGTTTTTTCCTTCATAGGCCTTCCTTAAATGGAGTAAAGGCCAACCCACTATATTTCCAATTAAATCTAGTCAGACAACTAACTTGCAGCAAGGACCCTACTGAATACTATCCATATGTAATTCCCATGTCAAGTTCCTCTTGAAGGTCAGGCCTAGATATGTATAGGAATTCATTGTTTCCACCGCCAGAGCATATAGTTACCATCTAAAACTTTTTACCTTTTCACCAAAGATCAGCACCTTGGTCTCCTCTGGATTAATGTTCAACTGGTTCTGCTTACTGTATGCTCCGAGGGTAATTTCCTCTGCAATTCAACTGTGGTGTAGTTCAGCAGCACCAGGTTGTCTGCATAAGGCAGGCAAAAAATATGCTGATTCCCAGCTTTAGGGGAGAATGACTTTATTTGTGTTACAGATGTTGGGAGGTTAGCTAGAAATAAGCTAAAAAGAAGTGGGGCTAGGACACACCCCTGCCGAAGACCATTCTTGATGGAGATTTTCTGAGATAGCCTGTCTGATTTACCTAGCTTGACCAATTGTCTGTATGTAAAGCGTGCAATAAACTAAGGTGATCTGGAAGGAGCTCACAGGTGTCACGTTGAATCCCTGATCAAATATCGATAACAAAAACACCGACCTACAAAAACATCGCCGCAAAAATATCGTACACCAACATATCGTCACCATATACTTAAACAAGCATTTACACAAATATCGATATTTTATTATCGACTACAAAAATATCGTTTTAAATTATATAGACTGCAAACATATCGACTACAAAATTATCGACAATTCTTTAAATAATATGAAACACTACAAAAATATAGACACCACTATTATCAACATACATACAGCCTATTAACGAATACAAAAAAATTGACATTTTTATTTAACATTTAATCCACACGGCTCTCAACAACATAACAATTTAATTAATTATAACTTTTAAATAAATACTAAATAAACATATATAAATATAGTATATATTTAAAATACATATAAATTAATTATTAATACACCAATAAATATAAACATACTCAATAATTCAAATATACTCAATTAAAATATTTATTAACACACATTACACATATAAACATTATTTAAATTATAAACCAAACGTATAAATTAAAATATAAAAGACATACAAAACATATTTAATTATATACTACTACTAAATAACAAATAAAACACACTCATTAAAAAAAGGATACCAAATTCAAAGTAAACTTCTCAACCAATAAATTTAAAATAAATCTACATCAACCAATCAAAATGCAGAAGTACTTAACTAACTACTATAAAAATAATTACATAATTAACAAAAATTACCATTCTTGGAACAAACACGAAGAAAAACAGTTACTTTGCTGAAGAGAAAAGAAAACTAACCTAGAACAACTACTACAACAGATTATACAACAACACAAGTAAGTAAATTCCCATTTTATGTACTATTAAAAACTCATGAAACTTAGCCAAACTCCCTAAAATATATAAATGCTCTCTTTTTTTTATTTAAAACAAAACTTCCTATCAGCAACAGGAAAAATGAATAAATGTAGAAAAAAATGTCCAACCTTATCAATGCCTACATAGAAATGTAACAAAGAAATAAAGATTTTGCTAACTAAAGGTTAAAATGAAATTACATTGTCTAAGCTGTAAATAAATACAAATATAATACACAACTAATACAAATACTTATTATTTCAGCTTCAACAAATTTCATCTACCAAACTACATCTACACAAACAAAAGCTTCTACAAAATAAAGTAAGTATACTCATAGTTTAAATAAATAATAACAATAGAGAAATAACTAAGTATCAAACAAAATTATTAATTACAACTATTTTCTACCACAACTACAGGAATTACAACAGTGAAACTCCAATAAAAAGAAATAAAGACATCAGGAAAAAAGAAAAAACAATATTGTAAGTATAATTTTTAAATTACTAATTAAACCTACAAATTGAAATAAATGTATTGCATATTTACTAAAAACACATATATATGTCTTCACAGATATACCCTAGAAATGGCAGAAGGAGCTACTTTTATAACATCTCAAAAAGGAGAATTAATGCTCAGCTACACCTGTTTACCACACCCCAAAAAAAGTAAAATATAACAAAACACATTGGAAATGTAGCAAATACTATTCAACTGCATGCTATGGTAGAGCTACAACTGTAGATAACAATGTCGTAAATGTACGAGAGCATAACCACCCACCCAATGTGACCGAAGTAGAAGTAATGGAAGCATTAGAAACACTTAGAGAAGCAAGAAAAGGCTCCCAACAAACAAGCACTGCAATTTTGAAAAATGTATTGACCAAAGTACCAGAACACGTAACAGGACAGTTACCCTCAATCCCCAACTTGAAACGATTAATAGCTAAAACTAAAAGATCATCTGATCCAACTCCACCTCCACCCCAAACATTTTAAGAAATTAAAATATATCCTGAATATACTATTACCCATAAAGAAGACAAATTCTTGATGTATGATAATGAAAGCCATGATAAACGAATTCTACTTTTTGCAACAAATAATAACTTGCAAAAACTTAAAAATTGTGAAACATGGATGATGGACGGAACTTTTAAAGTGTGTCCAAAACCTTTTTATCAACTTTATACCATCCATGGTGAATACCATGAAACTAATATCCCCTTAATTTATACATTGCTGCCAAATAAAACAAACTCAACCTACATAGAAATATTAACAACAATCAAAGAATTAACAGATAATTACTATCCACAAAGAATTATTATAGACTTTGAAATAGCTATGATACAAGCTATACTAAAAATATACCCACACACTGCCATACAAGGGTGTTATTATCACTACAATCAAAGTATATGGAGACACTTACAAAAATCTACCTTAAGTATAGACTACTCTACAAACAGCAACTTTGCTTACCAGATCAAAAAATTAATAGCACTAGCATACGTCCCAACAACAGAAGTGGCAAATCACTACAATTGATTAATTGACAGTCCTTTCTACCACACTAATGAAAAAAAATTAACTCCCTCGTTAGACTATTTCGAAGACACCTGGGTAGGAAGATTACATCGTTCAGGTCATCGCAGACAACCTAAATTCCAAATTCCCTGGTGGAATGTCTACACTAGCACTATAGCACAAAAAGCCAAAACAAATAACGCGGTAGAAGGATGGCATAATGCCTTCCAAGCCACAATAGGAAGAGGACAACCAACACTTCACAAACTCATCGAATGCATCAAAAAAGAACAAAGCTACCAAGAGCTAAGAATAGAACAATCTTTATAAAAAATCGGACCAAAACTAAGCAAACAAACAATAAATATGTATGAATACCTCCAGCAAAAAATAAGAATGTACCCAAGTATCCAAGGTCTAGAATACATAGACCTAATAGCAAAATCCATCCTTTAATAAAATACAAATAGCAAACCACAAAAACATATATAACACAGATCAAATTTTTTTTTTAATTAGTTAAATTATGTCATGCAATGTAAAATAGAATTTAATATCACAAGACATAATATAACTAATAAAAATACAAATTCACAAATAAACATGACCCACCCAAAAAAAATAATAAATCATAACTTACGGTTCTGTAGCTGTAGAATATGTTGAAATAGATGCTTTAAAACCAATCCAAGCAAAAAACAATCCACATAGTGATGACAAACCCCAAAAAATGTAAAAATACAACTGTATAAAAAGAATCCAACGTAGCAATCCTCTGGATAACGAAACCATAAAAACCCGAAAATAATTCACTATCAGAAACGCACCAAAATCCCGAAAAACAAGGAAAGGTATGTAAACTAGCAAAAAACACTAGTAACAACAATTTCCTTTATTTAAAAAAAAAAAAAACACACCCAAAACAATATTAACCCCACAAATCGAATAAACATCATATAAAACGTATTAATATACATAAAGTAATAATTAAAACCAAAACATTAACATTACATTAATATTAGATAGTAAACAAACTACGCTATAACTAACGTACTTAAATAACACGTACATTTTACATAAACAGTTAAATAACACACATAGCAACACATATACACTACTACTAACTAAAAAATACCTCAAAACTAAGTTAAAAGTAATAAAAATTAAACTTACATTAAGAAACACAAAGCAGCTCCCAACTGCGAGGTTCAGTCTTCACAAATGACCCAAACAACGATGTAGATAGTCTAAAAAGTGAACTATGGAAAACAAAATGTCGACATAATTAAAACAAAAATAGGACTAAATCCCCATAAAAATGAATAGAAACAAATTAAAAATTATCTAAAATTTTGTTTACATTTTTTAAATATTTTTTAAATGTGTAAAATAAACTTATTCATATTGTAAAATATACATTACTTACTTTATGTTGAAATATATATATAATAAAATAATTAATGTATATTAAAAATATGTTTATAACATTAACTCTTTATTTAGTTATAATAAACATATGTTAAAAATGTATGTATATACTTTTGTAAATGCAAATTATTTGTAAATTATTTAACATATTACATTTTATTTAAATAAAATAAAATTTAATATGCTAATTAATAAAAAATTATATGTAAAAATGTACAATGTATATATATTACAAATACTGCAATGTTATACACCATTAAATACAAATGTTAATTTGATTTTTTTGAATGTATAAATGTTTTCATTTACAAACAGAAACAACACAATAAAGACTGTTTATTCTAGAAAAACATTACTATGTTACTTTATAATGATACATACATGTGAAATAAATAATAAAATGTTACAAAAATATGTAAATCATTTTTATACATATGTTAGTAAATATAATCTTATATACTTCAAAATACACAACAGCATTTTTAAAAAAATGAAAACAATAATAATTTGTATTTATTTATAATATTGTAAATAAAAAAAATTCATAAAACATAATTCAGTATTATAATTCCAAATACTAATAAAGTAAAGGAAAACACTATATAGTAAATAAAAAATAAATAAAATTCTAATTCCAAACTCTATATAAATCACTGAGAATGCTGGACAGTAAACCATAATAATGTACTATTCTAACTCCAAATCCAACATAACTCAGGGAAAGTGCTGCATAGTAAACCATAATAATTTACTATTCTAACTCCAAGTCCAACATAACTCAGGGAAAGTGCTGGACATTAAACCATAATAATTTACTATTCTAACTCCAAATATAACATAACTCAGGGAAAGTGCTGGATAGTAAACCATAATAATTTACTATTCTAAATCCAAGTCCAACATAACTCAGGGAAAGTGCTGGATAGTAAACCATAATAATTTACTATTCTAAATCCAAGTCCAACATAACTCAGGGAAAGTGCTGGACAGTAAACCATAAAAATTTACTATTCTAACTCCAAATATAACATAACTTAGGGAAAGTGCTTGACAGTAAACCATAATAATTTACTATTCTAACTCCAAGTCCAACATAACTCAGGGAAAGTGCTGGACAGTAAACCATAATAATTTAATTTTCTAACTCAAAATCCAACAAAACTCAGGGAAAGTGCTGGATAGTAAACCATAATAATTTACTATTCTAACTCCAAGTCCAACATAACTCAGGGAAAGTGCTGGACAGTAAACCATAATAATTTACTATTCTAACTCCAAGTCCAACATAACTCAGAGAAAGTGCTGGACATTAAACCATGATAATTTACTATTCTAACTGCAAATATAACATAACTCAGGGAAAGTGCTTGACAGTAAACCATAATAATTTACTATTCTAACTCCAAATGTAAAATAACTCTGGGAAAGTGCTCAACAGTAAACCATAATAATTTACTATTCTAACTCCAAGTCCAACATAACTCAGGGAAAGTGCTGGACAGTAAACCATAATAATTTACTATTCTAACTCCAAATATAACATAACTCAGGGAAAGTGCTTGACAGTAAACCATAATAATTTACTATTCTAACTCCAAGTCCAACATAACTCAGGGAAAGTGCTGGACAGTAAACCATAATAATTTACTATTTTAACTCAAAGTCCAACATAACTCAGGGAAAGTGCTGGACAGTAAACCATAGTAATTTACTGTTCTAACTCCAAATATAACATAACTCAGGGAAAGTGCTGGACAGTAAACCATAATAATGTACTATTCTAACTCCAAATATAACATAACTCAGAGAAAGTGCTTGACAGTAAACCATAATAATTTACTATTCTAACTCCAAATGTAACATAACTCTGGGAAAATGCTGGACAGTAAACCATAATAATTTACTATTCTAACTCCAAGTCCAACATAACTCAGGGAAAGTGCTAGACAGTAAACCATAATAATTTACTATTATAACACCAAATATAACATAACTCAGGGAAAGTGCTGGACAGTAAACCATAATAATTTACTATTCTAACTCCAAGTCCAACATAATTCAGAAAAAATGCTGGACAATCAAAATATCAAAAATTAGAAATGTAAAGTTTACATATTCAAATGTTTAAATTTGATTTATAAATTAAATTACATTATATTTTTCAAAATGTATATAAAATTATTCTGAACTTTTTTTAATTATTACCCACCCTTATCCCCTATAAATACAACAATCCACTGCCTAAATATATATACAATATTCAATATTATATACCATACTTTCATTAAAATAAGAATTCAATTTTCAAATTTTTAAAATTCAAAATTTTTAAATTTGTTACTCGAAATTTTTTTTCAAACTTTTTTTTCTAAACAACATTAGTAAATTGCTACCCACAATTAACCAGTAAAAACACAACTAACCAAACAAAAACTTTTTACAAATTTTAAAATATCTAAAAAAATATAAAAATTAAATATTTTCTATTTTGTATTTAAAAATTTTAATTATAAAATGGTTTTCCTACTAGTTTATTTTTATTGTAAAATATTCACACAACTATTTTTAATTTAATACCCACCCTTATCCCCTATAAACCCAACAACCCGCTCCTAAAATATTCACACATTTTATAATATATAAAATTTAAAAATATAATAAAACATTTCTATTTTCTAATTTATTTTTTCAAAATTAGAAATTTATTTCCTTCAAATCAAACTTTTTGTAAAATTTTCTTACACATTTTTTAAATTACTACCCACCCTTATCCCCTATAAACCCAACAACCCGCTCCTAAAATATTTACACATTTTATAATTTTAATAAATTTAAAATATAATAAAAAAATTCTAATTTCAAATTTCTAATTTAGAAATGTATTTCCTTCAAATTTTAAATAAAAAAATTCACACACATTTTTTAAATTACTACCCACCCTTATCCCCTATAAACCCAACAACCCACTCCTAAAACATTTACACATTTTGTAATATTTGAAAATGTAAAATATAATAAAAAATGTCTACTTTCGAATTTTAAATTTCTAATTTAGAAATGTATTTCCTTCAAATTTTACATTTAACAAAAATGTTTACAAACATTTTTTAAATTACTACCTACCCTTATCCCCTATAATCCCAACAACCCATTCCTAAAACATTTACACATTTTATAATATTGAAAAATGTAAAATATAATAAATAATTTCTACTTTAAAATTTAAAATTTCTAATTTAGAAATGTATTTCCTTCAAATTTTAAATTTAACAAAAATTTTCACACACAGTTTTTAAATTACTGCCCACCCTTATCCCCTATAAACCCAACAACCCGCTCCTAAAACATTTACACATTTTATAATATTTAAAAATGTAAAATATAATAAGAAATTTCTAATTTCAAATTTAAAATTTCTAATTTAGAAATGTATTTCCTTCAAATTTTAAATTTAACAAATATTTTCACACACCTCTTTTAAATTACTACCCACCCTTATCCCCTAGAAACCCAACAACCCGCTCCTAAAATATTTACTAAAAAATTAAAAATATTACAAAATTACATTTATTATTCACATAAAAACATTACAAATATTAAAAAATTCACAAAACTATTAAACAAGTAAACGAATTATACCATTAAAAACATAATATCGATATTATTTACATCGATATTTATTTCAACTATATTTACTACAACGATATTTAACAATGTCGATATTTCTGCAGTACTAAAAAAACGATATTTACTACATCGATATTGAATTCGTCGATATTTTAGACAGACGATATTCTTACCTCGATATTTCTGCTTGTCGATATTTCCTCGTCGATATTCCTGTTGTATACCCGTGACGTTTTCTCCATAGCATTACCCAGTCCAATTAATCAAAAGCTGTCTGGAAATCAATAAAACAACAGAGCCTTTGGTTCACTTCCAGGGTCTTCCAAATAATGGTCTATAGAGCAAACCAATGGTCTATGGTTGAGTGGCCCTTCCAAAAATACCTTGCTTGATTGGAATAATCTTATTTTCAGAGGCCCAGGCTTTGTTAGAATAATTTTAGAGAACACCTTAACCGAGATGTCCAGAAGGCTAATCAGCCTGTAATATGAAAGCTCTGAACCATTTCCCTTTTTCAATATGTGTTTCACAATTGAGCCTTTCCACAATGAGGGATGGAGACCCATTCTGGCTATTCACCAGAACAAAAGAGAGTGCATCATTGCCCACCAGCTACTATTGGATGTAATTATCACTGCTGGGATGTTGTTTGGGCCTGTGGCTCTTGAGAGCTTTATCCTATCAATAACTGCCCTTACCTATTTTGCTGAAAACCAGGTAGCCGGGAGCTTTTTGTCAGTTGTACACATACATGTAACTGGTGTGAAAGGACTGCCAAACAGATCTTTCAGATATGCTAAATATGCTGCCTGTGTTATGTTATGTTATAATATTTATAAAGCACATGGCTGCCCCAGCAACAGGTCGTCCCAGCGCTAACTGTTAAGTATAGTGGGGAGTCAGAGGGAATTGTAATGATTGGAGAATAGCCAGGTCTTCACCATCTTTCTAAAGATCCAGTGATCAGGGGTGCTGCGGATAGAAAGAGGCAGGGAGTTCCAGAGGGCAGGTGCCAATGCCTTGAATGAGTATCCACCCGTTCTGGCCCTCCGTATCCGTGGCACTTGGGCCAGATGTAGATCTGCTATGGGCAAGGCGGGGGTAGGTACATAAGGGGAGCACATAATGCTCCAGATCCCAGGGCAAAGGCCCAAAAAGATCATAAGGATGGTGCACAGAGCTTTGAAATGTATTATTTGTTCCATGGGTAACTAGTGTAACCGGCAGCGGATTTGGCATGAGCCTCAAAGGAAAGATCGTTGCCCACCCATACTCCCAGGTTCTTACCACAGGTTTGGGCGGGGGGGGTACACCAAGAGAATAAGAGAATAAGAGAAGGAGGTCACCACTGGTTACCCCAGAGATGGGGGTCCCTACCCACCAGGAGGATTTCAGATTTGGTGGAGTTCCACTGCAGATAGCCATCCAGTCATGTATCCTCGGGATTCATACATACTAGGGTCCCCCCACTCAGACCCCACAGAAATCTCGAACAGTCATGGTTATCCAAGCACCAAGAGAGATAGCCCTAATAGTGCTTTCTCCTGAAGTTGGACAGCTAGGAAGGGCTATTAGTGTCTAAATTCCAGGTTTTTTTCGTCATGAGTGAGGATGACCTTTACTTTATTGAAGGACCCTGTGGTCAGCCACGAACCGCTCAATAAGGACATGTATTAATTAAATCAGATGTATATATTTAAATAAAAAAGGTCACCGTACAGGCACATTTATAAAAAGAGAGAAAATGCGAATGGAAGGGATTTTCAGAGATTAAAGTGATGAGAGGGAAGGCAGAATGGAGAATAAATAGGTGAAAGATGGAATGTCCAGTTAGAGCAATCAAAAAGAAGCAGGAGGTGGTAAGAAGTGGGACTTTTCTTTTACTACATGGGCTACATTTGATAAATGTGCCTGCACAATTCAAAATTACAATCAAAAGTAGGACACATTCTGCATTCTACTGCTGCGCAAAGAGCCCCTGAAATATAAAAGCACTAGGAATGGTTTCTTAAAAAATCTACTGTTCTGATTTGGCATTGAATCCACTCTTACAAGTCGGAGGCGGTGTGTAGAAATTGAATTTTCTGAGATGTTAGTCGCCTGACCATTCATGTATTCATCCATTCATTAGATAAAACCGGCAAAACATATTTTACATCAGGTCATAAAAATTAAACCTCGTCAGGAGGCCTTATGGCAATGTGATATTAGGAAGCCGATTATGTATGAATCCATTCAGTCAAAATAAGATATTTGTACAAGGATCATAGAATAAGCTTCATTAAGGGCGTCAAATATGAAAAAGCTGCTAAATGTGATTTTGAAAAGTTAAAATTGTTATTTTATACCGTTAGTACAACAATTGGAAACGTAAGGAACATTTGTTTGTCTTCATTTTTGCAGGAGTTTTCTTGTTGATTTCTTTTAGTGTGTATGTTCAATAAAGCTGCTTATGTCTATGTGAGCCTATTTCGCGCTCGAAAAGTGTTTCAATTGAAATCATCAATTATACAAGATTGGTTGTAATTCGTTTTTCAGTTTGCCAAGAATCATTCTGCTAGTGGTACATCAGGCTCTGTGTAGTTTTATAATTGTTCCCTTCCCATTAAAAATTAAGAAGATAGAAGTTGTGTTTTAGTTTACCTGGACATTATGCTTTGCATCTAGTGAAAACACGTTGATTTATGCTGAGTAAATGAAAATGCCACGGCTGAGCCTGTGAGCCAGGATAAACAACATCACCTGATAGATGTATCTCCACTCTCTCTTGTGAAGTAATTGGCAGCCCTCAGACAGAAACTGAGAGCACTTAACTCAAGTAAAAAATATATGACTTACAATGCACTACACAGTGCACATCTCTGTTATGTCAGTGTTTAGCATGCAGGTATCGGTATACAAGGGAACCCGTAAAATTGGCCAAGGACCACGGGTGGAACTGGTTATTTTTGTTTAACAGAGGTCCTAGGTTTTATGAATAATACTTGGAAAGATAATTTACACAGACTAGTGATGAAGGCTGCGTTTATCTTCTTCAATGTCCAGCCGGACCGAGAAGCATTTATTATGAAAACAATTTTAGTATAAGCAGAATAAGGCGAAACAGGTCGCACATTGATAACTGGGCACAAGCCTGTACCTAGTCAGAAGAAGACAATACAGGGGGAAAGAAGGAGGAGTTTACAGGCAAACAAGGAGAACAGGGTGGCTTATAATATAGTACAAACAATTTTTGGATAAGCACAAACCCACAGTAACTGCCGTAAAAAATATATAATTCATAAAACAAGCAGTACTGCTAAACAGTCGACGAACGTTTCGATCCCTATCTCCTAAGGTATAGTGGGATCATCTTCAGGACTACAATTGACTTTGCCTGATTAGTCGAGTGAGCCTGTAGAGTTAAAACAGGAAGGAAAAAGGAGAAAAGAAGATTCTTCATCAATTCATTACATTGGAAGGATTAAAAGGTTAAAATGTCAGTCAGTGACCACTTTCGACATGCAAAGTGCAACACGTGCAAATGCAATTGCTTGTTCCAAAGGGCACGGGTGCTTTTGTGCTCATATTTGGGCTTGAAGGAGACCGAGTGGTAGTGAGGCATACCGCATTTACTAAATATAAGGTAGTGCGTAATGGCTGGTTGTGCGGGGTGTTGCTAGAAGGGTCCTAGTGAGGGGGTGTTGGCCAGAAGGTCGTGAGGGCGTGAGTCCTTAGTGTATACTATAATTACCACAAGCGGGGCAAGGTTGGCCCTGGAGTGGCTGGAGACACTTGGAATGCGCAATAGCTTCCGGTGTAGCTGATGCCTAGAAAGAAATATTTCTGTCATACAAGGCAATCAGCAGATTCAAGTAGAATACAGAGAATTAAAAGGAGCCGGGGTTACCGTGTCCAGTTCGTGGTCGAGCGGCATCAGGGATTGTGCGGGTCTAAACCCGGTCGGGTCGGTTCAGTTCAGACCTGAAAGGAGGGTTTTAACAAAAAGCAAAAATCAGGACCCACTAGGTGAAGCCGGGGTGACGGATTAGGTGCAGTGAGGAAAAAAAAATGTATTACCCTTGGAGCCTAGCATCTAGCGTGGGCTCGACGGGGAACTTCAAATGAAAGTTTCAACCTGTGAAACAAAAACCGAGCAATTAAAATCGGCAGTGAGAGACAGTGTAGGTGAAGGCGGCGAGTGCAGGCAGGTAGTTACCGTCCTAGGCGGTTTGTAATCTCCGCAGGGCGCTCAATAGCGTGGGCCTTATCCGTGCGAGCCTGTAAGAGAAAAATATACGGAGGGCGCACATGAGGCACATTGGCGCGAGAGGGACCCAAAGGGGAGCCGGGGTGATGCGTCAGTTCAGTTCTTACCGTGATGTGCTCGTAGTGGGGCCGCAGTGGGTTCCCGTCTGGAGGCTCGATGGCCTGGTGTTCAGCGTCTGCATGCAGCGGCGCCTAATGTGGTCCCGGCCGGTGGTGGTGAAAAGTGAAAACGGACTAGTCAAAAATGATAGTGATCCCAGTATTGGGCGCCATCTTTGAGTAGGCAAACCGGCGAGTGAGTGAAATACGTGCTTAAAGGACAAGGTTTTACAGCATATAGTATCATAAAAAACATAAAATCAGAGGGGAGCACATATAATTTTATGTGCTCACATCAGAATGCGGTATTTTGAAACAGACGGTCTCCAAATGAAAAAAACTCACAACTGGAAATGTTGCAATTGAACATGGACAATTATCTAGGCTCATGCATAAAAAGTTATTATGTGGAAAGAAATTAGCCATTCATAGCCAGCTTATAACAGGCTAGTCCAATCCTCTGTTCTGTTGAGACCATCCTGAATAGAGTTGAACTGTATGATGGACTTCAGCTCTTCTTTGTTGAGTAACTGTCCCATGTTGCCACCCCTCGGTGGGAGTCTCAGTACTTTCAGGACAGTCCATTTCAAATCACTTTCAGAATGTTTTTGGGCTGCAAAATGTTCCACCAGGGGTGCGTTTGGAGTGTTGCACCGGATGTATCTCCACTCTCTCTTGTGAAGTAATTGGCAGCCCTCAGACAGAAACTGAGAGCACTTAACTCAAGTAAAAAATATATGACTTACAATGCAGTACACAGTGCACATCTCTGTTATGTCAGTGTTTAGCATGCTGCACAGAGGTTAGATGTGATTTTTGATTTAACACACTTTTTATCTATCTATGATTCGAGTTCACTTGGAACAGCTATGCAATTGTGTCTACCTTCATGCAATACAGGCACGGAAACCTTTTTTTTTTTTTTTTTTTTTTAGATTTAATTACTGATAACTTTGTTTTAGCACTCTCCTAGCTGTTTCCTGTCGCCCCTTATCTAGCGTCTGGGTTATCTTAATCTCATTCCTACACAGTTAACAACATTTGATACCTTTTTCGTTCTGACTTAAGAATTCCTGCTTCTGCTTGCAGGGTGGAGAATCAAATCCTCTTTCCTGTCACTCACAATCTCCCGGTAGATGTCTACCTTTCACTTTCCCTTCCATCTCACAAAAGGAAAGAAAGACTCGCTCATCATCCATTGAGCCTCTCCTGACTTAACCTCCACCTGTCTTTCAGTGTAATGACAATTACAATTGTTCTCCAGCCTCTATCCTGATGAGTTTCCTTCCCCACAATAACCACTGATAGATAAATCTTCTCAACGTTGTTCCCTTACAATGAAAAAGGCCATTCTTTGCAATGCGAGCGTGTCTCTTCACGATTTACAATAGTTCACCAAGTATCTTAGATTGTCAAGGATTGTTCCAGTAAACTGTGGTAAATGAGTTAGCAAATTTCACTTTCTTTTGGTTTTTCTTTCCATTTAAAGCAAGACAAAAGCAAGCAAACATTACGAAAGCATGAAATATGCTTCTGATTACGCTTCCTCAAACCCTCCTAAAGAACGAGTCAAAGGCGTAAAACTATATACAACTTATTACCTTCCTCCTAATCATCTCAGAATATTTAGCTGAATGTAACACACAAGTATCCCATCTTGGCAGTGGCTTATTGAGTCCCATTTACAGGAGTCACTACATCACACTAGAGTCTCCATTAAATCAGAGAACCCTCAGGCACTTAGGGCAGGACACCTCTTTAAACCCTTAGGATTTATATTTTATCAGAGAGTTCTAATCATGAATTAATTATTTTGGTGTCAATCTGCCACTGGATTCAAGCTAGCCTGGCTGATGACGGCTGAAATGCCAGAAACCGGTCCCAGGATGCTTGTTTCCGGTCCAGGGAACACATGGCCTTGGCAGTTCGGGCTGGACAGTTCCCATGAGGCTCAGGGTCAGACTGATTTGCATATGGCCATGTCTGAACTGGGGTGGCGCAGTGAGCTAAAGAATGGTGATGGATTAAATCCAGATCAGTTGACTGGGGGTAAGTATTTGATTTGCTCAAACACTCCGTCCATCATCCCCTTTTGTATCACTTTGTTCGCCCTAAGTTGGCAGGGTATGCTCAGACGTGAGTCCCTTGCTCACTCTGCCACTGAATTCAAGCTAGCCTGGCTGATGATGGCTGAAATGCAGAAACCGGTCCCAGGATGCTTGTTTCGGTCCAGGGAAGACATGGCTTTGGCAGTTCAGGCTGGACTGTTCCCATGAGGCACAGGGTCAGACTGATTTGCATATGGCCATGTCTGAACTGGGGTGGCGGAGTGAGCTAAAGAATGGTGATAGATTAAACTCCGATCAGTTGACTGGGGGTGAGTATTTGATTTGCTCAAACGCTCCGTCCATCATCCCCTTTTGTATCACTTTGTTCGCCCTAAGTTGGCAGGGTATGCTCAGAAGTGAGTCTCTTGCTCACTCTGCCCCTGGATTCAAGCTAGCCTGGCTGATGACGGCTGAAATGCCAGAAACCGGTCCCAGGATGCTTGTTTCCGGTCCAGGGAAGACATGGCTTTGGCAGTTCGGGCTGGACTGTTCCCATGAGGCACGGGGTCAGACTGAATTGCATATGGCCATGTGTGAACTGGGGTGGCAGAGTGAGCTAAAGAATGGTGATGGATTAAACCTAGATCAGTTGACTGGGGGTGAGTATTTGATTTGCTCAAACGCTCCGTCCATCATCCCCTTTTGTATCGCTTTGTTCACCCTAAGTTGGCAGGGTATGCTCAGACGTGAATCCCTTGCTCACTCTGCCACTGGATTCAAGCTAGCCTGGCAGATGACGGCTGAAATGCCAGAAACCGGTCCCAGAATGCTTGTTTCCAGTCCAGGGAAGACATGGCTTTGGCAGTTTGGACTGGACTGTTCCCATGAGGCACAGGGTCATACTGATTTGCATATGGCCATGTCTGAACTGGGGTGGCGGAGTGAGCTAAAGAATGGTGATGGATTAAACCCAGATCAGTTGACTGGGTGTGAGTATTTGATTTGCTCAAACGCTCCGTCCATCATCCCCTTTTGTATCGATATTGTTAGGTGGGGGGCACGCCATCAGACACACCACAGGGGGGCGGAGCCAGCATTCACTAGTGCAAGCACCATCCTATTCAGGTACCAGGGACTTCTCCTCCCACTACTCAAAATGTAGATGTTCCATTCAGCCTGGCGCTGACTCACCCTGCCCCTCCTGGAGCTACACACACTTCCCAGCACCTGTCACTCAAAACCCAGACTTGCAATTCACATCAGGTAGGCAGACACATAGCACACAGAAATGCCAACTTCTAAAAGTGGCATTTCTAAAATAGTTCTAATAAATTTACGCACACTATTGCGTAGCATTTATTATCACTTATCCAAACATACCAAACTTGACCACTGTGCACCTCTCATATCAGGGATTACCATTGATACACTTAATAGGGAATCCCCAATGCATTCCTATGGAAGGGCAGTCTCACAGTAGTGAGAAACCAAAATGGCTGTCTGTCACTACCAGGTCATGTCACACACTTAATGTACATGTCCTATCTTTTACCTACAATGCACCCTGCCTATAGGGCTAGCTTGGGCCTACCATAGGGGTGACTATGTAAAAGGGGGGTCACTGATATGCCACAAACTTTAGGTGCCACTTCACAGCGGCAGTGACACTGCGTTCACAGGCCCTGCAATGGCAGAGGCCTGAGATAGGTTTAAAAGGCTACTTTCGTGGGTGGCACAATCAACGCGGCAAGCCCACCAGTAGCATTTAATTTACCAGCCCTGGGTATATGAGATACCACATTACAAGGGACTGACAGGTTAATTAAATAGGCCAAACTGGTGTAGACCAATCTTACCACATTTAACACAGAGAGCACACGCACTTTACACTGGACAGCAGTGCTAAAGTGCTCAGAGGCCTAAAACCATCAACATCATGTCAGATAAAAGGCTAGGAGAAAGGCAAAAAGTTTAGGGATGAACCTAAAAAAGGACCAAGTCCAACAGGCTCTCTGTCACAAATGTGATGGATATCCTGTTTGCTGTATTACAAATGCCATGGGATAGAATGTAAATGTAATCAGTGGACGGGATATCCCTCAAGTTTTGTGGCAGAGTATTCCATCTCCCAAAGTATAAATCAGGTCCTTAGTGGTTTTTATGGAAGTGAAAATTCTTTAGTGGGCATAGTTGACGGCTCTTTCCGCAAAGTTCACAAATAGTGGATTGCTGCTGGGCATGATCCTGCTAAAGCCAGTGGTTTAGGGACGAAACGCTCAGAGTAAGAAAATTCAGATTTCACATCCATTGAATTCCTCTTGTTGTTCAAATACTTGGCAAGGCAAGATTTTCGCCTTTAGACTTGGTCTCTCTTTTGGAGTTCAAAATCCCCCAATGGGGCAAGACTGAAGATGTATCAGATGAAGTCATCTCGAAATTGAATACCTTTGCGTTGAGGTCCAGTTGAAATTCCAGAGGTCTTGGACGTCTGAAAAGATTCCAGGTCGCATCTTTTTAGATGTTCTGATGCATTTGTTCTTGGTCTTTGCTACAGCTCCCAGGAACTCAGAAACATAATTTAGGGGCTAGTATTCATCCCATCAGAGGCCATCAGCAGGTTACGATCTGGATAAAGTTACTACTGGTCAGCTTGTCACTCCAGGAAAATGGCCTCTTACAGCTTGTTATGTTCCGATACACACACAGGGGATCAGCAAACTGAAACTTGGAGTTTATTTCTCAGTCCAGGGAGCTAGTTCTGCCCCCAGGCCTCCGCACAGGTCACAAACACCTGACCACATCCCCTTTCATCATCCATAGGTTCAATGTGTTCCGATGAGCTGGGGTAAGACGCCACTTTTGTAGAAATCCGTCGGCAGTGGGTGGAGTCTACTCCTGGACATTCTCAAATCAATGGGTATAAAGTTCTCAGAGGCACCCATATCTCTTTTGCAGCCACTGTCATTCTGCTTGCCTAGCTGAAAGCTATTCCAAAAGGCATTATTCTTAGACAAATCCACCATGGCTGAACCTTCTGCCCCTAAAGGAGGCAGCTGGCCCAGCTAAGGATGTGTCTGAGAACATTAGAAATCCCTTACTCCTCAGTCACACTAAACTGGTTCTGGGCCCAATCATTCTTTCTGCTCGAGGAGCTATTTTCACACCTTATTAAGGGGAAAGCACTGATGTGTGTAGTGGCTGACAGGCTAATGCTAATTAGCCACTGGTTCTCTTGGCGGGCAACGTGTAACTTTATAAAAGCTAAATTTCCTGAATGTTTATCAAGAATTAAACTTCTCAACTAACTGAATTGTTGCATTGACTCGGACAACAACTGCATGAGTGTTGTGACCAATGGAAAAGGGTCCCTGCCACTTCTTCCAATGTCATATGTTTGATATGACAATGCTTGCAGAGGAGGGGTAGAAGCAGCAGAGACCTAAAACACAGTTTTGCTAGTCTTATTTCAGATGGTTTTCTGAATGATCACTAGCATGTCTCCCCAAGATCTGCCAGGCTGCAAGGGACTTCTTACCTTCAGAGAAGAGTCAGCTGTGTTGCCTAAAAATCTGGTCGTTTTTGTTCATTAAAGTTTGTGGAATTCCATGAAATTGTTGTACAATTATGCTTGTATAGTGAAGTCTGGTTTCCCAATATGCTGCTTTGCCAAATTCCAAGTAAAGCATCTGTGAAGTTTGCTTGCATAATTAAAATATTACCCTGGCCTATAACCCAGGGCTTAACAAATGTATAGAAACATATAGGATTTCGAATGGCTATATTTATAACACTCTAGAACATTTTTTTTTTATTGGGGATACATGAGATTGCAAGAATAAAAAGTTGCAACTCCCATCGACTTACTGGTGATATACAAAAAGAGAAAAGTTAAGCATGCAGATGTGCCACCTGTGTGAGCTGAACTAAAGTCTAGTTATGCATAATTTAAATATTCTTAAATCTGACTTGGGTGTGTAGACATGGATCTTACTAGAGGCATAGAAAGAGTAACAAGGGTACTCCCAATATTATTTTCAGGTCTACAGGAGGGAGTAGCAAACCAACAGCAAACTAGAAAAACCTCTTAAAGGACCTATATTGCTTTACAACTCGGCATTGATGCTCATTAACAATTTATAAGGGATGCAGACATTTCTATGAAATCATTCACTTTGAATTTTTGATTTGATTTCTTCAATTCTTTTATTTTATATCATTCTTATTTCATTTTTCTCATTTTTTAGTGACAATATATTCACAATCATTTTTAGTATACAGTGACATAATACATTAAATATAAAAAAACACAAAGTTGGTTTATTGCTTGTCTGGAACCCCAAGACTTTGTTGCTATCTTTCATACCATCAGTCATACATACTCAATCACTCATACTCTCTATCTAGACAAAACTATCACAACAAACACAATGAAAAAAACACAGTGAAAAAAGGTGAAAACAATTATTTTGTGTCCTTTTGTAGATTCCTCACGATGTTGATTTAGTATTAGGGGTTGGTAGTCTTTTCACTTCATATTTTTCTCTTACTCCCCATATATAGTTGTGACTTATGTGAGGGTCTCTGATGCGTACGGCCTACGTACGTTTCGGTGGTATCATTTCTTTACATCACCTTCCTCAGGGCCAACATATAAAATGGACGACACACTATTAAAAACAAGGGGTTCACATTTATCTGAAATGAGAACATAGATTACAGCATTAATGTCTATGCATCCTTAGTATACATTCCTACTTCAGTAAATTTTTCTTTTTCATGCTATGTGCTATGAGCGTGATGAGATCGCAGACAAGGGCGGATGATCACATACGTGTAGTGAATAGTACCTTATATCCCAAAGTGTAAAGACAACTTTTTAACCAAGAAATAGGGTGAATTCAGAATTTAGAAAAAAATGCAGAGTTGGAGTTGGATGGAAAAGAAGGAAAAAACAATTTTTTTATTTTTTTATTTTTTTGGTCCGGTTTACTGATTTTGATGCACTCGCGCAGCATGCAGCATGCAGCATGCACTATAGGACATTTTTGACAGAGATATGGTCTACCTGTGACTTATTAAATGTCTCCGTTGTGGTGGGACTGAATATCTCCGCTCGTTTCGAAAAAACTCCCATGAGTGGCAAAATCGCCTACCTGCCAGGAGAATATACATGCGCCCTAGTTAGATATGGGATTCAATATTAACCAATAATCATAGCTCGGATTCATCACTGTAGCAGAATTACCGGTATCGCTATGAATCCAGTGCAGTCTGAATGCTTATTCGGTGGTTTTATTTGTTTCAAAAGGGGCTTTAAACCAACTCGACGCTGGAAATATAGAGTCCTGAGAATGAAATAAAGACAGTGTCACATGTTGGGGACAGAGCCTTTGCTAACTGTCTACGTCAGGATGTTTCAGTAAAGTTGACCTATTTATCTGCCAATTGTCTGTCTGCAGAGTTGCATAAACATCGAACTTATCATTTCTGATTATATAAAGTTTGGCTCTAATAGACTTTCCCTTTAGTAAAACATCTCACAGTTAGATTTGTTAGCTAAATCTGTACTGCCTCCGAGACTCATTCACAGTGCGTCTGTCATGTAGGAAGGCTAATGCCTCCAATAAATAGGTATTGCTATCGTTTAAATAAGTCTTGTACAATGCAACGAGGGAATTTCCTTTCCTTACCTATTTTGACTCGAAAACCCGAATGTGGAGCAAATATTTAAAGTCTTTTCCGGCAGCGTGTCCCTGAAAAGCAGAAGACCGTGACAAAGCTCAGAAAGAATTTCTGCTTTGAGATGGATTGCACTACGCTGTTGCATACTAAGGAAAAAGCGGGGCTGGGGTGAAACGCTTACCTGCAAACCTTTAGATTGACGTCTAACGAACAGCGCCTTCGGCCGATGTCACTGCCACTGACATCGTGCACTGGAACGTCGTTTCTTTTTATAGTCTGGGCTACAGCTTAATTGTTTGCAGCTGCGTCGAATCCTCTCGCTTAGAGATGGATGTAGGACTGAACATGGGCATGTGTTCAGGAGAACTAGTCTACACAAAGAAGGGACTAATGGATATAAATATAAAGGTGACGTTTTTTTGCGTAGCGCTAAACCACGAAGGGGGCACCTATGTTGATATAAATACAGATCAAAGAATGCTGACCTAACGTTGCAAAGAGTGCTTTTATTTAGAGGTTTGAGTGGGCTCAAACTTCGGTATGGATAAAGTGGCTATTAATTTGATTATAATGTCGAACATTTTTGTGCTGCATTTTGCATTATTTGTATTTTTAATATCTACAGAAAATACCAAGCCAGGCACCAAGCCTTAACTTCAAGCAGCTGCCCAGTGATGAAATCGCCCCATAATCTCTAGTTACCTCTAGTTCTTCTAATTGTACATAGGCAGATCTTTGATGGGTGTCTGTATAGCATAGTATCAATAGCAAATTGAGGTTTGGCTCAGCACAGTGTGCTTTTAATCTAATTACAGGGAGTCTGTGTATGGTGGCATAGCCCTCTGATATTCTGCAGTTGCCAGGCTAGGATTAAGTGCGCCTACTATGTGATGATCCAGCAAATTTCTTCATTATGCCCATGGCGTACCGTGTCAAGATGGAATATCCAGAACGTTTCCCGCTGTTTCCTTAATTTAGTCATGTCTTTCCAAGGGTCGTGTTGTACTCGTTCTAAGATCAACCATCGCATATCTTTTTCTGTATGGCCGAATTGGGTATAATGGGCTACAATGGGGGCATTGTGTTTGTTAGTTCTGACAGCTGATTTGTGCTCAGAGAATCTCACACGAAATTCTCTGGCAGTCTCTCCTATGTAGCCGAGATTGCAAGGGCATAGAATTAGATAAATTATATTTGATGTTTTACAATTTGTCATCTCTGTGAGCTGGCCTGTTTTACTTCTATAGGTCCATAAGTTACCTGGGATGATTTGATCACAAGCATGGCAGGTTCCACACCTATGATTCCCTTTTGGTAATGGTTTGCCATCTATGGATCGTTGGCCAGTGCTGTCTTTATGTTTTTCTCTGCTGTGAACCAATTTGTCTCTGAGGTTGGGGTTCCTTCTGAACGCTATCACGGGTCTTTTTAGTTCTGTGTCATGGTCGTTGGTATTTAAAATTTTCCAGTTTTTGTTTATAACCTGTCTAATTTTATTGTTGAGGGTTGTGTGGTTTAGAACACAGACCAAGTTGTGGTTAGGGGCTTTAGTGGGTTGATTAAATAAAGCGTCCCTATTGTAGTATTTAGCTCTTTTGAGCGATTGGCGAACCAGTTTTCTTGGGTACCCACGTGCCAATAGCCGGTCTTGTCGTTTTTTTGCATGAATCATAAAGTCTTGTATGTCTGTACAATTGCGCCTGATTCTAAGAAATTCCCCAAAGGGGATAGAGTCTTTTTGACACGGGGGATGGTAGCTCCCGTGTTCTAAGATGGTATTTTTTGCAGTTGGCTTACGATACAGGCTGACCGTGATTTCTCCTTCGCTGCTTTGGACCCATATGTCTAAAAATTCTACCTGTTTGGATGAAAAATTGCAGGTGAATTTCAAATGTGGGTCTGCTAAATTTAGCCACTCCATAAATACTTTTAGCGTTTCTTCCGTGCCCGTCCATATAAAAAATATGTCATCTATGAAACGATGCCACATACTGACATTTTCATAGAATGGGGCTAGTTCGTTAAAGATATTTTTTAATTCAAACTCTCCCATGTAAATGTTGGCAATACTGGGGGCACAGGAAGCCCCCATGCTTACTCCCTTGATTTGATGATATAAGCTACCTCTAAATTCAAAGAAATTGTTATGCAAAACAATCTCCAAACATTCCAGGATGAAGTTGTTGGGTCTGTTTCCTTGTCCCGGTGTTCTAGCAAGGAGCGCTGCCACCGCTTCCATTGCTAGATCCTGGGGGATGTTGGTATAAAGAGATTCTATATCACATGTGACTAAGAATTGTGTGTCTTCATTGAAAGGGGCATGCTCTAAAGTGGTGATAATGTGTCCCGTAACCTTGATGTAGGAGCTGTATGTTGTTGTTAACGGACAAAGAAACGTATCTAGGTATTTTGATAGTGGTTCAGTGTTGGAATTTATAGAAGCCACTATAGGTCTGAGGGGTGGATCTCGGATATTTTTATGTGTCTTGGGGACACCATAAATTGCCGGAGTTACAGGATTGGCTTTTATCAAGAAGTCCATTTCTTTTTGACAGATGAAACCATCTGTGAATGCTTTATTGACTGTTATTTCTATTTGTCTTGCAAGCTCAATAATTGCTCGTCTGTCAGTTCTTTTGTAGTGGTCCTCTACATTGAGCATGTCATAGATTTTATTGGAATACTTATCAGTATCCATAATAACTATTCCCCCTGCTTTGTCGCACGGTTTAATAGTGATGTCTGCATTATCTTGTAGTAGTTTTAAGGCTGTTCTCTCTTCAGTGCTTAAGTTTTGTTGGGGTTTAGGGATATATTTCATTATTTTTTCCAGTTCTTTTAGTACATTTTTTTCAAAAATGCCCACTTCTGGGCCTAGCATTTCTAGTGTTGGCGTGAAGGTGGATGGTAGTTTGCATCCAGAGAGATTAACCTCTTCTTCATTATCAGCTACACCATCAAAATATTTCTTGAGCCTCACTTTTCGAAAAAATGAGAAAATGTCATGGTTTATTTTATATCTATTGGCAAACGAGCTGGGGACAAAGGATAGTCCTTTACTCAGAACTTGTATTTCTTCTGAGGATAGCTTGTGTTTAGATAGATTAAATATTGGGATAACTGGTGTGTTACCTGTTTTTACTGTTTCCAATATTGTTGCCTCCTCGTCTGTACATATGGCTGAGGATGTGGAGGGTTCGACTGTTGGTAGTGACTCATATTCGTTCCTGAGTAGCGGGGTCTGTAAGATCCCCTGCCTCTCCCTAAAAAAGAGGACCGCCGTGGGCCCCTACTGAATCTGCCTGTTTGATTACCTCTTTGATTGCTGTCATGATACCCGTAATCAAGATCTTCTACTAGTAATCCATCAGGGTCTGAGTCTGAAGAGTTGGTTTCCGAAAAATTTTGAATTCTTACTCTTTTGTTTTGTCCATGATTTTGAGCCCCTTGATTATATGTTCTAGTTCCCATGGAAGTCTGATCATTATAATCTGCCTGATAAAAATCTGGTCTCAAGTAGGGATAGATTTTTTCATGTGAAAACCATCTAACATCTTTTTTTAATTTATCCATTTTTTTCTTTATCAGGAAAGTGTCAAACTCTTCTATTTCTTCATTAATTTCTTTGAGTGTTTTTTTGGCTTCTTCGACTACAGGATTGGCTATCAGTTTTTCTTCTAATTCTGTTATTTCTCTGTGAAGTATGGCCACCATCTTGCGGACTGTGTCTATAATTAATAGCATCCAGTCTCGCGAGCATCTGTTAGCTATTAATGACCACCTTTCAAGAAATTTACGTACTTCTATAAACAGGGCTGGCATGTTACGTACTCTGAGGCCTGTGGGGATAACCCCTGCTTTTAGGTACTCACACATGAAAAATGCATGGGATTCCATACGTTTGGCTTTCTTTTTCAAGTTAAGTAATTTGAGCCATTCCCCATTAGAGTTGGACAAGGGATTATTATTGGCTGTGCTGCTACCCATGATTTGGCCTAACATATTAGCATAGTCCTCATCGGAAAAGCCAAAAGTTTTTAGATTATCCATATTTCCCAACAAGTGATAAGAGAAATTCTCGATATAAGTTCTACCACCAGAGTACAGACAAAAAACAAATTGCAATAAAGTGTGAGGCAAAATAAGGTGTTCTACCGAGGGGTGTTTACAAACAGGTTCAGTGATATTCTACATAGATGTCATCCAACTTTGTTGTCTGCTACACAGAGGCAACTATAGCATGTACTGGACTAGATCCAGAAAAAGACAACCCTACAGTAAAAACTGTCAAGACATAGAAAGAGTAACAAGGGTACTCCCAATATTATTTTCAGGTCTAGAGGAGGGAGTAGCAAACCAACAGCAAACTAGAAAAACCTCTTAAAGGACCTATATTGCTTTACAACTCGGCATTGATGCTCATTAACAATTTATAAGGGATGCAGACATTTCTATGAAATCATTCACTTTGAATTTTTGATTTGATTTCTTCAATTCTTTTATTTTATATCATTCTTATTTCATTTTTCTCATTTTTTAGTGACAATATATTCACAATCATTTTTAGTATACAGTGACATAATACATTAAATATAAAAAAACACAAAGTTGGTTTATTGCTTGTCTGGAACCCCAAGACTTTGTTGCTATCTTTCATACCATCAGTCATACATACTCAATCACTCATACTCTCTATCTAGACAAAACTATCACAACAAACACAATGAAAAAAACACAGTGAAAAAAGGTGAAAACAATTATTTTGTGTCCTTTTGTAGATTCCTCACGATGTTGATTTAGTATTAGGGGTTGGTAGTCTTTTCACTTCATATTTTTCTCTTACTCCCCATATATAGTTGTGACTTATGTGAGGGTCTCTGATGCGTACGGCCTACGTACGTTTCGGTGGTATCATTTCTTTACATCACCTTCCTCAGGGCCAACATATAAAATGGACGACACACTATTAAAAACAAGGGGTTCACATTTATCTGAAATGAGAACATAGATTCCAGCATTAATGTCTATGCATTCTTAGTATACATTCCTACTTCAGTAAATTTTTCTTTTTCATGCTATGTGCTATGAGCGTGATGAGATCGCAGACAAGGGCGGATGATCACATACGTGTAGTGAATAGTACCTTATATCCCAAAGTGTAAAGACAACTTTTTAACCAAGAAATAGGGTGAATTCAGAATTTAGAAAAAAATGCAGAGTTGGAGTTGGATGGAAAAGAAGGAAAAAACAAATTTTTTTTTTTTTTTTATAAATTGTTAATGAGCATCAATGCCGAGTTGTAAAGCAATATAGGTCCTTTAAGAGGTTTTTCTAGTTTGCTGTTGGTCTTACTAGAGGCATACCAGAAGTCTTATCGGTGAAATGCATTTAAAAAACAAATAAACACACATATTTGTATTGCATTGGTATTTATAGCACATTGAAATTGTACAAACGTGTAACAAAAAATGATGCCATCACAGAGGCGATCTGATTCAAGGAAGGCTGGACTTCAGAGGCTGCTGCTCTCATTGTTGCTTAGAGCATAGGTGCTGCTTTAGAAAAGGGCTGCCGGCCTTTTGGCAGGGGCTTGTAATTGTGATACGTTTCTTGCCAACTATGAGACCGGTTAGGCTGCCATTGAGCATTGGGTACCCTTGAAGGTACCTTGTACAGCACTGTGCTGCCCTGCATCTTTCAGAGTGTCCCTTAGTTTACGTGATAAAACTGTGTTGTTCATTGTCAGAAAATTCTGGCAGCATGATCATCTTGATCTGTTGAAACTGCTATGTTTGCCCTACTATTTGTTTTATTTATTTTTTAGTTTTATATAGCGTGAACTCAACCCAAAGGTATCAGACTGCTTTACATGAGCACCAGTTACTTTACAGATGGACACAGTCATTTCTGTTAGGCACAGGGAGATAAAGTGATTTGCCCAGAACCACAGGATGTTGAACATCCCGGCCGAGGCTCAAACCCAGTTCTCCAGCTTCGAGATCGACTGCTCTAGCCATTAGGCCACATCTTCATAAGGATGACAATTGTTTCACATTGCTGATACTATCGAGCAGGTACTATCATTGTAGAAGAAACTATTTTTGAGTAGTGAAACTGAGCAAACAGCTTAGGAAAGCTGAAAACCTTACGTGCATGAATGAATGATTATTGTAAGAAATAACAGTGCAAGTTAAATTGCCTACTTCGGATATCTGCCTGTCTTGATAGACAGACAGGCAGATATACAGACAGACAGATAGATTTTTTTCTGAACAAACAGACTATTTCCCAATAGGAAGTTTCAAATTTAAGAGAACAAATAAAGTGTCTGTTCTTTGCGCAGGCATTTCCACACCTTGTTAGCACAATACAAGTTAGTGGGAAAAGATCCCTGGGAAAAAATCAATAATTCCAACATCAACATTGTATTTTTTTACAGTGTGCATGATGCACACTCTGCAAGTTGTCTTCTTGGCTGGAACAAGTTATTGATTTATTGCATCCGAAAGCATATATAATTAGTCATTGCAAAGTGGTTTGTATTACTTTTAAATATAAAATACAACATTTAAGCCAACTTGCAAGACGATTTTTACGAAAAGTTTCAGAACTGTTCTTCATCCTCCTGCTTTTTTTGAGCGTTCAGAGAAAAGTTTTAGTGGTAATAATAATAGTCTGGTCATTTTTGTTCATTAAAGTTTGTGGAATTCCATGAAATTGTTGTACAATTATGCTTGTATAGTGAAGTCTGGTTTCCCAATATGCTGCTTTGCCAAATTTCAAGTAAAGCATTTGTGAAGTTTGCTTGCATAATTAAAATATTGCCCTGGCCTATAACCCAGGGCTTAACAAATGAATAGAAACATATAGGATTTCGAATGGCTATATTTATAACACTGTAGAACATTTTTTTTTAATTGGGGATACATGAGATTGCAAGAATAAAAAGTTGCAACTCCCATCGACTTACTGGTGATATACAAAAAGAGAAAAGTTAAGCATGCAGATGTGCCACCTGTGTGAGCTGAACTAAAGTCTAGTTATGCATAATTTAAATATTCTTAAATCTGACTTGGGTGTGTAGAGATGGATCTTACTAGAGGCATACCAGAAGTCTTATCGGTGAAATGCATTTAAAAAACAAATAAACACACATATTTGTATTGCATTGGTATTTATAGCACATTGAAATTGTACAAACGTGTAACAAAAAATGATGCCATCACAGAGGCGATCTGATTCAAGGAAGGCTGGACTTCAGAGGCTGCTGCTCTCATTGTTGCTTAGAGCATAGGGGCTGCTTTAGAAAAGGGCTGCCGGCCTTTTGGCAGGGGCTTGTAATTGTGATACGTTTCTTGCCAACTATGAGACCGGTTAGGCTGCCATTGAGCATTGGGTACCCTTGAAGGTACCTTGTACAGCACTGTGCTGCCCTGCATCTTTCAGAGTGTCCCTTAGTTTACGTGATAAAACTGTGTTGTTCATTGTCAGAAAATTCTGGCAGCATGATCATCTTGATCTGTTGAAACTGCTATGTTTGCCCTACTATTTGTTTTATTTATTTTTTAGTTTTATATAGCGTGAACTCAACCCAAAGGTATCAGACTGCTTTACATGAGCACCAGTTACTTTACAGATGGACACAGTCATTTCTGTTAGGCACAGGGAGAGAAAGTGATTTGCCCAGAACCACAGGATGTTGAACATCCCGGCCGAGGCTCAAACCCAGTTCTCCAGCTTCGAGATCGACTGCTCTAGCCATTAGGCCACATCTTCATAAGGATGACAATTGTTTCACATTGCTGATACTATCGAGCAGGTACTATCATTGTAGAAGAAACTATTTTTGAGTAGTGAAACTGAGCAAACAGCTTAGGAAAGCTGAAAACCTTACGTGCATGAGTGAATGATTATTGTAAGAAATAACAGTGCAAGTTAAATTGCCTACTTCGGATATCTGCCTGTCTTGATAGACAGACAGGCAGACAGACAGACAGACAGACAGATATATGTTTTTCTGAACAAACGGACTATTTTGAAATAGGAAGTTTCATATTTAAGAGAACAAATAAAGTGTCTGTTCTTTGCGCAGGCATTTCCACAGCTTGTTAGCACAATACAAGTTAGTGGGAAAAGATCCCTGGGAAAAAATCAATAATTCCAACATCAACATTGTATTTTTTTACAGTGTGCATGATGCACACTCTGCAAGTTGTCTTCTTGGCTGGTACAACGTATTGATTTATTGCATCCGAAAGCAGATATAATTAGTCATTGCAAAGTGGTTTGTATTACTTTTAAATATAAAATACAACAGGTAAGCCAACTTGCAAGACGATTTTTATGAAAAGTTTCAGAACTGTTCTTCGTCCTCCTGCCTTTTTTGAGCGTTCAGTGAAAAGTTTTAGTGTTTTTTTACTAAATTAGAAACTCATCTCTTTAGAGCTCTCTGGTTTTAACTGGAAAAAATTCAATTTCGTTTTCCCCAGAAGCAGTTTCGCTGCCATTGTTGGCAATCAATTGTCCCTAAATACCGAGAAACTGGCAGCAGTTCAATGTGCTGGCAGAGAAGCTTTCTTAATTAATGGTGTCTCTTTTTCAGTTCATTTAAGTACTTCAGCACCCTATACTATAGATTATCACAATATATATAGGAAGATGTGTGGATATTGAGTTTTCAGAACTCATGCTTGATTTAAGTCCAATAATTAAAACGTGATATTTCTAGCTTATTGTGCTACGTACAGCGAGGTATATAACCACACTATATAAATCAATTTGCCCTACACTGCGAATCTCATTGTAAGGTTAAAAGACTAGTGCGGATATGTGCAAGGATAACAAGGAAACGTACTTGGATAATTATTATCAATGAATATATGTTTTCAGTTGCAGCAGTTTCTATTTGTTTAAGTGAAATTCCATGCAGAGAAAGGTGCCATTCCATAAGAAGGCACTTAACTGTGCACATCAAAACACACACACAGACACACAAAGTCACACAGACACACATTCATATAAATTGACAACATGGAACACTTGCACAAAAAGAGGTAAGAGTGGTATGCCCTTCCATTATTTACTTTACTTAACTTTAGGTTAGTTTTAATGCAGTAAAAATATTTATAAACAAGCAACTCACAACCCACCACAAACTTCACCGTCTTGTAGACAACACTCAATCACGATTAAAAAAGGGACACAGCACGGAAACAGCACTCATCACAGCCACTAAGGACATTAGAATCATCCTGGACCAAGGAGAAACAGTGGTCTCATCCTTCTCAATCTCTTTGTGGCCTTCAACACTGTCTCCAGTAACAACCTCATCAGAAGTCTCCACAAGATTGACATACAAGGATCAGCTCTCAAATGGATCTGTTCCTTCCTCACTGGAAGAACCCCAAGGTCAGGCTGCCTCCCTTCACATTAGAGACCATGAAACTGATATGCAGAGTCCCATAGGGCTCTCAGCCCCAAAACATTTCAACATATACATGACACCGCTTACCAACATCATCCGATCACAAGACATCGCTGTCATCTCCTATGCAAATGTCACCCAACTAATCCTCTCCCTCAAGGCCACCACCAGAAGCAACTCCACCAGCTGTATGACCATGGTAGCAGACTGGATGCAAACTGCCTAAACGTAAACTCTGAAAAAAGAGAACTACAACAAGACCTCCCCATGGAACTCCACCTCGTGTCCGTCAGAGCTAGAACTAACACACACAGATCGCGCAAGATATCTAGGGATCATCCTATATGACAAGCTTTATGTGACAGCTCAGGTCATCTCAGTGTGCATCTCCTGCTTTCATGTCCTACACATGCTGCGAAATATCTTCAAATGGTTGCCTCAGACCACAGACTGACCATCATGCACGCACTCATCACCAGCTGGCTGGACAACGGTAACACTCTCTACACAGGAATCTCCAAACAACTCCTACACAGACTCCAGACCATCCAGAACACCATCCCAAGACTCCCATGCCTCACCCACATCACACTGCAACTCAGGAAGCTTCACTGGCTCTCCATTTACAAGCACAGTCAATCCAGACTTCTTATGCAGACATAGAAAGCCCTTCACAAGACAGGACCAAAATACCTGAACAGTTACATCCACCTTCACCGACCTGCCAGACACCTACACATTCCCTGCATCCACAAAAGCAAAGCTGTTGATCATTCGCTCTCCCACATTGTACCCAAGATATGGGATGACCTCCCTCAACTCATCAGAGCCTCCTCCTCACTTCTTGAGTTCCACAAGAAGCTGAAGATCTTGCTCCTTCGTATAAACTTCTTCGGCACCAAACACCTACACAACTGTCCATGTTCTTGCATACCCTCTCAGGTGATTAGTGCGCTATACAAATCAACATAACATAACATTGAAGAATGGACTGCTTCACCTGGAAACTTCTGAGTAGCACTAAACTGCAAAATAGGTTTCGACCTATGGTCTGCACAGATGTTCGATGTTTTGAGAGGCACAAAAAAAACACGGGGTGGCATGCGCAGTGCTAAATATGTCCGAAGTGTGCCACTTAGCATGGCACTGTTTCTTCTTTTTTTTTTGTCCCCTAGGTAAATATGAAGGGGGAATTCCAAATACGACCTCTCTCCCAGAAATACACTTGCCCTTAGCATTTGAAGGAGAGACATTCACATGTTTTCCCAGACATGTTCTGACCTTGTGTATGCTACAAATATTTATATGGCTACTTTGACAGTACCCTGACTATGTTTCTTGCATCATAATTAGAGAGAAGGGCAAGCCATAAACCCGAAATTAACCTGGGTTTGTGATACATGGAGAACAATTTTTAACACCTATGCGTTACCTACTTTTTACGACCTCCAGTGAGTAGATTGGTGCTGGCAGCTCCCTGATTTCGGTAGTAGTGTGTCTAGTTTTATTGTGTTTTGGCAAAAATAATAAGGGGGATCAAATTCCATACAGTTGCAATCAAAATCAAATGTATTTAAATATTTCTCTCATAATCGTATGCATACGACGCAGTGCACAGGGTTGTTGGAAAAAAAGTGGTTGAGGACATACTGTACAGAACACTACATCTAATCTGAAAAAATATCATCATCAACACGAGAGCAGCATAAGTTAATTTAGTCTTCATGGCCCTCAATAAATCAATTTGAGGTCAGTCCTCGTGTTTAAGTTGCCCAGACTTGCTATCTTGGCACCATCCGTTTCTCTGGTTAACTCGGACTGACGATCTATATGGACTTTGATCTCTCACCGGTGCAGGGACATACAATGTAGTGTAGACTGAGGGGCATATTATCAAGGGGGTTTATCTCTGCTTCGGAGATAAAATTATCTCCCTATTACCTAGCTGTCGCTAACACCAGTTAGCGACAGCTAGTAGGAGATAGCGACCATCTTGGGCCCCACTTTGCATGTCAGTGATATTTATCACTAATGACATGCAAAGTGGGCGTGCCAAGATGTTAGCGACTGGAAACAGTCACTAACATCGCTATCTCCTATTACCAACTTATGGAGATATTCGCGCTAAGCGCGAATATCTCCAAAAGCTAACACCTGCCCTGAGCAGTTCTTAGCCATGTTATCCAATGGGAGGTGGATAACATGGCTAAGAGCATTAGCTCGGTAATGCATGAATATCGCTGACTTTTCAGCGATATTCATGCATTGCGGCCGATTTTTATCGCATTTGCGATAAACCTTGGTAATACCAAGGTTTATCTGTGATAAAAATCGCCGCAGCTCAGCGGTAAGTTTCTGTCTCTAACCAAGCAATAGCGATAATTATCGCTATTGCTTGGTAATATGCCACTTTTATTCTCGAAAAGCAATACAATGAACCTGCACGCTGCTCACTGGTGAAGCAAGAGGTTTTATGTTGTCCTGGTGAGACCCACCGATTCACAGCCAGAGGATCTGAACATCAAACGTTGTAATAAATCTATTTAGGGTGGTTAGAGTAGTTGTATGGGTTGTTCACAAGCGTAAATTCTGTATTTTCAGGAATAGACGTATGTTTACAGCAGAAAATAATGTTCTGGATAGGATCCAAAGTGCGTGTGTGCTAAAGCTACAAAAGTGGTCCAGGGCTTCTAACTACCTTCTAAATTATTTTTATTTAAATATGTAATTGGATGAAACAAACCTGAGTTAGTAGTCATGTTTTTGTACCTGTAGTAACGTATTTTCATCTGTAGCTACACTGCTACCCAGCTACAGAAATCCAAGTGAATTTTGTAGATGTGTTTGCTCCCGAGTTAGCTCTGGAAGCAGAACAAAAGGTCCTGGAAGCAGATGCTTAGCGGAGGTGTTTAGAAGTTTGATCAAGCTCCATTTGCCATGATTACTTGCTGTGAAATTATACCTATCCGCCGTGTATTGAAAGGCAGGATAAAGCAGGAGGGCTGAACTGCAGATGGAGTATGGATTTGGTTCAACGCCAGATACCCGCACCTGTAATAATGCTTGAATTAAAGAGAACGCGTTTGTTTTTATTGCTCATTCTAGATGATTCATAATGATAGGGAGGCGATGCATTTGCCTTACAGCTTGAATGTCTCTCCAATCAAACTTGATGCGCTAGGTGTGGTTTATTCGGCAAAAATATAATATGCTGCAAAGTGGGTGATGGTGGCATGTTAAATTAATGGTCATCTCTGCTTCCCACAAGGCATAGTGTATTTTATCGATTTATGTACACATTTTAAACTGTGTGTAGAGCATCATGCTTTCTTTGATCACTACAGAGCACTATCCGGGGGCAATGCTTCCGCCATCCTGACATAAATGACCCCCGCCACATTAGGATGGCGGGGGAGTCCGCGGCGGACGGCAAGACCGTCCGCCGCTTTTCCGCCGGTCGCCTCCGCGACCGGCGGAAAAAAGTGCCTACATATGGTGGCGGTGTCTGCGAGACACCGCCAACCATATTACGATGCCGGCGGTCTTATGCCTTTCCACAGCGGCATTGTCGCCGTGGAAAGGCATAGGGTCTTTGCTTTGGGGGCCCCCGTTGAGGGCCACCAGGGTGACGGGGGGTGGAGGGTGCCCATGGGGGGCACCAATGGTATCCCCCTGCGTTTCAAAGCACAATATGGCAGGCCGCACGGTGCCTGTCATGTTGTGCTTTGAAACGCACAAAATGCATTTTTAGCATTGTGGCGGATGGTGCTTTCAGCACCGCCCGCCGCAATGTTAAAAATCCGGGATGCACCCGCCACTGTGGCGGGTGCATCCTAATTCGCTGCACGGGATCTCCACCCCTGTGGCGGACGGTCCCTTCTTAAGACGGGAAGGCAGATGGACAAAGTCCGTCCGCCATCCTAAGCGGAACCTTAATTCTTAGATCTTGGCAGGACTGCTGCCATCCCACCGCTAAGGCAGTCCCAAGTACTCCATCAAGCTGGCGGTCTGCCAACCGTATTTAGATGTTGGGGCTACAGACAGAATAACACAGCTGCGGTGGTGGTCTCCTCCGCTGACTGACAGTATCCTGCCGCTGTCAGTCTGGTTGGATTGCATTGAGCTGATTTAGATGTTCCCGTTCTGCTGGCAGTGTCCTGGCGGCGTTGTCCTGACGGAGTGAGGTTCATAGTGGTGTGGAGACAGGCAAGTACAACTTATTAATGAATTATTTGCATGTAAATCATACGTAGGCAATGTGATGTGCCCCTTTGTATTAATTTTTGCATGCCGCTCAAACAACAAACACCCACTATTGAATGCTCACCCACTGGCACCACTAGCAAAACAACCCCAAGCACCACCGTAAACAAATATTTTTTAAAGTATCTATTTACCTTGATTAGTAGGAAACTGAACACTACTGCATTATACCTAAGGAAAATACTGCATGTAAACGCAATGCAGACAGGCTACAGCAAATGTCAATACAAAATACATGGGACAAATTTAAAAGTAGTTTACCATAGATATCGGTGACAACAGAGTCATTTGGCGTAATGGTGGAGATGGTGAAGCAAAAGATGGACCTGGACAATGGGGCAGAAGATGGAAATGGAAGCAGGAAGCAGGAAAAAAGGTATGTTCTACCTCAATTCCTTTGATTGGGCCAACTCGAAGTTGGGGGGGTTCCTGCCACAGTTGCCATGGTGGAAAGGCACATCGTAATCATTTTCGATACGATTGAGAATTCCTGGCGAAGTCAGCGGGACTGCAGCAGTCGTTCATCTATGGAACTGCCAACATTTAAATTGGGCAGGCGAACCGCCAAGCCGGAGGGCGGGAGGTCTGCTGAAAAAACAACTACAGGACCAGTTCTGACAACATCTAAATCTGGCCCTAAGTACAGAAAGTTAATTCCTTCCCTGCGGGGGTAATTTCCCCACGGTGTGGGGTGGGAGGGCAGCGGGGGAGGTGCGGCACCACGGTGCTCGTGATGAGACCAGCAAGTCATGACTCACAGTGAAGCTGTGCTAATGACGAGCTGGTCTTGTCACGACCCCGCCCACTGATTAATTTGCCCGCACAGGCGGGGAATCAATTGCGCGTAGGCAGCGCAGAGCCATTATGATGAGCACAGCTCATCAGGAGCACAGCTCCATTGTGACTCATGACTAGCTGGGCTCGTCATGAGCACCGAAGAGGTTAAAGGAAGAGTTCCAGAGATGGCCAACCACATGCAAAGCCTTCATCAGGAAAAATTGTAATGCTCCTGTCTTCATCTGAGTGTCAGCTTGAAAGTGTGAGTTTTTCAGAGGTTTCTGAAGAGGAAGTTAGAGGGTTTTTAGCCTATGCTCTGGAAGTAGATCTCAAGGTACATGTAAAGCAAAGCCACTATGTATGGCCTTGGCAAGCTAGAAAAAAAAAATATACATATATATATATAGATATATATATATATATATATTATGAAATCCTGTCAGCACGGTAGCCACGTCTTCACTCACGCATCGCCAGCAAACAGGACACGGACCAAAAATTCGTGCCTCAGTTTTTATTTACCCAAGAGTCAGAGACGCGTTTCGCAGCGCGGACGCCGCTTGTTCACTCGACAGTTTGTTTGAGCTCGGGAAGCATTTTTAAAAGTGACAGTGCATTGGTTCAATGAACCACGTGAGTTACTTTCACTATGGACATGGAAAAAATACTCTTTGCGCTTGCCATGTGCGCGTTGATAAACAACTGCTGAATCATAGTTATAAATATATAATTAACCATGATAAAATATACATGTAATTATATAAATAAATGGTAAGCCATAATTTGATACATAAATAACCGTAAAATATTTTTTTTTACCTTTTGTGTCCATACTGTAACAATTTTTTTGGAGATACACGTAAAATACATATATATATATATATATATATATATATATATATATATATATATATATATATATATATATATATATATATATATATATATATATATATATATATATATATATATATATATATATATATATATATATATATATATATATATATATATATATATATATATATATATATATATATATATATTATTTTTGCAAACATGTGTAACATACATTTAAAGTTTAAAAGTAATAAAAAGTAAAATGCAGCTGCCTGAAGGTTAGGTTTTTATTTTTGCAAAAATGAAAAGTATGAAATGTTCAATCTCAATGTAAGTTATGAAAAATAATTGAAAAAGAAATTAAAGGAAATGGAATGAGAGATTTACCTCCCAGCCGTCGCTCCAAACTAGGTCAACTTCTATTTTAGGGACACGTGCTAAGCAAAACACCCTTCACTCCCAGTGAAGAGAGTCAATGACTGAAGTGGTCTTCCCCACTCCCCCATGCTTTAGGATGTGTTTGGTGGTAGCAAAATGTGAATGACTTGGATCAAGAGTGCTGACTGAAAGCGGCTCTATGTTTATAACAGTAAATATTTCAATTATTATTTTGTTTTGAAAAACATGAGTCTGGCATACAGCTAAAATGGTCTCTAGGCCAGACTTGTTTGCAATTCACGATGCATTCTTTTGGTTTCTACCAGGATGGCAAAGATGCAAATCCTTTTACTCAATTCACCTTGCCATTTATTCTAAATCACTTTAAAAAAGATGGTGTTTGACCTTTTTCTTAACTAATACTTTCTCTTGAAAAACAATTGATAGTGCATCCCAGAGGCTACCCTCTGAGTCTCAGTTGTGTTTCTGTCAGTTCTAGCTGTAATATATTTAGAAATCAACAGTAAATCTCTTGAAGTTGGATGGCTTACTTTTAATGGCACTCTCAGGTAAGTGGGACCGTTGGCCTATACCATTCCATCAGTCAGACACTGAATCACAGTTTGTTTTATTTCAGGGAACAAAAGCAGTCATTTGAGGACTGAGGACATTTGAGCACTATTCTCAAAATTGGGTTAATTCTGACCAATCAATAACTAATCTATAACTGAGATGCATGGATCAAAAATATTGTCCAGCCTGGGCAGAGGCACTGCCCTAATCGAAGTGCTGTCTTTCTGACTGCTCCAAAAGTGTCAGGACACTAGTCACTAGCTTGAGATGCAAATTAAACATCTTACCAAATTCTGAAACATGTATCTCTATATTGAACATGTGGTCAAAGTGTTCTCCCATTTTTTTATCCATTTGGTATTCATCAGAGTCTTGGTTTCTGGCACCCCATGCTCTTTTTTCATCTTTTAACCAGTGGGGTGCTCCATAATCTGGGATCTTGGTCATGCAGTCTTCTGCTTCCATGTGCCTGGCAATTGAAGATCCACTGCATTATTGTGAACCAACTTTGTGAATAGCACAATAAAATAAAATAAACATCTTCACTAATGAGTCAACACCGGCCAACAGAATGGAAAATATGAACACAGGACCTTGGAGAGGAGTTAGGCAACAAGTAAAAGGGGATAGCGATAGGAGACAGTGACAGACTTGGTGTAAGGAATTTCAAATTGCAAGTGGTCTGCACAATTTTCTCTATCTTTTACAAGACATGATTTTCTGCATCTATTAGATTATGGGCACTGAGAATCCGTTAACAGTTCCCATTACATGTGTTCTGACCCCTAAACATATTGAAAGCTTGTTTAACCCCAATTGAGTCATATAATATTTAAGTAAGGACAAGCAAAATGTCACTGAAAATGCATCCATGAAACAAAATGCTAAATGTCCCATATAGAGCACTTTATATTTACAAGAGACAGTTAAGTCACTTGAAAACCATTGATTTAGGTATGCAACTACAGGTCTGAACCGCTGAGAGAAAAGTTACTGCTGGCCCATGTAAAAAAATACAAACTTTGGCATTTTTAAAAGCCATCATTTGACCTTAGCTTAGTCGCCTGTAAGTATTACCCTCAAGACTGCAATATTTGGATGTGCATTGTGCAAAAGGGAAACACGCCAAAAAATGCGATTGGTATGTCTCTGGAGTAACAGAATGTAAATGCTGTTTATCACTGAATTAAGCTGTGGTAGCTCCTTCGTATAGTAAAATCCAACTTTTGAATTCAGTTATAATTTACACAATTCAGGTACGGAAATAGCTTCAGAAATCATCTGTTTACTTTTGTAATATTGATGAAAAATCTAGTTTGACACAGATTTTTGCTAAAAATATGCACAATGGCAATTGTATTAACCCGTTAGCTGCTGCCGTCGGCCAACGGTCGTCGCGTGCAATACCTTGGTAGTGCTGCGCACGTCCGTTGGCCGACGCTGCCCCACCCCTCTTTCTAACGTTCAGCACTGGAGCTGAACGTTCGACGCAGCCAACGGCGTTAAAACTCCCATTTCTCTGACTGACCTTTCTCTTCTAGGTTAATAAAAAACAATGAGGCAACCCTGTGTTCAATTGAACCTGGGTAGAACAATCGATATGTAGACAATGGTTCTTACATAGTTAGTATGCAAAAGCAGCGCATGGACAGTCGGGATAAACTCCCGCCAATTAATGAAGCCTAGATAACCATAAGCACGAAGTCCAACAAATAACCAGTGAATATTGATGTTAGCAGCTGTGCAAAGGATTCAAAGGGTTTTTCAAAGACAAAGAGTAGCGACACAGCACACATATGTTGTGAGAAAAGTGACACAAAGTGAGCAATAGCAACTCAAATTGAAGGATGATTTTGGGGCCCACTATTCATTCTTGAGTTGTACATTAAACACATAGCAGCCCAAAAGTGTCGAATTAGTCACTGTTTCAATCCTGAAGCAATTATATAGAACATTCCTGCATTTGGACAACATTTTGCATACATCCTCTATCTTTGTAGGAATAAATACTATAACAGTGAACGTAAGTCAGCCTTCCTTGATGCACCTTGCATGGGATGGTTGAGTTTGCCATTGTCTCTCCAGAGATCATTCCTCCCCACCAGGGGGAGAACCGTAAAGCTCCAGCAACACTTGATCTGCCTGGAATGTGGGGGGTGAGGGGCACAGAATATCATTGGTTGGTATCACTTGCTGTGCTTCTTTCCTTGGACCTGTCGTACTGCCAGATTTGCCACCGACTTTCATCCCAGCTCTCTTTTCACGAATATGATGTATGTTTTCAAAATTGAATTGCAATCCTCTGGCAGTGTCATTTGCCCTTGTGCACGCTATTCATCTTTGCTCAGTGCCTAATACTCAGAATGGGAAACATCCTTTACCAAGCATCAACTACAATGTGGTATGTTACATCGTAGTTTTGACTACGCAAGTCGTTATATCGACTTGCACTGGAGGGCGCTCTAGACTAAGGAATAGTGTAAATTACTATTCCAACACCTTCACTGTCCCTAAGTCCAGCACCCTTCAGTGCAAGTCGATGTAACGACTTGCGCTGTCAGGACCACAATGTAACATACTGCGTTGTATTAGAACGCGTTGTATCGTCATACATCCACTCAGAACTGAATGTGAACATGGTCAAATACCTTTGGCTACATGGATTTGTTCTTGTGGAAGATAACTAAGGGAGATTGCACATTGATATTTTTTGATAGAAAGAAAGCCTACTACAAGGTGGTTGGTAACCCAGGGAGGTATCCTGAGAAAAGCAGAAGCTGGGTGTGATACGGAAGCAACTAGAATGCTTGTGCCCTGGAGGTAAAGGCTACTCTCCCTGCAGGCGGACATGCTTGCCTGACCTCCACCACTTGAGGAGCTTCTTGGGTTCGGTAGCTGGCCATAATAGCCTAGAAGCGGTGGGTTGGGAGTAGCCGTGAGACAGGGTTGTGTTGGAGTATCCAACCTGAGTGAAGACAGCTCTGGTGCAGCTTTCAGCTGTTTGAAGCACACTCATTTTTACCTCTATACCTCCCAAGTGTGAAAGAAAATGTAAAAAGCTCAATCTGCAGCTCGCACGCTCAGGTCAAATAAAACCTGTATTGAACAAGAGGTAAAAGGGAATCCCACGAAGCAGCAAGCAAAGGGCACAGATGCCCCAGCAGAAATAGAGGACATTGAATGGATAACAATGCCTGTTCCCTAAATTAATTGGATAAAACATCCCCTTTATCAAACTCTGTGGGGAAATTTGTATCAAAGCATTTTCTCTCTGAAAAAGGGGAACAATCTGCAATTAATTGTGCCACAGTGTGCTGCACTCATGAAATCAACAAAAGCCTTGAGCTGGATGTGATACATTACATAGGGGCTTCAGTCTCATCCAATCCATTTAATGATTTAATGGTTCCTAGTCTTTTATCATCCCCTTGTTTACAGAGGATCATCCTCGAGGATACAATAGGGTCAACAAGAAATGCAGTTGGAGATAATTCTGGTATGAGAAGGCAGCGATTGTACTCAGTAGGATTCAATGTAAACTGTGATCAACTGCCCCATGATGGTCTTAGTATAAAGTCTTTATCAACTTTGAGCCTAAACCCAACAAGAGGGTGTAGCCGTACGGCTAGAGCGGTCGACCTCAAAGCTGGGGGATCGGTTTCGAGTCTCGTCGACAACGCTCAACATCCTGTGATTCTGGGCAAATCACTTAATCTCCCTGTGCCTAACAAAAATGAATGTGTCCTTCTGTAATGAAACTGGTGCTATGTAAAGTGCTCTGATACCCGATGTCTCAGGTCTAGTTCGCGCTCTATAAAACTCTGGAGAAAAAAAAACCATCATCAGCTTCATTAGATTATTTATTGTTTATGCAAGGGATCCTTAAATGTATGCTAGAGGCATTGGCAGTGGTAAGCAAAAACCGACTTACCCACTCCCACCCTTTACAGAGTATAACAGTGGAACTAAAACAAGTGAACATCTGTTTACCATCATTAATGAGACCTGTAAGTGAGACTTTGTTTGATGGTCAGTCCAGCAAAAAGCGTAATGTGGTAGCAGTGGGTGATCCTACCCATGAGAGACCTCGTGACATAGTGTCCTATCTTACTAAACAAGAAGATGGAACTGGGTCAGTTTATATATCTCGCCGACCGATCATAGCTAAACGGTGGTTTCAACATAGGTTTTAAAAACAATTATACTCAAACTACAATCTATCAAAAATGGAGATATCAAAAGAAACTGAGCCCACAGCCACATAGAAAGTAAAAAAAAAGCATCTACACTGAGTAACCCCCAAAAAATATATAAGGAAAAAGTGTACCTTAAACACAGCACAAATGAGGTATGAGTCCTTTAAATAGGAGGACGTGCAATTGTGAAAATTGTAGTAATATGTATGGCTAAAAGCCTCAAAAACATTGCAAAAATAGGTGGTAAGGAAATGTCACAGAACCTAATTCTGCAATGGCAAGCAAATAGAAACCCCATGGGGATCTGTCTTTTAAAGACGTTAAAGTCATATTATAATAAAGTACTTAAACAGGTTCCAGACAGATGCAGTCAATGTACTCTGTTTTTTTTTATATTAACCACAAATGAAAAAAGCCCCATATCTTCAAATGTAAGGCTTACTTTCCATACAGAAAAAGGAATTTTTGGTACAACATAGATAGTTGGTTAGACTGAATGTTCTAAAACCACTCATTATACTTTACTTGGTCAAGCAAAAAGAGGTTTGTTTCTCCTACTTGATTTCCATAGGCTGCTATTTTATGGTAATTAAAATGTATTTAAAAGAGTTACGGGCATTGCATCTACACATATGCATGAGGCAGGTTTTAAAACGTAATAATTAGTATATCACTCAGAAATCAGAGCTGGGATAGCACATTCAATATTAAGCCTCGGTTAAACTGTCGCCCTTCTAAAGGACAAAGGGCCAGATGTACAACAGTTTTTTGCGGTCTCATGTGGGAAATCCGCCCGTTTGCAACCGCAAAATAGGCCTGTCCTAAGTACAAACTCAATTTTGCAATTTAGTAGCACAAAATAGGGTTTGCGCCTCGCCATTAGAAAGGGGCGTGCCAAGGGCATCCCTTCCTAATAGTGAGTCATACTTCAATGTACTAATGTTTTGCTACTGTAATTGCGTTCATAAAACACTCACAGTTTACCACCCATTTCAAATGGGTGGTAAGCCACTCGCAAACGGGAAGGAGTGCCCTGGAGACCCCTTCCCCTTTGTGCCTAGCATTGACAATATTTTTTAGGAGCAGGCAGTGGTCCCAAGAACCACTGCCTGCTCTTAAAAAATGCAACCGAAACGTTTCATTTTTCTTTTATAAATGCATCCCGTTTTCTTTTAAGGACAATGGGCTGCATTTTTTAAAAAACTGCTTTATTTAAAAGCAGTCACAGACATGGTGGTCTGCTGACCTCAGCAGGCCAGCATTCGTGGGAATTCTAGCAATTCCAAAAGTGGTTGCAAATTCCATCTGCCTCATGAATAATAATGAGGCAAGCAATTTGCGACCCCATTAGAAATCGTAAACAATGTCTGAGACACTGTTGTAAATTCCATTTTGCTAGTCGCAAATTGCGAGTCTCAAAATGATGCCATTTGCTAGCCACAAATTGGAAGGGTTGTGCATGTGGCACAAAGAGACAATATTTACATAAACTTGTCTTTTTGCACCATAGTACATATTGTGGCTTTTGAACAGTAAACCAGAATCTCCGCCCAATACTGAGAAACATGGATTATGGCTCTTCATTCACGGACTGTCATGATTCAGTCCTAGAATATTTTCTTGAGATTGTGTGTAATGGCCAACTTCTTCAATTAACTCTTTCATTTGTATATTGTCTTATGAGGGTATCCCACCTACAAAAGGAAACTATCCCACCTTAAGTAAACATAGATCTGTTTTTTTAATTAAAAAAAGACCACACATTGTATAGAGGTCCCAGGAACCACTCCCTACTCTTAAAAAATGAAACAAAAACGTTTCACTTTTCTTTAATAAATGCATCCTGTTTTCCCTTTAAGGAAAATGGGCTGCATTATTTAAAAAGCAGTCGCATACATGGTGGACTGCTGACCTCAGCAGGCCACCATCCCTGGGAGTGCTAGCCATAACTAATGGGGTCGCACATAACACCTGACTTATAAATAATAATGAGGCAGGCAATTTGCGACTCCATTAGGAATCGCTAACAGTGTCTGAGACAATGATGTACACTGCATTTTGCGAGTGCAAAGTGACACAATTTGCAAGTCGCAAACTGTAAGGGTCATGCATCTGGTCCTTAGTTCTCTGACTATAGTAGTGAGAGAGCACAAGTTTGAAAAAAATGTATAAGTGTACCATATTTACAAGCACGTAGTTAGTTAACATGTACTTTGCACCAGAGTGTTTATATTTAGAAGTGAAATACACAGAGTGTCTTATATTTAGTGGTGAAATGCATAGAATGTTTAAGTAGAGTAACAATAATCATAACTGTGTGAGATTAATGTAGACATGTTGGAATGAATATGAAAACCTCATGTTCTCATGTTAAAGTTGAATAGAACTCTTAAAATCCAGTATATTGTGTAGGCCTTAGGGCAATTCACAGCAAACCTAAACGTGCTGCTAAAATAATGTGAGATAAGGTTGACGTGGTTCTTCCAAATGTATTATTGAACTTAGGGTTGAAGTATATGCTTTATAGATGTGTTATTTTAGAAACGTATGCTAGTTAAGAATGTTTGCTGTTTAAATCAAGTTAATGTTTTAAGAGTGCAGGGACCTGCTTCATGTAAATCAAGTAGGCCTGAACAGATAATGTCATATCGTTTGAACTACCATGTGCTCGTTAAGGAAGAAGTCGAGAGGTGTCCAGCACAGAGCTTGGAGTGTGTTTTCTGACTCAAAGATATGGTGGAGTCTGGAATTTGAGGCCCACTGCAGGACGGACTGTATGCAGGTGCGAGGGTCTTAATCAGCTAGAATGAAAGGGGCTTTGTTCAGTGGCGCTTGGCGCAGGCCTGTAGGAGTTTCCAGGAATTTCAGGGGGTATCAGCGCACTGGAGAAGAAGCCTGGGAACCAAGGTCAACTATAACGAGGGTCTTGAAGAGTATCATCATGGAGTTTACCGCGCAAAGATGTACCACGTGAGGGGCGTCCCAAGGGGCGTTCCTATCGAAAATGTGATTTGGTATTAGGGAAAGCGACCCGGGAGGAGAGCAGAGCAGATGGTTTTGGGAGCCTAAGGAAGCGGATGGGTAGGCAGATAGGCTGATCAGGAGAGACCCATTTTCAGAGAAGAGACAAAGAGAAGTGCGTGATCTTCTTAGGAAGTCACCACCGCTGACACCTAGAGGGGTAAAGATCTTGTTAAGTAGGGATATCACTTAGGATAGTGTAGGGACAGACTAACCTTAATTTTCTTTTCTGTAATGACTTTGAGGTTGCAACTTGTATCCATTTTGGCAACCCTTATGGTTTTCGAGCTTGTACTTATTATTTTGTTTTTCAGACTCAGACTATTCAAAAAGTTCATGTTCATAGTGATACCAATTTATCTTCTGAATCTCATTTTGAGAAGTTTGTATCTTCAGTTATCTTTGACTTTATATTAAATCTTTGAAACTTAAAATTTGGTCAGTGGTCATTTAGAGTGGTGTAAGTTCTTAAATTGATTGATTTATTGTAAGATTACCTTTTACTCAATGACAGGTACCAACGATTCAGTCGACATAGTTTGGGATTTGGTAAGGTAACTAGTAACCAGTAATCCCGCGTTAGCAGTTGGTAGCAGAGTGAGGATGGTTATCTTCTTGAGGAAGGTAATCTAGAGAGGTTAGTTTACCCCAAGGCCCCGAGACGTCGAAAGACGAGCAGCGGAAGAATCGTGTGCCGAAAGGTGCAGACGGTGCGAGAAAAGCAGCAGTATCGGAGGAGAGTGAGTATAAAAAGGGTCATGCGTGAACAGATTGCGGTGTTTTGTGTTGTATTTGTATTGTAATGTCTTGCGGAGTTGAATGCCTGTAGTGTGAATGAGAGAAGGTTGTGAGCGCGCGCAACCTGGTAAGCTGGTTACCTGGTAAACGGGTGAACTGGTGAAATCTTAAGTTCAGGCCAGAGCTTAAGTGGTTTTGGGTGTATCGAACATCCAGGGTAGTTGTCGACCATAGTACGGAGGTCACGAGGTACCATTGACCGCCGTGGATCCAAGATAGGGGGAGTGTAAGAGTGGGTGTATGAGTAACGGACGCTGGTCGAAAGTTACTGTGTGTGAGTAACCTATCGGAGAGGGCGATTGTCTGGAAGTAAACGGAAAGACATTTCGCCAAGTTAAGGTGACAACTACAGAAAGACTGTGGGCGTACAGTCAAGAAAGGTGATCGCTTGGACGGAAGTAATCATTTTTCAGAGTATGAATGGGATGCGTGCATGACCGAGGAGACGAGCTGAGAAAGGAGGGGAACTGCTGCGAAGGGGGACGGGTGACTTCGGCTAGAGCCGCGCTGTGATTGAGCGGTTGGTGTGACGTTAGCTAGAGCCGCGCTCTGGTTGGGCGGCTAGAGTGACGTCGAAGGAAAGTCGCGTACGGATAGGCCAGTTAGTGCGAACGGGGCTGAGATTGGTGGATTGTCATCAGGAAGTAAATAAACGCGGAGAAAGAGCGAAATCATGAAGTGTTTTAAGTGTTTGAAAGGGATTTTTAAACGTAAACGAAGTGAACATTATTACGGGGAAGAGGCTCCGCCGGAGGGTACACCAGCTCATTATATGGCAACGAATGTTGGGCTGCATACGATATTATGGATTGGGGCTTGGAATAAGCTTACGGAAGGGAATGAGGAAATGCAGTTCCCGAAGTACGGGACGTTTAAGTTAGAGGTGTTACATCGGCTAAAAGCAACCATGTCCTCATTGAAACCCTCGCCCAGACCAACACAGTTTGAGGCCCTTAATGCATGGATTAGGGCTGCACACGACAGAAATTTGAACAGGCGTCAACAAAGACTGACGCGATCGGTAAGAGCAGTGCGAGATTCTAAATGGGATGAGGAAGCAAAGCGGTGGAGGGTACAGGTTATTGAGGTGGAAAAAATGTATCCGATGAGGGAGGTGGCAGGAGGAGGAGGAAACCTCATGGAAGAAGACGAGGAAAGCGAGTCGGAAGACAATCTGATAAATAGATTGTTAATGGATAGACCACCTCCGAGAGTTGAGGAAATTGAAGATAGAGGGCTCGCAAGGGAAGAAGGGAATGCCATAGAGGGGTATACACCACTCCCTATATCGGAATGGACATCTATCAAAGGTGGGGAGACACCTCAACCTAGTACAGCACAGAGTGTAGTGGGAAGGTTTGTGGTGCAGAAAAAGCCAGCCACCGAAAGGGTTGAGTCCTTTGGATTGCCAGATGCTCTTCAAGTGGCTGTTACCATAGGACCCATAGTTTCGATCTATAACCCTGAGAGAGATAGAGAGGAACAACAGAGGCAATTGGATAGAGAAAGGATCGAGATGGAAAGGAGGAATAACGTGACAAATGCATGGAAGCAATTGCCAGGATCGGTAACATGGAATACCCCATTAGACACAACTGTCGGTCCCAATTCAGAACAGGGAGGTCCGAGAGGACCAATGGATCTAAGGGGACCGCGGCCAAGACCCTATTCAGAATTAAGAGCTGATTTGAGGGAATGGGACGGGTCCACAGTATCCCTGAGTAACAGGACAAGAACGGAACCAGAGTGGGAAAGCAGGGGTAACGGGACTGTATCTCACTGTGGGGCCAGCGAAAGCAGTCAGGGTTGGGAAGGCCGAAGTCCCGAGAATAGAGGGGATGCATGTCCTACAAATCAGAGAGAACAGCAGGAACAGAATACGAGGAGTATGGAGTGTGAGGAGGTGTCTCGCCTCACGCAAACAGAGGGAGACCAAAGAACGCAAGAGTACAGGGATAGGTTTAGGTGCACTCATCACTCACACGCACCTGGGGAAAATGTACAACACTGGCAAAGAGGGAACAGTGAAAGGTCATGTCATACATCGAGTGATCGGAGGTCACAGATGCATGAGGAAGAAAGAGGGAGTAATGGAACATCTTGCCCTGCATCCCGTGAAACTAGCCAGGATGGGGAGAGAGAGGCTAGGAGGCATGAAGGAGTGTTTCACCACCCACCCCGAGAAGATGGAAAGGCATGGGACCTAGAGAGATGGGAACAGGGGAGGACTCCCTATAACTCACCAATACCTAAACGTAGATCTCGGAGCTGGGATGGGAGAGATGAAAATGGAGGAGCTAAATTGAGTATCTTGAAAGCTGAAATTAAGGCAAAAAGGCTTGATGTTACTAGTTTAAAATCAGATGTTGATGAGATAATAGATGGAACCTTGCCTTTGGAAAGGATAGAATTGTATGAACAGGATGAGTTATTGTTCATGGCAAAGGATATTACTAGGAAAGCTAGAGCGTTTCATGAGAAACTGACTGATTTGGCAGATAGGTATGCCGTGGATTTATCTAGGACAAGGGCATTGCAGAGTAACCACAGATTACAGTATGCAGACCAAGACCTAGATGAGAAGAGGACTACTGGATTGAAAACTCACATAAGGGAGTTGATATCTGGGATAAGAGTGTGGAGAGAACTGGATAAATGGGAAGAAAGGTGGTCAAAAAAAGGCACGGTTAGGCGAAGTACAAATGTGATGACCCCTGAGGGAAGGGTAATGCAGATGGAGGCATTCCCTTTGCGAGAAATATCAAATGGAAATTATGTACATGTGCCTTGGAGTAGAGGAGACTTAGCTGCATTTACCAACTCATTTCCGAAGTTGAGGGACAATCCAGTAGAGTGGTATAAACAGGTAGAGAGGTTTGTCAAAATCTCGAAAGTACTGTGGATTGATTTGAACACGTTGTTTGACATCGTGGTCCCATCTGATTTATGGACCCCGTGCAAGACTAGTGTTGAATGGCCAAATACTGAACCAGTGAGGGATGTTCGGACTAATGGACCGTCCGAGATTGTCATGCGAAAGTATGAAAGGGTAATAGCATGGCTGAAAGATAAGGTACCACCACAGGATATAGATTGGGTGAAAATAGACCGAACGAGGCAGGAACCCAAGGAGACAGTTCACGAGTTTTATGAAAGATTATTGAAAACATTCAAGCAATACAGTGGACTAGATGTAATGGATCCCAAAGATATAGGGCAGTTTGTGTCAAAGTTTGTCTTGGGGTTGAGACCTGATATTTGTTTGATGATACAGCAACATTTAATCTGTTGGCAGAACAAACCACTAGATGAGATTTTACGTTATGCGAGGTACTGTAGTGACGAGATAGATTCTAAAGCCAAGAATCTAAAGGAGAAATTGATGGTGGTGCAAATGCAGTCCGCTGGGAAGGGTGGCCAGCAGAAGCAGGGGATGGGACGAAAACCAAACGGTCAGAACAAAGATAATGAAGAAGGGCAGAGACCTAGGATAGACTTTGCCACTTTAAAGAAAACGACAAAGTGCCATCAGTGTCACCAGGTGGGGCATTGGCGACGCGAGTGTCCCTATAACCCTGAAAATGGAGAGCTAGAAGTAGAAGAGCAGGTTCAAGAAGTCCCAACTCCAAAGGTGACAGTTCCAGGAGGCAAGGTGGCCAAAGGGGGGACTTCGGCCCCACGGGCCCAGTTCCCACAGCCACCGAAGGTAGCGACAGGGGGTAAGGTCTTTAAGCAGATGCCTCTCTTCATCGAGGAAGAAAAGTGTTATTACATTGATCCATTGACAGGACAACGTGTGAGCAGTGAAGAGGACTGTACCCTCGGGGCAGTCCTAGAAGTGGATCAAAGAGGGCCATTTGTTGAGGCAGAGGTGGCAGGGTGTCCCACTACGTTCTTGGTGGATACTGGGGCTACTCGATCAACACTGAGATCGGCGGTGGTTCCAGACTTGCCGATGTCAGGGGAAACAATTCAAGTGGTAGGAGTCGCGAACAAAAGGCTGACTAGTCCCTTGACAGAACCAGTGTCTGTGAAAATTGGAAACCACATGAACGAACATCAGTTTGTGGTTTGTGACTCGAGTCCGGTATGTCTGTTAGGAAGGGATTTGTTGTGCAAATTGAATTGCACCATATACTGCACCCCGCAAGGAGTGGAGGTACAGACTACCGACGATGATGCTACCTTTAAGGTGGCCAATTCAAAATCCTGTGTAGAACTATATCCTACTCTGACTGTAGTGTCGTGTATTTCTATAGGTTCTGAATCGATCCCCCTATTCCTGACCCTATTCTGGTTAAACTTACTAGCTAGTTAACTAACAGTCAGCCCATGAGGCAAGAAAACCCCCATGATGCAGATACCGTTATCTGACGCAGTCACACTACGGCACAGGAACGTGTTATCTGATTAGGTCATAACGCTTGAGATCTAATTAGACAAGCGACATTCCTCCAGCCCCTGATAAGGCATACGACGTTCTCATAACAAATCAAACCTATGACAACCTGGATAATCCGTGCGGCCATTGTTTTGATTTCACAGAGAACTTTAGTAAAGAATGTGCTAACGAGCAAGTCGTATGACATCTTTATTGACGTACCTATGTCCATCCTTACGTCAATCCCGGCACCTTTAAGGTATAAATATTGCCGACCTTGCCCTATGCAAAACACACGCGTGGTGACAAGACGGAGCAGCCATACTTGCCGAAGCCGAGAGCAGAAGCAGACCCCGCAGGCAGCAGCCCCGCCTTCCTGACGCGCTGAGAGACGCGCTGCTATCTCAAGCCGAGAGACCCAGCACCGGCGCTTCCGGGTAGCCCTCGCAGGCAGCCTGGAATATCGAGAGCAGAGAAAGAGATACCATTCCTCATTCATCCTAAATTCCAGGTACAGAACTGAATAACCCCTCCTAGAGAATTCTTTAGTTATTCACTTGGCAAAAACAAACTTAACTTAAACTGTAACTTTCTATTCCCGCCCACGCATTAGACTTAGGTCAGGTACACGGGGTAGGCGTATTTAGAAACACCAGTTGAGTGCGTTTAGTCAAATGTATATGTGTATGTAAATATATTTTAATCATTTTAAACATCATATGGCTCAGAAACCATATCAATGTTTTTACAGTATTATTTTGTACTATTGCTTTTAACGTATGCACTTTACTTAACTATAAGTATTGCAATAATATCGATCCATTTCTCTTGTACGAGAAAAGAGACTGATCAATAAATAACACCTTTTATTGAACACGCCCGTCTCTTCCTTTTCTCTACATTCTGATGAGACTAAGAATGCACGTACTGACTGAGTAAAATAATTGCCTTGTGCTCACACGACTCTTGAGATTGACTCTTGATTAGGGGAGAGCAAAGTTGTCATGTTCTATGGTTGTCAGAAACTAAATCCCTTCTTGTCTAATCAGGGAAGTTAATCCTTCCTTGAACATTCGAGAAAGTTTCTAGCGAACTCTGAGCTTAGCTGGCAAACCCAAAAATTAAGTCTAGTATCGACAGTAGTAGACCTAGTTAACGTCTGGCCTAGGCCTTTACTGCTGTAGGTACTATTCCAATGCGCAGAGCCTATTGGGAAAATAGGAGCTACACTACATGGCGCCCAACGTGTTTGGAAAGGGCGATAAAACTAACGTAAGACATTTAGAGTAACTCAGTCGTGCTTTCTCACTCAGACCCCTTTTCCCAAATACTCCAAAGACGTCTGGAGTGGGTGAAAGGTTATAATATCCTCCAAAACCTCGCAGGCGGGAACTCCTATGTATGGTTCTTGGTCTAGTCAACGTTGAAGGATAAAACAGTTCCAAAATATTGTGCATCTAATCTCTGTTTCCATAAAGAAACCTGATCTGCAAATAAACATAATACCATCCTGTCAGCAAAATGGACAGCGATGAAGAACGAGAGGTTACTAGATTAGCTACTGAAATAGCAGATGCTGATGCTACCATGCAAGCAGCAGACGCGGATATAATACTCATTCCGGTCGCCAAAAGGAGATCTATAACCTTAAAACTTATAGAAAATGGACTGACACCTAGAGGTGGCACAGTCATATTCGTAATCGAGGCACACGAATATCGGCAGACAGAGGTATACTATACATGGATACATTTTCCAGCAGCTAATACTATAACAAAGTACTTCCACTATTACAAAGTAGAGGAACCTCCTAATGAGTACACTCCTTTCGAGGAGGTGGAAGTACCACTCAAATTCCAAGAGCATTTGCTCTTATTTGATGGCGCCCTAAAACATAATAATCACATTACAAGGCTCGGTCCTTTAGGAAGACCAGGAGCAACGTGGCCGGTCTTAGCCGGATACACACCATATCCAGACATCGAAAGAATGCCTGCAGCAGAGCTGTTAATACAGCTAAAACAACTACTAAAAATTCACAGACAATTAGTTCAGTATGTAATGCGGACTTCAACAATTCAGCCAGCGATTAAACTTCCACAGCTGACCCCTCACCAGGGGAACACAAATAAAATTACACCACAGAACATCCAATCCTGCCTAGGTAAAGTTCCAGCTAAACGGGAACAGATACCATTCTGGTTGGCACAGAAAATTACCCAAATAGAGGCGGTGTTTCCTGACACCACCCCATTAGAAAAACACAGAATTCTGACTATATGTCTCCCAATGGGAATCGCACCACACATTGAGGACTGTGACACTTGGGGTACAGTCTTGCTTCCATCTACACAAAAACGCACGGTGTTCCATCCATTTCGGTAATACCAGATGTGCTAAAACAAATTCAAGATGAATATGGTCCAGAACCTGCTTTAACTCTTGGTATGAAATTACTAAAAGACTTCAAGCAGGTCTCGGCTATATTACTAGCCAACATAAAGGGTGAAGCAGCAAACGTGGCGATCCGCCAGAGGTTAAAAGAGACAGATATAGCAGACCAACCAGCTGAAATTGCCAGAATCATAGAAAAATCCTATGAAGAACTAGGCAGAGATAGTCTAGGTGGAATACCAGTAAAACCGCAACTGACTACAAGTCCAGAAAAAATGTTTTTTAATAATAATAATAATTCACCAAAAAAGAACTGGGATGGAAACAAACAATCCAATCCAAAAGAAAAGAAATTCCAGTCCAGAGGAAGGTCTCCTAGGCGAAGAGAGAAATCTCCAAACCCGAGACAAAGGTCACCTCAGAGTGAACCCTCTGGGAATAGATATAACCTTAGAAATAGGGATAATATTAAAAAACCTGATAGATATCAAGACATTGATACACGTCCCTCTCAATCTTTTCAGAATTCCTCGCAGAAATCGGAAAGAAGAGGACGATCAGAAGAGCACGCCAAGTCCAAAGACAAGGAACCTGCTCAACTGAAAAAGAAATCACAATTTCCAAAAAAGAAGGTAGCCAGTATCAAGGTAGTTAACAATGCCGAGAATACTGAGGACACAACTGAAAAACGGAGAATGGGCTCAGACAATGCTAGACAGCGCAGCAGAGGTGAGCATAGCTCGCAAAGTCCTTATGGATCATCTGGAGACAGTGGACACGAATGAATACCTTCAAGTGGAAACTGCAGATACCAGAGTTAGCAAGCCCCACAAAATATACGAGATAACATTACGTATAGAGGGAGATAAGACTAGGAAAATAAGGGGACTATTTTGGGATAACCTCTCAAAGGGTTATGACATCCTTTTAGCTGAAAAAGACTGGCCACCAGAGTTTGTCAGGGAGTGCCCTCATGGCGAAGAAGTAATTATGCCTGCCTTCTCGAATCAAATACCGATTCATAAAAAATATACACTTGCTAGAAAGTGGGCAGTGGCCTTAGCACCTGCTTTATATAAAAATCATGTAGGATGGGATGAGGATTCTCCTCCTCACAAAGTCCAGTTAAAATCACAACCAACTGCACAAAGGCAGTACCCAATTAAGCAAGAAGCTAAAAAACAAGTAAATGAAATACTAGATCAGCTAGAATACCAGGGGGTGATTGAAACTTGCACCTCACAAATGAACAATCCTTTGTTTCCGGTCTCCAAACCAGACAATTCGTACCGTCTAGTTTTGGATTACCGACACCTTAACACATGTTGCAAAACTTTTGCAGTGCAAAACTCACACAGTGCTGCACTAATGAATAACATAGTGCGCAAAAAATACAAAACAACCTTGGACATCTCCAATGGATTCTTTTGTCAAAACATAGCACCAGAGAGCAGATATTTAACTGCATTCTCAGTAAATGGCACTCAAAAACAATTCTGTCGGTTAGCCCAGGGGTACAAGAACAGCCCGGGGGTATTCTCAGCGAGAGTAACAGAATTACTACAACTATATGATGATGAAGCATTATCTTATGTCGATGACATTTACTTAACAGATGATGACTTGGAGACTCACTTGAAAAGAGTGAACACCATAATACTTGGTTTCGCTGCAGAGGGTTACAAATTCAACTTCAAAAAGTCCAGAATTGCCCATCTGACGGTCCTATTCTTAGGATATGAGTTATCAAGTGAAGGCAAAAGCCTGGCAGACAATTTCCTAGAGAAATGTGCCGTAATCCAAGCTCCTAAAACACTAAAAAACCTACAGTCAATTCTAGGCTTCCTAAATTTCGGAAGAACATATATTGCAAATTACGCAGAAAGGGTCAAACCCCTTTATGATCTAATTAAACCAGACTTTAAAAGATCCAATTGGACTCAAACACACACAGAAATTTTGAGATCCTTACAAACAGACATGCTAATTAAAACAAAATTAGAAACACGTGATAATACACGCAACCTTGTGATCCGAGTCATCCCAGGGAGATGCGGATTCACATACCTAACCTCTAATGAGGGAGAAATGGTACCAATTGCATTCAAATCACACATGTACACAGAAGCTGAACAGAAATTCAGTAATACAGAAAAAATAATTCGTGCAGTTCAAACCGCAATAGCTAGAGAAAAAGACATAGCTGACGGTAGACATATCACAGTCAGAACAGCAGAATCAGCCTTTGAGGCACTAACAACACCGTGTAATTTACCAACAACAACATTGAATCCGGAATGGATACAATGGGTGAATTCAATCACAACGGACAAAGTATACTACTACTTTGATCCAGAACTAGAAGAATTAAAAAATCTAAAATATGAAAAGACGTATCCTCTGCCAATCGACATTCTGCCTCTACGACATTACGCCTGTGTAATCTATACAGACGGACATGCTCAACCCTCCGTTTGGGGAGAACATGCATACAATCCCACATGTGAGATTACAAAAGAAGTGTGGCAAGGAGGTAAACTAAGACCTCTAATAACAAAATCACACTCAGTAGAAACTAATTCAGAACTACAAACTGAAATATTAGCTTTGAAAATGGAGCTAGATAATGCGGATCGCGAATTCCCGACACTTATAGTGTCAGATTCATATTTCTGCGTCAAAGCATATAACAAGGATTTGCAGACCTGGATTCAGAACGATTACAAAGATGACACGGATGCACCAATAAAGCAGAGACTGCTCTGGGAACAGGTAGCTCTTTTGAAAAAAGAACTACCAAAGACTCACGTGACACACTCACTGAGTCACCAGCGTGATGGCGTTCACGTTGTAGGGAATTCATTGGCTGAAACAGCCGCAGCGGCAGCCAGTAAACCGGCTCCCGTAGATCGAAAAAAGCGTACATTAAAATACATTGACGGCGAAACATTGCTGGCAGTAAAAACGTCATCAAAAGGCGACTGCTCGGCGTTACCGATCAACTATCCACTCAATTACACATACATCATAGATGCAAACTCCATTCCTTTTGCTCGAATCCCTGGAGTGGGGGATAGAGTGATTCCAAACATGGACAGGAGAAACTTGTTAATCGCAGACGCACACATGGGCGAGGGTCTCAGACACCTTAAATTAAAAGATTCTCTGGAAGAATTACAATCACGGTACTGGTGGCCAGGCATGAGCCTGCACTACACCATGTTTGTAAAAAACTGCCCAAACTGCAACAGAGATCGCAGTGGGGAGAGAAGCAGTTTAATACCTCGTCGTATCAAGGCAGATAACATCACCACTAAAAAGAATGGCTTGCGATTAACATATACAGGCTAGTTCCCACTTATAATGTAGATCCACAGCACTCGGCTGACGTCCGGACTGTTATACAAGATTTGCGAGTCTAAATGGCATATACGCTAAGAGCATGCTACGTTCGACCATTTTTTTTCTTTTGCTCAGGCAATCCAGCCTGGGGGGGGGAAAGAATGGCCAAATGAGCACAGCCCAGCGGGAATCTTCTCACTTCCTTCCTGAGGGTATGGGATGGTGTAAAGAAAAAACCAAGACAGAAAGCAATCTATAATAGAAAGGATATTAGGTTCGGGAGCTGGGTGGGTCAAACATCTAATAAGTGTCCAACGTAGTCTAAATAACTTGCCAAGAAATTCTCTGAAGGGATTCAGTCCGTACGAATTATTATTCGGAACTAGGATGTTGATCTCTGACCTTGATAGTCAGACTTCAGTGGTAACAGAAAAAAGCTTTGATGTCAAAGACCGTTTGGCTATTTTGCAGGACTTAAACAAAACAAGAAAAGACCTGAGCAACATACAGTTGAAAGAACAGCCAACGACCACTGAAAATTCACCACCTGTCCCAGCAAGACCTGTCTGGATTCCAAAAGTCGGGGATCTAGTCAGGGAGAAGATCGCGGTAAAGAAGGAATTTGGGCCTTCTTACAGAAAAGCAGTTCCTGTATTGTCTGTCAACGGGACAAGATCAGTTGTACTACCGCCACTTGCTGGAAAAAAGGAGAACCGAGTTGTATCCATCGACCTGGTAAAACCACAACATGTGGCCGATAACCAACGGTAGGCCAAGTGGACTCCCAATAAGTAGCAGAACACCAAGGTTTGCTACCAGTACAGAGGTCCTATCAAAGAGGCTCATCACATTCGAAACGCCTACAGAAGAACAACAAGGACTATGCAACAATGCAATAGAACTAAGACCTCTGAAAACCCAAATAAAGACATTTAGCAGAGACACACCAATCTATACAGAAGTACCAAGTGAAAATGCAAGAAACAAAAATCCTGAACCAATTGGAACAATTGACAGAACTGCATCCGGTTACTTCATCAACTTCGATGATTCCTCTGACGGTTTCAGAGAACAAAAGACACAGCCATCATCAAAATCCTTTAAAGACAAAGCGAAGGAACTTTTGAAACAACTAAAAGAAACATATCTGATTTCTCCATGGATTGAATTTTGGGTGGGTTTTGGTGCATTTATCCTCATACTTTGGCTCATCATGGTATTTACCTTGGGACGCTTCATTGAGGGAAAATATGCTAAAATGGACACAGCAAGTCAGAACATCAACTTGGTCCTCAAACCACACACATCTTCACACGTCGAGAAACGAGAACTTTCTTCAGAACTTTCTTCAGCCAACTTCACAGCAATTCCAATACCTGGTGGGGTAGCCTGGGACAACACTGACTATGAAATTTATGGTCCGGTCGAGATCCTGAAATATCCACACCAAATCAAGATCTCCTTGAGTGACTTTGCAAAACCAAACTCATTTGCTGATGATTGGGACTTTGAAAGTATTAACAATATGATGTCTGACTTAGTAATGTCTGCTAAATTTACAAAACATGATTATTTGCAGGGTTCTACAAATTATGACAGCATGTACTGCTATAACCATTATGGTAACCATTTCTTGCATAAATCTGCACAACCTAGAAATGTTTTAAATTTTAATCAATGGGAACATTGTGCTACACCTCCAAAAGGGAGCTCTAGAACCGTTTATGACAAATATTCATATTTTTCAGGTTTTAACATAACTAATGCTGAAACATTTTATTACAAATTGTCAAACAAGACAGGGATGAAAACCATGATAACCAACACGAAATTGATATATTCAGATTCATTCTTTGAACAAATGAATACTTTTGGATTTAATTATTGGGACAAAAATGTTGATTTGAAAAGTGTTTGGGGTACAAAAGAATGGCAAGTACAGGGTCTAGAAGCTTTGTTTAGAGCCTGCATGATCCCAGAACAAATGATATTTTTAAATGACACTGTTCAACAAACTACCTGTCTTGGCTTAGCCAAAATCAAAGATTTAAATAACCTGTCTATTCCAAAGCCAACAATGTTTAGCAATAACTCTGATACAGATGAAGAAATAGACATAAACCATATACTTAACCAAAACAGAACACATCCTGATTGGAAACAATGGTTGATCTGGCCCACAGATACAAATAACTGTCAAGATAGATTCCTGAATAAAACACAGGGTTTCAAAATGACCAGGCCAGACCCTAGATATCCCCAAAGACATCACCCAGGGATAATAACAACCTACAGTGTGGGCAAAGTATGCCTTCAATGGCTACAAACTTCCACATTGCCTGAAATTAAGCAACACCTAACTTTACTTACTGATGGTGCTGACTTGCGTGATTTCATACTGGGACCATGCAAACAGCGTCATAAGCGTTTCATAGCAGCCTCTGTATATGCAGCATACAATGAGGCCTGGAAGGTTACTCAAATTGAGACAGCAGAAAGAATACGGGAAATTGACCGTATTAATTTGGAAAAATCACTTTCTGTAGTGGACAATGGGTTAATGACTCTGTCCTCCAGAATTTTTTCATTGGACAGCATTGTGTCTTCAGCAATCGATATATTATCGCAAGACTTACTGTTATTACAACATGGTCAGTCACAATTGCGTTCTATTGTACAGCTTGGCTGGACGTTACAAAATCTGCGTTCAGGCTACGTGCCTTGGCGTTTAATCAACACAACGTCACTATTCCAAATCTTTAACCTTACTGATAGACAAATCGGTATGGCGCAGAAGGGTGCTGATTATACAATCTTGAGCATTGAAAAACTAGAAAGATTACCAATGACAATGTCAGAACGACCTGTCAGTGAATGGATAATCCACGGAATCATAAATATTCCAATCTCAACCTTCAGGTTTCAATACTGGCAAAAATATATACAGGCTGGCATGTACGAGAAATTGGGAAAGGGGTACCTTAAAACAACTTGGAACCTGCCCTATTCACATGCATGTGTCAGTAACAAAGGACAGAAAGTGTTTCTTAGTGGCAACAATTGTGCTATGTCACTAAGCGGCACGCTTCTGTGTAACGGTATTAGTTTGCACGGAGCCTGTGAAGGGAATTCATACAACCTTTCATGTCACCAGCAAGGCGCACCTGCAACTGAAATAGAACCATTCTTTCAAAGACTCTATAATGGGAGTTACATTCTTATTGTAGACCGCAGATGTTGTAGTCTTATGCCCGGGACTCCTTATCTCGTCACTACGACGGCGAAGGTCAAGTGCTGTGGACGTTCTTTGTTCCCCAGCTCCTTTCCAGACAGGGAGGCAAGGGCATGGCCCGGTCTGAAAATTACTTCTATTCGAATAGACACTTTAAGCAGAATGAAAACAGTGCTTCTTCAGACGCCTACAAGGCTCACGTCATCAAAAGAAACGTATGATCTACAAGTCGCAAGGACGACTGCAGAGATACATACATTATTATCAACTAATTCCCCCGTACATTTCGCGGAAATCCTGAGCGAAATCTTAAATATTTCTGATACCACTGGGGTCTCAAAGGTATTTAAGACAGTATTTTCGATGGCATTAACACCATTCAAAGCCATACTGGGTATTTTTCCAGATTTCGTCCATTCGATTTTTGGCGGACTTCCCTTGATCCTGGGACTAATTGCAGGAATCCTATTCCTAGTCCTTATTTTTCGTTATGGCAACCCATGTCACAGAACAAAATCTCACGACAATGGAAGATACGATCCTAGCCATTGGATACCGGGACCGGATATCAAAAATCCTGGGACTCTCCCGGCTTAGAGACCTGAACATGACTTGGTTTCTATCATTTCGACCAATGTGGCAAAGGTGTGTTTTACCTGTACTAAGGTGTCTGCTATGCGGAGAAGAATGCGTGTTAGACACCTGTCTGACGCTACAATCGGATGCGCCGGTGGATGCAGATACACTGTTGGTTCCTACCAAGGTTCACGCACTGTGCTGCCCTCAAAGGCTGCCAATTCTGATGACGGCATTCCTGGAATCTTCACCACTGCGATTGAAGAGTAGTGAAGTTCAAGATGAAAGCAGCATCGAACAGGTACGACCTTCTGTCAGCAATGCAAATCAGAATGTCAATGGAGACAATCATGCGCACGAATGCATGGTTACCCCTATTTCCGACTTAGTGGAACTTTCCCATGAAGCTGTTGACAGTTTTTTCGAAAGCCTGAATGATATGATGTTCTCTCCGGAACAGAAATAGAGACTTTTGAGTAAACTCGCACACGGCGTTCCCTGAATTCGGCCTTCAACTTTAAAAATAAAGTCACATGAACAATTACAATCCAGTTCACGGACAGCAACTTTTTTCAGCAAGCCCCTAAAATATTTTTCTATATATTTTTTCCCGGGACACTGATCTTCTGCTTAAAGTAAGAAACTATTCCTAGAGAACTAAGATTTCTATTTTTTTAGATACTTTATAGACTTTATATAGACTTTAGCTGCCCGCTGGTATGTTCACAATATATTTTATGTGATGAAATGGTTTCGACTTTTTTTCTGTATAGCCATATTAAGAGCCATTTCATGTGTATTTCTCATATACCAACAAGCAATAATGCATAAAATGCGTGTTTACTTTTGCATTTAATTCATAGCTTAAGTGCATACAATATATATGACTGCAATTTTTCAGTATATTTGAAAATTTCAAAATGCATTTATGTATTTTGGGGTGGTAAGGTATACACTATACTCTATAGTATGTTGTACTATGTTATACTATGCATAGATTAGTAGATATGACCATAGTTAGCGTGGAGTGGGTGTCGTGTATTTCTATAGGTTCTGAATCGATCCCCCTATTCCTGACCCTATTCTGGTTAAACTTACTAGCTAGTTAACTAACAGTCAGCCCATGAGGCAAGAAAACCCCCATGATGCAGATACCGTTATCTGACGCAGTCACACTACGGCACAGGAACGTGTTATCTGATTAGGTCATAACGCTTGAGATCTAATTAGACAAGCGACATTCCTCCAGCCCCTGATAAGGCATACGACGTTCTCATAACAAATCAAACCTATGACAACCTGGATAATCCGTGCGGCCATTGTTTTGATTTCACAGAGAACTTTAGTAAAGAATGTGCTAACGAGCAAGTCGTATGACATCTTTATTGACGTACCTATGTCCATCCTTACGTCAATCCCGGCACCTTTAAGGTATAAATATTGCCGACCTTGCCCTATGCAAAACACACGCGTGGTGACAAGACGGAGCAGCCATACTTGCCGAAGCCGAGAGCAGAAGCAGACCCCGCAGGCAGCAGCCCCGCCTTCCTGACGCGCTGAGAGACGCGCTGCTATCTCAAGCCGAGAGACCCAGCACCGGCGCTTCCGGGTAGCCCTCGCAGGCAGCCTGGAATATCGAGAGCAGAGAAAGAGATACCATTCCTCATTCATCCTAAATTCCAGGTACAGAACTGAATAACCCCTCCTAGAGAATTCTTTAGTTATTCACTTGGCAAAAACAAACTTAACTTAAACTGTAACTTTCTATTCCCGCCCACGCATTAGACTTAGGTCAGGTACACGGGGTAGGCGTATTTAGAAACACCAGTTGAGTGCGTTTAGTCAAATGTATATGTGTATGTAAATATATTTTAATCATTTTAAACATCATATGGCTCAGAAACCATATCAATGTTTTTACAGTATTATTTTGTACTATTGCTTTTAACGTATGCACTTTACTTAACTATAAGTATTGCAATAATATCGATCCATTTCTCTTGTACGAGAAAAGAGACTGATCAATAAATAACACCTTTTATTGAACACGCCCGTCGCTTCCTTTTCTCTACATTCTGATGAGACTAAGAATGCACGTACTGACTGAGTAAAATAATTGCCTTGTGCTCACACGACTCTTGAGATTGACTCTTGATTAGGGGAGAGCAAAGTTGTCATGTTCTATGGTTGTCAGAAACTAAATCCCTTCTTGTCTAATCATGGAAGTTAATCCTTCCTTGAACATTCGAGAAAGTTTCTAGCGAACTCTGAGCTTAGCTGGCAAACCCAAAAATTAAGTCTAGTATCGACAGTAGTAGACCTAGTTAACGTCTGGCCTAGGCCTTTACTGCTGTAGGTACTATTCCAATGCGCAGAGCCTATTGGGAAAATAGGAGCTACACTACAGTAGAAGATCTTCCCCAAGATTTAAGAGATGCAGTGGCGTCAGAGGTATGGGATTTCACAGGAGAAGATATAGGATTGATTAAAGGGGTAGAACCGGTAAAAATTCTGGTAAAACCAAATGTTGAGTTTCCAAGAACGCCTCAATACAAATTGTCCCAGGAAACGATTGCGGGAATAAAACCTGTGATCGAGTCAATGATACAACAGGGAATACTGAAAGAAATCGTGGGTAGTCCTTGTAACTCCCCGATTATGGGTTTGCAGAAACCTAGCGGAAATTCAGGATAGTGCAGGATTTACGGAAAATTAACAACATAGTCGTTTCATGTTGTCCCGTGGTACCGAATCCTTCAGTGATATTGTTTCAAATACCATGTCAAGCAGAATGGTTCACAGTAATAGATCTTTGCCAGGCTTTCTTTTCCATCCCATTGGATGAAGAGAGCAGGTATCTTTTTGCTTTTAAAATGGAAGATCGCGTTTTAACATGGTGTCGAATCCCACAAGGATTCACAGACAGCCCATCCATCTTCAACCAGTTGTTGAAGAAGAATCTCGAAAATCTAGTACTGCCGCAGAACTCGGTTCTGGTCCAGTACATAGATGACCTACTTGTTGCGTCAGAGACAGAGGAAGCCTGTAAAGCAGATTCAATTGCCTTACTGAACCATTTAGCCAAAAATGGACATAAGGTATCTCCGAGCAAGTTACAGTACTGTCTGACAGAAGTACAGTATTTGGGGCACCGGTTAGAAAAAGGAAAACGCAAGGTGTCCCCAGAGAGGATTGAGGCGATAATGAAGATGAATGCGCCTACAACACAGAGAGAAGTTAGAATGTTCCTAGGAATGGTGGGTTACTGCCGACAGTGGATAGTTAACTTTTCACTGAAAGCAAAGCCCTTACAGAAACTGACGCACAAGGAGGTAAGTGATCCGGTACCATGGGACGAAGAATGCTTGGTGGCGTTCTTGCAGCTGAGGGACGATTTATGTCGTGCTCCGGCTCTGGGAATGCCCGATTATGAGAAGTCATTTTCACTCTATTGCTGTGAGAGAGAGGGATGTGCTTTGTCAGTCTTGGCACAGACCCACGGAAATGCCCGTAGACCAGTTGCATATTTTTCGGCTACATTAGATCCAGTAGCCGCAGCGTTGCCCGGATGTCTCAAATCCGTTGCTGCAACGGGTGTCAGCATTGAAAGGAGCGAGAGTATTGTGATGGGACATCCAGTGGTGGTGTATGTACCACATTCAGTTGAATTGCTAATGACCAGGACGAAGACGCAGCATCTGACCAATAGTAGGCTCACGCGCTACGAGCAAGTTATCCTTGCTGCGGAGAACGTGACTCTTAGGAGATGCTCTGTCTTGAATCCTGCTACTTTGATGCCATTACCTACTGTAATAGAAGGCGAAGGATGTGAAGACCACGATTGCCTTGATGTGACTGAACTATGCACGAAACCCAGACCAGATATTGTGGATGAGCCGTTGTCTGACCCCGATGAAATTTATTTTGTTGATGGCTCATGTTTAAGAGACGATACTGGTCGATTGAGAGCAGCTTATGCTGTTTGTACCATTACTGGAGTTGTGGAAGCCGCTTGCCTGGAAGGAGTACATTCCGCACAGGTAGCAGAAATCATTGCCCTAACTCGTGCCTGCATAGCAGGAAACGGAAAGAGAGTCACCATATACACTGACAGCCAATATGGTTTCGGTGTGGTTCATGATTTCGGGCAGTTGTGGTCTCAGAGGGGTTACATGACCTCCTCTGGTTCGCCCATTCGAAACGGAGAATTTGTGAGACTGTTGTTAGAAGCATTACAAGGTCCAGTTGACATTGCAATCGTAAAGTGTGTAGCACATACTAAAAATACAGATTTTGTGTCACAAGGCAACAGATACGCTGATGAAGTCGCACGTTATTGTGCGGAACAAGATTATTCATTTTCAAAAGTGGAAATAGATGGTGCTGAAGAAAAGACTGAATTAAGCATGATGTTAGAAACTGTAGACACTTGGGAGGATTTAAGAATAATGCAGGAGAACGCACCTGAAACAGAGAAAAAGGCATGGGAAATAGCAGGTTGCGTGCGAAGCGAAATGGATTTTTGGGTTTCAGCAGATGGGAGGGCTGTGTTACCTGAAGAATTAGCTAATCCCATGGCGAGAGAAATACATGGTCCAGTACATCTAGGAAGGGATGCTATGATGAGAGTGTTTAGGCAAACTTGGTATTGCCCTAAATTTAGAATAGCAGCAGAATCAGCATGTAAGCGATGTGTTACCTGCCAACAACTGAACGTAGGCAAACGAACACCAGTCACACTGAGTCACATTGGGAGGTCGGGGGGGGCCTTTCAATAGAATGCAACTAGATTTCATCGAAATGCCAAGAGTTAATCGCCTTCGGTATGTGTTGGTGATTGTATGCGTATTTTCCAGATGGGTTGAAGCGTACCCTACACGTAGGTGCGATACACTCACAGTGGCTAAATTGTTGCTCAGGGAGTTGATACCGCGCTTCGGGGTGCCTGCCTCTTTGGAATCTGACAGAGGAAAACATTTTAACAGCGAAATAGTGAAGATGTTGTGCTCCACACTGAATATCGATCAAAAGCTGCATTGTAGTTATCGACCAGAAGCTTCAGGAATTGTGGAACAAGTGAATGGCACATTGAAGAATAGATTGGCTAAAGTAGTGGCATCCACATCTTTGAGTTGGCCAGATGCTCTTCCTTTAGTGCTCATGAGCATGCGCAGCACACCTGACAGGAGGACAGGTCTCTCTCCCCACGAGATCCTGATGGGGAGGGCCATGAGACTTCCCACAGTTCCAACTACTGCCCTATTAAATATTACAGATGATCTGATCTTGGATTATTGTAAAGGATTGTCTGACGCCATCCATTCTGTGTCCCTTCAGGTGCATGCGGCTGAAGTTCCAGCATCGAGGAACCTGTGCCATGACCTGAACCCAGGGGACTGGGTGTTGGTTAAAAAACACGTCCGGAAGAACTGCCTAGATGTTCGCTGGCGTGGGCCCTTTCAGGTAATCCTGATAACGAACACCGCGGTGAAGTGCGGGGGGCTGCCAAATTGGATCCATGCATCCCATACTCGAAGAGTTCCAGCACCTCTAGAAGAAACAGCTCCTATCCCAGACGAAAGCCCGGAAGTGGAAGAAGAGTCGCAAGAAGGGATTGAAGCAGCTGAGGGGGTGTCGGAAGAAGTTGGGAACGCATCGGATTCAGAGGAAGAGCGAAGGCAGGACGGCAGTGAGACTGAAGACGAAACTGAAGGAGAGAGCAGCAGTGAATACGAAACAGACACGGATCAGTACCAAAGTGATCAAGAACCGAGTGTGAGGACGAGATATAGGAGAACAAGGTGTGAGGCTGCCACTTGGCCGGGAAGAGACAGGAGGCTAAGTTTGAGGTCGGCCCAGGAAGAAACACTTGTTCCTATATCCGAAGACTCGGATCAAGAGGAAGATACCCAAGAGGGAACCGAGGAGGGCCCTAGAAGATCAAGGAGGGTGCGAGTGCCTAGTAGAAGATACTCTACTCCTGATTGGACCTACCTCGTTGCAGATGTCGGTGGGGCACAGAACCGGGAGGGTCAGGGAAGTGAACCTGATCAGAACTGACCCAATCATCACTGTACAAATTCTGTTCCTGCTACCGGGGGCAGAGACTGAAAGGTTGCTGACACTCAACATCGTCTATCCTCCTCTCCTAAGCGGAATAAGAAAATTGCTCTTAGAAACAGTTGAATTTCCAGTTTGCTGTTCACGATATCCAATATTAGAGGGAACTCTTCTTCGTTTGGAGATGCTTGAGCGAGTAGTAGAACTTCTCGGAGATCGCATTGTTTTGGACTAACACTTGTTGTAAAAAGACTTTTGATAGGACTTTGAAAAATTACTGCAAGATAACCTAGCGCCGAGTGGAAGAAGAAAATTGGTAGGGGTTTCCTTTTAGCGGATGGAGAAGGGCTAGGGTTGTCTGTTTTCTACAGGACTTTAAACTGTTTTGCGGAGTAAATTGTCGGCTTCCAAGTGTTCCAAAGAGGGACAATATGTAAAAGAAAGACTTTGTACAGAGAGAAGAAGAAGCGAATGCTGGAAGAAAGTCAAGAACTACACTGTTTGAGAACATGGAGGCTGGCAACCCGAACCGCAGGGCAAAATGTATAGTTGGCACATTGTTGGGAGTGGTGATTTCCCTGATAGTTTTAGTGGTTACTGTCTCATACATAGTGGGACACGAGAGAGATGCAACTGTAGTCAAGGAGGTCAAGGGAGTGTCAACACCGAGAACCACTATTGTTAATGATAAGGGAAACATCAATGATAAAGACAAAGCGTTGTTAGATGCAGAAATAAAAAGGTTACACACAGATGAGTCACAGGGAAATTTCAGGTCAAATGCTTATGCTAAATTGCTTTATGAATACGTTGATGTCATGGAGGTGAAGAATTGCTACGTTTGTATGCAATTACCAGCTTCGGTAGAGGAGGGTATCAGATACCATCATCTTCCATTGACATATGGAATCACATGCAGTTTGTTGTTGAGCATATTTTATGGACGAGATGGATTTGAGTATTATTTCTCGAATTTCGACTCGACATTGCCAGAGGTCCCGAATTTCAAGCATTTGAACAAGTGGGACTACTACAAAAGCGAAGACAGATTACACAAATGGTTTATTCCATGGAAAACGTTAGATACTTCACATGCCCGAAGAAACAATCTGACTTGTCAAGTATCAGAAGTTGAGAAAAAGTTTATAGGACAGGTAGATACTAGATACAGGAGGCAGAAGATTTTGAAGGCATCAGGACAATGGGAAACAGATTGGACCAAGGAGGAAAGGGCACATCAAAGAAAAGGTAGTATTGGTCCAATTGCTTTGGATAAGGAGAAACGGGGGAAACTGTGCATTCACAGGAGTTACTCCTATTATGAGAATTTTTATGTAGGTCAAGTCAATTGTGAACATGCCTTTCAACTGGAGTATTACTCTAAGGATTTTTTGAAGGGGATGCAAGCAATTCCAAATGTATATTTTGTATGTGGAAGAAATGCCTATGTGAAGCTACCAGATAATTGGTACGGATCATGCTATCTGGCTGTTGTCTTCCCTAAAATATATCATGTTGAGAATTTAGAAACGACAAAGAAAGAAATACCAACTAGGTGGAAGAGAGGGCTGGGTGCAGCAGAAGTAGTTGGAGATGTACTCGGTGCTGCATTCCCTATCTTAGGACTGATATTGAATGACATTAAGATCAGGAGGTTAGCTACAGTCGTAGATAGGCTATCTGCCAGTACTGCTAGATCATTGATGCTGATAGAAGGTGAGATGCAATCGATTAGGGCAATGGTTCTTCAGAACCGACTTGCTTTAGACGTTCTGTTAGCTAAAGAGGGAGGAGTCTGTAAGGCTTTGAAGGTCCAGGAGTGCTGCACTTACATTCCAGGCAATTCAAAACCTCTAGAGAAGTACATACAAAACATCACTGCCATACACTACGAAATCGAGGATCTGACAAAGGTAAATGTGTGGGAAAAAGTAGGTCATGGAATGGGTAAAGTTGGAGGTTGGTTTGCCAACTTAGGAAAGGGTATCGTTTGGTACATACTGAAACCCATCATCATAATTGTGATTTGCGTAATCACTTTGTGGGGATTGGTGCGTTTGTATCAATGTTATAGAGCAAATAGGTTGCAGAGAACTATGAGGAAACAGGAGGAAGAGTTGACAGCGATGCAGGACACTCAATACAAGAGTCTGAAAGCATTGGAGACAATGAAAAGAGGTGGCACTGCCATGACTTCACTTTGAAGGGTTCTACATTTTGTGATGGTGTCTTGATGGTGATGACCCCTGAAGGTCATCAAAGGGGGGACTGAGAGAGCACAAGTTTGAAAAAAATGTATAAGTGTACCATATTTACAAGCACGTAGTTAGTTAACATGTACTTTGCACCAGAGTGTTTATATTTAGAAGTGAAATACACAGAGTGTCTTATATTTAGTGGTGAAATGCATAGAATGTTTAAGTAGAGTAATAATAATCATAACTGTGTGAGATTAATGTAGACATGTTGGAATGAATATGAAAACCTCATGTTCTCATGTTAAAGGAATCATGTTAGAGTTGAATAGAACTCTTAAAATCCAGTATATTGTGTAGGCCTTAGGGCAATTCACAGCAAACCTAAACGTGCTGCTAAAACAATGTGAGATAAGGTTGACGTGGTTCTTCCAAATGTATTATTGAACTTAGGGTTGAAGTATATGCTTTATAGATGTGTTATTTTAGAAACGTATGCTAGTTAAGAATGTTTGCTGTTTAAATCAAGTTAATGTTTTAAGAGTGCAGGGACCTGCTTCATGTAAATCAAGTAGGCCTGAACAGATAATGTCATATCGTTTGAACTACCATGTGCTCGTTAAGGAAGAAGTCGAGAGGTGTCCAGCACAGAGCTTGGAGTGTGTTTTATGACTCAAAGATATGGTGGAGTCTGGAATTTGAGGCCCACTGCAGGACGGACTGTATGCAGGTGCGAGGGTCTTAATCAGCTAGAATGAAAGGGGCTTTGTTCAGTGGCGCTTGGCGCAGGCCTGTAGGAGTTTCCAGGAATTTCAGGGGGTATCAGCGCACTGGAGAAGAAGCCTGGGAACCAAGGTCAACTATAACGAGGGTCTTGAAGAGTATCATCATGGAGTTTACCGCGCAAAGATGTACCACGTGAGGGGCGTCCCAAGGGGCGTTCCTATCGAAAATGTGATTTGGTATTAGGGAAAGCGACCCGGGAGGAGAGCAGAGCAGATGGTTTTGGGAGCCTAAGGAAGCGGATGGGTAGGCAGATAGGCTGATCAGGAGAGACCCATTTTCAGAGAAGAGACAAAGAGAAGTGCGTGATCTTCTTAGGAAGTCACCACGGCTGACACCTAGAGGGGTAAAGATCTTGTTAAGTAGGGATATCACTTAGGATAGTGTAGGGACAGACTAACCTTAATTTTCTTTTCTGTAATGACTTTGAGGTTGCAACTTGTATCCATTTTGGCAACCCTTATGGTTTTCGAGCTTGTACTTATTATTTTGTTTTTCAGACTCAGACTATTCAAAAAGTTCATGTTCATAGTGATACCAATTTATCTTCTGAATCTCATTTTGAGAAGTTTGTATCTTCAGTTATCTTTGACTTTATATTAAATCTTTGAAACTTAAAATTTGGTCAGTGGTCATTTAGAGTGGTGTAAGTTCTTAAATTGATTGATTTATTGTAAGATTACCTTTTACTCAATGACAGGTACCAACGATTCAGTCGACATAGTTTGGGATTTGGTAAGGTAACTAGTAACCAGTAATCCCGCGTTAGCAGTAGAATGCTTTTTTTGCTGAATACTGACTTTTACCAACTGTTACCATAAATTTGCACTTGCTTCTAAGTCTATGCCCGGCAGGATTCACAACTGCCGTCACGTCTGAGCCCCGAACTTGGCCCTTAAAATAATTCTACAGATGAGCGGCAGGAAGGACATACCCTTTAGAAACGCGTGCATTCTTTTTAATATAAGGAGCGCTAGTAATCGGCACCTTCGTTTTAATCTTTTCACAGAAGTGAACATGCATTCACTACCTCACTTCGATAGCGCCTGTGCGCGCTGTTTGGAACCCTGGAAAGCGGTCCGATATCCCGCTTCTCTGATTGTATAATTCATATGGGTGAGTTTTTTTTGCCTCTCATTTCCACTCCGTGCCCGAGGATTGTCGCTCCTGGACAACCTCCAAACTGGGGATGTTTAAGTAAATCTCTACCCCTTTCTTTTCCTTATATTGCCCCTAGAAATTAGCATGACGGGGCATAAACAACACTGACCTGATCTACCCCTTTCTTTTTATTACTCCTAGAAATTACCATGATGGGGCCTTAAACAACACTGACTTGAGCTTAACCAGCATTTACTCTGGTTTTCATTAGGTGAGTTCTTACCACTTTGCTCTCTCAAAATAGATTTTTCTTTGTGCTTGTTGGAACACACCTTAATTTTTAAATTCAATACCCCTAATGCGCGGCCTGTCTGACTCCGCAGGCTGTCATCTCTCTACCCCACCACAATCCTGATGAAGACCCGCTTTGGTAATACATTATTGCATATATTGGGTTGAAACGTGGATGATACCTCCCGGTCCAGGTCAAGGCCTTGCTTGCAAAAATATTAAAATTGGATAGAGCAGCAGGGTCATTGTGTTCCCCGTTTTACCCCGGCCTCCTCCATCCCTGTACATAGTTTAATTACCTTGTACATATTACGCACTCAACTGTATCACTGAGCACAATATGTCACTTGATCACAACTCACTTCAAACTTCACCTTGCTGACAGCCTCGTATATAAAAATTCTTTATGTGTGGGTATATATAAATGCTGAAATTTATATAAAATATCTTAATACCCTGTAAACCTAATTTATTTGTGTTTTTTGTTTATTTAAGGTGTGTTCCCTAGAAACGCTTTAACATTAACCTTGTGCAGGGAATAACTTGTTTAAATTGAATTGTGTTTATAAGAAATAGTTGGCTACACCCGACAGAAACATTGTTTTTTGCAATACTATAGCCAGGTTCTGAGGGAAACAGGGTCACCCCATTGTTTACTGAATGTAAGTCTATGAGGTCAACAAATGTAAGTACTTTAGCTATGCATAAAAACAGGTTTTGGGCAAGTACAAAAAAGTCACTTTATTTACTCAGAATTTGCACATACTGTGGCCTTACTGTAAAGTTAAATATCTAAATTGGTAATGTGATGCCCAGGTTGTAGTAGGGTTTAAGAACATGCCTAACTGTATGCAAATCACAAATTTAGTGCTTTTGAAACGTGTCATATTGAGATGATTAGAAAGTAAACTCATTCAAGCGGCTGCTGATTTCTCCATCTTAACTCAAGCAAAATATTTATACAATGGAAAGCAGATTTAGTTTGGCCTATTCTACGAAGTTCACCTAACATAGCTTGTTAGCGAATGCCTGAATTTATCTTATCTCTTGCATACGTATTCTCCATTGTCAATGCCTTCAAATTACCTCCCTACAGTGATACTACATTTTTCTGTTCTTTGCAACAGGAAATGGTTAGCTGAGAAGGCCTTATGAATCCCCCCACATAACAGGGAGTGTGCAAAATTCTTGTATGCACCGTGTTAGACCTGGCATCCTTTGCGTGGTTTCCCCTGACTGTTTTGCCTTTACCTCCTGTATTTTTGACACTGTACTGGATTTCGTTTTTGCTGGTTTAGATGCTTTGGGAACTTTGCCACTGCTAATCAGTGCCAAAGTGCAAGTGCTCACTGGGTAAATTATTATTGCGATTGGTTATCCATGAGTGGCATATTTGTTTGACCAGTAAGTCCCTAGTAAAGTGCACTAAGTGTGCCAGGGTTGGTGATTTAAATGCTTCTAGTGGGCCTGCAGCACTGATTGTGCCACCCACATGAGTAGCCCTAAAATGGTGTGTCAGGCCTGCCATTGCAGTGCCTGTGTGCAGTTGCTAACTGCCATGCTGACCTGACCAGTGTCCCCACTGGCCAGTCCTAACCATTCCCTTTCTGTGCACATTGGACACCCCTATGGAAGGCCCGAGGTACCCCTGAGCAGGGTGCAGTGTATGTGAAAGGTAGAGCGTGTCCTATTGCTCTGATAGTGAAATACTGCTAATTTCGTTTTTCACTATTGAAAGGCTATCTTGCTCATATGCTACAATGGGGAATTCTGTGTATAATATTTACCTGCATATCTTCCCATAGGAGCAAGATAGAAAATAAAAGTCTGGAATCCCTGAACTCAGAATGTAATAACACATCTTTTAGGAAAGAAGTTTTTTAAATCCTGTGTTTGAAAACACCACTTTTAGAACATGTCTGTTTTCTTATCTGGCCTCTCTATGCGCATTGGCCTGTTTGTGAATTGACTGTCTGGTTTGTGAGTGACAGGGGCTGGGTTGGCTACAAGGAGCTCAGTGAGTCAGCCCTAGGCTGAATAGCTGCATCTGCATCTTGAGTGGTGGGAGGGGATACCACCTGGGCCTGAATAGGGCTGTGCCTGCCTTCCACAATGCTGGCCCCACCTCCTGCAGGGTGGCTGACGACCCTGCCCCTCTCTCTCAAAGGAAAGAAGAAGTCATGAAAACAAAGTGCTCCGGTACTGACCAGAACTGGTTTGGACTAGGCCAAGGCCTCTCTGCTCTCAGAGGACAGAGAGAATTTTGGCATAAAAAGGGATGCCCAGACCTCAGAAAATTAGATCATACAGGAATCAAGAAGGAACCTCTGCCAAGGAGAAAGCTGGAAGACTGAAGAGGAAGGACTGTCCTGCTGTGTGTTTGTGGGCTGACCTGCGGTTGCTTTTCTGCCAATGAGAGGGGAAGGACTTTGCTGTTGCTGTGTCCCCTTGCTTGAAGAGATCTCCAAGGGCCTGAGAAGAGCTAACCTCCTGTTAAGAAGTCCCAGTAACAAAAGGCCTTCACCCCCAGCTTCCCCCCTGAACTCTGCTGTGTGAGTTCTACCCTTCCTAGAGTGCCTGAGCCAGTTGGGGAGCCTCTGGAAGTTATTTTCTGCTGTTTGGGGAGCTGGAAAAGAAGAACAGAAGATCTACAATTTGCATGCATAGCTCGCTTGCGCAGCGCATCATCGACAGTGCGAGAAACTTTCCATCGCCGCGAAGATCGTCACAGCACCTGTTGCCGCTGCAAGAACCGAGGCATCATTTGCTTGCGGAGCGCATCGCCCCGGTGCCGGAAGATTCTTGTCACTGCGAGTATCGTCGCAGAGCCTGTCGTAGCTGTGAGAAACCGTGGCATCGCTTGCTTGCGGATCGCATCCCGTCGCTGCGAACATCATTGCATAGCCAACGCATCGAGGGGCTGCGAGAGGAGAAGATCAACGCTGTGCCGCGCATCGTCACCACACCGAAGATCGTCGCTTCGTGCCTGTGCAAGATGCTTCCTACCGAACCTGCACACTGGAATCCATACAAGGTATCGCATACCTCCCCATACAGATCGCATTAGTCGCAACACAAATGCTGCGTGCAGCAGGGTTGTCGCATTGCCTCTCCAGGGTCTCAGGAGTGATGCATCGCTTGTTTTTCAACGCTGCAGCTTCCACTTGGAACTCTTGTCGCATCTACAGGTATCTTGGGCTAAAAGTGACACAACTGTGGATTATTTTGACGCAAACCTTTGAGCTCTTTTTAAAGACTTATTCTTGAACTGTGTAAGTTGGATTTTTGTCGTTTTGGTCTTGTGTAGTTTAGATAAAGATACTTTATTTTTCTAAACTGGTGTGGAGTCCATTTGTTGTGCTTTCACTGTGTTACTGTGAGTGTTGGTACACATACTTTACACATTGCCTTTGATAAGCCTGTCTGCTCGTGCCAAGCTACCAAGGGTGGTGAGCAGGGGTTATCTAAAGAGTGTATCCCCCTTACCCTGACTAGAAGCAAGGGTCCCTATTTGGATATTGGTAACTACCTCTGCCAACTAGAGACCCCCAGATATAACACACCCACCAAAGTGCCCTTGAAACATCAGTGAAAATGGGCCAAACTTTGCCAACTGGCCCTGCCTAGAGCATTTGTTTAAGTCCCAAATCAAAGTTCATAACCAGGTTTCTTTATTGATTTAGTAATATTAACTTGTTTTACATTGGGCCTGATTTAAAGTTTGACGGACAGGTAATCCATCCACCACATATGAGGATACAATGCACTTGTGATGAGGTGGATGGGATATCCGTACTTTTTATGACAAAGTAGCTGTCCATCAAACTCTGAAACAGGCCTATAGTGTCTTTAAACTGCAGTATTCAATTTACAGACCTAGTAAATACAGAATGAGTTGGCATTACAGCGATGGGAACTTTTGAGCTGTGGATTGCAGCATTTTTCAGCGACGAGCAATCAACTAACTGCACCATCCTGTATGCTTAGCCAATAGCGTAGCATAGATGCCCTGATGTAAGCCAGGGCAAGGACCCTTTTGACTGCTTTTGGGGTAGTAAAATACAGCAATGGGTCTCTGAGGGCTCTGGTGCCACTGCGCCTGCTGCACTGAATGGCTTAACAGTCTTAATAAACAAAGAACAGAAGTGAAGAAACTTTTGTTGTGAAGCTTCACTTCAGGCAGCCGAATAGCGATGCAATATCACTTAGCATCGAATTAACAATTGAATTAAAGGAATGCCGAAGGAGAGATGAGCTCTTAATTAGGGTCCCCTGACAATGCACAACGTTCCTTTGCTTCTGAAAACATCACTTTACTCTCAGTGAAAACAGTCACACATGATTATGCTCAGTGTGACTGATTAATGTGATAGAGGCTGCAAGAGACGGATGTGCCAGTTAATGTGGGAAATCACTGGGGCATTGTGTTCCACTCTTTATCAAATATTGATATGGGTACTTAGCAGAGAGAAAGAAGCTTAATTAGGTAAGTAACTCTCGATAATTATGACGCGCCTCTAATCACTGGAGGTGTTTCGTATTATCCGCTGTCATTTCCACTTTGTTGTGGAATAGGTTTATCTAGACGGTAAAGATTTCTGCTGGAAGGGGCGAGCTCAGTCTGAGATGTGAAGGTCTGTGAACGGAGTGGGTGAATGCCGGTGGTGTTTTATCGGTGGTTCGGGCATGCTAGCTAACATTGGGTCTGATTCACAAAGCTGTTTATGTAAGTGGCAATACCTTAATCGTGGAGTGGAGGAGAATTACTCCTATTCTTCCAGGCTTGCTTCTCCAAATGTTGTTTCTCGAATAAGCCAAATTCATGAGTAAATCAGAAATAAGGCAAGAGTAACACGGAAATACTCACAGAAAATACCAAGCCTGGAAATGTAAGAGTAATTTACACTTAAGAGAGGAAAAAGATACATCCACTCATAGAAAATACATTGATTCGGATATTTTATTCATTAATAGTATTTTTATTTATGAGGTAACCCGAGATTGAATCCAAAAAAGCAAAGACCTCTGCAGTACTGAAGAAAAGGAACAAAACAAGACAAGCCTTTCGATTTTTTTCCTTTGTAGAATCACAGGCTGTTGAGTTGACACCTGAACTCAAACCTGGTTCCCAAGTTCCAAAGTGGCAGCTCAGGCTGTTAGGCCACATCCCCTCCAATTATGTTTCTACGGTCAGTGATATTCAAACATGTACTGATTTGACACAAATAAATCAACATAAAATGAAATAGAGTGCATATGAGTGCACAAAGTACATATTGGGTTCTGTCCAGAATGGATTTGAGCTTCAAAACATTTGCGCTGTTTAGGAAGAGGTGAGGAAAATCAACCAAGTAATCAGATACTCATTTGCATATTTTTTTTTTGGGGGGGGACAACATTTTACCAACTTTTTTCCATAGTTAAGGTCTCGCATGTACAGCCTTCTCAAATACAGTAATGCACTATACAGGATCTGCAAATTATCAGTCCCCTCTCCCACCCTCCTAGCCTCCCTCATTTCCCCTAAACATGCTAGGTCAAAATCCACGCAGACATTAAGCAAAGTTCTGGGTTCATTGTCCACAGATCCCAGATTAGTCCTGCTGGGTTCCAGAAGGATTAAACTATATTGGCCCAGTCCATGCAGAACTTGGGATGTTTGCGCGAGCAGCCTCTGGCTGCATATAGTGGTCCCTCCAGACTCATACATGAGTAGGTCGGTCGGTAACGGCCGAAAATCGGTATTTTCGGCCGTTACCGACCGGTATTCAGTAAACGGTATGTAGGGCCACATATTTTACCGAATCGGTATTTATACCTAATCGGTAATTTTGATATGTAGGTGGGACTCTTCTGAGTCCCACAACCCTTACCGAATCTGTATTTTACCATCAAATATATTTGATGGTAAAATACCGATTCCGGTGTGCATGCACATGTGTGCATGCACACCTGTGCCATATGACAGGCAGACCTGCCCTTAGGGCAGGTATGCCTGCCACATGGCCCCCGAATCTTTTTTGGGGGTGCTAGAGGGTGTCAAAGTGACACCCCCTGCACCCTTGTCATAATCTGTATTTACCGATTCGGTAAATACCGACCGGTAATGCCCCATTCATTCCTATGGGCTTCAAAGCCCATAGGAATGAATGGGGCATTACCGGTCGGTATTTACCGAATCGGTAAATACAGATATTTACCGATTCGGTAAAAGGAACATCTGGATGTTCCTACATATCCACCCCTTAGATTTACCGATTTTTAATTACCGAATCGGTAAAATTCGGTAATTAAAAATCGGTAAATCTATTTTACCTACATCTGGGCCCTAGTCCTGTTTTCCATTCCTCCAGGGTGGGGGGCGTGCTGTCAACTCTCCAGTGTTTTGCAATATCTCTTTTGGCAATTGTTAAGGCGACCCAAAGTAGGACCTTATATCACTGGTACTGTCTAGATCTGCCTGTACCTGGAGCAAAACTACCTTTGGGTCACTCGGGATGCACCAGCCCAACACTTCCCCAAGGGGTCAAAAGCCCCGCACAACCACACTGTGTGTAGCAAATTCCCTTCCTTCCTACCAACACAGCAGGTATCTCGAGAAGTGCAGCAGCTCCGCACATTCATAGTCTGTAGTCTGTCCAGTATGTACCATGAAGATAGTGATTCTGTAGGAGCCTAATTTGCATTGCTAGGGAGGCTAATCGTGGTGAGGCACGGGGTTCTCTCCAAACCTCTTCCTCGAATGGGCCCAGGTCCAATTCCCATGCCTCCTGAGCTTTGGGAATGTTTCTGGGATGTTGATCACCAAGGTTCTATAAATCTGTGAAATCTTATGAGGGCCTTGGTCTTCCCACAGTATTTTAAACTCCAGGGTACTGATGGTCAGTGGGTCGATCAGGTTCCCTATGTAGGCTACCATAAATATTGGCTGTGGTGGAGATCAAATTCAGATAGCAATATTGCGAATGACTTCATGGAAGTGTCCTGCATCACATCTTCTAACCTGTTGATTCATATGGTGTCCCAGCTGCAAAATACCCTCAGACAGGTGACCTAAGCTGACTATATCAGGAGGCTCGAGATCCAATAGAAGTACAAAAAACTTACTCCTGAAACCTCGTAGATTCCGGAAAGAAAAAACATACAAACGCTCCTTCTCAGGAATGGCGCCCAGGATCTGGAACTCACTCCCGCCTGAAACTAGGCATATCTCCTCCACGGCACTTTTTAAGAAAGAGGTAAAAGCCATCCTTATGGCCAAGTTCACCTGAACTCTTCTGATGCTGGAACAGAGACGTCTGTATCGTTGCTGCAGTACTGGTTGCCAGTTTGCTTATTGTATTTTATTTGTACATGACTGATATCCTATTATGCTATTTCACTTACCACCGACTACTATTTTGTTCCTAATAGTCGGTTCCAACTACCTTCCTGTTGCCCCTACCCCTTGTTCCTGCAAGCATTAAGAAAGAGGAAATAGCCATCCGTTTTGGCCTAAGTTCACCTGATCTCTATTGTTGCTGGATCTACGTCTCTGCACCGCTTGTTGTTTTATTAGTTATTTGATCGTATACTGGTTCTCATATATGTACTCGATTGTTATCCTATTCTACTATGCTATCATATTGTACCCAATATTGTATCTATTCTCCCCATACCCTATATTGTATCTATTCTCCCCGACCCTACCCCTGTCCCTGTAAAGCGCTCTGATATCTGCAAAGATCTTGTTCGCGCTATATAAAACTTTAAATAAATAAATAAATAAATAGGCTCTACTCCCATAATAGAGTCCCCTCTAAAATCCTGTTTTTCCACCCTTTTGATTTTGCCGTGTCCTTCCAGGTAGCTGATGGAATATCTAGTGGGTATTTGCGACCATAAATGAGGTGTAGTAGTGAAACGCCCTGCATTGCCTATATCACCGGTCCATCAATCCACAATATTACTACACAATGTTTTTGCATTATTTTATATGGCTAACCTTAACATGTTATCAAATACATGGCCATTCCTGACATAAAAACAAAATTATTTACGATATTGCTTTTCTGCATATCCTGAATTGAGCCTAAGGGCAAGGTCATGCCTGGTCCAGCTACTTGCTAGGTCCAACCACTCCTAGGATGAACGATGCTCCGGCAAGAGTCCCAGGTGATGGATGGACACTATCTCTGCTGTGCATAGATCTAGCTGAAGAGCACCTTGTAGCATTGCATCTGTTAACACAGCAGCTAGGTGAAGGACTATTGTACTAGTATGTATTCTAAAACACTCCATAGGACACCCCAAACTTCATCTTCCATCAGGGGCACCTCTAGAGAGACCCTCTCAGTGTCACTTAGCTTAGGCTCCTGCTGGGAAGATCTCTGATAAGCCCGTTCATAACAGTTCTCGACTAGCTGCTCTCTGAAGAGTACAGCTGTGCGTAGTTGGATGCTAATTCCCTAGCTATGGCCTCATTCCATTTACAGAGGATTCTGTTGACTGCTTCAATACTAGCTCTGGGGTTTCGTTGTGTCCTATTGGAGCATAGCCAGTGTAGGGTTCTGCTAGCTTAGTTGCCCCACTGATACGCAACTTTGCATTGCTCTCCATGCGTGTTTGGCCTCATCCAATTGCGTCTGTCTGAGTGTCTCTTGGGCGTAGTGGAGGTTGAAAAGAGAGCATAAAGCTGTACATCATTGATTTTCAGTCTCCAGGACCCAATTATTTGGTGCTTCTCCTCCCCAACTACGTTTGATAACTAATGAGTTCACCTTGTATGGTTGCTTAAACACTTCCCATAGGATATAAGGGAAAGTCACAGAGTTAGTGTTAGTGCAGAAAAAGGCATTTATTGACTTAACTTAATGAAACTGTGTCTATGCTCTGGGAGTGTGAGCCATCACGTATGTGATCGCCATCCCATCCATTTTGTCGAGGGATCTATTCTCCATTTAAGTTCTATGGGCGAGTGATCATAGAGTCTGCAAGCTTAAATCTGGGCCTAAACCACCCGTTGAAAGTCAGAGTTCGACGTGAGGAAGTAGTCAAAATCGGAAAAGGTTTTATAGGTGCCTGAGTAGAAAGTATATCCTCTCTCATGTGGGTGTAATGCCAGTCATAAGTCCATAAGCTCCTGAGCCACTATAAACCTTGCAAGGGGAGTAACCCTTGATGTGGAAGATTTCTGTCTCGTCTCACAAAGCGGTCCAAATCCTCACCCCACTACCACGTTAAAGTCACCACCGATCAGTCTTAGTCCTGGGGGAAATTGCGCCAGAAGGTTTTCCCACCAATTCTGGATGGGGAGGGTGTATATGCATAATACCTAATGGATGCCCCATGCAAAATGCCAGCCCCCCCAAGAATCTGCCCTGTGGGTCTTGCTAAAGTTGTGTGGATCTCAAAAGGCAGTCTCCCTCTTCAAAGGATACCCCCTTGACCCCCTTGTAACATCAGCATGGAACACTTGAGAAGTATGACTTTCAAATATCGCTTTAAGTTTGGCAGGGTACAGGAGCATATACCTGATGTCTAGAGATTTGAGTGTTCACTTAGCTTCCACAAACAATTCCCTTTGTTGCAGAACCAGGCGCGGGTAATCCAGGAATATTATAATCTGTGAGACTAAAAGATCAGATCTTTCTGCATGCTAGCCTAACAGAGAACAGCGTCCTGGTTTAGTCAGTTAAGCAATTTCCCTATCACTAGGTGTGGGAGGTAGTGGTGGCAGTCAGCGGGCGAGCGCTCTGTGAGCCCATTCAATGATAACACAGAAGGATAGATCACCAGGTGGCAACAGGTATGGCAGACATCGCCCCAGGAATTTCTCCTGGAATGTGTCCTACACCCTTCTTGGATGCCCACAAATTGCAGGCTATTTCTGCAGGTTCTCCCATCAGTGTCCTCCACTCTGAGGAAAAATCCCAGGGTTGTTGCTGTCATCTTGTTGAGGGAAGGCGCAGTATTTTCACTGTGTCTTCCAGTTCGCAAGTACTGCTGGAGTAGGGTCACGTTGACATCCACCACATTGATGCATGCCTCTAGAGTTTTGTTAGACTGAGTAATGGCTGCCAGGATTGCCCACATGTCTTTCGTTGCTCCTCCTGTGGGATGAACATGGAGGCCACATAGCACTGGCTGAATAGAGTTGACAGCCGTGTTCCCAGCTTCAGCAACTGTATCCATTGTACTATGCTTCCCATCAGGTTGTATCTTGTTTTTGACCATAGTTTAATCTCCATGTGTCCCCGGAGCAGCACATCTGGTTCTTTAACCAGCCTGCCCTCCCCAGTCTCCACAATGGAGAGACGGCATGAGCCGTCGGCCACCTGCCGGGGGTATGCTGACCTGTCCCCATCCGATTGGGTCCTCTGCAGCCTATTCCTCAACATCCTCAGTCACCACCAGGGGGAGTCACCAGGTGCATGTGCTCAGGAATCACCAGTCAGTCAGAGGTGTGAGGGGCTGCCGAATAGGTCTCAAGGGGTCAGTTCTTCAAGCGTCCCCTGGCGCTGCCGCACACAGGGCCACCCACACAAAGTACAGCACCATGGTAGCCAACACACATCCAGGCATACCTACCCTGAGCCGGCACAGCCCAGAGCACCCTGTACAAGCTGGGACCCTACAGCCAGCCGTAACTGCCAGTGCTCTTCAAGCACACCCTCTGGTCTTCGCCACTTAGGTCCCTGCAGCCATCCGGCACCCCGGCAGCACCATACGTGGCTTGTCCTCATGCCTGGCATCAGCACACACCAGGCGGTAGCCTCAGCAATCTCCATGCCTTAGTCAGAACGGCTACCTCTCACCACCGCATCGGCTCCTATTGCCCTTGATCAGTGAGGCCCTGTTGAACAGATCATCAGTGTGTCAAATGGGGAGACTCAGATGGTGTCAGGATGATGCAGGCTATTCCAGGGGCTGCTTGGACAGAGCTAACTTGTAAATACAATCTTCAGTGGTTCAGCTACGCCACTCTCAATAGCGATTGATGATCAGAAAAAAATATTTTCCTTTTCTCATTAATCAACTTGGAATTGTCAACATTTCTAGTGGTGTGGTATTGCAACCGACAGTCATCATCAACGAGCATACGGAGCAGAATTAGTTTAGTTATATAGGGCCGGGTAGGTAATGCTCAAGTTAGTCATTTAGGAACAGAATGCATTGATTGACTAGAATGGATCATGTCAGTTTCCCTTGTCCAACTCCTATGCCAGTCGGGAGGAGTATCATCTTTTCACAGCCTAGGTACCTGAGGCCATTATTGCAGATCATCCATCTATGTTTATCTTGGTACTGAAGCAATATTTTTATAGAACATAATATGTGCCCAGGTTCCATGTTCCTTTTGGTTTATTAGATAGTCCTATTTTCTGTACTTACACTCCCACAAAAAACTGTGTTAATCAAACGCACAGAGTGCATTCCCTAGAGACCTGGAAGCTGAGAGTGTTTCTTAAGTGTCCTTGATTGCGTGTGGAAAGGGACAGCTTTTGCTCGGCACAGAACAGTGCATCTGAAAGGTGTTAGGTGTCTCCTCAAGAGGGTCCCAATTAGGAGGTAAGAACACAAAGGGTAAAAACACTCCTTGGAAACCCTGTAGTACTTGTGTAAAGATGAAGATTATTGAAGTCGTTAGAGAGTAATCAAACTCCCCCAGGCATCAGGGAAGAGAAATGAACAAACCCGTATATCCACAAGTAGAATTTAATAGAAGTCGCAATTGCTGGAAGCAAGAAATCAGGGACAAAAATAGCGGCAAGGGAGTGAAGATTACAATGAAAAACAAGTGAGCAAATGCACTAAAACTCATCCATGATAGGGAAATTCCGTGTTATATATGGTTCATCAGCACAGTATAATCTGTGAAATATTTTACAGTTTGCAAATGGTTAGAACCTGCCTTCGTGAGGCGTGAATCAGTCTATGTTTTTCTAACCATAAAAACTATTGTGCATCATTAGCGCAATCCATTGACAGTCGTCATGAGAGAGTAACACCCCTTAGGTCACAATGTATGTGTAGAAATTCATAATGTTAATAATGAAACAAAAGCACTTTTGTGCATTAGGATTTGAATTTTAAACTTGCAGAGACCCCATCACAGGTTTTGCGGATGCAAAGACTTTTGCTCATACAAACACATATTGGGATTTTTTTTAAAAATCTATCCACAGTGTTGGAGTGTGGTAAGTGCTGTGAATTTTTACTGCACCTGCCACACATTAATCGACTAGCCTTTTTGATTTAAGAACCAGATCCTTTTAATGCCTGATCTGTTATGCTACTGATTCAAGGTAGCTTCCATAAGGGCTGTGAAATATTTTGCAGACAAATAAAAAAAAAAAAAAAGCTTTGACCATGCATGTGTATCTCTGTGCAATCTCATTACGCATGACATGCTTTTAGTGATGGCCTTTTGTGATGACAGTATAAAAGAATTACTAGGCTACGCAGGATAACAAAAAAGGCAATGACAAGATACAAACAGTTCTTTCATATAGCGCCATTTTACGAGGAAGCTGTACGGTGAAAAAACATAATAAATTCTCATCATTACCAGTGCGACAAGAAGGTCCTTTGAAAATATTGGTGCTCCAATGCCTGGTAGAAAAATGCGATAAATAATTAAATCAAGATTATTTAAAAATAACAGTTTCCTTGGCAACTCAGCTTCTTCAAGGAAACTATAGTTTTCCTTGTAGTAGACATAGATGTTATGACAGTGGCAAAGGAAAATGTGCTTTCAAGAAACACCCCCAGCCCACAGCCTGTGAAAAAAAAGAAGGTATTTTGAAACAAAATACCCTGTACACTTACAGAAAAACATATGGAGTCAGATTGACAAGATACTTTTCGCCAAGATGGGAATAAAGCATATTTTGTGCATAACCATATTTGCCTAAAACATCTGCACATGCACGATATGTGATGTTAGAACACAATTTGTGGTTTTAACTGGCAGTGAAAATGCATACTCTGTGGTCAAAACTAGGGGTATAGCATAAGTACATCTTGCTGCATACTCAATTTATAAAGGAATGTTGCAAGATATGAATTGCTGACAGTGCTTTTCCTTGCATAGATCCTGGTTGGTGTTGTAGAACTCGCAACACTGGAAGGAAGCAGAAATGCATTGCCAACCTCTACTTACATTAAAAGTGGAGTACCACATTACACTTCAACTAGGAATTATGGGAAGAAAAGAAGAGCAGAAATGTACTAAAGTGCATTGAGATGAATGGGCACTTTAAGGTCCGTACATGTCAATGGAGACTCTCGCATAGGCGATTGGGGGGGCAAGGTCAGGAGCGTGCTTACATCTGCAGGCCCCTCTGCTGTGCACTTGGTCCAATCTGCCATTGAGTTGAACAAATGTGGCCACACAGAGAAATTAGGCAGTTCTTATATGTGTGTCCATATTCTTACCAGTCTGGTTCACAGAGGTCCTAAATCCTTAACTCATATAGGGCTAGATGTAGGTAATTCTAATTTACCGATTCATAAATACCGAATTTTACCGATTCAGTATTTATGAATCGGTAAATTAGAAGTAGGCAGATGTAGGTAAATTTTATTTTAGATTTACCGAATCTGTAAGATTCGGTATTTACCAATTCGGTAAATACCGAATCGGTATTGCCCATTGATTCCTATGGGCCTTGAAGTCCATAGGAATCAATGGGCAATACCAATTTGGTATTTACCGAATCGGTAAATACCGAATCCTGCAAGGGTGCAGGGGGTGTCACTTTGACACCCTCTAGCACCCCAAGTACAGGCTTGTGTGACATGTGGCACACATGCATGCCCTAAGGGCATGTCTGTGTGTCACATGGCCCAGGTGTGCATGCACAGGTGTGCATGCACACCTGAATTCGGTATTTTACCACACAATAGGATTGTGTGGTAAAATTCCGACTCTTTAGGGCCTGTGGCACTCTTTGAAGTGCAAGCTACATCTAGAATTACAGAATCTGTATATTTACCGATTCGGTAATTTACCGAATCGGTAATTTTACCGTACGGTAAATATACCGATTCTGTAATTGTAAACCCCCTACATTGCAAAACCCAAATACCGGTCTGTAACGGCCGAATTCGACCGTTACCGACCGGTATTAGGGCTCCTACATCTGTCTCATAGTGATCTACAATAGTATGATCCAGAAAAGCTTTGGAACCCTGAGGAAGGACTTAGCTATGCCTAAAACATGTGTGTTGTACGGAGTATGAACTGTATCATTTTTAATGAAGGCATTTTGTGAGTAATAAAAGGTGGATTTAAATCTTTTGAGTTATGTGATTCCCTTCCCTCACACTACAGAATCAAATGGATTCTTAGTGTTTGTCATTGGGAGGCGCAGAGTGAATGTGTTGTGACTTATTTGTATTAAGGTTTGTCATGCTGCTTTTCGCGACATGCTGCTAGCTCGTGGCATTGATATAGTGCGACACACGTGAAATGTATGGCCATAGCATTCGATGTGAGCCAAGCAACGATCGATGCGGATGACAGGTGACGGACAAAGCATCCTTCATGTGATGAGAGAATAAACCTCAACATTAAATGGCAACTAGAGAGCGTACGTTATTTACTACAGGAGATCTCTTTGACGCTTGATCATATTTGTAACCAGTATACAGTACATGCTAAGGAGGAGGCCTAAGGGTGTCACGGGGGCACAAATCGGTGCATCCATTATTCACAAAGGAATGCAGCGGGACGTGCATCTGGCACACATGACATTCCTCAACAACAGTCTTGCTTGGTGTAGGACTGCCACAGCATGGTGTTGATGAAGGAAATACATTTTCCCTACTAGCATTGCACACACCTGTGCTCCACCACTGGTGTAAGCCTTGACATTTGGGAGGCCTCAGTTGAAGAGTAAGGGGAGAGAATCTCCTGTGGTGTGATGATGAGGTGGGGCAGACGGATCCATGATAAACAGGTGTTTTTGCTAGGGTGTCTGCTGCTTGAAAGAAATGTAAATATGTGCATGTTGTTAATCCGCAAATGCAAAGGCTGCCAGGAGTCAGCTGTATTGTCTTTAATTGATAGAGCCACTTGAAGAGTATATTTTTTAGAGGTATTGTAAGGTAACCCAATGAACTGTGGAGTGTGTGCTTTTAAGGGACAGTCCAAAAATGGTTTCATTAGGTGCAGTCTGCTTAATATTCAGATCTATATTTTGGAAGCACTTTTTTTATCTGAACCCTAAATCTTTTTTCTACACTTTGTCGCATCTTATACTGTGTGTAATAACAGTTCTCATCCATTTTTTGATGCACTTTGTCCATCGATGTGGATTTAGAAGAGTATACGCAAAACGGGTGCATTACTGAGCCTGTAAAGGAGAGTACGGGACTTGTTCTCAAGACTATCCCCCAGATGCATCAAAGTTATGTTTTGCGAGTCCTTAATAGCGAATTATAAGGATTCGCTATTAAAGACTCGCAAATCGGGATGCATGTAGGAATCGCAATGTTATTTGCGATTCCTACTGATTCCTTATTTGCGATTAGCTAATTGCTAATCGCAAATAAGGAATGGCTTTCCCATTCATTCCGATGGGCCTATAGGCTCATAGGAATGAATGGGGAGTCATTATTATTTGCGATTAGCAATTAGCTAATCGTAAATGTTCCACAATTTCAAGGGTGCCAGGGTGTCCAAAGGACACCCTGTTGCAACCCTGAAATGGTAATGTTCACTGGTGTTGCGCACACACATGTCCCAAGGACATGTGTGTGTAATATACAACTTAGAAAAATGCACTAAAGTGCATATTTTTAAGTTTTTGCTATTTACCATGTAGTTTGACTTTGCGGTAAATAGGGGCACCAGATTGCGAATTCGCAATCTAGGAATGGTTCATGCATTGCATTTAAGGAATCGCAAATTGCGATTCCTTAAATGCAATTGCAATTTGAGAACTTGCAATTATTTGCGAATTCTTAAAATGCGAGTGCATGAACCCTTGATGCATCTCAAATGCCATTTTTGCGGGTGCAAACGGCCGAATTTTGCGATTTGCACCGTTTGCGCTCGCATCTACCTGTATGATTCCTCCTGGCCTCAGTACCCATTTGTAAACTGAGACATGTGGCCAATAGTAAGCTACATGTATGTCATGCCCCCGCTCTCATAAGAGGGGGCCACTTACCTTTGCAAAAGCATGTGAAAAGCCTAATCGTTTAAAGAGTGCTAAGGGCACTATCAAAGAAGGCCTTCAGAACAATTGTAAAAAAAGACTACATGACCACACACCTGACAACAGCAGCACCTAGAATCAATTACGTTTTTCAATGCATGCTATACAAACCAATTAACTTTATGAAACGGATCCAGCTCAGAGACTCTTGCATATTTGCTTGGTAATCGTTTACTGAAGCAACCTATTGCATTATAGTTACATAAATATCTAGGATAAGCAAATAAGTTCAAAAGCAATTTATTTAGGAAGTGATGGTAAACATTGCGCGTCTCAAAATAAATAATTAAAAGTAGCAGACACTACCGGCTCACTAAACAGAAACACATCAAAGAGCTTGGAGCCTCTGATCTATCCTGGGGGAATATATTACCAAGTAATTAATTATATTCGCGAAAGTTATTGTACAACATGAAGACTGGAAGGCTCCCGCTCAACAAGAACTTTCAATTTGCTTCTCAGAAATACTTGTATCAAATTATAAGAACACAATACAGTGAAAAGACTGGTCATACTGGAAACTGGAAAGTAGGTTTTCTTGACAAGAAAAACAAACGGTAATAAAAGGCGTTTTTAAAAAAAAAAACAGCACGATTTGCAACGTATATATGCGGTATCTAGGAAGAAGACAAAACTATGAAAAGGGCAGGACAAAATATGCGGACACAGTAAAAATCGTGATTAATATTCACAGAGGATAATGTATTGAATCAATGGCAAAACATTGTTTCATACATTGCTGCACTTACATGTCAGAATTGCAAATCTCATACAAGATTAAAGCTATGTTTCAACATCCCGAATTTAACAAGTAGACAAAACAATGTAGGTATATCTTATGCTATCAAAATTAATTGCAAGTAGCCTTCTACACCTTGCAAAGGTGTGCCTGCGAGATATGGCAGTACCTTTAAATTCAAGTGAGTCATGGTGCCTCGTGATTTTTAACTTTTACAAACTTGGGAGTCTGTAATGCAACCATCTTGGATCTAAAATTCAAATGCTTTATCAAAGGATGTAAACCGTGAGCTCCAAAAATATGCATTGTGGTGACAAACACACGCAATTGTCCCTGAGGTGGTGTGCACTGCAACACACTGTTAGCATGATATACTTAGCACACTTTGGAGATCCCCGCTGCATATTAGAGTTTAATAAGTATAAAGTGACCACTTTGCACAAAGGTTTTCAGGGCTGGACTGAAAACCGAAATCTGGCAAACTCCTTGGCTGGCTCCCCTGAAGGGGGGGGGGGGGGGGGGGGGGGGGGTTTGCAGGCGAGCTGTTTGCCAGGACCTGTTACGGCAGATTTTGTTACAGGGGGCCAATATTGCTGCCTCCCGGTAACAAAAATGGCCCGCCATAGGCCCAAAACCGGCCCTCACACTGGCAGCCTACTGGGGAAACGCCCGGTACCCGCTACGGCCAGTACGGCCCAGCTGGTTTTAGATCTGGATACTAAACTGCCATCCGTGGTTCATAACTTGTCACATATGATACCTAAAAAGCAAGCCAGAACATGCTGTGAGCCTAAGATCAAGCTGCATGGAGGGTAAACATCTCAATATAGTCCAACCCAACGCAGCCTAGACTTTTGTTTTGGTCTTCAGACTAATTTGATTTGACGTCATTTTTGTTCATGTACGGCAGTATCACAAGCAACAATGGTCGACCACTTACTGAACAACCACCCAAAAGTAGCCATCGGGCAATATATTTATTCCTTCAGATCCTGAAAAAACTAGATCAAGTTTGCACAAAATAAGATAAACAACACAAATTATGAAGAATACATTACTTTCACAAAACTTTTGAAGCTTGTTATTAAGGGGCACACGTTCCACTGTTTTTAGTAGTAAAAAAAACGGAGAATTGGGCCACTAAATGGCCTTTTTACATGTACTAACCCTATTTTATGAGTCTGCAACCTATTACTGACTAACAAAATAGGGTTTGCAAGTCGCTATTATGAACGTGTGTGCCAAGGGTGTCCCTTCCTGAAATCAAGTTGAAAGGGCATGTACTATTATTTTGAGACCTAAATGCAGTTGCAAAACAGTTTACCACCTACTTCAGGTAGGTGGTAAGATGTCATAAACAGGAAGGAGTACCCATGAGACCCCTTCCCCATTGTGAATGATAGCAAAACCATGTTTTAACCCCTTCGGGGCGGATGACGAGCTCGTCATGGGCGTAACCTGCGCTACGCGGATGACGAGCTGAGCTCGTCACGTAACGCGCAATTTTTAAAATCGCAGTGTGCAGCGGGAAAACCGCTAGCGCGCATGCGGTTAAGGGCAGACAGTGGTTTCACTGACCACTGCCTGCCCTTATAAAATGAAGCAGAAGCATTTCATTTTTTTTTAACACATCCCGTTTTCCTTTCAGCAAAATGGACTGCATTTAAAAAAAATTGCTTTATGAAAAAGCACACACACACACACACATGGCAGTCTTCTGTCCCCAGCAGGCAACCATCCCTGTGTTATTGCCCATCCCCAGTGGGTTGCAAAGTGCGACCTGTCACATGAATATTAATGACGCAGGTCGTTTGCACTTAGTGTTAATTGACGTTCTTGAGCAGCAGATTTTGAACACAAACCTTTTTATGCACCAGAAGCACTGATAGATGTGGTCTAGTGGCTCTTAACGCTATGATCCAGGTTTTAATCAGAGCTATGAATTAAGGAAATACTTCACAAGATCACCATTAACTTCCATGATTTTACTGTGAAGAAATTTAAGCGTTGGTGTTAATCCGTTCTGTGGCTTTTAGCTTGCACGTTTTTTTATTCCTGATATCCATTTTGTGAGGATAAAAAGGGGAACATGAATGAGAACTGGTGCTCAACATAAGCAGTTTCCTTCAAGATGCCCAATGCACAACTCTTGCCATTATCAACACAGCCAAAACTGCATCCTGTATCCACAATTGTAGACTATTCATCACTAATCAAATATGAAAAAGCACGGTAGAGGTAAATACTGAAGAATGGCTATGCAGACATACTACTTTACCTTTGCTAGAGGGGGTTACATAAAGCACAATGACAATATGTTAAAAACATTTGCTAAAAGTGGATAAAATTGTATGATAGTCCTTATTTTAAAGATTCACTCTCATTTTCTTTATTGTTCTCGGTCCACAGAAAATATTGTGTATGATTTCTTACTTTATTATGGCGCCATCCATATGAGTAGGTGTAGCAAAAATATGCATTTCTGTATTATTTCAATATTCTTTTCGTCCATGGGGAAAACAATAATTTATCCACAGCAAACCCCATTCCCTTTCACTTGCTGACAACTTGAAGTGTTTGGTCGAATGTCCTTCCTCTTTTCCACTCACACACCAACCTTTTTGAAGGAGACAGATATTTGTGAAATCAGTGGAAGACTTAAAAGGAGATGCGTCTGAATAATACTAAGCTATGCCAGTCTATGTGTACACCTCATTTTCAATATTCCATCCTCAGAGACAGCCACATTCTCACCTGTAACCGAAAGCTAAACTGGTGGAGATGCCCATTGTAATAAGTGCCACTTAAAGTCATTGAAAAAACGTATGTGCACTTTTTGGTGCACTTACGTATTAGAGAATTGTGCCCCACATGGTCAAGCATCATCTTTGGCACAATCAATCAAAGACTTGAGACCACTACCTCCAATCTAAATTCTGGACCTAACAAAATGAAGCTAGCCACACGAGCAAGATGCTTCAGGCTAAACAGACTGTACTTGTACTTAAAACATGAGGAAATCCATTAAGGTATTAACCCCTTCCCTGCGGGTCATATTCCCCCGCTGTGCTGGGGGATTATGAGCTTGTCATGACCACACACGTTTCTTTAGAACGCTCGCACAGCAGGGGAATTTGCCCAGCGTGCGAGCGTTCTAACGGTCATGACGAGCTCAGCTCGTCATGAGCACACGTGCAACGTGGCTCATGACGAGCTCAGCTCGTCATGAGCATGGAAGGTGTCAAGTGATCCCAACCATAGACTACATATTGTTTTTGAGCTGCATAATCCTTGCTATGTCATTAAAGGTCATCTGACTTAAATAAGCTTCATTATTCCATAGACTCTGAAGCTTGTTGAGGCAGCGCTTATGTTATGTTATTTTATTTGTTAAGCACACTGATCACCCCTAAAGGGGCCTCAAGCAGTCGAGCATCGCCACAGGTCAGATTAAATACTGTAGAGGGTAAAATGCCAGGTTTTAAGAGTTTTTTTGAATAAAAGAAAATTTGCAAAGGAGCATAGCTGCAACGGTAGCTGATTCCAATATTTTAAGGCCAGAAAAGAGAAAGAACGGCCTCCATGTCTGGCCGAATGGATCCGCCTAGGGCATAGAGTGATGAGTGTTGTGGCTGTATAAATATTTGCTCATTAACTGCTGTCAGAAATTGCCTCCTTGTTCCTCTAAATGGTCTGTCATGTGGATGATCAATATGTGGAGCAAAATTTCAACTCAGCTTCTGAAGTACTTTTTGTATGGCATACCCTGGAAGAGTTGATGCTAGAAAGGGAACCAATCCAACTGGAAGAGGGAACTCAACAAAGTGGGTTAACTGGAACATTCCCAGTAATAAAGCATATCTAAAAAACTGGATTTATGTAGAATAAATAGTGACATATTGGGATTCCTAAAGGTTTGCTCCTGGGGCCAACTCACTTAGGGCTTGAGAACGTGTATGAAAGCTAAGCAAGAGACCTCTGAGTCTGTTCACTGGACTGAAATATTATCTTTGCAAAACTGAATTTGGCTTTCAAGTTCATCACAATAATAGTCTATATGAGACATGGATATGGTTGCAACTTTTTTTCTGTGACAATCAATAGTTTATTTTATTTTTACTATTCATGTCTGAAACCTTCATCAGAAACAGATCTAGAAACATAGAAATAATTTAAATATATGCTGAGCAACGGAGGTGCCTAACTGATATAAATATAAATGCAATCGCCAAATCATCTCTGAGCTTCACAGGAGCATGTATTTATGTATTTACTGCAAAGCATGCATAAAGCAATCTAGCAGCAGAAGATAGAAAAATCGAGTCTATTTGATGGACTTTAAGCTGTCTTGAGAAATGTTTTTCTAGGATTAACATAGAATTTATAGAATAAAAAATACTTGAACGTTTGTTCAATTGATGCCGTTTTGTTAAGATACATTGATGAATAGGATGCAGCTTCCAGCCATAGGCGCATTCTGAGTTCAACTTTATTTATGAAATGAGACGCATCATTTAGCAAAGTCCCTTCTGAGTGGATCTTGGCTGAGGCTTGTCTTTGCTCCTCCAGGAGTTTAAAGAATGCTTCAGCGGCAGCAACAAGATGGAACTGCTGAGCCAGAGGAACCCGTCTGGTGTAAAGTCGATGGCATACAAAGCACTAACAGCAGGGATCAATTGAGAAACAGGCAGTCACAGGAGTGAGTCTGAGGCTAGAATCAAGGTCAAAGCAGGTAGTGTGAGAAATCTAAAGAGAGTGGATCAGGGATTCACAGGCAGAGAGCCGCATTAATGCAGCGCTTGGTATGCGGCCGCGTTTGTCAAACTTAAATCATCTTACTTAAAACTGAGCCACTGACAATGTATAATAGACTTGAATAAATGCATATCGTATGAGTTTACCCCTCTGCTTTAAAGTTGCAGTGATATATTAGCGACAAAGAGACACTTTGTCCCAAAGGCGACATATCCCATTCATATCTGTTGTGATGCATGTTGGCATTCAGAAATGAGCAGACACCCCCAGTAGATTAAGAGAGGGTTTATTGCAAATTGAATGGATACATAAATTACCCCACCAGGGGCAGGATTAGTTAGATGCTCAGCCCTGGTCTGTCTGGCTCTACTGCCCTCCAGGGAACCCTCACAATCCTGACATTCCATGACATCATTAGGTAACATGACAAGCAGGATACCGCACTAACAAAGCTCGTGTAATTGTGGGCCCTCAATTGTGCTCTCTTTCCGTTTGCTACTCATGTTGAAATCTGCAATGCAGAAATCTAAATTTTAGCTATGATTTTTATTCTTCTCATGGGTTTTCAAACAGATCAAAAACTAGCCTGATCTTCAACTGCATTTTAATGCTGCATTGCTATTCTTGTTTTCTGCTACACTCATTGCTTGTCTCATCAACGTGTCTAAAAAGTGGATTTGTTTAGTGCCTGCAACCCCCGGTTGTCGTGTAATCAGTGTACAGTAAATTTGAACATATTATGTCATGTGCTGGCTAAAAAGGCATTCACCTTTAAAAAGAAACTTCATCTTTAACATTAGTAATTTTATAAGAAACATGGACAAATGCTTCAACAGTCTGAAATCAAAAACCCCAAATATGTTCTGCATAAGCAAAGATACATGGTGTGTTCTTGTGTGATGGTATTTACATTTTTACTATGATTTATGGTGCGCCCAAAAGCAGAACATCAAATACATCAGCCTTTGTGCACTATATGCTTGCTCAAACAAAAAACATGCACAGATACAACACTCATTACAGCTTCAACTTTTAGAGTTTCAAAAGAACCCATGCACTTAATGGGCCACTTGTTCAAATAAGACGTGTGCCATAATAGTAAGTGTACTGTGTTGTTGCACCATTAATCTCGTTCCAAACGACCACCACAACATTTCCCCAGATGTGTGGCTCTTTATAAGTGATTATGAATTGAATCTCGGGATTTCCAATCTATACCCAGCACCATTGCTCTCCAGCAAGGTTCACATGCTAGAAATATGATAAACATCAAATCAAAAAATACTTTGGCCACGTCACAAAAGCATTTATGAGTACGGGAAGTAATACTACAGGAATACTCTTCAATGAACTCATACATGCTTTTCTGAATTGGCCCCAACATGACCAATTCTCTAATTGCAAAAAGCCCATAAAGGGCACAGTTCTTTTTTCATTTGTGGCAATTTCATTAAATATATATGAATATTTCTCGAATATAGATATTTTATTTTTTATTTAGATGTTTTGAGGCCAATTCCCAAAGGCGTGTATGTTAATGAGTACTTTAACTACTATTAAACCAGTAACCAGGTGCAATAAAAAGATTTAAGTGATTAGCAGAGAGGAAAAGCAAAAATTTACATTTACATCAGATGACGTATTTAATGTTATCTGGTGCACTGTTGGCACGGAAGTCAACCAGAACTATTAACAGTCAATGGAATAGGAAATATTTCTTTTTAAAGAACTTTACCTTAGCATTTAGGTCCATTGCATGGACAAAAATCATTCCAGAAGATTGAGACTACCAGCCTTGACTTAACCAGATTCCATGGCTCCAGTTTCCCATAAGGAAGATTTTCAGACCATGTTAGACATATTTTTGCAGTCAGATCTTATGTGAACTTCATGAAGCTCAAATAGATCTTGAGGATGATGGCAATTGCTCCATAGGTCTAGACGTTGTTTGTACAAGACTGCTCAGAAAGGATTTTTGTAGACATCTTTAGTCAGGAGCTGTGGCTTAGTTGTTCAATTTCTGAATACAAGAAACCGGGGTTTTACTCCAAACTTTGTCACTTGTCTAAAAATGTGGTTATAATGAGTTTAATACTTAATTTCCTGTGCATCCAAATATAAATATATATATTTCATTGCAATCGTGTAATGTAAAAAAACTTGTAATGCAAATATGTGAATTTGAAAATTATATGCATAACATTAAAGTATCATTCAAAGCTGTGTGTGTTGCTCTGCAGCTAGATGTGCAATACATTTATATACTGTGTTACATGTAGTGGCACTTGGACTCAAAACAGCACCTGACAAGCCACAGCAGCAAATCAGGTACTCAACGGAGGTGGTCTAGTCTCAGGAAAATTCCCCAGTCTAAAAAGGATGTGAATGAGGGGCAACTAGTTTGTCAATAGGGGAAAAATCAGCATATGTGGGTTCTGTAATTGGTTCTATTTCTTTCAGTAGACTAGGCCTTTGATCTTCCTGGAAAGAGAAGAAGCTGAAAAGCTGTAGTCAGTATGTAATTGTAATGGTATTTGGATTTATATAGCACTAACTACCACTGACAATGTGTTGAATTGCTTTTCTGTGATTAGCATGCTACTCCGGAACCCAAAAAGATTAATGGGGGATTAGTATAGGAAAATATATGTTAATTTGAGTGGTGGACATGCAAGTCTGTTAGTTAGATTGAATAAGATGATGGAGGTATAGAAGAGCGAAGAGTCAAGAAAGTGTTATTTGGGGGTCCTAGTAGTGAGATGAGAAGATGAGGCTTGGTATTGGTAAAAGGAGAGATGGAGAAGGGAAGACTAACTAGTGATGCAGCGTGAAGCTTAGTCAAAACTCTTTCCATAGGCTTACATACTTTTATACATTTTCTGACTGTTTCATCTCTAGGCCCATATCAAAACACATAGCAACCTAAGATCCTACAATGGATCTTTTAGGTAAGGAAACAGGGACTTGTATATTAACCCTTTCACTGCGGCGAGTATTCCGCTGCAGTGCTAAGTGTGCGGGGCGGCCACGCGGCGGCCGCATGCTGGTGACGGAACCGCTCCGTCACCAGCCGCGGTTGAGCTGTGCTGATGACGGAGCGGTTCCGCCATGGCCCCGCCCGCTCAATAGAACACCCAGCGCAGGCGCAGAATCCTTGCCGCGCAGGCGCGGCGGCAGGGCCATGACGGAACCGCTCCGTCATCAGCACAGCGCCACTGCAGCTGATGACGGAGCGGTTCCGTCATCAGCATACAACGGGTTAAGAAAATTAGGATTTATAAAGCACTTGGTTGCTCCAAATGGAGCGTTCCAGTGCTAGAGAATGTCCTTTAGGAGCTACACCATACTAATCTGACAGAAGAAGGAACAGATTAAATTAAAGTTGCAACTTTGAATTACAGAGTAGACATCATTCAATAGCCGCTCACATTATAGTGACTGAAACAGCCAAGTTTTAAATGTTTTACGAAAGGTTGTTTTAAAAGACTCAGATCTAAGATGGAACTGCAACATGTTCCATAATTTCGAGGCTCGAAACCCAAAGAAACACCCACTCATCTGGGTTTTTCTCACCATGGGAACCACCGCCAACATTGTGCCAGTCGACCTCAGGCTTCGGTTAGGCTGGCGCGGTTTCACCAAAGAAGACAAATAGAGGGCGCCATTATCATTAAATAGTTTGTGGCAGAAGCACATAGCTTGGAAGGATATTCTTTTACTCAAAGGGAGCCAATGCAGCTTGGCTAAATCTGGGCCGGAAGGTGCGCGTCTAGGAAGATTTAGCAATAACCATGGCACTGCGTTTTGGACTCTCTGCAGCATGTACAGTCTGCCCTATGATGCCCCTATGTAGAGTATGTTACAATAGTCGAACTGGGGTATTACCAGGGACTGCACAATGGTTTTCCTGGAGGGTACAGGGAGGGGATCCATGATCCTCCTCAGAATGTTAAAGGTTCCAAAACATTTCTCAATCACACAGGCAATCTGGCTATCAAATGTCAACCTAGAATCAAACAAAACCCCTAAGATTTTAACTTTATACCTGGGGGCTGGAATAATTGCAAGTATGATGGAATAACCACAGTAAATACATCAAATGGTCCATCTTTTGCCTGTCAACTGAGTGACTCCGGGAATGTAATTCATGTTTCAAGCAGAATTGATATTTCATCCCTCTAGTGTAGTGCCAAATTAAATATTTAGGTATATCCAACTTTTTTCTGTGTTCCCCCACTTTTGCACTCTGGAAGTTGTCATACATGCCATTTTGGTAAATCAATTGCCCAGGAGCAGACATTTAACACAAATACAGAGGTGTGGTGCAAGAGAGAAGGAAATACATGTTTCCACTTACTTTTAAAACTAAATGCATTTTTAGGCATATTTACAAATGTGCAAAGTGGTGAACAACATATATTTGGTATCACTTGATAGAAACATTTTATCGACAACAAATGTTGAGCACATTGATGATTTAGTTGGAAGTATCACTTCTTTCAGCTAGCTTTTAACAATTTTCAGAATATTAACAGTGGCCTTTCTTAACAAAAAGCATTCACATACCTGGTTGAGTTTATCAACAAACACTTTACCCCCCTGACAATAATAGATAAAGGCTACCAGTAGTAAGAGCCTTCTACGGTACTTATGCCTCCAAATTACTCTTGGAGTACAACTCTCCTTTTAATTTGAAGGGTGAGGATAAACGTTTGGAACCAAATCTCAAAGGAGAATTGGAGCAGATGGCACTTGCGCTTAGAGATTACCTTTGAGGTCTGACTGGAGTGACTTGGCTAGCTTTGATGGAGCTAGCACGGAAGTACACTGCTGTTTGGGGCAGAATGATATGTTTATATTGAAAAGGGCACAAGGATGGCTTCTTTTCCCCAAAAAATTCCTAAGCTTTAAACAGGAATTGGATCATACCGACACAAAATGTGGGAAATGAACCTCAAAATATTTTAGCCCTTTTTGCTGGGGAGTTAGCATCAATATTAGCCTGCTGTTACTATTCGTTATAATCTTCTCAAAGCACTCTCAGAAAACAAATACCTAAACTAGATGTGGAAGAGAAGACTACCCACCTAGCTGCATTGGAGAATGCCTGTCCAACAGACAGAGTACTTTGTCTCAAGGTTTGTTTCCAGTTGTGCTAGTCCCTTACTGACCCATAATGATGTAGGGCTCTAAGCCCTTACAGATAAGCCTGTTTGCCCTTGTCGAACACTTTTCCAGTGGTTTGAGGTGCAGAATGATTTGTGGGAGATGGAGCTAGTGTCTGTCAGGAGGAGAACCAGCAGATTGGTTGTACCTGAATATTGATATTGCAGACCCTTCTGCAATTTCAATCCTGCAGTGAGCAGAAAGACCACAGAGAGCTGCTGCACCCTCAACAAATTTTTTTGATGTGGCTAGAGACAATTTGCTCTGCCTGTTAGAATTAAATACTGCTTGAAATTGCCTTCTTTGTTGTTGACTTAAACTGGAGCTGCGAGGAGCAACTTAAAATGAAAATGAAGGACTGGAGTATATGGAACCTCCGCAGAGGAATTTGAGACCTTTTCCAACAACGATCAAGAAAACAGTGTAGGTGGACTTTTGTTAACACATATTTGAGCTTAAAAATAAATACCTTCCTGGATAAAGTACCAAATTTATCAGTAAAAGGTGCAATATTGGTAGCTTCATTCCTGGTTGTTTTCATCTGGAAAATCTTGATGGGATATTTAAGGCTAATTTGAGGAGGCTAAAGAGGTAAACCTAACTACATGGATACCTTTGTGGCTATATAATCTAGGCATGATCCACTAAAGATCTTTACATCCATATGATTCTTAGTTCAAAGGCAACTCTTTAAAACAAGAGGGACCATTTACTTTTACTTAGCAGCAGTCCATATCAAATTGCCTTCAAATAATGCAAAGGTCCCAGTTTAATGCACACCATACACTATCAGTAAGTATCTTGTCTTTCATATTTAAATGGGACAGTTTTGTATTTGCTTCAACATTTTCATTTTTTTACATGTTACTAATTAAATAAATCTAATGTTGGGGTGTGGCCAAGCCAGCGACTAAAGGCCTGAATTCGATTGGAGCAGCTCGGCCGCTGCAGACTCTGGTGCGTGCTGCCGCCTCCACCCATCCCCCCACGGCATAAACCGTCCGCAGCTCCGTATTAATAACGCCGCTAGCCGGAAAATTTGTTTATACCAGCGTGGCGGATGAATCTGGTCACGGCTAAAGGGGTGGCGGGGAGGGGCGCTCAACGGGAAAAACACACGCCGCACCAACTCCAGTCCGGGACACTATTCGGACCTTGCCTTTTGCACTGTGAAGCACCGGAGTCCAGCGGGTGCTAATGAACATGGTGCCCTTTAAGACTTCCATAATCTGAGACTAGAGTCATCTGATCGGCGCTGCGGGCCAATGAGCAGCATTTCCCGCATCACTGATGACCGACTCAGATGATGACTTCCCCTCCCAGCCTTTGCGCTTAATTATATCACCCACACACATGGGCGCCTAGTCTCCTGTGCCCAGTGGGTCCCTGCTTTATACTTGTGGCCACAACATTTGCGACACGGCCAGCGGCGCCAAAGTGGGCCTTCCCCTCCTTCTGGTATAGCCGGGCACTTACAACTGGGGGTGTCCTCCAGCAGCATTGCCACAGCGTGCGCCCAGACCGTCCACTTGCCATCTTGTCTCAGCGATGAGGGGCTTAGGGTGGCTGATTTTTCCAACATGCGGCATGGAAGAGGGACAAGTTCACCCTGGAAACATTCACAGCGACCTAGTGGGTAGTAGCAGTTACGGTTTCTGCGGCATGGGCCGCAAGGACCCTAAACAGAGGATGCTCCCTTTCGGAAAAATTGCAGACACTACCCAGGAGCAAACGCCCAACATGGTGGAATCTGCGCAAGGCCCAGTGCTAGGTGATGGATCCACTGACACTACTCACTCACTACTCCAAGCGATGCGCGCAGGCTTTAAATCGCTAGATAGTCACTTTGATTCTCTCGACAACACCATCGCCAGCCTTGGCGCTAAGGTTCAAGCGCATGATAGAAGGTTGGATGTGGCAGACGCCCGCATTTCTGATATGGCAGATGGAACGGCACAGTCGGCCAAACGCCTGGAGCGAGTGGAGCGCATTCTAAAAGAAGTGGCCTTTAAAAATGAGGATTTAGAAGCGTACAGTTGCTGAAACAACGTGCGCATCCTAGGCGTCCCCGAGACAACTCCCACTAGCCGCATGGATCTGTTCATTGAAACCATGCTGTTGGGTCTGTTCGGCAAAGAGGATTTCACCCCTGGCTTTGTCATAGAGAGGGCGCCTAGATCTCTAGGCCCTCACCCCAACCCCGGTCTTCCTCCACGACCCATCGCAGCACATGTCATGAACTTTTGTGACAGGGACACAATTCTCCGACTGGTGCAAGAAAAAGGAGATGTAGACTGGCAAGGCTCCAAACTGTCCTTCTATCCTGACTTTACTGCCACGGTTCAAGAGGCTAGGTGGAAATTCAATGCTGTCAAGGCCGCCCTGAGAAATCTGGGTCTACACTATAGTATGCTGTATCCTGCCAGGTTGAAAGTTGACATAGATGGCAGGGCTCGCATATGTGATAACCCGACGGAGGCGCAAGAGTTTTGGCGGATATACAAACAGAAAAACATTCCTACGAGCGGGGATGGGTTGAGATCTTCTCCCCAACACAGTGGCTCAGATGCAAGTGCAAAACTGTTCTCGAGTGCTGGCACAGGATGATCGGACTACTTTCCATTGCATGAGCCTTTGTTTCTCTTTGCTGGAACACGTTACTTATTTTTGTTTTGAAATTACAGTCTGCTAAAGACTGGCCGGGGCATTGCTGTCCCCCCTGGTGTATCTTGTGTGTATGGTTCGTTCCACCTTGGGGTACTGTTTATTGGGAACGTCATTTCTGTGTAAAGATATGGGGTATCTCACATTCACTTTCATTTGAGGTATTGCCCTTCCCCGGGTGGGGATTCAGCTGGGTGGTGGGTGAGTGATTTCATTAATAAGTCAGTCCTTTTCGTTCAGTTGGAGCACTCCAGGCCAATTACTGATGTTAGTAGTCTACTGTCTACACTTACAGAATTGTCACACCAGTTAGATGACCAAGTTTGGTAATGTTGAGGGTCCATCAAGCCTCACTCTGCTCTTATGGAATGTGAGGTGCTTAAATAACACTCGAAAACGGAGACAGGTTCTTCATTATTTAGTACAACACAAGGTAGATGTTGCTTTTTTAAAAGAAACTCACCTCCCCAAGAATGACAAGGCGCACTTTGGGTACAGCTGGGGGCGATTAGATATTTTGCAAATTATAGTAACTACGCAAGGGGGCAACCATTTTAATACGTAGCACAGTTTCATTCTGCTTAAGCCCCTGTCAATAAGACTGTGAGGGTCTCTATTTGATAGTTGCTGGGACCCTGTTTGGTAAGAAAATTACACTATTATGCACATATGCCCCTAATGTAGATGCCCCAGAATTTTTACATGCTTTGTCTTCACAGCTCGACAAACTTGGCCCACAGACTTTGATAGTTGGCGGGGTTTTTAAGATACTCCCAGACCCAATCATAGACAGTACCTTGAGGGCACAAGACACTAAACCCCGAGCTCGACATGCTCTCTTGGAGCTCTGCGATCGGTTCTCCCCATTAGACGTAAGGCGTAAACGAAACCCAAACACGACAGAATAAACACACTATTCAGGCCAATACAACACATGGATGAGGATCGACTTCTGGCTGCTCTTGCCGGATATTTGCGGCTGGTGCTCGCAGGTGGAGTCTCTCCCGCGGACCTATTTGGACTATTCCCCGGTGAAATTGCAGTTCCCCCGCCCAGAGGAATGGCGGTTCCCTAACCGTGCATTACAGGATGAGGTATTCCGGGATGAGTTGCACAAAGCCATTGAAAATTACTTCAATATAAATACTGCCTCGGTAGATTCATGGGCGGTCCTGTGGGAGGGCTTCAAGGCGATTCTCAGGGGCGCATGCATTGCGAAACACGCAAAAAGATCTACGTAACACATTGGCGAGACTTGAACGAGACCTCAAAACGCTAGATGAGGCCAATGCACAGAAACCTACACCTACATATGAACAGAGGTAATTGGTGCTATTAGAGGACTACAGAGACACAGTAGATAGGGAAATTGCATTTCTGGGAAAGTACCAGACGACCAAACGGTATGGAGAGGGAAAGAGACCTGGTAAAGTTCTTGCTCAACTGCTGCGCCCACCTTATCACAAAACATACATTACTGAGCTGCGAGTCTCTGATACACACAATTACACCACCAACAGCCGCGGCCGGTAGTGGGAGTACCGGCCGGGCGGTGATGTGGGGAGTGGGAGGGGCAGGGTGGGGGATAGTAATGTATGGATTACGGACTTTAACAGGTTAGTAAACATAAAAATAAATAAAACAAATTTCGTTGCTTGCACTGCATCACCAAATGCGATGGTACGGTACGCACCTGAAATCAAAACTTTACAGGGCATGCGCCTCCCTGAAACCTGTACAGGACAGGACAGCAAGACTCGCAGTGCATGGGAACATTACCTGGGTATTACAATCACTGATGAGCAATGGGCTCACTGCTGCTCGGTCATGCAAGACATTTTGCTTAACAGCAGGCATAAACTCCTACATTTCTAATTTTTACGCCGCATCCATTTTACCCCGGCAGAAGCACATAAAATTGACCCATCTGCGCCACATAATTGCCGCAAATGTTCTGCTCCACATGCACATCACACATCTCACTTGGACATGCCCAAATCTACAAGGCTAATGGATGCAAGTGCATCACCAGCTTGGGCAAATTTCGAACATCCCATTGACTCCGATTCCAGAGGTTACCCTGTTAGGCTACACTGTAACTTTCCCCACAAAATTCCATATGTTTGCAGCAATAGTACTTTTATTAGCTAAGCAGGAGCCTACCCTGAATGTCCAGAGTTGGTTGCGTAGTATCGCGTACTGCAATGAAAACTGTGAGCTCTATGCAAGTATGATGCCCAGCACGTCACGCCCCAAATATTTCTGGGGACACTACAAGACGTATGTCGAGAACCTTAGGCAGGCAACTGAGTCTCAGCTAAAGCAGGGGATTGTCCCGGCTTCACACAGTTTAGCTTGCTTAATCTTGTAAATACACAATGTAAAGTATAAAACACTGAATAGTGGGTTCATTGTGTGGGAGGAAGAAAAGTAACTGTTAGAGGTGTATTGCCTTTTTCGTTTGCAACCGCAAGTGAGGTTGGTTCATGGACTCTATTGTTATTAGCTATTATTTGTGCCATTGGTCTTCTCATTTGATGCTGCTTCGAACATATTACCATGTTACTTATTACGCACATTTTATATGATGAGACAGCCTGTGACTGTGGACTGCTGCACACACATTAATGTATATTTTTGTATTGATGAAAACTCTAAATAAAGTTTACAAAAAAATTAATCAAATCTAATGTTCTCTGTATTGTACCAATTGCATTATACAAGCTGCTGACGCTAGCACATCGCATGTTTCTTATTTTGAGTAACTTAGTTTGAACATAAAAGACCACATTTAGAGTATGGCAACCGGTACATAGTTCTTCCAGGGCAGCAGGGGGAATGTACTCTGCTGTCATGGTAGAAGAATGACTTTCATTCTTAGAGATTTCTGCCAAGCAGTCAGCAATTTCTGTACTTTCAGAACAGACAATGTTGTGGCAGGTTTGTTGAATGCACTGAAACTTTGCTGAGAAGGCACCATGTTAATGGGCCAGATCAGCAGGGTGCTTTGTCCTTGAAAAACAAACACCCACAGCTTGAGTTTGTCAATGAAAACAGAAAAGAGATCCCTGACACTATAGGCATTTCTCTCAGAGTGTTAGGGGCATTTTGGATGCTGGGAATTTTCTCCTAGTGTGTGCGAGTAACTACTTTGCTTTCCTGTTCATACCCACCTGCCTTTTCCTGGTGGTTGTGAACTGGGAAAACTGCATAAAAAACCACCCTATTTAAGGAGAAGAGTCTCAGGTATTTTACCTAAAGGGCCAATTTTCAATGGGCCATTGGTCAAAGGTTTCTGGTGACAGAATAGGCATAGGTCACCAGATACTTCCCTTTACTCTAAACTGATCAGGGAATGGCAAGTTTGGTGGATGGGACATACGCCACGTTTGTGACAGAATACCCTGTGCAACATATTCTAAATGGAGCTATATGTTCTTTATTTCATACCATTATTGTGAATTTGATAGTTTGTGGCACCTGTATCGCATGCAATTTATCTGAGGATGATATTGCTTTTTGTGCCAAGCTACCAAGGCTGAGTTACAGATTTGTCTAATAAATCTGTTCTTTTCATATGGACCAAAACACTCCAAAGCATTCTAAGCCATAAGCATTAATGCTCAGACATTCACCCTTGTGCCCTTGCCTTCCCTTCTCCCCTCATGACACGCCTTTATCTGTGTTACAGAAACCCTGTAAAAATATAAATAGATGGTTTGGGTCTTGCGGGATCTCATTCTCACCCTAATACCTGAATAATATGGTCTTCTAGAAAATTAAATGGAGTTATATTGTGGTATAATATGCTGCATAACATTTTACAGCAATAGCACATAAGTTTTAACATTTCTACATTATTGGTTGGGGTGCACGCCTTATCATTGGTGTTTTTAGAGCTCGTTTCCACATTATGGTACACAAATTGTTTAGGGTACTACAAAGAACTGTTTTTGCAATTATCTTGGTGAAGAATGTGAATCATATTTTAAACAAAATAGCATCAGGAAACCTGTTTAATAATATAGAATTGTGAACTAATTGAAAAAGCCTAAAGACATGCTTTGGGGCCCATTATGATGTGGGGTGGATTGCTGCCGCCAGGCTGGCGGTAGCTACCGCCAGCCTGGTGGGGACAATCCACCCGGCATCCGCATTTGTTTCCCCCCCCCCGCCGTATTAGTATGGCGGGGGGACCTCGGCAGACGGAAAGACCGCCCGCCGCTTTTCCGCCCCGGTCGCCTTGCGGCCGGGGTGGAAAAGGAATAATATGGTGGCGTGTCTATCAGACACCGCCAGCCATATTATGATGGGCAATTGTGGATGCCTTTCCGTGGCGGCAATGCCGCCACGGAAAGGCATACGGAGAATCCCTGCGGGGGTCCGTTGCGGGCCCCCAGGGACTCCGGGGGGGTGGGGTGTACACATGGAGGGGTACCTATGGTACCCCCCAGCAGTTCCATGCACAGCATGGCAGGCACCGTGCGATACCTGCCATGCTGTGCATGGAAGTGCACAGCATGCTTTCCTGCCATTGTGGCGGGCGGTGCTAAGTGCACTGCCCGCCACAATGGTAGGAATGCGGGATGCGCATTGGCGGGCGCATCCTAATGCTGCCGACGAGACCCCGCCCTTATGGCGAGCGGTCCCTACTACCGCAAGGATGGTGGGCGGGCAAAGTCCTCGTTAAAGGATGTTCAATGTAACCGAGTGTTCAGATACATATAGTTGGAGGTTATAATGTAGCACATTTTTACTGTTGCTTTTGTAAAGTATAATTTAATAGTGATGAAGCATCAGAAGGAAGGAGGGTTCACTCCACATCCTAAAAGAAATGGTTAAATACATGGTTACCCCAAGACGCTACCCCAGTTACTGGGGGCGAACCTTCTGGGAAATAAGGAAGAGCAGGGACATCTGTGCTGCTGACGAAATCCACCTTCAATTGCCCACTTGGCCGTAGGAGCCACACCTGCCTCCCTTACTGAGGAACAGATCACCGCACGTGGAGTCAGCATGCCCAGTCCGGCAAGGGCAGGACTGGCAGAGGCAAGCACTGTTATGCAGGAGTCCTCGCAGAAAACCTCAGTGTGTGTGTGTTCCCCTTATGCCCTGGGGGGGGACCACAAGTCCTGATAGACGACGTACCTCAACCTGAGGATTGTCCAGTTTCTCCCCTGGACCCTGCAGAACCCGACTCTCCCCATTGCCGGGCTGGTGGGCTGATGTGCAATGGGGATCGCAGCTGCATTCCCATCCTAGAAGTAGCTGCATGTGTCTTTCCTATTTCCTGTTTGTCCACTATTAGAACATCCTAGAATCAATGAAAGTGTGTTACAACACAGTCAGGATACTTTTAGTTGGGTTCGTCATCCTTTTGTCACCTCTATTTTTGTCCTTTGATCTTTTCCTTCAGGCTGTTGGTCCTGTTCTTTTTTCCATCATCTGAGGTTTCTAGGTCTGTTTAGTGCCAATCTGAGGTCTGTACTGTCATTTTGCATTATCCCCCTATTGTTGTAGACACCTCTCTTGCATAGTTATTAGTGGTTGAGCAATGGCACCATAGAGTTGCAAATCAGCATATTATCAACAGAAATATTGTTTCACTGAAATATTGTGCCAGTAGTACCAATTTCTAATATTAACTATATAATTAACTCCCATGGGGTGATAACTTTTGTAATGATCACACTGCCACCAGAGACTGATATTTTGTAAACTTTCAGAAATATGTTTAGGAACTACTCATATTGTCTTCTTCACCCACTAATCGTCTGTGCCTCTCCTTGCATATCCTTTTTTTTCTTTTATATAACGCTATGTTTATTGGGCAGGTAAAGAGATAATCTAAATTTTAAAAGGTCTCTAATGTCCATATTACAGTTGTGAAGTGCGGCCTTTCTACACCCGTAATAAGCACATTATGCAGCTGCTCAACTGTAATAACTTTTCACAGTTAAGTTGTGACATCATAATACCTGCTGTTCAAGCTTGCAGCCAAATTGAAAAGAAGGTCACATAGCATAAATACTGCTGCAGCTTAAACACCACAAACAAGAACTGGATTTTCTTTCTTCTGATCTGTTTTCTAAAATTAACCGTGATCAGTAGAAAGGAGATAGTATGATTTATGTAAACTCATTTATTTTTTGCAACCTATACTTCATTAAAGAAAACAAAAACTCTCTGCATATTTATACATGCTCTGAGCTATAGCATTTTTCAATCTGACTTACATTAAACTGATTCAATTTTAGTGTGTTTAATTTTGCACTAGAGATTCATCTTTCATTTATCATGTCTTCAATAATACTATGTCCTTCATATGAAGGACCAAGTCACTAAGGGTTTACAGAAGGGTGATGGTGTGACCATATATTATAAGAAATAAAATACATATATTATAACTGGTCTGTAACAACTCAGCATGGTGTAATCACAGGGATTTCTACTTGGGGTGGGTATAATTTTCTGTGGTGTAGTTATAAAAAATTACAGCAACAGTACACAGAATTACAAGAGGAACGTAATACGCCTTTTAGTGCAATTTTCTTTTTTCCATTCAAAATTGACCCAAAGCAGCATTTTACGCTAAGAAAATAGCACTAAGTGCTACAGAATATGAGCATCTGCAACCAGCAACTGTTCACACTCACTAAGGGCGCAGTTCCTGCTCTCCTTCGGTTAGAATTGTGTGTCAAATTATGCAAACAGGCATAATCATGTAATGTTCTGTAATTTTGATTCAAAAGAGTAACACAGAATTACTGAAATTACTCAGATTACTCTGGTTTAAACAAATGTCCGTCAGATCTTATCTGACAACAATGCCAGCTTTTCTGAGGACGCTGATAGGTAAATCACACAACTGTATCATCAAGCTACCAATCTGCTTTCAGAGTCATTGTTTGGCCCCACATCACAATGATCCAATCGTTTTTTCTAATGAATCTTCAGTGGGTCTTGCTGGTTTGTGAAAGCATGACCCTGCTTCCACATGGCACCCAAAAATGGGAACCTGAATCACACCTCATTCCTCATTGGCAGCAGATTTGCCCTGGAGATCTTCTCATAAGTCCTGAATCGTACACCCAAGATTGGGGAACACCAGCATTTTATTTCCCCTGTATTGGACTTGGCCCTCTTGGCAGGGTCATCCCTGAACATTTTGCCTTCCTCCAATACTCTCTCTGACCTGTTTTTGTTGGTTTAATGACTCTGGGCACTTTACCACTGCTGACCAGTGCTAAAGTGCATAGGCTCTCCCTATATAAAGTGTAACTGTGATTGATTTCCATGATTGGTTCATTGGATTTACTGTCAGTCCCCAGTAAAGTGCACCAAGAGTGCCAGGGCTTGTAAATGCCAATACTGCTAGTGGGCCTGCAGCGCTGGTTGCGCCACCTACAAAAGCAGCCTTTTAAAATGTGTCTAGGGTCTGCCACTGCAGAACCTGCGTGCAGTCTGGTACTGTCATGCTGGCTGGGCAAGTGCACACACCTGCCAGCCTCTAAACCTTCCCTTTGCTTCATATTAGTCACCCCTATGGTAGGCCCAAGGGCAGGGTGCATTGTAAGTGTAAGGTAGGACATGCTCTGATGTATGTGGCATGTCCTAATAGTGAATTACAGCCAATTTCGTTTTTCACTATTGTAAGGCTACCTGTTCTCTTAGGCCAAGATGGGCTGCTGGAATTATTACACTCTATAATCCCAGCAGACTCAGGGAGCATGGTAGAAAGTCAAGTTTAGTATGCATGAACTCAGAATAATAAAATACTTCTTTTAGTAAAGTTTATTTTAATATCCTGTGTTTGCAAATGCTACTTTTAGAAAGCTAGCATTTGCTTGCCTAACCATTTCAGCCCGCCTCTGCTAGGATGTGTATCTGACTGTCTGGGATATGTGAGTGACAGGGCTGGGGGATGACAGGTGGTGAATGCAAGGATTACACCTTGGTGGGAGATGGGAGTGCCCCTGGACTCTGAATAGGGCTGTGCTCTGCCACCACAATGCTGGCTCCGCCCCCTGGGGGGCGACTGAAGACTCAGCCGGCACCTGGCCAAGGAAGGGCGAAGCACTGTCAACAAGGTACTCCTGGCTGCCCCTGTCCACACAATACTGGCTCCACCTCCTATGGAGCGTCTGATGTGCCTGCCCCTCACACTGAAAGAAGACACCAGAGTGCACCCCACAAAGTGCTCAGAGACTGAATGAAGCTATGCAAAGGCCCCCCTGGCCTGTGAGAACAAAAAAAATGCTGTATAAAAGTAGGAGCCCTGCTCCTTGTAAATCGGAATCCTGTTTCCCACAAAGAACCTCTGCCCAACTAGAAGGAGAAAAAGAGGCTGGAAGGACTGGCCTGCTGCTTGCTTGCTGAGGAAGGAGAGGAAAAGACTTGATGAAAAGACTTTGCTGACTTGTGCTGAGACTTTCTCCAACGGCTTGTCTGAGCTTGCCCCCTGATCTGAACCCCAGGACTAGTGGGTTCATGGTGTCTTCGCTCGTCTTGACCTTCGAGCCGTGTGTGCCTCCCGCCGGAGTTGAGTCTGCGCCCCCATCGCCCCCTCCTAGGGCTGTGGCACTCGGGAGCTCGCCTGCCCTTTACCCGTGAGAGCCTCGCTCCTTGGAGTCGCTCTCTGCCCCGGGTCAGGCTGCCTGCTCCTCTGCCCCTGCCTGCCACTGGAGCGCGCTGAGGCGCTCACTCGCCCTTCCCGCCGGAATTCCTTTGCGGCCGGTGACCTAAGCCGAGACTGCAGCCTGCACGTGTCACGTGTCCTGTTGTCCCCGTTCGCCGACCCAAAGACTTTACAAGCCGCGCCGCCCCCCCTGGTTGGGGCGACCCCAGTACCATCTGTACCGGGGTCGTGGGCTGCGCCTGCCTGTGTGTATGCACCTGCCGAATTGTAAAGGAAGGAATTCAAACCTCTCCCCAGGATCTTCACGGGGCTCGGGGCCCGCAACGTTTTATTTCCCCGTCAGCCTGTAACTGTGTACAAAGGTTTTCCCTGTGCCTTGGCCCAAGAGGCTCCTCTCATCGCCTCCCTGCTCCTCACTGCAGCCGAGAGCCCCCACCTCCGGAAAAGGCCCGGGGTTCCTCGAGGCTCCTCTCATCGCCTGCTTGCTGCTCCGGAGCTCAGCCCCCACCTCCGGAAAAGGCCCAGGATTTCTCGAGGCCCCTCTCTGGTCTCCATTCAACCCGCACCGCGAGATGCGTGAGCATTGGTAGGGCCCGGGGTTTTCTTCCGTGTGGAGCACAGAGGAGCGCTGCGTAGCCCACAGAGGCACTTGGGAGCGCCGTACCTTCCAGGAACGGGGCAAGAGGCCCCCAATATTGCATAACAAGAACTGTGGCATTATCCTTTCTAAAAGAGTAACTGAACTGCCACAAAAAGAACTATTTTAAGTGAACAAGATTAGAAGGAAGCAGCTTATAATTCAGAAGAGAACTTGCCATTATTTCCACAATCTTGTGGCTTAGAAAAACGTTATTGATGGTCTTGTGATAAATACTTGCCTGCAGATATATTTTTATATAAAGAGAACATATTTTTATATAACTACAGCCAGGTGTCCATTTGTGGGGGGATTGGTATTTTTACTGTGTGTGTTATTACAAATACTTAACTAAACAACGCCTGGAGAATAGCACAAGAAAAGCACGGTAACTGTTTCAATTTGAGCGCACAGCGAGTAAAGGAATATCACAATACAAATGAGTAAGAGTGGTGCTCCAGGTGAAACAAGTTGGTTACCACGACAAGATCAACGTGCTAAAATTAGCTTGAACAAGGCAATTATTTTCACCGAGCAACATAAAGTGCCCAAAATTTTTTTGCTACAATTGAAGTAGTATTAGTTTGATTCTTGATGTGTTTCAATTCGAATCTTCATTGAAAACATTCTTGAATACAATCTTCAAATCAAATGCAGCCAACACGTGTTTCGTCTGGTCAAGAACGACCAAAGACTTCCTCAGGGCTGCAACCCAAACAAAGTATAACAACCATTATATATTAATTACAACCATCATTATTCCTAAATATGTGTAAAGGATCAAAAATGTACGTAAGGTATAAAGGGAAAGCATCCCAGAATTACAATAGTGCTCAAAGTAAAGATGTAGTTCATAGTATTCTGCTCCATTTGATTTGAAGATTGTATTCAATAATGTTTTCAATGAAGATTCAAATTGAAACACATCAAGAATAAAACTAATACTACTTCAATTGGAGAAATAATTTTTGGGGGGACTTTGTGTTGCTCGGTGAAAATAATTGCCTGGAGAATAGCCTTGGCTGCTCACACCACGCACCTAGAGGGTGAGCAAGGGAAATTCTAAGGGGTCATCCTTCACCCTGACTTAGAGGAGAGGGTCCCTGCTTGTCACAAGTGAATACTTGCGCCAACCAGAGACCCCCAATTCTAACACCCTGCTTTTAAGTCCCCGGCTTCTTGTCATACACCTGTGATAGCAGGCCAGGTTTGTAAAGATGCATTATTTGGAAACATGCATGCCATTACTTTGCTGCTGAAACTACTACTGAGTCCTGGTTACTGAAACCCCAGAGTGTATTCCTTTGTATATCTCTTTCTGTCCCTCACCGCTAGGGCTGCACTATATATACTAGGGCAGCTCTTCTGCTAGGGTGGAGAAGTGTCACTCCCCTATTTTGAAGCAGTAAGAAAAATAAAATCACAATAACTTAGAGTTTTTGTCATTTTATGTTACGTGTCCTGCTGCTTTGCGGTGGGCATGACTGCTCTGCTCTCCACGAAGGACAGGGGAGGAGGGGTTTGCCCATTATTAAGTGCGCAATGACACTTGGTTTCGTCGGCCCTCTCTGGCCATCCAAACCAGTCATGCACACTTCCCTGTCCTCCAGGCAGGCTGCATTATAGCCTGCATGGAGAACATGCCCACTCCATGGACATGCCCACAGCTAAGGACTGTGTCACGGTGCTCAGACCAATCACAATGCTGCATTGCAGCAATGTGATTGGCTTATGGTTGGGAGCCTGGCTATCTGCTTCCTGTTGCTGTCAGACGTAGAAGGGCAGGAGCAGAGAAGATGTTGGAACTTGCCCCGAGGAACGTTTTATTTTTATTTTTTTATTTCCGATCCCCCTCCCACTCCTCTGCAGGACACCCGATCCCCCGCTCTCGCCCCGCCACCTGCGAGCCAGGCAGGCTGCGACTGATTATAAACAACCTCGATGTTATTCATTCAAGAATTTGAATATGTCTCTAATGTGGCAAAAATATTGAGAGCCTACAGAAATGTTAATGACCTGGGCATCCTCTACAGTTATGACATAAATGACGAACTGTAGTGGAATTTGTTACATACATCATATCAGTGATTGTGTAACGTGGGATGTCATCAATGCTTTGATGTACTTTTCCTTAATAGTTGTGCTTCAAGTAGCTTAAAAATGTGTATTTTGTTTTAAATATATATATTTTTTAAATATATAATACTCATGCAAGACATGTCAAATGTATGCTCTTGTAATTACGTGAACTGAAGCATTTTAGTAGTTTGAGTCTATGTAACCTAACATTCATAAATGCTAGCTATGCAGTAAATTTCAATATACATATATTGACAGACTGCAAAGGTCATTGTATATAGCATCAGAATATTTCTTGCTTCTTAATAGTGTAAATCATACATTACATAGGCTTATACAGTGCTCTAATATCAGTACATCTATTTCACTGCCTACTATTCAGAATATATTTTCAAGTGATTTAAACAGTGTCACATGCTTCTGTATTGGCATTTAAAAAGGATTCAAGAGGCATTTGGAAGAAAAAAGAATTCAGGATAGAAAAATATTATTGTTTGCCACCTGAATGCAAGGATGGACATATTTCAATAGTCAAAGCTCGTACGTCACGTCTCAGTCTGTGCTAGAAATGGGGGAGTCTGCAGTGTGCATTAAGGGCATGCAAACGCTAACTCATCCACGCGCAATTGAATACTAATGTCATGGCGCTCCTGGAAAATCCAAACCCCACATTCATCGATATTGTGAATATAGCAAGCAATATGATGACAATTTATTCCGGATAGGTGTTGATGCAGTACTTAAGATCAAAATTTAGGAGCAATACTATGTATATATGTGCATATCAATCGTGTACGAGCAATACATCAAACATACACTTTTGGTTTATTGCTGCACTGTATGAATATTTTCAGTATGTGTATGTGTATTTGAATCCACAATCATATTAACTTGGGTTTTGTTAAAAAGAAAGAAAAAATATGCGAGTGAATGGAAATGCTTCTGTCTAGAGGTAAGTCAATATATGGCTTTCCTGGATTGTTTTACATTAAAAGCAGATAAACTGTTACTCTTTTCGGGTATTAAATTGCAATTTAGTTGTTAATACCCACAAAGACATAAAATGAAATGAAATTAATTTACATTAAAATAGATTACATTTAAAAAGAAAAAATATATATTAATTACTGGTTATTCAGCCATACAACTCTCTGTCTCAATAAAACAGCCTGGCACACTGGTCAGAACTATATAATGCCAGGAAGCCATCAAAGTGATGCATTTATCTAAGTGGGGAACTTTGCTAGAACTGGTTGAAATATTTCTTTTCATCCTGTCTTTTTCATGCCAAAAAAAGACCCTAGCACTGAAGGCAAAAAAGCAAAATGTGCTGATGGTAGCAAATTCTCCCCTGACCAGATAAAGGACAGTTCAATAGACCTATAATGGAATCTGTAAATCTGCTATGATTTCAGAGCCTTGTGTCTGACATTTAAGGTACTGAGCTGTCAAACTGGCGATAACCTGAGCATTGAGCAGCAGCAATCTCAAGTGCACATATTTCTAAAATGAAAAAAACATAGATGTGATCCAGCAGGAAATCAACCACAATACATTCTGAGCAGTATTACAAACTAATTGCAATTCCTCCCAGTACAGATTTGCACAATATGCTCATCACTGCATGGTTTGAATTAAATATGATAATTTGTTTTTAAAGTGGGAGTCAGGACCTCGATACTGTGGTGTGGGTGATGGCCACTTCAGTTCTTTTCTATGTTATTTATAAAGCACTTAGTTCTAAGCACGGTGCAAAGAACAATGACAATCATTTAATAGGAATTGGCACATAACAATGAATGTGATAGAAGTGCACAAAAGAGTGCTTTAGATACCCTGGAAAAGTACTAAAAGCTGTCAGAGAAAGCTGTGTGGAGTTGGGACATTAAATCTGAAAGAGGAGAGAATAGAAACAGGAAGAAAGCTGCACAGCTGAGTCGCAAGAAGGACTAAGATTGGTTCTGTACTATTGGAGATAAAATTAAATGATCAATATCATTTTAAATTCCAATAGTAGGCATGATTACAGTGGCGGCTCCTCCACTAAGGTGGAGGAGTGTCGCCTCACTGTGCTCTGAGCAGTGCAACAAGCACAAATAAAATGATAATAACTTGTAATTATAATTACATTTTTCTGCATGGAGCCAGGTTGGTGCAGGGTGGAGCTGGGCTGGTTCACAGGAGGAGGAGGGGTATGGACACTACTAGGTGCGCAGGATGCTTTGGCCGGCTGTCTTGGGGCAGCCAAACCGTCATGCACACTTAGCATTTCTCAACCCGCCTGTGTTGCACAGCTGGGTGGAGAACTGTCCCAGGCACTGCCGGAGTGGCCAACCACGCTGTTCAAACCGATCATGATGCTGCTGTCATGCTTGTGACAGCATTGTTGTGATTGGCTTAGGAAAGCCTGGGACTTTTCTGCTTCCGGGAGTCAGTAGGATGAGAAGAGGACGGAGGAGAGGCGATGGCCGTAACCAGGTAAGTGATTTTCTTTTTCAACCCCCGCCATCCTTGTTACTTAGCAGCCACCACTCGGCATGAAGGTTTTTTTTTTTTAACATTTCCATCCAAGTCTGAAGCAGAACTGTAAAAATCACAAACGAGGAAACCTTCCACTATAATTAAGTTCTCAAGCAGGAACCCGGGCCATATGCACAAAAGTATTTTGCAATAACAAAGGCTGCAGTTCGCAAATATACTGAATTTGTGACCACAAAATGCCTTCTGATTTACAGGACCCATTTTGCAAATGGCTTTATCACCTTCTTGGAGGAGGTGGTAAAAGATGAATGTTTTATGACTACAAATCAGTTACAAAGCATTTATACATACCAATCAGTATTTGGAAGGGGCACCCTAAACACGGCACTTCCAAATACCGATTTGGCCTTGCTCGCAAACCCAAATTGTGACTTGATGTCACTGAATCACGATTTGTGGTTTGCGCCTACAGAAAAGTCTTTTTGCAGTAAACAACCAGCCCAATTCTGTAAATCTGACCTCTTGCATCTCAAAATATCCATGCATCTGGCCCTAAAATGTATCAGTGTTAGACAAAGGTGGCGCTATACCATCAAGCAAATTAAAAACATAGAAAGAAGCCCTGGACAGAGACATAGCTTTGCATTGAGTGGGGGCCTGGACTTCAATGCGCTCCAAAAATTGTAATAAGGGGATGATGAGGACTTAGGAAAATGTTTGATCCAGCTGAAGGGTTATGGCATAGTGAACACTAAACAACATTTCACAAACCCAATGTACACTTCTGTGCGTGAGGTCTCTATATGTGCTGGTCTTTATGGTGATAACCTCAGGCAGAAAGAATGAATGGGGAAGTAAAACGTCTACAATCAGTGATGACCTAACAGAGGAGTCCTGAGACCTCTCTCTTATGTTTCTCAAGATGATCCCAATTGACTCATTGATTGCAAGCATTGACAGTATTCCAGATTTTCCTGCACTGAGCAAAGCTCTATCACCATACCAGTCCTGGGATCTGCAGTGCAAGGGAGATTCCTGTTTTACTTTTGGCAATTCAAGCATTCTTCAGGAGGACTGTTGAAGCGAAGGGTGGTGTGCGACTAGCATTCAATCAATCAATCAATCATGCCATTTGTATAGCGCACTACTCACCCGGGAGGGTCTCAAGGCGCTTGGGGGGAGGGGTATGCCACTGCTTGAACAGCCAGGTCTTGAGTTGTTTCCTGAAGGCGAGATGGTCCTGGGTCAGCCGAAGGTGGATGGGGAGGGAGTTGCAAGTCTTGGCAGCCAGGTAAGAGAAGGATCTTCCTCCGGCGGCGGCTCTTCGGATGCGTGGTACGGCTGCGAGGGCGAGGCTGGTGGACCGTAGCTGGCGGGTGGGCGTGTAGAAGCGTTGAGGTACTTGGGGCCCAGGTCGTGGAGAGACTTGTGTGCGTGGGTGAGGAGCCTGGAACGTGATCCTCTTGTCGACGGGGAGCCAGTGCAGGTTCCTCAGGTGGCTGGAGATGTGGCTGCGTCGGGGGACATCCAGGATGAGTCGGGCGGAGGCGTTCTGGATGCGCTGGAGTCTTATCTGTAGCTTGGCTGTGGTTCCGGCGTAGAGGGCGTTTCCGTAGTCCAGTCGGCTGGTGACGAGTGCCTGGGTGACAGTCTTCCTGGTCTCGGTCGGGATCCAGCGGAAGATCTTGCGAAGCATACGCAGGGTGTTGAAGCACGATGAGGAGACGGCGTTGACTTGTCTGGTCATCGAGAGGGAGGGGTCCAGGATGAAGCCCAGGTTGCGTGCGTGGTCGGTTGGCTTGGGTGCGGTGCCCAGGGCTGGGGGCCACCAGGAGTCGTCCCAGGCGGAGGGCGAAGATCCCAGGATGAGGACTTCCGTCTTGTCCGAGTTCAGTTTCAGGCGGCTGTCCTTCATCCACTCGGCGACGTCTTTCATCCCTTCGTGTAGGCAGGTTCTGGCGGTGTCGGGGTCTCTGGTGAGGGAGAGGATCAGCTGGGTGTCGTCGGCGTAAGAGATGATGTTGATTATGATGCATTAGGTGCCAAAATAACTTGCTTTCATGAACGTAAATTGAGTGAAGTTCATAATTTTCACAAGTTGTGTACTTTGGTGACAGAATAGTAATTCCACACAACCCTACTCAAAGGCCTCTTGGTCATTGGATTCCCTTACTCCTCCAACAAGTGGACCTGTGTATAAGTATTCTATGTTCTCTGTAAGGTATTACATTGATCTTTCACTACATTTATACCCAGGGAGAGGATATGTAGATGTATTTACTGAACCCAGATGTGAAATCAAACCCACTGCTTATAATTCATTCTGGCAGAGGGTTGCAGAGCTCATCCCTGGATGGCCAAGTATTCTATGAGGCAGAACTTGGCACAATAGCTGTTAAGATGTTATTGAAAAAGGCAGGGAGTTAGAATGTATGAAAGATGTACATGGGTGGAAATCCCAACAGGCAGTACATTGGACTGGGGTGGCAGTCCCCTATACTTGACCCACCAAAGTATCAAATACTCGTCCCTTTTCCAGCTCTACTCATTAATCAGACAGTACTACTGTGCCTTAATGTTATAAACACTCCTATTGTACTTACTGGCTCACCTGATGACCTGAGGCACTTGTCATTACAAAGATACAGCAGTACCATAATCCCTATATCAAACACAACATGGGTCCCTGAGTGAGTGTGCTTGATTATCAAGGCCATGGCTTAACAAATGTGGTTATTCGGATACTAGCCCCTCAAAAGTGACAATATGTTATTATGGCAACATAACATTCCTTTAAGCAACATCACCGGCTCCCAGCATTGCACTGCTAATGCCATGAATGCATTCGGAATGGGAATGGTCAAGCACCTAACTCTCATAAGTTGAAGCCACTTTGGGTGAAACAGAGGAGAAGTGCATGCTGTCTGACTGTGAATCCTATCATTCCAAGCCACTGGAGGGACCCTGCTCTCAGGCAACCGGAATGCAGGCGCAGGGGTGCAAGACACACTCCTATGCCGCTCGGTCAACTACAAAAGTAAATTTCAGGGAAATCACCAGGAGTGTAAAGATCAGAGTCCTGCACTCACAGACAATTTCAATGGGCCAAGATAAAGTGGGCACACTGCAAGAAAGTCTCAGAAAAAACAGATTTCAGAGAGACGTCAACCCAAACGTATGTGCAGGTTGCAATGTTTTTTAATAACAAGCTACCTATTTTTTTTTCTACATACACCTATTCAAGTTTATGTTGCATGCAAGATTTGACTCGCCCCCAAAAGGCAGCTATAGCAGCTGCAATATTCTTCTTCTTGTATTAAAAAATTACCTTATCCTAACTCTCTCATATCGGTGCTGTAGAATGAAATTCAAAAATCCAAACTAACATTTGAATATTATGCAGGCGTTCTTGGGTAGGTTGCCTGAATGTCGATTTTCACCTGCCATAGTCAATGTTTTATGATGATGATAGTACCTCCAAGACTGGAGAAGCCTATGAAAGTCATAATTGGTACCAGTGACTACTCATCAATGTTCAAGTGGTCATTACCGCGGCTCTTCTATAACCACAACACCTAGAGAGATGATTTCAACAGTTCTAGAATCATGGCGACCTACTCCAGCCAAGGAAATCAGACTTTCCGCTGGCTGGGAAGAAGCAGAAGAGCAGTGAGTATGGCACTCTAAGGGCACGTGGCAGGTTGGATTTGAAGCAGGTTCACCCGTCTCCATGACTGAAGGTGAGGTAGATCCTAAACCTAGCTGTAGATCTTGCTTCTTCTGAGCGCCTGATTGTTGATGACCCTGTCTCACAATGACCCCATGATGGTCCTTACAGTCTTTTAGGCTTTAGGTTCCCTTCCTGGGGGCACAGGAGAGCCTTCTAGCCAGCATAGCCCAGTTTCTCATGCAGGTCCAGAGTTCTTGACTGTCTTCCAGGTCACACAGCAAAGCGATTTGGCAAGCCCCAAGAGAAAATGACACTCAGCAAAGGGTCCCCTCCTGGTCTTTGTCTTCCTTTTACACTGATGTGCAAATCCCTTCTGTGTCCAGTCAACAGAGATGAATCAAGTATGGGCTGAAGAGAAGGACGGTGGCAGCTGTACTTAACCTCTTCTAGCTAATAGTAATCTGTTGTGGCTGACCAGTACTCAGTGAGCTCCCCTCCATGAGCCTTTTAAGGCATCATGGAACCTACTGCAGGGCCATAATCTAAGGGGATGCAGCCTTCCACCACAAGCTTTAAATGGCTCTGAGGACCCCATCACCTGGGGCTGTATACAAAAACAAATGGCACGGGCCATAGGACTCCAGCTTGAGCAGGATTAGGTCTCGGGTATCCTATCCCCTGGGGACAAATGTAATAAAAAATGGGGAGGTGGCAATGCAGCATACTCAGGCCAAGGACCCAATACCCCAGGGCCAAACACAATAAAATGGAAAGGGGGACCACTTTCGCCCCTCCCTGATCCTTATCAGGCCCCAAGGACCCCATCCTCATGGCCGTGCAATTTCTGAAGCCCCAGGGGCCCAATGTACTTATAAAGGGTAGGGGGACATGTGGTACCCTCTCCCTAAGCCTCATTAGGCCCTGGGTACACCATACCCCAGGGCTGTTTTTATTTTCAAAGGTGAGGGGAGGCCATTTGGCAGATATCTCTATCCTGACCCCTTATATGTTTTAACACTATATTTTTCACTCGTGCCGAACCAAGCAGCTGACAAAATGGCGGTTGCAACTTTCCTTACGGGTTGCAGACAGCCAATCAGGACTTTGCTTTTCTCCCGGATCCATGGGTACCTGCGAATTCCCCATGGGTAGATCTGTGAAGGATACTCCTACCAATATATCTATGAAAGTATTTCTTTAATTACTCCCAAACTACTTAAAAGATTGACCCCAAATCACAAAACGCACAATCTGCAGACCAAGGGCTCACTTTCTGCCAAATTTGGTGCAATTCCATTCAGTGGTTGGGGCTGTAGGAGTGTCCGAAACTTGTGAAATCCCCATAGTCATTCGATAGGAAAAATCGTTTTGGCACCCCCTTTTTCCTCAGCCCCCGATTATTAATCACCCAGAAATCTGCCCGAACTGCTGAACGAAAGTAAACCACATTTGGCAGAAAGCTAGATCTTGTTCCAAAAAGAGTGCTTTTTTGTAATTTGGTGTTAATCTGTTCAGTAATTTCAGAGGTATTTAAGGAAATAAAATATAGTAAACTAGGGCCGTGGATTGTTCGTAGATCAAGTCGCGGGTGATCCGCGGATCTGAGCAAAAAGTAAGGCCCTGATTGGCTGGCCACAACCCGAATGGAAATTTGAGGCTGCCATTTTGTTTGCTGCTTGGGCCGGATGAAAGAAATATGTAGTGGAAAAACATATAAAGGGGTCAGGAAATACATGTATCCTTACCCTATAGAACACATGGAGGTGTTCCTGAGGGACCCCTCATGAGCAAGACATTTTCCAAAATTTTGGGGGAGAACACAAGTATCTGTGGAACCCTTGTGGTGGCCAGCACTCAAACACCAAATCCCGCAGCTCATGCCCAAAGACCATGCACAGGTTGGGATAGGGTGTAAGCGAAGGGGTTGCCCACAGGTCCTGGACATAGGTTGTAATAACATATATTTGTCAGAAATTACTTTACACACTTTCACAGTTTAGTTTGTCAGTTGGTGTGTAAGTGGTTGCATATGTTGGTGAGTACCTAAATGAGGATCTATGTGGGTTATTGATTGGTTGTCTGAGTATCTGTATGGGTGCCTGAGTGTCTGAGTGGGTGGGTGGGGGTGTGACTCTGTGCATAGATGTGTAATTGGATGATTCACTGGGTGTATGGGTTCAAGAGTGTGTCTGTGAATGGCTGTTTGAGTGGGTAAGTGGGTGTATGGGTGCATTGGTGAGTGAATGAATGCCTCAGTGGTACATGTGTGAGTAACTGCATATGTGAAACCCAGTATATGTGAGTGTTGGAGTGTATAAATGACTATATGAGAGAGTAAGTGATTGTGACAGTGGCTGTATGGATCAGTGTGTGCTTGTATTAGTTATTGTATAAGAGTGTAAGTATTTGTTAGTATATGTTTGAATAAGTGAGGTGGTGTGTGTGTAACTGTATAGGTGAGCTAATGGAAGTGTGATTGATTCCTTGCATGACTGACTAGGTGTGTGAGTAACTCTATGGATGACTTGCGGTGAGTGAGTGTCTGGATAGATATGTGAGTGCATAGGATAAAGCTGTATTAATGGTTGACTGCATGTATGAGTGACTATATGGGTGGATATGTGTGTAGACCTAGGAATTAGGAATTAGTGAGTCGGTATGTACTAACTGGTATTGGTGTATATTTTAGAATGGGTTTATCAAAGGTTATATTAGGGTATGAGGAGGTGCATCAGATTATCACGTGGACAATGTCATTAGTGATGTAATTTGGGATGTCATCAGTGATGTCACTTACCATGTCATGAATGATGTAATATGTAACGTCATCAGCAGTGCATTGTGGGTGCGCGAGTTATAGTTAGCTGAACTAACTATAACGGCCACATTTCTCTGGTTTTGTACGAGTGAAATGTCCAACTAACTATAACATCCCTGAAACCTGTGTTTTTTGTAGTGAATTTCTAAGGTTTTTTAAATGCTAATTTCTAACTATAATGTCCCTGACACCTATGGTTTTTTCAGTGAATTTCAAAGGTTTTTTAAATGCTAATTTCTAACTATAACGTCCTTGAAACTTATGGTTTTTTCAGTGAATTTCAAAGTTTTTTAAATGCTAATTTCTAACTATGCCTACAAAGGTAGGACATGTGAAGAAAGAGGAAGGAAAGCGCAGAAAGAAGCAAGAGAAATGCAGAAAGGCATCAGAAGTCCAGAAAGACAAAGAAAGGTGCAGGAAGAAGCAAGAGATGTGCAGAAAGAACCAACAGAGGAGCAGAAAGTCCTCCTGTGCCCCCAAACTTTTGCTGACGGGTACTGGTGTTAACTGACTCTGACTAACCAGGCCAAGAGCCAATGCCACGCTAAAAGACACTTAGAATACAGTGAAAACACCTACATACACTAGGGAACACTAGGCATTGGGGTACCCCTGTGATTAGCATGACCTCCTTTGTATTTGCCATGTGTTAGTGCAAGGAGAGTGCATGGTGAATTCATAAGTGCTTGTGTTTTGGCGCAGTGAATAGTTAAGGACATGAAACTGGCTGGGTAATTGGAGGAGTGCATGGGTAGAGACAAAGAGATAGCTGGACAGCATCAGTAGTGCTCAGGGGATTGTAGCAGTGCATGTGTTACTGCATGGGTCATTGCATGAGTACATGGGTAGTGACTGGATGATTAGAGTACTGCAAGGAGAGTGTATGGTGAATTTATAAGTGCTTGTGTTTTGGCGCAGTGATTAGATAAGGACATGAAGCTGGCTGGGTGATTGGAGGAGTGCATGGGTAGTGACAAGGAGATGGCTGGACTGCATCAGTAGTGCTCAGGGGACTGTAGCAGTGCATGTGTTAGTGCCTGGGTCATTGCATAAGTACATGGGTACTGACTGGATGATTAGAGTACTGCAAGGAGAGTGCATGGTGAATGTATAAGTGCTTGTGTTTTGGCGCAGTGATTAGATACGTACATGGTGCTGGCTGTGTGATTGGAGGAGTGCATGGGTAGTGACAAGGAGATGGCTGGACTGCATCAGTAGTGCTCAGGGGTTTGTAGCAGTGCATGTGTAAGTACCTGGGTCTTTGCATGAGTACATGGGTAGTAACTGGATGATTAGAGTACTGCAACAAGAGTGCATGGTGAATGTATAAGTGCTCGGGTTTTGGCGGAGTTATTGGATAAGTACATGGTGCTGGCTGGGTGATTGGAAGAGTGCATGGGTAGTGACAATGAGATGACTGGACTGTATCAGCAGTGCTCCGGGGATTGTGGCACTGAATGTGTTAGTGCCTGGGTCATTGCATAAGTACATGGGTAGTGTCTGGATGATTACAGTACTGCATTGCGAATTCATAAGTGCTTGTTTTTTGGCGCAGTGATTAGATAAGGACATTGAATTGGCTGGGTTGTTGAAGGAGTGCATGGGTAGTGACACGTAGATGGCTGGAATGCATCCTTAGTGCTCAGGGGATTGAAGCAGTGCATGTATTAGAGCCTGGGCCATTGCATAAGTACATGGGTACTGACTGGATGATTAGAGAACTGCAAGGAGAGCGCATAGTGAATTTATAAGTGCTTGGGTTTTGGCGGAGTGATTTGATAAGTACATGGTATTGGCTTGGTAATTGGACGAGTGCATGGGTAGTGAAAGGGCGATGGTTGGACTGCATCAGTAGTGCTCAGGGTATTGTAGCAATGTCTGAGTTAGTGCATGGGTCAGTGCATGAGTGCTTGGGTCCTGACCTGATGATTAGAGTACTCCAAGGAGACTGCATGGTGAATTTATAAGTGCTTGGGTTGTGGCGGAGTGATTGTATAAGTATACACATGTCACATCAGGCCCGCCCACTTCCTTCACCACTGTGCAAACACGCCAACTGGCGGGTTTTAAGTTGGGGGATTAATTCCCCTTGACTCCTGAGGGTCCCTAGGGGCCAACTAGCCCCCCAGGTACCTCCAGCAAGCGCCACAGAGCTGCGTTGCAGAGAGGGGGACCAAGGCCACGCCCTTTTATCACCTCTCTGCAACACATCTCTGATGATGTAGGGTGGATCGCCACCGCCATGTGGTGGGTAGTGATCCGCCCTACATCATAATAGACCCCTTAGTGTACTATAACTTTTTATTAAACAAAGTGCAGTTCTACCTAAAATGCTGGAAAAATATATAGAAAATTATAAATATATTACTCTATGATCACTTTTATAAAGTGGTAAGGAGTAGGGACAAATAAAAAACCTAATACTCACATATATATAAGGCCCTAACCCGGAACAGAAAACAACATGGCTGCCTTTTACAATTTGTAATGACAGCCAATAGCCAATCAGACATAGCCTTGTTCCGTGATATAGCACAAACTTGCCACAGCATACCGTGGCACAATATAGTACTAAGTATTTTAACACTTATTTCTTTAACACTACTTACACTATTTACATGTAGTACTAAAATTAGCATTTACAACCCAAAATCTATGTTCCTTGCATATTAGATCTACATTTATTCACCCACTTTCATGCTACATCTCCACACTCCACTCTACAGCACTCCATGCTATTTCACTCTACGCCACTCCACTCTAGGTCACTAGACTATATGACACTACACTCTACGCTAATCTACTGTATGCTACTCTACTCTTTGCTAAGACAGTATATGCCACTTTATTCTACGACACTGCTGTGTATGCCAGTACAATGTACGCCCCTCCCCTATATGCTACTCCACTCCACTCCACTATACACTATTCCACTGTACAAAACTCCACTGTACAAAACTCCACTCTACGACACTACATTCTATGCTATTCCAATCTATGCCACAGCAGTGTACAACACTGTAGTGAATGATATTCTGCTGTGCACTACTCCACTCTACCCCACGCCAGCACACAAAACACCACTCCAATCTATGACACTCCACTGTATGGCATTATATTTACACCACTTTACTCTTCCCCTATTCAGTCTATACCACTCATTTTGAGATACTCCACTCTACCCCACTTCACTGTACGCTATTCGCCTGTACGCAGCCCCAGTTTGTGCCACCCCACTATGTGCCAATCTATGGTAACCTATCTGAAGAAACTATAACTCATTTTGTTAAGAAACTTTAGGCCACAAGTTATCATTTCTTAACATTACTATAGCTATAAGTATAACTATAACTGTTGAATTTCTATGATTTTGTGTGGGTAAAATGTAAACCTAACTATAACGTTCCTGCAACCTATGTTTTATTTATTTCTGCCTTCCATGACTTCAACGGTCCAACCAACATATTAAGAGATTGACGGATTGCTGTTGGAAAGACCACTGGTGAACAATCAACACCACCACCCTTCTGCAGACAGTCACAGCAGCAGTCACGAAAAAGCAGCTGTCACAGGGCAGTACAGAGAAGTTTCACTGCCGTCTGTATTACAAGTTGGCTTTCTGACAAGCCGCCTGCGGTGGTGAGAACGCCGGCTTTGGGTCAGCAGAATCAAAGGTATTGAGGTGCCTACTCACCCCTTTCTTGTTCTCCCCATCAGAGTGCATTGAGGATCCTTTCTCTAGGTCCCCCTTCACAGCAGCATCTACACCCCGAAGAATGCAACCCTGTCTGTGTCAAATTACAGGTCCATTTTATACCATATACACATTGACTGGACTGGCCAGGCTCAGGCGATGGGTAGGTGGTAGGTATATTTTTTCCACATGTATACGTGTACATTGGACACATGTGCAGTCGAATTATACACACAGGCATCAATAAATATGGAAAACCATTAACCACCGCCAGGAAGGACCGCTTCTGGCCCCGCGTCAATTCATAATATGGCAGTCCGAAGACCTCTGGGACTGCAGTCTTCTAGGGGCCACAGTGTTTGTGCGGCATTTGGGCGGTCTGACTGCCAAACTCATAATCAGGCCCTAAATGTGATAATTGTGACAAATAGATGTGAGTTGGAACTAGTGTACGAATCAATTCAGTCTTGCTCATGTATTAAAACATGTGTGGAAAAGTAAATTTTGCCATGTTCTGTGTCCCTACGTGTCCCCCATCTTATGTTGTATGTGCATGATTAATATGCATATGTATTCCCCCTGATCGATTAAAGACGCAATTACAGTTGTGTCCATCTCTAGTATGCCAGTTTCCAGTTCTCGTGAAAGCTACGAGTATTGAGCCTATGTAAAGCTACGTTGCCACGTTTCTCAGTGTGCACGTTATTTCATTGAAAATCCCCGTTTCTAGGCCTCAAAAGGGCCCGGACTCAGATTCAGCTCCTGTCTCCTGAACCCTCGCTGAGGAGCGATACAGCCCCCACCTGTATCCCTGACCCTTCACTTACTTCCTGCCTCACAGTGCCCGGCTCGGCCTGGCTCTGCCTGCCAGTCTGCCAAGAGTATGTTATGATTCCAGTTATCAGTCCAGCTCTCCTTCTCTGCATTCCTAAGCTACTGAATCGCATCAATAGTTTCAGTCATCATCTAGCCTTTACGTCTCCATGTAAGAGAAATACTGTATTTATGGTCATTTAATATTCCTCAACACACACTACATGTAGAACAATGCATGCACCAGTCTTAGTGTCTGTTAGCCTTTGCCCTGATAACTTTTGGATTCTATCAACATGTTCTCTAAACATCAGATACTAGATAGTGTTTAGGTACATGTCGCTCTGACTCTCCAGACTTTCGTCTCTCCTTCTAGCTCAGAAGTCATAGCCCCCAGCTTCTCCCTAGTTACACGTCATTGCCAGCTTGCGCGCACCACTAGGTTAGAGGTCCCGGCTCCTTAGGTAGCCCCCTCCATGTTTCCGCCCCATTTGTGACACATTCCGTTACGTTTACATCACATGTCTACGCCCTGTTCACGCCTCTTGTTACACCTCCTTTCTGCCTTATCTCTCGCGACTGTTACAGGCCCCACCCACTGTTACGCCTACTGTATGTACTGTAATGTATTTTGTTTAACTATATATGCTTGTGCACTGTTATTAAAAGTTGCTAGCCATCCCAGATCTTGCCCGTGCAGGTTGTCCTGTTCCTGTCCTTTATGCTGTATTAAAACCTGCAAACTCCTACTACCTCGAATCTTGACTCTTATTTATTGAGCTATCTGTTATTGTTATGTCCAGTCAAAAATAGAGGTATTATTTATTTATTTACCACATAATGGCGCCCGAATAGGGACTTGCCCTTTCCCCACGCGCCGGAGAAGCCACGCAAGCCCCCTGATCCTCTGCAGCTGTGACGGAACCATACCGTGCACGTGCAGATATTTCTGCTTCAAGTATCCCTCAGGCCCACGGAGGAGACGGAGGTTGCGGTCCAGCATCCAGACGAGGCGGTGGAGGAACGCGGCGAGTCCCGACCAGAGCCCAAGCCGAGAGTCCAAGGTCCGAGGTATCCGGAGGCCCACCCGTAACAGAAGTCCGAAGTTCGTCCGTCCGTCATCGTAGCAGTCCAGTCCAGTCCGAGGCCTTCCGTTCTTGCTGCCCGGTGAGTACCGTTGCTGGGGTAGTATCTAGACAGGGTCAATTGCATTGTCTCTGGTCCGTGGGTTTGGGGTACACAGATCCAACACGAAGTGTCCACTTAGGTGGATGCGGGTCCTGACGTGTCTCTTTATGAGACCGGTAAGTTTCGTACTGTTTCAGCAGTGCATCTCGTTTCTGTTCTAGTCCGTTCTGTTCTCGAGAAATTCATGTATTCTGTTTCCAGTATTCCAGGTAGTATTTTGTCAAAACTGTTATTTTAAATGTCATTCATGTATTTCAATGTCGTGGTATGAAAGTGGTGTAATTATCGTGTTCATTGTGTATTGTATTGTGTCTAGACTACAGTTCAGTCATGCCTTTGTTTTCCAAATTACGTCAGTTAAAAACTAGAAAAGGTCTGTTAGAAGAAGCAGTTCCTGTCCCGCCTAGGGACAGTCCAGGTCATTTTATGTATCAGAAGCATGGCATAAGTGCCATATTGTATCTAGATTTGTGGGTGGAGTACACCAAACAGTTAGAAGAAAAGTACAGATGGCCCGTATCGGGTACATGGGATGCCGAGTGCATCATGCGAGTAGAAGAAGTATTATGGAAAAAGAAAGCCAGACAGTCACAGAAAGATGCCATCGAGTTATGGCGCAAAGAATCTCATAAAAGAACCGAAAAAGAAATCAGAAAGTCAGAATTAAGTAGAGAATCCTTAGAAAAAGCCCAAGAAAAGGAATTAATCGAAATAGGTGAACGAGTTAAAACCGAACAGTCAGACAGACAGAGGAATGCCCTTATTAAGGGTATGTATCCTCTTCTTGCCGAGGGCTTGCCAAAAGCAACCCCGGAGGCATCCAGTAATTTTCCGCCACCTTTAGTTCCGACCAACCTGCGTCACAAACCGACCGCAGCTGATATTTTTCTCTCGTCCTACTTGGACGACACAGTCCCAGAATATGCAAATCCTGTTCCGCCAGCTCCTGTAAATAATGTAAATCCTGCTCCTCCAGTCACCGGTGTTTTAAATAGAGGGGTTAGACCCATGTAGTCAATGGGACCTGGGTAATTTGATTAAGGTATATGAGAGGGTCCCAGACCAAGAGCATAGAAAAATTTATTATCAATCACACAAATATTTAATTAGAATCCAAAACAAATGAAGGTGCTAAGTGTTTTTATTGTCACTGCACCATAGAGCATTCAATGTTCGAAGAATCACAGGTATAGTACACAAAGTTTGGTGCGCCCACAGGGGGGGAGAGGGGGTGAGTGAAGGAGGGGATATGCTTCAATTAGTTACACATCACTAGTCAAAGGTTCTAAAGGCATAAATTCAACATTTAAAACATGATTGTCATAGATCCATAAAAGTGAGGTCAAAAAACAACACACATGTCCAACAGACCAATTTACATGAAAAAGAGACTCCCGTAATGATTATTATTATCAAGAATAGGGTGGGGAGTTCTTGATTGTAGATGGTGGTCTACGTTTCGACCCAAAGGTGTAGGAGTGTAGATCCTTACTCGCGGGTCTTCATCAGGACGTGAGGGTGGGGGGGTGGGTATTGTGGGGCTTGTTCCTAGGCACAAAATTAAAAACACTAGATTACTTGAAACGGTCTCAGGAGAGTACCGACATAGTCATTCACCATAACACCCAGGTGGGTATTTTTTAAAAAAAGAAGAAGAACAGAAGGTTTTAGGGAGGTTAACTTATACTGAGGAGAACTATGGAGAACCCAATTTGGAAAATTTGGGTTACCTGGCGAGGCAGGTAGAGAAAAACGGTCTGCCCGTTATCGCGGGGCGTTAGCCGTGTTCAAGCGGTCCTGTTTTTCAGTGCGGTGTGGCCTGGAAAACATCATGGAGAGACTGGCATGAAAATTAAGAATAAAAATGATAATAACTGCCATTGAAATTAAATAAACGGGCGCCAAACAATGGGCGAAGTGGTCTAGAGCGTCAAACAGGGGAGACATACCTTATTAAATAGACCCAGAGGTGTGGATCATGCCACAATGACTGGCGTAATTTTAAAACAATTCACTTTTCGGTCGTGCCATATCTGAAAAGACATCGAAGTTGAAAGTGGGGTTTAATTATCTGAGCGGGTGGAATCTCACTGGGGGGCACATTATTATTATAGGCACTCACCCGAATTAGAAACTTTACACGGTAGGCTATTGTACTGGCGTCTTGGCGCGTCTTCTAGTTAAGGATAAATCTCCGTGTCGCTGCGCTCATTGGGATTAATCAGGCGCACTCGGCAATTGTCTGTAAAACACCAAGTGTGGGTGTTTTAAATAAACGCAAGAATCGGATTTAAAGAAAACGGGTTGGGACAATTGCTACTGTAAAGAACTCACCCGAGGTAAACGGGACAAAGCCTAAGAGCCGGCGTCTCTCCACATCTGGCGGCAAACTAGGAAGTGCTGCCTAGGTGACCAGGATAGCTTTCTAAACTCGTAGAAGAAAGACTGACGCGTTGCTAGGAGACCAGAGTAGCGTGAGGTGGTTGGAGAAAAGACTCCCATATTGGTTTGCCATCAACAAAACGTCTAAAAAAACAGGATTATTTACAGAAAAAAGCTGCTAGGTCATCATGATTTTTTATATACCACGGTCAGACAGCACACGCATGATTGCCAGGTTTTTATCAGTGATATCAACCAATGGGAAAAAGGGGGGAGACGCGGACCTGCCAAGCATGGCGGTCAGGCGTGTAATATTCTGAAGAGAGAGGAATAATCAAGAGAGCAAACTTACAAAATATTTGGTCCAACACAATTACATCAGCAAAAAATCTGAACAGAACAGGGCTATTTACAGAAAAAGGCTTACTAGATCATAATGTTTTTTTTATATACATCACGGGCAGACAGCGCACGCATGATTGCCAGATTATTATCAGTCCTACCAACCATTTTAAAAGAAAGGAGTCGCGGACCTGCCAAGCATGGCGGTCAGGCGAGTAATGTTAGAGCATTCTTATAAAATAGTATGTCCAGCATGCACATTATTGAATATACGAGAGAGGGTAGTCGCGGACCTGCCAAGCATGGCGGTCAAGCGTACCTCAAGATAGTGATACATCCATATTAGCAAAGTTGTATTAACAATGTGCCATTATAGAAGTCCATTGACTTTCTGGACTTAACAATCTTTGTGGACAATGAGACCCTTCAAACAACTCTCTTCAGGAAACCGACGGAGAGAAATTCACTACTTTTGTACTCCAGCCACCACCCTAGGGGCCTTCGTGATAACCTCCCTTTTGGTCAGTTTTTGAGGATCCGCCGTAACTGTAGCAGGAAGGATGACTACATGGACCAATCAACAATACTAATGGGCAGACTACTAGAACGTGGATATCCAAGGCGTTTGGTCAAGAAAGCCATGAAAAGAGCATGGTTCAATCCCAGGGAAACCTTACTACAACCAGGAGAGAAACCAAACAATAAGGAGGAACGCATCATCTGTGTAACAACCTTCTCCACTCAAAGTAATCTGGTGAAGAAAACCATCAACAAATACTGGAATCTGATTTCTGAGGACCTCAACATCGAGTGCCCGCCCCTTCACGCCTTCAAAAAGGCAAGGAACATTCGAGATCACGTGGTACGCTCTTTCCTCATGACCCCTGAGGCACCAACAATTGCCACGTTGTGGAATCTTCCGCCAATTGTAGGACACTATCGCTGTGGATCTTGCAAAGCTTGTCCAAATACGATTCAGACGAAGATCTTCAGCCATAAGCAACATCAAGTCCCTCTTAAATCTCATACGAACTGTAACTCCACCAATGTGGTATATTGTATAATATGCCCCTGTGACTTGATATACGTGGGACAGACGCAACAACGAGCCAAAGTACGCTTCCTGCAACATTGCAGTCGCGTCAGATGTAAGGTCGCAGGTGCCCCTATGGTTGACCACTGCAATTCAAACAATCACCCCCCTGAGAGCCTCAAGTGGACTATTCTGGAACAGGTTAAACTGGGCACGAGGGGCGGTAGTGTAGAACCGGTCCTTAATGTAAGGGAGATAAAATGGATCCGATTTTTTGATTCTGTCACCTTGGGCCTGAATGAATCTGAGAGTAGCTTTGCACAAATGGCAATACTGTGATTTCTGATCAATATAATGATAGATGACTAATACAATACCTGAATCCCCCCCTTTCATGCTTTGAGTTTTCTGAGTGGATACGATGCTCTATGAACGGTTGACCACCATGTTTGGCAGGTCCTTAATAAGCAGAGTACCACCCACAAGGGTTGACTATAATGGCACATTGTTAATACAACTTTGCTAATATGGATGTATCACTATCTTGAGGTACGCTTGACCGCCATGCTTGGCAGGTCCGCGACTACCCTCTCTCGTATATTCAATAATGTGCATGCTGGACATACTATTTTATAAGAATGCTCTAACATTACTCGCCTGACCGCCATGCTTGGCAGGTCCGCGACTCCTTTCTTTTAAAATGGTTGGTAGGACTGATAATAATCTGGCAATCATGCGTGCGCTGTCTGCCCGTGATGTATATAAAAAAACCATTATGATCTAGTAAGCCTTTTTCTGTAAATAGCCCTGTTCTGTTCAGATTTTTTGCTGATGTAATTGTGTTGGACCAAATATTTTGTAAGTTTGCTCTCTTGATTATTCCTCTCTCTTCAGAATATTACACGCCTGACCGCCATGCTTGGCAGGTCCGCGTCTCCCCCCTTTTTCCCATTGGTTGATATCACTGATAAAAACCTGGCAATCATGCGTGTGCTGTCTGACCGTGGTATATAAAAAATCATGATGACCTAGCAGCTTTTTTCTGTAAATAATCCTGTTTTTTTAGACGTTTTGTTGATGGCAAACCAATATGGGAGTCTTTTCTCCAACCACCTCACGCTACTCTGGTCTCCTAGCAACGCGTCAGTCTTTCTTCTACGAGTTTAGAAAGCTATCCTGGTCACCTAGGCAGCACTTCCTAGTTTGCCGCCAGATGTGGAGAGACGCCGGCTCTTAGGCTTTGTCCCGTTTACCTCGGGTGAGTTCTTTACAGTAGCATTGTACCAACCCGTTTTCTTTAAATCCGATTCTTGCGTTTATTTAAAACACCCACACTTGGTGTTTTACAGACAATTGCCGAGTGCGCCTGATTAATCCCAATGAGCGCAGCGACACGGAGATTTATCCTTAACTAGAAGACGCGCCAAGACGCCAGTACAATAGCCTACGGTGTAAAGTTTCTAATTCGGGTGAGTGCCTATAATAATAATGTGCCCCCCAGTGAGATTCCACCCGCTCAGATAATTAAACCCCACTTTCAACTTCGATGTCTTTTCAGATATGGCACGACCGAAAAGTGAATTGTTTTAAAATTACGCCAGTCATTGTGGCATGATCCACACCTCTGGGTCTATTTAATAAGGTATGTCTCCCCTGTTTGACGCTCTAGACCACTTCGCCCATTGTTTGGCGCCCGTTTATTTAATTTCAATGGCAGTTATTATCATTTTTATTCTTAATTTTCATGCCAGTCTCTCCATGATGTTTTCCAGGCCACACCGCACTGAAAAACAGGACCGCTTGAACACGGCTAACGCCCCGCGATAACGGGCAGACCGTTTTTCTCTACCTGCCTCGCCAGGTAACCCAAATTTTCCAAATTGGGTTCTCCATAGTTCTCCTCAGTATAAGTTAACCTCCCTAAAACCTTCTGTTCTTCTTCTTTTTTTAAAAAATACCCACCTGGGTGTTATGGTGAATGACTATGTCGGTACTCTCCTGAGACCGTTTCAAGTAATCTAGTGTTTTTAATTTTGTGCCTAGGAACAAGCCCCACAATACCCACCCCCCCACCCTCACGTCCTGATGAAGACCCGCGAGTAAGGATCTACACTCCTACACCTTTGGGTCGAAACGTAGACCACCATCTACAATCAAGAACTCCCCACCCTATTCTTGATAATAATAATCATTACGGGAGTCTCTTTTTCATGTAAATTGGTCTGTTGGACATGTGTGTTGTTTTTTGACCTCACTTTTATGGATCTATGACAATCATGTTTTAAATGTTGAATTTATGCCTTTAGAACCTTTGACTAGTGATGTGTAACTAATTGAAGCATATCCCCTCCTTCACTCACCCCCTCTCCCCCCCTGTGGGCGCACCAAACTTTGTGTACTATACCTGTGATTCTTCGAACATTGAATGCTCTATGGTGCAGTGACAATAAAAACACTTAGCACCTTCATTTGTTTTGGATTCTAATTAAATATTTGTGTGATTGATAATAAATTTTTCTATGCTCTTGGTCTGGGACCCTCCAGTCACCGGGGCACCTGTTACAGCACCTGTTACGGTACCCCCGGTCCAGCCTACATTACAAGTACCCGCTACACTGGTCACTCTGCCAGCACGAAGAGTATCAGTCGACGATTCCAGTTTAGGGGCCGCGGGAGGAGGTCTTCCGGGAACCCCGCCGCCACACAAACGTGTAACGTCAGTCGAGTTACATGAACGTGCGTTACAGCGCACGCCCAAACATCAGTCTGTTGCAGATATCAGACGAGCTCTTACCGAATGCCGTTATGATCCGGTCCCAGGTGATGATAGTATGGTTATATATTCATTACGTGTAAGACGGGTGACCGAGTATTTGGACACCCTACCGAATATGAAAGAACATCTAGACAGAATGTATCGTTTCATTCGTACAGGACAAGATCCAGAAAGTATTGGTGAAGTCATGTCTCTCAGGAAATCTGAGATCCAGTTCATGTTATTAAAGTTTCTGATCAATTGTTTAATTAGGGAACAAGATTCCCCGACTAAAGATCCGAACGAAATGAAAATTCTGACAAAGTGGAGTGATAATATAGCCGAGGGTAAGCACAAGACACTCAATAGTATAGAGAGTATGTACAAGAAAATACGTAAAGAAATAATAAGGTTACACGAACAACGCAAAGAAGCACAAGTAAGCGAGAAAGAAAATGACTCTTCTACTGAAGAGGTAGACGACGAGAATACCGCCAGAATAGCGTATGTAGGTAAATCTAGACTTCCAGACCGACACAAGAAAGTCTTTCATCTTCCAGCACCAGAACAAGGTTCTCTAGAACAAGTATTTCAAGCTACCGATCAAATTCTGAAATCACGAATCGGTTATAGTGAATTAAGTACTATGCATGAACAAGAACTAGCCCGATCAGCAGTCCGATGGATTACTGATTCTACCACTTTTCCAGACGAAATAGTGGCACAAATGTTTCTGAAACTGCCCCCAGCCGAGCAGCGACTGGTGGGTATGTATATGATCCAGCACCTCATTACGCTGTATGAGGGTCAACATTCTGATCCAGGTCCGTTACATGATGTCCTGAACGAGTTACTCCAGTATAGATGGAAAGGTTTAGGTACAGATTTAATTAGTGTCATTCTAGAACAGCGCCACAAATATAGAACGTTTTTAAATCCGCATTTTGTTCATGTCTCACCTCCAGAAAGTAAACCGTTTTACATAGATAGACAGCATCCGTTACGAGAAGTACACCCAGTTAGGACAACGGGTGGTGAAATGCAACGAGTATTTGTTTACACCCCAGTTACAAAGATGGAACTCTTAGAGATGAAGAAATTAATTCCCTGTCACGACAAAGATCCAGCAGGGTTCCACCGAGAATTAAAAGACATGCTCCGTATGGGAGAATACACGTATCCAGATATTATTAAAATGTTAAAAGTCCTGTTGCCTGCGGGCATATATGAAAAACTCAAGGAAAAGGATTGGGAGGTGGGAGAGAAAAAGATCGATTGGACAGCTCTAGAAGCTGAAGATAAGATACGAGTACCAGGTACCGGTCTTGGAGACAAATGTAAAGAATTACCAGAATTATTAATACAAGTTTTACCTAGATTATTAGCCACTAAAAAGGAAGACTGGGATGCAATCTCAGCCTGTAAACAGAAACAAGACGAAGACACTAGTGATTTTTATTCCAGATTTGAGAAATGTTTTATAATAAACAGTGGTTTGAAGACGAGTAGCGAGTCATACCCTCATCTTTTTGTTACTAAATTAGTCGAGAATTCAAGTCCACAAGTTAAAAATCGAGTTTTGAAAGTCGAAAGTACTTGGCAAGCTAGTACCCCGTCCCAAATGCTCCAGATGCTCCAGTATCACCAGAACAGAATCAGAGAAGAGCAAGAACACGAGAGAAGACGTATGAAAGACACGAAAATGAAAGTACTAGTTGCACAATCTGTTCCTCAAGACAGTCAGAAGAGGGGTCCGAATCAAGTCAGTCATCCTGCAGCTCCCGTTAAAGGGACATGCAATTATTGTAAACAGCCAGGTCATTTTATAAACGAGTGTGCAGTTCTGAAACACAACATAGCCACTGGTAAAACTAAAGAAAGACCACGTCCGCCTAGACAAGAACAAGTTTCACAGACTTCTCAGCCACAGAATGCACAACAGACAGTTCCAGCACCGCAGCCTATCGCTGCAACACAGCATGTTACACAGCAGATGTACCAGTATGCACAGACAGAGTATCCAGAGTATCAAGCGTATTCATGAAACAGCCTAGAGAGGGAGGTAGGCTTGCCTCTCATCGAGATTCCTGTAGATCAAGAAGGTCCCTATGTTCACAGTCAAGTATTGGGGAAAGACAGAAAGTTTTTGATTGATACAGGGGCAAGTAGGACTACCATTAGTCACGACGAGGTTCCAGGGGCTCCGCTCTCAGGCTCTAGAAATGTTTCCCTTGGATTTTCAGGAAAGCCAATTGTTAACGAGATATCAAAGCCAGTTACTCTAGAAGTAGGTCCATTGTCCCGAACTACTGATCTATTGCTTACGAAGTCATGTCCAGAAAATTTGTTAGGCATTAAGACACTGAAAGAATTAGGTGCAGTTATTTGCTGTTCCCCAGAGGGGATACGTTTGTTTTTACGTGACTTCAAGGGTCACTATGTTTTGCGTGATTTTGATCCAAGATTGTCTAATGTTCCGCAGCATCTATGGGCGCAAGGTCCAACTGATGTTGGTTTTATGCAAATCACACCCCATCGTGTGACTCTCAAGCAAGGTATAGTCTTGCCACGAATCAGACAGTACAGATTGCCACCTGAGGCTGTAGCAGCCTTATCCAAAATTATTGACGAGCTCATTGCTCAAGGAGTAGTTGTAGAAACTGACTCCAATGTATGTAATTCTCCTATCATTCCAGTCATGAAACGTACTGATCCAAATGCACCCCCAGTATATCGATTAGTGATTGATCTTCGAGAACTCAATAAATGTATCATTCCCCAGTATCCAGTTGTTCCAGATATCTCATCCCTATTGACAGCCATTGATTCTGAGGCTACATTTTTCACAGTCATAGACCTCAAAAACGCATTTTTCAGTGTCCCCATTCATCCAGACAGCCAGTACCTTTTCGGTTTTTGTTTAAATGGAAGGAGCTATAAATTCACACGAGCTCCTCAAGGTTTCACAGAAAGTCCTAGCATTTACAGTCAAGCACTTAAGAGACAACTAGACAACATTCACATGCCAACTGACACTGCCCTGCTCCAGTATGTCGATGATCTACTGATCACAGCCCGTTCTGAACATGCTTGCGAGCGAGCATCGCTTACAGTCCTGTATTTCCTAGCCGAGATGGGGCACAAGGTGTCTCCTTCAAAGCTTCAATTCTGTGTCCAGCAAGTGATCTACTTAGGCCACTTACTGTCCAAGTGGGGTAGGCAGTTGACACCTGACCGTATCCAGTTAATAGCGAGTCTTCCACAGCCCAAGACACAGAAGGAGGTACGTGCTTTTATCGGCCTTACTTCTTATTGCAGACAATGGATTCCTCAGTATGCATTTCTAGTCAAGCCACTGATACAGTTAACGACACAGGAGGCAGCCGTATCGACTGTCCTCCCTTGGACATCTGAACATACACTTAGTTTCAATGAGTTAAAGAAAGTCTTATGCCAAGCTCCTGTCCTAGCTACACCGAACTACAATAAGCCTTTTACACTTTTTGTCACAGAACGTGATGGTACAGCATTATCTGTTCTCACACAAGATCAAGCCGGACAATACAAGCCCTGTGCTTATTTTTCGAGCACACTAGATCCAGTAGCCCAGGCTCTGCCTGCGTGCCTCAAGTCAGTTGCAGCCACAGCACTAGCTATCAGACAAAGTGATTCCATAGTATTAGGACATTCCTTGACAGTACAAGTTCCACACTCCGTGGAAGTTCTTTTAAACCGAACACAGACTCAGCACTTGACAATTGCACGTTTAACAGGTTATGAACTGACACTGTTCCAGCCACACATAGAAATCAGACGCTGCAACGTTCTAAATCCTGCTACACTGTTACCGTCAGTTACTTCAAATCCTGTCACACATGATTGTGTGGAAGTTGTTAACACTATGACTAAACCAAGACAAGACCTGACAGATATTCCATTACCAGACCCCGACCTGACACTTTATGTGGATGGTTAATGTATGAGAACAAGTACAGGAGAACTAGTAGCCGCGTATGCAGTAACTACTGACACTGAAGTTATTGAAACACACCGTATTGACACCCTGTCTGCTCAAGCAGCAGAGCTAGTTGCTCTGACTCAAGCCTGCATACACGCCAAGAACCTGAAAGTTAATATTTACACAGATTCACGCTACGCATTCGGAGTTGTACACGACTTTGGAGTGCTCTGGCAGGAGAGAGGTTTCATGACTTCTCATGGAACCAAGATTCAGCATGGTCTCCTCATTCAAGCTCTGTTAGATGCAATACATTTACCGACATCTATCGCTATCATGAAGTGCAAGGCACATACGAAAGTTACTGACATTATTTCCCAAGGTAATGATCTAGCAGATCGAACAGCCAAGCTTACAGCACAGACACCAGACATACCAGTTAACAAGACACCGACATCCACTCTCGAACAGACTACTTGTATGACAGTTAAGGACCCTACTCAAGATGTCATAGATATCCAGTCACATGCTACTCCTGAAGAAATTAAGAAATGGTCCGAACAAGGAGGGGTCCAGACAGATCAGGGATGGGTGACGAAGGGAAAAGCCACATGGTTTCTCCCCGACTCAATGGTTCAAGTCATTATCAATACCGCACATAGTCCTGCACACTTAGGAGAAAAAGCCATGTTAGACAGTATCCAGAACATTTGGTTTAACAAGCATTTACGAGCTGCAGCCAAGCAGAAAGTCCGTACTTGTATGATATGTTGTCAATTCAATCCAGGTAAAAGTGTCCCGGTGGAACAAGGTGGATTCCAGCCCCCTGACCACCCTTTTGAAGTCCTCCAGATGGATTATATTCAGATGGAGCGATGTCGAGGTTTCAAGTATGTCCTTGTAGTTGTATGCGCTTTGTCCAGGTGGACAGAAGCATATCCAGTCCCAGATTACACAGCCGCGACCACTGCCAAGCAGTTGGTTCGTGAATATTTCCCCCGTTATGGACTCCCAAGGGTCGTATATTCTGATAACGGCCAGCCCTTCTCATCTGAATTAATGAAGCACGTTTCCCTGTTGTTAGGGTACCAGTGGAATTTCCATTGTGTACGCCATCCAGAAGCAGCCGGTCTCGTAGAGAGACATAATCAAACCTTGAAAATCCGCATTGCCAAAATCTGTAAAGAGAAAGGTGTAGACTGGTTAGTTGCTCTGCCAGTCGCTTTGTTTTATATGCGCATGGTCGCACACTCCAGATCAGGTCTGTCCCCTTATGAGGTCGTATTCGGCCGCCCCCCGAATATGTGGGGTACACCTAGACCCCGAAGTATTACCGATGTTTCCAGTAATATGCTGACAGATTACCTAGCTTCCTTGATGTCTGCCCTACACTCTTGTCGTTCACAGGTTGCCGCCGCATTTCCAGATAATACTGAGGTGAAACCGCATGAAATCGTTCCAGGAAGCTTGGTTCTCGTCCGGAATTTTGATCGTTCAAGTCCGCTGGAGCCTCGCTGGAAGGAGCCGAAGTTAGTCCTTCTAACCACCCGTACTGCCGTCAAGTTGGAAGGCAGGAAGGGGTGGGTGCACCTGTCACACGTCAAGAAATTTCACGGACTGAGACCTAAACAGCTCAAAGACACTTCTACAGACACTTTTAAGTCCGAACATTTGCCTATTATCAAGGACTGTCCCGCAATTGACTTTGCCTCAAATCCTCCCCTGTTAGAGAAAACTCCGCAGCAGGAGTATAAAAGTAAGCTACGGTCTAGTAAAATAAGTCAGCCAGTTTAATTGTCTAAGTCCTCCCCTAGGTGAAACGGTTAGACAGGTATCTGACATGTATGAGATAGACCCCCATAGTGAGAGAGTTAGTCAAAACTCTATCCGATGTATCGTTTTTCTAAGTTTTATATTGTTTTTGAGTTTAATGCTTACCTGTACAAGTTATGCATTTCATTTATGTTTTCCAATTTCTCATGTAAATAAGTTTTCTAATGCTACAGTAGAGCACACATTTAGTGATCTGCCTCCTCACGAACTATCCTATCATCTTGCTATGCGCAACAATACCTTTATCCGTATGTTGCATTATTCACACCAGACCAGCAATGCCACTAATTGTTGGGTGTGTGGTCGACTCCCCCCTTTTCAGACACCGAAGGGAGTTCTGCCACTCTTTCCTTATCCGTTTTCACATAATGGTTCATGTGGAGCATGGTCCACGTTAACGTCATCCTCAACTGATATGTCCTTTCTGAACAGTACGTGTTTTCCAGACAAGCAAGGTCTTCCCCACAGAACAGGGTTAGATCTAGAAAATGAAGTTTATAATTTGGGTAATTATTCTTCGAATTTCATGGTCCTGAATGTTCAGTCTGATCCTACTCCAGACTTACCTGCTATTTCAGTATTACCAGTCAAAGGCGAATTATGTGTCAGAAATAATGGTTTCGTACATGTAGGACATAGTGATTGTACTACTATTGTCAAGTATAGTGACAGTGGGAAATCTATTTTTAAAGCTTCACGTCATTCTTATTTTGTTTGTGGTCAGACCGCATATGTTCGTCTGCCCCTCAATTGGGAGGGAACCTGTTACATTGCCTTCCTACTGCCACCAGTTTTCCTAGCCCCATCTGATTATCACAGAAACACACATCTAGTACACATTAGACATAGAAGGGAGATCGAGTCCCCGATTGTCGACCAAACTGAAACTGCTCTAGAACAGTATACAGATTTCAATAGAGGATTCTTTTTCTTTATAGGACCTATCCAGAATAGTAAGTTAATCCGTAGGTTAACAAGAACTCTTGAGGCAGTAGTGAATGAGACTGCCTCTGCCCTAGGTAACTTAACCGAAGAGCAATCTGCTATGAGATTTGTCGTGCTCCAAAATCGTCTCGTTCTTGACGTCATACTGGCCGATAGAGGAGGAGCATGTAGAGTCATCGGATCTAGTTGCTGCATTTTCATTCCAAATAACGCGCCGTCTGTTTATTCAGCTATAACCAGACTTCATAAAATTGCCCATCAGTTACACCAGGATCCAGGCACCTGGACATGGTCCGGTTGGTTTTGGAGTATTATTTCTGCCTGGGGATGGAAAATATTGTCACTTCTAGGTATTGCAGTAGCGATCATATTCAGTTGCTGCCTCTGTATACAATGTGGCCCTGCGATTTGCGGCATTTGTGCTACCTCTTGTATTCCTAGTCCCAAGTCCCGTCCTAGATCCCGTTCCAAGAAATTTCGAGACGAGCAAATGATACTGTATGAAATGATAGATGGTATCATGAATATTGATGTTTCTTGATGGAAACGCAGTGACAAGGAGGGAATGTGGAAAAGTAAATTTTGCCATGTTCTGTGTCCCTACGTGTCCCCCATCTTATGTTGTATGTGCATGATTAATATGCATATGTATTCCCCCTGATCGATTAAAGACGCAATTACAGTTGTGTCCATCTCTAGTATGCCAGTTTCCAGTTCTCGTGAAAGCTACGAGTATTGAGCCTATGTAAAGCTACGTTGCCACGTTTCTCAGTGTGCACGTTATTTCATTGAAAATCCCCGTTTCTAGGCCTCAAAAGGGCCCGGACTCAGATTCAGCTCCTGTCTCCTGAACCCTCGCTGAGGAGCGATACAGCCCCCACCTGTATCCCTGACCCTTCACTTACTTCCTGCCTCACAGTGCCCGGCTCGGCCTGGCTCTGCCTGCCAGTCTGCCAAGAGTATGTTATGATTCCAGTTATCAGTCCAGCTCTCCTTCTCTGCATTCCTAAGCTACTGAATCGCATCAATAGTTTCAGTCATCGTCTAGCCTTTACGTCTCCATGTAAGAGAAATACTGTATTTATGGTCATTTAATATTCCTCAACACACACTACATGTAGAACAATGCATGCACCAGTCTTAGTGTCTGTTAGCCTTTGCCCTGATAACTTTTGGATTCTATCAACATGTTCTCTAAACATCAGATACTAGATAGTGTTTAGGTACATGTCGCTCTGACTCTCCAGACTTTCATCTCTCCTTCTAGCTCAGAAGTCATAGCCCCCAGCTTCTCCCTAGTTACACGTCATTGCCAGCTTGCGCGCACCACTAGGTTAGAGGTCCCGGCTCCTTAGGTAGCCCCCTCCATGTTTCCGCCCCATTTGTGACATATTCCGTTACGTTTACATCACATGTCTATGTATACGCCCTGTTCACGCCTCTTGTTACACCTCCTTTCTGCCTTATCTCTCGCGACTGTTACAGGCCCCACCCACTGTTACGCCTACTGTATGTACTGTAATGTATTTTGTTTAACTATATATGCTTGTGCACTGTTATTAAAAGTTGCTAGCCATCCCAGATCTTGCCCGTGCAGGTTGTCCTGTTCCTGTCCTTTATGCTGTATTAAAACCTGCAAACTCCTACTACCTCGAATCTTGACTCTTATTTATTGAGCTATCTGTTATTGTTATGTCCAGTCAAAAATAGAGGTATTATTTATTTATTTACCACACATGGCAAAGGACAAACACCTATAAAACATGGGGAGAAGGAGGAAAAAGATCCCCCTCCGGATAAAGTGTACAACCAAGAATCCAAAGTATTGGGTTCCAAAACCTAGCTCATGTCGCGGTAACTGACCAAATTGATCAGTGATACCTGCCAAGAAAGAAAAATTTATTTTTAGTGCCCCCTCACTCACCAGGGTTGCCCCACGGTGACATGCTTCATCAATGGGGCCCTCCCAATTCTCTACGAAAAGGGGCGTGCTGCGACTCACGAACTATGCAGGAGCACTTCAAAGTGAGAGACTATGTGTAGTGCAAGGTGGTGGAGTGGGTGTGGGTATATTAAAAATACCGTGTTTAGTGGGCCTCAATAAATGTATTTTGCTCCTAGACAGGTATATTAAAAATGGGGTGAGTATCACTGCTAACCAACCTGTAATGGGGACTGGTTCAGTGAGAAGGTCAACATGTTTCATGCTACCCCTAGCATTTCGTCAAGGACAAACACCTACTTAACACTGTACAAAGTTACAAATAGGAGAAATTAGTACTTATTTTCTCACAGATACCATTCTAGACTCCCCTAATGGCTTAGGGGAGGGAGCATGGCTGCCTGCTTCCTCTTCCTGGAGTTGGAGCAGGAGCAGAGACGCGGGACCCAGCCTCAATGTAAGTTTATCCATTTCCCCCTGCGCTCCTCCCTCGTGATACCCCCCGCAACACCCCTGCTGCACCCGCAAGCCCTCACTCCCACCCGTGAGCCATGCGGGCCGCCACTGAGTGTAATATGGAATTTAGTATTGTTGGGGTAGGCAAAGGGCATTCTTCCCACTCACCCTTCACCTTTCTTGAGACATGTACCTTTCCAAACCCAATAATGGCATTATTACATGCTGCACATCTGTAGGTATAAAAAAAATCTATACGTGATTGCATGAATGAAGTGCCTGACTGATTTGATGCAGCTGTTATATAGATGATGTGACTTTACATACCTGACTAATTCTGAATACAAATTCCATATTTTTGTTTTTTATCAAGTTTTGTGAGCGTGGCAAGTTGTGAATTAGATAACCTCAGTTTCCCAAGATTGTGATGTTTCAAGCTGAAGTGCAGGGGTAAAATAAACATTCAAATGAAGAATAAAACAGTTCAACAGTGAAAATCACATATCTTTTGTGCTTGACATGACAAGGACAGAAACATGCCCAGGGTCGACTGAGTGACAAGTAATCTCTGTTTGTCCCCTGCACTTCTGAACAAATGACTTTGAGTGGGAGTGAAGGATATCATTAGCCACTTGCTTCTAACCGTTCGAGAGGTTCAGGAGGCTCATGCATCCAGTGAATGTGATGCAGAATAATTTACCCTTTTGATCAATGCTTGTTTCTCTCCACGGCCACTATTTCTGCCTCTGTATAATAAAAACATGATCATTATGGGATGAGGAAGGCCGACCACTTGCCCTCATCAAGCCTTCAAAGAGGCTCTTGTGCCAGCTTCGAACCTTTCCTGGACTCACTGCCTCACAATCCCTGGTACTGTGACTGTGTCTTCTGATTTGCAAGCACCACCACCACCTCCTGGTTAGCAGTAGTCCTTGTTCCAGCCTCGACAACAACCTCTACAGAACTATAAACAGACCCATTTGTCTATGGACTTGACAGAGAAAAGCAATTCTACATCTGCTTTCCAAGCTTGTTTAGCTCAGTTCCAGTCACTGAATTAGCAGGGAATTAATACAAAAAATAAATGCAGAGAACCAAAATGAACACAAGAAAGTAAGCTTTCTCTAAATGAAAAGCACAAGGTCAATTATCAGGATCTGCTTCATGCACTTGACCTCAAAGGAAGCTACTGGGTTGTTCTTAGATATCAGCACTCCACATTGATGTACCATCATGCTCACTAGATTTTCAGAAAAATAACTGAACTCACACAAGAAAGCAACATTTGTATACCTGCAGTTTTAGTCCATAAGGATTTGTGGGTCACTTTTGACAAAAACAAGAAAAACAGAGAGTATCACAAGCTTTTGAAAAATCTCAAAAAAAAAGTCCACATTTGTAAAGCGCACAATCACCCGTAAGGGTCTCTAGGCGCTGGGGGGCCGTCGGGAAGATTAAGCGAGCTATTGCCCAGAGTCACATGGTGCTGGGCTAACCTGCCGCCGGAGCCGGGGATCGAACCGTGGTCCCCAGATTCCAGCGTCAGTCGCCCTGGCCGCGGCGCCACACCTCTCCCTCAAAAGACAGGAACTAATCAATACAATAACAGTGTCAAAGTAGGTATGCAAGAGAAAGGTAACAGTGTATAAACCAAGTGGCATTAGTAGTCTAGGCTCATTATTTGATCTAAGGAAATACCACTTCACCATGCTCAAAGAGCTCAAAGGTCCTTTACATTTTCAAGTGTGACTCAGCTCCCAATGTCTGGTTGGTATTCATGTAAAAAATTATTAAAAAACATAATTCTGCAGCTAAAGCACAAGGGCTTTTCAGTAACCTTGCCACAGAGGTACAGCCAGAAACAGATTGATTAATATTCAAGTTTGTATACTCAAGTGCAACAAATAGGTCTGCAGGTGTTCCCTCAAAACTCTATGCGGTGTCACTACTTCTTGATGAATAGGACACTTCACTTTCTGCAACAGGGCGATATCACAAGGGCTCTGTGCAGAGCTGGGCGCCTTTCATTTTTTTTTGTCGGGGAATTGCCTAAACTGCAAACAGAGAGCTCAGAATTTCTCTGAGTTAATGCATGAACTATAAGGTGAACAAGCAGTAATCATTGAGCAGAGACTGCGTCCGACTTGTTCTGCCTAAAGTTCATGCATTAACTTGTAGACATTCGGAGTTATATGCCTGAACTTTAAACACCTGACAAGCAGACGTGGCCAGCTCAGGTAAGAGCAGTGAGGCGGGGCGGGGCAGGGTAGTGGGGTAGTCAACAGGAATAGGTCAAATAAAAAAATAAAACCACATACCTTGCTTTCGCCATTATAATTATGAAACGCTTTGTGGCTTTTGGTTGATTCTGTTTAAAGTTGTTCATTTACAATCAACAATCATATGTGTATCAGTGAACATTCATTTGTACGACCGTTTTACAAATTGGGGAGGTCAATATTCATTGTGATAAGGGTTTATTTACAGTAAGATCATTTTATTGTAATTATGTAAAAGTTTCTGACTTTAGGTTGTTTCAGTGTAATTTTGAGATATGTTTTTAAAGTTGTTTATATTCTATCAACAACCCTGAAGAAGTGACGGTTTTCTCGAAACACTTTTCAGCTGTGTTAATTATTATTACTTTTTGGATGAATGATATTGAAATCATCTTTTTGGATTTGAATACCAGACGCTTAAATTGAATAAAACTATATCCATAGAGTGGAAGTGGACTGATTTCATCTGCAAGTGAAACTTTTCTTTTCCTCATGTCTAATATTACTATTTCTTTATAGACTTATTACCGGTCGGGAACTGGTGATCTGGGTTTATAAGTGGGGGTTTGATAAATCCTGTCACCCAAAGAAATGTATTGAATCTAAAATATGTAAATATATATAACTTGCAAAACACACATGACTCCCAGCATAACAATCCCACCAACTCTCTAGGGAGACCAAGAGTCTCCTCTATAGGATGTCTATTGGAAAATACCTCAAGTTACATAGTTTTGTTTTTGAGACCATTTGTGGAAGTTTTCCAAATTCTTGGTTTGGTGAAAGAGTTGAACAATAATACATTAAACTTGAGCCTCATGAGTCATACATTACCTACTGGCGATTGCCAGTAGGTATATATAGTTAGGATTTTTTTCCTATGGGATTTTTGAAAATTCTATGTCGAATAACTTTGGCGTTTGAAGACAGAATTGGCTGAAATTTTCAGGAAAATGGAACATTTTGTTACTGAGCAGCCGCTGAAAATTTGGGGGGGTTTCGTCAAGGGGGGGCCGAGAAAAAAGGGGGTCCCAAAACGTGTTTTTTCCCATGCAATTTTCCATAGGGCGGTTGGCCTCACTTTTAGCCTGAACGGCTGAATGGATTTACACCAAACTTGGCAAAATTGTAGGGACTGGTAGCCCGATGTGCCTTTGCTATGTCTCAAGATATAGGCTCCAGTGGTTTTTACGAAAATTAACTTTGAAAAATATATATTGGGCTACATTGGGCTATATATATGTTGGAGCCCAAATGTAGCCCAATGTAGCCCAATGTAGCCCAAAGATGGCCACCAGAGACAAAAAAAAACAAATGTAGCCCAAATATCAGCCAGATGTAGCCCAACTATAGCCCAATGACAGAATGTCCCAGAGTGTTCTAAAGAACAACTAGAGTGCTAACAGTCCTACTTATTACAAAGGTATGGCACACCTGAAGCCATCTTGATTGGAATAAAGTGGTAACTCTTAAAACATTTAATTTAAAAAGGAACAAAATGAGGGGGTTCATTTTGCCATAGAAAGTATGATTAGCGAATATATGACAAAATCCCGCATACCATCAGTCCGCAAAAAAAATCCCGCATGTACTATTAGGCCGCAAATTAAAATAACGAAAACTTTTAGAACGAATATGCCTTTAGCATACACTAAACAACTAAACTACCCTAAACCCTAAAACACTACCCCCAGCATGACCCTACACTACACAAACAGTACAACACTACCCTAAACCCTAAAACACTACCCCCAGCATGACCCTACACTACACAAACACTCCAACACTACCATAAACCCTAAAACACTACCCCCAGCATGAGCCTACACTACGCAAACACTACAACACTACCCAAAACCCTAAAACACTATACCCCAGCATGACCCTACACTATGCAAACACTACAACACTACCCTAAACCCTAAAACACTACCCCCAGCATGACCCTACACTACGCAAACACTACAACACAACCCTAAACCCTAAAACACTACCCCCAGCATTACCCTACACTACGCAAACACTATAACACAACCCTAAACCCTAAAACACTACCCCCAGCATGACCCTACACTACGCAAACACTACAACACTACCCAAAACCCTAAAACACTACACCCCAGCATGACCCTACACTACGCAAACACTACAACACTACCCTAAACCCTAAAACACTACCCCCAGCATGACCCTACACTACGCAAACACTACAACACTACCCAAAACCCTAAAACACTACACCCCAGCATGACCCTACACTACGCAAACACTACAACACTACCCTAAACCCTAAAACACTACCCCCAGCATGACCCTACACTATGCAAACACTACAACACTACCCTAAACCCTAAAACACTACCCCCAGCATGACCCTACACTACGCAAACACTACAACACTACCCTAAACCCTAAAACACTACCCCCAGCATGACCCTACACTACGCAAACACTACAACACTACCCTAAACCCTAAAACACTACCCCCAGCATGACCCTACACTACGCAAACACTACAACACTACCCAAAACCCTAAAACACTACCCCCAGCATGACCCTACACTACGCAAACACTACAACACTACCCAAAACCCTAAAACACTACCCCCAGCATGACCCTACACTACGCAAACACTACAACACTACCCAAAACCCTAAAACACTACACCCCAGCATGACCCTACACTACGCAAACACTACAACACTACCCAAAACCCTAAAACACTACACCCCAGCATGACCCTACACTACACAAACACTACAACACTACCCAAAACCCTAAAACACTACCCCCAGCATGACCCTACACTACGTAAACACTACAACACTACCCAAAACCCTAAAACACTACCCCCAGCATGACCCTACACTACGCAAACACTACAACACTACCCAAAACCCTAAAACACTACCCCCAGCATGACCCTACACTATGCAAACACTACAACACTATCCTAAACCCTAAAACACTACGCCCAGCATGACCCTACACTACGCAAACACTACAACACTACCCTAAACCCTAAAACACTAGCCCCAGCATGACCCTACACTACGCAAACACTACAACACAACCCTAAACCCTAAAACACTACCCCCAGCATGACCCTACACTACGCAAACACTACAACACTACCCTAAACCCTAAAACACTACCCCCAGCATGACCCTACACTACGCAAACACTACAACACAACCCTAAACCCTAAAACACTACCCCCAGCATGACCCTACACTAAACAACCACCACAACTCTACACTACACTAACACAACACTACACTACACAACACTACACTACACTACACAATCACTAACCCACGAAAAAATTAACACAAACCCACTTACCTCTCTCGTCATCGTGGTTTTCACAACGCAAATGCATTTACCATACATGCCTTTAAAACGTAATTCTTTGTAAAGGCATGCGCGATAAATGCACATGCGTTTTGAAAAAATGCGGGATAATGGTATGCGAGGTCAATGACCTTGCGGGATAATGGTATGCGGACTTAAAGTCTGCGGGATAAAAAATGCGGGAAAATGGCTGCAAACCATGATTAGCAGCAGACTTCCCTGGTGAGCACTAGCTTTACTACAGTGATCTAATGAGCAACTAGAGTGCTAACATTCAGAATTTATGGCAAATGTGTGACACATCTGAATGCCTTCTTGATAGAACCAAAGTAAACAAGCATTGAAAATGCAATAGATCTCGCCCTCGTTTAAGTTAAAGCCATTCTGTTTGTAATGAGGTGGCTTTTTAGCTTTGCTTTTATTAGTGTTTTTAAAACTTTCATGTAAATAACATGCATATGTATGCATATATGTATATGTATGCATTTATATTTATATAGATATGCAGATTATATATGTTTATATATGTATATTACCTACTGGCGATAGCCAGTGGGTATATATAGTTAGGATTTTTTCTCTATGGGATTTCTGAAAATTCTATGTCTAATAACTTTGGCGTTTGTGGACGGAATTGGCTAAAATTTTCAGGAAAATTGCACAATTCATTTTTGAGCAGCCCCTGAAAATTTGGGGGGGTTTCGCCAAGGGGGGGCCGAGAAAAAAGGGGGGTCCCAAAACGCATTTTTCCCATTCATTTTTCCATAGGGCGGTTGGACTCACTTTTAGCTCGAACGGCTGAATAGATTTACATGAAACTTGGCAAAATTGTAGATATGGTTTGCCCGACGTGCCTTTGCTATGTCTCAATATATGTGCTCCAGTGGATTTTGAGAAATTAACGTTTAAAAAAATATATATATCTGTGACAGCGCTCCGGTTAGCGCCCCGGTTCGCGTACCTGACGCGTAACGGAACTTCGCGAAGCGTAGCTGATTGGCTCTCCGGTGTCTGTCAACATTCTAAACAGTCCGGAGCGGCCGCCATCTTGTCTCTCGGTACGATCGAGAGACAAGATGTGGTGAAAAACGAAGGGGGAAATGAAGGAAAGGGGGCAAGGTAGACCACTCCTGACCCCCTAGGATTGATGAGGGGGATATTAAAGTGCCCCGCGGGGCAAAAAATAAAAAACATTTTTTTTTGCGATTTTACGCCGTATGGGCTTGTCCCGGTACGCGAACCGGGCAGCTCACCGGGCAGCTCACCGGGCAGCTAACCGGCAGCGTAGCTGTCAACATTGTAAACAGTCCGGAGCGGCCGCCATCTTGTCTCTCGTTAGGTTCGAGAGACAAGATGTGGTGAAAAAAGAAGGGAGAAATGAAGGAAAGGGGGCAAGGTAAACCCCTCCTGACCCCCTAGGATTGATGAGGGGGATATTAAAGTCCCCCGCGATTTTTCGCGGTAGAGGCGCTTCCCGGTACGCGAACCGGGCAGCTAACCGGCAGCGTAAAGGGAGTCCGCCATCTTGTGTTTTTGGAGCGTCCGGTTCGCGTACCGGGTAGCGTCCCGGTAAGCGTAACAAGGGGAAAACCAAGAGAAACAGTAAAAAAAAAATTAAGGGAATAGATTTCCAGCAAACTTGGCAAAATTGTAGGGACTGTTTGTTTGATGTGCCTTTGCAAGGCCTCAAGATATGTGCACGTGTGGATTTTGTCTAATTAAGGTTAAAAAAAATATATATATCTGTAAGCGTGCTCCGGCACGCTTACGTTACGGGTTTTGTTTGCGCTGCAGAGCCGATACGTCACGGTTATGCGACGCGTCATGAGGCGTCTCACGTGGCTACGTGATACGTCACGTAATAAAGAATATATTTTACAGCTATAGATATTAGCTTTTAAAAAACCAATAAAATTCACTGAAAAAACCATAGGTTATAGACCATATATAGTTAGGAATTTGCATTTACAAAACCTTGAAAATTCACTGAAAAAACCATAGGTTAGAGACCATATATAGTTAGCTGGACATTTTATTGACATAAAACCAATGAAATTCCATATATAGTTAGTTGCACTAACTATATATCGCGCACCCGCAATCCACTGCTGATGATGTCACATATTACATCATTCATGACATGGTCAGTGACATCACTGATGACATCACTGATGACATCTCAAATGACATCACTGATGACATCACTGATGACATCTCAAATGACATCACTGATGACATCATGACACAATACCAGTTACTACATACGCACTCACTGATTCCTACGTCTACACACACATTCACTCATTCACCCATACAATCACTCATACATACAGTCACTCATTATTACAACACTATCATATGCACTCATACACCTATGCAGACACTCACACACTGCCATTCATCCATGGAGTTACTCACACACATAGTCAGTCCTGTAAAGAATCAATCACACTTCCATTTCCTCATCTATACAGTTAAACACAGAACACCATACTTCAGTGACATCACTGATGACATCACTGATGACATCTCAAATGACATCACTGATGACATCTCAAATGACATCACTGATGACATCATGACACACCAATACCAGTTACTACATACGCACTCACTGATTCCTACGTCTACACACACATTCACTCATTCACCCATACAATCACTCATACATACAGTCACTCATTATTACAACACTATCATATGCACTCATACACCTAGTCAGTCCTGTGAAGAATCAATCACACTTCGATTTCCTCATCTATACAGTTAAACACAGAACACCATACTTTTCACACATATACTAACACATACTTACTCTCTTATGCAATCACTGATACAAGTACACATTGATATGCACAGAGTCACACACCTCCCAGCCAGCCACACACACACTCAGTCTTCCATACATCCACTCATTCTTCAATATGTAAAACATATTTAAACTTTACAAAAACACACAGACACTAGATGATGTCATCAGTGATGTCATTTGAGATGTCATCAGTGATGTCATCAGTGATGTCATTTGAGATGTCATCAGTGATGTCATCAGTGATGTCACTGACCATGTCATGAATGATGTAATATGTGACATCATCAGCAGTGGATTGCGGGTGCGCGATATATAGTTAGTGCAACTAACTATATATGGAATTTCATTGGTTTTATGTCAATAAAATGTCCAGCTAACTATATATGGTCTCTAACCTATGGTTTTTTCAGTGAATATATATATATATATATATATATATATATATATATATTTTTTTTTTTTTTTTTTTTTTTTTTTTTACACAATGAGAAAGGCCGCCAGACCGAAACGCGTCAGTGTGACAGACTTGGGATCTGTACAATAAATTTAAAAAACTCAAGTTCCAGAGTGCGGCGCATTTTGTAGCAAAATTGACTTTGGCCTTTGGTTTGGCCCTACACCTGCACCCGCTGTTGAGCGATCTTGCGGGAAACCACATTGTGTAAAAAAAAGAAGAAAAAAAAATATATATATATATATATATGTATGCATATATATATATATATATATATATATATATATATATATATATATATGTATGTGTACATATATATATTCTCAATTGAATTTCTAGATGTTCAGCTTCAGGTAAACACAACTAAACCTGAAACAAAGTTATTTAGGAGGAAATGAGCAGGCAATAATCTTTTGCATGCCTCTAGCAATCACCCTAAGCATCTCTTATGAGGCGTTACTAAGGGCCAAAGCTAATTGTAGTACTGAAAGTACATTTTAAGAAGAAAAACAAACCATGACTAAAAAGGTTTCAAGAGAGAGACTATGCTACATTTAGTATACATTAGACAATATAAAGGGTTGACAAAATAAAAAAAGAAGACATATTGACAGGAAACCAGATTAAGAAAATTAAATTTGCTACCACCAGATTCATTACCACTTTCATTAGCAAATTTCAAAAAGTAAGGCACATTTTTAGGAAACACTGTCATGTGTTTTACATTGATGAGATTATCTTGAAATATTTAGACAACCATCCCAAGTTAACCCTTAAAAGAAGTACATTTTTATGGGATGTGTTTTATTAGACTATGATTACAAATGACACAACCTAGAAAGACACAACTTACTACAAGGGAACTTCAAATGTATCAAGTGCACAGCATACAAAACAGTGTTAATGCAAAAAAGAAAACATTTCCCATAGAGAGAAAAGAATTAAAAAAAATCTTTCCTGTACATCTGATTTCTGCATTTATGGTTTAAAGTGCACCTACAACAAATATTATATAGGAAATACAAAGCATATGGCTAAGAAAAGAGTGTTAGAACATATGAGATAAACAATACACAGAAGCCAGACATTTCAAAGCTTTCTACTCTAGTACTACAAGTCAACTATAAATGGTTGTACTAGATAGAATATCGCTTAACACAAGAAGAGGAACTAGAATTGTAAACCTAAGACTGGAGTCATGGTACACCATTGATTTCAATACCAAGAGTCCAAATGGATTCAATTTGATGAGGAGACGGCTGCACATCTTGGATGATTATCCTTCATTCCCCTATTTGATATATTTAACATATTGTTTCTGTGTTGTAGACTACATAGAGAAATGAATTAATCACATTTATTTTCCCTAGAAAATGTGAAGTTGCATCCACTTCTTTTTATTGACACATTTTATAATCTTTTTACAGAGGTGCAGGTGACAGTTGCAGCATGGCTTTTGCTGATCGAAAACTAAGAAATATAATTTTGATGTATCAGTTGTATTTATTTACTGTATTTCTTGTTTGTTTATCCTATGTGAACTATCTAGCTAATCATTTATTGAAAGAACTTCAAGACATTTTTGTAGAAAAAGAACAATTCAAACATTGGCCGAATATAAATTGAATTACGCATACAATATTTTTGGGCAATTTAGGAAATACATAATTTCTCTCACTGACCGCTGCCCACAGGGTCGTTCTGGCTAAATACCTTGTTTTTCATGGGGGTATTCATTGATGTACAGTCATTTTGAATAAGAAGCTTACAATGAATCACATATATTTTCAGTAACCGATTAATTGCTAAACCATTTAGATATTGTTTTCCTGTCTTTTCATTTTGTTTTGGTTTTTAGTTTGCATCATTATCGGGCACTGGCACCTTAGAATATTGGGCAGCCATCCTATTGTGCAATAACTATTTCATGGCTGGTTACTATATATTTCGACTTTTCAGTGTTATATCCAGCAGTCCTGCCCGTTGCCCCTTTGGAGGAATAAGTAGGTTAGGATGGCCCTGTATAGTACACTACCATTTAAAGGAGAGTATACTGTAATATTGTTCTAGGTGATATTTATGGCACTTATAATGATTCTCTATCTAGTGATGAGGTAACAATGACAATTTGAGCTCAACAAACACTGTCTAACATGGTGCCCATGAGAAATGACATTCCCAGAAGATTATTTTATTGTCCTCTTTCAATGCTTAGCACTGTTCATTTAAAAAATCAATGGAGTGTTTTGCTACCTCTGACCCATGAACAAGAAGAGTGTTTTCCGAAACACATTGGGTAGTTTCTTGCCAGGAAACACTGCTCTTCACCTCTCAGCACTCCTGTTTTGACTTTCTGTTCTGCCATTTATACTCATAGATATATATATACACAACCTCCCAACGGCGATGAAGAAGGCGCAAACTCCACTTGGATTTGGCGTGAGAATCTGTATTCCTGCTCACCTACAAAGTCATTACGAGTTTCGGTCGGATGAACCAACCTTGAAGGCAGCTGTAGTCTTGGTCACATAACCCACGCCTCCACATTACATGATTTTAAAGGAACAGTGTCATTACAATGTCATAGGCATACAAGAAATACAGTCAAAATGTTAAATCGTCACTTTTTTAAATGAAAGAATAAGTGCATGTATTTTCAGTGCATATTTGTGCATCTACGCTGCATATAATGTAGGTAGTGAGGAGAATCATGGTTTTTCTATATAGTATGTTAGATGGTATTTGCGTGTGTCAGTTGGCTTGGTGTTTTTTTTGCGTGGCACTGTGGATACTGTGCACGTTTGATCATGTAAGATGTTGTTTTTCGGGTGTAGTACGCGGGTTGTGCCATATTGTGTGAATTGATAAAGTGCTTGTGTTTCTATCTGGATTAATTTTCAGTGAAGTATAGGAGTAACTATAGCCACGATTGGATACAGTCCAGGACTCAGGTGCTCATATCTGTGAATCTATATGTAGATATATACAACAAAGGGCTGGAGTTCTAGTTACTTGAAATAACTAGCAATGTTAAATTTTGGACATTTTGAAACATTACATATAGACTTACATTTTCACATAACTATAATGTCACTTTAACCTTTAGTTTATTCAGTGAATTTCTGATTTTTTTGAAGGTTCTGTTCTTATCTTAATTACTTTGAGTAGTGTTCTAAGGAGGGTACTGGGAATGCCCCACAACGCCTAGCACCAACTTGTGTTTGGGAGTAACTCCTGACTCCTCCCTAATCAAAGAGGTAACATTTGCATAGGTTACCCTTCCACATTTGCAACAGTGCCTCTGGGCCCTATTTCAAACAATCTCACAGTGCTCCTCTATATGTAAATCAAAAATGTTGAAAAGCTTCTCCACTTGCCAAAGGCTTGTGTGCCCAAAGGAGTGGCCATGGAAATGAGCAACCACTCCCCTGTGGTCACTTCAAAACAGTTCTGGAGGCAGCTTCCTCCCCACTGGAATTGGAGCCCACCTGACTTAGGGAACAAATAAGGGACCTGTGCAGGCGGCATCTCAAATCCGCATGTGACAGGGAAGACCCTATGAAGTCAATTAAGTTCCTGGGCACTGTCCAAAGTGTCATCTTGTCTAAGGAACAGAAACACCTCTCCACACCCATGCCTTTGTCTCTGCTCTGGGAGCAGTTTTCACACCTTATTTAAGGTTTAAGCACGTCAAAGGCTTCAGTTGGAGGCTAATGCAAATTAGCCTCCAGAGACTTTAGACAGAGAACCAGCTTGGACTTGTCAACAAGGTTTATTTTTACATGTCAAATGATAGTTTAAATGCTGTTTTAATCAGAACCTATGTTTTACAATGGCACCTTTGTGGATGGAGCTATAAGTGATACAGTGACCTATACATGTAATACAGCCCACTAGTGGCATTTAACTTACAGGCCCTGGCTACACTTTGTCAAATATACAAGGGACACAGGGGTAAGTTAAATATGCCAAATCAACCATGTTTAAAAGCGGAACACTGGCCCATTTTTTCTGGTTAGTAGCAGTAAAGTGTGCAGAGCTCTTCAAACAGCAAAGGGAGATAAGGCACAAATATGCAAAATATGATCATTCCCAACATGTACAATGTCAAGCCATTTAATCTGGGTGGGCAAGCCAATAACAGTGCTAAGAGATCAAATAATATAATTGCAAGGACATAGCCTTGATATAGGCATTTATTGATGTAAATGTTATCTTTGAAAGTAGTGTTGCTACCTGTTTTCGCTTGTACCCTGTAATTGCATATGGCACTTTCATTACATAGAATACGCTATTACTAAAGTTGGGACACTTAAACAATTTTTGCTTCTTCAGCCCTCCATTGATGCTATCAAGTCCTTCTTCAAATGTGTGTGTGTGTGTGTATATATATATATGAATATATATATACACATATTTAGAGATATAGATATATATGTGTAAAATAGAGTCTGTAAAGTGGAAAAATGAGGGGAGAACTTGCAGCAAAGGACACTATCCTACAATTATATTACAAATTCATCAAACCATACATGCAGAAAAGGTAAAAAAGTGTATCTTAATGTAAGCCCCTGCAGGCTTGTCTCCATATAGCTATCCATCCAAAATCTATGGCAATGAGTTAACACAGATAGCAGAACTCTAAATTGTGTAAGTGTTACTGCATCTTTGAAAAAACATCAATATGTATGAAGCTCCAGTATGTTTGCAGACACTTTTTTTATTAGATTTATCTTTAGGAGATGCCACCCTTACTTCTCCTTCTCAGTTATTCATTTTGTTTAAAAAGTTAGGAAGAGAGAGATATTGCTGCTGACAAGCCGAAATAAATTGTATTCTGCAGAGGCTATTTATCATTGGCAGTCTCTGGTGGAATGGAACACTACCATGAAGTAATTGACAAAAAGTGTCAAAAGAGACCTTTTTGTGTAAAGATTGTATTTAAAAAATTTGTGAGTTAGAGGGACCTACAGTATTGTTAGCAAGGTAATGCTGAAGCTATAGTTGTGAGTCTTTAATCAAAATGTCAGCCTATTAATCATTTATTTAATCCATCAACGACACTGAAACATAAATGAGCAGCTTCTCTTAAACTTAGAGGTGACACGAAATTTGAAAAAGAAATGAAATCTGTCAGAAAGAACAGAAATAAATAATAGGGCTTTTTCACAAACTGCATTTTGTAGTACGTTTAGTAGTATTACAATAGTACTGCTAGCGTACTATAAAATGCCATTCACATACCCATGTGATGATGTGTCTGCTCTCCTATCTTTCATGTGCAGCAATCTGTGCCAAGAATGCAGAGATTTCAGCACATGTAAATATATATTTTTGTAGTAATGGTGGGAGGCACAGAGGGGAGTGGCTGGAAAAGGGGGAACAATTACTTCTAAAAGGGAGAAGCTAATTAAGGAATTGGAAAGGGTTATGGGAGGGTTTGGGTTTTAAGGAGGGACCTGCACCTACTCCCACACTCATAGAAGAGTTGGACCTTCCTATTCACAAACTAGTCTCCTACAGTCATTAAAGAAAAAAAAACAGTTTTAAATGTATTTGTTTTCAGTGCTGGAGTATATCCAGCAGAACCCTCACTCATGGGTACTGCAGCACTCTTCAATACAAAATAAATGAGGTAGCAATTTATATTACAACCCCTCCAGAGGCTAATGTTAAAATAAATGAATTTATGTAAACTGTTTGAAAATATAACTATATTATTTATTGTTAGAAAAAATCAAAATACAAAACAATCATTAAAATATTTGAACATATTTATTAACCTTTTTAAGTGTAAAAAGGTAAGTAACGTTAGCATAAATAACTACATTACTGTAAATAAATTTATACATCACTTTTAATTTTAAATACATATCAAAAGTATTTCTTTTAAACTTTAGGTGGGAACTTTATTTTGATTAAACTTCAGAATAAAAGATTTTAAATTTAACATTATGAAAGTAACACCATTTGTATTTTAAAATTACCCAGTGCTGTAACATGTTTTACTTGCTTTTATCCACCCAGCAATCGTGGGAGACGCTGTTTTTTTTCAATGTATGGCTATCTGCTGTTTTGCCATTAACAGCAACATGGCCTCAAGCTTACGATTTCCCTTCGGTGTGTCATCTACATATCCTAGCAGGGCCACCAATGGCATTTCTGGTATAACTACTTGTATAATATGCCCTACGTGCTTAACTATGTCAATCCAGTAGGCTGCTATAGGCCCACAGGCCCATGCCAGGTGAACAAATGTGGCATCCTGCACTCCACATCTCCAGCAATTTGCATCTAGCTGTAGCTCTATGCGGTGTAGCTGTGTCGGTGTGCGGTACAGTCTATGTAGACAATATAGTGAACCAAGCATAGTCTATAGTTTGGCGAAAGTTGTTCCATCTGAGAATAGCAAAATTGCTATTGTTCCTCCGTTATAGTTAGGTCAGCCTCCCTTTCCCAATCCTCTCTAGACGTTGTTCTCGTTACAGGGTGATCTCTTTGTGTTGTGTTATATATGTGTGTAATTAATTTCCGGGGTGATTGGTTATCTAAGACATTCTCCAATGCTGACAAGGCAGGGGTTCAGCAGGAAACCCAGCAAATTTGGCTTTGCATGCCACTCTGAGCTGATAGTATAGAAGCATATCCGAGGCAGTGGGCGCCTGCACTCCACACATATGTGACATAAATAGGAATTCTCCGTTTGGGTAAAGATCACTCCGTTTCTCTAGTTTGTGTGCTTGTGCTCTTGTCCATTAAGGGACCTATCAATGGGGTATCTCCTATGGGCATAGACAGTGCGTATAGTACATCTTGATGTGCTCTTTTAGCTATACCTCTCCACGCCCATCTCATTGTCTCCACTGTATCTATTTCTTCATGGGGTCGTTTGTATGGGGCGTATATGGCCGTTCTCAGTGGTAGAGGTGTGACCCTGTCTATTTCTATCGCCACATGGGGCTGAAATGGCGTGAGGTGATGCCAATAATGCAGAAATTGTGCCTGCGCACTGTAAGCGTATAATTCAAAGTCTGGAGCGCCCAGCCCGCCTTGTGTGAATGGTAGTATCAGTACCTTCCAAGAGACCCTGGGTTGTCTTCCTGCCCATATTAATTCTAGCACAGTAGATCACAGTCGTTTAGAAAAATGCCTGGTGAGAGGCATGGGTATATTCACAAAAAAATAAAAAATTAGGTAGTATGACCATTTTTGTGATAGCCCTTCTCCCCATCAAGGAGAGCGGTAGGCTCTTCCACCTTTGCACCTTGCCTTCTAGCCAGTCTATTAGTCGGCCATAATTCACCAGCCGTTTCTCCTGCATGGACCTGCTCATCCAAATACCTAAATACCAAAGTGGGAAGTTTCGTCAGTTAGTGGCATGAGCACAGATTTAGACCAATTTATCTGGATCCCGGCGAGACCCCCATACCTTATCAATTCCCTCATTACCACATCAAAGTTATCATTAGGATTGATCACATACATCGTCATATATTCTGCATACATAGAAATTAAAAGGCCCCTGGTCGTGAACACTATGCTCCTCCATGCGTGATGCTGCCTAAGCCTAGCAGCCAATGGCTCTGTGGCTATAGCAAACAACAACGGTAACAGTGGGCATCCTTGCCTTGTCCCTCTCGTGATGGTAAAGGGATCAGATATCTGACCGTTCACTCTGACTCGTGCTAGCGGGTTTGCATACAATATTTGGATTTGCCTAATGAATTAGGCCCATGCGGTGTAGGATAGTGAAGAGGAATTTCCATTCTAGCGAATCAAACGCTTTTGTGGCGTACAACAGTGCCGCCACAGCTTGCACGTGAGGTGCCAGATAATGCAGTGCGCCAAAGAGCGTTCTCAAATTATGTGTGGTGGAGCGCCCCGGTGTAAAGCCTGATTGGTCTGGTAGCGCTATCTGGGGCAACATGGGTTGAAGTCTGTTTGCTATTAGTTTGGCATAGATTTTGGCATCCAAATTTATCAATGGCAATGGACGATACAAATCCGGATTGGTCTGGTCCTTGCCTGGCTTCAATACGGCGATGATCGTGACCTCGCGTTGCGTCAGGGGGAGGCAACCAGTTTCAACTGCCTCGAGAAAGACCTGCAGCAGCCTGGGTGCCACGATCTCAGCATACTCTTTGTAAAAGGCCGCCGTAAGGCCGTCTGCCCCTGGGGCCTTGTCCGCTGGCATACTATTTATTACTTGCCGTATATCTTCTGTTGTTATTGGCAGCTCCATGTATTTCCGTGATTAACCACGCCAGAGCCACATCATCTAGATAAGCATCTATGTCAGCTTGAGCCTGGTGTGTATGTGATGTGTACAGATTACCATAGAAACGTGCCCTTTCACTTAGAATGTCTGGTGGTGCTCTCACCATGTCTCCATCTTCTGAGCGCAATTCAGTTATGTACTCTGTTCCCCTGGGCATGCATAGTAGTCCCGCTAGCGTTTTCCCTTGTCGGTCACTTTCCCCATACCGTCTAACTAAGGTGTACTTCCCTTTCTGCCTCCTCCTGGAACTCCGTCAGTTTTGTCCGTATCTGTGCCATATTTTCCGGGGCTGGGTCTACACGTTGTAAGTTCTCTAGGTCTCCTATCTCCCGTTCTAATCTCTGTAAGGTGTTACGTATGTCTTTTAACACTCCGGATTTTAGCGCCATACAATGGCCCCGAATTACTAACTTGAATGCCTCCCACAAGGTACCTGGTGAATCTACCGAGCCCTCATTTAGCTCAAAGTATTCTGCAGCCTTTTCCCTCCTGGTGGAAAACTAAGTCCAACAAAGCGGTCAATGGGAATCTCCACGTGTAAGGCTGGGTATACGCAGGAGGGATATTAAATCTCAACTGCGCAGGAGGGATATTAAATCTCACCTACGCAGGTGCGTGGTCGGAAAATGTACAGGGCAGGTGTGTGGCATCTAACAGCCAGGCGTGCAGGTCTTTAGAGACCAACCAAAAATCTAGTCGCGACCACGCATTTGGGTGGTGTCACACAAGTCCTCTATCTCGCTAAAGGGTGCAGTGATCTCCAGGAGTCGACCAGCTGAAGGTCATCTCTTTTAGAGTGTAACATTGCCGCCGCCTGTGGATGATGCACACTGGACGTCCCTTGCTTGTCGGCATGTGGCGAGAGTACAACATTAAAGTCCCCCCCCACATAATTGCCGCGTGGCCTAATGTTTGTAACTGCTGCCCTATGTGGTGAAAGAATTCTGGGCTGTCCATGTTCGAACCATATGTGTTCACCAGGGCCACAGGGGTGTGGCATAACATCCCCTGCAGGATGATATATCTACCGTCTTTGTCCTTTATTGTGTGGTGTGATTGCTAGTGCAGTCCCCTGCGGATCAAAATCGCCACCCCCCTTGAATAACTAGAATAGCCAGCCTCTATTACCTCTCCCCACCTTCTGTGCCGGAGCGCTCCGCCCAGAACCTCAGTCAAATGCGTCTATTGTAAGAAACAAATATCTACCGTGTGTCTGGTGAGATAAGAGTGGATTAGCCTCATTTTCCTACGGTCATTTAGGCCCCTGACATTCCACGTAAGGCGTTTTATGTTAGTCAAACCAGACTCACGGTCGCGGGCCCAGCGATCTATGTGCCCTCTCAACAAGGAACATCGCGGATAAGTCAGTTCCAAATAGATCTCTCATCACGGTCTCGATGTATTTCTCCATGTTTTGAATGTTTGGCGTTTCCGCAATTCCTGTGATGCGTACGTTGTTCCTCCGTGATCTGGCTTCCAAATCCTCATTCTTTTGTTGGATCCCCTCCAATACTTTGTCCATACCCCTCAACTTCTTCGCCACCTCGGTCTGTCCCTCTTCAGTTTCCATCACTCTCGTTTCGAGCATGCTTAGGCGCCCCTCCTGCTTTTTGACCCGTTGAGTGATTCTGTCCGTGCGCTCCGCTAGGGTATCCATTTTGGAGTCTATGCCCTGAAGGCTTGTTTTCAATTCCTTAAACATGGATCGTATATACTCCTCGAGCAGGACCCTGAGTCCCTGCATTTGTCTCCACCTGTTTGTTAGATTTTTTATCAAAATCTGGGGTTGTCTTGTGTCTGGCTTCCCCATGTTCTCAAACCTGGCAGAGCAGAGGATCGCCCACGTCACTCACGACCCCTTCCTGCGAAATCAGGAGAACTTGTACTGATATAGAACAGGGCGTGGCCTTTTTGCCAATGTTCATGCAGTGCTACTGCAGTAATCCTTTTCTCCACCACGCACAGTCTGTGGAGGCCTCTCCAAAATGCAGTCAATATGGCACACTGTGCACGCCTCACACATCCACCTCTCCAGGTGACCCGCAGTGGTTATGTAACTGGAACGCAATTGCGTGCCGCAGTGTCCCAGGAGCTGTTATACAAACTGGTATTCCACCACCTATACAGCAGTGGACAGACCGTAGCCCCTCGATCTCTCCTCGGGCTCTGCACCTATCTGCTCATGTAGGAGGCACCACGCGTCCAGGCACAGGGCCAGGGTCCAGCAGCAAAATGGCTCCCTTAAGTCAATTATTCACACACTAACCTCCAGGCACCACAGTGTGTCTTCACAGGGTGCCAGGGGATTCCTCAGGAGCCCCGCCCAATACAGAAATAGGTGTCTTCACCGTATGGCTCCACATCCGTATATGCAGTGGTGCACTCGCCCCCAAACGTCCGCAGCACGTGGCTAGTCTGGAACACGTCGCGCCCTTTGTGTGGTGTAATGTGTGGGGCTGCTGCACGCCACCCTCTCACGCACTAGCCCTCTCTTTACCTTCCTCCCACACTCATAGGGTAGGGCACCTGATCCAGGTTTGCGATCATCTGCTCTCCCAGCTTGCAAAATGGTGGCGTCTCTGCGGGCCTCTATTATGCTGCATCACCTCAGCGCCAGGCCCAGCCAATCTGTCACTCCGCAGTTGCCTCTCTCTTCCGGGGTTAAGGCTCATGACTCCCGTCCCCGTCAGCAACGGTATCTCATCTTTGCGGGCGGCTCCCGCCGCCACCCTATTCGCTAATGGCGGCAGCAGGGCCCCCCACACTGCGTCGTCGCCCGAACTCGCCTCAGCACGCCAGTGCCTCGGCAGCTGTTCTGCCATCCAAGGGAGGCTCTCCGCCGACTCGCCATTCATCTCCGCTTAATGTGGGGACCACAGCTCCTCACGATGCGCCCCCACGGTCTCCACCTCCAGCGCTCAGGATTCTTTGCCGCCCTGCAGCGGCTAATCGATGTCCCGGCTTCCGCCGCCGAGCTGGCCTCTCCGAGGTGCCGCTCATCTACCTGTGTGCCCCGCAGCCTCCGCAGGATTTGCTGGCTCCAAATTGCTGCCACTCAGTCCAGAGGCAGTCTCTACACTCTCCCCAATGGTTATACCCCTATTGTGGACTAATGCACCGGATTTATTACGGATTTCGTCAGCCCGGCCGGCAGAGCCGCACTAGTATTCGGCCATCACGCTGTCAAGCAAAGCCACGCCCCCAAGAAAAGTTTAATAGTTAGTCTAAGACTAGCATTTTGCAATGGGAGGGTAGCCTTCCAGTACAAAACCTATGCTAGATTTGACAAGAACACTTTAGAATTAAGGTGCAAAGTTGTGTGTGCAGTGCTGGCAGCCTGACTGTGTGCCAGCACAGGGGAGAGAGCAGGACAATGCCACAGGTCTGTAGATATGTCTCTTTCCTACCCTCACACACTCATGCAACATAACACATCAAATTTGGTTGCTGTGCTGTGTTGAGATACATTATTAGTGAATATACACCTAAATATTGTATTGATTAGGTTGTTTAGCACTAAATCTGGGAGCACAGGCAAGTCCACAGATTCAGTGAAAAATTGTGAATTGGGTTATTGTTGAACCTGTCATGCTTCAGGTGGTCTTTCCCTCACCTGTTGCCTGCTTCCCTCCACTTTTTGCTGTATCTTTGTGTTAGCCTTAGGACTCCAAGCACTTTACCACTGCTAAGTCAAAAAATGACATCCCTATCATTTCCTAATCAGGATTTAGCCCTTATCAAATGTAAAAAGGTAACCCAATGTTATCCACAGGACTTACAGTAATGAAACATGAATTTTGGAGTTTTTCACAACCAGGACATGTAAAACCAAAAAACAAAACCCACTTTATAAATTAAATGCACTTTGCTTTAGGTGTTGTAAAATGTTTATTTTGCCAAGTCGAATTGTCAGTTTTAAAACTGTACTACAGGCTGCAATGGCACGCCTGGAACATGTTTAAAGTGCTAATTAGGTATGTGGCACAATGAGTGTTGCAAGCCCACTAGTAGTCTTTAATTGAAATGCCCTGGGTACATGTAGTACCATATACTATGGCCTTTAAAGAAAAATCAATATGCAATCCCATTGTACCATGTTTTAGGAATAGAGTAGAAGCGCTTTAGCACTGGTTAATTAAGAAAACTGGAAATTTAGAACATAAGAGGGGTTGAGGCAAATGTTTGGGGGAAGGGCAAACTAAGAAGGACAGGTCTAGCTCATGCTAAAACAGGAGAAAAGAAAATGGATCCGTTGGGCTTCAGTATTGAGACTTGCACTTATGCACACAGTGCCCTAATACCATACACATGTTGCATGCCCATGGAAAATATACTTAAAAAGCAAATGGGACATCAGTGCCATGGTTTGAGGTTTACACAAATGCTGAAGTTTAATAAGAGGGGTCAGTATATCACAATATCTCAGATTCATGAACCATGGCATGCTGCCGCCAACACTTTACGTGATGCACACAGGACAGGAACAATAGCCCACTGCCTCCTATGAGGGCATGCTTGGTGCACTACTCTAGGCCACAGGACAAGTCATAGACCTTGGGATGTCAGTAACAGTTCTAGGCCTCTACACACACACACACTACATTGACAGGATGCTGATGCCAAAATAAAAGTCAAGGGGTTTAACATGCAGTTGAGCAATTAGGGCAGAAAGACATGCCTGTATACCATGTAGAGGACATTTCCTTCCCAAAAGGATGTCACCACAATAAGACACTGCCTGCAAAGTTTCCCTTAGGATAAGGTACTAGGGAGAGAGTCCTACTTGAAGAATGCTTGTCTTGCTGTAGAGAAAATGCACAAATATGTACCTTGTAGCTGTAACACCCTGAACTGCCCATGAGTGGAGTACATATCTTGAATTCCTCTCATGCACACTGTCTTTACCTACAATTAAATATTTGGCTGATATGGGCATTAAAACACTGACACATAGGGAGGTAAGAAAATGTTGGCAGGCTTAAACACCGGCCTGCCTTTCGCCAAGATCAGCAGCTTCTATGAACTTAAGACCTTTTGAGAATAGTATACTGCGTATTTGCTTTTGTTATGAATACTATGAGGCAAACTTTAAGGATGACCACAGTATCTTCTTTTTGGTGTTTGCATTATATATTCCACATATTCTCTTACTTTGCCATGAACATCAGAATGTTGCTTCCTTCAAGTGCAGCCTAAAGTTCTTGATATTTCCCTGTGTAAGTGATTACTTTATCCTTTAAAATCAGATCAGATCCGATGTCCTGGCAGAACCAATGATTTACCAGTAACATAGCATCAGACATAATGTTTACCTGATTCTAGTGTCCATCACAAATATCTCATAAAGCACTGTGTCATGTGCAAATATTTGTTTCTACAGTTTTGTGTCATCAGAATGCATACTATCTCAAAAAGCCTCCTTAATATTCTTAAAGCCCTAAATGAATTATTTACCTTGACTTAAAACGTCTGATTGCAGTCACTCCTTTTTTCCTTTGAATTAATTAGTCCTTATTTTCCATCCTCTTCACGGTCCTTCTCACTAAGTACAGTCTACTTTGTCATATGCATGTTTGCTTAGTTTAAATCATTGCATTTCTGGAAATTGCCCACATCTCATCTCAATGATCTCACCTCTCCTTCTTTGAAAGACATGCCCCTGCAACATAACAATACCTAATCTCTTCCATTTTATTTGGTATCCCTACTAACTATTTGCTTAAACTCACGTACCCACTACTAATGATCACACCTAATTCCTATTAATTTCACCTACCACACACAAACTGGAGTGTGTGCATGGAAGGTTTTCTTTAGAGCAGAAGGATAATCCCAATAACCAGTAATCTCTGGATAAACTGTTAACCTTGGGTTCAGGAGCAGCACGATGCTCAGCGTAAAGTGCTTCAGTGACTCATCTGGGGTAGAAAGAGCTCTATACATCTAATTACAGTGCAATGCAATACTTAGGACCCTTTTTTTAAGTTGACAAATTATTGAAATCCTACAGTTATACTATTTGCATGAAACTCACCGCATGCAATGTTTGAAAATGAACACTAGAATTGTTTTATATTTCTAATGTTCTGCAGAACAGCCAATTAATCAGCCTATTGGTGTCATTTACAGCTGTTTAGGTTTTTGCCTGCACAGCACGTGCGCTGTACTCGTGAAATCTATTGCATTTAATATAAATCTTAACAGGGGCTCACACCCCACTCTTGCTTTTCATTGGTTTGTGTGCTTGCCACTTACTTTTACTCCATTTCTATTTCCTGTTGTTCCTCGTGTGTTTTTCTTATCAGTCTCCCTTGGCCTAAGTTCTGTTTTCAGTCACTTTGCTGGAACTTCTTTCTGAGTGTGTGAGCACCTCTGCATGCTTTGTGGGAAGCTGGTGCTCCATTCATAACTCGCACTCACCAGTCCCCACTGGACCGAAGCAGAGACTCACCCTGGTGCTCTGCACTGTTCCCATAAGCTATATACTTCGCTCTTATTCTTATGCTGGGTTCTAATGCTCCGATTGCAAGGCACTGACCAGTCACCCTAGGGCCGAAGCAGGGACCAACTCTAATGCTTTGTATGGCTCTTTTAAGAACAATACTTCACTCTTGTTCAGCTTGCAGTACACACTCACCAGTCCAGCTGGAACTATGGCATGGCATTTTTATTTAGGGAATTTCATGTTTGTGTCGCTGTGGGTGTGTGTGTGACATGACTATTGGTTTCTCTGTGATTAGATTGCTTGTAGGAGTATTCATTTTGATTATTTTCACTTCACCAATTACTCTTTGTTTTTGCTGTGATAAGTGCTTTCTTTTGCTGCTTCCCTGTTTGTTGGGTCCTTTCCGCATTTGTTGATAGTCACAAGTGGTGTATTAGTCTCGGGGATATGAGATAAAGTGTTAACGATGAATTAGGCATGATTTAGATTTGAGCTTTCTTCAAGTTCATGTGATTTTGGTATTTTTGCAGTTGAATGACAACCTTTATTTGCTCTCTTGACCTGTTAACCTTTGGGAGCAGACATGGTCATGCACAAATTCTTTACTTTGCCACCAAGCTGTGTAGGCAATTAATGTGTGATCATCTCTGAATGCATGGTTGCTTAAAGTAATGTTGGCAGAGATTACATATACCACTTTATAACTGACTTTTACAGCCACAGTTTTAGGAGCAGAAGTTAATACGGGAGCAAATATGTTGTGACTGGCCTAGCTCATAGCAGCACTTTATTGTGGAAGACTATGTGTTGGGCAATGTGGGGTGGAGTGGGTAGAAAGTGATTAAAAATACCATACTAGTGGGCCTTAACAACTTTATTCTTGCTCCTAGGTTGGTCATAGCACCCCCCAGTTCACAGAGAGCTGGGATGGCCCCAATGATGAAGCATGTCACTGTGGGGAACCCTGGTGAGTGAGGGAACTCAAGAAAGGCATTTTTCTTTCTTCCAGGCTTTTTTCTGATCATATTGGTTAGGAGCCACATTCTTAAGCTAGGTCTCAAAACCCAATACCTTGGGTTTACTTTGATTGCATACGTATGGAGGGCGACCTAGTCTTACACCCTCCTCCTCCCCCTACCTTATTTACCGCACATTAACTTACCACAGACATGTAAATGAAACCCTTGGTGTGACAAATACCTGAAAAGATCTTGCTTTCATGTGCTAAGCTATATCTTTACATTTACTATCGATCTCAAGTGATGTATTTTGATGTATCTTTTTATGTTTGATTATGCGAAATATATGTCTAATAGAAGTATTCTATCTTGAAATTGGTAATTTTTGTTTATATTTAATAAGGGATTTTCCTTTGAGGCTCCATCCTCTTGATGTCAGTGCAAAAGTGTGCTTCAAAATCATTTTTAAGACTTTATGATGTCCATTTTTTTACGTATCCATTGCACAAAAACAGCCCTGCTTGTCATTTCACTGAGCAGCAATGCTTAATTTGTAAAAGAATAAGCTGGAGCCGATCTGGCTTAGACTGTGACGACCTTTAAAGATTGTTGCAGAACTTGCCTTCACTCCCACAAGACAGTAATCACTGCCCCGACCGCCTTAATGTGCGCAAAATACTTCAAAGTGGAAAACATAAATACTGTACATGTATTTATAAGACCTACTCAAGAATCCACGGGAAGGATGCTGCTGCATTGTTGTGACATGCAATAACGTATACAGTTTACATGTTAGATGAATAACGGATTTTTCACTTTTAACAATGTGTTTTGCGCATGGAGGCTGGCTGACACTACATAACTTTACAAAGGGCATAAATGCGGCTGCATGTTTTCATTGTACCACACTCGGGAATGCAGGATTGCTGGAAAGCATTAATATAATCATTTTTTAAACGGCGCATAGAACCTGTTTGAGACCAGAGAACACATTATTAGGATTCTCCTGCACAGTTCTTTTCTCTTTGAATTACTTGCTTTCTGGCCTCCCTTTCTTTTTCTAAAATCCTTATTTATCTTCTTGCTTCCTTCCTTAATCTATCCTTTCCTCGTGCTTTCCATTTTTGATTTTCTCATTATTTATCCCGTACTCTCTATTTGTAACATAGTGCCTTCTTTCCATATTTATTTTGTACTATACACACTTTGTTTTCAAACTTTTTACACTTGTTTATATCTGTCTTACCTCTCTCCCCCTCTGCCCGATCCTTCCTCTCAACACACACTCACTTCTCAACTATCCCCCCCTTGCCTCTGTATTCTCTGTATTCTCTGTATTGTCCCGTTCTAATTGGCTAATCTCCTACAGTGTCCCACAGTGAATAAGGAATTATTACTTTAATTACATCTATCGGTGAGCATGCACATCTTTTACATGTCACACCTGTACTTTCTGGCCTTCAGATAACCCCATTCAAAATATTAGTTTACCATTTCAATTTTACACCTGCTCACCAAGCTAACACTTACAACAACAAAAATAATTAATATTCACATAGGCAAAACCTACTACATTTACCAATGCTTGTTCTGTTGTACAATTGAAAGAGCTGGATTCGAACCCCAGAACACTACTTTGGTCAAGTAATTTTATTTCATGGTATCTCAGTTTTCCGCTGTGGCAGCATGTGGAAACAAAACAAATGTCAGTAATAAACTTGACATTTACATTACATTATCTTCTTCCATTATATTTACATATGTGATCCTAAGGGGCTTTTGAAATGTCATATTATTTCAGGGTTTCCTGATCACACTTAACGCAAAAGTTTGTTCATAGCTCCAAGTATATGTCTTAGTCACAGAAGTCATGCTTCACTAAATCTATCATGTGTTAACATTGTGTTGCAATGTGGTATAGCAAATTCTTTAATGTTAAATGTTGGCCACCTTATTTCTAGCGAATAAAACGCTTACATTCATGAATAATACAAACGTGCAATGAGACCATGACTAAGAATATTTAAAAAATGGAGCCAGCCTTACAAATAGTTCCAAATGGGGTTTGCAAAATCTGCTCAGCATCATTTTGACACCACAGTACTTTTCAGATACAAAAAGTGGTTTTGAAGGCTTTTACATGGTGGGTCTGTTTTTTAAGAGGCTCAATTTGCAACAACTTTTCTGTGAGTATATGTCGCCTACTCTTGACTTACTTCTGACTTACTCCTGCAGTCTTAAACAAGGCAATTCCTATTTGTGCTTTAAATGTAAATATTCACTAATGGCAAATTCAAAAACAAAGGAGCAAATTTCTGTAGACTTACTCCTAGAATCTTTGCAGGATTACTCTGGGGTTGTGGTCCACAAAATCTAGCAAAATTCCTGAAAATCATAATAATCAGTTACCCCAGCCAAATTTCTGTGACCTTTGGAGTGACATTTACTTTTGTTTTCATGGCTTGAAGATGTATTAGGAAGGACTGAGAAAATTAACAAAGACCTGTCTTTATGAGTGGTGTGATCGTAAACACAGGCCACTACCTACTCCTCTGCTTTGAGCACTAATTGTCCCACCGTTTTCTTAATGCCTTTTTGATACTTGTTGGAAAGTGGATTATCAGTAGTGGTAAATATGCATCTACCACTGGCAAAAAGGCCACTAACACAGTCTAGGGATGAGAATAGGTCTCAGTAAATTATTCCCATGCTCAACCTTGGTAGCTAGGCTATGAACAGGTAGGCAGGCTTAACGTCAGAGAAACGTATGTAAAGCATTTAAAAAGACCAATTAATTAAATAATGAAGACAAAGCACACAGTAATAATCCATCATCAATTTATATTAATAGAAAATATATTTATCTTTTAAATGACACTAGAGGGGGCGTGGCCAAGATGGCGGACTGGTGAGTCGCAATTCCTGGTGGCTCCCCGCTCCCAGTCACCTAGCCTGGGTAAAGTAACGCTTCTACCCCCGTAAACAATACCCTTATAAGCGGAACAGTGATTGACCTCCGTGAGGCAGCCCTAGCGGTACACATCACACACCGGGAGGAAAGTAGATGGCTCAGAGGGGCCGTGCAACGGAGGGACAAAATGACGTCTGCCTCGGCCAGGGCCCGTCTATCCAACTAGCGGTGCCCAACCCAGAAGGAGCCCTGCCCTGCAAGATTGGAGCCATCAGCCTGCCAAGGAGCACAGCAAGGGGGACCTCGGGCCCGGGGTCCCTGGGGCCAGCAAAGCTCTGCTAGTGATGGGGCCTCCCGAGGCATGGCGGGAGTTCGGCCAGGACGATCGACTGGCGGGGCCTGGCGAGTAGAGAAGCAGCAGCCTACGGACGGCCCACTGGGCTCCAGCCCCTATCACCCGCTCCAGCATAGACAACGTGAGACCCCAGGTGGGTGCAACGCGACAGTGCCTGCCCGGGCTGGAGACCCGCAATGTTATTGTAGCTCTTGCAGTGGGCTGGGCATACCTGCGATCCCCGGGGCCGGGGGGCTATGGGAGACTACGGTCCTAGCCATAGCGGCATCTCCATAAGGGGCCTACGCAATGACCCTCAGCAGCAGACACTTGGCCAGAGAGACCGCCTGGCGGAGGTACGGAGTGGCCTGAGCGCACCGGGTGGAGAGACCACCCGTAGACAAACACAGTGAGCTGAACAGGGGACGGTGCTCCGGCGCGGCCCTGCATACCAATAGACGGGCACACCCAGGGAGGCCCAGGACAACTCTAGGCACAGATGACGGCATTGACGGAGGAGGGCCTTAGTTCCTCCCTGTGGATTACCTGGACCAACACTATGCCTTCGGCGGAGGGGAGGAAGGAGCGGACACTGAAAGATATGCTCTCTGAAGGCCCCCTATCAGTGGAGAAGGGGGGCCGATCACCCCCGGCTTCGAACTCACAGATGGATCTGGACAACAAAGACATTCTGATCACTCGCTCTTTTCTGGAGTCACTCTTCAGTACCCTAAGGGATGACTTCCAAGCACTTTTAAAAGTGAGGTGGCTGGGGAAATAAAAGAGATATGCTCGGATGTGGATGCGATCGGTGAAAGAGTAGGAGCCATAGAGGACCGGGACCAGGCTAGAGACGAGGAAGTGGAACAGCTCCAACAAGAGGTGCTTCGCCTGCGGGAGCAACAAATCGACCTGCCGGCACATACCGAAGACCTCGAAAACCGCTTGAGGTGTAATAACATCCGTGTGAGGGGGTGCCTTCAGACGCAGAGGGGCCTGACATAACCAAGTACCTACAAGAGCTTTTCCGGGACATCTTGGGAGTGCCGCAAGAGTTTGAAATGCATTGATCAAGCTTACCGAGTGGGTCTGAGGCGGCAGCCCCCTGCCCCTCCGCCGGACATCTTAGCCTTTCTTCCTGACTACACCCTTAAGGAGCGCATCCTGCGAGAGGCTAGGGCCAAACAACCGATCACATAACTGAGCCAATCGATCGCCCTCTTCCAAGACCTGGCCACCATAACTCTACAGAAAAGAAGGGAGTTCAGAGAGGCAACTGCACACCTGAGAGAGCAAGTAGTGGCTTACTCGTGGGGCCACCGCTTTCGACTGATCTTCAAATGGAACGGCAAGCTGTGCCCGCTCCGCTCCCTCCAGGAAACATGCAGGATCCACGGCCTGAAACGTCAGGACCCAGAGAAGGAGGCTAGCACTCAAGAGCAAAAATCTTCAGGCGCGAAATGGCAGTAAGTGGGGCAGAGGAGATCGCCTGCTCTAGGGCTGGGACTGGACCCTACCACGATGGCGCAGTTGAGACAGGCAGCTCTAGAATCAGTCCTGAAGGACACATTATCCTCAGATTGCCAGTGACTTTCATCAGGGGTACCCATGCTTTGTAACTATCTCACCGGGTGGGGGGCTGGGGGCGGGGGCCCTGGAAACTTGGTCCACATATGCTCCCGAATTATCTGTTTTCCAAATGCCCGTGATCTCGGGGGACTGGCACTGGACAATTTTGGGGGTTAGAGGTTCCTCAGTTGGGGTTACCGAGGGGGGGAGAGGGGAACTGGTGTGCTTCCATGGGATGGGACTAGGCAAGGGTCAGGAGCAGAGGTACAAGACGCAAGGGTGGCAGAAGACACAAGCACAATGTTAGGGACTGGGACCATGCAGACCCAGTAGGTTAGACCCACGGTTGCCTCATGTCACGATCCATCCTCCAGATAGTCACTCTCAATGTGAAAGGGCTCAACAACCCCATAAAATGGAGAGCCATCCTATCTTATCTGGAGAACCTGGGGGCAGAGGTATGTTTACTGCAGGAGACCCATCTCCTGCCCAAGGATTTTCACCGGATGAAATCCAGGGCTTTTCCTCAACAATTCTATTCCTCCACATCCGATAAGAAAGCGGGGGTGGCCATACTAATTGCCAGGAAATTCCAGGGGTCAGTGGGCGACAAGGTAGCAGAAGTAAAGGACCATCTCTCGGCCTACAGACTGTGGGTGGGGTGGTTCTACCCTAGTAGTGGGATCCCTCTACGCCCCCAACTCAGGATAGGAGAAATTCCTCACTACATCCCTATAGGAAGTCCTAAGCTCATTGGAAAGACAAATAGTGGTTGGGGGTTCTCAACTTGGCCATGGACGCGGACAAGGATAGGTCGGGCCAATGCAATGGCCAAACGGGAGCACTGTCCAAAACTGGGTAGGAATGGTTGAGAGAGAGGGGGCTGGTAAATATGTGGCGGGTAGCTCACCCCCATTCCTCACAATTTTCCTTCTACTCCCACACACATCATACCTATTACCGATTGGACAACCTTATAGGCTCCTTGGAGCTGAACAAACTTGTAGACATTGTAAACATCACACCAGTAGCACTATCAGATCACGACGCAGTGACAGTGACCCTCAGCATGCCCCCAACCCAGAGACAGAACGGGACATGACAACTTAGGGAAAAACTTACTACATAGGGCGGGAGTGACTCAACAAATACACAAATGCATTACAGACTACCTGGCGACGAACGACTCCCCTGACACTTTCCTTGCAGCACTGTGGGGGGGGCCCTCAAGGCAGTGGTGAGGGGCGAGCCGAGACCTATCTCCGCAGATGAAAACAGGGATTGCAAAGAAAAACGGGAACATCTTATAGCACAAGTAGTGGAGTTGGAAAGGGTACATAGTCGGACAGGAGCACCCAGGGCGTGGCGCCAACTGAAAGCAGCATCAGCGCAACTGGCAGGACTCGACATGGACAGAGTCGAATATGCAGCCCTCCGGCTCAAACACTCCTACTATATTGGAGGGGACAAGATAGGACGTCTCATCAAGTAACTTCAGGGCCGCACCAAATGGTTGAAGGTCCAAGCTCTCCAGAACGCTAGGGGGGAGATGGTCGAAAGTGACGCTGAAATAGCGGGAGCCCTTCGGGACCTCTACTCAGCACTATATGGAAAAGACCCACACCTAAGCGTGGAAGGGGACTCCTACTTACAGGGGGCCAACACAATGGTGCTGAACGCCTTGGGGGCGGAAGCTTTAGATGCACCGATCAGGATTGACGAGGTGCTAGGGGCGATCTCTCGCCTCAAGCTTCTGAAATCACCGGGCCGGATGGCTTTTTGGCTGGTTTTTATAAAGTCCGTTTGCCCACTCCTCGCCCCGGTCCTGATGCGGCTTTTTAACTCATTCACAGGGCCCAGACATAGTGGTAATCCCTAAACCTGGGAAAGATATGACTTCATGCAGCTCCTACCACACAATCTCCCTCCTTAATCTATATTTGATGTTGTTTACGGGGGTCTTAGCGGCCAGACTGGGCCCACGAATGCCCGGTATCATCGAACCGGACCAGTCCGGTTTCATCCACAACCTTTAGAGTAGCGATAACACTAAGCTCATCCTGCACCTTATTGACAAAGCCCGCCGCACAAAGATGGATGCTCTCCTGTTGTCAGTCGATGCTGAAAAAGCAGGACTGGGGCTTTTTGGACAAGACTCTAGCTCATTTTGGCGTTGGTGACCAGTTCAGGGCCTGGGAAGCGAGTTGCTATGATAGACCCAAAGCAACAATCAGGGTCAATGTGATAACCTCTCGCCCTTTGAGATCCATCAGGGTATGAGACAGGGGGACCCGCTCTCACCCCTCCTCTTCGCCCTTTATGTGGAACTATTGGCCCAGAGGATCAGAGACAATCCTAATATCTCGGGCATCCCATTTGGCGGGGAGAGGCATTCCGTGAGTTTATACGCTGACGACATCCTAGCAACCTTGGAGAACCCTGAGCACTCCGTGCCAGCATTTCTCCACGAACTGGAATCCTTTGGTCAGGTCTCCGGTTTTTGGATGAATGTGGGAAAGTCCATGGTCTTACGTCTAGGCCGCCAGGAGGAACTAACCGGGGGGAACAGGTGTCCTTTGGAATGCTGCAGACTCGGGATACAGTTCCTTATTTGGGACTAGACATAGCCTCTTCCATAGCACACACGATCATGCTTAATTATTCCAAGCTCCTTTCCCAAATCACGGCAATGGCAACAACACTAACTGTCACTGCTCGGCTGCATCACAGCCATAAACATGTCAATCTTACCCAGGGCACTCTACCTATTCGAGACCTTACCGGCCTAGCCCCCACTGGGGACACTCCACAAAATACAAACAGCAATACAACAGTTTATTTGGGCAGGGGCATGACCTCGTATGTGCAGGGATCTTGTCCGCAGACCACGGGAGGAGGGAGGGCTGGGTATACTGAATGTCCTGGAATATTTTAGAGCGGCACAACTGAGGTATCTAGTAAAATGGAGCCGACCTGAATCTGAAAAACGGTGGATGTTCCAGGACACTTTATGAATGAAACTTTCCCTTTGGATGGTTCCCTTCTTTAATAGACCAGACAGGCCATTGAACCTCAAGGGCTCACCTATTACGAGCTCTGTGCTGCGTGTCTGGGATTGGGTGGCTGTGAGGCGCGGGTTCACGTATTTCCCCTCAACGTTGACGCCTTTACTTGGCAACCCAGAGTTTACACCAAGGATGGACAAACTAGTGTTCTTGCAAAGGCATGTCTCAGAAAGCAAAGCGGCAGGCCACCTCTTCGATTTAGAGGGGATCCTCCTGTTCTCAGAATTGCGGCAATCCTACACCATATCGGAATCGAATCTATTTCAATACTTCCAACTCCGCCATTGGCTCCTCCAGCCAGAAGTGAGACCCCTGGTGAGCAGGAAACTCACAAAATACGAGAAATGGCTAATGACAAAACACTTGGATAAGAAAATTATCTTCTGAGACCACCAGCTTCTTCATTGCCCTCAGTGAGCCAAAAACGATGGGCTCGAGAACTGGGAAGGGAACTGACAGAAAAAGAGTGGCGAGACATCCACCATACAGCCAATCACAGAGCCCGTAACATGGCCAGCAGGGAAACCGTGGTCAAAGTAGTCACATATTGGTCCCTGACACCAGCCCGACAAAACAAAGGGAACCCAGACCACAGCCCAACGTGTTGGCAAGGCTGTGACGAAGAGGGCACACTACTCTACTTACTTTGGGACTGTAAGGAACTGACCGGGTACTGGGCCACAATTTTAGATTACATCGACAGACAATTTGAGACCAAAATCCCACGCTTCCCGGCATACACAGTACTGGGGCTCCCCAACCCAATAACGTACCCATTGAAATCCATAAGGGGGAAACAAATGGGTTTGATGCTAGGGGCGGCTGTCCAACACATCCTTTCTCTCGGGGGGCATGCAGACGCGACCGACACACACGGGTTGTTACACAAACAATCTGTATCCTAGGCATGGAACAGATACAGGCCTCTCTTATGAACTCAGAAGAGACCTTCAGGACTACCTGGCATCCTCTAGTGTCCCTATTGTCAATGGAATTGAATGAGGTGACCTGCTCGAAATACCTTCGACTTCTCTGGCTTACGGAGGCACAAGGAACAACTGAGACTACCTGATCTGCAGTCCAATTGCAAACCTCTGTCCTGGGCCCTAAAAGGCCGGACCCCAAGCTCACCAGTTCGGAGGCGGGACGGGGGAGGAAGTTTTGGGGTAGTTAGTCTTCTGATATGCTTAAAAGGGGCCAGCCCCGTATCCTGCTTTGCCAAAGTCCACCCCTTTGATCGCACCATGGAGACATTCCACTGCTCCTCCATGATCACATTCGCTCAAGTGGATTGGAGGGAGGTGGGATATAATGAGATTGGTGTACAATAGTGCCCAATTTACACAATGTATCTTTTTCTATGCCCAAAAGTCAATAAAACAAAGTTAAACATAAAATGACACCAAAATGAAAAAAATCCAATGTAGGGGAACCAGAGATATGAATATTTAAAGGTTTAGCACTATATATTACATAGAAACCTATAGCGCCTATTGTGACATCTGGTCACGCTAAACCAGGATAAAGTCAAAGTTTTAGTCCGACCACAATGGAGCCCTGCACAGCTAACCCTCGCAGTAGGACTCGGTCAAAGTTTTTACCTTCTTCCGTGGTCCCTCGAAGCTCTCCACCAGTCTGGATTCAGAGAGGGTTCGTTGGCCTGCCTTGCGACAGGCTCCCGGTCAAAACTATGAAAGCCAAACCTTCCGAGATTTCCAGAAGGACAAACCAGGGATCCAGGCCAGCTTGCGGTTGAAGGTAGGCGGCTTGACTTTTGCAGTTGGGGCTGGTCAAATCTGTTACCTTAAGACTTAGAAGCTTTTACAGAGCTTTTTCTCCCAGGTCCCTCGATGCTCTTCATTAGGCTGTATTCTGTGAACGTTTGCTGGCTTGGGTTTCTACCAGCTCCCGGTCAGACTCTGAAAGTCGGCTCTACCGAGCTTTTCAGCAGGACAAACCTGGAGGGCAGGCCAGTTCACAGTTGAGGGTCACTGGCTTGGCTCAACTGGGAGAAGAGGACATTATGGTCACAGATTCTATAGCCCCAAGTTTGTGTATCAGAGGGATTCATTATAGTTCTAATACCGGAATAATAATAACGTTATTTGATGATCTGGGCTTGCTAAGCACCTAGCTGAGGTAAATATAAAGTGCCATCTTTATAGGCACTTATATCTATCAATTTCTGCCTAGTTGGAGCGCACACATTTGATTTCCCTGAAGCATGATGGGAATTCAATTATTGAAAATTGCACACTTTTGAAAGCTTTCAGTGTGGAGCTCACTGGGTCTGATGGGCCCTTGAGGACCCTACTGAGTGTATGGTGAGTCCCCAGGGTAGGCACCATGACACCCACATTTAAGTTGTGAGGGCCCAGGGAGTTGGGGTTTGCAGGGCCAATAATGAGCCAGGGAGTGGGGCAGCATGGCCCCCCTCCCCTTTATTTAAATGAGAGGCCTGCAGGGCCCAGCAAAGCTTTAGAAGGAGTGCCACATGGCCCTCCACCCCAATTCATTATCTACTGCTTGCACGGGTGCAGGCAGGCAAAAAGCAATGTCCCAGTGTGGCTCCCAAGAACATAGAATGTGGGCTGGCCCTAGGGGATGGGCTCGCTGAGACCTTTAGAAGTTCAGGAAGGGGGCCACGCTGCCCCATTACCATTTTGAAAAATATCAGCCCCAGAGTAGGCTCCCCAAGGCCTGTCATGGCTCAGGGAGGGGCGTTGTGTGGCCCACTCCCCTTATTCAATGATTTTGGTCACAGGTGTTGGCTCCCCAGGGCCTCTGATGGCTAGTGGTGGGTGCTGTGCATCACCCCTTCCCAAATACAATGTTTCTGGCCCTGGGTGGGCTACCATGGAGCCTGTAAGTACTAGGGGGTGGGGGCTGCGCACCCCCTCCCAATATTAAAACCAATCGCCCTGGCCGCCATTTCTTTTTTTTTTATATAACCCCACGGGAGTCCCACGTGATTGTGGTGATGGCTGAATTTTTTCATTTATGGCCCCAGGGAGGTCCCTTTGGGTCCTCTCCATGGGGCCTAGGGGATTAGGGTTTCCCTACCCTGCCCCCTTATTTTTTTTAAACATGTTAAGGACAGGGGACTGCCTGCTAGCAGTCCTGCAATGGCTGCTAATAGTTGTAGGTATAGTTATTACCAGCGGTAGGACTTCATCTGATTTTTCTCCCTTTTGACGAATCGTGACAAACCTTTGTAGAACTATTGCACCCATTACATTGGTGAAGAATTGAAAGTTTGGAGGCATTTGGGCAGGGAGTTGCAAAGAAAAAAGGGGGCTGCCAAAACACTCAAGCACTTCAATGCATTTTACGTTGACATTTATATTTCACATAGTGGCAAACTGGCAGAATGGATTGTAATGAAATTTCACAGTAATGTACAAAAGACTGTGTATATATATTTTTTTGCTATTGCAAGTGATGTTATGAAGTGGTTATAAAGTTATAAGGGCCAACAACTTAGTGATATCTGTGTAGCTCGACAGTACTAAAGGTAGCAAGGAATCCCAGAAAATAAACTAGACTGCATGTGTAAAGTTTCAGGTCTACTACAGGAACAACTGAAAGATCTATTTATGGTCACATGCTTATATAAACCTATAAGTAAATGTGTAATGAATAGAATACATTGTCATCTACATAAGTTTTCTTTGCATGTGCCCAGCAAGCCAAACAAAAAAAATCTTCATTATTCACCCCAGTGTAACAACATGAAAAGTGACCTAGTAGTGAGCTACACAAACTACTATTTGAAGGAGATGATAATTGGCCACTAAGAAAACAATTATATTTTCAAATTTTATAACAGCAATGAATGTCTTTCATTCACATTGGGCTTCATATTTATCGCAATCCTACTAAACATAGCAAGGATGCCCAAAAATCCTCGAAAGGCATATCCATTTTCATCTTTCCCAGTTTATTGAGACTAACAAAATCCTTCATCCTTCTCAATCTGGGTTCAGAACTGGATTTTCCACCGAAACCACTTTGCTGGGGGTCACAGAGAGGCTCCGCCACCACTTGGATGCTGGAGATACCGTCGCATTCATATTATTAGACCTCAGTGCAGCGTTCAACACTATCTCCCATCCCATATTAGTCAACACACTGAGGTCCTCTGGCATTTGTGGCTCTGCCTTGGACTGGATTGTTTCTTTTTTGGATGGCCGTACATTTCAGATTTTCTCTGCTACAGATAGGTCCAATATCCATCCATCACCCTATGGTGTACCTCAGGGCTCCATACTGAGCCCCATGCTTTTTAAGATATATGTCAGGCCTCTAGCTGACATTGCCGTACAGGCCGGTTTGACCCTCTTTACCTACACTCATGACTTTCAGATCATCTTTTCACTTTCTCGTTCTGACCCTGACTCTACATCCTGTCTTCAGTTGGGTCTCAGGCAAATTGCAATTTGGATGAACCAGAACTTTATGAACCTTAACGGTGAAATAAAACGAGGTTTTAATCCTTGGTAAGGAGAAAGATCTCTGGGGCCCATTACACTGGCCCGCCGAGATGGGAGCTCTTCCGCAGCCTTTCAGCCATGTCTGTAACCTGGGCGTCCATATTGATGACTCTTTATCCATGCATCATCAAGCAGTCAAGGTCAAACCGTGGTCCATGCCCAGACCTCACGGCTGGATTACGGGAATGTTCTTTTTCTGGGTGCAAACAAGGCTGTGACCCATAGACTGCAGCTGGTGCAGAATGCTGCAGCAAGACTTCTATGCAGAGTTCCCAGAATTACACCCATCTCCGGCTATCTCCGTGACTTACATTGGCTCAGGGTGGAAAATCGCTTAAAATTCAAAGCCCTGAGCTACATGTTTAAGATCAAATGGGGCTCAGCACAACAATACCTGCATTCTCTGGATTGCCCATATGTCCCTAGCCACTATCTCCATTCCGCTTCTCTTGGAAAATTCATGGTGCCCAGATTTAAACTTGCTAGGATGGGTGGTCGATCCTTTTCTTATCTTGGTCCAGTCCTTTGGAATGCTCTCCCTCTCGCCATCCGCAAAGAAACCAGTTATCCCTGTTTTCCCAGATCTTTGAAGACCTGGTTATTTAATCAGTAACTCCTTCTTATTTTCTCTCTTCTGCTTCCAGTTCCGTCCAGGCGCCGGGAAACCCTTTTTGGGTAGCTATTGCGCCTTATAAATTCATTAAATAAATAAATGGTGCACAGGAAGTTCAAGTACACATATAAATATGAATCCATGAAAACGATATATTCTCTAGGTGCAGACATGTAGCGTATATGCACCTTGAATATTTATATATGCGGAGCCACTAAATGTCAACATGCGTATGTATATATATATATAGATATATATATATATACATATATATCCACGCTCACCTTCCTGTCAGTCTCTGGGAGCACTCTCAGACGGGTGCGTATTTGCGGTGGCAGGACCCGCAAAAATATAACGCTCAAGGTTTCCCCACAGTTTGTAGGAACCACGCACTCTCGGGTCGTTTTACTCCAAACAGTTTATTTCGTCGTTTGTAACAGACGCGTTTCGGCGCTCCGCCTTCCTCAATGTTACAAACATTGTGGATAGGCGCCATTTTTTTATATTCTACACATCAGTCTCAATTGTTAATGGAAACAAACAAGGGACTACCGTTTTAAACCCATCACATTGGTTAAATTTTCATGTGTACAAGTTGCGATGCCCATTTACAATCTGGTTCTTTAAAGAACGCAATCAGTCATGTTTTCGGATTGCGATTCACTTAGAGCTGCGTTGTTAAAGCAACTGTATGAAGTTTTTTTCTTTTTCAAATCAATCAAATACAAAGCGTGACCTCATATTTATTTAGAGTATGTCGACGCCATGTTTGTAGTTTATTTGTAAAAACTACGATTGTAGGAGGATAATGCCGTGTATCGGCTTTAACCAGATTGCAGTGGCAAAAATCAACTTTCAAATGTTATATGGCCGTGGAGAGCTTAAGAGCGATCGATAAAAATGATCAAACATATCCGGTTGCTCGGCATTTTCATGAAAAGCGTTCGAGCAATAGGCACCAACTACAATATTTTGGCTTAGATTGTGTAGCAGAGAGTCCGAGGGGAGGAGACAGGTTACATAGATTGAGAAGGTTGGAGTCCCGGTATATAATAGATCTCATGATGAAACACCCTAAGGGACTCAATGCGGGAGAAGAGCTAGCATCACATATCGGATTTTAAATGATGTGAACCTTACTGTACAAAGACTATAAGTAACTGAGCAATAGAGGGAGACTGAGAATGTGAAAATGTTGACAGTGCTTTCTGAACTATGTTGGAATCTTGAGGTATTTGTGAATACAAAGCACATGGAAAAATTCACCACATAAAACATGTAATAGAACTTGGGTAAAACTTCTGAAAACTGAAATGTATCCTTGAAAGATTAAGTTTTTATTATTTTTTGAACTCATTGAAACCTTCTTTGAATGAATTTTTTGTCAGGATTGCTTGTCTTAGAGAAAGAATGATAGATTAAGCAACCTGTCTTTAGGGTTTACCCCCTTAAAAATATGGACATCCTATTAAATGGAAGTATGGGAACAGTATAAGTCAAGGGATTCAGGCCGATCCACGGCCATATAACATTTGAAAGTTGATTTTTGCCACTGCAATCTGGTTAAAGCCGATACACGGCATTATCCTCCTACAATCGTAGTTTTTATAAATAAACTACAAACATGGCGTCGACATACTCTAAATAAATATGAGGTCACGCTTTGTATTTGATTGATTTGAAAAAGAAAAAAACTTCATACAGTTGCTTTAACAACGCAGCTCTAAGTGAATCGCAATCCGAAAACATGACTGATTGCGTTCTTTAAAGAACCAGATTGTAAATGGGCATCGCAACTTGTACACATGAAAATGTAACCAACGTGATGGGTTTAAAACGGTAGTCCCTTGTTTATTTCCATTAACAATTGAGACTGATGTGAAGAATATAAAAAAATGGCGCCTATCCACAATGTTTGTAACATTGAGGAAGGCGGAGCGCCGAAACGCGTCTGTTACAAACGACGAAATAAACTGTTTGGAGTAAAATGACCCGAGAGTGCGTGGTTCCTACAAACTGTGGGGAAACCTTGAGCGTTATATACATATATATATATATATAATTAAATGCATGAAACAACTGAAGCAGCCTGTTCGTCGCTTTTTTCCCAGCAATCACAGACATGGACCAGGTGCAAGGTGCAAGATATATTTTTATTGCGTGCTCTTAAGTCGCCATAATGTTTCGGCTCCGAGGAGCCTTGATCACATGACAACATGATCCAATAAAGTCATGTATATATAGGGACAGTTGAGCATGGGATTGAATACACACATGTCAACATGAATATATATATATACGGGGATAGTTGAGAAGTAGATCAAATACATAGGATCATTACAATATGGAGCTTTTTTTTTTTTTGCTGACTTTCATATAGCGCAAACTTGACCCGAACCGAATCAGGTATCAGAGCGCTTTACATAGCACCAGTTACGTTACATTAGGACACACATTCATTTTTTTTGTTTGGCGCGGGGAGATTAAGTGATTTGCCCAGAATCACAGGATGTTTGGCGTCATTACCGAGACTCAAATAGATTAAATATAATAAACTAGTGTGTTGATTTGTAAGAAACAAATAACATTTTTGCTCCTTATACAACCTTTTCGAGACCAATATGACCTTGATGCTTAATAAGATCAGGTACATATCAAAATAAAAGTGTGGATAGTATTGATTGATTAGCATTACTGTTCCAACTGAATAGACATACAAGCATTAGTGCCTAGATGGCCTGATGTAAAAAAGCCTTTGGAAATAGGAATGAAGATGTATGAAGCATGTATTTACTAGGTTTGATGTGAATTTATTTTCAAGCATAAAATTGAAGCTTATTGTCACAGGTGTAATAACTGATTTGTTAAAATTGTAATTTTAATATATATTTTGGTAATTATTGTTTATTCCATGTTTTAATAGTGGTCAACTGTATTATGCACAATAGTCCTGAAGATGGTCTCATGAACGAATGCTTAGAGACCGAAACGTCGACTTTAACACTTTTTTCTGGACAATAATTTATGAGAGGAAAAGTGTATACAATTGTGACATTGAAGGACCTACCAAGTGTCTGTGTTATCCTCTTATTACATTGTGTGTCTAAATGTGTAGTACCCTTTATGAACTTTGAAAGATAAAATAATTTTTATATACACCCGTGTTTTTGTATATCTCTTCATGTTGTGATTTAGTCGTGGGTTCTTATTTTGTAAAGAACTGAGAATTCTAGAACTATATGCTGCATAAGATTTATAAAAAAAGAAATTAATAAGCAAGTTGATGGAACACTATTGCACTGAATAATGTTCGGAAATAATATAACTGAGTATTGCAAATAAACCCCTTGGAGGCCCTTTTACCCGTTCATTTGATTGCGCCCAGGCCCTCAAAAGTAGATTGGGTTTCCCATTATTTTTTATTACTTTTAGAAGTTGACATTTCTGTGAGCTACGTGTGTGAGTGCCTGATGTGAATTGCATGTCTGGCGTTTGAGTGACAGGGGCTGGTGAGGTGTGTGTGGCTCCAGGAGGGACAGGGTGAGTCAGCGCTAGGCTGAATGGGACATCTACATTTTGAGTAGTGGGAGGAGAAGTCCCTGGTCCCTGAATAGGATGGTGCCTGTCCTAATGAATGCTGGCTGCGCCCCACTGTGGTGTGTCTGATGACGAGCCCCCATCTAACAATAGGGAAGAGGAGCCTGGTAAACAGAGCGCTCCAGAACCTCTGTCAGGAAGAACCTCTGTGGGACCCAGCTGCAGATTCTTGGGGGTCCCTGCATGCTGGCCTGCCTGGCTGCACCCTGCTGGGGTTTCCCCACCCCCGAAGACTGTTTGTTCCTGGCCCAGCTTGCCCAGGAACTTGGAGGGGGCATAACGCCTTGTGAGAGCTGTATTCCCATTGCCCCAGAGGAGAACGCTCCTATTTTTGATCAGCAGCACTGGGCTGCGATGCTTGGAGGATTACCCTGTGAGAGCGGAAGCCCACCCCGCGTTTTCTGAATTTTTTTTCAACAGCGGGTGCCCACCCCGCATTTGGTGCCATTGGGCGGGTGCCCACACAGCGAGTGTCTTTATTTAAAACGGGAGCCTACCCTATATTGCCACTTCCGAAGGAGGAGAAGGAGACAAGAGACGGCCATCGCAATCGCGCAGCAACCAGTAACCAGGAAGCTAGGCTGCCTTGCCTGGTTGTGGGCGAGCCTTGTAGGTAGAAGCAGAAGAGCCAAAGGCCGAAGCCGGCGAGCCTGCACAGGGCTCTTGTGAGCTGAGAGAGCCCCGCGAATGCCACACAACCTGAAACCGGAGCCTCGCAGACCCCAGTGACTGCAGCAAGGAGAGTCCTATAGAGCGGGGCCCCTGTGTGTTAGTGAGAGGCCTGCGGGTCATCGAAAGGAGGGGTGACCGGAGCCCCGAGAAGTCCCAAGGCAGCTTTCCTTTCGCGTGGAGACCGGGCGAAAGGAGACCGGGCGGCACAGCACCAGAGGCAAGGCGGGGCTCCTGTGTGGTGACGAGAGACCCGCATGTACCAGAAGTGGCATCTGGAGGATAGAGAGCCCGGTGAGTGGGGCTCAATGGTGAACGGTTGATAGGCTCCTCAATACACTAGGCCTAAACATTGCAGCTGCCACTAATTGTGGTGCAGCTGGGCAGAAAAAGGATGGGCACTGGCACCAACTGTGCCCTCTGTCCCTCACTGGAATTCCAAAACCCAAATGCGCCCAAACGTTGCAGCTGCCTGCGCTTTCGCAGGGCAGCTGGGACTGGCCCTGGCACCACTGTGCTTTTTGAGACCCCCACTGGGACTCTAATCATCCCAATTGTCCCAAACGCTGCAGCTGCCCACTGCCAGGCGGGGCAGCTGAAAAACCAGCACGGCCACTTCGGTGCTCTAAGAGGGACCACAGGTGGGTGGTACTGACAATGTGCCCCGATGCCCCCTCTATCAACCGTTCACCATTGAGCCCCACTCACCGGGCTCTCTATCCTCCAGATGCCACTTCTGGTACATGCGGGTCTCTCGTCACCACACAGGAGCCCCCCCTTGCCTCTGGTGCTGTGCAGCCCGGTCTCCTTTCGCCCGGTCTCCATGCGAAAGGAAAGCTGCCTTGGGACTTCTCGGGGCTCCGGTCACCCCTTCCTTTCGATGACCCGCAGGCCTCTCACTAACACACAGGGGCCCTGCTCTATAGGACTCTCCTTGCTGCAGTCACTGGGGTCTGCGAGGCTCCGGTCTCAGGTTGTGTGGCATTCGCGGGGCTCTCTCAGCTCACAAGAGCCCTGTGCAGGCTCGCCGGCTTCGGCCTTTGGCTCTTCTGCTTCTACCTACAAGGCTCGCCCACAACCAGGGTATTCAATGTTGCAAAAGAGAAGGGTCCCAGTCTATATAATTTACAAAACAGCAATTATTCAACAATCGTATACATATAACTCATAACACAACTGGAGTGAGTGATGTTGTTTATTCACATCCTCACTTGTATACACTTAATGTATATATGCTCTATACAGATTAAGGTTGTGCCCAAAGTGGGCGAAAAGGTAGAGGGAAGGGAAGTGGTAAGTGTTTGTGAGGAATTGGGGTTGTGTAGATCAGTTTCAAAAGGCAACCGTGATCACATAAAACATTTGTTGTTGACATCACATGGGCGATTTGATATAGCCCTATACGTTTCTAACAGTTGTATAATCCTATCCCATACAATGAAAACACAGTAAGCATGGTCTGTTGATTGTGGGTAGGTATCATTAAAGATGGAAAGTCTTAGATAAATTCGAGATATATCTGATAAAATAAGGTTTTAAAAGATAAGAATTGTGTGTGGATGGTGTCACAGTATGTATGGAGTATGCAGGTATGAAGGAGAAGTTTGTGCTTTATGGCCAAGCAGTAAACTCTGGAATCATAGAAACCTCTATCATGTGGGGGGATGGGACCATAATCTCACGTGAGCTATGTTAACCTAGTTAATGCGTTTTGCAGTCGTATCATGGTATTGTCTTTAAGTGAATTCTTTTTCTATTTCAGTATACCACTGGTGAGAACACCTTGAGGAAGGCTTAAACCCGAAACGCATTGGTGGCAATAACGTTTAGTAACCAGTGTTTTCTTTATGACATGTTTAAGCTATAAGTGTGAGAGTCATTAACTGAAATTTGCTTATCTATAAAATAGCATTTTTAAATGAAATATTCTTCTCAGTAAATATTGTTGTGATTATCTCCCTTTTGCACTTTACAAGAAGATCGTACCTCATTGTCAATTTGTCTTTGTGGTTATATTTGCATAAAAAAAGATTTGTAATGATTTTTTAAAAATATATGAATATTGTATTGTATGTATGTATGTCTTTCTATAACATTTGATATCAACTAAGAGAAACAAAAAAGAAAAAGAAAGAAAAAAGATATATTTTTGTATAACAGGAGTATCAAGTATATCATTGTTCAAATATCTATGATAAGACTGCTGCACAATTTAATAATTAGCACTGTACTCTTCCCTTTTGCAACATTAGCCGCAATTGGCAGCTTTGCGCCCTGACATTTTTGAGACAAGAGGCATTGGAGCCCCAGGTAAGGCCAGTAGGCTGGGGGTCTGAGTTGGATACCTGGTGAGTGTACTGTGGTGCACACTTGGTTTATGCTAAATTGTGTTTTGTACCTAATGCAAATGTCATGTTATGATGTTGAGGCCCAGGGAGTGTGATTAATGTGTTTATGCTGATGAGATTTGGGCCTAATATACTGTTATTGCATAATGTGTTTATGCTGGTGAGGCCTAGCACATGCTTATGCTAATGAGGTTTGGGCCTAATATGATTTATTGCCTAATGTCATGTTATGGTATTTTAGGATGGTGTCTAATGCTAATGTGATATTGCTTAGGTCATTATGGTACCAGTAGTTACTGGTTCTGGTTTGCATTTACTTACCTGATCTGATGGTTCTGACCGTGGCCCGATTGGCCTGGTCCTGTACATAATCCCCTGTGAATATTGCCCGTGCCAGTTGGCGCAGTGTAAATGTGTGATTATGTTTCTAATGTGGTTATGACAATACAAAGGCTACTTTTTATATAAGCTTTTGTGGTGTGCCTAGTGTGTTGTTGCTGTGTATGTGTGTTGCGCAAACTCTTTACACATTGCCTCTGGGATAAGCCTGACTCCTCATGCCAAGCCACCAAAGGGGTGAGCAGGGGTGATCTTCAGCATGTAATTCCCTTGCCCAGACTAGAGTGGTGGTTTCTGCCTGGGTTTGGGGCAAGCCTTAGCCAACCAGAAATCCCATTTCTAACATATATATATATGTATTAAATGAAAAAGACGAAGGTAAAAAGTTATTTATGGTTATGATAACTTTCTTCCCTACACAAACCAAGCTTAAACTACACAAACTTAAACATTTTTAAAGTTGTAGTTATAACTTTCATTTACAATTTAACCACCACCTTCAAGTTGTTAAAAGTAGCATACTTCATTACACACTTCTGCTAACCTGACAACACAAGCTCTTTTCCAATCATTTGGCGAGTAATAGCTAGAGTCTGGTTAGCGAGGTAAGAGTATGTAACGAGGTGTGCTACTTATAATAATTTGAAGGTGGTGGATAAATTGTAAATGGAAGTTATAACTATAATTTTTTTTATTTTTAAAGTTTTTGTAAATTAAGCTTGGTCTGCCTAGGGAAAGAAAATCATTGCACCAGGCACTGCCAGCTTCAACTCACAAAGACACCAACACCATTTCCAAAGGACAAAATGTCCCACGAAGACTGCTTCCCCTTTGCAAATAAGATTTAACCCCATTCAGTCAGAATGTAATCAACGGCTTGCAATCACAATTGCGGTCTCAAACGACGGATCCAACCCGTAAAGAAAAGTGGAGTCCAGCTTGACTCGTGGGTGGCGAGGCAGGCGTGGGGGGGCAGCGGGGTCGCGCAATGGAGAAAAGAAATGATGCACTTACCATGCCGCCGAGTCCCGAGTCTCTGTTTCCTGCTCCTGCTCTACTCGTGGGACAGGAAGCCAGGAAGAACAGCCGGGCTCCCCATACTAAGCACAACACTGCAATGCAGAGTTGTGATTGGTAAGCATCCAGGCTCCTATGACCAATCAGAACGCTGCAATGCAGCGCTGTGATTGGTTTTGAGCATCCTGGTTTGACACTCAACCAGGGAAAGTGCGCCTGGGCTTGTTCTCCGTGCAGGCTGTAATTCAGGCTGCATAGAGAACGGGGAAAGTGTGCATTATTGGTTTGGGTGGCCCGGAAGAGTTGAACAAACAGCCATTGATCACTGAGGAGTGTGAAAACCACTCCTCTCCTGCTCCATGACCAGAGCAGCCCCGCCCACCCACCCGCCCACAAAGGAAACATAAAATGATAATAACTAAATAACTATGCTCAAAAGCAGTAGGGCAATGCTCTTCCACAACAGCGGCGGAGCCGCCACTATTTACAAATCATAGACAGACAGGAATCTCCCTTTCATGTCCACCCTATTTGCAGTTCTGAGAGCATAGCAAAAGCCCTCTTACCAATCCAAAAACTTTTTTCGACTTGTAATAAAGGCTTTTGTAAATTATTAAATGCTATTTCACAATCATGCACACTCTGAGATTTTGTAAATCTAAGGTTTTACGACCACCTCTAACATGTTCCCATGTTTTATGCTTGGAAATGAGAAGAATATATTTTATTTGAATCCTGGTTGATGGTCCGAGAGATGTCATGGCGGCACCCACCCTGAAGGAAAACTGTTCGATGGGTGGTGGGGATCTTTGTGCTGTGAAGAGTACTGGTGCTGTAGCGGCTCTATTCATAGCACGTTAGGTTTGCGGAGTGGGTACCATGTTTAAAATGCTCGATCAGCAAACGATTTATTCAGAGAAAAAGCTCCCAAAGACAGACTTTGTTTTCTCAAAACAAAAAGATAAATGGCCTGATGCACAGGGACATTTCTCCCGATCTAAATAGAGTTGGGATGCATGAGTGTGGTGAGGCAGGAGCACGGCTGATTTATGACAGTACTGCTGATTTATGGCGGTGGCCTCCCTTCGACAAACTCTATAGGGAACTCTTAGTTTCATACCTTGTAAAATGGACACTTTCGTGTAAAATCAACTTGTGCTACATTTGCCCTCGTTCAAATACTTTTTGCTCCATCTCCTATTTCACAGGCAGCAAAAAAGTTAGATTTTTTTTTTGCAGCAGAGGAAATATTCTGTAATAGGGCACCTGGTTGTTGCACTTAGAAGATGCATTTTTTTCTTTTTAGGTTTTATTGAATGTTAAAAAAATATACAAATATCTACAAAAGCACAACCAAGGGGCTATAGTCGTGGGTGGATGGTAAAGCACATGCAAATGGCGTAGGTTCCACATGATAGATGAAACATATCAAACTCTATATTTAAATAAAGCATTTCTGGGAGATATGACCCCTGCTTTTTTCAGAAGCTGATGTTTCTGGGCAATGTACACAAAATGGTAATGGGTTACTCTGATTGATGTATCAATTTCACTCCGTGTCTGTGCCCGCAGAGTTTTCGCGAAAAGTTGAATGAATGCATAACGCGCCAGCAATGATGAGCTCTTAAGCACAGCTTGGTATACTGCACTGACAAGGCGATGCAAAGTGATGGGATGCTGATGGGATCTGTCAGAGCCGAGACATGCTTACAACATGATCGTAATAGAACTATGACAGACGTAGAGGCAGATTCACTCAGTATTCCAGCAATGTTTGCAAATACTGTAGCTTTCCAGGGCCTGCCTGTCATGCTCTCTGGTTCCTGCAGATTTTAGAATTACAAATGATAAATGCCAGCAGCATCAGGGAAGGCCGCTGGGTGCTGCGACTTAATGAAGACCTCAACAACCATTTTCCATAAAAGACGAAACAAGTAGAACAGGTAATTTAACAGATTAATATAGTTATCGCATGCTTCATTAAGACTTTGGGCCATATGTATCAAGCCAAATTGCGATCGCAAACGCTGAAATATGCAGAATTTCAGTGTTTGTGATTGCAATTAAGCAGTGTGCAATGTATCACACAAATACCCACTCGCAAAATAAGGAATCGCAAAATTTGTGATTCCCTATTTTGCAATAGCATTTAAGGAATCGCAAACTGTGATTCCTTAAATGCAATGTCGGAAGCACCCAAGTTGTGCGATGTTGGCTTAAGCAATCGCAAATTACCACCAACTTCAGGTTGGTGCTAATTTATAACTTCTTTGAAAAATGTAAATTTTGGCATTTTTCAAGGTGCCGTGTGGCGCACATACATGCCCTTAGGGCATGTATGTGCGCCACATCTGCACCCATGCTTATTTCAGGGTTGCAACAGGCTGTCCTTTTGACACCCTTGCATCCTTGAAATTGCATTCGCAATTTGCGAGTACCTAATGGGTACTCGCAATTAAGGAATATGTAGGATTCACAAACGTTTTTGGAAATCCTACATACATCGCGTTTTGAGATTCTCAAATAGCGATTGCAAAAAATCGCCATTTGAGAATCGCAAAACAACATTTTGATACATATGGCCCTTAGAGTTCTATTCTGACTTTTATGAGAATGACAAAGAATCACTGGAAATCTACAGCAGTCCTAGATTGCCAAAAATGAGCGACACCAATTACAAAAGGGAACTTGGATATAAAAAAGCCAAAAAGAAGCCTTGAAATAGGAAGAAATGGCAAAGGCACATGGGATACGTCTAAATATAAAAAAAATATTTATAATAGAAAGGTAGCGGGATGTAATAAAAAAGCAAAGTGACCCAACCCAAGTGTGTTTGATGAGCCTATGTAAAAATAAAGAGTTGTCTACGGAGCACACAATTTTTTGAAAATGTTACAGTGATTTTAAAAATTGTAGCAATCTAACAAAAGTGTCAACCTCACTGCTGAACTCGTGGTATTCTTCTTCAGGAATGCTATTGATGGTTAAAGAAACGCGTTTCGAGGTCATCGACCTCTTCTTCATGGGCTCAAACAAACATCTGATGGCTCACACGATTTTCATTTCCGGCGCATTTTATTTCCAATTCTGCACAAGGTAGGCGTGTTCTTAGTGCGGTGTCATTTCAATGCCTGATGGGACACGGAGTCCTCCATGCGAGCAAAAATCATTAACTTTCGTAAGTTCAGATGTGCATTTGATTTTTAATTTCACTATTTCCTTAGTAGGTTTGGAGCATTTGAACAAGTTTATTTTGCATTAGGGCGCTGTGCTGCAAGGATCACAAATAGTTTTGAAATCACAGCCTCACCCAGCAGTTGATTGCATTTCCTCCTCTGCTGGCTTCGGTGCTTCTCCCACGGCCGGGCCGCCGTATGCAGTCATTTTTCAAACAATGTGCCCTAAGCAATTCGGAAGAGCACTCTACAGCGTCCTGCCACCTGGCCTCATATTGCAACCTGTTCTTCTGCCCCAACTTTCATTTAGCTCTGCCAACGCGTTTCGAGGTCATCGACCTCTTCTTCATGGGCTCAAACAAACATCTGATGGCTCACACGATTTTCATTTCCGGCACATTTTATTTCCAATTCTGCACAAGGTAGGCGTGTTCTTAGTGCGGTGTCATTTCAATGCCTGATGGGACACGGAGTCCTCCATGCGAGCAAAAATCATTAACTTTCGTAAGTTCAGATGTGCATTTGATTTTTAATTTCAATATTTCCTTAGTAGGTTTGGAGCATTTGAACAAGTTTATTTTGCATTAGGGCGCTGTGCTGCAAGGATCACAAATAGTTTTGAAATCACAGCCTCACCCAGCAGTTGATTGCATTTCCTCCTCTGCTGGCTTCGGTGCTTCTCCCACGGCCGGGCCGCCGTATGCAGTCATTTTTCAAACAATGTGCCCTAAGCAATTCGGAAGAGCACTCTACAGCGTACTGCCACCTGGCCTCATATTGCAACCTGTTCTTCTGCCCCAACTTTCATTTAGCTCTGCCAACGCGTTTCGAGGTCATCGACCTCTTCTTCATGGGCTCAAACAAACATTGAGCCCATGAAGAAGAGGAATAGGCCTTTCTGTAGGTGATAGCGGGTTTTCTAGGCATGCTTTCGCCAATTACTGGGTCGCACTTCACTAAATCCCAGTATTTATTGACGATCTTTCTTAAGGCCCCGTGTTGACTGTTGAATGACCAAATTAATCTGACTGGTTGCTGCATGGGTGAAACAGTTGGAGCTTGTGATTTTTTGTGTTGCAATATATATATTACCGTGATGCAATAGACATTGTACGTGTGGGCTTAGGTACCAGGATACTTTGTGACCAGTAATAACTATTTCAGCTGGCATTTTATTTATTTATTTATTTATGTGATTTATTGAGCGCGAACAATTGCCTGAGGGCGTCTCGGCGCTATGAATGAGGGCAGAATGAAAGGGAATATCTATGAACCTAAGTCCATCCATTCTTAGTTCTTGTATCGGGGAAATATTGTGTGGATATGGAATATCATGTCCAAAACAGTTTTGGAAATAAACTCATTCCCATTTACCATCTGTCCTGAGGAGGTAATCAATGTGAGAATGAAGGCGGGAACAGAGGGAAGGGTTCCGTGCTATTTCTTTGTAGAAAAAAGGGCATCTCTTGCGAAACAGGGTCTCGCATTGTTTGCCTTCAGATCTGCTTATAAATATTACTGATTGAATTTTCCAGCTGGTAAAGTAGGGCCTGGTCTTCCTGCACCTGGAAGTTTGGGGAAAACCAAGACTTTTGTAACTGGTTGAAATTGTACCCCACTTGGGGATAAGGCTCTGTTCAACACAACTAGACTCCAAGTGGTGGTCCATGTTATGGACGTAGGGGGAGAGGATGTGTGGCCTTATTGCCAAAGCTGCTAACTTTGGAACTGGGGAACCGGTTGGAGTCTCAACGTTGGGTCAACTTCTTTCGACTCTGGGCAAATCATTAAACCTTGCTGTGCCTAAAAAATGAATCTGTCCTTCTGTAATGTAACTAGTAATCATGTAAACTTTTCCAATACCTTCTGGTCGAGGTTGCACCATATAAAACTGAAAGAAAAATGGATGCAATATTTTAGTTGGTTATTGTTTCAGTCACAATATATTATATACACTGTGTGTAAAAGAAGACTTTTTTTGTACCAGGGATCGAAACATCCTCCAGTAGGGAATGTATGTGTTACGGTATGTATTGCCTAGGTGTGCTTTTATTACACATGAACGTGTCCTGTAGCCAATTTTCAATCATAGTCTTTTATCAGAAACCTTTCTGCATCACTTTTCTAAGCTCACTTCAATGATAAAGAAAAGCATGTACGCTAATTAAACAATTCCGTTAAAGTATGCAACGTACATTGATAATGGCTTCGGCAATTACAATTCTTAGTGAGAGCTTTATTATTTCTACCGAGATCTTAGGGAACATTCTGTCCTTTAAATTTCGTTCTTTTTATTCACAGAACCAGCTTCTAAGCTTTTATTTTGAAGCAGACCTTGACTGAATAGTCCTCATCCCTGACAATACTCGGAAGAGCAGCATTTTGTGATGTACTATTGTTCAGCCGTATCCTATTATTTAAAGGTAGCACAGATACTTAGTCCCATGACGTGCTTTAAATATAGATATGCATGTGATACTTACGCGGACAACGAAAATAGAGCATTTTAGAACCGTACAAAGGGTCAACCTGACGTCAATCAACTGATTGGACCCAGTCCAAATCTCATGTGAACGCGGAAGCTGTAACAGGAAGGTGTAAAACATGAATCTGAAAAAACGGCATTTCCAAACGAGAGGAAAAATGTCAAGATTGTGGGCCCTTTTATATTTAAATGCGGTTTATTAGTACTCTCATTTATATGCACCACAATATATGCCACTGAGGAAAAATGGCTTTTGCAATAGACTGTGTCCACCTACACTTGGTCATAAGTGTAATGCCCTTACTGTAAGGGTATTCACAGTTATTATAAGAAGCAAGAACATTTACTTCTCATAGGGCCAGATGTAGGAGCCCTAATACCGGTCGGAAACGGCCGATTTCGGCCGTTTCTGACCGGTATTAGGGTTTTCAGATGTAGGGGCATGTTATTTTAAGAATCGGTAATTTTACCGATTCGGTAAATATACCGCTTCAGTAAAATACCGAATCTGTATATTTACCGAATCGGTAAATCCATATGTAGCTGACACTCCTAAGAGTGCCACAGGCCCTTAAGAGTCGGTATTTTACCACACAATCCTATTGTGTGGTAAAATACCGATTTCAGGTGTGCATGCACATCTGGGCATGCAGACCTGTGCCATGTGACACACAGACATGCCCTTAGGGCATGTCTGTGTGCCACATGTCACACAAGCCTGTACTTGGGGTGCTAGAGAGTGTCAAAGTGACACCCCCTGCACCCTTGCAGGATTCGGTATTTACCGATTCGGTAAATACCGAATCGGTATTGCCCATTGATTCCTATGGGCTTCAAGGCCCATAGGAATCAATGGGCAATACCGATTAGGTATTTACCGAATCGGTAAATACCGAATCTTACAGATTCGGTATTCCTGAATTCGGAATTACCTAAATCTGCCCCCTTCCCATTTACAGACTCTTAAATACCGAATCGGTAAAATTCGGTATTTAAGAGTCTGTAAATGGGAATTACCTACATCTAGGCCTAAGTCACGTGTACAAAGATTGTGTAGTTAAATAGATAGGGGTAGATCCATAAAGCCCCTTTTGGTTGTAAATATGTGTTTTTACAATACAATATAGTTGTAAATCCATTTACTCGTGTTATTGTGCCTCATGACAACTTGCAGTTATGGGGCTAAATCTGATGCAAGGCATTACAAGGTATGGCAAGTCTTGGGAATTTGCAAACTTCACAGGCTCATCATTTTGTGAACTTTGACTTAGAGGGTCTCCTGGAAACAAAACAGAAAAGTCCCAATTGTGTTGGAACATCCTGCATTAGCACCACCGGAACGATTTTTCGTGTCTTTGAGCCAGTTCTCTGGAAGAAACAGATGCAGTGATGCAAGTACCTCACCTCTCTTTGCCATCCATCAGCTCTTGCTTAAAGCATGATGAATGATTGCAGTGCCCAAGGCAATCTTGTGATGTTAGGACCTTGCTACATCATATCTGTGAGACCAGCTACCACTTTAGAGAACTTTGCTCAGCAAATCAAAATTATTGCTTTCACAATTTTACTTTCTGGTCCTAACATTTTTCACAGGCCACTAGATACCTGGAAAACTCACCAGTCCTGTGGATGTCTCTGTAAAGGTCTGATTCACAAAGGGCCTCCACATGTGTGGTGGAGGTCCCACAATCGAGGTGGGGCCCCTGCTCTTGTGGCAGGACTCAGCAATGGGTAACTGCAGCAGGAGGTCCTGACACAAGCGAAGGACCCCCACCATGAGTGCAGGGCCTCTGCCACAAGTGCATATGCCCTATGTGAATCAGGCCCTAAGAGTCATATTTACATGCCCTTTTGGGTGGTTCAAAAACTGCTTTCCTGTGTGAAAACAAAGGCAGTGTTCACACAGACAGAACCACACCCCAAAACATACAATTTAAGAAAAATGTCTGATTGCACATCCTGTTAAATTTTTCTACTGCCAAGCAACTACATGACACAGACAACCTGATTTAAGTATCTAATGGCAGTGATGACTAAAATGAATGACTATAGAAAATCACCAGAGCAGCCTGAGGACTTTGAAAACTACATTGAACTACTGCAGGGTCTTCTCTTCCTGAATCCTCTTCTATCTCATCAGGCCAGTTTAGCCAAGAGACCTCAACAAGTGACTCTGTTTCTGTGGAATCCATTTCAGGCACTGTGTCTGACCATCTCCTGCCTATCTCTGCAAATTAATCTAAATGAAAAATTGGCCTTTTCAACAGGCTGTTTCTCCATCCCCGGTTGAATGTGTCCATGCACCGCCCAGCTAGACACTCTTCCATGATCCAGCAGATGGCTTATAACAATAATTTGACAACTTTTCAAACTTTGTCAATGTACCATTCAACACTAATAGGGCCTCATACTGGTATGCCTTTAGTATAAATTCCATTTGGTTGTACCTATAAATCATTTGAGTCTACTTTTATTCCAATTGCTTTCACCTTCAACTTCCAACATATTACAGTTTCTGCTCATTACTGTTTTAATATAAATCATATCTGTGAGAAATTGGGTTATTGGTTTAGGGGTGATACCATACTCAAGCAACAACCTTATTTCTTGTCAAAGTGAAACACAAGCAGACCCTACATCAAACCTATGATTAACCCTCTATTAGCTTGGCACAAAGCAGTCAGGCATACCCGGGAGGGAATGTGTAAAGCATTTACGCAGCACTTCAAACAGTAATAAAGTGAAAACAAGCCACAAGACAAATCCAGCACCAATCTAAAAAAATAGATGAAACTTTAATAAAAAATTTAAGATCAAAATGACAAATATTCAATTAGTAGAAACAGAGATATGGAGTTTGAACATTTTGATAATAAGTAGCGCTTAGAAGCAAGAAGCACCAATTGCAGTTATCTGGCAGCAGTGGACCGGGTGCCTGTCACAAAGTCAGGCCAGCTGAGATGGAGCACAGACCGGATACAGGACAGTGTTCACACAGTTGTTAAAAGCACCTTGTGTCCTGGGCATCGAGATGGCAAGCCCTTGCACTGGTCTGTGCAGGTTCTGAGGAGCCATTGACAGGAGGTTAGGATGTGAGGTCCTGCATCGAGATACTTCGCACTATATCAGTGTTGGGCTGCATCTAGGCCAATGAAGCCACTGGTGCTGCAAGGACTTGCATCGAGGTGCATGGAGCTGAGTCAAGATGTGTCTAGCTGGGTGTGTTTTGGGTATCAAGATGAGTTGTGCTGGATTGGTTTGTGAAGATCCCGAATAGAAGCTGCGATGCACTGTCCTGCTTCGAAGTGCATCGTAATGCGTCGAGCTGAGATGGATGTCAGCGTCATGATCTGTCGAGCTATGATGGTTGTCTGCTTCGAGATTTGCTGCACTATGTCGGCACTTGAGAGCCACCGAACACAAGCTGTGATGCACGGAATTGCGCCAAGATGCATCAAGATGCATCAAGTTGCGTAGACATGGAGGAGCCCAGTGTGTCCCTGTACCTCAGAACAGGAGGCCAGCCAACTAGCCCTCGGAGTCACTCTTGTGGTCGTGGGTTCAGGTTGTAGGTTCAGTCCTTTTTCCTCAGGCATCAGGGCAGTACAGAAGTCCTTATACAGGCAGAGCAGCAGGCCATCTGGACAGTCCTTCTTCTGAAAGAGCAGCACAGCAACAAAGCATCTAGGAAGTCCTTCTTGCGGTAGAGCAGCAGGGCAGCAGAGCAGTCCTTTCTCTGAGTATTCCACAGGTCCAGAACTGATCTGAAGAGTTGGGTCTGAAGGTCCACTATTTATACCTGGTGCACACTTGGAAGTGGGAGAAGCTTCTAGAGTTTCTGCCTACTGAGGTGTCTGCAATTTCCTGCCCTCCTGCCCTGGTCACAGTCTGTATGGGGTTGCAATAAACTAGTATGAAATCCTTTGTGAGTGTGCTGGAGTAGTCCATTTGAGATGCAAGTGTGGTAGGTATCCTGCCAGAGGGCCTACCCCAGGGGTGGCTTATATGTATTAAAAAGGAAGGGTTCGACCTGCCAACAGGTTTATTTTAATGCAACAATTGAGATAGATAAACACCAAAGTTTTATGTTGCTCAACGGCGTGTAAAGTAGTTGAAACGTGCGACCCTGTTAGATGCCTTGTCCGTGCATATTTAATGTAATTGGAAGAAGCTGGAGCCTCGACAGTTCCCCAAACCCAGAACGCACAGCAAAAATGAGAATTCACCAACGAATCAATTTAAACTACGTAATCCATTTTTAATCCATGTATTTTAAATTCAAGTTTAGTTCATAGTCTAATATTTGCACAATTATTCATACTTAGTCATTTCAACAATAGGTTCAACATATGCCTAAAAATAGGAGAAGTGAAGGCAAAAAGTGTGGGATGACCCTGCAGAGAGGGCCAAGTCCAACAATATCTTTTTCTAAACCGGTAGTTATTTATCCATTGACTGTGTTGGAAATTATATGACGATTTCTGCTCCCTCTAACTCCTCAGGCAGGGTTAAGACTTTGAGGCCGGTGAAGTTATCAATAGGAGATCCAGAGAGTAACTTGCACCTCACATTGTTGATTTTGGTGTTTTGGAAACCTGTGTTTTAGACTCAGATTCATCTTGCAGGTCTATCCAATACGTTGTTTCTCACATTAAGTGATTTGGAGCAGCACATAATGGGGAGGAAGTAGTTAATGAAAATATTGGTTTACGGGGTAACTCTCAAAATCATAACCTGTAGTACAGTATAAGTACACAGTGCCTATTTCTCTCAACAGTGCCCATTTCTCTCAACGCGTAATCCCTGCCTTCTGAGTACTGCATGTATATTTAGAGATTTCAAAGAAAAGAGTGCACCTATTATCAGAAGCAATGATGCGAAACCTTGTAAATCACAGATGCTGAGCACAAGCCATCCTTATGCAGATGCCTTCTAAACATTCATGTCTGAAAAAAGGAGAAATGCTTTGTTGTTTTTTATTTACTCGCTTTTGAGAAAAACCAAACTTCGTGTTAGTGACTACTACTGCAAATTATGTCAAGTAATTACAGTGCACTTTAGCTGTCAAATGTAATTTCCTTGTTTTTTAGTACTGTATTATGATCTAGCCAAGCCCAGGAGCTTTATTGAATTGTAATGGAAACTTTAATCTCTTATTCTGTCTTCGGGAAATCTCCAGCTGTCTTCGTTCATTAACATATTCTCAAATTTCTATAGTTGCAATAAAACATTCTTCCTTTCTTCTTCACGAGGAACCCCTTCTCCCAGTCAGCTCCTAAACAAATCAATTATCATTTGCTTAAGCTCCTCATTATATATTTGCCAATTTCAAGAGATGAACATTGAAACTCATTACATTAAAAAGCGAATGATCATTAACCCCTGCATATTGCATTCATGAGTGGCTTCTAGTGAAACCTTGCACTCTTCTCCAGTACAATATTAGGACAAGTAAACATTAAATTGGAGTTGTGCAGGCAGAAGAAAGTATCAAAACGAACATGAAGCTTTAACTTTGAAAAAAATAGTTTATTTTGAAATACTGAAACTAAAAATGTAAGTTAGATGAAGATATTAGTCTCTCCTAGTACTCTGCATTCTACCCATAACCTTGCAGCAGACCGTCCCATCATATCCCCAACACGAAGGTTATCGTTTGGGTTTGGAGCAAAAGCGTGCCAAATAAAAACAGTAACAAGTTCAAGTTTTGAGAAAACTCTTGAAATGAGACATTGCACCAAATTCCTTCCACTGTGTAGTCACCACTTTTTATTGGGCTTCATTTCTAGGAGAGAAGCACTTATGTTACATCCCTTATAATAGGCGCCAACCCTTTTCAAACGTGGGCATTCCTACTCTTACTGGAGACTCTGAGGGGCTTATTAACAATCCCCTTGCGCCACCCGTATATCACTTTTCCCATGTTAAAAATGACACAAAATTGGCGCAAGGGGCTTGTAAATAAGCCCCTGAATGTTTGCCTTTCTATCTTCTTGTCACTGCCTCTTGCATTTCCACAGGAAGAGTCCGTAAATTGATCCCAGACTCATTATGTGGCTGAATAAACTCATGTCTTCCCACTAGAACTGTTTCTCCGCATCACCATGTGGAGATTCTGGTCCTAAGCCTATCCTCAGTTAAATAACAAATAATCAAAAAAGTACATAGAAAATAAACAGTTCAGTTCAGTAAAATCTCCTAAAAAATGTACACCAAATTTCATCAAGAGGAGTGAAACACCCCAGCTAGAAACCACTATACATAAAAACAAACATTGTGACTGGTTAAAATTCAGAGATGCAATAAATCAGGTTTAACTTGTGTACATTTCATGTGGAAAAAGGAGGGGACGTGTATTCTTATGATGTAAATTAGCAAATTTAGGGCAGGTAAAAACAACATGTAAAGTGTCCGGTGCAGCAGCCATTTCACATGTGCCAACTGGGGGCTCCGCTGGTATATGCAAACCAGCTATGAGCTGGGGAAACAGATTTAAGTGAAAGTAAGACAAGAGTCCTCTGTGCAAAACTGGCATATCAAGAATCATGATTTCACCATGGCATATTGAGTACACAAATATTTAGCCAAGGTGTGTTTAACCTTTTTTCATTAAAGTTGTTGCAAAATGCCTCCTTGATCCATGAAACATCTGATTTAAAAATCTGCTCTGCTTCACGAAACAGTTTTGGTCTACCAAGGTCCCCCAAAATACCTTTGGCATAGTGCAACCAGGGGATAGGAGAGCAATAGTCCAGACCCAGATATACTTTCAGAATCTTTCTGTTGAATTCTGGACCATTTTTCAACCAGACAGAAAACCCCAATAGTAAGGGGTGGATTTGTATATAATCAGAAATAAACCTTGCACCCAATTCGCCATGCACAATCTCTGTAGATGCGCTCTGAGCTATCCTCAGAATCCTCCTAAAGAATTTGTTTTTGGGACCTTGGATAGTCTAACAAGGCTTATAGCTACAAATATCATAGCTAAATTACATTGTCACTACACAGCTTTGTAAAGGTCCATTATGGATTTGACGTGGGTACGGCCAAGATGCCTAGAGAAGGCATCAATGCTTTGAAATACCCTACTGAAGGACTGTACATGGGCACTCATCAAAAGATCCCAGTTAATTTTTTTATCTAGGGAAATGGCAATAAAGCAGCATTTTTCAGTACTGCCAATGTGATGTCTATTGAACACGTAGGTTTTAGCTTCAGCATTTTTTGGTCCTATCTCCATAGTATATCATTTTGTAAAATTAGTTTTCAAGCCCAGACTATCCATAAATCCATAAAAGTGGTCTTACAAAAGCTGCAGGCCATTAGCTGTATGTGCAATAAGAACTGTATAGTCCGGGTACAGTAATGCTGGAACTTGCCATTCCAGTGGCTGCCCCTTGAGGGAGTGCTGCGGGCCTTGGGGCAGGGCTGGGAAAGGGCAGGGTATGGGGGTAATAAACTCTGGCGTACGGCCGAACTAAGTTAGGTACAAAAATAAATAAATAAAACAAATTACATTGTGCGCACTGCATCGCCATTTGGCTTTGCAGCAAAATGACATGTACTGCTTCAGTTCCTGAGACGCTCTGGTACTCTCCTCTCTGAGCCCTTTTGGCAGCTGACAGGTTTTTAATCTGACAAAGAAACCATTGTGTGTTTTCTAGAGCATTCCATTTGCAAAGAAGATGTAACTTCCACAACACATTCCAAGTATGTTTCTCATTGCTTCTTTTTCAAGGGGTTAGGAGGTTTACCAATAATTAAAAGAAACTGAAAACTCAAGAACATAGCAAAATAAACATATTGGACTTGGTAAGCTATGAGACATTAATGTTTGTGTTGGAAAACAGCATCTGACATTTGATCTCGGGCTTTGAATGCACAGCAGATGAGACGAGAAAAGAAAAAGATTGCAGGCATGTTTACAGAAATGCAGCTCGGCGAGAGTGAAAACACGAATGCTGGTGTGAACTACTCTTCAACAAAGAAAAAAGTTGTTCCTAAAATAGTTGTTAAAATGGGAGCAGTGAAAGGATAATAGTAATAGATCCATGCTCTCGAGGAGGACTAAACGCAAGAAGAGGAATGATGCATGCATGCTATGGACAAATGGGGAGAAAGAATAGGAGAGTGACAATGAAGCCAGCAAATGGGAAGCCTAGGGGCAGATTGAAGTCAACAAAGTATAAACAACGTGTCTCTTCGAGACAGCGCATGCGCGGTCTACAGCTGAGACCTAAAAACTAGTACCTCTGGGAAATAGGGTATATATTTACTGACCAGAAAAGAAATCCATTTTATAAGCGCTACAGAGTACCCTGAAGTGAATATATCATCCACCAAGTGTAAATATATAAAGTGTGGTAGGCCTCATAAATATAAACTCATTTCACAAGTTTAGAGACCATGAACAGCTTTCTTTCTTCAACTGCAATGTCTTCATTAGCTAATCTGTATGGTCAGATGGAGGCTGCTACCATAGACAGTCACTCAAAATGCAAGAGCATTCACTATGTTCACATGATCCTTGGATAAAAGAAATATTAGGATTGCTTTAAGCAGAGGCTGCTATATTGATATTTGATGGCATTTACTGGAGGCACCCAAATTATGTTTTGGTTGACTTTGAACATGCAGTTTAAGTTTGGCAGCGTTCATAACCTTCATTTCATCAGTGATTCACTCCAGTCTTTCCTCCTCCCCACATTTATTCTTCAATCTCCATGAAATAAATAGGAAAAGGGCTTATGGACTAGATACCCGCAGTCCAGCTGAACGGTAGTTTGGATGGGTGCTGTATGACATGATGACAGAGGCTAGTTTCTGAAGATATAACTAAAAGAAATTAGTGAGTGGGAAGTACAAGCTATGTGTCATAGGTAACTGGACAACAGCTTTAGCAGTATGGTATCAAGCAACAGATCTGTGTTTCTGGCAAAAAACTAAACTAAGGGCAGTCCTCTTACTGTTCTGTGTGTTAGCTGATCCAGCTAATCGCTATTATATTAAATGCAGCTGAAAGATCTAGCCGGTTTAAAGCAGCCACCATAAAACACCATCACATTTCACATTGAGCTCCTCACGCACTAAAGCTAAATGTATTCAGTGCCTCCTATATTAATTTGGTCTGCAGAAGACTGAAAATTGAGTCCTTTTAATTGTATTACCGGAAGTATCTGGGCACAACCACTTTAGCCATCTTACCTTCGATTGCTATTTCCAGCATTGTTTGTTTCCTCTAGGGTCAAGGTAGGCCTACCAAACATATGCTTAATTAATGAGTTATTCTAGTCTAAAAGGAAGCCTTGCCATAAAGATGGTAATCATAACCATATTCAAAGATTGTAATACTCATAATGGAAATGAAAAGAGACATGAATGAACAATGTAAACTAGCACATTCCTCCAAAGAGAAGGGTGGTTTGCCAAACATTACTAGCAATCACATTGAGAAAATAATTCAACTGTATGAGAACAATATGACTTTGGAAACTGATAGTAACTAGTAAAAGAAATGTGTCTCTGAGTTTGGTCATTTTAGAGTTTGCAATGTCACTAAATCATCATAGAGAACTAGTGTTTGGAAATTTCTATTTGAATTTGCGATGGAGTAAAAAAGTGAATTAGCTACTATGAAAGTTATTCAGGGGGCGTGCTTCTAGTCATTAACACTTCACTTTTATCACCAGCCATAGGAGTTTATGTATTAGAAGTTTGGTCAGTAAGACTCGGGGAAGAGGTGAGCTTTAGATTCTTCTGCAATCAGGCTGGCATATAATGTTAAAATACATTATACGAAAAACAAGGCATGAGAGGAACCTAACGGACAATGGAAAGGGAGAGGAATTTAGATTGGTAGGGGTGAGGGAAAACATAATATTTTGCAAAATAACCAGCATTTTTTAGGACTTTCAAAACAGAGAGGGAGGGAGTGTGTGTCTTTTTTTGTCTGTGTGTGTGTGTGTAAAAATTCCTGGTGAAATCCGACAGACACCTCACCATACCTGACTAAAAGCACCTGTACCCAACTAGTTAATAGAAAATACATTTATTAGGGGGGGTGTAACACTCCAAGCACCCCCCTTGAAGCTATGCCCCTGATTAGAAAGAAGAGGCTTCTGGCTGCAAGCCAAAGGGCAATAATTGCTCAAACAAGCTGAAGAGCCGTAGTGTAGGCACTAATGTATAGATAGGCTATGGAAATTAGGCAGATCCCTAGTGAACTGGGTAGTTCGTATTCAATATTGCACTATTATTGAAGACTAAAATATCTAATTAAGGTTTCATACATTACGTTCATCAATCTTAGTTGATGCTTCAGATAAAGTGTGTTGATAAAAACACTTGATTAATGGAGCCAAGCAGTAGACATATTTAGCAAAAGAGGGTTTGTTTGGTCATTTTTGAAATTCAAAAATGAAAATGGCTTAAATGTTTGAATTTTAAAATAGGTATTCAGACACTGTGTATTAAAGAGACGTGGTTGATCCATTAGTGGCCTTAAGTTATTCATAATTCCTAACACCATACACTTTGAGGCATGATACCTTCTTCTGGCCAGATTACAGGTGAGGGGATTTGAACAGCCTGTTGAAAACTGAATGCTTTATATTATTTTGACCCACTTTCTGGAAGTGGAGGGAGCTACATTTGTTCTGTTAAGAGATGTACAGACAACCCATCTGCCCTGATGGAAGACAGCAGACTGTCAGATCTACTAAAGGTCTGAGTGGAGAGGAAGTATCTCAGTGAGAGGAAGATGGTTGAGCGACAGATATTAAGAATGATGGCACTCTTGGAACCGAAGAGATGCTTGTTACTTTTGCTTGACACCTTAACCAACCACATTCTGAAATAAGTCTAAAATGTGTTTTACAGTCTAATGGCAGTGTAAATCTAATGTGGCACAATACATGCCGTGTACGAAGCAAATGTACCAATCTACAGAACAGTTTCGTAGCAGTGATTATTATGTAATTGGATCTTGAAAAAATTTACTCAGTTATTCTAGCCTGGGGCAACTGCAGATGATGACCGAGCAAGTACATTTTTGCTGCAACCAATTACCTTCATTTTAAATGACTGGTAGATGGGCTGATAATAGGTGCTTTTATTGGGAAAAACATGAACCATTCAGCAAGGTGGATTTAAGTAATTTCAAATGATATGGTGTGCAGAAAAAGTGATAACACATGTCTGGTTGCAGAAGGCTCCATCTTCTTTTCATCAGTTAGAAAATGTGCTAAAGTCACATTATTAAAAAAAGCTCTTAAGGGCATATTTTCAAGCCCCTATCGCCACCACAACACCACTTTTTTCATGACGTTGTACTGGAGATAGGGGCTTCACCTTATTCACAAGGCGGCGTTAAGCCACTTATAGTGGCTGAACGCCCCCTTGTAAATAAGGCACCCTTTCTCTCTATACTTAGCATGGAACGGGTGGGCCATGGGTGTTGCTGTGGGCGTTCCACTGCAGCACCCATTAATTTTGGTGCTGCCCCTTATTTTGAAGGGCAGCGTAAATATTGGGCAACACCAAAACTAAGACCAGAGAAAACCTGGTCTTAAACAAGCTCAACAAGGAGAAATGTTTAATTTCTTCTCGTTTTTGCTGTTGCCATGTGTGTGGCATTGTAAAGCACACATAGAAACAGCAAAAGTCCATTGATTGTTTATGTGCAGGAAGGTGACTCTTCCTGCACATACCCAATCAATAAAAAAATGCATTAAGGAGCACACATAGAATCTACAAAATTCCATTTAAAAATTGTTTATGTGCAGGAAGGAACATAAAGATTCTTATCCTCAACGCAAAAACCCTTGCACTATGCTAAATTTAGGGCAGGGGGAAATGTACGGCTGCACCATATTTTTGTAAATATGGTGCAGCCCTGCATTTCAGAAGTGGCGGAATGCAGCATTAAGCCAAGGAGGATAACACAGCGCTCCACCATTTTGTAGTAAATATGTCCCCTAGTGTTTAAATAGGTTGCAAGTACATTTTGGTAGGGAGGGATCCTGGTTCCTGGCTAGCACTGTGGCTGTTTCAGAAGGTGTTTTTTTCTTGCAGAGTTTTACGCGAACTATACCCGAACCGAATCGGGTATCAGAGCGCTTTACATAGCCAGTTACGTTACATGAGGACACACATTCATTTTTAGGCACGGGGAGATTAAGTGATTTGCCCAGAATCACAGGAGGTTTTGGCATCGTTACCAAGACTCGAACCCAGTTCCCCAGGTCCGAGGTCGAGCGCCCTAGCCGTTAAGCCAACTCCTCACCCCAATGTGTTGACATTCCTGCCTAAGAGCAAGGCTCGCCATATTGAATAAAATGCTGTACTCTTGTGACACATTTATACCATGTAGAGTATGTGAGAAACCTCCATAAATAGTGCTCTGAACATCTTTGAATCTAATCATGTCAGCTAGGCTACATACATATGCATCTGTTTCTACTTGTTAAATAGTATGCATGAAATGGAATAACATTGGAAACCAAGGAGAAGGGCTCGTAAAATCCAAGAAGGGTCAGAGCATCACTTACTGTAATAGTAAACATTTTTTACCCTCTGGACTAGGAAGTGAATCAGCTACTTACTCCAGACACTCATCATTCATACTCTGGAACGACTCCCAAAAATTTGTATTGATTGTACAAAAATGTATTTCATAAAAAGCATGTAATATTAAAAAAACATAAGTTCATTCTAAAACAAGCAAACCATGTTGAAAAGACATAAAATAATGACTTTACACAATTAAAAAAAACCTCTATACTTAACAAAATAGGCTGAAACACTATGTTGAACGGAAGGAGAAACTATCACTAGGCAACAACAATGTGTCATTCACAAGTTAACCTGTCAATGACTAGTGACATACCATGAAACACCAATTGGTTGCTATGTTAATTGTCCTGTCCCAGATTTAACAGTTTGAGTTAGCTAAATGTTTACTCCCGCCATCTTCAGGACAGATCATAAGTTCCTCCCACCTTGTCTTCAATGTTCAATCTTAGTTGGATAGCCAGCTGGTCAATCCTACATAGTGTTTCAGCCTATTTTGTTAAGTATTGAGGTTTATGTCTTTTCAACATGCTTTGCTTGTTTTAGAATGAACTTATGGTTTTTTAATATTACATGATTTTTATGAAAGAAAGTTGTGTACAATCAATAAAAAAAATTGGAGTTGTTCCAGAGTATGAATGATGAGTGTCTGGAGTAAGTACCTGATTCACTTCCTAGTCCAGAGGGTAAAATATTTTTACTATTGAAATGGAATAACAAACATAAAAAACAAAGTCCTATTTAGAACACAATAAACACAATAATGTATTATTATAAAATAATAGGTATTCTCATCAACAACTTGGTAAGGGTTTGCCTGAGTCGAAGTACAGCCAAGTACATATAAATTGAGTTTGTGCTGGACAAATTAAATCGCATATTTTATTATCTTTAGCCTTCTTCCAATTATGTGTATTAGTGCACACGTAAGTAATCTTACAATCTAGTCATTCTAGGACATTGTGACCTGCATGGTAGGCTCCAGAATGCTGAACACTAAAACATGCACTGGAAACAAAATACCACAAAGAGTTTTGAAATATTGCCGTTGTGGTGTTTTGACACTATCTAACATATTAGGGCCACAGAATGTCCAGTGCGTGGGTGCCATTTAGGGGTCACCCACCAGAGATCCCAGCGGCTATCCCAGTCTTTATCCTTGCAATCCTTGTCACTGCCTTTGTAGCACCTAACCCCAAAAGTGGCAACAGCAGTTTCAAGAACAGGAGACAAACAGTGAGCACTGTTTACATTCGGCAGCTCTCAGTTGAAGATTACACTTTTAGTTTGTTAAAATAAATACATTCAGAGTTGCAATATGCGCTTGACAATCTCCACATCATCTCTGTGCTCTTCAAGTATGGTAGCTCCTTACAAGTGATTTAAAGCAAAACTTGTTAAAAATGCTAAAGGAGTGAATCATGCCAATAACATAGAATAATGTGGTTCATTTGCAATATAGCTTCCATAGAAATTAATGACAGTGGACCTGACCACTACTGTTTTTAAAGTCTCTTTATTTACAATACCTCGTGAGTTAGCAATACAGTTTTTATAAAATAAAGGTTGACTGTCAAGGTACACTTTGGCCCAAGTAGGGAATGTACTTACTCCTTTAAAGTCAAGAAGGGAATAAGGCAGGGTTGTGTCATGGTCCTGTTTCTTTGCTCTCTTTAAATTAAAGGGGTTGATGATTTTCTCAGGCTCTGCAGGCCGACCCACCTGTTGCCACCGTCCACTCGGTCTCTGTATTGCTTTATGCCAATAATGCATTTTGGATGTCAAGAACAGCCATTGGCCTCCAGAGACTGATGGACACCTTTGTTGATTGTATGTCGGGGAGGAAATTAAAGCTCAATATCACCAAGACGATATGCAGGAAAAAGTCCCAGAGAGGCAGATGCTTTATCAAAGGTTCCCTGATATGAGGGTCAACACATTCAATTATTTGGATATATCTTTTGCCAGTAATGCCTTATGGGTTAGTCACGTATAAAGTGGAAAGTGCAAGACTAAAAATGAGTAGGGTCTATGAGGATATCTTTAGATTTTTAAGTAAGCTCGGTATTCACCCTGTTAGAGAAATGATTGAAATATTTATACCAAAGCACTGTCTGCTGCCATGTATGGAGGGGGCATCTTTGGATATGTGCTAAATGGCCCTTTACAGCTATAGGAGAATGCCTTCCTCAAGCATCTGCTCAGTATCCCTACCTCCGTTTTGACATATCTTACTCCTAAAGAGGTTGGGCTTAACTATCTAGAGGATTTACTCTTACTCAAGCCAATCCTGCTTTTGCGGTCCATTTGGGCTAGGCCCAAAACGACCTTCACAACATCCATCATATTGGATTGTCTTACAATTGATCGTGTTTTTAGCATTCCTTGGGGTTTGCATAATAATGAAACCCTAAAGAAGCATCATGGATCCCTTGTGATTTGGTCTCCATATAGTGTGTTGGCACTGCATAAAAGTGAGATAAATGCCCTTTTCTTATGCTCTAGTTCTGAAAGTAGGGTGCTTATTGAGTTTAGGAGACCTATGCTTGCAAGCACAGCACTAAGCACTTCATTTTGTCTTGTGGTTATTATGATGGGCTGCTGCGATGATTTTATCTGAAAACACTTTTTATTGCAAATAATGTCAGGGACCATAAAACTGTGTTAAAGTCCCTATGTGCCCTGACAGACCCTTTTCTATATTTTAGTATGAATTCCTTTATATGGGGTGCAGTTGACATAAAGGAAAAGCATTTCTTTCTTAGTCTAATATGGAGCACACACATTTTATGAACTTAAATATATTTTACAAGTAAATTATGAGTTGAAGGCATATTGAGAGAATCTCTCTTCTAGGGACCATGAATTGGAGTGGGCAGTCCTCTGAAATCTGCTGCATATGTGTTATTTTTTATGTTGTATATAACCCTTGTACTGTTATATTTATCTACAATTGCAGTAAGACTGATGGATTTACTGTATTTTATTACTGCAAAACGGTGGACTGGTAAAATCCTAATAAGCCCCTGTGTTAAGAATGCTTTTCTTATGTTTTTATCTGCTTAAGCTGTTTATATTTTTTATTTAGGGTCTTACTAACCAATGTCGTATTATTGTTGTTTTATGGTCAACTTGTTTTGCACCGAATAAAGATTTTGAAGCCAACCACCTGCTGTGGAGCAATACAATTATTTGCAATGATTTCCACAGACAGTGGTATGGGGAGATGTACCTGTAATGACCCAACGCTCCCAGAAATTACCAGACAGGAGCCTTTTGCGGAAGAAGGACATTTGTGTTGAAGGCCATCACACTGGATGGTTTCGTCGCTTATTTATTGAAAATGGCTGTGGTTGACCAAGTATTTTACTATGTCTTCTGAACATGTTCTACCTCCAGATCTCAATATGGCTCAGGATGATGTTATGCAGTTGTACTATTTTAGATATGAAATTGCTTCAAATCTCTGTTATACATGATCATGCATTGTATGAGATGTCGTTCAATACTTCCACAATCTTCCCTCACACTGTGCAATTAACTCAATTCTTTGAATATTCATATGCATCTAATTGAGGGGTCGGCATTAGAATAATGTCTCCTCTGTAATCGGAAAGCTATTATTCGCTGCAATTATCTCTAACAATTGCCATTGTCTTGTATTAACAGCCAATTTTTGCAAATTATCATTGTGATGGGGAAGGCAATTTAAACCTAGCTTTTAAATGGATATTCTACTTGGCCGGGATGAGCTTTTTCACTGGAAAACATGTCATTTAGATACACAGCCAAAAATGCGTATTTGAGCTTCAGCATCGGCTGGAAAATTGGACAGGAGAAAATAGCACTAGGTAATTTGAGTTAAAAATAGCCCCTGCTTTACTTTTATCAAATGGTGGCAGATCTGCTTTTAGTCTGAGCTCCACTTGATGTACCATCTGCAACATCCCCGCTGTGTGTGACTTGCAAAAGGAAGCAACGCTGAAGACCAAAGGAATGTTTTAGTTCCTGTATTTTTGTAGGATTGATTGCTGTTTTTTTTGCTACTAACCTCATTTAACCTTACACAACCCTTTTACAACTTCTTTAGGTTTGGGCGGCCTGAGAACCATACTTAAAAAAGCACATTTAGGTGACTTGACTTCAGTGAACGTTTCTTCTGTAATTACTCAAGAGCCCAAATTTACAAACATTATGTATTGTGCTTGCGTCACAAAATTGACTCAAACAAGTGCAAAATGTTGTTTTTTTGTTATGTACTTTCCAGTGCAAAACCTGTTTTGCACTGGAAAGCTGCCTTAAAGTAACGCAAAGTAGCGCAAAGCACTGCTTTGCGTGACTTAGAGTGAAGGGGGTGGGATATGGGCTTTCCATGCACCAACCTGTGCTTTTTGACACAAAACGCTATTTACTAACATAAGTAGACAGGGTTTTGCACCAAAAAACAACACCTATTCGAAGCAGGTGTTGAAAAGCAGAAAGTAATTTATTTCTCTTAACGCTTCCTACTTTGCTTGTGTACTGTACTGCACAGCACTTATCCAACGTAGGAAATGTTTTAAAGCTAGTCTAAGCATAGAATTTTGTACTGGAAGGATCCCTTTCAGTGCAAAAGCTATGGTAGACTCCCACAGACTTGCACCCTGGCGGAAAAGTGTGTGTGTGGAACTCGCAGGCTGATTGTGCTCTGGCATTAGTGAGTGCCATATCTCTTTATATATGGCTCTGCCCTTTTCTCTTCTTCTTATGCAATGTACTATTTTAACTAAGGGTGGGCGTAGTGTGTGTGTAGTGGGGCTATGCGAAGCTTCGTGAAGTGGGCAGGAAGCTACGCCCACCCACATACTTCGCGTAGCCCCACTACACGCCACCCGCCTCCCCCGCCCTCTTCTACATGCATAATTTGATTTAAAAAATAGTGTAAAAGTACATTAAAAGCACTTACCTGATATGCGGCATCCCGGGGCTCCGTCTTCTGTTCCGCGCCGACTTCTTCCATCCAAATGCGCAATGAATATTTATGCAATGCTTTGTTCTTTTATGTGATTTTAACACATACCTTTCAGTGCCAGTCACGTTAAGGAAGCAAAGGCGTTTGTTAATAGCTACAGATGAACCCAAAAGAGGTGATGCGACCAAGCCTAACAGTCTGTGCTCTTTCTCGCATCACTCTGACCTGACTGTTAATGGCTTTCCTGTGGAGTGATGTGTATTTCTGGCAGACAGTGGATAAAAGGCCTTGGGTGTGGGGGAGGTTGCTCCTCTCCTGACTAGGATGGGTTGGGGGTCGTACTTGGCCACTTCCAGAGCTTTAAAGGTTCGCCTGAGGGCTGTACCCAGCACCTTCCAAACTTCAATAATGCCTACCCTGTCACTGACAAAGGCAGCTCACATGTGGGCCTGCTGGCCCTTTGTTTCACTAGACAGATTGGAGCCAAATCCATTCTTTGAAGCTGTTAAAAAAGACCCCTAATTGTAGGCTTCACTGTATGTGTCACTCCACAGCTAGAGCATAGCTCTCTGATCTCTACCTGTGAGCGTGGTTGCTGGAACATTTCCCTTGTTGGTTCCTTGACTGGTTTGAGCTACTATAGCTTGTGTATTTTCCAAATTGTATTGCTCTTTGTTCTTTTCATTTTTAGGGAAAAAACTGTATGAAAGGAAGAGCAGCACTTTGTTATTTGTTGCCGGGTTGAGAACAATGTAACATACTAGAGTTGTAAAGTGATCCGTTAAGGGACTTTTCCAACTGCAAATGGTGTTGTATTTTTGATTTGACATTTTGATGAGGTGGACCCATTCCCAAGCCTGCTACTTCCCAAAGGACATCCTCCCACAGGTCAATATTTCTAAATAGTGAGATTTTCTGAGCCATTTTAGCATTCTTGCAGATGCGGTATCAGAATATGAATTTGGACCTCAAAGAAGCTGTTATAGTTCCACATCTGGAGTACCGTTACTGCAGCAGCAGTACAATGCACATTAGTACAATGCACATTCAACGACCAGGCAAATAAATGCTTATAATATTCACTTCAAAATGCAGTTTCTAGGGCAGTGGATATGATCTCAACATAAAACCTTAATCATGGTAAGCTGAAGGTACAAACATCAGGGAGCAAGGAGTAGTCACAAGAGTGTCAGATATAGAGCAACACAGATCTGGGCTTGACCGGACACCGGGTCTAAGCCTTGAGAAAGCAAGTCTTGCATGCACCAGTTACCGCGCCTCCCTCATCTAATTGCAATGTTTGCTGACGTGAAGCATAAAAATTCTTATGCCTTGGTACATTCCAATTCAGATGTATTTCCACCCAACAATGTTCTTCATTGCCCTGATTCCTTATTTTGGTGATTTTTTTTAATATACTGTTGGGAAGAAATTTTACATCTTGTACATTTGCAATTTTTTCTGTTTGTATCCTTTATGTAACGCATGTAATCCAAAATCCTTATGTTTTCAACTGGTTCTTATGTAAAGCGCTCTGACACCTTCGGGTAAAGTTCGCGCTATATAAAATCACATAAATAAATAAATAAATAAATCAGTATTAATGATTGCAATCTCTGTTAACCGTTTGCTGTGAAGCCTAATGTTTGCGTAGTGTGGCTAAAGGAGGGGATAAAGGTTGACATGTGTGTGCTTCTGTGCCTATGTGTGTATTTCAAGTCGAATTACAGTATTTATGGAAATGTCATTACTTACTCCACACAACCTGAAAACATCCTGTTGTAGTTTCACCACTGTATATGATCTTTGTTGGTTGAACACCAGTCAAAGTTCTTTAATAATTGATTGTGACTAGGGCTATCCAAATTTGTAAGGGCCATGTGTCCTTTGGTTTGCAACTTGTATTATATGTTTTTTAACTTTGCCATTTTTCATGAAAAAGTGATGTGAAACAAAATGTTCTCACTATCATCAATGTGTCAATGGCTGCAAGCTGCCCCAGCACTGTCCCACGGTTGCTTGCAATTTAAATTCTGATAAGTGGCTATATTGCGCTCCTGGTGGAAGGGGTGAGACTTTTGAAAGACTTCGATTGGATTGCAGGTTGGGCCCTACGGCATCTCCCCACTGCCTCTCAAGGCCAAATCAGCTCTTAGTGGTAGCAGAGCATATTGCGAGCCAGTCCCTCACAACCTGAGGTTCAGGCCTTCCTGGACAGGACATCCGGGTGCGAGGAATTTAGTTAAATTTGATCTCAACAAAGCTGGGAAACGTTAGGACACACTGATTGTGACATGCTGTCTTCACCAAGACCCGCAGTTTTCAGCTCCATTTTATTTACATTCTAACAAGAGAATCGTGCACACAAACAGTGGCGGCTGCCATATGCGGTGGGTGGTGAGCACGGGGGACGCCAAAAAACATTAAACACACTTACCTTGAGCCGTCCTCGACTGGTTGTCTCTCTACTAGGCATGCTCCAAAGCGAGACCCAGCCAAGTCCCCTAACCAATCCTGGTGCAGCACCAGGACTGGAGGGAGCGGCCTCACTCAGTGCTCTCAAGAGCACTGCAGTCCTGCGCTATCTCTAACCCTGCTGTCTAAGACAGCTAGGTCACAGAAGTTTAAAATGCGCATGTCCGGCTGGCCCAAAGAGACATGCACATTTTAAAGCACACAGTTCCCTGCTGCCACTCGCCAGCACTGGCCCCGTCCTGTCACTCAGTTTGCGATGGGTCCGTTGCTGAAAAATAAAATGGTAATACATCAACTTTACTACTATTTTATTTTTCAGCTCCGGCCTGGGGATTTTCTTTTAGGGATGACGCTCCTCCGCTCAAACAGAGGAGCCCATTCACACGAAAGAGCACTTTCAGAATTTCATGTGTTTTTATGAACAAGTGTAGTCAGCGAAATGGTTAATTCTGCTTAGAGCATGAATTTGGACACACCTGCAGCTTTAAGGCTGAAAACTGGACATAATGAGCTGCACTGGCATTTTCTCCAGAATGGGTGTCCGATTTAATGAGCAGCTGGAAGTCCTATGGGTAGATAAATATTGCTTTAGTAGGCATCACATGCAAGTCATGCAAGACATCATATAGTGCCATAAAAAAGTGCCTGACTGTGCCTTCTACCCCACTTGAGCTGTATTGGATTATTGCGCCTTTCCACCGCTCTTTAGTGGCCAGAAGATTACACGACCAGCGCTTTATAAATACCCTAAATAGATAATGAAATAAATAAATAAATAAATAGAAAACAAACTTTGCTTGATGGCAGATGTGTAAGCTATTTATTTTAGAATAACAATAAAGATGAATTGAATGCACTTATACTGTTTAGTATCCCACTCTTTGAACGTTCTTCCATTATGTGCCACTTGCTATTTTTTTTCCTTTTGTGTGACCCTTTTACTCACAAAGTCCTCTGAAACGACGAAGGCCTGATTCGTGGTACATAAACTACAGCTAACATTTATAATTAAATTCCCTACTTACTCCAGAACCCATTTTCAGCCATTTTTATATAACATAAACCCATACATAAATACACTGAACTGTTATGCATGCTGATTCTGTCCGCCTACAGGATGACCTACTTAAGCGATGTGATAAAAAATATCAAGTGCGAATCAATATTTATAAAGTTAATTTGCCAGTAGCAATCATGGAGCCAAACAAACTCGTGTATCCCCAGGACTCACAGGCTATGTTTAGACCACGAGAATAATGCAAAGTAAGGCAAACCCTTCAATGAGGCCCTGAATGCTGTAAGTGGAAAGAACAGGCACTTTATGGTATGATATTCACCCTGGCTGGGCTGCTCATTACCATGCCTTCTCACTCACCCCGGGCCTTTTATTACATTTGCATTAACACTTGTCCTGCCAAATATCGTCAAACAAGGTTGGTACGTTGTTTTGCTGTAAAAGACAGGATAAACATCGAAATGGAAGTCAAGAGCTCTTACTTTCTGCACCAGGTTTTGGTTACAGAGTGTCTAAGGTCCATTAGATAAGTTAGATTCTTTCATAAATGGATTGATCAATTGAATGGATGCATGAGTGAATGAATGGATGGATGGATTGTCGAGTCTGGTGACTAAGTGGACTAATGCATCCACTGTGGGGCCGGTCACAGATTCAAATTCCGGCAGGTCCACTCAGCCTCTCCTCATGCTTTCTGAGGTCGATAAAAGGAGGACCATTGAGTTGGATAACAATAAACGTCTGTTATTCAGCGCCAAGATGGCCCTTTGGGGGTGAATGTGTGCTTTACAAATACACATTATGGATGTGAACACACGTACACCACTTTACCAGGCCTCCTGGCACTGGTCATTTTAATTTTCTAGAAAAGGAATATTTTCAATGCTGCATTAAGACAAATGAAGGATTCTTTAACCCCTTGCATGCTCGTGACGGAACCATTCCGTCATGAGCCACGGTGGTGCTGTGCTGGTGACGGAATGGTTCCGTCACGGCCCGGCCGCCGCACCTGCTCGGCGCTGATTTCGCGCCTGCGCTGAGCGTTTTATTAGGCGGGCGGGGCCGTGACGGAACCATGCCATCACAAGCACAGCGCCAACGCGGCTCGTGCCGGAGTGGTTCCGTCACGAGCATGGCGGTGCTGCGCGGCCCCCCTCCCCCCTAGCGCCGGGGCCGAATTACCGCCACGGCCAAGGGGTTGATATGACGAGGAAGGAAGTTGCACAAAATGGGACTTCCAACTGAAAAAGCTCTACCGTCCCTGGATTTGCATATATATCTCAGTATGTATAACTGATCCTGGTATTCAAAGGCCAAGCTTATCAAACTTTCATGCAGCCTAGTGCTGCGGTGCGTGAAAGGAACTGGGCAATAATGTGCTATATTAACATTATACAGTGCAATCCTGTCCTTTACGGGTGCTGGCGCACAAACAGCTGCCTAGCACGAACGAAGGCACCCTTGCCCTTTGGTGCAAGGGTGCCCGCATTGCAGACAGGATTGTTTATGTACAAGGAGGGGCACCTTCTTGCACAAAAAAACCCTCTCAGGCTTTTTCCTCTTTCTATATGTGCTGCAGAATGCAGAACAAATTAAAAAAAAGAAAAAAAGGAGAAATAAAGATATAGCATGTTGACACATTCCCAGGTCTACCAGTAATGGTAAATCTGTGAATGCACCAAAATCCATTGGTGGAGCGTGGAAAAATCCACGCTCCACCAATGGAATGCCTTCTGAGGCAGAGTAACACAAGGCAGCAATTTGCGCTGCGTTGTGCTACCCTATATTTATCAATCCATACAGTGCTGCACAAGGTGAACCTAGGCGGCTTGATACATCTGTCTTAGTGATTGCGTCGTCCTTGCGCCCCATGGCATGGCGCAAGGGCAGTGCAACTGAATGAAAAATCTGACTCCTACTGAGTTGTAACATGAAACTGTATGGCAAGAATGGGAAACTCACCTACTTGTGGTGGTTAAAAGAGGAAAGCTTTGGCTTCCCAAGGATTTGCCCCTAGAGAAAAAAAATGCTGTTTAACTGAAACTAACTTTGATGCATCCAGTTTGTTTTATTTTGGGTCAGCGGATTCTGCAGACTATAGTAGTTGCAAATTTGAATGTGCACTGCGCAACATCAAGTTAAGCTTGTATTAATGCAATTTCACACTGGGGACTCTCCAAAACCGTCCTTTACAGTGATTTCACCTGTGGAAAATTGCCACCCCATACCGGGGTTACTGGGGAATAGACTGCGCTCCCCGAATGTGAGCACACGATTACCACAGATTTTCTCTCTGACTTCTTTTCCCCATGCAAATTTTGGCAAGTATTATCTGAGGAAATCTGCATATGAAAAATCTCAGGAGGGGTATACATTTTATACAACTTGTAATGCCAAATGGGGGGCAATAGCCTGTTGGCACATGATTTAGCCTAGATGGCCAAATAGTATTGGGGACCCAGAGAGAGCTTACAATTGGATCTACTGCTGGCAGAGGGCCAACCTGACTGTTAACGGACAGAAGATGGCTGGACAGAGAATTAAGAGCTTGGAAATTCGAGGAGGGAGAATGCATGTTCTCGGAATCCACAGAGTCGTTTAGTTTGCACATGAGAACCATTTATGAATGATTTAGCGATGGGGAATGCATCAATAAAGAGGTTTGTATGCAAGCTTACTATTTTCAATTGGCTTAATCCTTTGGTAAATCACACCCAAGATCAATAAATAAATGAACTGGTGTGCCTGTCTGCACTAGAGCCAAATGCAACTGTGATGAACTCGATTTCCATGAATGAGACTGCAGGACTAAAGCTCCGTGTTCTGTCGGTTTCTGTACTCTGGGCCGGAGGTAATTTGTCTTGCAAAACATTTATTTCTGTTTGAACTTATGATGGTGACAGAATGAGCCCACGGCGAGTTTCAAGCAATTGATCACAGTAGCAGGTCTTCTTTTAGTATACACAGACGAATATTAACAATTTGAAAATGGAGCCTTGTAGAGACATTTTTTACTTCTGTGTGTGTTTCTATGCCACTGATCTTTTACTCGTATATATATATATATATATATATATATATATATATATATATATATATATATATATATATATATATATATATATATATATATATATGTGTGTGTGTGTGTGTGTGTGAGTGTATATATATAGGGCTAACTATAACTACCTACTGGAGACCTCCAGTGGGTTTTATGTATGTATATGTATATATATATATGTTTATATATATTTATATATATATATATATATATATACACACAAACCCTTTGCTCCAGAAGGAAAAAAAGGCATGTACACGAAGCTTGGAAGATTATGGCTTCTTTTAATGAAAAGGGTCCCTCGTGACCCAGCAGAAAGATATATATATATTCTGAGCAAAGCGTCCTTTACGGGGGGGGCGTCTTGAAGCTGGTGCCGGTGGCGAGTCAGGACAAACTCGCAAAATCTTGCAACAGCAATTTTCTTTTAACAAAAGACACCGCACTCTTCTTGAAGTTTTTGTTTCAGTTTATTTTGACCTGTTTCCTTCTTCCACCTACTCGTTTCGAACCAACAGGTTCCTGATCACGGTAGCAAACAGGCGTGGATAGTACTGTGCTAATCCTATGCTTAAAAACTTTGATAGAAAAGCAGACATTTGAGGTGAGCAAATTTAGAGTGTCGCTGGTGTTGAAGGTGCTCTAAAGAGGAGCTGCCTTCCACCTAAACTTGGGAACTACCCAGAGTTCTATCCTTCTTTTTTGCATAATTTATGTGTCACTCTATGCCTGCAAGGGAATTGTGTTGACTTATACTGGGTGCTCCCTTGTGTGTGGACAAAGCTAAACCTCTTTGAAGAGCTGTAATGACAGCCCAACACGTTTAAGGGGTTGCTTTTATTCATTTCAGGTTGGCTTGGATGGTATTTTACCAATCCAAAGCTGTGATATTGTGCCTGGAGTGGTAAATGGCTTTTGTCATTTTACAGCTTGGCGTGGATAGCACTGTGCTAAACCTATGCTTAAAGACTTTGCTGTACAAATGGCAAAAGACTTTGTCCTTTTCTATCTCGACGTGGATAGCACTGTGCTAATCCTATGCTTTAAAACTTTGATAGAAAAGCAGACATTTGAAGTGAGCAAATTTAGAGTGTCGCTGGTGTTGAGGGTGCTCTAAACAGGAGCTGCCTTCCACCTAAACTTGGGAACTACCCAGAGTTCTCTCTTCCTTTTTTTTGCATAATTTATACATCACTCTATGCCTGCAAGGGAATTGTTTTGATTATATATATATATATATATATATATATATATATATATATATATATATATATTACCTACTGGCGGTCGCCAGTAGGTATATATAGTTAGGATTTTTTCTCTATGGGATTTTTGAAAATTCTATGTCTAATAACTTTGGCGTTTGTGGACGGAATTGGCTGAAATTTTCTGGAAAATGGAACATTTTGTTTCTGAGCAGCCCCTGGAAATTTGGGGGGGGTTCGTCCAGGGGGGGTCGAGAAAAAAAGGGGGTCCCAAAACGTGTTTTTAACATTGAGTTTTCCATAGGGCGGTTGGCCTCACTTTTAGCCCGAACGGCTGAATGGATTTGCACGAAACTTGGCAAAATTGTAGGGACTGGTAGCCCGATGTGCCTTTTGTAGGTCTCAATATATGTGCTCCAGTGGATTTTGAGAAATTAACGTTTAAAAAAAGATATATATCTGTAACAGCGGACCGGGCAGCGCTCCGGTTCGCGGACCTTACGCGTAACTGTCAGGGTCTGACTAACGTGCCTACCTAGAATTGGACTACACCTCCCAGAATGCCTAGCATGAAGGGGGAGGGCCTCAGAAGGCATATATTCTCTTGGACGCCATCTACTGGTGCTTGTGATTTGTCTTTGTAGAGCCGATGGTTGCGGACGCCCTGTCCCCGCGGAGTTCCAGGGAAGGTGTGGTTCGTTTTGTTCTGTGGCTGCAGAGCAAGCTGTAGTGATCCACGTGACGACAGGTACCGGCTGGTACTGTCAAGAGGTTACTACCGCAAGACGCGTGAGACGCCAGGATTGCCCCCTCCGCGTTCTTGCGATCCTGTTTATATTTGTTTATGTGAGTGAGCAGGAGACGCCTGGATTTCCCCCTCACTGTCACTCACGGGACGCGGATTTATCTGCGCAGCAAACACCGGCTGGTGTTGTATTTCATAGGTGGCGAGGGAGACGCGGGATTTCACCCTCCACGCTTATCTATGTTTGAATGGTGTTTCTCGGCTGAGAACACTGAACGGGAGACGCAGGATTGCCCCCTCCTGTAGCAGGGACTTTATTTTCGTTGTGTTTTTCATCCTTGAACTGTGAGCAGGAGAAGCCGGCTGGCTTTCTAGGTCGTTTACAGTTTGTTGTTCTTTTTTCCATCAGCGGATGCTGGTGCACCTTACAAGAAGCGGCTGGGAGAGACTGTTATCTATCCAGACGCCTCTTGAGAACCCCATGTTCAGTCACGATTTCCACAGGCAACTGGTGAGTGAATGAGGGTGATACATGTGGGAGGTTGATGTGTGTGTCTCTATCAGGAAATAGACAGGCTATAACAAACTGTTCTTTCATTTAGTCTGAGGAGGATTCCATCAGAGGGAAGGGTCTATTTTCCTGAGAGTTATCAGGTGAGGATTCACAACAGCACTTGTGACATAGTTAAGGGGTTAGAGTACAAGGAACTAACGTGTCCTTCCTTGTCGTTACAGGTCCTTATCCCTGCTGTTCCCTTCCCCTTCCCTGTTTTTCCCTCGCCTGACTGCTTTTATACTCTGGAAATACTCAGTCAGAGTGTGGAGACGTCAGGAGGTGGACCCCTATTGAGCATCTTTCCGATCCTGAGGAATAGCAGCCGTGACAGTAACAGAACTTCGCGTAGCGAAGCTGATTGGCTCTCCGGTGTCTGTCAACATTCTAAACAGTCCGGAGCGGCCGCCATCTTGTCTCTCGGTAGGATTGAGAGACAAGAGGAGGCCAAAACAAAGGGGGAAATAACCATAAGGGGGCATACTAGATCCTCCCTGACCCCCTAGGTTTAATGTGGAGGCTTTAAAAGGGCCCCGCGGGGCAAAAAAACAAAAAAAAAATTTTGTTTTTTTTGCGTGGGTAGCGCCCGGTACGCGTACCGGGAAGCGGTCGGAGGAGCGTACTATGAGGAGAAAAGAAAGACAGGGTATAAACATTTTGGCAATTTTGTTATAAATGGAAGGTAGTTCTGAAAAGAACTGTTTTTTTATTCTTTTTCTTTTTTTTCTTTTTTTTAATGAATTTTCTGAACAATTTTTAGATTTTTTTTTGGATTTTTGAAAACTATTTTGTGTTTTTTTTGTGTTTTGTAAGGGGGAAATAACAAAAAAGCAGGGTTAGAACATGTCTCAACAGGAGCAAAAAAAAATAAAAAGGATTCACTGTTTTCTCATCTTGTAGCATTTATGATTTTCTCCAGCTCGGTTAATCAAAGTAATACTCTTCTCTCCATAAGCAATAGTTCCTCCACAATATATACAAACTATTTTGTAGTGTGCAAAAGGAGCTTGAATATTGGGGATTATTTCTCGGCCTTCTGGTCCGGCGAATGAGCTTTGACCCCTGTTGGTGCTGGGGATGACATCTGGGGGGTTGGCAGCAAGATCCCTTACTTGTGCTTGGGAAAGATTATTAGGATGCCATCGCTCCATGTGGCGAATCATTGTATGGTTGCCAAAGCTGTATTTCTTGTTGGGGTTGCCACGAGAAAGTATATTTTTGCAAATCAAACAAGACACCTGGGGTGCATTGACCTTCTTTTGTCCAGGTGGAATTTTAAAGAATTGCCATATGTAGTGCTCTTTAATATGGCTCTGCCTTGGTGTTTCTGGCAGGAACTGCCTTACTTGCTCTTCCTCCTCCTCCTCCTCTTCGTCCTCATTATCTTCCTCTCTACCAAAGTCCAGTGTTGGTGGTGGTCCTTTTGGTGGTGGTGGTGGTGGTGGTTGCTGAGAAGCACCAGCTGCAGCTATTACAGAAGCCATTGTGAAAAATAGGTCTTGCTCTCTGGAAATAGAAAGTAAGAATGAGGTAAAAAGAAGGAGGGGTTTTCATCATTTGAGAAAAAAAAATAGTTCTAAACCAATGAAAAGTGTTATTTTTAGGTCACATGACCAAGCCTAACAACATTATGAAACCAAAAGTGAAATGAACCAATGAAAAGTGTTATTAACAAGTCACATGACCTCTCACGCTTATGTTACGCGCTGCGGAACGCGCCCCGGATAGCTTCCGGGTCGCTGCGCTTCGCGCCTTGGTCCGCGCCCCGGAGCACTTCCGGGTGCGCTAACGCGGTACGTCATAAGACGCATTACGCGGTAACGCGATACGTCGCGCTTACGCGACGCGCCGCGGATCGCTTCCGGGGAGCTGCGTTTCGCGCCTCGGTCCGCGCCCAGGAGCACTTCCGGGTGCGCTAACGCGGCGCGTCATAAGACGCATTACACGACAACGTGATACGTCACGCTTCCGCGACGCGTCACGATAATGATTTCTAACGTGGCAGTTGCGCTAACGGAACGTTTACCGGTTCGCGGACCGGGTCGCGGCATCAAATTGAGCTAACGGGAAGCTTCCCGGTTCGCGGACCGGGAGCGAAACAAAAAAAATATTTTAAAAAAATTATTAATAAACATATAAATTATATTTTTGGATTTAAATAAGAATACATTTTACAGGTATAGATATTAGCTTTTAAAAAACCAATGAAATTCACTGAAAAAACCATAGGTTATAGACCATATATAGTTAGGAATTAGCATTTACAAAACCTTGAAAATTCACTGAAAAAACCATAGGTTATACACCATATATAGTTAGGAATTAGCATTTAAAAAGTATAATGTTTATACAGAGAGGCACTCAGCCGAAAATTAACATGAAATGCACATGATTTAATAATTAGAATTGTTTAAATAACAGCTTGATGTTTATGCACAAGAACTGCATATCCCAGAATGCAACAATATGCCTACTATGTATAAATATGGAAAGCGAAGTAGGACAAATGTTTGATGCCGCCGTGAGAAGGAACCATTCGGTTCGAAACGCGTAGGCTGCAACAGCGTATCAAATAAATACCAACTTCATCTATCAAGTGGAGTGCCGGAATATTATTTTCGTGTATGATATAATTGCGAGACCCTGTCCCGGTCTCGAATCCGGCACCAGCTTGCCAAGTGCTCCTTCTGTGACGGGACAGCTCGTGATTGATATATATATATATATATATATATATATATATATATATATATATATATATATATATACATGCAACACAAAGTGATCCTCAGACCCCGCGTGCTCCGGTACCGGTGCTCTGCATAGCGGCCGGATCCTGGCCCATAACAACAATTTTACACCAAGGACGCAGCACTCCAGACTTGGATTTTTCAGCTTGATTTATTTAGACTTCAAAACTCGGACCAACGTGTTTAGCCTAACCTCAGCTTTTTTCACGGTAAGTAAGCCATCGTTTGTGTTTAGTCTAAATCACATTTCTGCCCTTAAGGGGCATTCTGGGATCTGTAGTTCACCAATTATTAAATACATATTTACATTTCATTTTAGCGCCAGGCCATACGTACTTTTGATTGTTTGATGGCATTAAGTGTATTTGGCAATGTTATTTACACATTCTTAATGGGGTATAGTACCTGAGCATAAATTGCGCCAGCAATTAATCGCCAGATGTTGTTTACATTAACTGATCTTGGTTATCTCCACATCGTGGTCATGACTTCACAATTGTTTTACATCACATTATTCATTTAATTCAAGGATATAGTATCAGTTTTATGTTACATGACAGAGTTGATATATCAATTGTTATTTCTATGGACCTTTATGATGTTTTGGTTTCTTTACAGGTATAGTAACTATTTGTCATGTGAAAAAATAACCAGCATCAGATTCTCAAAGTTCAGAAGTATAAGGCAAATAAGAGATCTTTAATTTCAGTTTAACTTTTTTACAGTTACTCCAAATGTACATAGAGTTCCTCATTGCTATTCATCCCTCTCGGTGACTTAGTCTTAGACTTAGTCTTCAGCCTTATGAGGAAGCAGGATTCTGTTTGTCTTAATTTCTTTTGTCTATTTCCTCCTCGTTCTTCTTGTTTCACCATATAAATTCCATAGTATGACATTGCTTTCCAATCGCTGCTCTGATATGCTGCCATGTGTTTGGCCGTGGCATGACTCTTAACAAGTTGATCTTTTGGTGACTCTGTTTTACTGTAACTGATCATTGTTCTTTCTCCCAGCATGTTTCCGATATCTGGATCCCCTGATATCAGGTGCCAATATTTTGGGATTTTGTTTGCAATGATGCCACTGTCTTTGCTATAGGTTGTTATGAAGTGTGGCAAGCCTTGTTGCTCCTTCTGTGTCATTGTTTTTGGAGTTAGTATTTCGTCTCTTGATTTAGATGTGGCGCGTCTTTTGCTTTTTTCTGGTATCCTTGTATTATATCCTCTTGTTCTCAATCTGGTCATCGTCTCTTCTGCATCTGAGACCTTTGAGCAGTTTCATTTCATGTGAATGAACTCCCCAAACGGTATACTTGATAGTAATGGTCTTGGATGGAAGCTGGTTCCGTGCAGGATGCTATTTGTTGATGTTTTCTTTCGAAACAAGGTTGAATGTATTTGTTTGTTTTCAATGTACACTTTAAGGTCCAGGAAATCTATTTTTTTTACTGGTTTGCTGGTTGCACATGTGAATTCCAAACCCACTTAATTATGGCAGAGTTTCGAATGGTGTAGATTGAAATTGTGTTGTGTTGTGTTGTGGAGTAGTGTGGCTCACTGGTTAGAGGCGGCAGGCCCGAGAGCAGAAGTCGGCCTGGGACCAGGGTTCAATTCCTGACGCGGCAGGGTCGTGGACCTTGGTCAGCGGACTCGATAATTTTTGCTTCGGTGCTTACTCTAATCAGGGGTTCCACTCGGCAACTCTGGGCATTAGCTTGCCTAATCTCCACAACGGCCCCACCAATTCCGGGGATGCCTGGCTCCACCTTGGGGACTCCCAGCAAGGGACCATCCCACAGGGAAAGCCAGGACGGGTTCCCCAGAGTTATACAGCGCCGGGACGCCCCGTTGCTGGGGCAGCTGTGCGCTTTACAAGTATACTACATTTACATTTTACATTCCATTCCAGATTAAGAACAAATCATCTATGTAACGGACCCATAGAATGATTTTGTCCAGGTCCGTTAGATTTAATGGATCCCATGCAATGGTTTTCTCCCACCATCCCTTCGTTATCTTCGCATATTTTGGCAAAAAATAGATGACCATGGCGGTGCCACATTCCTGCTTATAGAGCTGATGATTAAATAGAAAAACATTGTTGGTAAGACACAGTTTTATCATTTCAAGAAGCATGCGGGTGTGTTGCTGCTCATTGATATTTCGTTGTTTTAAAAAATAGCTGCATGCATTGAGCCAAATTTCATGTCTGTTTGATGTGTATAAGGATACCACGTCAATGGTCACTAGTAGATATTGGTAATTCCATGTGATTCCGTTTAAAATTCTCAAAAAATCACCAGTGTCTTTGATATATGAACTCATGTTCTTAGCGATGGGTGCCAGGAATAAATCCACATATTGAGATACATTTTCATAAAGGCTCTCGCAAGACAAGACAATTGGTCTACCCAGAAGGTTGATGAGAGTCTTATGTATTTTAGGAAGGAAGTAAATGGTCGGTGTTACCAAGAAATCATTTACAAGGAACTTGAATTCATCATCATTTATCAATCCTTTGTTTCACCAATCCTGTAGAAGTCCATTCAATTGTAATGTTATTTTGTTAATCGGGTTGCTGTCTATTTTTCAATAGTTTCTAGAGTCATTCAGTTGACGCATTGCTTCATTTACATAGTCCAGGGTGTCCATAAGGACTATGTTACCCCCTTTGTGCGCAGGCTTTATTACAAGATTTGCATCCTCCTTCAATGTCTTTATTGCATCGCTTTCTTTGATTGTCAGATTTTCTCTTTTACACGTATTCCGTGTGTTCGAAGTTTTTTCAATTTCTTCAATGATAGCATCTGAAAAGAGATCAAATCTGTTGCTTGGAGACAGTGTTGGGCAAAATCGGGATTTCCTTTTCAAGTCACTATTGACTCTTTGGTCAGTTCTTACATCCAGATGTTCAATGAGCTGAGTTTCTGTTATTTCTTCTTCATCATGATTGTAAAGAAGACCAAATATATATTGGAGATTTGGTATCTCCTCAATTGTCCAAGTGGCATTATTTCTAGGTTGTAATCCCTGCTCATTGTTCGGTATATTGTTGACTTTGCGTGCATGAATTTTCACTAGTTTTAGTTTGCGTATAAATTTATATAGATCAATTCTGACTTGCGTTTGATCAAAATGTTTTTCCGGGCAAAATGACAGGCCTTTGTTTAGTAAAGATGTTTCGTCCTCTGTCAATACATGTTGTGAAAGGTAGATTGTTAAGTTTTCTATTTGTGGCTTTTTCAGTGAATTTCAAAGGGTTTTTAAATGCAAATTCCTAACTATAACTTGCCTGAAACCTATGGTTTTTTCAGTGAATTTCAAAGGTTTTTTAAATGCTAATTCCTAACTACAACATGTTTGAAACCTATGTTTTTTTCAGTGAAGGTTTCGTAAATGACAATTTTTAAATGTATTAATTGTTATTTTAATTTTTTTTATACTGATTTTCTACATTTTTTTAAACGATTTATTTTTAGATATTTTATTTTTTAAATTACATTATAATTACATTATACATTACATTACAAAATATACTTTCTCAGAATAAATTACTTTAGTTTAAATACTTTGCAAATAGGCAATAGTCTTCTAAGTACAGTAGTTACAGTTGTTGTAATGTGCAACACAATTTCAGTCACAATGCAACATTGAGGTCAAGGTGAATTTCTAGTTAAATGCAATTTGTTACTTTTTGGATAACTTTTCTAACCACAGGACTGGATCCTAGATTCAGTCCTGGGACATCTACTGTAAACAGTTGAGTAAAAGCGTTTTGATTACAGTAGTGATTTTTAAGGGATATTACTGTATTTTAAAAGTTGACACTTCGAAACTTTTTCACATAGATTCACCAATGTTATCCTATGGGAGGAAATTCACATAGCAGGTAAGTAGTGTTAACATTACTTTTTCTTACTCAGTGGTGGCTCCTGGATCCAACACGGGTGGATCTCCTGTAAACAGTTGAAAGAATGCGTTTAAGTCATACAGGCAATTTTTAAGGAATATTTTTAGTTTGTGAAAATAGACACTTTTCTTGTGAAAACCAGACAATGGATTCCTATGGAAGGAAATACAAGTTACTAGTAAGTACGGTTAGAATTACTTTTCAGGATCAGTACTGGGCTCAAAGAAGCAGCACTGAGGTCACTCCTGATAACAGGTGAGTAAATCAGAATTCATAGTTCTGCTGATTTTTTAGGAATTTTATAAAGTTCAAAAACTTCACACTTAGAAGAATTTCCGAGTGAAACCAGTCAATGATAGCCTATGGAAGGAAATTCAAGTTACTGGTAAGTATTGTTAGAATTACTTTTCAGGATTAGTACTGGGCTAAAAGACGCAGCACTGAGGTCTAACTCCACACTTAGAAGTATTTTTTAGGAATATTTGTAGTTTGTGAAAATAGACACTTAGAAACTTATCTTGTGAAAACCAGACAATGGATTCCTATGGAAGGAAATACAAGTTACTGGTAAGTATGGTTAGAATTACTTTTCAGGGTTAGTGCTGGGCTAAAAGAAGCAGCACTGAGGTCACTCCTGATAACTGGTGAGTAAATTGGAATTCGTAGTTCGGCTGATTTTAGAGGAATATTTGTACGTTTCAAAAATCAACACTTGGAAACTTTTCTGCTGAAAACCACACAATGGATTCCTATGGAAGGAAATACAAGTTACTGTAAGTACGCTTAGAATTACTTTTCTGCGTCAGCGCTGGGCTACAAGATTCCGTAACGGGTTCTCTCTTGATAACAGGTGAGTAAATCGGAATTCGTAGTTCAGCTGATTTTAGAGCAATATTTGTACAATGGAGAAGGAAGGGGGCGGGCCTGGGGTGATATGTGTGCAAACATGCCCTGTGGCATGTTTTAAGTTGCCTGATTAAGTGCGCTTGAAGCCTAAGGTCCCCTGGGGGCAAACTAGCCCACCAGGTAACTCCATTATGCACCAGGAGGCTGCATTGCAGAGAGGTGTTCAGAGGCCATGCCCCTTTTTACAACACTCTGCAATGCAGCTCCGTGGCACTTACTGGAGGTAGCTGGTGGGCTAGTTGGCCCCAAGGGACCCTAAGTATTGACAAAGAATTAATTCCCCAACTTGAACCGCGCCACAAGGTGTGTTTGCACACATATGAACTCAGGCCCGCCCCCTCCCTTCACCACTGTGCAAACGTACCCCTTGACGCTTTTTTTTCATTGGGGATTAACTCCCCTTGAATACTGAGGGTCCCTGGGGTGCTACCTCCAGTAAGCGCCACAGAGCTGCGTTGCAGAGAGGTGTAAAAAGAGGCGTGGCCTCAGAACACCTCTCCGCAACGCAGCTCCCTGGTGCATATTGGAGGTACATGGTGGGCTAGTTGGCCCCCAGAAACCCCCAGTATTCAAGGGGAGTTTGTTCCCCCTCTGCAAACGCGCCAGGGGGCTCGTTTGCAGAGTTGTGCAATAAGGGGGTGGGGCTTCCGGCCCAATCCCGTTTTTAAAAACAATTCTATTTTGTGAAGGTGGGCTGTGTAGCCCCCCTTCCTTTTTCTTTTTTGGGGCCTTGGGGACCCCCTCCCCAAGGGCCTCACCAACAAACTAAACATTTTTAAAAATATTTACAGGAAGGGGGCCGCGTGGCCCCCCTCCCATGGCCAATTCGGGCCCAGGGCCCTTATCCCCCGGGGCATGGCCAAATGTTTTTGATATTTTTATGGAAGGGAGCTGCATAGCCCCCCTCCTCAGGTCACTTAAGGTCCCGGGGACCCCATCCCCCGAGGCTGGCCATTTTTTAAATTAATTAAATTTTTATTTTTTTATGGGAGAGGGGGGCCTCGTGGCTCCATTCCCGGGCCACTTGTAGCCCCAATCTGCCCATGGTCCCGCCGGCTCCCCGCCTCCTGCGGGAGCCTGCATTGCTTTTCCATATGGGGAGCAGCTAACATGCTGCTCCCCATATGGAAAAGCAATCTGCTTCGTTTCAATGAAGCAAAGCAGTTTGCAATGGCAGGGTGGGAGCCGCGAGGCTCCCACCCTGCCATTGCAAACAGCAGTGCCCCGGGGGTGGGCACCCCAGGACACTGCAGGAGCCGGGCCTGGGGTGTGGCCGTCCCCAAGTTCTGTACAAGGCTCCAGGAGGGTGGCCACGTGGCCCCCCTCCCACATTTCTTTGTAGCCCCAGGGTGGTGGTCACCGGGTCTGGGGGGGCATCAGATCCCGCCACACCGGATTTTTTGTAGCCCCTGGCCACCCCTGGGGCTGCGGGGGCCTGAGAGCCCCACACCCAAATTGAATAAGCCCCGGGGGTGGTGGTCCCCAGGGCTGGGGGTCCTGAGAGCCCCCTCACTCAAAATTGAATAAGCCCCAGGGGTGGCAGTCCCCGGGACTGGGGGGCCTGAGACCCCCCCACCCAAATTGAATAACCCCCTGGGGTGGCGGTCCCTGGGGCTGGGGGCCCATTTGGGCCCCCATAACAACTAAAACATTGCCCCTGGCATTTGGCCCACCCGGGGGCTAAATAGCAACGAAGCGCGGGAGCCCGCGCTTCATTTTTTTTAATTTCGGCCAAAATTCGCGCTGGGTGCACGAATCTTGCTGATTTCCTTTTTTTATAAATGCTCTTTTTAGCCCTGGGGGTCCTTGTGGGACCCCCTGAGCAGGCCTAGGCTGTCAGGGTGTGTCTACCCTGCCCCCTTTTTGCGTTGTGGGATGTTTGTTTTTGGTTTCTTGTGCCTCAGTTCTACCGAGGCACAAGATGGCTGCCAACACTTCCTGATTTTGACAGTTATCAGCCAATTAGCATTCAACTCGTGGACGGCAGGGTGCTTGTAGGCTGCGCTGAGGGTACACTGATCTCCGCAGATCCTCCGCGCCCATAAATATAAATGTCATTTTCTAAGGAACTACTCAACGGATTTACACCAAATAAGGAAAAAGGCACGAGTCTGAACCAAGGACTACATCTTTGCCAAATTTGGTGTAATTCCATTCAGCCATTTGGGCTGTAGCCGTGGCTAAAGGTCCTATGGGAAATTGCTTGAGGAAAACACGTTTTGGGACCCCCTTTTTTCTCGGCCCCCGCTTGACGAATCACCCCCAAACTTTCAGGGAAGGAGCGGAACTGAGCTGGCCAAAGTTTGGAAAATTTCACGCACAATCATCAACCGACGCCAAAATTATTCCAAATAGAATGTTGCGTATTTCCTATGGATAATAGGTCCTAAATATAACTACCTACTGGCGACCCTCAGTAGGTAATATATATATATATATATATATATATATATAGATAGATAGATAGATAGATAGATAGATAGATAGATAGATAGATAGATAGATAGATAGATATTTTTTTATATATATATATATATATATCACAATCCAATTGTTTCAAAAAGAAAGATGGCACTCCACTCGGGGAATTTTCAGGGTTTTATTTCATCAACTGTGATCGCCTACGCGTTTCGAACTGAGCGTTCTTGATCACGGAAAGTGTTGAAACACTTGCCGTGATCAAGAACGCTCAGTTCGAAACGCGTAGGCGATCACAGTTGATGAAATAAAACCCTGAAAATTCCCCGAGTGGAGTGCCATCTTTCTTTTTGAAACAATTGGATTGTGATTTTTGATGGGATACTGCCTTGATCCCGAAAATGGCACCAGCACTGTAGCGCTCCCCCTGCGACAAGACAAGTTGCGAGGAAATATATATATATATATATATATATATATATATTTTTTTTTTCTTTTTCACTCGAGTTGTCCCGTAGCAGGGGGAGCACAAACAGTCGGTGCCCGCGTGGAGACCAGGACAGTGTCTCTTGTTTATTCAATACAAAAATTGGCGTGGCACACCACTTGGTAGTTTTAAAGTTGGTTTATTTTCAGATCGTGAGAAAAACTCCTACGCGTTTCGAACCGTAGTTCCTGATCACGGAAGTGTTTTACCTATTTTTGTATTGAATATATATATATATATATATATATATATATATATATATATATATATATATATATATATCACTGCTCCCTGTGCACCAGCCTGAGGCACTCACGAACGGTGCCTGTCACGGCGGGGGTGCTAGCGCCTTCATATCCATCTCTCACTTCCGCTGGGTAATTGTACCTTTTTACAGATGACGGCATTTAGAGGGGCGAGTTCAAAATTTTATTCACAGGAACTCGGGGCGCACAGACGTGTTTCGGCAATTGCCTTTGTCGATGTTTGCACGAAACACCGGCGTCGCCATTTTCTGTATATACAAATATTACGCTATTCCAGTTCATCAAAACAGTAAAAGGACCAACTGTGCACAACATTATAAAACAAGCACAAAAATTCCGCCATCTTAGAATGTCAACAATGGAATATGTATTCAGTACCTATACATTAAATACCAAATACTCTAATCTACATGTGTATATATATATATATATTACCTACTGGCGGTCGCCAGTAGGTAGTTATAGTTAGGATTGGCTACCATAGGAAATCCGCAACATTCTATTGGGAATAACTCTGGCGCCGGTTGAGAAATTTGTGTTTAATTTTCCCAAATTTTGGCCAGCTCCGCTCCGCTCCTTCCCTGGAAGTTTCGGGGAGATTCGTGAAGTGGGGGCTGAGAAAAAAGGGGGGTCCCAAAACGTGTTTTCCCATGTTAATTTCCATAGGACGGTTTGACAAGTCTACAGCCCGAACCGCTGAACGGAATTACGCCAAACTAGGGACTGGTATGCAGATGTGCCTTTGCTATGTTTGGTGAAAATTACTCCAGTGTTTTTTTTTAAATTTAACTTCAAAAACACATATATATCTATAGGCGCTCTCCGAGCGCTCACAGGTGCGCGTACCGGGGAGCGCACCCGGCGCGCTACGAGAGTGCGCGAGTGGAAAGCTGATTGGCTCTCGGGTGTCTGTCAACATTCTAAACAGTCCGGAGAGTCCGCCATCTTGTGTCTCGGTAGAATCGAGACACAAGAGGTGAAAAATAAAGGGGGAAATAATTAAAAGGGGGCAGAGTAGACACCCCCTGATCCCCTAGGTTTTCTGAGGGGGGCCTAGAAGGATCCTGAAGGGCAAAAAATTATTTTTAAATTTTCGCGGGGTAAGCGCTGGGTGCGTCCCCAGGTGCGCGCTCCGGTACGCGCACCCTGAGCGCACCACAGGGAAAAACAGTGTAAAAAATTATAGTAAAAAAATAATTTAGAGTGCTTAGAGGTAGGGTAGCTCTGAAAAGAGCTGTTGTGTTATGTGGGTGTTTTTTGTACCTACAAGTAGGTACCAATGCAGAGTCTTATATTCAAGAGGAAAACTCTATTCCCCTCATCTGTAAAATGCACACCATCTCTCCTATAAATGCTTTGCATGTTGTAACGCAAGTTGTTGTGGTAAATGGAACCCATACCATAGTCTCTGAGGTAAGCAGAAACAGATTTATTCACATGTTTCCTTGCTTTCTCAAACTGTGGCGAAAATTGGTTGGACCAGTTCCATTGTTGCCTTTGGCATATATTAGAAAATACCAAGGCAGTTTTTGGAAAAAGTGACATCAATTGCCCAAAGATGTCCTTTAAAAGCATTTCCAGACCTACCCCAGTCAAAGTGCCCAAGTCATTGCCACCACAGTGCACAATTGTAAGGTCAGGGTGTGGTAAATGCATAAAGGATTTTACCAATGGTATCAATTGGTGACTCCTCAATCCTCTCTGTCCAATCCATACAATGTCCACATTTGGTAAATCAAGATTATAAATACCTCTGTTAGCTATGTATTTTTGACTCCAGTAGACAAAGCTATGACCCACAAACCAGACTTTTGTCATCTTGAAGGGAGATGTGCTTGTATTCAGATGAGTTGTGGAAATGAAATGGCAGTTTGAAAGTAGGAGTTATGTAAAAAAGTGGTTGAGATTCAGTGCACTTGAAAAACAAAAAATCATTGGTGCTTTCTTAACATTCTCCACTGAAAACTATGGTGCAAGCTTTTGTTTTTTGAAAGAAGTCATTTCAATGGTTGAGGAAAAGTCATTTCAAGAAACACTGCACATGATTAGCTGGTACATTGAGTGGTCATACATCCTTGCTGCACTTTTTTGCAACATAGTATGATAAACTTCTGAACTGTGTGCTGGGTGAGGAGGGAGTTACCATGGTAACAGGGGAATGCGAACTGGGGGATGGGTGAATGTTATGTGACTTTCAAAGTGTTCAAATGTACAACCAATTAAAATGTGCAGTTTGTTACTCCACTTCATTAACTCCTTCTCTTTCTTCCTCTGTCCTCTTTGTTCTACACTCCCCTTCCCTCAAACTGTCTCTGTTAGTCTCATTCTCTCCATCCCCTTAGTCTCTCACGCCTCTTCTGTCACGCTCACTGCCTATAACTCAGCCATACTGAAACACTCACCTTCTATGAAACCTATATTATAAAGTGATGCATTGCTGGAGTGTCACAAAAGTGACGCAACTCCAGCAATGCATCCTTTCACATGGGGCCAGCCCCATGTGAAAGGGCCTGCGTCAGTCTTACGCCTGCTGTGAGGCAGGCGCAAGATTTTGACGCAATGGTGTCCTAAAAGTGACGTAGTGAAATCTCATAGATTTCACTACGTCACTTCTACGACCCTTTCTTGCGTCAATACGCCCCCTTTGCATACATTACACCTGGCGCAGGTATAATGTGGCGCAGGGGTTTACAAAGTGACGCATCTACATAGATGCGTCACTTTGTAAATATGACTCAACAAGGTGCATTTTTTACACCACTGGTGCGTCACAAAAAGTGACGCACCGGCGGCGTAAAAGTGACGCATGGCCTCATAAATGAGGCCTTCAGTCTTCTACTTATGCGTCATATTTAATGTATGACGCATTATGTCGCAAGGAGTCAGTGACATCACTGATGACATCACTGATGACATCTCAAAATATATATTTTTTTTAAATATAATTAATTGTTGTAAAAAACAGCTAATAATAAAAAAAATCGTAGGTTACAAAGTCGATATACAAAGGAATTAGCTTTTAAAAAAACTATAAAATTCACTGAAAAAAACCATAGGTTTCACAAACGTTATAGTTAGGAATTAGTTTTTAAAAAACCTTTGAAATTCACAAAAAAAACATAGGTTTCACAATCGTTATAGTTAGTAATTAGCATTTAAAAAACCTTACAAATTCACTGAAAAAACCATAGGTTTCACACCAGTTATAGGTAGCTGAACATTTTACTCATACAAAACTATTGAAATTCCCACGTTATAGTTAGTTGGACTCACTATAACTTGCGCGCCCGCAATCCACTGCTGATGATGTCACATATAACATCATTCATGACATGGTCAGTGACATTACTCATGACATCACTGATGACATCTCAAATGACATCACTGATGACATCACTGATGACATCTCAAATGACATCACTGATGACATCACTGATGACATCATCCATGTGATAATACGATGCACCTCCTCACACTCTAATCTAACCTTTGATACACCCAGTGTTAAATACAAACTACCATTCCTGAAATTATTGACACACCAATACCCGTAACTACATACGCACTCACTGATTCCTAGGTCTACACACACATCCACTCATTCACCCATACAATCACTCATACATACAGTCACTCATCAATAGAACACTATCATATGCACTCATACACCTATACAGACACTCACACGCTGACACTCATCCACAAAGTTACTCACACACCTAGTCAGTTATGCAAAGAATCAATCACACTCCCATTTCCTCAACTACACAGTTATACACACTAAACCTGGGAATTACAATGGTTTTGTATGAGTAAAGTGTTCAGCTAACTATAACTGGTATGAAACCTATGGTTTTTTCAGTGAATATATATATATATATATATATATATATATATATATATATATATATATATATATATATATATATATTACCTATATAGTTAGGATTGTTTTCCATAGGGAAATTGCAACATTCTATTGGGGATAACTTTGGCGCCGGTTGAGGAATCTTCCTGAAATTTTCCTTAACTTTGCCTCGCGGCGCTCCGCTCCTTCCCTGAAAGTTTGGGGGGGATTCATCAAGCGGGGGCCGAGATAAAAGGGGGGTCCCAAAACGTGTTTTCCCCATGTTAATTTCCATGGGGCGGTTGGACTCACTTTTAGCCCGAACGGCTGAATGGTTTTCCACCAAACTTGGCAAAATTGTAGGGACTGGTAGCCCGATGTGCCTTTGCTATGTCTCAAGATATGTGCTCCAGTGGTTTTTACGAAACTTAACTTTGAAAAAATATATATTGGGCTACATTGGGCTATATATATGTTAGAGCCCAAATGTAGCCCAATGTAGCCCAATGTAGCCCAAAGATGGCCACCAGAGACAAAAAAAACAAATGTAGCCCAAATATCAGCCAGATGTAGCCCAACTATAGCCCAATGACAGAATGTCCCAGAGTGTTCTAAAGAACAACTAGAGCGCTAACAGTCTTACTTATGACAAAAGTATGGCACACCTGAAGTCATCTTGATTGGAATAAAGTGTTAACACTTAAAACATTTAATTTGCAAAGGAACAAAATGAGGGGGTTCATTTTGACATAGAAATTATGATTAGTGCTGAAGAAAGAAAAATTAGGGCACATTTTGAGTGACTTCTCAAATCCTCTTATATTTCATTAAAACAATTCTGATATGCAGTCTCCCAAGATGGCCACCAGAGACAAAAGAGCCCAAATGTAGCCCAAATATCAGCCAGATGTAGCCCAACTATAGCCCAATGACCGAATGTCCCAGAGTGTTCTAAAGAACAACTAGAACGCTAACAGTCTTACTTATGACAAAAGTATGGCACACCTGAAGTCATCTTGATTGGAATAAAGTGGTAACACTTAATACATTTAATTTGAAAAGGAACAAAATGAGGGGTTTCATTTTGCCATAGAAATTTTATATATATATATTCACTGAAAAAACCATAGGTTACACACCAGTTATAGTTAGGAATTAGCATTTAAAAAACCTTTGAAATTCACTGAAAAAACCATAGGTTTCACACCAGTTATAGTTAGGTGGAAATTTTACTCGCATAAAACCATTGAAATTCCCACGTTATAGTTAATTGGACTCACTATAACTTGCACGTCTGCAATGCACTGCTGATGACGTCACATATTACATCACCCATGCATATATTTAAATATTTAAACATTACTCGCTAATATATGTATTCACTAAGATACACTTAATAAGCCAGTTAACCAATCAATTTTTTTTTTAAAACACTGAAAAAACCATAGGTTTCAGGCCTTATATAGTTAGGAATTAGCATTTAAAAAACCTTTGAAATTCACTGGAAAAAACCATAGGTTTCAGGCCTTATATAGTTAGGAATTAGCATTTAAAAAACCTTTGAAATTCACTGAAATAACCATAGGTTTCAGGAGTTATGTAGTTAGGAATTAGTTTTTAAAAAACCTTTGAAATTCACTCAAAAAACTATAAGTTTTAGTGGTGTTATAGTTAGCTGGACATTTTACTCATACAAAACCAATGAAATTGCTCCTATATAGTTAGTTGTACTAACTATATTTCGCGCACCCGCAATCCACTGCTGATGATGTCACATATTAGATCATTCATGACATGGTCAGTGACATCACTGATGACATCTCAAATGACATCACTGATGCCACAAATCCACACCACAAATTCTAATAAAACATGTGTGGTCTCCAAAATATGTTTAAATAATAGCCCCCGGGTGGGCCAGGTCCTGGGCATTTGAACGTAAAGGGAGGGCGTGCACTTAGCACCTCCTCCTGAGCCCTGTTTTGAACCCTGCAGACCACCACCGCCACATGGCTTTATTTTAATGCTTGGGGGCTGCACGGATCCCCCTCTGCCTGCTCCTAAGAGCTTCAAGGACGGCCACCTCCCCAGGGCTTTTTACCAATAATGGAGGGGGCTGTGTGAGCACCCTGTTCCTAGGAGCCCTGGGACTGCCACTTTCCCAGGGCTACATTGAATAATATCCTGGGGACAGTGTGGACCTCCATGTCAAAATACAAAATGTAACCTTGGAGGGGGGCTACATGGCCCCCCTCCTGGACCTATATATGGCCCTGGGGACCTGCCACCCTGAAGGCTGGCTCCATATATCCTAGGTAGCAAACTCCCCAGACATAGCTGTTTGCCCTGACTTGGCAGGAGCTTTGACAGCTCCCACCAAGTCAAAGAAAACACTAACTCTGCTCCCAGCAAACGGGAGCTTTCAAACCTCTCTCGCTTGCTGGGAATTAAGTTTTCATCTGTTTGCCTACCTGCTGTCTTGCAGGCAGAGAAACAGACAAAACTATTTGTCTATATATATATATATATATATATATATATATATATATATATATATATATGTATCTCTATCTATATTTAAATCTATATATCTATATATGCATATATATACACACACACACACATATACATATACATAATAAATACTTATAATGTCTTAGAAATTGCCATGGTAATTTAATCTTTTCCCAAATTTATCACAGATTTCAGAAGTAAACGTGAGAGCAGTTAAGTACTATGTAACTCCTAGGAATATTTGCAAAAAATGTTCATGGATTTACAGAATATCTTTCATAACTCATAAATGGTTAGAGAAATGTAAAATGTGTTTTATCGTTTGAAAGTTTCGACACATGATATGAACCTTAAAATCATGAAAATGTGTACAACTTAAGAAATGTGGTTGGAGTCAAATACACTTCCTTGATAGGCAGCTGCCAGATGGCCGTTTTTGCTATTAATGTCGCACATACAGGACACTTCAGACCAGTTAAAAAAGTGATCTACTTCACACCACATAACACCGCACATAGAAAACTGGCAGGGTGGCCTACACCAGAATATCTAACTTAAAACCTGCTGGCTATTAACATTTGGCATATCATAGTGTCAGACTGATGAATCTGACATAATGTGAAGCTACTCCAAACAACAATGCTGCTCTGAAAGTAAACTGAAGACCATTGTACACTCTACATATAGTAGTAAAGCCATGTCGGCAAGCCTCACATCACTGTAAGGATCGGACATCCCGACCAGCCAAGAGCAACAGAATGGGGTACACACAGGAAAGATTAAATGTATTAGTTCGTGTAGACAGCAATTATTAAAATGAAAAGCAAACTGTGTCAGCTTATATAATATCTAAGTTATGAAATGGAAGATAAAAAGGCCTTAAAGCACTAAACAGAGATTGTGTAGTGAATGGAAATCATTACTATATTAAAAATGTGATTAGACCAGTATTAAAAGAACATTAATACAGCCTAAACAACGGTTTCCTTCCTGTCTCTGCATTACAGAAATAAGAAAATACATTAGTTATAGGGAGCAGACAGTTGATGTTGGTTTAAAAAAAAAAATATATATATATAGTTTTTTCCATCTGGGATAATCTACCTGCCACTACTTCGATAAACGTAAAAAACCTTGCTGTCACCTGTGGGTACTCTCCCTTTAAACAAAAATAAGAGTCTGGCAGCAGGTGCAAATTTTAATCTGAATAAAAAAATGTAGAGACATTTATTTCGCTCAGGCAACAAAGCTGTGGGGAGACATAACATATAGGCAAGAGATTCTCTCCTGCAGTCATAAAACCGGAATATGAGCAAGTTTCCATTGTGGGAAAAAGTCCAGCTTCGGAAGGAGCCTATAATGAAATGAGCTTAATTTATGCAGTAATATGGCAGGGGATGAGCCATGAGTCAGACATGTAAAGTTGTGTAAGCTGTGGCTTAAAAGGGGCCAATTACACGTGGCTATCTCAAACACCCTGCTCATTTATTTGCAATATATAGGAGTTGATCGAAGGTATTTTAACTGTTATTCTAATCAAATTGACTCCTATCCATAGGCGGAGACAACAACAACAACATGTATGAAATACCTTATATATACATATACTTGTATGGTTTTATCAGAAATTTTGATAAAGGATCAATATTTTTGTATATATTTATGTATATTTATTTATGTACGTTGATATTTATTTGTATATATATATGGAATGCTAGGGTATTTTCATACAATGAGACACGGGTGCAAGGCGGTTTTCCCGCTGAAACGCGTAGGGTATCTTTTTTGGCTCCTCTGCTGATTATGCTGATCTAATAAATCCTTGTTCAACCGGATTTGGGACTGGCGGTATTGATTTGGAAGGAGTGCACTTGCGCATTTCTGCGCTTGGCGACCGAGTATATATATATATATATATATATATCAACCAGTAACTCTCCGGACCACCTCCAGCTCAGCAGAACCGGCGAAGAAGGAGAACAGACCACTGAAATACGGCAAGATGTTATCTTCTTTATCGCCAAGTAATACAAATGACCCGTTTCGGGCGCGAAATCCCTTGATCACACAAAGGTCACAGCAAACTGTTCATTTTTAAATGCTTTGAAGTGGTCTCCCACCAACACCATGTTGCTTGGTCATGTGACCATAGAAAGTAAGAACATACTATGCAAACTCCACAAAATACTACTTTCTACCTCTATATATTTACATATTAGCTAAATATATCAATAAATGAATATAAATATTGCAGCAATATTGTAACATCTGTTTAAATACAGGTATTTTTTCTAATGAAACAGGGACATGAATTAGATAAAATGTATGCAAAAATATAGACACCCCATCTACTACCTCAGACCTGACAAGATAGTATATGACTGTTTAAATACATATTGTCATCTATTGCAAATCATTTCATATCACTTGGTATTTTTTAAAACCAAATGCCACCAATGCAGTCTTTATTACTGTATAAATACAGGAAATCTGATAACTCTCATATGACCTTTGTCATTTAATACATTGTAGCGGTTGTACAATATCTATGGAGTTCATGTGCAAAATATAGCAAAAAATTACAAAGTTACTGTGCAAAATCTGTGCAAATAGCCTATGAAAAGTGCAAACCGTATGATAAATAACATCTATCAATATCATCAACAATAATGAACCAAAATATTGGATAAAATTGTTAAAAATATATAAATAGAATTTGAAAACATTATCATATCGGTAAAATAAGTGCAAAAAGGAGGTGATATGTATATAAATATTTACATCATATTTGCTGTCCAATCTGTATAGATATTGTTGCCATTAGAAACTCATCATAATTCACATTATTTTCTCATTTTGTTTGATGGTATGATATTAGGGACCCTATATATCAAGCAGAGAAATTCAAAATAACTCCCAATACCAGCACTGTATTAAACTAAGTAGTTACTCCCACTTTTAGGGACTAACATTAGAACCATCTCCTTCAATAGATACCAGGGAACTTTAATATCTATAAGAAATTATGCAATTCCTCAATGTTATTTAACCCGTTGGGCCACTTGCTGTCAAACTCTAGTATCATCTTAGTTTCGAATTGACGCAACTGGCGCTCACGATTCCCACACCTTCGTGGTTTAGGAATAGCTCCCACCACAAAGTACTTTAGGCACGCCACGTCATTGTTATAACTTCTCTTAAAATGGCGTGCCACTGGGTAGGCTGGGTCAGTGTGCAGAATGGCTCGAAGATGCTGCAAAATCCTGACATGCACATGTAGCTTGGTTCTCCCAATGTAGTTCAATCCACAGGTGCACGTCAGGACATACACAGCATACTCCGTTCTGCAATCATAGCTTCCAGAAATTGACACATCTTGAGTACTGAATGGGGTACGAAAATGGGTGGTGTTGACCCCAAACTTGCACGCTCTGCAGCTAGAACACTTTCGAAACCCTTGTGCAGGTTTGAGCCACATGCTGTTTGACTAACTAAAGGTTACAGCGATGTGGTTTATATATATATATATATGTATTTATTATAGATATATATATATATATATATATATATATATATAAAAGAGGCAAAGAAAAATACAAAGAAAAACACAAAGGGGAAATGGAAAAAGAAGCAACAACAATAAGGGACAATAGTGTGATTAATTTATCAACCATCACACTTTCGAAGGCTGAAGAACAGCTGTTGGCCTTGGGTCTCAACTTTTGTCCAGGAGACAGTTTCAATTATGCAAGAACACATATAGATGTATATTGCTATATTAGAAAATTGAAACTGAAAAAGTTCTTTGCACTCAAAGCCCTGAAAGATGCATGTGGTAGCAGTGATATGGAAAATGAAGAAACAATGACCAACCTAGCAGCGTCTGATGTTCCCAATCTACTTATGGTACACGACTTAGCTGAAGAGTCTGATATAACATCTGATTTGGATTTGGAAGAAAATGCCAACTTGGTCACACAAGAACGGTTAAGAAAGATTAATCATGTTCAGGAGGGTGCTGGGATCAGCCCCTTTAAACCCAAATCCAGTTTCGTTCCATTTATGCCAAAGGACAGTATTGATGTTTTTCATGAGCTTATTGTAAGTGATCTAAAACAATTAAATCATACTGTCCACAAAAATAGAAAAGAACAAAGTCTATTTTTTAAGAGAAAGGCATATTATGACTTGGTAAAGAAACTAGAGAGCAATCAGGAGGTGATTGTTAAAAAATCTGACAAGGGGGGAACCTTGTATTGTGGCCAAGGAAAGATTACATAGTGGAAGCACTACGCCAGCTAAGTGATGTAAATTGTTATTTAAAATCCAATGCCAAAGAGTATGATAAAGCCAAAAATGTATTACAGAAATTGTTGGCATCATGGAAAAGACAAGGTCTAATTTCAATAGAAGAACACAAGTTTATGTTCAAAGAGTTTCCGGTGCTGCCGGTTCTTTACCTAATTCCAAGGATTCACAAAAATGTTTTTCCAGTTCCTGGGAGACCGATTATATCGGCCATAAACAGTTTAGGTGAGCACGTAGGCCAGTATATAGTTTTTTTTCTGCAAAGCTTGGTAACGGCGTTGCCAAGTTATGTAAAAGATACTGGAGACTTCCTACAAAAACTAAACAAATTGGAATGGTCAAATGATTTGCTTCTTATCACTCTTGATATAAAGGCATTATACACAAGTATAGACCCTAATCAGGGATTGGCTTCGGTTAAACATTTTTTGGAAACTAGGTCTAGAACTCTATATGAGCATAACAAAGTTGTGCTGGAACTCATCAAATGGTGTCTTAACAACAATTATTTCCTGTTTGATAAAGATCTATACAAGCAGGTGAGAGGAGTGGCGATGGGAGCCTGCTTCTCCCCCAGCTACGCATGTTTACATGTTGGCTGGTGGGAGGAGCAGGTCCTCAAAACCACCTTCCAGGTGGAATACCAGACACATGTCAGATCGTATCTGAGATATATAGACGATGTGCTCATTTTGTGGCAGGGTAGTGAAGAAGAAGCAGTCTGCTTTATAAATAAGATTAATGACAATATTTATAATCTAAAATTCACCTCCCATATTCACAAAAATGAAATTGAATTCCTCGATGTCAGAGTCTTTGTAAACAATGAGAAATTTGAAAGTACCCTGCATAGAAAATTGACCTCGGGCAATATCACCCTACATGCAACCAGCTCTCATCCCAAACACCTCATTGCCAGCATTCCTTATGGAGAAATCTTACGGTTAAAGCGTATTTGCAGCAATGAGGAAGAGTTCAATAAGTGTCAACTGGAGCTGGTTGACAGACTTAAGGCAAGGGGATATTCACTAAAAAATCCTGTGTGATGCAATAAATAAAGCCAAAAATAAATCTAGAATGAGCTTATTTATCCTGAGGTCGATACCTCAATGGTCCCTAACACTGCTGTAATCTCCAGGAGTATTAATACTCCAAGATTGATCACCACCTATAATAGAGAGGAACGGCAGATAAGGACTATACTCAACAAACACTGGCCAGTAGTGCTCACTGATAACGATCTACGTAACAAAATAGCAGATAGACCTGTTGTCACGTTTAGAAGAAGTAGCACTATGGGCACGGTATTGGACCGAGTTTCACCAGAGGTTAAGCAAGTCACTACGTGGCTGTCACCAAAGAGGGGTTTCAAAAATGCACGTCATGCCGTGCCTGCAATTTTGGTTGCAACATGTCCAAGTACTCTACACCTTTTAGTACAAACCCTACATTAATTTCGGGTAACTATAATTGCAAGACCGAATATGCTGTATATGTCCTGACGTGCACCTGTGGGCTAAGCTACGTGGGTAGCACGAAGCTGCAGGTGCACGTCAGGATCTTGCAGCATATAAGAGCCATTCTCCACAGCGACGCAACATATCCTGTTGCGAGACATTTTAAGAAGGTACATGCAAATAACATCAATTGCCTTTCTTATTATGTAATAGATGCTGTGGCAAAGAAAAGAAGGGGTGGCAATAGAGAGCGCCAACTCTGTCAGCTCGAAACAAAATACATTCTTGAGCTTGATTTTAAATGGCCTTACGGTTTGAATACTACAGAAGATATGCGCAGCTTTCTGTAAGAAAATACTCCTGCTGCAATATTGTGGTTTTCTGTTGCAATCAAAGGTTTACTCTTGTAAATAACATAAGAACTGTCCTAAATGTAATAAGATATTAATTCTCTGATTGTACAAATTATTGTATTATATATATTTTTTCTTTTTTCTTTTTCTCAGCACTGATTTCTCAAAAGTATTTATTATATATAGAATCATATGTTTTATGATAAATGTGGCTTTGTTCCAATTATGGCACCATTCATAGAAATTAGATTATCTGTATTCTAGGAATGAATGGCTTTGCGCTACATTTGCAGTTGAGCATTTGAGAAGTCAATGTAGTTTACACTAGCACTTTATATTTATTTATGCACTGTTGAACAGATTCCATCCCACTTGTATTCGCACTGGTAAAAAGAAAAAATCACAAAGAAAATATGAATGGTCATGAAATCATGATAACATATAAAAAAATGCATGTGCTGTTAGGCATATAAGACCAATAGGCCACATTGATTGAGATGAAAATAATCGGATTTATCCGGAAATAACATTGTATGGGCGCTGCAGCAATATAGGCAGTCTTGGATTTATCCAAAGAGAATCTTAAAATGAACTGTATTTATTATTTTATTAAGATTGTGACACTTAAGCACTTTACATGTTTTAAAATGTTGTTTTTAAACATGTGTATATATATATCAAGTGTGTCATGAAATATTATTCTGTCTATTCGGTTTTAAACTACAAAACGATTTTGTTGTGGTTACCTTAGTCTGTTGCTTATGCCCATTAACATGTGACCATGATGTCAAAAAGTGGGAGTGTGATTATTCACTTTAAATAATAGATGGTGTTTTTTCCACTTTGACACGTGAACAAGGGCTTACAGGCTTGAAACGCGTTATGTTGGGTCACTCGAAATAAACCATACTTTTGCCCATAAGAAAACCTCGGAGGTCTGTGTCTCTTTCCTCGCCTAATCCGCCGTTGACGGAATCAGGAAGTGGTTCGAGTTTCCAGGATATATATATATATACATACACATATATGTATCTCTATCTATATTTAAATCTATATATCTATATATGCATATATATATATATACACATACACACATATACATAATAAATATTTATAATGTCTTAGAAATTGCCATGGTAATTTCATCTTTTCCCAAATTTATCACAGATTTCAGAAGTAAACGTGAGAGCAGTTAAGTACAATGTAACTCCTAGGAATATTTGCAAAAAATGATTATGGATTTACAGAATATCTTTCATAACTCATAAATGGTTAGATAAATGTAAAATGTGTTTTATCATTTGAAAGTTATGACACATGATATAAACCTTAAAATCATGAAAATGTTTACAACTTTAGAAATGTGTTTGAGGTCAAATACACTTCCTTGATAGGCAGCTGCCAGATGGCCGTTTTTGCTATTTATGTCGCACATGCAGGACACTTCAGTCCAGTTAAAAAAGTGATCTTCTTCACACCACATAACACCGCACATAGAAAACTGGCAGGGTGGCCTACACCAGAATATCTAACTTAAAACCTGCTGGCTATTAACATTTGACATATCATAGTGTCAGACTGATGAATCTGACATAATGTGAAGCTACTCCAAACAACAATGCTGCTCTGAAAGTAAACTGAACACCATTTTACACTCTACATATAGTAGTAAAGCCATGTCGGCAAGCCTCACATCACTGTAAGGATCGGACATCCGGACCAGCCAAGAGCAACAGAATGGGGTACACACAGGAAAGATTAAATGTATTAGTTCGTGTAGACAGCAATTATTAAAATGAAAAGCAAACTGTGTCAGCTTATATAATATCTAAGTTATGAAATGGAGGATAAAAAGGCCTTAAAGCACTAAACAGAGATTGTGTAGTGAATGGAAATCATTACTATATTAAAAATGTGATTAGACCAGTATTAAAAAAACATTAATAAAGCCTAAACAACGGTTGCCTTCCTGTCTCTGCATTACAGAAATAAGAAAATACATTAGTTATAGGGAGCAGACAGATGATGTTGGTTTAAAAAATATATATATATAGTTTTTTCCATCTGGGATAATCTACCTGCCACTACTTCGATAAACATAAAAAACCTTGCTGTCACCTGTGGGTACTCTCTCTTTATACAAAAATAAGAGTCTGGCAGCAGGTGCAAATTTTAATCTGAATAAAAAAATGTAGACATTTATTTTGCTCAGGCAACAGAGCTTTGGGAGACATAACATATAGGCAAGAGATTCTCTCCTGCGGTCATAAAACCGGAATGTGAGCAAGTTTCCATTGTGGGAAAAATTCCAGCTTCGGAAGGAGCCTGTAACGAAATGAGCTTAATTTATGCAGTAATATGGCAGGGGGTGAGCCATGAGTCAGACAGGTAAAGTTGTGTAAGCTGTGGCTTAAAAGTGCCAATTACAGACCATTAGTGGCTTCATTCACTAAACGCCCTAATAGAAAGGGGTTTTTGGGTTGGCTATAGCATGCACCCAAGCGAGGCAAACCCCATCGCTCTAGACGATGCAAGTAAGTTACACACCAAAGGTAACCTGTGCTCACCCTCTGGTAGCTTGGTGCAGAGCAGTCAGGCTTATTATCAGAGGCAATGTGTAAAGCGTTTCTGCAACACATTCCCACCAGTGACAAAAGAGACTCTACACAGTATGTATAAATATCTCTATGGTGTAAACATATTAGGAACAAAATGAGAGCAGGGAGAGTGAAGGGGAGAAAGCTAGAACAGGGGTTGTGCAGGGTGAGCTTAAAGCCACTTCATGTAGCTACAAAACATGGCAACACTACTACTTTCAGCTCAGGATTTATCACTTAAACACATACAAGGGAATTCCCAATGCTAGCCTATGCGAGGAATAGGCCTCACAGTTGTGACAACCAGAATAGGCTGTTTGTCAATACCAGGTCATGCAACCGAATAAAGGCACATGTCCTATCTTTTACTTACACAGCATCCTGCCCATAGGACTACATGAGCCTACCTTAACAATGTTATGTAGTAAAAGGGGAGTTTAAAGCTTGGCAAGTAGTTGTAAATGCCAGGTCGTTGTAGCAGTAAACTGTGCATGCAGGCTCCGCAGTGGCATGCCTGACACCAGTTTGAAAGGCTACATCTGTGGGTGGCAAAAGCAGTGCTGTAGGTCCACTAATAGCCTTTAAATACAGGCCATTGGTATAAGGGATACCAGTTTGCAATGGACTTCCAAGTAAATTAAATATGCCAAACAGGAGTAAGCCAATCATACCATGTTTTTGAGGGGAGGGCACGTGCAAGTTAGTGCCAATTAGCAGTGTTAAAGTTCCCAGAGTCCTAAAAGCAACAAAAAGAAGGTCAGAAAAATAGGCGGAGAGAGGCAAAAAGTTTGGGTATAACACGGCAAAAAGGGACAGATCAAACCTGCCCTCGGATTCTCCATAAAGGAGGTCACTTTGAGCTGTTCCTTTACTTTGATAATAACAGTAGTGTTGGACTCCCAATGCAGAGCCCCTCCAACTACAATGTTGTGAGGCAGTTATGAAATGTTTTCCCAACTGTTATTACTCTTTTCTTCTAAATTACCATTTAGCAAGCTGTGTTTTAATTGTCATTCTTGCAAGCTTTTAAGCTTTTAGTACATTGTGTTATAAGTGGCTTCCATTGCTTGACTCTTTGTCCTAGGGCCAAATTTGCCTTATTTGAGCTTAAATACAAATCTTGGCAGATTAATTAAAGCACTGGGTGTGTGAATTTGTGCAGGAGCCAAAGCCGTTTTCGGCTCGCCAAATAGATACGAAAATTAATGAGGGGCATTGTTTTACCTTTGTGACACTCATAATTAACTCTAATGGGGTGGTTTGATATTTTTTTTATTTATCAACCATAAAGCATAACATTATGAGTCGCCTTTGAGAATTGCTAAATGAAGCTGGGAACCTCCTGTTTCTCCCAATCAAACGCCTAAATATTTGCAATTAGGAACCCTTTCAATCCGTTTTCCGATTTATTTACAATGAGCTACGCCTGCATATCCCTTCCCAAATAATATTTTTGCCTTTTTTAGCATTTTCCTTCAAGATATTCGCATTACATTGGTGCTCCACAGCCATGTGTTTTTATAACCCTATTCTTTGCTTGTATCATAACATATATCAATTTCGAGGGATGAGCCTATTGTTCTAATACTCTCGGAAGAAATAGGTCAAAGAACATTTTCCAATAAAGTGATGAGTCTAAAATTTGCCAGGTCAGTGGAAGTCGCATTTTTGTGAAGTGGGTGAGGTTCAGTGGTATCCACATCTAACATCAAGGCGAGCCGTTAAAAGATCTATTAGCATCACCTTTGGGACACGAGTCTTATCTAACATACTGCTTTTCGATTAACTTGCTTGATGTCCCAGTGTAGTGTTTCATTATCTGTTCTTTTGTAGATAACAGAATGGCCTTAATTAGGCTTATTTAAGTTAGACAATGACCTCAAAGCCATTTGCCAGGTTATGAGGTTCAACACTCTGACCGCTGCCTTTATCATTTTTACACAACTAAAATTGTGATGGTCTTTACTTTTATGGACCTAAAAAAACTCCATATACCTTATTTCTTCCTATGCTTGTTTGGTTGCCTCTTTAGATTTCCTGATTATTAATTTCCGTGTATGTAACTTATTTTGAGTGAAGAGTAACAGCTTGCCAGCTGTTACCTTTTTTTGGGGATTTGGAGGGGTGAGGGGGGTCTTAAACAATCTGATAACTGTTCTAAAAATGTCCCATTCCCTTGTCATTTGTCCTTCAACAGAAGATGGCAAGAGTACAAAACATATTGCATTGATGCTTCTTTTCCAGTTATTGAAGGATCAGATTGAGTCAATTTGAGTGTGAGCAAAACTTGACATTTTGGTAGGCAATATTACAATATTAAGGAAACTGATCCCTGTAAGACCCTTTTAGAACACTAAACTCACTTTTGATCGCTGATCATTAAAAGCATAGTGTATCAAAATGTTTCTTTAATCGTGGAAGTAAGGCATGGGGTTGTGTATTGACACTCTGCCATTAAGTGCATAACCTCAAAATGCATGAAAAATGTAAGAAGGTCGTCTCCGATACCTCTTTTCTGCAAGCTACCAAATATTATTCAATGATATTCCAAATGCTATTTTGCCAAAGAGCGATATCATCTTCAAGTAGATCAGTCATTAATTTTAGGTAGAAGTCTCCAGTCCTTAACCTGAATGCATTACTGAATAAAAGTCTCAATATGCTATTGGGGCATTGAAGGGAATTAACTAAACTTTTCTTTTACATTGATGAAGGATTGATGTAAACATTTGCTAAGCACAAAGGGCCTAATTTATGAGGCCTTACCGGCACTATTGCGCCTCTGGAATGTCACTTTTTTGGTCATGTTAAGCCATGTTACGCGGCTTTTCATGGCCATATAAATATGTGCCCCTTTCACACAGAAAGCAGTGTGAAAAGGGAGTTCCATGGGTGTTGCTGGGGCATTCCCAGCAACATCCATGGCTTTTTCACACTGCCCAAGATTTACGAGAAATCGTAAGTCTGAGGGAGCACCAAAAACATATATCTCCCCAGTGGGGGCGTAAGGAATGCACATCAAGGGGAAATAGATATTTCTCCTGTTTTACCTCTTCTTGTTTGTACTGCATTCTGAAGCACCAATAGAAAGAGGAAAAAGCCACTTATGATTGTTTTTGTGCAGGAAGGATTGCCTTCTTGCACACAAAATATTCATCCCTGCAACGCAGACACCCTTGCACCATGGTGCAAAGGTGTCTGCGTTGGCGCATGGCAGCCCATTGTGCACTGGCGCAGGGGAAAAGGAAAAGGAATGTGCTGTATCTAATAGATACGGTGCATTCCTGCCCTTTTCTTTTTTTCTTTTGCCATAGGGCAGTGCTGCAGCAAGGCCTGCTGTGCTGCCCTATGGCATAAAACCCATAAATGAGGCCCAAAGTTTTTAGTGCTCTCTTTATAAGCCAATTTTCATGCACAAGTGAGATAGATTCAGCCTCCCATTTGATGATTTTAAAATCATAAAGTGGTTGAGGATTTGAATGTACCTGAGCAGCCTTGTGCAATCTACTTATGCTCTTTTACTGCCTTGTGAATGCCTTTTAACTCTGTAATGGCGGAGGAGCATCGCCCCACTCGTCAGAGTCAAATAAAAATAAAATGATAATGAAACAATATCATTTTTTTTTTGGGACTCATTCTTCTGTCATGCGTGCAGGGCAGACCCGGGTCGGGCCATGACAGGCAGATGGTGGCACATAGAAGTCTGCATGTATGCCAAACATGCCATGCACACTTATATTTTTCCAACCCAGCTGTGTTTACAGCCGGGTCGCACCCCAACTCCGGGACATCATCAACATCTCCTTCAACACCGCTACCTTCCCGGAGAGCTGGAAGCATGCCGAGCTCAGCGCCCTCCTGAAGAAACCAACAGCGGATCCCACCAACCTCAAGAACTTCCGCCCCATCTCGCTCCTCCCTTTCCCTGCCTAAGTCATCGAGAAGACCGTCAACAGACAGCTTGCCGCCTTCCTCGAGACGAACGGATCCCTCGACCCCTAACAGTCGGTTTCCAAGCCAACCACAGCACTGAGACCGCCCTGATCGCAGCCGCCGATGACATCAGATCCCTGCTCGACAATGGGGAAACAGCGGCCCTCATCCTCCTGGACCTCTCTGCGGCGTTCAACATCGTCTGCCACCGCGCCCTAGTACAGCGCCTCAGCAACATCGGAATCCAAGAGAAGGCACTGGAGTGGATCATCTTGTTCCTCGCCGGAAGAACCCAGAGAGTCCGCCTCCCCCCGTTCAGATCCGAGGCCACCGAAGTCATCTGCGGCGTACCCCAAGGATCATCACTCAGCCCAACCCTCTTCAACTTCTACATGAGCCCTCTCGCAGCCATCGCACACCAACACAACCTCAACATCATCTCCTACGCCGACGACACCCAGCTGATCCTCTCCCTCACCAACGACCCCACCACCGCCAGAGCTACACATATGGATGAAAGACGTCGCCGAGTGGATGAAGAACAGCCGCCTGAAACTGAACTCAGACAAGACGGAAGTCCTCATCCTGGTATCATCGCCCTCCGCCTGGGAAGACTCCTGGTGGCCCCCTGCCCTGGGCACCACTCCCAAGCCAACGGACCACGCACGTAACCTGGACTTCATCCTGGACTCCTCCCTCTCGATGACCAGACAAGTCAATGCCGTCTCATCATCGTGCTTCAACACCCTGCGCATGCTCCGTAAGATCTTCCGATGGATCCCCACCGAAACCAGGAAGACGGTCACCCAGGCACTCGTCACCAGCCGTCTGGACTACGGAAACACCCTCTACGCCGAAACCACAGCCAAACTACAGAAAAGACTCCAGCGCATACAGAACGCCTCCGCACGACTCGTCCTGGACATCCCCCGACATAACCACATCTCCGGCCACCTGAAAGACCTGCACCGGCTCCCCGTCAGCAAGAGGAACACGTTCAGACTCCTCACCCACGCACACAAGGCTCTCCACGACCTGGGCCCCAAATACCTCAACAACCGCCTGACTTTCTACACGCCCACCCGCCAGCTACGATCGACCAGCCTCGCCCTCGCCGCCGTACCGCGCATTCGCAGAGCCACCGCCGGAGGAAGATCCTTCTCCTACCTGGCAGCCAAGACATGGAACTCCCTCCCCACCCACCTTCAGCTGACCAGGACCATCTCTCCTTCAGGAAGCAACTCAAGACCTGGCTTTTTGAGCAGTAACGGACCCCTCCCCCCAGCGCCTTGAGACCCTACCGGGTGAGCAGTGCGCTATATAACTTATGTGATTGATTGATTGATTGATTGGGTTGAAGAAATACCGCAGGCTCACAGACAGTGTCTGAGCGGCAGAGCAGGCCGTTCAGACCAATCCTGGTGCTGCTCTCCAAGAGCAGCGCCAGGATTGACTGTACAGCCTCTGCCTTCCCGGGGACTGCTGGGAGAGGTCCAAGGCTGCTGCAGCCATCGGCGTTGGAGGATGTGGGGAAAAGGTACATTTTTTACTAACTATTATTACAGCCCCTCCTTGCCCGACCATCCGTCCCTCCCTCCCTCACACACTCGTGCTACGTGCATGCCTTTTACTTCATTGAGTGAAATGCAGTTTTGCCAGTAACATATTCTCCGTAATACTCAATTTTTCCTGTTCCAGAATCATATTTTGTTGGACACAACATTGAAGGATTTACAGGTGCCAGGAGATGTGTACATACAATGCCACCTACCCACAGATCCCATGAGCAGACTCAAACTTTCTGTGTTTTTTTTTGTTGAAATGTACTGTTTAAGGACTGAGCTGAAGATCAGTTCTTCTTATCATGTGAGAGTGTGTATGGCAGCCAATTCCCTTGCCTGGGCAACTGTGAAGTGGGTTGATGGAATATTATGCATATTCTAATCAATCAGCATTCCCAGGTTACTACAAGGTCCAGGACTGGAAGCACGTCTGGAACCAAGCCTCCATTCTCTGCTTTAATTGTTTTTTTTTATTTAAATTTTAAATTTACTAAGACTTATTGCCTTTGAAAGAAATGTTTTGGGGGTATTTTTGTTCTATAACATAGAGGGTTACTGCTTATGGGATATGTTTGAGCGTGAGGTGCTCCAATTTTCAAAAAGATATTACTTTCTGCATATGTATAATATACAATTACACAGGTTGACCAGGCTACCATATATCTTCTGAAAGGTAGAAATTCTCAAAGTAATATGGTGAGAATTTAAATGATTATGGTCCTCAAGCACATAGGAGTTTTATGGCCGGAGAGGTCAAACTAAAGCTTTTCTGCAGCAAAATGACATTTATAAATATGCACACCTGTCATCTAAGAAAGAGGTCTGCAAGGACAGGTCTGTCATTTTCCACACACTTCTACACACACCTGTCATCTGAGACATGGGTTTGAAAGGAAAGGCCAGTCCATCCATACACCCTACTATGCACACCCATCATTCAAGAGAGGTGTCACAGCAGAGAAGACAGTCTCTCTCCACACATCCTACCACACACACCCATCATCTGGGTGGAAGGTCTGAAAGGAGAGGCCAGTCCCTCTCAATGCACTACTATGCACACGTGTCATCTGAGAGAGTGGTGTGAAAAGACAGACCAGTTATTCTATTTATTCTAATAGGCACACACGTCATCCATCCATTCACCTTATTATGCACACCTGTTATCTGAGAGAGAGGTTTCAGCTGAGAGGCCAGTCTATCCCCACACAACCTACCACAAACATTCATCATCTGAGAGGGAGAGGTCTGAAAGAAGAGGGCTGTCACTCTCTACTCACTACTATGCACAACTGTCATCTAAGAGAGAGTTCTAAGAGAATAGGGCAGTCCCTCTTCATTCACCATTACGCAGTTCCACCATGTAAATCCAGTATTTGTAAAGCTCAAACAATTGCCCAAGGGTATAAAGGTGCTGGGGCCATCGGGAAGATTAGGCGAGCTATTGCCCAGAGTCACATGGTGCTGGGCTGACCTGCCACCGTTGCCGGGGATCGAACCATGAGCCCCCGTGATCTGGAGTCAGATGCCATGGCCGCGGTGCCACACCTCTTCCACATCATCTGAGATAGATATCTCAGCAGAGAGGTCAGTCTCTCTTCCCACACCCTACTACACACACCAGTCATCTTAGAGAGAAATGTTAAAGGACATGCTTGTCACTCTAAACACACTACTATGCACACGTGTCATCTGAGACACACATCTGAAAGGAAAAGCCAGCCCCTCCCCACACCCTACTATGCACACCTCCTATCAGAGACAGAGGTCTAGATAGAGAGCAGCTCTTCCCCACACACTACTGTACATACTTGTTATCTGAGACAGAGATTTGAAAGTAAAGACCAGTCTTTCTACATAGTCTATTATCCACACCCATCATCTCGGAGGAGCATGTAACAGGAGACGGCAATACCTTCCCAAACACTACTATGCTTACTTGTAGTTCGAGAGCGAGCTTTTGAAAAGAGAGGGTAGTCCCTCCTCACTCCCTAGTATGCACAACTATTATCCAAGAGAGGGTTCTCAGTGGAGAGGCAAATCCCGCCCTTATACTACTATTCTCTTATTGTCCTACAATTGTGTTGTGATCCCACAACAAATTTGTGAGAGTAGCGTGCAAACTGCAGGGATTGAAGCTTGCTGCATGGGGTTTGTTTGATCTCGCAAACATCTCTCAAGTCTAGCATGGAAAATTGCTAGTCCTGCCGTAAGGTGTTTTATGATCCTGCGAGAGTCCCACAAGATCGTATTGGGAGAAAAAAAGGGCCAAGGCTCAACCAATAGTTACCATTCTTATTACCTGGTTGAAGAAATGCTGTGATGTGATTGGGTGCAGAACCAGAAATAACTTGTTCTTGACCCTTTGATGGAGAAGGAAGTCTGTTTGAGTTGTTCTCAGTAGAAGTGAAGTTATTTGGAGCTGAAAAAGACTGATGTTTCCATCTGCATTTAAGAAAGAATTTCAAGTTCAACTAATTAATAATATATTTTATCAACTTGGTTGTGACTTGTCAACAAGTGCACTCATGTTGGTAAACGTATTCTATGGCATGAGTGAAAAGCTATTTGGGGAGGTGCAGATCTCTTAATGTAGCTTTTGAGAGGTAGACATTAGAATGAAGAGAGATATCAGCAAGCATTGCAGATTGTGTTGAAAAATTAGTGTTTCAACTGTATGCGCTTGTAAGTAAAGGAGGTAGTGTTTCTCAAATTATAAAAAAAAGTGTTATTATAAGCCCTAGTGCTTTATAAATCTCTTAGTATATATACTTTAGTACTATAAGATGTTTGAGTGGTTATATTGCTACTTCTAGAGTGAAACACCATGCTCAGTGTTAGAAAAGGTGCCTCAAAAGGAATCTGTCACTTTAGAAACTTTATGAAATCAGGTTCTATGGTAAGTCATTATGTATTTGTGAAAAACAATACACTGGGTGAGGGTATTGCATTTTTTGGGAGAAAGGGATAACAAGTCAGTGGTACACTAGATATAAATATGTGATTGTAGGTGAAAGATGTAGAAAATGTTACAGAATAGAGTGAGCAATGACTGTTATGATTTTTTGACTAGTATATAACTTTAAAACATTTTGGTTATTTTCTCTTTTTGTTTGAGAAAAATGGAAAACAGAAGTTGTGGAAAAGGAAACTACCATATGAGAAAATATACAGTAGAGAAAAAGAAGTCTTGTTCACTTTTGAAAAAACAGTAAATAATTACCCTGTGGAAAGGGAGTAGACAAACTATTAACTGAGAATTATTTGCATTGCATGAGGGCACATTTGTGATATTGCACAAGCTTGTGCTGTGCAGGTCTACCTACCTCTGGGAAAATAATTATCTGTTTACATAAGTGGAAAAAAAAGCCTTGTTAGGACAAACAGGATTATTGTATTGTTCAAGAGTGAGTACCTGAGCAGGCACAATGTATCCAGATTGGAAAGATGTGGAAGCACATGAAGAGCTCTGCAATTCAGCAGCATGAGCTTACTCTGCCCAAGCTCGCCTTTGTGAACTTATTTTTAAAAACTGTACACATGAGGAACTGTCATATCAAAGTGTCTTTGCCAGGCTGAGGTGACCGAGGTTGTGCAACTACACCAGGCTGCTCATTATAATGTGATTAAGACATTATACATTAGTAAAGTTGGTTGTTTTGTTTGTTTTATAAATGTTGATATAGTTTATTAATGTAGTTGTTGTTGATATAATTTTGTAATGTTAAATTGTTTTTCTGTAATAAAAAAAGTTTAACATTACTACTGATTTGTTTGCTTAATCGTTTTTGTGGATTTTAATATTATTTCAGTATTGTAATGTTGGCTAAACCTGCAGTTTCATCTTAAGGGAGTGCAGAAGTGCTCCTGCATGTATATATATATATATATATCGATACTGTACTATATGCATATTCTATGCTACTGAGAATTGTTAATGGAGAAGCTAATTATTTGACTATCCAACTATGGTGACTTCTCATTCAACAGTGAGGTCTTACTAGAGAGATCAGTCAGTGTGCTCACTGTAGTATTCAGACCTCCCATACAAGACAGAGGTTTTGGCACAGAGGCCAGTGCATCTTCATATTCTACTAAGCACTGCTATCAGCTGGTGGAGATGAGATAGTGGCGAGGGTAGTTGTTTTGTACATGTTACTATATATGCGTGTTGCTCTGGAGAGAAGTTTCAGCAGAGAAGTTTGTCCCTGTGCACATCCTTCTATGCCTCATTGTCCTAATAGGGAGATGTCTGTGGGAGAGGTGAGTGTCCCCATAATCAACAAGCCACATCAATCAACCAAGACACAGTTGTCAGCAGAGAGGATACTCCATTTAGATACCCTACTACTCACAGCCTACATTGCACATATATTACTCTGGAGAGATGTCTCAATTAACAGGTCAGAGTGTTTACACATCAGAGTCTCATAGCTGTTATGCAAGGCATAGAGTTAATTTCATCACCGCACCTTACTCTACATCTGTCATCTTGGGAAGAGCTGTGGCCAGGTTAAGGTCCCCACACATAAATGTATGTTTTTAACTTGATGTTTTGGTCTGATGCCAGTTCTGACAGAAAGTGTTATGCTGTCTTTGTTTTCTGTAGGTATAAATAACAGAGGAAATTGGTGCAGTGTGGATAACTAACCCTTACCCTGATAAAATTGCGGTAAGATCACATTGGAAATGAAACATGTTGGTTTTTGGGTGAGCAGACACACAGCAGGAATAAAGTAGGACAGCTAGTCCATGTCCAACTCGTTTTTAGACTAGGAATAGTGGGTTTCTATGCTAGATTCCGATACCCTTTACAGAGTTTTCATATACTACACTGAGCACGTCCTTTTTCTTTTTCTTTTTCTTTACCACTATTATTGGTTACAAGTTGGCAGTTGCTAATGATGAGAAACTGAGGACACAGGCGAGAACCAGCCTGCAGACTCCCATGATGTTACTCCAGCAAGGCACTGTCAACTATTTTCACACATTTTTTTCATTTTTTCATCTTGTTTCCACATTATTCTCCACACTACTTTCCCTTTCTTCACAATTGGGAGTGGGACACACAGTGAGAGACAGCAGGTGCATCAGTTTTTAGAATACTAAGTGACCGAAGTCACCTTAGAACAGACGGGATACACACATCCGCTGTCCTGTCAAACAATAGTGTGTGACTGTGAATTCATGGTGGACGCATTTAGCAGTTCATTTATTTAACAGAACAGGTCTTTTTGTTGTGTTGAAGTGCACCCACTTGCCAGGTGCTAACCTTCACTTTTACTACATGTAAGGCACCCCCAAGCTAGGCCCAAGGAATCCCCATGGGCAGGCTGTAATGTACGTAACAGATATGACACAGACTGCTGTGTTTTACATGTTCTGAAATACTGCCAATTTTGTTTTCACTATTGCAACGACTAGCTTTCACAAAGGCAATCTTTGGAGCTGCCTAGTAACATTTTACAAGTGTAACATTCAATTGGGAACAGCAAGATATTTGGAGTTTGGTCTCCCTGAGTCCAGAATTCAAAAACACATCTTTTAGTAAAGGTGGTTTTTAAATTTTGTGTTTGAAAATGCCACTTTTAGAAAGTGGGTATTTTCTTGCTTAACCATCCTGTGCCTCTGCCTGCCTATGGAATCCATGTCTGGTTAAGACTGATGGGCCTGTTTTTGCATTCACTCTAGACTGTCACTGTTAGAATTGGAGTCAAAGGGAGTTGAGGTGTGCCCTGCATATCCTGATGGCCCATCAACAGGCTAATGGGCATTCCTGAGCCAGAGTGGTGGGAGGAGCTGTCTCCTGCACCTGAATAGGGTGGTGCCTGGCCCTTTACAATGCTGTCTCCACCCCCCCCCCCCCCTGGAGTGTGTCTGGAGTCAAGACCAGGCAGAACAAGAACTTGTGCACTATAAAGACAATCCTTCGAATAATGCCTACTTCAAAGGCCAAGAGGGGTAAAAGTACTGGACCAAAACCCCCCAGACAACTGTAGAACACTTCTGGATCAAGAGGAACCTCTGCCAAGGAGAAGAGCTGTGAGGAGGAGCACTGCCCCATTGCTGTGCATTGCTTTGCTGGGTTGACCTGCAGTTGCTGCTTCTGCTTTGGAAAAAAGGACTGGACTTTGCTTTGTATCCTGCTTGTGTAGTTTCTCCAAGAGCTTGTGTGTGCTTGACTCATGTTAAGAAGTCTCAGGGCCAGCAAAGACTTCACCTGCAGCATCCCTGAACTTCACTGCTGGAATTCTGGCCTGCCAAGTGGTGTCAACTCCATTTCTGGGGACCTCAAAGACCTGCTTGAAACCTTCAGAACCGATGCATCGCCCTTCCAGCGCCTGTTTTTCCAATGCCACACAGCCATTCAGGAGATATTTCCAAGCACTGCTACCGTGCCGCCAAATAAATTAACGCAGTGCCTGCCGCAGCCGAACAAACTGCCGCAGACCGAGTTCAGCGCACTGTCTCCGAGGTCTGAGACCCACAGCACTGACTCCAACACAGGCCCTGCTGTGTGCTGACAAGATCGACGCATTGTGGGACCATGGCTGAAGAAACCAACCCTGCGCCTGTTTCCTGCCGCTGCATCGATCTCCAGCACTTCTGGATTTCAATGCTTCACACCTGTACACCAAGCTTCTCCAATGCTTCGACTCACAGAACAGAACAGAACAGTTTTGGATTTTGATGCCTCACTTCCCCCTACAGTTCAGATTCGAAACTATAAAACAAACTTGCACACTCATTGGATGATGTCATCAGTAAGTTAATCAATTATGTTATTTGAGATGTCATCAGTGATGTCATAAATGATGTCATAGAACATGTCATGGGTGATGTCATATGTGAGGTCATAAGCAGTGCATGGCGGTGAGCAAGTTATAGTTATTGCTACTAACGATAACTGCACATTTTTTGGGGGGTTTAAAACATTAATATGGTCACTGAGAAATTCAGGTAACTGTTACATTACTTTGACCTCTGTTTCTTTCAGTGAATATATATGTATATATATATATATATGTATATATATATATATATATTACCTACTGGCGGTCGCCAGTAGGTAGTTATAGTTAGGATTGTTTTCCATAGGGAAATCGCAACATTCTATTGGGAATAACTTTGGCACCGGTTGAGGAATGTGGGGGCCATAAAAGGCTCCGCGGGGAGCGCCTGGTACGCGCACCGGGGAGCGTACCGGGGAGCGTAGCATGGTGAAAACCCAGTTCAGATGCGTCACTTTGTAAATATGACTCAACAAGGTGTATTTTTTACAGCACTGGTGCGTCACAAAAAGTGACGCATCGGTGTCATTAATGAGGCCTTCAGTCTTCTACTCCTGCGTCATATTTAATGTATGACGCATTATGTCGCACGTAGTTACAGATACGTCAGTATTTCTGACGTATCTGTAAGTGCAAAAGTGATGCATTGCTGGAGTGTGTCACAAAAGTGAAAGGGCCTGCATCAGTCTTATGCCTGCTGTGAGGCAGGCGCAAGATTTTGACACAACGGCGTCCTAAAAGTGACGCAGTGAAATCTCATAGATTTCACTGCGTCACCTCTACAACCCTTTCTTGCATCAATACACCCCTTTTGCATACATTACACCTGACGTAGGTATAATGTGGCGCAGGGGTTTACAAAGTGACGCATCTACCTAGATGCGTCACTTTGTAAATATGACTCAACAAGGTGCATTTTTTACAGCACTGGTGCGTCACAAAAAGTGACGCACCGGTGGCGTGAAAGTGACGCATGGCCTCATAAATGAGGCCTTTAGTCTTCTACTCATGCGTCATATTTAATTTATGACGCATTATGTCACAAGGAGTTACAGATACGTCAGTATTTCTGACGTATCTTTAAGCGCAAAAGTGATGCATTGCTGGAGTGTGTTACAAAAGAAACGCAACTCCAGCAATGCATCTTTTCACATGGGGCCAGCCCCATGTGAAAGGGCCTGCGTCAGTGTTACGCCTGCTGTAAAGCATGTGCAAAATTTTGACGCAACGGCGTCCTGAAAGTGACGCACTGCGTCACCTCTACGACCCTTTCTTGCGTCAATACACTCCTTTTGCATACATTACACCTGACGTAGGTATAATGTGGCGCAGGGGTTTACAAAGTGACGCATCTACCTAGATGCGTCACTTTGTAAATATGACTCAATAAGGTGCATTTTTAACAGCACTGGTGCGTCACAAAAAGTGACGCACCGGTGGCGTAAAAGTGACGCATGGCCTCATAAATGAGGCCTTCAGTCTTCTACTCATGCGTCATATTAAATATATGACGTATTATGTCGCAAGTACTTTTAGATACGTCAGTATTTCAGACGTATCTTTAAGCGCAAAAGTGATGCATTGCTGAAGAGTGTCACAAAAATGATGCAACTCCAGCAATGCATCTTTTTTTACCCTTCCACACCCCCGTTCCTTTTCTACATTTTGTTTGAATAACCACATTCCCCATGTTCACTCTCCTTCTCCTAACTTTCGTTCCCAACACTCACCTTATTTCAGTCCCCCTACTTCACTTCCTTTCTCCTCTCGTACTTTTCTGTTCTTTCTTACTCATTTTCCTTTCATTTATCAATGCACTCCACTTCACTTACTCTTTTTCATTTTTTTAAGAATATAGCTCTTTGATGAGAATTGGAGGTAGTTCTGAAAATAACTTTTTTTTTTCTTTTTTTTTCTTTTTTTAGAACTACAACAAAAACAGGGAATGGAAACTGCTCAACAGGAGCAAAAAAAAAAAAAAAAATTAGAGCTGGTAACGGCAGTGATGGTTCTCCAATGCTCGAACCATGAGCAGAACACTTTGCTCCCCACAGGAAAGTAGCTGATCACAGTATCTGCATTTAAGGGCGCCTTTGTTAAATGCAGGCTGAATGTTCGGAACCTGCTCTTGTGATCTCCCCCTCACCGATGGTGTTCGTCCTCTGGCTGATGTAGAGGCCCCATCACTGGGAACCTTTTGTGCCAGAGCCCTGACACTTTCCCGGGCAAAATTCTGGGGGTGCCTTCTCTCCACATGGCGAATCATTGTGGAGTTCCCAAAATAATATTTTTTATTGGGGTTACCCCGTGACAGGACTGTGTGACAGATCCTGCACTCCACTTTTGGAGCATTTACCTTCTTCTGGTGATCAGGTATGGAAACATTTTTCCAGATTAAATGTTCTTTGTATTTTGGCTGAGGAGGCTCTTCATCGATGAATTCATTGGAGTCATCTTCACTGCTGGATGGTCTGGCAGCCATGATAATCCAAGATATCCAACAAAGAACCGACAGCAAAACAGGCAGGTCTTTCAGTCACAAAAGTGAAAGAAGAAGTGAAGGAAATGGGTGGGGATTTCATTCTTTATAAAAAAAATGTTAGCAACCAATGAAAAGTGTTATTTTCAGGTCACATGACCCGACACGCTTACGCTGCGCAACCCGGGGCGCGCACCGGGGCGCTTACGTAGCACGTTCGTATGCGCATGGGTGCTTCCGGGTGCGTTTACGCCGTGCGTATCACGCAGACGCGGCTACGCGATACGTTACGATGTTGTTTTCGTTCGCGGCAATAGCGCTAACGGGACGCTCACCGGTACGCGCCCCGGGGCGCGCCGTAACACTGTGCTTAGCGGTGAGCGCACCGGACAAAAAAAATAAAAAAATACAAACTATTACATAATTATACAATATAAAATTCAATTCAATATCACATTTCATACCTATAGAGATTTGCTAATAAAAAACCTATGAAATTCACTGAAAAAACCATAGGTTTCAAACCAGTTATAGTTAGGAATTAGCATTTACAAAACCTATTAAATTCACTGAAAAAACCATAGGTTTCACACCAGTTATAGTTAGCTGGAAGTTTTACTCGCATAAAACCATTGAAATTCCCACGTTATAGTTAGAAACACGCCGAACTCAGCGCCCTTCTGAAGAAACCCACAGCAGACCCCTCAGAACTGAAAAACTACCGACCCATATCCCTCCTCCCTTTCCCGGCCAAAGTCATCGAGAAAGCCGTCAACATCCAGCTCGCCGCCTTCCTTGAATCCAACAACTCCCTTGATCCATCCCAATCCGGGTTTTGAGCCAAACACAGCACCGAAACCGCCCTCATTGCAGCGACCGACGACATCCGAGCACTCCTGGACAACGGAGAAACAGTGGCCCTCATCCTACTCGACCTTTCCGCCACTTTCGACACAGTCTGCCACAGCACCCTTATACATCGCCTCAGCAACATCGGCATACTAGGAAAAGCCTTGGACTGGATCACCTCATTCCTCGCTGGGAGAACTCAAAGAGTCTGACTTCCCCCATTCTACTCAGAGGCCACCAAAGTCATCTGCGGCGTACCTCAAGGATCATCACTCAGTCCCACCCTCTTCAACGTCTACATGAGTCCTCTCGCCTCCATCGATCGTCAACACAACCTCAACATCATTTCTTACGCCGACGACACCCAGCTAATCCTTTCCCTCACCAAAGACCCCAACACCGCCAAAACCAATCTTCACGAAGGCATGAAAGAAGTAGCTGAATGGATGAAACAGAGCCGCCTAAAACTCAACTCAGACAAAACGGAGGTGTTCATCCTAGGATCTTCCCCCTCAGCTTGGGACGACTCTTGGTGGCCTTCAGCTCTGGGCACAGCACCCACACCCACAGACCATGCACGTAACCTTGGCTTCATCCTAGACTCCTCTTTCTCGATGTCCAGACAAGTCAACGCCGTCTCGTCCTCCTGCTTCAACGTACTTCGCATCCTCAAAAAGATCTTCCGCTGGATCCCCCTCGAGACAAGAAAGACTGTCACCCACGCACTGGTCACGAGTCGACTGGATTATGGTATCACACTTTACGCCGGAATCACATCAAAATTACAGGAAAAACTCCAGCGCATCCAAAACGCGTCAGCGAGACTCATATTAGACATCCTGCGCCAAGATCACATCACCGGACATCTAAAAAACCTCCACTGGCTTCCCGTCAACAAAAGAATCACTTTCCGCCTTCTCACCCACGCACACAAGGCCCTCTACAATCTAGGACCCGAATGCCTCAACACTCGACTGTCCTTCTACAAACCCACCCGCCAACTAAAATCGTCCAATCAAGCCCTCGCCGCAGTCCCGCGCATCCGGAAATCCACCATGGGTGGCAGATCCTTCTCCTTCCTGGCTGCCAAGACCTGGAACTCACTCCCCACCCACTTCCGCCTTACTCAGAACCACATCTCCTTCAGAAAAGAACTGAAAACCTGGCTATTCGATAAATAATTAAACCCCTTCCCCTAGCGCCTTGAGACCCTCTGGGTGAGTAGTGCGCTATACAAATGCCTGAACTTGAACTTGAACTATAACTTGCGCGTGCAATGCACTGCTGATGACGTCACATATTACATCACTCATGACATGGTCAGTGACATCACTCATGACATCACTGATGACACCATCCTTGTGACAGAGTGACAGACCTCCTTTCACTATAATGTAACCCTTGAAACACATATTCAAAAATAGAAACTAAAATTTTCCAAAAAATGGAGATACCCATATCAGTTACAACAACCAATTCAGTAATTCCACCATCTATATACACATCCACTCATTGACAAACAGTTCTATATAGTCACTCATACATATACTCACTCATCATATGTAGTGATACACCTATACATCCTGTTACACACCGACAGTTATCCATAAGTTACTCACACACATACTAACACATGAAAATAAACTATTGAACATCCATTTATTTGCATATACAGCTATACACACACTACCACTTTACTTCTAAGGAAACTTACACATACTTACTCTTTTAAACAATCACTTATAGAAACACATACTAATTTAAGCAAGAACGCTTACCATCCCTCACTCTCACATATACTCACTTATATACATCAATATTCACATATACTAGATTAAAGCATATGTAGTTACTGATAAAAACACTAGTGAGACAGTCATTCACTCACTAACACACACATATACACACTCATCCACCCATACAGTCCTGCACATATGCTGTCTTCAAAACACATACAAAGAGAGAGTCAGTCATTCATGCATCTATGTGCTAAGTAATACCCCCACCAAACCATAGAAACACTCATAATGAAACTAAGAAAAACATCTAATAACCCATATACATACACATGTAGCTACTCACCAACCGATGCCGCCACTTATACACAAAGTAAAACACTTATACATATATTTAAATATTTAAACATTACTCACTAATATTTATTTTTCAGAAAGACACACATTCACTGGATGGTGTCATCAGTGATGTCATGAGTGATGTCACTGACCATGTCATGAGTGATGTAATATGTGACGTCATCAGCAGTGCATTGCACGCGCAAGTTATAGTGAGTCCAACTAACTATAACGTGGGAATTTCAATGGTTTTATGCGAGTAAAACTTCCAGCTAACTATAACTGGTGTGAAACCTATGGTTTTTTCAGTGAATATATATATACATATATATATATATATATATATATATATATATATATATATATATATATATATATATATATATATATATATATATATATGTACAGAGAGAGAGAGAGAGAGAGAGCAAGGGAGAGTGAGTGAGTGTGTGTTTGTTTATTTTTGGAATTAATAGTTTATAATAGCAAATCTATACGAAGACACGCTTATGCACTCTGAAACTCAAGAGGTCACCATACTCTCATGTTACTACTACATGGAGCTGAACATGACCCGGTTGTAAGATGCTCTCAATCCCATTTAACTACATGATTATCCTTTTACACTATTCTGTTTGAGCCATTTTACATGCAAAGGGTGCACTATAGTTTTTGGGAAAGACTACTGCAATTGAGTTTTCATATTCTCGTAGCATCTATACATTATATCTAATTATATATCAATTACTTATTCGTTTATTTATGAAGTTTCATTTGGAGCAGCATGTTACCTTTTTGATGATTTTAGAATGATTAATGTTTATATAGAAGGGCCTAAAAAGCAAATATATGAAATATATAAAATATATTGGAATAATCAGTTTAGTAAAGTTATTCTTTAAATGGTACATGGTGAATGATCTTGGCTGTAAAGCCAGAGCAGGCTTCACAACGTCGCAAAATACCGTCTCTGGCTGATCATCCCACAGGTAAAGGAGTTGCTGAATTTATAATGTGTTGCTATTGCTGCATAATTCCCACAAGCAGACCAAGGCATAAAGCATTATTATAGTGTTCTTCTAGATAATACTGTTCATAATGATGTTGTTTTTTTCTTGACATGGAGTTAAACCTACTTAAATAGAGTCTGAGAATCATTAGAATCAGAAAAAATATCAGAGCCCGAAATACACATTGCTCTCCCAGTCTCTGTTTGTGCCACAGGGACTCCTTAATTAGGCGCACCCGCTGAAGACTGGAACAGAGCGTCTGATTACAAATAAAAAGATGCTGTCTTGGGGGCATTCACAAACACTGAGAGTGCGGCCTGCAGTTAGAAGACCCCATTAGTATAATACAGAAGGAGCGTTTTCACACAAGGACTCTGTCCTCAGCTGGAGGAAGGAATGGCATTCCCCAGCAAGTGGGTTCTGTGAATTACTGCACCTGCCTGCAGGGGAGTGCCTAGGGGACCCCTAAGACCCCCATGTCCCATCCGAAAGGGCATTTTGGGGTGGAGCGCCAACTGTAGACCACCTCTATGTGGCTGACAGTCAGTGTGCATCCTGACAGGATCTTTGCCATTGCACCTATAGCAGTAATATGGTGCAGGTGCATAAGCAAAGTGTTCCCACATTTGCCTGGGGCCACGCCTCCATGTACCTGATAGGAGGATTCCCTCATGATCACGCAGACATGGCCTATGTTACAGAAAGGGCTGTAGAAGCATCTGTGTACTTAATACCAAACTGCCCCAGAGGCACAAGAAATGTCTTTTCCACCCACGGGCCCTTTCTTTAACACCTTGGCTGCTTCGAACGTTCCGCGCCAGTGCGGAATGTTCGAAAAACGGGTGGGGCTTCATTGGGCCAACGGTCGTTCGCAGCACCAGCCAGGTAGTGCTCCCTTCGGCCAACGACCGACGGGAGAACGGAACGGGTTAACAGCCCCAGAAGGTGAACTGGGTTCTGATGGTAACATCAAACATCAGCAATGACCTTTCCTGCAAACATCATGCAGAGGCTCTTATTACACAAATGGTCATGTCTATTATGCACACTACCAAAGTGACAGGTGGAGACACCAACTGGTGAGATAGCATTTGCATGAGTGCATTCCCCATGCAATTGTGTCTAGCCCCCTATCATCAACAGGAATGTATATGAAATCAGCATTAAGATCCCGGCAGTGATATGCCAAATTCCACCAATTATTAGAACTGTTGATATTTGGGGAGAGCTCAGGTTGTCCAGTTCAGAAGCTTCTCCTCTCCTTTCAGAGAGACATCTGCCACAGTTTCTCCCTAACACACCTTTGTTACCCAGAGACAGATAATACATTAGACCCTATTAGAAGGATTGAACTCTCTGGATAAAGGGCCTGATTCACTGTTGACTAAAATTCATATCTCAAACCTGAAAGATGGTTCATGTTTCTGTATTCTTGAGCTGCAGTCAAAACAGCGGCAAGCCCCCTTTCTATTCTCTCTTTACACTGAGGGTCCCTTGGGTCAGTAATTGGAACCGAGAATATTAATTGATTTTATAATTGTATTGTTCTAGCCTGAGGCACCCACATCTACAGCAGGTCTAATACTGGCTCTCATAAATTATATGTAATTGAGATAAAATTACAGTTGTCTAGAAATAGCAAGCAGTGAGTCTCATGTGTTTTTATGCCTAGAAATACTTACAAAAGATTAAATTCAATGATTTATTTCACATGACCGCAGACGCTGTGGTTGAACACTGCCCAGGGCCTTTCTTTTATGTTCCTTTCATGGGGTTGAAAGATCCCTATAAGATTAAGACTGCTAAGTTAATTGTTGTAAAACTCAAAAGCCTTAAAATGATTTTTCACAGCAAAATGAAATGTCACTGACAGCCGCCCACTGTCACAAAATGTACACAACATTATAAAATATTATTTTCAAGCAATGTTTCAGTACCGGTTAGGTTTTTGGAGGTCAATTACAGCTCAAGATAGCTTTCATTACAGAAATAGCAACAAAAGCAAATTGTGATGTTATGGAGTGTTTGGCCACTGGATGGGTAGAATTGAAAATTGTGGTGGTGAATAGTACCAAATAGAAGGGTACTCATTTAAAAAGGCCTGATAAAATCAAAGCAAGGGATTTGGGGCTGATTCAGATAAAAAAAGCACTACTTCACATACCCATGGATACATTTGGGAATGGGTTCAAAATGTGCGCTTCCCATTGAATGAAAAGTGACCATAGTACTTTCTGTTTGTACAGGTTGTGTATCAATATTTTCTGAATATATTTCAATTTTAGATGTTTTGGTGGAGCCTATTAACAAAGGCATTAAGAGGAAGTGAAATTGCAGTAAAAGAGCAATGTTTCATGTACCACTTACATATTCCTTTGTGACCCCCCCCCCCCGTTTTGAAACTGTCACTTCTAATCGCCACCCAAATACACACAGAAAACACACAGACGCACAAGCAGTCAGCACCTAGCTCAATGGGCAAAGCCAAATGAAAGATAAAGAAAAATGATCGAGAGCACCATTTAGATAAGCTTTCTTATTACTTTTTGTTTTTAATTTCAACTTGATGGCATGCAGGATGGCTCAGTGAATTAGTGCAAAGATGACTCAGCTTTCCATCCTTCTCAGGTTGGTAAAATGAGTGCCATTACATTGAGTAAAAGTAATTATCAATTATTTACAATACTTAAAAACAACAGGTATTACGAACCGCTGGTTGTGAAGCACTATGTAAGTCCACCTACATTATAATTATTATACTCAGTGGCAGCTGTCTCAATGAAAAGGTGGTAGGTGCACGGAGGGAGTGTGGGGGAGAGCAAGAGGTGGGGCACGGGGGGGTTAATAATTAAAAAAAAAAACACATGCCTGCATGCAAGGAATTGTTTACTGTTCTGTTCAGATAATTTTCCTTGGTTGCTACTATTTGGAATAGATGTACACATAGTTGCTTTGTAGGTTAGGGTGACATACCTCTATCACTATGTCTGGTTGATATTAAATATATGCTCTCTTGGAGAAAAGCTCGCCGAGTGTATTCCTATTCTATGTCTGCGAGAAAATTGTCCGCCTGAAAAAGAAATGTGCTTTGTTCTGTTTAATTATTCATTAGTTCACCACTAATCAGGGTTGAACGGAAAGCAACTTTTGTGCAAATAACTATTGAATCAAATATAGAAACAAAATCCCTTTTAGGCATTTTCTTACTTAATTCCAGTTTTATTGCCCAAGCCTACAAGGGTGTATTGGGTTTCTCCATTGTTTTGTTACACTATTAAAAAGTGAGTATTTTCTTGCTTTATCATCCTGTGTCTCTTCCTGTCTGTGGTATCCATGTGTGCTTTACATCTGGGCTGTATGTGTATTCACTCTAGACAGTCACAAATGAAGCTGAGGTTTGCCCTGCATATCCTGATTGCCCATCACTAGGCTGATGGGCCTTCCTGAGCTAGAGTGTTGAGAGGAGTTGTCACTGACATCTGTACAGGGTTGTGCCTGTCCTCTCACAATTCTGTCTCCACCCTCCCTGTGGTGTGTCTGGAAGCAGGTATAGGGAAGGCAGGATATGTGCACTACAAGACCATACTTTGAAGTATGCCTACTTCAAAGGCGGAAAGGGATATAAGTATTAGGCCTGTAGTCACACATTTTTGGAACCCTTCTGGACTGAGGACTCTGCCAAGAAGAAGAGATAAAGAGCTGCCAGCAGGTGTACTGCCATTTTGCTGTGTTGCTTTGCTGGGTAGGCCTGCAGATGCTGCTTCTGTCAGTGAGCAGTGAAAGAACCGGACTTGCTTTCTGGAATCCTTTCCTAGTTCTCCAAGGGCTTGAATGTGCTTGCCTGCTGTTGAAAGTCTCATGGCTATCAAAGACTTCATCTGCCGCTCCCCTAAACTCCTCTGCTGGGTGGTCAGACCTGCCAAGTAGTGGCAACTCCAGTTCTGTGCCCTTGGAGGTGGTTTTGCTGCTTTAAGAGCTAGAAATCCCTGCATCACCCTTTAGCGCGTTTCTGCTGACTAAAGCTTGCCATGTGGGTGAAAATAAACACTTCGCTTTGGTGAAGCTGAAAATTTGATGCTGCGCCTGTTCGTCGCTGGAGACCTCAGCTCTGACTTCGACGCAGGTCCTGCTGTGTGGCTGATGGAATTGACGCGGGAAACAACCTTTAAACGCAACTTTTACAACGCACTACCATTACAATGAAACTTTTACAACGCAGCATCCATTACAACGCATGTCTTTACAACGCAACCATTACAATGCATGACACTATAACGCATACCACTACAACGCATGTCATTACAACGTAGTCATTACAACGCATACCATTACAACGCATAACATTACCATCCAACACTTACCCTACTGTTGCACCCCTGGAGTTAGAATAGTAATTTTTACCCCTACACTATCCAACACTTACCCTACTGTTGCACCCCCTGGAGTTAGAATAGTAATTTTTACCCCTACACTATCCAACACTTACCCTACTGTTGCACCCCCTGGTGTTAGAATAGTAATTTTTACCCCTACACTATCCAATACTTACCAAACATGCAATGTAATGTTATGCTTTGTAATGGTATGCGTTGTAAAGGTAGTATGCGTTGTAATGGAATGCTTTGTAAAGGTAGTTTAAAAATATTAGTTGTAATGGCATGCGTTGTAATGGAATGCGTTGCAATGGATGTTGTGTTGTAAAAAATGCATTGTAAAGGTATGTGTTGTAAAAGTATGCGTTGTAGCGTCATACATCCAATTGACGCATCCCCTGCCCACGGCTGGAAGAATCAATGCAGCGCCTGTTTTGCTGCCGCATTCACCCAGCGTGCCTGGATTTTCCTCACATACACCTGTGCGGCAAGTTTCCATCCTATCACCTGCAGTAAGGAGCCACATTCGATATTCGAAGATTCATTTATCCTGGCAGTATGGAATTAACACAACACTTCTCCTGCATGCAGCAGAACTGACGCCTCCATTACCCTGGGGCTCGAGAATCTACGCATTGCTGTGTTGTCTGACACTTCACTCCTTTGCTGCTGTTTTTTGTCTTGTGTTCTGACGCATCAGACGTACTTTGTGCTAGAATCAATGCATCTATTGGGTTCTATGGACTGAATTGCTTAAACCTTTAAAAAGTGATATCTTGAGTTGTGTATGTTGAATATTTGTCATTTTAGTCTTGAAAGATTGGTTATTTTTCTAAACTGGCTTGGTGTCCATTTGTAGTGGTTCACTGTCTTACTGTGTGTTTAATGTACAAATACTTTACACATTGCCTCTGAGATAGGCATATCTGCTCCTGTCAAGCTACCAAAAGGATGAGCAGGGGTTTCCTTGAGTGTGTAACTCTCCTACTCTGACTAGAAGGAAGGGTCCCTATATGGATAAGGTGTACACCACTGCCAATTAGAGACTCCCATTTGTAACAGATAACAACATAATTTGGAAAGAACACAACAGAAGTAGGGGTGCAGTGGTAGTTTTAGATTGCAATGTTCCATCTTCCTATGCTTCATATTTATTCTACTCATGGCCCAAAATGAAGTGTGCCACTCTTTCAGCTGCTGTATTCTGTTCAGTTTAAAGTTCACTCATGACCTGAATAAAAAGTGGAGTAAGAAGTAGATTTTAATTGGTTTTAAAAATGTAAATGTGTCGCAGTAGAAGAAAGAGCACATTTTCTTATTCCCAGAGTGGTTTGTAGTTTCAAAAACCCGCCAGGAAGCTTCAAAATGTAAGTGATTCGGATAAACAGTATATTGGGAAAAAGCCACATAGAAAAACATTATCTTTCCAGTCAGACGAGCGCTCAGTATGACTAACACTCGGGCATTACCACTGTAAACATAAGTGTTAGGCAAAGTGGAAGTTTGATTAGTCATCACATTTGTACTTACTAGATATACAACAAATGCAATAGTTGAACTGAATGCAACACTTTAACGCAAGTAGGTACTGGAGTTGTGACAGTGAATTCTACACATGCTTGTGACTCATTCCTTTTTGAGTAAGGCAAAGAGGCTGAACCTAGGTAAGGAAGTGACCTTTTATGACAGAGGCGGACACTGACTCTGCCTTAGCTGCTCCACCCACTCAAGACCAGAAGGCCCCAGAATGTATTTTATAGATTGGTTGCTTGCATGCTGTTCTCAGACCTTCCATGGTCGGAGACTTCTCCACACCTACTATGACCAAACAATGCCTGAAGTGATCTGCTGGTTGGAAAAAACGCAAAGTTGGCAGCAGCAGCTGGAGTTTTTCAGCTTTGTAAGGTTGTGGGGGCCAAAGTAATAAGTGAAAATGTTTGTCATTTTCCATTTCCGCAGAGGTAGGTACCTTTGTTCAAATAGGGACCATTGCTTCTAGTCAGGGTAAGGGGATACACACTTTGGATAACCCATGCTCACCCCCTTGGTAGCTTGACAAGAGCAGACAAACTTATCCCAAAGGCAGTGTGAAAAGTATTTGTACCAATACTCACAGTAACACAATGAAAACACCGCAAATGGACACCACACCAGTTTAGAAAAATAAAATATCTTTAGTTAAACTAAACAAGACCAAAACGACAAAAGTCCAAAATAGAGATACTCTGTAGAATGTCTTTAAAACGTTTTTTTGCAAAAATAAACTTGTAGATGGTCAATGCGAACCTTTTCTCTCAAAGTACCTTAGATGCATAACGAAGACAAACAAAAGGGTCGCAGAGAAAGTGATGCGTTGTGACGATCCGGTGAGATGCGACAAAATGGCGTTTTTTTTTTTTTGATGCGTCAACGTGGAGTCAATGCGTTCACACCCGACGGCCGTGCAGCGAAATCAGTGGTTTCTTGAGCCCCGACAGGCCCTGCGACACGCTTCTCCGGTGATGCTGTGGCAAACAGCGGCAACACGCTTGCTCCCCGATGCGATGGCAGCTGCTGCGGCAGCGCCACGCTTATGCCTCGTTGCGTCGCACTTCCAGCTCCCAATAGCAAAGGCCTCACACACAGTTACAGGCACCTCTGGGCCGGTCAGAACTTTCAGCAAGGAAGTCAGGGAGGCTGGGGGTGAAGTCCTTTTGTGCCTGGGACTTCAGAAACAGGAGACCAGCTCTTCTGATGCCCTTGGAGACCTTCCCTCAGGTGGACACAGCACACAGCAAAGTCCTTCTTCAAGCAGGGGACACAGCACACAGCAAATTCCTTCTTCAAGCAGGGGACACAGTACACAGCAAAGTCCCTTTGTCCTCTCCTCAGTAGGAATAGCAAACTGCAGGCCAGCCCCAGACACACAGCAAGGACAGTACTTCTCCTCAGTCTCTTCAGCTGTCCTCTTTGGCAACAGGTCCCTCTGGATCACGAAGTAGTCTAAAGTTCAGGGGTTTCAGCTCTCATATTTATACCCCAAAAGTCTTTGTTCTCTATGTGTGAGGGGTCCTGGATCCAGTCCAAACCAGTTCTGGGGGCACTCTGTCAGTGCATAACTTCTTCCTTTGTGAATGTGGGCCAGGGTCTTCAGACGCACCGTAGGAGGTGGAGCCAGCATTATGGAAGGCAGGCACAGCCCTATTCAGGCCCATGTGCTACTCCTCCCACCATTCCAAATGCACATTGGCCTATTCAGCCTAGTGCTGACTCACCCAGACTCCTGGAGCCACCCCAGCCCCTGTCACTCTCAAGCCAGACAGTCAATCCACAAACAGGCAGAGGCACACAGAAAGGTTGAACAAGAAAATAGCTACTTTCTAAAAGTGCTATTTTCAAACATAGAATTTAAAAACCATCTTTACTAAACGATGTTATTAAATTCTGAGTTCAAGGATACCAGACTCCAATTTTCTATCGAACTCCTATGGAAAGATATGCAGGTAAACATGTTACACAGCATTCCATATTCTGTCCTATGGGCAAGATAGCCTTTCAATAGTGAAAAACAAAATTGGCAGTATTTCACTTTCGGGACATGGTACACACACCAGTACATGTCCTACCTTTTACATACACAGCACCCTGCCAAGGGGGGTACCTTGGGCCTACCATAGGGTTGCCCTATGTGTAAGAGAAGGGAAGGGTAAGGCCTGGCAAGTGGGTACACTGGCCAGGTCACCAATGGCAGTTAGCAAACTGTGCGCAGGCACTGTGATGGCAGGCCTGAGACATCTCTCTTTGGGGCTACTCAGGTGGGTGGCACAATCAGTGCTGCAGGCCCACTAGCAGCATTTGACTTACCAGCCCTTGCACACTCAGTGCACTTTACTAGGGACCTACTGGTAAAACAAATATACCAATCATGGATAACCAATCACAAAACCAATTTACACAGTGAGCATATGCACTTTAGCACTGATTAGCAGTGGTAAAGGGCCCAGAGTCCTAAAGCCAACAACCACAGGTCAGGAAAAACAAAGGAGGAAGAAGCAAAAGGTTTGTCAATAACCCTGCAAAAAGGGCCATTTCCAACAATAACTATCTGTGACATAATTATGCCTACCCCAGTCATATTATTGGGTTTCACTTGCAATTGCAATCTCTCTGGCATGGTGGGTCCACACATTTTTGGCCTCTCTTGCTCGTTATTTTGGCACCTTTTTTGTCTTTTTGATATTATGGTGGTTGTCATGTGCACAATAACAACCATACCAGGCCTAGTGTTTGCTAGTCATGGAATAATGGTGGTCATTCTTCTATAGAATTGTCTCTTTCAGAGGGTGATCACACACACACACACACATATATATATGTGGTTATCCCAAGCATATTTGTTGCCATCCCTGTCATAATCAAGGCCCTGACATGTTGTGTACATTGATGGTTCTGGAATTATGGTCACCAACTATGAAATATGCCCCCTGGTTTGTGGCTTCTGATGGCCATCCTTATTCAATAATGAACATCCCTATCATCTGGTGGCTACTCCTGGGTTATGTAGGTGGTCTTGGCGTTTGATAATCCCACATGGCTAGGTGGTATATAGTCTGCCCATGTGAAGCAGCAGTACATTTCAACACTTGATTAAAATGGTATTTGAGAAAAACTCCAAATATTTTCTAAACAGGAAAGCTAATATTTGACAAAAACGTATTTTAATGACAAGATTTATTTTACGGGAAATGACTTCACATATACAAAATGATTGATCTGCCAAAAATGTCGAGCTTCAATTTGAAGAGAAATGCGTTTCTATGATAAAGATGTACAGGCGCTCCCATTCAAACATGTTAGCTGAGTAGGACCTGCTCAGTAAGCTTGCTTTTGACATATTAGAGTGGCTGCTTTCACCCCACCACTTTCACATTTCACCAGCCATCTCTGCCTGACTGAGGTCTAACTGATACACACTGCCCCAGTCTTTTTAAAAGGTGCAAACAATATTTTGAACACTTGTAAAGTTCTTGTTCTGCAGCCATCCTTTTTATGAAAGTTAGAAATCTAACTCCTGTTTGTATGAAAATATTACACCATTCAGCAAGAGACTGGGGCTTGGGACCTGGCTAGGCCAGTGGTAGTAGTATTGTTGACAAAACGTCCTCAAAATATAGACCTTTGACAGCTCTAAAGTACTCATATGCTGTACAAAAGCAAAGTTAATGCAGTATCCCCAAGTTACTGATTGTCTTCCTTCATAGGACTGAACAAAGGTTTAAGGGGCAGATTTATGAAGGCCTTGCGCCACCGGTGCGTCACTTTTAACATGCAGATAGCAAAGAGCATGTATAATATGTAAAAGTTACAGGATGCAATTTCCAGGCAAAGGATACTCCGAACAAAAAAGAATGTTGTGTTGCAGTATCTCTAAAATATATATTGGGGTTCAAAACAGGAGCAATTCATCGTAGTGGAAGGAGAACCCAGAAAGGTCTGATAAATTGACTTTCAAAAAGATTAAAGCACGCTCATGGTATAAAAAAGTTGCTGTGGTGAAAAAGAGCTGAGAAGAGGTCAGTGATGACTTATGCCAAAGCACAGTTTCAAAATTCTTCAATCAAAGTGGTGGTCTAATTCACTCAGCTCTTTCAAAGATGTAGTTTCAAAACAAAGTTCTTGATTGTAAATTGGTCACAGAAGTGGTTTGAAGACAGTTTTCTATTCTTGGCTTTATCCCCGGCAACAGTGGGCAACTCTAGTCTGTAATGTTCTGAAGCAACTTTGTATTTTTCTTGGTTTTGAATACTACTTGATATCCTTAAAACTTTTTCAAAAATAAAAGTGTAAAAGAATTTAGGATTCCTGTGGGCAATCCAGCCAAATGTTAGGGTACTGCATAGATGTTGTTGGGTACTAATTTAGTGATGAACTATGTTTCCTGTGTGTCACCCCTAGGCAATCACTCAGACCTTCTTGCAGTTCTAAAGCTAGTCTTTCCTAAAAAATCCCTGAACCAGGATGTAGACAGCTTCACATGCTCTCAACCTGATTTAGGCCATAGCTCCCACACAGTGCTGCACAAAACTTCAAGGCACAGAAGTTTCAGTTCAAAGAGTATTCACACAACTCACACACAGGATGCAGAAGGCACACATAGAGGCAATAGATCAGTGAGCGTAGTAAATCTCTGAAGGACTCATTGGCAATACATGATAATGTCTACCAGCTTAGAATATATACTGTGAATGAAATAAGAGTTAATGACCTGCAGCTAGTATCAGTATAGGCATGTATTTGTTTTTTGTACAAAGCACTAATGTGTCACTATAGAGCCACTTTTTGACATTGTTTTATTGTAGATAGGACCCATCCCAGCGATTGTTACTTCAAGACATTAAGTGAACCATTAAACTTTTCCCATAAAATATGTCGTACTGAGAGCCCATAATTCCTCATGCTTCCAGTGTGGGAGCTACCAGCTGCCCCTGGAATTACAAGTACCATAGGAAAACTGGTCTTCTTGGTTTGGCACCCAAACAATTCAACTTCTCAAAACACATAAAATGTCCAGGAGAAAAATGGCTGACAAATTAGGAACGCTGTAGTTGGCAAGGGAGTGCCAATAATCACATGTTGTCCTCCAGTTCCCAGGATGTTCTTGAAAGGGCCAACCTCACCACAGCCCAGATGTACTGCCACCATGTCATCGGTACTTCTGGTGCAGCAATACCAAGGCGAATTTCTCGTAACCCTTTAAATGTATTATAGAGAGAGATTAATGCAATCCTCACTTAGTTTTACAGTCTTCTATGCTCCCCTCACATCTGCAACAGAGGATCTAAGTGGTCATTTACTATGGTTAAGTATGGGCACTCATATGATGCAAAGCAACGCAAAGCATTGTGTCAGTTACTTACGATTGCACTTACCATCTGCACAACACTTAGTAAATTGTGGCCAAGCAATGATCTGACCTTATTCATAGGCAAAGGGACTGAGAACTCTCCTGTGGAGTTGTTTCCGAAGACAGAGGATTTCTGCCGACGCTGCCTCCTGTCAATATCTTGAGGGCTCTGTACAGGTTCACCCTAGATTTTAACTTTGAAGAGTACCCTTCTCAAGTAACTAAGGGGTCCATTAGGATGGCGGACAGATCGCCACCGCCATGCAGGCGGTGGCGATCCATCCGCCATCCTTGCCTGCCCGCCACCTTTCTTCTCCCCGCCATATTACAATGGCGGGGGGACCGTGGTGGAGGGGAAGACCGTCTGCCGCTTTTCCGCCGTGGTCGCCTTGGGACCGCAGCGGAAAAGGCCGGATATGGTGGCAGTGTCTATCAGACACCGCCAGCCATATTAGGATGGCCTGGGAGGAATGCCACCACGAAAAGGCATACGGTTCCTGCTTTGGGGGCCTGTTACGGGCCCCCAGGTAGAAAGGGGGTGTGGGGGGTGCACATGGGGGGTACCTATGGTACACCCCTGCAGTTGCATGCACAATGCGGCAGGCACCGCTCGGTGCCTGCCGCTTTGCGCATGCAAATGCACGGCATGCATATTTAACTTTGCAGCGGGTGCTGCTTAAAGCAGCACCCGCCGCAATGTTAAATATATGGGATGTGACCGCCATGGTGGTGGTCACATCCTAATTCCAACGGAGGGAACGCCGCTGCCCCTGCGGATGGTCCCTCCACCTCGGGGGTGGCGGACGGACGCAGGCCCGTCCGTCATCGACCCCATAGACTGGAATATCCTGCATGGCAGTATTTCAAATTCAGAAACGCAAGCAAAACTGATGGCTGAATTATAAAGTAACCTTTGGAAAACACCAGATAAGTTATCAACCATAATTCGAATCAAAGTTGCAAAAGATGTAAAAAATAAAAAGTTATACCACCACTCTGTGTACAATATTTGTTCACTACCATCTTCAAAATAGTTTATCTAAAGTTCAAAGTGATGTTTGAATTGAATATGTCTGTAGGCAGACATCTACGTGCCAGGACAGATTTGGCACTTTTTTACACAGATGGTTGAAGGAAAATCCACATGACTGGGCTGTAGTTTACAAAGCCATGCCAGGCAGAGTTAAAAACTGAGGCCACAGAAAGAAAAAAAAACCTGAGAAATGAGTTGGAATATCTCCCATTCAAGTAACCTCACAGTTAGAAGGTCAAAATAAACATGTTATTTTTATAGCATTAAGTGAGAGTTTATGGCCCTAACTTTTCATTAGTTAAATAAATTAAACATACCTTCCAGCTGAGTTTACAAAAGCTCAGAGTGGGCTAAGTCACTTGCAGCCACCACAATATGAGACGTGCTTGAAAGTTGGATATCTAGATTGCTCCTTGCTCTAACATAGAAGTTTTGGTTCAAAGTTAAAAAAAGGGGTATATCAGGTTATTAACATTAACAAAGATGTTTATACAGTTCTTTAGTACTGACTTTAATTCATCCAGTCCAGTTAGTGCAGGTTTAATAAAATAATTAGCCTCAACATATCTAGAGGCTTTCTGGAATCTGAGGAGCTCAGATCTTTCAGACAGGCTCCTCCAACCGGTGGACCACCTATCAGAGGCAGATCCAACGATCCCTGTGGGTCAGGTCAAGAAACAGGCTTCCCCAACTCTGGAATTAAGTCCCATGCAAAGAGGTTCAAGTCATGGAGTGGCATAAACTCCTCCACAGTCCCCCCTAGGGATCTGAAGTGCCAGTGAATTAGGTACGAGTTTTTAAAAGAGATGGTTAGCAAACCACTGACCCTAAATCAATCCCTATAATGTTTCCAAACTCGACATTTAGACTTTACTTCACTACGATGTGATTTCAGTGTATGATGGAACAAAAGTTCTCCCATCATCCTTTGGTAGTTAAGGGACACCTCGTAGGTGCGAGGAACTCTCACTGATTTTCCAGGTCTAGCCACAACCAATCACATCAGCACATTGAATATCCAGTGGAGTCAGTGTGTCTTCCAGGGCTTCCAGGTCGAATACTACTGTAGGAACTAAGGGCCAGATACATGCATTCGCAAAAGTTCTGATTCGCAGAATCATGCTGTTTGGACTGCAGAAAGGCTCTATTTTATGTGTGAAACCCAAATTGCAATTCAGTAACACGTTACTGAATCACAAATTGAATTGCGACCAAATACCAAATCGTAATTTGGAAGGGCATATTTAAGGCATCCCTTCCAAATACCAGCTTAGAATGGGATGTATTTATGTTTGCTAACTACACAAATGTAAAGGTAACCCACTGTTGCTAAAACCATTTTTAAGATTAGGCAGTTGGCCCAAGGTCCAATTCCTACTCTTCAAAAATGTTACTTTAAGATAACCAAATCAGGAAAAATAATCCCCGACCCTGTGATCATCTGAATGCAGAGTTTGTAGTGCAACCAGTTGTTGCTGTGGTGCTGTGCAAACGCAAGTCCTATACTCACGGCTGACAACCAATGTTAGAAATGGGATTTCTGGTTGGCTGGGGCTTGCGCCTAAACCAGGCAGAAACCACCACTGTAGTCAGAGCAAGGGAGTTACAAGCTGAAGATAACCCCTGCTTACCCCCTTGGTAGCTTGGCACAAGCAGTCAGGCTTATCCCAGAGGCAATGTGTAAAGCGTTTGCGCAACACACACACAGCAGCAACGCGCTAGGCATACCACAAAAGAAACTCTACACAAGGTTATTTAACAAATAGCCTTTGTATTATCCAAAACACATTAGAATCATAATCACACATAGACACTGTGCCAACTGGCACTGGTCAATATTCAGGGATGATTATATACACATGATATGGCCAATCGGGCCACTATCAAAACCTTTAGAATTCACTGGTAACAAATGTAAAACATAACCAGTAACTACTGGCAAAATAATGAACTCAGCATTATCACTAGCATAAACACATTATGCAATCCCATTAGGCCTAAACATCATAGCATGACATGTGCGTTAGGCATCACATTAGGCATAAACACATTATGCATAAATCAGCAGTGCACTACAGTAACACCACCGCCAGGTGCATACATTACCCTAGGGCCTTGCACCCTGTCAGTACACACAGGTACTCCAAATGACCCCAGGCCAACTGGCCTTCTCTGGGGTTCAAATGCCCTCTGTCCCAAGTGCCAGGGCTCTAAAGGATAGGACCTTCCCAATGGCCCTCTGGCTGCCAATGCAGCGGAAAAGGTGCGTCATGCACTGGGGGCCAAGGAGTGCTTCTCACTCCTTCCTGGCAGGGAAAACAATATGTCACCGTCGTTGCAGCTGCCCCGCTCTAGGGGTGCAGCTGGGAAAGAAAGCACTGGCACCACCTTTGCCTGAAGAATCCCCTTTACTGGGACTCTCCCGGTGCCGCTCTCAGCACCATACTGCCCCCAACCAGCAATCAGCCCTGGCACTACCAGTGCCTCCAGGAGAGCCAACACGGCTCCAAGCACCGACAATGTGCCTCGGTAGGTCCCTCTCTGGAACCAAATTGCCCCACCTTGCAGCTGCCCGCGACTGCGGTGCAGCTGTGACAAGCAATACCAAACTCGAGCCCCACTCACCGGGGCTGTCTCTCGCCGGGTCTAGGCACGGACAATTTACCTCGGGAGTCCCATTCATCAGGACCTCTCAGCTTGCACCCATGAAGGCGGGGAAGTCTCTGTCTCGTCTGTTCTTGGCCAACACCGATGGGCTCTCCTCAGCTCACGGAAGCCCCGCTCAGGCGTGCACAGACTTCCGGACTGCATTGGGCTTTCTCCAGCTCATTGGAGCCCCGCATTCCTCCCGGGACGTCCGGCCCGGCTCTCGCAAGCCCCGCCCACAACCAAGCAGGCACTCTCCTGACTTTCGCTTGTCAACCAACCACAAGTCTTCCTCGGGGCTAAGTTCTGCCCCTAACCAGGCAACTTGCCCGACTTCCACTGCGCTGGGGAATCACAGAGTGAAATCTCCGTCGGGACCCAGATCATTGAGCGCTCACTGTGTGGTTTAAGGCAGGAGCCCGTCTCCCAGGCGCCACATATAAAATATCAATCAATCAATCAGGAGTTTGTTAAAGCGCGACTACTCACCCGTAAGGGTCTTAAGGCGCTAGGGGTGGGGGGGGGGAATTGGGGGATGCAGGTTCCATTCCATCAAGGAGGGGGTCTGTCGAAGAGCCAGGTTTTGAGGTTTCTTGCGAAGATGGGGAGCGATGTTGTCTGTCTGAGGTGGAGCGGAAGGGCGTTCCATGCCTTGGCCGCGAGGAAGGAGAAGGAGCGGCCTCCCGATCTGGTCTTTCTGGTGCGGGGGACCACAGCGTAGGAAAGCTGGGCTGATCGTAGGGTCCTTTGGGGTGCGTGGAATTTGAGTCGGCTGTTCAGGTATGCTGGTCCGGTGCCGTGGAGGGCCTTGTGTGCGTGGGTGAGCATCTTAAAGGTGATTCTCGCCTCGACGGGGAGCCAGTGGAGTGTGCGCAGGTGCTGGGAGATGTGGCAGTGTTTTGGCAGGTTGAGGACCAGTCTTGCGGCGGCGTTCTGGATGTTCTGTAGCTTGCGGATGAGGTTTTTGTTTATTCCGGCGTAGAGTGCGTTGCCGTAGTCGAGTCTGCTGGTGACCAGGGCGTGAGTGACTGTCTTTCGGTGTTCGAGGGGGATCCATTTGAAGGTCTTACGAAGGAGGCGGAGGGTGTGGAAGCAGGAAGATGAGACAGAGTTGATCTGGCGGTCCATTTTGAGCTCGGAGTCCAGGATGATTCCCAGGTTGCGTGCGTGGTCTGTGGGGGTTGGCGGGTTTCCGAGGGCGGTGGGCCACCAGGTGTCACTCCAGGCGTCGGGGTTTGGGCCCATGATGAGTACTTCTGTTTTGTTGGTGTTTAGTTGTAGGCAGCTGTTTTTCATCCATTTGGCGACGGCTTCCATGCCTTCTCGAAAGTTGCGTCTGGCGGTGTTGGGCTCGTTGGATAGGGAGAGGATGAGCGGAGTGTCGTCTGCATATGACACGATGTTGAGTCCGTAGGTTCTGACGCTGACGATGGGGGCAAGTGGAGCCATGTAGACGTTGAAGAGCGTCGGGCTGAGGGAGGAGCCCTGGGGGACTCCGCAGGTGATAGGTGTGGGGTCCGAGAGGAAAGGGGGGAGTCTGACCCACTGCGTCCTGCTGGAGAGGAAGGAGCAGATCCAGTCAAGGGCCTTGTCCTGGATTCCTGCATCGTAGAGTCTGCGTATTAGGGTGCGGTGGGAGACTGTGTCGAACGCCGCTGATAGGTCGAGGAGGATGAGGGCTACTGTTTCTCCTTTGTCCAGTAAGGTGCGGATGTCGTCTGTTGCGGCGAGGAGGGCGGTTTCCGTACTGTGGTTTTTTCTGAAGCCGGATTGGGAGGAGTCGAGGATGTTGTGTTCTTCAATGAATGTGGCGAGTTGGCTGTTGATTAAAATATGAAGCGCTCCCGACGCGCTCTCGGTCACCACCATGTGGGGTGGGCTCCCGTTGGATACTTCTTTTCTGTATATATTTATACACCCTTTTCCTTTGTCTGCCCTTGGCACAGGGCTTGGGGGAAACAGCCTGTGCTGATTCGCGGGGGGAGGGATGTTTGGAGCACTCGGTTTACAGGGCTCCTCTTCCCTATTGTCACGTGGGGGCTCATCATCAGACAATCCACAGGGGGGCAGAGCCAGCATTCACCTAGGCAAGCACAGACCTATTCAGGGTTAGGGGACTATTCCTCCCACTACTCCAAATGCACATCTCCCATTCAGCCTAGCGCTGACTCACCCTGCCCTCCCTGGAGCAACTCACACCTCACCAGCCCCTGTCACTCCAGAGCCAGACATGCAATACACATCAGGCAGGCAGACACAGAAATGCCAACTTCTAGAAGTGGTACAAAAGGGGGTGGATGGATTAAACCCAGATCTGTTGACTGGGTGTGAGTGTTTGATTGGTTCAGATGCTCCGTCCATCACCACCCCCTTTTGTACCACTTTTGGCCACCATAAGTGTGGCAGGGTATGCTCAGACGTGAGTCCCTTGCTCACTTTGCCACTGGATTCAAGCAAGCCGGGCTGAAGACGGCTGTAATGCCAGAAACCGGTCCTCGAAAGCTTGTTTCCTGTCCAGGGAAGGCATGGCTTGGCAGTTCGGGCTGGACTGTTCCCATGAGGCAAAGGGTCAGACTGATTTGCATATAGCCATGTCTGAACTGGGGTGGCAGAGTGGGCTAAAGAACGGTGATGGATTAAACCCAGATCTGTTGACTGGGTGTGAGTGTTTGATTGGTTCAGATGCTCCGTCCATCACCACCCCCTTTTGTACAACTTCTAGAAGTGCCACATCTAAAATAGGTATAATAAATCCGTGCACACCATTACATAGCATTTATTATCACTATACCAAATATACCAAACTTGACCACGCTGCTCCTCTCATATCAGGAATTACCACTGCAACACTTATCAGGGAATCCCCAATGTATTCCTATGAGAGGGCAGATTCACAGTAGTGAGAAACCAAATGGCTGTTTTTCACTACCAGGACATATCACACACTTAAGGTACATGTCCTACCTTTTACCTACAAATCACCCTGCCATAGGCCTAGCTAGGGCCTACCTTAGGGGTGACTGACATGCAGTAAAAGAGGGTCACAGACAAGGGACACACTATAGGCGCCACGTCACAGCAGCAGTAACACTGCGCGCACAGGCCCTGCAATGGCAGAGGCCTGAGACAGGTTTGAAAGGCTACTTTGGTGGGTGGCGCAATCAGGGCTGCAATCCAGTAGCATTTAATTTACCTGAGATACCACTTTACAAGGGACTGACAGGTGAATTAAATATGCTAAACAGGTGAAGACCAATCTTACCATTCTTACCACAGAGAGCACACACACTTTACACTGAACAGCAGTGCTAAAGTGCCCAGAGTCCTAAAACCACTACCATCATGTCAGAAAAAAGGCTATGAAGAAAGCAAAAAGTTCAGAGATGACCCTGCAAAAAGGGCCAAGTTCAACATTGACCTTTTAAAACGCAGGAGCTTTAGCTTTCACAAATGTGAGACCTATTTGCATCTACAAATGCTTGTTTTTTTTGTGTCCTGAAATTGACAACCTAGTGCTGCATCAGATTGAGGAAAGTTATATAACAGTAGGAATGTTGATAAGGTGCAAAAGCATATAGTTTTAAGAGCTCATTTGTATGATGACTTTGGGCTAGGAACAGGCCAGCAGTCCACAGTCAAAATTTTAAAAAGTCATTTTTTTGCAGTTCATCTTCAATTACATCTGGTTTACGGCAATATATAAACTGACTAATCCAGTCCGTTAAAATGACTTCTTCCATCCAATACGTATATTTAGGTAAATACTCTCGGGAATATTTTACTAAAAAAACTATCTTGTGATAAACATTTGTTCATTTTTTCTTGACCTATTAAATTCAGCATAGGTATGCATAGTCTCTATTGCGGAGAGGTGTCTTGTGGTGGCTTATGCTAAAAATGAACCAATTATAATGAAACTTGAATGAAGTGGAAGACAGAAAGAAAGAAGAATTGTCTGAGCCAGGGCTTTCACAGCAATTCTGTTGGACTTACAATACACAGGACTAGAAAGGTAATTCTTTTAATATCACTGTGAATATCCAGCATATATATTTCCTTGCAACTCATAGAAGAATTGGATGTGCTCTACCGTCCCTTCTAATGTCACTTGCCCCTTATAGGCCTTTGACTCAAGTATAGACGACTATTTATGAAACAGAGCTTTTCTTACATGATTTATCATTCTCAGTAAATTTACTAAAAACTCATTCTTTTTTTCTTGCTAAGTATGTGTTATTCATCTCCATTTTCTGCATAGCTGTCCTTTTCCCCTATCCATAGATTAACTCAAATTGCCTCTCTGTAAAACTATTTGACACTTTAAAGTGGCTGCAAAACCTTACTTTGTGCCTTCTCTAACTTACACACTCACTCACTTACGTAGGAACGTGACAATGGTGTCCCTTTAACAAAAGGAATGCTGATGCTCAGAACATTCTATATCCGGCACCCATTTCAACGCATGCAGTTCTATTTAAGTGAGCAAATTATGGACAAAGTTCCCATGCAGGCCAACCTTTCAAAAGCAATCTAGACTTCACCGCATTGAAACTACATCCTAAGAAAGTTTTCCAGTCTGTGTTGTCGTAGGATATGCAAGATTAAGCACTCCTGATAGATAACTGCTTCCAATTTGAATAAAATAATGAGAATCTGCAGTGATAATTGCTCATGAACCTGAAGGGGCTTGTCAGAAACATTCGAGATCTCTGTCCTCTTCCAAAGTGCTCATCAGGGAAAACACGGATTTAACTGCAAGCAAGAGAGCCCGGCTGCACAGACCACGGGCACAGGCCCTTCTCCGACGGCAAACGCATCTTAATGGAGCTCGGGTGAAATCTGACAGATAGTGCTTCATTTTCAAACCTGCAATATCTTCTTAATCCAGTCGAAAAAGTTGTCACGGCCTCGCCACATGAATAATTACAGATATTGAAACGTGCTCTATCACCTTCTAGGCATAATTTGTTTTCCGTCTTCATAGAATTTCCTGTTTTAATTTGGAGTTATTTTAGATTATACATATTTCAAGATACGGACGCCCATGAATGAACTAAAACATATCTTTTCCATTTATTAAAGCAGATATGTTCAACATACACATCAGCTTATAAGTTGCCACCAAATATTATACATCACTTTCAAATAGTAACTGGTAATATTTGAGGGCTATATAAAAGAAAAAATTGGTAAAAACAGTGAAATTATAAAAATATGTTACATCACAAACCAAGGCCATGGGTTAAATTATGCCAAATTCATCAAATTAGCCGGTTTTGCTACTCACGCTGCCGGTTTTGCTACTCACGCGGAGTAATGCTGGACTCCCACACTGAAACATTGATATAAATTAATGTTGATGTTACTATTATCTCCCTTATCAACAGGTGGTAAGCTTTGGTTGCATAGATAGAAAGTGCAGAGTAACAACTTCAATAAACAAGCAATGGAAACAAAGCCAATAGGGCTAACTTTGGTAGATGTTCTTTTATTTTTTTCAAAACATATGAGGTAGGCATTAAAAGTTTAAAAGTAATAAAAAGTAAAAAGAAAATACATCTAAAGGTGCGTCCAAATGTTTGTAAAAAAGTAAGTAACAAATGACCAACTGCACAATATATTAAAAACATCAGATTAAATCTGATATCAAAGGAGTGATTGGCCCACCGCCAGGGCACTGATGTGGACTATTTTGTAGGCGGATGTCCACAAGTGCACAAGCGAACAGGCCATCACTCTCACTGAAGAGAGTGGAAGGCTGATGTGGGCCGACCCATTGCCCCATGGCACAGGTTGTGGAGGGATAAAACAAAATGTGAAGATCCTTGAACATACCAATGAATACGAGGGGCTTCGGAAAGCTCATGTATATGTATGGAAATATTGATATAATCCTGCTAGAACATTTTTCAGAATATGCAGCTGGTACTCAAATAAAGCCTCTCTATGCTAGACCTACACATCTCCATTTTTGCAATGGCCAAGATAGAGTTTTTAAAATTATTTTATTGTAATGGAGGAGAAAATGTGGCACTACAGGAAAGTGTGACTTGTTCTCACTCATGAGCCTGCCCCTCAACACAGTCACAATATGAGCTGTTAATGAGCTGCTGGACATCAGTCAGCGCGTAACTCATGCACCGGCACGCATTTTTGTAGACTAGGGCTTATTTTCATGATTAGACTTTGACCCAGAACATTGCAGAAAAGGGCATCAAACAGAGAATTAAGGAAAACGAGAAAGGTAGGAAAACAGTAACAAATGGAGAAAGCAGGGACGAAAAAAGAACCTGCTTTAGTGAAATAAAAAGACAGGGACTATAGGGTAATGGGAGAAAGTGTCTTGATGTAAAATTAAAACTAGGGAGCCTTTGTATTTGGTTACCCCATGCATTCGGTAGCCCCGTGGTGGGCTTCTACGAAAAAAAGTGGGCCCCTGCAGCCTCACTACTTAAAGACTTTACACATTAAAAACACAAATTAAACACACAGTATGACTCTTTTACATTTCTTCATGAGGAAATCTGGGATGTTCGTATTGTTTTAAATAGTGTGGTCCTTACATTGTCACACATGATCATGGAAGCTATGTGATGGCAAAAATTCAATTTGACATTTGGCACCATATCTTGAAGTCTTTAACATCCGCAGGTGCGTTTGCTGGCTTTACCAACAAGCTCTGCTTGTAGGTGATTATAAAAGATAATTAATGAAAAGAGAACATCCAGGAGAGTCTGTTTCAGCTGTAGGTCGTTATGTATTAGACCAACTGTGTCTTTGACTTTACATTTAAAGTAATTTTTCCAATTAAAACTCATTGCTGGAGAACAGAAAGCCAAATAGCTGATAGGAAGCACGTGGATTTTTGGACAGTGAAAATGAAAACAAGCATAAACAGCTAGTGATCATTTGAAGGGTGCTCACATCATAGGTTAATTAAAATAAATAGTGTTGGACCTGGCCCTTTCTGCAGAGTCATCCTCAAACGTTTGCCCCCCCCCCGACCCCTGTTTTCTGAACGTGTTTTTGTAGGCTTTTAGGACTTTGTGCACTTTACTACTGCTGGACAGTGCTACAGTGCTTGTGCGCCCTACTTTAAATATAGTTGACCGGACTTACACCCAATTGGCACATTTAATTTACACATTTAATTTATTTGTAAGTACCCAGGGCCTGTAAATTAAATACTAATAGTGGTCCTGCAGCACTTATTGTGCCACCCACTTCAGTACCCTTTTAAAACATTTTTTAGACCAACCATTGCCAGCAGTCTATGCAGTTGTAAACTGCCATTTCAACATGGCAAACTAAACCTTTTTCCAGGCATAAACCTATCTTTTTAGTACATATATGTCACACCTAGGGCAGACCCTAAACAGCCACCCGTTGCAGTGTTTTTAAAAAGTTGGCATGTACTTTTAAGCTTTACATATCCTGGTAGTAAAAAAACCTTAAGCGCATGCGTGCGGCGGCTATTTTTGCGCTGCGCGGCTTTTTTCAAAAAGCCGCGTTACATGACGAGCTGAGCTCGTCATGAGCGTGCGAGCGGCACAACTCAGGACGAGCTCAGCTCGTCATGAGCGCAGAAGGGGTTACATTAGTTTTTCTTTGCTACAAGGCCTTGCTCTCCCATAGGATAGCTTTGGAATACCTGATTACATTTAATAAGCACTAACTTTCAATTGACAGCAAGTAGGAATGCCGAGTTTGGTGTCTAAAGGATTATTTAAAACCGTCTTTAATGGAAAAGTCGACTTGTAAATAACAATTTAAAAATGCCGGTGTCAGAAAATGTTAATTTTCTTGTGCTAACCATTTGGTGCCTGCGGCCTGTATCCTGGAACACATGGCTATGTTTCTCTGGCAGTTGTTCTTTGTGTAATGAGCAAAGACAGTGAGATAAAAGTGAAATTGGTGCTGGAAGGATGAGCCATCTCTGACTTGATAGGGGACGGAGCTGTCATCTACCACACTTACACATCACAAAGCCTCTGACGGATCACAGTTACAAAGGTTTTGAAACTTGTCATTGTGCTCCCAGACAAGCTGAAGCCAGGAAAGAGAGGCATCGCTGCCCTGTCCCTTTTTTGGACCTGCCGGTGAGCGACGCATCTTCAACTCAGGACTTCACATCGCAAGCCCCCATCAAAGACATCCTAGACAACAATGTAGGGCTTCACTATACAGCCCTGAAGTGCCTTGGAACTGCCGCTGCGCAGTGCATCCTCGAAGCGTGCTCTCACAGCGATCTGCAACCAGGTTTTAAGATACTTTCTTCAGCGGGCCTGACTTGATTCCTGTATCTGGCCCGTGCTCCATAGCGGTCGGTCTGAACTTGTGACTCATCTTGGCACGGCCAGATAACCACAGTTGGTGCTTTGTACTTCTGGACTCTATTTTTATGTAAAACTTTGAAACTGAATATCTCCGGTTCCACTGATTGGATATTTGTTGTTTTGGTCACAAATAATTAATTACATTCTACTCTATTTGTCTAAATTGGTGTGAGATTTTTCTTGTGCTGTGTTTTCACTTGATTACTATTTGATGTGCTGCATAAATTCTTTACACAATACCTCTAAGTTAATGAGTGCTTTGTGCCAAACTACTAGAGGGTTAAGCACTGGTTAATTTGGTGTTTGCTTGTATTTCACCCTGACAGAGATTGTGGTTGATGCTTTATTTATTTATGTTTCTTCATGTAGTGCACAACTCACTCCCAGAGGAGTATCTCGGTTCTGTGCTAATCAGGCAAGCTGAGACATTCTAAGAAACTCAATTTTTAGCATCTTCTTAAAATGTATAAAATCTTGATAGGAACGAAGCAGAAGAGGGTGTTTATTCCAATGGTTTGCAGCCATATACGAAAAAGATCTGCCCTAGAATCTTGAAGTGCAAATGTGTGGAGTTAGCAAGAGTGTTTTGTTTAATGACCATAGCTCTCTGGAGAGCTCATAGTAACTGAGTCATGAGTACAAATAGATGGGACAGGCCTTGTAAAGTGCCTTGTGCATCGACAGCAGAGTTTGAAAACAGCTCGCTTTCAGATATACAGCCAGAGCTAATTTCTTAAAATGGGCGAGGAGGATGACTGTTTTTTCCACAGAACTTAAAACTCAGAAATTAGCTAACAGAAGGGCTGAGCGTCTTTGGAGACAAACGAAATCCGCCAAAGACCGAGCTAATTATAGAGAGAGTCACCGTGTATAATTAAATAATATCAAAGAGGCTAAAAAGATGTATTTAGTTGGGAGCATCAATAACACAGCAAATTCTAGCCAAGAACTCTATAAATTCATGAAAGAGTTCACCACCCCTGAAGCCATACAACCTTCCGTGGCTCCCTCTCAGGATTGGGTCAACAAACTATCTTCCTTTTTTGACGAGAAAATAAAGGCCATATAACGATCCTTCCCGCAGGAGGACGGGACCAATCTGCAGACAACTGATAGTAATGACCCACAAATTTCCTTGTTGACTAAATTCCAACCAATAACCCAGGATCAGATCTCGGAGGTTATTGTCAAAATCAAATCTGGATCTCCCTTAGATCCTTTCCCTCCACGAATGATAAAGAAATTGGCTCCCTCTCTGATACTAAGGCTTACTGAGATTCTCAATCTTTCTCTGGACCAAGCTACTGTCCCGGGAAGATGGAAGAAGACCATAGTCAGGCCCATCCTGCAGAAGCCAACTTTAGATACTAGAGAAGTGGCCAATTATCAACCTATTTCGATGCTGCCCTACTTTGGGAAAGTTCTTGAAGCCGTAGTAAACAGACAATTAACCAGCCACTTAGAAGGGCACTGTCTTCTCGATTCCTCTCAATCGGGGTTCCGTGCGGGGCACAGCACCGAAACAGCGGTAGTCGAAATGATCGATAATATCAGACTTGCCCTTAATAAGAAGGAATCGGCTATTTTGGTGCTGCTAGATTTATCAGCCGCTTTTGACACCATCTCCCATGACATCTTGCTACAACGGCTCTGGGAGATGGGAGTCCAGGGGAAGGCCTTAGAGTGGTTTAACAACTATTTAAAAGATCGTTCTACCACGGTGCCTCTTGGTCCCATGGCTGCATGCAGTAGATCAGTATGCTTTGGAGTACCGCAGGGATCCATTTTAAGTCCCATGCTTTTTAATCTATATGTTACTCCTCTGTCCAAGATAATTAGATCCTATGGCTTTGAAACGGTATCATATGCGATGATACCCAATTGCTGATAACCTTCGGCCCGACCCTTCGGACACTATCATTCGTTTCAAAAAATGTATGACCCACATTGACATCTGGATGGGTCAGAATAAACTGCAATTGAACAACAGCAAAACAGAGATAATCCTATTTGGAAAGGCCGAAGATCACTGGCCGAGTGACTGGTGGCCCCAGTCACTGGGCCCCTGTCCATCTCCTAAACCAACCATACGCAATTTGGGTATCATCATCGATAGTAAACTCTCGATGAAAGCGCATGTTAACCGTGTAGTGGGCACCTGTTATGGTAATCTGCGCAAACTGCGGAAGATCTTTAAGTGGCTACCAATCTATTCCCGTAAGCCACTTATCCAGGGCCTAATTATGAGCCGAGTGGACTATGGCAATGCCCTATTAGCCTCAATCAATAACGACCTCTCCGCCAAACTAAAAACCCTCCAAAACACTGCTGCCAGACTTATTTTAGATCTACCTAAGAGATCTTCCTCCTGTGCCAACTTAAAATCTCTCCACTGGCTACCAATTAGGTTCAGAGGCAAATTTAAGACTCTTTGCATAACACACAAGAGTCTCTATCACACCGGTCCAGGGTATTTTGGCAAAAAGGTACGAATATCAACCTACTAGAACTTTGAGATCTAGTTCTAGATTTAATCTAACTCCGCGAAGGATATATACTGCGAGGTATGGTGGTCGATCCTTTTCTTATCTCGCCCCCCATCTCTGGAATGAGCTCCCCCCACATATCCAGTCCATCTCAGACCAGTTGTCCTTCCGCAAGGAATTAAAGACCTGGCTGTTCCCCAATTGAAGCCATCTGGTGAGTCTGACTGTGTCCGCAAGCGCCTTGAGACCTAACTGTGATATGTTTGCGCTATACAAGACCTTCTGACTTCTGACTTCTTCTGTACTGGTAAATTAGAGTTCAGCTGAGTGGTTGTGTTCTGTATTACCTGTAGCTCGGTCAGCAGGGTGACATTTACTGCTACCAGTAAAGCATTCCTATAGTCAGGCAACTGGTTATAACAGCCTGGTTGAGGGTTTTTCTGGATGTGCTCGGAAGCCAAGACATTTTTTTTAGGAGCCTCATTCTGGCAAAACAGATGCCACATGTGGCATTGACTTGATCTTTCAGGGACAGTGATTGATTTATTTTCACTCCAAGATTTTACATCACCTGCTTAGGTGCAGGGGCAGGACCAATTTTCCAAGGCCACCACTCCACTGACTATGTCTCAAAGGGTTTCACCCCTTTCAACCCAATTGCCAACAAATAGCAATCAGCTTACAGAACAACAATTATTGAAAGAAATCCCATGACCAAGCGATATGGTGTGCACTGTTACTTGAGCATCTTACAAATGATTGATAAATATAGTATTATTTGAAAATATAAAGAGATGTTGTAGTCCCTCAAAATTCTTCTACAAGGGTAGATAATTTTTCAGGTGAGAGGACAAAGGACAACCTTCACAAAGACTAAGGATTATATAAACAAATCTTACCGGCCTGCATTAATAGCAATTAAAATCTATGATGACATGTATTTCAAGGGGAAAGTGTCTTGGCTATGATGGTTTGGGTGGCCGTCTTGGGCCAACCAAAGAGTCATGCGAACTTAGCATGTTGCCCACCAAGCTGTATTGTACAGCCTGGGTGGAGAACATGCACAGACCTCCAGTACCTGTCTGAGCGCTGAACCACGGCACTCAGACCAAACACAACATTGCTGTCATGCTGGTGACATCAGCGATGTGATTGGCTATGGAAGTCTGGGAGCCTGTGTGCTTCCTACATCGTGGATGGAGGACAGACAACAAAGGAAAGACGGTGGCAGTACCCAGGTAAGTGTTTTTTATATTACACTCCCCCCCCCCAACAGCTCCACTTCCCCTGATCATTAGCAGCTGCCACTAGTGGCTGCAGAGTGCTGGTACTGAGTGTGATCTTCTGTTGGTGACGTGTGGCAGTGCTGTGGGGCAAGAGCCATCCCAGGTCAAGCGCCCACCAGGACTGAGCAAGAGGTCAATTCCAGAGCCACTACAGAGAAGCTGCTGTGCCAGGAAGAGGAAGCCCTGGCACAGGAGGCTGGCAGATCCCCAAGCAAGGGACTGAGGTGAAGGAGCATCCCTGATACAGGCAGCCCGTCACTGCTCCCCAGCCCCGTGTTGGTCTGGGAGGCTCTCCTGAGCCAAACACTGACAAAGCTTTTGAGATCTTTGCAGAGGAGAACAAAATATTACATTTTTAAAATCAACACGTGTGACCTTGTCTCCTTTTTCGTGGGGCACTGAGGCTTGGGGCTGAAAAAACCTCAAGTGAGACCCACCCCTTTGAGGTAGCCGTAGATTGTTCTTTGTCGCAGCAGGTGCAATGGCACCAGGACCCAGAGGCTTGAGTATCTCACTGAACACTGATTATTGATGATTTTGTAATTCAAACAGCAGTCAGGGGGTCCATCTACTTTCCTGCACTAGAGCCTAGGACACACTGTTCATGCGACTGGAGATAGAGCCCTTTGAAGTGTGCTGCTTCCAAAAACATAAGGAAGATTGTGTGCGATCAAGATATCTAACAGATTTTGTTTTCTTGGTTCAGTTTTATTTTGGTGAAAAAGTTTTCTTGATACAGAGTGAAATGCTGTCTTCAATCCAGATAAACACCTTACAGTAATATGATTACAGAATTATTAAGAAAATAAGTCTTGACCCTATAAACACATTTTTCAGCATTAGCACGGGCAACATGAGTTTCATTTGTAGACAACCCATTGAGGACCGCCTTGTTAATAATGTCACTCTGCTCAGACGCATATTTGGAAGCCTGCTAGCATCCTGCCATCTGTGTTATTCTACTAATGAGCATCTTCCACCAGAGGAAGGCCAGTCAGGCAGCCCTGATCAGTCAGAGAGAAACGTATAATCTCAAGTCTATTAATGGGATGCTTTGTCTCATTATACAAAGTCTCGTTCGTTGGTGCTGTCACTTAATAATAAGCTCCCTTTGATGAGCCAGAAAACACCTCTCTCAGTGTCCTTTTGGAGGCCACTCCTAAGCAGAGTTCATGCAGTGGTGGATCTGACTGCGGTCATTAAGGTAATGCCATATATACTGCAGATCTGCAAGACACAAGAGGCCATTGCAATGAAGATATGAAAAATAAGCAAAGTTTTCAGGGACTGTATTTGTTTCTCAATCTGATTTGACATTGCACTACCTTTGAAAAAACATAACACAGAGAGATCATTTTAAGTTAAAGGTAACTTGCCAGGAACATTGGAAGTGCCATCACAACCCTTTAATTCTTAATTGCATGGGTTAATCCCTTGTTCCACCCTTAGCCCAAAGAATTTAAATAACTCACTCAGAGCCCTGTTTCTTTTATGTACTTGTTGCTGCATTCAAACCTCTGAGACCGAGGGAGCAAGGGCAATACCAGTGGAATCAATGGGGCATCCCTATATATGCCAGTGCCTTTCCTGGCGACACCGCCGTGACATCTCTGGCCTAAGAATACCCACATGCCAGGAAGGTGGCCAAATATGCGGCCAATCACATTTTGAGGGAGGAACAATATGGGGAAACCAATGCCTTATAGTTTGTACGGTTTTAAGTGCATTTCGTGCAAGGTAAAATTTACAAACTTCATCTGTGCTTATTCACTTTACATTGCATGGGCACTACTTACCTTATGCGCGTGGATAACACTTGTACCAGGGGTATGGGTAGGGGGTTGACAGTTGTGGAGGTCAGTGTATCAAAGTGAATCACAAAGACACCCTCCTGCTCCTGTAGGACAGGATGGATCGGACACAGAGGACACAGATTTCTTCTTTATAGCATGCAGCACCCCAAACACCAATGCTCATGTAGCGCCTTAAAGTTGGTATACGTGTCGTCACGTGTATCATGTGTTACAAATGAAACTAGCTGTGTGGGTCTTTGAATACCCAATGAAATCCAGAAAGAAAGACGAGGGCTTGCCTACATATATAGACCACAATCTCCATATGTGGGCCACACCTCACTTACATGTTGTGTATGCTGAGAGAGCTGCACTTTGCTATAGTTTACAACATGAAACCCCACCTGTGCTGTTGAGGCTCAATGCCACATCTGCCATGCACAAAATGCACCTTATGAATATGAACATGGAACTTTGATATCATGAGGATTTCAGGCTTGTGGTAACTGATCAAATCATGATTACTCCTTATGGGACCCCCATTTGTCGACAATGAAGCCTCGTTGGTTAATGTGCCTGCTGCAGAGAGGTATGTGTAACCTGGTTGTGGCAGGACTGACTCAACCTATTGCTCTCACGCACAAACTCATCTGCCATCAAGCACTGTATAATTGAAATTAACCCTATTAATAATGCAGATTTGGTGCAATTTAGAGATAAAACATGACCCCACTTTTCGCGAACAATGCAAATCGAACAAATCCTATTTGTGGTAAATGGCTTAAAATGCTTCCACGGCTGCAAAGGCCGAATGTCTTTTGAGACAGGCGGCGGCTAAGCCTCTCCTCGGTGATGTATTGTTCATGCTTCAATAAAGCACTGCTGAAAGCTGCGAGGCCTTGAGTGACGCTCCATATCTTCATTCACTTTAACATCGAATTAATGAAGGAATAGGCGCACAGGGGCCTTTTAACTAATGTGGGGAGGGACTTCCTCTCCCTGGCCATTCAACACGGCCATGCGGCTCTGGCAGAAACTGCACTGCTGCTTTCATGCTTCCCATATGTTATTTATCGTTCACACTCAGAGCAAGGCTGGATATTAGCCTCAGCATTTCAACCAAATATATAAATATGGACGGTCTGATTCACAAAGTCATTTGTGTAAAGTCAACTCATGTGGGCAAATGGCTTGATTTACGAGAGCAAGTAGATGAATTTTCACATCAAAATCGATTCATCCGTACATAGCACTAGCCCAGTATTGCACAATGCAAATCATTAGTAGATCTCTTTGCCAAAGGTGTTGTGGGTGTTCACAAAATTCTCCATTACCCATTTTATATACAGTTCCTTTTCACTTCTGTGGATCCCCACTTAATCATTACTGGAACCAGGTGGTCCACACTGAGCCACTAATAGAAGCCTAGGACACCAGGTTATGTCTGTTCGATGATTTGAACCGCAAAACAATACACACACAAATCTGAAACAAGTGTTCATCAAACAAACACACAAATGATTAAATATTTTAATTAATTCCCCATCAAATAGAATAAAAAGTCTAAATTTTAATTTTATGGGATGGATGGATCTTTTCTAAAATGTATGAAGGCCTCTTATTATCAATACTATATTCTATTGATGCATTTGCTTTGCTCCTACTAATCAATCTGCGGATGCTACCTTAATTTTTAGTCTCCAATTTCAAATTCCTTTACATTTACAGAACATTTTAAAATGTTCAATTTCAAATGTTGCTTCTTTATTTATATACACTTTATTATTCTGTTAATTTTAATTCATTTTCTAAGCAGTCGCAGACCCCCTGAATCTGCTATGCGGATCCCTGGGGCAGTGGTGTAACAAAAACTCAGGGCCCCCCCTGTAAGGTAAGGTGAGGGGGCACTCATTACCCATTCCCTAAGTGCCTTGCTGCTTCTGAGTATTTTATTTGTTTATACATGGCCAGCCCAAGAGGGCTCCCTTCGAGAGAGCAGTGTGGGGACCCGCCTGCACACGGGGGCTCTGGGGGCCTCCCTTACTCCCCTACCCAAAGGGTACCTGCACCACAGGTTGAGAAGCACTAGTGTAGATTCAGAAGGGCAGATTTTCCCATGATCCAAAACTAAGTGAATACGGGAAAAGTTATCCCCATGGAGTGAAAAAACAATGTGAAATCATGTCTGCATTAACCATTGTATGCTCTGTCGATCGGGCACAGAGAGCAGTTTCAATGAAGCTCATAGAAATGTATCATTAAAGATTCCGTGGTCATATCCAATAGCTGCATTTGTGTTAGGATTGAGCATGGGGAATCTGATATGAATACTTTTACACACACCCAACAAAAGGCTGCAAGTAGAAAAGGCAAAAAATATCCAACTACGGGAACAGTTATTAGTCACTGATCTCCAAATCCTAGATGTTCATTACACTACATTATATAATTTATTAGCTGGGATATTAAAAACCACCTTCAAATGACATTCATATTCAATGTTCATAAGCACAATGATATTTTATTAAATTCTAAGAATATCATAATACCTTGGTTTTGTCAGTCACAAATGGATCACAGAATACAATTTCTGACCACAATGTTAAAATACAGAGGAGTACACTGCAGTGTAAAGTAACAAGGCTGTTAACATTTCACTTCTGTCTGTCAGAAGACATACCATAAGAGGGATAATGTGCCATGCATTGTTGCCCTTTGGCTAGTGCCTGAAGAGCAGGTGGTTCATTCGAAGATGTTCACCCTGCACCAGAGGACCATTGACCAATCTATGTTCATGCACATCTCCCTCACTTGCCACGCATTCTCAAATGTGTAGGTTAGCTGCTCTGTAATACGTGCCAGTATATGGACTTGGTAGGCTCTTGAGGTCTTCCATGAGTGATGTGTGTGGACTCAGAGATTGGCTACTTCTTGTGGCTGCGCTCACATACCCCTTGAAGACACTGGGTGAATCAGTGCACAGGCCTACAATAGAGCATAGCCTTCAGGGCACAACTACCAATACTGGCAAGGGCAAAGTTAGCCTTTCACCCTTCCAAGATCAACATACTGAGTGCTCGGCAAATGAGATTCGAAACAAGGGAAGCTTGCATGTGGAGGAATTCAGCCCTAAGCTCCTTAAACCGAGCAGACTGAACAGATAGCTTATTCAGGTAGGCCAGCTAGAGTGATCTTGGATTCAGTGCAGGGGAGGAAGGCATTGGTCTGAAATTGTTGCGTGCCGTGCTTCGTGCACTATGTACTCTTGAAGTATGATTCTGTCATATGTAAACAATGCTAGGTTATCAGGACTAAGTGACATGTTCAGGATCTGTTGTAGGAAAGTCATCCGACCTTCCAATCTATTTAGAGTGGACAGTCAGATACATTTTTACTGTCTGTTACCACCATGTATACCCTGGTGGTGAGGGACGGTAATAAACTAAAATTACCCCACAGCAGGGGAGAAAACTACCATGGTTTGAGGGTCATTAGTTTTCAATTTTTAAAAAACAAATTCCCACTTTGGGAATTTGTTTCCGAAAAATACAAATCTTTAGGAACGTTTACTGACCAATGTCATATTTGATGGCACTACCTTTCCTATATTGACTTGAAATACCATGATGAGGGTTCCTGCCAATGTATAGAAATCTCCACGGGGCTGGCTGGACATCTCTAAATTTAGTGGGAGAAAAGGCAGTGGATCAGATGTGAAGTCTACTTCCACACTATCTGCCTTTACTCCGTCCTCGGAACCCTAAATCGAGTGCTCAGTGGCACAGTGGACCAAAAACAATGAGTTGGAATGCTATCCCAAGTGATAACCAGTGGTTAGACTGTTTGTAAGCATTTGTCCCATCACTTTCAGGGAGTTTCATTGCCTGTACTATGCATGAAAACTTGAGACTGGCGCAGCTTTCCAAGCCTACTACTGCCAATGTTTAAATTCCGAAAAGCAGTAAGGCCCAGATTTACAAAGGATTATGTTGGGTTTGCAACACTGTTTTAATGCAGACTGGATGCAAAATCCTTTTTCGTATTTACCAGGCAATACAAATGGCTATTTGCGCTGCTCGGTAAAAAAAGAAAGTAACACAATGCAGAGCATGGTGCTGTGTTGTAATACTTTGCTTTAGGGAGGCATTCCATGGCTGGTGCATAGATATTCCCTTGCATCTACCCTTAGATTTTGACCCATATTTACAAAGAATTCTAGGCATGGATTTTCACCAAAAGGCTAAGGCTACCTGAAGCTGGCTTAAGGAAGATAATATATTTATTTCTTCGCGTTATCTCCTCTTTGCACGTGAGCTCAATCTGTAGCTCACGTACAAAGAGGAAATAGCATCAAAGGACAGTTTTTGTGATGGAATATACTCCTTCGTGCACAAAAACTATTCTGACCACTATACAGACATACTTGCATTATAGTGGAAAAGTGCCAGCATTGACGCTAGGTAGCACAAAGGGTGCCAGCACATGGACAGAGAAATATACAAATTCTGCATATAGCTGGGTTTCAACTGAGGTGGCGAAGTGAGCTAAAGAACGATTTTGGATTCAACCCAGATCTGTAACTGGGGGTGAGTGTCTGAAAAGTTTCTGCGCTCCGTCCATCATCTCCTTGTGTTTGCTTTGTGCACCCTAAGTTGGCGGGGTATGCCCAGACGTGGGTCCCTTGATCACTTTGCCACTGGATTCAGGCTAGCTTAGTTGATAAAGGGTGCGGCGCGGCGGTCCCGTGCTCGTGACAGAACCGCTCCGTCACGGCACGCGGGTGAGCTGTGCTTGTGACGGAACGGTTCCATCACGGCCCCGCCCGCTCAATAGAATGCGCGCGCAGGCGCGGCGGCGGGGCCGTGATGGAACCGTTCTGTCACCAGCACAGCCCACCCGAGGCTCGTGACGGAATGGTTCCGCCACGAGCATGGGAGGGGTTAAAGGAATTCGTCTCATTTGCATTAGGGATTGGAAACTGGTAAATAGTTAGAAGGTGATGGGCATTTCAAGAAAGTGCACAATGAAAGGAAGTTTGGTAATTGGTATGAAATTGGCTCATATGTCTGCATCAATGTGGTGTTTCTGAAAGATGAGCCTGATATTGTCATTATTCAGTTTCTTTTTTTTTCAGTTCAATGGCTTTATTTCGGTTCAAGGAACCATAAAAGTATACAGTCAGTCACTAATAAATAAAATACAGAAAAAAGATGCGCAATCATCATGAATACATTTGAGTAATATACTAAAAAACACGACTAGTACAATACATTATCCATAAAAGCACAGTGCCTCTCCACTATTAAACTGATCTGGTAAAAAGTTAATAAAATATATTACAATAAATGCTATAGACCAATTTAAAACTATTACCTCTAATGAAAATAAAATGTTTTTTGAATAGCACCCACTTAAAAAAAAATCTATAAGCCAAAAACCTCCAAGAGAACCTTTAACTAATTCTAAAGGGGTCCGCTATCTCCACCATATTGCTTAGGGAATGGCATCAATTCATGGAACATTGTATAAACCTATTTCATTGGCGAGTGAGACATTTATCAGTGCGGTGATGAGAAGCACATAGTTTGATGGCATATTTGACAATTTTCTTATTACAGGTGTTGGTGGGGTGATATTTGGCTAGGTAAAGGCAGAATGTTTTTTTGAACTGTAAGGCTTGATTTTGTCTTTGTTGTTATTAGGTTGTCCCACAATTGCAGTATTGGCTGTGTCCGCTTCGTGCTATCTCTTTATCCTGTGACTAGCATATAGCCTTTATGGATGAAGCACATTATTTTGTCCCTGGAGAGTTACAATGCCATCCAACTTAATTTTTTATTTTTTTTACCTTGACACTTACTTTATTATAGTTTGTCAGTGTGCTGGGGGAAATCAGATGCTTAATTTGATTTAACCTTCTTAGTGTTTAAGGGAGCTAGCTGTTCAAGGAGATGGGGGCAGTAAAACTTTTTTAATGGGATCCAGAAGGGTAGAAGGGAGATTTCTGCACAGATGATCATTGTGACTTATGCAAATTATCCTAACACCAGCTGGAAATAGTATAATTCTAGCATTCCAAGGTTAATGAAACAATTTTGGCAATTACGCACATGCACACAACTATCTTAGATTGCATTTAAATATGTTGCCACCCAAACTGCACATCTCATTCTAGCTGTGGAACCTTCAGGAATTCATCTGATTAAACAAGAATCAGAGATTAAATAACTAGCTTTTATTTTGCTTTGGCCCCTTTCCTTACTTAGTACAGAACTCCAGTTGCGGCCGGCATTGCTCGTAGGCTGTGGGGCGGGCGCGAGTGGTCGTGGGTGTTGGGGGTGATTTGCGGGGGTCTGGCGGGGGGTGGCTGGTCAATTACATTTTTTTTTATTAAGCTTACCTTCCTTTCCGCTGGGCCCTGCCTCTTCTCGGCTCCAGCTCTCCTGCCTCCAAAAGGAACAAGAAGCAGGCAGCCAGGCTCCCTCTGGACCCTCCCCTAAGCCAATCACAATGCTGAAAGCAGCGTTGTCATTGGTCGGGACGCCACCCAACCAGGGGCTAATGGGTTGGCCATGTTCTCCCTGAAGGCTGCTATGCAGCCTGCATGTAGAAATGGCAGAGTGTGCATGACTGGTTTCGGCGGCCGAGAGGGCGACCAAGCAGTCATTGCACACTCAGAAGTGTGCAAACCACTCCTTCCCTGCCCTGCTCAAAGAGCAGAGCAGCCTATGCAAAATGCACAAAGGAAACATAAAATGGTAATAACTCTTAGTTATTACCATTTTATATTTTGGCTTTCCCGCACTACGAGAAAGCAGTGGGCCGACACTCTTCCGCCCTAGTGGAGGAGCCACCACTGGAGAACTCACTAAAGGCAATTCTACTTGTTGACACCAGGCCTAAAATTCATTTGATAATTTCAAATGCATCTTCTCCCACCTTTAGTTAATCTTCTCTTTTATGTATGCTGAATAAGTCAACAGCTATTGTGCAACCCCAAATCTGAATTACCTAAAAGCTCCAGTTCTCTTTAAGGGAGCTTTGAGATGCCATCCCTATCTTGTTGGTAAGCGTTGCAGCTTGTCACTGCACATATTTTTTGATGACATGTTTTAATTTTGCTTTACAATAATGATATGATGCTCTTTCCACGCCTCACTCGTGTAAACCCTTGTTGACTGAGGTAAGAAGTACACTAAGGTCATGCTCTGAAGACCCCCAACCAAATTATTCATAATATACCCCAAACCAAAAACAATATTTTATTTTGCTCTGCCCTTATGGTACTACCTAAAAGCTTTCTGCTCCCTATCCTAATGATGACCCGGCACTTCATTGTACTAGGAATCGAAACGTACAATTTGAAGTGATATGTCATGAATTATTTCTAAACTAGTCGACTACTGTTTCTTACTATGCAGCATTTTTTATTGATTTGTATTGTGAAATGGTTACAATACACTACACAACTAAATAGTACATTGTTTATTGTCATTGTTCTCATCATTTACAACATGAACAATTCATCTGAGTAATATCCTGAGTAAATCTAGACACCATTCTAGTGCCAGATTCATTACTGTGCCTATTTAATCATTAAATTAATCTGAAGTGGCCACTGTTTCCATTAAAATGCAATTGCTCAGGCCTCCAAGGAATAAAGAGCTGCCGATTGTTCATAAATATGCATTATGTATCACTGCACACGTGTTCCCAATGATCTTTTTTGAGAAGCACTAACAACAATCCATTGTTAGGGATGCTTTGATCACCTGAGCACTACTGAGAATTCATGTGCAGTCGCTATGGTGACAGGCCGAAGCCAGTTTGTGTGGAAAGTGACAGAAAATATTATAAAAGATACAGCACTGTGAAGCAGTGGTTTAAAGGTTAAGTAGTTTGCAATTCCCAAAGTAGTCAAGGTCACACATTGAGCTTTCTGAGCCCTCAAAAATATATGTTCTTGAAAAAATCGGAAACAAAATAATGTGCAAAATCATAGACACTTCATCCTGAAATATTTGTATCTTTTTCTAGCTGTTCTAAACGAACATGATCTTTTGTTTATGGGGGAGGGTGGACAAGGTTAATATTAAGGGGAAAAATTTGGTGGTATTTTGGAATATTTGGGAGCCATCATTGAAACAAAAAGCATGAATGCATTAGTCAGTATTGCCATTGTGAGAAATTGGGTCGTTGGTTGAAGGGGGCGAAACCCTGCTCAAGCAACAACCACAGTTCTTAGCAAGTTGAACCACAAAAAGTAGCTAAATTAACTTGTGGTTAATCTTCTGGGAGCTTGGCACAAAAGCAATCAGGCTTAACAGATGCAATGTGTAAAGTATGTATGCAACACACAAACATTAATGAAGTGAAAACATAACACAAGGAAAATCCCAAACCAATTTAGTTATATAGAGTAAATTTAACAATTTATTTGACACTGAAATGGCAAAAATTCAATCCTTAGAACCAGTATGATGCAATTTTAAAGATTTATGGTAAATATTGCTCCCAATAGCACAAAGTGCCACTCGCAGTTATCTGGTTGTGCAAGACCAGGTGAAAGTCACAAGTTAAGGTCAACCACGATGCAGTGTGGGCCGAATACAAGAACCAGGTTAGTCCCGTTGAAAAAGTTGCCTTCTAAAGTTCAGCATGAAGAGTTCCATTCACATTCGAGGAACCCCAAGTGCAGGGATGTGAAAAGCAGTCCAGGTGTTGCAGATGGTCGTCGCTGTAGTGTGAAGATCCTGTTAGGCGTTGCTGGCAGTTGTTGCTGAAGGTTGACATTAGTGTTCAAAGTGGGCTGTCGATGCTGTAGTTTGAAGTGCAAGATCTCATGTTGTTGGTCGTCGCTGGCGGTCTCGGTAGCATGAAGAATCAGGTTTAACAGAGATTCATGTTGGTGGTCGGCGAGGGCGGCAAGATTTTGGTGCGAACCGACCCTTTCATAATCGCGAAGAGCCCAAAACGTTGGTATTTTTCCTTTTCTTCAAGGAGCAGCTCAAATGATGCCACACCAAGGGTCCAGGTCCTGGGAGTCACCTCTTGGGGATCAGGAACTCTCTCCAGCAGAGCTTAGGCAGATCCAGTTGCAGGTCCACACAGGCCCAGTTTCAGCAGGTCGGCTGGGCAGTTGCAGAGAGGCCAATGGAGATTGTTGTGTCCCTGTAGCTCAGAAAAGGAGGTCAGTCAGCTTTGGAGTCACTTCAGCTGTGGTGAATGGTGCAGGTCCAGTCTTCCTTCTCAGCAAACAGAGCAGTTCTCAAACAGCAGGGCAGCAAGGTGTTCTTTTTCTGTATTGTCCACCGGTCCAGGAGTAAACCTAAGAATGGGTCTGAAGATCCTCTTTTTATACTTGTGCCTACTTTGAAGTCGAAGAAGCTTCAGGAGTTTCCCTGTACAGATGAGTCTGGCATTTCCTGCATCCCTTTCCTGGTCCATGTCTATCTGAAGGCACAATAGGCTAGTGTAAAGTATGGCCTGAAATGGCCCATCCTGCCAACAACCGGACCCTCTATTGTGATACTGCCTGGAAGGAATACGCAAAGGCCAAACTTCACCTATTCATTTGACCCAGGAACAGCCTGCAGACACCAAGAGATTAGAATAAGTGAATGCCAAAAGTAGCCTTTTCAAAATTGTGACCTGAAATCCGACATTAGCATTAAAGAGGGTTTTACATTACTATATCTCAAACACCAAACATGAGTTTCCTGTCTGCTCCAAAGGTTAAAAGATTTTCAGTTATTAAATATAATAAGGTATAGTAGAGGGAGGCCTTGCAATAGTGAAAAACTAATTTGATATTTTTTCGCTATCAGGACATGTAAAACTTAAACATAAATGTCCATATTTTAAATATATTGCAATCTGCCCTAAGGGCTGTTTAGAGCCTACCCCAGAGATGACTCATATGTATTAAAAAGGAAGGTTTAGACCTGACAAAAGGTTTATTTTGCCAGATCGAATTGCAGTTTAAAAACAAAATCCAGAGCTCTACACAAATGTTATTTTTTTGGACATAAATCAGAACATTTGTTGACACGCAGGTGACTGCAATCAGCCAACATGTGTTTCATCGAGAAGACGACTTTTTCAGTGCTGATGATTTAAAAAAACACTTGTTACACATAAATCTTTGAAAAGTTATCATCATATTTACATATTGTAAAATACAAGCTTTGACCAGAAAGAGAGCTAGGAGAAACATACTGTACCTTGTTTAGGAAGCTAGCTTACACCTATAAGAAACATCATATTATAATTTCACGTTCAAAACATTTGTATATTAAACTGCAATGTAGAAATCACTGAAAAGAGTCGAAGAAAAGTGTAAAGAAAGAGGAGAATACTATTCTCCTGGATGAAACACATGTCGGCTGATTGCTGTCATCTGATACTGACCTGCTTGTCAACAAAAGTTGTAATTTATGCTCAAAATTAAATTTTGAATCTGCTACATTGCCAGACCAAAAAACATAACATTTGTGTAGTGCTCTGGATTTTGTGTGTTGCCCTTCTGCCTGCTGATTGATGTGCTGCCAAGAGGGACTTCCACTTCGCAACTTGTTCTGCTGTATTGGCCTGCTGCCTGTTACCTCTGCAGTGAGGGAGAATTGAAATTGCCCTCTAAAACCTCTTTTTACCCTAGAACTCCAAGGGCTTGTTGGCTTGCCCCCTGTTCGTGAAGTCTTGAGGACATAAAAGACTTCACCAACATCTATGCTGCTCCAGGGCTCTGCCGACAACTGTACCCTACATCGGTCAGTGTCTCATTGCCGAAGCCTTGGCCCTTTTGATGATCTACCCTGACGCTCAAGGCTATGCACTAAATTGATGGTTCTGCACCGCCGTAGGTTTGCCTCAAGGCCTTCTTAAAAGTATCTGTTGCCTGTGGTTGAACCCAAGTGGTCCCTGTGACTGTAATGCGCTACTCCGTTTTGTCTGCGGCTGGAACCGTGCGGTCCCTGTCTTTGTGCTGTGTTCCTCACAGCTGCTGCTTGGAACACAACCCGATTCACACCCCATTCAGAACAGAGCACTCTGAGGTAGACAGCGTAAACGAACCACCAGCGAAACCATAAATATCCTAATAGAAGTGTGCAGGCTCTTCTAAAACTGCAGTGATACACCTACTTCAAAACATTTATATCTTGCCAAGTATTTATTGAATTTCTGTCTTTTGGGTCTTATTTAACCAGATAGAGATATTTTGTTTTTCTAACCTGATGTGGAGCCTTTTTGTGGTGGTTTCATTGTGTTACTGTAACCATTGTATTGCACAAATACTTTACACTTTGCCTCTTTTGATAAGCCTGCCCGCACTAAGCCAAGCTACCAGAGTTTGAGCACAGGTTATCTTAGGTGTGCATCTATCTTATCCTGACGAGAGTGGTAGGTTCTGACTCAGTTAGGAGCATACCTTAGCCACCCAGAAACCCCATTTATAACACTGAACAACTCTGTAGTCCTCTCCAGGCTTCTGTAGTCTCCTTGAAAGTCAGGGTTGCATCTATCAATAAACAACACATGTAGTGGTAACAGGGCCCAGGAGAGCAGGGGAAAACTGAACTCAAATGATGTCTTTTACTACGCAACTAGGGTGAGGAAGCCCAATTTCCTTGATTGCTTTAGGAGACATTTCACCTTTCCTACTCCACTGCTGTAAATCAAAATTAATTGTTTGTTTCCATGAAACCCTCACTGACATGCTCGTGCTAAATGAGTAGTATGCCTCTATTTTGTGATAATTAATGTCATCATAAACCACACTACAATTCAACACTCTTCCAACCAACCAATTACCATTGACATAGCATGCTAGCTGTTCACTAATCAATGGGCTTCAGCACCCTCTGCAGACATAAAACAAAGCAACAATCAAAAGAGTCAGAGAAGCAGAGGAAAAAGCATGAGGAAAAGGAAAACGTGATCACCCAGTAAATCCAAAAGTCAACCACTTCAACGTAAAATCCAACATCATTACAAAGAGAAGGAGAAGTTAAGTTCTGCACTAACATCTTATTCTAGGACAAGGTAAGGGGTCTTCATCACAGCGTTGACCAACCTCAGTCAGAGATACATCATGATATATAAAGTGGTAGGCATGCTGAGAACAAGAAAACACTGTTTTCTGTCATAATTATCCAACACCCTCCCTCAAATGTGTCAGCCACATAGCCATCGGTTTCCGAGTAATCCTCGTTATATTGCTTCAAATAGCTGGCCTTCTAATTTGTAATTGCAAATACGTAGGTGTAGTGACGGTGCCACCCAGCCCATTCATGCATTTCTGGCACGCACGCACGCACCCGAGGATGGGTTTGCCAGAAGGGATAAATAAAGGGGCGTAAGACCGCTCGAGGTCTTAGCCCAGTACCATCCCTGCAGTGTGTCTGTCCCTTATTGCTGCTGTGCCACACCTGAGACGTAGCCTCCGCGCAGCATGTGTCCAGCCAGGCCTGGACACCACATTGGCGATGAGGCGGGTCCCACCCGTGCCTCTGTCGTGCCTCACCTGTCTCAACCGTCCCCGGTGCCGGTGATCGCAGCTGGTTGCTGCCGAGGAGGATACCCACGTGGAGGGTGTGGTTCACCCTGTCGATCCACGTGTGCCGCCTTAGTGGGTGCCCACCCCACATTTCGCTGCATTTCATCGGCAGAGGTTGTGCCATCACGACCCCCTTTGGTTAAAGAGGAGAGAGTGGATGCTATCCAGAGATGGCCGGCAACGTCAAAAGGACCCATGAGATCGTCCCAATGAAGCGCATGGGGAAATTGTGGGTTGGATCCATTCCCGCAGGGAGGTGCTTTGCGAAAGGAAAAATCTGCTCCCAATGCGGAAAGCTCAACTACTTCGCGAAGGTCTGCAGAAGTGGCAAGAGTGAGGACAAACACCCCAAGTCAGCGTGGACCGACGACAGCGGTGAGACAGCTGATGCTAGAGGACCCTCTGAATCCGGTGTACACCATCCCCCCAGGGTTTGGACTAGTAGCAGAAGATGATGACAGGTTCTTCATGTCGTTCATCGGTCAAGTAGGCACAAAGCGCTGACCGGCACCCATGTGCACTATCATAGTGGCTGGTTCTCTCGTGTGTGCCCTCATAGACACGGGGGTGTCAGCGAATGTAATGGACAGTGATCAATATGAACAGCTATTACCACATGCCCCGCTTCTACAGTTCAAGGCAAGAATATACACATATGATGGAAACGAGCAGCGTCCCGTACGAGGAGTCATGGAGGTTAAAGTTGCCAATGAGGGCCATTGTCTTCACACAAGGTTTCATGTCACAGAAGGGAAACGAGGAACCCTTCTCAGTTGTCACACGGCGGAGGACCTGGAGTTGTTTTTTTTCACGAACCAGGTGCACGATTTGCACGCCCGTGAAATCAACAGAGACTTCCCCATGCTATTCGAGGGCTGGAGCAGTTAGGCATGATAGAAAAAGTGTTGGGCTCCACCCCGTGGGTGTCACCTTTGCCAAAGCAGCTGTGAGCCATTCGGCTCTGTGTGGACGCACACCTTCCAAACAAGGCCGTGAACAGAGAACGTCATCTCACACCCACCATGGATGACATCATGGCCAACCTCAATAGTGCCAAGTGGTTCACCAAACTTGACCTCAATGCCACCTACCACCAGCTGGAGCTCCACCCCGACAGCAGGAGCATCAGGACCTTCTCAACTCTAGTGGGGCTACGTCGGTATAAGAGGCTAAGCTTTGGGGTGTCCTCAGCTGTGGAGGTGTTTCAGAATGCAATAAGGGAGACGCTCACAAGGTTGCAAGGCATCATAAATTTAAGTGACAACATCCTAGTATTCTCTAAGACACTGGAGGAGCACCACTGGCACCTCAGAGCCACCCTTCAACAGCTGTCAGAGAATTGACTCACCCTGCACCGAGCCAAGTGTTCTTTTTATCGAGAGTTAGTGGACTACTTCAGCTACATTTTCTCCATAGATGGGCTATGTGTTGACCCGAAGAAAGCAGAGGCCATACGTTCTGCACCGAGACCTACGTCACCCACAGAGGTCCGCAGTTTCCTCGGCATGACCATGCACTGTGGTAAATTCATTCCTAATCTTGCGTCCCTCTCCAAACCACTCTACAATATCACGAAGTCTGGTCAGCCGTGGGTCTGGTCCGCAAAGGAGGATATGGCATTCCATGCCATCAAAGAGGCCCTCATTGATGACAAAGTGATGGCGTACTTTTGCCCGCACCGAGGTGGTGGTAGGTGCTAGCCCTGTTGGGCTGGGAGCGGTCCTGATGCAAGAGACGGAGTCCAAGGAGTGGGTCCCAACTGCATACGCAAGCAAAGCGTTGACCGGAACAGAGATGTGCTACAGGCAGATAGAGTGCGAAGCCCTGGCCGTCAAGTGGGCGTGCCAGCATTTCCATCTCTACTTGTATGGGCACGATTTTCGCGTAGTCACGGATCACAAGCCTCTTGTCCCCCTCTTCGCCGGGACATCTCGGCTGGCCCCTCCCAGGATCAAGAGGTGGGCAGTCCAACTGCAGGGATATCACTTTGACGTAATCTTCCGTCCTGGGGTCAGCAACCCCGCTGACTTCCTGTTGCGACACTCTGGTCCGCCTGGGTCTCCAAGGACCCTATCTGATGAAGACGGCACAGAGGAATATGTCCAGATTGTCTCTCTCGAAGCGTGCCCAGTTGCTCTCACGCTAGAAGACATCGGGAAGGCGACTGAGTCTGGTGAGTGCCTGGTCAAGGTCAAGGCCACGTTAGCCAACAGGAACTGGCGTCACCTCCTCGATGGCATCAGTGCGCTGACAGCGGAAGAAAGGCTGTTTCGGCTACAGATGTGGAAGGCTCAGAGCGGGCTCAGCGAGAGTCTTCATAATGTTGTGTTGCATGGCTCCACTCTTGCGATCCCAAGGAGCCTCCAAGAGAGAGGTAGTTCATCTGGCACACCAAGGGCATCAAAGGATATCGAAAACAAAAGCCTGCCTACGTAGCAAAGTTTGGTTTCCGGGCATGGATGCCATGGTCGAGGAGGTCATCCGCACCTGTCGCTCCTGCAACATCACTGGGAGAGACCCAGCACCACATCGAGTGATCACTGAAGCACCATGCCAGGAGCCCTGGACCAGAGTGAGTCTTGACTTTGAGTTGTTTCCCGACGGCTGAACACCTTAGTTCTCATCTAATCACATTCAAAGTTTCCAGTGGTGGAGGTGGTGTCGTCAACAGCTTTTCAACACGTCCGGACTGCGCTTGAGCGTGTCTTCCCAATGATGGGACTGCCGCAGGAAATTAAGTCAGATAGTGGCCCACTATTTCAAGGAAGAGAGTTGCAAGTCTACCTGGCCTCCCACACCATTTGACACAGCAAGATCACGCCGCACTGGCCTCAGGTGAATGGTGAGGTGGAACGGTTTATGCGGAAAATGAACAGAGCATCTAATGTTCAGAAGAGCTCCTTTTAGAGTCCCCCAATGCTGAATCTCGATGCTGCCCAAGCCCGGCGGAAAGTGACCAATGGCAAAGCTAGCCAAGATCGCAGAGCACAGCCGATGAATGTCCGAGTTGGCGACAGGGTCATTGTGAAGGATCGATACCCTGGGTGAAAGTATCGCACCTCGTATGAACCAGAGGTGTGGGAGGTCATCAATGTGCAAGGAACCATGGTGTCGGCAATGCATAGGACTCGTGTGGTCACCAGGAACTCATCTTGGTTCGAAAGAGTGGAGTGTGGACTGGTGCCAGCCGATGGTGCCACTGGAGAGTCAGAGGAAGGAGAAGGAATAGCACTGACAAGCACTCCTATCAGTAGTCCAGCGCCCGTGCCATGCCCAGAAGAAGAAGAGTTAGGAATGGGCGAAGAACAGCTGAACCCTGGTGCTGTGTCCCCTGAGTCATAAGGAGGGGCAAGGGGGTCAGGAAAGGAGAAGAACTCTCCGAGCCAGAGGTATGGTCTCCGGGCCGAACCCTGCCCCCAGCTGAAGACTAAAGGACTTTGCCTGGTGCATAAAGACAGACTGAGGTTGCAAATGGGAAGGACCTTAGTATCTAAAAGATTGGAGGGATGTAGTGACAGCGCCACCGGGCCCGTTCACGCATTCCTGGCACGCACCCCGAGGGCGGGCTCGCCCTAAGGGTTAAATAAAGGGGCGTATGACTGCTCAGGGTCTTAGCCCAGTATCATCAATACAGTGTGTGTGTCTTATGCTGTGTTGCCACGCATGAGGCTTAGTCTCTGTGCAGCGTGTGTCCAGCCAGGCCTGGACACCACAGTAGTTAGAAACTATCTCCATATGTCCCTTAAGCCACTCTCATGAGTGGGCGGGAGCCTTACTTTCAATCTATGGAGTATGGACAGCTTTGACACCTCCAGGCTTTATCGATTCTCCTTCCGTATGTAGTTTTTTAAGAATGGCGATCAAATTTAGAAACAGTATGGAAGGATAATAATACTGTTACTGTTATTTATAACTGTTGTTAAAGGAACACTATCTTTAAACGGTCTTCAATATCTTGATATAGTGTTGTATTTTTAACTCTGTGTTTTTTATTTGTAACTGATTATGTTTTTTTAAAGATTATGTGTATGTCATGTTATTATTTGTAATGTAAATACTTTTATGGTTGTCAAATCGAACAACCGAATAAAGTTATTTTGACTTGACTTGACTTGATTCTCCTTCCGTTTCCGGTGGCCACGGACCCCCATCAATTCCGCTATAACAGACATTTCCACTGTTGCTGTGTAGCAGGGAATGAGGAGATTAATCACTTGCTCTATAAGAATGTATGCAGAGAAGAGAATAATATGTGAAGACATACTATGCTGCCTGCATAATTGTAACCAAAGACACCGCATAAAGGGTTAATTCAACATTTGCAGTGCCCCTTGTAAAAGGACGGCGCTCGACTGAGTGTGCAGCTGGACTTTTTTTCTGTGCATATTATGTTTCAGCTTTTAACCTTTCTCACGTCTTCGGGAAGCGAGCTGTTTCCCATCTCGCTGTACAACTTTCATCTCGGAGCACCCTCCTGCCCTCGGTTAGCCTGCTCGCCCTCTACCTTTCTACTTTCCCTCAGGCTGCGCAGGAGTCGTACCTCGTTGCCACTGCAGTTCCGGTTCCCTGCAGCGTCACTCTGCAGAGCACAGAAACCCATTTGATTTAATTCCATTCCAGCAATGTTTCTCTGGGGACTGGCAGCCCAGGTGGTCTCAGATAATTTGAAGCTCACTCACAGGCCTGTGGGGACTATATCAGATGGCGCAAAACATATGCAAGTTAACCTAAATATGAAAACCGGTCATGATGAAGGCTGTCCTTCCCGAGGACACCACATTTAGCTGGGAATAGGCACTGGCAAAGACAGTAAGTCTGCGTGGTTTTAGGAGAATGTCTTTTGGTTGTAATGACTCTACAGATGATTAAAAAAAAAGTTTGCCGACAATGGCAACGCAAATTACAGGACCACTGATTGCCGCATTGAAAGCGGCGAATAGCAAAGAGACAGAAGAGTAGACAAGGGCTTACCACAAAGAGCAATATGAGATAGAAGATGCACTGGGCCAAGTCAGAGACAAGGCAAGGATCTCTGGCGATGCAATACTTAGTAAAATAGCCAAATATATGGCTCGTGTTCTCTTTTCCTTTCACAACAGTTAATAAATCCATGAACAACACAGGATTGAATAAGCGCTTAGAGGTGGCACATAGGAGTATTTGCAAGATGCAGTGGATGCCAGTGTCATCGTAAGGATTTTTGGAGCCCTGAGCATGGCATTTTTAAAGGCCCCTCTGCCCGCAACAACTTTGAATATTGATATGCATTTTCTGATAGCGCAAGCATGCACCAAGCCACACAATCTTGATCCTATGAAAAAACTTCAGAAAAGGGGGTTACACAAAATATCCGAAATATATATTGCCTACAGCCACAAAATCCTACGATGACACTGGGTAGAGAAAGACAGAATCACAAATCAATGAGGAGGCACTCTCAACCATTAGCTAGCTATACAGAATTTGCTGCTAGTTTGTGAGGGATGTAGAGTGCTTCTGGTAGTTTGCAAGTACTTGCCTGTTGGAAGTATGAGAGTGCTGTTGGTAGTGTGTGACCGCAAGTGTTTGTAGGGTGTGAGAGTACTTCGAAAGGTGTGACACATATTCTGTGAGGAGTGTGAGATTGTTGCGGGCAGTGTGTGGCTGCTAGTCTGTGGCCTGTGTCTAAATTCTGCTGATAGTAAAACAACTACTAGTGTGTGAGGTCTGTGTGAGAGTGCTATCATTAGAGTCAGACTGCTACCGTTAGTGTGTGACTACTAGTTAATGAAGAGGATTCATCTGGTAATGTGAGATTGCTACTTTGATGGGTGTCTGAGAGCTGTCAGTCGTACGAGACTGCTTGTATGTAAGGTGTGTGAAAGCACTTCCAGGAGTGTGTGACTTCCAGTCTGTGAGGGATGTTAGAGTGCAATTGGCATTTCGTTTGTTTTGCGTTTCCACCATAAGGGTTGTAGCAGTTCTTGGCAATATTTTGTCCACAGTGAGTCTGTGTTGTACTGGCCCTGCTGCTGGCAAACATCGTTCAACTGCTGTTTTTTGTGGGTTGACTAGCAGCTGTTGCAGTTTCCGGTATCACAGCAGGGTCACCTGAAGAGATGGACAGAGGAAGGTTTGTTTTTTTCTGGCAAAGAATATAATAAAAATGCACCAGCATTGTTGTTCATTTGGGAGTGTGGGAGCTGGTTCTAAGGGATCTTTGGGCAATAAGTGCTTACTGGTCATCAATTTCGATAATTGGAGCCTTTTACCGCTGCTGTCCTGGCGCTACTTTACTATTGGACACAAGTACACCCTGAGTTTACCGAGCAAAAGCAGTCCAAGCTTTCAAGAGAGTTATACCAGAATATTGCAGTCAAAATATTGACTTGCAGCTATATCCTGGCTACAATATGGTGTTAAACTGGAGTTAATAAAAGTAAATCTGCTCCTACTGTGACAATTGTTTGGGGGGTCAGAAGTATAGTGACAATATATGTACAGTTCAATAGTTTTACTGGGACATTGTGACCTATAAATGTTGATACTCACTAAACCCAATTTCGAGCCTGTGCTTTAGCTTTGAAAAGAGAAATTCACTTTAATTCACACAACCAAACACTGAAGATAACATTACACAGGATTGAATAGGTGCCAAGACCTATTTAGCTCTTCCTAAAGTAAAGAATTGTGTAAGAAAGTCTCTCAGTGTTATACAATGTAAATCTCTTTTCTGTGGCACACATGCGAGTGACTTACGTTAGAGTGTCAGTGGGATCAACCCAATTGACTAGGCTGTGTTCTTGCAGAAGTATTACTGCTATGATTGATAATAATCATGCTACAATGGTTAACACAACAGAGAATGTCCATCTTTGATGAAATACCCTGAACTAAGGAGATAACCAAGATAGTTGATATAATTATAGCTCTGATGAAATCCCGCTTGTGTAGGAAAAAAATGTGTTAGCTGTTCAGTTTATCTTGGAGAATTAGCTTGTTGAACTAATAAAGGATTTTTTATCATCGAACAAGATCAGCACCTTCCTCTGATTTTTTTGGAAATTCTAGTGCAGTATGAACAATGGACTTATATTCCGATTATGAAATTTGCTTTTGCCTCTCTATGTTTGCATTATATTGCTGTGTTTTGGCTGTGGGCAGCTGGCCCTCGGAGGTGGGCCTACAACACACTTCAGACTCAAACTTTGGACATATGGGAATGGGCGGGCAACCACTACTGCTGTGCTTATGTTTATGGTTAAGAGCTCACAATGTAAAACCTTTCCTTTTGTGTTTGTCAGAGAGTTCACAATGTAAAACAGCTTCGGAATATATTTTTCAGAGCGTACACAATATAAATGACACCTTGATATATGTGTCAAGGGGTTACACAATGCGAAACCACTCCATACTGTAACTGATACAATGTCTCTCTGAGTTATGAGCATAGTAACTACTTCATGACTGTTAAAAAAAAAAAAAAGGGCCCCTTTACTATGGGATCCAAATTGACTACCATGTACATCCCTTAAACACTTGCTCCTATTGATATTGAGGTAGAGCAGCCCAAGGCTAACTGAATGCCGTGGTATGAGTAAAAAATGCAGAAATCCGCATAGCACACAATAACACTTAATATATCAATGTGCAGTCAGTGCAGTTATTTTACAAAAAGAAAATATACTTTAATTTGCAAACAGGTACATACTAAACATACATTTCCAAAACCTACCCATCTAACCACTTCTGAATTAAGTGTCTGTTTACAATGACCTCTCAGTGTCAAGCAACATAAATCCCTCTCCAATGTTGTTTATCATGAAATTCACAATTTGAAACCCCATCATACTGTATTTTACACAAAGTCTGGTTTGCAATGTAAAGCATCTTGCTATTGCATTTGTCAGATAATTCACAACGCAAAACTCCTTCCTCGTGCATTTGTAAAAGACCTTACAATGCAAAATTCTTCTTATTATTTTTATTACAATTTCACATTGTAAGTCTCATTCCACTGTATTTCTCATAGGGTTACGCAATGTATAGCCCATCCCCACTATATTTGGCATACGGCCTGTGTTAACAATATCTCTGTCAATTATGAACTAATTCATGCAACCACAGCTCATGTGCTATCTCAGCAAACTGAGGGCCAGATGTATAAAGTATTTTTGTGGACACATACATTCTGATTCAGAGTTTGTGACTGCAAAAATGCTTTTTGTAATGTACAAAGTGAATTTTGTAATTTGCTAGCAGGCTACCAAATCTCAAAATGGGTTTTGAAGGAGATAACGAATTTGTATTTAAAAGGTGAGTGTTTAGGGTGTCTCTGCCAAATACCTGTTTGTTATGGCATGCCTCAAAGTTTGAAAACAGATCGCAAAACATTACATTTTACCAACTCCCAACATTGGGGTGTTAACCCATTCGCTAAAGCAGAGTGGTTCCTTGAGATCACTTCCCCCTTGTGAACATAACAACAACATTTATTGTGGAGTAGGCATTTTTTGTTATTAAACATAACTTAGCTTCATTTATGAAAAATGGGCACATTAAAAAAAACATTTTATTTAAAAAGTGATCAGAGACATGCTGGTCTGCTGAAACCTGCAGGTCACCTTCCCTGTGAGGGCCACTAATTGTAGTGAGTAGTAGTTTGCTACCTACCTCATAAATATTGAGGAAGTTGGTCCGATTCCTAACCAATACAATTCAAAATTTAGTAAATCAAACTATTTGCACAAAATTCTGTTCACAAAATTCACACTGGTCGCAATTTGCGGCCAGTGTTTTGCAACAAGTAGCTCATTCATCTGGCCCCAGCAACAGCCAGAACAATGGTCCAGATGTACGATAGTGATGGACGGGTTTTAGGGGAATCAGGCAGTTCCCGGCAAGCTTGACTGATGGTCAATGTATGGGTCAATCAATCAATCAAACAAATTTGTATAGTGCGCTACTCACCCGCTAGGGTCTCAAGGCGCTGGGGGGAGGGGGAGTCACTACTGCTCGAACAGCCAGGTCTTGAGTTGTTTCCTGAAGGAGAGATGGTCCTGGGTCAGCCGTAGGTGGGTGGGGAGGGAGTTCCATGTCTTGGCTGCCAGGTAGGAGAAGGATCATCCTCCGGCGGGGGCTTTGCGAATATGTGGGACGGTGGCGAGGGTGAGGCTGGCGGATCTTAGCTGGCGGGTGGGTGTGTAGAATGTGAGGCGGCTGTTGAGGTATATGGGGCCCATGTGGTGGAGAGCCTTGTGTGCGTGGCTGAGGAGTCTGAACGTGATCCTCTTGTTGATGGGGAGCCAGTGCAGGTCTTTCAGATGGGCAGAGATGTGGCAGTGACGGGGGATATCCAGGATGAGTCGTGCAGGGGCGTTCTGTATGCGCTGGAGTCTCTTCTGGAGTTTGGCTGTGGTTCCAGCGTAGAGGGTGTTCCCGTAGTCCAGTCGGCTGGTGACGAGGGCCTGGGTGACCGTCTTCCTGGTTTTGGTGGGGATCCATCCGAAGGTCTTTCGGAGCATGCGCAGGGTGTTGAAACAGGATGATGAGACGACGTTGACTTGCTTGGTCATCGTGAGCGAGGAGTTCAGGATGAAGCCCAGGTTTTGTGCGTGGTCCGTTGGCTTGGGGGCGGTGCCCAGGGCAGGGGGCCACCAAGAGTCGTCCCAGGCGGAGGGGGATGGTCCCAGGATGAGGACTTCCGTCTTGTCTGCGTTGTCTGCATTGCGTGGGTGTGTTAATTGGATGTTTGTGGGACTGTTTTAGAGTCTCCTTAGCCTGTGTTTACTGTTAATTTCTCTGATATTAAAACAAACATTACCCATGGGGAGCAAATGTGCTTCTTGTATCCACAGTATATATAATTCTAATAATTTTGAATGCGATGTAGGTGTAAATAGTCGCTCTGAGCACTCCAACAGGTTTAAGATCTTTTATTATCGAGTTCAGTTAAGGGAGTATGCACTATTGGAAATACAGTAAATAAATACATCAAATATTACTATTTTACAATATTGTTTATTTTTTACCATTATTTGCTTAAAATGCTTCTTTCCTCTACTCTTTATTTCCGGATGATATACTTTATTTATAAAAAAAAACAAAGTTTATACGAGCTTTCAAGATAAATAAAAAGAACACATGGGGGGAGATCGCATTTATTTTTCATTCTGTTTGTCTCGCAATTTCATTGCCTACTGAGCCCATTGTACAGCATGATTTAATTCGACAGCAGAGTGAACTAAACCAATGCAGATAAATGAAAACCAGTGTTATTGACGAAACACCTGCCAAGGATATGCTTTGAAATACTTCATTTGCATTGCTAATTATAAACGGATTACTTCTTTCATGTTCATCCTAATTACATCAAAGTTATTAAATCGTTGAGAAAAAAATAGATAAAACGACATTATTGTCAGAAACACAATCCACAGAAAAAACCAAAATCATAAGTAAGCATCGACTTCAGCTCAGTGTGACCTACATACCAGATGTCTCATGGATAATGCACTGGTAATTTGTTCTTGGATTTACCAATAGAGTGATATCAGTAATACCAAAGCGTGGGAATAGCGTAGTATTTCAAGCATGGCCAGACTGCCAACCGGGCAGGTGGGCAATTCCCTGGGAGGCTGGAACCCCAGGGGCCCGGTTGGACACTTGGAGGCGAGTTTCGGCATTCAGGAGTAGCGGTGGACATTAGGCCATCCCGGCAGGAACTTGAAACAGTTGCTTTGTTTCCAGCACACATTAGGACTGTGCACATGAGGGCTGAATAGATAATGTTTTGCCAGGGTTTCTTTAGGTTCCCAGTGCAGCCCTGATTCTAAGTTGCACTCTGAATACCAGCTGAGAAATGAGAAATGAACATAGGAATACTTGTTTTCTCATCCTCTTACTGCGGTAATTCTTGGATTTCTTACCAGTAAGGAGCATTTACTTGGCTAGCTAAAACCTTTATTTGCCATGCTCTCTCCTGCTTTGTTGAGTTCTTTTATTGGGTTAATTTTGAACACTGCAATGTGTTATTTTTTAATGTAGCTTGCTTTTAAAATGTGCACGCTTTAGTTTTGTTCCCAGTAATTGTGTTGAAAAGTCTTGTATTCTGCAGAAAGCTACTTGTGAAGAAACTCCAGTGATCCATTCACTGTTTATTCTCTCACTCACCTTCGCCACTGTCCATTCTGCCTGTAAGATAGACATCCCTTTAGTCAACAAAACCTTCTGCTGGTCCCTCTATTCTTAGCAATTTCAAGCCTATCTTCCTCCTATTGTTTCTTGCTAAAATCCGTAAAAAGGAGTAAATAGACAGATCTCCATATTTTTTCACAATTCAATCTGGATTCCTTCCATTTCATAGACTCAGTTTGGCTTGCTTTCTCTCACAGAAGAGCTTAGTGCTTTTCTGGCTCAAGTTGGTAGTATGGTGCTTATCCATTTAGTTCATGGTTCTACCTTCTGAAGTGTCTCTCACCCTAAACTAATTCAGCAGCTCACTAAACCTGGTATATAAAGCATGGCTCTTGAATGACTTTCTTCTTTTCTGTCTAATCGACCTCAGGAAGTCCACATTCCTCCTTTTTGTTCATCTCCTCAATCTCCTAAATGTAGAGTGCCACAGGGCTCTCATCTGAGCCCTAATCTTTTAAATATTCATGTAGCTCCACTGGCTAAGCTCAGTTACTCTTTTCGGGTCCAGCTCCAGCTTATATTTATGCTTGCTGATGAGACACAAATCATTACTTGATTTAAGGAGGACGTTCCATCCACTGCTGATAATTTCCAGGATATCAGTGGAATCCTTGAGGTCAGTCATGGCATTCAAAATCAATGGAGTCAAAATGGAACCTCTGAAATTCGGAGGACCTCCCTCAACCTGGCCTTCTAATAGTGTCCCCCTAAGGAATGCCTTGCCCCTATTACTAGTCTCTTGGCCAAGAACATTAGATGCATACTTTGACAGTCGACTCATGTTCTCAGATCAAGTCTCTAAAGAACCTAGCTCTTGTATATTCAATTTTAGACTTCTTCTGAATGTTCTGCTACTAATACCTCTGGAACAACACAATATAAGCTTCATTTTTTTGGCACTCTGGAGCCAAATTTGTGAGACTTAGCCATTTTTTTTTCAATTTTATATCTTGTGATCCAGTGTTTTGCAATAATTATTTATCCATTTTAATGGTGTTCTGATACGGGCATTATCTTTTTCATCTTCTATTTGGATTTAGAACTTTTTTCAAAACCTTAAATATGTTCTTGAATACTGTGTCTCTTCTGGGTTGACTATTGGCTGTCTCATAATGTCTCTGATTTAGGAGATCACCCCCACACAACCAAAATATCTTTTCCATGCATATATCTGGCCTTTAGGTCTCTGATCTTTATCTTCATCTCAGAGCTCATCCATAAAGCACCGTCATATGCCTATTTCTTTTGCTTCAGAGAGTATGGGGGCTTCTTATTATTTTAATTACTGTCACACTACACAGCTCAATGTCAAGTAGCAATCCATTTTTTCATCCTGAAATATAGAGGGTACTGAATACAAATTAAATTTGGTACCACAAGCTTGCTTTCATGCGAATAGATTGTCCCCATTTTAATTGGTAAAACTGTTGTCAATGTGGCATGCCAGCGCTTGCCCATATATATGACCAATCATGTGATTTCTACAACTGATTATTAAACATGACCATTTCTTGAACCATAGTCAGTGCAGATTAGGTTCAGCAATAAACCATCCAATAAGAAGAACTTGTTAGATGCAGGTATTCTATGGCCCGAAACACTTATAATTTTTAGGTTGGCGTTCATTGCCTGTAATTTGAACCACACACCTTCGCTGTCCACCTGATAAGATTAGAAAAGTCAGATAATAGCACATAGACTCTTAGGCCCCTCCATTTTGCTTAATGATGTGCATGAAATTGTAAACTTGATAAATTGTCCTCATGCCTTCCCTAAATACACATTGGGTAATGCTCATGATGCTGTTTACCATTCAATTTTGCCGAATGCCCTGAATTGTGTTGCATAAATGTGAAAACATGAATGATCATCTCCTAGGACTCTAGCAAATGGTCAGAGTACCTCCAGGGTCTGTTTCTATAATGCTAAAATATGGTCAATTTAAAATTATGTTTTGTGCTTCAGAAATGAGTTATTAGATAGATAAATAGACAGATGTTTGAAAATGATTGCGATCCCAAATAACGATTTCTATTTTTTTACATGAACATTATTGTATTTCTAATTGTTACTAATAAATATGTCCTGGTCCACAAAACCCATGTTCTGAAAGTCAAAACTTTACTCCTGTAAATAAGTACTTTTGGCATTGATCTTCTGTTCTTAAGAGATTTAAACACAGGTAGAATTTCCATACGTGAAAATGAAATTTAGAAGAGTAAGAACTCACAATTATTTGTAAGCAACACAAGTGAGAAAAATCATCTGGTTCTAACGTGATTGGAAATGAGCACAACATTCGTATTTCTATTAAGATGAACAATGATTTGAGTTATGTGGCTATCATGTAAAATGTGCTGCATTTTATTTATTTCACCTCACTTACCCCCAGCCTAATTCTACCTCTACCCATCACATAACACTAACTTCATTTTTAAACCTATCCCATCCTGTCTCCCTTTTATAATCATCAAACCTAAGTTTCATCCTTAACCTTGATCTGTCACCCTACTCCTTGCTCTAATATTAAACCTAACGATTTCCATATACATCTTCTTCTTTCCAAGTGTTTCTCCATTCTCACCGTTCGATTTTTCACTAATTGCTTGTCAACCTATTAGGTTTAATCTAGATGCTATTACAACCAGATAATTGAAACTAGTATGAGCACCAAATCTCACCAATCTGATTTGCAGATTTCCTTGAGGATGCTAATGCTTAAACATCCTCTAGAATAATTTCTGACATGTGGAAAATTGTGCATGCATAAACGATGAGGGAATGTGCATTATACAAGCACCTCCAAGATAAGAAACAACCTATAACTTGTGTGCGAAGACACCCATTACAATTTTGAGGACCTTCACTACAATTGCCAAGTCCATCCCTTTGGCACATCACTTTTGCAGTACATGCGTCTTCATGAACACCTTCGCTGCGGTGGCAATTCCGCCGCAGCGCTAGGGGGATGGGGGCCGCGTGGTGCTCCCATGCTTGTGATGGAACAGCTCCGTCACGAGCCTCAGGCGCCCTGTGCTTGTGATGGAGCGGTTCCGTCACGGCCCCGCCCGCTCAACAGAACGCGCCGCGCAGGTGCGCCGAGCGGGCCGTGACGGAACCGGTCCGTCACCAGCACAGCGCGACCGAGGCTGGTGCCGGAGCGGTTCTGTCACCAGCATGGAAGAGGTTAAAGACTATGGAAATTCTTCCATCCTACTGCAATATATGAGAGTTAAATGCCATCAGATGTGTCTATTTTGTATCAAAGGGACTGGTGACCAAATGGGAAGGCTGTAGGCCTGAATTTCTGAATAATGCCCATGAGCTGGCACAGAAGGCCACAGAGAGGTGCTGAGAGCTGAAGCTGGCAAGCAGCTCCTTACATATGTTTCTGTGGGCCAGTGGATGTAACTGATGACAATGGAAGCAGTCCTCTGTCTCCCAATCTCCTCAATCTTCCACGAATAATGACCCACTCATTAAAATATTCAGCTTTCCTCCAATACACAGGCAGCGCTTGGTGGAAGACTAAAAATATTGGCACCATTGCCTGGTTGACTGTGTAACTCGTCTTCAGAGGAGGCTTCATGGGGTTCCCTGCATCCTCTTCAACTACGGGGGGATGCCCGGCAAAGTAAATGGTCTGCCGGGTATGGGCAGCCTAGGGCTCACTCTTTCCCGACAAGAAAGCATTATGACTTTGAGGGCGTGAGGAAGGAAACTGAAATTCAGGAGTTGCCTAGCAAAATCAGGAGTACTGAGCAGTATTAGTTATTTTTTATCCATGACCCTAGCATGAGATGCTAATGTTGCAACATCACTAGCTAGATTTGTTCAGCCGCAGAGATGCCTGATGAAGGATACTCCTGCAACACTCTCTTTGTACCCACAAGATACAAAATGATTACCATATTAACAAAAACATGTGCTGGACTTACATGCTGAAGTGCTGTAAAATATGCATTTCCCACAATCATACCAAAGCGTTTTCTTTAGTGCGATATAGTACATCCATTTGATGTTTGACAGGTTTAATATTTAATATGTTGTAGACATCACTTCATTCAGGAATGAGAAATATCCATTATCTTGTCAACAATGATTACATTTTAATAACACATTCTAGACAGCGCTGCTGATCAATCTAACAGCAGAACAATTCCCTGAACAGACTGAACAGATTGAGCAGGTATAGATGAAAAGCCGAGCAACCTGCAGTCCTCGCACTGTGCAGGAGGCCAGCAACACAGAATTCAACTAAAAAGCAAGACAGAAAATCACAAGGATTTATCAAAACGAAATCAGTGCAGCAGGTTTTGATCATATGATAATCATAATTAACGTTGTTCACTTTTTAATTAATATTACTTTTCCTACTCTTTTTGCCCATACCAAACCCTTACGCTAATGGTTTATGCTGCACAATATAAAAATAGAGTGTGAAGGGCAGTGTTTTACAAATAAAATACTGTAATGCTGGTAGATATCAACCGCATGTAGCCCGAGGCTGTTTGTGTGTGTCTAGTCCCAATTGCCTCGGTACATAAAATATGTATGACATTTTACATTTAGAAACTTGAACAGATGCAATATTTACTGTATTGTATACATATTGTATTTCGGTTTTACTTGTTTTGTAGGAATGAACACTACCCAGGTGAACTCTCAAAACCGGAACGAGTGCAGCACACTTTCAAACAGGAAAGAGCCTCTCAGGATTGTTTTTGTGCAGGAAAGGGTACCTTTATGCACAAACCAATACTGCCTACCACACAGCACTCATCCCAAAATGTTGCCAGTGCAAGGGAAAAGGACAGGAATGCACCCCATTCCTGCTCTTTCCCTGTGACGCAGTGCAGCACAGCAAGGTGACCTGCTGCACTGCCCTGTGCCACAGGGGTAATACATATGGCCCTGGATACGAGGTAGGCAGGAGCGCATAGGCCAGGTGTGGGAAAATCGATACATTGTTTTCCATTGTTTGCTGCTATTCGTGTGAATTTGTTGGTGACTAAGAGGTAGCTGGTGGGGATCACAGACATCCTCCTAGGGCCAAATGCCATTAATTTAAATGTTACAACAAGTTAATCATTCTGCTATTAAAAGGTGCTACAATTGTAAGAAGTGTACCAAAGAAGCGTGGATAGGTAAGAGCCATTCAACGCGTAACAGACTGATACATACAATCGTTTAAATGGTGTGGAAAATTGAGCAAGTGTAGGAAACCAGTAATACGTGTGTGTATAAATAATATTATGACAGGAAATACTCCACCAAACTGATAAAACAGTAGTATGTAATGAAAGTGAAACAAACTGGTAAGTAGCTTGTATATGAATATTATGTAGTGAAAGTGTAAAAGTCTGGTAAAAACAGACCTATATAAATAAAATGCAAAGAAGGTGTAACATGTAGGAAAAGCACAATAATTAAGTCATATTGACTACTGCTAATAGCAGTAAAACTGGATAAAGCCCTCTCCAATGGACATATACTAAGGATAATTGACTGCCCCAAAACTATGGACCTAGGCTGAATGCTAACACATTTAACGAGGATAAGAGAAATTAACAGCTTTCGACTATCTACCTATAAAACTAAGGTCCAATCCCAGGTAACCTCTAGCCTTGATTATCCCAATACCTCTATCTTGGTCTCCTAATTACCTCACACAGCCTCTCCAGATCATTTAAGAAAGATATGCTCGACTTATTTTCAATTTGCCCTCATTTAGTTCCATCTCTTCTCATCCTAAAAATCATCATTAACTGCCTTACATAGCCTGCTCCAATTTCAAATCACTCTGCTGGATCACAGAGCCATTTACAGCACAGGTTCTCTCTATCTCTCTGATTGCCCACAGTCAGGGCCGGACTGGAAACCACAACTGGCCCTGGCAAAGTGCTCGGCCGCCCCCCCTCCCCACTCAGGGGGAGGGGCGTTGGAGGTGCCGCCGAGCTCTTTGCCGGGGTCGGTTTTCGGCCAATTTTGGTACAGGGCCGATTTTGCAGCTATACTGCAAAAACGGCCCGTATCAAAAATGGCCACCAGGGGCCCAAAACCGGCCCCCACCCATGCGGCTCACCGGGGAATTGCCCGGTACCCGCTATGGCCAGTCCGGCCCTGCCCACAGTCTTCGCTCCTGTTCAGCTAAAGTTGCAGCAGTGGCCATCCCCACCCTCACACTAAAAGATCCTGCCTGAGTGGTCGCTCTTTCTCTTTTTTTGGCTGCCAAAGTCCGAAATTCGCTCCCAATTTTCCTTAAATCTTCACCTGATCATCTCTCTTTTAGAAACCAACTGAAAACTTTCAATTTTCTTCAACCTAACTCCAGCTTGCGCGTCCGCTCAAGTGGCTCTCCCTTTCTCTAGTGCATGGATACCTTGGGGGACATTTGCTACACTTTAAACATTTCCATAACAAAATAATTCCATACTATAACATACAACAGCATGCGTTAATAAATCTATTTACACCCATCCTCCTAATCCCAGGTTCTGTTAACTGTGCGTCCATGCTTTACACCCCCAAAAAATGTAGGATTCAAACAAATAAAAGCCATCCTATTGGCTGTGCCAATAGATATATTCATCTGTTACTGTGTAGGAAAGATAGACATTATAGATTGTATGACAAATGCATGACACCTAAATAATGCTAGTGTAGTTATATTCTTATTGTTGAATAATGTCCCCTTTATAGGTATTAAAAACAATAGTCTTGAGTGAAAAGAGTACATATTGTTGAATGTATTTCCTTACCATTTCACCATTAGAAGCTTCCTAAAATAATCTTCAATACAAGAATCATCAAGACCATGTAAACACAGAAAAGCTTCCTCAAAATCAATAATCTGTTGTTGCAAAGTTTTCAATGGTTGTGTGTTTTATGGTGTATCATTATTAAACATGAAACTATTAGAAAAACACATTTCAAGCATGAAATGAAAGAGTACAAATATTTGTGTTCATCACTGCCAAAAGACTAATCCCAAATCTATACAAAACCATGATTTTAGAAGTGCATGGCTTCAAACCACATCTGTGTATATTTGATATGAAATATATAAACATTCTAACTTCTAATCAATGTCAGTTGGCAATATCATAACTCGACGCACTCCAACACTTTCAGGTGAATTCTTATTTTCTTAATTCCTCTAGGTCATAAAGAAATAAAAGGATGCAGTCAATGTTCAATTTAAAGAACAGAAACATTTGCACAGATCAGAAAGTCAGTATGCCTCCACTGACACGAAAGTAGGAAACTTGCAGGCTTCCGAACTGCAATCATGCATTCGTACTCTGGCATCTGAATTATGACATAGGCCTGATCTGTTCCACAGCCTTCTGAAAACCATAGGGGTCCCCATTATGTGTACCCTTCATTCCACAGCATGCCTCATCAAGACTTTAAAGAAATATGAGCACGTCACCCCCACTCTGATAGAACTGGATTATGTTGCTGGAAGGGCGAGATTTTGATCGATACCTTAGCACTATTGATCTAAACCTCGATCTGGTCGACTGAACCTTTGTTGCCTGTCTTTAAGGTCGAAGTACATCCATTTCCAAGTTAGTTCACCCAATAAAGGACTCTGCTCCCAAAGATCACAAACAACTTCTAGCTTTCAAAAGTTTATTGTAAGGAAATGATAAGCTGCAAATACAGGCATCTCAGAATGAGATTCACGAGATACACAGGTCCAATTACATACATGTGCTCTCGGAAAGCCCTCAGACGAGCAACGGAAATCACTAACACAAGTTCTAAGAATAATAAAGCTATCAGCATTGACGCATATCTCTCCTTCATTTAAGTTGGAGGAAAACGCACAGGTTAGGCTGTCCCTACCCTGCTCTAGATGGTATCCCTACTTAACCAAGTCCCAACCTAACAAAGGTGTCAGCAGTGAATGACCCCCAAGGGAAGTCACTCACTCTAAGTCTCTTGGTGAAAACCTATAGTTCTCCAGTCATGACCCCTCTCTGCCTACCCATCCGCTCTCTAAAGGGTCCTCAGGTATCTGCTCTAACTCCACCCAGGGGTGCTGTCCCTAATACAAAACAGTCAACAACATTTGAGACGCCCCTTTCGAGACGCCCCTCACGTGGTGTAGCTTCTGGCTTTTTCCATGATGCTTTGTATTGGGCCTCATACGTTAGAGTTGACCTTGCTTCTCAGACTCTTCTCCGGCCCGCTGATACCCCTTAAACATTCCGGAACCCTCCTCCATGTCTGGGCCTTCTACTGAACAGACCTCTATTCATTCATTTATAATTGGATTCCCCCTTTTCTCTTGCAGACAGATATCTGCAGCCAAGAACCCAACTCTCATAGACTTCCAAAAAGGCTTGCAACATTTCTCAGCCCAGACATGTACGTGTAAATCTACGTTAAAACATTTCAGGCCTACAATATTTCTCATAATGATTATAGCATTCAACTTCTTCAGTAATTAAAGCATGTTAATACTCTTATTCTATTATTCAGTAAACATTTTTATGAATCCTGGCCCATTAATGCAATGACCAAAACATTAATACAATCTGTGTCGTGAAAAGAAACACCTTCCCTTTCCCTCTAGCTCTGGCCCTGAGGCCTACCACATTCTGCGTTTACCCACCTACCATCTTACATTTTAACAGCTACACGACATGGATTCAGGAATAATCACATCTAATAAAATCATATAGTGTCACACATTTCTGTATTAGTTCCACTTCTACTTAAATCTCTATATTAGCTATACATTTAGAATATAATTGCAGATACTATTAGCACTCATGGCATTTCTCCTCATGATTTGTGCTTACTACAGGTAAGTGTGATGCACTCATACATTTAGGTCAGTTTGCGCTCTCTCAGTTCCCCCCTTTGATGACCTCTCGGGGTCATCACTAACATTTAAACTGCAGTTATTGGTATCATAACTTGTCTCTGCGCTTCCAGAGCCCTCAGACTCCTGTACTGATTATCTTGTATGGCAGCCAATCTCTGCAGCTGCTCTCTTTGGGCCCTTTCTGTCCTTCTTGCTCTGTACCATTTGAATACCCTCACCAATCCCCACAATATGATCCCACAGATCAATATTATGATGACAGGTTTTAGAATATACCACACAAAGCTTTTGCCTAAGGTGGAAAACCACCCACCAACTGCACTCATTCCGTGGCCCACCTTTTCCCAGACATTTTCTCTACTCAAGTCTTCGATCTCCTTGTGAATATTAGTTATGTTCCTAATAACCTTCTCAAGGGGTTTTGAATTGTCTGGAATGTAAGTGCAACATTCCTGGACCTTCAAAGCCTTACAGACTCCGCCCTCTTTTGCTAGCAGGACATCTAATGCAAGACGGTTCTGAAGAACCATAGCCCTTATCGATTGCATCTCTCCTTCTACCAGCATTAAGGACTGAGCAGTGCTGGCAGACAACCTGTCGACAACTGTTGCCAGTCGTCTAATTTTAACATCATTAAGGATTACTCCCAAAAGAGGGAACATAGCTCCAAAGACATCTCCAACCATTTCTGCATCTCCTATATCTCTCCTTCCCCTCGATGATGTCTTGCCCTCAATGATCACTAAGTCTTGTGCATGATATATTTTGGGGAAGACAATTGCTAAGTAACATGATCCATACCAGTTGTCAGGTAGTCTCACGTAGGCATTTCTTCCACATACAAAATACACATTTGGAATCACTTGCATTCCCTTCAGGAAATCTTTAGTATAGTACTCTATATTGAAAGCATGTTCACAGTCGACTTCTCCAACGTATACATTTTCATAATACGTTTTGGCTCGGTGAAGACATAGCTTTCCTCTCTGCGTTTTATCTAAAGCTATTGGACCACTACTACCCTTTCTCTTGTGTGCCTTCTCTTCCTCGGTCCAATCTGTTTTCCATTTTCCTGATTTTTTCAAAATCTTTTGTCTCCTATAACGATCATCCACTTGCCCTATGAACTTCTTCTCGACTTCTGACACCTTGCATGTCAGGTTATTTCTACGGGCATGTGAAGTATCTAAGGTAATCCAAGGAATGAAGAACTTGGCCAATCTGTCTTCACTCTTCCAGTAATCCCATTTGTTCATCTGCTTATAATTTGGGACTTCTGGCAACACTGAATCATAATTGGAGAAATAGTATTCAAAACTATCTCTCTCATAAAATATACTAAGCAATAAGCTACATGTAATGCCATATGTCAACGGGAGGTGATGATATCGAATTCCTTCATCTACAGATGCCGGCAACTGCATGCAGACATAACAATTCTTAACCTCCATGGCATCCACGTATTCATATAAGAGTTTAGCATAAGCATTTGACCTAAAGTCTCCTTGGGACTCATCTACGTGTAACCTGCGGGCTTCTGCAGCTAATAACGCTTTCTCTTGAGTGTTTTCCCCTTTTTCACCAGCAACAGTAGGTGTAAGCGTTTCTACAGAATTCACATCAGTTACCTTTTCCTCTTCCTCATGTCCCTTTACATAAGAAATTGTTACCACTAAAGCTATTAATATTATCACTCCTACTATTAGTGTACCTATTATACATTTAGCCCTGCGGTTCGGGGTGCCGGCCTCCATTTCGTCAGACAATATGGCTCTCTCTTATCTTAGCAAAAAGTTCTTTTCCTCTCGTTCCTTTACAGTCTCTTTTTAATCCTTTTGTCTTTAGAATCCACACAACTGGAAGCTGACAACCTTCTCCGCAAAAGTCCTTTAACAGTTCAATAAAGACAACCCTAGCCCTTCTCCATCAACTCAAGGGAAGTTCCCTAAAATTTTCTGCTTCCTGGGCGCTAGGTAATCTTCTTTTTCTGCTTGCTTTATTTACAAAGTCCTTAACAGTCTACTATCAGATTTGTTGTTGCAGCTTCAATAGCATAGTTCAATATTTCCAAACGAAGATTGTGCTCTTCATGTGCTGTTATCGTTGTACCAAAGTCGGGGAATTGCAATTCTGAAAGAAACATGTGTTTTAACTTGCTGAGGCGGGGAGGTCTGGGGAGCATGAATGTTAGTGACCCTTCTTGTTCGACACCGGGTACCAACAGTCGTATTTCCACGGTGATAATGGGCTCAGAACTGGACACCACCACCGCTCGGATCCTCCCTGTCTCCGGTTTCACAGACATTTGTCGCCAGATATGTCCACTCAGGTGTGGAGTATCTTCTGTTTGGCACACGCACTCTTCTTGACCTTCTTCGGTCTGGTGCTTCAGCGCCCTGAGCACCTTCTTCCGGATCTGAGTCTTCTGATATCGGAGGAAGGGTTACTTCTGGAGTTGACCTCAGGCTAGAGCTCCTTCTTTGCGGCCAATTAGCTTCTCCACGTGCCCTTCTACTCCTTCTCCTTCTTGTCTGTTCTCTCTCTCTTTCAGACCTGTCAGGGTCTGACTCGTACTCCCAGCTACTTTCTCCTTCTGTAGCGTCTTCTGTTTCGCTGTTGTACTGACCGTCCTCAGCTTGGTCAGACTCTTCCCCTGCTTCCGCTGGCACCTCTACAGCTTGGCTAGCCCCCTCTATGGCTTCTCGGTCCTCTGCTGGACGTCTATCCGAGAGAGGAGCTGTTTCTTCCAGAGGTGCTGGAACCCTTCGCGTATGTGACGCGTGGATCCAATTGGGCAGGCCTCCCACCTTCACAGCTGTGTTCGTGATCAGGATGATCTGGAAGGGCCCACGCCAACGAACATCCAGACAGCTTCTTCTCACGTGTTTTTTCACCAGGACCCAGTCCCCAGGATACAGGTCATGGCACGGGCCCTGGCACGCTGGAACCTCGGCAGCCTGCACCTGAAGGGACACAGAACGAATGGCGTCAGACAGCCCCTTACAATAGTCCAGGATCATATCATCTGTGATATTTAACAGTGCAGCAGTTGGGACAGATGGCAGCCTCATTGCTCTCCCCATTAACACCTCATGTGGTGACAACCCTGTTCTTCTGTCTGGGGTACTACGAAGGCTCATGAGGACCAATGGCAAGGCGTCAGGCCAACTCAGGGTCGTTGAGGAGCACACTTTCGCTATCCTGGCCTTGATCGTGCCATTGATCTGCTCCACAATCTCTGAGGCTTCTGGTCGGTAACTGCAATGCAACTTCTGGTCTATATTGAGTGCTACACAAATCATCTTCACAAGCTCGCTGTTAAAATGCGTTCCCCTATCTGATTCCAAAAAGGCCGGCACCCCGAAGCGCGGAATGAGTTCCCTAAGCAGTAACTTGGCCACAGTGAGGGTGTCGCACCTACGTGTAGGGTATGCCTCAACCCATCTGGAGAACACACAAACAACCACCAGGACATAGCGGAGGCGGTTGCATCTTGGCATTTCAATTAAATCTATCTGCATTCTGTTGAATGGACCTCCAGACCTTCCTATGTGACTCAGTGTAACTGGTGTTCTTTTTCCTACGTTCAGCTGCTGACAGGTCACACAACGCTGGCACACTGCTTCTGCTGCTATTCTAAACTTAGGATTGTACCAAGTCTGTCTAAACACTCTCAGCATAGCATCTCTCCCTAAGTGTACGGGACCATGTATGAGTCTAGCCATTGGACTCACCATCTCATTGGGCAACACTGCTCTGCCGTCTGCTGAGACCCAAAAATGGGACTCACCCATTACACATCCTGCTTTTTCCCATGTTTCCTTTTCAATATCAGGGGCATTTTCTTGCATGTTTGACAGTTCATCCCAAGTATCAACAGTTTCCAATATCATGGCTAATTCAGTTCTTACATTTATTCCGCCCACTTCCACCTCTGTGAAAGAGTACCCTTGCTCCGCGCAATACCGCGCAACTTCATCTGCATATCTATTGCCTTTTGAAACAAAGTCCTCATTTCTGGTATGTGCGGTGCACTTTACAACTGCGATACCTGCTGGGCATTGCAACGCCTCTAACAACAGGCGCACAAACTCTCCATTTCGAATGGGAGAGCCTGAAGAGGTCATGAACCCTCTTTGAGACCATAACTGCCCGTAATCATGAACTACCCCATAACCATATTGGCTGTCGGTGTATATGGTGACTCGAATTTGATTGCTTGCTAAGCAAGCACGTGTCAGGGCAATAATCTCGGCTACCTGAGCGGAGTGTACTCCTTCCAGGCACCCAGCTTCCACAACTCCAGCAATTGTACAAACAGCATAAGCTGCTCTCAACTGCCCAACTTCGTCTCTTACACATGAGCCATCGACAAAGAAAATTTCGTCTGGGTCGGTCAGTGGCTCATCTACGATGTCGGGTCTGGGTTTGGTGCATAGTTCAGTCACATCGAGGCAGTCATGGTCTGTACATTCATCATCATCCTCGATATCATTTGGAAGTGGCATCAAGGTGGCAGGGTTCAAAACAGAGCATCTCTTGAGGGTCACATTCTCTGCAGCAAGAATAACTTGCTCATATCGCGTGAGTCTGCTGTTGGTCAGATGCTGTGTTTTGGTCCTGGTCATCAACAGTTCAACAGAATGGGGCACGCACACCTCTAACGGGTGCCCCATGACGATATTTTCACATCTTTCAATGCTGACACCCGTTGCAGCAACGGATTTGAGACATCCGGGCAACGCTGCGGCTACTGGGTCTAAAGTAGCCGAGAAATAAGCAACTGGTCTACGGGCATTCCCATGGATTTGGACTAACACAGACAACGCACAACCTTCTCTCTCACAACAGTAAAGAAAAAATTGTTTATTGTAATCAGGCATTCCCAATGCCGGAGCACGACACAGGTCCTCTCGCAGCTGTAAGAATGCCATCAAACAGTCTTTGTCCCATGGTACCGGATCGCTCACCTCCTTGTGCGTCAGTTTTTGCAAGGGTTTTGCTTTCAGTGAAAAGTTCGCGATCCACTGTCGGCAATAACCCACCATCCCTAGAAACATCCTGACCTCTCTCTGTGTCTTAGGCGCATTCATTTTCATGATCGCCTCTATCCTGTCTGGTGACACCTTTCGTTTGCCTTTCTCTATTCTGTGTCCTAAGTACTGCACTTCTGTCAGGCAGTACTGCAATTTTCCCGGGGACACCTTGTGCCCATTGGCAGCTAGGTGATTTAACAAAGCAATGGAGTCCTCCCTGCAAGCTTCTTCTGTTTCTGACGCCACGAGGAGGTCGTCTATGTACTGGACCAGAACTGACTTCTGGGGCAGCACTAGACTTTCAAGATTTTTCTTCAAAAGCTGGTAAAAAATCGATGGACTCTCTGTATACCCCTGAGGGATACGACACCATGTTAGGACGCGATTTTCCAGCTTAAATGCGAAAAGAAAATGGCTTTCTTCGTCCAGAGGGATCGAAAAGAAAGCCTGACAAAGATCGATCACTGTGAACCACTCTGCTTGGAATGGAATCTGAAACAGTATCACTGATGGATTCGGTACCACTGGACAACACGAAACGACTATGTTATTAATCTTTCGAAGGTCCTGCACTATCCGAAATTTCCCATTTGGTTTCTGCAGACCCATAATCGGGGAGTTGCATGGACTACCCACGATTTCTTTCAGTATTCCCTGTTTAATCATGGACTCGATCACGGGTTTTATGCCTGCAATCGTTTCTGGAGTCAATTTATATTGGGGTGTTCTTGGGAACTCAGCATGCGGTTTCACTACAATTTTCACTGGGTCTACCCCTTTGACCAAACCTATCTCTTCCCCAGTGAAATCCCATACTTCTGGTGCCACTGTCTCTCTCAAGTCCCAGGGGAGCTCATCTACTGTCAAAGTAGGATACAGCTCCACGCATATTCTTGAGTTTGCAACTTTGAAGTCTGCATCATCATCATTGGTCAATACTTCCACTCCCTGAGGTGTACAATATATAGTACAATTCAATTTACACAACAGGTCTCTTCCTAGCAGACACACAGGGCTTGAATCGCAAACCACAAATTGGTGCTCATCGCTGTACTTCCCTATTTTCACCTGTACCGGTTCTGTCAATTGGCTGGTTATTCTCCTATTTGCGACCCCTACCACTTGTATGGTCTCTTCAGACATGGGCAGGTCTGGAACTGCAGCTGATCTGATCGTGGACCTAGTGGCTCCTGTGTCCACCAGAAATGTCGTAGGGCACCCTGCTACTTCTGCTTCGACATAGGGTCCCCTCTGGTCCACCTCTAAGGCTGCCCCGAGGGTGCAGTCTTCTCTTTCCACTCTCTGTCCGGTTAATGGGTCCACATAATAGCACTCTTCACCTTCCACAAACAGGGGCATTTGTCTATAGGTCTTACCCACAGTCCCTACTCGAGGAGGTTGCGGGAACTGAGCTCGGGGAGGAGCCCCCCCCCCCTTTGAGCACCTTTCCTTGGTATGGCGTCACCCCTCTTGTAGGTGTGCTCTGGACCTCTTCCTCCTCTATCTCTTGTTCTCCTATCTCTACATTGTAGGGACACTCGCGTTTCCAATGCCCCACCTCGTTACACTGGTGGCACCTAGTCGTTTTCTTCAAGGCAGCTATGTCTATTCTGGGTCTAAAGGTAGAACTCTCCTCATTGCCCTTGTTCTGACTGTACTGCTTCTTTCCTCCTGTACCTGTTCCTTGCTGCTGTTGCTGCGGTCCCCCCTTTCCTGCTGCCTGCATCTGTACCACCATCAACTTTTCTTTTAGTTTCTTAGCCTTGGAGTCTATCTCATCACAGCAGTACCTGGCATATCTCAGTATTTCGTCTAGGGGTTTACTTTGCCAACAAATCGAGTGTTGCTGAATCATTAAACTAATATCCGGTCTCAGTCCCAGGACGAACTTGGACACAAATTGCCCTATGTCCTTTGGATCCATTACATCCAAGCCGCTATACTGTTTAAACGCCTTCAGCAATCTCTCGTAATATTCGTGGACTGTCTCTTTGGGTTCCTGTCTGGTTCGGTCTATTCTGACCCAATCTATGTCTTGCATTGGCACTTTCTCTTTCAGCCAAGTCATCACTCTCTCGAATTTTGCCATCACAATCTCGGACGGCCCATTAGTCTTAGCATCTCTCTCTGGCTCCGTTGTGGGCCACTCAGCGCTAACCTTGCATGCTGTCCACAGATCTCCTGGTACTACAATGTCAAACAGCGTGTTCAGATCTATCCATAGGACCTTTGAGATTTTTACAAACCTCTCGACTTGCTTGTACCACTCCACGGGGTTTTCCCGCAATTTGGGGAAGGAGGTGGTAAAAGCAGCTAAATCTCCCCTACTCCAAGGGACATGCACATAGTTCCCATTTGCGACTTCCCGCAAAGGGTATGCTTCTATTCCCTGCAGTCCTGGTGTCATACCAAGCGTGCTTCTCCTGCCGGTCCCTTTCTTGGACCACCTCTCTTCCCACTTATCTAGTGCCCTCCATGTCCTTATTCCAGCGATCAGTTCCCTTATGTGCGTTTTCAGCCCAATCGTTCTCCTCTCATCTAGGTCTCGATCTGTGTAATGTAGCCTGTGGTTACCCTGTAATGCTTTGGTTCTTGACAGATCCACCATATATTTGCCTGCTAGTTCGACTAACTTCTCATGGACTGCTCTCGCCTTTCGAGTGATGTCCTTTGCCATATACAGTATTTCATCCTGCTCATACATTTCCATTCTTTCTAAAGGCAGGGTACCATCTACCATGTCATCCAGGTCTGACCTTAAGCTGGCGACATCAAGTCTCTTGGCTTTTATCTCAGCTCGCAATATGTCTTTCGAAGGGGGCTCACTGGTCTCCCTACCATCCCAACTTCGAGCTCTGCGTTTGGGCTCGGGAGAATTAATGGGTGCCCTCCCTTGCTCCCATCTCTCCAGGTCCCATGCTCGGCCATCCTGTCTTGGAAGGTGATGGAACACGGGCCTGTTACCCCTACTCTTGCTCTGCCCACTCTCTTCTTCTTCTCTCCTCTCACCATACACCTCTCTGTTATTTTCCCTCTGGTCGCTACTCTCCCTTTGCCTCGTATCGCTCAGTATCCGATACGATCCTTCCTGGTTCCCCATATTCCCTGGGCTGCGCTCATTTCCGTCATCACAGGGTCTATGGTGCGACCTCTCACAACTCCCATTCAGTTCTCTGGTGCCAGGCACACAGTGTGGACACTTAAAGCTGTTTCTGTACTCTTGTGCTCTCCTCTCCCCTTCACTGAGTATTGGGCGCGCCACCCCTCCACTCCCGGGGCCCCCGTTTTCCAGGTCTGTTCTATCTCCACTCCGGGCCCAATGGGTGACTCCCCTACTATCTCTCTCTCTACAGTCCCACTCCGGGCTGCTCTCCCCAGCCCCGCAGTGAGTCCGAGCTCGGCTGTCCTGACTTTCCCTTTCAGCTTCCGCAGCTATGATGCTCTTTTGAGCCTTCACTGCCTCATCCCACTGCTTCATGTACTCATTTAGCTCTTGAAAGGATTTTCGTCCAGATCCCCTCAGATCCACTGGCCATCTAGGGCCCCCAGGATCTCCTCCTGGGTCCCCTACTGGGTGTACCGGAGTGCTCCATTCTCTTGGTATCGGCATCTGACTTGGGGAATTAATCGTATCGTTCCTTCTTGCCTTCTCTGCTCTTTCTCTGTCCTTCCGTACCCGTTCTTCCCCTTTTGCTCTCTCTTGGTCATATATCGATATTATAGGACCTATGGTAACAGGTACCTGTAGTGCATCTGGTAATGTGTAGGATGTGGCTCTCTCCGTTTCCGGCGCTCTTTGCACCACAAACCTACCGACTACCTGCTGCACCTGACTAGGCTGGGACAGCTCTTTCTTTGCCTCAGGATCCCACTCTGAACTGGGAAGCGGTCTATGCTCTCCTGCATTGCCCCCCTTTTCTCCTTCTGTATGCTCGACCTCTCCCCCTGCTCTATTATACGGGGGTGGCCTGTCTGTCAATAATCTGTTTATCAGGCTGTCCTCTGTTTCGCTCTCATCATCTTCTTCTAGGGGGCTTTTATTTACGGGCACCTCTAACACTGGGTACAGTTTATTTACTTCCAGGTTATGCACTCTCCATCTTTTAGCATCCGCATCCCACCTGGCATCCTGCACTGCCCTTACCGAGCGTTTCACCCTTTCTTGTCGTCTGTTCATATTCTTTTCATGCGCTGCCCTAATCCATGCTTCAAGGGCTTCAAACTGGGTCGGTCTAGGCAAGGGTCTTATTGAGGTCATGACTGATTTTAATCGATGTAACACCTCTAATCTGAACGTCCCGTACTTCGGGAACGTCAGTTCCTCATTTCCTTCCGTAATCTTACTCCACTCTGATATCCAGAGGATCGTATGCAACCCAACATTCACTGCCATGTAACGAGCTGGCGTACCCTCCGGCGGGGCTTCTTCCCCTTCATACGATCCCCGCTTCTCTTTTTTAAACACCGCTTTCAACCATTTAAAACACTTCATAATTATGCGCACAATATCCAGCCTCGCTACTCTGTTTACTTCCTGATGACAATCCACCAATCCTGTCGCGGCTTTGCTGACTTGGCCTATCGCAGCGCGGTCTTTCTCCGGTCGGCCAATCACGTCGCGACCCTGTCTGACGTCTTTGCTAGCTGGCCTATCACAGCGCGGTCTTTCTCCGGTCGGCCAATCACGTCGCGACACTTTCTGACGTCACTTTTCTCCGCTTCGCAGCAGCACCCCTCCTTTCTCAACTCGTCTCCCGGTAATGCATGCGTCCCATTCATACACCGAAAAATGACTACTTCCGACCAAGCGGTCACTTCTCTCGACTGTACGTCCACAGTCTATATGTAATTGTCAACGTAACTGACGAAATGTCTATCGTCTCTCTGATAGGTTGCTTACACACACAGTAACTTCCGACCAGCGTCCGTTACTCACGCACTCACTCTTACGGTCCCCCTATCTCGGTCTTTCGGGTGATCAATGGTACCTCATGACCCCCTTCACACTAGTTGACAATTACTCTGGGTGTCCGATACACCCGAACCACTTAAGCTCTCTTGAACTTAAGATTTCCACCGGTTGCGCGCGCTCACAACCTGTCCACAGTCACTCTACAGACATTCAACTCCGCCTGACATTACAACATAGATACAATACAAAACACCGCAATCTAACACGCATAACCCTTTATACTCACTCTCGACCGATACTGCTGCTGTTTCTGTCTCACGTCATCCGGATCTTCTTCAGCGGGCTGTTCTTCCAATCATCGATTTCTAGGGGCCTTGGGGTAAGCTAACCTGGCCTAGGTTACCGTCCTCAAGAAGGCAACCATCCTCTGCTACCAACTGGAAGGGCGAGATTTTGATCGATACCTTAGCACTATTGATCTAAACCTCGATCTGGTCGACTGAACCTTTGTTGCCTGTCTTTAAGGTCGAAGTACATCCATTTCCAAGTTAGTTCACCCAATAAAGGACTCTGCTCCCAAAGATCACAAACAACTTCTAGCTTTCAAAAGTTTATTGTAAGGAAATGATAAGCTGCAAATACAGGCATCTCAGAATGAGATTCACGAGATACACAGGTCCAATTACATACATGTGCTCTCGGAAAGCCCTCAGACGAGCAACGGAAATCACTAACACAAGTTCTAAGAATAATAAAGCTATCAGCATTGACGCATATCTCTCCTTCATTTAAGTTGGAGGAAAACGCACAGGTTAGGCTGTCCCTACCCTGCTCTAGATGGTATCCCTACTTAACCAAGTCCCAACCTAACAAAGGTGTCAGCAGTGAATGACCCCCAAGGGAAGTCACTCACTCTAAGTCTCTTGGTGAAAACCTATAGTTCTCCAGTCATGACCCCTCTCTGCCTACCCATCCGCTCTCTAAAGGGTCCTCAGGTATCTGCTCTAACTCCACCCAGGGGTGCTGTCCCTAATACAAAACAGTCAACAACATTTGAGACGCCCCTTTCGAGACGCCCCTCACGTGGTGTAGCTTCTGGCTTTTTCCATGATGCTTTGTATTGGGCCTCATACGTTAGAGTTGACCTTGCTTCTCAGACTCTTCTCCGGCCCGCTGATACCCCTTAAACATTCCGGAACCCTCCTCCATGTCTGGGCCTTCTACTGAACAGACCTCTATTCATTCATTTATAATTGGATTCCCCCTTTTCTCTTGCAGACAGATATCTGCAGCCAAGAACCCAACTCTCATAGACTTCCAAAAAGGCTTGCAACATTTCTCAGCCCAGACATGTACGTGTAAATCTACGTTAAAACATTTCAGGCCTACAATATTTCTCATAATGATTATAGCATTCAACTTCTTCAGTAATTAAAGCATGTTAATACTCTTATTCTATTATTCAGTAAACATTTTTATGAATCCTGGCCCATTAATGCAATGACCAAAACATTAATACAATCTGTGTCGTGAAAAGAAACACCTTCCCTTTCCCTCTAGCTCTGGCCCTGAGGCCTACCACATTCTGCGTTTACCCACCTACCATCTTACATTTTAACAGCTACACGACATGGATTCAGGAATAATCACATCTAATAAAATCATATAGTGTCACACATTTCTGTATTAGTTCCACTTCTACTTAAATCTCTATATTAGCTATACATTTAGAATATAATTGCAGATACTATTAGCACTCATGGCATTTCTCCTCATGATTTGTGCTTACTACAGGTAAGTGTGATGCACTCATACATTTAGGTCAGTTTGCGCTCTCTCATTGCCATCCGGTCTATTTGACTGGCAACCTCTTCATATCTAGTAAAAACGTGCAAAAATACATTTCAGGGGGAAATACCTCAATCTGTGCGAGCCGGATCTGAAAATACATCCTTATAGCTTTGATCTAAAGATTCCTGTATCCATTAGCTGAAGACACACCTCTTTAAAGAATGCTATATTATGGCACAGTAACAGTCACTTCTGCTCTCAGAACTTATCCACCCTTCAGATCACTCACTGACTGTATCTTTGCTTGAGCCCTGGACACCACTCCTCAGCCTCTCAGCGAGGTACATGCTATATAAATACCACAAAAATACTTGCAAACTTGTAGACAAGAAATCTTCTAACTTCAGAAAAATATAGCAGCAGAAGGCCTATAAATATATGATTTGTCTTTCATTTGTTGATAATTACTCTTAGAATTAAAATACCAACCAGAGAAAGACCATATAGGACAAAAGAGTTACCAATCGTGTGCCTTTGTTCTGTATTTTTTATAAATTGCCTTACCAGAATTTCTCTTGGTTACCAACTTCAAATTTGCGCTGACCACAGAGCAGATTGCCAAAACCAACAAAGCTGCAGGCTTCATCTTCCTTTTTCTTTGGCAGCTGAAACAAACAGAGAATGGTCTTATAGTTTCAGTTTAATGGTAACACTGCAAGATGGCCAAGATATGGCTTCAATATACATTTCCAACTTATATATGTTCAAAGCTACATGAAAAGAAGTCACTTCATTGTGATCTTTGAGCCTTTACTGCTTGTTAAAACATGCAAGTCTATAAAACTATAAATTGTAAAGGGTTTATACACATCTAATTTAGCATTTTTCTGACGACATGCCGCTTTTTTGCGCATTCCATTGACCAAATATATAGGTTCATAAACGCTGCAGGCCACAGACAGCCAGCAAGTAAGTGCTGTGAAGTTAAGTAGCAGCCATTAAGAGAAAGATGAACTAAAATACAATGATTATTTGATAAGTCTTAATGAAAGTCAAAGGTGTATCTGCTGCAGAGCAAACATGTCAGCTGTTTCTTATTTAATTGTTCAACTAATTATAATATTTGAAATTCATGACTGATCTCAGCTTCAGCCTTATTTATGAACTGCATCATTAAAACATAAAGAATACAAAATACAATTTGAAATCTGTGTTGATGGAGTTTTAAGAATGAAACTTACATTTGAAAAATATTACATAGAATGTGGGTAAAGCAAATAAACAGATATTAATATTGTAACACCTCTGAATCAGTAATTTACTTTCTCAGTAGCAAAGCCACGGCCAGTGGGGTTTCAAAGCTTAATCAAGACTAGAATTCCACATATTTATGAACTACACATGCACTGTGGGCCACTCCAGAATAAGTGTTGTTGGAAGTCCTTCCAGATTTAACTATCTTTCCTATGTGAAGGAACAGAAGGTGGTGCTAGGTGTTAAACGTCGACTATTTGCAATATCCAGTCGAAGCAGGACTAGTTGAACAGTAGCCAGAGATTCCATTGCACATATGCATCCACACTCCCTGATGTGTACCTAGAAATTGTAGATGGGGTCTGGGGATCCTCTGGAGGGTAGAGAAATGCCCACCTCCCTGCCCATACCCACCAGTATGCAAATCAGAGAGTGATACATTATGCACCTCCCACTTGAGCATACTGCCCATTACATAATGTGGCGCATGCTGGCACTGTTTTTGTTGTAAGTCCATGTAGCCGCCTGTAGTGCACAATTTTACTGTAAGGAAGTATCTATAGTTTCTTGAAAAGCATTATTTTTGTAGGAAAAGACTGTGTATGCAACAAGAGGGTGCCCTCGAAAATGGGGGTGAGGTGTGGACATGCTGGAATGACTTTAGAGGTAACATCTGCGAGCCTCCGCAAGCCCAACGGACTGGCTCAGAAGATATAGACTGAAAACTGTTTCTCTATAGCTATATGTATAAGGAATGTACCAAATTGTCAATGTATTATTGGTGTCGTAACAGACTCAAAAAATAAATTTAAAAAAAAGCATTATTTATTGTGAAGCAATAGATCATGATTATTAAATAAATACGTTTGATGAGATCCAATAAATATATCCTGTTATGTACTAAGTCCCTTTTATTTCCCAAGGGATCAGTAATGCAAGTTACAGGGCCCATCAGCTTTATGGAATCCATGCTAGTACCACTGATCTCACAACTGGAGAGTTCAAGTGATGAAAGCAGCCTTAACGTCCAGTCGAAACATGGGGCAAAATGAGGCATTAGAAGAAGAATCAAAGCCAGTATTACAGTTTCCCACAGTAATTCCTAATTTCCTTGGGTCTCACTTTTAATCCTCCAGTATCCCCATCCCCACAGAAGTCACCATCCCTCCCAGTATTGGTATCTCCATGAGGCGGGCACTCATAAGGCCCTTTAAGTAGACCTACAAAGAAAGACCTCTTAAGAAACCAAGTGGTGCTCCACAATTAAACATACAATTTACAGATGACTTCTATATTGTACAAATAATGCAATCTGTATTTACTCGATAAATGCCTATATCAGTTAATTTTTCATTATTACTGCTATTCCTTTACACTAAATAACATTTACGATATGTGTTATGTTATGTTATGTTATCCGTGCTTATATAGCGCACGGCTGCCCCAGCAAAGGGGCGTCCCGGCGCTTCCAAAAACAGAGAACGAACCTGGATACCACAGCGGGAAGACTCCAATATGAAAACAGAGGCCAGAAAGGCTATTGTGCTGGGAAGAGATAGGTTTTAATAGTTTTCCTGAAAGGCCAACATACCCTCCGGACCACGTATCTGAACCGGCAATGAGTTCCATAGTTTGGCCGCCAAACAACGGAAGGAAATATGCCAAAAGGAAATATGCCAAAAGAAGTAGTATTTCACATACACAGACAGAATAGACAGACAGATTTACATCTGATGCAATTTAGACATGTCTGCCCAAGAAGAGGTTATAACATCAAAAGCGTAGTCCATTCTTATTCCACCCTTCCACCATAATTGTAACTAAAGTTTATTCTATTTTTTATAGTTTAAATGAAAGCAATATTTCAAAATCTTTATTATTTACGTTTAAAATTGGCTAAGGCTAATCCTCAAGGTTATGAACTATTATATAATGTGTCCATCACTCCTAGAAAGCACTGACTGCTAATTCTTCCCTTCAATGTTATTAGTGTTAGAATTATCATCACCCCCTGTTTAAGGTTTCAATATAATTGTTTCACCATTGCTCAGACCGTCATCTCTTATGCATTAGATATGAATAACCCATGCGTCATTTAATATGCTGTCCTGTAAAGTAATATACATTGAGAACACTACATATTGCCTATCATTTAGGGAACCTCTGATTTATCGAGAAGTAAAACCGAGGGTTGGAGGTTCATGGGAAACATGTTGCAGTTTTGTCTTGGGCAGCTCAACTCCCAATTCAGATTCCCAGGTTGGAATTTGGAACAAGATGAAGTTGTGGTTTTACCACACATTAGAACATTGGAATGTTGAGAGCTCCATTGAAAACAATGGAGTGCTCCGGGCTTCTAATGGCCGGTAGAAGCCCAGAGCTCCAACATTCCAATGCTGGTTCACAGATGTTGCTGTGAACAAAGGCCACACATAGCCTGAGGAGATTTCAACCCCCTTGGGCTCCATGAGGCCTTTGTTTTACAAATTGGAACATTCTGCTCTCTAGGGGCGGAATGTTCTAACAGCCTTGGAGCCCTCCATAGCGGACTCTACAGAACATTAATGGCCCTCTCCTTTGTTAATTGCCCTCACCTTCGGCTTGGCCTTTAATGCTGGAGCAGACCTTTAATGGCCCTCAGAGCCCAGAACATGGGCTCTACGGTATATCAAATGCACATTTGCATCCACAATGCCAACCTATTTTCCCCAGGGAAATTCCTCTGAGATGCGCCTACGGTAATCTGTGTGTGGAAACCTGGGTCAGTGTGAAGAAGGTCATAATTGGGGCAAACAGTGTCCTCGCTCGATTTGACATTCCACAGCACTCGTCTATTTTTACTAATAAGTTTCAGGTAGATGGCCACCATGATAATGTTCTTGCAGTTACTGTTTTCAAAGGCAGAATTGCATTGTTTTTTGTGGTGCAATGCAAGTGGATACCCTCCATTCTTTTTGAGGCTACAGGTAAAAGGATTTCTCAATATGGAAAATATTTTCTCAATAACAAAAAAAGAATGATCACTGTTGCAGGCAAATGCACTTTTGTGTTACATTTATCCTTTTGTGTTGCATTTGCTCAGTCAGATAGGTACAGCAGCTACATTATATGAGCAATATGTACGGACTAGAGTACTAATGGATATGTATGCCTAGCCCAAGTGTCCATGGGGCTATTAAGGAATTCATAAAAGTTTGAAATGCTACCCAAAGGTTGGAAACCCTCCCAAGGAACATATGTCCCCCTTCATCAAGAAACTTTGTGAATCCGGCTCTTAGAGTACTGGTATGTATTTTGAAACTCAAGACATGAAAATAAATATTGCAGTTACTGGAAAGTAGGTAAGTCAAGGAAACATAGCGAGATGTTGCAGGTGCATGACAATATTTGGCATCATGGCTGGAGCTTATATACCTGCTGACACCTTGAAACTCACCTTTTTCCAGAGATAACTCCTTTTGGGCGATAGTGACTATTTAATCCTTCAGACAAGGCTCCCAAGTTTAGATCTGAACTTTGTTCATGGACATTTGGCAATTCTGTGCTGTTTCCCAAAGTGAAATTATGAATGTGTGAATTAGTAATGAGAGTTGTTCACAATACCTCTGTGGATTGACTCTACCTCATAGTGAGACAGGTAGAATGAGGGAGGCCTGCAAGGTTTAGTTGACCTCTAAAAAGCTACAAAATCCTAAGGCAGAACGAGGGCAATTGAGTTATTCTGTAGAAATGATGCTCTATTCTGTCACGATAATGAGACTGACTCTGACAATGATGGGATTAATGGTTTTCCTTAGCGAAGAGGATTTCACAAGCTTGTAAATTACAAGTGATAGGATGATGTATTGGCAAATATATTAAAAAGGGCACAGGAACATATTTGGCTGTTTCTCAATTTACTTACACAAACAGCATTATAATTGAATTTCTCCAGATTATCACAGTTTTAATATCAGTTTCCATCACCTCAAATATCAATAGAAGACTATCTAAATTGGCAATCTCCAGGAGCCACGAATCTCCTATTTCAAATTATTGTATTTAATGCCAAAAGCTCGTGTGGGTTTTTTAATAAGGTCACTGTGGCAGTTCACATACACTCATAGCAGCCTGTATTTTATTTTGTAGTGCTTTCGAGCCACATTGTCTCAAAAGTGGGACGTCATGGTTTCTTGTGAAAAATATTACAAATATCTCATTTTAAAATTTCAGAAAGTTAGCTCTCTGATCAAAAAGTGAACATATTGTATTTTATTTGCGTTTATCAAATAAAATCAAGACTCGATCAAATCCAGAAAGATAGGCAATAGTATTAGAAGAAAAAAATAAATCCTTTTAAATGAATACATTGTCCGTCTCTTGAACGGTGTTCATAGAATGAATATTCTGAGGTATGAGGGATTTAGCACTTCATTGTTAGAAAGTCATTTAGATGCACGTGGTATGCTTCATGGTTAAACAGGCTTTGAATCCATGGTACAAAGACAGAATTCTGGAAATAGTCTGAAAGGAAAGTGAGTGTTTCAAATTTCCACTGTCAGACATTTTAATCAAATAGCTGCAAGCTAGTTTTCGTTTGAAACGTTTTTCACAGAAAAGTTATTTAAAAGAGGCGGGGCACTATTAAAGACATGGTTGAACATCTACGGATGTCTGAGCGTGCGTCACTAGATGTTCGAATCTTAGCATTGACAAGTTTTCTATTGTTATAACTTCTTTGGCATATGCCTGCCTTCCTCAGCCATATGTGTTCTGGTTCTCTGCATAGAGACATTGAAAGTTTGCATGTGCAGGGAAGGATTTGCCTTTACATGTGCAACCTTAAAAATGAGTGCGGTCTTGCACTTTCCAACATTTTCTGCATCTCCCAGCTTTTGTCCATCCTGATGCAAGTTTAGAAGTGCAGGATGTGTAGGATAGTTAACGCAGATGTTTTTAACTCCATTAAGAGGACCCTATACACAATAGTATGTCATTTACATCAAATTTCCAAATGCAGGAACATATTGCAGGCTTTTCAGGGAAAATATTATGAGCCCTTGACAAATGTATTTTCAACTGTAAATGTTAGTGAAATTCACATAAAGGATTCTTAGCAGGGGTGAGTGAATGTACCACTGCACATTTCTCCTCAGGAGTGCAGAGAAATCCCACCTACAATCGCAGTTCCAAACCGTGGTTTGTCTTGGAAGTTTGGGAACACTCACAAACATATACATTTGTCGGAATTCACAAACTGCTATTCGACCTCTGCCTCCCAGGAAATATGCAGAAAGTTATTATAGCCAAGTGCTGAAGATGCTCCCCTTCCAGGAAGAGATGGGAACCGGATCACCCCCATGTTTAATGACCTCACCCCACAGGAACAAATGTTTTACCAATGTAGAATGAAGGCTCATGTGCACTTTTGCACAGTGGACTCCATTCCCCCATGCACAATTCTAGGCTATGCAGAATTTTGTGCAGGGGATAAGTCTCCACATAAGATGTTACATGACATTCCCAGACGTACGACTTGAAACCCTATGTCTACCATGTCGTTCCAGGCATACTCCCGGGAATGTTTGTGAATATAAAAAAAAGATAAACGTAAGATCAGGCAGACATGTACATCTCCGCCCATCCTTTTATATATTTTCCACAGTAAGACCCTACATTTCTATCTAAACATTTTAAGTCATTTTTGAGGATTTCAAAGGACGAATTCAAATTGGAGTCTTTGCACAGTTTCTCAAGCAATGTTTACAGTAGAAAATAACTTTGTACGCTCAATGTGGCTTCCAACAATTGTCACTTTCTTCTAGAGCTGCCCCTTGTTGGACTTGGCCCTTTTAGCAGGTTCACCCCTCAACATTTTGCTTTTAAATGTGACCTGATGTTACTTTAACACTGTGTCCCAGTGTAAAGTGCGTGCGCAGCCTCAGTGTGTGTGGTGAGATTGGCATGACCTCCCATAGGAATCCATGGGGAGATGAGTATCCATGGTAGTTCCTGATGTGAGAGGAGTGCAGAGGCGAGTTTGGTATGTGCGAACTCATGAGATTAAATGCTGCGCGACGGTGTGAGCAGATTTAATGTGACTAGTGTAGAAGTGCCACCTTTAGAAGTTGGCATTTCTGTGTGCAGTGAATGTGAATTGACTGTCTGGCTTGTGAGTGACAGGGGCTGGCTGGTGTGCCTGGCTCCAGGAGCTAGGATGGGTCTGCCCGGTGGTGAATAGGGAGATCTGCATGTAGATGGGAGGGAGGAGTTGCACCTGGGACCTGAATAGGTCTGTGCCTTCCCTCCACAATGCTGGCTCGGCCCCCTGTGGTGCGTCTGATGTCCCTGGCCCATCCTGTGAATAGGGAGACGGGCTGAGCACAACAAAGTGCTCCAGAACCAGTTGCATCTGGTTTTCCCCCTGTCCTACACCCTTGAGACAAAGGGAATTTGTGTACAAAAAGGGGCTGTGACCCCATGTAAAATGTTCTCTGGATCCTGACTTGAGGGGGGCCTCTGCTGCTGCTGGGCACCAGGAGGTACCGCCACTGGGGACTGCCTCCCTGCTGGAGGGCCCTGTGAGCTGGCCCCTGGGCCCAGCCCATGCCCCCCCCCCTACATTCTAAAAGACTTGTTCTTGGACTTTAGCGCCTGGGTGCGCTTTATTCCCTGCAGTAGGGAAAAGGAGAGCTTTGTTTATTCCTAGACATAGCGCTGGATTTGTGCCCTGATGAGCGCTCTGTCTCTGCCTGCTTGATTGGGTTTTGTCGTCCTCAGCAGGTTCCCACCCTGCATCTGTAGACTGAAAAACCGAGCGGGTGCCTACCCCGCAATCTTATGATTTTGGCGCTGGTGCCCACCCCGCGGATATGCCGTTTCTGACATCCCTAGCAGGTGCCCACCGGCAGGGACCTGGTGCCACTGTATATATATATTTTTTGATCTCGAAAAGGAAGCCTACCCCTTACAGTGGCCAGAAGGAGCACTGACACGTTCTGAGGGCCGCCGCGCTGCCTGCGCGACCCAGAAATGGAACCCTGCAACCCTTGACAGTGGGTGGGGCCTGAGGGTACGCGGAAGTCTGTGCCGGCTGGAGCGGGGCTCCCATGAGGAAAGGGAGAGCCCCGCGTGGCGCATCGTGACCCGTGCAAGAGTAGAAGGCCCAGGTGGGAGCCTACCCCATGCCAGGCCGGACCGGGAAAGAAGGGCCACCCTCTAGCCCAGAGGTCTTCAAACTTTGTGATGCCGAGACCCCCTTGTAAAACCTTTTTAGGCGTAAGGACCCCCTTCCAACGAAAGTTTCTAGAAACTGGTACTCCTCATCATCAACTTTTGACAACCATAAATGCGCCTGTTAGACCTCATCACATCCGTCCATCATTCATCCACCCACACTTTCACACATCCATCCATCCACCCTTTCATCCTTCCATCCATACATCCATCCTTCATCCATCCACCCTTTCATCCTTTCATCCATACATCCACCCTTTACCCATCCACCCTTCCATCCATCCACCCATCATTCATCCAACCACCTTTTCACACATCCATCCATCATTCATCCATGCAACCTTTTATCCATCCATACATCCATCCACCCTTTCATCCTCCGGTCCGTACATCCATCCTTCATCCATCCAGCATTTCATCCATACATCCATCCACCCACCCTTTCATCCATCCATCCACCCATCATTCATCCCCCCACCTTTTCACACATCCATCCATGCATCATTCATCCATGCAACCTTTTATCCATCCATCCATCCATCCACCCTTTCTTATCTTGGCGTGTAATTTCCTTGCCCTGACTAGAGTGGTGGTTTCTGTCTGGCTTTGGCGCAAGCCTTAGTCAAACCATAAATACCATTTCTAACACCCCTTCACACACACAGACTTCAGGCTTTCTGAACAATGCGGTAAACAAGATACTGCCTATTTGTCGCTTGGAATTGTTGTGGGCCACAGTCATCTCCTAGCTTCACTTTCTTTAAAATAGACACTGACAATTGTCTGTCATTGGTCCTGGGCTAACCTGGCGCCCAGGCCCAGATCCACTCTCTTTATGCTCTTCCCTGCCTCCTCTCACTAGGTGGTGTGCAATACACTAAAGCTGTCACGGGGCCTTCCTTGTGCTTCCGGTCCTGCTGCTCTTCTTTTCTCTATTAAAGCAGCTGAGCATGTATGACCATCCAAAATCCAATGGAAGCAAATACGCATATCTGTCTAACAAGACATGCAGTGTATCTGGCATCCAAGTTTATACACATTCCAGATTCACATAATGCTCCTGAGCCTCCATGTACTGGCTTACAACTGCTTTCTTGTAGGACAATTTGCAACAAAGATGATATTCTTTCTATAGCTTCTCAAATTATTCAGGCATGACTGAAGTCACATCAATAGCCAATTCTCTTAAGAAATGAACATGATGTAAGAGAGGATTTCTGCAACTGATCAAGACACAATGAATGATTTGCATAAGCAAGGAAAAGAGCACCTGTAGAGCATGATTAGCATCATCACTACTGTGACATTTATGAAGGGTAAAGCCATGTCTTACATATCTATTGAAAAAAACTGTGACTCATTAACTTACATTTGAGACCAATGTTGCTGGGCCAGACTGGCAACCTAAGTTGGCCCTGTCAAAAATGGCCAAACCATTGCTTTGACTGCGTGAGTGAGTGCATGAAGAAGCTGGCCTGTGTCAGTGGGTTGTGTGTGCAATTGTGGTTGGTTAAGACAGGGCAAATTAAAGACCAATTTTCCAAACATATTAGCTGAACTCTTTTAGGTCGGTCAATCCAGCCCTGAAAGCAGGGCCTTACCTTCCAGCCTAACAGGAAAATGTAAGATTGGTTAAATGTCCAGTCCAGCCCTGCAATGCTATAGGCTTTACTGAAGTGGGCCAATAATGTTATAAAGGCCTATCAAAATAGCATATTCCTGAGGAACGCCACAGGTGGTGATGTGCTTTATGGAAACAAATGTGCCAGGCTTACTTTGGTGAGTGGTGGTAAATCTAACTAGAATAGTCTTTTTAATTCCCATGACCTTCACTAGGTCATCCCATAACATGCCGTTGTCAATATCATCAAAAGCCAGTAAACAGTTCAGTGATATGAGCATCCACACATGGTCAAAGTCTTGGACAGCAAGGAGTCCTTCTTTGTTGACCAAAGAGCTTCAATTTCATGTCCAGGATGGAAGCCTGACACGTGGCAAATGATTAATCTTTTATGCTCCAGACGTGTAGAAGATTGAGAAGCGGACACTTTTTCCAGTATATCCTAAGGATATAGCTCCATAGTTAAGTAGGATCTAAATCTTAGCATGTGTAGGTTTTTCGTGCGCTCCAATGACAATTACATGTCTGAGTGGCAATTGTATGTAATACAGTATCATATTAAGGTTTTTGTAACCCTGGGCAAAGCATTATGCTAAGCTCGCGTAGTTTGCGAAGTTTGCGCTACTTCGCACTACGCTGAGGTTGACTAGGTCTCTATCGAATACACTAAACTTAATTGTGTGTGCCAGCTAGCTCAGAGGTCACTGGAAACTTTCTCGAATTCACAAGAAGGGATTAGACTCTGATAACCGCATGAACATGAAAACTTTGTTTCCCCAAGATAAAACGTATCTTCAGAGTCGTGGAAACAATAGATAGATATTTCACTCAGTCAATCGTGCATGATTCTTTTCACCAGAGGTGCAGATTAATAGATAGATGGGCGTTTTCAATAAAAGGATTTATTGAAGAGTCTTCATTCTCAAGCATAAGGAATGAACTGCTATAATCATAACAGTTTGTAAAATATAATGCGTACAGGATAAATAGTAGAATAAAATAATACTGTAAGAGCATTGTATTGTTTCTAAACCATAGATACATACATACATAAATAAAAGAGGCTAAAAGTACTCAACTCGTGCATCTAAAATACGCCTACCCCAATGTACCTCACCTAAGCTTAGTATGAGGGAAGAAGTAAGTGAGGTGTAACATATATGTAGTATTCTTTTGCCAAGAATCTGCCCAAGATTTCTCTACGGGTCTAATAAGCTCCGTACCTTTAGTTTAGAATGAAGAAGGCTGGTCTCGGGGCTCAATTTCCCAACAACCCGTGAGGGTAGCTTGGAAACACTGGAGCTGGATTTCTCGGGAGGAGAAAAGACAGGGTCTCTCTCAGTGCGTCTGCTGGAGGGTCGGCTTCCTTCGGCACTTGCTGCGTCGGGCAAGTAGATAGTCGAACTGCTCCAACCACTGTGTGTTTGCTTGGGCAAGTGTGGGCATATTTATACGTTGAAGGTGCCTGGTTTGACATATGGTTGGACATAATAACGTCATCAAAGAGTCTCAATTCTTTGAAAACTCCATGAGTTCTTGGATAAATCAGTGCTCAAGCAAGGGGAAGTCCCTGATTGCTGAAGGCGGGTTTTTCCAAGAAATCGTTGTGGATTTTCGGAACTAGGGGAAGTAGCCCTGCCGTATTTGGGCTGCATGAGCTATGCCTAAATATGGTTATGATTTCTATGCCTATATAAGGATATGGTGAGTTATACCTATATAAGGGCATGAATCTGGAAACATACAATATGGTCCTAAAATAATACACAACAGTATTATTTATTACTTGGAGAGGGTTGTGGGTTTATAGGGGAATAGGGTGGGAAGTAATTTAATTGTAATAAAGTTAATATTTATTTTTATTTATATGTATTGATAATTAATTGCTTGATAATTAATTATGAATTGGTAATTAATTTTGATTAATTGGTAATTATTTTTAATAAATGATTTATTGGTATTGATAATTAATTTAATCTTATTTTAATGTTAAATCATTACTTTCCCTACTGTTGCACTCTCTGGAGTGGGAATAGTAACTTTTACCCCTACGCTATCCAACGCTTTCCCTACTGTTGCACTCACTGGAGTGGGAATAGTAATTTTTACCCCTAAGCTATCCAACGCTTTCCCTTCTCTTGCACTCACTGGAGTGGGAATAGTAATTTTTACCCTCCCGCTATCCAACGCTTTCCCTACTGTTCCACTCACTGGAGTGGGAATAGTAATTTTTACCCTCCCGCTATCCAACAAATTCTCTACTTTTTTTTACATTACATTTATTATTTTTACATTTTAAGCTTTTATACCTTATTTTAAGTATGTTTTATTTAAGTGTTTTTAATATTTAATTACTTTTATATTATTTTTAATACATTTTAAAAATTCGATATTTTAGTTAACTATATTTTAACTATCAATATTTTGGATTCGATATTTTAGTACTTACCTGTTTGTAGATAGGGATTCAATATTTTGGAATCGATATTTTGGGTATTCTATATTACGTCCCTCAATATTTTGTCACTGAACCCTCAGCAAACACTCAGAGGGAGCAGTCTTGTTTCTTCAGGGTACATATCCCTCCCTCATCACTGGTTGCAACGTCAACCCCAGCTACGGAGCACACAAATGATCACACCACACACGGAGCTATGTAGCACATGTCTTTATTCTTTGGCATACAACTGTTAACTGAACGGAATGTGTCATAGACTTTATTGACCACACCCAGAAACACCCAAAAACCTCCCAACTGATTATATAACTTTAAAAGGAGTTCGACGAGGATCACAAGGGTCCTGCTTCACATGATCACAAAACACTACAGAAATCATACACTTTTGAGTGAACAACATTTTCTGTCAAGGAAGTGCCCTGGAACATACATATTGTCATCTACCTGAAGGCTAAAACAGAATATTGCACTGTGGGAAGATTCTCTCCACAGTTATGAGTCTAGGAAGGTCACCTCTGATTCATCTTAGTATGCTGACCATTTAATTTAAACAAATGAAACTTTTCAACTATCTTATTTTGGGAATCTAAAGGCTGCCCTTCAGCTCGCCATGCTGATTTTGGACTAGGCCATGCATGGCCAATGCTGCTGTCAGATATTTTAAACAATGTTTACTCTTTTTCCTATCTAGTGCTAAACCTGAAGGCCCCTGCTGAATTCCTTCTGGACTTCCCTTTGCGAAACTACCAGGCAGCCCAGGAGGTTAAAAGGCATGAAGACTGCACCACGAAGCGCACTACTGCCAATGTCTGAGACAGTTGAGTGGCATATCGAGCGCACACACCCTTTTGCTACTTCTTATTATTTTACCTTCTTTAGTTGAGCCTTCTGTGTATGGATGTTGAGAACCTGGTTCACATGCCAGCAGGCTGTATTGAGCAAAAGGCCGGTAGGGGATTTCCCAACCCTTTTGGTATTTGGAATTCTACACATTGTGCATGCCGTTGTTGTTTGCCATGCTGTGTCTGCTTGGATGCATATCGCTGTCAGACATATAGTTAGTAATTTGGGAGGTAACGAGTCCTGCCAACTTAATAAACACTAACTGGTTAGGTCAAAAGAAATTTCCACAGAATCTCTGGTCCACCCCTGAAATCTATGGCTCACTTAGCAGAAAATTCGTAGACACATGCATGCAAAATACAAGAACTCTCAACTATTTTAAAGTGAAGAATATAACACAATAAATCCACAACCAGTGTCCAAGCTTTTTAGTGCCTCTACACCGCTGCACCACCGCTAGGGTACGTTGGTTCCCTGGAGGCTGCCAATTGAATCAAATATTGTACTTATAGAGTGCACTGTCACTCCCAGAGGAGCATACCGCATCTGAGCGACCATGAGTGTGGCTGTGTGAGCTAAGTCATTCTTGGTACGTCCTTAGTGAAGAGAAGAAGAACATCAGAGAATGACTGAGCAGCAAAGATCATCTAGGATATCAAAACGCCAGGTCTTAAGCTACCTTTTGAAAATCCTTTCTGGTTTAATTAGTCTTAGCTCTCTAGGGAATGAGTTCCAGGCTCTTGTACACAGGAAGGTAAAAGATTTACCTCCTAGAGGTATCCGGAAGTTTTACACGACTGCCTTGCTAACGTCTATCGGTGGATGTCTCGCTCGGCCTTAATGGAGGAAAAACCGAGCTGATGCTCCTGGGTAATTCCAGTCCCTCTATTATTGCTAGCTGCTGGCCCCGGTCTCTGGGCGACCCACCATCTCCCAAGAAGGAGATCAAGTCATTGGGAGTATGGCTGGAGGAAGATCTGTCCTTTAGGACCCATGCCAGGAAGACCGCGGGAGTGTGTTTTGGTCTGCTGCGGTCAGCCCGCAAGGTGTTACCACTGCTTCCTGATCCAGCAAGGAAGCTCTTGATGCGTGGTTTAATCCTATCGAGGCTTGACTATGGGAATGCGCTGTTTCTTGGTGCTCCCGAAGCGACCTTCAAAACCCTCCAACAGGTGCAAAATGCTGCTGCGAGAGTCCTAATGGATGTTCCCAGAAGGCAGTCTGCCGCCCCAGCCCTCAAAAAGCTCCACTGGCTCCCCGTGAAGGAGCGGGTGAAGTTTAAAGCGCTATGTACGGCCCACAAAATTTTGCATGGTAAGGGCCCCCCCATCCTTTTTAATATGGCCCGTCCTTATAAACCTACACGTCTTTTGCGCTCACACCAAAAACATCTTTTGCAGTCAGCGAGAGTGAGGAGAGCTCGTTCGGGGGGCAGACGGTTTTCAGTGCAGGTGGCGACTCTGTGGAACTCTTTGCCCCTTAAGATCCGTTCAGAGCCCAAGATCCTACTGTTTAGGAAACTCTTAAAGACCTATTTGTTCCCACAGTAGTGATTGGACTTGTTTCTCTCCCCTTGGTTCTGTCTCGCGCCGGGATGCCCCCGGGTAAGCTGAGCGCGCTACAAATTTCATATTATTATTATTATTATTAGAGTTTTGAGTCTGTACATGGGGGTATGGGAAAATTGGCTTGTGAGGACCTAAGAGTCCATGTATAGTGGGTGACTCAGAAATTAAATATTTTGTCCCCAGTCCTCTGAAGGCTCTAAACACAAGTGAGATAATTTAAAAAAGAACCCTTTCATGCACTGGTAGCCAATTTAATACTTTCAGGGCTGCTGAATCAGAGGAGCGAAAAGGGAGCTTGGGTATCAATCTGGCCGCAGAATGTTGCACCACCAGAAGTTTTTGCAGGCTTGTTTTGAGGACCCTAGCTTTTGCAATAGTCCAATCTAGAGGTTAGTATAGCAAAAAATACTGTTTTTCTAACCGGAAATGTAAGGTATTCAAAAACAATTTTCAGTGCTTTGATGATACTGAAACAATTTCCAGCTACTGCTATGGCTTGTAAGTGAAAGGACAAAGAAGCATCACATTTTATACTGTGGTTCTTCACGACCTCAATGAAGGGAGGTGGTGAAGGAGTAGCATTGGGCCACCATTGCGCCAGGACAAAAGAGTTGAACTTTCTGAGGAGCATAATCTGTTTAATTGGTGTTGCACTTGAGATGGTTGGTGTGCATCCATCAAATAACTTCAGTCAGACAGTTTTTAAAATTGATCTAGAACCCTTGTCCAACGACAAGATTACCTGAGTGTTGTCAGCATAAGATGTGGATTGGATGCCAAAGGAAGCATTCAATGAAATCAAAAGAGCCATGTAGATGTTAAATAATGCAGGGCTGAGTTCAGAGCCCTGGGGTACCCCTGATGTGACAGATGTTGCTGAGGAAGAAAAAGTTTGTAGCAGAACCATCTATCTACAGTCGGAAAGAAGGATTAGATCCAGGTGAGTACTAGGTGGAATATCCCACAGTCCTTGAGTCTCTACAGCAAGATGTCATGATACATGGTATCAAATACCACTAGTAGATCTAATAAAATCAGCACTGCATTTTTCTCTGCTTCAAGTGTTAATTTCAACGTATTTGCAACTTCCAACAAAGCTGACTCTGTAGAATAATTTGGGCAGAAACCAGACTGCTGTGGGAATAGAATGTTTGTCTCCTCTAGAAATGCCACAAGTTGGTCATTGACCAATTTTTGGGCAATTTTGGCCCGACCGCCCTAATTGTAATAGGGTGGTCAAGAGACCCCCACTGCTGCACCCCCATGAGTCTGGCAGTCCGAGGGCCCCCAGACTCATAATCAAGCCCCTAGTAGCTTAATAATCCCATGTTATCTACCCAGGGAACATGACTAAATGGCAATTGAAAAGGTCTCCCTTTTAATCATGTATGCATTAAATAGGCTCCATCTCTACTTTGAAGCATTTACTATTCTGAGAGATGACAAGCCCTTCAAGTGACCATTGACCTTGAAGGTGGTACTCCCTGAATGCCCCAGCATGCTATCTACATTTCAAAATTCCTATGGAAATGCAGAAGGGTGTTCATGGAATTTTAACTGTTTAGAAGAATATGATTTTTTGGTGAGGTGTGTTTAATAAAGGAACTCACAGAGTTCTTAGTTTAGATTATTAGTGACTTCTGCATTCACGTATCCAAGAAAAAGTATGGGAGACAAGCATTAATGATGCTCGATAGCTAAGGCTGTTACAGACTCCAAGTGAAAACCTATTCAATATTGACATAAAATAAGATTTTTCTATTTATTGGCAAATTACTAACCAATAATTCTGCTGTTTTTTTTAGACCTACACGATAAATTTGAAATCAACTTTACTGTTATGGATGATTTTTTTACTTCCGGAAACCCAATTGCGTAAAATCTTAGTAAACTCAAATTTATGCTGGAATGCTGGAGTGCATAGGTACTGCTCTGGTTATTGAAGCAGTGAATGTATTAGTGCCTGGAGCATTGCATGAGTACATGTGTACGTCACTCAGAAACGCCTTATTACTAAACGATGGAAAAACAGTATACCCCCACAAGCCATACACTGGCGTACTTCATTTGATAACTGGGCAAGGGCGGAGAGTCTAGCTTTGCACAGGGAGGAGACAGCGGGATTGTGCATGTTCCCCATAGCGCAAGACTGGGATAATGCCTTGACCGCTTACCACCGAGTGTGCCTACAGAACGGTATCATCTAGACCTGGGTGCACAAGCACCGCTGACCTGTCTACACCCCCCTATCTCCCCCCCCTCCGTCCCCCTCTACCCCGAACTCTCCGTTCCCCCCTCTTCCCTTCCCCTCCCCCACCCTCTTACCTCCCCCACTCACCATGCAGCTTTTACCCCCCTGTAAGCCTTGGATTGGACCTCTGGATTGACCTTCCTGTCCTCTCCCCCCCCTTCCTTCTCTCGCCTACGGTGCTTTGCATCCTGCAGCCCCATGCGTAAACACGACGTCACACATGCCTGATCTTGACTGACCTGAATGGACCACGCATTCATAGATTTGATCTCGCTCAGTCCTTACTCTTTATAATCCCAGGTTGTTGTTCACAGTTTTTAGTTTTGAACGAAATTTGAATACACACTGCATTGTTGTCACACCTGGCTCTCCACAGTACCAATGATATAACATGTCTGTTGCACCACCCTGTTAATTCCCTTGGATAGGAGTTGGGGAACGAATAGTTTATTCAGTGAACTGCTGTTGTTGATATGCGATACATTATCTAGATTTGTTGTGCAACTATAACTGATGACCTTGTCATACCATGTACACCTGTTTGCCATTATTATAATGTCTTTTATATATACCCATCAACACACCTGAACAACTACAGAGCTATGTAATGACTGTATTATACACTGCTTATGACATTACTTCGCATCTGTGTACTTGCCACAAGCATAATTAAACAAAATGCAATAAAAGATATTCAAACACATGAGTACATGTGTACTTACAATTCCACCTTGCACTCTCCTTGCAGCCCTCTACACACCCAATTACTACCCATGCACTCATGCAATGGCCCAGGCACTAACTCATGCAGCGCTACAATCCCAAGAGCACTACCCATGCAGTACAGCAATTCCCCTGTCACTCCCTGTGCACTCTTCATGCAATGGCCTAGGCACTAATACATTCACTACTACAATCCCCAGAGCAGTACCTATGCATTCCAGCATTCCCCTTGTCACTCCGTGAGCATTCTTTAAATCACCCTGTCAGCCACTGTATACTTATCCAATCACTGTGCCAATACCCAAGCTCTTATAAATTCACCACGTAGTATCTTTGCAGCACTCTAATCATCCAGTCACTAACCATGTGTTTATGCAATAACCCAGGTACTAACAGATGTAGTGCTACAATCCCCCGAGGACTACCTATGCAGTCCATTAATCTGCCTGTCACTACCTATGCACTCCTCCAATCACCCAGCCAGCACAATGTACTGGATAAGACTGGTAATTGGTTATAACCAGCAAGTGGGTTGAGGTTCTAGCCCCCTGCCACCAGTGTTACAAAGGAAATTGGATCTTGCCCTCTTCAATCAGGTCTTTTTGTCCAACAACCAACATTGTCTGTCCCCAAAAATATGGGTGATCATGCAGAGGGAGGCATTTTCTTACACACATGTTTCAAGAAAAATCTGAAATCTCAACTTCTAAAACTTGCCTTCATCTGAACATTGTACAGACTCACAGACGTTGGTGGAAGAAAATTGGATATAGTTTCAACACATCCACACAGACGCTATCACTCCCTTGTCTTATTCTTCTAATAGTCTGTGAACCTGCAAATAGATACATTATCTAAAGCCTAATTCTTCTGAAATACTTTACCACTTTACCTGCAATTAGTAACAGCATCCTTTAGTTTTGAAACATATCTTACAACTTGACTATTTGGTTTCTAATGCACAAAGAAGCAGAACACAATCGACTAGTAGGTTATTGTAGCACTGCTAAGAGGCCACATGTGTTATAAGTATAAATACACAATAATTATAGAAACAATGTAAGATGTATACAAAAGGAACCTAACCCTCCTCACAAGCAAATAGTGTGGAAGGATTTAGAAGAGATCCAGAATTGGAGAGGGCTATTCTCTGAAAGGATCATCACAAATATTATTCTCTGCAGCACGAAGGTAGCCTTTCAATCAGAAAGCATCACCATCCATAAAGAAAGCCTGAGAGTTCAGTGACACCTGAGTCTCTCCAGTTGAGAGGGCAATATTTGGAGCTTTAAGCTGTCCTCAGTCAATATCTAGGTATTTTGTGGCAGAAACACAGAGTGGCACAGAGTAGTGCCCAAAGGTTTGCATTAGTAAAATTACTTTTGCCTTTACTTTCAGTGGATGGGTCAGTGCTAATGTCTGTTCCCCAAATGTAAGAGTTATGAATCAGATGCAGCAGGTTGACATGGTGTCTCACAGAAATCAAAAAGAAAAGGTAGATGTAGATTTGAATTCTTTTTTAAACTGGGTAAAGACAGAAAGCCACTTGTGTAGCCCAGGTGTGAACACATCACCTTTGGTGGAGAATCTCTGCCCCAGAAGCATATCGCCTACAAAGACAGAGTGAGAAAGAGACTACATTACTTAAGGGGCTTAAAGTGTGTTCATTCTCCAGTTTTGCCTTTTACCAAACAAAGGGCCAGATGTAGGTAATTCTATTTTGCCGATTCATAAATACCGAATTTTACCGATTCGGTATTTATGAATCGGTAAAATAGAAGGGGGCAGATGTAGGTATTTCTAGAAATTGAAATACAGAATCGTTAATAGTCGGTATTTACCGATTCGGTAAATACCGAATCGGTATTCCCTATTGATTCCTATGGGCTGTGAAGCCCATAGGAATCAATGGGAAATACCGATTCGGTAATTACCGAATCGGTAAATACCGATTTCTGCAAGGTGCTGGGGGTGTCACTTTGACACCCTCTAGCACCCTGAATACAGACATGTGTGCCATGTGGCAGACAGACATGCCCTAAGGGCATGTCTGTCTGTCACATGGTATAGGTGTGCATGCACACATGTGCATGCACACCTGGATTCGGTATTTTACCACCCAATTGGATTGGGTGGTAAAATACCGAATCTGTATGGCCTATGGGACTCAGAAGAGTCCCACCTACATCTTGAAGTTACCGAATCGGTAAAAATACCGATTCGGTATTTTACCGATTCAGTAAATTTACCGATTCGGTAAATTTACCGAATCAGTAAAATAGGGCCCCTACATGCCAAATATTAAATACCGTTGGTAAATTTACCGAATCGGTAAAATAGGGCCCCTACATGCCAAATCTTAAATACCGGTCGGTAACGGCCGAAATCGGCCGTTACCGACCGGTATTTTGGCTCCTACATCTGGCCCAAAGTCTTTTAATCATTAAATATATTCACATTAAGAATCAGTCAAGCAAATTTAAGGCCATTTAGACTTTATCAGACATCGCTGGCAAGCTGGTTCTGCCTCAGAGACGTTCTCAGAAAAGCCTCCAAAGGAACTTATTGTAAAAGACTACTGTGTTGATTTGAGTGTCTTGCATCCTGATTGTCTCATTCGGCCTCTGCTCCCCTGCACAACTTTCTTTACTTTAATTCTATTTTACTTCGAAGACTCAAAGGCACCTGCAGATGAGGTCGTCTTATTGAACAATGCAAGCAGCTTAAGGGCATCTCTAAGTGGATATGAATCATGCTTTATAAATAGTTTCCTTCTAATCCTGACATATCCATTAAAATTTGCTCCACCAAAAAAAGACATAATCAGTAGCCTTAAAAATTACTTTAATAACATTGTCTTTAAAGGACCTATTTGTCATAGGGCATTGAGTTCAAACTGTATAATGATGCCTACTTTATTAGGATATGGGTACTGACATTTTGTTTTATCCATTAATATTTAGTGAATTTTTCTTAATAAATTCAAGTTATTTTGTCGGCCTCTTTCTCTGGACATTTCTAAGCTGTAACATTGGACAAGCAATTGAAACGTATTAATAAATGTCACCTCAGAGTGCCTTTATCTCAAATATGTTCATGTTTATATGAATTTGTGTGCTGTGAAGGTTAGATCTAATGTACAGGAGTATTTGCCGTTACAACACCAACTTGGTCAGATAGTTCTCCACACACCAGAGTACCAGATGTCGTCATTCTCTTTGATGCAGAATATCTGTCGATGACGGTATATAGTGCTTATTTTAGTGAGGAAAGAATTGTTATTACTAAATTGAACTGCTGCCTTTGGGTTCACACTACTGTCTCACCATAAATCACAACTTAGGAAAGACATTTGTCTTGCACACTGGCAAACACTTCAAATATTATACACACAAGCCTTACAGTTGGCAACTACTTCTAGAAAAGAAACATCTGAACTTGCTGCAACTTCATTTAAAACCTCAAAAGTGAACAATATCCTCATAATAACAATGCTTCAGGAAAACACATCTAGACCCATTTAACTGGTCAACCTTTACACACACCTATTCTCCCACACGCATCCACGGAAGAGAAATAGAAACACAAAACAGCCATTGAATTTTATCATGTTCCCCTTCATGTGACTACACAGTGATACCGAGTCACACAGGGCCAGATGCACTGACATTAGGAATACCGATTCCCTAATTGCAATTCTCTCCGAATCGCAATTAGGAAATCAGTATTCCTAAATGTCTGAAACTCTTCATTAGCCATTCCTAGTGGGTTGCAAATAGACCTACCCGATGCATATTAATGGGGTAGGTCGCAATTTGCGACTCATTATGAATTGCAGCTATCACAGAGATGTGGCCTGCTGAAGTCAGAAGACCACCATGTCTGTGACTGCTTTTTAAAAAAGCAATCTTTTTTTTTTTTGATGTAGCCAATTTTCCTTAAAGGAAAATGGGATGCCTTTAAAAAGAACCAATGAAACTTTGCAGTTTCTTTTTTTAAGAGTGAGCAGTGGTCCATTGGATATTTACTTTACAAAATATTTACTAAAAAGCCTTTGCAAAATATTCAACTACAAAGTTACATAGGGAGAGCAAGCTATCAGTATTACTTTCCATATCATTTATTATTCATAGAGTGCAATGGTCAATCCAGAGAGCAATAGGCCGGAAATGGGGAGGATAGGGAGAGAAAGATACTAACTAGCAGACCTAACAGAATAAGTGGGTTGAAACAGCTTAGCAATAGGAGACATGTTTCTTAACATGAGGTTGAAAAAGACGCAGGGCCAGATTAATAAAACTTTCACACAACGCAGCACGACACCCGTTTGTGCTGCTTGAAAGATGGAGGGCAGGAATGCAGGAATGTGCCACATCTATCACGATATGACGCATTACTTTCCTCTGCCTGTTCTGGTGCACACTTAGCTGCCTAGGGCCAATGCAGGCCCCTCTCGCGCCATGAATCAAGGGTGCCTGCATTATAGACAGGATTGTTTTTGTGCAGTAAGTTGCACCTTCCTGCACATAAACAATCCTTAGAGCCATATTCCACTTTCCAAGTGTGCTTCTGCAGTACATTTAGAAAGCGGAAACAACAAAGAGAAATAAAGATATTTCTCCTCATTGCACCTCTGTTTTGAAGCGGTACAATGCTGACACATTTCCAGGTCTATCAGTTCTTGTAAATCTGGGAATGCCTCAGAATGCATGGGTGGATGCGTGGGAACACCCACGCTCCACCCATGTAATGACCTCACCACATAGAGCAACAAAAAGCAGCGACCTGTGCTGCCTTGCGTTACTCCAAATGGAGCAAGCCACGCAGGGATTTGCAGGTGGCTTTGCGCGGCTTGGTCAATCTCATCTAGGTTTTGCAACACCCTTGTGTGGTACAAGAGCAACGCAAAACTTTGACAAATCTGGCCTATAATGAATTACAAAGTTTGGGACTCAGACATCTCACCGTTCTACCATGGCATGAGCTAGCTTGAAGGAAGAAATGTGCAATAACCAGGAGAATTCCTAGGCCAGTGATTTAAGTGAGGAGTATTTGATAAACCTTGCCCCCCCCCTCATAATGGACTTCAAGCATGAGGTATGCAAATTCTCTGTTTCCATGGCAACCAATGTCATTTCTGTCTAACCTGAGTCACATAGCTTAACTTCCTCATTTCAGTAGCTTTCTTACAACACAATTTTCAACCAGGTGAAGTTTCATTAAGACAGGATCTGGGCATCCTACATAGTATCTGTATGAGTAATTGATGACACAAGGACCTGCTTAGGCATTTTGCGCAGCCTTAAACCCATTCTGGGTCTCTTTGACCCTCACACGTGCCAGCTGGTTTTGCAAGCCACGATCCTGGCTAGGTTAGATTACTGTAACAGCCTCTTGCTCGGTGCTAGCAAATCTGTGACCATGAAAGTGGTAGCTCTCACCTTACTTGCACTGCCTAAGTATATCTTGGTTTCAGGGGTGCTGCGTCGACTCCACTGGCTGCCTGTGGAGCAAAGAATCTGGTTCAAATCACTCTATGCTACTCATAAAATACTGGCAGGCTCCGGCCCGGAGATTCTCAGAGACCTTGGCCACCACTATATTCCTTCCCGTGCTCTGCGTTCCCTGCGGATCCACACCTGATGTGCGTGCCGCGATTCAGTACAGCCAGAGTCTGAGGCTGTTCATTCAAAGTTTTAGCTCCTACTTTATGGAACTCGATGCCTCTCATCATTAGGAGCAATCCCAATATCTTGGTGTTCAGAAAGGCAGTAAAGACATGGTTGTTTCAGTAGTTAAAACGGGAAACAACCTTTACAACGAAGTCATCACATCGCACTACATTTACAATGCAGCCATTACATTACAAAATCCTTTACAACGCATGTCACTACAACGCATGACACTACAGCGCATGTCAATACAATGTAGGCATTAAATCGCATGTCATTACAATGCATACCATTACAACGCATAGTACCCCTACACTATCCAACACTTACCCTACTGTTGCACCCCCTGGAGTTAGAATAGTAATTTTTACCTCTAGACTATCCAACACTTACCCTACTGTTGCACCCCCTGGAGTTAGAATAGTAATTTTTACTCCTACACTATCCAACACTTACCTTAAATGCAATGTAATGGTATGCGTTGTAAATGTATAATGCGATGTAATGGAATGCGTTGTGAACGTAGTTTTAATAAATTCATTGTAATGGCATGCGATGTAAATGCATGCATTGTAAGGGATGTTGCAGTGAAAAAACTGCATTGTAAAGGCATGCGTTGTAAATGTATGCATTGTAACATCATACATTCAGCTAAAGCATCACATTCTCTTTCTCTCTGATCCTTAGCACTGGGATGTCCGTTTGCTGAGACAGCCATATGGTCTATAAATCACCTAACGTAACATAACATATTAGGTCACAAATCAACGTACCTCATGCATATTAATGAGGTAGGTCGCAATTTGCCACTCATTACGAATTGCAGCCATTACAGGGATGGTGGCCTACTGAGGTCTGCAGACCATCATGTCTGTGAATTAAGCATGGGCGTAAAATCCGTTACGCTCGCGGATTTTTCGTATTTTCGGAGAATCCGCAATCCGCGAACTCTCGCGGATGCGGCGAGAATACGCAAAATCTGCACGAAGCGGATTTTTTGTTTGTGTTCGCACTGCTCGCGCTGCTCGCGGTCCGCGGCGCGGGCAGGAACAATCTCGCACTAGCGAAAGTACAAAAATTACTTAGTAAAGGAAGTGGCCCAGTCTCCAACTTCCTGTTCCTGTCCAGCAAGCTCCTCCCATAGGGGTGGGGTGAAGGAAGTGCCCCAGTCTCCAACTTCCTGTTCCTGTCCAGCAAGCTCCTCCATTTCCTGGCCACTTTTCGATCATTTTTGACTGGGAAGGATTACTTTTTGTGGTTGCTGCTGGATATTTGGATTTGAGGCTTTTTGGATTACTTTTGGATTCGAATTTTGATTTCACAAAGAAGTAAGTTGATGTTGTTTGTTTGTGGTGATTTTTGTGTGTGTTGTTTTTTTTCGACTTTTTTGGGGGGAAAATCTGCAAGTTCGCGAGCTGAGGATGTGTTTTTGCTTGTGTTCGCACTGCTCGTGTCCCGCGCAGCAACAATCTCGCACTCGCGAAATTGTAAAAATTACAATTCTGCTGCACATGAATTGAAAACCACCAGGCTTATTTATGGGTGCATGGATGATACAACTGTTTTGTTGAAATTATTTTTGTTAACATGATTCTGGCCAGGGCATGGATGACATTGGATTGTGCTGATTTTTGTGTGTTTTAGGACTTTTTGGGGTGGTGTTGGGGGCTTGCTATGGGGGTGGGGGCCATTTTATTGTCTGGTCCCGTGTGGGTGGGGGTCTAGGGGCCATTTGTAAGTTGTGTGCTTTGTGCCATAGGCCTGCACCCACTGTGCTCTGATGTCATCCATTATGCCCAGGGGGGCCCAGAATCGGTCTGTTCGCGGATTTTGTGGGTTTTTGCCACGTTCGCGCCGTGAAGCAACAATCTCGCACTCGCGAAATTGTAAAAAATGCAATTTTGCACCGGAAAACCACCAGCAGGCAGCATAAGCCTTCTGAAAATGGATGGATGGCATTGGATTGTGGTGATTTGATTTGTGTTGTGTGTTTTCACTTTTTGGAATAGGGGTTGGGTGCTGGCTATGTTGGTGGTGGCCATTTTGAGGCATGGTCCTGGCCATGTGGATGGGGGGGTCAAGCGGCCATTTTGAAGGCAGGCAGTGAGCTTTGAGACATAGGTGTGCCTTGCTTTCACCCATTGTGCCCAGGCGGAGTCAGGGGTACATGAAAGCACAACCCTCTGTGTGTGTGCTCTCTTGGATCAATGTTAAATTCCTGTTTCCCAAAAATTTAGCAAATCCTAATTTTGAAAATTCCATATTGTGTGGTGTGCACGTGTGTATTCATAAATGCCTACTTGCTAACTGTTTATTCAAGCGCTACATATGCAACATTTATATTTACTGATGTTCCTCTGTCTTCGTTTGCGTTTAGGTGCACAAAACTACGCATCATCATCGTTGAGCATCAGTGCCAGGAAGAAGTGCTGCTGCGGCCTGTTGTTCCGACATCTGAAGAAGATGGCTCCAAAAAGAGGTGCCCGTAGGTCCTCTTCCAAGAAAGATGTCTCTACTAAGGAGAAGAAGAAGCAAGTGGCACCACTTACCAAGGCGACTGGTTGCTCAACCAAGACATTTTTTGGGCAACAACAACCAAAAAAACAAAGGCCCACCATGAGTGCTGCACAGGTAGCCTGTTTAGTTGTTGAATCACCAACGACCAGTGATGTTGGATCATCGCAAGAAAGTAGCAGCACGCCATCAACACAGGTTTTAACTCATCTCACAAGTACTATTCAACAACCAAAGCCGCAACAACAACTGCATGGGCTACTAGTACAAGCAGAAGTACATGCGCAAGGAGCTGTCCGAGAAGGAGCTGTCCGAGAAGGAGCTGTCCGAGAAGGAGCTGTCCGAGAAGGAGCTGTCCGAGAAGGAGCTGTCCGAGAAGGAGCTGTCCGAGAAGGAGAAGGCCGAGAAGGAGAAGGCCGAGAAGGAGCTGTCCGAGAAGGAGAAGGCCGAGAAGGAGAAGGCCGAGAAGGAGAAGGCCGAGAAAGAGAAGGCCGAGAAGGAGAAGGCCGAGAAGGAGCTGTCCGAGAAGGAGAAGGCCGAGAAGGAGCTGTCCGAGAAGGAGAAGGCCGAGAAGGAGAAGGCCGAGAAGGAGAGGTCCATGGAGACTTGCAAGTAGAGGTCAGTGAAGATGGCCATGGAGCGGTGCAAGTGCCCACAATGGTTGTTCTTCCAGAAGTAGGGGCACAGGAGGAAATTGACTTTGGAGCCGGGGTATCATGTCAGGAAGACGAAGCCACTCCTCCTGATGATTCATTTTCTCCCAGCTCCCCAGCAAGGAAAAGATCAAGGAGGGTGTGTAGAAGTTCCTCTTCAAGCCCCGCTCCATCAGATGATGATCTGGATCTGGATTGGCAACCATCTCCGACGTCTGAGAGGGAGGCACACCATGAGCTGCGAATGGTATCAAATCTTAAAAGGAAGGGCCCCGGAAAGCTCATACTTATGGATCCGAACGTCGGACTTGATGAAGTGGTGCATTCTGATGTTGTTGAAGAGGATGACAGCAATGACCTAGTCATCACACATGTCAGTCCAGCCACACCGGCCATGCAGCAGACAGACATTTACACCCTATCCCGACGTATTGCTGAGCGTGACCCTGGCGACGTGCCACTGGTAGCACCACCAACGCAGTCAAGTAGTACCACAAGTTCAACAAAACCTACAGCTCCCATATTTTCTCCCCGGAGGGGGACTCCATCCAGCTCGACTCCCTCAAGTAAGGTTGCTGCAATAATTGCACAACCCAGTAGATGTCTGCAAGGCTCATCCACCACTGCTTCATCTGGCATTGGCAGCAGTATCACCTCGTGCGGCAAAACCAGAAGTTTCCAGTCCCCAGTTTGGAACTTTTTTAGTGTCCATGAAAAATATGATAACATAGCCGTTTGTTGCATTTGTAAGACTAGCGTTAGCCGTGGTAAGACTGGTACCAACTATGGAACCGGAGGCCAGATAGGTCATCTTGAAAGAAAGCACGCTGTCGAATGGTTTCCGCACCTAGCAAACGTCAAGGGAAAGCGATCCCAAAGGGCAAGTGGCCAAAATATACCCATAGTAGGTGTTTCATCTGAAGATGATGGGGAGGTAGAAGAAGCGTCAGACATGTGTCCGGTTGCACCCAGTACCCCTTGCAGCACCACACCCTCCGTAACACATAGCAGGCACACTGAGAGTCTGGGAGACACACCAATGCGGAAAATGTCAACACTGATCAGAAGTGGGTCGAAGAAGGCATCAGCATCATCCCGTAAATTTGTCCAGCGCACCATTTCAGCCATGTTCTCCTCAGATGCGCAATTTCAACGCAACCACCCAACTGTACGCCTCTATAACACTAAGCTGGCAAAAATGCTAGCGGTGGACCTTCTCCCTTTTTCGTTTGTCGAAGGTGTGGGTTTCCTTGAACTCGTGGCAACATTGGCCCCTAAATGGAAGGTTCCTAGCCGGTACTATTTTGCCAGGGTTGCTGTTCCAGCACTACACAAAGAGGTGCTTGAGTTGGTGGGGGCAGCTTTGCAGAAGAGTGCTGTTCACACTATACACCTGACAACAGACATGTGGACCAGTTGCGCAGCCACTGATTACATGTGCATCACTGCACACTGGGTCTCTTTTTCAGGGGTTATTAAACAGATAAATGCAGGTGGTGACTTGGTCGAGATTTTTAAGGGTGCTCGTAAACATGCAACATTAGCCATGTTTGGCATGGAGAAAAGTCATACTGCAGTCAACATTTTGGCTGACTTTAACAAAAAGGTCTTGCAATGGCTGCGCCCAAGAAATTGCAAGGTTGGTTATGTTTCTACAGATAATGGCAGGAATGTAGTTAAGGCCATGGAGGACGGTTTCTATTTCAGAGTGCCGTGTTTGGCGCACTGTATCAACCTTGTTGTGCAAAATTTTTTGAAAAAAGAACTTGCAGTCGACAAAACACTGACCATCTGCAGAAGAATATGCACACATTTCAACCATTCTTTTAAGGCCCGGAAGGAGCTGAGGCGCAAGCAAAATGAACGTAGAATGCCAGTGAAAGCACTTATCCAGGAGGTGGCAACACGTTGGAACTCAACCTTCTACATGCTTGAGCGTCTGCATGAGCTGTTTCCAGTAGTCAATGAGTATTTCTACAACCTGGGTGGTGATACGACAGGAATGATACTAGCGGTGGAGCAATGGCAGCTAGTTAAAAGCCTGACAGACATGCTTCGGCCTTTTGAGGTCTTCACGCGTGACGTGAGCAGGGAGGACTGTTCTTTGAGCAAAGCTATCCCACTGTTGCTGAAGCTCGAGCACCAAGTCAAGGTGGTGTCTTCACAATTAAAGGACGTTGGAAAGAACGAAGCACATGAGTTGGCGCAGAGATTATTACAACGCCTAGTTAGCAATGAACGGCTTGTAAATATCAAGAAACAACAGCACTACATTTGTGCTACTATTCTGGATCCACGTTACAAAAAGCCATTGTTTGGCAAAGTAATAATTCCTTTTGAAACATCGGATGTTACAGAGTACAAAGGTTGGCTAGCTCAGTCAGCCATTCGTTTTGAAATAGAACGGAAGGAAACTGTAGGAGAAGACAGTACTACTAGTGAATCAGCAGGCGATCAGGCGTCCCAAAAAAGCACTTCACCATCTGTGCCTGTGGCAGAAGTGAGTGATTTTTCCTCTGAGCCGTTAACCACACCAGCAACCGTATCATCTCCACCAGGCGCATGCGATATGTCTGAAGCGAGTTGGCTAACTCAGCTAGGGTTTCCTGGTCCTAGAAAGGACACAGAAGTGCAAAGTACAGGAATCCGGGAGGACATTCTTTCAATGGTGCAGGCCTATCTGGATGACTCAACAGAGGTCAATATTACTGAGGACCCATTGGCGTATTGGCATGGGAAAAGAAAAATATGGCGAGAGCTCACCAACCTGGCTATCAATTACTTGTCTTGCCCACTCGCAAGCGTGTCTTCAGAACGTGTTTTTAGTTCTGCTGGTGGCATTGTGACTTCCAAAAGGTCCCGCCTCTTGCCCGCAAATGTGGAGCGGCTCACCTTGATAAAGATGAACCAGCACTTCATACCACCAGATTACAGAGTACGAGAATGCACGCAGGAAGAAGAGGACACCGCCCTACCCGAGGAAAGTTCTCCTCAGTTACCAGAAGTAACCCCGACTGATGAGTTAGCAGAGTATGAGGACGAGTTCTGCTTCCCTGACAGCGAGTTCTGAAAATGACTCAATCATTCATTAATTGTAAATAGTCCTCCTTATTCACTTTTATTCCTGTGTGTCTGCCTTTCTTTAGCAAGTGCTTCATCACATTCCCAACAAAACTGTAATCAACCAATAAAACAACAAGCCCATCAACAGAACTATCTTGATTTTGATGCCGCAGCATTCCTCAGGTTCACAACAGTTAGTTGACAAGAACTCAGTCCTGGTCGTCTATCCTGAGTCCTCCTCCTCCAGACTCACCCTATCCATTACCCATAATGCTGATGCCTGGATTCTGCACAATGAAGAAATGAAGGAGCCAGCCCTCAAACACAAATTACAGGTAAGATAAGCTTTTGGATGGGAGGTAGTATAATGGAGTATTCGGAGAGGCGAGAGAGTGACAGTGGTACTAGCAGCAAAGTCCTAGGGCTCTTGAATTAACAAAGTCTGTGACATGCATTTACTTAGGAAAACATTTGGCCTATTGCACGTGAACGTGTAGGCGTTATATTGCTCGCTTGCCTGTCTCAGGGGTGCTGTCTCTGGGGCTTCTAGGTTTTAGGGTTGTGTCAGCACCGCTACCACATTTCTAATGTTGATTGCTTTTGTTTTGCAGAAAATCCACGCCGGGAAACTCCAGTTGTGGCCCTGCTGCAGAACGCGTTAGGACTCTGTGAATTCCAGGTGGAGCCAGCCCTCAAACACAAATTACAGGTAAGATAAGCTTTTGGATGGGAGGTAGTATAATGGAGTATTCGGAGAGGCGAGAGAGTGACAGTGGTACTAGCAGCAAAGTCCTAGGGCTCTTGAATTAACAAACTCTGTGACAGGCATTTACTTAGGAAAACATTTGGCCTATTGCACGTGAACGTGTAGGCGTTATATTGCTCGCTTGCCTGTCTCAGGGGTGCTGTCTCTGGGGCTTCTAGGTTTTAGGGTTGTGTCAGCACCGCTACCACATTTCTAATGTTGATTGTTTTTGTTTTGCAGAAAATCCACGCCGGGAAACTCCAGTTGTGGCCCTGCTGCAGAACGCGTTAGGACTCTGTGAATTCCAGGTGGAGCCAGCCCTCAAACACAAATTACAGGTAAGATAAGCTTTTGGATGGGAGGTAGTATAATGGAGTATTCGGAGAGGCGAGAGAGTGACAGTGGTACTAGCAGCAAAGTCCTAGGGCTCTTGAATTAACAAACTCTGTGACAGGCATTTACTTAGGAAAACATTTGGCCTATTGCACGTGAACGTGTAGGCGTTATATTGCTCGCTTGCCTGTCTCAGGGGTGCTGTCTCTGGGGCTTCTAGGTTTTAGGGTTGTGTCAGCACCGCTACCACATTTCTAATGTTGATTGTTTTTGTTTTGCAGAAAATCCACGCCGGGAAACTCCAGTTGTGGCCCTGCTGCAGAACGCGTTAGGACTCTGTGAATTCCAGGTGGAGCCAGCCCTCAAACACAAATTACAGGTAAGATAAGCTTTTGGATGGGAGGTAGTATAATGGAGTATTCGGAGAGGCGAGAGAGTGACAGTGGTACTAGCAGCAAAGTCCTAGGGCTCTTGAATTAACAAACTCTGTGACAGGCATTTACTTAGGAAAACATTTGGCCTATTGCACGTGAACCAACACGATGACAGTGTTCAGTTAAATGAAATTACTGCAAAACCACCACCCACCCAGCTCAAAAGTAGTAAAAAAACAGGTATGCTCAGATAAAGTTTGAAAAAGTATATTTATATCCCTAACAAAATAATCTCCCGCAAGACCCTCCCTAACCCCAACAAATAGTCCTCAAAAGTCCCCAAAAAACCCAACTCCCAATTCCCACCCCCCAAAAGTCTCAAAAAAAGGGGCAAGGGACACTCTAGGGATGCACGCTGGTAAGTTTGGCCTCCAGGGCATCATGCTTTAGGGCCAGGGCATCATATTTTTCTTGGAGGATGGCTTGCTCTAGGCGGAGGCCCTCCACCACATTTTGAAATTTGTGCCATTTCTGGACCTCCGCCTCTAGGTCTGACACTCTGCGGAGTGCACGGCGCAAGCGACCTTTAACAGTGCTGCGAGGTGCAGCTTTTGCTGCTCGGCGGTGGCGTCTTCCGGCACGGCTCCGGTTCCCTGGAGCACTGTGCTTACCGGCAGAACGTGGAGTAACAGAGGAGGATGTAGACGATGTTAAGTTGGATGCACTGGAGTGCGTGTCATCCCCCTCGAGTTCCACCAGTCGCCGATATTCCGCAACAGTTGCTTCCAGCCTCCGTTGCCGGGCCAGTACAGCCAGCATACTCCTCGTTGGTTTGGAGGTTTTAGTATTGCCAACTATATGAAGAAAGAAAGACATAATCTGTAAGCAATGCTCTTTAGGAATATGATTAACACAAAATGATTCAGCAGGAAGTTGTGTCACAGTACAACTAGCAACTAGCCAGGGCAGTACAAAACTATTCAGGCCAGTATCATGGGCGTCCGCAGGGAGGGGCGCTTGAATCACCATTTCCCTTCCCACAACTCTCTTGTATCCTTGGTTTGGTGCTCTTTCATATGAAAGAGATGTGGCAGAAGTGAGTGATTTTTCCTCTGAGCCGTTAACCACACCAGCAACCGTATCATCTGCACCAGGCCCAGGCGATATGTCTGTTTCCCTCCCTCTCTCTCTCTCTCTCTCTCTCTCTCTCTCTCTGTCTCCCTCTTTCTGTCTCCCTTTGTCTCCCTCTACCTCACTGTCTCTCTCTCTCTGTCTCCCTCCCTCACCCTCCCTCTGGCTCCCTCCCTCTCTCTCTCTCTCTCCTTTTGTCTTCCTCTCTCTCTGTCTCTGCCTCTATCTGTCTTTCGGTCCCAGCCTGCTGTAATTACCATATTGTAATTTGTCACTGGGCCACCACTGGATACACATCATATCCTATCTAAGAGTCAGATAGTACCATGATCCAGCTTACCTGTACTCGCCACCGCCACTGTCTCCTTCCTCACAGTCTGTACTTCTTCTTGGTCCGACTCCTCTAGCGCCGCCTCCTCCCCAGATTGACCCTCGGACTCCGAGTCAATGATGACCACATCCGAGCTGGCCCCGCCACCAGATGTTCCACCTACAAAGTAGATTTAAGAATGTTAGATTACACCACTCCACTAGTATTTGGTCTATGAATGAAAAAATGTGAAAACAACTGAAAAAGTAATTGACTGTCTACTCTAGTCTAAAGTAAATGTCCCTCCTTCCAGGGAAAGCTGTTGTCTTGCTTAATTTTTTTGTCACAATTGTTGAATGCTTGCTTAATTTTAACACACATTATTTTTCTCTGAACAGACAGAAACTGGACTTCTAAGGACAAGAGGAACATCAACTTGAAACCAGGTGAAAGCTCGGCTCGACCACAAGAAATTTCTACCAATCCAGTACTCATCAACTCTGCACCAAGCACTTTTCCATTTCCAACTAACTTTATTTTAATATATGTGTTTACTTAAACTTTTAATAAAGCTTTTAAACTTGAATTGACTCTGTAGTTTTTCCTCCAGAGAGTCCAGACTAGAGTGACTGAGCGAAAAGTTTTGCAATTTTTGGAAGGAGGAATCTGTGCTGCTGACACTACCAGGTTTATTTATACAGTGTGCCAAACACGCCACTCTGAAATATTATTACTCTGGTCTTTGGTGTCCATAGTTCGGTTTGTGGAGAAGTGTCCCTGCAACAGTAGTATTATGGATTTTGCTCCTATCTAAACACTATTTCGAAACAATTAAATTAGGAATGCTTGGACAACAATAGGTCCTCTATATTTAAATGAAAACTTACTGGGGCCAGCAAAGGAGCACTCGCCGCCCTGGCCTGCATCCTCCTCCTTTGGAGCCACTGCTGCATCCTCCTTTTCCGCCCGCTTGCCCCTGGGCGGACCTGACGTACAACATGAAAGAAATAATAGAAAACATTGATGATTGCTGCTTGCCGATGTCCTTGTCAACCAAATCAAACATTTAGAAAGAACAAGAACCTACTATTTCAGCCAAAAAGAGGGCTACAATGGAAGGACTGCACCTGAGCCTCTACTCTAGGGGCAGATTTACAAGCCCCTTGCAGCTCTTCTGCTCCATTCTTGCGTCAATTTTGTGACGCAGCGCCACAAGAGAGGCGCCATGGTCTGGCGTATATTAACAACGTGACGCATATGGGAGATGCATCCCATTCTAAAACCCTGCGCCATTAGGGAGCATTCCATCGCAAGGGATGGCGTTCCTGCGCAGGAACGCATGCTAAAAGTGGCTATGGGGAATATATAAAATTTCAATCAGTCATTTAGGACAATGATGCGTCACTGAAACCCTGCGCCTGCATGAAGCAGACTTACGGCTTGACGCAGCATTGCTGGAGCTGCGCCATCGTTGCAACGCAACTCCATCAAAGAGCCGCCTTTACGGCACCGATGCGTAACGCTTCGGTGACGTTTTGGGACCATGGTGTGCCGCATTGTAAATACGGCGCACCATGGGTGGTGCTGCCGTGCCACACACTTTGCAGGGATGCGCAGGTAATTGCTAATCTGACACTTACGGGCATACTTACGAGTTCTGAGCTGGACACCTCCAGATGTGCACCAGAACAAATACGTAACGCAAAACTAACCTTGCGTCACGGCAGATGCGCCGCTATTACAATGCGGCAAACCCTGGCGCAAGGGTAGGCAGATGCGTAACGCATCTCGTGACGAAATAGGGGCGCATCTCTAGAGTCGCTTCGTGGGCGCAATGCAACTATAGCAGTGCTCAGGGCTGCCCAATACTCTACATACCGCATCAGTCCTTACGCCTGCTTCAAGCAAGCAGGCATAAAGAATTGACATAGCAGCGTCGCGGAAGTGCCTGCGCTAAATCTTGTAGATTTTACGCAGGCACTTTTGCGAGGCACACATCTGCCTGACCGGCACCACCCACCCCCCACTCCCCCCCTGCGTGGGAACGCACCCATTGAGGCGCAGGCCCAGGCATTCACGTGGCGCATCTCCTTAGATGCATCACGTTGTACATGACTCGCAGGGATGCGCCACGTTTACGTCGCTGTGCGTCAGGTAAGGCAGTGTAAACGTGGAACAAGGGGCTTGTAAATCTGCCCCTTTGTGTCTAGCATTACGCAGTTCTGTAAAATACACTCATACTCAGCCCAATTAAATGAACACAAAATAGATAACAAATAAGCAGTGGCACCGGCACAGAGAAGGAGAACAGTGCACCTGAAATGCACAGAAGATTTTGAAATATTAATGAAAAAATTGCTACTACTACTCACCAAGACCGGGGACCTCCACTCCCAGCACGTCTAGCAGGTCACGCTCTCGGTCAAGGATGTCGGTCCAGCGGTGGGTGACCTGATTGTAGGTGCGCTGGACCCCCGTGATCTTAAAAAGGGCCCGGCACACCTGCCCCCACCGCTTCCGTCGCTCCTGGCTGTTGGTGTAACCAGCAGCAATCCTGCCGCCTGCCGCGATGGTCCTGGGGAGACGGCGCTGCACGTAAAAAACAAGTGCGCCCACCTCCTCAGGGCTGAAAATCTCCCGGGGCACCACCATTTCCGCCCTCAATCGACCACACGGGAGCCGGGCACGGGCTGCGGTGCCCGTCTTGGGCAGCTTGACTGCTGTCTTCACCATGTTCTGGGCAGGTAAGGAGATAAAATGAAAAAGAATAAGAGTAGAGAAGAAGGAAAGTAAAAGTTTAAAAAAGTAGTTCAAAAGTAAACAAAAATAGCCTAAAACACAAAAATATAGATCTAGAAAAATACAGGGATAGAAAATAAGTTAAATAGATCAAAAAAATAGTAAAACAAGCAAAGGATGGCAGAGATATAGAGAGGATAGAAACACCATACCCAGACACATAGGAATGAATGAAAAACAAGATGGCGGCCCGATCACGTGCGCGTAAGTAAGTTCGCACGCGATTTCTCTCGCGAACTCGTGCGAACTTGTATTCGCAAGGCGCGAGTCGGGCGAGATTACACTTAGCGGGCGGAAACGGAAATACGTCACGCAAACAAAATGGCGGCGCCCATACTCAACCTTGAGGTAACTCGCACGAGTTCGCGGCCTCCACGGGCCAGTTCGCACTACGACGCGCCCCGCGAATAGGGCGAAATTACCGAAAAACGAGTTTTGCAAAAGCAAAACGAACGAGCAGGTGCAAAAGTTCGAGCTCATCATTTGTAACCATTTACCTGTAGTGCTTCCTGAAGGGGCCCTCCAGAATCCGGTTGCCTACTTGCAACTATTGTGTGACCCTGCTCTGACAGTCACAGAATAGTTACAAGTATGCCATTGCATCCTGTTAAAAAAAATTATTTACTTTGCATTTGCAACAAAAAGGAAAGGGAGCAGACAAGCAGGTGCCAGCCTTCATTAATGTCAGTTGGGGCAGGGCAGGTGTTGTTGTTTGCAAAACTTAAGGCACTTAGCAGGTGTTTGTTCACTCAGTGGTCAATCAGAGGGTGTTGTGATGACACTGAGGGTGGCATGGGTGTGCCAGCCAGAGGGTGGCATGGGTGAACCAGAGTGCCAGTGTTGACAGAGGATGGCAGTGCTTTGCTTTGCCCCAATAATGTACACTGGTGAACTAGAGGGTGATGTGATGACACAGAGGGTGACATGGGTGAGCCAGAGGGTGGCATGGGTGACCAAAGAGAGTGCCAGTGGTGACAGAGGGTGGCAGTGATGAAGAAAGCTTAGCAAACAGGCTGGGCACGTAGAAACAACAAGTTCGCTAAACTGGCGACCCGACAAGTAAGTTCGCAATTTGCGAAATAGTACAAAACCCTCGCGAACTTGCAGAAACCCGTGCGAACATACACACCCCCAAAAAATCCGCTAATCCGCGAGAATTCGCGGATTTCGCGTATTTTCGCAATCCGCGAATACGCAAATCCGCAAATTCGCGGATTGCGAATCCGCAAAATCCGCCCATGCTTACTGTGAATGCATTTGATAAAGCAATCTTTTTTAAATGCAGACTGTTTTCCATGTGACCACTGTCTGCTATTAAAGAAGTATTTTTATTTACATTCTCAAAGGGGAAGGGGTCCCCTGGGAACCCCTTCTCATAGAGAATTGTTTACCAGCAGTTTTAAACTAGTGGTAAAATATTACTTTTTGCGACCAGAATTCGGTTGCAAAAAAGTAATACATATGATACCGATTTGCTATTTGGGAGTTATGACCTAAACACGCCCCCTTCAAAATACCAAATGCAAAATGTGATTCAGTAACAAGTTACCAAAACGCATTTTGCAAATAAAAAAAAAAAACATTTTGCAAGTCCATTTTGAGTCCATCTCAATCAAGTCGGAATTTATTGGTGCGATAAATACCTCCCGATTACACATTTTTAGTGAATAACGTATAGTTTTGGTGCTTACTACACAAACATCTGCATGTTTCGGTAAATACGTTATGTTATGTTATGTTATGTTATAAAAGGTTTTATATAGCGTGCCGCTACTCAAAAGAGTGTCCCGACGCTTTGAATTGCACACTAACACAACAGGGAGATAAAGTAAAAAGAGACCAGAGAGGAAGAAAACCTAACTAGGGGCCAGAACTAAGAGATAAAAAGCCAGGTTTTGAGTCCTTTCCTAAAGGCCAACAGATTAGGAATGCTGCGCAGGGGCACAGGCAGTTTATTCCACAACTGAGGCGCTAGTAGTTTAAAAGAGCGGCCACCGATGCGGGCTCTCTTCACGCGAGGAACCGCCGCAAGGGACAGGGCTTCAGACCTAAGCGACCTGGCAGGACGGTAGAAGGTCAACCTTTTCTGAAGATATTTTGCTCCGGAGGCGTGCAAGGCTTTATGTGCCAGAGTGAGAGTCTTAAAAATTATCCGCTTCCGGACAGGGAGCCAGTGCAGGGCCTCCAGGAGGCCTGAGGCTCTGGCACGGCGAGATAGTCCAAAGATGGCACGTGCTGCCGAATTCTGGACAACCTGTAACCGTTGGAGCAGGTATTCTGGCAGGCCGAGATAAAGGACGTTGGAATAGTCAATTCTCGAGCCTATAATCGCCTGCACCGTGATCTTCCTATGTTCCTCCGATAGCAGGGGAAGGAACTTGCGTAGCATCCGGAGTAAACCGAAGCAGGTACCAGTGAGACCGATTACCTGTGAGCGTAGTGTGAGGCCATTGTCGATCTTGATCCCAAGGTTTTTAGCTACCAGGGACGAACATGCTGGTGGAAACATGTTCTCAGGCCACCACACTTTCCAGTCCGGATCCGTACTGCACCCGAAAAAGAGGACCTCAGATTTATCCGAGTTGCACTTGAGGCTGTTATGATGGAACCATTGGAACACAGCCTCAAGGCAACCCTGGATCCTACCTCCATCGAAGTCCGCACCCCTCTCACAGGTGAAGAGGAGCTGGGTGTCATCGGCGTAAGAAACGATCTGGGCCCCGAAAGACTCCGCCAGTGCCGCCAGAGGGGTCATGAAGATGTTAAATAAAGTTGGGCTCAGGACAGAGCCCTGAGGAACTCCGACACCCAATGGCAACATCTCGGCGGAGCAAGCCGAAGCCCAGACCGTTTGTCGACGGCCTGCCAGGAAAGATCGAAACCACTGGAGCACCATCCCTTGGAGACCAATCTCAGAGAGTCTTGCAAGAAGACCCTCATGAGGGACGGTGTCGAAGGCCGCCGACAGATCTAACATCACCAGCATCGCTCTCCCGCCCGAATCCAGCACCTCCTTTATCGCCTCCGAGACTTCTAGGAGAGCCGTCTCGGTGCTAAGATTGGTGCGGAAACCCGACTGGGTGGGGTGCAGTAGGTCGTGGGACTCCAGGTAATCGGCAAGCACCTTATGGACATGCTTTTCAGTGATCTTCGCAAAAGCCGGCAGAAGCGATATAGGTCGATAATTCGCCAACACCTCCGCATCCAAGCCAGGCTTTTTTAGCAGGGGAATAATCATAGCCTGCTTCCAGGACTGGGGAACCACACCCTGTGCAAGAGAACAGTTCAACAGGGGGTTCACGAGTGGATTAATGACAGCTGGCATTCTAGCCAAAAATTTTGCGGGGCAGGCGTCCCGGGGGGAACCTGATTTAAGCCCGGCCATCAGGTCAAATGAAGCGGTCAACGAGATAGGGGGGAAAGCTGCCAGGGCCACACCTGCGTTAGGTCGGGTAACAACGGCATTCTCCGCCCGACCTGGCATCTCAGGCTCCAGCACATGGAAGGAGTCCTGGATCCGCTGGATCTTGGAGGTGAAAAAGTCCGCAATCGCCCTGACCCAAGGCGCAGGGGGGGGGGTCTGGGTTGGTGCTGCGCGAGATGTTGTAAACTCCCGCACAATGGCAAAAAGCTCCTTACAGGAATTGGAGGCCGCTTCAATTTTTCTCGCGAAATAGGCCTTCTTCTCCGCGAGGATGTTCCGATGATAAGCCGATGAAATGACGTGACATTTTCATTGTGCCCAGAGCAACAAAAAATTATTAGTAATGAAAATCTGGTTGTGTATTGGGCCCCATATACTGTAATATTTCTTACATGTGTTTTGTCTCGTAAATCACATTTAACAGTGTACCTCATGATATAAAACAGCTCACATCTGAAAAGGAACCCGCATTCGGGCTCCGTGTTGATGCATCGAGCAGAGCATATATTTTCCAGAGGAACGCTGAAACTATTTTTAAAAAGAGCCAGAAATCAAAACTGAGTTGCTCCTCTATACCATCCAAATGTTACACTGCATAATTCTGCCTTCCTGCATGACACACTTTCAGCTGTATAGCAATGTTCTGTCAATGAGTTGTTTGTGGGTGGACACTAATCACTGGTTGTGCTGAACAACATGCATCCTCCAGGTCGACAGACGCACCCATTCTTTCAGGTCGTGCCTCCTACAGGCATGCATGACAAAGTTCTCGTAGTTAATAAAGCCTCACCTGCGCTAATAGTTTATATAGCAAAGTATTTTAGCTAAATGATTCTACTTTCTGCATAACTCATTTTCCATTTCTGTTGATTGCACCCAAGAGTGTTCTTCCTGGCAAGCCAGGTACAAACAGCTTCCAGTGAAGGTAACTCTTCATTCCAAAAGCTAATATTGTGCATGTATGTTGAGCATTTCCCCATGTCTTTTATTCTTTGCATCAATTTTTAGATGAAATGTGCATTTTTTGGTGGCACCAAGCAACTTAGGCACATAGGAGACGAAATGAACGTGAAACTGATTACAGATTCTGTTTTTTGCATTTACAATGAACACTGGCATGAATGAAGATTTACTTTTTTTACGGTGTACATAAAATAAATTATACTATTTTCAATATTTTTCAGTATTAAGACACGTCTTACCAAGGTTACAGGCATAAATATCATTTTCTACAAATGTAGGTAACATAATCACCATAAAATTAGCTTCGTTGATTTGTCATATTAAACTGTGTATCCTAAACGCTGCCTTTTTACATAGTCTTATTAGTTCCAATGTTTACTTTAATGTTGACCCAAGTTACTTACATAGGTATGTGCTTTTTGATTTATTAAGACTATTGTTTTGCATGAACAGTAAAGGCTACCATTCTGCATAATAAAAAAGTATGTAAAATTTAAAAAAAAACAAAAATAATAACATTTTTCCGGACGCAAATGGCCCAATTCTGTAAAAAATGTTTTGTACATCTTGATCTTAGCACTCAGAAGGCAAACTCTAGATTGAACTACCTCTCCAGCAAGTGCTTGGAATAAAGAGAAGCATCAAAAACAATGCTTTGCATGCAACACAGGGAGTAATATTTTCCATCCTTCCCATTGAGGTTATTGCAGTTCCTTATGTAAGTGCACGCTAAGCTATAGGCTTTGGAAAATTAAATCTGTTATATACATTTACAGAGGCAATGTTTACATTTACATAATTTTTTTTGCTAATGTAATAGTGCTCTATTGCAATAAAAAAGTGCATCTACTTTGATATTTTCATTGAAGAATTCTTCAATAGAACAACTAAACATTGTTTTGGACCCTGTATTATTAAAAAAAAAACTTTAAGATAAAGTATTACAATTGCCTTGCTGTACTGCAGCACATCAATATGCTTCTTTTTATTCATGTCCCAGTTTTTTCATATATATATTAGAGACAGCAACTGTGAAGTTATGGCTAGGTCTGATTTTCCATTCTAAGGGACATTTATGTTTTGATTATTATTTTGCCACTGTTTGATGTACGTTAGTCCTCAAGAATTTTTTAGGAATGTGCATCCTTGAATTTTGGTAGAGGGTGCACTTCTCACTCCATCCAGTACAGGACTTGTTCTATTCAGTAGATTTAATATTCTGAGGAATCTGATTGACTGTCAGCAACTGAAACCTTTGTGGTGGCCATTGTAGGATGCCCGGCATTGAGGCCCTTTAAGCCCTTAGGCCCTAAGGCTTTGTCGTATGACGTGCATTCTCAAGTAAAACTGTGCATTTGTTGGACAACATAAAAGTTGGACTTGTGCGAGACTGATTCTGACCACCCCTCAGGATATGTTGGCCTATAGACCTGCTAGCTCACAGTGCACCATCTGTATCCTTTAATTTTACAGGGTAAAAAAATGCAAATGTGAATGCAACTTCAGAACATGACAACCCAAGTCACCAAGGAAATTGTGGTACCAGATTTTGAACCCTTTCGCTCAGCCACTTATGCATACCCAAAGAAATTCACAAGAAATTCATAACATGTGGTTTCAATATTTGTTGTGATTCTTGAGTAAAATATGTGTGCTGCCATGATTAAGAGAAGGAAACAGAATTAAGTGATTAACACCATGAGAAAGGTTAAACAGATAAACAATTCAACCATTTTCAAGGTCACAGAAAACAATATGCTTGCATACAAGTACTATAATATAGAGCACTCCTACCTAGCGCATTCTATCTTATTGATTCTAAAGTGGGTGGATCTACCAAACCCCTATCCGGGTGGTCAAATTCCCCATTACCTGTGTGTAGAGTTGGACAGCATCTCTCGCATGAGGTAACAGGAATCAGCAGAGCCGGGATTCTTGCATGGATTGACCTCTCAGTCCCAGCGATATGCTCTTCTGAACAAACTCAGCATAGGCGATTTATAATTGAGGCATTGAAGCCCAGGATTCTAACTATTACATCGTGTATGCCGATACAGCTCCAAAACTCCAGGGTTATGGCTGCTCTCCTAATGACCATGGCTCTAGACAATTTAAACACTGGTTCATTTAAATGGTCCTAACACTGTGCAGATTTAACATGGTTGATGTCATCAGTGAAGTCATTTGAGATGTCATCAGTGATATCAATGACCATGTCATGAATGATCTAATATGTGACATCATCAGCAGTGGATTGCGGGTGCACGAAATATAGTTAGTACAACTAACTATATAGGAGCAATTTCAATGGTTTTGTATGAGTAAAAAGTCCAGCTAACTATAACACCACTAAAACTTATAGTTTTTTGAGTGAATTTCAAAGGTTTTGTAAAAGCTAATTCCTAACTATATAACTCCTGAAATCTATGTTTTTTTCAGTGAATTTCAAAGGTTTTTTTAAATGCTAATTCCTAACTATATAGGCCTGAAATCTATGGTTTTTTCAGTGAATTTGCAAGGTTTTTTAAATGCTAATTCCTAACTATATAAGGCCTGAAACCTATGGTTTTTTCAGTGAATTTCAAAGGTTTTTTAAATGCTAATTCCTAACTATATAAGGCCTGAAACCTATGGTTTTTTCAGTGAATTTCAAAGGTTTTTTAAATGCTAATTCTATTAGCGGATAACGTTTAAATATATTAATATCCTAGTGGGACCACCTGAGCAGCCCTAGGGGGTCAGGGTGTTTCTACCCTGCCCCCTTTTTGTGTTCTACACGTTTGTTTTTCTGCTTTCTTGTGCCTAATTCCTAACTATATAAGGCCTGAAACTTATGTTTTTTTCAGTGAATTTGCAAGGTTTTTTAAATGCTAATTCCTAACTATATAAGGCCTGAAACCTACGTTTTTTTCAGTGAATTTGCAAGGTTTTTTAAATGCTAATTCCTAACTATATAAGGCCTGAAACCTATGGTTTTTTCAGTGAATTTGCAAGTTTTTTTTAAATGCTAATTCCTAACTATCTAAGGCCTGAAACCTATGGTTTTTTCAGTGAATTTCAAAGGTTTTTTAAATGCTAATTCCTAACTATATAAGACCTGAAAGTCCACCAGGAATCTCCAGTATGCACCAGGGGACTGCATTGCAGAGAGGTGTAATTAAGCCACGGCCCTTTTTACACCTCTCTGCAACGCAGCCCCCGTGCATGTTTGAAGAGGGGGAACTCATTCCCCTTGCATACTGGGGGCCCCTGGGGGCCAACTAGCCCACCTGGAACCTCCAGTATGCGCCAGGGGGCTGCATTGCAGAGGTGTAATGAGGCTATGCCCCTTGTTACACCTCTCTGCAACGCAGCCGCCTGGCGCGTTTGCAGAGGGGGAACTAATTCCCCTTGCATAATGGGGATCCCTGGGGGCCAACTAGCCCACAAGGAGCCTCCAATATGCGCCAGATGGCTGCATTGCATAGAGGTGTAATGAGGCCACACCCTTTTTTACACCTCTCTGCAACGCAGCCCCCGTGCATGTTTGAAGAGGGGGAACTAATTCCCCTTGCATACTGGGGGTCCCTGGCAGCCATCTTGTGCCTTGTTACAACCAAGGCACAAGAAAACAGTGAAACAAAGGTGTGAAACTCACAAAGGGGCCAGAGTAGAAACACCCTGACCCCCTAGGTCTGCTCAGGGGGTCCCACAAGGACCCCCAAGGCAAAATAAAAAATTATATATTTTTTTTTTAAGTCGCGGGGTACAAAAAACAATAAAAAATATATAAAACAACAATAAGAATAAAAAAACAGTTCTTTTCAGAACTACCTCCAATTTATATAAAAATGCTACATTTTTTAAAAAATTCTGTCTTTCTTTTTTTCTCCAGGGTACGCGTACCGGTACGTGTATCGATACGTGTACCGGGGCGCGCACCCCCTCAAAAAAAAATTATAATGAGTGTGTGTGTGTGTGTGGTGTGTGTGTGTGGGGGGGGAGGTGTGAGGTGTGTGTGGGGGGGTATGTGTGAGGGGTGTGTGTGTAGGATGTGTGGGTGTGTGTGTGGGGTGTGTGTGTGGGTGTGTGTGTGTGGGTGTGTGTGTGTGTGAGGAGTGTGTGTGTGTGTGTGTGTGTGTGTGTGTGAGGTGTGTGTGTGGGTGTGGGTGTGTGGGGTGTTTGGGTGTGGGTGGAGGTGTGGGTGTATGAGGTATGTGTGGGGGTGTGTGTCGGGGGTGGTGTGTGTGGTGTGTGTGGGGGTATGTGTGTGGGGCACCCCTTCAAAAAAAAAAAAAAAAATGAGTGTGTGGGTGGTGTGTGTGTGGGGGGGTGGGAGTGGGGTGTGTGTGTGTGGGAGGGGTATGTGTGTGGGGTGTGTGTGTGTAGGATGTGTGGGTGTGTGTGGGTGTGTGTGTGTGTGGGTGAGTAAAATGTTCAGCTAACTATGACTGGTGTCAAACCTATGGTTTTCTCAGTGAATTTAATAGGTTTTTTAAATGCTAATTCCTAACTATAACTGGTGTGAAACCTATTGTTTTTTCAGAGAATTTCATAGGTTTTTTAAATGCTAATTCCTAACTATAACTGGTGTGAAACCTATGGTTTTTTCAGTGAATTTCAAAGGTTTTTTAAATGCTAATTCCTAACTATGTAAGGCCTGAAACCTTTTTTTTTTTCGCAAGATTTTTTAAATGCTAATTCTATTAGCGGATAACATTTATATATGTTAATATCCGTATTGGACCACCTGAACAGCCCTAGGGGGGTAAGAGTGTTTCTAAAAGGCCCCCAAATCTTTTTTTTTTCTTGTAAAAAAATTGAGGTACGCGCACCGTACGGGTACGTGTACCATAAGCGTACCCCGCGATTTTCCGAACTTTTTTTTTTTTGGGCCTTGGGGGTCCTTGTGGGACCCCCTGAGCTGGCCTAGGGGGTAAGGATGCTTCTACCCTGCCCCCTTTTTGAGTTCTACACATTTGTTTTTCTGCTTTCCTGTGCCTCAGTCTACCGAGGCACAAGATGGCTGCCAACAGTTTCTGTTTTGGAGTGTTGACAGACATTGGCAGCCAATCAGAATGCAGCTCACGCACTAGAGGTATGCGTACCATACGCGTACGTGCGCGTACCGTAAGCGTACGGGTAAGCTCACAGGTAAGCTGCCATAGATATATTTTTTTTTTTAACCTAAATTACTCAAAATCCACTGGAGCACATATCTTGAGACATAGCAAAGGCACATCGGGCTACCAGTCCCTACAATTTTGCCAAGTTTGGTGGAAATCCATTCGGCCGTTCGGGCTAAAAGTGAGTTCCACCGCCCTATGGAAATTAACGTGGGGAAAACACGTTTTGGGACCCCCCTTTTATCTCGCCCCCGCTTGACGAATCCCCCCAAACTTTCAGGGAAGGACCGAAGCGTCGCGAGGCAAAGTTAAGGAAAATTTCAGGAAGATTCCTCAACCGGCACCAAAGTTATTCCCAATATCGCCAGTAGGTAATATATATATATATATATATATATATATATATATATATATTACCTACTGGCGGTCGCCAGTAGGTATATATAGTTAGGATTTTTTCTCTATGGGTTTTTTGAAAATTCTATGTCTAATAACTTTGGCGTTTGTGGACGGAATTGGCTGAAATTTTCAGGAAAATGGCACATTTTGTTTCTGAGCAGCCCTTGAAAATTTGGGGGGGGTTCGTCCAGTGGGGGCCGAGAAAAAAGGGGGGTCCCAAAACGTGTTTTTAACATTGAGTTTTCCATAGGGCGGTTGGCCTCACTTTTAGCCCGAACGGCTGAATGGATTTGCACGAAACTTGGCAAAATTGTAGGGACTGGTAGCCCGATGTGCCTTTTGTAGGTCTCAATATATGTGCTCCAGTGGATTTTGAGAAATTAACGTTTAAAAAAAGATATATATCTGTAACAGCGGACCGGGCAGCGGCCCAGGACGCGTACTTTTCGCGCAACGGAGCTTTGTGAAGCGAAGCTGATTGGTTCTCTGGCGTCTGTCAACATTCCAAACAGTCCGTAGCGGCCGCCATCTTGTCTCTCGGTAGGATCGAGAGACAAGAGGAGGCCAAAGCGAAGGGGCAAATGACCATAAGGGGGAATAGTAGATCCTCGCTGACCCCCTAGGTTTGATGTGGAGGTTTTAAAAGGGCCCCGCGGGGCAAAAAAAAAAAAATAATAATAATAATCGAACGGCTGAATGGATTTGCACGAAACTTGGCAAAATTGTAGGGACTGGTAGCCCGATGTGCCTTTGCTAGGTCTCAATATATGTGCTTCAGTGGATTTTGAGAAATTAACGTTCAAAAAAAGATATATATCTGTAACAGCGCACCGCTTCGCGTACTTTTCGCGTTACGGAGCTTTGCGAAGCGAAGCTGATTGGCTCTCCGGTGTCTGTAAACATTCCAAACAGTACGTAGCGGCCGCCATCTTGTCTCTCGGTAGGATTGAGAGACAAGAGGAGGCCAAAGCGAAGGGGCAAATGACCATAAGGGGGCATAGTAGATCCTCGCTGACCCCCTAGGTTTGATGTGGAGGTTTTAAAAGGGCCCCGCGGGGCAAAAAAAAAAAAAATAATAATAATCGAACGGCTGAATGGATTTGCACGAAACTTGGTAAAATATTAGGGACTGGTAGCCCGATGTGCCTTTGCTATGTCTCAATATATGTGCTTCAGTGCATTTTGAGAAATTAACGTTCAAAAACAAGATATATATCTGTAACAGCGCTCCGCTTCGCGGAGATAAAATTATATCTGTATTACCTAGCTGTTGCTAACACCAGTTAGCGACGGCTAGTAGGAGATAGCGACCATCTTGGGTCCCACTTTGCATGTGAGTGATATTTATCACTAATGACATGCAAAGTGGGCATGCCAAGATGTTAGCGACTGGAAACAGTCGCTAACATCGCTATCTCCTAGGGACTGGTAGCCCGATGTGCCTTTGCTATGTCTCAATATATGTGCTTCAGTGCATTTTGAGAAATTAACGTTCAAAAACAAGATATATATCTGTAACAGCGCTCCGCTTCGCGGAGATAAAATTATATCTGTATTACCTAGCTGTTGCTAACACCAGTTAGCGACGGCTAGTAGGAGATAGCGACCATCTTGGGTCCCACTTTGCATGTGAGTGATATTTATCACTAATGACATGCAAAGTGGGCATGCCAAGATGTTAGCGACTGGAAACAGTCGCTAACATCGCTATCTCCTATTATCAACTTTTGGAAATATTCGAGATAAGCGCGAATATCTCCAAAAAGTAACAGCTGCCCTGAGCAGTTCTTAGCCATGTTATCCAATGGGAGGTGGATAACATGGCTAAGAGCATTAGCTCGGTAATGCATGAATATCGCGGAGTTTTCAGCGATATTAATGCATTGCGCTCGTTTTTTATCGTATTTGCGATAAACCTTGATAATAGCAAGGTTTATCTGCGATAATTTCTGACGGTAAAAAAATCTTTGCAATGCATCGTTAGGGATAAATATCGCTTAACTTTGGTAATATGCCCCAACGTCTGTTAACGTTCGATTCGAAGGAAATCAGGAATTGTTGAAAAACATTGTGTGCGCCATCTTGTCTTTTTTCAAATGCCACACTTTTGTCGTGCACGGCAGCCATTTTAGATGCCTTGACCAGACCCACTCTGTGCACGCTGTCGATCCTTAGCATGGCTCCCCACCCTCGCAAGCATCTCACCCAGGCAGTGGTCACCCCCGCTCTCTGTCTTATGCATGGGTAATAAACCTCCCCCCATCTGCGCTGCTCTTCCCTGAGAATCACACCCTGTGCCCGCCCGACACCTCCCTTTCACCCTATTCACTACCGCACCCTCTGACACTCCTTTTCCTCTGTGTCCGATTGTCCAGGCCGGTCCTAGGCTATCAGCTAGCCCTGCAGATGTAGTTTATGGCCACAGCTGTAAAGAATCACCCCTCTTCAAAGGAGTTATAGTAGATCAAGGCCCACACTCGATGAGATCCGTCACAGCAGAAGCGTTGCTATTATCTGAAAACCATCCTGTATTGTGATTGGGGAGGGGACCGAGCGTGAAGCGGAAGATTCCAGGGATGACTCTTTGTACATCAAAGTTTTTACAATTATGTGTCACATTAAAAATATATAGCACTCCGACAAAGTAGTAAGATTATAAAACTTTAATAATTTATAAATATATACAAGAAAACAAAAATAGTAATAACATATAAACATTTTTAGGGAAAAACAACGAAGTAGCGGTCGGCTGTGCGAATAGTCCCAACGCAGCACAACGTCCAGATTTCCGGCGTGGGGCGTCGCGGGGGGTGGGTCATCAGTAGCAAACTGTTGTGCGAATAGTTCCAAGGCAGCAGAACGCGCCGAAATCTAGATGACACGAAAGTGATGTCTAGTAAGTTGCCACCCAGCAAATAACGGCGTGGGGCGTCGCGGGGGGTGGGTCATCAGTAGCAAACTGTTGTGCGAATAGTTCCAAGGCAGCAGAACGATGGCACCAAGGTGATGTCCAGTAAGTTGCCGCACTGGTTTTGGTATCCTACAATGCTGCTCCGAATAACGGCGTGGGGCGCCCCGGGGGAGGCGGCGTGAACGGGCCTCTCCAGGTGGAGTCTCATCTGTTTTAGTGGGGCGCCCCTTTACCGTTTCAGTTGCCATTCCGTCCGCTTTTGGTCCACTGTGTCAAAATCCGCCATTCAGCTGAGTTGCGCCCACTCTTGCGGTGCAGCGATAGGCGGCTGCCACAGGACTCTCAAAATGGCGGCAGGCTCTTTCCTTTTTGGGCGTGGTCCACTGAAATGGCCCTGGGACACCTTGGAAATCGGACGCTTGTCTGCTAGGTCTTGGACCCCATTCTCGAAAGCGTCCCCTCCGCCTTGAGAATTCATCAAAAGTTTTGGGGGCCCCGACTCCTGCAGGCTTCTGGTGGGGAGCGGCTGCCATGATTGCTCGCGGAATGACCACGACGGAGCTACGAGATGGTGGTGCTCTCATGCTGACGCCAGTTTAGTCTGAAACATCCAGAAACAAGGTGGGGCTTTCATCGTTTGGGGGGAAAAAAAAGTTTTCATCCAATGAAAAGTGTTGTTTTTAGGTCATATGATCAAGCCTTCCATCATTCGGAAACCAAAAGTAAAATGAACCAATGAAAAGTTTTATAAACAAGTCACATGACCTGTTATGCGGCATAGGGTATAAAATGCGGAGAAAATACGTTGGCACGTGAGGCGGCGTCAGTAGCGGACCGATGTGCGAATAGGCCGAAGGCAATACAACGCGCCAAGATCCGGATGGCACCGAGGTGGTGTCCAGCAAGTTGCAGCACTGGTGTGGCCATCCTACAATGCTGAAAGTCGGCGTGGGGCGCCCCGTTGGCCTGTGAGTTTGCGTCAGTAGCGGACCGATGTGCGAATAGGCCGAAGGCAGCACAACGCGCCAAGATCCGGATGGCACCGAGGTGGTGTCTAGTAAGTTGTCGCACTTCTGTGGCCATCCTACAATGTTGAAAGTCGGCGTGGGGCGCCCCGTTGGCCTGTGAGATGGCGTCAGTAGCGGACCGATGTGCGAATGGGGCCAAAGGCAGCGCAACAATATTTTCTGACTGACACCACAAGGCGCTGAGATGCCAAGATTCGGATGGCACTGAGGTGATGTCTAGCAAGTTGGTGTGGTCATCCTACAATGCTGAAACTCGGCGTGGGTCGCCCCATTAGCCTGTGAGATGGCGTCAGTAGCGGACCGATGTGCGAATAGGCCGAAGGCAGCACAACGCGCCAAGATCCGGATGTCACCGTGGTGGTTTCATAGTTGAGAGGCACTTCATCTGCAGTGGGGCGCCGAGATCCGGATGGCACCGAGGTGATGTCTAAGTTGCGGACTGATGTGCGAATGGGGCCAAAGGCAGCGTAACAATATTTTTTGTATGGAAGATACCACTAGGCGTTGAGATGCCAAGATTCGGATGGCACTGAGGTGATGTCTAGCAAGTTGGTGTGGTCATCCTACAATGCTGAAACTCGGCGTGGGTCGCCCCATTAGCCTGTGAGATGGCGTCAGTAGCGGACCGATGTGCGAATAGGCCGAAGGCAGCACAACGCGCCAAGATCCGGATGTCACCGTGGTGGTTTCATAGTTGAGAGGCACTTCATCTGCAGTGGGGCGCCGAGATCCGGATGGCACCGAGGTGATGTCTAGCAAGTTGCTGTACTGGTGTGGTCATCCTACAATGCTGAAACTCGGCGTGGGTCGCCCCATTAGCCTGTGAGATGGCGTCAGTAGCGGACCGATGTGCGAATAGGCCGAAGGCAGCACAACGCGCCAAGATCCGGATGTCACCGTGGTGGTTTCATAGTTGAGAGGCACTTCATCTGCAGTGGGGCGCCGAGATCCGGATGGCACCGAGGTGATGTCTAGCAAGTTGCTGTACTGGTGTGGTTATTCTACAATGCTGAAACTCGGCGTGGGGCGCCCCATTAGCCTGTGAGATGGCGTCAGTAGCGGACCGATGTGCGAATGGGGCCAAAGGCAGCGCAACAATATTTTCTGAAGAGAAGACACCAAAAGGTGCTGACATTCCAAGATCCGGATGGCACCGAGGTGGTGTCTAGCAAGCTATGCAGTTGAGTTGTGTGCGCACTTGCGGCGAATAGGTCGAAGGCAGCATAACAATGTTTTCTGAATAGGAGACACCACAAGGCGTTGAGATTCGGTTACCACCGAGGTGATGTCTAGCAAGTTGCCGCACTGGTGTGGCCATCCTACAATACTGCTCCGAATAACGGAGTGGGGTGCCCGAAGGGGGGGGGAGCCGGCGTGAATGGGCCTTCCTAGGTGGAGGCTCGTCTGCTGTAGTGGGGCGCCCCTTTACCGTTTCAGTTGCCATTCAGCTGAGTTTCGGCTGCTCTTGATGCTACAGCGACAGGCGGCTGCAAGAGGACTCTCAAAATGGCGGCCTGTTCTTTGGATTTGGGCCTGGTCCACTAAAATGGCCCTGGGACACCTTAGAACTCGGACGCTCGATTTTCTTTTCCTTTCCTGTACATGCAAAAAAAGGTAAATGCCCGGTACGTTACACGCTTCATCTGCCACGATGAACTCTCCAGAGGAACCGAAAAAAAATATAGTTGTGGTAACTATACCATGCATCGTCATATGGAGAGGTGGCACCAATTAATTATAGTGCTGCATAAAAGAGAGATTTGGAGGAGAACCCCTGACCTGCTAGTACATTCATCAAAGAAGTGGCACTGAGAGCTTCAGAGGCAAGGGAAACGGTCCCAAATATTTAGAAGAACTTTGGAAAGATTAAAATGACATGTTTAGATTGTGGCAAATTAATTTCATGTGGACAGATGAGTGTTACTCTAATAAATACAGCATATGAACATCATCATAGTCGATGGTTGGTAGAGACATTTTGACTATATCCTGGACCTGCCCGTCCTCGCCCAAAATGGCGCCGGAATAAATGGGACTCGTAACTCCTTGTTGTGTACTGGTTGCAGAACCTTGAAATCACGAGATACGTATGCAGTTTTGAAGCACATGGCGGGCGGGCGGGGACGAGAATTGATTGAATATTTCGACATCCCTATTGATATTAAGTTCTGATGTGTTATTGATTACTGTACTGTTGAAAGTTCGAATTAACGTCACCCATGGTACTTGCCCGCAAATGTATATCTAGATAATTTTATTGTAACTGGCCCTGTCGTATTTTAATTATAAAATGTACGTCCACCGATTCCGTAACTGTTAGACACCTTAGTTCTTGCAACCTAATGGCCCGCCCGTTACGTTCCTCTACAGTGTAAATGTCTATTCATCATATACGATTACAGTTTGCTCTGTGGCAGGCCCACGTGGTTATAGGCTCGTATTTGTATAATGAAATTTTCACAATAAAGGTTTTTAAAAGAAAACATGGTAGTAGTATATACATTGGTAAAGTTTTTAATAATAGTGACTGTTTTAGAATCATTAAAAGGCAAGTGAAATAAAGCAGACCAATTACATGAAGGGTAAAAGGTATAATACGAAGGAACGCAGTAAAGATAAATGGTCAAGGGCTGTTGTGTTTTCTATTCCTGCAACATAAAGTGATCGATAAGAATCTCATATTCAGGCGTATCGGCAACTAAGACAGCAGGTCGACCCTCTTTTGCTCAACGGCTCCGTCATGGGACGAAGAAACGCTCTTTTTCTCGAAAAAAGAATATATTTTACTTGCAGGACAGTTGTAAAATTTCCGGGAAAGTACATTAGCCTGGAACATTATAACATATATTTAAGAAAAAATAATGTTCGGAAGTAATGAAAAGCGTAATTTTTAGGTCATATGACCAAGCCTTTCATCATTACAATAAGAAAAGTAAAATGAACCAATGAAAAGTTTTATTAACAAGTCACATGACTTGTTATGCTTACGTTACGCGCTGCGCGCCCCGGATGACTTCCGGATGCGCTAACGCGGCGCGTCATATGACGCATTACGCGACAACGCAGGTACAGAATATAGTCAAAATGTCTCCACCAACCAGCGGTCGGAACACAACCCCTTTCAGCAGGCTAAATAGTTCTGTTAAATGACAACAGAAGGGACAGGCAACAAGAACCATCAGTCAAAGAGGGGAGAGCTAGTTCTTCTCTACCGGGTTACATTGGGGCGCTACCGGAACTGATCGAATTGGTAGTCTACAGTGTTTCTGGATGTTTCAGACTGAAGCTGGGGTTAGCATGAGAGCAGCACCATTTCGTAGCTCCGTCGTGGTCATTCCGCAACCAATCATGGCAGCCGTTCTTTATCGTTATTTTGGGCGGGGTGGGTGGCGGAGCCGAGCTGTTTTGCAGCCATCATTGTGTGGAGTTCAGTTCATCTCACTAGTTTTGTATTTGTCATGAGGGGTTGTTCCTAATGTTTCTATTTTAGCGAGGTCAAAAAGAGATCCCATTAGTGGCCTACTGATTTTGCTCGATTCCTTTTCTTTTTTTTTTACACGATTTTTCGTTATCTGCAAAGACTAAACAGAGTATTGCGACTCTGTGTTTGTTTGTAAATAGAGAATGAACCAAAGAGAACTAATTCTAAAACAGTAAATACTTGGATAACAATCAATCAAATGGAGAGAGAAGCAGGCACGACGGATTACAATGGGGGCAAAGACCTGCGTTAACTACCTTTCACTATCTGCAAAGAGAGAGTACTCCTAATAGAAATGAGGGGGGGGGGCACCATTCAAAGCAGATCAGTGTGCATAAACACGAAAATGTTTTCACTTACCACGTACTTGACATTCGACAGCTTATGATATTTGCTATTAAAAAACCATTGAAATTCACTGAAAAAACCATAGGTTATAGACCATATATAGTTAGGAATTAGCATTTACAAAACCTTGAAAATTCACTGAAAAAACCATAGGTTATAGACCATATATAGTTAGGAATTAGCATTTAAAAAACCTTATTTTACTCACACAAAACCATTGAAATTCCATATATAGTTAGTTGCACTAACTATATATCGCGCACCTGCAATCCACTGCTGATCATGTCACATATTACATCATTCATGACATGGTCAGTGACATCACTGATGACATCACTGATGACATCTCAAATGACATCACTGATGACATCACTGATGACATCTCATTTGACATCATTCTTGTGCTAATACGATAAACCTCTTCAGACTCTAATATAACCTTAGATACACTCAGTGTATACAGACACTCACACACTGCCACTCATCCATGGAGTTACTCACACACCCAGTCAGTCATGCAAAGAAACAATCTCATCTCCATTTCTTCAACTATACAGTTAAACACACCTTACTTATTGAAACATATACTAACACATATTTACTCTCTTATACAATCCCTGATACAAGTTCACAATGATCGATACAACCACTCACTCATTCAGTGGCTCTCATGCACAGTTATTTATATATGCCAACTCTCACATGTACTGTGTTTTACATATGTACTTACTATGACATGTAGCATTGAGATATCCATTCACTCATCAATACACTCATGCACACAGTCAACTGCCCATGTAGCTGTTTCCACATGCACTCTTGAACTCATACACCTAGTGAATAAACTGTTCACACATCTATGCATAGAGTCACACACCTTCCAGCCACCCCCACACAAACTCAATCTCCCATAGAAATACTTGGGCAACCAATTAATAACACATATAGCCTCTCGTATAGCTAATGATCAACACATGCAGCAGTTTACAGAACAACAGACATAATGATGCACAAATTAAGACAGTTTAGTCACTAACCCATGCATTCAGTGAGACACATTTAATCACTCACTCATACAGTCAGTCACGCACCTACTAAATCCTTCATCCAGACACTTATACATCCACTCATTCTTCAATATGTAAGACATATTTTAACTTTACAGAAACATACAGTCACTGGATGTTGTCATCAGTGATGTCATCAGTGATGTCATTTGAGATGTCATCAGTGATGTCATCAGTGATGTCACTGACCATGTCATGAATGATGTAATATGTGACATGATCAGCAGTGGATTGCAGGTGCGCGATATATAGTTAGTGCAACTAACTATATATGGAATTTCAATGGTTTTGTGTGAGTAAAATAAGGTTTTTTAAATGCTAATTCCTAACTATATATGGTCTATAACCTATGGTTTTTTCAGTGAATTTTCAAGGTTTTGTAAATGCTAATTCCTAACTATATATGGTCTATAACCTATGGTTTTTTCAGTGAATATATATATACATAGGTGAATAGACTGGACCGTAGCTGTTGTGCAGAAGACGGCCCGCCCTTTGAGAAAGGCCAAGAAAGGCCGAAATGCATCAGGACTTGGGGGCCAGCTTCCTTCAATAAAATGACGAAACGCACGTAATGTGTGTGGCTCAAATTACTCCGTGGCAGGGAGACTTGATGGAATATTGACGGCGTGGTCCGCGCCGAGAGGAACGCACCTCCGACTGAAAGAGCGCTGAGAAGCCCGACTTGGGACGAACACTTTTGACGGTGAGAACCACAAATGGGCTGCGGCTGCCGCCAGATAGTGTACTCTGGTTCAAAGGATCCCTGCATCACCAGCAAATATGTGCAGGGAATTACGTGGGCACAGTAATTATTGAAGAGATGCGGGAAGAATGGTCACAGCGGACTACAGAGACCAGCATGCCTGGGATGACACCCACCAGGGGGTAGCCATCCACCTCCACAGCTTAATAGACTGGACCGTACCTGTTGTGCAGAAGACGCCCCGCCCTTTCAGAAAGGCAAAGAAAGGCCGAAATGCATCAGGACTTGGGGGCCAGCTTCCTTCAATAAAATGACGAAACCCACGTAATGTGTGCGGCTCAAATTACTCCGTGGCAGGGAGACTTGATGGGATATTGACAGCGTGGTCCGCGCCGAGAGGAACGCACCTCCGACTGAAAGAGCGCTGAGAAGCCCGACTTGGGACGAACACTTTTGACGGTGAAAACCACAAATGGGCTGCGGCTGCCGCCAGAGAGTGCACTCTGGTTCAAAGGATCCCTGCATCACCAGCAAATATGTGCAGGGAATTACGTGGGCACAGTAATTATTAAAGAGATGTGGGAAGAATGGTCACAGCGGACTACAGAGACCAGCATGCCTGGGATGACACCCACCAGGGGGTAGCCATCCACCTCCACAGGTGAATAGACTGGACCTTAGCTGTTGTGCAAAAGACGCCCCGCCCTTTGAGAAAGGCCAAGAAAGGCCGAAATGCATCAGGACTTAGGGGCCAGCTTCTTTCAATAAAATGACGAAACCCACGTAATGTGTGCGGCTCACATTACTCCGTGGCAGGGAGACTTGATGGGATATTGACGGCGTGGTGCGCACCGAGAAGAACGCACCCCCGACTGAAAGAGCGCTGAGAAGCCCGACTTGGGACGAACACTTTTGACGGTGAAAACCACAAATGGGCTGCGGCTGCCGCCAGAGAGTATACTCTGGTTCAAAGGATCCCTGCATCACCAGCAAATATGTGCAGGGAATTACGTGGGCACAGTAATTATTGAAGAGATGCGGGAAGAATGGTCACAGCGGACTACAGAGACCAGCATGCCTGGGATGACGCCCACCAGGGGGTAGCCATCCACCTCCACAGGTGAATAGACTGGACCGTAGCTGTTGTGCAGAAGACGCCCCGCCCTTTGAGAAAGGCCAAGAAAGGCCGAAATGCATCAGGACTTGGGGGCCAGCTTCCTTCAATAAAATGACGAAACCCACGTAATGTGTGCGGCTCAAATTACTCCGTGGCAGAGAGACTTGATGGGATATTGACGGCGTGGTCCGCGCCGAGAGGAACGCACCTCCGACTGAAAGAGCGCTGAGAAGCCCGACTTGGGACGAATACTTTTGACGGTAAAAACCACAAATGGGCTGCGGCTGCCGCCAAAGAGTGTACTCTGGTTCAAAGGATCCCTGCATCACCAGCAAATATGTGCAGGGAATTACGTGGGCACAGTAATTATTGAAGAGATGCGGGAAGAATGGTCACAGCGGACTACAGAGACCAGCATGCCTCTGATGACGCCCACCGGGGGTAGCCATCCACCTCCACAGGTGAATAGACTGAACCGTAGCTGTTGTGCAGAAGACGCCCCGCCCTTTGAGAAAGGCCAAGAAAGGCCGAAATGCATCAGGACTTGGGGGCCAGCTTCCTTCAATAAAATGACGAAACCCACGTAATGTGTGCGGCTCAAATTACTCCGTGGCAGGGAGACTTGATGGGATATTGACGGCATGGTCCGCGCCGAGAGGAACGCACCTCCGACTGAAAGAGCGCTGAGAAGCCCGACTTGGGACGAACACTTTTGATGGTGAAAACCACAACTGGGCTGCGGCTGCCGCCAAAGAGTATACTCTGGTTCAAAGGATCCCTGCATCACCAGCAAATATGTGCAGGGAATTATGTGGGCACAGTAATTATTGAAGAGATGCAGGAAGAATGGTCACAGCGGACTACAGAGACCAGCATGCCTCTGATGACGCCCACCAGGGGGTAGCCATCCACCTCCACAGGTGAATAGACTGAACCGTAGCTGTTGTGCAGAAGACGCCCCGCCCTTTGAGAAAGGCCAAGAAAGGCCGAAATGCATCAGGACTTGGGGGCCAGCTTCCTTCAATAAAATGACGAAACCCACGTAATGTGTGCGGCTCAAATTACTCCGTGGCAGGGAGACTTGATGGGATATTGACGGCGTGGTCCGCGCCGAGAGGAACGCACCTCCTGTGATGTATTCCTATAGGTTCTGAATCGATCCCCCTATTCCTGACCCTATTCTGGTTAAACAAACCAACAAGTTAACTAACAGTCAGCCCATGAGGCAGAAAACCCCCATGATGCAGATACCGTTATCTGACGCAGTCACACTACGGCACAGGAACGTGTTATCTGATTAGGTCATAACGCTTGCGATCTAATTATACAAGCGATATTCCTCCAGCCCCTGATAAGGCATACGGAGTTCTCATAACAAATCAAACCTATGACAACCTGGGCAAAACCCTGCGGCCATTGTTTTGATTTCACCGAGAACTTCAGCAAAAGAATGTGCTAACGAGCAAGTCGTATGACATCCTTATTGACGTATCTATGTCCATCCTTATGTCAATCTCGGCACCTTAAAGGTATAAATATTACCGATATTGCCCTATGCAAACACACGAGGTGGTGACGAGACGGAGCAGCCATACTTGCCGAAGCCCAGAGCAGAGCAGACCCCGCTGGCACAGCCCCGCCTTCCTGACGCGCTGAGAACGAGACGCGCTGATTTCTCCTGCCGAGAGATCCAGCACCGGCGCTTCCGGGTAGCCCTCGCAGGCAGCCTGGAATATCGAGACCAGAGAGAGAGATACCATACCTCATTCAACCTAGATTCCAGGTACAGAACTGAATAACCCCTCACAGAGAATTCTTTAGTTATTCACTTGGCAAAAACAAACTTAACTTAAACTGTAACTTTCTATTTCCGCCCACGTATTAGGCTTAGGTCAGGTACACGGGGTAGGCGTATTTAGAAACACCAGTTGAGTACGTTTAGTCAAATGTATATGTGTATGTAATATATTTTATTCATTTTAAAACATCTTATGGCTTAGAAACCATATCAATGTTTTTACAGTATTATTTTATACTATTGCTTTTAATGTATGCACTTTACTTAGCTATAAGTATTGCAATAATATCGATCCATTTCTCTTGTATGAGAAAAGAGACTGATCAATAAATAACACCTTTTTATTGAACACGCCCGTCTCTTCCTTTTCTCTACAATCTGATGAGACTAAGAATGCACGTACTGACTGAGTAAAATAAATTGCCTTTTGTTCACACGACTCTCGAGATATACTCTTGATTAGGGGAGAGCAAAGTTGTCATGTTCTATGGTTGTCAGAAACGAAATCCCTTCTTGTCTAATCAGGGAAGTTAAGTCCTTCCTGAACATTCGAGAAAGTTTCTAGTGAACTCTGAGCTAGCTGGCAAAACCCAAAACTTTAAGTCTAGTATCGACAGTAGTAGACCTAGTTAACGTCTGGCCTAGGCCTTTACTGCTGTAGGTATTATTCCAATGCGCAGAGCCTATTGGGATGATAGGAACTACACTACATGGCGCCCAACGCGTTTGGAAAGGGCGATAAAACTAACGTAAGACATTTAGAGTAACTCAGTCGTGCTTTCTCACTCAGACCCCTTTTCCCATAATACTCCAAAGATGTCTGGAGTGGGTGAAAGGTTATATCCGCCAGACCTCGCAGGAGGGAACTCCTATGTATGGTTCTTGGTATAAGTCAACGTTGAAGGATACACTGTTCCAAAATATTGTGCATCTAATCTTTGTTTCCATAAGAAACCTGATCTGCAAACAAACAAAAAAATAACCATCCTGTCAGTAAAATGGTAGACAGTGATGAGGAAAGAGAGGCAGTTAGATTAGCAACTGAACTCGCGGCAGCTGATGCTACCATGCAAGACGCAGACCCGGATATAATACTCATCCCGGTCATCAAAAGGAAATCTATAACCTTAAAACTTATAGAAAACGGACTGACACCTAGAGGTGGCACAGTCATATTCGTAATTGAGGCACTAACAACACCGTGTAATTTACCAACAACAACATTGAATCCGGAATGGATACAATGGGTGAATTCAATCACAACGGACAAAGTATACTATTACTTTGATCAAGAACTAGAAGAATTAAAAAATCTAGAATATGAAAGAACATTCCCTCTGCCAATCGACATTCTGCCTTTACGACATTACGCCTGTGTAATTTATACAGACGGACATGCTCAACCCCCCGTTTGGGGAGAACAGGCATACAACCCCACATGTGGGATTACAAAAGAAGTGTGGCGCGGAGGTAAACTAAAACCTCTATTAACAAAAACACACTCAGTAGAAACTAATTCAGAACAACAAACTGAAATACTAGCATTGAAAATGGCGCTAGATAATGCGGATCGCGAATTCCCGACACTCATAGTGTCAGATTCCTATTACTGCGTCAAAACATATAGCAAAGATTTGCAGACATGGATTCAAAACGGTTACAAAGATGACACAGATGCAACAATAAAGCAGGAAATGCTTTGGGAACAAATAGCTCTTTTTACAAAAAGAGCTACCAAAGACTCACGTGACACACTCACTGAGTCATCAGCGTGATGGCGTTCACGTTGCAGGGAATTCATTGGCTGGGACAGCCACAGCGGCAGCCACTAAATCGGCTCCCGTAGTTCGAAAAAAGCGTACATTAAAATACATTGACGGTGAAACAGTACTGGCAGTGAAAACGTCATCAAAAGGCGACTGCTCAGCGTTACCGATCAGCTATCCACTCAATTATACATACATAATCGATGCAAACTCCGTCCCTTTTGCTCGAATCCCTGGAGTGGGGGATAGGGTGATTCCAAACATGGACAGGAGAAACTTGTTAATCGCAGACGCACATATGGGCGAGGGTCTCAGACACCTAAAACTAAAAGATTCTCTGGAAGAATTACAATCACGGTACTGGTGGCCAGGCATGAGCCTGCGTCACACCATGTTTGTAAAAAACTGCCCAAACTGCAACAGAGATCGCAGTGGGGAGAGAAACAGTTTAATACCTCGCCGGTTTACTCCAGAAAAGATCAAGAGTAAAAAAGAAGGCTTGCGATTAACATATACAGGCTAGTTTACACTTATAATGTAGATCACCAGCACTCGGCTGACGTCTGGACTGTTATACAAAGATTTGCAAGTCTAAATGGCATATACGCTAAGAGCATGCTGCGTTTGACCATTGTTTTCACTCTAGCCCTCCAGCCTGATGGGAAACATGGCCAAATGAGCATAGCACAGCGGGAATCTTCTCACTTCCTTCCTGAGGGATACGAGATGGTGTAAAGAAAAAACCAAGGCATAAAGCAATCTATAACGGAAAGGATATTAGGTTCGGGAGCTGGGTGGGTCAAACATCTAATAAGTGTCCAACGTAGTCTAAATAACTTGCCAAGAAATTCTCTGAAGGGATTCAGTGCGTACGAATTATTATTTGGAACTAGGATGTTGATCTCTGACATTGATAGTCAGACTTCAGTGGTGAAAGAAAAAAGCTTTGATATCAAAGACCGTTTGGCTATTTTGCAGGACTTAAACAAAACAAGAAAAGACCTGAGCAACATAAAATTGAAACAACAGCCAACAACCACTGAAGAACCACCACCTGTCCCAGCAAGACCTGTCTGGATTCCAAAAGTCGGGGATCTAGTCAGGGAAAAGATCGCGGTAAAGAAGGAATTTGGGCCTTCTTACAGAAAAGCAGTTCCTGTCTTGTCTGTCAACGGGACAAGATCAGTTGTACTACCGCCACTTGCTGGAAAAAAGGAGAACCGAGTTGTATCCATCGACCTGGTAAAACCACAACATGTGGCCGATAACAAACAGTAGGCCAAGTGGACTCCCAATAAGTAGCAGAACACCAAGGTTTGCTACCAGTACAGAGGTCCTAACGAAGAGGCTCATCACATTCGAAACGCCTACAGAAGAACAACAAGGACTATGCAACAATGCAATAGAACTCAGACCTCTGAAAACCCAAATAAAAACATTTAGCAGAGACACACCAATCTATAATGAAGTACCAAGTGAAAATGCAACCAATGAACCAATTGGAACAATTGACAGAACTGCATCCGGCTACTTCATAAACTTCGATGATTCCTCTGAAGGCTTCAGTGAATCAAAGACACAGACATCATCAAAAACCTTTAAAGATAAAGCTAAAGAACTTTTGAAACAACTGAAAGAAACATATCTGATTTCTCCATGGATTGAATTTTGGGTGGGTTTTGGTGCATTTATCCTCATACTTTGGCTCATCATGATACTAACTTTGGGACGCTTCGTTGAGGGAAAATATGCAAAAATGGACACAGCAAGTCAGAAAATCAACTTGATCCTCAAACCACACACATCTTCACACATCGAGAAAAGAGAACTTTCTTCAGTCAACTTCACAGCCAATCCGATACCTGGTGGGGTAGCCTGGGACAACACTGACTATGAAATTTATGGTCCGGTCGAAATCCTGAAATATCCACACCAAATTAAGATCTCATTGAGTGACTTTGCAAAACCAAGCTCATTTGCTGATGATTGGGACTTCGAAAGCATTAATAATATGATGTCTGACTTAGTAATGTCTGCTAAATTTACCAAACATGATTATTTGCAGGGTTCTACAAATTATGATAGTATGTACTGTTATAACCACTATGGTAACCATTTTTTACATAGATCTGCACAACCTAGAAATGTTTTAAATTATAATCAATGGGAACATTGTGCAACCCCTCCAAAAGGAAGCTCAAGGACCTTCTATGACAAATATTCATACTTTTCAGGTTTTAACACAAGTAATGCTGAAGCATTCTATTTTAAATTGTCAAACAAGACAGGGACAAAGACCATGATAACCAACACAAAATTGATATATTCAGACTCATTCTTTGAAAAAATGAATACTTTTGGTTTTGATTATTGGGACAAGAATGTTGAATTGAAAAGTGTTTGGGGTACAAAAGAATGGCAAGTACAGGGTATAGAATCTATGTTTAGAGCCTGCATGATCCCAGAACAAATGATATTTTTAAATAACACTGTTCAACAATCCACCTGTCTTGGCCTAGCCAAAATCAAAGACTTAAATAAACCGTCTATTCCAAAGCCAACAATGTTCAGCAATAGCTCTACAGATGAAGAGATAGACGTAAATTATGTATTAAACCAAAACAGAACACATCCTGATTGGAAACAGTGGTTGATCTGGCCCACAGATACAAATAACTGTCAAGACAGATTCCTGAACAAAACACAGGGGTTCAAAATGACCAGGCCAGACCCTAGATATCCCCAAAGACATCACCCAGGGATAATAACCACCTACAGTGTGGGCAAATTATGCCTTCAATGGCTACAAACTTCCACACTGGCAGAAATTAAACAACACCTAACTTTACTTACTGATGGTGCTGACTTGCGTGATTTCATTATGGGACCGCGCAAACAGCGTCAAAAACGTTTCATAGCAGCCTCTGTATATGCAGCATACAATGAGGCCTGGAAGGTTACTCAAATTGAAACAGCAGAGAGAATACGGGAAATTGACCGTATTAATTTGGAAAAATCACTTTCTGTAGTGGACAATGGGTTAATGACTCTGTCCTCCAGAATTTTTTCTTTGGACAGCATTGTGTCTTCAGCAATCGACATATTGTCGCAAGACTTACTGTTATTACAACACGGTCAGTCACAATTGCGCTCTATTGTACAGCTTGGCTGGACGTTACAAAATCTGCGTTCAGGCTATGTGCCTTGGCGTTTAATCAACACAACGTCACTATTCCAAATCTTTAACCTTACTGATAGACAAATCAGTATGGCACAAAAGGGTGCTGATTATACAATCTTGAGCATTGAAAAACTCGAAAGATTACCAGTGACAATGTCAGAACGACCTGTCAGTGAATGGATAATACATGGGATAATAAATATTCCAATCTCAACCTTCAGGTTTCAATACTGCCAAAAATATATACAGGCTGGCATGTACGAGAAATTGGGAAAGGGGTACATTAAAACATCATGGAACCTGCCCTATTCACATGCATGTGTCAGTAATAAAGGACAGAAAGTGTTTCTTAGTGGCAATAATTGTGCGATGTCACTAAGCGGCACGCTTCTGTGTAACGGAATTAGTTTGCATGGAGCCTGTGAAGGGAATTCATACAACCTTTCATGACACCCAAGGCGCACCTGCAACAGAAATAGAACCATTCTTTCAAAGACTCTATAATGGGAGTTACATTCTAATTGTAGACCGCAGATGTTGTAGTCTTATGCCCGGGACTCCTTATCTAGTAACTACGACTGCGAAGGTCAAGTGCTGTGGACGCTCATTGTTCCCCAGCTCCTTTCCAGACAGGGAGGCAAGGGCATGGCCCAATTTGAAAATTACTTCTATTCGAATAGATACTTTAAGCAGAATGAAAACAGTGCTTCTTCAGACGCCTACAAGGCTCACGTCATCAAAAGAAACTTATGATCTACAAGTCGCAAGGACGACTGCAGAGATACATTCATTATTATCAACTAATTCCCCCATACATTTCGCAGAAATACTAAACGAAATCTTAAATATTTCTGATACCAATGGGGTCTCAAAGGTATTTAAGACAGTATTTTCGATGGCATTAACACCATTCAAAGCCATACTGGGTATTTTTCCAGATTTCGTCCATTCGATTTTTGGCGGACTTCCCCTGATCTTGGGACTAATTGCAGGAATCCTATTCTTGGTCCTTATTTTTCGGTATGGCAACCCATGTCACAGACAAAACTCTTGCGACAAGGGAAGAAACAATCCTAGCCATTGGATACCGGGACCGGATATCAAAAATCCTGGGACTCTCCCGGCTTAGAGACCTGAACATGACTTGGTTTCTATCATTTCGACCAATGTGGCAAAGATGTGTTTTACCTGTATTAAGGTGTCTGCTATGCGGAGAAGAATGCGTGTTAGACACCTGTCTGACGCTACAATCGGATGCGCCAATGGATGCAGAAACATTGTTGAGCCCGATCAAGGTTCATGCTTTGTGCTGCCCTCAAAGGCTACCAATCCTGATGACGGCATTCGTGGAAGCTTCACCACTACGATTGATGGGTAGTGAAGTTCAAGATGAAAGCAGCATCGACCAGGTACGACCTTCTGTCAGCAATGCAAATCAGAATGTCAATGGAAACAATCATGCGCACGAATGCATGATTACACCTATTTCCGAGTTAGTGGAACTTTCCCAGGAAGCTGTTGACAGTTTTTTCGAAAGCCTAAATGATATGATGTTCTCACCAGAGCAGAAATAGAGACTTTTGAACAAGCTCGCACACGGCGTTCCCTGAATTCGGCCTTCAACTTTAAAAATAAAGTCACATGAACAATTTTTCCTCCAGTTCACGGACAGCAACTTCTCAGCAGCCCCATAATATTTTTTCATATTTTTCGGGACACTATCTTCTGCTTAAAGTAAGAACTATTCTTAAAGAACTAAGGTTTCTAAATTTTAGATAGCTTATAGACATAGCTTATAGACATTAGCTGCCCGCTGGTATGTTCATAAATATTTTAAATATTTTATTCTGTGATGGAATGGTCTCGAACTTTTTTTCTGTATTAAGAGCCATTTCATGTGTAAATTCTCATATACCAAATAGCAATAATGTATACAAATGCGTGATTAACTTAGCATTATTATACAGCTTGAGTGCATACAATACATATGATTGCAACTTTTCCGTATATTTGAAAATTTCAAAATGCATTTATGTATTTTGGGGTGGTAAGGTATACACAATACTCTATAGTATGTTGTACTATGTTTTACTATGCATAGATTAGTAAATATGACCATAGTTAGCGTGGAGTGGGTGTGATGTATTCCTATAGGTTCTGAATCGATCCCCCTATTCCTGACCCTATTCTGGTTAAACAAACCAACAAGTTAACTAACAGTCAGCCCATGAGGCAGAAAACCCCCATGATGCAGATACCGTTATCTGACGCAGTCACACTACGGCACAGGGACGTGTTATCTGATTAGGTCATAACGCTTGCGATCTAATTAGACAAGCGATATTCCTCCAGCCCCTGATAAGGCATACGGAGTTCTCATAACAAATCAAACCTATGACAACCTGGGCAAAACCCTGCGGCCATTGTTTTGATTTCACCGAGAACTTCAGCAAAAGAATGTGCTAACGAGCAAGTCGTATGACATCCTTATTGACGTATCTATGTCCATCCTTACGTCAATCTCGGCACCTTAAAGGTATAAATATTACCGATATTGCCCTATGCAAACACACGAGGTGGTGACGAGATGGAGCAGCCATACTTGCCGAAGCCCAGAGCAGAGCAGACCCCGCTGGCACAGCCCCGCCTTCCTGACGCGCTGAGAACGAGACGCGCTGATTTCTCCTGCCGAGAGATCCAGCACCGGCGCTTCCGGGTAGCCCTCGCAGGCAGCCTGGAATATCGAGACCAGAGAGAGAGATACCATCCCTCATTCAACCTAGATTCCAGGTACAGAACTGAATAACCCCTCACAGAGAATTCTTTAGTTATTCACTTGGCAAAAACAAACTTAACTTAAACTGTAACTTTCTATTTCCGCCCACGTATTAGGCTTAGGTCAGGTACACGGGGTAGGCGTATTTAGAAACACCAGTTGAGTACGTTTAGTCAAATGTATATGTGTATGTAATATATTTTATTCATTTTAAAACATCTTATGGCTTAGAAACCATATCAATGTTTTTACAGTATTATTTTATACTATTGCTTTTAATGTATGCACTTTACTTAGCTGTAAGTATTGCAATAATATCGATCCATTTCTCTTGTATGAGAAAAGAGACTGATCAATAAATAACACCTTTTTATTGAACACGCCCGTCTCTTCCTTTTCTCTACAATCTGATGAGACTAAGAATGCACGTACTGACTGAGTAAAATAAATTGCCTTTTGTTCACACGACTCTCGAGATATACTCTTGATTAGGGGAGAGCAAAGTTGTCATGTTCTATGGTAGTCAGAAACTAAATCCCTTCTTGTCTAATCAGGGAAGTTAAGTCCTTCCTGAACATTCGAGAAAGTTTCTAGTGAACTCTGAGCTAGCTGGCAAAACCCAAAACTTTAAGTCTAGTATCGACAGTAGTAGACCTAGTTAACGTCTGGCCTAGGCCTTTACTGCTGTAGGTATTATTCCAATGCGCAGAGCCTATTGGGATGATAGGAACTACACTACACTCCGACTGAAAGAGCGCTGAGAAGCCCAACTTGGGACGAACACTTTTGACGGTGAAAACCACAAATGGGCTGCGGCTGCCGCCAGAGAGTGTACTCTGGTTCAAAGGATCCCTGCATCACCAGCAAATATGTGCAGGGAATTACGTGGGCACAGTAATTATTGAAGAGATGGGGGAAGAATGGTCACAGCGGACTACAGAGACCAGCATGCCTGGGATGACGCCCACCAGGGGGTAGCCATCCACCTCCACAGGTGAATAGACTGAACCGTAGCTGTTGTGCAGAAGACACCCCGCCCTTTGAGAAAGGCCAAGAAAGGCCGAAATGCATCAGGACTTGGGGGCCAGCTTCCTTCAATAAAATGACGAAACCCACGTAATGTGTGCGGCTCAAATTACTCAGTGGCAAGGAGACTTGATGGGATATTGACGTCATGGTCCGCGCCGAGAGGAACGCACCTCCGACTGAAAGAGCGCTGAGAAGCCCGACTTGGGACGAACACTTTTGACGGTGAAAACCACAAATGGGCTGCGGCTGCCGCCAGAGAGTGTACTCTGGTTAAAAGGATCCCTGCATCACCAGCAAATATGTGCAGGGAATTACGTGGGCACAGTAATTATTGAATAGATGCGGGAAGATTGGTCACAGCGGACTACAGAGACCAGCATGCCTGGGATGACGCCCACCAGGGGGTAGCCATCTACCTCCACAGGTGAATAGACTGGACCGTAGCTGTTGTGCAGAAGAGGCCCCGCTCTTTGAGAAAGGCCAAGAAAGGCCGAAATGCATCAGGACTTGGGGCCAGCTTCCTTCAATAAAATGACGAAACCCACGTAATGTGTGCGGCTCAAATTACTCCGTGGCAGAGAGACTTGATGGGATATTGACGGCGTGGTCCGCGCCGAGAGGAACGCACCTCCGACTGAAAGAGCGCTGAGAAGCCCGACTTGGGACAAACACTTTTTACGGTAAAAACCACAAATGGGCTGCGGCTGCCGCCAAAGAGTATACTCTGGTTCAAAGGATCCCTGCATCACCAGCAAATATGTGCAGGAAATTACGTGGGCACAGTAATTATTGAAGAGATGCGGGAAGAATGGTCATAGCGGACTACAGAGACCAGCATGCCTGGGATGACGCCCACCAGGGGGTAGTCATCCACCTCCACAGGTGAATAGACTGGACCGTAGCTGTTCAGAAGACGCCCCGCACTTTGAGAAAGGCCAAGAAAGGCCGAAATGCATCAGGACTTGGGGGCCAGCTTCCTTCAATAAAATGATGAAACCCACGTAATGTGTGCGGCTCAAATTACTCCGTGGCAGGGAGACTTGATGGGATACATATATATATATATATAAATATCTATATATATATATATATATATATATATATATATATATATATAGATTGCAATCATAAAAAGTGCTCGTAAGCAATTGCGCACTTAGAAGCAGGTTGCAGAAAGTAGTGACCAAGACACAAGTTAGTGTCGAAACGCGTAGCGTTATCCGAGAATAAATCTACGCTCTGCAACCTGCTTCTGAGTGCGCAATTGCTTACAAGCACTTTTTATGATTGGAAATAAATTGAGCGGCATTTGGGTTCGCCGCACTTTGCGCCACCTGACAAGGGAGAGGATCTTGGAAGGACCCTTCTTGATTTGAACATATATATATATATATATATATATATATATATATATAGTTTTATATATATTACCTACTGGCGGTCGCCAGTAGGTATATATAGTTAGGATTTTTTCTCTATGGGATTTTTGAAAATTCTATGTCTAATAACTTTGGCGTTTGTGGACGGAATTGGCTGAAATTTTCAGGAAAATGGAACATTTTGTTTCTGAGCAGCCACTGAAAATTTGGGGGGGGTTCGTCAAGGGGGGGCTGAGAAAAAAGGGGGGTCCCAAAACGTGTTTTTCCCATGTTAATTTCCATAGGGCGGTTGGCCTCACTTTTAGCCCGAACGGCTGAATGGATTTGCACGAAACTTGGCAAAATTGTAGGGACTGTTAGCCCGATGTGCCTTTGCTAGGTCTCAAGATATGTGCTCCAGTAGATTTTGAGAAATTAACATTCAAAAAAAGATATATATCTGTAAGCGCGCTCCGGGCAGCGCCCCGGTTCGCGTACCTGACGCGTAACGGAACTTCGCGAAGCGAAGCTGATTGGCTCTCCGGTGTCTGTCAACATTCTAAACAGTCCGGAGCGGCCGCCATCTTGTCTCTCGGTAGGATCGAGAGACAAGATGTGGTGAAAAACTAAGGGGAGAATGAAGGAAAGGGGGCAAGGTAGACCCCTCCTGACCCCCTAGGATTGATGAGGGGGATATTAAAGTGCCCCGCGGGGGAAAAAATAAAAAAATAAAAATTTTCGCAGTAGAGGCGCGTCCCGGTACGCGAACCGGGCAGCTCACCGGGCAGCTAACCGGGCAGCTAACCGGCAGCGTAGCTGTCAACATTGTAAACAGTCCGGAGCGGCCGCCATCTTGTTTCTCGGTAGGTTCGAGAGACAAGATGTGGTGAAAAACGAAGGGGGAAATGAAGGAAAGGGGGCAAGGTAAACCCCTCCTGACCCCCTAGGATTGATGAGGGGGATATTAAAGTCCCCCGCGGGGCAAAAAAAAAAATAAAATTGCGATTTTTCGCGGTAGAGGCGCTGCCCGGTACGCGAACCGGGCAGCTAACCGGCAGCGTAACGGGAGTCTGCCATCTTGTGTTTTTGGAGCGTCCGGTTCGCGTACCGGGTAGCGTCCCGGTAAGCGTAACAAGGGGAAAACCAAGAGAAACAGTAAAAAAAAAATTAAGGGAATAGATTTCCAGCAAACTTGGCAAAATTGTAGGGACTGTTTGTTTGATGTGCCTTTGCAAGGCCTCAAGATATGTGCACGTGTGGCTTTTGGCTAATTAAGGTTAAAAAAGATATATATATCTGTAAGCGTGCTCCGGCGCGCTTACGTTACGGGTTTTGTTTGCGCTGCAGAGCCGATACGTCACGGTTATGCGACGTGTCATGAGGCGTCTCACGTGGCTACGTGATACGTCACGTAATAAAGAATATATTTTACAGATATAGATATTAGCTTTTAAAAAACCAATGAAATTCACTGAAAAAACCATAGGTTATAGACCATATATAGTTAGGAATTAGCATTTACAAAACCTTGAAAATTCACTGAAAAAACCATAGGTTATAGACCATATATAGTTAGGAATTAGCATTTAAAAAACCTTTTTTTACTCACACAAAACCATTGAAATTCCATATATAGTTAGTTAGTTGCACTAACTATATATCGCGCACCCGCAATCCACTGCTGATCATGTCACATATTACATCATTCATGACATGGTCAGTGACATCACTGATGACATCACTGATGACATCTCAAATGACATCACTGATGACATCACTGATGACATCTCATTTGACATCAATGACCACATTACTGATGATATCATTCATGTGACAATGCAATGCATCTCCTCACATTTTAATATAACCTCTGTTACACCCAGTGTTAAATACAGAGTATAATTTTTGAAACTATTGACACACCAATACTAGTTACTACATACGCACTCACTGATTCCTACGTCTACACACACATTCACTCATTCACCCATACAATCATTCATACATACCATCACTCATCTTTACAACACTATCATATGCACTCATACACCTATACAGACACTCACACTCTGCCACTCATCCATGGAGTTACTCACACACCTAGTCAGTCCTGTAAAGAATCAATCACACTTCCATTTTCTTGTCTATACAGTTAAACATAGAGCACCTTACATTTTCAAACATATACTAACACATACTTACTCTCTTATACAATCATTGATACAAGTACACATTGATCTGCACAGAGTCACACACCTCCCAGCCAGCCACACACACACTCAGTCTCCCATACAAATACTTGGACAATCAATCAATAACCCATATAGTTAATCATATAGCTACTGATCAACACATGCAGCAGTTTACAGAACAACAGACATAATGATGCACAAATTAAGACAGTTTAGTCACTAACCCATGCACTCAGTGAGACACATTTAATCACTCACTCATACATTCAGTCATGCACCTACTAAATCCTTCGTCCAGACACGTATACTTCCACTGTCATTTGAGATGTCATCAGTGATGTCATCAGTGATGTCACTGACCATGTCATGAATGATGTAATATGTGACATGATCAGCAGTGGATTGCGGGTGCGCGATATATAGTTGGTGCAACTAACTAACTATATATGGAATTTCAATGGTTTTGTGTGAGTAAAAAAAGGTTTTTTAAATGCTAATTCCTAACTATATATGGTCTCTAACCTATGTTTTTTTCAGTGAATATATATATATATATATATATATTCACTGAAAAAACCATAGGTTAGAGACCATATATAGTTAGCTGGACATTTTATTGACATAAAACCAATGAAATTCCATATATAGTTAGTTGCACTAACTATATATCGCGCACCCGCAATCCACTGCTGATGATGTCACATATTACATCATTCATGACATGGTCAGTGACATCACTGATGACATCACTGATGACATCTCAAATGACATCACTGATGACATCTCAAATGACATCACTGATGACATCATCTAGTGTCTGTGTGTTTTTGTAAAGTTTAAATATGTTTTACATATTGAAGAATGAGTGGATGTATGGAAGACTGAGTGTGTGTGTGGCTGGCTGGGAGGTGTGTGACTGTGCATATCAATGTGTACTTGTATCAGTGATTGTATAAGAGAGTAAGTATGTGTTAGTATATGTGTGAAAAGTATGGTGTTCTGTGTTTAACTGTATAGATGAGGAAATCGAAGTGTGATTGATTCTTCACAGGACTGACTAGGTGTATGAGTGCATATGATAGTGTTGTAATAATGAGTGACTGTATGTATGAGTGATTGTATGGGTGAATGAGTGAATGTGTGTGTAGACGTAGGAATCAGTGAGTGCGTATGTAGTAACTGGTATTGGTGTGTCCTGATGTCATCAGTGATGTCATTTGAGATGTCATCAGTGATGTCATTTGAGATGTCATCAGTGATGTCATCAGTGATGTCACTGAAGTATGGTGTTCTGTGTTTAACTGTATAGATGAGGAAATGGAAGTGTGATTGATTCTTTACAGGACTGACTAGGTGTGTGAGTAACTCCATGGATGAGTGGCAGTGTGTGAGTGTCTGCATAGGTGTATGAGTGCATATGATAGTGTTGTAATAATGAGTGACTGTATGTATGAGTGATTGTATGGGTGAATGAGTGAATGTGTGTGTAGACGTAGGAATCAGTGAGTGCGTATGTAGTAACTGGTATTGGTGTGTCATGATGTCATCAGTGATGTCATTTGAAATGTCATCAGTGATGTCATCAGTGATGTCATTTGAGATGTCATCAGTGATGTCATCAGTGATGTCACTGACCATGTCATGAATGATGTAATATGTGACATCATCAGCAGTGGATTGCGGGTGCGCGATATATAGTTAGTGCAACTAACTATATATGGAATTTCATTGGTTTTATGTCAATAAAATGTCCAGCTAACTATATATGGTCTCTAACCTATGGTTTTTTCAGTGAATTTTCAAGGTTTTGTAAATGCAAATTCCTAACTATATATGGTCTATAACCTATGGTTTTTTCAGTGAATTTCATTGGTTTTTTAAAAGCTAATATCTATAGCTGTAAAATATATTCTTTATTACGTGACGTATCACGTAGCCACGTGAGACGCCTCATGACGCGTCGCATAACCGTGACGTATCGGCTCTGCAGCGCAAACAAAACCCGTAACGTAAGCGTGCCGGAGCACGCTTACAGATATATATATTTTTTTTAACCTTAATTAGACAAAATCCACACGTGCACATATCTTGAGGCCTTGCAAAGGCACATCAAACAAACAGTCCCTACAATTTTGCCAAGTTTGCTGGAAATCTATTCCCTTAATTTTTTTTTTACTGTTTCTCTTGGTTTTCCCCTTGTTACGCTTACCGGGACGCTACCCGGTACGCGAACCGGACGCTCCAAAAACACAAGATGGCAGACTCCCGTTACGCTGCCGGTTAGCTGCCCGGTTCGCGTACCGGGAAGCGCCTCTACCGCGAAAAATCGCGGGGGACTTTCATATCCCCCTCATCAATCCTAGGGGGTCAGGAGGGGTTTACCTTGCCCCCTTTCCTTCATTTCCCCCTTCTTTTTTCACCACATCTTGTCTCTCGAACCTACCGAGAGACAAGATGGCGTCCGCTCCGGACTGTTTACAATGTTGACAGCTACGCTGCCGGTTAGCTGCCCGGTTAGCTGCCCGGTGAGCTGCCCGGTTCGCGTACCGGGACGCGCCTCTACGGTGTATAATCGCAAAAAAAAAAAGTTTTTTTATTTTTTGCCCCGCGGGGCACTTTAACATCCCCCTCATCAATCCTAGGGGGTCAGGAGTGGTCTACCTTGCCCCCTTTCCTTCATTTCCCCCTTCGTTTTTCACCACATCTTGTCTCTCGATCGTACCGAGAGACAAGATGGCGGCCGCTCCGGACTGTTTAGAATGTTGACAGACACCGGAGAGCCAATCAGCTTCGCTTCGCGAAGTTCTGTTACGCGTCAGGTACGCGAACCGGGGCGCTAACCGGAGCGCTGTCACAGATATATATATTTTTTTAAACGTTAATTTCTCAAAATTCACTGGAGCACATATATTGAGACATAGCAAAGGCACGTCGGGCAAACCATATCTACAATTTTGCCAAGTTTCATGTAAATCTATTCAGCCGTTCGAGCTAAAAGTGAGTCCAACCGCCCTATGGAAAAATGAATGGGAAAAACGCGTTTTGGGACCCCCCTTTTTTCTCGGCCCCCCCTTGACGAAACCCCCCCATATTTTCAGGGGCTGCTCAGAAACATAATGTGCCATTTTCCTGAAAATGTCAGCCAATTCCGTCCACAAACGCCAAAGTTATTAGACATAGAATTTTCAGAAATCCCATAGAGAAAAAATCCTAACTATATATACCCACTGGCTATCGCCAGTAGGTAATATACATATATAAACATATATAATCTGCATATCTATATAAATATAAATGCATGCATACATATACATATATGCATACATATGCATGTTATTTACATGAAAGTTTTAAAAACACTAATAAAAGCAAAGCTAAAAAGCCACCTCATTACAAACAGAATGGCTTTAACTTAAACGAGGGCGAGATCTATTGCATTTTCAATGCTTGTTTACTTTGGTTCTATCAAGAAGGCATTCAGATGTGTCACACATTTGCCATAAATTCTGAATGTTAGCAATCTAGTTGCTCATTAGATCACTGTAGTACAGCTAGTGGGAAGTCTGCTGCTAATCATGGTTTGCAGCCATTTTCCCGCATTTTTTATCCCGCAGACTTTCAGTCCGCATATCATTATCCCGCAAGGTCATTGACCTCACATACCATTATCCCGCATTTTTTCAAAATGCATGTGCATTTATCGCGCATGCATTTACAAAGAATTACGTTTTAAAGGCATGTATGGTAAATGCATTTGCGTTGTGAAAACCACGATGACGAGAGAGGTAAGTGGGTTTGTTTTAATTTTTTCGTGGGTTAGTGATTGTGTAGTGTAGTGTAGTGTTGTGTAGTGTAGTGTTGTGTTAGTGTAGTGTAGAGTTGTGGTGGTTGTTTAGTGTAGGGTCATGCTGGGGGTAGTGTTTTAGGGTTTAGGGTTGTGTTGTAGTGTTTGCGTAGTGTAGGGTCATGCTGGGGGTAGTGTTTTAGGGTTTAGGGTAGTGTTAAGTGTTTGCGTAGTGTAGGGTCATGCTGGGGGTAGTGTTTTAGGGTTTAGGGTTGTGTTGTAGTGTTTGCGTAGTGTAGAGTCATGCTGGGGCTAGTGTTTTAGGGTTTAGGGTAGTGTTGTAGTGTTTGCGTAGTGTAGGGTCATGCTGGGCGTAGTGTTTTAGGGTTTAGGATAGTGTTGTAGTGTTTGCGTAGTGTAGGGTCATGCTGGGGGTAGTGTTTTAGGGTTTTGGGTAGTGTTAAGTGTTTGCGTAGTGTAGGGTCATGCTGGGGGTAGTGTTTTAGGGTTTAGGGTTGTGTTGTAGTGTTTGCGTAGTGTAGGGTCATGCTGGGGCTAGTGTTTTAGGGTTTAGGGTAGTGTTGTAGTGTTTGCGTAGTGTAGGGTCATGCTGGGCGTAGTGTTTTAGGGTTTAGGACAGTGTTGTAGTGTTTGCGTAGTGTAGGGTCATGCTGGGGGTAGTGTTTTAGGGTTTTGGGTAGTGTTGTAGTGTTTGCGTAGTGTAGGGTAATGCTGGGGGTAGTGTTTTAGGGTTTAGGGTAGTGTTGTAGTGTTTGCGTAGTGTAGGGTCATGCTAGGGGTAGTGTTTTAGGGTTTAGGGTAGTGTTGTAGTGTTTGCGTAGTGTAGGGTCATGCTGGGGTTAGTGTTTTAGGGTTTAGGGTAGTGTTGTAGTGTTTGCGTAGTGTAGGGTCATGCTGGGGGTAGTGTTTTAGGGTTTAGGGTAGTGTTGTAGTGTTTGCGTAGTGTAGGGTCATGCTGGGGGTAGTGTTTTAGGGTTTAGGGTAGTGTTGTAGTGTTTGCGTAGTGTAGGGTCATGCTGGGGTGTAGTGTTTTAGGGTTTTGGGTAGTGTTGTGTTTGCGTAGTGTAGGGTCATGCTGGGGGTAGTGTTTTAGGGTTTAGGGTAGTGTTCTAGTGTTTGCGTAGTGTAGGGTCATGCTGGGGTGTAGTGTTTTAGGGTTTTGGGTAGTGTTGTAGTGTTTGCGTAGTGTAGGGTCATGCTGGGGGTAGTGTTTTAGGGTTTAGGGTAGTGTTGTAGTGTTTGCGTAGTGTAGGGTCATGCTGGGGGTAGTGTTTTAGGGTTTAGGGTTGTGTTGTAGTGTTTGCGTAGTGTAGGGTCATGCTGGGGGTAGTGTTTTAGGGTTTAGGGTTGTGTTGTAGTGTTTGCGTAGTGTAGGGTCATACTGGGGGTAGTGTTTTAGGGTTTAGGGTAGTGTTGTAGTGTTTGCGTAGTGTAGGGTCATGCTGGGGGTAGTGTTTTAGGGTTTAGGGTTGTGTTGTAGTGTTTGCGTAGTGTAGGGTCATGCTGGGGGTAGTGTTTTAGGGTTTAGGGTTGTGTTGTAGTGTTTGCGTAGTGTAGGGTCATGCTGGGGGTAGTGTTTTAGGGTTTAGGGTAGTGTTGTACTGTTTGTGTAGTGTAGGGTCATGCTGGGGGTAGTGTTTTAGGGTTTAGGGTAGTTTAGTTGTTTAGTGTATGCTAAAGGCATATTCGTTCTAAAAGTTTTCGTTATTTTAATTTGCGGCCTAATAGTACATGCAGGATTTTTTTTGCGGACTGATGGTATGCGGGATTTCGTCATATATTCGCTAATCATACTTTCTATGGCAAAATGAACCCCCTCATTTTGTTCCTTTTTAAATTAAATGTTTTAAGAGTTACCACTTTATTCCAATCAAGATGGCTTCAGGTGTGCCATACCTTTGTAATAAGTAGGACTGTTAGCACTCTAGTTGTTCTTTAGAACACTCTGGGACATTCTGTCATTGGGCTATAGTTGGGCTACATCTGGCTGATATTTGGGCTACATTTGTTTTTTTTTGTCTCTGGTGGCCATCTTTGGGCTACATTGGGCTACATTGGGCTACATTGGGCTACATTGGGCTACATTTGGGCTCCAACATATATATAGCCCAATGTAGCCCAATATATATTTTTCAAAGTTAATTTTCGTAAAAACCACTGGAGCCTATATCTTGAGACATAGCAAAGGCACATCGGGCTACCAGTCCCTACAATTTTGCCAAGTTTGGTGTAAATCCATTCAGCCGTTCAGGCTAAAAGTGAGGCCAACCGCCCTATGGAAAATTGCATGGGAAAAACACGTTTTGGGACCCCCCTTTTTTCTCGGCCCCCCCTTGACGAAACCCCCCCAAATTTTCTGGGGCTGCTCAGAAACAAAATGTTCCATTTTCCTGAAAATTTCTGCCAATTCTGTCCTCAAACGCCAAAGTTATTCGACATAGAATTTTCAAAAATCCCATAGGAAAAAAATCCTAACTATATATACCTACTGGCTATCGCCAGTAGGTAATATATATATATATATATATATATATGTATATATATATATATATATATATATATATATATATATATATATATATATATTCCCTCTCTCTCCGTATTTTATCACTGAAGATAGGCACTCACGACTGTCATTTTGGCTCAACCTCTTTTATTTCAGCAAAACACAACGCCTTTCAGCATCAGCCTTCGTCAGGTGTTTACCAAAACACCTGACGAAGGCTGATGCTGAAACATGTTGTGTTTTGCTGAAATAAAAGCGGTTGAGCCAAACCGGAGAGAGAGCGGGAATTATGAACGCGGCTGCAACCGCATGAGTCATGAGTGATGTCACTGACCATGTCATGAGTGATGTAATATGTGACGTCATCAGCAGTGCATTGCACGCGCAAGTTATAGTGAGTCCAACTAACTATAACGTGGGAATTTCAATGGTTTTATGCAAGTAAAATTCCCAGCTAACTATAACTGATGTAAAACCTATGGTTTTTTCAGTGAATTTAATAGGTTTTTTAAATGCTAATTCCTGACTATAACTGGTGTGAAATCTATGGTTTTTTCAGTGAATTGCATCTGTTTTTTAATAGCAAATCTCTATAGGTATGAAATAATATTTTTGATAATAAATTTTATATTGTATAAATATGTAATTTTTTTTTTTTTATTTTTTTTTTATATATTTTTTGCCCGGAGCGCTCCCGGGGCGCGTACCGGTGAACGCACGGGTAAGCGCAATGTTACGGCGCGCCCCGGGGCGCGTACCAGGGAGCGTCCCGTTAGCGCTATTCCCGCGAATGAAAACAACATCGTGACGTTTCGCGTGATGCATCATATGACGCACTGCGTAAGCGCACCCGGAAGGACGAGATCGCATACGATCGCGCAACGTAAGCGCCCCGACGCGCTTACGCTACGCGCCCCGGGACGCGCCCCAGGGCGCGTAGCGTAAGCGCGTCAAGTCATGTGACTTTAAAATAACACTTTTATTGGTTCAGAACTATTTTTTTTCCAAATATTGAGAAACCCACTCATTTCTCTCACTATTGCTTTGTACTTGGAGAGAGCAAGAGGTGTTCTTTGTATTATCTGCTTCTCAAAGTTTCCTGATCTACAGCAATGGCTGCAAGGGAGTCATCCAGCAGTGATTCTGATGGTTTTTTGCATGAGGACCCTCCTCACCACAAAACAAAGGACCACTTCATTTGGAAATTTTTTGACATCCCTGAAGGACAAAATAGGTTAATGCTGCTAAGGTAACCTGCAAGATATGTGGCAGTATTTTATCCAGAGGCAATCCTAATAAGAAATATAGCTTTGGAAATGCCAATTTAATTAGGCATGTCGAGAGTATACACCCAAATAACTATGCCAGGGAGAGTGTGAGGGACCTGGCACGAAAATTACCAAGAGATGGCAGCAGCACCTCCACTGGTGGAGCAACACCTTCAGGAACACCACGTGGAAGAATGGTCCCTAACGTGCAGCCGGTGTTTGCAGGCATAAAATTTCTATGCGTGGACTGTGATGAACTGCTCTGTTATGGGGAGCAGAGCGTTGAACTCATTGCTATAAAGAGACAGGAACACCACTGCCCTCCCCGTCCCTAATTTTTCACCATTTTTTGCTCCTGTTGAGCAGTTTTGGAATCCCTGTTTTTGTTTTTCCCCTGAAATAAATCCCAAAAAAATATGAAATCGTTTTAAAAAAGTATAAAAAAATATAAAAAACAAAAAGAAAAAAAAAGTTCTTTTCAGAACTACCTCCAATTTATAAAAAAATGCTAAATTTTTTAAAAACTCTGTCATTCTTTTTTCTCCATGGTAAGCTCCCCGGTACGCTCCCCGGTGCGCGTACCGGGCGCTCCCCCGTGAAAATAAAAAAAAATTACAAAATTGTTTTTGTCCCGCGGGACACTTTTATGGCCCCCACATCAAACCTAGGGGGTCGGGGGGGGTGTACCCTGCCCCCTTTTGGTCATTTCTCCCTTTTGTTTTTAGCCACCTCTTGTGTCTCGGTCCTACCGAGACACAAGATGGCGGCCGCTCCGGACTGTTTCGAATGTTTACAGACACCCGAGAGCCAATCAGCATTCCGTGCGCAAGTCGCGTGGCGCGCCCGGAGCGCTCCCCGGTGCGCGTACCGGGGCGCTGCTATAGATATATAAAATTTTTTGAACCTAAATTACTCAAAATCCTCTGGAGCACATATCTTGAGACATAGCAAAGGCACATCCGGCTACCAGTCCCTACAATTTTGCCAAGTTTGGTGAAAATCCATTCAGCCGTTCGAGCTAAAAGTGCGACCGACCGCCCTATGGAAATTAACATAGGGAAAACACGTTTTGGGACCCCCCTTTAATCTCAACCCCCACTTGACGAATCCCCCCCAAACTTTCACAGAAGTAGCGGAGCGCCGCGAGGCAAAGTTGCTGAAAAATTCAGGCCGATTCCTCAACCGGGGCCAAAGTTATTCCAAATAGAATGTTGCGATTTCCCTATGGAAATCAATCCTAACTATAACTACCTACTGGCGACTGCCAGTAGGTAATATAAATATACACACACACACATACATATATATATATATACACAAATATATACAGTTCGAAACAGGCGTGATGTTTTGTGTTTCATACGGTAAATAAACTCGTATTGCTTCAACCACAAGAGTGCGGTCTATTCTTTTGCCTGCAGCGAAGGAAGTTGAGCGTCATACACCCACATATATCATTCAAATGGACATGGTTAGTATACTATCTTGGATCGTGTTATTCCCACTATGTTAAATAAGAGCACTGCGAGAGTCTCGATAAAACTTTATTAAGAAACGGAATTAGAATACTTGATATGTGCAGGTGGGATTTGCTACGAGTTGGTGCCCATTTGTGGGCTTAATGTTGTACATTGATAAGCGGTACCTAGATGCGCTGTATCAGCTTTATATATTGCCGGATAGCATGTGTTTATTGAGAAAAGATCTGAATATGTAATTGATAACAACTTTGTGGCATTTTCTTATAGTTTGCACATTTCAATATGTCTGCCAAAAAACGGCAGTGCTGTCCTTCTTCTCTTCTCATTGTTGGTGATTGTGAATAGAAAAAAAAACTGTTCCAGCCCCGCCATGCAAAAGGGGGATAATCTGGTGAGGACCACTTTACAAAGCCACAACAATCAGCTCAGGACCACGGTATATTCAGGTGCAGGTGCAAATTTATTCGGCATACAATAATCCTAAAATTCAACTCGAACAAAGTGCCTGCCATTGACTAGTTCCACTCGCATCCGCGAGCTTGATCACATGACGCGCTAAGGGACGGGAAGTGCTACATAACAGAAAGTGCACTAATTCCTGTAGAAAAATAAAATGACTACAATGCTCACAATTAAAGAGAACAGACTTAAAATACGGTACCATGCTGAGAAACTACCAACAGTTGGAACAATAGATATACGATTAATTGCACAAATGTATATTATCTGAAGCACAATACTACCATCAATCACCAGTGAATTTGAAACATATTTTGACATTATACATGAGAGAAGAGGCACAATGTTTGACTCGCAACACTAATCCCTTTTTCTGGATAATATAAACACTGTTAAGCACAAACAAAATTATATAACATGGCAAATCCCACACAGATGCATTGAATCTGGGGGCCAATATGAGCATGTGAATATCTAATATGCAAGTGCAAAGGCAGCAAATACAATATTCGCATTATACACTGAGCCATTGATGTCAATGCAAGTGTTACTGACCATTCAATGTTCTAAAAAGATGTGTATATATATATATTCACTGAAAAAACCATAGGTTATAGACCATATATAGTTAGGAATTAGCATTTAAAAAACCTTTTTTACTCACACAAAACCATTGAAATTCCATATATAGTTAGTTAGTTGCACTAACTATATATCGCGCACCCGCAATCCACTGCTGATCATGTCACATATTACATCATTCATGACATGGTCAGTGACATCACTGATGACATCACTGATGACATCTCAAATGACATCACTGATGACATCACTGATGACATCTCATTTGACATCAATGACCACATTACTGATGATATCATTCATGTGACAATACAATGCATCTCCTCACATTTTAATATAACCTCTGTTACACCCAGTGTTAAATACAGAGTATAATTTTTGAAACCATTGACACACCAATACTAGTTACTACATACGCACTCACTGATTCCTACGTCTACACACACATTCACTCATTCACCCATACAATCATTCATACATACCATCACTCATCTTTAAAACACTATCATATGCACTCATACACCTATACAGACACTCACACTCTGCCACTCATCCATGGAGTTACTCACACACCTAGTCAGTCCTGTAAAGAATCAATCACACTTCCATTTTCTTGTCTATACAGTTAAACATAGAGCACCTTACATTTTCAAACATATACTAACACATACTTACTCTCTTATACAATCATTGATATAAGTACACATTGATCTGCACAGAGTCACACACCTCCCAGTCAGCCACACACACACTCAGTCTCCCAAACAAATACTTGGACAATCAATCAATAACCCATATAGTTAATCATATAGCTACTGATCAACACATGCAGCAGTTTACAGAACAACAGACATAATGATGCACAAATTAAGACAGTTTAGTCACTAACCCATGCACTCAGTGAGACACATTTAATCACTCACTCAAACATTCAGTCATGCACCTACTAATTCCTTCGTCCAGACACGTATACTTCCACTGTCATTTGAGATGTCATCAGTGATGTCATCAGTGATGTCACTGACCATGTCATGAATGATGTAATATGTGACATGATCAGCAGTGGATTGCGGGTGCGCGATATATAGTTAGTGCAACTAACTAACTATATATGAAATTTCAATGGTTTTGTGTGAGTAAAAAAAGGTTTTTTAAATGCTAATTCCTAACTATATATGGTCTCTAACCTATGGTTTTTTCAGTGAATATATATATATATATAGGTTAGAGACCATATATAGTTAGCTGGACATTTTATTGACATAAAACCAATGAAATTCCATATATAGTTAGTTGCACTAACTATATATCGCGCACCCGCAATCCACTGCTGATGATGTCACATATTACATCATTCATGACATGGTCAGTGACATCACTGATGACATCACTGATGACATCTCAAATGACATCACTGATGACATCTCAAATGACATCACTGATGACATCATCTAGTGTCTGTGTGTTTTTGTAAAGTTTAAATATGTTTTACATATTGAAGAATGAGTGGATGTATGGAAGACTGAGTGTGTGTGTGGCTGGCTGGGAGGTGTGTGACTCTGTGCATATCAATGTGTACTTGTATCAGTGATTGTATAAGAGAGTAAGTATGTGTTAGTATATGTGTGAAAAGTATGGTGTTCTGTGTTTAACTGTATAGATGAGGAAATCGAAGTGTGATTGATTCTTCACAGGACTGACTAGGTGTATGAGTGCATATGATAGTGTTGTAATAATGAGTGACTGTATGTATGAGTGATTGTATGGGTGAATGAGTGAATGTGTGTGTAGACGTAGGAATCAGTGAGTGCGTATGTAGTAACTGGTATTGGTGTGTCATGATGTCATCAGTGATGTCATTTGAGATGTCATCAGTGATGTCATTTGAGATGTCATCAGTGATGTCATCAGTGATGTCACTGAAGTATGGTGTTCTGTGTTTAACTGTATAGATGAGGAAATGGAAGTGTGATTGATTCTTTACAGGACTGACTAGGTGTGTGAGTAACTCCATGGATGAGTGGCAGTGTGTGAGTGTCTGCATAGGTGTATGAGTGCATATGATAGTGTTGTAATAATGAGTGACTGTATGTATGAGTGATTGTATGGGTGAATGAGTGAATGTGTGTGTAGACGTAGGAATCAGTGAGTGCGTATGTAGTAACTGGTATTGGTGTGTCATGATGTCATCAGTGATGTCATTTGAGATGTCATCAGTGATATCATCAGTGATGTCATTTGAGATGTCATCAGTGATGTCATCAGTGATGTCACTGACCATGTCATGAATGATGTAATATGTGACATCATCAGCAGTGGATTGCGGGTGCGCGATATATAGTTAGTGCAACTAACTATATATGGAATTTCATTGGTTTTATGTCAATAAATGTCCAGCTAACTATATATGGTCTCTAACCTATGCTTTTTTCAGTGAATTTTCAAGGTTTTGTAAATGCAAATTCCTAACTATATATGGTCTATAACCTATGGTTTTTTCAGTGAATTTCATTGGTTTTTTAAAAGCTAATATCTATAGCTGTAAAATATATTCTTTATTACGTGACGTATCACGTAGCCACGTGAGACGCCTCATGACGCGTCGCATAACCGTGACGTATCGGCTCTGCAGCGCAAACAAAACCCGTAACGTAAGCGTGCCGGAGCACGCTTACAGATATATATATTTTTTTTAACCTTAATTAGACAAAATCCACACGTGCACATATCTTGAGGCCTTGCAAAGGCACATCAAACAAACAGTCCCTACAATTTTGCCAAGTTTGCTGGAAATCTATTGCCTTAATTTTTTTTTTACTGTTTCTCTTGGTTTTCCCCTTGTTACGCTTACCGGGACGCTACCCGGTACGCGAACCGGACGCTCCAAAAACACAAGATGGCGGACTCCCGTTACGCTGCCGGTTAGCTGCCCGGTTCGCGTACCGGGAAGCGCCTCTACCGCGAAAAATCGTGGGGGACTTTAATATACCCTCATCAATCCTAGGGGGTCAGGAGGGGTTTACCTTGCCCCCTTTCCTTCATTTCCCCCTTCTTTTTTCACCACATCTTGTCTCTCGAACCTACCGAGAGACAAGATGGCGGCCGCTCCGGACTGTTTACAATGTTGACAGCTACGCTGCCGGTTAGCTGCCCGGTTAGCTGCCCGGTGAGCTGCCCGGTTCGCGTACCGGGACGCGCCTCTACGGCGTAAAATCGCAAAAAAAAAAAAAATATATTTTTTGCCCCGCGGGGCACTTTAATATCCCCCTCATCAATCCTAGGGGGTCAGGAGTGGTTTACCTTGCCCCCTTTCCTTCATTTCCCCCTTCGTTTTTCACCTCATCTTGTCTCTCGATCGTACCGAGAGACAAGATGGTGGCCGCTCCGGACTGTTTAGAATGTTGACAGACACCGGAGAGCCAATCAGCTTTGCTTCGCGAAGTTCCGTTACGCGTCAGGTACGCGAACCGGGGCGCTAACTGGAGCGCTGTCACAGATATATATATTTTTTTAAACATTAATTTCTCAAAATCCACTGGAGCACATATATTGAGACATAGCAAAGGCACGTCGGGCAAACCATATCTACAATTTTGCCAAGTTTCATGTAAATCTATTCAGCCGTTCGAGCTAAAAGTGAGTCCAACCGCCCTATGGAAAAATGAATGGGAAAAACGCGTTTTGGGACCCCCCTTTTTTCTCGGCCCCCCCTTGACGAAACCCCCCCAAATTTTAGGGGCTGCTCAGAAACATAATGTGCCATTTTCCTGAAAATGTCAGCCAATTCCGTCCACAAACGCCAAAGTTATTAGACATAGAATTTTCAGAAATCCCATAGAGAAAAAATCCTAACTATATATACCCACTGGCTATCGCCAGTAGGTAATATACATATATAAACATATATAATCTGCATATCTATATAAATATAAATGCATGCATACATATACATATATGCATACATATGCATGTTATTTACATGAAAGTTTTAAAAACACTAATAAAAGCAAAGCTAAAAAGCCACCTCATTACAAACAGAATGGCTTTAACTTAAACGAGGGCGAGATCTATTGCATTTTCAATGCTTGTTTACTTTGGTTCTATCAAGAAGGCATTCAGATGTGTCACACATTTGCCATGAATTCTGAATGTTAGCACTCTAGTTGCTCATTAGATCACTGTAGTAAAGCTAGTGGGAAGTCTGCTGCTAATCATGGTTTGCAGCCATTTTCCCGCATTTTTTATCCCGCAGACTTTCAGTCCGAATATCATTATCCCGCAAGGTCATTGACCTCGCATACCATTATCCCGCATTTTTTCAAAATGCATGTGCATTTATCGCGCATGCCTTTACAAAGAATTACGTTTTAAAGGCATGTATGGTAAATGCATTTGCGTTGTGAAAACCACGATGACGAGAGAGGTAAGTGGGTTTGTTTTAATTTTTTCGTGGGTTAGTGATTGTGTAGTGTAGTGTAGTGTTGTGTAGTGTAGTGTTGTGTTAGTGTAGTGTAGAGTTGTGGTGGTTGTTTAGTGTAGGGTCATGCTGGGGGTAGTGTTTTAGGGTTTAGGGTTGTGTTGTAGTGTTTGCGTAGTGTAGGGTCATGCTGGGGGTAGTGTTTTAGGGTTTAGGGTTGTGTTGTAGTGTTTGCGTAGTGTAGGGTCATGCTGGGGCTAGTGTTTTAGGGTTTAGGGTAGTGTTGTAGTGTTTGCGTAGTGTAGGGTCATGCTGGGCGTAGTGTTTTAGGGTTTAGGATAGTGTCGTAGTGTTTGCGTAGTGTAGGGTCATGCTGGGGGTAGTGTTTTAGGGTTTTGGGTAGTGTTGTAGTGTTTGCGTAGTGTAGGGTCATGCTGGGGGTAGTGTTTTAGGGTTTAGGGTAGTGTTGTAGTGTTTGTGTAGTGTAGGGTCATGCTAGGGGTAGTGTTTTAGGGTTTAGGGTAGTGTTGTAGTGTTTGCGTAGTGTAGGGTCATGCTGGGGGTAGTGTTTTAGGGTTTAGGGTAGTGTTGTAGTGTTTGCGTAGTGTAGGGTCATGCTGGGGGTAGTGTTTTAGGGTTTAGGGTAGTGTTGTAGTGTTTGCGTAGTGTAGGGTCATGCTGGGGGTAGTGTTTTAGGGTTTAGGGTAGTGTTGTAGTGTTTGCGTAGTGTAGGGTCATGCTGGGGTGTAGTGTTTTAGGGTTTTGGGTAGTGTTGTGTTTGCGTAGTGTAGGGTCATGCTGGGGGTAGTGTTTTAGGGTTTAGGGTAGTGTTGTAGTGTTTGCGTAGTGTAGGGTCATGCTGGGGTGTAGTGTTTTAGGGTTTTGGGTAGTGTTGTAGGGTTTGCGTAGTGTAGGGTCATGCTGGGGGTAGTGTTTTAGGGTTTAGGGTAGTGTTGTAGTGTTTGCGTAGTGTAGGGTCATGCTGGGGGTAGTGTTTTAGGGTTTAGGGTTGTGTTGTAGTGTTTGCGTAGTGTAGGGTCATGCTGGGGGTAGTGTTTTAGGGTTTAGGGTTGTGTTGTAGTGTTTGTGTAGTGTAGGGTCATGCTGGGGGTAGTGTTTTAGGGTTTAGGGTAGTGTTGTAGTGTTTGCGTAGTGTAGGGTCATGCTGGGGTGTAGTGTTTTAGGGTTTTGGGTAGTGTTGTAGTGTTTGCGTAGTGTAGGGTCATGCTGGGAGTAGTGTTTTAGGGTTTAGGGTAGTGTTGTAGTGTTTGTGTAGTGTAGGGTCATGCTGGGGGTAGTGTTTTAGGGTTTAGGGTAGTGTTGTACTGTTTGTGTAGTGTAGGGTCATGCTGGGGGTAGTGTTTTAGGGTTTAGGGTAGTTTAGTTGTTTAGTGTATGCTAAAGGCATATTCGTTCTAAAAGTTTTCGTTATTTTAATTTGCGGCCTAATAGTACATGCAGGATTTTTTTTGCGGACTGATGGTATGCGGGATTTCGTCATATATTCGCTAATCATACTTTCTATGGCAAAATGAACCCCCTCATTTTGTTCCTTTTTAAATTAAATGTTTTAAGAGTTACCACTTTATTCCAATCAAGATGGCTTCAGGTGTGCCATACCTTTGTAATAAGTAGGACTGTTAGCACTCTAGTTGTTCTTTAGAACACTCTGGGACATTCTGTCATTGGGCTATAGTTGGGCTACATCTGGCTGATATTTGGGCTACATTTGTTTTTTTTTGTCTCTGGTGGCCATCTTTGGGCTACATTGGGCTACATTGGGCTACATTTGGGCTCCAACATATATTTAGCCCAATGTAGCCCAATATATATTTTTCAAAGTTAATTTTCGTAAAAACCACTGGAGCCTATATCTTGAGACATAGCAAAGGCACATCGGGCTACCAGTCCCTACAATTTTGCCAAGTTTGGTGTAAATCCATTCAGCCGTTCAGGCTAAAAGTGAGGCCAACCGCCCTATGGAAAATTGCATGGGAAAAACACGTTTTGGGACCCCCCTTTTTTCTCGGCCCCCCCTTGACAAAACCCCCCCAAATTTTCAGGGGCTGCTCAGAAACAAAATGTTCCATTTTCCTGAAAATTTCAGCCAATTCTGTCCTCAAACGCCAAAGTTATTCGACATAGAATTTTCAAAAATTCCATAGGAAAAAAATCCTTACTATATATACCTACTGGCTATCGCCAGTAGGTAATATATATATATATATACTAGCGGCCCGTCCCGACGTTGTCCGGGTATGAAAAAGAATGTCTGCAATGGTTAGAATAGGCAAGGCAAATTTATTTCAAAACATCATGGTATGCTACATTTCCTGTTTCATGAGACTCAGGATTGAGAATAAATTGGTTTTCGACATTCCCGGACCTAGAGAGGGCGACATATAACTTGCCATGAGTGAAGCAGTCCTCTCGTAAGTCTATCCCAATGACTTTGTATGTTTGACCTTGTGATTTGTTTATGAACCGGCGGGGGAATATGTGCATAAAAGGCCGAAAGGTTAGAGACTCCACAAATACAAATAGTTTCGGTGGCAGCATGAGCTAAGGCAGTAGGGTTAGTAAGTCCAACATCATGTAGTAGTTCTGAAGACTAACACGCTTTGTTTAGCAATTCTAGAAAGTTTTTTTTACCTGTGTAGTCGAGCAGTGCATACACGCTAACGCTAGGTGTCCATTGCAGCCATCGTCAGGAAGCGCCACAGTGATAGGTGCCTCTGCTGCGCCAAAGTTTTCGCGCGTGTAGCTGTTGTTAAGTCCCTTGGCCTCACAGGGTTCAACAGCGGCCCCGCGATGCTGTCTGTGTGGCAAAACCAGTCCGTGAAATTTGTAATAGTGCCCCAGCGATGCTGAAGCGCCTCAGCATCCGCTGATGAATGCGCCGAAGTCCCGCCTGTGCGGCCGCTCAGAATCCCTCTTTCGGTTGCGCTGAAGGTGAGCGTGTGACAAATAGCTCAAGTGCCTCACTGTGCTTTTGGAGGATGTGCAGCGAAGCAAACGGTCTAGCGCTGATCGCAACTCACTTGGGATTCATTGTGTTTGAAGAGGATAACCCGGCAACTCACTGTAGTAATACAATGGCACTACTAATACCATGAAGCCATGCGGCTGGCCAAGCCCATCGGGGTGGAACTAAGATATTTAAGTGTGCCAGGAAACTGCCGGTGTTTGAACTGAGCAAAAAGCCCAGAGCCCTTGATGAAGTGTTCCAAGACACGAAACGTGTGGGGCTGGACTTGGTATTCACACCGAGGCACTTGAGCTGTTTGTCCTTTGCTTTCCTGCAATAAAGATAGTGGCAAGATCTACTCGCCAGCGTGGCCCCTCTTTTCAGCAGGCAAACTCGTGTTGGATATATTGGCGGCGCGGCCTGAGCCGCGAGAGGAGCCCCACTGCACCCCGGTGCAGTCCTGCTGTTTTGCCACACGATGCAATAGCACTAAGGACAAGTGAGTGCTTTTTGAGGATGTAAGCAGCGAAGCAAACGGTCTAGCGCTGATGGCAACCCACTTGGGATTCATTGTGTTTGAAGAGGAGAAACCGCAACTCACTGCAGTAATAATACGGCACTACTACGACCATGAAGCCATGCGGCTGGCCACACCCATCGGTGCGGAACCAAGAAATTTAAGTGTGTGCCAGGAAATTGCCTGTATTTGAACTCAGCAAAAAGCCCAGAGCCCTTGATGAAGTGTTCCAAGACACGCGTCGGGCTGGACTTGGTATTCACAATGAGGAATTGTAGCTGTTTGTCCTTTGCTTTCCTGCAATAAAGATAGTGGCAAGATCTACACGCCTGCGTGAGTCCTCTTTTCAGCAGGCAAACTCGTGTTGGATATATATATATATATCCATGCTCAGGCTTGTGCCAACGACGTGAGATGCTCTCGAGAAACAGTCGAAAGTGACATAGCTGTGAAAGAGACCGGCGGGCTGACAATCGCCACACCTTGCAGTGAGTTGACGCTTGCAGCTCATTGGTGTTTCTCGAGTGCATCTCACATCGTTGGTACAAGCCTGAGCATGGATATTTATATATATATATATCACTGAAAAAAACATAGTTTTCAGGCAGGTTATAGTTAGGAATCATCATTTTAAACTGTAAAATACAGAGTACCAAATTTGAATCCATTGACACAGCAATACAAGTATCTAAAAACCCGCTCAGTGATTCTTAGATCTATACACGCATCTAATCAATTAACTATAGAGTTACTCATACATGTTGTCAATGATCAATAGAACACTATCAAATATACTTATACACCTATATTGACATACGACACCAGCACACATCCTATTTACTTATGCAGTCATCCTACTCACTTTTGCAAACAATGTATCATATTTACATTTACTCAGCTACACACTTATGCAAAATGCACTTTATTTATTCATATAGATAGTAACTCATACTTAGTGTGTTATAAAATCACTATTACAAGTATACGGTTATCTATACAGTCACTCATGCAATCAATGAGTTTTATGTATACTTATTTATATACAACAACTGTCACATACAATGCTTTTATTTTTTTCTACTTTGTTGGACATGTACCATTGAGAAATATATTTGCTCATCACCACATCCATAAAGATATTCACTCACCCAAACAACTATTATAACATGTGGTCTTAATGTTATATACCTACTAACTATTCACATACTTTTGGGCAGTCACAGATCCCCCACTGAACCACACATCAGTGATGTCATTTGAGATGTCCTCAGTGATGTCATGAGTGAAATATCCAGCTAACTATAACATGTATGAAACCTATGGTTTTTTCCAGTGAATTTCTAAGGTTTTTTAAATGCTACTTCCTAACTATAACGTGGCTGAAACCTATGTTTTATTCAGTGAATTTGCAAGGTTTTTTAAATGCTAATTCCTAACTATAACGTGCCTAAAACCTATGGTTTTTTCAGTGAATTTTATAGGTTTTGTAAATGCCAATTTTTAAATGTATTGTTATATTTATTTTTTTTATACTAATTTACTACATTTTTTATAATAATTATTTCTAGATATTTTATTTTTTAACTTACATTACATATTTTTTAGGTAAAATATAAATACAAAAATTCTATTTTTTATGTTATATATTTTTTCAATATATGAAAATTAATTTCTATATTTTTTTAGAATTTTTTTGTGGTTAATGTATGGTACTCGTACCGTCCTCTCACACTGCTGCGCAACTGTAAATGTACTGTACGTGTACCCGCGCATACGTCACAGATACTTTAAAGCACTTCATTCCCTAAAGCCTGCCTCACAACATGAGTACATGCTTACTGAGTGAATGATTACATTGATATAAGTAAAGACACTGAGTGAATTCTTAATTGGTTCACTTTTACTTTACTGAATGAGTTACAAAAAAAGGAAAGTTACTACAAAAATAAGTCGAAAAAAAAGGAGAATGAATGTTAATACTCGTATTAAAAAAAGTATTAAAAAAAGTAACCTATAGAAATGCTTTAATAAGAAAAATCAAGTTTGGAAAGAAGCACGTTTACATAAACACATGACGCACTAAAACAGTGGAAATGAGAACACCTGTCAACTGAAAAACGCGACTTAAAAGTGGGAGGAGCAATACATTGATCCCATAGACTGTCAAGTAACCAAAAAGTATATAAACCACACCCGTGGGATAATTAGTTTCGTTTCAGGGATTCAATATGAGCGAAGAAACTACGAGCAAGGTAATGATTCGGGAAGGCAGAAGCATCTAGACAATATCTTTCATTTCCTCAGAGGGAACTTATTGTTAATGTATATTTAAAAATACATAAAACATTATAACCCCTTCAGAGGAGTTGGATGAATTTCGACGAAGGAAGGGAAGAATATCAAAGAGAGGTAAATTATCTTAATGGGTATATGTTTTATATATTTAAAAAAGAAAGCAAAAATATTTAAATGATTATAGAATGTGATATGATTATGTTTAAATACAATATAATAACGAGTTCAGTAAAAAAACATTACAAGAAATGTAGGTTATTTAAGGAATTACTACGTGCAAAGTAATGATTAGAAGCAATGTCAAAATCTTCAATTTATCTTTCATTTCCACAGTGGGATCATATTGTTAATGTATATTTTAATTTATATTAAACTTTATGGTCCTTCAACTGGAGTTAGATGACTTACAACCGAGAATTATTTTTTTGGTATGTAAGTATTTCTTAATGATTGAAAAATATAGTATAAATAGGGTTTCGAGAAAAGACTTAGCAATAAAGGAGAATACTCTTTAACTTCTGGAGTGAAAATGGGCTAAAAGTATTTATATTGAGTAGTGCTTTTAGTAATTTTCACTCGTGAAGAACAAGAGGATTATCTTCGCAAGCACTTTTTTTCAACAAAATAACATAATTGTGTTTTCAAATGTTAATGTGAATATTAATTCTTTCAATTTTTAAAAATGATTGTAAAATGTAATGTAGTGAGGGAGTGTTTGTCGTAGCACTTCTATTCTGCTTTATCTGAAAGTAAAAAAAGCCCAAACATTTAAAAAAAGATGATGGGGCAACACTTATATAATGTAAACTTAAGAAATGAGGGCTTATGGGAAAATAAAAGAAATGTGGTCAAACGCGTGATACCAATGAATGAAAAAATTTTTTTTGCATTACACTCATATGATGAATCTAAAAGAGTCAATAAAAATATTTTGCATATTTTTAAATACCTTTACAGTCAACAAACTCGTAAGCAGAGTACACAGTTTAAGTTAAAAACACCCTACCACAACTAGTTTTTGAAACGCATTGTAAAATAAAGTGCGTCACAAAATGGGCTACATATATGGTGAGTGTATCGTACCGTCACATAGAAAAAAAAGCCAGTCAAAATTAGGATCAGGAAGGTAGACGTAACCACACAACAGCCAATCAAATGTTTTTCAAAATCTGCGCAAGGAAAGGGATTGGTCGCTGATATGTCTTCTTACAATGCTTCACAACCAATCAAAAAGAGGTGTTGAAAGTTTCTATTTTTAACATACGAGAAAATCAGAATACCTTGCAAGTACACATAGCCAGAGGCAATAATTACATTTGACTAGCTTTCGCAAGTCCCCGAAAGACTTCTTCCAGAATAAGTACGCACTTCACTGCCAGAACCCATTTAATTATTATCCAGGCTCTCAAGCCCAAACACGTCACAAATCATCTCTCATCACTTTCTCTTCTTTTTTAGTGTATTGTGTGAGGCAGACTGCGTGACCCTATGCCTATAGCCCTTGAATGCCCTGTAGACTGCCAAGCCCCAAGGCCAGCTCCTGCAGTATCCCGGAGCCGCGTGGCCCCCCTCCCAACATTTAAAAGCCCCGAGGGGTGGTCGAGGCTGAATATGTACAGCCCACTCCGCTTACGCTACCAGGAAAACACAGCAGCACTACATGGCCCAGATTTCCATCGTAGTGATTTCTTAGTTCCAGGTCTGGTTGTCAGATCGGCCTACACAGTCCCTCATGGCTGGTATACACCCACACCACACCCATCCAGCGCATCCGTCACTACACACGTGACTCTACCTATAAAAAAGACGGGGCGCACGTGCTGTACGCCATTTTAGAGTTGCTCCTATGGCAAGTGCTGGGATGGCCCATCCTGGCGGTTCGCACGCTTCATGTAGGCCCAAACTACCGAACAAGGGGGCCCACTACCACATGCAAGGCCTCTTTGGTCACTGAGTTAGTGGTCCCCGAAGCACTGAGCAGGTGAAGAACCTGCTATGATGATGGGAGCACAAGTATGTCGTTAGCCATAGAGATATCAAGACTCGGCACCATATATGAGACTTCTTTGTGGAAGATTGAGACTACATGATGGAGAAGGTGTCCTGTCCACGAAAAGGTGAGCAGTGAGGCCTGGGTGCACATCGGAGGAAGTCGAAGGGCTGTAGCTGACTGGATGCAAAAAAGCGACGCAGCGATTTAGAAAAAGGCAGTCCTATATAGTGTATCAAATTACATGTATATATATTTTTTCCAATAGCAGGAACGTTTTTATAATCGCTCAAACGTCCGGAATATAAACTATACAAACAGTTATTTTAAATGTGAGAAGGAACATGAGTGAAAGGGCGATGTTATTCAACTCCACATTAAGATGGTAACAATTACCAATCATAACATCTTTCTTTTACTGTCTTTTAGATATAGAGCTTCAGGGTGCATTATGTCCCGCCACGTAGTGAAAAACACACTGGTGACAGAAAGTTGAGCTGCGAATATTCTTTGCAGTCACTCTCACGCTTCCTCTCTCCTTTGATAAAAAAAATTACACATAATGTTAACTTCCTTTTTATATTACAGGTAGTGTTTCACAAATTGGTGTCCCCCTAACACCTCTAACACTCAATGTTCGAGGATTCTGCGATGATACGTGGCCAGCGTAACAACTTCTGAGAAAGCTGCTTCGACACATAGTGCACCCTCTTTGAATCAGGCCAATGGCACAAGGTGAGCAAAGAAGCTTGTTTCCGAAACAACGACAAGTCATCAGTGAAAGGAGAAAGTGGAACTATACTATTACTAACTCTTTATACTATCTTTCAGATCACTAAACTGGAGGGTGCACTATTAACCAGCACATGCTTGGACACACAACGGAGGCAAAAGGTGAGCTACGTTTTTTCTCTCTTTCTCTTTCTCACTTTCTCTCACATTGTTTCTTTTTCTCTTTTAAAGTTATGGACGCTGGTGTCCACTCTGCCGTGCACAACCTTAGCTAAGTACAAGTTGTGAACTCTGTTGGCCACAGTGAAGCCTGCTTCGACACGTAGTGCACCCTCTTTGAATCACGCCAATGGCACTAGGTGAGCAAAGAAGCTGTTTCCGAAACAATAACAAGGTATCTATGAAAGAAGAGAGTGTTTAGTGTCCAGCACATTCACTACGTAGAAATATACAATTATCTCCGAGCAGTGAGAATAGATAGGTTACAACAGTCTGATGAACAGATCTACAAGCTTCTTGCTCCACTTTTGTGTCACTTTTTACATAGGAAAAGTAGCGCAAGTAGCTTGTAAATCTGCCTCTGACTTCTCAAAAAAAACACTCACCTCCAGACTCTGCAAGTCAATGAGGTGCAACTGTCTAGGTACGCAGGGGCAGATCTACAAGAAAGTGCCGCAGCGTGGCACTTTAACCCTGTGGCTGCACCACGCTGCGGCACTTTCAGAGCTTAGGAATGCGACATAATTACAAGAATATGTCGCCTTCCTGTGCTCTCCCCTCCGCTCGCGCACAAACAGCTGCCATGCGCTGGCGCAGGCACCCTTGCACCATGGTGCAAGGATGCCTGCGCCAAGGGGAGATTGTTTTTGTGCAGGAAGGGGCACCTTCCTGCACAAAAACAATCACTAAAGACTTTTTCCTCTTTCAAAAAAGAGAAAACATATATCCTTGCTATGGGACGGCGGGATGGGCACCCCTGGACACTGCAGGAGCCGGCCCCGGGTCCCCGGGATGGGGAGGCCTCAGAGCCCCCTCAATTAATATTTTAAAGCCCCGGGGGCGGTTCCCGGGGCTGAAGGGCCTCAGAGCTCCCCTTAATTAATACTTTAAAGCCCCGGGGGTGGTAGTCCCCGGGGCTCGGGGAGCCTAAGACCCCCCACATACATATACATTTACATTTACCGTGGGGGGCCATGAGCCCGCCCCACATATATTTATAAAAAAGCCCCCAGACGCTAATTAGCACTAAAGCGGGCTTTGGTTTTTTTTTTCACACGATACGCGTATACAGTTTTGCATTGGGGGTCCTTGTGGGACCCCCTGAGCAGGCCTAGGGGGTCAGGGTGTACCTACCCTGCCCCCTTTGCATCTTTTCCGCACTTGTTTTTCAGTTTTCTTGTGCCTCGGTTCTACTGAGACACAAGATGGCTGCCAACACTTCCTGGTTTGGAGTGTTGACAGACAGTTGACAGCCAATTAGCATGCAGCTCGTGCTAGTAAAGGTAGGCGTATAATCCTCGGACGAGTACTTCGTCCATAGATATATCTATGATTTTACTTTTGATTTTCTCAGGAACTACTGCACAAATTTACACCATTTAACAAAAAGTGTCATCTGCGAACCAAACTCTACCTTTTTGCCACATTTGGTGTCATTCCGTTCAGCAGTTTGGGCTGTAGCTTGTCTTATAGGTCCCTATTGAAAAATGCATGGGGAAAACACGTTTTGGGATGCCCCTTTTTTCTCGGCCCCCGCTTCACAAATCGCCCCCAAACTTTCGGGGAAGGACCGGAGTGGAGCAGGCCATCTTCGTGGAGAATTTCACGAAGATTCGTCAACCAGGGCCAAAGTTATCCCAAATAGAATGTTGCGGATTTACTACGGAAACTAGGTCCTAACTATAACTACCTACTGGCGACCGCCAGTAGGTAATATATATATATATATATTAAAGCCCTGCGGTGTTCCCCGATTCTTTTCAACCGAGAAGGTTAGCTGCGGAGATATATATATATATATATATATATATATATATATATATATATATATCCAAATTACCTCCTCCTCGCCGAAGAAGCAGAAGCCACAGTCCCAGAGTTCTTTGTGCTAGGTGAGTATTCCACAGGAATTCGGTAATTGCTGTGTGATGTTAGGAATTTGTGCAGGACAAAGGGGGATGACGGCGATGTTAAAAACTGGATTGGTGTTCAGTCCCAGAGTTTCCTCGAGTCCCCTACAACGCTGCCAACCTCCACGCCAAAAGTCCACCGGGCAGGGGCAGGGAAATCAATGTACCCCACCCTCCGTGAAGTCATGGACTAAATTGCAGCCGCCCATGCTTGCCTTGTCGTGTGAGGTGGGCCTGAGCTCTTCCGATACCTCAGACACCAAAACCACCTTCTCAATATATATATATCTATATATATATATATAGATATATATATATATATACATACATACATACATACCTACCTTCATACATACATACATACATACATACACACATACCTACATATATATATATTACCGCTCCAATGTCACTTCTGACAAAAACAGCGCACTCGCATGCGGGTGCCGGTCGCAGTCATGACAAAACGCCCAATATTAACGCTACACTTTCTCCAATTCCACGGGTATTTTGCTCAGTGCACTTTAATCGTCAGGTTGAAAGCAAACGTTTCGGCGTCAAGCCTTCTTCTGTGTTTACCAATTGATATATATACATATATATCCACAATGCAGGTAGCCCCAAAAGGAGTGAAGCCACAGACACCAGTAAACTCACAAATTTATTGGCGACTTCCATGCCGAAGTCCCAGCCAGGCCACTATTGTTTAGCCTACAATGATAGTTCTATCGCCGTGCGGCAAAAAACAAATAACATCTTGCATGCTTAACTTAGCCCTTGTACAAAATGTTCAAGGTGCCTTGATAGAGTCCCTATGAAGTAGTCTTGTATGCAAACTGAGTTTGAAGAGTGCTATACCATTTGTGCACACTAATGAATGTGTGTCAAATGGCAGTGTTCTTAGAGAGAGAAGGCAACTTAAGAATGTGTGCATGTAAAATGGCAATTTATTTACCGGGCCTAATAGCTCCACATCACAGCTTAGGAGATGATACTGTCTAAAAATAAAATATGACCCTAGTTGTCTCATGCATAGATCTGCTAAATGTTTGCAATATTAAGTACCCTGTAAATCCTGAAAAAAATGTTGAACAACTAATAAAAGCTAACCAAAACAAACCACAGAGCAGATATGTATGGCAAAGTCTATACACTGTGGATGTCGAGGATGATTGAAACTTGGTCATAGGCGGAGCTGGCTGCCTACAGATGGTTCGGGGTAAGGCCTAGCTGAAGGAAGAGAGTTATGGTTTTCAGGGTGGGGACATGTGTTAAGGTTTGTGTAACTAAACATATCTGGCCCATTTCAGAAGTTTTAAAGTTTTATTTTATAATCATAACTGCACTGAAACTGTGTTTAATAAAGCAATTCACATATTTAGAACTTTGCTAAGGGTAACTAATGGTTGCAAAATATGTAGCTTCAAGCTGCTTGCTAGCAAATATGTATTGTTTACATTTACTATTACAACGTTTTGCAGATTTTCATTTGGATATAAGTGACCACATTTTGCAAGCTAAGACTTGAGCCTTGCTTTTATATAAAAACAGTTTTGCATTAAAATGTGATGATTTTGCCTGTAGCAGGTAATATATTTCATGAACTCCCCAGTAATGGCATTGCACTTGTGATGCCACTGGGAGTGATTCTCCACTATTACCATTAAAAGCGTGTAGGACGTGTCAAGCTTCTCATTTGGAGTTACATTTTTCTCTAGGGTGCTACCTGTCTATTGATTCCTTAGGGATAGAGTGTAGGAGAGCCCTAGAATATAAGAATTACAACTAACTGCAGCTTGTCAGTGGTTAAAGGAGCAATTAGTATTCATTTTTCTTTAACCACTCCCCGGAGTGCACCACAGCAGGGCCATCTTGACAAGAAAGCGAACAGAATGTAATTGAACTAAATCTTTTGACAGATAATTGTGATGATGAAGTTGTGCTCCAATGACTTTCAAGTGGATCTTTGGAAATTGCTTTCTGTGATTTGTTCACTTCAGGTGCCAAAACAGTAGGTAGGTCTCAGATTCGTTTCTATAAACTACAATATGTTTGAGGATTGTGCAGTACTGTGGATAATTAACATAAAAAAGCACTACTTCTAATTCCAAAGGAATTGCCCATGTGTTTAGAGGAAATGCTGGACCATTCAGAGATGGCAGAGAACATTTCTTGTAGGAAAAGTCCTTTTCATAATGGCAGTAGAAGGTAGTCAACCTGAGTGTCGCCAGGGAAAGCTATGTGGTGTGGTGTTATTCTGGGGACTTTAATTGGAGGAGTAGTCTTCAAGCGCTCCAACAACAAGTTAGATTGAAGTACGCAGGTTTTATTGATTCAAGACACCTATGCATCCACCCTGGATTGTGGCACTAGTCCCTCTTTACTAACGTTGGTTGAAAAAGATTTACATCTATTTACACCCCAAGGAAGGCATAAAGAGGAGGAAAAGATTTATTTTTCTCCAAACCTTTCCCACTTTTTATGTGTGCTGCACCGTATAACAGACATACACAGTGGAAAAGTGGTAAACTTTGTCAAAACATAACATTTTAGGCCAGATGCGCACCCTTCCACTATAAAACCCATCCCTGACATCACACATACATGCCCTTGCACTATGGTGCATGGGTGAGGGCATTGGGCATTGGAGCAAAGCAGCCTAAGGAAGACCAGCATTAGAGGACAGAACAACAGCACCATATATTAGCAGGTATTTTATAATATCTCCTTTTCACGCAATTCAGCACTGCTCATTTATTAGCTACACTGCTTGAAAACCGGAGCAAATCTGCCACCCCTTCATTTCTCCAGACCAAGCACTCTCAACATATAATGCATACCGGTATGGATAACTTGTGAATCCTGCACCTTGTGGTCCTCTTATTCCAAATAACGTTTCCTATACGTTGAATTACACATGTGTATGATTCATTGTCTCTGTATAATGTGTTTGTGAAGTAAAGCTCTCTGGCACTCTACACTGGGATGAGTAGCACTATTAAATAAATGTGCGAGAGGGGCTAGGGAGAGCGGAGGGCAAAATTTGGAACGTGGTAGTGAAGCAATCTATGAAATAGGTGGTCATTGCAAGAGTAGTGCTAGCAAAGAATTTCACAGCTGGTGCCACTGGTGCTGACAAAAACCCCTGAATTGAAACAAAGGCATTAACAGCTACCAAAGTTCAAAAACTGAGACAACAAATCCTGGAATCCACATACTTGTATAAGTTATGTACTTTTGTGGTTAATTCCATGGGTTACTCAGAGCAATGTTAATGAATTCCCAAAAAATTACATCTACACTCACTCAGGTGTGCTGTTTGGGTCTGGATAGTTAAGCAGCTGAGTTTATTGGTGAATATAGGAAGTTTTAGGTTTTGCATTGTAACTGCTATGTTACTTCCAGTGAAGATTTTTGGGGCAATTATAGACTTCTGCTAATATTGTTTTCACCCACTTATTGAATTCTGTAATGATAAATTTAGTCCACTGCAAGCAACGTCCACACAGCACCATGACCTTAATTAATCACCAGTGCCAGTATGTACCTTAGCCCCTACAATCATTGGGGAAATAGCCTTTGGTCATTCACTGTCTCTAGACACTGTAAGGGGCATTCAGCATGGGAATAGCCCATGCATTGGATCTAAACCCCAGAGGCATAGCTAGACCTTGTGCCACTCCTTGGCGGTCCCTGTGTTTGCTGTCTGCAATGTAAGAGCAGGGGGTTGCTGGCACACAGTTTGGTTTGTCATTGTGCCCGCACTTATTACAGAGAAAAAAATAATTCTTACATTGATCTCTATTAAATGAGATTGTAAGCTGTGCTTGCTCCCTACCATGAGGCAAGGCCTGCACCCATGTACACAGACTGGCATTTGGACATACATTATGAGCTGCCTATCTGCCTGAAATATCCATGGAGCATGATGCGACATGTGGAACAGGGTTTAGGAAGACTTAGTACCATGTTGGTACTCAGTAGAGGGTGTGGGCGTATGCCAGATATATTAAAGACAGACAAGGAACCATAATGGCAGCATCCTGTAAATCAATATATGCATATTTCCCCTAGTAGGATATAATTAAAGTGGCAAGTAGGACACCATAGATTTAAAGAGAAGGTGATTTTTTACTAGATGCTTGGGTAATCATCTGGAACAGAGATACCAATACATTAGTAGATTACATTAGGCTTAATGAAGCCCCAAATAAGCTTTACTGTTGAACAGTATCTTTCATGCTGAGATCCAGCATCTGAGATCCTTGAAGTGCATTACACCATAACCACCATAAGGCACAACACGTGAAGAAGACATGCTGCACTGAAGAGATGTTTGAAGAAAATGACAGCAAACTCAGTGACAGGGAACACTCAAAACACATGAAAGAAGTGGCATGTGTAAAAGCATTCCGCAAACCAAGGCCTGAGACGTGCATTATGTTGAGAGACGATGGACACAAAGCAGGACAGTAGCCCTACTATATTCTTCATCAGATACAGCAAGGAGAGTTTAAATGATTACATTGCTATAGTCACAAAGCACAGCTGGTTTTTCAAAGAACCAGAATATTCAAAAATAATCCGCACCCCTGAACAGGTCTAATTCAGAGAGTGTTGGCAGCGCAAACAGTAAGTAAAACTAGCAATCTCATAAAAGTAGGGACCCAAAGAAAACTGACATTCATGTAAAGAATAACATGCAAAACATAATTTATTGTCTATCTGCTGTCATATTCATGCTGAACAGTGTAAAAGAAGCACAGCATACCAACTAATGATTGAAAACAATCCTTCAACATATGATGGCAATTCTCAACAATGACTATCATTAACTTGGGCCAGTATGGTGCATTTCAGGTCTGACTGTTTGCAATGGTTACACTTCGGACCACAATCCGACTCGTTGGGAAAGCATACCGACCGAATCGGTTCAGGAATGCTTTCCGTATGACTTGGATCAGTTGAGTCCAACCGAGCGAGTACGATGCATCCTTATGCATCCGGATACGATTTGGTTGGACTCCCATTGACTTCAATAGGAGGCTGTGTTCCGAACTTGAACACAGGCTCCCATTGACGAAAGGGGTGGGTGGTGAAAACCTTGCACTCTGTGGCAGACACCCCACTGTGCCTGCCACACTGTGCATGGTTGGAAAGGGGGAACCCATGGGTACCCCCACGGGCCCCATTCAGAGTAACCCGGCTGAAGGGGGGCCTGCTATGGGCTCCCAAAGACCAGTTCTGGTTTTGTTCCAGGCAAACCGATTCAGAAAGGCTGTCCGAATCGGTCATCGTACTTGCTCATTCAGAAACCAAGTCCCTAGAGCTGTACGAATAAGCTCCGAAAAAGTTTGCCCTGTCTGAATGGCTTTCGGAACCAATTCAGTCAGCCCGAACGGTTTCCAACCATTGTACTTGGTCGTTCGGAACTGGGAACGAGTCGGTTGGAAACAAGTGATCCGGATTGGATTCAGCAAACCCGAACCCGATTCAGAGCCCTTCCTCCCGACATCGGAATCAACCCCTTCATGTACAAATCAAGGATGGAACCAGGATTCTGAGAAGACGGAAACAAAGAGATGTCAGTAACAAAGATAGAAATAACCAATTGATCATAACATTGGCAAGGAGATACTTACACATCTTGATGTGGTCACAAAATATCCATTCATTGCAAAAACGTTTATGGAAACAATAATTATCAAAATGGTTGTATCACTTACACTGACAACATATTTTAAACTGGCTTAGGCATAAATCAAAGCTGTGTTCAATATTCAATTCAATATTTTTGACTTCGATATTTTTGTTTCGATATTTTTGTAGGTCGATTTTCTGTCCGTCGATATTCTGTCAGACATTCAACAGAAATGGGTCCCATGCTCGTTGTGCCTTAGAACTCAAGCTGCACCCTACAGGTAAAGCCAAATAGGCTAAAACTGGTCTGGGACTGCTTGTGCTTCTGTTCAGAGGGGATTTGGCCAGGCAGTTTGGGCTAGAATGTTACCATTGAAGCTGAACCAAGGCTGATTTGAATATGGCCGATTTCTGTCCGAGGTGACAATGGGTTGGATTGCAGCCCAGAGTAATTATCAGTGGCTGAGATTAATTCAAGCACGATATGCTTTCCAATCATGCCACAGCTCATGACCTGCCTTAAACATGGGCACTTGTCTCATTTGGCATGCTAAAACACTCCTGATGAAATGCTGCTGGATGAACCTGCTTGCAAAAAATGGGTTTTAAATGGCAAGGTTGTGGGATGAAATGAAGACTATTGTAACTGTAAGGAAATGTATTGTTTTGCTTTGTACTCCTCCCTCCTCACATTTTGTATTGTGGACATATTATGTTTGAATTCAGTCGTGGCTTCAGTCTTTTACACAGAACAGGCACACATCATCTGCATAAAGGTACAAAGATTTCTATTGCAAAATTGCTATGAACAACATATTTTTCTTACTGGCGTTCAAAAGCACAGTATGTGACCTTAAAGTGCATAATTTGTAGTAGCTTGTGCAGCAGAGTATACTTTTACTCTGCACGACGAAATAAAACCTCACCTCTGTAACATCTGCTAGAAAAGCCCCACAAACCTAATTTGCAGCATATCAACTGGACAGAAAAGACCAATTGTAAATTTAATTTCCACTATAAATCCCCCACAAGGTTTGGGATATGAAATATATTTTGCCTGATTTCAGATAATGTGCATTCCAAAAAGCATGCAAATGTTACATGTGGTTACACTTGTTCACACTTTTTGTTCGCACCTGGTACAGCTGGCACTTCAAAGCACAGTCCACACAATGCCTAGTATAGCCATTTGGGGGTGCTAAGAGAGACATCTGAGCTTTACAATGACTCTGTAGTTCCTTCCTAATAGTAGCAGTCATCTTCCCAATCTCAGTGGACTAGACACTATAGCAGATCTGGACTTGGTGGTGGGTTTGACATTCAGTGAGCTGAAGTTGAAGGGTTAGTAAAGAAGTTTTGTTTTTGGGGGGGATGGTGGGGTAAATAGAAATCCGAGATTTTTTTCGCCAGGAAAGGAAGTGCATCACTTTGCTGAAAAGCTAGAAGTAAGATGCATGGTCATGGTATTATCTTCAGCTACACCAGATCTTAAATAGGTGACCGCTTTACTTTTTAAAATTCCCTTTCCGGCCAACTCCGAGGAGAGAATCTGCCTGAAATTCAAGTGTGGAGAAGGTTTCTCTGTGTTCTGATGCACTGAAACATTCCTACCTGTTTGACTGGTAGAGAGAGGTGTCTCCTTCTCCATCTTGAAAGTTTCTTCTGTCATTTTGTTCCAAGACTCGTTGCACTACTTGCATGGTGACCCACAGCCGAAAGAGGTCAAGGTCCTGGCAGAGATATGTTTACCTATGAGCGAAGTTTCCTCCTGTGGCTGCAAGGCATAGAATTGCCTTGTGAATAGGCAGGATGCCTTCTGAGAGCAGGTGTGTATGAGAACGAACCGAAAGATGAAGCTCGGTATTTAAAAGGATAATGCTTACTTTCTTTAAAAGTGGACTCTTGAATGTCACACATTACATTGACATGATGTAGAACATTAGCAATTGATGATAAAAACTGTATAGAAGGATATCATGAAATGAATGTGAACTTTAATTTCAAAAGGTGAATTTAGAATTGTGAAAGGAACAACAGCGGCCGTATTACAATAAGTGTCCAGGGGGTGCAACGGTCATTTATGCCCGCTTTGCGTGCTTTCGGGGCACTTTGGTATTATAGAAGAGGGCGCAGACGCTTGTACGTCCCCTTCTATAATACCAATAGCGCTGGCGCACCCAAAGCGCCAGCGCTACCTTCAGGGGGCGCTCCCTCATTTGCATAGGGGCGTGCCCTATGCAAATGAGGGCATTCCTTTAACTCTCCGCCTACGCCATATTACAGACTCTGGCACAGAGTCAAAGAACACCTCAGCAGGCGCACTGACAGTGTGCGTTTAAAAGGTGGTGCACTGTCAGTGAGCCTCCTGACAGCAGCCCTCTGCAGGGGTTAAAGAGGGTCCCACTGGCCCCTCAGACATCCCCTTGCAGGCAGGTCCAGTCACTGACTGCACCCGCCTGCAAGGGATCTCAATTCAGGGGCGTAACACAGGCCCCCGCAGCCCACACGGTGCGCGGGGGGGGCCCTAGCTCCAAGGGGCCCCCTCGGCACTGAACTCTGGCCGGGAGAGCTTCTGATTGAGCACGGAGGGGGCCCCCCTAAGTACCGTGCAGGGAGGCCCCCTCACTTTTCGTTACGCCAGTGTCTCAATTACCCTGTAAAGTGCCGGTGGGTGCCACCTGCACTGTTGTTTTCACATGAATGCGCTGCCCTGGGGGCAGCACATACAATATAATTAGACACATTGTAATAGTTTGCGCCCGGCGTACGTTTTAATAGATGCGCTGGGTGCAAACAATCACAATGCATAATAGCATAATACGGCCCCAGATGTACTAAGTGAGACAAACTTCTCTTTAATAAAAACTCTGTAATTTAATCTGATAAAAGTGAAGTTATTTCTTACAACAGAGGTGTTCACATTCGATCCGGCAAAGAGAAAATACTCCAGACAATTAGCTTTCAATATTGGATGGTATATCAACAAGGCTGCTGCCCCAAAGTTTTCTTTACACTCGGAGGCTAGAATCAACAAATATTATGTGTATTTGTAGAGTATGCTGGCGCTGTGCAGGTGTGTAATATACGGTGTGATAGCCTGTGGATAAATATAAATATTTTCAATGTCGAAGGTCCTAATGCCATATAATTTCTGTTTGCACAGTATCGAGTGTGTATTTACCAAAACTCATATGCAGTCTCTATGGAGTATAATTCTAAGTAGCAGAGTTATAAGAAATGGAATATATTACAACATTAGTAAACACATGTTCACGATGTGCTATTTATGTTATGTTATGTTATGTTATGTTATGTTATGTTATGTTATGTTATCGTTATTTATACAGCGCACAGCTGCCCCAGCGAAGGGGTGTCCTGGCGCTTGAACAGGTACTAAAACAATAACACGCAGAAAAAGGAAAAAGACGACTAACCAAGTACAGAGAACAGGAAAGTTTTAATAGCACGCCTAAAAGCGGTCAGATTATCCAGAGCTCTAATGTGCACCGGGAGTGAATTCCACAAACCAGCGGCAAGCACTCGGTAGGAGCGGCCACCCATCCTGCTGAGTTTGAAACGGGGGCAGGCCGCAAGATAGAGAGCCTCCGATCTCAGGGACCTCAAAGGGACATAGGGGATAAGCAAGTTAGCAAGTGCAGGCGGCGAAGAGAGCTTCGTGATTTTAAAGGCCAGACAAAGCGACTTAAACTTAATTCTTTGTCTGACCGACAGCCAATGAAGGGCGGAAATAGTGCTGGAAACAGAACAATGTCTAGGAAGGCCAACAATGGCCCGCGCCGCAGCATTCTGTACCCTTTGTAGCCTAGATGCCTCAGCCTGGTTTATCCCCAACAGCAAAGCGCTGCCGTAGTCTAACCGAGATAAAACCGTGGCCTGGACCACGAGCTGCCGGGTAGAGGAATCAAAAAACTTAAGGATCGGTCTTAAGCCTCGCAAAATGCTGTAGCAGGTGGCTGCAACCTTCTTCGTATGGCTCGTAAAGGTAAGCGCTGGATCCAGCCAGACCCCTAAGTTCTTTACTTCGGAAGCTGGAACGGGAGTGACGCCCAGTTCTGGAGGCCACCACTGATCTCCCCAAAGCTCTGCATGTTTCCCCAAAACCATGACTTCGGGTTTTTTGGCGTTCAGTTGAAAGCAATTGGTTCTCAACCAAATTGCTACTGCCACTAGTCCTGCTCGGAATTGGGGGGGCATCCACATCAGGGTCTCCACTCAGTGTCACCGCCAGCTGCGTATCGTCAGCATATGAGGTCATCGTCAAACCCCATTGTTTGACGATCGCAGCTAGCGGTTTCACGTAGAGGTTGAACAAGGTCGGGCTCAACGAGGAGCCCTGTGGAACCCCCAGATCCAAAGGATGGAAGGTGGACTGGCCAGGTGGTATAGCCACCTTAAAGGACCGACCCGAGAGGAAAGAGCGGAACCACTGAAGAGCAGTCCCCGTTATTCCAGCTTCCTCTAGACGCCGAATTAAAACACGGTGGGACACAGTATCGAATGCGGCGCTCAGATCTAATAAAAGGAGAGCCGCCGTTCGCCCGGAGTCGAGCACCAGACGTAGGTGCTCGATCATGTAGAGCAAAGCGGTCTCGGTACTGTGTCCCGACCGGAAGCCATTCTGACTCGGGTCCAGTATCTGGTTACGGGAAAGGTGTTCAGTTAAGATGGAATTTACATGAGCCTCAATGACTTTGGCAGTCCAGGGAAGAAGAGATATGGGGCGGTAGTTCTCAGGCAGGAGCGGGTCTGAATTTGCCTTCTTCAGAACTGGGGTGACTACCGCCTGCTTCCACGAGGAGGGGACCGTTCCAGATGATAACGACAAATTAAGCAAGGAAAGTATCGGAACACGACACAAGGGGGAGAGAATCCTGATTTGATCAGGCTTCAGCGGATCCAAAGGAGAGCCAGATTTAATCCTGAGGCTCAGCATATCAAAAGCCTCCATAGACAGGTCAGGCAAGGAGGTCAGAGTCTCACAAGCCAGGGAGTTAGAGCCAGCTGGCTCTGGATCGAGCAGAGACAGGTCAAATCCTCGGTAGATAGCCTGCACTTTCTCTAAAAAGAAAGATGCCAGAGTTTCACAATGAGGGTCGGTGCAGATTTCTGCCGAAGTGGCCCTTTTATTCAAAAGGTCTTTAAGGACCTTAAAGATTAATTTTGAGGGGTTAGTACTGGTTTGGAATTCCTGGGCATAGAATGCGGCACGAGTTCTACAAATTGCCCTGTGATAGGTCTTAAGTTTGGCAAAATAAGAGGATTTCAGACTAGGGTCGTAGGACTTCCTCCATTCCCTCTCAGCTTTCTGGCAGATTTTTTTAAGCTCGGCAAGAGAGTTGTTATACCACGGGCTAGGTACCTTAGTATGACATTTCGACCAGCACATTGGTATGAGGGAGTCAAGGGCATCCGAAATCCATTTGCAAAACAGTTCGTAACCTTGTTCCACATTCGGAATGGAGCTCAGGGGTTCCTTCTCCAGTAACCTGTAAAACTCCTCAAGTTTAAGCTTGTGCCACTGTCTTTTAAGAATCAGCCTATCCACTGATTTGAATGGCAGATCGTCAATGGGACTGAAAACTTGGGGTTGGACACCTTCACCCTCTCCATGGTGGTAAAAAAGGGATCAAGGATATGTCCCCCAGTATGAGTGGGAAGTGTGACCAGTTGGGCAAGTTGCAGTGCTTCAAGGTCCGCGAGCAAGGTATCTATGGCTGTGGACGACCTACAATCAAAATGAATATTAAGGTCGCCAGTGATGTTAAAATTCGCACAACTAGGTGCTAAAGAGCTTACCATGTCGGCAAGAGCGGCCTTGAAGACTGTGTCGTTGCCTGGAGGGCGGTAAATAAGGATACCGCTAAGCGTGAAATGATGACTAAAGGCCACTTTAAAAAGGGCACTCTCGCAGGCTGGCAGACCAAGGGATTTCCATTCCGAGGGGAAGCACGATTTTACTGCCATGGCGAGGCCACCTCCTCTCGTGGCGCGATTCAATGTGAACACCGTATATTTCGATGGAAAGGTAAGATTGAGGATAGCGGCATCCGAGTCCTGTAGCCAGGTTTCGGTAAGGAAGAGTAGGTCGGGGGAATCCTTTTCAAGGAGGTCATATATAGACTGGTGATGTTTGACCAATGACCTCACGTTAAGGTTCCAAATCCGAAGCACACGACCGGCGGTGTTATTGCGCGTGGTCGGGACACTCCCTTCCAAAGATCGAATCCTGGCCGGCCTGTCTAGGGACCAACCCTTACAGGCACAGACATATGGGCCGGATAAGGGGTCCACAGGATCACATGGACAAACCTCGACCCTACAACCAATGGACAACAGTTCAGTCCGAGTATAGCTAAGTATCGGTAATACCTGCATGCTGGTAATCGAGCTTTGTGACCAGAGCCCTGCCGCAACTCGCGCTTCCTCGTCACTGACGGGCGCAGACGGGCAGGACTCTGGCACGACTCAAGCTACGCGAAGGCGCCCCGACTGCGCGTCCCCGCTGCGCGGGAGAGGACGACTTTAAATAGGCACTCCGAGGAACAGTGCGAGCGCAAGGACGCTCAAAGATGGCGCCCGCCGGGATGAGCAAAGCCCAAAGCAAGATGGTGCCCAAACAGGACCACCCCCGGGATCCGGACCCACCAAAGCGGCGGTGATTTTAAATCGTTTATATGCGGTGAGAGGGAGGGGGAATACCCAGCCTAGTCCCGCTAAAAACAGGGGAGAAGTAAAATAAAGTAACCCAAATAGAAAACCAGGAGAGTATTAAAACACAAAGCGCTAGCAGCAGCGCGAGCGTGGCAATGCAAATACCTTGTACAGGCAGCTAGTAAAGGAGAGTCCGCCTTAAATAGGCGCTCCGAGGAACAGTGCGAGCGCAAGGACGCTCAAAGATGGCGCCCGCCGGGATGAGCAAAGCCCAAAGCAAGATGGCGCCCAAACAGGACCACCCCCGGGATCCGGACCCACCAAAGCGGCGGTGATTTTAAATCTTTTATATGCGGTGAGAGGGAGGGGGAATACCCAGCCTAGTCCCGCTAAAAACAGGGGAGAAGTAAAATAAAGTAACCCAAATAGAAAACGAGGAGAGTATTAAAACACAAAGCGCTAGCAGCAGCGCGAGCGTGGCAATGCGAATACCTTGTTCAGGCAGCTAGTAAAGGAGAGTCCGCCTTAAATAGGCGCTCCGAGGAACAGTGCGAGCGCAAGGACGCTCAAAGATGGCGCCCGCCGGGATGAGCAAAGCCCAAAGCAAGATGGCGCCCAAACAGGACCACCCCCGGGATCCGGACCCACCAAAGCGGCGGTGATTTTAAATCGTTTATATGCGGTGAGAGGGAGGGGGAATACCCAGCCTAGTCCCGCTAAAAACAGGGGAGAAGTAAAATAAAGTAACCCAAATAGAAAACCAGGAGAGTATTAAAACACAAAGCGCTAGCAGCAGCGCGAGCGTGGCAATGCGAATACCTTGTTCAGGCAGCTAGTAAAGGAGAGTCCGCCTTAAATAGGCGCTCCGAGGAACAGTGCGAGCGCAAGGACGCTCAAAGATGGCGCCCGCCGGGATGAGCAAAGCCCAAAGCAAGATGGCGCCCAAACAGGACCACCCCCGGGATCCGGACCCACCAAAGCAGCGGTGATTTTAAATCGTTTATATGCGGTGAGAGGGAGGGGGAATGCCCAGCCTAGTCCCGCTAAAAACAGGGGAGAAGTAAAATAAAGTAACCCAAATAGAAAACCAGGAGAGTATTAAAACACAAAGCGCTAGCAGCAGCGCGAGCGTGGCAATGCGAATACCTTGTTCAGGCAGCTAGTAAAGGAGAGTCCGCCTTAAATAGGCGCTCCGAGGAACAGTGCGAGCGCAAGGACGCTCAAAGATGGCGCACGCCGGGATGAGCAAAGCCCAAAGCAAGATGGCGCCCAAACAGGACCACCCCGGGATCCGGACCCACCAAAGCGGCGGTGATTTTAAATCGTTTATATGCGGTGAGAGGGAGGGGGAATACCCAGCCTAGTCCCGCTAAAAACAGGGGAGAAGTAAAATAAAGTAACCCAAATAGAAAACCAGGAGAGTATTAAAACACAAAGCGCTAGCAGCAGCGCGAGCGTGGCAATGCGAATACCTTGTTCAGGCAGCTAGTAAAGGAGAGTCCGCCTTAAATAGGCGCTCCGAGGAACAGTGCGAGCGCAAGGACGCTCAAAGATGGCGCCCGCCGGGATGAGCAAAGCCCAAAGCAAGATGGCGCCCAAACAGGACCACCCCCGGGATCCGGACCCACCAAAGCAGCGGTGATTTTAAATCGTTTATATGCGGTGAGAGGGAGGGGGAATGCCCAGCCTAGTCCCGCTAAAAACAGGGGAGAAGTAAAATAAAGTAACCCAAATAGAAAACCAGGAGAGTATTAAAACACAAAGCGCTAGCAGCAGCGCGAGCGTGGCAATGCGAATACCTTGTTCAGGCAGCTAGTAAAGGAGAGTCCGCCTTAAATAGGCGCTCCGAGGAACAGTGCGAGCGCAAGGACGCTCAAAGATGGCGCACGCCGGGATGAGCAAAGCCCAAAGCAAGATGGCGCCCAAACAGGACCACCCCGGGATCCGGACCCACCAAAGCGGCGGTGATTTTAAATCGTTTATATGCGGTGAGAGGGAGGGGGAATACCCAGCCTAGTCCCGCTAAAAACAGGGGAGAAGTAAAAGAAAGTAACCCAAATAGAAAACCAGGAGAGTATTAAAACACAAAGCGCTAGCAGCAGCGCGAGCGTGGCAATGCGAATACCTTGTTCTCGTCTTATCATATACGTCTTTATTTCTCATAGGTTGCGTCATACAGTAATTAAGGTATATGTTCAAAATAATGTGCAGTTCATTGATGGGTAGAAATTCTTCTTGGAAGGTCTCTAAGACGATCTCTTACAGTGTTTTTACTGAATATTACTACCAAGATTCTGTTGCAGCTTTACAATCATTCAACTAAAGTTTATTCTGATGCAACCTTACAATAGCTTAAGGCAGCCAACACGAGGCCAACTGAGTAGCTAGAAAGCCTAGGGCTTTTTCAAGGCTTAATGAAGTCATGTTTATTGCTATTGCATGACTCACAATTCTCAAACGTACCATAGGGCCCCTCATATGTCCAAGTAATTTTGATCCTTCAATTTGAACGAAATCTGTACCTGGCGCAATGCTCAGTGTCAAGCCAAAAAGGTACTTTAAATATAATTTCTTACCTGCCTGGATGTGTAAGAGTGGAGGCATATTGCGGACCTGAAAACAGACTGTCTGAGCCCTTCTGCAACTGGAACATGTGGTCCTGTATACAAGCCTCAAGAATTGAGGATTTTTCTCCATGGCAGCAGTGCTTGAAAAGGTTTTTCTGCTCTGGTTTTTTGATGGTAGTCTGTGGCTACAGTTGGACAGTTTAGGTAGCCTGTTAGACCTTGCTGACTACAGTTTCTAGGCTAATTCTGCTGAAGCTTTAAAACCTCCTTATCTATGCAATATAAAGATATTAATCAAGTGCATAAGCATTTTGCAGAAAATGGATGTGCAATTGATTGTGCTTACTCTTTGATGCTTGATGGCTACTCAAGAAACCCCTAAATGCAGGCTTTCAGGAGGATTTTGATCTTTAAACCATCTGCTCTCCTAAATGTCGAATCTGCCCAAACACATTGATATCACACATTGGGACAGAAAAAAACTCTTAAATGTTTTTGAGATGATGTTTAAATTAGTGGCTAAGGAACACACTGTAGTGGCAGTTATGCCAGGAGCTTATTTCTCCTCGTCTGCTGAACTGATCCGTCTCTGACCTTTTATACACACAAGAGGCATGTGAACTTGTATAGAAGCCCCCACCAGTTTGGCCCCGCCCATACCCTAGCGGTGTGCACCGTCTTCCCGCCATTTACCCTCTATGATGGACAGCTCACTCAAGGGACCCCTGCGCCCTTCGGCGCGATGGCATAGTAACACACACATGGACACTGGAGACAACTCTTCAGGCACTTTACGCAGCTGTAGTGTAGAAAAGCACTATACATTTACCCAACGAGGTAGCACTTACTGGATTAGCCAGTAGAAAGTACTCCAGTGCAAATCGCCCAAAAATCCGTGAGTTCGCATGGAAATCCGTGAACTCGCGTTTTTTTTGGCGATTTCGCACGAATTCGCGGACCGCAGATCCGCAAAATTCGCCCATACTTAGAATTCTCCACTACGGCTGCAAATAAGGGCGGGGGAGTAGCTACCGTCCCGAAAACTCATGCTGCCTGGGTCAGACCACCCCCAGCACCCACTTGCTACTCCACTGCTCTTATATAGTGCATACTTTGAGTCATACCAGGTTTTTATGAGGGGCTTTGATTGAACGCCCATGTATACTAAAGAAGGGGGCCCGCGCAGTCTCCCTTCTGGAGCCATTAATGGCCTTGGAAAACGCCACCCACAAGGGCCAGCTCATTTTCTCCTAAGGTATCCACCCTCAATAGATAGCAGTTTTTCTTTCGCTTGGTGGGAAATGTGATAGCTCCTGTCAAGTGAGAGCAAACACTAACTAGCAATAAGGAGCTGTCAAATTGCTCCAGCTTGCTGGGAGCAGAGTTTTCATCTGTTTCCCTGCCCACTGCCTTGCGGGTAGGCAAGCAGAATAAAGATTCCTCCCGCATGCAGGGAGCTGCCTATATAAGAGCTCCCTGTGTCCTGGAGCAATGTCAGCTACCGCAGGAGGTGGTTACTGGCGGAGACTGCGGGGGCAATAAGGGTCCCACCATGTTTTCCATCAAAGCACACTGGGTCCTCTGAGTGGGGCCAGGGCACCCAGGTATACATGGGTGGACCCTGGGGATGGGGGACCATGGACGGGGACCACACAGTCCCCCTCCCCTATTGAATCTTGGCCAGGCCTTGGGGGAATGGGTCCCGGGGGGACCAAGTCAACCCAAGCAGGGGGGCCACATGGCCCCTCTCCCACATCGCAGAAAAGTCAAAAAAGAGGGCAGAAAAACAAGCAGACATGGCAAAAGAGGACAGAACAGGACAAAACAGACAGCAGAAAAACAAGCAAAACAGACAAAATGGAGGGCAAAAAATGATGAGGAAAGGCAAAACAGAAGGCAGAAAAATTTGCAGAAAAGGCAAAACAGAGGGCAGAAAAATGAGCTAAAAAGGCAAAACAGAGCAGAAGAGAGCAAAACAGGGGGCAGAAAAAGGGTGAAAAGGCATATATATATATACAGATATATAGAGAGAAAGAGTGAGAGAGGATTCATGCATGTTGTTATATCAATTTCCTGCTGTTCATTCAATAAGAAATCCCAAATTATTTCAGTTCCAGGAAAATTACTCTTACAAATGATTTAATGTGTAGAAAAGCATGGATTTCGAAAGATGAAATGCGCCGGAGCCAGCAGGTAATAATGCTGTAAGATACCATGATCGAACCCATATCCATATGTGCATGTTTGCCTGCCAAGCACCCTTCACATTTTTTTTTTAAATAATTCATTGCCGGTCACTATAAAGTACAAGGATTTCCAATTTTTACCTGCCTGACCTCACTCTCTACTCCTGGAAGAAAATGTCAGAGAATAAACGCAGTGTGCCATTTAGGAGCCCCCTGGAGACAACCTGAAGTGGAACAGAAAGCTGCCTCTCTTAAATAAGGTTATGGAGAACAATTGACCATGATTTATCCTTCACCATCTTACAAGATGCTTCCATGTCTTCTTTCATTTTACCTGGAGTTACTTATTTGCAAAGGGCTGTGATTGAGTCAGGAAGGTAGCAACAGTTACTGATACACAGAGAGGGGAAAGTAAGTAAATACATGGTTCTTGATGGATTCACATAATAAAGGGAAGTGAAGAGCGAGCTGCGAAAAGGTCCCACATTCTTTGCTGCAGTTATAAGGAAAGCTGCAGAATTATTGACCTTCTGCTCCGAGGACAGCTACATCAATTGCGAAAAAGGAAGCAAGGTATTGAACTCTGGCCGTCCGCCCTTCCGTAAATGAAATACAATAAAACCATAAATCATATGAGTGTTTACAAATAAGAAGTATTTAGCACACTCCTGGGCCAGGCAAGAAACTCTGTAAGGATGGCAAAAAGAAAAAAAAATGAAAACGACCTTCCTGCACATTTGCTAATTGTGTCACGGTCATTTCACGCCCTTCCTCCCCCTCAGCGGCCATCTGGGCTATTTTGCAAATGTTGCAATTGCCACTCGACCTCTGCGCTAATCTACGTAGGCAGCATCTGATGGCGACCGTCTGCAGCCTCAGAGTACTTTGGGTCTTCAAGATTTCTAAAGGCAGTTCATTTATTCGGTGATTGCACAGTGGGCGGTACGTCTTTCAGCCCGTATTCATTTGCTTGTCAGTCTATTAGTAAGATCCATCAGTAAGCCCCGGAAAAGTTAGTTTGTTTCAGATAAAATTGTTATCGATGAGGCAAAGCCTTTTCTGTACCAGGGCTAATGATCCAGAGGCTTATACCAGAGTGGGATTATCAGTGACTTCTTATCACCCACATATTTACAGCCAAAAAGGCAGTTCTGTGTATTAGAGTCGCAATAGCGACTCTATAGTTATGGCTCCTACACACTTTCAATCAAAAAATGCATTTATTTATTTTGCTTAATTTTAGATTATTTTGTTTAAGTTGTTTCCATTGAAAAGGCGTTCGTTTCGTTTTTTACGTCAATAGTATTAGCGCCATTTGACAAATTTGCATGAAGTTTTATACACCCCTAAAAATGTTTCTAAAAGTTGCCATGCCAACAGTTATGCATACCAGTACCAGGGGGGAAAAATTACACGAGGGGTCAAAAAAGCAGATTTTCCAATTTGTGCTCCCATAGGAAGTGTTGCTCTCTTCTGCATTAAAACATGGTGGGATTTACAGTAATCCTGGCATGAAAGTAGATCACTCTGAAAGTGAATGGCCTAAGGCTGCATGGAGCGGAGGTTGTCAAGAGGTTGGCCACCCACTCGCCCACATGATCTGGGTGCAAGGTGTGGCAGAAGGCAAGGAACTGCCGGCAACCTCCACTGACAAACTTTGTGCACACAACAGAATGGGTACATGGTAGGTGATTACAAGAGATCTTTAAAAAAGCGGAAATTCACAGTGATAATTATCGCAAAATTAGCTTAATGCAACTTTGCATATCGCCGTTGATCGCGGGAAAATTAAGCTGTGTTAACGTTGTATTCTCAACACAGCTGTACCATGTGATAGTCTCACATTAATGCGTCAAATGACTGCGTTAAAATTAATGCGACGCCTAACAAATGCGAAAAAGCAGCGATGTCCTGACTCGCAATACAAAAATCTGCGATAATCAGCGATAACCAGCGACAGGCCTGCAATTACCACCCGTCAAGCGGGAAAATGCACTATAAAAGCACTGAGAAAACACAAACAAAATAATTTCAACTGCGTAGCACCATGGAGGAAGCTGGAGCAAGGACAGAGGATGACCAGATCCCCACAAGCCCCCAGGAGGACCATCCTGGGACCTCGGCGTCACAGAGGGCAAGGAGAAGAAGACAACGAAGACAAGGTTCAGTCCACAGGAAAATAGAATCATCATGGAGGTGATAGAACACCACCAACAACTGTTCTTCACCTCCAACGTGTCATTGGCAAATATGGCAATATGGCAGTCCACCCTGGACAAGGTGAAAGCAGCCAGAGTGAGGAGGAGGACAATTGGAGAGGTCAAGTGGCGCTGGAATGATGCGAAATCAAGAAGAAACTCGCTGAGAACCATCAGGCAGCAATGCAGACTAGAGGTGGCAGTCCAGCGGAACACCAGGAGCTGGATCAGATGGAGGAAATGGTGTCCACAGTCATCAGTGGGGAGACAATGGCAGGAGTTGGGGGTCCGGATACTGCTCGACATGACCTGACACAACAGCAACAGGGTGAGTACAGAACAGGGACTGGGGGATATGGGCACACTGGCACACATGCACAATTAAGTAGAGCACACTGCACACCCACAATGACTCTGGATCATGTCCCTGCTCCCCTTGGCACACCACAGCACACAAATACAAACAGCAAGTAGACCCCCGTCCACTATGGGCACAAAGGGATCCCTCCCCACACAGCACCAATCTCACAACCAACCCATGCACACATGTTAAAACCAGCAAAGCTGCGTGTCTGTGAGTCACACTGACAATACAAGTGACACTGCATGATGAATAGCATGGCTGCAGTCCAATTATCAGGACATGGTGCATGCCACGACCCTGAGGTGGCCGAGTGTGGAACACATCTGAAAAGTAGCAGGTCACACTCTGACACATCCACAGGCACCAAGAACCCCTGACGTCAACAACACATCTGCGGATAAACCATGCCTAAAAGTCTAAACTCTGAACAAGAGTCAAAATTAGCCAAGTCTGCAACATCTCAGCACTGTAGAAGCACAAAGGTCAAAGGCACACCACCTAAAAGGGATAAGGGGATGCAAAATCACAGCTGCAGGGGCGGCTCTCCCACAATGCAGCACACACACATAGAAATAACAGCACATCAACATTAACGACAATGTGGTACAAAGTGAAACACTTTTACCACAGAACAGACTACACAACTGATTCTGCTTGTGCATAGAAACTGGCCAATAACATCCGCCATAGCAAGAAACTGTGAGATGATAATATACGTGTACAACCTCACATCCGTGATGTAGTTCAAATGTCCACTGTCCTGCATCAAATAGTAAGCTCCTCTCAAACAGTCACAATGTACATTGTCATGCAGTCTGCATGTAAACTTGAACAATGCATCAACATACATGTCAACACAAAGTCAAAATGCATCTCCCCTTCACATTGCATAGGGAAAATCAACACGTTCTGCAGAGCAGATCAGACAACTCATCGGTGATGATGAAAAGGACCTCCACACCTTCGACACCTACGCCCTACAACAGCTCATGGACAGCTACGGCAACCCACCTCCAGGAGCAGGGCAGCCCAGCTGCATCGAGGAGACCCCACCTCCGCACAGATCACACAGCAGGAAGCACCCACCACCACGGCTGACTCTCAGCACCTCACCAAAGGACACATCGCATTCCAAGGCCAGGTGCTAGACTGCCAGAAGTAGGTGGCTGAACAGGTGCGGGTGGGCTTTGACCACATGGCAGCCAAACTAGATGACATACGTGGGTGTCTAAGTCACATCAGGGACCCCATACACTCCCTAAGGGACAGCCACTGTTCGCTCCATGATGTCCAACAATCCATGCCCAACATCGCAGGAGTCATGCCTGTGAGAGGGGAAGAACTGTCTAGTCAGAGTGGCCTCAGTAATGCCAGCCGAGAGTTGGCACAGATGCTGAGGATAATGGAGAACATGGAGCGGTTGCATGAGCAAAGAATGGCTGCCACGGATGCACACCAGCAAAAAGTTGTTGGTATCTTCCGTGCCCTGCAGATCCTCTTCATCACATTGCTGCCACTAAGGCAGTCACTGATGAATGCTGCTGGTACTTCTACACACACATCTTCGGCCCCTGATGTATCAGTGGCACACAGTGCTGCAGACCAAACATCAGCACCCACATGTCAGACAGATGACATAGAGGACTACGTTGCGGGTGATTCCACCTGTGTATTAAGAAGGATCCAGTAGCAATCTACTCTGCCAAATGCCCTGTTTCAGCTTGGTTCTGCCCTCTGCATCATGCCCTGTAACAACACCTCCAACTGTTCCCCGAGACACACTGCAACACTCACATTGGACGTCTACATGGACTGCAATATTTTGTTTGCTTACCAATGACACAGCAATCAGTGTAATGTAGGGTTTGCATGGCAATGTACTGCTCTAGCTCCAACACTCCACCGAAATTCTTGAATAAATCATTCAAATTCACACAGATGTGTCATGTCCATAATCGATGAAGTATGAAAGTATGGATGAATGTAAGGACATTGATTGCACAAAAAAGGTACACCCTGGAAAATGAAAGCAAGGTTTGCTATGGTATCTCTCTCAGGGGGTGCCTGCCGCATGCAAGACCAAGGTCAGAGGTGAAGATGTCCTTTGCCTTATGTATTGAGACAAAGAAGCTTTCATCCCTAATGTTAGTCTGATTACTGCTTGCATTCTGCAAATGTGATGTGGCTTTCGGGATGCAATTGAGGCTAGGCCTTAGACTTAGGGTGCACCAATAGCAATACACACTCCTCCCAGCTGCTCCTCCCTCCCACCTCCCCATATATGCCGGCCGCTGCACGGCCGAAGGCGCGCCTAAGGCAAGCCCGTCCGCGCCTGGACCGTGCTTGGACCGCGCCCAGCACCAGAACCCCTGGCCCGCACCCGCTACGACGACTGCCACCACTACATCACCAGCACTCTGCACGCTCTCAACTCTGGAGAGAGCCACACCCACTTCAAAGCTGCCCCGAAACGCACTCGCGGCCCCTTCAGCTGCCAGAACTGCAGCTACACCAGCCTCAGAGCCGACGAACCACCCGCCAAGAAAAACCCCATCCACCTCCGATGCATACTACTGAACACCCACTTCACATGCAAGCATGCCGTCGAGCTCTGGGACCTGCTCGACACAACATCCCTGGACGTCGCCTTCCTGACAGAGACCTGGTTTGACGACTCCTCCGCACCCGACATTGCCATAGCCATCCCAGACGGATTCAAGATCACCCGCAGAGACCGCACCGATGGAGTTGGAGGAGTAATTGCCATTGTCCACAAGAACAGCATCAGGGTCTCGACTAGCACCGACGACGCGCTCAGCACCACCGAACACATGCATTTCCAGATCCAAACAGACCCTAACTCCACCCTCAGAGGCATCCTTGTCTACCGACCCCCCCCTAGTTCTGCGACTTCATCGCTGACTTGATCAGCGCGCACGCCCTGACCTCCACCGACTACATCCTCCTTGGAGACCTGAACTTTCAACTTGAGAACAACAACTCCACAACCCTGATCGATAATCTCGCCAACCTCGGACTGAAGCAACTCGTCACAACGCCCACCCACTCCACCTGCCACACGCTCGACCCCGTCTTCTCCTCAAGCCCGCACTTCTCCATCAGCCACATCACCAAACTCCTCTGGACCGACCACCGCTGCATCCACTTCGCCTTCCAGAAGCCCACCACCGCACCCAACTGATCCCCCGCCGCTGCTGGAGCAAAATCACTGAAGACCAACTATACGCAAACCTCACTCTCAGCCCACCCAATGAACCCTCCAACACCGACGATGCTGCCCACAGCCTCAGACACTGGATCGAGGACTGTGCCAACACCCTCGCCCCGCTGAAGAAACCCCCCCATAGAGACACCAGCAAGAGGGCCAGCTGGTTCACCCCAGAACTCCTAGCCTTCAAGCAAGCCTGCCAGAAACTAGAGAAGAAATGGCACAGTGAACAAACTCCAGACAGCCACTCAGCACACAAGGACGCCATCCGCTACCATCACAACCTCATCAGGGCGGCCAAGAGGACCTCCTTCAAAGACCGCCTCGACAACAATGCACACAATAGCAAGGAGCTCTTCAACAATGTGAAGGAACTCTCCAACCCCAGCTCCAACACCAACGGCATCCCGCTGTTGCTAGACCTGTGCGACACCCTCGCCACCTTCTTCCACCGCAAGATAGCAGACATCCACGACAACTTCAACACCCAGACAGCCCCAACAGACAGCAACACAACAGACCCTCCGCACACCATCGACCATGACCCCCTGCTAGCCTGGGCCAGTGTGAGCATCGATGACACCATCAAGACCATGCACACAATCCACTACCGCTCTCCGTCAGACCCATTCCCGCACCACGACTTCAACAGAGCAAGCAGCCTCATCGCACCCCACCTGCGCAACGTCATCAATCTCTCCCTTAAGACCTTCCCAGAGATTTGGAAATACGCTGAGACCAACGCCCTACTCAAAAAACCTACGGCAGACCCAAGAGACCTCAAGAACTTCCGGCCCATCACTCTGCTCCACTTCCAGGCCAAAGTCATCGAGAAAACTGTCAACAGACAGCTAGCTAACCCGATACTTCGAAGAAAACAGAATTCTGGACCTTTCCCTGTCAGGGTTCTGCAGCAACCACAGCACCAAGACTGCCCTCATCGCCGCCACAGATGACATCAGGACCCTGCAGGACAATGGCGAGACCGCAGCACTCATCCTCCTAGACCTCTCTGCTGCCTTCGACACCGTCTGCCACCGCACACTACGCGCACGCCACCACGTCACAAGAATCCGAGACAAGGCTGTGGATTGGACCACCTCCTTCCTCTCCGGCAGAACCCAGAGCGTCCGCCTCCCCCATTCCATTCCAAAGCCTCCAAGATCATCTGGGGCGTACCCAAGGGATCCTCCCTCAGCCCGACACTGTTCAACATTTGCATGGCCTGCTCACACACGTAGCCCGACAGCACAACCTCAACATAATCTCCTACACCGACGACACTCAGCTGATCCTCTCCCTCACCATGGACCCCATCATCGCCAAAACCAACCTCCACGAAGCAATGAAGGCCGTCGCCGACTGGATGAAGACCAGCCGTCTGAAGCTGAACTCGGACAAGACAGAGGTCCTCATCCTCGGCTCCAACTCTTCAGCCTGGTACGACACTCCTGGTGGCCGACGGCACTTGGGGCAGCCCCGACACCCACCGACCACGCACGCAACCGGGGAATCATCATCGACTCAACGCTCTCAATGACCAAGCAAGTCAATGCCGTCTCCTCCTCCTGCTTCAACACCTTCCCCATGCTCCGCAAGATCTATAGATGGGTGCCGACAGATACAAGAAAGACAGTCACCCAGGCCCTCGTCAGCAGCAGACTCGACTACGGAATCACCCTCTACCTGGGAGCCTCGACCACGCTCATCAAATGACTACAACGCATCCAAAACGCCTCGGCACGACTGATCTTTGACGTACCACGTCATGGCCACATCCCCGCCCACCTGAGAAACCTGCACTGGCTCTCTGTCAACAGGAGGATATCCTTCAAGCTCCTCACTCACGCATACAAGGCACTCCACAAGACCGGCCCAGCCTACCTCAACAGACGGCTCTCCTTTAACATCCCCAACCGCCAGCTACGCTCCACCGACCTCTCATTCGCCACCGTCCCGCGCATCTGAAGAACAACCACCGGTGGGAGATCCTCCTCCCACCTCGCCGCCAAGACATGAAACACCCTCCCACTGATCCTACGACAGACCCAAGACCTGCTGACCTTCAGGAGGATACTCAAGACCTGGCTGTTCGATCAGTAGCGCCCCCCCTCAGCGCCTTGAGACCCTCGGGGTATATAGTGCACTTTACAAATGATTGATTGATTGAGTTGGCATGTATGAGCCAAGAGCCCGAGCAGTCTTACACTCCTTGTACAATAACTTTGTGCGCGGCCGCCCTCCGGGTGCATGCAACATTGCAACATTGCCGTGTGGCGCCGACACTGCGACAGAGACACACCCATCAGTTGGTTTCCTGTCCAGCACAGAAATAAACCACGCCCAGAGCCCAGGAATAATCATTCACACCCCTACGCTGGCCTGGCGTATGCCGAGCCAGCCCACTCGGCTTACGTATAAAGGGGGGAACGATGCTATGTGTCCCAGTTCTTCCCCACTTCCGGAAATGACATGGCTGCTTCCGCCTGGTATATCATGAGACTCAATCATATATGGGCCATGACTTGCGTTGCACAGAGTGCATGGGATACACTGCGGCTGGCATGGGCCTACTGCCATGGGGCGGTGACTTTCGGTGCATTAGGGGCACCTTAAGTGCTGAGCGGGTGTGCAGCCTGCGATGATGCACCGTCCTGGCAGTCCAGACTGGTAAGGATTTATGTGAGCCCTGTTGGACTGCAGTGTAGGCCTGAATCAGCAGGCAGCGCAGGCCTACCGCCACGTGGCATTGCTCACGGTTTATAGAATTAGTGGCACCGAAAGAGCTGAGCGGGTGTGCAGCCTGCGATGAAGCCATGTGCACTGATATGATCTCTGCCATTGTGAAATCAAGACCCAGAATAACATCAGTGACCTGGTGGCCTGCGGCGGTGCAGGCTGCATGATGTGGAGGCTGCCAGGGTTATGGGCCCCGGGCTTGGAGCCTGTACCGGCACGTGGTGAGCCCTCTTGGAGACACGCTGGTGGAGGAAGGTGAGCAGTGAGGCCTGGGTGCACAGGGGCGGGCAATCACTGTTGGGCGGGCAAGCAATGATGGAGTGTGCACTGATATGAACTCTGCCATTCCTAAATCTGGACTCTGTTTCAGATAAGGGACCTGGTGGACTGCAGTGTATACCGGCACATGGTTACACTGGTGGCAGCAAGTGAGCAATGAGGCATGGGTGCGCAGTGTCAGCACTCTCTCTCCCTCTCCCTCTATTCTTTTCACTGTCTCTCTCTCTCTCTCCCTCTCCTTCGCTCTCTTTCTCTCTCTTTCTCTCTCTCCCTCTCTTCCTTTCTCTCTCTCTCTCTCTCTCTCTCTCTCTCTCTCCTCCCTTTCTTGCTCTCTCTCTTTCTCTCTCTCTGTCCTTTGATGAGCGCATGACACACCTTCTTATCTTGAATTTTGTCTTGCAGGCTGCGACTTACAGATTGTCCAGAGAAGACCCACTATGTCTCTTCCAAATAGTTGTTTTGAGTTTAACTGGAATACAAAAATGTGTTTGAAAATTCAAAGATGAATGTATGATTCTCCTTTTTCTGACCACACATGAATGTTAATTGTTGTAATTGTGCAACATCAGGCGAATTGTTTTGTTAATGATTGCAGTAAAGTTGATGTAAAATATCCTTGTCCGGGAGGGGTGGGCCCGGGGTAGGGCCCCAGGGTGGTGCTGGGGGGGGTGGTGGTGGAGGTTGTGGCCCTCTTGGGTGTCCGAGCTGCATGATCAGTAGCTCCATGGCATCTGTTGTTCTTGTGGTGTAGCTGTGGGCTGGGATCCCATTTCTGGTGCAGGTTATCGTCTGACTTAATACCAGGAAAGAGCAGGTGTTCATTTGCTGCTGCTAACGTACCTTATCGCATGTTTTGTGATCTTATCGCTGATCTGGCTGGTCGTTGAGAATCTTGTGGTGTTTTTGAGGCTTTTTGCACGGGAACGCCTACTCTGCATTTCATTAGCGTTAGTTGCCGGTGTCACCCGTGGCGATATATTTGCAGCTGCTATCGCAGGAAAATTGGCGATGTCGAACCAGCTTGTGAATAGCATGATAAATCTATTGCCACTTTGGCTGCGATAAAGTGCTGCTAACTCGGCGATAAGTCCTTGAGAATATGCCCTATAGTTTAAGGCTAGTTATGGCTCAGCGAACACAAAGTCAAAAAGCCGTGAATCTCACTAGTTGCTGAAAGCAATACATAATGCACGCCATAACTCACTCCACCAGTCACACTCAGAACACAACTTTGCTGAAAGCAAAATATGTCTTTAACTTTGTTTTTTCAGTGAATATATATTTTGAGACCTGAAAAGCAATGGTAATATATTGTGTTTCTTATGAAGCTAAATAAGAATCACTTTATCTTCTTTTACATAATCCCAGCGATGCAATATATTTTTCAGCTATAAAATACATTTTGGTAAACTAGCTCCACAGAACTATTTGTCTATTTCCTAACTGAGCTGGTCACGATTTATTGAGCTGCAACTTAAACACTTTGACATTCCCCGTTATCTTTTTTTCAGTTTAACATAGTTCGAACTTGGCCCAAAAGCATTGCAGCGCTTCACATGTACACCAGTTACATCACGCAAGCCCAGATTCCTTTTTTAAGGCATGGGAAGAATTCATGATTTGTACAGAATCATAGGCTTTTGAGTCGATGCTGGGACTTGAACGTGGTTCCATAGTTCTGAGGTGTCCATAAGCACATCCTAGTCCCATACTAAATTAGCCGAAAGAAAACATTTACGTGCGCTTCCAAAATCCACTAGCTCACCTCTTCTCTGTCAGATAAAAATTGCATCAATTTGCTAATTCAGTTCATTTTCATATGACGGATGGTCCTGAGGTCCCAAAAGTATTTACAGTTTACGAAACAACAATAATTCTCCTGTGCCATTCCAAAAAAAAAGTTTGTATCTTTTTGCACTCTTTTTAGTGCGCCCTTAGGAGGATTCAGAAAAGGGGGTGGTGATGAACAGAGTGTCTGAATTAAGCAGACCACTCTTACCCAGTCCAAAGATCAGGGCTTGATCCATCACCGTTATTTAGCTCACTGCCCCATCCCAGCTCAGAACCTGGCTATATGCAAATTAGTCTGTCCCTGGCCCAGTGCATCATGGGAACAGGGCAGACCAAACTACCAAGCCAATTCTTCACCAGAAAGGAGACAAGCTTCCGGGGACCGGTTTCTGCCATTTCAGGCGTCGTCGGCCCGGCTTGCTTGAATCCTGATGGAGCAGTGAGCAAGGGACTCATGTCTGAGTATACCCTTCCACGCTTATGGTGGACAAAATGATTCAGAAAAGGGGGTGGTGATGAACAGAGTGTCTGAATTAAGCAGACCAATCTTACCCAGTCCAAAGATCAGGGCTTGATCCATCACTGTTATTTAGCTCACTGCCCCATCCCAGCTCAGAACCTGGCTATATGCAAATTAGTCTGTCCCTGGCCCAGTGCATGAAATGAAATGAAAAATTGCATTTGTATAGCGCATAACTGCCCTAGGGCCTCGCAGCGCTTGAAGATAAAATGGTTTAGCGCAGGCTCGGGGCAGATCAGCAGGATTTAGCATCATGGGAACAGGGCAGACCAAACTACCAAGCCAATTCTTCACCAGAAAGGAGACAAGCTTCCGGGGACCGGTTTCTGCCATTTCAGGCGTCGTCGGCCCGGCTTGCTTGAATCCTGATGGAGCAGTGAGCAAGGGACTCATGTCTGAGTATACCCTTCCACGCTTATGGTGGACAAAATGATTCAGAAAAGGGGGTTCAGAAAAGGGGATGTGAGTCCCTTGCTCATTGCACCATCAGGATTCAAGCAAGCCGGGCCGACGACGCCTGAAATGGCAGAAACCGGTCCCCGGAAGCTTGTTTCCTTCCCAGTGTAAGAATTGGCTAGGTAGTTTGGTTTGCCCTGTTCCCATCATGCACTGGGACAGGAACAGACTAATTTGCATATAGCCAGGTTCTGAACTGGGATGGTGCAGTGAGCTAAAAAACGGGGTTGGATCTAGCCCTGATCTCTTGACTGGGTGAGAGTATTCTGCTTAATTCAGAAACTCTGTCCATCACCACCCCTTGTTGTTAAATATTTTGTCCACCCTAAGCGTGGAAGGGTTTACTCAGATGTGAGTCCCTTGCTCATTGCACCATCAGGATTCAAGCAAGCCGGGCCGACGACGCCTGAAATGGCAGAAACCGGTCCCCGGAAGCTTGTTTCCTTCCCAGTGTAAGAATTGGCTTGGTAGTTTGGTTTGCCCTGTTCCCATCATGCACTGGGACAGGAACAGACTAATTTGCATATAGCCAGGTTCTGAACTGGGATGGTGCAGTGAGCTAAAAAACGGTGTTGGATCTAGCCCTGATCTCTTGACTGGGTGAGAGTATTCTGCTTAATTCAGAAACTCTGTCCATCACCACCCCTTGTTGTTAAATATTTTGTCCACCCTAAGCGTGGAAGGGTTTACTCAGATGTGAGTCCCTTGCTCATTGCACCATCAGGATTCAAGCAAGCCGGGCCGACGACGCCTGAAATGGCAGAAACCGGTCCCCGGAAGCTTGTTTCCTTCCCAGTGTAAGAATTGGCTTGGTAGTTTGGTTTGCCCTGTTCCCATCATGCACTGGGACAGGAACAGACTAATTTGCATATAGCCAGGTTCTGAACTGGGATGGTGCAGTGAGCTAAAAAACGGTGTTGGATCTAGCCCTGATCTCTTGACTGGGTGAGAGTATTCTGCTTAATTCAGAAACTCTGTCCATCACCACCCCTTGTTGTTAAATATTTTGTCCACCCTAAGCGTGGAAGGGTTTACTCAGATGTGAGTCCCTTGCTCATTGCACCATCAGGATTCAAGCAAGCCGGGCCGACGACGCCTGAAATGGCAGAAACCGGTCCCCGGAAGCTTGTTTCCTTCCCAGTGTAAGAATTGGCTTGGTAGTTTGGTTTGCCCTGTTCCCATCATGCACTGGGACAGGAACAGACTAATTTGCATATAGCCAGGTTCTGAACTGGGATGGTGCAGTGAGCCAAAAAACGGTGTTGGATCTAGCCCTGATCTCTTGACTGGGTGAGAGTATTCTGCTTAATTCAGAAACTCTGTCCATCACCACCCCTTGTTGTTAAATATCCCTTAGGAGGATGACATTTTCTCTTCTGGACATTAGCATAGTTGTTTGGAGTCGGATGCCATTAAATCAGAACCTCCTTTTGGGAAAACAAACTGATCGAATTTTGGGAAGGGCAGCAAGGAAATTTACAAGGGTCAAAGTTTAGCAGAAGTACACAGTCCAGATGAATCAAGGAAATCGGACAATCACACTGTCGTTGTAGAGCACCTTCAGCAGATATGGGATTGAGGATGGTTAAAGACACCATCTGGTGAATGACTTCAAAAGTCCAGTACATGTCCTCAAACAAAGCAACATTTTGGAATATCTATTGTTATTCATTTTTTGCCCTGGAGGTCCAGGTCAAGAGAAATTTATTTTTCTCCATATTGAATGGCCCGAATACAAAAAATGCACAACTGCCCTTTCTGTTGATAATTGGTCTATTAATCAATTTAGGAGTGTCACAAACAATAAATATATGACCTCGATTGGGGGGAGGGAGGTCAAAGAGACTCCCTCATTTAAAAATGTGTGCACCAAGTCATGGGCTACAATGAAGTTTTGAGGAGTGAGCCTTCTCTTTTTACAGATAACGTTTATTCTGTTACCGTGACATAGGCAATACTAGCTGTGAGCAGTCATTTTGTCACCTTGAGATATAATGTACTGAAAAAAAGTCAATAGGGTCAATTTAAAAAAATCATGAATCTTTCTTTTATGTACGATATAAATTTTCGGTTGTATTTAGAATTCCCAGAGGTTTTCCAGGTTTCCTCCTGGTAACCTATGCATTGTTTGGGTTTCTTAGGAGCACTCTGGAAATCTAGGTGAAAATCTATGAGCATGTATACTTTCTAACTTTAGAAAACATTTTCAAATTGAGAAATCCTTTTCCTGAAGTCATCACCGGTTAAGGGGTGTCAATGCCAATTTCCACCAACGAAAGATATTAGTTCCTGCTCTAGATAGGAATGGGGGTAAAGGTTTCTGGATGAACAATCTATCAGGTCATCCCTGCCGTGAAATACTCAATTTCTGTCCTTCAGATGTTTACTCTCAGGAAAAGGTTTTGTGTGATTTCATATTTTTACAAGGGCAAATATACCTTTTTTTTTGCAAATGTGGTGGTACTTTCAGAAAAAGGGCTAGACGTGTGAGTAACCTAAATGTACATATGTAAATAGTTGTATGACTCAGGCTTGCAGTTTCTGCTGCCCAAGGCAAAATCTTCGTAAAATCCCTGTGAGTCAGGTTCTTAGAAACATCTTTAAATATCAATCAAATTTCCTTGTCTATTTAATTATTTGTGGGTGTATATAGATATCTGTGATTCTAACTGTAATTCCTTTTGCAACTACCTTTTTAATAACTGTCTGAATCTTAGACTGGACCACCACAGCAGCTTCAGTCAGCATCAACATATAAGAAACTGAGACCACAAGGTCATGTTCACCTCTTTGAGAATTTCGTTTCAAAGAATTGAAATATCCTTCAGTAGTCTCAAAATACCTTATCCTTTGGTAGTAATGAGTAGAGTATATTCCCATCCCAAAGCTGTAAGTAGGTCAGAGTTATTAAGGATATGTGCATGATCTGAAATGATGATGGGCAAAACCTCTTCTCACTAGTGGATCTCAAATAGTACTTTGATCTCTTTGTACTGAAGCTTGAATATTCTCAGGCCTGAGAACAAGCTGTATTTTTGGGCAATTCAGAAATTGAACAAACTACAATTCCTTATCATTCTTATAAATGTTTTGTGATGCTGATTAGAAATAAAAACTAGGAATGTGTGAGGTCATAGAGATATTGCTTGCAACCTTCACATATTTCTGCCAAAATTATCGAAAATACACCAATGTCACAAAAAGGGCTTTCCCTGAAATTCATTTTTTTTATTTGAGTTTAATTTGGCATACCTTTCATTTGCAATTGTAAACACTAACAAGGAAAATTCATCAAGGTAGACACTCCTGTCCAAATTCTCCAAAGTTGTCGGCATGGCACGATTTTACTATACTTGTTATGGACAAGGACATTTCAGAGCCAACAAACAGTTGCAAAAGTAAAACTACACTCAGGTGCAGGAAACAGGAAATGGAAAAACTACATACAGGCCAATAATTGGAAACCACATGCAAATTTTACTGAGTATCCATAATATAGACAATCAACTTATTTGTCATGCTAACTATGGGCCTAATTTATAACATGGCGGTTTGTTTATTTCCTCCATCAGAGAGAGGGAGTAAATTATTCCATCGCCTTGATGGAGGTGCAGGCCCCCAAATTTTGAAATGACTGCCAAGCTGGTAGTCATTTCTAAAGCTTGGCAGGAACCACTGTGACAAAGGTTCCTGTCAATGATGTTTACAGTGTGATACAGGGCCCACGTCGTAATGACAGAGCTCTGAACCAAACAGTTTTGTCTTTTATTAATAAAAAGAAAATGCTGAAGAGGGATTTTCTTTTTGAAAATAAAAAAAAAGAAAATGCCCTCTTTGCTCCCCTGGTGTGGGGAGCATTTCTCAGTTTTCACTGTTCCTTACCACCAGGTTTGTACTGGTGTTGATGGGCAGTAAAAACTGACCTCTTATCTCGCCAATCTAAATTAGGTGGGAAGGTCTGACTCTGACGGCCCTTACTCCGTCGGGCCGTCAGAGGGGTTTAATCACATGGAGATGGATTAGCCTCCCCATAAGTTAAACCAAAGATCCTCTATCATATAAATGTGGTGAGAGGACCATCATGTTAGCCGTGTAGATATTTTGTCACTGATGCGATGGAGTGTCTATACCGGCAAGATATAAATTAGCCCCTAAGTGACCGAGCATCTGCTAACACTATCACTGAAATCTAATTCCTGTTAGGATTATCGAAACTAAAGGCTGGGGGTGGACGTGGGGAGGACGGCGGGAGCAAGATCAAGTACAGGTACAGAATATTTAGAAGAGATTATATAGTTTTCATATTTTTCGTCTAACCATGACCTTAGTGAGTAGGTACATTTGCCATTCAAATATGATACAGACGAAGAAAGTAGACACAGTATCAGTCTTCATGAAAATGGCTAAAGTTATACTGAAGGACAACAATCCCAACACCTTGAAGATCAATACAAAACCCTGAGTGTGTACATTCCAAAAATATTAATAAAATAAACTATAGCAACTCCAAAACTAAATTTGGACGCACTTCAAAATAACTAGCATCAATGTTGAGTGTGTTGGTACCTTTACTTTCATAGCTCTTCCGCTCTTTCCTTCCTCCTATTTGACCTTTTTGTAGTAACTACAGCAAAGCAGGGCCGGACTGGCTACCGGGCAGTTGTGGGTGCTGCCGAGCAGGGGGATGATTTCTCCGTGGTATGGGCGGATTTTGTTGATGGGGATCTGCGTGCGCTTTGAAAAAAAAAAGCAAAACGAATTTCGTTTTGCACACACAGGTCCCCATCAACAAAAGCATCCCCCTACTCGGCAGAACACACAACTGCCCGGTAGCCAGTCTGGCCCTGCAGCAAAGTCATTGACGCGGTTCACTAAAAGCAGGAAAGTCTGTTGACCATGAATATGGCTAGTCTGTCATGTTTGTATTTCTTTTATTTTGTATTATTTGTGGATTCTTGATTGATGCTTGATGTCAATTTATTTTGCCAGATATGAGTTTACTCGCTGTTCACTTACTCCATAAATCATGCTGGTATTTGTTATTGGCTGAATATATCATTTCGAGTTTGTGGTCCGATTTATTTTACCATTTCTTTCACGATTAATATTAAATCAAGCGGCCTATTAGCCTCTTTAATGATGTAACTCCTTCTGTAAAGTCTCAAGCTTTCTTAGCAAACTGCACTTTCCTGAGGCCTCGCTTACAATACATAAGCCACACCTGTCCCATCCTGATCAAGTGTAATTACACACAGCTGTCCTGGAATAAACACACGATTTTTCTCTATCAGGAAAGGATGTGCTGCAGGATCCTGATTGAGTTCAGAATAAAAATAATGAGTGAGAATTCTACTAATGGCAATTCCCTGAGAAATAGAAAATAAGCACACAGTTCGACACAAAGCAACATACTACAAGATTTCTAGACCGCAAATTTGAAGCGGTCTGCACACCCTTTAAAGTGATACTGCAGAGTGCTCTGGTAAATAATAATGTAGATCTTAGACCATCCTCAAATGTTTCAGCCCGCAATCAACATTACAAAAGATATAAACACTTACTTCACTCCCTACTTGACTAGCATTATCAACACATCTTTGAAAATAGGAGGTATATTCACAAGAACGCGTGATAACTACCGCAAGAGTACTGTAACGCAACTTTTAACATCTCAGCCTATCGTGGGAAAATAACCCCGTCGCAACCTGGAATTCACAACGCGGCGGTAGCATGCGATAGACAACAAATGTCTGCGTGGCAAATGTCCGCGTGAAAATCAATGCCACGCCACAAAAATGCGATATGCGAACACAAAAAAAATGCGATGAGGCCAACCGCGGTACAAAAAGTAGCAAAAAACAGCCACAGGACTGCAAATCCCATGCGTCTGCCAGGACAATGCACCATAAAAACCACAGAAACAACACACCAGAAACAAGCCAAAGCACGTAGCAACATGGATGCACCCTGACCCAGCGCAGAGGCCAACTTGAACCCCACAATCCCCACAGACTGCCAGCAAAGAACAACGGGGTCGTGGAAGGCCAAGAAGAAGACGGAGAGGAAGACAGGGTGCAGACCGCAGGAAAATAAGACCAGCATCACGGAGGTGACAGAACACTACCAGCAACTGACCCACTAGCAGACCATCTGGATTGCAGTCGGAGTGCCGAGGAGGCCAATCCAGGGGGCCAATAGACGCAGGCATGACGTGACTACCTAAACCTGGCACCAACCCACTGCCAACAGGAAGGCAAAAACGGCATCAGGGGGTGGCAGTCCAGCACCACCAGAGGAGCTGGAGGAAACCCAGTCCACAGCCATCAGTGTGGAGATGGTGCAAGGAGTATGGAGTATGGACACAGCATGAGAGGACCTGACACAACAGCAAAAGGGATTGCAACGAACAGGGACTGGGTGGATGGGGGAGATGGGCACAATGGCATACATGCACAACGAGGTGTAGCACACTGCACACCCACAATCACCCAGGATCATGTCACAGATCCCCTTGGCATACTGCAGCACACACACATAGCACAAACTGCGCACCCAAATGGGCGACATCGTGGAACAACACACATATACAACACTTCAGAACAGAGAACACAACTGTCTCCTCACATGCACAGAAACATGCATACTACATCTGACAGAGCAGGAAACTGTGAAATGAAAATGTAGGCGTGCGACCTCACATCCTTCATGAAGTCCAAATGTACAATGTCCCGTAGAAGAATCCAGCACGTCCCCAAACAGTCACAATGTACATTGCCATACAGTCTGCATGCAAACCAGCACAATCCACCAATATATATGTTAACACAAAGTCAACACCTTCACATCCCAGGGGGGCACACAACACCTTCAGCAGTGCACAGAATACAACACATCAGTAATGTTGGAGATGACCACCACACCGTTGACACCGATGCCCTACAACAGCCCATGGATATCTCAGGCAACCCCCCACCAGGACCCAGCCAACCAAGCTACTCAGGGAGGAACACCGAGCCTGCAACAGACCACACAGCAGGAAGAACCCGCAAGCACATCTGGCTCACGACACTTCACCCACCCACACATTGCACCCCAATGCCATGTGTCAGCACGCCACAAGGAGGTGGCCCAACAGGTGTGGGTGGGGGCCGAACCCATGGAATGTGAACCAAGACACATATGTAGGGGTCTATCACCCTTCAGGGCCCACCCATACCCCACTAAGGAGACCCACACTGCCATAGAGATACATGCAGATGTACATTCACGGTACAGAACCACGCACAGGGGCACTCAAATAGCAGTCACACACCTATGTTGGCTCTGCGTACGATGGCCCTGGCCACTCCCCTTATGAATTGAGTTGATGACGACTAAGAAACATGTCCAAGCTCCAACCCGCTGCCTCCGGTGACATGTCTGCATCTGATGTACACAGCACAATGTAATGTTGCAGGGCCCAGGGCCCTCTTGCATACAACAGCACGGAATGTCTGGTGCTGGCAACCACTTGAACAATGGACACCAGTGCAACGGAAACAGAAAACACATGCGTAACAGAGTCAACTGCTGAGCAACATGGAGTGAGCCGGAGAAAGTCCCAGAGGACATCCAACATGCAAACAGAAGTATACGTGAGTTGCGGTGCACTGGTGCTGCGACACTAGAGATGTGCGCGCTCATGGGAAGAAAAAGTCTCGGATTGTGTCCCTTCAAAATATTCTGGATGCAGATGCAGTGGGGTGGGTTAGACCTGCATCATCTTCCTCATCAACATCTCACGGCCCCCACACTGTTTGAGGTGACATAGCTGTGCAACCGCCCCACAGCACAAAACACAATCAGCAAAGGACAATGGCCTGTGGTGCAGTGAGTCACTGGCACTTGGAGTGCTGAGCAGGGTATCAGGCCGATGATGGCATCCAAGACAGGTCTGAGCAACTCCATAAGTCTGTCAGGACCACTGTTTCAACTCTGGCAGATGGGGGTTGGAGGTGGTCCTTGCAGTGGTGGCATGTGCCTCCTGCGGTGATGTGATGTCCGGGCTGGTCTGGACTCGGTTTGGTGTGTGAGCCCTGGTTGAACGCATTCAGGCCCAGAGGCTTGCATTCAGCACAAGGCCACAGAGAAATGGCATTGATGACCCCTGCCCGAACCAGCACAGAGTTAGTGGCCCCGGATGCACTGCGGCCGGCACAGGCGCCCAGCCACAGGTTGGTGACTTGCGGTGCAGTCAGATGGGCCATGCGACCTGAGCGGGTCACTATCAATGTCCGAGGTGTATGTTGCGGAGGGTAGAGGGGGACATTGGAAGGTGTCCTTCAGGGCATGACGCTGAAAGATTTGATTATATTCAGAAGCAGCAAATGGAGGAGTGGAATGCGACAGCCTCGTTGCCACCACCAATTCAGTATCAGCTACATGAGGATGAAAACTGCCCCCCAGTCCATAGACTCAGACGCCACCAAAGTTCGACCAGAGAGTGTCTATGAATGTCAGGGAACAGACTTAGTGGCGCCGGGGCTGAGAGGGGATGCAGTCTGCGATAATGCCGGTACACTGATATGAACTCCACCATTGCAAAATCATGACTGTGTGACCTCCTAGACCGCAGTGTAGGCTGGAGGCAGCTGTCAGCAGTGGCCCATAGCCACGTCTCATTGGCTCACGATGCCCAGCGCTAGTGACACCAGGGCAGTTATCAGTAGTGTACGAACACCTTCGTAACGATGATCCTTTTCTCTCTGCCAAGCTCTTACGCCTCCCCTTGCATGCAATGATTTGTAATCTGCCTTTGCATACCCGATGTTCAGTTCTAAATCTGTGACCTACTCGAGCGCAGCTTAGGCAGAAGCAGTGTAGGCCGGAGGCAGAAGTCAGCACGGGCCATTCACTGGCATAGGTTGGTGGCCCCACCGGCCTGCATAGTTCAAGTTCAGTGGCACCACGTGTTCGTTCACCTCTGCAACTGTGACCCAGCTTTCTTCCGGAATGAGCTGCATCTTCCTCTTACTGCTCTCCGTGCGACCACTGGTGTGGACTCTGCCATTCGTGATTCATGACTAGGTGCTGGATGTGAGGCCTACTGGTCCGCAGAGTAGTCCTGGTCCCTCATCCACGTGTCGACGGCTGGCGTTGAGCAGGCTCGGGCCTGACGTGTTTGTGGTCCAGGGGGCGGGGGTATGGCAGGTGCACAGGATCGGAGGCAACTCCGCTAATGAGGAAGGCGTCAGCCTCGTGGTGGGGTGGGAGGCGCCACCCTGGTAGAGACGTTGGGCTTTCCAGAAGAGGACCACGCCCAGGGCTACGTGCTTTTTATTCACACCCCTACACAGGCCTGGTGTACGCCGGGCCAACCCACTTCACTCACGCTTATGGGGGGCGTAACAAGCAACATTTCTGTGAGGACCCCACTGGCTGGGGTGACATGGTTGCGTCCACTGTCCACTAAAATCCATACACTAGAGGTGTATGTCGTTGTGGATATGGGTGTGTTCTGCATACTGCAGTCTGTCCAGCACATTGCCGCCACTCTTGGCATTGTGTACTTTCCCAATCATGGTTCTGCTGCATCCTTCACACATGCCTGGTTGCCACCTCTCCCCACATTCAGCTATTGTGTGGCTGAGGTGCCATGCTGTTGATTATTCATGTTCACTGCTTGCCCAGGTTACCGTTGTAAGTTGTTCTATCGTGTCTGGTGGGTGGGCATGTTGTTGTGCATGTTGTTTGTGAATTTGTGACGTGTTCATTGCCAGAGTTATGGATTGCATAGTTGTGGAGTTGAGGTGAGTGGGGTGTTCATTTTGAACTTGCCAAGGGGCTCTGCATTTCTCTTGGTGCCACTCTGGATACACTGGTTGGTGATGGACTGTCAGAGGCTGAAGTGATCATGCACACTGGATGTGTAGTTGGAGGCGACATTGGAGAAGGTCCCACGGTGTTCTGATGTCGCCTGCACATTGATGTGTGACGTGCGTTTCCTGTTGCGCTTATTGTGTGCTGTGTCACCAGGGTGCACAGGTGGGACATGTGTGTAGTGGATTGCCCCAAACAGGTGCGTGCATCCGGCTATGGTGTATGGTCCTTGCTTGGTCTCCAGCGGTTCCTGCGCATTGTGTTGGAAGTATGGGAACTGTGGTGCCAGGGTGATGGAGATGTCCAGGACTGGTGTGGGAGACTTGGATGTGGCTGGCTGTGAGACTCTCCGACTCTGGCGGGTGTTGGTTGGGGTGTGCCATGGGCCAACAGGTGCAGCACAGCCAGCAGCTTGGTGTGGGATAGGATGTTGGTTGTCCTCTGTGTTGGTGCCGTAGGCCTGTTAGGCGATGATGGCCAGGATGCGTAGGATAGTTTTCCCTTTCATCCTGTGGTGGACAGTGACAATGTCAGATGTTGGGCCTGTGAGGCAGGTGCGTTTCCTGGGAGGGTGCTGTCTTTGTCTGTGCTGCCTCTGTGGTGGTCGGGGGTGCTGGGTGGGTGTTGTGGCTCTCTTGGGTGTCCAGGGTGCATGATGAGTTGCTCCATGGCATCTGTTGCCCTTGCGATGACGCCCTGGGCTGGGTTCCCTTTTGTGGTGCTGGCTGCTGTCCGACTTTACACCAGGTCAGAGCAGGTGTTAGTTTCCTGCTGCTAACACGCCTTATCGCGTGTTTAGTATTCTTATTGCCAATCTGGCTGGTCGTTGTGAATGTTGAGGTGTCGTGGTGTCGTGGCTTTTTGCACGGGAACGCCTACTATGCATCTCATTAGCGAAAGTTAAGGGGGTCCTCTGTGGCAATGTTTTTTGCTGCTGCTATCGCTGGAAAACTGGTGCTGTGGGCTGTCAGAAGCAGAACAGGTTAAACCTGTAACTAAAAGTCTGCTCAGACTCCAAAGTTTCTGTACATAGCTGTTATTTGTCTAACCTCACATTCCTAGCAAAAGCTTTAGAAAGTTTAGGTGCAGTGTAGCTATAACAGATTTTTTTAAAGCAATGTTTTATGTGGAAGGGCTCGTTACAGCACAGAGATCACTCCTCATTCTTCTTGACCAGTCCGCAGCATTCCACATTTTCAGTCATGCCTTTCTTCTAAAAATCCAGGAAGAACAGTGGGATCATTACTAAAGTTCGGAAATGTTTTTTCTTATCCAGACAATTGCACCCAGCTAACAAAATTGCCCACTCTCTTTGAAGCCCCACTTCTCTGCATCAAGGAGTGCTACAAAATTGCTGACCTTCCATGACACTTTTCAATGTATACTTGGAATCCCTTCGCTTTCTCCTGGGGCACTCCAGGGGACCGGAGCAACTCACCATAGTAACCACCATTATCAAATGGCTGCCTAAAGGACCCAGGGTCTCATTTATGAGGCCTTGCGTCTGTTTTGCGCTTCCAAAGCGTCACTTTTTGTGACGCACCGGCGGCGTAAAACATGCCTCTTGTTGCGCACTATTTACAAAGTGACGCATCTAAGCAGATGCGTCACTTTGTAAACCCCTGCGCTACATTATACCTGCGTCAGGTATAATGTATGCAGGGGGCGTTCCCCCGCAAAAAGCCTTGTAGAGGTGACGCAGTGAAATCTATGAGATTTCACTGCATCACTTCTAGGACCCCGTTGCGTCAAAATCTTGTGCCTGCCTCACAGACTGACGCAGGCCCTTTCACATGGGGCTTGCCCCATGTGAAATGACGCACTGCTGGAGTTGCCTCACTTTTGTGACACACTCCAGCAATGCGTCACTTTTGCACTTACAGATACGTCAGAAATACTGACTTATCTGTAATTCCTTACGACATGATGCGTCACACATTAAATATGACGCATTAGGTATGTCGCAAGGAGTGCACACTGAAAAGTGACGCATCGCTGCTTTCACGCAGCGATGCGTCATTTCTCATAAATGAGGCCCCCAGAGCTTATGCAAGCTGGCCTGTACAGTTCATAAAATGTATACGTGGGTGTAACAAACTACTGAGTCCATTAATATGTTACCTTGGGAAGGGTTCCTTTTCTCTCTGTCATACCCACACTTACTGCCTGGAAATTCCGTCCGCCAGAAAAGCAACAACTTTAAAGAAAAAAAACTTCTCAGGAAGCGCACCCAAAGTCTGGAATTTCATCCCTCCTGCTGTAAGGATGAATCTTTTCAATGTTAACTTAAAAAAAACAGCATAAGTACCTAGTTTTCCAAAATCGATACCATCTATCACCTGTTAAACGAATTACTTCGTAAAATGTAAGGTCAAAATAAGCAATGGGTAAATCTGAAATCTATTTTTTTTTACATCAGATGATCTTTTGTAATAATTGTGATTCTGCCATTGGTTTACTTAAATTGAACACTGTGTATCACATATTTTACTAAGCAGTTCAGGTGTATCCCCCTAACCAAGTAAGGCGCTCGGCTGCCCTTTTGACTTTTATGTTTATGAAAATTGTGTAGATTATATTTCTTAGGAAATGCATTCGGCTTCCCATATATACAGCATTTCTACTCTGGCGACACTGGTCTCGCCGTATGACTCTATAAATACATTAAAAATAAAAAATAAGGACTTATTCAGTGATAAAGAGTAAGGACTTATACAGTGAATAAGACAGGACCTGCATCAGTACCTCACTTTTGCCACTCTTTAGTATACTTTGGTCATATTAGCTTGTTATGAAAAAACATTAAAATGAATAAATCTTGGGTGGAGTACACTGCCATGAACGTGGGATTGTCACAGTTTCTAATAGATATGACCACACACAAAGCACCTTTTTAACTTGTTTGGCCCCAAAAATGATTTACTTGACATCTAAAGCAAAAGGCGTTAGAGATAATTTTCGAACGAACTTTGGGTGTTATTCTTGTGAAATCCTGAGAAGAATTCTCTCAGGGAGAAAGCTGAATATTCCTGATGTGCAGAGTAAAATATGCTATTTATTCCCATTGTTGAGGGTGGGGCTGGGCCATCATTCACAAGAGGTGAAACCTCGGGTGGGCTGTGGTGGCCCTACCTCCATACTGGCCATAAATAGCACATTACATTCTACGCATCTGCGTATATTAAGGCGTTATTTTCATGTATATTTTGTCTTACTCAATCTAATTTAACCAAAAACAAAATAAATGGGGTAACATTTGTGCAATAAATTAAAACCACCACGAAGAGTCTTCCTGTCTATTAGGATACATTTACCCTGCGTAAAGTGATTGGTAAATGCAATCTGTGGGGGATCAAACAGCATTTAGCTCATGTCAATTTCTGCTGTTCTACAGTGTTTATCAGTACAGTTGTGTTTTCACTGGCATGGTGCATATAGCACATATGCAGATATATACAGTGTTATATACGATTTATTATTCACATTGCTGCGTGTAGGGAGGTGTCACTCCTCACAAGACTCGAAGCATGGACTGGGCCATGTTTTGGGAACAACCTAAATAGGCTGTTGCTAACACTGTCATGTGCAGGCCCATGGTGTGTACGCTTCTAGAGAGAGCAAAACATAAAAGTGTATCCAAGAAATGCTAACCAAGAAATACCACAGCTATGGGAGCCAATAGCCAAGGTTACTGTGATGACTGTTTTGCTGACACACTGAAAAGCAGACTAAATAATGAAATGAATTGCTGCTTTTCTCACAACTCCTTAACCTTTGTGACTAAGGAGTTTTACAGGTCTCAAATGTTCTTGGGTTCAGCCCACCACTTCATTAGAGGATACTGCAAAGTGGCAGATAAAAATGTCTTTTGCGATGCAAGCTGACTCATCTGGGGAGGTGGCAAATGCGTTGTAGTCAAACATCGAACGGAGAAGGAGTGGTAGAATATATTCTCATCTTGGAGTATTAGAAACCAAGTTAGATTGATATTATTACTCATAAAGCACGACCCTTACCATTAGTGGCGTCTTGGATTTGAAGAATATGCAAAAAAACGCAAATGTTTTTAGAAACAATCATTAGTCAGATTGAAAATCAGATGATAATTACTTTCTTGCCACTACAAAGAGAGCTTATTCTATAATTCAGAATGTAGTAATTGAAATTACCCTTCTGTCGGCTAACGTGTAAACTGGGGTATTTGTTAAAGATTTAAATAACAAGAGTAAACAGGGAGGCACAGTGAATTTGCAAAACAGAGATCACCTACCCATACAATTCTTTGTATAGAAGACACAGAAATTTGAGGTGTATCCTCTGCATTATGATCAGCCAATGTAGGCTTCTATGGGCCGACATTACATAGACAAATGTAGCAATTTGGGCGGCACAGAGACTTGAAGTTCCAAATGGGCACCGTTGCAGAGTCCAATATGGAGAACAGTGGCATGGGCCTTCTTGGGAATAACGAGTAGCTTTCTACTGGTGAGTTGCAAAAAACAGAAACAAGTGCTTGAAATGTCATTCTTGTGTGCACTGAGTTATCGTGGTCGAGGATTACTCGCAGTAATTTGTTCCTTGAGTACAGAAGTTGGAGTCTCACCCAAGCCAACCAGACTGAGAACCCTGCTTCAGCACTGTTTTTTGGTGTCTGTGATCAAGAGCTCTAGATTAAAGACATTGTTTTCCCATTGTGGCAAATTTACTTTTTCTGGATGGGCACCCCATATATATACCTCTTCCTAGACCCTATTTTTGCTGTTATAGGGACTCTGAGCAATGTTACATTACCATTCAGTGCCACAGCCCAGGTATTGAGGTCCATATTGTATTGCTAAAATTATTATGTCCCAATGTGTTAAATTAACTTTCCTGTAAGGTCATAGTAGCAGCACAGAAAATGCACTTGTAGCCTGGAAGTGAAATGTCATTTGTGGTCTGCAAAACGTATTTATACCACCCACATACATTTGAAAAATAAATGTCTGCCAGGAGAACCATTGTCCTCTCGCACTGCTGTACTTTAAACGCATTGTATTGACAAATGACTTTGTCATGAAGGAAGAACCTACTGTTATAGCATCATAAGTCACCCCTATAGTGTGCTTTGTCAAGTTTAAGCTCACAGGACAGGTTACTAAGATATAAACATAGGGCATACTACATGGTGGGGTTAGAGTGCCCTCACAGTGAAATAAAACCCAAAAGATACAGTGTTGGTAGGGGAGATAACCAGTTTGGACTCAATCAGGTGGGAAGAGAGGGCATCGAAATAGGAGAGTGGCTAAGGAGGTGAAGACAGGCCTGACTGGTAGCAGGAGGCTCCTGCTATATTGTAATAGGGCTCCTGGGTAATTTCACAGCAAGGCAAAGAGTAAATGTTGAAAAAAACAGTTTGGAACTGCATGTGAATTGTTAGGACTGGGTGGCAGAATTTCACAAGTCACTGGCTAGTGCACTGGATAAATCTGCCACCTCAGCCAGCACCTCCTCAAAACATTCCTGGCCCTGGAACGGTCTCGCTTGAAGGAGGCAGCTTTGCTGGAAGAATAATTCCTGACTCCTGCTGGAAGAATGGAACTCATTCAAGGATTTACAGACTCCTGACTCCTGGCACCCGGCGACTGGAACTGCTCAAGAATAAAGAGGTTGGCCTCCTGCTTGCCTACATCATGGACACAAAAAGCAGGACTCCGAAATCCAAGAGGGCCCAGCAGACTACAGAGGTTCCTAAAAGGTATGGGAAGCAGGTGTCATCAGAGAGAGCTTTCCTAGTAGTTGGATAAAAGTGGGACCTTTTATCCCTTCTACGGAGGACCGGAGCAAGATGTTGAGGTTTGTCCAAGTAAGTCACGCCCTAGGCGGGCAATAAAAACAATGTTGTTCTATCTAGAGCTTTTTGTCATGTTGAAAACAGGTCCGTGGGATCTCATGGTAAAATTATCCTGCCTTGTGGAGCCCTGCCCACTTAAAGCTTTCCACCTTTTCCTGCTAGGGGAGTTTAACTTCCAAAAAAGTGGCTAAGTCAGAAGGAAAGACATTGGATCAGGGTCAGGAAGCAAGTCGGGGAGAGGAATTGACCTAATAGCTAGAGCGGTCGACCTTGAATCTGATGAACTAGGTTCGAGTCTCAGCAATGACGCTGAACATCCTGTGATTTTGGGCAAATCACTTAATCTCCCTGTGCATAGCAAAAATGAATGTGTGTTCTCATGTAACGTAACTGGTGCTATATAAAGCACTCTGATACTCGATTCGGGTCAAGTTTGCGCTATATAAACTCTGCAAAAAAAATCTATTCACCCACCGAAGCACACATGCCAGCCAAGAAACCCAGCTTTATCTTACTCTTAACTTTTAGCCCTCAATGGCCACAGCCTTGAACCTTGCTCCACTGGAAGATTCACACTTCCATTTGAAAGACTGAACGTGAAGGTAAAACTGTTGGCATGGGCGACCCGCTTCGTGCATTCAACCTCTGCTCAATCAAGGTCAGCCTGAAAATGTGTTCAGATCTCAGTCAATCATGAACAATTTTTTTCAATGCTGATGTAGTTTTTCTAGGAACTTTTTGCCTTTACATTTTTTTAATTCATATCCCCGGTTCCACCTAACATGTTACAGTAATCTTTGTGTATTGTTGCTCCCAAAATTTTCTATATTTTTCTTGGTTAGTTTGGGAATTACATTGTGCTATTTTATTTACATTAATATTTTTGGTTTTGTTTGAACTTAATATGCATTCCTCTGGTGTCTGCCTGCTTCTTTCATCATAGCTACCAACAGCAGAGGTCCATGCAGGTAACAGCGGTGAGGCAGCGGGGCTGCGTTGGGGGTGATCTCGAGGGACAATGCCGAGGGTCAATTAATTATTTATATAATTTTCCCTCTGCATCGTCCCTCAAAATCCCCCGTCCCCCACATGGCCAAACCGCCCCACTCCTGTTACCTGCATGAACCGTGGCTGGCTACCAAGGTGTGAATCCAGAGTTGCTGTGAACCGTATTGCAACCTAATCATACTTTGATTATTAAGTTGGTATGAGTCACCACCCACATTTATAAGCACGTTTCTGACACCTATCCATTGCAGAACGGCCACTAGACAATTTAGCATGTTCTCAAGAGAGATCTTCCGACCGGAAGAACAAGTTTAAACAATAATCTGATAAGGCTGATAACAAAAATGTGATTGCTTAACACTCAAATAGTGTTTTTTTCGCTCGATTGATCAGAGAACGTAATGAAAGCCAGCAATTGTACTATAAGATGACGCCGTGAGCATAGAGAAATAAGTAAACAAGTATGAGATATCAACGTTTGTAACTGATTACTCTAATAGCACACATACTTTACTCCCCTCAAGGCATCTAGTCATATCCACGTTCTGTTCTCTACTTAAACTTGAATGCTAATCGTCATCTCTAACATTTATGTAAAATACACTTGAAATAATTGACTTGTGTTGGTCCGTTGCACGAAGTGGACACAAAGAAACAGGAGCTTTCTACTGGCTCCTACAAGTGTGTCAACACGTTATCCCGCCCGATGCTTATAAACACTGCCGAATCTGTACTGCCCCTAATTTTTCATATTGTTACTGTTTTTAAAATGTTTCTGAATGATGCTCGTTAATTGATATTAGGTGCCGTATATTTTAGTTCTTGACACAAAAGATGAAATCCTAAAGTGTTTAAATCTATTAAATTGAGTGCCATCATAGCGGTCTACAAACTGCATCATGTGAAATGACCACTGGCAGGCTGATTCATACTGGCATGAAGTTGTGATTTATATTTGAGTAATGCTCCTAACAAAAAACCAGTAGGCATATTTCACAAGATCTCACCTATAGACATTACGTTGCACAGAATACTTATATCATGCACACATTGAAACTGGAGCACAGAGAGTTATTATTCATGTAATTCCAAGACAACATAGCTCTGGGATCCAGCCCAGACATTCTACACTTGACACCAAATTGTGTTATCTTGGGCCATATTACCAAGATGTGTGTTAAAAAACGCAAATTGCACATTTCCCTATCGCCGGCAATCGCCGGATTTTATCGCCATGTTAGCGCGTCATTATCAATGCGCAACACGTAGGTGATATTAAATCCGGCGATAGCCGGCGATAGGGAACATTAGCGAGTGAAAACAAGCGTTGTTGTCACACGCCAATGTGTGCCTTGATAATATGGGGGGGTGGTTTCAGCTTTATGATCCACACCCCCATGTAATCAATGCCTAACACCTGATCAGAGCAGGCGTTGGGAGACCTGCGATAAACGAGTTTATCGCAGGTCTCCTTCTTCCAACGCCTGCCTTGGTAATACGGTGTTACCACCTCCAACCACATTTTACATGTGGTTGGACGCGGGAACGCCCACTTTGCATGTCATTAGCGATGTTCCTCGCTGACATGCAAAGTGGGCTTGAGGCAGGCATTTGCATGCCCTTGTTAGTAGGGCGCTAGAAGTATCGCCGCTTTCTCTGCACAATTCGCCGAAAAAGCGGCGATACTTCACCTTGGTAATATTGATAGAGCAAGAATTTGCATGTTACGCAACTTGCTTGAGTCATGAACCTCGAATCTGTCATAACCCAGTAACAAAACCGTATGTTGTACTAAAATTTCTTTATTTTTTACTATATTCATGTATCTTAGGGACGCTTGCCTAAGTGTTTTACTAATACGATTAATTTATGTTTCTAAAAATGGCCGCCGTTTAGAATATTGCTTCTGCGCATGCGTTAGGCATACTCACGTGACATGACGTAATTGTGATTTGGAGGGAAAGGGTGCGCATGCGTAATAGCCACAAGATGGATGCTGTGTAATAACATGGTGAAGCTTGTGCAGATGCTCTCGTGTTATTATGTATTGCACTAAACCATAACTGCATAGTATATTTTTATAGTGATAAAACATAAGTACTCAATCATGTTATGTAGTTTAGTCATTTATTTCTATGTTTTAATTTGTTTTCGCTTACTTTTCATGTACCGTGATAAACGGGGGGTCCGAATGGGTCGAAAGCCATCTTGAAGGTCTCTTCTGCGCATGACCGCGCAGCCCAGGGAGCAATAGCCTTGAGCGGTGGAACTCAGCCAGCTGGCAGCCACAGACAAGATGCTCCTGATAAAACCACCTCTGACCCAGGAGGATGGAGAAATTGTGTTCCTAACTTGTTACATTGTACATTCTCCATTGTGTTCTGTGTTACTTGCCTGTGGGAAACCTAAACTGGCTAGGCGGTACCCTAGAATGTAAATCAGGCCTTAAAAAAGTCTGTTCCGATTGGTGTGTTAACCTAGCCTACTTTAGGACCAATCGAAATTGGGGATTCTGACACTTTGCAACATTGGGGGGTGGTACACTGACCCGAAAACAGTATATCTAGCCTAGGTTTAGCTATAGAATTTGTCCGACTTGTCTGAATAGCTGACCTGTCACTGACCCAACGCACTCAATAGGTGATTGAATACAGAGGCGCAGCGGAGCACTCTGTCCGAATTTGACCATAGATCTTTTGAAGGTTTTACTAAACCTTAAGTGCTGGCGGAGCACTTTGCTGGGGAGTTCGCTAACCCAATCGGGGTTCTGACCGATAGCTGCAGAGAGGGTGGAGCGCAGGCGTTGCTTCCGAACTGCGGTTGCTGGTCGTGCCTTGGTGGTCCTGTCCTGATCCTAATCTGGGTTTCCTGTCCTGTCCTGGGGTGTCCATTCTGCACCTGCTGTCCCATTGATGACTGCTATTCCTTGGGGTATTTCCTGTCCTTGACTGATCCGTGGCCAGGGTTGGTTTTCACACCATTCTAGGTAAATATATAGATAGGGATGAAACTCTATACTGCACCTCTCTATTTTTCTGTCTTTGCTTTAATAAAGACATACCTTTGCACACGTCATATTTTCCATGCTTTTTGCAAAATCTACCCTATGAAAACCTATTGCATTGAATTTTCATAGCATGTTCCTATGTTACCCTACCTTTTAGAGCACATTATTTCCATACTGTTTATGAATTATAAATGTGGTTTATAATTTCCTCCTGAACTCTGATTTGAAGTAACGTTATTAGAATTATAGCGTGTTTCACTTTCCACCCTTTTGATAGACGTATAGGATACCTAATTTCTACCCATTTTCATGAAGTACGTTCCAATAGTATAATTTAGTACATGCAAATAGCTTGCTCACTTATAGATGTCTATTCTTGAATTTCAGTTTAAGTCTACTTAGTGAGTTTCCCTGTTACTCTATTTTACAAAACTTCAATGATTACCCTTACATTGTTTCTTTATAGTTATGTGATTTTCGTTATCCTGATTATCGACTGTCTTTTTACTGTAAACCTTATGATTTCCGAAACTGATTTCTAGATAAAATTCTTAAAACTTCCCAGTTGTCCGTGGTCATTTGATGAATATCAAAGGTATTTAAGTTGGGTTTTGTATTTTGCCTGCCTTTCTTCACAGCTAGCTCCCTGATCCATTGTGGTCATAGGTACCCGTAACGGTGGATGGTAAGTCGGGTACACTAGAATATAACAGGAAGGAATCTGGGTGCTGATGGTAGATTGTGAGGTCGCCTGATTAATGTATATGGTGAATTGAAATTTATGGGCCCGAAAGCTATATGGTGAAATTATTGGTCAGGTGACCCCCGATCTCTATCAGTAATTCTGGTAGCAGAGCTATGGTTAGGGACTAGTTAAAGTAAGGTAGGACTAGTTAAGCTAGATAAGTTAGATGCTGCTAAGTAACAAACCTTGTTGCTGCTAAGAGGGTAGGCAGTTCGGGTGAATTGATCGCTCACTTGAAATGTTTGCTTTGAAAAATTATGAAATGTTTTAAAATTGTTGTTCTTATTATTATACTGTTATATGTATTTATCCATTCATTAGTAAAACGTTTTAAGTGTTGTTGGGAATCCCCGGGGAATTGAATAGCGAGTGGTGAAGAGAATCCACTTGCTTTGAGGTCACTGGCTTTAAGGAAAGTTGGTGCAGGTTAGGTAGAACTGGAAGCACTAACTAGGGTTTTTTCTGAATGTATGTTTGAATAAATGTTAGCAACGAGGTTCATTGGCAAAATTCCTATTGTGGCATAACCTAGTGAGGGTCACACCGGAAAAGTAGCAGGTTCATCGGAGCTTGGGTGAAAGCAAAGGGGCTCACCGGTGAAACTTTAGACTTGAATATATCCCGGAAAGGTGGATGAGTCTAGGGAAGTAGCAGGTTCTTCAATGCTTGTGTGAAGGGTAGGCAGAAGAGATCTACCCGTAGCGTGTGAAAAGTAAATGGAAGTAGTTTACTTGCAGTGAAACAAATCTTTCCTGTCTAGACACTTGAGTACAGTGGCGAATGTGTATTCGTTGTAAAATAACCAAGCACTAGCACTTTAGAAAGAAATAAAGTTTCCGTTACCTTGTAAAGGAGGGAGTCAGTCGCGAAGCTGCTCTGACGTCACTCTGTGCCGCGCTGGGATTGGTAGACGCAGCGGGTGCGTAGCGGAGCTGGAATTGTAAAGGAGGGGTGAGTGCCGAAGTGTGAGAACCTGTCTCGCGAAAGGCCGCGCACCCATTGGTCGAAATATTTGAATTCGTGCATTTCATTGGTCGCACGAAAATAAGAAACGCACTAGGATTGGGAGCGACTTGTAAACAAAGCCGCTCGCAGAAGTCGTATGTGGCATTCGTACAGACCGCATACTAGACCTGATCCACGGCATATGGGATTTGAGAACGATCAGTGGAAAGGTGTTAAAAACGACATTATGTACGGAAATAAAAGAAAAGTGTCTCTCGTAAAGAAAGTAAAGAATTACTTCAAAAAGGACAAACCGATTAGAACCAGAGAAGGTGTTGTCATTCCGCAACCGAATACTCCCGCATCTTTCATGATGTTTGATAAAGGGTACCACTCGTGTGTATGGTTGGAAAATTGGGTGGAGTACACGAAAGATGACGGAGTATTGGCTTTTCCGTTAGAAGGTACATTTAATGGCAGAATTCTATTTAATTTGACAACCCGAATGAATGATTTACATCCCAGACCTAGATTAACGCAGTACGAAGCACTAGAGGAATGGGAAATCGAAGCTTTTGAAAGGGATAAGCCCAGAATGGATAAAGGGTTAACTAAATTTTATCCGAAACTAAAACAAGAGACCCGTGACAAAAAGATGAAACAGTGGAGACAGAATATGATTGTAGAAGGACTGTTTCCAATGATGCCAGCGTGTGGTCCTCCTGGGGGGGAGAAGAAAACAGAAAAGTGTAAGCATTGGGTGCCTATTGGAGAGTCGGATGATGAATTGTTAGATGACCTGTTTTTGAGAAATCCACCTCCTTATAATGAAGGACCCCGACCTTCTAGTGAGGGGGATAATTCTCGAAAACCTCCGCCCCAGGAAGAGGCCCGATCTGCCAGTGTGGGAGTGGGTTGCTTCATGCCTCCCAATACCGAGAGTTTAGGTCTTGTAGATGCAAGGGATATTTATCCAAGAATGCCGGCTAGTGGGGACGCAAGATACTCCCGGGAAAGAGACTTTTGCCCTAGATCTCCATATGAAGGTGAGGCAAGACCATCCGGTTCAGGAATACCGTTCCAAAACCCTCCATATGAGGAGGAACCCAGATCCCTAGGTACAGGTACTTTGCACCCTAGACCTAGTTATGGTGAAAGACCCAGAGAGACACCTCCCACTGCCCCGAGTTGTGCTCCAACTTTAACCCCACAAGTATTGCACGACAATTCCGTCGAAAGGATATTGGAGGACAGAGAACGAGAAGCCTTAGCTAAGCAGAGAGCTGAAATAGTTCAGAGGATTTCACAGTTAAATGCAAGCCCTGATTATTTAACAATTCCGGTTACTATTGGACCAGTGGTTCCCTTGTATGGGGACCGACAGGGAAGTCCAAGAACTCCAGTCATTACCCCAGTTGTAGCCCAACCGAGATCAGAGCCCTTAATTATAGACGACTTAACAAGTGAATGTGAGTCTGAAGTGTCGCTAATGGATCTGCCCAACAGGGAACCAGGAAAAAGGATGCAGAAAAGACATAATCCTTTTAATGTGAGGGAGATTCAAATGGAATCAACTTTGGGTACTAAGAGTGTCACGGTAGTAAGTCCTGAAGAAATTGAAAGATGGAGTAGAGAATTAGAGAAACAAACTCTTCAGTCAAAACCTCTAGATCTTTACAAACTGAGAGTAGAAATAGAAGAACTTATGGCAGGAAATGTAGGATTAGATTGATTAACTACCTACACAGAAGAAGAGCTGTTGTTTATCTGCAAGAGCTTTACTCGAAATGCCAGGGTACTCCATGAAAAGCTAACTGACACTGCAGCTAGTATGGGAATAGATATCTCAAAATCAAAACCTTTGCAAAAACCGTACAGAGCAGATTTCTCAGACAAGGATCTGGAAAACCTGAACCTGTCAGGGAAGAAAGCACAGGTCAAAGAGTTATTGTCAGTATTACAGAAATGGGGAGATGTGGACAGGTGGATAGCCAGGTGGGCCAAAAAGAAAGATGAGGCTAGATCTAAACAAGTGACTCCTCAGTTCGTTCTGAAAGAAGTTGATAAACCAGAACAGTTATGTCCTATGCGTGAAGTGCCAGGTGGAAAATACGTACATGTTCCATGGTCCAGACAGGATATTGTGTCATTTACAAATGATTTCCCAAAATTACGAGAGAAGCCTGTGGACTGGTACAGGCAGGTGGAAAGGTTTGTAAAGGTTCAAAAATGCCTGTGGAAAGATTTGGATGGGTTCTTTGACATCGTAGTTCCGGTAAACTTATGGACCGAGTGTAAAATAGCCGTAGCTTGGCCTAGTGAAGAATACCCGAGGGACTCTAGAACAGGGGAACCCTCTAAAGAAGTGATGAGAAAATATGATCAAGTAATTCAACATTTGAAGCTAAAGGTGCCCGCAAAGGAAACTGATTGGACAAAAATAGATAGAACCACGCAGGAAAGGGATGAGACTGTGCACTCCTTTTATGAAAGACTGTTACAGGTGTTTAAAACGTACAGCGGTATAGATAACATCGAGATGAAGGACATGACCCACTTCATTTACAGGTTTGTAAACGCTTTAAGACCCGAAATCTGTCAGTGGATAAAAGATAACAAAATCTGTTGGCACTCCAAGAAAATAGATGAGGTCCTACGGTATGCAAAATACTGTGAGGACGAGATGGCAGATAAGAAAAAGGCCCTCAAGGAAAAAGTGATGTGGGCACAGGTAAAGCTCGCAGAACAACAGGAAAAGCAATTCAGTAAATTGAATAAAAGTACCCAAAATCAAGGCCCTGGGGGTGGGGGAAAGCCAAAGGTAAAAATGAGTAGAGAAGAAGCTAAAAAGAAATTCCCCTGCCACCAGTGCGGGGAAATTGGACATTGGCGTGACGAGTGTCCGTATTTACAGAATGATAATACCCAAACACCTGATTTAATTCCACAGACGCAGAATGAAAGACCAAGAAAGACCCAGCAGCAGGTAAAAACAATCCAAGTGCCCCGAGCGCCAAAACCTAGTTTTAAGGGAAAATCACCACAGGGTGACGACATAGAAATCTGGGGAGGTAATGAGAACAGAAATGCAGCAACTTCGCAGTTATTATTAAATGACACTTTTCTCTGTGATGACGAGTACTGACGGGGCCTGAGAGGGGAGGACAAGGAGTGTGTACTTGGCGCCTCCTTGCCGGTAGACCAGTCAGGGCCATACATTGAAGGAAAGGTTGATGGAAATGATGTCACCTTTCTGTTGGACACTGGTGCTACCCGTTCTACTGTGAGAACAGCGGACATTCCAAACCTACCCCTCTCGGGAGAAGCAATCCAGGTAGTAGGTGTATCTAATCAATTGATTAGTACCCCAGTTACTGAGCCCATGGAGATTTCAATAGGGAACTTCAAAGAAATGCATAGATTTGTCGTTTGTGACACCAGTCCAGTAAACTTACTGGGACGTGATTTGTTGTGCAAAATGAACTGTACTATCTTTTGCACACCAAAAGGCGTTGAAATTCAGACCCCAGACGAAGATGGCATCTACAAGTTAATGTTAATCAGACCTGACTCAGAGATTAAACGACTGACTGTACAAGACTTACCCGAAGAACTTCAAAAGACAGTGAAATCAGAAGTATGGGACTTCACTGGAAAGGACGTAGGATTAATGGCAAATGTAGATCCCATAAAAATAGCCATGAAAGAAAATGCAGTTTACCCCAATACCAAGCCTTACAGAATGAGTGCTGAAGTGAGAGCAGGAGTTGCCATTGAAATACAGAAATTGTTAGAAGCAAACATCATACAAGAAGTGATGAGCAGCCCTTGTAATTCTCCAATAATTGGAATCAAGAAACCTAGTGGCAAGTACAGAGTAGTGCAGGACCTGAGAAAGGTAAACAAAATCATTGTTCCTTGCTGTCCTATTGTCCTGAACCCCGCAGTGATCCTGTATCAAATTCCTTGGGATGCTGAGTGGTTCACTGTGATTGACCTATGTCACGCATTCTTTTCGATCCCATTACATCCAGATAGCAAATTTCTTTTCTCATTTGCTTTCAACAGTCACGTGTACGTTTGGAACAGGGTCCCCCAAGGGTACACAGAAAGCCCCTCTATTTTTAATCAGATCCTGAAAAAATGCCTCGAATCCTTAGTCTTACCTGGAAAGTCTGTTTTGGTACAATATATAGATTACCTTTTGGTGGCATCTAAAAGTCATAGGGATTGTGTGATTGACACCATTGCCTTGCTGAATCACCTAGGTGAAAAGGGACATAAAGTGGCCCCTGAAAAATTGCAGTTCTGTTCCAAATCAGTGAAATATCTGGGACACCAGATAGAAAAAGGCATCAGAAAAGTCACTTCAGAGAGAGTCAGTATAATTCAAAAGATGCAGTTACCCCGTACTCAGAAAGAGATCAGAATGTTTCTTGGGGTTGTAGGATACTGCAGGCAATGGATTGTGGGATTCGCAGTCCTAGCAAAGCCTTTAATAAATATGACCAAGAAAGGAGCAAAGGACCCAGTTGAATGGGACGATGAAAGCCTAACAGCATTCACTAAATTACGAGACTGCCTGTGTACAGCTCCTGCTTTAGGAATGCCTGACTATTCTAAGGAGTTTGCCCTGTTCTGTGACACACGAGACAATTGTGCATTGTCGGTCTTAACCCAGGAGCATGGGTTGATTAGACGCCCAGTGGCATATTTTTCTGCCACTTTGGATCCAGTGGCTGCTGGATTACCTGGATGTCTGAAAGCAGTAGCTGCCACTTGCACAAGCTTAGAGCAGAGTGAATCCATTATAATGGGACATCCTGTAACTGTGTATGTTCCACATGCAGTTGTAATTTTACTGACCCGAACCAAGACTCAGTATCTCACCCCTAGTCGGCTGACTAAATACGAGAGGATTCTCGTGGGTGCTGCAAATGTAGTTATTACTCGGTGTAATATACTGAACCCAGCCACCCTACTCCCTGACTCAATGGTTGTAGAAGACCGGGGAGAGAACGAGCATGACTGCATTGACCTGACAGAATTCAGTACTAAACCTCGCCCAGACATTAAGGAAACCCCTTTGCCTGTACATGATGAGCAATGGTTTGTGGATGGCTCATGTATGAGACACGAACTTGTAGGCCTAAGCGCTGCTTATGCTGTAGTCTCTTTAACTAGCATTAAAGAAGCGTCATGTTTATTTGGAGTAAAGTCTGCACAAGTAGCCAAATTGATAGCATTGATAAGAGCTTGCAAATTGGGAAAAGACAAAAAGATAACAGTGTATACTGACAGTCAGTACTGTTACGGGGTTGTGCATGACTTTGGCCAATTATGGCTGCAAAGAGAATTCCTGACTTCATCAGGTACCCCCATTCGGAACGGAAGGGTTGTACAAAATTTACTGGAAGCAATCCAATTACCAAAAGAATTGGCAGTAGTCAAATGTGCTGCCCATAAAAGAGGCCTTGACGCTGTATCTTTGGGAAATGATTTTGCTGATCGAGTGGCAAAACAATGTGCTATGGATCGCATGTCAATAAATATCAGACTGGGAGGGACTGGAAACAGCTGCCAACTTATGATGTTTGAAGAAGTACCTACCTGGGATGAAGTGAGAGAATGGCAGCATGCTGTGCCTTGGGAAGAGAAAGAGAAGTGGAAGGAACTTGGTTGTCGACCAAGGAGTGAGGATGGTGTCATTGTGGGCCCAAAAGGTATGCCTGTGTTAACTAGACACCTGCTCTCCTCTATGGCAAGATTAATACATGGAAGTTCACACACTGGTAGGGATGCCATGGTTCTGGTGTTTCAACAGACCTGGTTTAATCCGAAGCTCAGGAAGGTAGCAGAATCACTCTGCCAGAGGTGCCTGACATGCCAACAGTTCAACGCTGGTAAAAGAACAGTAGTTGAACTAGGGAAAATTGGAAGGTCAGGGGGTCCCCTTGTAAGAATTCAGATTGACTTCATCACCATGCCTCGTTGTGAGGGAAAAAGATATGTCCTTGTCATTGTCTGCCTGTTTTCAAAATGGGTGGAAGCTTACCCTGCCCCACAGAATGATGCCATAACTGTAGCCAAACTGTTACTGAAAGAGTTGATACCTAGGTTTGGGTTTCCAGTCATGATTGAATCAGATAGAGGCGGACATTTTCAGAATGAGATACTGGCTCAGCTCTGTAAAGCATTTGGAATTACACAAAAGCTGCACTGTGCACATCGTCCAGAGGCTTCTGGAGTAGTAGAACAAATAAATGGCACTATAAAATCGAGATTAGCAAAAATGTGTGACTCTACTGGCATGAATTGGATTACTGCTTTGCCTCTTGTTCTGATGGGACTCAGAAGTATTCCAGATCGGAAAACAGGCCTGAGCCCCCATGAAATCCTAATGGGAAGAGTGATGAGACAAGCACGGGTACCAGGATACAAACTGTTAAGCATTTCTGATGATTTGGTACTTGAATACTGCAAGCAACTGGGTGACCAAGTGCGTTCTATCTCTCGCCAGATTGGGGAAGACGCCATCGCCAACCCGACAACTCCAGTTCACAAATTGGTTCCTGGTGACTGGGTTAGAATCAAGAAGCATACTCGTTCGAGTTGCCTTGAACCAAGGTGGGGAGAAAAACGCCAGATAATACTGGTGACCACGACAGCAGTGAAGTGTGCAGGCGTTCCCAAGTGGATCCATGCCAGCCATACACAGAAAGTAGTTCCAGACGAGGAACCTGGAGCTGAAGGTTGTCCAGCTGAGGGGTCTGCAGACGCCGGTCCTGAAGTAGCTGATGACGAACAACCGAGCACCAGCCAAGATGATTGGATACCCATAATCGACTTAACTGAAGACCCAATAAGAACAAGAGAGCGAAGCCAAGAAGATAGAGAGTGGAATAGAGAGGACGAGATAGGCACAGGCGAAGACCCTCAGATCATTGAGATTCACATCAAATCTGAGGACGAAGAGGGAGGTCAGACAGGGACAGAACAAGTGATCGATACTCCTCCACTGACTCCTGAAATTAAAAAGGGACAGACTAGAACTAGTACAAAAGTTTGAGCAGAAGAAAATCAAGAGATCGAAGTGCTTGAACAGGATGAGATAGAATTAGAAGAACGTGTTCAGGACACAGAAACAGAGACACTCGAAAGCCAAAGTCAAAATTCACCTGAACCAGGCCAGCTTAGTAACCAGGCAGAAGACATAGATATAAGACCTGGGATTAGTCAGATAGGAAGGGAAGAGACAGAGACAGAAGTGCCACAAACAAACGAAAATAAAAGAGTATTAGAAGAAAGCCGAAATACAGTGCCAGCTAAAAGACTCAAGAAAAAGAAAAATATTGAACCAGGATTTATTAAGAAACTAAGACTGAGAATAAAAACAGTAGAATAAAAACTTGCAGAAAGAAGAAAAAGTCCCCGAATTTCAGAACAAACTGGAGAAAGCTCCAAAAGAAGGAGTGACCGAATAAAAAGACTGAACGAGAAATACCAAGATCCTGAGTGGACCTTTTTAATTTTGGAAGATTTTGAGGATCTTGATTTAACTGACGAAAGTGACGGAGAACCGATAGCTGATCAGTCTACAGAAGAGGAGGACGAATTAACCTGAAATTGCACAAAGTAAGATAACTGTACAAAGTTACAGAGAGGGGTTGAGAAATCTTCTTCTGAACGAAAATGTCTGATTCAAACGTGAATGGAAGGCCTAGTCGCAGTTGTTGCAAAACATGCTGCAAAGTATGTATATGTAGTATAGCTATAGTGATAATAATTTGGATAGGACTAACAGTTTTCATTCCTTTTATGATAAGCAAAAATACTAATATTGACCCTACTCAGACTGTGACTACTGACACTGAAGAACTGACAACACGAAGTGTAGGAAGACGTGAAAAAGCACTCAGACAAACAAAACGAGACTTAGAAGCATCAGATGAGGAAGGACTACATTATCATGGAGTTAGAAACCAGACACAGCTAAATGTTTTCGCTAATCTTTTAGTGCACTATGTAGAAACTATGGAGATAGAAGACTACTATGTCTGCATGAAGCTACCTACTTCTGTAGCTGAAGGCGTGACTTATCATCACCTATCTTTGACCTATGGAATTTCCTGTAGAATATTAGCTAGTTTATTTTACAAAAGAGGACCGTTACAGTACTACTATTCTAATTCAGACGTGATATTTTCTGAACTTCCTATACGTGGAAATCTGAATCCTGTACATACTAAAAGTGACGTTACACGTTATATGGGAGAATATTTTCTGACTATAGGTACTATAGACTTAAATGAAGCACACAGAGACAACTTGACCTGTTATTTACATGAACAAGAAAAATATTTTTAAACATGGCGGAGAAGAGAAGAGAGAGTTTCCAAAGAAAGGCAAATGACAGGAGACAGAAAACTCCTAAATGGGCAGAAAATATGGAAGGCACCTCAAATGATGGGAGTGGTCCTGCTCTGTTGCTGGATTTCGAAAGGAAAGGGAAACTTTGTCTTCATCGCGAGAAGACTAGTTATTATAATAACATTTTCATTGGTTCCAGTCAATGTGAACACAATTACAAGGTAATTGGAGGTTGGGGTTTCAAAAATGGGTCAGAACCTGTGTTTCCCGGAGTTTGTTATATATGTGGAAACAAGGCTTATTTCAAATTGCCGGATCACTGGTATGGAAGCTGCAACTTTGGCATTGTTTTCCCGAAAATATACCATGTGAAAGAAATTGCTGGAAGCAATGAAAACACTAATGGCTTAGTGCGTAGTAGAAGAGAAAGTGTAGGTGAAATAATGGGTAGTATTTTTAGTGCACTTATACCTGGAGTGGGAGTGGTTCTGAACACTCACAGAATTTGCAAATTATCCACAATAGTGGATGTGTTGTCTACTGACACAGCTCATGGATTCCTGCTGGTCAATACCGAAATGGTTGCGATCAGGTCAATGGTTTTGCAGAACAGACTTGCGCTAGACACCTTATTAGCAAAAGAGGGCGGAGTCTGCCGTATGCTGAAGGCGCAACATTGTTGCACTTACATACCGGACAAAAGTGTACAGATCAAAAAATATGTGAAAAACATTACTAATTTGGAAAAAGAACTCAAACCACTGCGGGTTGACAGTGCCTGGAAGAGACTTGTCGATGGTCTCTCCAATGTAGGTCATTGGTTTGCCAATTTAGGTAGAAATGTATTGTTTAAGGTACTGATGCCAATTGGAGTGATAGGTCTGCTCATACTCCTCATATTCATCTGTTGCAAATGTCGCAAACACACAAAGAAGTACACGGTGGATAGAAGAGGTGTGAAGCGGAGTGTGGATGAGCTTGAATTGGAATAGATGAATAATCAGATTTACAAAAAGGTGAAAAATTCTCACCCTGATAAGGATGTGAAAGAGAAATTGAATCGCTTGTTGGAAGAGATTGAAATAAATAAGGTGTGAGAAAAGTTGGCATCTGATTCCATTTGTATTTGTGATGATAGTAAATATCATCAAAGAGGGGATTGATAGAGCAAGAATTTGCATGTTACGCAACTTGCTTGAGTCATGAACCTCGAATCTGTCATAACCCAGTAACAAAACCGTATGTTGTACTAAAATTTCTTTATTTTTTACTATATTCATGTATCTTAGGGACGCTTGCCTATGTGTTTTACTGATACGATTAATTTATGTTTCTAAAAATGGCCGCCGTTTAGAATATTGCTTCTGCGCATGCGTTAGGCATACTCACGTGACATGACGTAATTGTGATTTGGAGGGAAAGGGTGCGCATGCGTAATAGCCACAAGATGGATGCTGTGTAATAACATGGTGAAGCTTGTGCAGATGCTCTCGTGTTATTATGTATTGCACTAAACCATAACTGCATAGTATATTTTTATAGTGATAAAACATAAGTACTCAATCATGTTATGTAGTTTAGTCATTTATTTCTATGTTTTAATTTGTTTTCGCTTACTTTTCATGTACCGTGATAAACGGGGGGTCCGAATGGGTCGAAAGCCATCTTGAAGGTCTCTTCTGCGCATGACCGCGCAGCCCAGGGAGCAATAGCCTTGAGCGGTGGAACTCAGCCAGCTGGCAGCCACAGACAAGATGCTCCTGAGAAAACCACCTCTGACCCAGGAGGATGGAGAAATTGTGTTCCTAACTTGTTACATTGTACATTCTCCATTGTGTTCTGTGTTACTTGCCTGTGGGAAACCTAAACTGGCTAGGCGGTACCCTAGAATGTAAATCAAGCCTTAAAAAAGTCTGTTCCGATTGGTGTGTTAACCTAGCCTACTTTAGGACCAATCTAAATTGGGGATTCTGACACTTTGCAACATTGGGGGGTGGTACACTGACCCGAAAACAGTATATCTAGCCTAGGTTTAGCTATAGAATTTGTCCGACTTGTCTGAATAGCTGACCTGTCACTGACCCAACACACTCAATAGGTGATTGAATACAGAGGTGCTGCGGAGCACTCTGTCCGAATTTGACCATAGATCTTTTGAAGGTTTTACTAAACCTTAAGTGCTGGCGGAGCACTTTGCTGGGGAGTTCGCTAACCCAATCGGGGTTCTGACCGATAGCTGCAGAGAGGGTGGAGCGCAGGCGTTGCTTCCGAACTGCGGGTGCTGGTCGTGCCTTGGTGGTCCTGTCCTGATCCTAATCTGGGTTTCCTGTCCTGTCCTGGGGTGTCCATTCTGCACCTGCTGTCCCATTGATGACTGCTATTCCTTGGGGTATTTCCTGTCCTTGACTGATCCGTGGCCAGGGTTGGTTTTCACACCATTCTAGGTAAATATATAGATAGGGATGAAACTCTATACTGCACCTCTCTATTTTTCTGTCTTTGCTTTAATAAAGACATACCTTTGCACACGTCATATTTTCCATGCTTTTTGCAAAATCTACCCTATGAAAACCTATTGCATTGAATTTTCATAGCATGTTCCTATGTTACCCTACCTTTTAGAGCACATTATTTCCATACTGTCTATGAATTATAAATGTGGTTTATAATTTCCTCCTGAACTCTGATTTGAAGTAACGTTATTAGAATTATAGCGTGTTTCACTTTCCACCCTTTTGATAGACGTATAGGATACCTAATTTCTACCCATTTTCATGAAGTACGTTCCAATAGTATAATTTAGTACATGCAAATAGCTTGCTCACTTATAGATGTCTATTCTTGAATTTCAGGGGAAAACTAGTAGCACTTACCTGTGGGTCCCGAGAGGCGCTCGACGCCGCCAGGAGTCACACCGGGACAGCCGGGGCCACCTCGTGCACGCCGCCACCGCCAGGAGTCATCTTCTTGCCACACGCGCCGCCGCTCCGGGACTACAGCTCCCGGCAGCCTACACGGCGGCGCGCCCCCTGACACCGGAAAGAGCGCCAGGAGGCGCGTATAACCAGCGCTGCACCCGGCAGAGCGGGTGAGAGGGGAAAACTAGTAGCACTTACCTGTGGGTCCCGAGAAACGCTCGACGCCGCCAGGAGTCACACCGGGACAGCCGGGGCCACCTCGTGCACGCCGCCACCACCAGGAGTCATCTTCTTGCCACACGCGCCGCCGCTCCGGGACTACAGCTCCCGGCAGCCTACGCGGCGGCGCGCCCCCTGACACCGGAAAGAGCGCCAGGAGGCGCGTATAACCAGCGCTGCACCCGGCAGAGCGGGTGAGAGGGGAAAACTAGTAGCACTTACCTGTGGGTCCCGAGAAACGCTCGACGCCGCCAGGAGTCACACCGGGACAGCCGGGGCCACCTCGTGCACGCCGCCACCGCCAGGAGTCATCTTCTTGCCACAAGCGCCGCCGCTCCGGGACTACAGCTCCCGGCAGCCTACGCGGCGGCGCGCCCCCTGACACCGGAAAGAGCGCCAGGAGGCGCGTATAACCAGCGCTGCACCCGGCAGAGCGGGTGAGAGGGGAAAACTAGTAGCACTTACCTGTGGGTCCCGAGAAACGCTCGACGCCGCCAGGAGTCACACCGGGACAGCCGGGGCCACCTCGTGCACGCCGCCACCGCCAGGAGTCATCTTCTTGCCACACGCGCCGCCGCTCCGGGACTACAGCTCCCGGCAGCCTACGCGGCGGCGCGCCCCCTGACACCGGAAAGAGCGCCAGGAGGCGCGTATAACCAGCGCTGCACCCGGCAGAGCGGGTGAGAGGGGAAAACTAGTAGCACTTACCTGTGGGTCCCGAGAAACGCTCGACGCCGCCAGGAGTCACACCGGGACAGCCGGGGCCACCTCGTGCACGCCGCCACCGCCAGGAGTCATCTTCTTGCCACACGCGCCGCCGCTCCGGGACTACAGCTCCCGGCAGCCTACGCGGCGGCGCGCCCCCTGACACCGGAAAGAGCTCCAGGAGGCGCGTATAACCAGCGCTGCACCCAGCTCCGCGGGACGCGAGCGGGACGCCCGGGGCTAAGCCTGGGCAAAGGGCGGGCCCTTTACGGCCCTCATCGGCAGGAGGAGGCAGGGGCTGGGCTAGAAACGCTGCCTAAAAGCATCCAAGTAAGTGAAATATTCCCTCCAAACCCTGAAAAAGTTTGGGATACTACTTTGACTATAACCCCTTGGATCTGCCTTGTTGCCACCTTGTAAAATGTCTAAAGCAAAAGCATCTTCAGCTCCACTGAATACAATTGACAATTACATGGTACAGAAAGTTGCCAAAATCAACCAGCATAGAAGAACATCTTTGGGTCTTAGCTACTCGCCAGACATGCTTATTGACAACACGCCACTATCTACCTCAGCTCTTGATATTAGTAATGAGGTCTTCCAGGCTCCAGTTACTAACCCATTAACGCAACTACTAGATGCAATTAATGAACCCGTACCAGAATGTACAAATGATACTGACATTATTACGGTAGAAGAAGAAACCCCTATACCGGTCCCAGCTCCTAGAGTAACTAAGGGAGGGGGAAAGAATGTACCAAAAAGGGGTGGTCTTCGATCAGGCAAGAAGCGCCCTGACCCTTCACCCCAGAGGAACATTGAAGATAATACTGGGAATAATGGGGAAGTAAAGGCCTATTTGGACGAAGACCAATTCAAGAAGCTACTGAATGCCATAGATAATAAAATCAAATCTATTACAAAACCACTACTAAGCAAAATTGATCAGCTCACAGAGGAGGTTACTAGATTGGGGGTACTTTTGCAAGAAATAACAGAGGAAAGCCCAAACACCGCTTTATTAAATCCGGTTATAGCTGACCCGAAAATTTCCAAAATTGTATCTGGGTTAGATTCTCAACCAAGTACTTCCCAGAATACTATGTGGAGGCCTGCCCAAGGAGGGGTGGGGCCGGGATCCACAAACCCAGATATTACTGTTAAGGACCTTGCAGGGCCCACTTCCAGAAGCGTAAAAGATCTAGACAACGTAGAGAAAGGCCCTGTTGAACTAGTAGTGGAAGCTTCCCCACTAATCTTGGTCCTAGCAAATGTTCCTCAACTTGAATCAGGGCATGCAGAGAACACTTCTTCTTTGATAAATAAATCACTCCATTGGTTATCAAAGAATATGGCATTTAAACCAGGAGGCAGGGATCAGCTGGCACAGGAAGTAGTAAAAGCTAGAAGGGTTGAATGGATCGGGGGTGGCATTAAAAAGTTTAAGGGGGATTGCGTAGTGCTGCACTTCTCAGATCCTGAGGTGTTACCAAACATTCTAGCTAATATATATCCCCCACAGCGTAGATCTACAGAAATAGTGCCACTAACGTTGGATTTCTTTTATATAAAAAAGGGAATTATTCTAAATCCAACGTTATTAAAAACAAAATGGAACCCTGTAATAAGAAAAGCCAAAATCCCTGAAAACGCAAATAATTGGGGAATCTCGATAGAAAATAGGTTCTCTGCCCTTTCAGGTTTAAGTCAATGTGATTGACTGGAAAAGACAATGAGCATAGGGAAATCAAAGATCGTAAAGGCTAAACATGGAAATATTAGCACCCCCACGACTTTAGGATCAGATTGTTGTGAGGGAAATACTTCTGACCCTAGGGATCATGCCCCTAATGTAGTAAATAATAACTCATTAGTTGATTATAGTAGTACTAATGTTGTTGTAGGCGAAGGTAGCATTAAGTTTTTATCATGGAATATTGCGGGTATCCTACATAAAATAGAGACCCCAGACTGGTGTGAGTTCATTGACCGTTACGATATTGTGTTCCTACAGGAAACATGGTCAGTGCCACCAGTCTTTCGACAGGGCTTCTTAAACTTTTATGTGCCCGCGAAAAAGAATACTAAGGGACGCCCTTCAGGGGGTCTACTCATATGGATACGCCAATCCCTGCAATGTACTATCAAGCAGACCCATATTATTAATAGCGACCTACTTTCAATCGTGCTCAACTGGGGTGATGGCCACCAGATGGCACTATATAATATTTATGCTAGGGGAACCCAAGGGGGCACATCTTCTGATATAATAGGTGCTTTAGATAATGACCTAGAGATGTTAGCTACGCAGTATATTATTTTGGTGGGAGGAGACATAAATACAACATTTGAACCTTTAGGCTGTGAGGATAGTGATCTCACACAAGAGGAAGACACTAAGTGGGGAATTCCCCAGTTAGATCTTCCGATGGTAACAAAGTGGACAGAAGTAGCTATTCAGGCTAAAAGTTTATGCCTATCCAGAGGACTGAGGGCAGCCAATGGCCGCACTCCTTCTGACCTACAGGGCAGGCATACCTTTGATAACCTAAGATCAAGTAGTAGAATAGACTATATCTTGGTAGATGTTAGAGGTTGGAATAAAGTTGTCGATATGCAGGTCATCCCCAGGTTGGAGAGCGATCACAACCCCTTGTTATTGCTATTCAACATAGAACAAAAAGCAACTTTAGAAAATTCAGCTAGGAACCTGATGACCCTAGATGTTGTTCCAACTAATAATCTCCGTCATATTAGATGGATAACTCTAGTAGATAATCTAGAGGCTAGACAGGCCCTTGAGGGGCTAGTCATTGATGAAGTAACCAGACTACAGGTTTTAACGAATGATACAAATTTTAAGTCATGGATTGAAGAGTCACAGCCAAAGTTTTTTGCTAACATACAGAAGCTATTCTTTAAAACAACTAAGAAGAGGAAGGGTATTGGACCACCCATAAAAAGGGGCTGGTACGATCAATCCTGCAGAACTGCAAGACAAAATCTTAGTATAGCACTAAGATCTAAAATAGGAGTTTTAAATGCAAGGGACAAACATAGGAAAACCCAGACCCAGGCAAAAAAGCGGTGGGATGAGAATCTTTGGCTAGATCTGAAGAAAGCATGTGCTGATAAACACTAGAAAGAGTTTTGGGCCATATTAAAGTGGGACTCAGGGGGCATAGCAGATTGTCCAAAAAATCATGTAGCAAAGGAGTCCTGGGTGGCCTTTTTCAAACCCCAATATGCAGACAACTCAGGTTCGCATACTGATTTCCCTTTAGAAAGGGTATTTTTTACTAACGAATTATTCTCACTGAAAGATGTACACGAGGCAATGGATGGAGTGACCAGAGGTAGGGCGCCAGGTATTGATGGAATACCGGCGGATGTTTTCTTAGCGGACAGAGAAAGCTGGTGTAAATACTTTGTATGGCTTGGAAATGCCATTGCACAAGGGGCAAAGATACCAGCAACATGGAAAGGTGCGGAAATAATACCAGTCCACAAAAAAGGGGATAAGGCTCTACCAAGTAACTATAGGCCCATCAGCCTCATTGATTGCGCTCAAAAACTGATGGGCAGGATGGTACAAAATAAGATACAAGCCTGGATAGTTGACAAGGACATCCTCTCCCCATATCAAGCTGGTTTTCGCCCCCTAACTTCCTCTGTCGACCAGGTATTCCACTTTTTAACCATATATTGGAAAAATGTAACCCTGCTAAAAGGTCCCCTTTCGTCGACCTAAAGTCAGCTTTTGACCTAGTCCCCCGGCAAAAACTTTGGACTGTCTTAAGGGAACTAGGAATAAGTCCTGAACTATTGACTTTGCTAGTAAGGCTGCATGAGAACAACTATGCCCGGATTAGGTGGGGTGCCCAGGGTGATGTCACGGAATCCTTCCCTGTGGAGAGAGGCGTGAGACAGGGCTGCGTCCTGGCCCCCACCTTATTCTCTCTCTACATCAATGGCATAGTTGATTTCCTGAAGCAATCTCCGACGGATGCTCCACTATTAGACGGGAAACGAGTCCCAGTACTAATGTTTGCAGACGACACCTTGCTGGTCTCGCGGACCCCTAGTGGTCTACAAAAGTCATTAAACGCCTTTAGTGAGTTCTGTCGGATTCGGGGCTTGGAAATAAATACATCTAAGACTAAATTTATGAATTTGAACCCCTCCATGAAATTCAAGGGGAAAATGGTCTACAATGGGGCTTTCTTGGAAGAAGTGGATGCTTTTATCTATTTAGGCATCTCTTTAAATGCTAATATGAACTGGAGATCTCATATGGACTCTGTAGTGCTAAAATTTAATCAGCTGGCAGGGGCAATAGCCCAAAAACACAAATCTTCATTTACAAAACCAATCCAGCCCATAATGGAGATTTATGGCATGAAAGTCCTGGGTGCATGCCTTTATGGTTCAGAATTATGGGGGTTTTCCAACTTGAACACCTTAGCAGTTGCGGAAAATAAATTTCTAAGGCGCTTAATTGGTGTTCCACAGAGTACTCCCTCGACCCCACTCCACTACGATCTTGGGAGGAAAAGGATCGAGGATATGGTCAGACTGCGTCCCCTCCTATATTGGAGGCGCATAAAAACTACTCCTGAGTTGAGCCATTACGCAGCTGCCCTTTTGGATGTTGATAACTCTGATACTTTCCACAATGTACTTTGGCTTAAAGAAGTGAGGAAATTACTCCAAAAATTGCACCTTGAACACTTATGGTCTGCAGTAGACCCAGATGATTTTCCATCTAAGATTACATTGAAAAAACTGTACTGGGACATGATAAACAATACTGCATTGACTTCTGATCAACCATCTGCCCTGACATCCCAGTTCCTGGAAGTTAAAACAATCCCAAAATTTGAACAGTTTTGGGACTTGATCTCCAAGCCTCTAGATAGGAAACTGTATTTTCAGTTCAGAATTGGCTCTTTACCCTTAAATGCGTTCACGGTCAAATGGTGTCCTGACAATGTAAATACTTGCTTTTATTGTAAAATTCATGTAGAAGATATCCCACATTTTCTATTTGTATGCCCCTTATATGCTGCCCCAAGGAATAGATGGTTGAAGCCTGCTTGCAGAAATTTGGGCACAAGGAAATGTTTGGATGCCCTAAGGGTTTTAAGATCGAATTGTGCCCCTAATCTTGCAATTGCAGTGGCTAAATACATGGGGTGGGCATGGATAATACGCACGCGCACTTTAAAACTCCTATGAATTAATGAATTACCAGACCCTGTGCTTTAAACTTTGTGCTGTGTCGCTATTTTAAAAATGATTATCTTATTGTCTTATTCGCCAACAAAGTATAAACTGCTTAGAATTTAATACTTTTTTATTTTTAGATTAGTATTTATATTTGTATAGTTTAGGGATATGCTTTTATGACAATGTTGTCGAATAAAGTATTTAAACTTGAAACTTGAAACTTGAATTTCAGTTTAAGTCTACTTAGTGAGTTTCCCTGTTACTCTATTTTACAAAACTTCAATGATTACCCTTACATTGTTTCTTTATAGTTATGTGATTTTCGTTATCCTGATTATCGACTGTCTTTTTACTGTAAACCTTATGATTTCCGAAACTGATTTCTAGATAAAATTCTTAAAACTTCCCAGTTGTCCGTGGTCATTTGATGAATATCAAAGGTATTTAAGTTGGGTTTTGTATTTTGCCTGCCTTTCTTCACAGCTAGCTCCCTGATCCATTGTGGTCATAGGTACCCGTAACGGTGGATGGTAAGTCGGGTACACTAGAATATAACAGGAAGGAATCTGGGTGCTGATGGTAGATTGTGAGGTCGCCTGATTAATGTATATGGTGAATTGAAATTTATGGGCCCGAAAGCTATATGGTGAAATTATTGGTCAGGTGACCCCCGATCTCTATCAATATGACCCCTTGTGTTTTTTCCTACTACATCAATCCATAAAACCAGAGCACCTCACACTTCTAGGCTATCTAGTAAATCTCACTTTCACTTATGAAAACCTCATATTCACCTATGATTTCAACTATTGTGACTCCTATTGGACCTGGCCCTTTTGAAGGGTCACCCCAGAATTTTGCCTTACATTGCAGTACTCATTTGTATTAGCTTTTAGGACTCTGCACTCTTTACACCTGCTTACCAGTGGTAAAGTTCTTGTGCGCTCTTTTATAAACATAGTAATTGTTATTTGTTGAGATGTATAGAAGCCACACTCAAATAACAAGTATAATCCTTGTCATGGTAAACCACAAAAGTCACTAATTAAACCTGTCCTTAACTCTTTGGTAAATTGGCACACAAGCAACCAGGCTTAACTTTGAGGCAATGTGTAAAGTATTTATGCAGCACTCCAACAATAATAAAGTGAGAACACATCATAAGTAACAAACTAATTTAGAAACATAGAGTTCAAAATAACACCAAAATGACAACAATTGAAACAGTAGAACTGGAGTTATGGGTATTTAAAATGTTAGGTGAAAATAGAGCCATTGCAGGTATCCAGTCGCACATGGTCTGGCGGATCGAGATGGAGAGTTGGTCAGATACAAGGATTAAGTTTGTCCCGGTGGAGAGTTTGCCTTTCCAGAGTCCAACTCCATTTGAGGAGCCTCAGCTTAAGCATTGCATTGGCAGGGACTGCAATCAGATCATTGTTGGCATGAGGAGCAATCGGTACTGGAGCTTCACATGGCTAGAGATGCGGGAGGTTGATGTTTTGTTCAAAGAACGGGTTGCTGTGAGTAACCGGGCTACTGGTTGGGTAGGTGAAGCCCTTCTTAAGCAGCAACCACAATCCTTATCAGGGTGAAGCACAAGTAGACCACAAATTAACCTGTGCTCAACCCTCGGATAGTTTGGCACAGAACAGTCAGGCTTAACTCTCACAAATGTGAAAAGTATTTGTGCAACACTTCAACCAGTAACACAATGAAAACACATCCCAGATCATACTCCAGATTAGACAAATAGAATATTTTCTAATAAATAAAACAAGACCAAAACTGGATAAATGCAATTATAAAGATTTCAGTAAAAATAGCACCAAAAAGCATATGCGGCAACTCTGGGTTTCTGGTCATGCCAGAATGGGGGAAAGTCGCAAGTTCAGACTGACCGCGATGGAGCACTGGCAGGATACAGGAACCCAGTTAGGTGAGCTAAATATAAGACCTTAAATCCTGCTTGCGGAGCATTGTAAGGTCCTGCACCGAGGATGCCTCATGCCCCGAAGGCAGTGCACCAGTTCCAAATAGCTGGGAAATGCAATGCATGGTCCTCCATCGTCATCGAGGATCCTGTAGTCGAGGGCTTGCAATGCAAAGTCTGGCATTGAGGATGTGTTGCGATGAGTAGGGTTCTGAAGAGCTGTGAGCGTGCAAAACAAGAACCTGCATCAGTGTTGAGGCTGCCGTCGATAAGAGGTTTCTGATGTAAGGCTGTGCATCAAGAAAGCTTCTCACAGCTCGAAGTTTCGATGGGGGCTGCACAGTCAATATGGAGTCCTTGTGCTGAGAGAACCCTCTCAGCAGAGGCAATGCTTCGGTTCTGCTCAGGATTGTGCCACGTAGCAGAGGAGATGCATCGGTTCTGCTGGGTCCACAGATGAGCTGGCAAGGCATCCTTAAACTCCCTTCCAAGCTCCAGGACTGGGGTGGCACCACTTGGCAGGGTAGGACTCACAAATGGCAGAGTCTAGGTGCTTGCTTCAAGGTTGTTGGAGCCTTTTTTTCCAGAGGCTCTAGTCACTCTGTGGTCTTGGGTTCAACAGATGGCGTCCAGTCTTTCTCACTGAGGTAAGAGGCCAGTGAACAGCAGGCAGCAGGTCTGCACAGCTGGGAAGCAGTTTTCCAGAGCAGCAGTCCAGCAGGGTGGCATATCTGTCAGGCAGCACAGCAGTCCTTCTTCCTGTAGAGTATCCACAGGTCCAGAAATGCACTGAAAACTTGAAGTCTGAGGTCCAATATTTATACCTTGGCCATCCTTTGAAGCGGGAAAAGCTTCTAAAGGTTTGTCTTTAAAGTCCACCGGCATCCTGCCTTCCCTGTCTTGTCTCCAGACTAACTACAGGGATTATGCAGCACTTTGTGTGGAGGCAGGGCCAGAGTCGCAGCTAGAGCCAAATTTCGGGGGGGCTAAGAAATATTTGGGGGGGGGGCTGAAACTTTAAGCAATAGCAGAGTGGAGCGGCAGGGGTCTTAGAAGGGGTGAAACAACAACAATGCCTCATTAACACGCAAATGGTCTTTTAAAGACCTGTGAAGTGATCGGGTTCGGCTGTGTGTGTGCCCGGGAAGCTGTCTCATTCGGGCTGCCACACATGACGGGGGGACTGAAGCCCTTTGAGTCCAATGGGAGTTGTGCGCCTGAGCAGGGCACAGCCTATTCATCTGTTAGTAGGGCTGTTTCCAGCGCCGCCCTCCCATCCTATTATGTGTAACTGTCTAAGAGGAATACACAAAGCCCACCTGTCAGCTACACCCAGTCATGTGACCCAGAAACATGCTCCAGGCACTAAATGGCTAAGACAGAAAAATGCCAACTTTCTAAAAGGGATATCTGCAACAATGTCTCAACGGGTAATAATAAAGAACAGCTTCATACCTAATGAATAAAGACACAAAGGGAGAATACCAAGCATATAACCGTGTTTATATAAACAAATCAGTCAACAGGTATATTTAAAGCAGCATCAACGTTTGTCAACAATAGGTGCAGTGAGAATAGCAAAGTGAACACTTAGTGCCTAATGCCCGTGAACAGCGCATGTGAAACACAGTAAAAGAAAATGACAAGCAGCATATAGGCAAAAACTTTATATAATTTTAGTACATGAGTTAGATATTGGATAGAAAATCCATATAATCATGTAATAAAGTAAGAAGCCAGGTTTTGCTGCCTCAAATGTCGATGGTGTTTCAACCCCAATTACTAAAGTTCATAATCAGGAGGATAATGCATGCAGATACTATATTGCTGATAAGGAGCCAGAAGGGAGAAATGATGCGGGGGCTCCTGCTTAATAATCCCAGATAGCTCCATTCAAAAGGTATCCGGGGAGGGAGGGGAGATAGATATAATCAAGACCTACTTTATGCATTATGTCAACACTCCCTAATGAGGTAACCAATAAATCGTAAAGCCATTCATGACAAGAGCGACCGCCTCAATCGCCTGCCTCCGCCCTACTGAACTGAACGAAAGGCATTTTTAACTCCAATGTTATCCTATGAGAGTGATAGGCCTTGCAGCAGTGAAAAATGAATTTAGAGCTTTTTCACCACCCTGACATCTCAAACTTAAAGGTTCATGTCCAAATTCTTAAATACTCCGCACCCTGCCTTCTGGCAGTCAGGGCCTACCCTATGGATGCCTTACAAATATTAAAAAGGAAGGCTTAGGCCTGGCAAGAGGTTTATTTTGCCAGGTCAAAATGGCAGTTTGAAAACTGCCCACACAGCAATGGCAGGCCTGAGACATGTTTAAAAGGGCTACTGAAGTAGGTGTCACAATCAGTGCTGCAAGCCCACGATTAGCATTTAATTTACAGGCCCTGGGTACATGTATTACCACATTACTAGGGACTTATAAGTTAATCAAAGAGGCTAAGTAGGTATAGGCCAATTCTACCATGTTTTAAGGAGAGAGCACAAGCACTTTATCAGTGGTAAGGTGCACAAAGTACTAAGGCCAGCAAAACAAATTCAGAAAAAAGTAAAGGCTAAAGGCATAATGCTTGGGAGGTGATCCTGCAGAGAGGGCCACGTCCAACAGTTGCCTTCTGAACATTTTTCATTGGTGGGAATTGTGGCTGACTCAGGGAGCCAACTTGCGTTGACCAACAGACCGTGAGTCCTGATCTTGGGTATCAGAACTCACCCCAGCAGAGGCCAGCAACAGTACTAAGGCAGATCTAGGTGGTACTGTTCAGCTCGGCAGTTATGGGGGTGCCTTCTGGAAACTTGTTGTGTGCCTATAGCTCAAACAAGAGGTCAGCAAACTTACCCTTGTTGTCACTTATTGGGATCGTTGGTTCAAGGCAAGCAGATCAAGCCTTCCTTCCTTCTTCGGACAGCAGGTCAGCCCTTCTTCTGAATTTTCCGCAAGTCCAGGAGTGTTCTGATGAGAGTTTCTGAAACTGCCACTCTTATACCCAGTGACAGCCTAGCCTGTGGGTGGGAGATGTCCCCTTTTTCTAACTTTTGCCTTACTTGGGTCTGGCTCCAAACCTTCTAGGGTGACAAAGGGCCGGCAGCCTTAGGAGTGAGGAAGGATGTGGGCACAGCCCAGAGACTATGCACTTGAAGCACAAAAAGGACTGAGTATCGACCCCCGGGGCACCCTGCAAAGGGGGGAGAACCCTAACACTCACCCAAGGAACTTTTATTCCCATGTCTGATAGGGATACATAATCCAACACCGGAGAGCCATGTGTCATGTGATCCTGGACACTGACAGAAAGTCACATTCGATTTAACCTGACTAATGCCTACTTTATAAAAGTTTCATATATTTTTATAAAAGGTCCTTGAACTTAGGTGGACGGATTAGTCAGATCTACCTTCTTGGGATGCTAGGACACGCACTACAGATCTCCTATATTAATTTATAAGAAGATACCAGGACACAAAGGCACGATTCAGTACTCGTGTCAGAAAAACGACTTACATACATAGTCGCTACTGTACTTACCTCCCGAGATCTCCCAGCTCCCACCCACAGGCGGTGCATACCACCCTCCTCATCCTTCAGCATTGACTGCGCTCTGCATCTAATTGGTTGCCAGCCCTTCACCCCGATACACACAATGGGTACCCGGCCGGGTCCCTTGTGAGTATATTTTATTTCTTCTTTCACTCAACCGGTGTATCACACTCTTCACGTGGCTGCGCAATTGTATTTCAGATCTCCCTACACCCATAAGTCCTGAAGAGACCCTGTATTATGTTAAAGGGTCAAAACGTCGTTGTCAACCTATTAAACGAACCAATTTAATCAGCCCTGATCATTGTACACAGTGGCTGTGATCATTGTACAATTGTTTATGGTTGTTTTTTACTGAAACCAAGTCACATTTGTCACCAATTTAAAAGTTGTTCCTTTACTTTTGGTTCCAATTTCATTGGGTATACCTAGCACTATCATGTTTTTTCCTTTCTGTATGAATTTATTCATTGTTTGATATATAAAAGTATTATTGGAAATACAGCTGTCTGTGTCCTTGCTAGCCTTTCTTTCTGATGTCATAACCCTTAACCAGTGCGATTATGCATATTATTATCAAGATAGTTTTTCAATGTCCCGCAGAACCGCTGTTTCTATCGAGTCGGGTCTCCCTTGTCCTTGTTTTCTACTTTATAAATGTGTCATTCACAGAATAATAACTTAAAATGCAATTTTAACATTGAAGATGATTTTAGATCACAATTAAAATGAGTGGAAAAAGTATTTCTGTCTCTGTTCCCAAACTCAAGTTATCATGTAGCAAGTGTAATAACGTAACTCAGTATTAATCTATGGAAGAGATAGCCTTGCTGCACTGAAAAACAACTTTAAGAGTTTTTCACTGTCAAGACATGTACAGCTTAAACAACACACATGGCCAAATATTTAAATACCATGTACCCTCAGTTATGAACTTTTAGCCTACCGTAGAGACTACTGACAAGTATCAAAATGTAAGGTTTTTGCCTAGCAAAAGGTTTATTTTGCCGGCTCGAAATGACAGTTCAAAACTGCAGGGTCAAGACTGATTTGCATATGGCTGGGTCCAAACTGGAATGGCATGGTCAGCAAAAAAACAATGAATTTAGACCCAGATCTATGTACTGGGGTGAACGTATGACATTGTTCTGCATCCTGCCCATCAATTGTTCTTTTTGCATTTGTCACCCCGAGTGGGAAGGGTATGCCCAGACGTGGGTCCCATGCTCTCCGTGCCACTGGAGTCAAGCTATCTTGGCTGATGAGGGCTGAAAGCCCGAAACCGGTCCTAGGATGCTTGTCTCCAGTCCAGGGAGGACCTGTCCTGGCAGTTCAGGCTAGACTGTTCCCATTGGGCACAGGGTCAAGATTGATTTCCATATGGCTGGGTCCACACTGAAATGGCATGGTGAGCAAAATACTGATGGGTTTAGGCCCATATCTCTGTACTGGGGTGTATGTATGACATTGTTCTGCATTCTGTTCATCAATTGTTCTTTTTGCCTTTACCCCTGGTTAGCAAGGGTAAAGTGCAGAGTGCTAAAGCAAAGGAAATCGAGTTCAGTAAAAATAGGAGATTGAAGGTTAAAGGTCTGGAGTCATACCAATCCAAGGGTGTTAGGTCTAACACCACAACTGTGCCATTTTTAAAAAAACGTCCCCAGCGACTTCTGTGGGAGCAACACCATTTTCCGAAATTTGGATACCCAAATTTCACCTTTGTTTTCCCACAGTTTATTGGATTGGAGACAGTGTTAAACCTGTATTTTATGAGCCAATGTGTCTCTGAATTAAGGCACTTCACCAAACATCAATTAGCAGAGCAATGGTCATTAAACATTGGGGTCCACTCAATAACTGAGTTCTAGGTTAATCAAAAGTTCGAAAGTTGCATTACAAAAAGTTCAAAATAAGTCATTCAGAGTCAATGCCATGGAGGCTCTCAGATGCAAAGTTATACAGAGTAAGTAAAAATCAGAAAATAAATATCAGTGGGCAGCAAATCTTAAGAAAATGGGCAGTAAGAAAATCTGTCTCACCCCCAGAAAAAAGGGGTTCTTATAAACAATTCTTGCATAGTAACTTGGAAAAGCTACATAATCATTGTGGTGGCAGCAAAATTCCTTTTAACAAATCAGAAAAAAAGAATAATGCACAGCATTAGATTAACACATAATCAACATTCCAATTCTATGTCATTTGGAGATGTTTGAAAGTTCAAATAAATATGAAACATTTAGACAATGAGACTTTCAGTGAATGAACAGGTAAAGAAACTGAATGAGAATAGATACTTGCAATTTTACATCAGCACCTTAGCAATTTCACCACTAGCAACACAACTACTGCATAAGAAATAAACATTATGTTATTAGCTTAACAGTGCTCTGCAAAGCCTGAGGGGAGAGGATGTATGCAGAGGGGAAGCTGGAGAGGGTGACAGGGATGTGCCCATCTTGTTCAAAATGTTGATTTATACAGACATGTGGCCTAACTAAAACTAATTAATAACTTCACTTCTATACATCATATGAACTTTGTTTCAAATGCAATTATATTAATTCAGTCTATATATGTAGGATCATGAATAAAATTGCATAAACAAATCCACACTTCCTTCATCCTATCTCTTAATGTACCACCTGACACACGCTCTCTATTTACTGCCATCAGTGCTGACAATCATTCACTCATTTGTGCAAATAAGATCAAAACTAAATGAAACATACACTTATACACAATGGATCTCAGTCTCAGAGAGTGCCAAACGAGCAAGCTTGAAAACGACAGGGACTGGATCACAAAACATTTTAAACTGGTGATATTATATATCATTGGTCATAATGTAGTGCTTGATTATCAGTGTATTATGAAAACATATTATTGGTGGTTGTAATGTGTTGCAATAAAATACCACATAATTGTTGCACTTCATTTTGTTGTGGCATTGATGTATTGTGTTGATTTTTGTGCTGCTGTGTTTTTGTGCTGCAGTATTGCATTGTATTATGAGTGTATTTTAAAATGGTTGATGTGGTGTTAACAGACAACCATTTACAACAACCTGAAGTGGTAAAATAGAATGCTTTGGGTCCCACACAATATAAGATACCATTATTCTAGTACTGTGGCACAGTTATGTTATATGCCCCCAGAGGGTTGCTTACTCCACTGAAGATATTGTAGCTTTCAAAACTGCTTTTAGTGTACCAGATGATCTGTCCCAAAAGCCAAAGCTATTACATTAATAGGAGCTCGTGGCAGACAATGACAGAAACGACCTGTCAAACAAAGTTAATCATTGCATACATTTCTTCCCTCATGCATTTTCTCACTTAATAGAAGAATCACCACCATCAACTTCTCCTTTCTCAATAAAAATAAACACAGAAACTTTGAACTTCACAGCAACACGGTAACTTCATCAAGACTAAAAACATAGGATCTCATTTATGAAAAGTGACGCATCGCTGCATGAAAACAGCGATGCGTCACTTTTCATTACGCCCTCCTTGCGACAACATGGATGCGTCATATTTACAGTATGACGCATCATGTCGCAAGGAGTTACAGATACGTCAGTATTTCTGACGTAGATGTAGGCGCAAAAATTACGCAATGCTGGAGTGTGTCATGAAAGTGACGCAACTCCATCAATGGGTCATTTCACTTGGGTAAGTCCAATTTCAATTGTGCCTGCATCAGTCTTAGGCCTGCTGTTAGGCAGGCGTAAGATATTAACGCATTTGCATCCTAGAAGTGACGCAGTGTAATCTCATAGAGGCTTACTTGCGTCAAAACGCCCACCCTGCATACATTATACCTGGTGCAGGTATAATGTGGTGCAGGGGTTTACAAAGTGACGCATCTACATAGATGCGTCACTTAGTAAATATGATGCAACATGGCACATTTTTTTTTTACCCTGCTGGTGCGTCTCAAAAAAGTGACGCGCTGGCGGCACAAAAGTCATGTAAGGGCTCATAAATAAGCCCCATAGTTGCTTCCTATGAGTGGAAGAAGTACTTTCCACTGTGTACAGCTCCTCCAAGCATCAACTTAAATTAAACACCAATTTTAGTTGATGCGTGGAGGAGCTGTATGATTTTGCCCAAAGGGACTTCTTACCATTGTGGGTGCAGCTTTGTTTTGTTCTCCATCCCTCTACAGTCGGCAAGTATATGAAACCCTAAATATCATATACTTTTTCTTCTTGCATGATGGCTAACCAACAAATACACATAAGTAGGAATTTGATTAGCATCATGACTGTGCCAGCAGCTAGTATATTACAGGTACCCAAACACTGTGTATTTATAGTTAGTGAAGCGTTTAAATAGAAACAGTGTTTTTGGGCCAATAAATTTGGTGATGTTTGATACATCGTCACAAAAACCAACCAAAAATTGATCCATCTCAGCTCCTTCCTGGAACATTTTGGGGTGATTCATCAATTGGAGGCTGAGACAAAGGGCAGGTCCACTAACACAGTTTCCCTGTGCAATTTCCCATTGAAATTATAGACTGTAATACAGAAAAAAAGGCTTAACAAAATTACACCTAATTTGGCAGAAAGCGTGTTTTTTGCAATATGATGTAAATATTTTTCGTGATGTTTGGGAAATTAAGGTACAAATGATAGTGATATATTGTCTGCTGGTCCCTGCTGGACCACAAATTTAAAAATAGAGCAAATTGATTGGCTGAAAAGACTGTGTTTTCGTCAGCCGCATTCGTCCTGCCAAACAGAGCCATCTGATTTAAAGAAATGCCCTATGAAAATAAAAAATAAATAGAATAAGAGGGATGCCCTGATCCCTGGATCCTTGTGGTGGAGTCAGAGAGGAGCCAAATTATTATTTTTTTCAAACCGTAGGTCCTGCGGTAGTCTTACAGGAGCCAGCGGAGCCTCCCATAAGAATACTCAGGAATCGCATGGGACCAGTGCGGATCCTGGTCTGATCCTCTGAGGTTACCTGGGGACCCTGAAAAAATCAATTTTAAAAAAAGAAAGAAAAAATGGAACATACAGAGTGGAGGTCATTGGAGGGTTAAAAAGGTCCTCTGACCAATCCCATGTTGCACACGGCCGAGGGTTGTGCGAAGTGGGGATTGACTGCTGCAGGGGTGGACTTGTGGCCAGGCCTGGCACCCATCCCCTGTTGCACACGGCATGAATCATGTGTGTCAAGTCATACCAATCAAAGGAATAGCAAAAAGCTCCAAATCCAGTTTGGGTACAAAAATTTTGTCTTGGTTTCGATTCCATTATTCAGCCCAATTCTTCATTTTTTCAAATAATTCATGGGTTTAGATTATATTTCATAAACTGTTGTAGTGCAAAGTGCTGGAAGGTGCTTTATATTTCCTGATTGATTTCAGTCAACTCCTCGACCTTTATAAAAGGCACATTGCTTGTTTAGATAAGCTACTTATATACTTATCTGTCCAATGAATTGGCATCTAAAATATTGGGAGTCTGAAACTGAAATGATTCTGAAGTTTAGGATTCAAATTATTTGCAGGACAAAGTTGTGCTTTACGAATTGTTGTGGTAAATCCTTCAGACATGTGAGACATTTGCCATGTTTCGTCAAGTTTCACCTATTTCATTGCACTTCTCTATAATATAGGTCTCTTAAGAAGCAATGTAATTACTTTCAAGTAAAACGTGGAGACAATCAGCTGGTTTACTCCTTGATTAGGGACATTTTGTTAAGTGGTGGCTTCCTTGACCCTTAGCTTCTGAAAAGGCATGCAGAGTTCAAATGATGTTGCAAGCAGCGTAGACTTGAACTATGGCTCTCCAGAGCCAAACATAAGGAATACTTTGGGATCACTTTGGAAAGAGACTAAGCCCATCTTGTATAGTGCCGTGGATGTTAGGCTTCAACTATGAAAATTAGCTTTGATCCATACAAATATTCTGCATATTGACAGCAACTGAAATAGATAACCAAGATAGGGAATGAAAAATATGTCTATCCTGGTCTAGATAATGGAGTCTTATACTATTGCAATTCAGTACATGGTGTTAGTAAACTGCTACAAGCTTTAAAGTGCTATAAGCCGAATTCCAGCTAATGAATAATAAAACTGTTTAGTGGCTTCCAAAGGAAGAAGATACCTGAAACGGAGGTAACATATAAAATTGAGGCAGAGTCTTTGTAAGTCTGTAATTCTGTCTTGTAGAAGTACTGAAAAGATGCTAATGTTCATGCAGGGTTCATATAAGTCTGCTTCATTGATACTTTTAGATCTGTCAGCAACATGTGACACAGTTCTCCACAAGACCCTAATGTGTCACCCGGATCTACATACCTTTGACTCATGTGCTCCTTAGGTATGCGGAGCAACTCTGAGGGAAAATGGGACCTGCAAGTGGCGGGGGATGCAAGGGAAAAATTGAGAAGCAACAGTGCAGTCTGGCAGTGGCTGTGTGGCAGCTTCTGCACTCTTCCGCCACTATACGCCCTATTCTGCTCATTGGCGGATCCTGGCTGGCTGTCATGTCATATTCAGCCAATGATGGGAAGAAGTGGAGACCTGTTCATGGCTTTTCTTACTTTGCGGGTGAACAAAGTACACAGTACCTTTAGTTTGTATAAGATCTCTGTCCCTATGTTTTGCCAGCATTTCCATGTATGTGACAGAAACTAATTTGATGGTCTAAAAACAGGTTTGCCATATGATCAGGGTAACCCCTTCCCGCATCCCACCATTGGTTGATCTGTACGTTGCCAATCACTAAAATGGTAAAATGATTTTTAAAAAATCAGTGTGCAATACCACAATGAATTGCAGTTTGCAAGATTCTGCTTATACATGCAAATTAGATTCTGTACTGGCACTAAGGGCATACTTAATTGCACTGTTATTACATTTGCTCAAAACTTTAGTATACCTAGCTACACGGCTGCCAGATGGAGACTGTAGGAAATGTGTAATATTCTGAAATATATTTGATTCATTTGTATTGTAGAGAGTTTGCATAAGACTCGAAGCTATGCCAGGTAATCATAACTCATAATTGGATTACAGTCTAACATCTCAATTTGAATATTCAAAATGCATGCGTCAAACCTTCTAATTTCCGAGCAGCATGGAAAAAACAATTCTTCAGTTCACGTGGTGTTCCACTGTTACTTATCACAAAACATCTGTTAATAAGCAAAAAGCTCTCAAGAGACTACATTAATTTGTTTTTTTAATACATTACAATAATCAGAAACATAGAAGGGAATTAAATTAGAAAATAAATAAAGAATTGTGGGAACCCTATTAGCATTGATTTACCTTATTATTTTAGTGCTATTTTCATTTATGTGGCTTATCAGCTTTACAAATGTTGAATAACAATATAAATGACTTGTTCATTTTCCAAAGCCAGTTAAAATTACCTAACATTCAAATTTCCAAAGAGATAATTTGACATTCAAATCTTAATAACTTATCGTTCACACTAATTAAAAAAAAAACTATTGAAGTGTCCTTTAATTATGCAAATTGAGGGTTTTAGCAAATGTAAGATTGGTCAATACAGAGAGAAATTGGGATGGCTACCCCTTCTCTTGTACCCCGTGTACTAGCAAAGTATTTCTGCTAGTCGGTTTGAGAATGGCATTTGCTTCATTAGATAGGGGCTGCTCTCCAGACATATAATAGAAGCCCTGGTTGGCTACGTGTACATGTAGACACAATATATGTGCCAGGTTTAACTCCTAGTGTGCATATGTTGGCTCATTTATGATTCCCCTTTCTATGATGACCGTTTTCAGGGATGAAGGAGGATCCAACAGCCTTAAAATTTAACTGACCACCCAAAATAAATATTAGAATTTCATTCTGACTGAAGTGTAAGGACCTGATTACGGCTTTGGCGGTCTCGCAGTGGGCTGCCGTGCCAGTGCCCCACTGCGAGACTGCCAAAGCCATCCGCACATAGCCCACCAGATTTAGAGTTTAATCCTGGTCTGGTGGGTGCTGCTTTGGCGGTCCCACAGCAGTGCCTTTCAAAGGCTTATATCTGAGCCTTAAAAAGGCACCGCAATTGGGGCACCAAAGCATGTTCCTGCAGTGCATGGATTGTGCAGTGCATGCCTTGCAGGAACATGGGGCGAATGCATATAGGGGGTCACAACATGTGCCCTCCCACTTGCATGCATCTGCTGGCACATAGACAACAAAGGGCCCTGTAGGACCACCTTAGTTTCCTCACCACCACCATTTTTATGGCAGGCTCACAGCCATGAAAAGGGTGTATGTGAGGAAACTTGTAATATGCTTGGCGGTGCGCAGCGGCACCATCAGCATGTTGTGGCCTCACACCACTGCAACACCACAGAGGGAACATGGATCCCCGGCAGCTGCAGCGGTCCTTTGGCAGTCCGACCGACTCGCAATAGGGCACCACCGTAGTGTAATAAGGCCCATAGTCTTTAGTGGTTCACTTTAACATTTTGAGTGAACAATACACAAAAATATAATGTGGAATGTTTCAACCTAGGACCCAAGTGCAAATAAAATATTACATTTTTCATATCGAGCTTCTTAATGCTTTTTGGTATTTGCCAATTTTCCACGAGATAACGGTTATGATATTTAGGTTTTGCGTTACCCCACTGGACCAGGTTAATTACTCCTTTGGTCAGCTCATAGTTCAAAGTCAGTCTTGCATTGTATGCCCACTTTGTTGGGGTTGGCATTCTGCTGCTGGTGGCGAGAGAGGCTGGAGAGAAATCTGCAAAATGTTATTAAATGACACATTTACTGACATGTCCTTCTCACAGGCATAAAGGGGTAAAATGCAGAACTCTAGCACCAGTCACACCAGGGTTTCCATTTGATGTCTTGGATAGAAGGAACCTGTTTTGCAGTACAAGGTAGGAGCTGAGCTAAGCTGTTTGGAGAACCCTTGAATATCCCAGCTTGATTTTCCCTTATTCAAACTTCCCAAGATACTGTTTAGGGTAGTGTGCCATCCTGATAGCTGTTCCTAGAAAGTGTCTTTCAGAACAGGTCGAGTGCTGACTTGAGTTGCCCTCTGAAGGCCTAACCCAGATTCCTGCAAGACACACAGGTACTCTGCAGGTGGCCACAAGGTGTAGGGTCCAATTAATTTCATACAGACGGTATAGTTTGCTGCTGCTGATAGTTCCTTAACCAGGCTACTATGAGTTGCGACCAGGAGAGCAGGTTCCTGAGGCTTTTTCTCAACAGAGAAAGAGCAGTTTTAAGCAGGTTCTGGAAAACAATTGAGGTAAAATCTAACAATATTTTAGGGGCATGGAGACTTGATATTCTTGGCGGCAGAATAATGTCACCAGGGGCAAAACACAAATCCCATTTAAACTGGCCCACAATACTAGAGTATTATCTATGGGATTCTCTAGTTGGCAGAGGTAAGCACCTTTTCCAAATAGGGACCCCTGCTTCTTGTCAGGGTAAGGGGATAAACATTTTAGTTACCCCCTGGGTTGCTTGGCATAAGCAGACAGACATACCAAAGGCAATGTGTAAAGTATTTGTACTCAAAACACACAGTAATACAGTGATAACACAACAAGTGGACACCACAACAGTTTTGAAAAGTAAAGTATCTTTATATAAACTCAAAAAGACCAAAATGAAATAAGAATATGACTTTAAAAAGGTTTCAAACAACTTGGTCCATAGAAAACTATGGATGCGTAATTTCTCACAAAGTATCTGTAAATGCGCCAAAATTCACAAGTCCAAACTGCTGCAGAGATGGGAAGCATGGAGAAACAAAGAGATGCGTCAGTTCCTGAGACCTTTGGGAGGCGATGCAACAGTTCTGCTGAATGCAGGAGAAGTGATGCGTCGTATCTGGTCTGTAGGGGGAAGCGATGCGTCGATTCTGAGATGATTCTGGTCCATGGGTGATGCGTCTGGAAAACTTGCCACACAGGTATGATGTGAGGAAATCCTGTATGTGTCAGCAATTGATGCGGCGGCATAAAGTGGCGCTGCGTCGGTTTCTTCAGTCACAATCCCTCCATGCATCGGTTCTTGCAGCTGCAACATGCGCTGCATCAGTTCTGCAGTGGCACAACAATGCTTCGAGACTCATCTCGCACAGCGGTGCTGCATCAGAAAAACAGCCGCAAGAAGAGCAATATGTCGATTTCTCAGTTCTTCTTTTCTTCCAGCTCCTACCAGCAGGGCTGCACCTGGAATAGGCACCTCTTGGCAGGTCAGAACTCTCAGCAGCAGAGTTCAGGGGACCTGGGAATGAAGTCTTTATGTCCCTGCGACATCAGAACAGGAGGCCAGCAGCACACACAGGCCATTGGAGATCTTCGTCAAGCAGGTTCACATCAAAGTTCCAGTCTTTGTCCTTTCATTGGTGGAAACAGCAACTGCAGGCCAACCCCACACTATATTATAAATTTTAGGGGTTGGACCCATGTAGTCAGTGGGACCTGGGTAATTGCTCGGTATATAAGAAGAGGGGGTCCCAGACAGAACACAACAAATTACTAAATTCACAATATTTAGATTGGATTAATTCAAAAAGATCGAATCAAGGTGCAGGGTGTTTTTATTTTCACCGCACCGGTCCTAAACATTCATTAGATCATTAATCAGAACATGAATATATACACAATACACACAAATTCAATAAGCCCACAGGGGAGAGGGGAAGGTGCAGGGAAAAAGATAACATTTCTTGATAGTTCAACATCACTAGTCAAAAAATTATTCAATTATATATGTCCGCATTTTAAGATCACAGAAAAAATTAAATAGATCCCCATACGTGGGGTCAAATACAGTGTACAAACATCAGAATGAATTTCAAAAACGAAATCTCCTATTCAGCTATATACATAAAACTGTTCTGTAGGAGTTCGAGTAAGTAGAGAAAGTCTACGTTTCGACCCATAGGATGTAGGACAGTAGATCCTTACTACGCGGGTCTTCGTCAGGACGTGAGGGAAGGGGAGGAAGGTGGGGCTGTTCCTGAAGACAAAACATTGAGACACGAATTTAAAAAAGGTCTCTGAGAGAGAGTCCCAAAACGTTACTCAAAGGAAACATTAAAGAAAGATTGGAAAAAGTACAAGGGGTGACTAACAAGGAGGTATTATTGATGACAAGGCCTGCACGAAGTTACCTGCTGAGGAAACTGAAGGCGGCCTCAGAAAAACGTAGTCCTGGCACTTGCCGTGTAAATTAGTGGAAGTAGCTGTATCTAAGAACCAAAAGGTAAAGGCGCCAATCACTCGGTATGTTCGCCAAAAATGTTTATACATTAAGATTCATTTAGCCAGATAGCCTACCTCTGCCGTAGTACTATGTGGTATTCGGCCATTCAAATTGGTGTTTTACTCTCCATCATTGTAGCGGGATTAATTGTCCGTAATGGGGTCCAAAACGCGTCAGTATATCCCATCAGTTATTCTGTAGAATAATGGGAGCCGAGTTAGTATTAGCGTTAGCTAGCGGCTAAATCAAAAGGGAGGATAGTCACAGACGTCTAAACAGATGCCGCCTGAATTTCACTTACCCGAAGCGAAATTGGTTCGGGAGCGCGCGAGCCAGCGTCTTCCCCAGTCAGAGAGCAATCAGGAAGTGCTGCCTAGGTAACCCGAGGTCTTTTCTAAACTCGCAAGGGACGAGACTCGCGTTACTATGGTTACATAAAACACATTCAGGATTTTTGTAGAGCCGCCTGGAACGAGACTAGCGTTGCTATGATTACACAGAACGCGGTCATAAAACATGATTTTAGGAAGACAGACTGAGCTGAAAAGCCAGCATGTGTTGTTATCATAATTGGTGAGACGCTATCTACCAGATTAGAAAAAAAGAGGTTGGTTTGGCAAGAACACATAATCGGATTTTTTAACAAAGGGGTTTGCACAGGTTGAGCGCGGACCTGCCAAGCACAGGGTAGTCAAGGCGCATATTGCACAGGACACGTTACATATTCGATATTTTCACAGACTACATTCAACATGTATAGGAAAACTGAAATTAGAAAGACAGAATTATATTTCAAAAAACAAGTTTTTGCATTGTAGTATATAGTGAAAAATCCTATATCGGTTAGAAAAAACGGCTTGTTTCAAAACAAGGTTTACACATCTGAGGGCCTAGGGCATGATGATAGTATGTTTGGCATGTGCGGACCTACCATGCAAGGTGGTCTAGGGCACAATATCTCAACACATTTATATGTCCAAAAAAGGGTTGACACAAGGTCAAGTGGATTACAATTACCATTACTACATACCGATCTGTCCAGGATCCACATTAATGGTGTAACATGTCGGAAGACAAGTACTGTAATTAAGCAAATGTAATGACAAAAGATCTATGGTAAGGGAACGACCGCTAACAGTGTCACAAAATTGGCGTGAAGCTACCACAAGGTGCTTAAGACGCACAATGGATTTATAAAGTGGCCATCTGTGCAAAACTGCTTTCGGATTCATTAAGGCCCATGCGCACAGAGTCAAAAAATTGAATCCATTTAATCTCTCTGACGTTGAGGATAGGTTCTATGCTCCCACCCCTTGGACCCAGTCTCACTTGTTCCAGAATGGTCCACTTAAGGCTTTCCGGGGGGTGATCAAAGGTTTTGCAATGGTCAACTAAAGGAGCTCCCTCAACCTTGCATCTTATGCGACTGCAGTGTTGTAAGAAACGCACTTTAGCACGTTGTTGTGTCTGGCCAATGTATATTAAATTACAGGGGCAGACTATACAGTAGATTACATTGGATGAGTTACAATTGGTATGCGCCTTAAGTGTCACTTGATGTTGTCCATGGGAAAAGATTTTGGTCTGAAGTGTTGCTGGACAGGCTTTGCAAGAACCGCAACAGTAGTGACCCACAATGGGGGGTAAGTTCCACATTGATGTTAATGATTGTTCCTTAGAGGTCCTCAAAAAAGAGCATACCACATGGTCACGGATATTCCTCGCTTTCTTAAAAGCGTGAAGTGGTGGGTTGCTGCAGTTAAGATCCTCAGAGATCAAATGCCAATATTTATTGATGGTCTTCTTTATGGCATTACTTTTAGTGGAAAACGTGGTTACACAGATAATGCGTTGTTCATTGTTGTTCCGTTGTGACCCAGATTGCAGTAAGGTTTCCCTTGGGTTATGCCATGCTCTTTTTTTGGCTTTTTTAACCAGTCGCCTAGGATACCCTCGTTCAAGTAAACGTTCCATCAGGATAGTTGCTTGCTCCATGTAGTCGTCTTTTTTACTGCAATTACGGCGAATCCGTAAAAATTGACCAAAGGGCAAATTGTCACGGAGTCCCCGTGGGTGATGGCTTGAATATAGAAGCAGGGAGTTCCTCTCCGCAGGTTTCCTGAAAAGGGTGGTTTGTAAAATCTCATTCTCCACGAAGATAGTTAAATCCAAGAAATCAATAGATTTTTTGTCATATTGAATGGTGAACTGTATGTCAGAGGTACGACCATTTAGCCAGTTGAAGAAAGTTCCAATATCCTCTTCATTACCAGTCCAGATACAGATGATATCGTCTATGTATCTCATCCACATGTTTATTTTGGATCTGAAAGGGTTGCCATCGTTGAGTATGAACATGTCTTCATACATGGACATGAAGATTATGGCCAGGTCTGGAGCAAATGCCGCCCCCATCGCCACGCCCTTGGTCTGAAGGTAAAAGGAATCGCGAAAGATGAAAAAGTTCCTCATCATTGCAATCTTTAGTAATAAAATGATAAAGGATGTTGGTACTCGGGTCGGTGCCTCCCGTTTATCGAGGGCAATTGTCATAGCTTGCAGGGCCTCATCCTGGGGTATGCTGGTGTACAGTCACACGATGTCACAGGTTACCAAAAACTCCTGCTGTGAATTGTATGGACGTCCGTCAATCATATTAATGATGTGTGTGGTATCTCGAAGGTAAGTTGTGGTTGCTCCTGCTATGGGTTTTAAGAAGAAATCAATATACCTACACAATGGTTCCAAAAGGGAGCCGCATCCAGATACTATGGGTCGGCCTGGAGGCTGGTGAAGATCTTTGTGTACTTTTGGTAGAGTATAGATGGTAGGGAGGCGTGGGTTCTTTTGATTTAAGTACTGAAATTCATGTTCAGACAAGAAACCTTGTTGTAGGCCACCCTGTGTCACTCTCAGGATCTCTGCTTTTAGTTCTCTAGATGGATCCCCATCTAGACGTTTGTAACTCACACCGTCACTCAATTGTCTCATAATCTCACTGGTGTAGTTATCCAGGTCCTGTACAACAATTGCACCACCCTTATCGGCAGGTTTCACTACCACCTCGGTGTTGTCCTTTATGGATTTTAGCGCAAGTATCTCGGCTTTGCTAGTATTGAACTTGACAAATTGTTTTTCTTCCAAAATTTTGTTCACGTCCCGTAGGACGAGGCTCTCATAGGCCAGGATTCGTTGAGTCATGGCGTGAGTAGAAGGTACGAAGGTGGATGGTGTCCTGAAATTAGTCGCAGATAGGGGCTGCTCAAAAGGTTTATCCTTGAAAAAGTATCTTAGTCGTATCTTACGAAAAAATTTGTGGAGTTCCACTATGGTGTTGAAGGTGTCTGGTTTTGAGGTTGGCACGAAAGATAAACCTCGGCTGAGTACTTTGATTTCATCATCCAGTAAGGTGTATTTAGAAATGTTGATCAAAGGGGAAGTCCTTTTTACCACCTGTAATTCTTCCTGCGGGTTGATCTTTCCCCGTGTTCCTCCTGAGGAAAACTCACTTGTTTCGTGCCTCTCCCTCTCCCGGAGTCCCACTCTTGTCCAGCATTGGATTGCCCCCTGCCGGTGCCTCTGTTCCAGTTGTTCGATCTGCCACGTGGTGGCCTCCATCCGCCCTGACCTAAAAAAGCTGTAGGTTGGTATGGGGGTCCGTAGGAGTCTTGATATCCGTATGTACCACTAGGACCAGCTCGTTCTGAGTCCTCTCCGGAGCTGTACGACGAATCTGAGAAAGTGGTATAGTTTCGTCTCCCTCTGAAAGAGCCGCGGCCACGGTTAGTGAATCTTCCTTGGCTGCCTTGCCTATAATATTCGTCCTGAAGGTATGGATATGTTCTTTTTTTGTCATAGAGTTTCACATCGCGTGCCAATTTCTCAAGTTTCCTTTTTATTGTATTAGTTTCAAAATCTTGGAGGGTTGCTACAAGTTTAGTCAAGGCTTCTTTTGAGTTTGTGAGGGTAGCGTCCCCAGTTATTTCAGCCTTCAAGTCAGCTATCTGCTTTGTTAAGATGGCAATTTGTTCATTGGCAGTTTCAATTCCTAAGACCATCCAATGTCGCGAACAATTGTTCGCGACAAAACTGAAGCCTTCACGGAATTTCGGTACGTCTATGAAAATTGCGGGTTCAACTTTGACCTGTAAGCCTACAGGAATGATGTTCGATTGCAAGCACTGTGCGAGGAAATGACCATGGACTTTAGTTCTCACCAGTTTCTTTTCCAGACGTTCCAGATTGTTTACTTTATCATTGAGAGAGAAGTCAATAACGGGTGTAGTTGGTGACAGAAAATTATTAGCAGGATCTAACAAGAGTTGCTTTATGTAGTCATCAGTATAGGAAAGAACCTCCTTGTCAACCATAATGGTTGGGTAGACTAACAAAATTAGAGAAATAGAAAGAAATCAAATAAATGCAGGGAAAGAAAACCTCGCAGACCAGCGTCTGCCCGAAGTATATTATAAATTTTAGGGGTTGGACCCATGTAGTCAGTGGGACCTGGGTAATTGCTCGGTATATAAGAAGAGGGGGTCCCAGACAGAACACAACAAATTACTAAATTCACAATATTTAGATTGGATTAATTCAAAAAGATCGAATCAAGGTGCAGGGTGTTTTTATTTTCACCGCACCGGTCCTAAACATTCATTAGATCATTAATCAGAACATGAATATATACACAATACACACAAATTCAATAAGCCCACAGGGGAGAGGGGAAGGTGCAGGGAAAAAGATAACATTTCTTGATAGTTCAACATCACTAGTCAAAAAATTCTTCAATTATATATGTCCGCATTTTAAGATCACAGAAAAAATTAAATAGATCCCCATACGTGGGGTCAAATACAGTGTACAAACATCAGAATGAATTTCAAAAACGAAATCTCCTATTCAGCTATATACATAAAACTGTTCTGTAGGAGTTCGAGTAAGTAGAGAAAGTCTACGTTTCGACCCATAGGATGTAGGACGGTGTTGAATGTGAATGTGTTTTATGTAACCATAGTAACGCGAGTCTCGTCCCTTGCGAGTTTAGAAAAGACCTCGGGTTACCTAGGCAGCACTTCCTGATTGCTCTCTGACTGGGGAAGACGCTGGCTCGCGCGCTCCCGAACCAATTTCGCTTCGGGTAAGTGAAATTCAGGCGGCGTCTGTTTAGACGTCTGTGACTATCCTCCCTTTTGATTTAGCCGCTAGCTAACGCTAATACTAACTCGGCTCCCATTATTCTACAGAATAACTGATGGGATATACTGACGCGTTTTGGACCCCATTACGGACAATTAATCCCGCTACAATGATGGAGAGTAAAACACCAATTTGAATGGCCGAATACCACATAGTACTACGGCAGAGGTAGGCTATCTGGCTAAATGAATCTTAATGTATAAACATTTTTGGCGAACATACCGAGTGATTGGCGCCTTTACCTTTTGGTTCTTAGATACAGCTACTTCCACTAATTTACACGGCAAGTGCCAGGACTACGTTTTTCTGAGGCCGCCTTCAGTTTCCTCAGCAGGTAACTTTGTGCAGGCCTTGTCATCAATAATACCTCCTTGTTAGTCACCCCTTGTACTTTTTCCAATCTTTCTTTAATGTTTCCTTTGAGTAACGTTTTGGGACTCTCTCTCAGAGACCTTTTTTAAATTCGTGTCTCAATGTTTTGTCTTCAGGAACAGCCCCACCTTCCTCCCCTTCCCTCACGTCCTGACAAAGACCCGCGTAGTAAGGATCTACTGTCCTACATCCTATGGGTCGAAACGTAGACTTTCTCTACTTACTCGAACTCCTACAGAACAGTTTTATGTATATAGCTGAATAGGAGATTTCGTTTTTGAAATTCATTCTGATGTTTGTACACTGTATTTGACCCCACGTATCGGGATCTATTTAATTTTTTCTGTGATCTTAAAATGCGGACATATATAATTGAATAATTTTTTGACTAGTGATGTTGAACTATCAAGAAATGTTATCTTTTTCCCTGCACCTTCCCCTCTCCCCTGTGGGCTTATTGAATTTGTGTGTATTGTGTATATATTCATGTTCTGATTAATGATCTAATGAATGTTTAGGACCGGTGCGGTGAAAATAAAAACACCCTGCACCTTGATTCGATCTTTTTGAATTAATCCAATCTAAATATTGTGAATTTAGTAATTTGTTGTGTTCTGTCTGGGACCCCCTCTTCTTATATACCGAGCAATTACCCAGGTCCCACTGACTACATGGGTCCAACCCCTAAAATTTATAATATACTTCGGGCAGACGCTGGTCTGCGAGGTTTTCTTTCCCTGCATTTATTTGATTTCTTTCTATTTCTCTAATTTTGTTAGTCTACCCAACCATTATGGTTGACAAGGAGGTTCTTTCCTATACTGATGACTACATAAAGCAACTCTTGTTAGATCCTGCTAATAATTTTCTGTCACCAACTACACCCGTTATTGACTTCTCTCTCAATGATAAAGTAAATAAGCTGGAACGTCTGGAAAAGAAACTGGTGAGAACTAAACTCCATGGTCATTTCCTCGCACAGTGCTTGCAATCGAACATCATTCCTGTAGGCTTACAGGTCAAAGTTGAACCCGCAATTTTCATAGACGTACCGAAATTCCGTGAAGGCTTCAGTTTTGTCGCGAACAATTGTTCGCGACATTGGATGGTCTTAGGAATTGAAACTGCCAATGAACAAATTGCCATCTTAACAAAGCAGATAGCTGACTTGAAGGCTGAAATAACTGGGGACGCTACCCTCACAAACTCAAAAGAAGCCTTGACTAAACTTGTAGCAACCCTCCAAGATTTTGAAACTAATACAATAAAAAGGAAACTTGAGAAATTGGCACGCGATGTGAAACTCTATGACAAAAAAAGAACATATCCATACCTTCAGGACGAATATTATAGGCAAGACAGCCAAGGAAGATTCACTAACCGTGGCCGCGGCTCTTTCAGAGGGAGACAAAACTATACCACTTTCTCGGATTCGTCGTACAGCTCCGGAGAGGACTCAGAACGAGCTGGTCCTAGTGGTACATACGGATATCAAGACTCCTACGGACCCCCATACCAACCTACAGCTTTTTTAGGTCAGGGCGGATGGAGGCCACCACGTGGCAGATCGAACAACTGGAACAGAGGCACCGGCAGGGGGCAATCCAATGCTGGACAAGAGTGGGACTCCGGGAGAGGGAGAGGCACGAAACAAGTGAGTTTTCCTCAGGAGGAACACGGGGAAAGATCAACCCGCAGGAAGAATTACAGGTGGTAAAAAGGACTTCCCCTTTGATCAACATTTCTAAATACACCTTACTGGATGATGAAATCAAAGTACTCAGCCGAGGTTTATCTTTCGTGCCAACCTCAAAACCAGACACCTTCAACACCATAGTGGAACTCCACAAATTTTTTCGTAAGATACGACTAAGATACTTTTTCAAGGATAAACCTTTTGAGCAGCCCCTATCTGCGACTAATTTCAGGACACCATCCACCTTCGTACCTTCTACTCACGCCATGACTCAACGAATCCTGGCCTATGAGAGCCTCGTCCTACGGGACGTGAACAAAATTTTGGAAGAAAAACAATTTGTCAAGTTCAATACTAGCAAAGCCGAGATACTTGCGCTAAAATCCATAAAGGACAACACCGAGGTGGTAGTGAAACCTGCCGATAAGGGTGGTGCAATTGTTGTACAGGACCTGGATAACTACACCAGTGAGATTATGAGACAATTGAGTGACTGTGTGAGTTACAAACGTCTAGATGGGGATCCATCTAGAGAACTAAAAGCAGAGATCCTGAGAGTGACACAGGGTGGCCTACAACAAGGTTTCTTGTCTGAACATGAATTTCAGTACTTAAATCAAAAGAACCCACGCCTCCCTACCATCTATACTCTACCAAAAGTACACAAAGATCTTCACCAGCCTCCAGGCCGACCCATAGTATCTGGATGCGGCTCCCTTTTGGAACCATTGTGTAGGTATATTGATTTCTTCTTAAAACCCATAGCAGAAGCAACCACAACTTACCTTCGAGATACCACACACATCATTAATTTGATTGACGGACGTCCATACAATTCACAGGAGGAGTTTTTGGTAACCTGTGACATCGTGTCACTGTACACCAGCATACCCCAGGATAAGGCCCTGCAAGCTATGACAATTGCCCTCGATAAACGGGAGGCACCGACCCGAGTACCAACATCCTTTATCATTTTATTACTAAAGATTGCAATGATGAGGAACTTTTTCATCTTTCGCGATTCCTTTTACCTTCAGACCAAGGGCGTGGCGATGGGGGAGGCATTTGCTCCAGACCTGGCCATAATCTTCATGTCCATGTATGAAGACATGTTCATACTCAACGATGGCAACCCTTTCAGATCCAAAATAAACATGTGGATGAGATACATAGACGATATCATCTGTATCTGGACTGGTAATGAAGAGGATATTGGAACTTTCTTCAACTGGCTAAATGGTCGTACCTCTGACATACAGTTCACCATTCAATATGACAAAAAATCTATTGATTTCTTGGATTTAACTATCTTCGTGGAGAATGAGATTTTACAAACCACCCTTTTCAGGAAACCTGCGGAGAGGAACTCCCTGCTTCTATATTCAAGCATTCACCCACGGGGACTCCGTGACAATTTGCCCTTTGGTCAATTTTTACGGATTCGCCGTAATTGCAGTAAAAAAGACGATTACATGGAGCAAGCAACTATCCTGATGGAACGTTTACTTGAACGAGGGTATCCTAGGCGACTGGTTAAAAAAGCCAAAAAAAGAGCATGGCATAACCCAAGGGAAACCTTACTGCAATCTGGGTCACAACGGAACAACAATGAACAACGCATTATCTGTGTAACCACGTTTTCCACTAAAAGTAATGCCATAAAGAAGACCATCAATAAATATTGGCATTTGATCTCTGAGGATCTTAACTGCAGCAACCCACCACTTCACGCTTTTAAGAAAGCGAGGAATATCCGCGACCACGTGATATGCTCTTTTTTGAGGACCTCTAAGGAACAATCATTAACATCAATGTGGAACTTACTCCCCATTGTGGGTCACTACCGTTGCGGTTCTTGCAAAGCCTGTCCAGCAACACTTCAGACCAAAATCTTTTCCCATGGACAACATCAAGTGACACTTAAGGCGCATACCAATTGTAACTCATCCAATGTAATCTACTGTATAGTCTGCCCCTGTAATTTAATATACATTGGCCAGACACAACAACGTGCTAAAGTGCGTTTCTTACAACACTGCAGTCGCATAAGATGCAAGGTTGAGGGAGCTCCTTTAGTTGACCATTGCAAAAACTTTGATCACCCCCCGGAAAGCCTTAAGTGGACCATTCTGGAACAAGTGAGACTGGGTCCAAGGGGTGGGAGCATAGAACCTATCCTCAACGTCAGAGAGATTAAATGGATTCGATTTTTTGACTCTGTGCGCATGGGCCTTAATGAATCCGAAAGCAGTTTTGCACAGATGGCCACTTTATAAATCCATTGTGCGTCTTAAGCACCTTGTGGTAGCTTCACGCCAATTTTGTGACACTGTTAGCGGTCGTTCCCTTACCATAGATCTTTTGTCATTACATTTGCTTAATTACAGTACTTGTCTTCTGACATGTTACACCATTAATGTGGATCCTGGACAGATCGGTATGTAGTAATGGTAATTGTAATCCACTTGACCTTGTGTCAACCCTTTTTTGGACATATAAATGTGTTGAGATATTGTGCCCTAGACCACCTTGCATGGTAGGTCCGCACATGCCAAACATACTATCATCATGCCCTAGGCCCTCAGATGTGTAAACCTTGTTTTGAAACAAGCCGTTTTTTCTAACCGATATAGGATTTTTCACTATATACTACAATGCAAAAACTTGTTTTTTGAAATATAATTCTGTCTTTCTAATTTCAGTTTTCCTATACATGTTGAATGTAGTCTGTGAAAATATCGAATATGTAACGTGTCCTGTGCAATATGCGCCTTGACTACCCTGTGCTTGGCAGGTCCGCGCTCAACCTGTGCAAACCCCTTTGTTAAAAAATCCGATTATGTGTTCTTGCCAAACCAACCTCTTTTTTTCTAATCTTGTAGATAGCGTCTCACCAATTATGATAACAACACATGCTGGCTTTTCAGCTCAGTCTGTCTTCCTAAAATCATGTTTTATGACCGCGTTCTGTGTAATCATAGCAACGCTAGTCTCGTTCCAGGCGGCTCTACAAAAATCCTGAATGTGTTTTATGTAACCATAGTAACGCGAGTCTCGTCCCTTGCGAGTTTAGAAAAGACCTCGGGTTACCTAGGCAGCACTTCCTGATTGCTCTCTGACTGGGGAAGACGCTGGCTCGCGCGCTCCCGAACCAATTTCGCTTCGGGTAAGTGAAATTCAGGCGGCGTCTGTTTAGACGTCTGTGACTATCCTCCCTTTTGATTTAGCCGCTAGCTAACGCTAATACTAACTCGGCTCCCATTATTCTACAGAATAACTGATGGGATATACTGACGCGTTTTGGACCCCATTACGGACAATTAATCCCGCTACAATGATGGAGAGTAAAACACCAATTTGAATGGCCGAATACCACATAGTACTACGGCAGAGGTAGGCTATCTGGCTAAATGAATCTTAATGTATAAACATTTTTGGCGAACATACCGAGTGATTGGCGCCTTTACCTTTTGGTTCTTAGATACAGCTACTTCCACTAATTTACACGGCAAGTGCCAGGACTACGTTTTTCTGAGGCCGCCTTCAGTTTCCTCAGCAGGTAACTTCGTGCAGGCCTTGTCATCAATAATACCTCCTTGTTAGTCACCCCTTGTACTTTTTCCAATCTTTCTTTAATGTTTCCTTTGAGTAACGTTTTGGGACTCTCTCTCAGAGACCTTTTTTTAATTCGTGTCTCAATGTTTTGTCTTCAGGAACAGCCCCACCTTCCTCCCCTTCCCTCACGTCCTGACGAAGACCCGCGTAGTAAGGATCTACCGTCCTACATCCTATGGGTCGAAACGTAGACTTTCTCTACTTACTCGAACTCCTACAGAAGAGTTTTATGTATATAGCTGAATAGGAGATTTCGTTTTTGAAATTCATTCTGATGTTTGTACACTGTATTTGACCCCACGTATGGGGATCTATTTAATTTTTTCTGTGATCTTAAAATGCGGACATATATAATTGAAGAATTTTTTGACTAGTGATGTTGAACTATCAAGAAATGTTATCTTTTTCCCTACACCTTCCCCTCTCCCCTGTGGGCTTATTGAATTTGTGTGTATTGTGTATATATTCATGTTCTGATTAATGATCTAATGAATGTTTAGGACCGGTGCGGTGAAAATAAAAACACCCTGCACCTTGATTCGATCTTTTTGAATTAATCCAATCTAAATATTGTGAATTTAGTAATTTGTTGTGTTCTGTCTGGGACCCCCTCTTCTTATATACCGGCCAACCCCACACAGCACACAGCATAGGGGCTCTTCAGCTGTTCTCATGGCAAAGGTTCCTCTTGAGTCCAGAAGTAATCTAAAGTTCTAGGGTTTAAGGCCTACTACGTATAGCCTATTTTGTCTCTGTTCTCCTAGTGCAAGGGTCTCTGAGCCCAGTCCATACCAGTTCTGTCCTCACAGGCGGAATATGACCACAGGGGGTGGAGAAAACATTGTGCAAGGGAGACAGGCCCTATTCAGGTGCAAGGAAATCTCCTCCCACTACTCTAAATGCAGCCAATGTCCATTCAGCTTAGCTCTGAGTCATCCGGTAATGGCCAGGCACACCTCAAACCCCCCACCAATGGCTGTCTACAGTAAATGCACATCCCCAGCCCCCATCACTCCAAAACCAGACAGTCAATTGACAAACAGGCAAGGTACACAGAATGGTTAAACATAAAAATGCCTACTTTCTAAAAGTGTTATATATAAACAAGGGAACCCAAGTTAGAGTAGGTTGGGGACCTTTGGGTACAAGTATTTTAATATTGACAATGGTCCCTCACAAAACCAATCGAAATAGAAGTTACTATAGAAATCTAATGTAATATGGGTTTGCCCATCCGGGCAAGGAATCTTTAATATATCTTTAATATATCCTAAAGAAAAACAAACAGTAAATATTCAAGTGGGAACACATACAACATGAAGGGAGAGAAAGGCTCAGGCATTTACAGATGCTTGGGTTTGAAGTACATGCAAAATGTACACCTGTGTAGTGCACCTTAACACAATCATAATTGTTTCTTTCATTGGAATGTGCTATGGTGTTGCTTTACACAATTGCTTCGGAAGACTATGTACTTCAAACCCATCGTCTGTAAAAGTCTGAGCCTAATTCAGGAAGGACTCAAGACTTGGCTCTTCGACTGAACCACAGACCCAGCACCTCTCCCCACCCAGCCTCTTGAGACCCTTGAGACCCTTACAGGTGGGTAGTCGTGCTTTATAAGACTCTGATTGATTGATTGACATTATTACACTTGTGTTTTAGAAGGAGTGCCTTTTCCAAATGCATTACCATCCTAAATTGGGAATCGGAAATTTTCAATGATTTACCGTGTGCTCAAAAACCTGTTTAGCACCATGTTAAACAGGTTTTTGAGCACACGGTAATTTAAAACTCCCCGTTGATAAAATAGATATCTCAAGGTGATGTAAGCAAGGTTAAATTTATTGTTTTTGTACGCAATGCAGGATATGGATAAGAATGCGCCTTACACATTTATGCAGCATTTATTTATGCAGTATTGACTAACATTGGGTATGAGATCGCTTGTATTGAAAATGTTTTTTTTAAAAAAAAGGCTGTAAACAATATTGATACTATCCTTTAATAATGTATTATTTAAAATTGTCAGTTTTCAGCTACCCCTGACGAAGGGCTGGACCATAGCCCGAAATGCATTGGGTTTTATATGAAATAAAAAGATTGCTGCTCTGAACATTCTGGTGCACTAAGATCTTATTTTCAAAAGAGGTCCGGATGGGCACATTGAAATACGAGAAGTTGCTTAAATGCAGTACGAGAACTATGTGGATTGGACAAAAGTGATAACAATATAACGTAAAAACAAGAAAAGATGAACAATGTATAAAATGTGAAGTGGTAAAATGGTTTGAAATGGTAGGATTTGATATCCTCTTGAGCAGTGCACCTGGGAGTGGAGTGTGTTCACACACGCTCCCCACATGTTTATGCTTAACTAGTGTATTCGGGCTTGCACAATCCCAGGGACGCACGCATTTGTAGAAATCTTTGGCTGAAAGAAAATGGATTAAAATTGACTAATAACGGAGTGCGGACCACCAACAATGTTTATTTTCACAGATATGAGCAACTAAGTCTGGCAACTAACAAATACACTAGCTACAATACAGTTACTAGAAATGTGAAATATGAAAACAAACAATGTATTGCAATAGTGCTTCAATGCTGAAGGTGTGCAATTTTGAAGTGGAGTAAGACATTCTGAGACAACGGAACTCCTTCCAATTTGTATATTAAAATAAATTCTGGGGAACATCCATCTCTCAAATAAACTTTAAAAAGGAAGTTAACAATTTTTTCTAAGGCAGCCGAATTTCTTTAAGGAAAACAGTTTCCTTTAAAAAAAAAAATACTTAATTTAAATGTCAATACAGACATGGTTGTCTGCTGACCCCAGCATGCCACCATTTCTGTGATGGCATCCAATCGAGTAAGTCTTTATTTTAGACGTCCCTCATTATTAATCTTGAGGTAGGTTTGCTTGTGAACCATTCATAGTGTGAATTTTGTGAACTGACCTATTAGGACACAGGTTGATTTGCTAAATTCCATCCTGTTCACAGAAATACTGATCATAAATTGGGTGCAGAGAAAGAATATCGTGGAAAAAATATTGAATTGCATAAATATTGTTGTAACAATATCGTGAGGGAGAACTATTGACAGAAAAATCCTTGTGGTCAAGAATATCAATTTTAGGTAAGTAATATCGATTTAAAAAATATCTAAGTATTTAATATCGTTTGTAAGAATATAGTTGTTAAAAATATTGATCTTTTATTAAAGTGATGTATTTTAGTATATTATCTATATATGTCTGATGTTTGTTTTTTTGTTAAAGAATTGTTTGTATTTTTATTATATGTGTTAAAATGTTAGTAGTTATTATTAATTTTTTTTATTTAATTTTGCATATTTAGTTCTGTAGCAGGTTGTGGGTTTATAGGGGAATGGGGTGGGAAGTAATTTAATTATGTAAAATGTATGGATTATTTATAGTATTTACTAATATTGTTTTTATTTGAAACCTGCATTTTCAGTTCCCTAGCAGGTTGTGAGTTTATAGGGGAATAGGGTGGGAAGTAATTTAATTATATAAAATATATTGACTCATTTTTATTTATTAATATTCGTTTAATTATGATGTTAAAGTGTAAAATGTGTAAATTAATGTATTAATAATTGTTTAATAATTAGTTGTTAATTAATTTAATTAATTATGGTAATTGCGTAATTAATTTTAGATGTGTGTTGTGGTCTTTAGAGGTGTAAATGGTGTGAAGGGTGGGAAGTAATTTATTTTTTATTGATTCATTATTAATTATTTGTTAATGAATTTAAATTGATTAGTTAGTAATGAATTATGGTAATTGTGTAATTAATTTTAGGTGTGTGTTTGTGAATATTATTGTGTTCAAGAATGTGTATTTAATGAATGTTTATTTTCTTTTTAAATTAATATTTTATTTTAAATTCAGTATTAATTATGTTAATTATGGAAATACATATAAATACAAATATTGATGTCTTTTTTTATTTGTGTGGTGTTATAGGGTAGAAAATAAAATAAATACATTTATGTTTTAAATAATTTGTTTGTTTGTTAATATTGACTCATTTTAAATAAATATTGTTTATAAATGTATTTATTATCTTATTTTATATAATATTTGTACCTTTTTGTTAAATGTAATTAACATTATATTCTTTTTTATATGTTTAATATATTTAATTGTATGTTTTTAAATTATTGTTTTTTTATTTTTAAGATTATTTAATTTGTTTTAATTGTTTAAATTGCATTAGTAATTTTTGTTTCTCTGCTATACAACACTTTCTGTCCGGTTGCACTCAACTTGATTGGGAATAGTAATTTTTACCCCTCCGCTATCCAAAATCTTTCTTACTGTTGCACTCATTGGAGTGGGAATAGTAATTTTCACCCTTACCCTATCCAGCTCTTTCCCTACTGTTGCACTCACTGGAGTGGGAATAGTAATTTGTGTCCCCTCCGCTATCCAGCACTTTCCCTACTGTTGCACTCACTGGAGTGGGAATAGTAATTTTTACCCCTCTGCTATCCAACACTGTCCCTACTGTTGCATCCTTTGAAGTGGGAATACTAGTTTTTACCCCTTTGCTATCCAGCACTTTCCCTACTGTTGAAATCACTGGAGTGGGAATAGTAAGATTTACCACTTTGCTATCCAATTCTTTCCCTACTGTTGCACTCACTGGAGTGGGAATAGTCATTTTTACCCCTTCGCTTTCAAATACTTTCCTTACTGTTGCACTCACTGGAGTGGGAATTGTAATTTTTCCCCTCCGCTATCCAACACTTTCCCTACTGTTGCACTCACTGGAGTGGGAATAGTAATTTGTACCCCTCCGCTATCCAACATTTTCCCTACTTTTGCAATCATTGCAGTTGGAATAGTAAATGTAATTATTTTGCTATCCATCATTTTCCCTACTGATGTATTTATTGTATTGCAAAATGTACGTTTTAATTTTCTTTTAATGGTTTAATTTTTTAATTATTTATAGAATTTTTTAACATTTTTAATTATTGCTATATGTATACATTTTATTTATATATAATGTAAAAGTTTAAAAATAAAATGAAGATAATAGTTAATAAATTATTTTAAAATCAATATATCTTTATGTATAATTTAATATGTTTGTGTATTTATATTTTTTAATTAGATTTAATTTTTATATTTAGTTAAAATGTATATTAAATGTAATTTATTTTGTTAAAGGTAATATTAATATTTTATATATTCAATATATATTATTTTATTTTATTTATATTTTTAAATCGATATTTTTTACATGCATATTTTTTACTTTGATATTTTTGTGCTTACCTGTTTAAGTATAGGGAGTCGATATTTTTACAATCTTTAATTTGTTTTCGATATTTTAACATCAAAGTTTTTACCATCGATATTCTATCAGTGAACCCATAATTTGTGAGTGAGGCATGCTTTATGGACTTGTGAGAATGAATGTGATATTCTAACACTGCCGAATTAAAACATATTTTGGTTATCTGTCAGATTTCTAAAAACATGGTAATCAAACATAATCTAAGAATAATAAACAAGCTTTAGTGCAGCCACCTGTTCTGGCCTTCCAATAGTGCAAGTGCACAGACAACATGCATACTTGCACTGTACACCATATATGCATAGTCTGCATACCAGTGGGCCAGTTTGTGTAGCTGTGCATTTAGTAAATTATACTATTCCAACATCCAGCGCCCTCATCCGCAAGTCGTTGTTCTGACTGGCGGAGTAATGGTATGCGGAATCACAACGCTGTCATTGTAACGACCACGTTGTGATTCCCTGTGGGGGAAAAGGCTGCGGGATTTTGACATAGATTCTTTAGTTTCCTTACCGCCACAGTTTTCATGGCGGCCTCACCGCCATGAAAACTGTGTCGGAGAGGAAACCCCAAATATGCTTGTCGATGGAAGAGACAATGGGGAGAGGCTGGAAAATGCTGAATAATTATTCCTAAATTGGTAGAATTAGTAAAAACTAAAGTAGGTGTTTAAGAATTGACATGCTAATATAAAACACTCTCCCGTATAAGAGTAAGACAATTGCAATTCTCATAAAACACTTCTAATTCATAATACTCTTTAACACCTCTACTACTAACAAAGCAGGCCTAAATATACTCTAGACTAACCTTGGAGTATGTTAAGCATCAAAAATAGCCAACCACTGGCACTGGAAAATAGAACACAAACACCACATTAAACAATATATAAATAAAAAGAATAATTTAAAGGGTAATTCTGTACATTTTAAAATATTGTGCATGAAAAAAGTAATGAAGTCTAATTCATTTATATTCTAATATATTTACATTTATTTTACAAATACTACCTTTAAATAAAGAATCAGTTAACTGTAATGATTCAATAACATGATTTGGAGGGTGACTGTATTTGATTTTGAGCAATTTTAATATATTTTCATTTCTAAAATGTAGCTAATACAATGAAATTACTTTTGAATTAATTTGAATGTTAATTTTAAGAGGTAGTGTAGTGTGTCTTTTTATTGTAAATGGATTTATTATCAGGGATTTTTGTATATATTGTTTTTTACATTATTTTTTATTATTGCTTAGAAATATTAAACTTCAATTCAATTTCCTACAGGGACATCTCTGCCAAGTTGGCTGATGTCTCCACAACAGCCATAAATTTGCTAGTAACTTTCCGATCACAAAGGGTTAGATGTACAAAGATTAGGAATAGCAATTTCCCAATTGCAATTTTTCATGAATCACACTTAGGAAATCACTATTCCTGGCCCTCAGGAATATTAATGAGGTAAGTCATAATATGTGACCCACTACGATTCACTGCCCTCACAGGTATGGTTGCCAGCTGGGGTCAGCAGACCACCATGTATGTGATTGTTTTTAAATAAAGCAATTTTACTAAACAAGGCCAGTTTTCTTTAACAAAAAATGGGATGTGTTTAAAAATGAAATAATTAAACATTTAAGTTTCATTTTTGGGACTACTGCCTGCTCTTCACCTTGGGGAACCCTTTCCATTTTGCGAATCTGTTAACATCAACTTTGAGATGGCGGTACAAAGCGAATGTTTTGCAACTGCATTTCGGTCGCAAACATTCTTGCATATCAATGCCAATAGGTATTTGGAAGGGATGCCCTAAACACACCCCTTTCAAATAACGGTTCACCAACCCAAATTGTGATTCAATAAAGTTTACCGAATCACAATTTTGGGTTTGTACATTTGGAAATGCCTTTTGCGTTCATAGAATAAGACTGTTTGTGACCTTAAAAAGGTTTCGCACATCTAGCCAAAATGTGCTGTAGAGGTTATATCCTCTCATTTGAGGGTGTGGAGACTCATTAACCTAAAAATAGTTGACAATTTCCACTCAGAAATGTTAGCTAGCAGGTAGGTGTAGGAGGAGAGCTAAACTTGAGTACACCTGCACACGAAAACTTACTTTTGTAAATAGGGCTTATAGTTTATATATCCGCTCATATTTATGTTGTTAAACAAATGCAAAAGTAACACATTTTTAAAGAACCTTTCAGAGGAATTTGGGGTAGCCCTTCTACTTACAGTGTGGTAAGTAATTTACCACATATTTCATAGCAGCAACGTACATTTGCATTCTGACGAAGACTCTTCCGTTCCACAATTCGGTCAGGTTTAATGAAATCATCTATTTTATTGTTGCTATGAGCCAGATGTACTAAAGGTTTTCACAGTCAAAAGCACTCACAATTGGAGTTTGCGATGGCAAAAATGTTTTTACAAAATTACTAAACACCTTTTAGGAGTTGGTAAAGTTTTTACAACTCTTAAAATGTGTTTAGAAATGGATAACAACTTGTTATTTGGAAAAGGGGTACAGTAGGCGTCCCTTCCAAATAGTGATTTTCATCCATCTATAAATCAAAGGTTAAGGACCAAAATACTAGTCATAAATCATTGACAAAGATACTGATCCCCACTTTGAAGTGGTGACTCATTCACAATCAAAAGTGATGCCCTTTGAGCTCCTACCCCTTTAGGAATGTTAAAGAAACTTTCAGGGGGACTAGTCAGTGGTCCAAGGGACAAACCTTCAAAGAAAAATTACAAAATTGAAGAAAGCCTTACTTTAAAGCATTCCTGTTTCTTCTAAGGAAAATGATCTTCTTTCCATAAAAACGGTTTTCTGTCTAAAGGCAATTACAGACATGCTGCATCATTAGGATGGCAGGCGGACTTTGTCCGCCCGCCATCCTAACGGTGAAAGGGACCGTCCGCCATAAGGGCGGGGGTCATGTGGGGGCAATTAGGATGAGGCTGCCACAGTGGCGGGTGCATCCCTTATTTTTAACGTTGCAATGCTAAAAATACATGGTGTGCTTTTCAAAGCACAACGTGACAGGCAAAGCTAGGGTGTACCATAGGTACCCCCATATGCACCCCCGCCCACCTGGAGTCCATGGGGACTCCGCATGTCTTTCACAAATGCACATTGGAATATCGCTGGCGGTGTCTGAAAGACACCGCCACCTTATTGAACCCCTTTCCACCGGGTCGACATGTCCACCGGGCGGAAAAGCGTCGGATGGTCTTTCCGTCCGTCTGCCGTGGAGCCCCCAGCCATAATAATATGGCGGGGTCTCTTCTACAGGGATGGTGGGTGGATTGCCCCAGCCGGGCCGGCAGTGACTACCACCGGCCCGGCGGGTGCAATCCGTCCGCCATCCTAATGGGGCCCCTGGTGTTCTGCCGACCCTTGAGGGTCACCATCCATGTGCTAGCCACCAATCAGAATGAGCTACCATTTTGCGACGTACATCATAAATAATAATAAGATACATCGTATTTCATACAGAGTTTTTGTACGTAGCTCGCTTCGAAAATTATACACTGGTTGCTAAAATACTGTTTAAAAAACGCAACCAGCCTTTGTGCATTTAGCTACCAAGCTGTTACAAGCCTGTGATATACCAAATACTAAAAATATTTTAAGTTCTTTACTGGCTGCTAATATAAAAAGTTGTTATGTATGTTTCATCAAATATCAAAAATGAGATGGCACTGTGACATAAATGCTTATAGGTACTTAAAGTAAAATGCTCATAGGTAAATGTACTGTCTGTATTATCAGTGCTAGTGCACAGTACATGTACTTTTGGAAAACATTCAGGTTGCACATGTTAATCATTCTAGAGCTACAGTCTTCCTGAAAAAAATCACGCACATGAGACCTAGCTTGTTATGCTACTTATGCAAAAAGGTAATTTGAAAATGGTTAACTGGGCTTGTTGAGATATGTGCTCAGGTACTTGACTTTTTAATGATACTGCTTAAAAATAATGTTCTACCACCCTACTTTCCTGAAAGATATTAAGCACTTGGATATGCACACAAATACCCCTGGGAGATTACCATTTGCAGCAGCTGAGTGTTTTATATACTACGCTTTTATGCCTTCTTATAATAGGAAAATTACTATTTTGCCACCAGCAAAAAAATCACAAAGTCCAGCTTTCAATTCTGTGATAATGAAAAAAGGAAATTGCTTATGTTGTTCTTGACTTAATTTGAGTGGAATTGCCCATGTTGTACCAAACATGCTAGAAGGATAGCTGTGTACAAATTTGGACCTCATTTAGAGTGGCTCATAATTCCTGATTTGGGCCATAAAATGAGTTATCATCTGGGTCGGTATTACAGAAGTACCCCGGGGTGCAATGGGCATTTGTGCCCACTTTGTTCAACCCTGAGGCACTTTGGTATTACAGGAGGAGCAGCATGCACTTGTGCAGCCCCTTCTGTAATACAGGTAGCACTGGCAGACGTGTTGCACTAGCGCTATCTCAAGAGGTCTTTCCTTCATTTGCATGGAAGAGTGGCCCCATGCAAATGAGTGATTCTCCTTACTTCTGTGCCTGTGTTGTGTTACGGATGTGGCCACAGAGGTAAAGAAGATGTCAAGAGGGGCACTGACAGTGCACCACAAATAGTTGGCACACTGTCAGTGCGTCACCTGATGGCAGCACTCTGAATAGGGTCAAGGGGGTCCTATGGACCACTCAGACATCCCCTTGCAGGCAGGTGCCATTACTCACTGCATCTGCCTGCAAAGGGATCTCTTTCCTCTTTAAGGGAGTCTCGCCTGTCTGAGTGGCTTTGAAGCAGCTACTTTGTATTTTCTTTGAATGTGCTGCCCTTTAAGTGGCTACCCTGAGAGCAGCACATTCAACCTAATAGGGTGCGCTTTCTATCTTTGGGCACGGTGCACCTGTTTGGAGCTGTGCCATGGCACAAACAGGGAACGTGCACCCTCTACATAATATGGCCCCAGAATGGTAAATTACAAATTTCATGGGAAAAGTAAAACTCCCAATTAGTTCCACACAGAAAAACAAAAGCAAGTGAAATGTGCAGGTGAAAGAAGGGTCATTAATGAGGTATAACAGAAATTGGTGTGAAATTACAGACTGAAATCATTAGTCCCTATTTCTCAGGGTCATTATTCTCACATCCCCAAATTACAAATACCTGTGATATCAACACTTTAGGTTTATGGATACCGATGCAAGTCTCTCATTACAGGTAATCACATCCTTAAAAAGGAGCGGAAAAAACAAACATTGGAATTTTAGAAGCAAAGGTAGGCTGAGTACATGAATCAGGTAATTTTTTAGGAGAAAATATGTTCTGCCTCAATTTGATCATTGGTTCTATAACACCCACAAGGTAGTATCCTTAAAAAGGAGCCTACATTGGAAAGAAATCAGGTTCTTGATTTTTAAAAAGTTCGAATGTACCTAAACCTCACAAATGCACACATATATATATATATATATATTCACTGAAAAAACCATAGGTTATACACCATATATAGTTAGGAATTAGCATTTTTAAAACCTTATTTTACTCACACAAAACCATTGAAATTCCATATATAGTTAGTTGCACTAACTATATATCGCGCACCCGCAATCCACTGCTGATGATGTCACATATTACATCATTCATGACATGGTCAGTGACATCACTGATGACATCACTGATGACATCTCAAATGACATCACTGATGACATCACTGATAACAACATCCAGTGATTTTATGTTTCTGTAAAGTTTAAATATGTCTTACATATTGAAGAATGAGTGGATGTATAAGTGTCTGGACGAAGGATTTAGTAGGTGCATGACTGACTGTATGAGTGAGTGATTAAATGTATCTCACTGAGTGCATGGGTTAGTGACTAAACTGTCTTAATTTGTGCATCATTATGTCTGTTGTTCTGTAAACTGCTGCATGTGTTGATCAGTAGCTATATGAGTAACTATATGGGTTATTGATTGATTGTCCAAGTATTTGTATGGGAGACTGAGTGTGTGTGTGGCTGGCTGGGAGGTGTGTGACTCTGTGCAGATCAATGTGTACTTATATCAATGATTGTATAACAAGGTAAGTATGTGTTAGTATATGTTTGAAAATGTAAGGTGCTCTATGTTTAACTGTATAGACAAGAAAATGGAAGTGTGATTGATTCTTTACAGGACTGACTAGGTGTGTGAGTAACTCCATGGATGAGTGGCAGAGTGTGAGTGTCTGTATAGGTGTATGAGTGCATATGATAGTGTTGTAAAGATGAGTGATTGTATGTATGAATGATTGTATGGGTGAATGAGTGAATGTGTGTGTAGACGTAGGAATCAGTGAGTACATATGTAGTAACTAGTATTGGTGTGTCAATGGTTTCAAAAATTATACTCTGTATTTAACACTGGGTGAAACAGAGGATATATTAAAATGTGAGGAGATGCATTGTATTGTCACATGAATGATATCATCAGTGATGTGGTCATTGATGTCATTTGAGATGTCATCAGTGATGTCATCAGTGATGTCACTGACCATGTCATGAATGATGTAATATGTGACATCATCAGCAGTGGATTGCGGGTGCGCGATATATAGTTAGTGCAACTAACTATATATGGAATTTCAATGGTTTTGTGTGAGTAAAATAAGGTTTTAAAAATGCTAATTCCTAACTATATATGGTGTATAACCTATGGTTTTTTCAGTGAATTTTCAAGGTTTTGTAAATGCTAATTCCTAACTATATATGGTTTATAACCTATGGTTTTTTCAGTGAATTTCAATGGTTTTTTAATAGCAAATATCTATAGCTGTAAAATGTATTCTTATTTAAATCCAAAAATATATTTTATATGTTTATTAATAATTTTTTTAAAATATTTTTTTTGTTTCGCTCCCGGTCCGCGGACCGGGAAGCTTCCCGTTAGCTCAATTTGATGCTGCGACCCGGTCCGCGAACCGGTAAAAAATCAACATAGTGACGGTATCGCGTTGCCGCGTAATGCGTCTTATGACGTACTGCGTTAGCGCACCCGGAAGTGCCCCGGGGCGCGGACCGAGGCGCGAAACGCAGCTCCCCGGAAGCGATCCGCGGCGCGTCGTGAAAACGCGACGTATCGCGTTGCCGCGTAATGCGTCTTGTGACGTACCGCGTTAGCGCACCCGGAAGTGTCCTGGGGCGCGGACCGGGGCGCGAAGCTTAGCGACCCGGAAGCTAACCGGGGCGCGTTCCGCAGCTCGTAACATGAGCGTGAGAGGTCATGTGACTTGTTAATAAAACTTTTCATTGGTTCATTTCACTTTTGGTTTCATAATGATGTAAGGCTAGGTCAGGTGACCTAAAAATAACACTTTTCATTGGTTGAGAAGTATTGTTTTTCCCAAATGATGAAAACCCCTCCTTCTTTCCTCACTCTGACTTTCATCATTGTGAGAGGAAGACCTATTTTGCTTGTTGGAAAATGGCTTCATTGGTAGCTTCAGCTGGTGGACCCCCTCCACCACCTCCACCTCCTCATGGGAAGAGAGGACCACCTCCCCAGGTCATTACCAACACTGAGGAGGAAGATGAAGAAATGGATGAGGAGGGAGAAGAACCACAGTTCTTAGAAGAGGTGCCCCGGGTTTCCAGAAAGAAAGCCAGTTTCATCTGGCAGTTTTATTCGATCCCTCGTGGCCAAAAAAAAGTCAATGCGAGGTATGTCACCTGCCGCATATGCAAAGAACAATTGTCCAGAGGGACGGACAAAAAATATAGCTATGGAAATCACACAATGCACAGGCACATGACAAGGAAGCATCCACTAAATTACAGCCGGGCGGAAATAAGGGATATGCAGGACAATCCAAGACCAACTCCTGTGGCCAGACCAACAATACCGATTTCTCTAACACCAGAAGAGGCACGGGAAACTGTGCCAAATATTCAAGAAAATTTTGGGCACATGATTCACTTATGTATGCACTGTCGTGCATTATTAGCTTGTGGCAACATGAGCATCAATGAACTCAACCTGGCGTATGAACACCATGATTGCCCTAACCGCCCCCAGTAATTTTTTTTGCTCCTGTTGAGCCCTTTTCAACGCCTGTTTTTTGTTGTTTCCCCCCCCAAAAAAAACCCCAAAAAAATATAAAATCGTTCAAAAAATACAAAAAAAACAAAAAAAATTCAAAAAATACAAAAAATATATAAAACAACAAAAATATTTAAAAAAAAGTTCTTTTCAGAACTACCTTCCCTTTCAAAAAAAATTGCTAGAATGTTTAGCACTCTGGCAAGCTCTATTTCTTTTGGTTCGCTCCCGGGTTAGCTTCCCGGTACGCGGACCGGGAGCTAACCAAAAAAAATTAAAAAAAAAAAAAGTGTAAGTATAAGGAAAGTAAACAGAGAGTGATGTTAAAAGAAAGACAGCTATAGGGAGTAAAGAAGAGATACTGTTTAATAGATCTATTTACCGAAGAAAAGACAGAAGAGGGTATAATTGTGAAAAACAAAATAGATAACGAAGTGAAAGAAAAAAAAAGAGAGTATAACATTAACAAAGAAGAGTTTCTTGGAGAATGTGAGTGAATGTTCAAAATAAGATTAAAACATGAGGAATAACAGAGAGAAAAAATAGAAAACAGAAAACAAAAAATAACAGAAAAAGATTAATTGAAACAGCAAAGAAATGTAAGTAACATAGAGCCATATCATCAACATAGGCAATAAAAGCTGCTTTTGTGGCAGAAAACTGCCGCTAAAACCACTTTTGCACCAGTTTTCTGCCAATAAAAAGAGCAATAATTTTATTGGCTGTGTTCATAATATTCCCCTTAGTGTGCTTCAACTACACAGAGAAAGCATTATGAACAAGTAGTGATAGAGTGATCAGTCAAAGACACTAAGAGTAATAGAGACGGAGTGAGTGAACAAGAGTGAGGAACTATGAGAAGAGAGGGACTGAGAAAAAGAGTGGAAGGAGTTGAGTAAGTAGGTAATAGAGAAAGGAATGAGGGAAGTAGCAAAGGCAGGAAACTGAGGGTTAAAGAAATGAAGCAGTGGAACTAATAGTAGTTAAATGTGATAGAAATGTAACGAAAAGAGTACAAAATATTTACCATATAATTGTCGTTAAATTACTCACTTTTTGTTTTTATACTTTCAATCTGTGAAAGAGAGAACAAACATTTGAAAAATATTAAAACATGTATTTAAAAATTAGAAAAGACAAGGGAAAAGATTGAAGGACAAACAGTTTTTCAACAACTTTGACACTTACAGAAGCTTCTGCTTCTCCAGGCCCCCTACACAGTCCTAAAGATATACATTTTAAACTAACAGTATCTTGATGCAGATGAAGTGAGGCCTATCTTAAAACATGGTGCATCTTTTGCATTGCTGTTGTTTCAGAAAAGTGTCGCAAGACACTAAAATTTTAAATAATTGCTTCAGGATGCCAATAAGATGTCTACTATCCAGAGGTTTGTTTGAGGTGAGGCCTACTCAGGGTTGCAGATGAGATTTACACTTGTTGAAGAGTACAGAGGAGATAATACATGTGAAGGTCTACCAATGAAGTGAGTCATGTCCACTGCACTCTTCAACAAAGTCCAAACCTCCTATGTTTCCCTGGACAGACCTAAACTTGATCTGCACAATGTGATTCGTAATGATAGGAAACACAGGTGATGTAATTGAAATACGTGCAATTTATTTTGCTCATTTCACAATCACATCACTTGTGTTTCCTTTGCTTAGGTATCTCATTGTGCAGATGTAGTCTAGCATATGAAAGAATACGCAGAAGTGCAGCACTGCATGCAACAACTTTGACACTTACAGAAGCCTCACCTTCTCCATGCCTCCTACACAGTTCTACATATACATCATAAATGCAAACAGTACAGAATTAATTATACATGTTAAATGGTTTATTTTTGCTGTTCTCAGAATGTATCAAAATTCACTAAAAACAGTGACTTGAAGGTATTCATCATATAACAGCGGGGGAAAAAAAACACAATCAAAATGATTGTGTTTAAAAAACCCATACAACATAAGAAATCAAAATTCAGAACTCCTTAAAGTTAACTTACTTTCCATGACGTCCAAGGATGTCCTATGAACAGCTTACACTCTTTTGTGCTGTTATTACTTTCAGCCCGCCACTTTCTGAAAGAAAATCTCCATCGTTTTTAAAAACACGTTACATGCAATAAATGACTTCTTGCTCTCTACCACAAGTTTCCACAAGGCCAAATCTGGTCAGAGCCATTTATAACTCTTGGATTTCTTGTAAGCCAATCCCGTCATTTGGCATTTCCGCAACTTTCAGAATTAAAATGTTGAAGATCATTTTCACAATCCTGGAATAGTAATATCTTCCCCTTCTTGCTCAGTCATGTTCTACATTTCCTATGACACTGATACTGCTTACTATGAAGCAGACTTACACTACCTCTATGACTACTACAATTATTTAATTCTCTACATCACTTTTAATCACAAAGCAATGTAAAACAGTAGACAGCATTGCAGACTTACATTCCCTCTACTCCATGTTTTGATTGGCTGCTTCAATTAGCTTATAAAAAGAAACAGTTTTTCTGAACTCATTCAAAGTGCACGTATTTCTCCATGACGTCCAGTCCTATGGTTAGAAGTTATGTCTCTGAACTACACTTATCCTCAAGGCCAAATTGTGTAGGAGCCATTAGAACTTCTTGAAATTCCACAGAGCACATCCCGAGATTATTTCCCTAAAATTTTGGTTTTAAAAACACCAGGTAAGAGTTTTTAAGGTCATACGGCAATTTTTTTTTGAAAATTAAAACAGAATCATTGCAGAATGACCAGCCATTTCTAGACTTTAAATAAGCTGTGTAATGTCCTGATGTTATTGAAGGGCCGTCATGATATATAATTGCTGCAGTTACAAAAGTCCTTCCTGATATTGACAACTGCGAAGCTACAAAATTTTTAATTAAAGTTGTCAATTTTGTTCCATCAGGCCTACATCGTTGGAACATTAAAATGACATACTGGCCATATGTTCGTATAAATAATGTGGACATCATTTCAGATTTACATTGGCTACACTCCATGTTGTGATCAGCTGCTTTTACTAGCTTATTAAAGGAGACTGATTTACTGTCTGGCAAAGTTAAATATATAAATCTTTCTGAGTCTACACTAGTAGTACTTGATACCATACAGTTCTCGCAGTCATGCTGCCATTGATAAGAAAGCCCAAACAGCTGATCTACATCTACACCTTCAGCATGTAATACATCAAGCATACACATTAAAAACTCCTGACAATCTTGCTGAATATTTTGAGAGAATGTGTTTGGCCTGAACATCTGTCTAACAGATTTCAAATTTCAGACACACTTTCTATGTTTCTTCTATCAGTGCTACATTTCTCTAACACAGAATTTAACAAACTGCAAAATCTTTGATCAGAATTGACCACAATCTCTTCTTTTACATTTTCTAGAGAAAACAAAACATTAACCACTACATTAGCATAGCAGTTGACACCAGAACTGTTTTCAAATTGAAAACCAACAACATCTTCAACAGAATCCTTTTTGTTTCTGCTTGTAATTTTAGGTTCATCGACTTTTCGTCTTTTTGCTACAACCTCCCCAGTATTGGTCACATTTCTTCGTTTCCGGCCTACCACACGTTTCTCAAACAAAGGATACTGAGGCAAATGTGGCGCATACTCTCTTCTTAACCTATTGTATTCCTTAACACAATCTAGATCAGCACAAATGTTTGTGACATCACACTCAATCAAGTACAATCCCGATAAAGTTCTAACTCGTGACAATGCCACATATGCCATACCCTCCTTGAACACAGAACTGCCAATATTCACCAATGCACTGTCTACACTTAAACCTTGCGATTTATGGATTGTCACCGCATATGCCAAGCAAACAGGAAACTGCTTACGGCGAACATATAAGTCTTTTACAAGCAAAAATCTAGCAGAGCAACGACCAATTAGCTGTACTTCCTCAATGCCATCAAATTTAATTTTTAAAAATTCAATTCCATCTCTATTTCTGTATTTTACAAAATCAACAACATTACCCATTGATCCATTTACCAGACCTCTTTCAACATGTAAATTCCTTCTTAAAATTATACGGCAGTTCAAGCACACATTCAGAGTCTTTTCAAAACCCGCAGTTTTAGATATACTCTTCTCTAATGAATCCAATTTTGTTTTCAGATTCTCAGACAAAATAATTGTTGATCCCATATGCTCTACTCTGTCAATAGCTTCCAGTTTCACAATCTCTTGCTTTTCTAAATGCAACATTTTGTTGTTGAATTTGGCACATTCTGCAAGAGTTGGCATCAAACATATTCCAGATTTCTTATCAGTAATTTTCTGAAAAATATTCTCAGGCACAACATCTTGTTCTGGATATAAATTTGACAGTAATCGTGCATGTAAAGCTTCTTTCCCATGCTCGGTCACTTTTCCAATTCTAACATCTTGTAGAATAGTCTTGTAAACTTCATCCTTCGCCTGACGCATATTTTCATGCAGTTCAGCATAATTGAAGTTTAACCATATATTGACGTTGCCAATGCTGCCTAGGCACTTCCTGGTATCTTCATGCGTGAGCATTTTGTACACAGGTTGCCCTTTCACTGGTGTCAGCTGCAGAAGATCTCCGAAAACAATGATGTGTTTGCCACCAAATAACACATCATACTCTGTTTTGAGAACTTCTTGCATTCTCAAATGCACAAAGGCAAGCATGACATTGGAAACCATGCTTACTTCGTCAATGATAAGAAGTTTCATTTTCCTCAAGATTCTTGAAACTTCAAAACAAGCATCTCCAGATAGCTTGTGATATTGTAATTTGTTGTCATGCTCCACTGGCAGCATCAGTAAACGATGTAAAGTAATCCCTTTAATGTTATGTGCTGCCAGTCCAGTTGGAGCGGTGACAACACAAGACAGCGATGACTCTGTCCTTTCCTGCAAATAGCATGAAATTGCTTTAATGAGGAAACTTTTTCCAGTTCCCGCTTCTCCACTCACGTACAGTCGGACAGGCTTCAACGACGTACATGAGCACTCTTTCTTGTCATGACTTAATCTATGATCAATTTGCATGGTAACTTCGTCATATATTTTCCTCTGCTCAACGTTGAGTTGTCTTTCCAACTCTTCTAAGTTAACCGCATCCTCCTGAGCATGTGCCATGGCTCTTTCCACTTCATTCATGGCACTGGCAGCTTCATTTTCGATAACAGGTCCTCCTAGTGGATCCTGACTCAATGAAGCAGAACTCTGACTGTCCTGAGAACTGTCTCTGGCAATCTCGGCTGCAATCGTTGCTTCCTGCTCAATTTCCGCATTCAACATTTCTACATATTTGGGAAAAGCAGGACATTCTATGGTCTCCTTGGCGGCATTGAAAGAGTCTTCGTAACAGAGGAAATCTCCAAGCAGTTCCTCTTCTGCACGCCAAGGCTTGAAAAGTTGCAAAAGTGCTAAATAGAAAAACTCCTTTTTTTCAGGAGATTCGCCACTCAATTTTCGATGGTTTACCAAGTGGCATTTTCTTTGCTTGACCAGACATCCCTCACTTCCTATTACAGCATACACTCCTTTCTCAGTATCTTCTTTGATGTTCCTCTTGAATATGTAATTTTGAAGAACCTCATACAGACAAACATTGTCGAGGTGACTGCTTCTATTTGGATAATATGTATCCAACATGTTGGTCTTCAAAATGTCGGTACTGTTTGGCTCCTTTTCCGCCAAATACTCAATTTCCCGGACAGGTTTGAGAACTCGATTACGCGTTGCAGCAAGACCAAGACTCACCCAAACGATACTCCTGGACTTGGCATAGAGACTTGCTGAAGACAACCGGTCAGAGCATTCGTAAGCTCCAATTTCTCGATGCGACAACATCTTCAGACTGAAACTGTACAACTTCTTGCTGAGGCTCTTTTCATGGGAAATGTCCTCCCACATATCCTTCAATTCTGTCTTCTCTTTTTTGGTGATGTAAGACGTCACATACCGAGCCACAGCCATACAATTATCAGCCACAAACTGTATATCCATGTTAGCATTCCACATGGACAAAATCACCGGGTTGTAGTCGTTGATGTACTTGGACTCTTCGTTCCTCTTCAAATTGTATGTGTTTTTAGGTGATTTCTTCATGACATTGTGTCGCAGCGAAGACATCAAACTGTTTACTCTTCCTTTAGAAATCACCGGTCGTGGAAAACCGAAACGACATTTGGTGTAGAACTTGTCCTTGTTTCGGAATTTACGACGGCAGTACTTTCCACATCGATGGCTTTGGAAACGCAGAACTTTTTCTCTTAGGCTTTTCTTCTCCTTTGCGTTTGGAACAGCACACGTAGAATACTGTTGGATGAAACTCATCACTGAGTCTTCTGGATCCGTTCCAAATTTAGGTGCATCCTTGATCCACAGCAACATATGTATATGAGGAGCACCTCTTGCTTGGTACTCCTTTCTCCAGAAGAAATCCAACACCTCTCCAAGAGGTGGATTCTTCTTATTCATGATGAAAGACATCATAGCTTCAAATCTATGATTGAAGTACCTACATACATTGACTGGATCCAAAGAGCACAGTTCTCCGGGTGTCTTGAATTCGATGTTATCTACGTTAGCATTTGCCTCTCGTAGAAATTCAAGTAAGTCTTCCCAGCCATACTCGGCACAGCTCAGAGTGAGGAACCATGTGGGAGTACCTAAGTTCCTCAGCATACATTTTAAATCACCATGACGACGGTACCAGTACTCATTAGTACCACGCTGACACGCCATGAGATTAATCAGGTGAGAATCCAAAATACTGTCTTGGACATTGACTTTATCCATAAAGTCACTTGCCGAGATGTTTTGCATGTGTATACCACTTTTCAAGATGTGGTTCACTGCATATGACAGTCCAGACAGATCGCTTTCAAACAGGAGATGAAACAAATAAGGAATGCATTGTCGAAACCTAGCATCTCCTGCATACAATCGCAAAGTCCGGTATTCAGAAGCAGGAATTTGATGAGGTCGCTCATCATATCTTCCTCCCTGACCTGTTGGAAAAAGCTGTGGGAAACACCGAGCTTCCAAACTTTCCTCCCAAACACTAATGGGACTCCCTTTGGCTTGTTTCATTTGAAACAACTCAATAGCATTCCCCATGACTATCTTGGAATGCAAAGGATGAACACTATAATGTTCATATATTTCTTCACTAGTAGAGGGTTCTACTTTCTCAATTTGACCAGCACACAAATCGCTATCCTCTTCCTCACTTACTTCCTCTTCTGCAACATATACATTCTTATAGTATTTATTTTTTTTTTTCAAATACAATGTTGCCTTTTTAACTTTCCTAACATCTACTAAATCTTGCCATATTTTCTTATTCTTTGTCGGAACCCCATTAACTAAGATAACCAGAGGTTCCTCTTCCACTTTTTCTACTCCAATTGTGTTAATGTTTTTCTTCAAATCTAGAGGCAAATAAACAACTCTTCCCTTTAATCCTCTCTGTAAATATGATGGAGGCAATTTCCCTGTCTTTGGCTCCATTCTTACAATAGCCTGAAAGGGATGGATACTTTGAATCAAAATAGATTCATAAGTATTTAAATCCTTCAATTCAGAAGGAATCTCAACCAATTCCAGATTATTATGAACTGCTCTAGCAGGCATCTGGTTTTGATTTAATTTGCAACAACAATAAGTACACACACGTTGATCCAATCCCAAATCAAATCAATTTTCTACCATCAAGTATGTTGCGAAATCCTTCCATTCACTATTATTTTCCCTTTCACTTTTTGCATATAAATCCACTAACTTAGTCTGATTCTTATAATAAGTGCGTCGACAACACACACAAGTGAAATTTGGCCTCTCACTTGATTTCACCTCAAACGTGGCAATTTCCCTCTGGAAATTATCTGTACTGGAAACCTGTACATTATCTTCCACATTACCCTCTTCTTCTTGGTCAATTTCAACATTCTCCTCTTTACTTCCAAAGTAACAAAACTCAATATCTTCACAAATATTCTTCACATCTACTTCAGAACCATGCAAAAGAGCAGCGCATAATTGTTTAAGCATAATTGCTGGACTCTTAGCATAATACAACATTCTAACTAATTTCCTCACTTTATTATGATGCACTGCTAGCATCCTGAAATGATGAAAAACACTCTGGCATACTCTCCTGGAAAGACAAGCCAGTGAATGACCATGCAAACCTGTCACTTCTCTCACTCTGCAAGGATCTAATTCTTGCAACAACCTTATTTTCTGCTTCAAACTTTTCTTATTAAATGACCGTACAAAATCACAAAGCAAATTGATGGAATCCTGTCGCACACTACAAATACTACTACACTTCCAGGTGTAGACAGGACCCGTAGCACGTCTTCCTAAAACCTCATTACCTAACACCTCTTCTGTCTCTGTTGTCACAAGTTTTTCTTTTTCAACTGGACAACCATCTTTCACTTCATAAGCACGACCACTGGTGTCAACTGCATGCACCAAATCATTATCCTGGAAATAAATCTCCTCATTAAAAAATGCCTCACAGCTTGAACTATGCATCCATTCTCCAGAAAAAACTTCACAAAAATTACTACGATTAACTATTCTCTTCCATCTACTATTTCTTTTGAAATCATAAATTGCCTTGTTTAGCTTCCTAATTCTATTGATTATCAAAATAAATAACTTACGTTTAATTTCAAATGCCTGATCAATAACTTTCTCAACTTTTTTTTTTCTCTTATAAAAAACCAGTTTCTGTTGACCTTTCTTAATATTTTTTAACAAATTGCCAATTATCCTGTTGCGGAACATTCGTTTACGAATCTCCCTAAACTGTTGTTTCCTTCTACTATCATGCACAGAGTTATCTCTTGCTCTAGCAGTAACATTTTTGATTGGCCTTTCCTTTCCATTTGAATTCCTTCTCGTTTTATGGACTGAAACATTTTCTGTAGTAATATTTTTTTTACTACACATATTTCTTATGAAATATTTTGTGCTCTTACCCGGTGCTTTCTTCGTGACTTGACAAATCTTTTTGTTAGAGGACTGCTGCTTATTTTCTTTCACCTGCTGTCTTTGACGTTTTGCAGCCTTTCTCTGTCTTTCTATTGTTGGCATGGTGAAATCTTGAAATGATCTGCAGTTGAATCTGTGGTAAAATATAATAAAAAATGTTATTAACCATTATTACCAAACAGTAAATCAATAACAGTGATCAAAAACTTAACACACTACTTGACATTTTAATTAGAAGATTTTTTAGTCGTTGGCAAATTTACAATACAGAAATAGCAGAAAAGAAATGACATTTATATTTATGTTACCTGTGCTATTTTATATGTGAATCTGATCTAATTTTATGAGCATATTTTAATATTTTATTGAAGACACTACACATAACCTGTTTTTGAAGGTGTCTTTATTTTTAAATTAAACGGTTTACATTTTTACTTTTTATTAATTATAAATTTTAAAAATAAATGTTTATATTTCCATAGGATCAAGCAGGTCAGCTTCCCACCCTATGTCATATAATTCGGACAAATCTGCATCCTCATCACGCTCTTCTTCATCCTCAGGATTTAAATCATCCAAAGGATCAACATCCACTGATGTTTCAATTACAAGTTCAATGATGAGGTCAAAATCAACTGATTGCAGATTGTCGCTCATGTTGATGTTGTCTTTATCTTTAAAGAAAGATAACAACAATGAGATGTTGCAGAGTAAGAGACAAATCTCAGAGATTATAATAGTAAAATTGTTTAACAAGAGTAATATTTTGCAGCTATTATTTAGCCATGTCCAGCAATGCTGAGCAGGTGAAGACTATGTCTAAATTTTCAGTGAACAGGACTCATCTCTTCTTAACCTTGGATAAGCCTCACCGACTCTGTGTGTCCTGCACATACTTAAATGTAAAGGGGCAGATTTATGTTAAATGGCACATCCCCAGGCATGCACCAGTTAACGTGCACCACTACTCTGCCACCCATGTTGTGCCGTATTTACAATTAGATAGGAGAAAGCTTCGTCAAAACCCTGCGCCTGCTTTAAGCAGGCATAGGTCTTGACACAACATTGTGGAGATGGGGCACCCCTGAGCCTTGCTTGAGCTGCATCGCACTTGCGATACAACTCCAGCAATCACCACCTTTACAGCACAGATACGTCACGCATCTGTGCCATTTTTGCCCCATGATGCCCCGCATTGTAAATGCAGCACACCATGGGTGGCGGAACAGCGGCGCAGGATGACTGACACATCCCTGGTGATGCACCAGTCATCATAATTCTATCCCTAAGCTTCTTATCTTGTTGGAGATGAACCGCCATATGTATCATCAAAGTTTTTTCCATTTCCTAAATAGCGAACTTTAAGGAATAAATAGCGATTCATTACCATTCCTAGTTTGCGATGACCTATTTGCTAATTACAAATTACCCATTCATTTCCATGCAGCAGGAGGCCCATAGGAATGAAGCTGCAATTTGCGATTAGGAATTTGCTCATCGCAAATTAGGAATTTTTCCAAGGGTGCAGGGGTGTCTCAAGAACACCCTGCTGCACCCCCTGAAAAAGAAATTTGGGGGCATATGGCGCACATACATGCCCTAAGGGCATGTATGGGCGTCATATGGGACCTTTTGTTTTTTGGAAAAAAAGCTTTTTGAAAAGAATTCACAAATTGCCACCAACTAGAAGTTGGTGGTAGTTTCCAAATCCTTAATGTCATTTTTTTACATATTTTTTGTTTGATACATTGCATTTAAGTAATCACAAAATTTGCAAATCCTTCAGTGCAATTGCAAAATAAGGAATAGCAAATTTTGCTACTCCTTATTTTGCATCAAACTTGTTTGATACATACCATTTGTCTAATTAACATTCGCAAAGGCCGAAATTCGTAGAATTTTGATCTTTGCGAATGCTAATTAGCTTGATACATATGGCCCCAAGTGAGGCCAGTCTTGCGACATGGTGCATCTTTTGCATCACTGCTGCATCGGTTTCATGTGGTACGTTTTTTTTACACCATGACATATCTGCCTAAATGCATCAATTTGTAATTTTGTCGCCTCATAGCAAATCTTTTGCACCGCTGCTGCATCATAAAAGTGACGCACAGTGGCACAAAAGAAGCATACACCTATTATAAATCTGTCCCTAGCATTTTAAATGATTAATCCAGGATGACGATAAGGTGTGGCCTATCCAGAGGTTTGTTTAAGGTGAGGCCTACTCAGGATTGCAGATTAAAGTTACGCTTGATGAAGAATACAGAGGAGATAATACATGTAAAGGCCTACCAATGAAGTAAGTAATGTGCACTTTATTGCGCCAGTCATCATAAATGTATCCCTAAGCTTCTTATCTTGTTACAGATGAACCACCATATGTACCATCAAACTATTTTGCATTTCCTAAATAGCAAATTTTAAGGAATAAATAGCAATTCTTTACCATTCCTAATTTGCAATGAGCAAATTGCTAATTGCAAATTAGCACCGCCGCTGCATCATAAAAGTGACGCACAGTGGCACAAAAGAGGCATACACCTATCATAAATCTGTCCCTAGCATTTTAAATGATTAATCCAGGATGACAATAAGGTGTGGCCTATCCAAAGGTTTGTTTAAGGTGAGCCCTACTCAGGATTGCAGATTAAAGTTACGCTTGATGAAGAATACAGAAGAGATAATACATGTAAAGGCCTACCAATGAAGTAAGTGATTTGCACTTTATTTCGCCAGTCATCATAAATGTATCCCTAAGCTTCTTATCTTGTTACAGATGAACCACCATATGTACCATCAAACTATTTTGCATTTCCTAAATAGCGAATTTTAAGGAATAAATAGCAATTCTTTACCATTCCTAATTTGCAATGAGCAATTTGCTAATTGCAAATTACCCATTCATTTCCATGGGCTAGGAGGCTCATAGGAATGAAGGTGCAATTTGCGATTAGCAATTAGCTCATCACAAAATAGGAATTTTTTCAAGGGTGCAGGGGTATCTCAAGAACACCCTGCTGCACCCCTGAAAAAGAAATTTGGGGGCATATGGCGCACATACATGCCCTAAGGGCATGTATGGGCGTCATATGGCACCTTTTGTTTTTTGGAAAAAAATGCTTTTTGAAAAGAATTCGCAAATTACCACCAACTAGAAGTTGGTGGTAGTTTCCAAATCCTTAATGTCATTTTTTACATATTTTTTGTTTGATACATTGCATTTAAGGAATCGCAAAATTTGCAAATCCGTCAGTGCAATCGCAAAATAAGGAATAGCACATTTTGAATTAAGGACATTTTAAGTCATTTCCACATGTGCAGTGTTTTCAAATTATGATTTGAAAATCGTTTTTGGGGAAAAGTAATGGTTTGCAAATTTATGACAAGGACATAATGGTGTATGCTTCTCTATAAGGCATTTCAGTGTCTCTGATGTCATTTTTCCCATATTACATTATAAGACCTTTCCCCATGGAGCACATTCCTTGTAAATATGCTCCCACCTGTGCATGGTGAATTTAGATTTTGACTGTTTGAGTCACATAGCCATGTTAAAAGTGACCCAAAAAAATTGCAAACGCTTTAAAAAAACACATTCATGTGTCTTAAGGACATTTTAAGTCATTTCCCCATGGACAGTGTTTTGTAAGTGGCGCAAAAGAGGCATACACCTATCATAAATATGTCCCTAGCATTTTAAATGATTAATTCAGGATGACGATAAGATGTGGCCTATCCAGAGGTTTGTTTAAGGTGAGGCCTACTCAGGATTGCCGATTAAAGTTACGCTTGATGAAGAATACATGTAAAGCTCTACCAATGAAGTAAGTGATGTCCACTTCATTGCGCCAGTCATCATAAATCTATCCCTAAGCTTCTTATCTTGTTAGACATCAACCGCCATATGTATCATATAACTATTTTGCATTTCCAAAATAGCGAATTTTAAGGAATAAATAGCGATTCTTTACCATTCCAAATTTGCGATGAGCAAATTGCTAATTGCAAATTACCCATTCATTTCCATGCGCCAGGATGCCCATATGAAAGAAGGTGCAATTTGCAATTAGCAATTAGCTCATCGCAAATTAGGAATTTTTCCAAAGGTGTAGGGGTGTCTCAATAACACCCTGCCGCACCCCTGAAAAAGAAATTTGGGGGCATATGGCGCACATAAATTTTAACAACATTCCTTTACCTCAAAAACGATTTTCAATTCATAATTTGAAAACACTGCCCACAGGGAAATTACTTAAAATGTCCTTAAGACACATGAAAGTGTTTTTTTATTGCCTTTCCAGCATGGTTGGGTCACTTTTAACATGGCTATGTAACACAAACATTTAAAATCTAAATTTGCCATGCACAGGTGGGAGCATATTTACAAGCAATTTGCGCCACAGAGAAAGGTCTTACATTAAAATGGGAAAAATAACATCAGGGACAGTCAATTGCCTTATAAAGAAGCATACACCATTATGTCCTTGTCATAAATTTAAAAACAATTCCTTTTCCCCAAAAACGATTTTCAAATCATAATTTCAAAACACTGCACATGGGAAAATTACTTAAAATGTCCTTAAGACACATAAAAGCGTTTTTTAATTGCCTTTGCAGCATGTTTGTATCACTTTTAACATGGCTATGTAACACAAACATTAAAAATCTAAATTTTCCTTGCACAGGTGGGAGCATATTTACAAGCAATTTGCGCCACATAATTCATAATTTTCTCCTTAAAGCACACTATTCTCTATCTAAATTAAAGAAATATTTTCTCACCTTAGCAAATACTTTGAGTTTGAAAACAGTCTCAGAAACACACCAATTTGTCTTCAGCAGAGCAAAAGGTATGCACTCCAGAGTCTGCAGCTATCAAAAGCACAGAAATGCTGTAATTCTTCACACATATCTCTCATGTCACCCAATCAAAACTCTTCCCTCACTTTTTTTCAAATGAAAACCCTTCCCCCCTCTGCCATTTCATGCCTTTTCTGCATAGCAACCACCTCTTGGAAGACTTCTGGTGTTTGCAAGTTCACACAACAATGTTGCAATTGAACTCTGAACTCTCAGTGCACCTGCATATCCAGTGCATTCTTTCATTTAATGATTTTTTATTGATCATTCAAAATACATCTTTCAAATAACTCATCCGTGCACCCTAACTTTCTGTTTTCAGCAATCAAAATCCACCAATCACTGTTACTGCTTCATGAACACAGAAACTCCACAGTTTTTTTCATTTTAAACTCTCATTTTTTCAACTGCCATTTCATTGCCACACTTCATCTGACTGCAGGAGAACCTTCTCTCACCATGTTTTCTGTCTGGATTGTTGGACATAGTTATATTCACTGGGCTCAAAGGTACACTGAAAACAGGAATTTACCTAACCTCAATTTACAAGACGTGGAAATTAAGTGGTTTGGCCACAGAGGATTAAAATGTCACCAATTGATACCATTGGTGAAAACCTTTATGCATTTGCCCAAACCTGACCTGTTAATTGTGCACTGTGGAGGTAATGACTTGGGCACTTTGACTGGTGTAGGTCTGGAAATGCTTTTAAAGGACACCTTTGAGCAATTAATGGCACTTTTTCCTCAGACTGCCTTGGTATATTCAAATATATGCCAAAGACAGAAATGGAGGTGGTCAAACCAATTTTGTCCACAAATTGAGAAGTCGAGGAAGCATGTAAACAAATCTGTTTCAGCTTACATGAGAGACCATGGAATGGGCTCCCTGTACAACAATAACTTGCGTTACTACATGCAAGATATCTACAGAGGAGATGGAGTTCACTTCTCAGATGAGGGCAACAGAATTTTCACTCTGAATTTAAGAATGTGCATTGGTACCTACTTATAAGTACCTAAATGTACCATAAACCCAAAAACTCTTCTCAGAGCTACCCTACATCTGATCACTCACAATTATTATTTTACTCTAACATTTTTCACTAATTTTCAACAAAGTACGCTCCCTGGGGCGCTACCCGGTACGCGAACCGGGAGCTAACCTCGCGAAATTTAAAAAAAAAATGTTTTTTTTTCGCACATATGGGCCTCCTCAGCCACCCTCACAAAACCTAGGGGGTCAAGATAAGTCTACCGTGCCCCCTTCTACCCATTCTGAACATTATTTGCCCTCCATCTTGTATCTTAATTCGACCGAAACACAAAATGGTGGACTCCCGTTACGCTTAAGGTTCGCGAACCGGGGCGCTCAACGGTTCGCGTACCGGGTCGCTCCCTGGGAAGCGCACCATCAAAAAAGGTGGGAAAGTAGTTCACAGAGAAGCCACTGGAGACAATTTCACCAAATATAGACTAGCTCATACTACATACCAATCCCTACCATTTTCACAAATTTGATTGGAATTCCATTTAGCCATTTAGCCTGTAGACCTCTCTAAATACCGTGAGGTAAATTACTTCACAAAACACATCTGAAGTGTTGGAATTGACAACCAATTAAAATGTTACTTTCATTTTCTACTTTTTTTACCTGACATTTGATTGGTTATATACCTGAATATATATAAAGGAAGAGAAGAAAACACAGCCATTTTGACTACTACTTCTTGGTGTACATTTCAATAGGATTTTCACTAATTCCTTCAACTTCTATCTAAAGGTAAGTTTTTATTTTTAAAACTGAAGTATATTGTGCACTATAAGTTAATATGGTAAACTTTTTCTGATAGTTATATACTATCCCTCTGTAGTAGTTATAGATTTAGATAGACTTCTCTGTTATAGTTATGGATGGAGTTAGGCTTCTCTTGTATAATTATGAATTTACTTACGTTAAATCACATACACTTTTTTATATTCCTACTTCCACTCTGATACTATACACTGCCCAAAATTAATCCCAACAGTGCCCTATCTCTACTAATATATATTTTTTTTATCTAAATTTCAGGCAAAATGGAAGGCGAACAGAAAGTTGAATTTCAAACTGTCCTGCAAGAGAGCAGCCAAGAAATCAATGATGAAAATGATATTGAATTTTTCGATGAAACTTTAGACAAAGAACTACTGCAATGTGTACAAGCAGTAGATAACCTCCTTGAAAATGAGGACATTTTACACCCTCAGAGACTACAATGTATATTCAATGATAATTATGAAATTTCTGACAATGAAATGTTAGAAAGTTTAATAAATTATGAAACACAATCACAATAAAAAAAAATGCTTAAAAAATAAAGAAAATAAAAAATAATCAACAAAAACAACAATCAATTAACATACAGCATTTGAAAAGTCTATCATTCATTTTTCATTGCAGTACGCTGCCCAGAACGCTTCCCGGTTCGCGGACCGGGCGCTCCCCACGCAAAAAAAAACAAAAAATTTTTTTTTTTTTTTTTGCCCCGCGGGGCCCTTTTAAAACCTCCACATTAAACCTAGGGGGTCAGGGAGGATCTAGTATGCCCCCTTATGGTCATTTTCGCCTTTGTTTTGGCCTCCTCTTGTCTCTCAATCCTACCGAGAGACAAGATGGCGGCCGCTCCGGACTGTTTAGAATGTTGACAGACACCGGAGAGCCAATCAGCTTAGCTACGCGAAGTTCCGGTACGCTTAAGGTCCGCGGACCGGAGCGCTGCCCAGAGCGCGCTTACAGATATATATCTTTTTTTAAACGTTAATTTCTCAAAATCCACTGGAGCACATATATTGAGACCTAGAAAAGGCACATCGGGCTACCAGTCCCTACAATTTTGCCAAGTTTCATGCAAATCCATTCAGCCGTTCGGGCTAAAAGTGAGGCCAACCGCCCTATGGAAAACTCAATGTTAAAAACACGTTTTGGGACCCCCCTTTTTTCTCGGCCCCCCCTTGACGAAACCCCCCCAAATTTCCAAGGGCTGCTCAGAAACAAAATGTTCCATTTTCCAGAAAATTTCAGCCAATTCCGTCCACAAACGCCAAAGTTATTAGACATAGAATTTTCAAAAATCCCATAGGGAAAAAATCCTAACTATATATACCTACTGGCGACCGCCAGTAGGTAATATATATATATATATATATATATATATATATATATATATATATATATATATATATATATATATTCACTGAAAAAACCATAGGTTATAGACCATATATAGTTAGGAATTAGCATTTAAAAAACCTTATTTTACTCACACAAAACCATTGAAATTCCATATATAGTTAGTTGCACTAACTATATATCGCGCACCCGCAATCCACTGCTGATCATGTCACATATTACATCATTCATGACATGGTCAGTGACATCACTGATGACATCACTGATGACATCTCAAATGACATCACTGATGACATCACTGATGACAACATCCAGTGACTGTATGTTTCTGTAAAGTTAAAATATGTCTTACATATTGAAGAATGAGTGGATGTATAAGTGTCTGGATGAAGGATTTAGTAGGTGCGTGACTGACTGTATGAGTGAGTGATTAAATGTGTCTCACTGAATGCATGGGCTAGTGACTAAACTGTCTTAATTTGTGCATCATTATGTCTGTTGTGATGTAAACTGCTGCATGTGTTGATCATTAGCTATACGAGAGGCTATATGTGTTATTAATTGGTTGCCCAAGTTTTTCTATGGGAGATTGAGTTTGTGTGGGGGTGGCTGGAAGGTGTGTGACTCTATGCATAGATGTGTGAGCAGTTTATTCACTAGGTGTATGAGTTCAAGACGGCATGTGGAAACAGCTACATGGGCAGTTGACTGTGTGCATGAGTGTATTGATGAGTGAATGGATATCTCAATGCTACATGTCATAGTAAGTACATATGTTAAACACAGTACATGTGAGAGTTGGCATATATAAATAACTGTGCATGAGAGCCACTGAATGAGTGAGTGGTTGTATCGATCATTGTGAACTTGTATCAGGGATTGTATAAGAGAGTAAATATGTGTTAGTATATGTTTCAATAAGTAAGGTGTGTTTAACTGTATAGTTGAAGAAATGGAGGTGAGATTGTTTCTTTGCATGACTGACTGGGTGTGTGAGTAACTCCATGGATGAGTGGCAGTGTGTGAGTGTCTGTATACACTGAGTGTATCTAAGGTTATATTAGAGTCTGAAGAGGTTTATCGTATTAGCACAAGAATGATGTCAAATGAGATGTCATCAGTGATGTCATCAGTGATGTCATTTGAGATGTCATCAGTGATGTCATCAGTGATGTCACTGACCATGTCATGAATGATGTAATATGTGACATGATCAGCAGTGGATTGCGGGTGCGCGATATATAGTTAGTGCAACTAACTATATATGGAATTTCAATGGTTTTGTGTGAGTAAAATAAGGTTTTTTAAATGCTAATTCCTAACTATATATGGTCTATAACCTATGGTTTTTTCAGTGAATTTCAATGGTTTTTTAATAGCAAATATCATAAGCTGTCGAATGTCAAGTACGTGGTAAGTAAAAACATTTTCGTGTTTATGCACACTGATCTGCTTTGAATGCTGCCCCCCACCCCTCATTTCTATTAGGAGTACTCTCTCTTTGCAGATAGTGAAGGGTAGTTAACGCAGGCCTTTGCCCCCGTTGCCCCCGTTGTAATCCGTCGTGCCTGCTTCTCTCTCCATTTGATTGATTGTTCTCTTTGGTTCATTCTCTATTTACAAACAAGCACAGAGTCGCAATACTCTGTTTAGTCTTTGCAGATAGCGAAAAATCGTGTAAAAAAACAAAAGGAATCGAGCAAAATCAGTAGGCCACTAATGGGATCTCTTTTTGACCTCCCTAAAATAGAAACATTAGGAACAACCTGTTGATAATACCAATGTGTATGTACATAAGCGGCGTTCATTTGTGTTCACAGTACCCCTTGTTGATTGTTTGAATCGAGCATTGAATTGTTCGAAGTTGATTCTCTTAAGAATCTTCTCTGCCTGCAAACGAGGAAGAATAGGAATATTCTCTCTCCCTTTGCAGATAGTGAAGGGTAGGTAACGCAAACCTTTAACACGTCGTGCCTATTTCGTTCCTCATTGATTGATTGTTTCCCCAAACATTGACTGTTTGGGAATTGGTTCTTTTTGGAGGTATTCCCTGTTTGCAAATATACGTAGGAAAATCTTTGCAAATAGTGAAAGGGTACGTAATGCGGACCTTTCTCCCCCGTTGTAATCTGTCATGCCTATCTACTCCCCACTGATTGATGCACCTGTTTCACCCGGACCATTTACTAGAGATACGTCATCTGGCCCGACCAGAGAGCACCCCTAGTGAAAAGGACATATGCAATAATAACGAAGTGATCACTGTATCCTGTTAACAGAAACTTTAGCATGAAACAACCTGGAAAGAAAAGAATAGGAAAACGAAAATCAGTAGGCCACTGATGAACATGAACTTTTATTAAACAACGAACAAAGAAACGATAACATAACGTAATGATAAAACCTATTAATGTCCTAGAAACAAGAAAACGTTAAAATATGCCAGTGGTGAGAGACCAGAAAAACAGTAAGAGAAACCAAATCACCCCTCGCTGTCCCACCGCCTGCCACGCCAAAAAAATCGATAGACTAGGGAAAATGCAAGTCAGTAGAACATCCGCCCCCACTCTGGAAACTTCCAAGGTGGGGCAGGGTTGCGGCTACGCCCAGCCGGGAGCAGCCCATATAAGGCGGGTCCTGCTGCCACGCCTCGGCCAGGAGATCCTAACGTAGGGTGTAGCCGGAGGAGAGGCCGAGGCCAGCGGGACCCGGCCAGGGGATTGCCTTTACAACGCTGAAGAGTTGCAGGGGGGGGAATATCTCCTCGACCCTCCCCTCTCTCTCCCAGTCCGGCCGCGGTGGCCCTTGACAGTTTCAGGTAGTCCCGCCACATGCTCTTCCGGTCTGGCCACCAACGGTCGGGGGGCCGAGGCCGACGGGATCCGGCTGCAGCCGATAAACCAAGGAACCCGTTCATGGGGCCAGAGCCAGGGGCGTCCGGCCGACATCCACCGGAAGCCCGGCCCGAAGACGGACGGGACACTTCTTCTGTCTTGAATAATGGCTGCGACAACACTGGGGGGGGATGTCTTGCACATGCCTCCGACCCCCCCCCTCGTCCTCATCGCCTGGTCCGGCCATAACAAATCTCAAGCGAGACGCCGTGGGGTGCACTGGGAGGGAGAGACGATGCGAACAGGCCTCTCCCGCCTCCCCAGGTGGAGGCTTCCCAGCTGCACCCTCAGCGCTCCAGGCGCCCGGAAAAGGGTTCTTCCACTGTGGCCATGCTGCAACGTCTCGCCCGGCAGGGTGGAGCCCGTCCGCTCATTTGACCCCGCGATCGCCAGTAGCTACCGAACTCTCAAAATGGCGGTCGACCTGGCAAGAGCGGGCCCAGCATAAAGAAATGGCCCGGTCACTGGTTGACTCCACCACCGTAGTCCTCCACGACCTTGAAGATTCTAGAGGAGCCGCGGGAGTCTCCGACCCCCGATGGGGAATGACTGCCATGATCGCCCGTGGAGTGACGAAACTGTATCCGCGGGACTTCGGCGCTCCCATGCTGGCGCCAGCCTCACTTTGAATTACTAGAATCCTGCAGACCTCAGTTCCGGTGAAAGCACAGTGTGACCCGGTAGGAAAAATTGTTGCACCCCCTCCCCTTTTTGACTGATAGTTCAAACCACCGATCCTTTCCTTTGCCCTTTTAACGGAACTTTGGACTGCCTCCCCCTCTTTTACATTTTCTAGAGAAAACAAAACATTAACCACTACATTAGCATAGCAGTTGACACCAGAACTGTTTTCAAATTGAAAACCAACAACATCTTCAACAGAATCCTTTTTGTTTCTGCTGTGACCCTGCTACAGCACAGGCATTGTCCCCAGCAGTAATTCTGCAATGCCGGTAAGAATAGCTGTGGTGCCTACTGACCTTACTCACCCCCGCGGCGCCCCACGCCGTTATTTGCTGGGCGGCAACTTGCTAGACATCACTTTCGTGCCATCTAGATTTCAGCGCGTTCTGCTGCCTTGGAACTATTCGCACAACAGACTGCTACTGACGACCCACCCCCAGGCAACATCTTCTGAATTTTCATAATTTGAAAGAACTAGTAACATGTCCTCATCAGGAATTCAAAAGAAATTGCCACGGTCTCTTCGTTGTTTAAATGTTTTTACTGTTTTTGTTTTGTTGTATATATTTATATGTTATTAAAGTTTTATATTCCTACTACTTTGTTGGAGTGCTATATATTTTTAATGTGACACATAATTGTAAAAACTTTGATGTACAAAGAGTCATTCCTGGAATCTTCCGCTTCAGGCTCGGTCCCCTCCCCAATCACAATACAGGATGGTTTTCAGATAGTAGGAACACGTGTGGTGTGACGGATCTCATCGGGTGTGGGCCTTGATCTACTATAACTCCTTTAAAGAGGGGTGATTCTTTACAGCTGGAGCCATAAACTACATCTGCAGGGCTAGGTGATAGCCTGGACAATCGGACACAGAGGAAGAGGAGTGTCAGAGGGTGCGGTAGTGAATAGGGCGAAAGGGAGGTGTCGGGCGGGCACAGAGTGTGATTTTCAGGGAAGAGCAGCGCAGATGGGGGGAGGTTTATTGCCGATGCATAAGACAGAGAGCGGGGGTGACCAGTGCCTGGGGAAGATGCTTGCGAGGGTGGGGAGCCATGCTACGAATCGACAGCGTGCAGAGAGTGGGTCTGGTCAAGGCATCTAAAATGGCTGCCGTGCACGACAAAAGTGTGGCATTTCAAAAAAGGCAAGATGGCGCAGACAATGTTTTTCAACACTTCCTCATTTCCTTCGAATCGAACGTTAACAGACGTTGGTGCATATTACCAAAGTTAAGCGATATTTATCGCTAACGATGCTTACCAACGAATTTTTTACCGCTAAGCATCGTCAGAAATTATCGAAGATAAACCTTGCTATTATCAAGGTTTATCGCAAATGCGATAATAAACGGCCGCAATGCATGAATATCGCTAAAAAGTCAGCGATATTCATGCATTACCGAGCTAATGCTCTTAGCCATGTTATCCACCTCCCATTGGATAACATGGCTAAGAACTGCTCAGGGCAGGTGTTAGCTTTTGGAGATAATCGCGCTTAGCGCGAATATCTCCAAAAGTTGGTAATAGGAGATAGATATCTTGCATGTTGTAATGCAAATTATTGTGGTATATGGAACTCATACCATAATCTCTCAGGAAAGCAGAAACTGATCCTTTTGGGACCGCCTAAAAAGGCCTAGGGGGTGAGGGGTACTCTACTTTGCCCCCTTTTCACGTTCCGAACTATTTTATTTTACTCTCTTCTGTAATTACACAAAATAGCAGCGATAAGATGCATCGGAGACACACAGTGAGAGAAAGGAGGCCGGAGATGAAGAAGAGATGTCAAATACACATTGGAGATAATATAGTGGCAGAAGAGAAGCAAATATGAGTAAACTTACCATGTAACATAAAAATGTTGCACTCTATACTATAAGTCTCATTTTATACTACAATCACTTCGCTACAACCTCATAAATTAAAAATAAAAATGAATAATGTCTCAAACAATTTTTGATTTCTAAATATAAATTTATTCTTCAGAATTTTCTAAATTTGAAAGAACTAGTAACATGTCCTCATCAGCAATTTCCTCATGAAAAGTCTGCAATGATGATTCTTCTAACTCTATGGTCTCCAAACATTCGATAAATTCGCCATCAACAGATTGATCAAAAAAATCATTCAAGTCATCTCCTCCTTGTGACAATATTTCATTATTGGTGCTGTCAATTTCAATCAATGTAGTGGAATCATTCAAGTCATCTCCTCGTGACAATATTTCATTATTGGTGCTCTCAATTTTAATCAATGTAGTGGAATCATTCAAGTCATCTCCTCCTTGTGACAATATTTCATTATTGGTGCTGTCCATTTCAATCAATCTAATGGAATCATACAAGTCATCTCCTCCTTGTGACAATATTTCATTATTGGTGCTCTCAATTTCAATCAATGTAGTGGAATCATTCAAGTCATCTCCTTGTGACAATATTTCATTATTGGTGCTGTCCATTTCAATCAATCTAATGGAATCATACAAGTCATCTCCTCCTTGTGACAATATTTCATTATTGGTGCTCTCAATTTCAATCAATGTAGTGGACAATTCAAAAGAAATTGCCACGGTCTCTTCATTGTGAGCCATTTTATTTTGAAATTGCTTGCTGTAAATTGCAGAAAAAAATAATCACTTTCATTTATCGTTTTTAGTAATACATAATATAAAACTAACTTTATCAAGTATTTAGTATAACAGAAGGACTGCAAATAAATAACAGAAAACATTTTTCAAATTATCTTCAAGTGTACAACATAGTTCCCCTTACAAATTAACAACTCACCTTTTTAAAAGTAGGAGAAGTGTTAGTACTGTGTAAATCAAACACCAGAAATTCACCACCAAAAATTCCTCACAAATGTACCTCAGACAGTAGTATCACAAAATGGCTGTGGTTTCCTCTCATTTGACATATATACATAACCAATTAACTTTCATCACACACAAATACAAAACCAAAGTAACATTTTAATTGGTTCTAAATTTCAACACTTTCAAATGTGTTTTCCCCATGCAATTTTCCATAGGACATTTACATACGTCTACAGCCTGAATGGCTGAACGGAATTACACCAAACTTGGCAAAATGGTACATCAAACCTAAGAGGTCAGGAAGGATCTACTATGCCCCCTTATGGTCATTTCCCCCTTCGCTTTGGCCTCCTCTTGTCTCTCAATCCTACCGAGAGACAAGATGGCGGCCGCTACGGACTGTTTGGAATGTTGACAGACGCCGGAGAACCAATCAGCTTCGCAAAGCTCCGTAACGCGAAAAGTACGCGAAGCGGAGCGCTGTTACAGATATATATCTTTTTTTGAACGTTAATTTCTCAAAATCCACTGCAGCACATATATTGAGACCTAGCAAAGGCACATCGGGCTACCAGTCCCTAATATTTTGCCAAGTTTCGTGCAAATCCATTCAGCCGTTCGATTATTATTATTATTATTTTTTTTTGCCCCGCGGGGCCCTTTTAAAACCTCCACATTAAACCTAGGGGGTCAGCGAGGATCTACTATGCCCCCTTATGGTCATTTGCCCCTTCGCTATGGCCTCCTCTTGTCTCTCGATCCTACCGAGAGACAAGATGGCGGCCGCTACGGACTGTTTGGAATGTTTACAGACGCCGGAGAACCAATCAGCTTCGCTTCACAAAGCTCCGTTGCGCGAAAAGTACGCGTACTGGAGCGCTGCCCGGTCCGCTGTTACAGATATATATCTTTTTTTAAACGTTAATTTCTCAAAATCCACTGTAGCACATATATTGAGACCTACAAAAGGCACATCGGGCTACCAGTCCCTACAATTTTGCCAAGTTTCGTGCAAATCCATTCAGCCGTTCGGGCTAAAAGTGAGGCCAACCGCCCTATGGAAAACTCAATGTTAAAAACACGTTTTGGGACCCCCCTTTTTTCTCGACCCCCCCTGGACGAACCCCCCCCCCAATTTTCAGGGGCTGCTCAGAAACAAAATGTGCCATTTTCCTGAAAATTTCAGCCAATTCCGTCCACAAACGCCAAAGTTATTAGACATAGAATTTTCAAAAATCCCATAGAGAAAAAATCCTAACTATATATACCTACTGGCGACCGCCAGTAGGTAATATATATATATATATATATATATATATATATATATATATATATATATATACAGCTACTTCCTGTCTCTCCAAACGTCAAACACAGAAATCAACGGACCACCAGGCAGCATGGAAATTGCAGGTGGGTTTATTATCCTTTCATTCTCACTTCTTGCATGACGCGTTTCGGGCAACAAGTGCCCTTGTTCACATCAATATATATATATATATTAAATTAAATCTAATCTGTTTAATGCAACCTAAATTTTCCTTTTGGGAAAATGTAAGGGCATCATTATGATGCTGGTGTGACCGCCACTGACAGGCCGTTGGTGGCAGTCCAACCAACAGACAACCCTTAGGACCGACCGCCGCATTACTATGCAGGTGGTCTGACCCTTGATTGCCGGGGACAGACCACCACCTCTCACCAGATATATGATCCTGTCTGTGTGGTAGTCCAATAGTAATCCCTACAATAGAGCCGGTGCCTGCGCAGGCACCGCCATAGGGATTACAAAATCAGCAGGGCCCACCTCCCCCCCATGGTCCCCCATGCAGATTCATGCACTGTGTGCCAGTTCCTGATGGTACCTGGCACACGGTACATGAATGTGCACAAAGTACTCAATACCACTGCTGTTTGTGCTGCCGCCCTGTTCCAGGGCTGCAGCAAAAGCCATAATGTTATTGAGCAATTTTCAGACCACCACGCTGGTGGTCTCAATGTAATTCAGTGGGTGGGAACTCCGAATCCTTGTCGGGCGGTCCCATTCCCATTGCGTTAGCGGTCGATCAGCCGCCATTGTAATAAGCCCCTAAGTTCTCAACCTCTTGCTGCAGTGTGGCGTTCAGCATGCATTCTCACTCATATTAGGCAGGACACCTTTAACTGCGAAATGGCATTATATTTCCTTTCTCAGCAAATGTAAAACCTGTATTTAACTTACACTTGGGGGTGATAAAGAATTTTGACAAGATTTTGGGATTCGGGGTTCGCCCCCTCCATTTAAATCGCAATAATGGAAGAGCAATGGGTGAAACATTTATCTAAAATTTCAAAAAACAATGAGAGTGTTATTACTGTAGGAATCCAGCCAGAAGTCAGTGATGACACGACTCAGCTAATAAATTCACCAAGGCCAATCGATCTCCAAGTAACCCTAGATGAAGTAAACCGGGCAATCATGGAAAGTAAGGGAGGGAAAGCCCCTGGACCAGACGGCATCCCCGTAGATCTATTTAAAAATAACATTGCACTATGAGACCCACTTTTAACTTTGGTAATTACAGCTAGCTGTTCTTCCCGACTACTAGAGACATGGTCAGAATCCATACTTGTCCCTATTTTCAAAAAGGGTAATCGCCATGATCCTGCCTGTTATCGCTCGATATATTTGTTAGACTCCTTGGGAAAAGTAGTCGGACATATTTTACTCGAGACAATCGAGACAATCAAAGACTGGGCAGAGGAGAGGAGAGCAAAATTATCTTGGACTTACAATTTGAATTTTGTAAAGGGCTAGGAACAATAGAACAAAGTTTGAACTTAAACATAATTATAGAGAAATATACCCTTGAAAAAAAGGCAGATTGTTCCTAGCCTTCGTTGACCTTACTGCAGCCTTTGACTGTGTAAGGCATGATAAACTTTGGAACATCTTACAGGAACAAGGAGTACACTCCACCATTATATTCTTTCTAAGACAATTGAACAAGTACGCGAAGGCCAGAGTGCGATATGGTCCAAAAGGTGAATGTACTGCCCCGTTTCAAATTAATAAGGGGGTGAGGCAAGGATGCATGTTCGCCCCTTTCCTTTTTAATCTTTATGTTAACGGGTTAGACAAGCACTGACGAATGCATGCCAAGATCTTCCGAAGATTGAAGGACGACAAATACCTGCTTTTTTATATGTGGACGATGCCGTCCTGATTTCTCGTACTCAAGTAGGTTTACAAAGACTACTATATGGGTTTGCAGCCTTCATGCATGACCTAGGATTGAGGGTAAATACAACAAAAACCTACGTTATGAGATGAGGCCTGGGCAGCCTCAAATGTAGAGACATGGGAGTCAATTACGATGGCGGGGGGACCGCCACCGCCGGGCCGGCGGTGAGGACCGCTAGCCCGGCAGTGGCGGACCTCCCGCCATCAACCTGAACCCACCACATCAGGATGGCGGTGGGAATGGGAATGGTGCCATGGCTGACGGAAAGACCGTCCACCGAGGTCCCGCAAGGCGGTCCTTTTCCGCCCGCCTTGCGGGACACAGTACAATGGGGCAATGGCAGCGGTGCCATGCAGGCACCACTGTGGGCATTACGATGCCTGTCTTTTTCGGCAGAGATCCCGCAGCAAAAAGATAGGCGGGGAATGCCTAAGGGGGCCCCCAGGGGGTGGGGTGCTGCATGTGGCATTTGCATATACAAGGTGGCAGGCACCGCACGATGCCTGTCACGTTGTACATTTAAATGCACAACATGTATTTTTACACTGTGGCGGGTGCTGACGCCCGCCGCAATGTAAAAATACAGGATGCGCCCACCAATGTGGTGGGCGCATCCTAATTCATATAGCGGAGCTGCCGCACCTATGGCGGGCGGTCCCTTTTACAGCTGCGAAAAGTCCGCCCACCATCGTAATCGGCCCCATGTATATTGATGACCAAAAAATAGATTTTACAAATAGATTTAGCTATTTGGACATTTTACTCGATCACAAAGCTACATGGCCTCAAGCGGTACAAGTTAGAAAACTTGCCTTTCTGAAAACAACCGTAGCTGTAGCAAATTTTAAAAAACAACTGGGTAGGAGACCTCTGCAAGAATTAGTAAAGATATATAGTGCCAAATGTGTTTCGACTGCCATATATGGTGCAGGGGTTTGAGGAAATTGTAATGTTTTACCTCTACAAGTGATTGAAAATGTATTTATTTATTTTTAAGATATATTCTGGCAGTACTGGCGAGTGTTTCTTCATATGTCTGCCAGCCAGATTTGGGGATCCCTTTTATTATAGCTCTTATTAAAGTGGAACCAATCCTGTTATGGCACAGGATATGGGTATCAACAGAAACTAATCTTAATAGGGATATTTTAAAAGATGTTCTAAGAATGGATTGTGTCAAAAGAATTAAATGGATAAAGTATGTGCAGGACTTTATGTATGATTTAGGACATCTAGAGTTTTTTAATGAGACGAGCTCAATGAGTAGATGGGCAAGAAAAGTGCTGAAAGAAAAAGGTCTGTCCCTACTCGAATCACTTAGACTAACAGAGGTAGTGTCTAAACCCACAGTTATGGCATACATTTCGGACCCCCTCTATATTTGATTTATGACCAGGGAAAAGAGAGGAAAACAACTAAGAAAATATGGCGAGATTCCCCCATGTCAGAAACAACTGAGGAGTGATTATGTGAAACGTAACCTACGTGAAAAGCAAAAACAAAAACAAAAACAAAGTGACAGGTTGTTCCAGGACCCCTACCTGGTTCAGGCAAAACTAGGATTTGGCATGTCCAATCCTAACAATCAGGAGGCAACAACCCTGTTGGCAAGAATGACTGCATCCAACAGGGAAAGGCAAGTAACCTCTTGTTTAGAAGGACCCTCACTCACCACTAGTTGGTGACATGCTTCATCATTGGGTCCCCGCTGGGGTGGCCGAATGCCGCCCCAGCATGCTACAACGCCTGAGTTACAGCGGAGCGGGTTGATGGTGAGTGTAATAGTGATTAAACTCAAAAGAATGTGCAAAATATGTGAGTGCAAGATTAAAAAATACAAGGTTGGAACCCAAACAAAATATTTAATGCGGGCCAACCCGTATTAGATTCCCCCATGGTCTATTCATAGTTACTCCAAAAGCATAGCTTAAATATTTCAACAGTGAAACTTCAGATTAGCACAGATACACACATTTTTCCAATATTTTTGGTATTTTATTCATTTTTTAGTGATATATCAAAAAGGACTTTTTTTAAAGATTTTTCCATACATGTTTGTCAATTCATCCACGATAATTATATTCATTTCTGCATTAAAATTCAAACAACAGTTCCTCTATCTTTACACAACAATGTATACAAAAAAAATGTTATTAAGATAAGAAACAAGCATCCTGTCTGACACACACCTATCAACATTCACACCTACTCATACATGCAACACTACACATTTCTTTTTAATCCAAACACTTTCTAAGGTTGAGGTAACACAGATATTAGTTGTGAAACTCCACGCCAGGTCTACGCGCGTTTCGGTGGATTTGTACCACCTTCCTCAGGACCAGCAAAGAAAGAGTTTTTCTCCTTAAAGTGTGTGCAGGGTACCTGGAATTACAAATATAACATGATGTATCTGTCATCAATTCTAACTGAAGACCAGTTCTGTTAATCTAGCGAAATTTCTTTTATATCATTTTCTGATCACTGTGAGGTATGCAAATATACCAAAAATAACACAACACAAGCTGGGTGTGTGACATTTTTATACTTGGGGGTGAACATATAACTAGGTACAAATGTGACACTATCTTAAATACAGTTGTCACACTTGTTCTCGATTGGCAATCTCTTTAGAATAATCTCTAAAGTCTCTAACAGACTTATTATTTTTAGTTAAAAGATACGGAGACCAATGTCCCAAAGATTGTAGGTTATGGGAACATTCTCACCTTTAATTGGACGCTGATGGTATATTTATTGTCTATTTCGTCCGTGTTCATTAATTGATTCTAGATCTTATCATTCGGTCGTCTCATAGGTCAAGATTAATTTACTTGAAAGGAATTATAACGATTTTAAAGTTAATTATAGATTTCTATACATATGGGTAGTTTAAGTTCTGTCAAAAATATTTCTTCCTTACCCACAATTGTATCAAGCAATTCATAAATTTTCATTCGCCATGATCTTCATATAAAAGACAGGGAAGATGTATTTTTGGATGAGGCTCCAGTCATATTCTGTAAATCAAGTTAGGTCACATGAATTCTACAGTTATCTATCAAAAATTTTTCCTGCTGTTATAGTTTCATTGATAGGATCTGTGTGACTGACCTTTTTATCGTCATAGACTTGTTCTCTATAACTTTGGTTCTTCGATGTTGGCCAACAACACTATGTCATCATTGGCTTCACAGAGTCACAGTCCTGATAGTCTATGAAAAAAATTGATGTATTGATATTTTAGGATTTGATGTTTAAAATTTCACTTGACGTTTTTGTACTATCAAGATTTAAACACTTGCTGCCCCATAGTATCTATCTTTTTTATCTTTATGTGTCAGTTCCCATTTGTATTGGCAATGTTAAAACATTAGGCAATACCACGATGTATAATCCCATTATCTGTTCACATACATGTTATCTACATTTGATTTGCCTGTATAAACAGTCTCAAGTTTGTACCCACAAATCCAGTTACTCTATCTCATTTATGCACTACGGAACGTTTTTCAGAGGTCTAGTACATTGTATTTTGCTGCACTTACTGGGCTTGTTGCATTGGATATTAAATTATAGACCTGTCTGATGTGAAGAAGGACATCTCTGCTGGCTTAAAAAATGTTCTTCAGATACATTACAGTTTACAATTGATTAAGATAAACCCTTAATCAACAATGGATCGGTAAGGACCTATTTGTATGAGCGCCGCTGTTAATTTATACTCATAGAGGTGAGACTACTCTCTTCTTTCTACTACGACATATTTACCCCACAGTTATGCACAATCAAGTGATCCTAACCATATATAAGTGCTGATTACGATGGCGGGCAGATCGCCACCGCCGGCACGGCGGTGGCAATCCGCCTGCCATCATGACCTGATTTACCCCCCACCATATCATAATGGCGGGGTTATCGCAGCAGACGCACAATGCGTCCGACGCTTTTCCAGTGGTCTGTAATCGTTCCGATTGCCGGCCGGGAGCACTTGGGCCTCAATATGGAAGCAGTGCCCAGCAGGCACCGCATCCATATTAGGGTGTTGGCTTTTGAAGGTCTTTCCATGGCGGCTTTGCCAGGGTACCCCTCTCCATTTCCATGCACAAGGTGGCAGGCACCGCGCAGTGCCTGCCACATTGTGCTTGGAACTGCACACCATGGCACTTTGGCATTAGGGCGAGTGCTGCTTACAGAAGCACCCGCCGCAATGTCAAACATGCAGAATGTGACCACCAGGGTGGCGGTCGCATCCTAATTAGCGGTGCAGGACCACCGCACGTCTGGCGGTCGGTCCCAGCACAGCTAGGGTGACTGGAAAACTAAAGTCCGTCCGCCATCCTAATAACCCCCATAGTATCCAACCTTATCTTATCCTAACCCATAGCACATATGACAGGTTTTTGCTGCAGAGATTCAGATTTGGGAACAAACGACACTTCATGTGGTTCACTTTTGCAAATTCTATAGTGTACAAGGGAAGAAATGGATATTATCACTTTTAAAGAAGCTTGATTTGAGACAATGTCGTCCCGCCTTTTTAGCACTACAGGCTTTAGAGAATGATTTTATAACATAGATTTTATCCGTGTTTTTTAAAAGTATAGTAAAATGTAGGAACACGAATATAATATGATGGTAAAAACTGTTATAAATATGTAATTAATTATATATATATATGTGACCTTGCGTTTAGTTATATGTCTAGTGATGAAATGATATAATGACTATGATGTGGGGATGATGTGTTTTTATGTGCTTTTATGTATTTCTTAAACTGAAATCGAATAAAGCTTTGTTTGATTTGATTTGATTTGACAAGAATTGCTGGCCTGCTTATATTGGTGGGGATGCATTCTTTAAATTGACTCTGTTTTCATGATACTCTAATGATATACCACAGCAAAAATATCACCTGATTATAATACTGAGGTCAAGATAGTAGATTGCAAAAATATCATGGATAAACATATCGACAGTAACTATGCAATATATTACTGTTTTACAATATTATTGAAGTTTAAAAGATAGTTTAATGTAATATTTTATTATGGTGTATTATGTTTTCGTTTAGATATGTTCTGTGAAATCGCATTTGCAATTATTTCAACAAATATTTATAGTAATGCATATTTTACAGGGTGTTTGGTTTATTGAGGGATATAAATATAATATATATTTTTAAATGATAAATGTTATTTGTTTACATTTTTATTGCTGTTAATAATTTTATAGCAAATGTAAATTTAAAATTGTGGTGTTTATAGGGGATTGGGTGAGTAGCATTTTAAATTAAATATAAATACAAATATAAATGATAATATTTTATTATTGTATTATTTATTCGATTTTTATAATTTGATTTTTTTTAAATAATCTTACAAATTCTTCATATGTGTTTGGGAACAATCGGACAGTACTTCTTTATAGGTTGTAGGATGATTAGGGGTGTGGATGTATAGTTATATTTTTAAAGTAATTACTAATTATTGTTATTTTTTGTTTGACTGTTTTGCAATTTATAATGGTTTACTTCATTTTTGAGGATGTGGGGCAAATTGAGGGTTTGCATGGGTTGTCTTTAAACAAAAATATACAAGTATATACATATTAATTGATTTATAAATTATGTTAATCTTTAAATGGCAATTTTATATTTCTTTTATATTTAATTGTATTATTTGCCTAATTTGTTTACGTGTGTTATTTTATATTTTTTTTCTTTACAAAATACTTATTACATTATTAGTATGGGTTGTGGGGCATATTGAGGGAAAAGGCCGGTTATGTTTTCTAATTGAAATGATTACATTATAGTTAATTTAAACAGTGAACATGTATAATTTCAAAATTGTAAACTATTTTGGGGATTTTGAAATAATGTGAGATTCTGAGGGACAGTGTTTATATAAAAATGATTTAAAAGATTGCATCATTTTTTTTAATGATTTAGATGTAGTTATCATTTTTAAAATGTAATATTTACTAAATGTTATGAGTTTTATTAGGTAAACAACCTTTACAACGCAATTTTTACAACGCACTACCATTACAACGCATTTTTTACAACGCAAAAACTTTTACAACGCATACCATTACAACGCATGTTTTTACAACGCAAGTACTTTTACAACGCATGCCATTACAACGTAAGTATTGGTAAGTATATAATTATATTTAATATTTTATATGTTTGGTTTTTTTTACGTTTTCAGTTTTTGGGTAAAGGGGTATTTTTAGGGTTTAGGGTCAGTTTTCAGTTTATGGGTAAAGGGGTATTTTTAGGGTTCAGGGTCAGTTTTCAGTTTTTGGGTAAAGGGGTATTTTTAGGGTTTAGGGTCAGTTTTCAGTTTTTGGGTAAAGGGGTATTTTTAGGGTTCAGGGTCAGTTTTCAGTTTTTGGGTAAAGGGGTATTTTTAGGGTTTAGGGTCAGTTTTCAGTTTTTGGATAAAGGGGTATTTTTAGGGTTCAGGGTCAGTTTTCAGTTTTTGGGTAAAGGGGTATTTTTAGGGTTCAGGGTCAGTTTTCAGTTTTTGGGTACAGGGGTATTTTTAGGGTTCAGGGTCAGTTTTCAGTTTTTGGGTAAAGGGGTATTTTTAGGGTTCAGGGTCAGTTTTCAGTTTTTAAGTAAAGGGGTATTTTTAGGGTTCAGGGTCAGTTTTCAGTTTTTGGGTACAGGGGTATTTTTAGGGTTCAGGGACAGTTTTCAGTTTTTGGGTAAAGGGGTATTTTTAGGGTTCAGGGTCAGTTTTCAGTTTTTGGGTACAGGGGTATTTTTAGGGTTCAGGGACAGTTTTGGGTTTATGGGGTACAGGGGTATTTTTAGGGTTCAGGGACAGTTTTGGGTTTTTGGGGTACAGGGGTATTTTTAGGTTTCTGGGTTAATTTGGGTTTTTGGGGTACAGGGGTACAAGGTAAAAAAAATTAAATTAAATAAATTAAATTAAATTAAATTTTATTAATTACAATTAATTTAAAAAAAAATATTATATACTTACCAATACTTACGTTGTAATGGCATGCGTTGTAAAAGTACTTGCGTTGTAAAAACATGCGTTGTAATGGTATGCGTTGTAAAAGTTTTTGCGTTGTAAAAAATGCGTTGTAATGGTATGCGTTGTAAAAGTATGCGTTGTAACGTCATACATCCGTTTTATTATTTATACATCTGGGTTTTAAGCCTTTTTGTTTGTATTTTAAGAGATCTTAAATGCATACTTTATTATTTGGGGTAGTTAATCTGCCCCCTCCAATGTATGCCCATTCCCCAATATTTGTTGAATTCGATTTCTGACCACCCTGATTATGCATATACTTTCCCCAACTTGTGTTAAATGGAAATTAGAAGAGTAAATCTGACTGCCCCAATGTATGCACTTTCCTGAGTGTTTGTTAGATTGGAGTTAGACTTATAAATCTGCTTTTCATAACATATGCCATTTCATAGTGCTTGTTAGGCTTGAGTTAGAATAGTACATTTGCCCTCTTTCAATCTTCCCACATGTATGCACTTTGCCCAATGATTGTTAAACTGGGGTTAGAATAGTAAACCTGACACCTCCCCTTCGTCCCACATATGCTTAGTTTATTTTTAATGGTATTGGATTGAAGTTAGGTTATTGCTTGTTACTAGCATCTATGAAGATCATATTGAATGTGAAAGTATATATTGTTTAATTTATTTTATTTATTTTCATTTATTTCTATTATTTATTTTAACTACTTTCTGTTTTTGATGTGTTTTAGTATTTTACAAATGTTAAATGTTACTACATATTTTCGCAAATCATTTACAATGGTTAATACATTTAAAATGTGTGTTTGTGTTTTTTAATGTATTAATAGTTATATTTGCTTATATTATGTTAAAATATTTTAACAAAATCTATAATCCCATTATATTTTATTTAAAATATTTTATTTGTAGAATACATTTATTGTAGTGTATAATTTATTATTACTTTTTAAATTCATTTATTAAGTTATTTTAAAGTTCAGTGCATTGATAAGAATAGTTTTTTTTAATGTTAATCAATTAATGTTTATTTTTTTCTAAATATATTATTTACAAAAAAGTAACACAGGTTATGCTAAATTATATTAATGACAATTAAATACATATACTTACCAGTTTGGGCCCAACTATTTTCATCCACGTCCTCTGGTTGGTGCACTTACCTCTAGGCTGTAAAATTGTATGTCATCACGAGGTCTGGCCAGACCGATGCCAGACCTCAGAACAGCAGCCAGAATTTATAGCACATAGTAGCAAAGTGGCCCCGGTGGGTGAAAAATGGAGGCTGATAGCAAGGAGGTTCTAAAATCTCCCCAAGACATATAACATCTGACGAAGTTGGGTGAGTTGACAGGTAGGCTTTATCCTTATTGGCATGAACTCATGATCTAGAACTATTGTACAAGCAATACCTTTGAAGAGAAAGCATGGTAGAATTATTTTAAAGGCAGAGTTGTTTTCAATTAATTTGGTCTACATCCAAGTGAGGCATATAATGTTTTGGAACATAGAGCAATTCTTAAATTATAAAATCATGAAGTTTACAGCTTCCCAAAAAATGCTGTTTGGCCAAAAATTACTACCATAAAAGATCCTGTAGAAGATTCTTCCAGCAGAATGTGTGTGGTAAAAAAATATCCTATTAAAGGTAGATGTTTATGAGGACTGTTCGCTGAAAAATCTACATTTAGTTAAGTTTTTCTTATAAATGCTTTTAAAATGAATCCCATTGAGCCAGCTGCACACAAGCTGGCTCAGTGTTTCCTTCTGTTTCTTGATTTCTCAACCCAGGCGCCTATTTCCATCACTTCAGGTATGTTAGACCTAAAATCCTTGTCATAGTTTCTCCCTAAACATTTTTCCCTCACTCCTCCTGTTTTGCTGAAGTCATTTTTGTTGTCTTTATGTCTCGGTGCACTTTATCATCGCTAATGTGATATCACATTGTGATAGTGCTAATGTGTTTGTGCTCACTCCTGTAAGCATGGTAAAATTGTCTTACACCTAAATGGAATAATTACTTTACTTCCAAGTCCCTAGTCAAGTGGTATACCATATACTAAAGACTGGTAAATTAAATGCTTCTAGTAGGTCTGCAGCACTTATGATGCCACCCACTCAAGCAGCCCTTTAAAATATGTCTGTGGCCTGCAATTGCAGCCTGCGAGTGCAGTTTTAAACTTCCATTGTGGCATGGCAAAATAAACCTTTTGCCAGGCATCAACCTTCCTTACAAATACATATAAGCCATCCCTAGGGTTGGCCCTAAATAGCCCTTAGGGCACAGTGCATTGTATCTAAAATGTGGACATATACTTTTGAGTTTTACATGTCCTGGTAGGGAAAAAACTCTCCTTTTTCACTATTGCAAGGTCTACCTCTCCCATAGGATAACACTGGGCTACCTTATTACATTTAATTAGTAATAACGTTTGTTTGGGAGCATGTAGGAATGCCATGTTTTGTGTCTGTAGAATTGAAATTTAAAACCCTCTTAAATGGTAAAGTCGGGTTCTAAGTCACAATTCTGAAAATGCCACTTTTAGAAAGTTGTCATTTTCTTGTCCTAGCCATTTGTTGCCTACAGCCTGTGGCCCGCTAGGTTACTAGGCTAGGTGTAGTTAGCAGTTGGCTTTTGTGTATTTCTTTAAGACAGCCACAAATGCAAAACATGATTGGGGGGTGGAGCTGTGCGTAGCCCTACTTCCACTTCATAGATACTGCTTCAGCTCACACACAAAGAACTTCACACTAGCTCATTATGATTGCAGACAGACTGTGACCAGGAAAGGGAGTCAGAAAATTCCAAACACCTGTGTGGGGGAAAATCCAGAAGTTTATTCCATTCCAAAGCTAGCACCAGGTATAAAACTCTTCAGTACACTCATGGACCTGTGGCTACTACAGAAGAAGGACTCCCTGGCTGTCAGAGGACTGCCCTGTTGCTTGAGGTCTACCATGCTGTCTGAGAAGCAAGACTGGAACTACACCCTTCATCCCAGGCTAACTGAGTGACTCCAATGGCTAGTTAGGTGGCCTACTGCTATGAGCTACAAGGACAAAACAAGCTCCAGAGGCCTACCTCCTACTATCCAGCTGACCTTCTGCACTGGAACCACCTGGATCAGCAACTGGGTCTGCCTGAGCCCTTCAGGCATCTCTTGGAATGATTTCCTGAGCCACAAGAGGCTCTCCCCAGGTAATGGACCCTAGGTGTGACACCAGTTGAGTTCCACCTTGACAAAATGGAAATATCCTGATGTTTTGGTCTCTTAGCAACTGCGAACGGGTCAGTTCACGCCAAGAATATGCCACATGTGTTGGCTGCCAACGTAAAGCTCCCGCAAATCGGACTCATTGCGCTACAGCAACCACCAGCAACAACCCAAAACGCAAGATCTGCCATTCCACCACAGCATCCACTGCTCGCTGTGACCGACAACACAAATCTCCAATAATGACTGCCCACGTTGCCCAACTGGACCTTGTTGTTACAGCAATGACTCTCTGTGATGCGTGGCCTGCTGTTCGCACTACAGCGATTACCATCCACGATGCTCTCCCTGCTCCTTGAGACCTCCTTCCACCACAATTGAAACTCTTCACGCTGGACTCTAGAATATATCTTTTTTCAGTGGGATTAACCTGGTCCCTGTTTCCTGCCTGCGCTCTGTCTCAGTTGGCCTCAACTTGTGACTTTTATCTCGATCTTGCATGACCAAGATAACCGAGATTGGCGCCTAGTGCTTTTAGGTGCTGTACTTACCCTAAATCTTTGAACTTTCATTTCTTTGGTTCTGCTGACTGAATTTTGTTGTTTTGATGTCAAATAATTTATCACATTGTAATTAATTTTTTCAAATTAGCATGGAATTTTTCTTGTGCGGTGTTTTCATTGTTATTAGAATGCAGCACACATTGAAAGAGGGAGGAACGGCTAGAAAATAAGATATTTCTTCTTCTTGCACCTCTGACAGGTGGACGCACCATTTTGGAGAAAATGCAGGTTTTCATGTGTTTGTAAATCCAGGTTTGTGTCACAATATGTGGGTGGATGCACTTTAACGCCCGTGCTTCACCTATTTAAAGCATGCCCAATGCAAAGAAACTCAAGGAAATGCTATGCATTGTTTTTAGTTACTTTATATTTACTGAACCTTGCAAAGCCATGCAAATAAACTTTGCTTGGCTTAGAAATGCAAACATGGATTTTGCGTTGGGGATAGGTTACAAAAGTGACACAGCCTCGATGCAATGTCTTAGTAAATCTGGGTCTAACTGCATCTGAAAAGGCAATGTGCCATCTATTGAGCAATTGTGCAGTAGCTCCTAATAGACCTTCACCACGAAGACAAATGTTGGGTAGGATCCAACTTATAGCAGCCCTTTTACTAACCTTGAGTTGCCTAATGCCAACTCTAACCTATGCTACGCTATCTGGGTATCCACTTATCTGAGAACTCATATTCAAGATAGTCCACAAGAAACCCCAAAAAATAATTAAATGTGGGGGCTGGATTTAACTTAGCAACACTTAAGATTGAATGTGAGGACACACAATTGGGTTTTAAATGAAAAAAACAGGTTTCTTTCCTACTGAAATCAAATTAAAAAAAAAAACATTTTACTGGAAGCCATCACTAAGACGTTGTGGATGCTCATACTTGCAGGACCTTCAAGGCTCTCAACTGGAGTCTGGTAAGACTGTTGTGCTGTGCTCTGCACTTTGCAACTACATTGCATTGCCTCACAATATTGCTACTATTGAACTAAACTCCAATGTATCCAGAGAGATAAGTCCTAAGTTAATGTTGTGGAGTAGGACAAACACCTGCCAATAGCCAGACAGAGTTTACCCCTGCCTACCATTATCCCAAAGTATTGCGCCTCTAAGTCTCCCACACAGGCACTTTACATATCTCCATGAGTAATTGAGTGTGATATCTTCCTAGTAAAATGCAATTGTAAGTCTTCAATAATGTATTTCCATTAACTATACAAGTGCATCCTGTAGCTGTTTTCAATCAAAGCAGAAGAAAACTCATTTTCAGGAAGCACCACCCCTTTGCACCGCATTGTCTTTGCCTGCATGGTAGTCACTCCAGTATTACTTACTTCATATTCGCTTTAGTGAGTGCACATTTGAAAACGACTAGGAGATGCAAATGGCATGGGCGTGGCCGCCGACATACCCACAAGCCTTTGCAAACTTAATCTAGGAAATGTATGGGGCCAATGCAAGAGCGCTCTTTCCAACTCGGGAAATATAGTTTAGTCAACATGAATTCCCGGTAAATATCTGCATCTCGGTTCTTGCCTTACCTTTCCCACTGTGTATTTAAATATCAGAGCTCTGATCATCTTCAGTTCTCTGTTAAGGGACAGAGTTTTACCACTGGCAGAGGCAAACGTAATTTCTGGGCCAGTGAGTGGCTTTTTCTTCTTCAGTGAATCAGCTATTTGCAAAGTACTGAATAAAAGGGGCCTCTCGTAAAAAGAGAGGTAAACGTCTTCTGTGTTGCTCTGTGTTACTTGCAGTTTTACAGTATTGTCCTGTGTGTCAAAAAGACACAGTTTACATAATTCTTCCCAAATCTCACTTTTGTTGATGAAACCACCATACAACGAACAATATGTCAGCATTACCTGACCATTAGAAAGGTCCGCCTGTGTTCAAGATGTCTTTGTTGTTATTCAGTGTACCTATTTTTCTCCAGTATGGATAAGCCATCAAAAGTGGTGGAACAGTTAAAAATATAAAAAAAATTAAGGGGGTCCTTATGCCATCACATAGCGATTTACCAACCGCCAAATTAGGAAGGCGTTGGGTAGCGCGGCGGACACAAAGTCCGTCCGCCACTTCACCGCCAGATGCAATCGCACCAATTGCCTGGCAGGCGGAGCAGGGCCACTAATATGGTGGCAGGAACCGGCCACCACATTAGGATGTGGGTCCAAAAAGGCCTTTCTAAAGCAGCGATGCCGCCAAGAAAAAGCCGGTGGTGATTGGGATTTGAAGTCCTGTTGTGGGCCCCCCTTGGGGGAGCAGGGTGTCGCTGCACTAGGGAGGGGTACCCATGGCACCCTCCCTCATTTTTATGCACCAAGTGGCAGGCACCTCGTGGTGCCAGCCACATAGTGCAGGGAAATGTTGGGCATGCACTTTGACATTTTGTGCAGTGCTGCAGCCAGCAGCACCGCCCGCAATGTCAAAAGCCCAGGATGGGCCCGCAAGTATGGCGGGTGCATCCTAATCGCAGTGGTGGGACCGCCGCATGTCTGGCAGGCAGTCCCAAACATCGCTACGATGGCGGGCGGACCAAATCCTCCTGCCATCGTAATCACACCATAGTGTTTTGTAGTGGTAATACCTGATAACAACACATTTCATGTCAGTAGTTGTTCTGCCATGCGCTGTATTACTGCAACTGGCAGTAAAACGACATCTGCTCCGTTGTCGGTCTGAGATCTCTACAATTGTCTAAGAGCCCGATTACGAGTTAGGCAGTCCATTGGACCGCTGAATCCATGGCGGTAGTCCCTGGACCCCCAGACTGGTGGTCCGCCCACCATATTGCGAATACGGCAGTGGAACCGCCGCAACTGCAGGCGATCATGCATCCCTTGATGGTAGCATGGTGGTCAGAGGTCCAAATATACTTGGTGACTCTGCTGTGGCACTGCTGAGCACATTAGGAGTTTCCTGACTACCTGACTTTCAATGGTTGTGAGGCCGCCATTAAAAGTGCTGCGGAGAGGAAACTTGGGGGCCCTACAGGACCCCCTGTTGCTTCAGGGCCATGGGATGCATGCAGGGGGGCATATGGTGTGCCCCCCAGTCCTCATGCACCCCCTTTACTGCATGGCATGGAATGTACAGTCCCTGCTGTGCAGGAACTGGCCTTGGTATTCCCATTGAGGTACCTTTTTAATAGGTACCGCTGTGGGAACGCAAAAGGACCGCCCACCAGACCAGGTGGAATCTCCTAATCTGACGGGTTGTCAAGCTATTGGTTTGGCCGCCCTGGAGCATGGTGGCCCGCTCCAGGACCGCCAAACTCGTAATCCGACCCTAAATGATTTTGGGTATATACACATTGTGCAAAGGATTATGGGTATGCAGATGTCCTTGTAAAATCACAATCTACACGGTCCCCCTTAAATCTCTCACTTTATTCATGGTGAGGGAGCCATTGTCCTACTTTTCAACACCTTTCAGAACATATCATCTGTGAATGCAATCTCTGCTTTCTCGGTTTAAAGGTGCTCAATGTATGTGCACTGCAGAGCAGCTCTTTGCTGCTGGATCCAGAGTACAGATTCTGCTGTTCTATAGGGGATAATGCACCGTCTCATTATATCCCTCGGCCCCCTCCTGCAGGGTCTCTTCTGGCAGGATCGAGCGAGAAACCCTCTCTGTGCCACTGTAGGTTTTTCGTGTGCAGGAAGAGAGCGCCGCTATTCTCAGGAGGGAACGAAGGCGACCATTCGACCATTACTGCAGTCTCAGCTCTGACATCTAGCGCGCCTTACAATGCAACATAGATAAATCTGCCTCATTTTCACGCCATTTTGAACCCCGCCGTCTCCAGGGGGGATTAAATGGTGGTTACACGCATTGTGCCCGAAATAATTCTCTGGGATTTTTTGGATCAGATAAATGTGCTTAAAATAGGCACCCAGATTGTGCAACTGAAAACCGTAGCAATTTTGAAGAGAAATCTTGCAGGCAGGAGTCTAGCTGCCTCACTCAACACGTCGCTCATACAGGGCTCCATCCGTTAGTCATTCTTCTAAATCCTTTTGTCATTCTGGACTCCACAGCTGTCAGGCACAGTTCTCCCACTACTGGGCACTTGGGACTCTAGATAGCAAGGTAGGCAGGGCATCCACATCAGGAGAGGCTCTCGGCTGTGCCTGGGGACAAATCAGGGAGCTGGCACTCAGAACTCCAGCAGGCAGACTTCATTTGAGCTCAGGGCACTTGGAAAGTAAACACGGCTCTTACTTCTTTCTTAAATATTCATAGCAAGTATACGGGCACTGCTTGGCAAGTTATGGACCTAGGGGCATATTATCAAGCCCCAGCGATAATTATCGCTAAGCGCACTTAGCGCTAGGATAATTATCGCCGGGTAGCGTGGATTTTCATCACTGAGATAGCGTGCTATTAGCAACGCTTATCTCAGAAGTGATAAAAATCCTCGCGCTAACTGCCAAATGAGAGAATATCACTGGAAAACCAACGATAATCTCTCGAAGTTCGGCGTTAGCTTGATAATAGGGGCTCACAAACTTAGTCATGATATCCACCTTCCATAGGATATCATGGCTAAGTCAGAAAAATACCAGGTGTAAAAAAAGCAGCGCTAACCGCGGTTAGCGCTGCTTTTTTTATCACCAACAGGGTTAGCGACATCCTTGATAATAGGAGAAATGTCGCTTAACAACATTTCTCCTATTATTTTTCTCTGGAACGCCCCCTTTGCATCTCATTAGAGATGCAAGGGGAAGCGTAGAGAAAAAGGGTGCTAACATGCGAATTTGCGTGTTAGCACCCTGTTGCTGATAGGGAGATAATTTTATCTCCGCTTTCTTGGCTTTTAAAGCCAAAAAAGCAGAGATAAATCCCTTGATAATATGCCCTAAAGTCCCTGTATTGATTGGTAAGCTTTCAAGCCATTCTAAATGTTGTACACATGAGAAAATGTCTGCCTACAAACATATTTTGACCCCAAGTAGAGAGAAATCATTGTTACTCTTCTGCGAAATCTTTGGTGTTATCTTTACTTTCTTTACTACTTTGACATGAACTCCCTTTCATGTGTGTCTTCACTCCCATTGACTTCTTATGGCTCGAGCCTTGAACTCAGCCTGACTGTCAAGCATTGAGCGAGAAGGGCCTGGGTAGACTTATCTGATTTGTGTCTGTGGATAAATAATTTAAATGTGAAGACGGGGCTGTGCACCTGTAGATTCCTCAAATTGTGTGTAAAAAATCCACAGGCAGGAAAATAGTTGGAGTTTGGCTAGGAACAGGCTTCTCCTTGGTTTACAAAGTGAACTGTGGTTAACTCCCCAGTGGTGTTAAGTAGCTCTTCTGTTGGCAGACCAGCCTACTCAATTAGAAGCTTTTGTTTGGCTGAAATAATATATGTATACCCAATTGAAAAGCATGTACCTGAGAAGAAAATGTGTGCATTTCCAGAACTTATAAACTGATGTTTGGAGAAAAATAATTGAATTTCTGAAATGTAATTAATGCTATTTGAGTGATAACTTGTGCCATTGGGGAGAAAAATTACTAATATTATTATCTTGGACCAGGGGCTTTGCAGCTGTGGCTGTTATGTATTACTCTTGTAGAGGTATTCCACATTGACAAAGCAATTTTTTACATTACTGCTGGTAACCATACTTGTTGAGCGGATTAGCCCTTTCCTCGTTATCTAGCATTGAATTGCCACTAATGTAATCTTGTCTGATGTGGTCACTATTAGAACACTAATATACGTAGCTCAGGATGATTTTCACTCAACATAAGTAGATCTTATTAAGGAAAAAGGTTGAATACCCCTTGACTAGGGATTTGAATGCACATGTGAGCTGACATCCGACTACACTCTGAAGCGTATATTGGAAGAGACACGCAAAAAAAGCTTCTTGAACTATCCTTTGTAGGCTACCTTTTAGTAAAGTTGGTCAAAATGTGGTTCTCGGGCTGAAAGCAGTTACAGTGCAAAAATCAGTAATGATAAATTAAAAGAATGATGAGTAGCTTAAGTTCCCAGTCATGCATAAAAGGGCTCTAAATTGAAGTAGTTCACCAGACTTTGTTTCCCTCTGTCATCTATTTAATCTTATATTTCGCAGAGCGTACATCCACTCAGCAGACAATGATAGTGAACACAGCTTTCAAGAGGAGCTGAAGTGGGTTCTGTACCCACTGACCTGTCTCCCAGGGTTTGAGCCAGTGAGAAAGTTCGGAAAGGAATTTGGTGCCACACAATTCTAGATGGTTGAATATAGCCTTATAGCCCGCCGTAGCGGGCTACACCGGCTATTAAAGGGCCGCTGAATCGTTAAAGGCCCGAGCCGAAGGCGAGGGACTTTAACGAAACAGCGGGACTTTAATAGCCTGTATAGCCCTGCTACGAAGGGCTATAAGGCTATTAGAACATTCTGCCACTAGAGGGCAGAATGTTCTAACAAATTAAACAAAGGGTTCTCGAAGCTCGAGGGGATATAAATCCCCTTGAACTTCGAGAAGCCTTTGTAGAACATTAGAATGTTGCTCTGCGGGCTTTTTCCAATGTTCTAATTCCCTGTAGGATTGGCTTTTAAGGGATGAGGATGGGCAGTCTGAGTCTTTCACTTTGAATTTAGAGGTGTGTGGATCACCTCCACCCTTACTGAAACCTGTTTCAAAGTGTACGGAGCCCAGCATTTAGGAATACTCTTCAGTTCCATGGTCACAAACCCAGGTCCACTTGACTAGAGCCAATAGAGCCAAAACCCAGCTCTTCTTGCACCAACTAGGAATGGAGCTTTTGGGCACACATCTCACAGACTCTATTGGCTTTCTCTAGTGGCCCTTCTAATTTCTTTTGTGGTGCTGGACTCCACAGCTTCCAGGCTTCATACTCCCACTTCTAAGCACTTGGGACAAGGCAGACAGAGCTTCAACATCAGTAATGGTACTCCCTTGTGCTGGGCGCAAAAACAGAGAGCTGGCGCTCCGATCTATAGCAGATTTTATTTGAGCACAGGCTACCTGGTAAGCAAAAAAATCTCTTCTGCGTCTTGTCCAGGCAGTCAGGATCTAGTTTTTCAAATACTATCACCAAATATATGAGCACATCTTGGAAATTTATAGGAAGCAAACTCACTAAACTGGCTGATAAATTCTACTTTACACCTTTGGCACCCTTTCTCTAAGCTGACCTAGACCCTCAGCAACGTGATATTAACCATTTTTAAGAGGTCCGGTTTGTGTCTGTACTTGTTCACATGCCACAATTACTGAGAATAATGTTGTTTCACTTAATGTGATTGCCCTCCCCCTTCCTCTGCCGCTCCCTTTCCTCGTTAGATAAATCAAAGGGCTTGTTCATCATAATTGAAAGGGGTAAGACCTCCCACTTGTTAGCAGTAGAAGCTGCCAGCCCGAGAGAACTTACTGCCTGATTTAATTAGAGTTTTGATGGGCCATGTTGAAGTAATATCCAGTCAAAGATTTTCGCATTTGTGTACTCATGCATGAGACATCCAGAGTTTGCCATTCAATATAAAATGTGTTAGCAGTGACTTGAGAAAAGTTAAAATGTTTGACCTGTATACATTATTTTAATGCTTGATTACAGTCAGCGTCTGTTGGCATAAAAACATACTGTATCCAATAGAGATTAAAGCGACCTTTGTGTCCACCCTTTGCTATTGGTTCAATTGCTTTTTTGTTTATGTCAGTTCTCTTCTTCTCATTTGACTGTTTCTTCTGTATACTTGTGTTTGTCATGTCCAAAGACCAATTCAGTCTTTTCATGTTTAGTTTGGATGAGTTGTATCTTCTGCTGCTGATGTGAGGGACTATTTTTATTTTACTTTCCATACGGCATGGAAGTGTATCACTTTCCTTGCTTTCTTCCCCATCTCCTCCTTATTTTTCATTTATTTGTTTTCTTGCCTGCTTAGGAAATTGGGTTACTGATTGGGGGGTGGGGTTGAAACCCTACTCAAGTAGGAACCACAATCCTTATCAGGGTGAAGTCAGAAGCAAACCCTAAATTAGGCAAGATGTGCTCAACCCTTGGGTAGCTTGGAACAGAGCAGTCAGGCTTAACTTAGAGGCAATGTGTAAAGCATTTGTGCAACACTTCAAAGACAGTAACAAGGTGAAAACACACCACAAAAAAGATCCCACGCCAAATTAGAAAATAGAGTCAATTTTGAAAACTAAAACAAGCCTGGAAGTAAAAAAGTCCAATCAGTAGATCCAGAGATATGCAGGTTTAATGATTTCATTCAAAATAGCGCCAAGAAAGCACCTGGTAGCGCTGCACCTGGACAAAGTCACAAGTTAAGGCTGACTATCAAGGAACAAGGACTGGCTACAGGGACCCAGTTAGGCCTACTGAGCAAGAGTACCTTAAATCCTGATTGCAGAGCGTTGTGAAGTCCTGCATTGAGGATGTGTTGTGCAGCCGAAGTGATGCAATGTCCAGGTTAGAGATGCATCATGCAGCGCTGCTTCTAACGAGCTGAGAGTTTGCCATGTGGGGTCCTGCATCATAATTGAGGGAGCCTTCGAGGAGGGAAGCTTGCAATGTGAAGTCCTGCATTGAGGATGAGTTTAATACAAGGTGGTTCTGAAGAGACTTCAGGGCTTGTGATGCAAAGTCCTGAATCGTCATCAAGGCTGCCGTGGATGAGAGGCTTGTGATGTTAGAGCCTGTGTTGGGGATGCATCACATAGTGGTGGTTCTGATGAGGCTGTGGGCATCAGTTTTGCTGGATCCATAGATGGATTGTCAAAGTACCTTCTGAGCCTCTTGCAAGGGTCCAGGACTGGGGTGGTGCTACTTGGCAGGGTAGAAAACACACCTGCAGAGTCCAGGTGCTTGTTACAAGAGACAAGCCCATGGAATCACTCTGGTGGTCCTGGGTACTGGTTGCAGATCCAGCCCTTCTCACCTAAGCAAGAGCGCAGCAGGCAGAAGGTCAGCACAGCAGACAGCAGTCCAACAAAGTGACAATCCTTTCAGCAGCACAGCTGTCCATCTTCCTGACAGATTGCGCCATAGGTCCAGAAGTGTACCGAAGAGTTGGTGCATGAGGTTCAATATTTATATCTTGTCCCTCGTATGAAGTGGGGGAAGCTTCTAGAGGTGTCCCTTTGAAGTGCACAGGTTTCCTGCCTCTCTGACCTGGCTCCAGACTAACTACAGTGGGTATGCAATTCTTTGTGTGTAGGCAGAATACACCCTATTCAGGTGTAAGAGGGGATGCTTCTACCTCCGCCCTCCCATCCTGAGAGTGATGGCCCATTCAGGCACACTTAAGCGTATTGTGTGTGACTGTCTGGGAACACTGAACAAATACCAACTGCCTCATTATGAGTCTAGCGGTCCTCGGACCGCCAGACTTGCGGGGCGTGGCGCTGGCGGTCCAGCCACTGCCACACCGGCGATCCACCCACCCTATCACAACTAGGGTGGTCAGACTGCCATTGCACCACCGCAACCACCAGGGATCAGAGATCAGACATCCCTGTCATTGGCGCGGTGGTCTCGAGGCCACAATATGCTCGGCAGGACCACCATGGTCCCGCCAAGTATTTTACGAGTTTCATCTCTGCCCCGAATTTCATGGCGGTTCATACTCCATGAAAACCGTGGTGGAGAGGAAACAAAGGGGGCTCCCTTGTGCCTTAGGGCCATGGGGTACTTGCAGGGAACACATGTTGGGCCCCCCTGTGTGCATGAACCCCAGTACCTGCACACCATGGACTGCACCAGTCCATGCCGTGGAGGTACAGTCTTTGGTGTTCCAGGCACCGCTCTGGGAGGACGAAAGAACCACCCAGCAGTGACAAAAATGTTGCGCACAGGTTTGGCGTTGCAGGAGCGGCCCGCAAGTGTGGTGGCCCTGCTCCTGCACCGTCAAACTCATAATCAGGCCCTAAAGTGCTATGCAGAAAAATGCCAAGTTTCTTAAAGTGCCAGGTTCAAAATTGTAACTGCACCGCAAACGAGGGTTTTCATTACAGTTTCAAAGACACCAAACATGAACGTTTACTTGTTCCCATCTGAAAGTTACAGCTTATTAAAGTAATACGATAGTTCCAATGTAATCCTATGGGAGAGGTAGGCCATGCAATAGTGAAAAATCTATTTAGGAGTATTTCACTATCAGAACATGTAAAAGTTAAATGTACATATCCTACTTTTTAAATAGATTGCATCCTGACCTGTAAGTGGTTTGGGGCCTATCCTAGGGGTGACTTTTATGAATTAAAAAGGAAGGTATATTCCTGGCAAAAAGATTATTTTGCCAGGTCTAAATGGCAGTTAAAAAATTCCCACCCAGGCTGCAATGGCAGGCCTGAGACATGTCTAAAGAGCTACTTTATGGGTGGCACATTCAGTGATACAGGCCCACCACTAGCAATTAGCTTAAAGGTTTTGAGCACATTCCACTTTACTAGGCACTAATAAGTAAATTAAATATGTCAATTCAGTGTAAGCAAATTCTACCATCATTAGAGGAGGGAGCACAAGCACTTTAGCACTTGTTAGCATTGATGAAGTGCACAGAGTCCTAAGGTGAAAAAAACGAGATCAGAAAAATATGAAGGAGTAAGGCAAAGAGTTTGTGGTAAGACCACCCTAAGGCTGACAGATCTAACATCTCCTAGTCTCAGTACTTTTTCCTGTTTTTTTTTTAAATATATTACTTTCTAGAAGAGCCTGACACCTGCAAATGACCATTTGCTTCCTGTGCACACCTTCAACTAAGTCTACCTTCAACTAAGTCAGCCCGACGCTCTTCAATATCTACATTATAGAAACAGAGGTTCATAGCTTATTTGTAATCATCACAATGAAGTATAGAACACAATAGGCCGCTATACGTGGGAAATTCCTTGCCCAGCCGGACAAGGATTTTATTTCCAAAACAATGTCAATTATAATTACAGTATATTTTCACACAATTAGAATGGCACACGCCTGTGCTGTACTAAGAAGAAAGGAAAAATAGAACAAGGTGAAAAGGGTGTTTTCAGGCAAGAAAGAGGAGCAAAGCAGGGCACTGTAAGTGAATTAAAGAAATAATAACAGTGTCGCCTGGAATGGAACATACACAATTACATTTACAATCTGCTGTATGTATGCCCACTCATGAGTGGGCATACAGCAGATTGCCTGAAAACACCCTTTTCACCTTGTTCTATTTTTCCTTTCTTCTTAGTACAGCACAGGCGTGTGCCATTCTAATTGTGTGAAAATATACTGTAATTATAATTGACATTGTTTTGGAAATAAAATCCTTGTCCGGCTGGGCAAGGAATTTCCCACGTATAGCGGCCTATTGTGTTCTATACTTCATTGTGATGATTCCAAATAAGCTATGAACCTCTGTTTCTATAACGTAGTTATACCCATGGTTCCTAGCTACCCTCTGGGTTTCCCTTGTCTTTTGAAAATACTTCAATATCTACATGGCACCACTCACCCACGTCGCACGACAACACAACCTCAACATCATCTCCTACGCCGACGACACCCAACTGATCATATGCCTCACCGAAGACCCCCACACCACCAAAACCAACCTCCACAGAGGAATGAAGGCCGTCGCCGAATGGATGAAGGACAGTAGGTTGAAGCTGAACTCAGACAAGATGGAGGTACTCATCCTCGGCCCCACCCCATCAGCCTGGGACAACTCCTGGTGGCCAACAGCGCTAGGAACAGCCCCAGAACCCACCGACCATGCACGCAACCTGGGGATCAACCTTGACTCCGCCCTCTCCATGACCAAGCAAGTCAACGCCGTCTCCGCGTCCTGCTTCAACACCCTCCGAATGCTCCGCAGGATCTTCAAATGGATCCCCTCTGACACAAGAAAAACCGTCACCCAGGCCCTCGTCACCAGCAGACTGGACTACGGGAACGCCCTCAACGCAGGAACATCAACCAAGCTCCTGAGACAGCTGCAATGCATCCAGAACGCCTCGGCACGACTGATCCTCGACGTCCCCGACGCAGCCACATCACACCCCACCTGAGAGGCCTGCCCTGGCTCCCCGTCAAGAAGAGGATCACCTTCAAACTCCTTATCCACGCACACAAAGCCATACACAACACCGGACCAGCATACCTCAATGACCGACTCAGCTTCTACACCCCAACCCGCAGCCTCCGCTCTGCCAGCCTTGCCCGCGCCACAGTTCCCCGCATCCGGAAAACAACCGCAGGCGGCAGATCCTTTTCCTACCTCGCCACCAAGACCTTGAAGACTCTCCCTAACAATCTACGACAGACCCAAGACCTGCTGGCCTTCAGAAGACTCCTCAAGACCTGGCTCTTCGATCAGTAGCAGCCCTCCCACCCCCCTAGCACCTTGAGACCCTCATGGGTATGTAGCACGCTCTACAAATGTACTGATTGATGGATTGACCCATATTTGTTGCATTTTTAGGACTGGCTTGACAGCTCTGCAGTCTGCAAGACCTATTGACTTATACACTGAGGGCCTGATCCACAAAGGTAAACTTACATTTTCGTGTATGTTTACAATTTTTTTCTATTCACAAAGGCATTTTACAAGTAGTATCTTTACGAGTACGGAGTCACACATTCCTATCATGGCAAGTAGTTCATTGGGTTTTGTGCCTACTGTAACCATTGCCTGCAGCCAGCCACGGCGGGTATAGGGCGTGCCACCGGGCGGTGATGTGGGGCAGGGGAGGGGCAGGGTTGGGGGTTGTAAAATGCAGCAAACTAAAGATTTCAGGTAAGTAACGAAAAGAAAAAAAACGAAGTTTGTTGGGCGCTCTGCATCGCCAAATTCGATGCAGCGGGCGCAACAAAATTAGTTGTTCTTTTTCGTTACTTACCTGAAATCATCAGTTTGCCGCATTTTACAACCCCCCACCCTGCCCCTCCCCCGCCCCACGTCACCGCCGAGTGGCACGCCCTATACGGGCTGTGGCTGCCTGTAGCCAGCAAGGAATGTGTTTGAATTCTTGACCACCTGAGGTCGATAAAATGACACCATTGAGGTGGGTAGCAATCAATTCTTTACTATGTCCAAAACATAATTGGATGTACTGTGGATTATATAAATGACCAGTATTAATTTAAGTATACGAAAACTGATACAACTGCCCTTTTTTCACTACACATAATGTGTGTTAAATAGGCATCTTTGATTGCTTGCAAGACAAGATGCAACATGTCGAGCAGCAACGAGCTACTGCTGGCTGTCCATGTTTTCTTGTATCATTCCACACACTGTCTTTCATTTATTTGTAATTTAGAGGGTTTTTAAAACTAGGGTTTTTGATGTCACTTTATCTATTGAAGAACTTGTGGGCAGAGTGAATCCTTGCCTTCCCTGTCAACTGCTTAGCCTGGAGACAAGGTACAGCGTGTCCTGCCCTGAAGACTTCTCAGACAAAGTGCAGGACACATCTCTTGACACAAGGTCTTACTGATTGCCCTTCAAGTGATGCAATTTGACAATAAGTTGCAGCCACTCTTTTCATGCTTCTCAATTAATCACAGCTCTATTTTGTGGTGAAAGCGTGTTTGAAGTCCTTATAGACATAGTCGATAGCAAGAGCAGAAATCTAGGCAAACAAATTGATCAGTGTAAACACAGTCACTCTGTTCAAAATCCGGATATAAGGCAGCTCTAATGACTAGACACAACGATGTGTGGCAGCAGCAACTTTAACGTAGCCTAGCAACACTACCACAGTAGTCTGCGTGGCTTAGCAAAACAAAGATGCTACAACAACATTAATTTCAATCTGGCGGGCACAGGGAATACACTTTATATCAGAGCAGAAGTCGAGGGAACATGGGGGTTGATGGCGTTTACCCACTTTTTTCACAGGGTGGACGCCAACGACCCTGCCAAGAAGTTGGACCCCAAAGAAACATGCTAAACGCGTCCCATATTGTAAGACACTGGGACTCTTTCAGCCTCTGAATGTTGTCTGCTTTTGTTCTGAGCAGAAATTTGAGGGCGAGAGGGCTTTGTTATTTTAAATTACAACTGGGCCCAAAACAACAGCCAAATTTAAGGGGCCATTAGGTCTTCTTTTGTTGGGGTATCCTGGCTCAGAGCTATCTGGAGCCTCACACCAATATTCAAATGCAATGAAGGGTAAAGAAAGGCACACAGTTTTTTATTATTTCACCACATGCTTTTGACTTTTTTTCAGTCCTTGTGTATAAGGGATATGCCTGCACTGTAAGAATGTCAGAGGTGTTGGTCTCCCCCCAGGATTTACAAAAATATTGTAAATACCACAATTTTGTTTTATTTCTTTTATAGTACTATAGTACTACTCATCACAATGCAGGGTGTCAGAGCACTTTACATCACACGTACACGTTATACATTGACCATTAAGCATGTGTGTGTAAATCAATGTACAGCATTTGTTACATAAGACAGTAAGGGTTAAAAGGTGTAGGAGTCACATATCCTTCATAGCTCACTGTGCTATGTTAGAAGGATTACAGTTTATGAACTGCAAGTAACATAAAAATCTCTATATTAAAAGCACTTACACTTACACTTTACCATTAGAAAAATCAGATCTAAGCGTTACATGATGTGCTTCGAAGGAGACATATTAACTTTTTAAGCTACTTTGATTCAAGACTGTGACTAGACAGAACAGAATTCTCTCCAGTAAATTTGTTACCTCCAGCGTTATCATATACTTATGATTATTCCTTGAGATTTACTGGGCACACAATGATCTCTGCATTTCTATGAGTAATTTACTCACTAATGTTCAAATGTGTATTTTAGTACAAATACTATTAGTAAAACAAGGGCTGGCTTTACACATGGGTGAACTGGGCCCAGGCCCAGGAGCCTAGTTTCAGATGGGAACAATAGGCTTGCCTTTAAATTGGCTTAATTCATTAATTTTTATTACAGGCCGCCGGCTCCTGGTATTTCTCTCCAGGCTATGCACAAAAATTTCCCCCCCCTTAATCTTCCTCTGTTTGCCTATCGCACCTTCCGTAATTCAACTTCGCACCCTCTCCCCTCCGCACTCTTGGTGTTTTGCCTCTATGTTAGCCTCAGAATAGGTGAAAGAAAGGGGAGGGGAGCTGACTGGTAAACACAGAAGCCTCCAACCCCTACCTCCTGCTAACATGACAAGCAGAAAGGAGAAGGCATATTAGGTCAGTGGCGGAAGTTATCATAACTCACCCACCAGCTGCATTGCCTGTTAATCATCCCACACCCTCTGTTAGACAGCAATATAAGAGGTAGATCTTTCATGAGTGCTTATTGTTGTCATGTAGATATGGGTACAACCAGGGTCTGCTATAGTGCTGATGGCGCCAGGTATGAAAATCTTTTTTGGTGCCCCCCATATGACCTCCTCCTTGGATTCCCACACTAGCACCCAGGCAAAAGTGCCCCTCATCTATCCATAACCCCTCGCTCAAATACATTTAATTTGTTTTAAAGTGCTTATCAAGCCTGGCTTTACTAATCCACTCAGCTAGCCCCATAAAAAAACAGATCTGTTCTTTGCATATTAACTCTCTGCGCTACTTTACGGCGAGTCAAGACTGGCACTTGACAAAACCCTGATCGCTGGACATACAAGGAACTCTGCTGCAGGTGCTTTTAAATCGTACATTATTGCTCAACAGCAGCCACCCCTTGCGGTCAGCACCAAGTGTGCACACACTGCCGTTAAGTCGGATCTGGGTACAACAGTGTCATGGAGCAGACCAGGCTGCTCACATTCACTCGGCAGGGCCGGTTCTAGGATTTGCGGGGTCAACAGAGAATGTGCAAGGTCCCTCTGATTTACATAAGTGACACAGATCAGGAAGCTGCTTTGTGCAGACTCCTCCTGGGCTGCAGCTCCCCCTCCCAGCCTCCTACAAGCACCTCTTTTACAGCCCCTAAAGGGCTGAAGGTGTGAGAACTGCTTTTGGGCAGAAAGTTCAAACTGTGGGGGGAACTTAAATGCTGGACAATTGGCATCCCGCAGTTTCTCTGAATGGTCACCTTGCAATTAGGACAAGATTGGCCCCCGACACCATCCCTAAGATGCCGGGGACAGGGCCCCTCCCATGAATCTTAATTGCGAGGAGACACCTTTCTTTCAGTTGGATCAGCAGGGAAACAAGAGGACACACCACCGGTGCCGGGCATGCTGGTGGGTTGAGTGCAAGGCCCTGGGCAGCTGTCCACACTGCCCATGACTAGCACCAGCCCTGTCACTCGGAAATGGTGTAGCAGAGTAGAGGCACTATTAACAAAGGTAATTGTAATTGCTCCTGAATTATTAACAACGTTAGTATAAATACTGGGGAGATAGATGAGAGCAGAGGGAGGGAGATCAGGCAGAGCACTACATTCAATTCGCTCTGGGCGGCGTGGGCAATGTCGTAGCTGCGGCCGCCTCTGATCAAAACATTTTATTTACCATTTTTCTCCACAAATTATAAAATGTCTTTGTTTGCAAAATTAATAGTGATTTAGTGAATTTCATTATAACAATTCTCATGCCAGTTGTTGCAAAACATATGACAGTTCATTTTATTATATGAGAACTCCTGAAAGAAGACCTCTCTCAATCCTCAATCGCATGCCCTCATGCACCTACGCATGCTCCACGTCGAGAAATGAGTCACCTTCAAGATACTCACCTACGCCTACATATGCCTACACAATACTGAACCCCAATACCTCAACAATAGAATCACCCTCCACACACCCTCACGAAACCTCCGCTCTACCAACCTCCTCCTCGTCAAAACCCTGCACATCTGCAGAGCCAGAGCAGGGGGGAGATCCTTCTCGTACATCGAGGCCAAGACCTGGAAGAAACTCCCCATCGATATCAGACATGCCCCCCTCCTGAACACCTTCAGGAAGGCGCTGAAGACCTGGCTCTACGACTGATACGGAACTGCGGAACACCCCCCCCACACACCGCCAGCTCCTTGAGAACTTGAGACCCTCACGGGTGAGTAGTGCGCTTATAATACCCCTGATTGATTGATTAATACCCACCCCACGCATAATGTTAATGACAACCCATTGCCTTATACACTATTCTGAGGTAATGGCGCTCATAGCAAGAGTCTTAAAAGCGCCAATGGCAGCTCGGCCGAGTGGCATGTGTGCACGGCGATGGTGCAGGTGAGGTGCCCTGAAGTCCCGCTCACTCACTCAGTGGACGCTCTTGCCCTTCCTCCACAGAGAGGGAGTCAGAAGGCTCTGCCTATCTTTTACTTCATCACACGTGACAGGCGTTCTCCAGGGATCTGAAGTGAGGTGAGTGAAAGCAGAGAGAGTGGCCTCGGGACACAGAAGGATCCACGCGAGCTGATGTGTGTGAATGAACACATCTTGACATCAGAACGGGCAAAAAGGAAGCCATCAGATGGACTCAGATCATAAATATTTTCAATATTTCAAGTAGATTGATTTGGATTCATGTAGAAATGTTAAAAAAAATCCAGTGACTGCAGTTTGACTGGAAATATTCATTTTCTATTTTAAATTGAAAATCAGGAATAAGCATTATCAAAATGCCCAAAAAGCACATGTAGAATTTCATAACAACTGGAAGCGATTGTGAAATGGGGGCAGTTGTCACGTGTACAAAGGAAGAACTCCTTCTTGGACCAAGAAGTAGTTATATTTCGAGCAAATTTGAAAATATAGTTAACATGCTCCAAGGCGCCCTCAGCAGCATATTGGACGAAGACATCTGAAATACCGGGCACCTATGTTTTAGGGTGATGTTCACATACAGAATGCATTATAAACAGTGAGAAGATTATTCAGCGAGCGAGTTGAGCCCTGGGCAGCCGGCTGATTGCCCCTTGGTTTAACTCTGATTGTCTTGTATGCCCGGGAAGTAGTGATTGATGGATGGGCCGCTGGCGTTCTTTCTTCCCTCGTCTCCACTGCGAGCTTCCTGTGACTGAACAATGTGGATTGCAAGGCTCCCTCTAGCGGCTGAATCTAATCAGCTCCTAGATCGGGCCATGAACTTCATGCTGACACCTGCCGCGCTTTCAATCGAAGGAGCAGCGGCTTTTGTAGTGAGGCTAGGCGAGGAGACAGGCGTTCTGTTCCACGCCGAGATACAATGCGCCGAGAAGGGGAAGGGGAGGGGAGGGGCATATAAAATGCAGCATAGGCCGATTTCACCAAAATGCTAATGGAAAGTACGATACTGAACGAAGCTACTGTGGTTTATAAGTTTCTGTATTTGTTCTCTCCTTATTTCTTAACCTTCCCGTTTTTGTATTTTTCTTTAGAAGGACGCAGCGGCGCTGGGGAATGACATTTAAAACTGTTAAGGCGTAAACACCCTTCTTTACTTGAGAGGAATAAGTGAGTGTGATTGAATATGAGCTTGTGGTGGCTATCTAGTGGCACAGCAGGGGTGCCGTCGGCCATAGGTCATTCACGGAAAATAGGTCCCCTCTACCACCTGCTTGGTTCTATAAAATGAACACAGTTGGTTAGGATGCAGAATGCCCCACACATCTGGGGTCAATTGCACTGCACCTCCTACACTGTTCACAACTGCTGTCTGCAGCATGGCCAGACAGAGACTAACAAATCTTGCAGTTAGGAAGAATTGGAGATCTAAGATCTAATATATTGCTGCTTTTATGCTATCTCATCTGCAAGGCCACTGGAATTATGCGGCAAAGAAGAGCCAAAATATGTGGCAGGAAAAGGCAATTTATGTGATGTAATGCGCCACATTTTGTTATATTACCTCATTATTTCGTAATTTTTACACATTAACACTGTTTGGGTACAAATTACCCCTCATTAGTGCCAGTCTGACATCCAAATACAGCAATACGGAATTGAGGTAGGGAACTCTCTTGTCCTTTTCAGTTTATAAAACTGCCGGGGATTACAATTTTGGGGTTGAAGCAAATAAAACAATTGTATGAAATAAAATGTAATCAGCAATTATCATCCACACCCAACATAAGCATCTTTCACCTTTTATGTAGAGAAGAATTTTTTTGTAAGAAATAATCTGTACATAACCTTTGACAGTGTTTGCAATTACGTTTGCAATCATACACATATGACAATTTAATTAGTGACAGATATTAGGAAAGAAAATATAATCGGTAGGAAGACTGGCTCTAAAAAAATAAATATAACACACTTGCTTCTTGTTGCAAAACAAAATTAACTGCGACTTTGAAGAACTATGGGGCATATTATCAAGAATGGCGTTAAAAATTATCGCCGGTTTAACGGCAGAAAACTGACGCTAAAGCGGCGATAATGTGCTTGATAATTCGCCCTTGAGAATTCCAATAGAAGCCCATGTTCTGCTGTGAACATGGGCTTCTATTGGAATTCTCCAGGACATATTATCAAGCCCATTATCGCCGCTTCAGCTGCAGTTTTCGCTGAAGCGGCGATAATTTTAACGCTGTCCTTGATAATATGCCCCTATGATCTGATGAAAGGAAGTAACAGGCAGTGAGACCCGAGGCCCAACTGCAACGCAGACTGAAACACGCACAGCTCCTTACCGCTCTGCATCCATTTGGAACAACGACTGCAGGAATGAGCAAGCAGGACACTTTTGTGCTCCATTGTGCCTGGGCATTCTGCTCTCATGTTTACTGCAGTAAGGAGCATGGGAAACTTTGTGATTGGCAAGGCCTTGGTAACAAAATGCTCCACTGGATACCGAGAGGCTGTGATAATTGCACTCCACCAGCCTTGCATACACCCCAAATTCAAAGATGTATAGCACGAATGTCGGACTGGCCATTAAAATGGCATCGGTCAACTTGGCATGCACACTTCCTTTAAATCACAAAAACAGGCTTTTCTTGTAGCTATACCCACTTATGTCACAGCCACATCCCTTCTGTTGGGCGACAACGGCCTGGCCCCACCCACCATACTAATTAAAGCTAAGATGAATTAATGTGATTTGAAGTGGCGGGTCACCGCTCTTACGTCCCCTATAGGTGAGCCTTCCTGATAGGACGGTGTTTGTATATTCACATAAGCTTCCAAAGTGTTCGGAAAGGTGGAACTGTGTGCAAAAAAGCAATACATGAATGTATGGGTGAATGCACAAACTAGTATGAATGAAAAAAAAGGTAGAGGTAGGCGAGCCAACAACTTAATAGGGAGAGCCGAGCCAGAGCCAAACCGAGGGTCTGGCTGTGCTCTATGAGCAAGTGCACAAGCTGAGCCATGAAATTGTTTGTCACGCAAACTGTGCAACAAACACCACATAATATGAAAAAGACTCCCCGAAATTCAAGAAGGTGCATCACATGCAGAAGTGTTTCAATTTAGTACATCAATTATATCCTGTAGTCGAAGTGCATTAAAAAAAGCATGGGAACTGTGATGCTGTGCACAAAGGGAATGGGGTGCGTGAGAGTAGGGCTGAATCAAAGGCGTGGCTAAAATAAACTAAAAATTCTGTAGTGCTGCGAGGTCCTAGTCTGTGACAGAAGGCACTGTGAATATGTAATTCATTATTTTAAATTTGCAATACATACAGCATAAGATAGGCTGCTACAAAATACGCAATAAGGTTTTAGATAAAAAAAAACAGTGCTTCCAAAATATAGATTTTTAGTACCCATACTGTGCATAGCGCAATTTTTTTATAACTGTCCTTTAAAAGCACGTACTTCATAACTCAGCTGGTAACTTCCTGCAGTAGTACTCAAACTCTGGGTCAATATGTGTCATCAGGAAGCTTCAAGTAATTCCATCAATCAAAGCCAGTACCAGCTTGAAGCAGCCTTTACATTTGCAGATTAACCATTTGCGCACATTTATATTTCTTTAAGACAAGCAGGCACCCTGTCTGCCTGTCTGCCGCTCTCTTGGTTTCACAGCACAGGAGACTCACTACCTTGCCCCTCAGCAGTAGCATTTCATATCTAGGAATTAACTGTTGTGGGATGATTGTCTTTTCACAAAAAGTAGGGTACATTTTCTTAAATTAATAAAGCATAGGCAAGTTGTGCCCCTCTGATCCCACCAACTTCAACCACTAATGATATCACTACATTGAGAAGCAATTGTTAAAAGTGACAATTTGTAAACATGAACTTTAAAATCTTCATGTCTCCCTGCACCTGTGCCATACCATTAGTGAATTAGGAGACCAGTCAGTTGTCATGTGTTTGTAGTCTAGATTCTTACATGGAATAACATTATAGTCTATTAAAATCAGACACAAGAGATGGCTTGTATAGTACATGCGTATTTCATTGTGCTCTCACATGCAATAGGCAAAAAGGAATCACAATGAAATAAAATATTTGCATGGGGGTCACCCAGTTTGGTGAAGTAGGGAAGCTGGGAAAATTCCTAGGTTTTCTGATTTCACAATGTGCCATGTAGCCACTAGATTGGCATTTATTTCCCTCTCCGTTTTACATCAAGTTTAATGTTTTTGAAGTCGCAGCACATTAGGTTAGAGCGTGTTTGGCAGGCAGTAGCCACACTAAAGGTCTGCTCGGTATGGGTTTAGGGGCCCAAGAGGACCCCCGAGCTGAGACATGCGCCATGAAACCGCTTGGTGTAAGTGCGCTTAAGAAATAATTTTAACATAACATAACATAACAGACATAGCCAGGCATCACACTTGAGGTAAGATAACATCTGTTCTGGTCTACGGCACTACTGAGACAGTAAATTCCAGCACTCTGCTTCCCTGATCTGCCCCCACCCTTATTCGACAACCACCCAATTTCAACCGCGATGCATTTGCAAAATGTTTTAATCTAAACCAAATGTTTTATTATATATATCTATATATATATTCAGTGAAAACAAAACAAAGGTTAAAGTTAGTGTATTGTGTCAGTGACAACATTAACGTTTTAAAGTCATAGTTACCAGAACATGCTCCCCTGTCATGCACTGCTTATGACCTCACACATTACATCACGCATGACATGTTCTATGGCATAATTTGTGACATCACTGATGACATCTCAAATAACACAATTGACAACATAATTGATTACATCATCCAAGCTTCTTTCATACGCATTACTCTATAAACTAGTATTACTTTAGAGGACTTAAGGTGAGTAAGAAATAGCTCAGAATAATATGAAGTATCATCAACACAATCACAGATATAACTCTTGTGCAGGTTTAGCAAACATGGTACTTGGTGCACACAGTTTTCTATGTTATGTAGAAACTGTCATGCTGTGACGATATTGTCTCATAACTCAAGGCTGCTAACAATACTTAGTATGTAAACTTCTATGGAACATGCGAACACACAAATTCTTAACTTTCACCTGCACACATAGTTACTCTTCAATGCAGAGATTTATAAAGTGTTCTATACCTCTACATACCTATGATGTATCAGGAGCACATGTGTTTTGTAAACACTTACACCCATTATCTGGACACAGGCTGTAAAAAATGAGGTAGAACAGAAATATGGTAGCTACCAGCCACTATGTAAACAAATAATACAAACTAGCACACTCATTTAAGGATGTCAACAGTGATGTCATTTGAGATGTCATCAGTGATGTCATAAATTATGTCATAGAACATGTCATGAGTTATGTAATATGTGAGGTCATGAGCAGTACTGTCTTTTTTTAATTCAAAATGTTAATGTTGTCACTGACATATTCCCCTAACTAAAATGTTACTTATACCTTTGGTTTAAGTAGGGGTTCCCTGGAGCCTATGTTGGCTGGGGGAGGGTGGCCGTGCACCCCTCCCATTAATCAAAGAAAGCGGCCTGGTTTCCATTTTGATTTTGTTATGATCCTGCAGGAGTCCTGTGGGATGGCAGCAGAAACTGTTGATTATTTTTTATTTTGTCCGGGGGGAGGGCACAATGGATGCCCTCAATGAGGACCACGGGGACATGGCATCCCTACCCTGCCCCCTTATATTCTTCTTCTTACATGTTCAGGACAGATGATTAAGTCCCTGAATCCTGTAATGATTTTACTCATGTTGCTGGCAGCCAATCTGAGCAATCACAGTCTGACTCCCACTGGAGCTAAACGGCCCAAGGGAAATAAAGCTCCCTGTGTTTGAAATGTGGTTAAGTTATAACAATTAAAGTAACTAAGAAATAATATACAAACAGTTAAAAATAAAAATAGAGAGCTTGCAGAAACATAACATCTGGTACCTGGTAAACTCTACCTAGGAGTAGCTTACTTGGGCTGACTTTTTTTGTCAAAAATGGAATAGTTAATACAAATAGTAATTGTGCTAGGACATTATAGTGTGAGTGCAGTGCTCAAAAGGTATGTTATCTTTACCACCCAAACTTTACCATGAGGAATCTTTACCATGCAGTCATTGCTACGCAAATAAGTACAACACAAGATACATTACAATGATGGACTTTATGATGCAGCTAACAATTTTTTCTACTGTAATAAATGCTGCTGCGGCGGTGTAGAGGTCATTCAGCCTCACCCTGGGCTAGGCTTGATTTCAGCCTCGCCCCCGCCCAAAGTGCTCCTGATGACAGCGGGGTAAAGCGGTTTGGGGAGATGAGGAGACGGCGTGTTCCGCAAGCATGGGGCGAAGGACGGTTCCCCCTAGCAACTTCATGTACCTGCTCCACGCAACAGCCCTCAAACAACGAACAATGGACAATGCATCCTGGGACTGGTAGGCGTAGTAATAAAAACGGACCACCAGAGACATATACCTTTAAGGAGCAGGACTGCGTGCTATTAATCAGGAAGGGCGGGTTATTATAACCGAGAGACACGAACCTTCCTGATTTACTTACACCCATGGCGCTGATGAAGGCAGAAGACGCCGAAATGCATTCGCCTGTAGTGTGTGAAGGAGAACTGCCATTTACCCGTGTGATGGAATAAAGCCGTTTTCTCAAATACTCCCCTGCTGTTGGTCTCTTCACTTTTCCTTCGGCGAAAGTGTGGAGTGTGATATTTTCAGCGCGGGTTCCAGTTACGCGCAAAGAGGCCCCCGCTTTGATAAGTTGGCTCTGGTTCAGCTGGTTTCCGCTTCTGTGGAGGATATAATGCGGGTTACCGGAATCACCAGAAACCCTCCTGCTGGTTCGGGACGTGATACGGCGGTGTAGAGGTCATTCAGCCTCACGCTGGGCTAGGCTTGATTTCAGCCTCGCCCCCGCCCAAAGTGCTCCTGATGACAGCGGGGTAAAGCGGTTTGGGGAGATGCGGAGACGGCGTGTTCCGGAAGCATGGGGCGAAGGACGGTTCCCCCTAGCAACTTCATGTACCTGCTCCACGCAACAGCCCTCAAACAACGAACAATGGACAATGCATCCTGGGACTGGTAGGCGTAGTAATAAAAACGGACCACCAGAGACATATACCTTTAAGGAGCAGGACTGTGTGCTATTAATCAGGAAGGGCGGGTTATTATATCCGAGAGACACGAACCTTCCTGATTTACTTACACCCATGGCGCTGAGGAAGGCAGAAGATGCCGAAATGCATTCGCCTGTAGTGGGTGAAGGAGAACTGCCATTTACCCGTGTGATGGAATAAAGCTGTTTTCTCAAATACTCCCCTGCTGTTGGTCTCTTCACTTTTCCTTCGGCGAAAGTGTGGAGTGTGATATATATATATATATATATATATATATACTCACTAAAAAAACAAAGGTAAAAGTGATGTTACAGTTAGGCAAAAATATCAATGAACTCTTAACATATTAAACCATAAAAAACACATAAACTTACCAGTTACAGCTAACTAAAGTAACTATAACTCAAGCATCACCATGCACAATGTTGTCATCAATGTATGTCATTTCAGATGTCATCAGTGATCTTATGAGTGATGTCATAAAAGATGTCATGAGTAATGTAATATATGTGGTCATACGCAGTACATGGCGAGAGTACAACTTATAGTTACTTCAGTTGTTTACAACTGGTGAATTTCAGTGGTTGTTAGAGTTTAAAATGATACTTTTTAATTGTCTTTTGCAGCTAACTATAACAACTTTATCCTGAGTTTTGTCATCTAAAGTAAGATATTATCTCAGAACCCTAATTATATTTGCCAGGGGTACCCCACTGCTACTCCTTTCCCTGTGCATGGGGATGAGCAAAGTATATTCAAAGGCAGACATCAGACCACTTCTATATTGGCGGAGGCTGTGGTACACTCATGAATTAGTACCTTATGTCACAGCCCTAGAAGAAATCATTTCCCTTGACAAGCAATGTAAAATTGCTTGGATTAGCAGTGTGCGCTCAATGCTAACATCACTTGGCTTGGAAGCTCAATGGAAAGATAGGACAAGCTCCCAACCATTATCTAAAGAACAGTAAAGTAAATATATTGGGATCATGGTTCGGAGAGTGAAATTACTGATTCTGGACTCAATCCTTAACCATTGCCTTTTTGGACTGTCAATGTACTTGTTCTTATCAACCTTACCTTGATTTTCTTACTCTTCCAGTGGAAAGGCAGTTATATGTAAATTCAAACTTGGTACTTGGTTAACAGTTTTTGTACCAAATGGAACAACTCGTACCATCTGCTTAGTGTTTTTCACACTAACATTTTGCCAGAAAAAACAATGGCTTACTTATTTTTTTCATGTGCAGCCGATATAATTCACAGGAGGAAGGGGATAAACCTGATCTGCCGTTCCAAGGGGCTAACACATAAATTATTCAGAGGCATTAAGCATATTGAAATCAGACACCAGTGAAGCCATTGTATGTAGTCTGGCAATGTTTCTCCTTAGTACTTGGTGCATGAGGAGAAAGATTATGGACAGGCTGTGCAAGAATCATGTTAAAATTGGTCCACCAGTAAATGCTAATGAGTTTCATGAAATAAGCTGAGTAATATGTTATGCTTATATTTTTCTTTTATATTATTTTTACTAATTAGTTTAATTTTATGATTCCGTATGAAGTATACCATAGTTGTTAATTAATTATGTATTTATATCAGCTGCCTGAAAAGAAGGTGCCTGGCATTAATTACATAATTGAACTTGGCATTTTATATTTTATAGCTTTAACTAATTGAAATAAAGATTTATGATTGACTGACTGATATTATTAACAGACCTAACTATAATGTCATTTTAACCTTTGCTTTTCAGTGAATTTCAGAGGTTTTTTGTTAGTTACAAAGAAGGGGTGTCATTTTAAGTAAGGCAGACCTACTTTCTTTCTCAAAGGGTCACAACACCAAAATATAAAAGACAGCCCAACTGACTTTTATCAGGGGATCAATCACCACATCAATATGTATAATGCAGTTATTAAAAAGTCACCACAATAATTTATCAATAATCATAATTCAATGCTTTCCTTATTAATACACACATGGCAATGCCCAAAAACATTTTCAGCCTAAAATATAAAATAAAGCTTTTTTATTTCCAACAATCACAAGCACATGTTTGAGTAGTTTTTGTTATCCTTTTTCAGGCCACAAAATGCAGCCATAGAACCAACCACAATGGGCCCCATGCTCCAGCTGGCTGAAGTAAGTAAGTAAGTTTATTATGCATGATCAATGAAAACCGTTGCATGTACATCACAACATGCACGTTCATTAACATGATTTATACACAATTTAAAAAAGGAGTAATAGCCACGTTTGTGTGCAGATCACCAAAAATAAATCTTTGGGCTTCCAAACCATAGGTGAGGAATCCTAATAATTTTTTGTTAATGATTAGCCCTTCATGGATTCAGCCCGTAATGACATTGTAGTATTGGAAGAAAGAACGTTTAAAAAAAACATATATATAAAAAGTCGGATTTCCTCCTCGTGTGTTTAGCTTAGAAAGAAGGGTAATCAGTCAAATATGCTGGAATACTTCCTGTTCCCCCAAACCTTGGCCATCAACCTAAGAAGATTGCAGTATACTTCTGGTTAAAATGGCAGTGCTTCGAGTGTAGATCTATGATGTGCAAATGTTCGCTGTGCAAAATAGGCATTTAAAAAAGCATAGTTTCAGGTTTGAACAGTAGAGGATCACTTCTTGACTGAGCGTGCCAAATTCATCAGTGGTTTGTGAAACAAAGTGATTGTTTCAGCCTGTTCTTAATCATCATAGGGAGGTAGGTCCTTGGCATTTAATCAGATGTAACAATGTTTGATTTTGTCAGTTTGAATCAGATTGCTCAGCTGGTTTGTCAGTATTGAGCAAGATTTGAAGATTGCAGGATGCTTCGGGTAAAGTGGCAGTGCTTTAAGTGTAAATTTATGTTGGGCACATTTTCACTGTGCAAAATAAGCCTTTGAAAGCATAATTTGAGGTTTGAACAGTAGGTGATCACCACTTGAGTAAACATGCCAAACTTTATAAATCGAAGACATTGTTTCAGCCTGTTCTTAATCATTATAGTGGAATTTGGTCTTTGCTTTAGTCAAGTATAACAATGTTATGTTTTATCTGTTTCATCAGATTGCTCAGCTGTTTTGTCAATAATGAGTGAGAGTTAAAGTAGTCTCCTTTATACTACTTTGAGAAATTGTGTGAAGTGGCAATTTGATTGCATGGGAGTAGGATCAAAGCAGGCCAGCACCACCTGTCTACAAATGGGAATACCTTTTTGATTGAAGATGGGGCGGAGAAGTAAGCGTTGGTCTTTCAATAAACGTGCAGGCACATATTGTATGAAGAAGATCTTCTCTTCCACAGCCTCATAGGCGGCAATTGATATCTTCTGGTTTACTCTTCCATGGAGGCAAATAAGGAACAATTGGATGTATGCCCGGGCGATATCTTAGGAATTCCTCCTTCACTAGTATATGGAATAATGATTAGGACTTGTAGTTTTAGGAGGACTGGAGGCATGTCCCAAATTTTCAACTTCTGCCATAGCCTTACTCAATCAACATAGTCGAATGATGAACTGTAATCGATGAAACAGTCAAATAGCAATTGCCTGGCTTCCTTTGAACATCTATCAGTAATGCCAGAGCCATGATATTGGTGGTTGTTACCATGTGCTCCGCAAGCTGTGTTGAGCCAAGTCCCCAAAGGTGTACCAGGGCCTGGGTGATGGTGCAATTAAGCTGGAATGACAAAGTTGGGGAAGAGGGCGTGTATGGGGCGCCCTCCCTGTTTTCCTACTTCACCAAGGGTCCCCATCCCCTGGGTGTATTTATGCTGGAGGGGTCTGGGATGCCACCCCTGACCTGTGAGTACTTCAAATACCATTGCGCTTCCCTGAGATTCCAAGGAAGGATCGCAGGATCCCATCCTTGGGCACCATTGTATTCCTGAAGGTGGGGAAGTGTTTCTGCACCTTCGCACGTGGTCCGCTCTCGCTGCTTCCTGTACCCATGTCTGGGGGGGGGGAGCAGAAGGCGGCCAGTACAGCACACATCTGTCTGCTGGAATTGGCAGACTCAAAGAAAGGTTGCTATCTCCCGTGGCAGCCACCGGTCATCCTCGAGGGCAGCTTGGGGTAAGCTCCCTGTGCTGCCCTCAATGGAGACCATCTCTGGGGTGACTGGGTGGGACAAAGGCAACACCCATCCAAAAAATGGAAAACGCTGCACGAGGCCGCCAGTGAAACAAGAAAAACATGAAGCGCACAGCCGCTACTATAAAATTCACCCTTTACTGCAAACCTGACCCATATTGCTTTATTGGGCCCTTTGTTCAATTTACATGTATGCCCATATCACAGCCTGGGACAATGGGACCACCATCACATTGTTCAGCATGACGTGATCTTGCTTCTCCGGTCTTCTTCTGGGTCCATGCCCTAGTTAGTAGGGGCAAAATCATCAACTTCCATGTTTTTTACTGCATTTTTAAACTCTCCCATGGCTGGAGCTTTTTCGCTACAGTCATGAGAGGTTCATTCTCTTGCTGTCTTGTGTATGGTAACATTTAAAAAAGGTCTGAAATTAGAGGGGGGTTAGTTGTGTGTTATTTTGTCTGTTTTTTCTTATTTTGGAATTGCATGAATTAGCTCTCTTCGCCAGTCTACATTCCCATTAGCATGTTTGGATTCATCAACCCCTTGATTGTCAAATTCTCGTTATACTAACGAATGTAATAACTGTGTCAGTCAATGTATGATCATTTGCGTGACAATCCTTCAATAAAAATGATTTAATACTAAAAAGGTCTGAAAAGCCTAAAAATGGGTGATGGGTTGTTCAACTGGTTATTCTGCCAAGGGGCTGATTGTATGGTTGCAATACAATGTCTTTTTTACAATGTGGTTTTGCTGTGATGCCTTCTACGAGTTGTTTAGACCATTACAGGTTAATGCCAGGTATATGCCAAATATATGAAAGAATGAACAAACAAACAAACAACAAATGTTATTTATAATAAATGTTTTATTGTGTGTTCATGATGATTTCATATGTTTTATTGATTCATCATTAGCACAATTATAACAATCATAACAATGATTCATGCCAAAGTGATATCGTTATTACAAAATGACTGTTGAAACTCATTTAATATGTTTGGCTGACCCCCTTGGGGGTCACCAGAAATTACACAATGTCATCTATGATGTGCTCAATCTGCCAATGTATATTTGTAACTTACTGCGCAGTATTTAGTGTGTATATTCATTGTACTTCTACTTTTTATAAAAGAAGTACTGATTGAACAATCATTTATTAAGAGTTATTATTGCGTGCTGGTGATTGGTGATTACTAGCACACACTACCTCCCTTGGGTAGGTCTTAGACTGCTCTGCTTCGCTACCCTGTGAGAGTCAAGTGCTACAATGGGGTGTTTGGTTCCCACTGGGACAATTGTGGATCTATTTCTGGTGATGGGCACACAACTAATAGACCAATTTCTAACAATATACATAAAGTACAGCTTCCAATCATTTTCTCTTGTTGCCGTTTTGCTTGATGAATCACAACTATGAGATACATCCCTAAGATCACCCTCAGTAACAGTTAGAAAATCAGTCAGGGTTCTGAGACTATCCTGTACATGACTACTTAGACTGGGAAACAATGTGTTAAGAAAAGCAAACAAACTGTACTTTGCTATAAGAAATTTGAGATCAGCACAATTTGCCTTAGTTGACTTTTCTACTTTATGTATGTCGGTTGCAGGGCTAGAAGTTGCACTGGGTTTGGCCCAATGAAGTTGAACGTATGACAGGAGCATGCCTTGGAAAGCTCATTTGGGCTACAAAAACATGTTTTTTAAATATTCTGATGAGTTAGTCATTTTGATTTTGATGCCTCAACTTCCACTGCAGTAGAAAATTGATTGATGGTAAACTTTAAATACTGCCCATGGAAGTGGATGGTTGCTCCTTCCTGACTGCTTGCTAGTGCTTTTTGGGATGCCCTTCATGATTAGTTGCAGCCAGTAGAACCTCAATTATTGTTATGCTAGATTTACTAATATTTCACGCAATGCAGCACTGCAACCAAAAATGCTGCATCGCCTTCAGCAAGTGGGAAACACTTATATAACAATTGGCACACTGCTTCTGTCATCCCCTTTGCTGGAGCACAAATACTGCCTTACACAATGTACATCCTTGCACTGTGGTGCAAAGGTGAGCGCGCGCTGTCTAGCTTAGGATTTGTAAGAGAGACATACCTTCAGGGGCGGCTCCTCTGCAAGGTTGGACGAGCATCGCCCCACTGTCTCAGAGCCAGTGGGGTGACACGCCGCTGGCTCTGAGCCCCTGGTAAATAAAACAATTAACTAAAATCATTTCATTTTTCCTTTTGCTGACTCTGAACCAGTGTGTGCAGAGAGGGGCGGGGAGAAGAGGAGGAGTGCTATGTGCACTTTTAAGTGTAAATGTGTTTTTGACCAACCGTCTCAGGCCGGCCAAACACACATGCGCATTTAGGTTTCTCCAGCACATCTGTATTGAGCAGCCGGGCTGGAGAAACAGCACAGACTCCTTGGTCGAGAGGAGCATATTTTCAACCCACTCAGGCCAATCCCCATGCAGTGCGGGGATTGCACAGGGAGTCTAATGCTGCCCCAGTGCCTTCTGGAAGCAGGAAGACCGAGGTGTGACGTGGGAGGTTACTGCAGTTCCAGGTAAGGTTTTTAAAAAGAAAGTATTATTAACGCCCCTCAACGTGCTCCCCTTCCGCGCTCCCCTGTGCCCTCTCTACCCCCTCACCACCTCTTTAATGTGTCAGTTGCCACTGCATACCACTGCATACCTTTCCACTACACATTTCCAAACCTAGACAAACTCATAAAGGTCACACATACTTGTGTGTGTACTATTCACTACAGCACACAGGCAATGTGTGGGCTTTTTGGGAAATAAACAGATTACCCCTTGCTAACACCTGATTCAAGGAGGGGTATTTTACTCAAAATCCATCCTTGTACATTGTGCTTTACCTCAAACTTGGGTATTTGCGCTGATCAGCAGAATAGCTCAGTAAAAATTGAGCTGGATGCCAAGCCATGTAAAGCAGCACAACGGTGTTTTGTGTACTGTGATAGTCACTTGCCACCACAAAACACATTTGCTGTGGATAGTAACTACCCGTGCAAGACTTTGCATCAATTTGTGCTATTTTGTGCCATGGCAAAGCTTTTCTAAATCTGGGCTCTAATGTACTAGTTGAATGGTATGCTCTTGATTAATAACAGGCTCTTGACAAGCTGGGTTTCCCTATTGTCTCAGACGCTATATAAATATGATGTAAATGGATTCTTGGGAGCTGAAGATTATTGCAATTATCTCACGAGTGGTTGCAACATGAACATGTATCGAGAGACTTGACAAAACAGTGGATATTTACAGAATTATTATGTTCCCTGGAAATGAAAACAAGTGCTGGTGAAATACGAAAAAGACGGTGGCTTCTTCACAAGACAAGAAAAGTCTCAAAGGTAATTTTCCTTATTTAGAGGAGACATCCAAACAGTGACAGTGGCAGTATGGGTTTTGATGTTCAAGAGCAAGCAAGAAACAGGACCTTGCACATTGTAATGAACGGAAAGGATGCGTTTTTTAATTGCTTTGGAAATAATTATCTCTCGAGAGCACAGCTGTGCTGATCTCATTGTCTCCTGGTCCATGAAATGTGTCTCTTTTTAAAGCCCACTAATCATTTTGTGATTCTCTACCAGAGCCTCTCAAACATCAGTGATTTACTTAGCCATTCTTGTATTTCTCTCGAATACTGTCAAAGGTGCAAACTGCAGTTTTCACAGAGATATGTCTGCCTCATTTTTTAGCCACTCAAGACAGACTTTCTCTCTGAATAGGCCAATTAAAGCTGGAAGCTCTTCAGACGAATAGAGCCAAGGTACATCACGTGCATGAGATAAAATAAGTCGTGGGAGGATAAGCAGCTGTAGGCAAAATTCAAAACTTTACATGGAAAAGACTTCAGTTTCAGATAGGTCACTCAATTACAACACAACATGCTTCAACAATCAGGAGGAGCTAAAGAGCAGTCAAGAAGCTAGTGCACACTTTCATCCAGTGGCGGAGCTAGGCCTTCTTCCACCCGTGGCGGTCCCAGCCAAGCCTGGTGGGGTTGGGGGGGTGCTCGCGATTGAATCCTCCGGGCCGCGGTTATGAGCGGAGAGGGGGTGGGGTTTTGAAGCTGTTCCCCCAAAACTCATGCATTCCCCGCCCGCCCTTCCTATGCCACTGCTTTCATCACGGTCTCTCGGCACCGCGCACGAATGCACGGACGGCAGGGATCTGGGTTAGACCCCATGGTTGCAAGTTTGCACTGCACTGGGACCCCTCTGGATAAAAGACTTAAGTCATAGTCAAACTCATTGTGGAGGTCTGTATGCACTTTGGCGAAGAGCCATGAGTGAAGTCAATGCTAAGTTGTAGTTCTCTTGTCAGACCAGGGCATTGTCAGCTCATGGTTGGGAGTAAGCATAGAACCCTGCTATTGTGTCGAAAAGTAGATGTTCCTTAGTCGGGATGGTTAAAGGCAAGACTGCAGTCAAGGACAATTCCCAGTTCTGTAGTGAGCAGTCAGAGGATTAGCAATGTTCACATGGGTTAACCGAACCTTCACCTAGGATTTACAGTCCCCGGGTGGGCATACATCTGAACTGGAGGCAATGCATTGTTTTGACTAACATTTCTTAAGCAATACTTTCTCAACCAGCAGGCTGCAAACTATGCATGACTGTCTACTTAGTGAGTTTGGTGTCACAGTTCAGGGAGAACACTGAGCATGTAGTGGGAGTAATAGTCATGTATCTCCCTATGTAAAAGTATAGCGAAAATGTAAAACATTAAGCAAAGAGATTCGAAAGGTGGAGCTGGACGAGTCCCCACAGAAGAAGCGTAGCAATTCTAACACCCTTTGAAATGAAAAAAATAGTATGAACATTTTGATGTTAACCTCTTCCACGCTCGTCATGAGGCACGTTGCTCCGGTGCTCATGACGAGCTCAGCTCGTCATGAGCCGTGGAACGCTCGCATGCGGGGATAATTCCCCTGCTGTGCTGAGTGTTCCACGGAAACGGGTGTGATCATGATGAGCTCAGCTCGTCATGAGCACACGAGCACTGTACTTCATGATGAGCTGAGCTCGTCATGAGCACCAGGGCGCTGCGCGGGCCCCCAGCACAGCAGGGGAATTACCCCTGCACGGAAGGGGTTACATTTTGATAATTGAGTTTATAAATGTAGTTTAACAGTAGAATGAAATACAAAAATGCTACAGCACTATTAACTTAGGGTCTGATTTAGTTCTTGGTTGATGGGTTACTCCGTCACAAAAGTGAAAGATATCTGGTCCGCCGAAATATAAATCCCATAGTTACCCATCCACCAAGATCTACTCGGGCCCTTAATTTTGAAATCCCACCTTAAGGAAAATATTATGTTATGCATTAAAAATTGCAAAAGATTATGCATTAGAATAATTTAAATTAAATAAAAATCTTTTACAAGTTAAAGTTACATTTAATTTTTAATAAAAAGTAATTGAAATAATATATATGTATATACATAGATATATGTACATATATATGTATATACATAGATATGTGCGTATGTATGTATTTATATATTTTAAAAGTCGAAGAAAGTTAATTAATTTTAATAATATTTCCGAAGAGGCTCTATTTTACTGCATGCATCCATTATGTTCTATGTGAGGGTGTTGCACTATCAATGGTTAGCCATGTGTGCTACTGTACGTATTACTGCTAATTTTTGTCTGTAGTGACTTTACACTTCTGAATATGGATCCACACACTTTTTAGGGCTGGAGACATGTAAGTCTACACCTCTGAGTAACTTTACACTCATAAATGGTGAACAGCCCAAAGTAGTAAAGTTATTCAAAAAGTGTAGGAGTAAACTTTCATGTGTCGAGTTACTCACATATAAGTTTACCTTTGTGTGAAAGCCCCCATGTCTTTCTTTAGCTATAAAAATCCTAGGGAAATGATTCAGGGTTACTTTTCATAAACTTTTAAGAATCTAGTTTAACTGTGAAGGACATTTGATAACTTAAGTGGAAAAGCAATGTTATAAAAATGTACTTTGCACTGCTATACCAAAACTAGCTTTAAACACGTTTTACCACTCATATGACATGCAGAGGCCTAATACACGTTCAGCTGGAGTTAACAACTTTGCTCTTCTGAGGAAAATGACCTGTCTTCTGGGCCAATTAAAGAGTGAGTCAGAAATGGGCTACTTACCGGCAATAAGCCACCTTGGAGGGAGACAGCAGCATCTGGCATAACAAAGGACAGCCTCCCTACCATTCCTTAGAGATGCCAAATGGAGCTGACAAGATCTCCTTCCATGCATTTCTAGGAAACTCCAAAACTACATGGCTATAGTTTCAGCTAGGGGAAAGTATCGATTTGACCTTAATAGAGCGAGGAGACAAATAGCTTCCAACAGTCAACCTAGCTTAAGCTCCATTTCCCACTGCTCAGAATGAATGTTAATTATGCTCCCCTTGGTGTCAGTAACTTGTAAATCATTTTCAGAATGTTTTTATAGCACTTAGTTTCATAATTCTTTGTAAGAGAGTTTTCACTCGAATTGAATTTTACACGTAAAGCATGCTAATATCTCTCGGCCTTGCTGAACTAATATAAATGTAATTATATAATTTTTAGAAGAGAAAATCTAAATAAGGGAGTGGTGTGGGGAGAGCTAGAGCCCCTTCTAATGGAAGATGGTGTTAGCCATTTTGGATTTACGGTTTCTAGGAATTTTTACAGTTAAGCAAATGGAAGTACTGCAAAAGAAGGTGTGCAGAAAACGAGAAAGTAGATAGAATTCTGTAGGGAAACGTCTCCAATCAGTGACTTGTGTACAGGATAGGAATGACACCTCACCATCACCTTCTCAGAACACCCCTGGACTTGGGAAATAGCTGCTCTGTAAAAGTGGTAAATGTATGCTGGTACTGGTGCATTGAGTGAGGGTGAGGGAGGGACATTTTAGAAAAAAAGAAGTGGCATGATACTTAGTGCATTGGATTGTTTAGGGCCATTTTTTCTGGCTGAAGAAATGTGGTCATTTTTATTCTACACCCTATATATCCATATCGCACCACTAATAATCAATGCGAGTGATATAAACACATGAAAGCATGTGTTACTTGTGTTATGCCTGGTTTGTAACCAGGCCTAAATCCAAAGTTATAACCTTGAATCAAGGTGAGATGGCAAATCTGCTCCAGAGGCAAACGGACCACAGTGGTGAAGAAATCTATTTTTGCGTGGCATGGTGATTTTGACACAAAAAAACTGATCTGAGTGACAGTTGCCCGCTTAAGTTGTGGATTTTGTCCTGTGGGAAGGTTTTGATCTCTACAAAAATACTAAGGGGTATATTTACGAGCCCTTTGGGTTGCCCCTGCACCACAAAATGTTGTGCAAGAGCGGTGCAAATAAAAAATGAGATTTATGAGTCCTCGGAAGGCCACCTTGCATGGTCCTGAGTGGCTTCACAAATCTTCAGTAATGCAACACAGTGCAAATTGCTGCGTTGCAGTGGTCTGTGCCAGGGAGGCATTTCCATGGGCGTTGCATGGGTGTTCCCATGCAACATCCATGGATTTTGACAGATTCACAGATTTACCAGACGTGGTAGGCCTGAGAATGTGCCAAAATCCTATGCCTCCCCAGGTGAGGAGTAACGAGGAGCATTATGTTTATTTTGTCTTGTTTTCCCTTTTTACAAGTGTGCTGCATTCTGGTGAGGGCCTCTCTGGATTGTTTTTGTGCCCCTTCTGACACAAAAGCAATCCTACTTACAGTACAGCTACCCTTGCACTGAAACTCAGTGGACACAGGCCCTCACCAGCTCCCAACCCGAGGCATCAACAGACCTTGACCAGGCCATCCAGAACTCGTTGCCTGGATCACTGACAGCCCCAACAGTGTCGCCACACTGAAACCTACAAAATTCAACAAATAATCCAAACATACTAGCTGGTACACCCCAGCACTCTGGACCACAAAGTGCGACCGCCACCAGCTGGATAAATTATGGTAGGCCACTAAGAACCCTGCTGGCATAGCAGCTCACAAAACAGCCCTCAGCAAATATCACCGGCACATCAAGGAAGCCAAAAAAGCAGCCATCAGCACCCATATCGACTCAGCGGCCAACCACACAAAGAAAATCTTGAAAATAGTCAAAGAATTCTCCAACAGCCACATAGAACACCATCCACCCCTCACAAGAACTCTGTGACGTTCTCTCATACTACTTTCACAGCAAGATCACCAAGATCTACAATAATTTCAATGTCCAACCCACCACCCTCAACCACAACGACCTCTACCAACCAGCCAACAACAGCCAAACCATTACCACCTGGTCTCCACTCACCGACCTGACCACCTCAGCCATTATTTCTTCCATCCACTCCGGGGTGCCCACTGACCCCTGCCCTCATCACCTCTAAAACCTTACAATCAACCCCATCAGCACGCAACTCTCCAGCATCCTCAACACCTCCATCTCCACAGCAACCTTCCCAGACAGATGGAAACCCGCAAATGTCAGACCCCTCCCAAAGAAAGCCTCCGCTGACCCCCAGCAATCTCATAAATTATCGGCCGATCTCCCTGCTCCCCTACTCAGCCAAAGTACTTGAGAAAGCCATCAACCAGTAGCTCGGGGGAACGATGATTGTCGACTGAAACCACCGCAGCCACTCCTTCCTGCGAATGTGCAGTCAGCAATGGCTGCAATCCGAACCCAGGGGCCACAGAGAATGTGTGTACTCCTTCCAGGCTCCCAGGATTAGTGAAGAAAGTCTTGGGAAGTGCAGCACATCAAATCGCTACAACATGCTGGATTTATTTGTATATTCACAGGATGGTGAAAGACAGCAGAAATGGGACATGCAGCTGTGTAGGTGTTGTGGTAGAGATTACCATGCAGACGCTGGATATACCAGGATAAGCTCCAAGCTATTTCTCTGCCACTGTTTCTTCCAAAAGGTCGATTGTGGACTGGTTGTGGCTGTGGCCAGATGGAAACAGCACTTCACTATTTTTGTCACCACCAGGTTTCTTACTTCTTACTGGGGACAAGTGCACACACTCTGCTGTAGGCTTTGGCAAAGTGCATAGGCACCACCCGGCAGAGGGTCACTGGGGGTGCTGAAGAGAGGGATAACCACATTGCATTAATTGGAATGTAACCACTGTGTTTAAAACCTGGAGAAGTGAAAAGTAACCCTGAAGAAGAAAAAAGGGCAAAACAGAACTTGAGGTAATAGAACAAACCTTAAAATGCAAAACTGTTCTAAAACTCCCAGTGGTTCAAGTTGGACTCTTCTACTTTGGCTCAGAGAGTGAAAACCAGCAGCTCACCGAATTCCTGGAATAAACCACCTCACAATCGGGAATATGCGCCAGCCACAACACTGAGACTGCACTGCTTGCCACCACAGATGCCATCAGAACCCTACTCCACTGCTGAGAAAGTGTGGCCCTGATCCTCATCGACCTCTCTGCGGTGTTCATCACTGTCTCCCACAACTCCCTCAACAACAGACTCTACAATACAGGCATACAGCAAGATGGTCTCAAGTGGATCTCCTTCTTCCTTACAAGACACACGCAGAGCATCCGACGGCCTCCCTTCACCTCCACCCTTAAAAACATCATAGGCGGCATACCACAAGAATCATCCCTCAGCACCACCCTAGTCAACATCTACATGACACCTCTCGCATTATTTCCTATGCAGACGACGTGCAACTGTTCTTCTCGCTCAGCAAGAACCCCTCCAACGCCAAAACAAACTTCTGCAATGCCATGATCAACATAGGCATATGGATGAGTGACAACTGCTCCACCTCAACTCCAACAAAACTGAAGTACTGATCTTTGGGAAGAACACCCGAAAGCCTACAGAGTAACAACACACATAACAGGGGGTGTCGCCATGGGAGGATACAAAATGAGACAAGGCGGTACTAAGAAGGGACTAGTAAGCCTATTGAGTAATGAAAAGCCAAGGTTTACAGTGGACAATGACACAGGCCAATAAAAAATATGGGCGGGGAGTAGGCGGAGCATCAAGTCCATTACTGAATACAGCATGCCTCGCAGAGCAGCGCATGCGCTGCCCAGGCTTGACCTAAAAAAGTGTGTAAAAATCCATATGCAAACAGGCAGTTTGGGTAGGCATGTACTCCACAGCATGCATTTCCACATGGCCTACGATCATTTTAATATTATAGCATCACCTCTCTGAGACGGATTGCCTCAGCATCCAGGAATAATCACCATTATGCCAGGTGCAATAATATTCAATAGGTAGATGCACAAAAACACACACACACATGCCCACAGACATAAGTACACAAACACACACTACCACTAACATTTAAGACCTTTTTATCTATGTTTACTCAGAACCTGCTGTTGATGCCTTCTGGGATGTGCTCCGCTACCCGTCTGGGCTGGTTCTCACCAGGCTAATTTCCATGATTCTCAATTCCCATCGCATGGCAGGCACTACATCACACTTTAAATCTAAACGACACCAAAGGGCCAATTGGCTCCCCTTCACTGCCAATCGTTTAATAAGGTTGACGCAAGACCTGTGATTGTGTCTGGAGCAGTCTCCTTCATGTGGTTGTTGTCGACATGCAATCCATGCGTTTAGGCCCCATCTCTCCAACTGCATTGTTCATCATTGATCTGAACAACACAAATTGTGCATGTTTTATAAGCTGAGAACAGACCTCTGTCCAATTGGACAGGAACGTTGTGTGTCTTGTTCCAGAGTTAATCCGAGGTTCTGAGGCTGTGCTGCAAATGTAAAACTGCACTTTCCATCTCTCACAATGACAGTGAGAGAATCTGTGGTGAGGCACTACCCAAAAACCGTAATGTCTGAGCCACATTGACAAAGTGCCTCCCCATGCCTTTGCTGACGTGTCAGTGACTTCACTCATATATAGGGCAGCATCAACCCCATGCATGTTGCTTGCAGGTGTGCAAAGACTCCATTATCAGAGTGGTGAATGACGTGCAATTTCCCCAGGTTTCCTGCCTAGCACTGTATTCCATATAAAATCGGGGAGAGAACAGATTTCATGTATGATCATGGAAATAAAACCTTCCCAGAGCATGACGTGGGCCATCATAAAAGCAAGGTTGAATAACAACAGCTTTGTTCAAACTGACAGTTCTTTGTTCTGGGTATTGCAGCCATCTATGTGAAAATGTATTGCTATAATAAAGAATGTATGTATATTTGACTAACTATAGGCGGACAATCAATATCGTAATGGTTGTTTCCTACTCTAGCACTATTGAAAGAGACAGGCCAATTTGGTGGTCGTTTGCCATCGTTACCTTTGTAAAGGAACCGGTAAAAAATAGTATACATTTTGATATATATTTAAGTTAATTGTGTATATTTTGTCTACAAAGTGCTTGGCAGCCTTATGGATTGCAAATAGCAAAAAGATATGGTAATTCCCATGAAAGTATGTATTTATATGAAATACCCTGTCTACTAAATTATACAAATGTCTTCAATCATTTTTTGGATGTGATGTGTGTTACTTTTTTTCAGAAATTACGTCAACCATCCTTCACAGCCGAAGAACAAATACACGGAGCATGTTTTCATATAAATCATCCGTCTGCATAGGAAGCGTGATGAGCAGAATGTCTGGCCCTGTGCACTGCAGCAAACATGAGTTATGCATTCAGACTTGGATGCAAGACATGCGGGTCCCACTTGCAGCTGATGAAAGTCCACGGAACATCAGCAGTTTGGGGCATATCGTTACCTCATCTGACTTGCTAATTGTTAAAGTCTCGTTAAAACAACATTTCTGCAAGGCAGGGGGCGTACAACTGCAGTCAGCATTTGAGCTGGGGCTAGTAGTTAAAGTGAGTTGAACTGAGCATGCAAAGCAACAGAAATGGATGCAGGAAAGAAAATATGGCGGGTTCTAGGATTTTCGGGGCCCTGGGCAGAAGGGGAATGTTTGAGGCCCTTCTAATTTGCACAGACTTGACCCATTCAGGTCTGTCTGTATCTCAATACATGCCCCCTGCTCCTGAAGCTGCAGCCCCTCCCTCTCAGCCTTCTACAAGCACCTAACAGCTCATAAACGGCTGAAGGTGTGATGGTTGCTGATCTCCAGAGAGGGCTAAGACTGCCAAGGAGTAAAACAGCAGGCAATAGTCCTTCCTCTGTGTCTCTGAGTGGGGGAAGAGGCATAATTGCAGGACAAAACTGAGGAATGTGCGTTTCTTGAACTTGGGACTGCCCCCGACCCCCGGGTTTGCCTAGCTACACCAAAGCAGTGAGTCTGGGGGGGGGGGGTCCCCTAAGGTGGTGCACTTGCAAGGTGGCACCTTTCATGCCGTGGCCTGACTGTGTCGCTTTGGTGCCAGGCCCCAAGTTGGAGGACTGACTAATGGGCCCTGGGCAGCGGCCCACACAGTCCATGCCCTGCCTGCACGTGAAGTAATATAAGCCTAATTCACAGTACGGGAAATGTGCACTTGCAAAGGTATTGTTTTCTTTTTGGCTGTCACGCTCGGCCTTGACATATTGTTGCTTGTTATACTTTTATGAATCTAACCTTCGTTTGAAACTAAGGGAGACAGTAGTTGATGTATCTCACTGTGCCTTGAAGTCAGTTCATGCTACTTTTTATGGAGAGTTCATTGAGGTCTATCATGCCTGTGCATTTAACAGACCCGGCTATAGCGGTGGTGGTGCCCGTTGTGACAATCTTTTTTTGGCGCCCCCCTCCCCTTGACCTTCACCTTGGATTCCCTCACTACCACTCTGCAAAAGTGCTCCTCATCTCTCCATAGCCACTCTCTTAAGTACATTTCATTTAAGCTCTGGTAAAGATTGGCTTTAGTAATCCACCAACCTATCCCCATAAAATACAGACCTGTTCTATGCAGCAGACATATTATCCCTCTCTGCTACTTTATCGCAAGTCAAAACTGCCACTAGACAAAACTCTGATACCTCTCTCTATAGCGGTATCATTAATCACAAGAGTTATAATAAAATTTTCCTTGCTGCCTGAAAGCTGAACACACAAGGAACTCTACAGCAGGTGCTTTTAAATCTTAAGTTATTGTTAAACACAGATTCCCAACCTCCCACCAATGCCAGTGTCCCCTCTCCAGGTCAGCGCCCAATGCGGCAACACCGGTTGCATTGCCCTGTAGCCGGCCTGCCATTTAATATCATGAGATGGTGCTAGAGTGCTTACTACTTAATTTGTTTCTGTTGTAGATCTGGCTGAAGAGAGATTTATCAAGCAAAATCATTCTTCAGTATGGTTTAAGGCCTTTGAGTAGTTCCTCGCTGTTGATTGGTGGACCTTTGAATCACATTATGTCATTGATGGGTACGGGCTTTGCATCTCCTTACATGTAAGGGTGCTACTGAGGTGCACCACATCCTGTGGTCCCTCAGCACCATGGACCTCATTAATGGGGATTCGGGATTCAGCGTAGGGCAGTGCAGCAAGTGGACTTGCTGCACTGCCCCACGCATTTGTCTCATACGGTGCATTCCGGTCCTTTCCCTTTATGCTGGCACAGTTTCGGCAGCCTGGTGCCAATGGAGGAACTCTTGCACCATGGTGAAAGGGTGTCTGTGTAGTTGATAGGATTGTCTAAGTGCAGGAAGTGGCACTTTCTTGCACAGAAACAATCCATCGAGGCGTTTTTCTTTTTCTATGTGTGCTGAATACAGGAAAGAGGAAAAAACGATTAGAAATAAAGATGTTTCTTCTCATAAAGTCTCCTCTGGGAGGTGTAAGATTTTGATGCATTCCCAGGTTTAGAAGTCTTTGTTAATCTGCGAATGCGTTGAAAACCATGGGAGTTGCATGGGAAAACCCACGTCAATGTCCATGGAATGACTCTCTTGCGCAGAATAATTGACACAGCGATTTGCGCTGCATTGGCTTACTCAAGATTTATGAGGCCACTCAAAGACACACAATGGGGCTTCATAAATCTGACTCAGACCCTTGTGTCATGCATGTACCACTTTGAGTGGTGCAAACGTGATGCAAGACACTCATAAATATGCCCATATGTAACTCTCCGGATGGTCTGTGTAAGAAATGGTGCTACTGTTTGAGTGGGGTGAAACCCTACTGAAGTAGAAACCACAGTCCTTATCGGGGAAAATCACAAGCAAACCCCAAATTATCCTGTGCTCAACCCTCCGGTAGGTTTGCACTGAGCAGTCAGGCTTATTCTAGATCCTATGTGTAATGTATTATACATCACTTCAAACAGTAATAATGTGAAAACACAACACAAGAAACATCCCACACGAATTTAGGCAAACAGAGCAAAATGTAATAAATAATTCAAGACCAAAATTACAACAATCCAGTCACTTGAACCGGAGCTAAGCAATTTTAAGGATTTAAGTGAAAATAGCTCCAAAATGCCTAAAGTGCCACTCGTGGCTATCTGATCAAATTAGACGAGACCAGGAGAAAATCACATGTTTAGGCAGACCACAATAGAGCACGGGTCAGATACAGTGACCATATTAGTCCTGCTGAAATGTTACTTTCTCAGTCCAGCGCAAAGAGTCCTGTACATGGTGGAACGGGCCACGAGGAGAAGAGTAGCACCATGGATGGTTGTCGATGTAGCAGGAAGTGCATGCTTGGCAGCGCAGACATGTGTTTCTGTACTATGAAGATCCTATTGTCTTAGTGAATGGTCGAGTAGGTGCTTCACAAGCAGTCAATACCCCCGTGCATGGCATCATTGAATAGTTGGAAGACAATTTGAATGCAAAAGATTGCCCACTTGCTGCTCTTGTTCGATGAACTGTGACTGGTGTTGTATCATACTCACTAATCGTTTGTTTTTTACAATGCTTTGGCACAAAGTTGATTTCAATGCTTTTTCAGTTTTTGTCATATGGTTTGTTTCCATGTGCACTAATTGATGCGTATCCATGCTTGTTTGACTTATGATATAAATTGGATCAAATGTGTTTAAACATAAGAATGACTTTGCAAATAAATGCATAAAGTCCATATTAATACCGTTTATGTGCTTAAGTCTCTTTAATTGCTTTATCAGCACATGAATACAACGGTCGGGAAAAACTCCTCTTCTAGTCTAATATCAAGGCCTAGTCCTGCCGATTAGGACCTAACCCCTTCCTGCTATAAACTTTCTAAAAGTGGCATTTTCAAAATTGTAATTTAAAATCTAACTTGACCATAAGAGAGGTTTTTTCATCACAATTCCAAAGACACCAAACATTAACTGGGGACCTGCTCCCATTTGGTAATTGTAACTTATTAAATGTAATCCTATAGGGGAGGCATGCACTTTAGTAGTGAAAAACAAATGTAACAGTTTTCCACTACAAAGACATGTAAAATCTAAAAGTACATGTCCAAGTTTTTAAATACACTACACTCTGCCCTCTGTGCTGTCCAAGGCCTACCCTAGAGGTCACGTGTCCGAAATATCTCCACCTTCTGAGACTTACAGACTCATCACCTTCGGAGGATACTACTGGGGAATAGGAGTACCTAATTCACAGCGTGGTATGCCCGCACTTGGAATATCTCCGACACACTGGTTCCGGGAGGGTGGGTTGGGGGTCGTTGGGTTTTAATTTCTTTAGTCAAAATGAGTTTCTGCTTGGAGTACCTGGCAGGGGCCTTCGCCCTGTCGGGCCATCCTGGACATTTGCTGCACAGGCAGACGTTACCAACGCTCTACGAAGCTGTTCGGTGGGTGGGCAGGGGAGAGGGGTGGGCCCCCGTGTTTATACAGAATTATAAGACACCTGTACTGTGTTTTCTTTATTGCCTGAAACTCAATAAAACAAAGTTAACACAAAAAGGAGGTTTGACTCGGCAAAAGGTTTATTATGCCAGGTCAATATGGCAGTTTAAAACTGCACACACAAACTGCAATGGCAGGCCTGAGACATGTTTAAAGGGCGACTTAAGTGTGTGGCATAATCAGTGCTGCAGGTCCAGTAGTAGCATTTAATTTACAGGGCTTGGGCACAGATAGTGCCAATTTACTAGGCACTTACAATTAAAGTAAATATGCTGATTGAGTAAATACCAATTCTACAATGTTTTAAGATGAGAGCAGAAGCACCTTAGCAATGGTTAGGAGTGATAAAGTATGCAGAGTACTAAGGCCAGCAAAAACTAAGTCAGCAAAACAGGAGGGTATAAGGTAAACATGTAGGGGGAACACCACGCCAAGGATGCCAGGTCCAACAGTCTGCTTCTTATTGCTGAGAAGGAGAAAGTTCAAGTTTGCATGCAGACAGCACTAAAATAACTGTATAATTATTTGTGCAATTGTTACCCAATATGCACCCTTTGTAGCTGACAGACTTTGGAGGTCTCCTCCTCCTCCTAGTCTCACTACGTTTCTCTATATTCCATTTAACTGTCTACTATCAATTTCTCTTGTTCTTTTATTCCTTATATCCCATCCTTTTCTCCTACAGAATATTTCAGACTGGGCTGGTGCTGGGTAGCAGTACAGTTGTGGCAGTGTAATAATGTAGCTGTCTCACGGTGAAGTCACATTAATTGAGTTGTCACCTTGCAACAACTTTGTAGAGTTGAGTTGCCAGATATCTACAGTAAGTAGAGAGAGAATTAATGATCTGATCTTCACCTGACATTCTTCAATAGCATTCCCAGATGTTGTCTTGAAGAGTTAGGGGCTTCTATTTTTCCTGTTTAAATAGAGGAGGTTTCGCTCATCCAATATTGAAGATGTAAGCAGATTGTCATCTTGTAGCCCTTGGACTTGCTCTCCAGGCAGGTGTACATTTGTGTGGCAAAAGCATACATTTGGATATATTTCTTCTATTTATCAACTATCTGAGATAAGCACTGCATATAGCAATTGAATAAGATAGAGGAGAGAGCCGAAGCTTGGACAACCACATATAATCATCACTCAAGAGAGGAGGTTTCAGCAGAATACATCTAAAGTTGTTGAGTCTGACCAGCAAAGAATAAGCTAGTCCATTTTTGTAGAGCCATCTTTACCAAGCCATTTGGTCCAGAGTGAGGAATATCTTGATTAACAACAGTATCATAGACTGCAAAGAAGTCAAGAGATTCCACGGCTGCTTTTTGGCCTTCATCAAGAGTAGTGAGGAGTTATCTTACAGTGGGGAAGGGAAAAGGGTTCAATCTACTTCAGCGTTTGACCACAAATAATATGATTTTGAAAAAATAATTGGGGTTTGCCCTGCGAAACCACTTCCCATTGCAATTAAACTTTCTCTTCTCATGGTGTTTCAGTATGAACTTTCTTTTCCTTACTTTTGTTTCATCATGTAATGTATCTGTTTTTTCACCTAATGATTTTAGTTTTAATCTTATGTACCTACCTTCCATGTACAGCCATCCAAATGTGCACAAATTCGAGTATGATACACAAAGGGTTCACATTTGTTCTACCTCCATAAACTCATTACCTAAATAGTTTACAATTATATCTTTTTAATTTTCTTGTCCATATTGCCCTTTCTACCAATCTATGCTTTCCTTGCCTGCCATTGTTCATGGTTAAGTTATCATCCATCTTCTCATAACTTGACCTTTATCCTTTTGATCATTCCTCCCATCACCAATACTTTAGTAAGCACCAAAATAGAATATTATCATGGGATGGTCTCTGGCAGTTATCCACTTAATCCAGTTCTTCAATGACTGGCTCACTCACATTTGATTAGATCTGGCATTAGCCATTACGTTTCAATTTTACCCAAAAAATATTTAATATTTTCTTACAGAGGCTTTCAGGCCCTCTTCTTCATTCTGTTATTGTGTCATTCACATTTCCTTCCATCCACTAGAGCATAATGCAAAGGTCAGCCCATTTCGTCCATTGGCTACATCACTGACACTGATGGTATTCTGTCCTTTCACGGGGCACAACCACACACAAAGTAGTTCCTTTCATTGATAGGGACTACTATGGCAAGATGTGATTTTTGAGACAAAAAAAATACTTTTACCCAATGTTTTTAGGTTGACAAGGAAAGCTTTTCCAGCGATAAACTTTTGAAAAAAAAATGACAAAACGTAACATAGTCAAAAGGCTGGCGGCCAAAGCAGGCCTATTGGCTTTGCCAATGCTTGTTTGCTTATTTCTGTTCAGAAATGTTTTCAATGAGCAGCCTTGAACTTTCAAGTCTTTGAGTTTTCATGCTCAATCCTTGCCTAGGCCACATGTTTTAACATTTTTTAACCTCCTTCAGGTATCCCATTCTATTCTTTTGCTACCGCCAGCTTGAGTCCGGTCTGTTAGTGTTCTCTCTTCCTTACACACTTTGCAGCCTTAGGTCTCCCTGTTCTTCTCTCGAGCCATGCCTATGATCCATCTAGCAGAGTGACAATCATTGTAGGTCCAAGATGAGTGTATCAAAGGCAGAATTTTAAAATATCCATATAAGATATTTATTTTATAAATGAATAAACATGAAACTCAATTACAGTTTATAGTCAATGGTTTGCCTGAAACTGTGGTATGGATCCAGCCTAGCTGGACCTTTGTCAGTCAACCCAGCACCTACTGATTCGCTGTTTCACAGACCAGCATGCGCCATATGCCAAGTCCTCTTAGCGTATCGTGTTTCCAGCAGATTCTGTTAGACACAAAGTCAACTGGTAAAAAGTGCAATCCCTATCAGTTTCCCAGACTCATCTGCTGAATTCCCTGTACGGTATCTTCGATTCATGACGTGTTGCAATCAGCGCAATCAGCGCCACCTGACTACTGGGGCAGTAGACCAAAGCCAGCTCTGAGCAGACACTAGAAGAGAAGGTTAGCCAATGGCAGCTGAACAGCAACAACTCACTGGATCCAACTTCAGAGCACAGTATTAAAGTGCAATGTTTCTCAGGTGCTAGAGCCCAACACGCGAGCGCCTGCAGCCAGTACATTGAAGAAGGAACGAGACCTTGCTAGAATACTGTTCTGTCAAAGGTGTGTACCAAAGGAGAGAAAAGTCAGATGCACTATGGGTGAACTTGGAAACCAGCGTGAGTTGCAATTATTCCTATTCTCTAATCACAATTTGTCTTCTAGCTGAAACGTCTATTAATTTTTCTTTTTTTTACTTCAAAGAAAGTTTAGTCTTCTGTCAGTACAATTAGATCACTAGATGCACAATTAGTCCTCTCTGCTGCTCTGTAAACTGCTCCCCTGAAATCTGTTGTGTCTCTGTCTTCTCTCTCCTTTCTGGTAAATTTCTCTATACTTGAATTCACCTTTCTAATCAACATGAATATCTACTGGGTATTCTTATGGAATTTGTTTCCCTTTAAAACTAAAATAGAAATGATTTTCACCTCATTGCTTAGTCAGATCAATGGTAATCAGACTGATTTCAATCTAATGGATTCAGGTAGCTCAGGTGCCCCGGCAGAACTATAGGTTCAATTCAACCCGATTGAGAAAGCTGATCTGGTGAAAAGGCTGTATACTATAAAATCTGGTGCCGCCAGTGACCCGTGTCCTGCTGGAATTGTTAAGCAAATTCCGGAAATTATTGGAACAGCACTGACCCCCCTGCTTAACGCAGTTCTACGGTCTGGAATCTTTCCTCAACACTGGAAAAAGGCCTCCGTGCTTCCTCTACTGAAGAAGCAATCCTTGGACCCTAAGGACCCGAATATTTATCGTCCAATTTCCAGACTCCCATTACCAGCTAAATTACTGTAAAAAGAAATAAATAGCCAACTTAGCAATTTTATCTCTTCTAATAACTCCTTGGACCCATCGCAATACGGGTTTAGAGCTTTCTACAGTACAGAGCTGACTTTATTAAAATCAACTGAGGAAATCAGAGAGGCCGTGGATAGGGGAGGAAGTGCCCTCCTAATCCTCCTGGACCTATCCGCAGCCTTTGATACGGTCCACCATAAGGTCCTGTTGAACCGGCTCTCCGATATTAGTGTGAAGGACTTAGCATGGAAACTGCTTCATTCTTTTTTGTCTGACAGGTTTCAGACGGTAGACCTTGACGGCAACACCTCTGAAACTTTCTCGCCTCCCTGTGGGGTGCCACAGGGCTCGGCTTTGAGCCTTACGCTCTTTAATATCTATGTGGCACCCCTGGCCAGTGTCATCCGGTCGTTTGGTTTTCAGCTCACCTCCTACGCTGATGACACACAAATTGTGCTATTGCTGACGGAGGGATCGGAAAGGGAGGCGGGGGATCTGTTCCACAACTGTATGAGCTCAATTTCCACCTGGATGTCATCCAACTGCTTAAAGCTCAACTCAGCTAAAACTGAGATGTTGAAATTTGGCAAAAATCCCCAGGTCTGGACACTGGACTGGTGGCCGGAGGATCTGGGATCTTGCCCAATACCCTCCAGGAAAGCCAAGAACTTGGGAGTCATGGTGGATATTAAACTCACCATGGGGGGCAAGTGAATCAGGCGACTTCAGCATGCTTCATGATCCTCAGAATAATAAAAACAATTAAGTTCTTCCTGTCGGTGAGCAACCTAAGGACGGTGGTCACTGCTCCCATTATTTCTGGACTATTGCAACAGTCTCAATCTTAATGTTCAGAAACAACATATGAACAAGTTGCAACTGGTCCAGAAAGCCAGGGTTGCTGGCAGCAAAATCAGCGATCTTCCAAGGCTAGATACATTATATGAAGAGGCTTAGGAGTATAATAAGTAATCCAGGATGATAAAAAGGACATCCTCTTAAAATTTGCTGCTCTTGGAGCCTTATGACAGACTATTGCGATCGACTGCCACTCAACCTCTGAGAAAGTGTATTGTGTAGACAGGGCTATTTTATCTAGAAAACTTTTCAACTAGTATTACTCTCCTTGGTTTCATAATAGTCTCTACTAGTTACCAATCCCCCTGAGTTTGGTCCTAAACAAAGCAGATATTGCTGGGGAGGAAAATGCACTGGACTCAGGGCAACAGCTGCATAATCTGCTGTAACCCAAGGAAAAAAGCTTGCATCGATCACCGCCCCTAGTATGAAGATAATGCCAAGTAATACATTTTCCCCTCACCAAAAAGTGTCCCAATTCTTTAAAACTATTTACATTCCTAAATCGCAAATGCTTGAATCTCACACTGAATTCCTGCACTACTTAGTATCTCACTCTTTTTGGAAGTTTAGCCATCTTGATGGACACCGGGATCTGGGATCATCTTTGAAGAAAAAACTGTCCTGGGGCCCCTTGGCATCTATAGATCGTATTAATATATGTATAAGAGAGGCTTCATATTACCTGCATATCTGAGGCAATGCCAACCCACACTGACTTTTGTTTAATTGAAGCACTGAGAGTTTGACTCTTGAGGCCTTCTTATTCCAAAAAAAAGTCAGAAAAGTATACCTCTAGTTCCTTAAAATAAGTAACGTAGATTTTTATTGGAATGTTTAAAAAAAGAAATATGAACACGTGCAGAATGGAAATTTTTAGAAGAGCAAGCCTACCTATCAATGTAAGAGAAAGATGTGTCATTTTTCCAATAGGTCCTTAATCTTCTTCATCATCACCACATAATTTAAATGGTAAGCCTCTCAGTAACGATTGGTGATGTATATCCCTAGATAACGGATTGGATTGGGAGAACGCCTGCTGAAGATTGAGATTGAGAATGCTGAAAGGAGTAATAATTAAAAGCATTTCTGTTCCATTTTGGTTGATTTTATATCCTCCGATCAATTGAAATACTCTAACTCCCCCAACACCCTTTTTAATATTCTGTTCTGTTCTGAGGTAAAGAATTATAAAGCCCACAATTTTTTTTAGCTTTGACATACCTACTATAGGTGCCGCTGCTCCCAGATACTCCCTAAATCTGATTGCCACAGGTTCTATAAAAAAGGAAAATAAAACAGGAGAGAAAGAATATCCCTGGTGTGTTCCCCAATTTATAGCCACCATCCCTACTAAAATAGAGTTCACAAACACCTTTGCCTGAGCCCCTTGATAAAGATTCTGGAGCATTAGAGTAAATTGAGAAGGAAAACCAAACCTCGTTAGACCATAAATAAGGGCATCCCAGTTTACCAGGGCAAAGGCTTTCTCTGCATCAACCTTCATTATAAGTGCAGGTGCCTCATTCACATAAAAAAACCTAAATCATGAACTAAAAAGACAGTATTAGATGACATTAGTCTCCCAGCCACAAATCCAGTCTGATCATTGTGTATTACCGCCTGGGCAACTGGGGTAATATGCTTTGCCTAGATTTTCAAAAGTTTATAATGGGTGTTTAATAAACTAATCAGTCGGTATAAGTTGATATCGCACAGATTTTTTTCCCTTTTTAACAAAACTAACGATTGTTGATTCCTTAAAGGATGGTGAAACATCACCTCCTTTTCTTTTAAAATTGAAAAGCTCCTTCAAATATGGCCAAGCTCAGTCAAAACAGCTTTAAAAAACTCTGGAAGGCCATCCTTACCACAGGCATTCCCACAAGGCAGTGGTGCCAGGGCCTGCTGAATCTCTAGGACTGATATTTCTGCTTCCACCCCTTCACCTGTGTATTTGTTAGCTGGGGCAACCTGATGAACTGAAAGTATTGATATATACTTTCATTGGAGACTGCATATTTACTTGAATACAAATTACTGTAGCGTTGTAGAAAAACCCATGACACCTAATCTCTATCAGAAACCAGAACCTCTGTCTTTGTTTTCTGGAGCGCAGTAACCAATGTGGCCTCCTGCTTTACCCTAGTTGACCAAAAAGGGTACCCTGCATCTAACTTTCTTCGTATATATACTGTTGGAATGACCTTGAACTAGTAATCTCCTCTAAGATAAACTATTCCCTTAGTTTGTGTGTAGCTTCAGCCAGCTGGCTATCCTTTACTACTTGTGACCCCAAAGAGCACTTCTCTTCAGTACAGTAGTTTGACCTCCAATTGGGGCTCAGATATGCCTATCACATGATTTTGAGCTTGTAAGGCCATAAATGTCACCCCCTGACCCTGTATTTTTGCCTTAAAAGCTCCCCAAACTGGAAAGATTGATACTGTATCATTATTCACCTGAGAGAGAAAACTCCTTAATACACACTGTCATACTTGTTAACCACTCCTGATAGGAGAGGAGGCTATGATCCATCTGCCACCTGGACCTTTCCCTTTTCCTATCCTCCAATTCAATATTAATACCAACTAAAGAGTGATCAGAAAATGAATTGGCCCACATTTTGGATCTACAAATTTCAGAGAGTTGGAGATAAGGAAATAGTCTATCTAACAGGCTGACTGGAAACAGCAAAAATAACAAGTGTATTGTGATATTCCCAGATGACCACTACGCCAAGGATCAGTCAGTTGATGATCCTGCTTCATCATATCCAACCCTTTTTTAGAGATCAGCTTCAGTTGTTTTTTAGTTTTATTTGATGTGTCCAAAACTAAATCATGGTTAAAATTAAACTCTCCCGCTAAAATTATAAGGCCTACTGCTCCCATGTGGTTAATCTGAATAATTGCATTTGGATTGTCAGTTATCGGAGCATAGTAATTCACAAAATTGAGAGAGTTGCTATTGACACTAACTGTAAGTCAAATCCATCTACCATTTGGATCCCTATAAACTTTGGCAATTTTCCAATCCATCCCGTTGCCCAGATAGACTGCTACCCCCTTATTGCCAACCCTGCCAAAGGGAAATATGCCTCAGAATAATGTTGAGGAATACAAATCTTTGGTGCGTTGTTTTGAGGTGTCTCCTGAAGAAATACAACGTTTGGGGAAAAGGATGTTAACCATCTAATCAAACCCCCATACTTTTGCTTATTAGACATTCCATTGATACTACACTAAATAATTCTGTTTTTAATAACCATTGTCTACATTGTCTGCTTTGCATTGAGCCCTCCCTTTATAAGAATTTGTCAAAAATAAATTCATATGATTCTGCTCTTTTTTGCTAAATGGGCTCCCACCTCCCATGTTTTCACCCACCACTCACTAAACCTCATGACACCTCAAAACCCCAACTCTAGCCAGACGGGAACGGTCCACAATACCCCGCTCGCTGCGGAAAAAGCCCTCCTTGGATGCTATGTTGTTGCACCTCTGGTGGACAACAACCTGCCCGACCACCACATCCACCACAGGATAACAAAAGATCTATTCCACATCCTCTTTTATGCATTTGTTACTACACCCTAGGGGGTATCTTTTGTAAAAACTGTTGGGCTTCATCTAAGTTGGAAAAATGTGAAACTGAAATGTGAAATAGTACAATTAACACTGAATGTTGAGCAATTTCTGCCTGTGCTTTAAACAGGTACAACATCTTAACAAATTCCTTCCTGCCACTGCCAACATATCAGAAAAAATTGGACATTGAGGTACTTCATTAGTTGACAAACTTTCTTTTCAATAGCTTTTGCTAATAAACGATCTTTTATACAAGTCAGAGAAATTCACCAATATTGTACGTGACAATTTTGAGTTAGGGAATGCTTGAGCCAGGACCCTGTGTGCCTGTGTGATTGTCAAATCCCCTGAATAATCAGGTAAAACGTTCTGCTTAATAAATTAATCGACCCATTAATTGACCTGTGGACCTTCACATCCCTCTGGTACTCCTACCAGCCATAGATTAGAGCGCCAAAAGTGATTTTTCAATTCATCAATTTTATTTTCTAATTACGTTTTTTGCTTTCTCGCTAGATTGACTTGTTCCTACATTACATTGACTTGACCTTCAAGCTGCAAGATTCTTGATTCTGCCTTCTGCATTTTTTCTGGAAAGTTACCCATTGCTTCTTCGATTTTTGATAGTCGTTGATGCAGGGATGCTATTTCAATTGCTTGAGCTGCTTTTAGCTGTCTGATTTAATCAAGAATAACATTCAGCATTTATTTATGTCCCACTGTGCAACACCCCTCTCACTTGCTGCTCTTTTCACGACTAATCTGTCTCCAGGACCTGGGACTGAGGCTGATCTTGCAGGAGCATATCTGAGACTGTGGCTGGAAAAAAGGACTGTATTTGCATTGGAATTTAAGATTGAGTATGTTGAAGTTGCTGACTATCACTGCCCTGAAGCTGAGCGGTGGAAGTTTGTGAAGTTGCTGGGAGTCCTACCTCCATCTGTAGGAGGGGCCCATGTTTCCCCACCGGCATCCCTTTCCCCTTTGAGAAAAGCGCACACTCTTTTGCTTTGCCTGGGGTCAGAGCCACACTTGCATCATCAATATCAACCTGCAGCAAATTATTTTTTAGCTTCTTTCCCTTTTAGGAATCCCTAATTTTTCATGTATTCTAAAGCACTGCTGTTCTCTAAACATTGACTCAGTGTATCCACTTGTGTAGGCGAGGCCACTCTGGGAGGCCTGGAGGGGCCAATCTACTATAACTATCTCCTGAGGGACACTAACCAGGACAGGCCCAGCTTCTTTTTCAGTGACCAATATGTTCTCCTTTGAGCTCAAAGGGCTTGATGTTAGCACTGACCCTTGATGAAGCTACAAATTGCGCTCAACACTTGCTGCTGCAGATGCTGATTTTCCTTGAGATGTCTGTGTTTTTTACTTTAAGGCTGAGGCAACTTCCACGTTCCAACAAACTGGCCGATTTCATATGCTTCCACATGATGATATAAATATTAAGATTCAATTATACAAATTAGAGGAGAAACCAAAGCAGTGACCCACTACGAGGTAAACCTTTGCGGTTGGCTATACTCAGCCAAACACTTACCCCTGCTGTGAAACCTGGTGGTTCCCCCTTTTGTAATGTCATGCAGTGGACTTCTTCCTCTTAAGACTGTTTCTTTATCTTGTAGGCTTCCTGTAGCAACAGCCTCAGCCTCCCCTCACCAAAGCAAAAGCCTCTTCCCCGAAGTCAACACACTTGCAAGGCCTCCGCCACTGAGGAGAATACACCGCTGCAGAGAGCAAACCCTTGCAGATGGAAATGTCTCCCACAGCCGTGCTGTTCACAAACGGCTCTGTGAAAGCCATTGTGCTATGCCATGGCCAGCGTCTCCGCATTGCCGTAAGAGGATGCAGCGCCAAACGATGTGGGAAGGAGGAGGGATTATGTGTAACTCAATCAGCGGAGCATATGGGGTTTCCACCTGCTGCCGTCAGTTCGCCTTAACACATAGTGATGTAATTGTGTTTTGAGTTATCTCAACCTCATTGATGCTAGCATCTTCTGGCTTTCTGTTTTTTTTCTTATTTTACTGCTATACTTTCCCCCATTTAAATAGGATAGCTATTCATTTCCAAAGGTATTCTCTGACTGAACATTTAGTGTATTTACTGCTGTGATGGAGTTCCTGTGTTCCCATCCCTCTGCCTGCTCTAGGCTACTCAACTCGCAACATTTGCAAAGTGTACAAGAGAGTAACGTAGTCATCCAATAGGAGAGCAATAGAACTCAAGGCCTGGGGGATGAGTGGTAATACATCTACCCATGACGGATGCTGTTAAGTAACCAATGACTGCCCCAGAGAAAGGGCCTCATATCTACCTAAACAAAAACAGGCTTGCTTTATAGCTACTCGGCTCCTTCAATAAAAATAGAGATAGTTTATAGCTATTGTACATAGTCACATAGTGATAGCCTCACTTCTTTAGCTAGTGTCAATAAAAGTTGACACCCCAAAGCAAATTTGCAGATCCAACAGATTCTATTCCTCATGGATAAAATGTGACATGAGCCCTAAAACAAGCAAGGAAAATGGGTCCCCTGGTTAGTTATTGAAGGACAGCCATTATTGGAGTGCAGAGATCCACTCATACTCATGGATCCTGTGTCATAGCACCTACTTCAATAATCATAACCAAACCCTTGCAACAAGTCGATGTCTTTTATCAAAGAAATCAACTATTTCCACTAACATGGTGTGAAAATCAGACTTGGTTGTTCATTAATCAAAATAAACCGAAACAAATAGCTCTCTTCAGAACCCCTCTACAAATAGATAAATAAATAATGAAATGCTGGTTGCATGCAATGACATTCATTGGTTGCGTTAAAACCCTTACAAACACATGAGCCATGTGAAATGTTATAAGCAAAGGAATGCAGGCTCCATCTGAAAGACATCTGCAGAAAACTGCACAGTTGGAATTCACTAGCTCACAAAAAGGAGATGAGGAAACGTCTGTAGGGATGCTGCACTTAAGGCCATTACTCCAGAGAAGCGAGAATAGTTCAGAGAACAGCATGAAGTCATCAGACGGCAATCATTCCATTAGAAGTTACACTGACTTTAGACAGAGCTATCCCGTCCCACCAATTAATTAGAGCAATTTGGATTAATCAGTGTAAGGATTTCAAAAAGCTTTAAGAATAATTTGATAGTTCAGGGAGGGAGACGTTGCATTATCCCTCAGTTGTACTGTTGTATGGTGTTTTAAGATCCAAGTGAATTTTCCCTGATTCATGCCCTTTTATAGGTACAATTCACGTTGCCCTAATATAGGCATAGATATCATACCCATATTTAGACATAGCCCATCCAGTCCAAATACAGGCATGGCTACTTCCACCCGTACCGAAACGTCACAACGATTTCTTGGAAAATCCACTTAAGCAATCAGGGACCCCTTGCTTGAATATTGATTTGTCCAAGAACTCATGGAGTTTACAAAGAACTACTATTCCCTTGGGGTTCTTTACTGACGTTATTATGCCCGACTTTACGTCAAACTAGGCAAGGTATAAATATGCCTTCACTTGCTCTAGCAAGACACGGTGGTTCGGAGCAGGTCGACTATTTACTTGCCCGACGCAGTTCACTACAGCAAGTGCTGAAGGAAGCTGACCGCCAGCTGATGCACTGATCGAGAAGCTGTCCTTTCTCTTGCTGGGAATCCAGTTCTAGTGTTTCCAAGCTCCCCTTGCGGGGTGTTGAGAAATCAAGTCCTGAGACAGAGATACCAGACCTCCTTCATTCTAAGCTAAGGTATGGAGCTGATTAGACCCTAAGAGAAATCTTGGATAGATTCTTGGCAAGGAAAACTAAACCTATGCTACACACCTACTTACTCCCTCCCTCGTACTAGACTTAGGTTAAGGTACACTGGGGTAGGCGTATTTTAGAGAGCACCAGTTGAGTATTTTAGCCTATGTATTTATGTATGTATTTTTATATGGCTTAGAAACCATACAATGCTTTTCCAGTATTATTTTATAATGCTATTCTCGCCGCATGCATTATACTTTGCAGCCTGCATTACTATTGTAGCAGTTCACTTTACTTGCATGAGAAAGAAGACTGTTCAATAAAAACCTTTAATTGAAACCGCCCATCTCTCTAGTTCTCTGCACCTCTGTTGAAACGAAGCATGCACGATTGACTGAGTGAAATACTTATCTATTGTTCCCGTGACTCTAAAGATACAATTCTTATTCTCGGGAAACAAAGTTGTCATGTTTATGCGATTGTCAGAAACTAATCCCTTCTTGTGAATTCGAGAAAGTTTCTGGTGACCTCTGAGCTAGCTGGCACTCACAATTAAGTTTAGTATATTTGAGAGAGACCTAGTCGACATAAGTCCTGCGTCAAATCTATAGGATATATTCTTCCAATGCGCAGAGCTTATTGGGAATATAGGAACTACACTACAGTACTTGCTTTACTAAAAACAGAGAGAAGTGGGAAGACATATATCAATCTACTTAACAGTTCACTTTTATTGCAAAATTCAAGCAGTTCGGTTTTTGGGAAAATTCTGACCACAGAAAATTGATACCAGAAGTAGCCAGGCACGGAATTACACATTCAGTATTGCAGTTAAAGCAGGAATAAATTGCCCAAATGTTATTTTCTCAAAATTAAATTGCTAGTGATTAGGTATGAGCAATTTTTGCAACTTTTTTTGAGTTTGTAAGAAGGCAAGCAGAGCTGCAAAGTAGGGCTGTGGTGTTTTTGATTAGTGCCCGGTGACTAATGCAAGTGACAAGCACAGAGGGTGTTGCATATGCTATTTTTATTAGGGTCAAGACTGCAAGAGCATGCCCTAGTACATGCTTCTTGCATGAGAGACACTGTTGTTAACAAAAGGGGCTTTGAGCTTGCCTGTTGCTTGGCATTTATTGGCTTGCATGACACTGTTCTTTACAGCCTCGTAAGTTGTCAAGGCAGACCTAACATAATTTCCATTCCTCTCTGTGGAGCAGGGACCAGACACTGATTAATTCAACTTAATCAGTGTCCGTCCGCAGCTCCCAAAGTAATTGAGGTGCTATTTTGTTCTGTTTAACTTTTAGCATGATGCAAACAGAAGGCATTTGACTGGCAAAAATGTGCCCAAAAGAACAAACAAAATTGCAAAGATTTATTTTCTATAGTTAACTTTGACTTGTATTGCCAAGTCTACTTTTCTTTGCACTCATGTTTTCTTTTGTTTTTCCCCGTGGGTGGGTAAAATAATCTTCATCAGAAGATGAAGATAATCTTACTGCAAAGTGACATTGTTTCTTTCTTAGGTGTAATTTCTAAAATGATGCTTTCACAGATAGTTGTGCATTCCATGCCAATCTAATCCACTCCAATCCACCACTCCAATCCTCCCAACTCAACTCAGTCCACTCTCATCCATGCCACTCCAATGTGCCACACTCCAATTCACCCCAATCCAATCTAAAACAATCTCCCCCACTCCAATCCAAAACAATCTGCTCTACCCCAAACCAAAACAATCTTCCCCTCTCCGAACTAAAATATTCCCCCCCCACTCCAGTCCACCCCACTCCAGTCCAGTCCATCCCACTGCAGTTCACCCGCCCCAATCCAATCCACCCCACTTAAATCAATCCACATCATTCAGTCCACCCTACTCCAATCCACCCCACTAAACCTGCAGTCCAGTCCACCCCACTCACCTGCAATTCAATCCACCCCACTCTCCTCCAATCCACTCCACTCTATCCCAATCCAATCCACCCCACCCCATTTCAAGCCACCCACTTTAATCTAATCCACGCTATCAATCCACCCTCTCCAATCCACCCCACTCCACTTAATCCAACCCACTCTACATCAATCCAATCCACCCGAATCTATTTCAATCCAATCCACCCCACTATTTTAATTCACTCCTACCCACTTCTCCCTATTCCAGTCCACTCGGCTCCACCCTACACCACTCCACTTTGTGACACTGCACTCTATGACACTGCACTCTACGACACTCTCTGCCACTGAACTACTGAACTCTGCTCCCCTCTGTTCAACTCTTCTACATTCTACTCACCCTACTCCACTTTACGACACTCTACTATAATACATCCCGCCTACCACACTCTACTCCCCCCCACTCAACTCTAGGATACTCCACACCATTAACTTTAGCCATGCTGAACATCAGCCACACTATTGTTCAACATGGCAAAAACACATTGTCAAGGTCAATGGCTCTTGTATAGTCAAGGCCTATTTGCTTTGCCAATTCTGGTCATGTCCTTGTTGTGTGATGCTAATGCAGTCTGTGCACTCATAGTGGTCACACTGGACCAGGGGGGGGTATTCACATAGGCAGTTTGGAGGATTACATTTGTACTCCTTTGGTGCTCTTTTACATATCATTACATGGCTTTGTAGATTGTCCCCAAAATGTCTATAAATGGAATAACATGGAAATATTCAGGGAATTTTCATGTACAATTTGTACACATGCCCTTTTAAGCAGTGGGACACAACCGGGCCATATCACTAAGGCATGTTGGAAGACAGAAAAGAGTACTCCTGTAGTACTAATTACTTTACTCACAAACGATGTTAATCAGCCCGACAGACTTCAGTAGTTGTGACACTGCCTGACTTTGATAAAAAAAATAATTTGCTTATTTTCCTTCTCGGGTTTTTCTCACAAGCTTTGAATAGCAATTGTGTCCTTTCTGCTGATGTATTTCAGATTGCTGTAGATGTTAATCCAAACAGGTAGACATTTGCTACACTCTGCTTAATAAAAGTCTTTCTCTTACACTGAAAAATACTTATTGTTCCCTGTAGGAAGAGGCAGTGCTCACCTACGTTTCATTAGCCTCATTTTATAAAAATATATCGATGCAGGAAATCTCTTGGCTTTCAGCCCATATAGTGAATTGCTGCTTCTTTTATGGTTCCCAATCACTTTCGTTTTGATGAAATGCAGTTCTTCTCCGGATACCATTTGTATGAATCCAGCGCATCAGAAGTGCGTTAAATGTATTATTCTGTCAACTGTAAATAAAACGGCACTTGTTTTTAATTTGTAACTAACAGGCGTCTTAAATCCTATTAGCAAAAGGTAAATGTTATTAAATTGTTAAATTAAACTTTTGACATAGCCTTATTTAATGTAAACAAACACCGTTTACTAAGGTTTTCAGCTGGTCCAAGACAGAGGATATAATGAAATAGATGCATCTCTTAGTGACTAGCATGATCTTCAAATCTGGACATACATCTTGGTCTGCAAAATGATATGATGGACAAGTGTTTGCTGTTTTGGACTTACATTCCAGTGAACATTCGTTTGCAAGGACTCAAGCCCAAAGCCTAGGGCAGGTATTAATCTAGAGATAATATGAATATCATATGGAAACACACTTAGGGGCTCGTTACAAGTCCCAAAAAATCTTAAATGGGTTTAACCGAAACCCTGCATGTCCAGAATAATTCACAAGTACTTTTCACCATTGTGAAACAGGTGGAATGTATTAAGGGAAGAGTGCTCGAAATTGTGCAGACCTGTGAACATCTGTGTGCAAACAATGTTTTCCATGGTTCCTCTTCGTTCCAGGGGGCAGTTGTTTGCAATTTGTCACCGGTAGTTGCCACACTCTGAAGTATCAATTATTGTTGGTATGGCTGGTGGTCTGAGAACTGCCAGACTCGTGGTGGCACGGTGGTGATGGTCCAGCCACTGCTGCACCCGCAGTCCAACTGCCCCATTACGAGTTGGGCAGTCGGACCGCCCCGGGACTGCAGCTGGTGTCAGGTAACCGCTGTTTCCTGGCATTGGCGCAGCAAGGTAGAGCAGCAATATGCTTGATGGGACCGCCATGGTCCCACCAAATATATTACAAGATTTCCCTCTGCCGGCGGTGTCATGGAGGTTCCTACTCCATGAATGCTTTGTCAGAGAGGAAACACAGGGGGGACCCGATGCCTCCTCCGCATGGGGAAGCATGCACCCCCCTGTGTGCATGAACCCCAGTTCCTACACAGCATGGAATTCGAGTCCATGGCATGCAGGAACCTTGTTGTGCAGTCCCATTGTGGTGCCTGTTTTCCAAGGCACCACATTGGGACAGACATGCCGGCCACCTGCCAGACCACTTTAAACTTGCAATCTGGTGGTCGGACAGCAGTGACCTTCAGCAGTGCAGGAGTGCGGCGGTGGCCTACCACCCACTCTTGCACCGCCAAAAGTCATAATCAGACCCAAAGCTGACTGGCCACTGACAAGTTATTAAAACAGTACAACATGGGGAAGCAAATAGAGGCAGAAGTGGCAACCATGTCTGATTGGACGCTGAAATCAGTAACTACTCACAGCAGTAGACTCCAATTTATTTTGATCCACTGGGTAAGGAGCAATGGGAATGGGGATGATGGTCTCAGTCTCAGATAGAGCCTTTCCTCAAGGTCATGCTGATGACATTTTTCAAAACATGCTCTCGCTGATATATTTAGAGCTTTTTCAAGCAGTCTACTCTGAGGTGACTTTAAGAAAAATGCAACTGTGTTCTAGTCACAAAATCAATATAGCGCACCAATAGTTTGTCATAAAGTTTTCAACATCTTTCATATATGAGGGATCCACTGATGCTCATATAATACTGATATTGCATTAAGACTAAACTGGTGACACTATTTGCCCAATGTGGCTGTTTCTCAGCGTTCAACATGATCCAGACAGCCATCAAAAAGGCAGTGGTTTCCCTCATTCAGCTATTGCAGTCAACTCTAACACCATTTGCCTTTATTAGAATGGGTCCGCCTACTATTTCCAATTACGCAATAAATACTGATCATTTATTGTCTTTTAAAATAGATTTGATGGACCTTTTTACAATGCAGCTTTTTACAATGATCACAGATGAGGAAAAGCCAAAGGATAGCTGAGGATGTGATGAAAAACAAAATAAAGGCTTTTTAGAATTTGAGCCAAACCCAGAAGGTTCCATAACTGTACTCTGCTCCTCCATTATCTGACTATTTCGTGTGTTCTCAGCCACAAGGCTTGGAAATAAGGTGATTCCTCAATGCGACATAGGCATACGTTTACTAGCTGGCGTAGTTTCTTTTCACTGACACAATGTGGAAACGATAAATATCATAATACCAAAATATTGTGTCGAAAATATTGATCACACAAATTGTGTTTTTCTATACATACAATGGTGAGTACAAAAATATTGAGAAAAAAACATTGTGTTACACTAACATGAAAAAATATACACATAAATATTGTTTTTTACTAAATATGTAGTTTAAATAAGTAACACCTAAATATTTTAACATATAACATTCATGTAATCTAAATTAAATATGTTTAAATAATATTTAAAAACATAAATAAATATTTACTCATTTTAACATACACACACACATATACATGTGTATGTTTATCTACACATATATAATGTAAAACTATTTATAAAATGTATGACATTGTTCTGCATTCTGTCCATCAACTGTTGTTTTTGTATTTATAAAATGTGCCAACAGAACAAATACGTATGTATATGAATATATACATAAATGTATATATATATATATATATATATACCAAGGGTACATGGCACTTGAAACGCATCAAGTTTGAGATTCTGGCTGAAATAAATTAACTTGCCACTCAATGCTGGGTTTGTGTCTGTTCGCCGTGAAGCTGACTGGCCGACTCGGAAGTACGGAGACATTGGCGTTTTTCATATATATATATATATATATATATATATATATATATATATATATATATATATATATATATATATATATATATATAGATAGATAGATATACATTTATTTATTTACACACACATACAAATACATTTTCCAAAACATATATGGAAATTACTTACGTTTATATATATAATAAATATAAAATCAAATATACAGATGATAATAATATATATTTAAACATTTGTAATAAAAAAAATAAACTAAATGATTATTAAATATACTATTCCCTCTACAATTTATACAACAGTAGAAAAATGGTTCAACTCAAGAGAGGTAAGATACACTATTCCCACTCCAGTTAGTGCAACAGTAGGGAAAGCGTTCAACTAAGGGGGTGTTAAATGTACCACTCCCACTCCACTAGGTGCAATTGTTGGAAAAGATATGGGCTCAAGGGGTAAAATTAACTATTCCCACTCCAATATGTGCAACAGGAGGGAAAGCGTTGAACTCAGTAGAGTAAAATGTACTATTTCCACTCCATTCTGAGCAACAATAGGGAAAGCATTGGACTCAGGAGAGGTAAAATTTACTATTACCACTCCAGTCTGTGCAGCAGTAAGGAAAGCGTTGGACTCAGGAAGGTTACAATTTACTACACCACATAGAAAGTAGGAAGTGCAAGACAGCAGATACAATTGGCATTTGAGTATTGTATTTCAGTAGCCTAAATGTATCTGCACAATGCTTGGTTCCCAAATTGCATCTGCACAATGCTTGGTCCCCAAATTTCTGCATAATTAGATCAGCCATCTATGCCTGGATTTTGTATAGCCAGGACAAAAAAATATGTGACGTTCTGTCTCTGCCTTGTTGTTACAGGCTGGGCACCCTACTGGAGAGGTACCTGTCAATTTGTTAGTAAATGAATGCAGGGGGAGAAACCCAGGTCTAATTTGGACATATAGGGCCCCATTAGCAATTAAACAATTGATAATTATTAACTATTAATTAATTCATTATATTTAATTAACTTTCTTCACTCTTTAGTCCTAAAACAACCTGCACCTGAAAAGTAGCTTTCAAAATATCTTAATTACAAAATTTACATAATTAATTATAATTAAATACTTTTTATGAAGTAACATTAATAATTAATTATAATGAATTGTCTTCCAACCTTTCCCTATAAAAAACCCACAACCTGCACTGAAAATATAAATAAAAAATTAATTAATTACACAATTGACATAATTAATTATCAATTTAATAATTAATATTGATTTAAAATTAATTATGAATTACTTAAAATTAATTTACTTCCCACCCCTTACCCCTACAAACCTCACAATCTGCTATGACACTAGAAATTACAACTAGCAATAAAATGTGATTTAAAAACAACTAAAAATGTATAGGCTATATTAAAAACCATAACAATACTTATGCAATTTATAACATATACAATTAAATCATATACCAAAAATACATAAATATAATTAAAAAACGATATTATTTACAACATTATTTTTGTAAACGATATTAACAACATAGATATTTTTGTAAACTATATTTACAACAAAGATATTTTTAACGTCAATATTACTTCAGTTCAGAAAATAAATGTTCTTGTCAATGATATTCCTGTATCACGAATTTTAAAGTACGATATTTGTGTGCCTCCGTATTTTTTACTCAATATTGTGTCCGATTACCGTAGTGTCAGGTCTTACCTATTGGAAAATGCTCAGCTTTCCCACTGGGATCCATATGAGGAAAACGCTGGCGTCATGAGGAAGATGACAATGTTTGGGTACAAGAGTCATGAGGTAAACCATGTACCTGCTTGTTTACTCTCTATTGACTGCTAGCTGACTGTTAGTTCAAGTCATGTGTATTATTAAGTCCATCTGTTTGTTATTCAGGATGAAAATAACTGCAATTTTTTCTTCTATGAATCATTTTTTGTTGACGTCTAGTGTGCCAGCATCTAACATTGATGGTCAGTACTGGGCCTAATAGTCAGGATGGGGGCATTGACCATAATGGACAGTGTTAGGTAACCTAGTCAGTAGTCAAAGATGTGCATGTGCTGACAAGTAACATCCAGTTTTTTATGTCTACTTACCACATCGTCATGGTTCTGGTGATCCATGCAGGAATAGGGTATTGTTGTAAGGGCTTGAAGTGTTATCATTCTAAGCTTTATGATAGGTTGTTCTTGAAAAATTGAAGATTTATTAATTCTGTGAATTTTCTAAAACCATTGCTATGTTGTGTTAAGAATGTCTATGCACTCATAGTGAACGTGTTACAGTCATGCACTCTTTGAGAAATAATATATTAATAACACAGCAGTGCCTGACTCCAAAATGGCTGCTGATACAACACATTCAGGAATGGCTGAATGGGTGCTTGCCATAGTAGTGCTGAAGCTTCTAGCATTCTGAGTACATGAGAGGGTGATGAACGATCGAATTTGTCATCGAGCTAAAGATTCTGAACAAATGCTGTTGTCTGCAATCAAACAGACAGAGATCAGTATTCATCTGGAAGAGTTTATCAGCGATGATTTGGATGGCCAAATGTGACTTACAAGCTGCACATCAACTCCTCTAGTCATTCCGTTGGTGAAACCATTGTGTGCTAAGTTGAACCAAAATAGTGAAGGGAATGGTGCCCAATGATGTAATTGCTGATTATATTTTGAAGAACTACTCATAAAACCTCACAGACCTGAAAGTAACAAGTGTGCAAGTGCAAGGCCAACAGCCAGTGATTGCACCTTGCATGGCTATCCCAATCTAGAACGAAAGGGAAGTTTAAATGGGTCTTGAAAGGGGCACAACAATAACACAATAGCTCAAATGAAGGAATAGAGGTTTGAGGTACAAAACCACATCTATTGGTGGGGCATATTTGGAACAGTGGTCACGTCAGGGCCAGGCAACAGATCGCTCAAAGTACATATGACGGCTGTTGTTTAGGAAGAGTATCACAAAACGGGCCTCCTTTTCATATTTATAATGGTGACTGTAGTAAAGTGCATCTTTTTGCATGATCTCCCATTTTTTGTATTGGATTTTGATGGTATTTTTGACTTTGGGTGCTAGGAGATTTCTAATCAGGCCCTCGGTGCATATGCCTTGACACCTAAACATTGTAAATAATGAACTAATCCCAATTAGCATATCCATCATTTAAGAAAGGCCACAGGAAAATGGTGTACAAATTGTACCTGGCACACCCACATAGTGACTGTAAATCCATTACATCCGGACTGTCTTGCTCTCCTGAACTGCTGTAGCCAAAAGCTATCATCAGCACAGGTCAAAGTAAACCATTTTGAAATGTGAGAAGCGTACTATAGCTGAGTCATCGATAAGCATGTGCTTGACTCTCCCAGGACTGGGTTCATAATGTATAAATGTGAAAGTTTCTAAATGTGGGTTTGATAGTGACAGAATTTAACTTACTTTCCTTCGCACTGCACAGGCTTAATAGGCACCATGTCACACTAAAAATGCCTACTTCAGGAGAATAGTCACATATTTCATAACATACGTTGCCCGAAGAAAGTCTAATTCATTAGTGAACATGGATATTTGATTAATATACCACAAGGAAGAGATTGACAAAAGCTGTATACCGCTACCTGAAGCCTTGGCAGACCCAAACTGGTTCTTTAGTATGCATCCCCAACAATGACAGTAATTAGATTTCTGTAACAGAACTAGGGTATAAAGAGGTTCCCATAAGATAAGAAACAGTCCCCAGCCAGCAGATGTATAGCAATAATGGAGAGGGGCAATAAATACCTGGGGCCTTATTTATGAAGGCCTTACGCCGCCGGTGCGCCACTTTTAAAATGGGAAAAAGTGACGCACCAGCGGCGCAAGGCCTTCATAAATAAGGCCCCTGGTACACACCCCATGTGACCAGGAAATGTTAGGGGAAGGGAGCAAACAAGTACACCAGATGAGCAACACGATGGGTTGGCATGAACTCTCAGAGTACCATGTTTACACTAATCAGGACTCTAGTATGAGGCTTGCTCCCAGGCAGACTGACTCATGTTACCCTAGGAGGTGGCCCAGACTCACCTTGCCTTAGTTTTCCATGTGTGGAAAGGCGGGAGTCCACTGTTACAGTGTGTTACACTTCAGCAGAATGCCATTTGGGCTCTGCTCTGCAGCATTTGTATTTCAGGGACTCATGACCATTCTTTTGAAGAGGATTGCAGGGGATAAATTCTTTCAGGATGATGTGCTAATCTTCAGTGATAAATTGCACGATCATGTGAACAGGGTGAAGGATGTACTTCACATATTTCGACAGAAGAATCACACTCAAGATTAGCAAGTGCAAGTATGATCAATCACAAATCACATATTTGGGACATGTCATCTTTGGTGAGGGTATCAAACCAAAGGCATAGCTCATCACTACCATACCACAACGGCCACAGCCTTCCAAGAAGGAAGAAGTCCAAACATTTCTGGGAAGGGCAGAATTTTATCTCAGATGTGTTCCTAACTTTGCAGGCCATACAGCAACCATAAGGAGTCTTCTCAAGAAAAGTGAACAATTTGTTTGGACAGAGGAGGGCCGCAAGGAGTTTGAAGATCTAAAGGTTGCATTAGCATCTAGTCAGTTTCTGCAGAGCTTTGTTGCTGGGATGCCTTGTGTATATCGGAAAAGGGGCATGGAGCTGTTTTCAAGCAGAGGCAGGGAGAAGAGGAGTTCACCATTCCTTTGCATCTAGATTGTTAAGGGGAGCAGAAGTGAGGTATTTGACCATTTAGAGGGAAGCTCTTGTGGTGTATATGGAGATAAAACCACTTCTGCAATCTCTTTGGGGTGTTAAATTCAAGTGAGGAAAGACCAAAAACCTTTACAGGAAGTGTTAGGAAAAAGGGACTGGACTGTCTTTCATTAGAACATGCAAGTGGCTTGTGGTACTCCCGGATTTCCAATTCATTGTTTCTTAGTACCCCGGTGTTGGCAACAAGGTTGCAAATTTCTTATCGAGTATGGCTGGGGTTTCTGGTGGTTCTGATGATGAAGAAAACTGGTGGAAGGAGGATGAAGTAAAGGTGTGTAATCTTACAATGGGTTGGCTGACGGAAAGTAAATGGGGGCAGAAGATGGAGCAAGATGATATTATGAAAGACGTGTGTCAGTTTGTTTTGTCGAGGTCCAGAGTTGGAAATAAAATGAAGTTTGCTGGTTTTCTGAAGATCTTGGATTAATTTTCAGTGAATACCAGCATACTGATGAGAGGGAGCAAATTGGTTACACTTCATGGAGTCAGGGAACGTCTGATACAGCCCACTCACGAAGGTCATCAGGGCATCCGTAAAATGAAGGAGAGCATAAGGTGTTTGTATTTCTGGCCTAGAATGGACATTGTGGTGCAGAGGGTTGTGAGAGACTGTAGAGTACAGGATGAGTGACGAAAGAATGAAGGTAAGGACATCTCCCATGGTTTGTCAGGATATTCCCACCAATGTCTGGGAGGAGTTGGTATTGGACATTGTTGGGCCCATCAATGTGGGGAGTGCCTACATAGATTGTCTCTGACCATGGAAATGCATTCCAGGTGGCCAGAGGTGGGAACGACAAATTAGATCAACACTGCAGCAATCATCAGATGTTTAACTGAGGTATTTGCAAGAGAAGGCAATTGCAACTGACCTCAGAGGAAATGGAGATGTTTCTGGGTGGTAGGGATATCTCACATAAAAAGTGTGCCCTATGTTATCCAAAAACAAATGGAATGGTTAAAAGGTACAATACAACACTGAAGGAAGCCATTCAAATCTATAAAGATAAGGAAAAGGATTGGGATCAGGTTATCAAGAGGTGAGTTGAGGAGCATAGGCTCACCCCGCATTCAACCACAGCGTGAGTCCCTTCGTTCTGCTGAAGAAACATAGGCCATTTACCGTGGTTGATCCTACTTGGTTGAGAAACTACAAAAAGGATGTAATGGGGCCTGGTGAGATAATGGAGGAAACCAAAGCAAAAGAACAACATCTAAAGGGTGTGAGCGACATGACAGTCGCAAGGCAACTAAGCCTTTGCTTATAATTTTTGGCAAAGTAGTCAAAGTGTAGTTAACTGAGAGAATGTGAGCATCATCACACTTTAGCAGAACGTAAAGAGTGATGAAAGTTTTCAGAGGGGCAGCCAAATAGGACGATGGCCGCATCTGGAATTTTAATCGTATGGTAGTAGTGAAAAACAGGTAATTTGTGTGGGCTTGATTTTATGAATGGGAAGGTGTGTGGTAATGTAATTGAGTTATGCATAAACTGGGTTGTGTGTATCCATGGTTATCCAGTCTCCAAGATGAACTCCTCTTTCTTTCTGTGGGTCCTGAGTAGAATGTTTATTGTTAAAGCTGAAACAGTGATGGTCAGTTATCTGGATGAATTGATGCAGGCAGTGGCTGGAGTTTCTTCTATCCAATAAATCTAATAATAATTCAACTTTACTGCATGGAGGAATTCTTGAAGTTATAGGACTTCTCAAAGTGTCAATGGATTTTATTGTAGTTGTCCAAACTTCAAGTTTGCATGTTATATCTAGGAGTTGTGGATAATTTGACTAAGAGGGGTCACTTTATGTTGTTGACTTGGTTGACCAATTCTAAAAAGTTTGAAAAAGGGTTTGAACAACACATTATTCGATTGCACAATGATCCACAGGGTCTGATTGCTGATAGAGGGCCGCAATTTATGCCTGCTCTGTGGTCTTTGCTTGGGTGCTCCGGATATTTTATCCAGTCGACCCCAACTAAGACAGTTTCCCCGTCCCTCCTATGAGGAATTTTGCAGTTTGGCACAAACGGTTGCTTCGGGCTCTCCGCTCGACCCACTACCTCCCAAATTTTGGAAGGTCTTCCGTGCAGAACTCTTTCCGCCGTTGCACGCCATCTGCCTCCAGTCCTTGGAGTCGGCTTGGGTTCCTGATTGCTGGAAGTTAGCAGTGGTATCTCCACTGCTCAAGAAGCCAACGTTGGACCCTGCCTGTCTTTCCAACTACAGGCCTATCTCTTTGCTCCCATTTCCTATTAAGATCATGGAAAAATGGGTGACCCGCTCGCTCTCTGGTTTTCTTGAGAACATCGGTTGGTTTGACGAGGCACAGTTTGGCTTCCGCCCCGGGCATGGGACGGAGTCAGCACTGGTTACCGTATTGGACAACCTCCGGACGCGTGTCGACAGTGGACGGGCAGCCTTTTTAGTGCTGCTCGACATGTCGGCCGCGTTCGATACGGTCTGCCATCAAACCCTCATCAGAAGACTGGAGGAGTGCGGGGTCACAGGGAGCGCAAGAGATTGGTTGGTTTCTTATCTGGGTAGCCGGCAACAGCTGGTCTCGCTTCCTCCTTTCCGCTCTGAGCCACGGAAAGTGGGACAGGGGGTTCCACAGGGCTCGGCCATCAGCCCGATACTTTTCAATCTGTATCTTCGCCCCCTAGTCCAGCTTATTAAATCTTTTGGTGTCTCGGCTTTTAATTACGCCGATGACACCCAGCTGGTCTTTTCTCTGGAAGGTAACAACGCGGTCTCACTGGAAACTTTCCATCGCTGTATGGCAGCTACAGCGGATTGGCTTCGAGCCAATTCCCTCCAATTTAACAGCTCTAAGACGGAGGTGCTCCACTGCTCCAGTGATCGAATTCCGCGGGCTCTTCCAGAGAACTTCTGGCCCACTGCTTTCCCGGAACCAGTAGCGGCGGCGGAATCAGCCCGCAACTTGGGGGTTATTTTTGGCCCGAACCTACAGCTCGACCTGCACGTAAACAAAACTATCGCCACGTGCATGATGCTGTTACGCATGTTGCGCAAAGTTCTGCCTCTTCTCCCCGCCCAGGCCAGGCCAGAGGTAGTGCGCAGTACTATTTTAAGTCGTTTAGACTATTGCAATGCGCTGCTTCTGGAGGCCCCAAAAAATCTGGTGGGGAAGTTACAACGGGTGCAGAACATGGCTGCCAAGCTGGCTCTCTCGCGGGCTAGATTTAGCTCTTCCACTCTGGCTCTAAGAGACCTGCACTGGCTTCCGGTGCATCTGCGAGTGATGTATAAGGCCGCGTGTTTGGTGTTTAAGGTCGTACACCAACAGGGCCCAATACCACTTCGCGACATGTTTGCTTGGTATGCTGCCTCGCGGCCCCTCCGCTCATCCTCAGCCAGCTTGTTGGTGGTCCCGAGGTTCCAGAGAGTCAGGATGGGTGGCCGCTCATTTAGTGTTGCGGCGGCCAGACTCTGGAACTCCCTTCCTCTCTCTCTGAGAAGCCACAAGGATTACCTACCATTTAGGAAAGCGCTGAAAACGCATTTGTTCCCGAAAATTGTTTGAGCAGTGAGTTGTGTGCCTGCCGAAGTTCAAAGCGCCAGGATGCCCTCTGGGTGATAGGTTGCGCTTTATAAGTACACAAATAAATAAATAAATAAATAAAGAGCTACATATAAAAATAATTCTGTCAACCAGTTATCACTCTCCCACAGATGGACAGACTGAAATGATATCAAGCTGTGTTACAAGGTAAGAATTTGATTAAGACATTGTGGTTTGCAAAGTAAACATACAATAAAAAAGCACTTTCATCTGTTTGAATATCACCAATCGTTTGTAAGTATGGTGACCACCCAGGCGTATTACCTCTAGATCAGTCCCTATCTATGTTAGTTCTGTCTGTGCAGCTCCATAATACTTTAATTAGTTAACAGATATTCAGAAATCAGCACAGAAAGTCTGGGAAAAACTAAGGATAATTATAATGTGTATGCTGATTGCAAGAGAAGTACAGCACCCTAATATGGTAGGAGTGAGAAAGTATGGTTACTCACAAACTAATTGCATATGAAGGCATTTTCTAAATTGCAACATGGGTTTGTGGGACTGCTTATTGTTGAAGCGATTGCGAATTCAATCACTGTACCATTGAATTTGCCAAAGCCTTGTGATATTCATCTGTAATTCCATGCATCTATGCTGAAAGTTTGTTCTGCAAAAACATGTCTTGCTTCCCATCATACTCTAGTTCAAATTAACGCAGAAAATGGATTCGGGGTACATATGATTTCAAATGCAAGAAATGTCAGAAAACATTACAGTATGTATTGGATTAAAAGGGGTTTGGCCCAGGGTTGCGATCATGGGACCCAGGTTCTAATCTTCGTGCCACGTGTTTGTTACTTGAATTCCCCGCATGTTACCCTAGCTTCAAAGGAAATCACAATTTGCTATATAAATAACTTGGTGCTTGTACAATGCCCCAACAATAGCAAAGTGGTCATGCCTCTAGGGTGAGGAGAAAACACAACATTGCTTCAGACTAGTTAACCGAGTTGTAAGAAGAGATGTGTATTCATAGATTTGCAAAAAATTGAAAGACTGAGAGTAGACTAAAGCAGTGAAGGGGACATTTCCAGAGAATCGTTGCTAAAACTGAGCTTTTTTGTGTTAAATGGTAGTCACCATGGATGGAGTTGCTCTAGGTCTGCATCTATGCATACATGTGTGCTGTGCAGGTGTAATCGGTGTCTTTGTGCAGGGCCTTGTGTTACCTTGAGTTAACCCCGATTTACGAAGCACCACAGTGCCACGCAATATGGCCTTGCATTGCTTAGTAAATCTGGCTTAAGTATTGCGTTGCCCGTGCAACACCATGGACAGTGCAGTCCAAATGATAACTATGGCCCCCCGTATTTAACAGGACATGCAGATTTTGCTGCAGTAAGCCCCAAAATCAGTATGCTGTTCTCCAGAAGATGAACTAGGCAATGTTTATATCATCCGATAAATTCCAAACACTTCAGTGTGGGATTTTTATTGGATACAATAATTATCAACCGCCTCTTAAACAGCCCCTTGCTGTTTTTAGTTATCCGTAATGTGTTTTTCCTGTAGTCTTTCAAATTTCATACTTACTTTGCTTTTTAATCACAGACAAGAATCTCCATTGACGAGTATGTATTTAGGTGCATTTACTGTTGTAGTCCTCTATTGTTTTCCACCCTTTTAAACTTCTGCTCCCAAATGAAAACAGTGGTAACTGGAGGCTTGATCATTAACAACAGTGCAGCCATTTAACAGCAAATGGTTATTTGTTGAACACACAACCATTAAGGCTCTGCACGGTCCTAAGAGTATTAAAAACTGTACGCTGCGTGGGTTATGACATCTGGCTATTAGTGCCGCTGAAATCCCACCGAGTTAATGGTCGCTTGAAATCTACGCAAATATCAGTCGTATTCAATCCTGTCTAGCCTGCAGTGTGCACACTGCACTTATTTTGCACAGTGAAAATAAAGGGCGGTACTTTTTAAGGATTTAACAACTTTAGCATTTGTCTGTCATATTTATGCAGAAGTTTTCACATTTTGACCTAGTGGTGCGTTAGGGCACTAGGCCAAGAAATAGACCCCACGGTAGGAAGTAGCTGCTGGACTGATCAAAGCATGTCTTACATTCCTCGACATTGACAAATAAGTGATTTTATTGCAGTACATAAAGTGGGGGCATGCATCACATGTAAGGATTTATGCATGTATCCACTTTATGCAAATTACTTATATCTTGTAACAGTGGATAGACACAGGGCCTTGAGTGGGATGAAAAAACTGTGGGGATGAGGGGTCTCCCAAAGGGGCATGGCAGATGTGGTTATGGGCATTGCTTAAAAACTTGTGAGCTAAAAATCTGTGCTTAGCAGAGTGTGCCGCCGACTGGCATTTTGCTGTTTCTATCATTGCATCCAGATATATAATACAAGAAGTAAAACAAGACAAGACTATTGTCTTTGTCAGGGTTAGTTGCACAAAATAATCAGTGACAACTATGGCTTAGTTGTAAGAAATATTGAAAAAGCTTCCGTTCTGAAAAGGTGGGACTGTGAAAGCACTAAAACAAGCCTCTTTGAAGTTACATCAAATTCTTCAAGCCGTGTTACTGCTGCAGAGTTATGATTTTGTTTTTCACCCCGAGGGTGAGGGCAAGAATGGAGAGCACGATAGGGACCTGTCTTAGCCACTGCTTTTAAGACCCAGCCTTCTTAAAGCCCTGGATGGACTAATGCAGGGCCGAACTGGCCGTTGCGTGCAGCGGGCAATCCCCCGGTGCGTCTCAAGGGTGGGGGCCTGTTTTGGGCCCCTGGGGGCAGTTTTTGTTACAGGACCGTTTTTGCAGCATAGCTGTAACAAAATCGGCTGAAAACTGGCCCCGGCAAAGAGCTTGGTCGCACCCCCAACTCCTCCCCCCCCCCGAGGAGGGGCGGCCCAGCACTTTGCCACAGACGTTTTTTTTTCCCAGTCCAGCCCTGGACCAATGTCTAGTGGTAGAAAAACAGGGATGCTCTGGCCAGATGTGGTTCAACTTGTTCCATTATCTCCCACTTACACTGGAGTCAGTGTCGTTTTAATGATTTTTGGGATCCCAAGAAAGGCATATTTTAGGGGCCCTGTTTGTAATCACACTGCCTATTTTCTGCTAATTAAAACTCTCATGATGCCAAACAAACTTTCAGAAATGGGGCTCATATAGAAACAGTCGATATATGTCTTTCCAGGGTCTCTAAAATAATCCTTATGATGCGAGAAAGAGAGACAGAGAGAAGGAAAGAGAGAAAGAAAGAGAGACAGAGAGAGAGAGAGAGAGAAGAGATGGAAATAGACAGAGGTACGCTAGATAAAGAGAAATTTACTTCCACATGGGGGTCTCTGGATGGTGGGAGTCCTTGGCAATTGCCAACTTTTTTTTCAAAAATGGGAAGAGGGGGACAGGGAGCTAAATGAAGGTCCAGTGCCCCATACTCCCTAATAACGAATCACTACTAATGAAGTGCCGCTGTTCCTAAGAATAGGCAGAAGGAGTTGTTTTAGAAAGATGAGAGGGGAAGTGAAAGTGGCTTTTACTTGGTGCACTCACACATCCCAAAGGATGTCATGCTGCATCATCATAGGGGTGTGCTCCTAGTGGTCCGGCGCTCCAATGCCCTACGGCTCCTGCGAAGGGTCGCTTAGTCGGAGATCTTTTAGTTTTCACGCCATATGATAAGTGTGAGCTAGTGCTAGGGCAGTGAAGGGTGAGTTAAAAAAACACTAGAGGGTATCGGTAATGAATGAGTTTTATGAGAGAGATCCATCTGTCATGGTTAAAAAACCCAGAGGTTAGAGGCTGCTCGAGGGTGATTATTGCCCTCAGTAGCTATAAGACTCTGTGCAGGTGTGAAGGTGGAATGTGTTTGTTTGACATGTTTCTTGCTCTTAGTGGTCTCAGGAGGAGATCCCTAGCGCTTCTTCAGGACCAATAAGAAGTAGAATATACTAAAAGGGTGTTAGAGGTGGCCTTCTCAATTCAAGCAGTGCCACCAGACGGACCTGGAAGGTTGTCCGATCTAAAACAACAAGAGGGAGAGGGATATGGAGAAAAACAGACAAACAGTACAACAATTAGTTGTGTCTATAGTGTATAAGTATTAGTACACCAGGATGGTCCCTCTAAGGTGGACCATATTAATGCCCCTGGCCTCAAGGTTATGGCCCAGACATTGTCTCAGAAATAAATAGGCATGAAAAAATCATGGTGAAAACATGGCTAAAAATAGTGATGGGATGGACGAACAACTGAAAAACAAGAATGGAGGGATGTATATCACACTAGTAGTTGTGGTGATTAATGCAATGCAAATGCATACTCTGCCTGTTATCAGAAAAAATTACGGGGGTAAGGTTGTCTCAGCACATCAATCAAAAGAGTAGTAGTGGTGATTAGTATATCGCAAGAACATAGAATGCCAAACGTCCGCTCAATTGCGGAACGGGACCGCCAGGATTACAAAATATTACTAGTAGGTTCACAAATCATGTTCAACGAGTATAATTCCTATTGATGGCAAAACCTTTTACGAAGGTGATAGTGCCCCACAATAGGGAAGGAAAAGAGGGAAGGGGAAACTTCTTACCTATGAGATATAGAAAGTTATCCCAATGAGTCAAGAGAGAGCATGCTAGCCGTCACAATCTGTGTTAGAAAAATGCGTTGTTACTGTGTGCCCAATTAGTTCCATATTGCATTAGCATAGATAGGGTAAAAGGGGTCTGCTCCCAGTTATGTCAAAAGGAACAACCTGTCGCACCTACCAGATCTCTCACGTGCTCGGAGGAAGATGCGGCAAGATGCTGCCCAGTCTTGTAGTCCCCAACTGTAGGGAGTGGCTGTTGAAGTGTTGGTAGTGATGTAGAGGTTGCATTGTGCGTGGCCGCTATCTGGAGTATGTTCAGTAGTTTTCCAGGTGGCAAATGCGTCAGCCATCTTAGAACTTGAGAAAAGCTAGTGATTCAAGTACACGTCTCTGACAGGAGCAAAGCTCAATAGAACTGGAACTTTCTGCACCCTGGTCCCACTAACTACTTTATGCCTTTGTCCCTTTCTGTCCTGTGTCCCACCACATTCGCTGAACACTGCTCCCCCTCTGTCCCAGACCTTTTGCCTGCAACCCACTTGTCCCGCCATCTCTCTCGCATACAAGTTTAATCTCTGGCCCACAGAGGCAGTAACAAATAGCACATTAGCACAGGTGTGCTCCCTTGGGGATGAGATAAATATCTTTCAGATTACCCCCACTGATAATGCTTTATAGTGCTTCTAAATCCAATGAAACTCATCCCTTATCTAATGCCACCTTTGCCAGGATTAGAGTAAACATGGCTGGTGGGGAACAGGCAGAAAAGGTGGGATTCCCTGCTTGTAGTTGTGAACATGAGCTGCGAAGAGTGTCCGTGAACAGGAAATATGTGCGACTCATGTGAGTGGGATTGGGGCAAGAATGAGTTAAGGTCTGCTATTGCGTCTACTTTGTACATATTGTGAGAAGGATAGGAAACTTGTGATTCTGTTGCAGACCTAGCTGTAATTGTTTTGAGAGTTCTGTGAGAGTGCTGACTGGTAATATGCCCCTTACAAAGGAAGACTCTTTCTGGAACCTGTGCTGGTCCCACATCTTCAAATAAGTGATGCCCATCTATCCTGGAACCAGCAGTGTTTCAGCAAAGCTCCACCCCCAAGTCCAAAGGCTTTCACTGTCACTTGGACCCAGGGATGCTCCTCCGCCCAGGACCCTCTAGAGCACTCCTCAGATGCTGTTCTATTCACCTAGACACTATGCCGCTCCTCTACACCTGGACATTGGTATTCCCTTTCCCATATGCCGCCCTGCTACTTCCCCATGTTCCTTCAATGCCCCACCTCCTGGGAATCTACCCAAGAGTCCAAAGGCCCTGTACTGTGCCCAAAGAGAACCTGTTCCGTGCCACATAGCCATTACCCTGCTGCCCTCTAAGCACTGTACTCCTTCCCCTGCCTCTGGAACCTGTCCTGGTGCCCACTCGAGCCTTTGTTACCGCTCACCCTTTCCAGAACTCCACTGATAACCACCAATGGACTCTCTGCTACTCTGTTCGATGGTTACTGCCCCCTTCATCCTACACTACCACCTACTCTGGACTGATCATCCTAAAAAACCCAGCACCGCAGTTCCTGAACTGGTTCAGCTCTCCAACTTCGCGACCCTTTGTTGCACCCTGAACTACTGTCTGTCCCCTTACCCCTCAACTCCCCCATACTCCTTCACGTCCCACACTCCCCAGTCACCATAGATTCTTCACTGTGCTGCCAAGTTCACCCTCCCCCGAGCACTACAATGCTCCCTCATCTTTCTTAGACCCTGAGCTGTGAATCCCAGATTTGGCACTGCCCTCTTAGAACTTGCACTGCTCCCTGCACTGATGAGCATTTTAGCTGTCTGCCCCAAACCTGATGTTAAGAAATAGAATGGGCAGAATTTCACATGCACAAAGTGTATTTACGATTGGCTTAGTACCTCCTGCCAGCACTCGAAAATGCCTGCGAAAGTGCTCCAGTTAATAGGCAAAAGTAAATCCTTTCCCAGGTTAGAAATAGTGGAGAAAACACCCCATATTTGAGGTAGAAGTAGTTTCTCTATAGAGAAAATATTTTCCCCATGGAAATACGAAGGAGTTAATCATTACTAGTGGCTGACTTATGCATGCATGTTTTTCCACCTACTGGACAATCTGCATTCTTGCCTATTGCAGAGGCGGATTTATTTCAGTAAATCTGGGATTTTTTGTGAATCGCATAAAAGTTGGGAAATGGCTCAAATATAGGCGTAGCTTTACTTGAGTAAAGTCACAACTTTCACAGAGAGACACAGCTTTGCGAATCAGGCACTTTATAGATACTTGGGGGCTCATTCATGAAAAGTGAATGCGTGAAAACAGCGATGCGTCACCTTTTATTGCGCCCTCCGTGCGACACGCTGGATGCGTCATATTTACAGTATGTGCAAAATGACGAATTGCTGGAGTGTGCCACAAAAGTGATGCAACTCCATCAATGGGATCATTTTCACACGGGCAAGTCCTATTTCAAATGTTCCTGCGTCAGTAGAAGTGACGCAGTGAAATCTCATGGATTTCACTGCGTCACTTCTACGAGGCTTACTTGCGTCAAAATGACCACCCTGCATGCATTATACCTGGCACAGGTATAATGTGGCGCAGCAGTTTACAAAGTGACGCATCTACCCAGATGCGTCACTTTGTAAAGATGACGCACATAGTGCATTGTTTATGCTACTGCTGCGTCACAAGAAGTGACACACCGGCAGCGCAAAAGTGACACAAGGGCTTATAAATAAGCCCCTTTCTCTTTTTCTCCTGGGTTATCTTTCAAGATTATTGGCTATTCATATTCTGGGTCCCACAATAGTTGCACCTAAGACTTCCAACTTTCCACTCAAGTGATTTAGAAGTACAGAAGAGCCACCAGTCACATCCCATTTAAATTGATGAGTGCTGTAATGTAAAATCTCTACGTTTGGCAGAACCTTACTGACTCACTCTGTGTTTGAGGTGGTAGAGGAAGCTGTGTACTTGCTACATGACATTCAATCCCAAATATCCACGATTTGACAAACCGAAAGCTGAATCCGAGTAGTAGTTTGATGAAGACAGGTTGTTGAAGACCGGGATCCCAGTGCTGTTGTCGACAAAGGCAGGAAAGCTCTGAGCGAGAGAAGTCTGGCATCTGTGCTAATGCAGGTCTAAAAGACAAAATCAGCACGACAAACCAGCAAGTTGGATCTGACCAGTGGTTCTATGGCTTTGGCTTGACTGTAATCACAGTGTGCCACTGGATTTTCGGGGAAATAGTTGGCAAAAAGTTTCTAAGTCCCAGCTTTTGCATTTTCAGTAGGAGGAGTAAACTCTGACACTTATCTATGGTCCCAGGCCCCTAAGGACTCCACTTTAGGGTCAGGACTTATCCCAGTAGAAGCCACCAGGAAGTTCCAGGGCAGGTTCAGTTGGAACTGGTCAGCTGGACTATTCAGGAAAAGGTGCCTATTGCAGTTTTTATGTCCCTGGAGCTTAACAGGAGGTCAGCAAAGGGACCCTTCGAGTCAACTTCTTGGTCCTGGGTACAAGTGGAAGCAGGTCCAGCCCTTACAGTTCTCCTCACAGGGCACAACAGCAGGTGCAGTTTTTCTTCTGTCTTCCATAAATCCATTAATAGTCTGAAGAGGATTCTGTGGGTCCAATTTGTATGCCGAGTGGCAGCCTGTAGGTTGGGGAAATATCCTGGCCACTTCCTAACCAATGAGGCAAAAGTTACCAGGGGGACCCTAACCACTTTTGAAACACTTCCTGTGTGTTTTATTGTAAACTATCCCACAGTGCCTCTCCCTACCTAAAACCAACATAGCAGAACCTTTGAGAAGATGCCCATAAGTGATGCGTCCCTGGCACCTAGTGCAGAATGAGCGCTGCTCCAAAACAAGTCTGCAAAGAATGCATTGGTCAGCGCGGAACCTTGTGCGACGTGCCCTACCAGTTTCCAAAGTTGGGCCACAGGGCGCAAGAGGTTTGCCTGTGAGGGTGCACAGTGTTTGTGCCATCCCTTCCCCTGTGAATTAGAATGAGATGCTATGGGAATAGACCAGCAACTGCAAAAAAGGGAAATTACAGCACATGTTTTTCTGCATCAGCTGATTATTTTTATTTTTGTTTTAGTGATACTACTTCACACAGTCGGGGTCACTAAATGGATTTTAAAATATTATGTAGGTCTAATCAGACTTGAAGAAAGATTATAATGCGTCCTTGAAGAAAGCCCTCTATTAGCCCTGAATGAAGTACACTATGGTCTTTTTCAGAATGGTTCTTAGAAAGCCTTAAAATAAAATGAATAAGTTGACAACTGCTGAAAACAAAGTTAATGCTGATAATAGTACATCATTTAAGCCAGTTAGGCTGGATTCTCAGGACTCATCTGCACTAAGTCAAAGGCAGATCCACAGATTGTTGTAAAGGATGCAGCAAGAGACACACTGTCATGTGCCAAGATTCTTGGCGGGTGGGGCGGTGACACCCCCTCACAAAATGGATATGCATTCTACTGTGCATGCATTGTTCTCCTAGATCGGTCAACGAAATCACCATTGCTGCTTCGGCACAGCACCTATTTAACAGTGGTTTGGATTCATGACAAATGTAACCGATTCCCACAGCAACACACCTTTGTGATTCTCTTTAAAAAGAGGGGGGCAAATTTACAAGCCCCTTGCCGCCGGTGCATCACGCTGCGTGACGCACTGGTGGCGTAGCGTGCTGAGCGATATTTACAAGCACAGGTAAAGTCAGCCTGCGTGACTTAACTTGTGCTTGTAAATATCGCCCCTGTTCACACAACACTTTGCCTGTTAGGGGCATGACATGGGTGTTGCTGTGGGTGTTCCCAACGATGGAGGCATCCTTGCACCATGGTGCAAGTGTGCCTGTGTCGGCGCATGGCAGCAGTTTGTGCGCCAGTGCAGGGGGAAGCACAGAAATGCAACATATTATTGTAAATATGTTGCATCCCTGTGCTTCGAAACTAACGCAGCGCGGCGCAGCAAAATGACTTGCGGCACCGAGCTGTGTTAGTTTCTTGTACATCAGCCCCCAAGTTTTCAATAACTTGATTGGCTCTTATAAGCCTCCTATAGCATCAGTGCGCCTAAAACACACACCCAGTAGGTTTGGATGAGTAGATTTTTATGAGCAATCTGACCCAACTCGGACTGCTCTCGAATGATAAAAGACTTCCTCGTCAATTTCTAAGCCTTCGATGCTGTGGCAACCACATTTGCCACCATGGCAATACTTTTGCAGGTCCCTGTTTCCATATTACTATCCTAACTCTCAGAGGTAGCTTAAGGGGCAGGTGAAATTAAAACTTTGATTGAAATCAGGCAAACTTGGGAAACTTTGCTATTTGCACAGATGAGAGAAGTTTCGTAACTTTGCACAAGTTCCCTGCTTCACACCAGCTCAACTGAAGGCTAGGACGTGTCTTGAAGCAAGGACTCCAGCAAGCCAGCAAATAGCTAGATAGTGGTGCACCAGCAGCCAAGAACTGCAGTTTGAACAGTTCCACTCTGGCTCAGGACTCCTGCTTCACTCCCACTTCACTTTCTAAATTCCCACTAGCTATGCATTTTGTGAAACTGGCAACTTCGCATATCTGTCCCAAAGCATCAATATCCAACAAAAGGTGTGTTTGATGACAGATGCACTCAGAGTAGGGAAAATAAATATTTGTGGGCTGTTCCGTGTCCCACTCATGCATGAAGAGGCAGCTTCAGATCATGCCTGCACTATTTGTGATGGAGAAAGAGTAGGGGCAGAGGAGTGATGCTGAAGTCTTTTTCTCATATAAGGAATGTAGATGTGGCAGAATGGTGACTGCTGGAAGATCTTTTTCTATCCATATCCACTGCAGCTGTGGTCATCTCATCATTTTATTTGGCAACGTCTTTATGAAGTCAGAGAGCATCAGCTGAAAGTTGGGATAATACATCTTAAAGTGAACAGGCAACATGAACGTTCACTAGATGCTATGGGGAGTTTTTTTCTGAAAATGATCATGCTGGGCTCAGCTGTGCTTGGATATATTTCATCAGCCACTGCTGATAGACTGTGATAGAACAGGAGTTCATGGCCATGAATCGAGCATAAAAAAGTTCAGAAGAAGACACTAAAAAAGCACCAAGTTGGATGAGGTGAAAGTGTACTGCAATAGAGACACGCTTTCCTTTAAGGGGGCCTGGAGGGTTGTTTCAATAATATTTGTCACAGCAGCAGTCCACACTTGGGGCAGAGGAGGTTGAGAGGATTTTAAATTCTCTGATTCAGCAGTGTGGAGTGGAGTACTTAGTGTATAAAATGATCATACTATGACCAAGTCCAGAATCGCGGTCTGTGCCAGCTGGTGTTCGTCAGTGTCAATTACTCTACCTATGCCATTGAGCAGGTTGACAGGCAAGTTCTGAGGCACATGGGTTTCTAAAGAGCAGTCAACAATGGCGTCAACAGCAGACAGCATATCCAGCTGTATCTCCCAGCTCTGGTAGGCAAGCATTCAGTCCAGAAAGGTCAATGGTGCAAAGAATAAAAACATTTTGCTTCTTAGACAGGGGTAAGTGGTTCCTTTGTGTGGTGTGAGCTTGACATATTTTTAGGATAATCTACTTGGTGCTTTCCTCCAGTAACAGCATCAAGATTCACCAATATATTAATGAAACAGAACTCTGCCTGAAAGTCTCTTCTGCCTCAGACATTCAATGCCTCAAACAATGCCTGAACATAACGCTGACCTGGATGTCCCGTGGAAACCTGAAGCTCAACCCATACAAGACAGAATTCCTGTTATTTGCCAAGAACAACAAACAAGAAACAGTACAAACCTGGTTCAATGCGATGAACGTGATGGCTTCGACCCACAACTTTCACTGAATGCCAAGTCACTTGGATTCCCCCTGGACACCAACGTCAGCCTCAAGGAACACATTGACAAAAAACAAAGATGGCCTAGTACCAGCTTACTCTTCTAAAGAAAGTAAAGCTGTTTCTTCAAAAAAGCGACTTCACAACTGCTGTTCAAGCCCATCTACTCTTGTATCTGGATGATGATAAGGTCCTGCTCCATGGCCTTCCAGACTCCACAAGGCTTCATGGGCATCCTACCCTATTAGCATGTCTCATCTAGGGCCAGAAGAAAATTGTCAACATCAATCCCAACCTGCTCCCTTTGTCAGTCGGCACCATATTCAAAGCCAGCTGCATCATTTAAAATGTCATTACATCCAGCACCCCTACTTATCATGCAGGCAAGATCACAATTTCTGATGATTCTCAACACACACTCACAGCCAAGCTACCATCAGACTAAGAAATGTAATAATTACAAAAAACACAAGGCAGCAGGTCTTCTATATCTATGCACCCATCCCTGTATACATCAGAACTGTCATAAAGCTAACCCATTAAGGAAAAAATTGAGGATGCACCTCTTTAAATAACCACACAAGACATTATCAGTCCTCAAACCACCTACATCTACTATCTCTCATTGACTTCATGCTTTTCTTTGACCCGCTACAACGCTTCGCTGTCTTTGGCTAGGGTTGCACCATAGAAATACCACTTACATACAAAAGCCAATGGTCTGTTGGTTTAGTTTTGCAGACTATGGGGCACCAAACATATGCATTCCCTAAACTGACATTTTATTTATTTACAGCTGTGAGACTGTCCTAAATTCTTCACAAATGGGGTTTGCTCATGTGGAAGGTCATGAGATGGCCTTTCTTTTAAAGTCAGTACAGCACATGGATTCACTTCCTATCAACATCTCTCTTCTCCTCCTCTGTCTGTTGCTAGTCTTCCAGAGTCCACAGAAATCTTTATTAGCATATAGATTGGATTTCTCAGCAACTGTCCCACAGAGAGGAATGTGACTTAACAATAAGGAACAATTCTTACCATTTTACTGAATATGATTTTGAAAAAAAGATGTAACAATACCAATTCAAATGTTAGGGTTTCATAAAAAATATCTTTATCATTTCCATATGCGGTAATAATTGGAGACATTGCCAAAAACATGTCGAAACACACTTTTCAATCATTTTAGAGGTTAAATGGCACATTGTATTTCCAAGAGCTGGCTACTTTAGAGGCTGGTCCGGTCAACTGAGAAAAAAAACACATCTTTCACCCTTCTCGCTTTAAAAGATGAACAATGCTTAGCAAGTGCACATACTTAGCAAAGTGAGGGTACAACAAAGCAAACATCTAATATTCTGAAAATACAAAGGGGGATACTCACAGTTAATGTTTAGAATGAGGCAGCCTATTTTTAGGTCTCCATGCCACGCCTGCAAAGACGAGTTTGCAGGGCCTTGTTGCGTGTCAGGTGAATGTGTTACAACTGGAGAATGGAATTAAGTTTCATGTTATGCTATGCAATCTGCATTCCTGTAGCCTACGTCTGCTGTTTGTGTAGCATGAATGGTCGAGAGAGCCTTTCTGAACTGTTTTACTGTGGGGTCACAGTAGTCAGGTATCATTTGACAAGTCTAATTAAGAAGAGGTCCTTTCAGTGCAACACTTTGTTATGGTAGGCACACTGTGTGCTCGGATTGTGTCTGAGGTTACCCAGAATCCTTGCGGTGTGTGTTTTTGTGCCTACGTCAACCCGAGGACATTGTGTTTGTCATTCATTCTATGCGACTGAATGGTTGCCCTTTTGATCACTGCCATCTTTTAACCAGTCTACAAGGTGCAGTAACTGTGCAGTCAGACAATAGCATTTAAAGTCACAAAGACCTACCTTTCCTTTTTATAGGCCAACTTAAGAGTATTCAGTTAAACTTGGGTTTTAAGCAGTCTTGGCCGGCATGACTCGCGGGTGGTGGGTCGCGTGGGGAGGAAGTCGCACAGGGTTTAATTTTAAATAAATGTAAAAAATTTAACTTACCTTAGCGGCCCGGTCCGGTACCACGTCGTCCCTCGTCCTCTCCTCCACACAGGAAGCAGGTAGCTTTCTCCCTCCCTAAGCCAATCACAATGCTACAATGGTATTCATAGTACCATTTTGTTTCTGCTTCTCGCACTGCGAGAAAGCAGTGGGGCAACTCTCCTTCGCCGACAGGGATGAGCTGCCCCTGGTTTTAACCCTACCCCGAATAGGAAGGACATGAAAATCTCCAGTTCACAGCTTATCAAACACATAACCCTTTGAAAAACAAAATGATACATGGGTAGTACCATAATTTCAATGTCAACTATCCCATCTTCAGCAGTAGAAATGTGGACCAAAAAACATTGAGTGATGAACATTATTCAGTATTCGTCCAATAATAGGTCCAATGTCATTGTTGGCCTTCTCTGCCATCCGAATACCCAAGTACCTCAGCTCGCCTCTTTGCCACATCAGACTTAGGTTTGATAGACAGCCCACCCGAAGGAGGACCAAGGGACCAAGGAGGAATAGGCAAAACCTGTTCCAGTTTGTACATTAAAATAACACATTCGCAAAGTAATCTAATATCCATTGCAAGCTATCGACTGCAGCTCTCAAAGAAACCAAGATGTTGCCAGTTTATAATGTCCTCTGGCTAACCAATCAAAAAGATGCTCCTTGACCACACTAGCCATAGATTCCATCACAAGTGCAAACAGAAGTGGTGAGAGTGGACAACACTGTGGTGTAGAGAACAAGCCTTAGAAATGTCCCTACCTGGCCTCTCCCTGGCACCAGACAATGCAAATTACAGCTTAAAATATGGAACAATGTTGAACCTCTCCAGGGCCTGGAATAGAAGATCTGTCCAAGTGTATTAAAAATGCCTTTTCAAATTCCGATGAGGTTAGAGTGCAGTCCCCCTCAATGAACTCCATAAAAAGTTTTGCATGTGGAAAATGATGCAAGATAGCCATTGTTCTTCTAGAAATTACAAAACCAGACATTTCTGTATTGTGTAAGATGGCAGGGCACACACAAACCTTACACCAAGGCTACTCAGATTAGTTTTAGATCAATGTTCATCATGGGCTGTTGTCTGTAACATCTAACATTCATCAGTTTCTTATCTGATGTGGAGCAGAAAATGGTAGTTTCTTGCTCCATATCTGAAAAAGATCTGCTTATAAATGCCTACACGCACATCTCTAACCTTGGCGTGGTTTCCCCTGACTTTTTGCCTCTACTTCCTGTGTTTTTGTATCATATGCTGGACTTAGTATTTGGTTTAGGTACTCTGGACACTTTGTCACTGCTGATCAGTGCCAAAGGGCAAGTGCTCCCTGTTTAAATTGTGATTATTATTGGTTATCTAGGATTGACCTACTTAATTGACTGGTAAGTCCCTAGTAAAGTGCACTGTGTGTGCCCAGGGCCTGTAAATCAAATGCTGCTAGTGGGCCTGAAGCACTGATTGTGCCACCCATACAAGTAGCCTTTCAAATGTGTCTCAGACTTGCCACTGCAATGTCTGTGCGTACAGTTTTAAAACTGCCATGTCAACCTTGCATGTGCACCCATTTCCCTGTTTGTGTGTTCATCATCTGCTTTTGCAGTGACAGGGGCTGGGGATGTGCATTCCCTCTAGACAGTCACAAGGGGGGGTTGAGGTGTGTCCTGCCTTTCCTGGGTGGCTCTTACCCACGCTGAATAGACCTTTCTGCATTTATAGTAGTAGGAGGAGTTTTCACTAGCACCTGAATAGGATGTGTCTGCTCTGCACAATGCCGTCTCAACCTCCTGTAGTGAAGCTGGACCAGGGAGGACAGCACTGGTTTTACTGAGGTCAGAGACTCTAGAAACAAAGACTACAAAGAGAAACTGGGGTATAAATATTAGACCTAAAACCCCAGAACTCTAGATTACTTCTGGAATCAAGAGGAACCCATGCCAAGGAAGAAGAACTGAAAAGCTGTGAGGAGGAGTGCTGCCCCTTTGCTGTGTGTTGCTGTGCTGCGCTGGCCTGCAGTTGTGCTTCTGCTTAGGAGTGGACAAAGACTGATCTTTGCTTTGAAACCTGCTTGAGAAGATTCTCCAAGCTAGTGTGTGCTTGCCTCCTGTCCTGAAGTCTCAGGGAAACAAAGACCTCACCCACAGCTTCATTGAACTCCACTGCTTGGAGTTCTGACCAGCCAGGTGGTGCTAATTCCAGTTTTTGGTCCCTGGAGTTTGTTCCTGTCACTGGAAGCTGTGAATGCTTGAAAAAGTATGGTTCGCTGTACTAGCGGCGGTTTATTTCAATGTAGCACTGCCGTGAGGGAAAACTTTCCGATGCACAGCCACGTGCAGCTGAAAGAAATCGATGCAGCACGTGCCCGCAGCCCGAAAGACCTCTGCATACAGCATCCCGTGCACAAATCTCCGAAGTCTGAGATGACCGCACCGACCCAGCTGTGTGGCTAAAGGATTTAACACATCGTTGGACAGGAGCTGACGAAATCAACGCAGCTCCTGTGTGAATACTGATGCATCATTCTCCAGCATGTCTGGATTTCCACGCATCACAGCTGTGCGTCAAACTGGGGCTGCAGTAAGAAACCACAATTCACCTTCTCACACAGTACAAAACCAACACATCACCTCCTCTCCGGTAAGGAATTCACGCATCACCTCCCCTGCGTGGCAGTAAGGAACCGACACATCACCTCCCCTGGAGAAAGGAACCGACGCATCACCTTCCCTGTGCATAAAGAACAGACGCAACACCTTCAAAGTGCCTGTTTTGCTTGTGATTTTTGACACATCCCAGACACTTTGTGGACAAAGTGATGCATCCATAGTTTTCTATGGACAGAACGGTTTTTACCTTCTAATAAGTCATATTTTGATTTCTGTATGTTGGGTTTTGTCATTTTGGTCTTGTTTGATTTAGATAAAGATACCATATTTTTCTCAATTTGTGGTGTTTTCATGGTGTTACTGTGGGTTATATACAAATGCCTTACACATTGCCTCTGTAGGTTAGCCTGACTGCTCTGTGCCAAGCTACCAGAGGGTGGGCACAGGCAAACTTAGGTGTGTACTTTACTCATCCTGACTGTAAGGAAAAGTCCCTACTTGGACAGGGTGCAAGCCACTGCCAACTAGAGACCCCCAGTTCTAGTAGTTGGTCAAGAAAGATATATTTTCCCCACTCTGTCTTACATCTTGGTAAGAGGTGTCTCCAGCTCGACTAAAATTGCAATATTGTGTTTCAGTGGACTTTTCAACTTTGCACACTAATGGCAGTGATGCGAACCCACTGTGATGTGAATATACTGCCTGAGTTTCTGTATGATGAATACATGCAAGCAAGTATTTTGCAGGTTAATGGAACCCCATTGTTTTGGAAAGATTCTAGAACCTGGAACAACGTCAGCTTGGTAAGAGGTGGATGGTTGCCCACAACCTTTGAAAGAGTTTGGTTGCAAATACATTTTTTACTTCTGTTCTAGAGCACTTGGGTGTAATTCAAAGAATCTGGAAGTGACTTTGCATGGCAAGAAGATGAGATAGAACTACCTTCATTCACCTTGCTCCACAGAAGAGAAAACTGGGTTGAGAACAACAAGATGCTCACTTATTGTTAGGCTGTTTTAGGAGGAAACCAGCATGACTGAACGTGTATTCAGATGTTAGTTACTCATTCCGAAATCTGTGGTGCTCATGAAAGAACCACCGAATATGTTATTTGTGGACCTTAGGTCCACGTTTGATAATCATCCCCGAAATCATTTATAGTCATCACTGCAAGTCTGGGGTATCCTCAGCGGTATATTAAACATCCTGGTTATGGTGCATCATGGAAATTTTGCAAGAGTACGCTGGGGAACAGTGGATGAAACTATTGATCAATTCCCTGTTAATAAAGGTGTTCCTCTGGGCAGTTCACTTGCCCTATACCATTTTCCCTTATATATCAACTAGGTAGTAGAGGATGTTGAAGCACGCTATAATGACACCCAAATATTACAATGATCTAAGATTGCAACATTTGTTTGCGCAGATGATGCCTTATTGGTTTCCAAGATGCCATGGGCATATAGAATTTATTGGAAAAATGTCACGACCACTGCCTAACTAAGCGGTTGGGAATCGAAACACTGGAATAAGTTGATAAAGTGAAAGTCTTTCTAAAATATCTGTAAAATATCTGTAGTCCAACTGTACCCCTATTCCGCGACCTCAGGATGATGGGCATCTCCACTCTTGCCAAGTTAAGATTAATTTTATACTGGGTTCGGCCATCGGTTGCAGCTCAAGATTGAACATCACATGGAGGCAGTACAAGACATTTGGCTCTCACAGGCAGTTGTTCACTCATATTGTTTAGACACATTCTAGCCTTGCTAGGACAGATAAACTTGCCCGAACTTTGATGTGATCCAGAATCAATCAGCCTATGGCTAGCCAGCGAGGTCAAGTTTGTGTATACAAATGATCCCTGGAATCGCTCTCAAAATCCACTGCATGGAGCTTAACCAAGGTTTTCTTAATCAGGAAAAACCATTGTGATTCACATTTGGACCAGTCGATGGGACAACCATTTGCCATGTGTGATATCAGGAAATGTCTACCACAGGGCCTACAGACTGGACCTGCAGGTAGCGATGAGACAACAGCCCAGGCAGAGAACGTAGAGGGACACGTAAAGTAACTGTGTAATCTTTTTTAGTACCAAAAATGGATTATCAAATGTCAAAAATACACACTGAATACCACTTAGTACATAACAAAGTCCTGAATTCTATATGTTCACTATAATCTCATCTCTACGCTGGTGAGACTATGGGATCAATGTCAGGATGGACCGCGAGCATCCATGCGCAAAACCTCCGCATCCGCTGAATACATCTTTAATAAAAAAGCTTTTTCACAGTCAATGGATTGGCATAATTGTGCTACTTTTTATTGTTTTCATAACATTAGCACTACTGCTATCTGTGGCCTCAGCCTGTAATATTGCTGTAAACTTTGTGTGCCAATCTGTGCAATCACTCACCCATTGATTCATTTACTCATTCATCTATTCATCCATCCCATCATGCACTCGTTATTCAAACAGTCACACATGCCCTACTTAGCTATGTGATCTGCTATTCACTCATTCACCCACCCAGTCACTCCTCCCTTCAAACATTGCTCCCATTCACTAGGCATCTAACTTTTAACATGGACTGGCCTATTTTGGCTTTCCCAGTGCTTGTTTCAGTTTGATTACGAGAAACAGTATCCAAATGGGGCCTATCCTCAACAAAGTTACATTTAGGATTACAACAGACATCTTCATTAGTATTCTTAAAAGCAAACACTTCTGAGACTAAGGGCAGGTAACCTTTGAGAATGGGCTGTAGCGATGACAACTTGTTTTGCTTTACTCTGTATTTTAGTTGGTGCAAACATTGGAATACAGTCGATGAAGCTAACAACTTTGACAAGGTAAAAGGCCAAACAGACCACTGCTAATAGTCTGAATTAATGAGCAGACAGAAATCTTTAACGAGGGTGTGATCTTCTTATTGATCTATCATCGGACGTCTGGCGAATCCTGGGAAATGTTAACACTGGTGTGATCCAGGCGGCAGTCGCAGCATTTTTCAGAAATAGAAAATGGATTGCAGTGATTTTTTTTTATAGCACAAAGATTAAACAAAAAATGTGTCTGTACCCTTAGACCGCTCTGAAAAGGGTGTAGTAATAACCGTGTGCTCACTGTTCCTATTCATTGAACTCATTTCAACATTTCCCATGTATACACACTATTTTATCCCATCTGAAGAACCACAAGGAATTTGCCTGAACAGAATTCAAGATAATACATCATTAACTATAAGATATTGTATGTTTAGGACTGATTTCGCATACGACAACAATGCAGCCATCCTCTTCTCTTTTTATTACTACTAGCCACCAGTCTGTTTAAACGTTCTCACTATATACCAATAATGAAATGCCTGATTCACAAAAGTATATTAAATCTGCACCCACCGATTTATATCTACGTGCAGCGACAAGTTCACAAAGATTCCCAGGCAAATGCTTAGAAACCTGTGCCACCTGTAGCGTTCCAGGAATACTTCTAGGAATATCACCACAAAATTGTATTGCCTTTTTCCATACCCTATAGTGCTGTGAGATTGCTATCCATTGCAATAATGCGCTTAAAATGGTACAGTGACATTTATAATTGGTGTATTTAACTCTCTCGTAAGGCATTGCACGTTGACACTGTAATTGCAGTGGGGATTTTAAATATAATCTGTGGGTTGCAATATATATTTACACTACCTACATATGACAAAAATGTATGGCTCTAGGTAGCAGCTTTGTACTTTGGCTGGGCTGCAGTTTGGAAGCACTGTAGTGATACATTGCTATGAAAAGTGCCATTGACAAGTAGAAAAAATCCTATTTTTATATATTAGATGTCACTCCTAAAATGGGTCTTTAAAGTCCACACGGCTAGATACTCAGGGCTCAATTATGAGGCCCCTTGCGAAGCTGGATTGTCACTTTTTGTGAAGTTCCCTGGCGCAGGGCCTGCTCCATGTGTACAAGGCAGCACTAAGCCACTTTTTTTTCACTTCATGCTGCCTCGTAAATGTTGTTTCCTATAACACAGTTTTGTGCGTTAACTGGGCGTGCAATGGGTGTTGATTGGGGCGTTCCCAGCTACATCCATGGCTTTTTGACAATACCCCAGGTTTACGAGAAATCCTAAATCTGAGGCATCGCCAAAAGCAAGTAGGTAAGTGTGGTGGGGCGGCAGTGGGGAAGTAAACAGATGACAACATTGCGAAAAATAAAGAAATAAATAATTCCTATTCCGTTGTCTGTCGACATCCCCCCGCCCGCTGCGCTTACCTGCATGGACCGCTGTTGGCCAAAACCTTATGTCTCCCCAAGGGAGGCGTATCGAAGGCCACTTGTTTTTCCTTTTTCTATGTATGCTGCATTCTGCTGTACACATAGAAAGAGGGAAAAACCTTTTGTATTGTTTTTGTGCAGGAAGGCTTCCCTCATGCAAAGTATTGAAGACACACCACAAAAGGATCCCACACCAGGTTAGAACATTAGGGTAACTATTAATAAATTAAAAAAGCCTAATCAATAGATCTGGAGATATCCAATTATAATATTTTTAGAGTAAATATCACCAAAACGCCCGAAGCACCACCTGAGACAATCTGGTTGTGTGAGACCTGGGAGAACGTCACAAGTTCGATGGAGCGCGGCTCGGACACAGGGACAAGGTTAGTGCTGGTGAAAAGTGTCCTCCTCATTCCAGAGCAAAGAGTCATGTTCATGGTATAGGGGGCCACAGGGAGCAGGAAAGCGTGGTGGATGGTCATCAATGTAGCGTGAAGAGCATATCCGCCATTGCAGATGGATGTTGCTGTAGCACGAGGATTATGATGTCATTGCAAGCGCTCAGACCAGTGCTTCACGATGGCGCTTTGATGTTGTAGCACAAAGGATCAGGTTAACTGAACTTCGCGCTGGTGGGTGTGAGTGACGGGCCTATTCATGGTCATAAAGAGCCAAATAACTTTAAATTCAGCCCCTCTGAGGTCACACGATGGCCCAACTCCTGAGGGGCACCACTTGGGGATCAGGGGCTTGCTACAGCTGTATCTGGGTGCCGATTTAGGTGGTTGTGAGCCCAGCACACTAGCCCTTGGAGTCACTTTGGAAATCCTGGGTTTATGTGCAGATCCAATCCCTCTGGCTCACGCAGGAGGGCAGCAGATCAGCAATCCAAGAACACAGCAGCTCAGCATGGCAGTGGTTCAGCAAGGCAGCAGTCCAGTAGGAAAGCAGTCCTTTCAGCAGCACAGCAGTCCTTCTTCCTGGCAGAGTATCCACTGGTGCAGAAGTGTACTGAAGGGTTGATGTCTGAGGACCAATATCTGTACCTGGTTCCCTTCCTCTGGAAGGTGGGAAAATCTAAAAATTCCCTCTGAAGTCCCCAGCCATCCTGCCTTCTCTGTCCTTGCTCCAGATTAACTTCACGGGGTATGCAGCCCTTTGTGTGGGAACAGGACACAGCCTATTCAAGTGTACGTATTGCTGTGCCCAGCTCCTCCTTCCCACCCTTCCAGTGAAGGTTCATACAGGCACAACCAGAGATAGCCATAGGCCCTAAATGGCTAAATCAGGAAAAAGTGTTCTTTCTCAAAGTAGTTTAATGAACACAAGGGAATCCAAACATTAAAAGGGACCAAGGGTAATAAGCAAATTCTGGAAAAGCGATCCCTAAGAGAGTAATAGAAAAACAATACTCTGGGAACGAAACAAATAATGCCTAGGAGTTACTACAATTAATATATAAACACCGGCTTATTCAACTTACATAAATTAATTAAGGAATATCACCCCTGCCGGAGTAATCCTCAACAAGTGTTAAAAACAACAAAGAAGATAAGCTCCCAGAGTACTGATTTCCTATTACTCTCTTAGGGACTGCTTTGCTAGAATAAAAATTTCCAAAAGTGACATTTTAAAAATTGTAACTTAAAAAATGACTTCACTATCAGTCAGGATATTTAATTACAATTACAGCAACACCAAACAAGAATTTGTTACCAGAATCCCATTTGGCAATTATAGCATATTAAATTTCATAAAGTAATTCCAATGTTAGTCTACAGGAGACCTTGTAGTAGCAAAAAACGAATTTAAGGGGTTTTCACTACCAGGAAATGTAAAACTTGGAAGTATGTGTCCTATCTTTAAAATACACTGCTACCTATTCCCTGGGCTGTCCAGGGACTACCCTAGGGTTGACTTACACGTAAAAAAAAAAGAGTTAAGGTTTGGGCTTGGCAAAATGGTTTATTTGCCAGGTCCACACTGCAGTTTACAAAACTGCACACATAGGCTGCAATGGCATACCGGAGGCATGTTTAAAGTGCTACATAAGTGGGTGGCACAAACAGTGCTGTGGGTACACTAGTAGCAATTAATTTACAAGCCCTGGGTACATGTAGTACCACTTTACTAGGGGCTTATAAGCAAATTAAACATAACATTGGGGATAAGCCATTGTTACTTGTGTTAAGGAGTGAGCACATGCACTTTAGTACTGGTTAGTAAGGGTAAGGTGCACAGAGTCCTAAGGCCAGCAAAGCGAGTTCAGCAAAAATGGAGGAGGAAGGCTAAATGTTTGAGGATGATCCTGCAGAAAAGGCCATGTACAACACCTGCCCTCTGCCTTTCCTTTCATGTAGCAAAGCACAGGACAGCAAGGTGTCTTCCTATGTTGTGTTGTATAAAATAATGATGAATATAGCCCTAGGGTGGTAAGGGTACCCCTTTTCCAATTATTATTCCACTTCTTGACACTGTACAGTGAACACCTTTTCTTAATTCCTTTTTAGTGACTAAGTTACTAAATGGTGAATAACTTGTAGGAATGTTGTTTTCGCACATTTTTCTGCATTTAAAGGAGTGAAGTTAGTACCAGATTTCTGTAACAGGTGTCGTTTTTTTAATGAATATGTTTGTATTGTATTTTGCATGACATTTGCTCTTAGAATTTTTTATCTTGTTCATTAAATTAAACATTTATGTGGAAATATTCTTTCCCCAATAGAAATAAATGTGTAGATTTTTCAGACTGTGGCTAGGTGTTACAGTATTTGGAATGCAATAACCTCAACAATTAAAATTACAAAAAATGTATATTTGCACAGAAATCCACTTAATTCTCATTTAACTAGGCCAAGCATGAAATTCTGATCAGCTCGCAGAGTTTGCAGAGTTTTCCCCACTCCGCGCTCTGTGTAGTCGACAGAGTTCCAAAAAACTCCACTCCGCGGAGAGGATTTTTTCCCTGCTCGCACTCGCCAACCTTCAGGTGAGGATAATCATACTCCAGACCTCCCCTTGGCGAGATTTCTCATGATGGCCACAACCGCTAGCATTGAGAAACCGTCCGCTCATGTTGAGGAAGCTGCCGCTCGAGTACAACATCTACTCGAGTGGGAGAAAGAAGCTGTGCCCACTCACTGATTTTCCAGTGCAGGACAAACACCCAGCACTTCAATTGGTGCTGTGCTGCAGAAAGAGTGATCTATGAGAGTAGAGGCTGCCCTCGGAAATGGGGAAAGGTTTGGGGGCACTTGGGTTGAGTATCGGGGTCTCCGAAGGTTCTAACAGCTAGGACAGGGATGGGAGGGAGCTGGGAGAACACCCCCCTTTTTTTCCCTCCTGTGATCCTATGGAAATATATGAACGTTATTGTCAACATGCACAATATTTCCTCTGTATGATGCTGGTTAATTTGAATGTAAGCATTGAAATGCAATGTAATCTGCTTGCTACCACAAAACCTGCTGGTGTAATACTATACTCTGCAACTGAAGAATGTTTAATAAAAAGAATTCTTTAAAACAAAATCTGCGCGAACGGCACATTCTAACGCACTCTGCTACTTGCGGAACTCTGCATATTGCGGTGGAGTTTTTTAGTCACTTCACAGAGATCTGCGTAGAGGAACTCCGCAAACTCAAACCAGACCTACATTTAACACAAACTCACCACTTTCGTATCTTCTCTGCATGACGGCCTGTGATTGACTTTGGGCATTATTATGAGCTTGGTGGTGTTCCTGGAGTCCTGCGGCAGTAACGGTCCCAGGGAGACTGCCAAGCCTGTAGTAAACCTGTCCAATGGATTACAATAGGAATCCAGAGCTGGCGGTGCAGCAGTGTCACTGTAGCAGGAATGTTTGTCTCATAGGAGAGTCTAAAAAGTATACTGCCGCTATGACAGCACCTCCAGCACATCCATGCACAGTGTGGCATGCACCATGTCATGCATGCCACACAGTGCACACACAACAGTGCACTTTTGGGAGGTCACATCATGTGCCCCCCCACATGCACCCCCATGGGCAGATTTTCCAGGGGGCCCTGTTGGGGACCCCTTTACATGCCTTTCCCATAAGCATTTCATGGTGGAGATGTAATCTTCTCAGTAGTGCCGGCATTGGCACGGCTGCAATTCCCGCTTGCTTTCCCCGCTGCCACCGCTGCGGGATCCTGGCAGTGGCGGCAGTCTTGTGGCAGTCCCACCTCCACCATCGTAATTGGGCGGGTGGCCCTACTCGATGGCGAAGGTCAGACCATGAACCATGGGTACGGTGGTCCCAGGACTGCCGTACTCGTAATTAGGCCCTAAGTTATATCCTAAACATGGTCAGTCTCCACCATTGTGTATCGATGTTTCACTTACCAGTTCAACAAACAGCACCATTTGTATTCATTAAAATAATCACTGCTGAAACTAATAGACTGTCACCACTTAATATGGGTTGCAGAAATTATATGATAACTGCTTTTGTTGTAGTTTTGAATGGATGCATTTGTGTTTTTTAATTGGGTCACACTGCTGAATGCCTCAGCCCATGACACTAATGATTTGGCAAGATCAGAGGTTGGCATTGCTAATTGACTGAATTAATGTGTAGCAAGAAATCTTTAGCAGGGTTGTGATCAGGTTATTGATCCATCACCGGATGTCTAGTGAATCCATTTTGTCATGGGGACACGTTACGTTGATGCGAGCTAGATGTCACTCACAACATTCCTCAAAGATAGAAAATAACTTGCAGTATATTCTATTTATAGTCCAGACACAGAATAACTAACAAAGTTTGCTATGATCCTATGGGCTTTCATCCCACTGAACTGACCGTACCAATATGCGTGTGCTCATAGATTAATCACTGCATCTTCCATTTATACCTACCACTTTATCTCAACTAAAACAGAAACACTAGGAATTGGGCTGTATATCCATGATCCAAGAAGAAATTGTGTTGATAAGTCTAATTCTCAGTTTCTGCCCGCATCTCCCTACGCAGAGCTCTGATGCCTCGGTACAGCCTTGATTCCATTCTATTACTATGCCCTATGAATTTGAAGTAATTAAATGGTGGCAAAACTGTTCTGGGTTTAAGAATACTAGGCAGCTAATATGGCTCTCTAGATCGAACAACTACCATTCACATGATAAATGATAGCTTTAAATTTAGGTTAAACAACTTAATGGTCATTTATCTCATGAGACAGAAAGATAAAGTAAGATGTCAAGGAAGGACATTGGTAATGTGGACTAATTAGCCTGCCAACTCCATAACTATACTTCTACCCACACAATGTCATAACTACATATTTGGCCACATAATTCAATACTTACACTTTTAGTTTCCAACTGGCGCCCCAGAACTGTTCTAAAGACACCAAAGTGCAATGCCATGAAACCTGTCCTTAAGTGAGAAAATACAGAAGAGCCAACAGTACCTTGACAATGCCAAGCCTTCCTAATCTCCAATACCCATCCCTTCCCATAGCATCCTACTAAGTCCCCTTTCTTGCAGATTTTGCTGACACACTCAACATTCTTAAAGCCACTTGTTATGAAGATGATGTCTTACTCTCAGCCTTCATCAAAACTCTCTCTGTGGACATTCTTTGGCCTCTACTCACCATTGTCAATGCCTACCTTACTCAAGGTATCTCCTCAGAAAGCCTCAAGGCAGGTCAGGTCCTTCCACTCCTAAAGACACCTGCACTAGACCCGGATGATAGGGCAAAGTACCGACCCATCACTCAACTTCCATTCATCAGCAAGATTGAAAACGCAGATCAAATTGAACTTCAAAATCACATCAATGCTAACCATCTCCTGCACAACTATGAGAGAAATTACCCTGCAGGAAGGAGACTGCTACTTTACACATCGTAGAAGATGCCTTCTTGACCAACGATGAAGATGAACCCTGCCTCCTGATAGTGCTGGACATCTCAACTGCCTTCGGCAAAGTTGAACATCTCATCATCACAGACACCCTGCAGTATCAAGGGTAGTGTCCTTCACTGGTTCTCCTCCTACCTTTCTGGAGGTGCTCATTCACATGGACACATCCAGGTTTCAAAAGACCCGTTACCTGCAAATTTCCTAAGAGTTCCATACTTTGTCCTGTTATATTCAACCTCTACATAGAGAACAAAAATAAAAGGATTAAGATGCAGCAATATGCTGATAATACACAACTTTACTTTAGAGTCTCCTCTGCAATAGACACCCAAATCCTCTAACACTGACTGCACATCATCCAGACCTTGATGTCGAACATCTACCTGAAGCTCAGCCCAAACAAGACAGAATTCCAGTTATTTGCCAGTAACAAAAAACAAGAAACAGTACAAACCAGGCTCAATCAGTTGAAACTCGATAGCTTCAGATCCCAACTTTTACTGAATGCTATGCCACTTATAATTACCCGGGACACCAAACTCACCCTAAGTAACACATTTAAAAAAAACAAAGATGGCCTGGTACCAGCTCTTTCTTCTAAAGAAAGTGAAATGGTTTCTTCCAAAAAGTGACTTCAGAACTGCTGTTCAAGCTCTCATAGTTTATTTTCTCTATAGTAGTAATGCCCTGCAGCACAGCCTCCCAGACTTCACACTGGCATCCCCTAAAGCATCCTGCATGCCGCAGCATGTCTCATCCAGGACCTGAAGAAATATGTTCACAGCATCTATCCTGATGGAACTCCAACACCATCTTAAAAAATGTACAAAGCCATCCCAATGAGTGTGTTTTAAGAAGTATAAAAAATAAAAAACAAGGAATCATGTTTTATTTCTAACTGTGCATTCCCCTATCTATCAAGACTGCCCCAAAGGTGTTCCGAATTAGGAAACAGTTAAAGAAAAACCTTTTTAAAGAACACCACATCACAATTCATTATTAGACTACAAACCAGCTACCCCTCCAATCAAGCTTGTCCTTTACACTGTACAGTGCTCTGCTGCCTTTTGGCTAGGTTTGAGAGACAGACATAGCAAATACCTCGTCTGTACAATGTAATTCTTTAGTTAGATAACTTTACACATTTTGTGAATTTGTACTGGCTTTACATGATACTTCAGTTTCCTCTGAAGGCACATAAAGGAGGTCATTTGGAGAACAGTGGAATATTTCGTGTAATACCTTGATTCTGTAATTATATTTCCTTAACCAGTAATCCTGATTCTATTACGCATTTAATGAGGAATACTGGTTACACATATTTTCCACATGTGAGGGTGTAAAGTCAGCACCAGACTTTTCTTAATTGCTAACAGGCATTGCTATTCCATCCTTTGATATGTGTTTATTTCATTACTGATGTGATTATACCATATGAAATAAAATTGCAAAAACATCCCAGTTTCATAAATATACACTTACTGATTTTTTTATTCAATACATTTCTTAAAACTTTACATAAAGAACATTGCAAATAGTCATAAGCTGCACAATCAAGGTAGTGTGGCTATTTAGAAAACACAACGTTCTCAGGGGCAACAGGACACTTGATACTCAATAGGAGGCAGAGGGAGCAGAGGGAGGAAGACCCAAAATGAAAAGTAATGAACAATGTAGTTAGGGCTTTAGGACAAAATATTGCCTAAATAATTTCATGAAGCCATAATATGGTGTTAATAATTATTGTGTCAAAGATATTGTAAAAAGTTATTGTGTTTGCATACTGATATGTAAGCTAACAGTATATCAGACAAAAAGTTAGGCTAGAAATATAAACCTCCATATAAAAAAATAATTGAAATAATTAATGATAACTAAAACTTAAGAATATATCAATAAATTACTTGAAACTTATTTATATTAAAATATTAAAGTTAACAGACAAAACAAAAACATGTAACAAATGTAATTAAAAAATACAATTAATAAAACATCAAAAATAAACTAGACATTTTAAAAATAACAAAGTAGCTTTTATGATAAATAAAGAAACAAAAATTAAAAATATATATTTACAATTCAAACTTAGCAATAGTAGAAACGGTGTTGGACTTTAAAGGAGTCAGATTTAGTATTCTAAATTCAGTGTAAGAAACCGTAGGAAAAGTGTTGGATGTTGGAGGGGTGTCCTTTACTATTGTCACTCCAACATAAGCAAAAGCAGGGAAATACTTGGACTTTGGCATGGTCTAATTTACTATTCCCAATCCAGTGTTAGCAAAAGCAGGGAAAGTGTTTGACTTTGGAGTGACTAGATTTACTAGTCCCACTATAAACTTAGCAATAGTATGGAAAATGTTGGACTCTGGAGAGATCATATGTAATATTCACAATCCAACATAAACAAAAACAGTGGAAGTGTTAGACTTTGGAGGGCATTAGATGTAATATTCCCATTCTAATCTAAGGAACAGTAGGGAAGATTTTGGATTTTGGAACGGTTATATTTACTTTTTCTACTCCAAACTTACCAAAAATAGTGTAAGTGTTTGACTTTGGAGGGGTTTGATTTAGTAATCTCACTCCAATCTAAAGAACAGCATGGAAAGTATTGGTCTTTAGAGGATTTTTGTATTCCAATACATATATATTTTTAAAAAACATTTCAATATAAAACAATATAATGATATGTATACATATTTTTAATATATATATATATATTCATTATAGATAAACTGAATACAATTTAAAAATTATTAATTTCATATGTGAAACTATATTAAAAATAACAACTACTTAATATAACTACTACTCATAAAAATACCAATAAACAATTAAAATTAATTAAAAATATAGATGAAGATTATTACTATTACATTAATTCTTAAATCAAACAATTAAACTTAAGCTAAATAACACATATTAAACTTTTTCAAAATGTTATATTTACATAAGCTGATCACCCAAATGAAAAATTTCAGAAAAAAACAGAGAATTAAAATTAATCAATTAAACAATTTACATAATAATTCTAACTTGAGTTAACCTAATAGAACATAAAAATAAAAACAATTACAAACTATACCACACTAATTAAAATGGCATTCAATTAAAACTTGTCTATAATTATGAAGTAGGAATTCATAATAAACCTAATAAAAACGAATTTACATATTTTTGAATTCATATTTGAATTAACATAAAAAGTTACAATTTTAAATGACTTCCCACCCTAATCTCCTACAGTCCCAGCAACCTGCTAAATTACCAATTATATTTATTAAAAGTAACTGCACATTAAAAATTACAAAACATACAAAACACATTTAAAAAACGAATATTATCATAATACTAATATCGTATAGTAATACAAAAGCTAATGTACAATAAGTTAATAAAAAACAATATTTTATATGATATATAAAAGAACACAATATTATATACAATATTTTAAAAAAGATACTTTATACCTAAAAAAACAATATTTCTACCTTCTAAATTCTGCCACACAATATTTCTGAGTTGACAATATTTTTGACATGATGTTCTTATATAAGGATATTTTGTCTTTTATTATGGTGGAAAACTTTAGTTAGAGGTTCATTGATTTGGCAAGGCTGTATGACATCCCACCAGTGAATGGCAACATACCCAATTTCTAAAATCAACGTGATGAATGTCCATAGGACACATCAGATGAATATCATGGCAACTAAATCAGAGCAAAACCCTCTAAGGGGTAATGAGTCTGGTGGCTACAGCAAATCCTGGACGTACCTTCACAGTCTGTTAGGTGTTATTTGAGCTGAGCATCATTGTGAAGCTGTTCACGTTTCTTTGGCCACTAACGACACCCCACATCATTCCGCCATTTCTCCACCAAGTGACTTTTCTCACTACACAATCTAATGACTATTTCCTTAGCCAGTGCATATTCATTTTTTCTGAGCTCTTTTCCCACCATGCAGATGCTAGCCCATAACAATTGGATGAATGCCGTGTCTGAAGTCACACACTTGGCTATGCACTGATCTTGCATTCATTGGGCCTCATTTATGAGAAGTGTCGCATTGCTGGAGAAAAACAGGGATGCAACACTTTTCATAGTGCCATGCTAGCAACACCATTGAGGAACTGTATATACACTATGGCGCTCCATGTCACAAGGATTGCACGGATGTGTAAAGAATCCTGACATATCTGGTGGCGCAGTAATGATGCATTGCTGGAGTGTGTTGGTAAACTGACGTAACTCCAGCAATATCTCATTACACATGGGACAAGATCCATGCAAAAGGCCCTGCGCCACTCATGGGTTGCACATTTTTCACAGAATTTTAAAATTTCTCTTGTAGGATAGCAATTGTCCTGTAAGAATATAATGGTGCCAGGACTTCAGCAAATTTACTTGAATAGCACACATGTCTCCATTGCATCAATTGGCATTCCAATGCTTGAAATATATGTCATTTATAAAACTGCAGAAGTGAGAAAGTCCATTAAGTGAGGCCCCCAGATCACCAGTGGAGACAACAACAGCCATTTTAAGCTTTTCATTCCACTTTAGGGTGGCTGGTCTAATAAGCTGTGGGATTTTTGCATTGCATGATGTAGATGCAACTGACACTTCCCAAAAATCTTGATTTTCCACTAAAATCAACAGCAGCTCCCTTCCTGGGCCTGCATCATTAAGAAACCACTATATAACATCAGGGATAGACTGGAAAACACAGGCAGTCCTCACAAAAATGTTCAAAGCAGTCCTGCTCCTCCTTCTCTCTATCCTCTCTCTTTCCTGAAGTCTCTCTGTGCTTGCTGTAATTACCTGAGGGAGCCGGAGAAACTGATAGAGGTGCCAGCAGTTGCACTCTGCCCTAAAAACCAGTCTTCAAAGGCTCTTGCCTGCCGGGGAAATGCCTGATGGACAAAACGGCAGTCCAGGCTTGTCAAAGAACCTAGACTTGCAAGCCCAGGATGTTGCTCTCCATGTCATACAGCTGAACTGACTTTTAATCACAATTTGTTTCCAAGCTTCTGTGGGATTAACCCAAACAATGTTGGGTTCTTGCTCATTAGTACACATATTTTTTCCTATTTTAATATGAAAATTGTTTGTGCTTTTTACAATGTGCAAAGTAGTGAGTGCATCAGTGTTAGAAATGGGATTCCTGGTTGACGGAGGTATGCACTCAAGCTGGACAGGAACCACCACTCTAGTAAGGTTAAGCTAGATACACAATAAGATAAACTGTGCTCACACTCTGGTAGTATGGCACAGAGCAGTCAGGCGTATCTACAAAGGCAGTGTTTAAAGAATCTGTGCAAGACACACACTCTTCACAAAAATGAGTACACCAAAAAAAAACTCCACATAGGATTAAAAATGTAGTTTTTATTTTATGAATAAAACAAGACCAACATGGCAAATATCAAATAAGTAGAAACAGAGTTATTAATTTTGAAACAAAAAACAGTGCTTAGAAGTCAATAGCATTCAAAGGTTACATACACTAGACCGGGGTCCATCCAAAGTTTGGGCTGACTGCGATGGAGCATGGGTCGGATACATTTCCAAACAGGTCTCGAAGTTTTACCTGCTCAAACTGAATGAAGTGCCCCATTTGCAGGGGAGATGGTCGCCGGGAGCAAGTTGAGCATTACCAGCGATGATCTTGGGAGAAAGAAGAGTCAGGCAGGCTTTGCAGATAGCAGGTAGGGCCTCGCTGTTGTGGTCAGCGATGCTTCCTTTGCAAGGACACAATGCTGCGGCAGCCTGCACTGATCGTTTAGGAAGTAAAGGTTTGGTTTCAGATGCCCACGAGCTGTATGTAATGAAAGCAACTGCCGAACCCACTTATTAGGCCCAGAATTATAGGAAGTCGTTTGTGTCCCTGAGACTTCAGAATGGAGAAGGCAAGCCAGCAAGCCCTTGGAGATCACTTGGAGGGAAGGCAGAGTCCACCTCTCCTTCCAGCAGAGTCAGAGACCAGGAGGCAGAAAGGCAACATGCAGAAAACAGTCCTTCCAGTGAGCAGTCCATTTGAGTGCTTCTGGCCGAAATTCAGTTAAAGATCCAGAAGTGTCTGATTTTAGGGGTCAGAGACCCAGTATTTACTCCCAAAAGTGCCTTTGATGTAGGGGGTGACTTCAAAGGTACTCTCTGAGGTACACAGGGATCCCTGTCGAACCAATCCTGTCTGCCATGCTAACCTAGTGTGTGGATAGGACACTACCTATTGAAGTGTGTCAGTCCCTCCCATTCCTCCCTGCCGAATGACCCATCAGAGGGCAGATGAGTGTTCAGAATGCAGATGAGGCTTACCTTCCTGTGTTTGTGGGTGTCCAGAGGAAACGTACAACGTGTAGCTTTCACCCAACCCAGACGTGTATTGGAGACATGCTGTCAGGCACAAAGAGCAGCAAGTACAGAGAAATGCCCATTTTGTAAAAGTGGCACTTCTAAAACAGTAATCCAACGTCACCAGTAAGAAGGATTTATCATTACCATTCCAAACATATCAAAGATGAAAAAGCTACTCCTCTCTGATCAGGAATTACAGCTTAAAAGTATTTTAAGGAATTCCCAATGTTGGCCTACGAGAGGGGTAGGCTTAAAAGTAGTGAAAAACAAAATAGGCTGCGTGTCACTACCAGGACACATAAAGGTACATGTTCTACCTTTTGCTTACATAGCACTATGACCTTAGGGTTACTTAGGGTCTACCTTAGGGGTGACTTATATGCAGGGCCACTAGAATTATGAGATTATGCAGCCTGGTGATTTTTGCATAATTAAAGATTTGCCACTAGTAGGAGTATCAACGATCTGTGGAAGAATAATTACGGTTGATTGTTGAACAGACTGGATGAAAGATCTGTAAGATGGAAACATCTTCTGTTTGATGGGATTCCTGGCCATAGCAAAATGATAATCCTGCTTAAGTTCCTTTTCCTATTTATAAATGTACCACTCCCCTTGGATCTCTATTTTCGCCAACAGCTCCGATCTCATCTTATTTTGCTGGCTGGAGCAGGCTCTCAACCACGTATGACCAGCCGCGGCTGCTGTGGGTAACAGCGGTGGGCAGTGGGGCTGGCTGTGGGGGCGGGGGGGATTTCGAGAGACGACCACAATGGAAAATTAAATAAATTATTAGTTTTCCCTCACGGTCTTCTCTCGAAATCCACCCCAGCTGGCCCCACTGCTCTTACCTGCAACGGCCGTGGCCGCGTATGACCTGGAAAATTCTGACACTTCTCTTTGAACATGGTAGTCTTGGCACACCAGATCTTGACCTTTATTATTTTTGGTCTCAGGCTCAATTCGCACATAACTGGCTATTTCCAACACCTTTCATGCTGCACATTGCTCTTGAATGTGACTACGTGGCTCCTTGCAAATGACATTGTTCTGGACTTTGACGCACCCACGTGACATTGTTGGGACTGTGGGTTGCACGGTTTGGGCGTGGCATGAGTTGCAATGCCGAGCCCAGGTAGAAATTTCTTTTTGCACCTTCAGTGCCACTCTTCGGGCACCCTTTATTGCCCATCATGCGTGATCCAGGAACTTGTCCCAGATGGTGAAGGTTTGGCTTCACCTCCATGGGTGCAATCTACCCAAATGATATGTTCATAGCACCACAGGACGCTTTGCATGCTGACACTGCCACCTTGATACACAAACGTATTACCAAATGCGTGCTGCTACACACACATTATATACAATGTTTCCCAATGCACCACTTAAATTTCAAGTACTGTAAGCATATTTTACTTCCCCCTTACCACATAGGCTCATCACGAAACTATATGCCAGCATGCAAACATCGGCACCAGTATACTTCCTGAGCAGCTGGACGGCATCGGCCACAGATATAGCACCACCACTGACTGATGCCCAATGTCATTACTGTCTCACGTAGATGCGTGCTCTGTCCTATAACTACTGCCTTCGTCTCATTCATTTTAAGGTCAGACACAGACTATATTACACCCCAGTGAGAATGGGACTTGGTACAGGCTCCAGTTGTCGCAGATGCCATCTCCCAGACATTGACTTTTTGCATCTTTTCTGGTCTTGCTCGGGCATCTCCGCATGCTGGGAGAAGATTTTTACCACACTTGAGCGTTTGCCCCAGGTGATTCTATTACAATTCTTGCAGGAAGTACCACCAGACAGGTACTGCACTTCTCCTGTTGTTAGCAGAGCAAAGAGTGGCAATGAGATGGGGACGTCGGGCTCTGCTACCTGTTGTTTAATGATGCTGCTTACTTTTAGGACCAGCTCATGTGTGCTGTGAAATACTGCCCAAACAATCACGGCCGAAAGATATTTGGTCCCCATTAGTGTAATACTTGCGTAACCAGGTAACTGTAGTAGACTAGATGAAGGTGTGCTGTTTCAACCCATTAGAGCAGTGTTTCCCAAACTGTGGTCCGCGGACCCCCAGGGGTCCGTGACACATTCCCAGGGGGTCCGTAGGCAACAGTTTTAAAAGCACAGAAACATTTCTTGTATAATTGATGTCGTAATGTGGCTGCCTGACCCTGTATGTGACAGGACAGGCAGCGCAGGAAGGGCGTGGGGAAAGAAGGAAGTGAGGAGGGAAAGTTCAGTTAGGAGGTATGCACGTAAAATAAAGACGTGTCCATCTCACCTCCTCGGCTCCCGTGTCTCATTTGGGTGGGAGGCGACAATGGCGACGAGGATGGGATTATAAGACTGAATCCCACGTCGCTCCAACACCCTGCTGCCCGCGAGCAGCCGAACACCCCGAGCCTGCAGCCCACGTCGGAGCGGTGAGCGAGCGGACGAAGACGCGCTCCCCGCTGCCTGGTTGCCATAAAAGCGGCATCAACAAAAGAGAAGCCGTCTTCCAGGGAAAGCGACCCTGATGTCCATTGACCCGGCGGTTGTGACCGGGAAAGAGCGCGAACGACGCTGCGACCATCTGACAGGAAAAAAAGAAAAAAAAAAGGCGTGAGAAACGCGGCGACCACGAGGAGGAGAGCGCGAGAGACGCTGCGGCCACAAATGGACGGGGTGAGTCCCTGAAGTGAAGCGCCAAGCCCCGGTGTAGCAGTACCCCCAAAAAAACTACTAGCAAGCACCCTGCGGCACGCTCCTACAATCAAACCTGCCTCACACAAACAGAGCCACGTGTCACAAACGGCGGCCATCTTAAAGTCAGGCGTCGCCCATAGAACTTCATGTACTTCATCTGTGTCGGCCATTTTGAGGTCAGGCACCTAGCAATAAATACAGAATTCATTCAGAAATAAGCACTCACACCAGGGATGTCAGTACAACCTACATCATCCAGTGATACAGGAGGGACCCCAGCGACACAAGCGCCACCACAAAATCCTGTAGTGATGAACCCGGGGCCCCCGACAATCATGGGACTATCGTATCTCAGGCCACCAGAGCCTCTGGAACTTACTTCCGGCAGCAGCATGGGCCCCAAATGGAAAAGTTGGTCCGAAGACTTTGAGGACTACATGACTGGGTCGCAAGTTCAAGACCCCAAGCAGAAACTAATTGCCCTACGCAATCTAGTGGGGAAAGACATTGCCCAAATCATCAAGGAGCTGCCTGACGCAGCCACCGCCTCATATGATGACGTCAAAGGAACTCTTGACCGGCAATTCCTACCCAAATACAACCTTGACTATGAACGATACACGTTCAATCTAGCCACGCAAGAGAAGGAAGAACGAATGTGCGACTTCATACTGCGCATACGACGACTAGCCCGTCACTGCAACTTTGATGACTTTAACACTGAAGACGCACTGCGGCTCCGCATAATTGAAGGTTGTCAGTCCGAATCGCTACGCCGGCGTCTGCTGAAGAAACGCTATTCACTAGAGGAAATCGAAGAAATGACGCGCATAAACGATCAGGCGGAAGACCATGCCAAAAAGATGGAAGTAAATAAGTCGGACAAGAAGGAACAAGCGTTTCGACTTCAAGCTCAACATCACAAGGATCCAAAACACCAGACTGATCGAGGGAAGTCGAACAAGTCGACATATCACACTTCGTCTCGAAGACACAGAACAAGCCACAAATCACGGGAAGAACGACACGACAAATCTAGCAAGCCAGCTCCAGCCTGCTACAGGTGCGGACAAGACTACCCGCACTCGGGCCAATGTCCAGCCATGGGGCAACGCTGTCATCGCTGTGGCAGAGACAATCACTTCGAAATCGCCTGTCAGGCCGGGTCGTCGAGACAGAGATCATCGCGTTCAGGAAGAAGATCCTCACGACCTCGATCCTCGACACATCATCACGCACGGGCGGTCAAAGAACGGGAAAGACGTTCGACCAGCTCCTCCCGATCCAGTGACCACTCCCTCAGATCACGTCAGTCACGCCGGTCGAGGTCAACATCCAGTGACTCTGTAACCCATACACCAGTGTCCCAAGACAGCGATGAATACATATGCATGGTCTCAGATCCAGACCGTCTAAGAAAATATCCGAAACTGGACATCAAGATCGGAAATCACCCAGCCAAATTTGTCCTAGACTCAGGCGCCTCACTGAATTACATCTGCGCCCTGGAATATCAAAGCATGAAGCCACGTCCAGAACTAGAACCAGCAGCAGTGAGAGTATTCACGTGGATGTCACGGAAACCACTGCCATGTCTCGGCCGGTTTCCCACCACCCTCTCATATCGAGACCGAGCGATTCCAGCATACATCCATGTTGTGGAAGGTCCAGATATAGCCGACTGTTTGCTCAGCTTGCCAACGGCGGAACGGCTCAAATTGGTAGAACTCCTCTACATGACTGAAGACGCACCAGACATCGTGGCGAAATTCCCCAACCTCTTCAAAGGACTTGGAAAGCTAAACCACTTTAAGGTCAAACTACACATCGATGACCGAGTCACACCGGTGGCACAACACCATCGGAAAGTACCATTCCATCTGCAACAAGCAGTAGACGACGAACTTCAAGAGCTACTCAAAGCGGACATCATTGAACGTACGTCCGGCCCCACTCCGTGGATATCGCCTGTGGTTGTCGTCCCCAAAAAGGGACAGAACAATAAAGTGCGTCTATGTGTGGACATGCGGGCGGCCAACGTAGCCATTCAACGGGAACGTCACCCTGGGCCACACATCAGTGACATGATTGCCCGTCTCAACGGAGCTACCATCTTCTCCAAACTGGACCTCAATAAAGGTTACCACCAACTTGAACTTCATGAGCGATCTCGCTATATCACCACATTTACAACCCACCAAGGCCTCTTCCGTTACAAACGCCTAAACTTTGGCATATCATCTGCAGCCGAAATCTTTCAAGAAACTATCAGGCGTGTGATTCAAGGAATACCGAACACCTTCAACTACAGTGATGACTTACTGGTGTTTGGCAAAGATCAAACCGAGCACGACACTGCTCTTGACAGAGTATGCCATGCACTTCTCAATGCGAATCTCACGTTGAACTCAGCTAAATGTGAGTTTCACAAATCGAACTTGAAATTTTACGGACACATATTCTCCAAAGATGGCATGACTCCACATCCTGAAAAGGTATCGGCCCTGGCGGACACACCAACACCTACAGATGTGAGTGACCTTCGCTCATTCCTAGGTATGGCGAGCTACTGCGCCCGTTACATTCAAGACTTTGCCACACTCAGTCACCCCCTACGGGAACTTACTCGCCAAGGACAACCCTTCGAATGGTCAGATGCCTGTCATCACTCCTTTAAGAAGATCAAAAAGGCTGTCAGTTCTGCGATCAATTTGGCTTACTTTGATGCAAAAAAACGCACGGAGCTCACCGTGGATGCAAGCCCGGTCGGGCTTGGCGCCATCCTCGCACAGTACACTGAGGACTCTGACCAGCGCCACATCATCGCATATGCCAGTCGTAGCCTCACTGATACCGAGACTCGATACTCCCAACCAGAGAAGGAAAGCTTGGCTGTAGTCTGGGCGTGTGAGCACTTCCACCTCTTTGTCTATGGCAAACATTTCACAATCGTCACAGACCACCAAGCCTTCCTCACCATCTTCGGCAACCCCAAGGCCAAGATGCCTCCACGCATTGAGCGATGGGGCCTCCGTCTTCAGGACTACATCTACACCATTGTCCACAAGCCTGGGAAGTCGGACAATCCCGCCGACTACATGTCCCGTCACCCCAAAGCCACCGCTGCTGAGCTGCCACCTGTAGCAGAAGAGTACCTGCATTTTGTCATTGATGCAGCGTGTCCTCCCACGGTCCCACTGGCGGCCATTCAGAAAGCGTCTGTCCAGGACCCATCCATTCAGGCTGTATCCGAACGCATCCGCCACAACTCATGGCGCCATGTGCCGGATGATCAAAGTCCACTCTCGCGTGAGCTCATAGCCTTCAGACATGTCCAGGACGAACTTTCCATCAGTAGTGACGGCCTAATTTTGAGAGGGGCGAGGATTGTCATTCCCCAGAGACTGAGACAAGGGGTCATCAATCTTGCTCACGAAGGCCACCGAGGGATAAGTGCCACTAAGAAGGCACTACGGGAACGCGTCTGGTTTCCAATGTTAGATCAAATGGTGGAAGCCACTCCCAAGGACTGCATACCATGTCAACTGGTAAGTCGAGATGAGCCCCCAGCTCCATTACAGATGTCGGAACTACCGGAAGGAGTATGGCAGCAAGTCGCCATAGACTTCTTTGGACCCCTGAAGTCAAGTCAATACATCATCGTCATTATGGACGAATACTCCAGGTTCCCATTCGCACATCTCATATCATCCACCAAAGCCACCGCAGTAATTCCAGTACTTGACGAGACATTTGCAGCATGGGGTATTCCCCTACGTGTCAAGTCGGACAATGGGCCCCCGTTCAACGGCCACGAATTTGCGGATTTTGCGAAACACCTTGACTTCAAACATCACAAGATCACACCACTGTGGCCGCAAGCCAACGGCATGGTGGAAAGATTTATGGGAACCTTGAAGAAAGCAGTACAACAAGCAGAACTGGTCCACAAAGACATTCAACAAGCACTGAACGAAGTGCTGAGAGCTTACCGCACCACGCCTCACAACACCATAGGCCAATGTCCAGCTACCCTCATGCTAGGAAGAGTCCCACGCACTCGACTGCCCACCTTGGCCAGTACGACTCAGTCACGACCTCCGAACATTGATCATGAAACGCTAGTCAATATTGATCAGGAGAAGAAGCTGAAAATGAAGACATATGCCGATCAGCGCAGGCATGCAAGACACACTGATATCAGAAAAGGAGATTGGGTGGTAGTCCGCCGAGACCGAGGAACCAAAGCAGACAGCCGCTACCTCGCCCATCCGTTAAAGGTCAGCCGCCGGAGAGGAACCATGATCACGGTCCAAGGCGACCACAAGAGAATCACACAAAATGTGTCACACTTCAAGAAATGCAATCCCCACGGAACAGATGACCGTCATCCCTGGGAATCATCCACTGACTCTGAAAGTCAAAGCAGAAGCAGTGACTGCAGTGAAAGTCAAAACAGAAGCAGTGACTGCAGTCAATCCAGCCCAGCGAGACATGATCATCCTATGCACCATCGACACACCCCAGAACTATCCGAGAGACCTCGACGACAAACTCGACGTCCGGAACGCCTCATCGAGATAATATGAGACACAGTAAGACTTTGTACAAAAGGGGGAGATGTCGTAATGTGGCTGCCTGACCCTGTATGTGACAGGACAGGCAGCGCAGGAAGGGCGTGGGGAAAGAAGGAAGTGAGGAGGGAAAGTTCAGTTAGGAGGTATGCACGTAAAATAAAGACGTGTCCATCTCACCTCCTCGGCTCCCGTGTCTCATTTGGGTGGGAGGCGACAATTAGCAGCTTTACAGAAACAATAAAAGTGTCAAGAGAATGCCAGTGATTTATGGACCTGCTGGAGAGCAGGAGAGTTTTGTTCAGTGGCAGCTTTGAATTAACTAACGTAGCACAGAGGGTTAATGTGCCTACTGCAAAGAACGTGTAACATGCATCTTAAAAAGCAGTATTTTATGTGCCTAGGTTCGTGGTTACTGCTTTTGTCACAGAGTTTCTTTTGTTACTGTGCACTTCATAAGTGACAATCGGAATCTAGCAGAGGGACCTATAAACTGTCATCAAAGATCTGCTTGCAAACTGCATGGTAACAGTTAGTAAATTATATTGTGTTCCAGTTATTGATTAACCTGATGCTGCTAAAATGATATATTTGGGTGGAAATACATTTTTTATGTTAAAGTCAATGCTAGCCACTGTTTTATGCTCTGTATCCTGAGTTTGTGCTTTTCCAGACCAAGCACCCTTTAAACATTTTATATACACTCTGATGTACATGTATAATTCAATGTCTCTATATGTGTGTGATGTAAAGTGCTCTGACATCCTACAATGGTATGAGAGATGCTATAAAACAAATGAAATACATGTGACAGAGGGGCTATTACTTCAATATAAAATACTAAGGGCCAGATGTACGATCTGTTTTTATATAGGCGCGAACGGGTTCGCGAACCCGTTTGCGCATGCAAATACCTATTGGGCAATGTACATAGCCTATTTTGCGAGTCGCAATTTGTTTGCGACTCTCTAATTAGGTTTTCCAACTTGCTATTTGAAAGGGGCATTCCCTTCCAAATAGCGAGTCTCAAAACCATGTACAAATGTTTTGCGGTCGCAAAACAGTCACAATTACCACCTACTTCAAGTAGATGGTAATGCATTCGCAAATGGGAAGGGGTCCCCAGGGGACCCCTTCCCCTTTCCAAATGCATGCAACATAATCTTTTAAGGGCAGGCAGTGGTCCCAGGGACCTCTGCCTGCCCTTAGCAAATTAAACGAAAACTTTTCATTTTCTTTTTTTTTTTAAATGCATGGTAAACAGGCTGCATTTTTTTTCAAAAAAACTGCTTTATTTAAAAGCAGTCCGAGACATGGTGGCCTGCAGAACCCATCAGGCCACCATCACTTGGAGGGCTGGCATTCCCAATGGGCTCGCAAATTGTAAGAGGCTCATTAATATTAATGAACCTCGCAATTTGCGACCCCATTGGGAATCCCAAACAGTGTTAAACACACTGTTGTACATTTCATTTAGCTACTCGCAATTTGCCACTCGCAATGTGTCGCCATTGCGAGGCGCTAAATGAAATGGTCGTACATCTGGCCCCAAAACCCTTAGTACTTTGAGTATTTATTTTGTGTGCACACGTGTGTATTTTTTTCGAATTACTGTTTTAATGTTTGAAATTTAACTCATACAAATTGCTTGGGGGTCCCCGCTTCCAGTGACGACTCAATGGGGGTCCTCAGGAGTCAAAAGTTTGGGAACCATTGCATTAGAGTATATACTAGCCTATTGCATGCTGGCCATCATTATGATTGTAATGTCACTAAACTACCACAATAGTTGCATTCATCTAATTTTGTGAACTGCACCAAGTACATGTCTGTTATACTGACATGCGGATGCTACTTGTTGTTCTACCGTTTATGTGTTTTCTTTTTCTTTCTTTCCTCTGATATAGGTGGACCTAACAGTACCAATGCTTTGAATACAATTGATCAATGTCATTTCTTTATGACATTTTTTTAAATTATAGATTTGCTGCATTTGCCACGTAATCTATCATCTGCCACATAATCTGCAGATGTTAACAAAAAAAATTGTTTATTTCTCAAACGGTTCAAAAGTTACTAAAAATGCAGCAACAGGTGTTGCTATGTACTGGAAAGATGTTAACAAAATTGGACTGGTCACCTTTCTGTTACTTATTGCTATATTTGTGTGCTAAACTGGTACTAATGAGGTGCAACCAATGCCCAGACAGTGTTACCAAGTTTAAAAACAACTAAATAATGAAGTAATACTATTACAAAATGTGGTTCATTATCCCACATAATTTTCCTTTCCTTGCGGCATAATTTACTAAAATATGCTGCATAATTTGGCCCTCTCCTGCTGCCTATTTCCAGTGGCCTTGCTTACATGTAATAAAAGGGGAATTTAAGGCTTGGCAAGAAGTCTTAGAGACAGGTTTGGAGGCCACTTCAGTGGGTGGCACATTCAGTTCCCCAGCCTACTAGTCGCATTTAACTTAAAGGCCTGTGGTGTATATAGTATACCACCTTACAAGGGTCTTACAAGTAAGTTAAGTAGGTCAGTCAGGTTTACACCCATTACACACATGTTTAGGGAAGAAGCACATGCACTTTAGCACTGATTAGCAGTGTTAAAGGGCTTAGAGTCCTAAGGTCCAACACAAAGAGTTCAGCAACAAGAGGAGGAAGAAGGCAAAAACTATGAGGTGACCCTTCAGGGGTAGCCATTTCCAACTCAGTCGATGGCGATAATAATTTTTGCATTATCACATAATCCTAATTGCCCTAATTAATGAGTGAACCGAAATCTTTAGGTAAGGTTGTGATATTGCCTCAGATATCTAGTGCATCCATTTCTCGACTGGAGGTGCCAGCCGTGGTAACGATCCAGTTACAATGACAGTCCAGCCACAGACGCAGAATTTTCTCAGAAATAGCTTGAACTGAGATTTTTTTTTGTTAGCACAAGCAAGGACAAACCATAAATGGTGTCCTCTAGGGGGTTATTATTTGTTATGTATAATTTTTTCTCCCCTTCTGCTTCTAAGTGAATAATATAAATGGCAAAAAAATGAGAATTATGGTTCTAAAAAATTGTAAGACATATATTATGAAAAAGTCGACATAATGTCTAATCACTAATACCCTCACTGCAACTCTGTCCCGGGCAGCAATTTTCTCAGCAGTGTAAACCATCATTCACCCACTTCAGGATGTATCCAGGCTAAGACTGTATGTTTCATAGAGAGGACAGCATGACACTTTCATTGATGAGTTGGACATGTTTTCGCATTAAGACATCTTAAAATGGTCCCTCTAGGGCAAAGAGGTGCACACGAGCCAGGTGTTGCACAAAAGCAGGGCAGATCCAACTATGCTGTTGTCAGGAAATGTGTTTTCTCGCCATGGGCGCCTGCAGTGAAGACATGATGAAAAACGAACCAATGAAGAAGTGGCTTTGTCTGCAGAAAGAAGGAAAAAAGAGCCAAGCTTCTTCTCGCTTTTGTCTGCAACTCTTGACTTCTCAGCATGACAGCAAGAAAGTATGATGAAAAACTGAACATCCAAATCTTGAAAACTGATTATCATGCAGTACATTTTTTACCTGGGTACTCACAAGGCTGAATCTCATAAAAGAATGGTGTTGTCTGCTCATGTAATTTCAGGTAATATTTCTGCTCTTTCCTTTGCATATTTTGAGACCAATTATCATATAAAATCAAAATTCTGCATCTTTAGCTTTACTCCCGTGCTTGGGTAAAGATTTACACATATTCAGAATTCAGATAACTTTCCAACCTGTGGGGACAGATTAATGAATTCCAGCTGTATATTTGGAAAGGTTTTACAAATTTCCAATTTTGCGGATGCAAGGACAGCTCTGATGGCACAATTGTACATAGTGTATAACTGGACTTACAAAATTAGCTTTGCATTAGTGCATATGCACTTCTTCCCATGGGGAAGATGCTTTTCCCAAAGAAAATCCCTTTCCGTACACACCCATAAATGTTATTATATTTAATAGTTAAATATATTTTAGAAGCGGGTTGTTGGGTTTATAGAGGAATAGGTGAAAAGTTAATTTATTTAAAACATAATTTTAATGTTCATTTTTTTTAAATGTTAAAATATTTGATTGATTGTTAAATATGGATATTATTTAATTTTATAATTTTGTTTGGTTATTTAGTATTTTGTTTGATGAATTGTACTAATAAATTCCTAGGCAACTATACATTTTATTATCATTGACATCAATCACTATTACATTAGGGGACTCCTAATGCATTAGGAGTCCCCTAACCCAAAATATAATCAAATGTGCATTTATTGTATTGGAAAACAATTAATAAAAACATACGTATCAATCCATATACAATATATATTCTGTGCTTCTACTAAAACATACCATCCATGCCATATAGATCTCAATTATACAGTCATACATCCTCATTCATTCCTCTATATTTCATAATGAGACATTACAATAAATTATCTCATTATACATGTATAGTGATGCCAGGTTTTTTCTATTTTCAACAATATTCAAAACTAAACAAAAGTATACAAACTCATGCATATAAAAATGTAATGAAATCAATGCTTGAATTAATCTCAGCCTCTGGTAATTACTCGGGCTGCATCCCAATGCATTGTTATTTTGCACACCAAGCCACCTAAGTTCGAACCCAGCCATATGCAAATCAGCCCTGACCGTATTCCAATGGGAAAAGTCCAGCCCAACCTGCCAGTACAGGTCCTCCCCGAACTAGAACACAAGCAAAACTCGACCGATTTTGCCCTAGAATACAAACGTTTGTCAAAAAATATAGGCAAAGACAAAATGTTTGGAGGATGACCACCCTAAGGATGACTTGTCAAACACAAGTCTCCTTCAGCTGAAAGTGAGGAACTTCCCAAGAGTTCTCACCATTAAGGTGGATTTCCTGGACAGACCATCAGCACTGGAGTGGTCTGGCCCAGGACAGTGTTCCATCATAGAGTACCTTGCTAATAGGAAGATGGACCTAATTAACAGTTTTGTATTCTCACCCCTCATTTGAATGACCCATCTGCAGGGCCTGTGGTCTGTCTGAATCCAAAGTAAGTCCCAAACAAGTATGGTCTCAGCTTCTTCAGTGCCCAACCCACAGCAAAGGGTTCCCTTTCTAAAGCTCTTAACCTCAGTTCCCTGGAAAATAGCCGCCTAGAGATGAAAGCTACAGTTTGATCAAGGTCATCCTCACTCAGCTGTGATAAGACTGTCCCTATATCATGCTCTGAGTAAGTTAGGGGCCGTCAGCACAGGGACTGTGCATATGGCCTATTTGAGAGCATCAAAGCTTTCTGAAAGGCCTCTATCCAGATCACATTCTTGGGCTGCTTCTTTCAAATCAACTCAGTCAGTCTGTTTGTTTTTGTGGGGTGTTCCGTGGTCGGGATGGTCTCTATCTTGGCCTGGAGGGGCTGCTCCTTATCCCCGCCTACAATGTGTCCCAAAAACACCACATAACTCTGCCCTATCTGGCATTTTACTAGCCTTGATAGTCAGACCTGTATATTGTAAGGTCTGAAGCACTTCCTGCAGCTAAAACAGGTGGTTCTCCCAACTACTATTGAAGACAGCTATGTTTTCTAGATAAGCAGCACTGATGCCTCCATCTCAGCTAAGACCTGGATCATCAACTTCTGGAAGGTGGCAGGGACATTCTCCAATCAAAAGAGTATCAATTTAAATTGAAAGTGGCCTTCTGTTGTAGAGAGTGCTGACCTCTTTTTAGGACCCTCAGTTAGGGCAATTTGCCACTACCTAGAGGTCAAGTCAGAGGTACTCAAAAACTTTGATCTATAAGCTCATCCGCTCTGGGAATGGGTTGAGCATTGATCCTGAAGACTGAGCTGAGTCCTCTGTAGTCCATATAAAACCTGAGTTTTAGAGCAACGCCAAGTGGAGCAGCTTAGGGTACCAACATCACTGGGCTGGACCTAGGACTAATCTAGTGCTCAGTGCTCAAGTCACTCCCAATTCCAGCATCTTAGAGACTTTCTCTTTGATACTGATCCTCACTTGGTCAGACACTCTGAATGTTTTGTTTTTGACAGGCAGGCTGTCCCCAGTATCAATATCATGGATACATGAATGTGTAAGCCCAGGAGTGAGGGAAAACAGTGAGGCAAACCATCCCAACAACTGGTGACAGTCCTTCTGCTGTTCTGGAGTCAGATTTGGAGAAAGGTTGACACCTTCCACTGACCCATCTTTCTCTTTGATGACAGGAGTTCAGGGAGAGGTTCACTCTTCTCTTTCTCCTCATCATCTGTCACCAGCAGCATGGCAACCTCTGACATCTTGTAGTGGGGTTTGAGGTAATTGATGTGGAGTACCCTTAGGGGATGTCTGAGGGTCTGGAGGTCCACCAGATAGGTGGTCTCTCCCGTCTTCCCAATCACCACATAGGGCCTGATCCAATGGTCCTGGATGTCCCTGGACTCCACTGCCTCTGTCACCCACACATTTTGGCTTGGTTGAAACTCCATCAAAGTAGCTGTCTGGCCATACCACTGTTTCATGACCTCCTAACTTGCCTCCAAGTTCACAGAAGCTTTGTTCCAGAACTTGGACTTCTAGTGTGGGAGGTTCACCATGCAGCTAACCACATCTTTGGGGGACTTCTTGGGAGCTTGCTCCCCCCCTCCTTCTCCAGAATGAGAGGTTCTTTAACAGGGTGCCCATAAAATGGTTTAAATGCGCTAAATCCTACTGCCTTATGTGGCTCTCCCTTTAGGCAAAAAAGATGCATGGCAAGAGGACATCCCACTTCCACCTAACAGGCTCAGCAAGCACATAATCATGCCTTTTAGGTTCTTATTGATACTTTCAACATGCCCATTGATTTGGGCATGTTGAAAGTGGGAACCCTACTCAGTGAACGTCCCAATCAGGGCCCTATCCACTGCAGGTGCTGTTACAGACCTCAGAAGTATGGCATCAATGTATTTAGTGGTATGATCCACCAAAACCAGAATAATCCTCATTAGGCTCTACTGGAAGGGATTTTATGTCTTTTTTAACAAGTGTATTTTGTACATATTTGTGCTTTTGTTACAGAATACCTGATAGCTGTGTCATGGGAAAGCTTATGATCAACACAGTAGGCCTGAATTGATTATGATGGCAGGCCACTGATAAAGGTTGTAGACGTAGTTGCTTATAATGAAATGTTATGTAAGAGACAATAGGCCTGACACATTGATAGTGAAACGATAGTTTAACCTTAGCGCGATAAATACTTGAAAATTCAATTTTCAAATGTATTCTCTCTACACTTCTTGTCTCTTCACACGAGCACTACTCTTTGCACTTTTTCATTCACTACTTGATAGTAACCAACCCCCCCCTCCCGTAATTTAATTGGGGGTTGTATTTTGTGTACTTGGATAAACAAAGAAAAAACTGCCATTAAGCTAATACTGTGAGCTTTTGGCCGAAATCTAATAAGTGGGTACTGTTTTATATTGTTAATGCATTTGGCCTGTATTTCTTTATCCCTTTATCTTTCAGGATTTAATTGCATATGAAGATTCAATATAACATGTTCATGTATTGATCACACTTACAGTGACACAGCCCTGAAAGTTATTTTTTTTGCAGAAGGCCTAGCTGTTCCATAGGGAAGCATTGGGATACAACGATTACATTAATATGTTATCTCTGCCAACGATGTAGCTACAAAGTTCATTCTTGGACTTTTACAAACATTCTTACAAGCACAAGTCACAGGTAAAGCTGAATTTATAATAAATATTTTACAAAAGTTACTAACAACAAGGCAGCTTTTCCCTGCCTAAAGTTTCGAGAGGTCCATTTCTTTGAGCTTCCAGCTATCACCTGGGAGCTGAATAAACCCTTTGATGAGGGGTAAACTTGCTCTCAGAGTTGATACAAAGGACTTGAGTGTAGGAAGTTGTTACATGAACAGGATGTCTATCTAGGCAGTGCCCTAAAATGTAATTAACTGGCAAACAGGCCTACGTCGCCACAGGGAGATGTAACTAACACTTTGCCTGTCCTCTCCTGTGTCCCTCTAGTCAGCCAGGTATTTATCCCAGTGGGAGTGGAGCTGCTTTCAGAACTGATTTTGAGTCACCACAGTTGAGGTGTTGCTCATTTACCTTGCTATACCTCTAGAGTGGGCATAGGAGCTCTGCACAGGGGAATAAAGATTCTGACATTGTGACTTTAGGTAGAGAGAGGCACCTTGGTATTTTTTGAAGTAAGGCATACTGGAACTACTTCAAAAGTCAGTAGGGTTACCCCTCGGAACGTTTTACCTATTGGCTAGAGGTGGGTCAGAAGTCACCCACAGGCTAGTGCCAGGCATAAATGTGCCACCCTTGGGTACCCTCTTCAGAACTCTACTAGACCTGTGGAACACAGAAGGAGGAATGCACCTACTGTTGAAACTTGTGGCGAGAACTAAAGGCTGGGCCTCCTCCGACTTGTACCCAGGACAAAGATTTGGACTCCCAGAGTCAGTTGACGGACCTCCTGTTAAGCTGTTGGGAGACAGAAAGCTTTTATAAGCCCTTTTCCTGAAGAGCCTAGCGGATCAGCTCCAAGTGGACCTGCCCTGGACCCTACTGGTGGCTTCTGCTGGAGTGAGTCTTGACCCCAAGTACTGCTCCTGAGGTCTTAGGTCTCTAAGCTGAGTCAAAGTGTACTCCTACTAACATCCTGAAAAACCACTGACGTAGAAACTTCTTGGCTCTGAAGACATCATAGGGCCAGAACAAGCTTATCAAGTAAATCCAACCAAGGTACGTTGCCACTAGGGACTGTATGTCTGTAGCGGTCACCGGGTGTTTTCCCGGTGGGCTGGCAGGGTGGGGGCTGGTTTTTGAGAGGTGGGGCCATTCTTGTTACTGGGGGCCGGTTTTGCAGAGTGCTGCAATATCGGCCCCCTGCAACAAAAGCAGCAGCAGTGCTCCCCCCCCCCTATTGCTTCTCACTATCAGTGGCCCAACTAAATTACCAGGGCTAGTTTGTGTTCCCACTCCAGCCGTGGCTGACGCTGGGCAAAATATTCTAGTTGCTCCTGCTCTGAACTTTTCCTCAGCAGCAAATACTTTTTAGAGAAATGTCACAGAGAGGATAACTGATCTCTTAGAACACTGCTCAGCTACAGTTTTCAACCTTGCCCTGCTGGTGGAATCTGGGCTCCAAAAAAGAGACTAAGTCCGAAGGTAGAAATCTTCACTGGGCAAAGGTGTTAAAACTATCCAGCTAGTGAGGGACCTTCCTTGGGTGAGAATGTTGAATTTCTCCTGCTTAGAGGTTTCCCACCAAAAGTCAACATTTTCACCACGACAACATCTGAAATCTATCTAGTCTTAGTTATACCCACCTCAGGTACAGTCTGCTTTCTTGCCCTGCTGAGGGTTTTTTACTTTCATTTCAGGGGCTAAGTCACTGGAACAAACAGGATTTCTGTATCTGACCTACCCTCCATCAAGGTCAGCATTAAATTGAACAGAGGTATTGGTCAAGTATTACCAGATGATTGTGTTGGTGCTTGACACTTGTTGGCACTATTTTTAACAAAAAAGTTAAAAATTCAATCTCCGGTTCTCCGTATTGTATTTTTGTCATTTTGGTGTCATTTTGTTCAGTATATTATTCTCTATTTTTATAAATTAGAGAGGGCTTTTTATTATGCTGTGTTTTTCACTTTTCAGCTCTTTTGTTACTTCTAAATGCTTTACAAACTTTCTTAAGTTAAGTATGCTTGATCTGTGACATGGCTATTAGGGGTTGAGCTCAAGTTTAAATTACTGAAACCTTTACTGGACCTAACAAGAAAAGTGAAATTATTACTTTTAGCGGACTACCATCCACCCCAACCAATTTTCTCACATATGTATGTGTATATATATATATATATATATATATATATATATATATATATATATATATACACACACACACACACACACACACATTCGCATAGATACATAGGGGTCCATTAGGATGACGGGTGGACTTAGTCCGCCTGCCATCCCATCGTGTGAAGGGACTGCCCGCCATAAGGGCGGGGGTCCCGTGGGGGGTATTAGAATGCACCCGCCACAGAAGCTGGCGCATCCCGTATTCTTAGCATTGTGACGGGCGGTGCTTTCAGCATTGCCCGCCACAATGCTAAGAATACATCTTTTGCATTTCAAAGCAAAGAGCGGTGCCTGCCACGTTATTCCTTGAAAAGCAGGGGGTACCATAGGTACCCCCCATGTGCACCCCCACCCCCTCCCGGAGTCCCTGGGGGCCCACCACGGGCCCCCGCAGGGAGTCTCCGCATGCCTTTCAGTGGCGGCATTGCCGCCACGGAAAGGCATTGTAGAATGCCCATTGTAATATGGCTGGCGGTGTCTGATAGACACCGCCACCATATACAACCCTTTTCCGCCCTTTTCTTTCTGTCCGCCGCGGACCCCCCAGCCACGTTAATATGGCGGGGGGTCTTTGCAGCAAGGATGGTGGGCGGATCGCCCCCGCCAGGCCGGCGGTGGCTACCGCCAGTCTGGCGGGTGCGATCCGCCCGCCATCCTAATGGGCCCCATAGAGTCTTTAGGTCATCTCTATTCTGGCATTAGGTCTGTCCGAGTGTCATTTACACTCTGATCCATCCATGAAAGCATATTACATGGGGCAATGGTTTGGTCCTTGACTGCCTTGCCCGGTGCAAGCTAGCATTTTCTGATCACATGTGTACATTCACCTCAAAATGAATTCATTTCAATGTTGGGCTGGCTGGACAATACTTTATTTTTCAATTTTCTCCTTTTATAGTTCTCCTTTCATTTTTATGCTTCTCCTTTTTTGTGTTAATGTTTCTTAAGAGGCTACTACTGGTCTCCAGGCAGCGCTGCCTTCATCACATGTGGTAACTCATTGTGGAATGCTGTTGTATGATTGTTTTAACATTCTACGGTTGCCAACACACACATTGCAATGAGTCGGGTGAAAGGATGCGTGAGTGCAGTGGCGTAGCAAGTGGGGGCGGCCAACGCAGAAATCGTTAGCACCCCTCCCCCGCACATACCCCTGCTTTTACATACAGCCGCAAATGCAGGGACCGCCACGGATGGCCAAAGGTCTGCCTACGCCACTGTATGAGTGCTAAGATGAATGACAGAGTGCATGTATGAAGAATTATTGAGTGCCTTACTCCATCAATGACACAAATGGAGTTTAGTTCATATGACAAGCCTATTGGCATTGCCAGTGCTTGTTTCTCATTTGTTCTGGGGAGTGGCTGCCTGTGTGAGTGCGGGCACACGCGCCTGTGGCACACTACACAACCCAAGGCACTGCATGGGTGATTCAGAGACAATTTCTGGATATTTGGCCCGCAGCCCTCATATGTGACATCGGCCTCCGAACGGAAAATATTTCTATACATTCTGCAGCGCAAGTTGGGATGATTTATCGGTAACACCTCGCCCTGACCTCCGGGATGAACTACGGCTCTGTCATTTGTTCATTTTCTTTCCCAGCAATCGCGAGCGCCTCAATTTGCATCTCCAAGCTGCAATCGCTCTTCTAATATGTCAGGCCCAATATAAACATTCTTTCTGTGTGTCACATCTTTTAAATGCAAACAACTGATCATTTTATAGCCGCGGCTCGCGAAAATGCATGGTCCTTTCTGAAATACCAAGGCTGCGCGCGGCCCCTGGCGCAGGGGATGGATGATGTCAGAAAAATAATTCTATGAATTTACAGCCGCGCGCTCGGTAACGGAGCCGTGGAATATTCGGCATATGTTTAGTCGGCAAGATTGAAGGTTAATCAATAGGGAACTGCAGGCAATGTAAAATAGGTTACATAAAAGAGAGATTGTCAGGCAGGGTTTATACCCACAGCGGGGATTTAAGTGTGTTCGAGGTGGCTGACAGGTTTATGTCTCTGGAAGGTTAAAGTGAAGTTAATGGTATGGGTGAGGCCTATCACAGGACAGCACAGTACGGGAGACATAATAGCAAGCCGAAGCACGTCCGTATAAAAGGAAAGAAGCGGAAAGTGCTAAACAAAAAGGCAAATGATACATTTCATTGCTGCCCATGCAGCGGAATACAGGTTCCCTGCTCACGCTGAGCTCAAGATCACGCAGGCCCGTGACCTGAATTATATGGCAAGACGCGAAGGAGCCCCTGCGGGTTGGCCTGCTGTAGCCAGAGGAACAAGGCTGGCTTTGGTGCAATCAAACTTCCATCTGTCAGGCAGAGAGTGGTGGCTAAAAAACACCGTCCCACTTTGTGCTCCTACGCTGGAGAGTGATTTATTTTTCCTGCCCTGATGGGTTCGGCTCGCCTGCGCACATATGAGGTAGATTGCTTAAGCACCTGGCCTGGAAAGAAAGTTCCTCTGAGGTCATAAAAGCCCATATAAAGTTTTTAAAAGTGTATATTGTTTGTGTCTGTCCTTATGAGGGTATGGAACATTACAAAGTCTCTTTTATCCAATACCAACACCCATGGACGTCAATTAGAGGTAGCCTGGGGATGTAACTGGTACCTGTCGTTTGCCCTTTGGTGCAGTCACCACCGACTTTGATGCGCTTGGTTTTATAGGTCACGTACGAAGCTACAAGAGCAGAAAGTAAATGATGCTGAAATGCCCCGGTTTAACTTTGGAAATTCCACTCCGTGTCCATCAATAAAACCCCCATGTAAGTGTGGAGTAAGGTGTCATCCCGCTGATGTTTGCCAGTACAAATACACTTGGGGGCATATTACCAAGGGCCGGCGATACAATTATTGCCGCTTTAGCGTCCGTTTTTCAGGCGCAAAACTGCGATAATTATATCGCATTATTTACAAGGACATGCTAGCTCGTGTTTCCTTCACTTAGCTCCCGTTTTTCACACGCCTAGCCCCGCATCGATAATGAGATGCAAAGTAGGCGTGGCTGTGAAAACAACATGGAAAAATATTGCGAAGGCAGCTTCGCGATATTAAACAACGAGGCATAGCGATAATTTAAATCGCACTAACTCTGCCTTAACTTAGGAATTTAACGTCTGTTAAATTCCTGACTAAGGCTTTCCTAACATGGGAGGTGGATTGTGGGGCTAAGGCCACAGGGCCTATCATCAAGCTTATCACCGTTTTCCATGGAACCTCGCTGCAAAACCAGCGATGTTCCATGGAAAACCCCGCTATCACTGGAATATTTATCGCCATAGCGCTAAGTGTTGATAATACAGCGCTAGCTTGGCGATATATTCCAGCGATAGCCGGTGATAATTAAAATCACAGTAAGCACTCACAGCGAGATGAGAGAATTCTCACAAATATATTTAAATGACAATACTCAAGCAATACAAATCTTTATATTGAGAAATATATTCGTTTTTGGTACTTAAGTCTTAGTCAAATAGGTCACAACAATTTACAAGATGTATGGACAACAAGCATTTATGTCATAGAAATATGCTTGGAGCACCAACACCCCAGCACACCATTGGCATGGTTTTCTCTAGATTTTTCCATTAGAGAGGGCAATGCTACCTCCAATGAGTGACAACGTGGTGAAAAAGTGAAAGATAAGAGTCGGGCCTTCGTTTTTCTATGTTCTGAGGTCATCTGGGTGTGTCTTATCAGCACAACCCTCTAGTTATTGCTGTCCTCGTCTGATAAGTTTCACTTCCATGCTGATGGTGATATGACTGATGACTAACAGGCCCTTGCATCTTTTAGTGTAGTGGTGGTTCTCACTGAGGGTGTTTGAATTAATCACTGATTTCATATTGTGAGTGACATTTTGGTCAACACTGAGTGTACCTACATCCGGTCCCCGTTGATTAGTGCCTTCAGTGAGCTCCTGCAGATTGCTTGATTCACACATTTGATGCTCTGCTTGAGGAAGTCATCTATTCTGTTATTGCTGCATCTCGCCTGGCTACGGATACTGTAATATATTCTCTGGTACATTGCTTGCTATTTAATGGTAGGTCATTAACCATGACTTGAAAGGACATCCAAATGGTAGTGCATGGACTGATACTCTTTGGCAGCCATCTCTCAGACCCATCCAGCAGAGTTGTGGGACTAATGAGATTTCTTGCTCCCTCCCAACATGCTGTCTACTTTCCTGCACTCTTGAGGCCCCCACTTTGTTTGCTTTAAAGAGTCCCAACCCACACCATTTTCTTACCACTGACTCCACCAGTAACACTCTGTTCCATGCACCTTGTACATAAAGTTCATCAATACGATGGTTGCCCGATTTCAGACAGTGGTATTCCCTACTTAAGGATATCCTTTACTTGGGACACAACACATCAGTATATCACTGCTGCTGGACTGCCTGACTGGTGTGAGGTGCCCTGTAGCCATCTGTGGCTTTTGCCAATTATGACCTACAGAATCGTAAATAGAAAGCACAAGATGCCTCCCTGAAAGTCTGCTCCATCTTCCTGTGCATTCTCATTTACTTTGACCAGTTAGTTACTGACCCCCCCTTCTTTTTTAGGTCTCGGCCTGAACCAGCGCATGCGCTGGTCTCGGCCGAGAAATGCTACTTTGCCGGCAATCAGCTTGCTAGAACACACACAAGAGCACGCGCGCGCATGCGCGTTATAGCAAGCTGATCGCCGGCAAGGTAGCACTTGCGGTGATGCGTGTGCGCACCATGCACGTCACACTCGGGTTTTTTCGCGGCCACCAATGCTTGTTAGAAATGACAAAGGTTTACAGGATTGCGCCTGAGCAGCTTTGACGGTCAGTTTCCCAAGATTGCTGATTGATGCTTGCTTGACTGATTACAGCACTCATAGCAACTCACCGTTATCTGATGGTGTCATTTCACTATAGCTGCTTCAGGTAGACTCATTCAGGTTCAGGAAATTGCTGCCTAAATTATAATTTGCTTTTTCTCTGAGTAAAGAAAAGGCAGGTTCCTAATGAGATCCTTTAAGGAGAGCCCAATTCATTAGTTGTGGAATATAGAAAGAAGAACTTATTGACCAGCACCCCCAGATTGCAGACTTTGGTGGCAGGAGCGAATGCGGGGCTAAAACACTGGGCCACCAAACAGAGCTCAAGATGGTAGTCAGCCCCGTCTTACTTGTAATAAACCTCAGCCTATTTTCAGTATGGAGCAGTTGGAGGTGTGGGTTTCTATGATTATTAACCATAATAAAAAAAAAAACAGTTGTTGGTTCCTCCTCATCTCAAGCAAAGGTAGTTGTGCAGGGAAATGTCAATCAGCCCTTGGTTTGCAGCGCTTAAATGCCAATTTATGTGTTCAGGCGGCTCGGAAGCGACAGCCTTAATAACATGAAGATGTGTTCATAAAGAAAACATTATGGTAGTAGACAAGAGGGAATTTCAAACAGCACAGGCAATGGCAGTTTGGAGACCACAAAGACGGTAGTTTGTGCTCTGCAGAGTCTACATTCTAAGTAGGGAGTGTAGATTGACATTTTTTTGCAGAGGGCTATTTTGATAAATTCGATGTTTTAATTTTTACAACCAACTCAAGGTTTACTAGACATCTGTGTGTCTTACAATGTAGTAGTTGGATATTCCCCAAGTTTGTAGGTTATTTCTTTTTCTTTTCCTTAATTTGTTTACAGTAATTTAAAAAAGAGACATTTTGATCTTCACAACGCACTTCTAACTCGAAATACTGTTTTGAAAAGGTAGGATTTCATGATTTTTTTTATTTGTTTCTCTGTTTATTGAGTTTTAACTTGGATTTTACTAATTTTTCTAACATTCTCCTTTAATGCAACTTTTTTTCCATTACTTTGTTTTCAAGAAAAATTCGGACAAAAACAAGCCGTTAAAGCGGTGAGGATTTCTTAATCTGTGCTTTACGTATTTGGACAGTATAGTGTGCGAACACTATTAGCCGACTCTGACATGTGTCCTAGAAATATTTGAAGGTTCCTAATTGATGGCGTTGTTGTATTGTTTTATATTGGTTTCTGTATCACGCTTTCCGGCTCCTTGCGGGGTCCAAAGTGCTGTAATCACCATGTGCCTGGGAGTGTGAAATGTAAAACCTTAATATAAATCATTATCATAAAGTGTGGGAGGGCGTATAGTATAGTTGTATGCAAACAAACAGCGAATGGGGGAGGGGGCTCCCATTACTAGGCGCTAGGTTTAGGATTCGATAAAGAACTATTCAGGACCAGAGCTTTAAATGGGCCAGTGCTGTCGGGTACTCATTACCGGAACTTCTTTATTTGGAGAGGGGGAGTTGTACGCCTCAGCAGAGGAACAGTACTTTTAATTGGAGAGTATTGGTACTTCTCAGAGCTGCGCAAGTAGGCTGGTACAAAGTACATGCACTTCTGTTTTCAATTTCTTGCACTGGTCATGACGCCCCCCGCACCCCCACGCCCCGTGAAAATATTTTATAACCATTAAATAATTTGTGACAATGTTCACTCAGATAGTCATATTCTACGTTAAAAACACGTTTTATTTGTGAGGTAATACATTGTAAATAAAAATATCTTTTAGTTATATTTACTTAAAAATAGTGTAAGGTTTGACGTGTAGGACCATAGGTGAAATATAAGGATGCGTTGTGTTTACTTTCACTTCATTGCTCTGCAGATGGGATAGAACCCGGGTCTATAGTTCATGCCTTCGACAATATACTTTTATACTATATGACTTGAGAGCTTTCGCTTTAGAGTAATACGCTATTGCTATGAACCGCGTGCTTTTATTTTTTGCAAGGCTATGTATGCAATGTATAATATGATCTATTTGTTTAACTTTAGGAACAAAAACAAGCATTGGCATATCCAATAGGTCTCGCCTTTAGGACCTTATAAGTGTTTAATTATCCAGCACAATATCCTTGGTGCAACAACATTAACTGTAGCATGGCTAAACACTTATAAGGTCCCAAAGGCGAGACCTATTGGCTATGCCAATGCTTTTTAGGTCTTGCCAATGCAGCGCGCATGCGCTGCATAGGAGAGACCTAATGCCATCAGCACAGCTTTGGGGGCCAAAACTTGCACGTGTTGCATTGCTTGCAATGGCAGCGCGTGCACGTCTGGCGATTTCCTTGTGGGAGTGCGCAGGGCCATATGGTGGCACCATATGGTTGCACGCTCCCGCAAAGGAATCGCGCAGGCCCCCTCCCACTGATGCCGCACGCTTGTGCTGGGACAACATATTTGGACGGCTCCCGCAAACGGACAACATCATGGAAATGCGGCACTTGCGCGCACCCACTCTGGAAAGAGTTACGTATTGATCGTTCCCTCAAGCAGCTGTGGTAATGTAATCCAATCAAGGTTTCACAAAAATGATTGGTAGCGGCTTGACACTAAACTTGCTTCTCCAATGCTTGTATTCTGCCTGTGTTTAACGAAAAGGCGAGCACGAGTGGCATGCAGCAAATGGCCCATATGCCATTTGCCCATTTATGAATGGTGTGCATTACTGGAAATGCCTGAAATCTTCTGAATGGGACGTAGGGATGCTGCCCCAAGTCAACTCTTCCAATCACCGCGATCATTAACAGGAGCCCTACGCATGTTGCGAGACATAGCATCCCTAATGCGGAGATAGTGCGAGTTGTGGGGCAGGTATATGGCGTACTCCACGGAACTATCATTGTGGTGCATGCCAGAATTTGCCCGACTAAAATGCCCTTTGGATGTGTAAGACTTGGAAAGGGGCGGCTTCCGTGCACAGGCAACATCTGGGAGATGGATACAATGTCTTCTTTTGAAACAGCCCAAGCACAGTTGCAGATCCCTCAGGGCCAATGTCTACACTCCCCTGTTATTTAGGAGGTATTGTGCAAACTCTGGGGAAACATCCAGACTGCTCTAGCGTGATCTGTTTCTCTAGGCTTACTGGTTGGCACTGACTGCAGGTGCAGAATTATCACACGACTATGCATTGCGATTGCGATTGGGGAAGACACGCATAAATACCCCTTACATTCACAAGCAAAATGGGAGGCAGACTGTGACCAAGCTTTCTCGAATGCACAATGGAAACAGGTATTAACACTATTCAGATTACCAATAGCCAGGCGAGTTCAGATTGATCTGTATCAGATAAATGCACATATCCCGGGAGGCTAGCATCTGTTTTTAATGAACAGGCAAACCTCAGATGTGTATGCCTTTGAAGTTGCTGCTGATGGATGTTGTTTGTTAAGCATCAAGTCTTCTGTGAAGATGAGCCTAATGTGAAGGCGGCTGATTGTGAGTCACATCTGTAGAAGATACTGAAATAGAGAAGCTGTATCCAAAACTGGTAAATGGATTTGAAAAACAAACAAGCATTGGCATAGCCAATAGGTCTCGCTTTTGGGACCTTATAAGTATTTAGTTATGCAGCACAATATCCTTGGTGCAACAACATCAACTGTTGCATGGCTAAACACTTAACTCCCAAAAGCGAGACCTATTGGCTATGCAAATGCTTGTTTGTAATAGCCATGGAAAAATCCCCAAAAGATGATTTCGACATACGTTGGCTGAGATTATGAGTCCTATTATGAGTTTGACGGTGCAGAAGAGAGACCACCCGGCTCTCGCACCACCAAACCCATGTTAGGAGTGTTCTCCTGTCTGGTGGGCTGTTCTTTGGCATTCCTAGGGCGGTCCCTATGAAACAGGCACCGCAATGGGAATGGCAAAAGCATTACCTGCATGGCATAGACTTCTGCAGTCCATGCCATGCAGGTACTTGTGTGCATACAAACAGGGGGGCACATGCTGTGCCCCCCTGTGTGTATCCTCATGGCATGAGGAACCAGGGGGCCCTACAGGGCCCCTTTGTTTCCTCACTGCCACACTTTTCATTTCGGTCGCACAGCCATGAAAAGAGTGGCAGTGAGGAAACTCACCCCCACCAAGCCTATTGCGGTGTCAAGTCCGCTGCGCTAGCATCAGGGATCTTTAATCCCTGGCGGTTGCAGTGGTTTCAGGGTGGCCTGTCTGCCCTGGTAGTAATAGGGTGGTCAGAAGACTGGAATGCCACGCCCTCACGAGTCTGGCAGTCCGTGGACCGCCAGACTTGTAAAAACAGCCTAAGACTTTATATACTAACACTAGGGGCCAGATTTATCATAGTGTTGTGTTGCTCTTTCGTCATGCAAGGTAACACGGGGGCAACGCAATACTAAAGTCAGATTAACCAAGCAATGCAAGCCCACCTTGCATGGCTCTGCAGTGCTTGGTAAATCCGGAGTGATACAAGGCAGTGCAAGTCACTGCCTTGTGTTACCTTGCACTGTGGAGGCATTCCATAGGTGGAGCATGGGTGTTCCTACGCATCTACCCTTTGATTTTGGCACATTCCTAGATTTACCATGAGAGGCAGACCTGGGAATGTGAGAAAATGCTATACCTTCCCAAGGGAGGAGTAACAGGAGAAATATTATTATTTCTCCTTGTTTTTTCCTCTTTCCACATAGAAAAAGAACGACTTTGCCATTTGTAAAAGAGTCTGGTTCTTCACACTGCCTACTGACACTTAAAGGACTGGAAAGACGAGATGTTAAGAATGTGTAGTGCATCATCTAGTATGCTTGTTTGTGTGCCGCATTCCCATTTAAATTCTGATTGGTACTAACCTAGATAGTTAATTTCAAGGTGAACTAATTCAGCTGCACAGTCTCTCCATATTTTTACCATGAAGTAGCTTCCGGTACTTGGTCAGTACGTCCTCAAATCATAAGATTCATCTAATGCTTTATCAAGAGCAGGAAGGCAGTGTACGAATCTAGAGTTATTAGTTGAGGGGTTAGAAGCCCCAATGTGGAAACAGCCACAAGCCTTGTCATGGGGAACCATAAAAGTCACTAAATTAACTTGTGGTTATCCCTTTAGTAGCTTGGCAAAAAGCAGCCAGTTTGAACTTAGAGACCTTGGGGCAGATTTATGATGACTGGCGCATCCCCAGGGATGCGCCAGTCATCCTGCGCCGCTGCTACGCCACCCATGGTGCGCCGCATTTGCAATGCGGCGCACCATGGGGCAAAAACGGCACAGATGCGTGACACATCTGTGCCGTAAAGGTGGCGCATTGCTGGAGCTGCGTCGCAAGCGCGACGCAGCTCCAGCAAGGCTCGGGGGTGCCCCATCTCCACAATGTTGCGTCAAGACCTACGCCTGCTTCAAGCAGGCGCAGGGTTTTGACGCAGCATTGTCCTGAAAGTGACTGAGTGAAATCTCATAGATTTCACTCAGCCACTTTTAGGAGGTGTTCCTGCGCAGGAACGCCCCCCCCTGCGCAGGAACGCCTCCTTATGGCGCAGGGCTTTACAACGTGACGCATCTCCTAGATGCATCACGTTGTAAATAGGGTGCATTATTTGCGCCGCCGTTGCGTCAAATAAAGTGACGCACCGGCGGCGCAAGGTCTTCATAAATCTGCCCCAAAGTGTAAAGTATTAATGCAGCACTCAAACTGTAATAAAGTGAAAACACAACACAAGAAAGATCGCAAATCAATTTAGAAATATAGAATACTTTTAAAACAATGATACCAGAATGATAAATATCCAATCAGATGAATTGGGGATGTTTTATTTTACAAGGTTTAGTCAGAAGTTGCACCTAATAGCACAAACCACCACTCATGGTCATCTGGTTGAGCTAGAACAAGGAACCATCACAAGTTCAGGCCAACCATGATGGAGTGCAGGCCAGATATAGAGACCATGTTAGTCCCGCTGAAAAAGTGACATTCTCAAAGTTCAGCGCGGAGAGTTTGATGTGCAGTGCAGGAGGCCAGGAGGTGCAGATAAGGCATCATGGATGGTCATCAGTGTAGCACAAAGAGCAGGCCTGGCATCGCAGATGGTCATCATTGTAGAGCGAAGATCCAGTTGGGTGTCGCAGAAGGTCCTTGCTGGAGCATCGTGTTGGCGGTCACCGCAGGCTGACATTGCTGTAGTGAGAAGAGCAGGTGTCACGTTGCAGGTCGCTGTGGCTCAGGGTTAAGTTCACTGCAGCTTCGCATTGTGTCGGCATGAATGGACCCATTCCGAAAGCTTCAGGATTTCACCTTTTCTTGTAGAGGAGTGCAGGCTGATGCCAGCAAAGAGTTCAGGACATGTAGAGGCAGTGCTTGGGGATCAGGGACTCACTGTAGCAGATTCCGGCAGAGCGCAGGAAGCTTTAGTTGCAGGTCCTGCCAGGTCCAGTTGCAGCAGGTCAACTGGCAGCTGAAGGGAGGACCCTGGAGCTTGTTGTGTCCCTTTAACTCAGAACAGGAGGTCAACCAACTGATCCTTTGAGTCACTCAGATTAGCCTGGGAAGAAGGGAGCAGGTTCAGTCTTCTTTCTCAGAGAACAGGGAAGGACTCGCACAGCAGGGCAGTACTCTGGTAGCAGCAGGATAGTCTGATGGGAAACAAGGCATTTCTTCTTCTGTAATGCCCACAGACCCCGCAGTGTACTGAGGCGGTCTGAGGGTCCAATATTTATATATGGTGCCAGCCTTTGAAGTGGGAGGACATCCTGGGCTATTTTCATATCTTGTTATGGAAAGTTCTTCATTTCCTCCACTTCAAGGCTCTAAGAAGTCTATGGTGACAAAGAGCAAGTGTCAGGTTTATTTGTGTGTGATTGAGGCAAGCCCTTTCAAGTGTAAGTGGGGCAGGGAGGGGCTCTACTCCCAGACATCATGGAACAATTGCCCATTCGGCCTGCACCCAGTCCCCTTTATCTCACTCTCTGAGAGGAATACACAAACCACAATAGTAGAGCCATTCACAGTCATGTGACACAGGACACTGACACCAGGAACCAAATGGTTGGAACAAGCAAGAAAATGCCAACTTTCTAAAAGTCAGTAAGAAAGTGCATCCCAGTAACCCTTTGGGCGCAAAGGTAAATATGAGTTAAACAGCAAAGAGCGATTATTTGATACCTGGCTCATTAAATTGTGAATAGGTTTGATCAAATCTTTGCACAATTTTATGAGCCAGGTTTTAATGATCCACTTTTCAGCCCTTTTCAGCCCTTTTTTATTTTGTTCGACTTTCTAAAAGTGACATTTACATAATTGTAACCTAAAATCAGACTTTACCATTAAAGAGGATTTTAAATTACAAATCATTTGAGTCCAAATATGATATTTTTACCTGTTACGAATTAAAAGTTAACATGTATTAAATCTAATAAGACAACCTAATATTATCCAATGGGCAAGTTAGGACTTACGTAAGTGAAAATACAAATGTAGATGTTTTTCACTACAAGGACATTCAAAACATAAACCCACATGTCCTACTTTTTATATGAAGTGCAACCTGTCCTTTAGGCTTTTAGGGCCTATCTTAGGGGTGACTTACATGTATTGAAAAGGAAGGTTTAGGCCAGGCAAAAGATGTATTTTGCCAGGATGAAACTGCAATTTTAAAACTGCACTAAAGGCTGCAAAGGAAGGCCTGAGGCATCTTTTAAAGTACTTCCTAAGTGGATGACACAATGAGTGCTGCAGGTCCACTAGTAGCAGTAAAGTTACAGTATCGGGTAGATGTAGTACTATATACTGAGGACTTATAAGTAGATTAAATGTGCCAATCAGGTGTAGGCAATTTTAGCATATTTTAGTGAGAAAGCACAAGCACTTAACTACTGGTTAACACTGGTGAAGTGGAGTGGTGTGGCTCACTGGTTAGAGGCGGCAGACCCGGAAGCAGAGGACGGCCTGGGACCAGGGTTCAATTCCCGACGTGGCAGGGTCGTGGACCAGGGTCAGCAGACTCGATAATTCTCGCTTCGGTGCCTACTCTAACCAGGGATCACACTCGGCAACTCTGGGCATTAGCTTGCCTCATCTTCACAAAGGCCCCCCACATACACCGGGGATGCCTGGTTTCACCTTGGAGATACCCAGCAGGGATCATCTCACAGGGAAAGCCAGGACGGGTTCCCCAGTGGTCTACAGCGCTGGGACGCCCCATTGCTGGGGTAGCCATGCGCTTTACAAGACAACCTAACATAACCTAACATAAGTGCACACAGACCTACAGCCAACAAAAATGAATTCAGAAAACTGGTTGAGTGTAGGCAATAAGGCTTGGGGGGAAGCCCTGCGGAGAGTGCTAGGTCCAACAGGTAGTCAAACCATAAAACTGTCCAGAATTTCCACCAGAGACTGCTTTATATTAATGTCTTGGAGCCAGCATTAGCCTTGAGCCTAATGTTTGCATGGAACTCCTACCCCACTGAAGTGGTTATCATATATATATATACATTTGGGAGGAGTTGTTTTGGATATATATATATAATCCTTACAAATCGTTCATTTTAACGAAAAATGACGGCACTCAAAAGTCTCTCGTCCAAGTGCAAGTTTTATTTGGCAGACCCCCTGCCCCCTTGACAAACGCGTTTCACCACTCGGGCTTCGTCAGTGTCAACCAGATTAGAGTGCAAAACACCATTTTATCCCCACTTTCTCCTCAATATAGAAAGAGGACTAAAAGATTATTTAGCTTTAGGCAGCGGCCATCTTACAATAAATGACAATACATTGCATGTTATTGATAAAAATTCCACAGGGCGGATAAAGTGGTGTGTTTAAAGTGCTCGTGCAATTAAAAACATTAGAATAACTAAAATAGCAATTCAACAGTTCAATTAATCGCATATATACATTTTCTCATGGGGACAGCGGGGGGAAGAGAAGATTTGTATAATTACTGTATTCATCCACATTAAAGATTAGTCATGTGTGTATTTGCGTATTTACACAATTTAACAATATGTATGTAAAACAAAATGTCAAGCATTTTATTTGTCAATGTTGTACACCATCCCCGTTGTTTTGTCCCTTATTATGTGCATATGATTATGTGATCATGTTCTCTTGCCCTGTATGGGCTTAATATATTTCTTACACTAATCCCTGTTTCGCTGTTTCGCCCTATGTGGGCAATGTTTCCCTATAGTCATGTTGTTAACAATTTACATGTCTTTAGAAAAGAGAGAAAATATAAAACGATAGTGACCATATGTGTCTCCGCGTTTCCATCATTCTCCCCTATCCTCCGGGTTTCTTTGTTTTACATTAACGGAGGTTTCTCGTGGCATCACTCATTCTGACTGGCCAAGCATCTTTTTCTTTCTTATGCCCTTCATAAATAGGCTTAATCCAAGTGCACCCATAATTCCTCGTCGTTGTTTAAACCTCTTGGTTGCATGCTTTGGAGGTCAATAATATACCTGGATTCCAATGCTCTCAAAGATCGTACTTTGTCGCCTCCACGTTCCTTTCCATCTAGTTGGTCAATAAGAAAGAATGACAATAGGTCCCTATTGCTATTGTGGTGCGTTTCAAAGTGGCGCGCCACGGGGTAATTTTTATCCCTGTTGGTTATGGCACGCATGTGCTCCAGGATACGCTTTTTTGCCGGGTTGATCGTACTCCCGATGCATTCCAGGCAATAGATCACATACTCTGAATTACAGTTGGGTAATTTTGTGATCGTTCTCACGGGGCGTGGATCATTAGATCTTCCATCGTACTTGGTCCGTTTCTTACTATACTTGCACGCCTTACAGTGCATGCAAGGATAGAAGCCACATACAGATTTTTTATTTGAAGTTTTAGGAGAGTCTACATAGTGACTGTTTGTCAGATGGTCACTTAAAGACTTGCATCGTCTATACGTTACAGAAGGTCCGGGGGGGTAGCATCTTCCTCATCACCGGATCCGTTTTCAGGATATGCCAGTTCCTGTTGAATATCATTACCAACTCACTAGATCTCATATTGTAAGTGGTTATCATTCTAGTTGTTCCCTCCGTTTCTACCTCCTTGACTTTAGTTTTCATTAGATCTTTTCTTTCAAGGAGGTCAGCTCTATTTACTGCACTCGTTAGTGATGCTCTCGAGTACCCTCTGTCTTGAAATCTGCACACAGCTTCATCCCTGGCCTGTGAGAAATCTTTCAAATCAGAACAATTTCTCTTTAGGCGGAGTAATTCCCCAAAGGGGATGTTTCTTATCATACTCCTTGGATGATGGCTTCCCGCATGCAATACGGTATTGCCCGCTGTGGGTTTCCAATATAATTTTGTATGTAAAGAGCTTCCTCGTACGAAGACCTCTAGGTCAAGATAATACACAGATGTGTCGCTGATAGTACTGGTGAATCTCAGGTTGAGATGATTTTCATTCAGCGCCGCAACGTACTCCTCAGCCGAGGATCTGTCGCCTCGCCAGACGACAAACAAGTCATCTATATATCTTGTCCAGATCATAATGTGGTCCAGCCATTTTTCGTTGTCCCCCCGCAGGCCACGTGCTTCTCCCACCAGCCCACGAACAAGTTTGTGTAGCTGGGGGCGAAGCATGTGCCCATGGCAGTCCCCCTGGTCTGTCTGTACATGTTTTCTGCAAATAAAAAGATGTTATTGTTAAGGCAAAACTCCGCCATCTACAAGAGCATACAGTTGTGTCGGTGATATTTGATGTCCTTCGTACAAGGAACCATTTCATTGCAAAGACACCATCCTGATGGTCAAGACATGTGTATAGATTGGCGACATCGAGGGTAATCATGAGCATATCTGGCTCCCACTCGATGCCGTCAATCAACCTTATGGCTTGGGTGTCCCTTACATAGGAAGGAAGGTCTCTTACGAAGGGGGCCAGGTAGATGTCTATAAACCTGGAAGTGTTCTCCAGAAGGCTTCCTATCGAGGAGACAATGGGTCTCCCCGGTGGATTCTTAATGTCTTTGTGCACCTTCGGCAGGTGGTAAAATGTGGGAATTATTGGATATTCACAATGTAAATACTCATATTCGCTTTTGTTCAGCATTCCCTCATCCCTCCACCCCTCCAGTAAGCCATGGTAGTCAATTGTGCACTTTGCAAAGTCTTTTCTGTTAATGATAGTATAACAGTTCTTATCATGAAGTTGTCGCAGGGCTTCTTGTTTGTATTTAGTCTTACTGAAGATCACAATGTTCCCCCCTTTGTCCGAGGGTTTAATCTCAATTGTCGTGTCCTCCTTTAATGATTTCACTGCTTCCCATTCTAGCCGAGAGATGTTAGAGTTCTTTTTATTAAGTTCCAGATTTTTGTTGGTCATCTTTTCCAAATCCTGGAGGATGGCATCATTGAAGACGTCTATTGCGTCGTGTGTGACATGTGGTAAGAATCTAGATTTACGCTTTAGATGGCTTGGGTCTCTGACTTGTACAATCTCCTCTCTTTGTAGTACCTCTATTGAGCCAGGAAGGTCCCCTGCTTCTACCAGTTCCTGTGTTGTCATGAGGAGTGGTAGGTCATTGTCCTTGAGAGTGTTACTGGTAGGCCCAGTTAATTCAGGAGGTGTCTCCATTCCAGATGGGGTTTTCGAGGCAAATATTTTCTGTAGTTTTAACTTCCTCACGAATTTAAAAATGTCTATTCTCGTTTGCACTGGATCATATTTTGCAGTGGGACAAAAAGTTAATCCTCTTTTCAAGACATTCTCTTCGTGGGCAGTTAATTTCCTCTTAGAGAGGTTTATTATGGTTTGTTCATCCTTTACCATCTTCCTCTCCCACCTTTGCTGCGAGTTACCATCGGTTGTGCCGCCTGCGTATTTCCCCCTGCCCCTCCTACCCCGCCTTGTTTTCCTCTTTTTTGTTGAGGTTTCTGTGGCGTATGGGTTGTGGTGCGTTGTCGTGTCTCTTTCAAGACCTGATATTCGTCTAAAAAAGGGACCGCAGTCGGGGCAACTGGTCCTTTCTTTTTACCTTTCTCGCTTCTTGAAGATTCATCTTCCGACACAGAAGCTTCCGATTCAGAGGTTACAGTTTCTATTGAACCGAGAGTTCCCTGAGCTAGCCGCTTCCTTGTTGCATCGAACTTCTTCGCAAAGGTTAATATTCTGCCCGTCAGGTAGTCCTGCTCATCCCTCTGGAATTAAGTTTGTTTGCGTTCTTTTATCCCACTCTCATAGTCTTTTAATCTTTTCATCATTGCGTCACGTAGATCCTCCGCTATTTTTGTATCTTTCTCCTTGCTGATCAGATCCTCCAGTCTCTGTATCTCGGCGAGGGCTTTATCCCTGTCGCTCCAGGCGTATTTAATTAGCATCAATAGCATCCCTTTGCTCATATCCGCCATATATGCCGCCCAATCTTTCAGGAGCTGCGGGTCGGGATTTTCATAAGAGGGTATAGTAAAAATTCTAAGCCCCCTTGGGACCCTGCTACACTCCACATAACGTTGGAGCGAGGTGGCCTCCCACCATTTACGAACCTCCTGTTCTTGTGTTCGTTCAAGTTGCTGAAAAAGGACTTGCAGATTATTTGCAGGTGCCCGTGATGATGCACCTTCCGTTCTTATCACAACTGTGTTTCTGCTCTTGAAAATGTCAGCAACCTCTTTCTCTCTTTCTGCTGTTAGTGACATCCTCTTAAAACAGGGAATTGCACACTCTCTGCGCACTAGTTATTACAAGTCTTGGTTTAGCGGGGCACAGCACACGTTAACGGGGGTCTGCCAAGGACGACTTTAAAACGGGACAGAGGTTGTAAAATAATGCTCAATGCTCCGGGTACTTGTGCATGCAACACTTACCCTCGCCAGGGTCGCGTGTCAGCCAGTCAGTTTTCCGCGTCCTCACGGCTCCGGTAATGTGCGCGCAGGTTTCCTCCGTATGTAGATGTTCCTTGGCTTCCGAGATGCGGCAGCTCTATTTTCAATCCAAAATCAACCTCGGGGCAAACGGCCAAATTAACTTCCGTAACCGCTCCGCCACCGCCGTTGCTCCACTGCTTCCCGGGTGCTCAGTCATGCGGTGGTGAGCCGCAGTCAATAATCCTTACAAATCGTTCATTTTAACGAAAAATTACGGCACTCAAAAGTCTCTCGTCCAAGTGCAAGTTTTATTTGGCAGACCCCCTGCCCCCTTGACAAACGCGTTTCACCACTCGGGCTTCGTCAGTGTCAACCAGATTAGAGTGCAAAACACCATTTTATCCCCACCTTCCCCTCAATATAGAAAGAGGACTAAAAGATTATTTAGCTTTAGGCAGCGGCCATCTTACAATAAATGACAATACATTGCATGTTATTGATAAAAATTCCACAGGGTGGATAAAGTGGTGTGTTTAAAGTGCTTGTGCCATTAAAAACATTAGAATAACTAAAATAGCAATTCAACAGTTCAAATAATCGCATATATACATTTTCTCATGGGGACAGCGGGGGGAAGAGAAGATTTGTATAATTACTGTATTCATCCCCATTAAAGATTAGTCATGTGTGTATTTGCGTATTTACACATTTTAACAATATGTATGTAAAACAAAATGTCAAGCATTTTATTTGTCAATGTTGTACACCATCCCCTTTGTTTTGTCCCTTAATATGTGCATATGATTATGCGATCATGTTCTCTTGCCCTGTATGGACATTAATATATTTCTTACACTAATCCCTGTAAAAAAATAAATTATATATATATATATATATATATATATATATATATATATATATATATATATATATATATATATATGTATTAGCAGCCCGGCCCGACGTTGTCCGGGTATGAATTGCTGCCGGCCAGTAGTATATTGTTTTGTAGGATTTCGTTTTGATAGCATTTCTTATCTGTGACTTGCCTGTGTAAAGCTCCGATTCACAGTGCACTGCTGATGCACTTAAGAGTGCGCGTTCAGTAGTGTGTGAACTCGAGTTTCCCTACTTTATTTGTCCTTGCAATATTATATAGCGCGAACTCGACAACATAGCATGAGCACAATTTACATTACAGAAGAACACATTGATTTGTGGTAGGCACGGGGAGACAAAGGGATTTGCCTGGAATCATAGGATGTTGAGCTGATGACGAGATTCTAACGTAGCTCCCCAGCTCTAAAGTTCGCAATTCTAGAACTTGTGGCGGGAGGTGTGTCTAAAAGTGTATGTCGGTGCTGACCATCAATGAGAGAGACCTGTGCATTTTTCAAATGGGTGGTGAAAAAATATGAGTATGTTGCTGGAGATGTGGGCCGCCATGCCACCAATGTACTTACCGGGGGAGGGTAAACACCCATTATCCCGCAACTTTCTTTCCGCATACCATCACCCCGCATACTTTCATTACGAAAGTACCATGACTCCGCAATGCCATTATAACATTACATTTTATATGCTTTTACCACGCATACATTTACAACGAAATTCATTGTAAATGCATGAATAGTAAAGCATGTTATTTTTTTAATGTTTGGATAAGGTAAGTATGGGTATAGGGGTATATGTTTTGAGGTACTGAGGTATATGTTTTGGGGTGTTTGGGTATTTTAAGGGTTCAGATATAGTTTTGGGTTATGGGTACAGGGGTATTTTTAGGGTTCTGGGCTAGGTTTGGGTTTTGGGGTTTTGGGGTATGGAGGTATTTTTAGGGTTCAGGGGTAGGTTTGGGTTTTGGGGTACAGGGGTATTTTAAGGGTTCAGTGCTAGGTTTGGGTTTTGGGGTACAGGGGTATTTTTAGGGTTCAGGGCTAGGTTTGGGGTTACAGGGGTATTTTAGGGTTCAGGGGTAGGTTTGTGTTTTGGGGTACAGGGTTATTTTAGGGTTCAGGGCTAGGTTTGGGTTTTGGGGTACAGGGGTATTTTAGGGTTCAGGGGTGGTTTTGGGGTGCAGTGGTATTTTTAGGGTTCAGGGCTAGGTTTGGGTTTTGGGGTACAGGGGTATTTTTAGGGTTCGGGGTAGGATTGGGTTTGGAGGTACAGGGGTATTTATAGGGTTCAGGGCTTTTTGGGTTTTGGGGTACAGGGGTATTTTTAGGGTTTAGGGATAGGTTTGGGGTACAGGGTATATTTATAGGGTTAAGATGGGTTAGTGTTTAAGGGTGTTTGGGTATTTGAAGGAGTAAGGGTGGGTTATGATTATGGGGTGCAGGGGTATTTAAAGGGAGCAGGGTGGGATTAGCACACGATATGAGACATGGCATGAAGGGCGGAACATACCACACGCCCCCAGCGTTTGTCACGCCCCCAGCACACACCCACTGCACAACGCAGACACGCCCACAAGGGGCTACTTTGCTGGCACGGTTCTTTTACCTTTTAAATGTATATGGTGGGCGTCTGCATAGCCTATGTCCTTCTGCTGCAACTGCCCTTTCCAACGCTGTATTGGGTGTTGTGATTGGTGCTGTGGTTCCTGAGATTACCCGCCTCAAAGGTTTGGGCTCTCTCTTTATTATATTAGTATAGATATTCACTGAAAAATCAAATGTTACAGGCAGGGACGTTATAGATAGGAAATTAAATAAAAAGAACCTTAGAAATGTACTGAAAAAAACTAAAGGTTACAGGGATGTTATAGTTAGGCTGAGGTTCACTCATACAAAACCAGTGAAATTCAGCAGTTATAGGTAGCTGAGCTAACTATAACTCACACCCTTGCAATGCACTGCTTATGACCTCACATATTACATCACTTAAACCTATTAAAACTGAGTGTAAGTGTGCATTGTTTATTTAAATAAATGTGTAAAAACACTATCTTCAATGTCTTCATTTGCTTGTAACAAAAATAAATGTGGATAAATACAGATCAATTGACCAAAAAATAAATATGGACACATACAAAGGGAAATGTTAAAAAAATAATACCATTAAACTGGGGGCCCTAATTAGAAATCATCCACACATATGCAATATTGTCAAAAATAAACATAAAAGGGGAAAAGATACAACCATCCACATCACGAAAAACATGTAATTAATCTCATATGACTAAAAAAAAATCTATATAAAAAACCAGAAATATAGTAAAACAACAGCCACCAAATCCATGTTTTGGTGAGATAAAATAAATCATCCCAAAAAGTAGTATTATAACGGGCACCAAATCTTTGTTATGGACGTTAAGGAGGAAGCATAGTAATATAACAAACACCAAATCAATGTTTTGGTGAGATGAATGCAGCCGTCCCAAAAGCGAAAACGTAGTAGTATTACAGGCACCAAATCCATGTCTTAATATTGAAAGACTATTAATAAGCGCATCTCCTAGTGTCAGAGCTAAGTCATACAATGTTGACTCAATCACGAACCCAACACTTACCACGGATATTTGAAACCACAACCAGACGTGCCTCAAATCAGAAAGTAATGCTCAAGCAATTTCTTCACTTAAATCAAATTTCATCAACTAAAAAAGAGGATCAGGTAACAAATGCAAGAGCACGTGAGGAGATGGAAAAGTAGAGTCACCATATTAAAGCTTCATGTCTAACCTCAAGTAAGAAAGCACAACCAAGAAAGAAAAAAGGAGAAGAAGAACTTGTGTCCCTGGTCAAGATGTTAGTTGATCAGTAAGAGAGCCTGTCTAATTATAATTTATAATAGTTAATGACCACAAGATAAAGAATATCAAATAGTGAACATGCACTTTGAATAGACTGGTAAGTAACCATAAAATAAATTAATGGGAGTAAAAGGCATAGTAACATAAAAGTGAAGTTCACAACAGACATGAGAAGTTTAAGAATCACATGGATGATCACATTTAGAAAATGCCAAACCCAAATGTAAATTAACATTTCAGGTAACATGATCCAAAATAGAGACTTTGCTGTTTCTTTAGCCTGCCTATCACTCGTTTGTATCCAGTCGATATTCAAGCTACTGCTCTCAATCTACTCTCATTGTGGCCTTTACGTGGTCTAGAGGTTCGTTTATTCTTGTGTCAGGTAAATTATTTTTAACAGAGAAAATTCTTTTGGTAAATGTATCAGAAGGATTTTCACCCATCCTGTGGTGGACAAACCATTCACATCCTCAGCACTAGAGCGGTTGTGCGGTGGAAATGAAGGGTTAGTCCACTGCCTTTTAGCATTAATACAAGTTGCTGTAAGGAGGGAAAATTCTAGGCTGTAAATTTGTATTGTGGCTGCCAGCTCAATGTGGTGGGTATCCAAATACTCGTGTACATAACAAAACAAGAATAAGAGTCTCTTTTTTATGGGTAACAGCCGTTACAACGCGGGCATTACCACGCGCTGCCATTACTACGCTGCTTTTACAACGCAAGTCGTTTCAACGACTTGTGCTGGAGGGCGCTGTTGGACAAGGAATAGTTTAATTTTCTATTCCAACATCTTCCCTACTGTAACGTGGGCTGGAGTTGGAATAGAAAATTAAACTATTCCACTATCCAGTGCTTACAGCGCAAGTCGTAACGACTTGCATTGTAAAAACAGCGTTGTAATGGCACGCGTGGTAATAGCCCGCGTTGTACTGTCATACAACCCTTTTTTATGATTGGAGTTTACATGTTTAAATAAACAGTGTTGTGCTATGGAAGTCGGTAGATCAATGGAAAATATACTAGGAATTTCGCAGAAAGAGGCAGTGGACCCCCTGTTTGTAAACCCCATGTGTGACTGGTTATATGCATGTGCATTATGTTGAATCTTATTTTTCTCGACCATTTTAAAAATGTTGATTAGTTTATCAAAATATTTTCGTTTTGAAAATTCATATTTTAGACGTATGGATGTTGGAAAGTTAAAAAATGTTTGTTCAAGAATATTGATTTTAAAGCGTTTACAAAGTTAATATCATACAAAAATTATTAACTTAATTCTAAGGAATGAAAATGGATGAATTACATTAAAAGTATATATTACATCTGCTTAAGTAAATAGTCAGAAAGATAAATAACTACAAAGTGAAAACAAGAAAAGGGCTACTATACAAATTTAAACCAAACTTGGGGGCAGATTTACAACAACTGAAGCATCTCCGCATTTTAGCAGAGATGTGTCAGTTCAATTGCGTCACACAAAAACATCCTTGCGCCACCATGGATGCGTTGCATTTACAATGCCGCGCACTATGGTGCAAGGATTGACAGATGTGTCACGAATCACTTGGCGTAAAGGTAACGGATTGCTGGAGTCGTGTTGCAAGCGCAACGCAACTCCAGCACTGCTCAGGAATGCTTATTCCTATTGTGCTGCGTCACTCCATATGCCTGCTTCAAGTAGGCGTAAGGTTTTGACGCAGTGACGTTGTAGAGGTGATGCAGTGAACTCTTGTAGATTTCACGGTGTCACTTTTATGAGGCTTTCTTGTGTCAGAACGCCCACCTTGCATACATTATATCTGACGCAGGCATAATGTGACGCAGGGCTTTACAACGTGAAGCATCTCACTAGATGCATCACGTTGTAAATGTGTGGCAACGTAGCGCATTGTTTATGACGCTGGGTCACAAAAGTGATGCAATGGCAGTGATAAAGTGTCACACGGGGCTTATAATTCTGCCCCAGTAAGTTTTTATAACGAATTACGGGGCTTATCAATAAGAGTCAGCGTTAATTACCGCTTAGCGCAGTTTTTGTTAGCGCTGGCTATCGTGGGAATGTATCGCCATGCTTGCGCTGTATTAACAGCGCATAGCGCAATGGCGTTATAAATTCCAGCGATAGCGGGGAAATCACGGTTTTGCAGGGAACATCGCTGGTTTTTCAGCGATGTTCCCTGCAAAACGGCGATATGCTTGATGATACGACCCTGTGGTCGTGACACAAGTTTTTGGCGGTTTTCGCCAAAAACTAACATCTGCTAAAATGCTGTGGGCCGCCTTGTAAATATTGCGATGTGCACTTGGCGATATTTTACAAATCCCCCTGTGTGAAGTGCGCCCAGTGACGCCCACTTTGCATCTAGAGTCAGGCGTCGGGGAAAAGGCTGCTAACATGCATGTTAGCATCCCCTTGTAGATAGGGCGATAATATTATCTCCGCTTTTTTGGCTTCTAAAGCCAAAAAAGTGGAGATAAGGCCCGTGTTAATATGCCCCTACATTTGGTAATATATAACTCAAGAGCAGACAGAACAAAACCTATTCATTCCAGGGGTGATAACCATAAAGTTAATCATGCAGCAATATTACTTTAAGTTAATTCTGAAGAAAAAAAATAGAACCGGGAAAAGTTGTGCGAATCCATCTGGTCGCCACGCTGAATACAATTCTGATCGCAAAAGAAGAAAGCACATCTCCAAGCAAAGCCCTTTTGTCTAAAAATACAATCGCTTGAACACTTATCTTAAAACCACTTCTGTCAGCGATGAGCACACAAGAAAAGATATGCAACTAACAGGAGTTTAGGAATTATAGGAGGCCAGGGATGATTTTATTTTATAGGCTGCAATATAAAGGAGAATGAAAAGTGGATGATTTAATTGTATTTAACTGTGATGATCTTCTTTTTATCATGTTCGCTAATTCATTGCTCCAAGGTGCTTTGATGGTGTGAATCATGTGAGCCACGCCGCCTGCAGCCCTAACAATGCCTCTTCATCTTCATTTCCTCTAATCAATACCTAATGTATGTTTACAGATGAAGGTTCCCCACAGGTATTTAACCTTCATATAATCCAATCTATCTCTGTCCTTTAAATCCACAGCCTAGTGTAGCGAGTGAGCGCGAGAAAAGACGAATGTTCCTATGCAAATGTTTCACTGTACATGGGTCTCTGGAAGATGGGGACGGCAAAAAAAAACGCAGCGTGGGAGAAAATCCGTGGAAAGGGCGAGCTTGACTGCTAGATACGAGCCCGCTTCAGCTTGGTTAATTGTCTCCTCGGAGAAGCCGTTTTCATTTCCGTTTGCAAGCTTTTCAACCGAAAATGCTTAATTCAAGTTAGAAAAGAAATCCGAGACTATGCAGATTGTTACAAAAGCAAAATCCGTGTTTATGCAGATAGCGACGGCGTAATCCATTTCTCTTTCGTAGTCCTATCCTAATGGAAGAGAGTGTACGAGGCCTTAGCATTCGTGTGACTGGCAGTCTGTCACAAAATTTGGAGCTGTAATTTGTGGGGCTGCTCAAACTCATTCGTTCTCAGTGCCTTGCTCTAGAAAACACAGGTTTCAGGGAAATCGAACTCTGCCGCACGTTGTTCCTTTGGCAATTTGCTCCTTATAAATTGTGCGAAGAAAAAGTGTGTGAAGGAAATTGCCACACCAGAAATCGTCTATAAAGTCAATTTCTACACATATATTCCTTTTGTAAAGAGAAAAGTTCTGGACTGAGTTAAAGATAAATAAGGTCATGCAGTGAGGTAATAGAATATCCCCTTGTATTTACTTTGAACAACATTTATAATGAAGCCAAAAGTGCACATGTTGAGGCCATCTTCGAGAGGTTTTGAAATACTTTAGGAAAGTCAGGTCCAGCCATATTGACTTTGCCCATGCAATGTAATATGTGATAATTGAGCCTAGGCAGTGCCAGGCGCTCTCTGCAAGACCTGCTGTAGTCAGTAAAAGACTTTGCTCCTGCCTGCTGTTTACCATTGGTTCAGTCCAGTGTTGCTCTTCTTTGCCACCTCGTAACTGGTTTAGCCAGTGCTACGTCACTTCTGTTTTTTCGCAAAGGTGTACCGTCCAAGTACAGTTTCCTTACCCCTGCATTCTTCAGCTGTTGTTTGGGCAAACTCTTTTTGTAATTGCTTACGCTGCGTCCAGCCTCCATCTTACTTTGCATTAGCTTGTGCTCAGCTGATGGCTTTCAGTGAGTTTCCTTTCTTCAGCAGGCGCTGCGTCAAGGCTGCTGCTTCATTTTTATAAGCGCACAAGAGCACATGCCATTCTGAATGGAACGTAATAGATAAAGACTAGAACAGTATTCCAAAATAGGTATGCAGAGTCTGTATAGGAACCATGTTGTGTGGGTCCATCAGCTAGCCTCCAACAGTGCCCTTGTTAGTTGCAAAACATTCCATTCCTACCTTATAGACAAGGTGGGGTTCAAATACACCTTTAACAAAATAAGCTGTACGGTGCATTGCGGGTGGTTAAATCCCACCCCTTCCGTGCATTCATTCCATTCCAATCTTGCAGATAGGGCAGGGTTTAAAGTACAGCTTTAACCAAATAAGCTGTATGATGTAAGATGGTCCGTGCAATGAGGGTGGCTAAATCACATCCCTTCTGTGACCACTGCTGACACCTCTGTGTATTGTTGCAGTGCCAATTGGCGGTGCAATAACTGACAGGCCACCATAGTAGATCCCCAAACTCAGGAATGGCATGAGCTGGAGACCCTGTGTCTCGAGTCTCTTGCAGCGCAAGGAGACCCACCACCCGAGGACCAGAGAGCAGAGCTGGGAGAGCTGCTGAAGGCTCCTCTGCACAATAGAAAGGATTGGTGATTGTGCTGGCACTGCTGTGTCATGGGCCTGGCAGTGCCACCTCCAAAACTTGTGAGAGCTCAGGGATTCCGGCACTTACTGCACACAACTAACCTCTTTACCCCTGGAATATATTAATTGCAGGGGGGTTTGACATATGGCAACCTGTGCCCACAAAGTAGCTAGCAATAAGTCCTGCATTAGAATCTGGCACCTGACAGCTACCAACCTTCTGTTGTCCAAACTGCATTTTGAATGAGCCAAGGAGATAGATACCTATCTTATCTTGGACTCCCAGTCTTCAAATCCAGCTCTGATCTCTTCCGCCACTCTCCCTTACAGAAAGGACATGAAGATGCACTTCTTCATGGAGCCTCAATTGCCCTCTTGTCCAAGCGCTTCCTTCCCCTCTTCCATCTAGGCACCCAAGCCTGGTGATGATTCAGTTTGCATTGTGGATGTTACAAGATACACAAATAACTAAAGCAAATCAGGAACATGGATTAAGTCCTCTTTCGGGCAAATCTGCCTTCCTGGACCCTTCCGTTGTGGGGGAATTTCTTTTCTTAGCTGGAAGTGGTAAGGCATTTTATTAATCAGCAACCTGACGAACACAGTACTTAACGAACTCAAATTTTTTGTTTAGAGAATCCTGAGTAAAGAGTAAACCCTCTGTTTCAAATGTAGGCGTGTTGCAACCCTAATCACTTTTACCTCTTAAAGTACAAAAATAAAAATGAGAAATCAGAGAGTGAAAAATGATATGCACATAAACCCATGGTTTGCTCTTGCGCCATGAGATCTCTGCTGTTGCATTTATGCTTCCAGTTTGTTAGTTTGCCCCCACATTCCAATATAACTTTTTTTAAATTCTTATAGTAGCTTTAAATTCTTCAATAAATTTGATCTGTAACCCCTCCATTAAAAAAAAGAAAGATTTGGATAGTATATTGTAGCCCTCTAAAACAGTGTGTTTCTGTCTAAATATTAACAATAGTATTTCTTGTACATCTATAATAATGTACAAACCTTGGAGTAGGAAATCTCAAAATTGCTGCTGTGCCCTCGTTACACGAAGCTAAGCTAAGCTACATTTGGATAAACAGTGACAGGTTTCCATGTGTTTGGTATTAACTTTCATTTTTTACTTTACAGCACGTTTCCATTCCACACCACATAATTCAACACCAAACCACATAATTCACCACACAATTCAACTCAACAGCACGAATAAACAACCCACCACAGGCAAACACACCACACTACAAAATTCCATATCATCCCACAAAGTTCAACAGCATATCACATAATTAAACTCCACTGCATACCACTCAGCAATAAAAAATACCAATCCACATATTTACACTGCACACTCAATAACACATAAGTCCTATCCACATAATTCCACTGCACATCATGCCACATAATTTCACCAAACAAATCCACGCCACACCATACTACTTGCCTCTCTATTCTGAGCAGCTCTTACCTTTATCCATCCACCATGTCACATAATTTCAGTACACAAATCCACTCCACACAATTCCACAACACACAATTCCAGAACTAACAATTCCAATCCAACCCACACAATTTCACTCCACACCACATAATCCACTCCAAACCAAAACACCTGGGTGAAAGACATTGTCATTTGGAATCCCAATAGCGCTAACTCTCACAAATGCGAGGCCTATTGCATTGCAAATGTTTGTTTCATTCTGCTGGAGCTTGCAATCTAATGACCAGCATACAGCCCTATGCTACCTGTTGAAAATATTACCCGGCTCCCTACAGCTGCTTACAACACTAGGGGCCTAGCTTTACCTATTGTCACATCATTAACGCTGGCAATCAAGAGTGCACTTACATTGACAGGCATGCCATGAGACATTGGAGAACAATCTTGTCTCCTTTAGCTCTCAGAGTAATAATCACGGGTCACCCTTCTCTGGTTACTGCAGCACTCCAAAATGAACTTCTTTTATATAGTTGAGAAGGTAATTTACACTAGAACCTTGTTAGGATAGTGGAACAGATTTTGATTCTGAAACTGGAAAATGAATACGAATATTAGAATGAATATTGAAGTTTGGGGATAAATAACATAGAATGCCCAATTTCATTCATAAAGTTTGCTTTGTTTTCACACTTCAACACTGCAGATCATTAGGTATTTATTTTATGCAGACTAAATAATTTTTTCTCAACAGTTTATGTTATGTTATGTTATAAAGGTACTTATATCGCGCACTGCTACTCAAGAGTGTCCTGGCGCGTGGAGAAAAACAGTAACATGGGAGGCAGTAAGGGCTAAGTAGATTGTTTAAACATGAGTTTTTAGCCTCTTTTTGAAAATAGATAGTTCCTTGATATGCCGAAGGTCGTCTGGGAGCGCATTCCATAGAGTGGCGGCCTTGACCGTAAAGGATTGCCCACCAAGACGAGCTCTCCGAAATCTGGGAATCACCAGCCGTCTTTGCATAGCTGACTGAAGGGGATGACTGAGAGTGTAGAAGGAGAGCCTGGAACTGATATAGGCAGGGCCCAAACCATGAAGTGCCTTATTTGTCATGGTTAGTGCTTTAAAAAGCACACGCTGGGCAACAGGTAGCCAGTGCAGGTTGCTCAGCTGCTTGCGGACGCTAAGGCATCTAGGGATGTTAAATAACAGCCTAACTGCCGCATTCTGAATAACCTGTAATTTTCCCAGATGGTACCCTGGAATGCCGAGATAAAGAGCGTTGGCGTAATCCAGGCGTGCCAATATAAGCGCCCTGGCCACCGTCTCCCTAGCAGAACGGGGAAGCAGGGGAAAGAATCTCCTCAGGGCTTTAAGTGTGCCAAAGCACACCCCTGACAGACGCATGATTTGTTCATGGAAGCCTAAGTCGCCCCCAAACCAAATTCCCAGGTTTTTAGCCACACCGCAATCTCCTGAGGGACACGGAAATCCAGGAGGCCAGAGAGACTCCCTAAAAGCAGGGGGGAAATGGCCATAGAGGAGCACCTCCGATTTCTCTTCATTACATTTCAGGCTAGCCTGGGCTAGCCACGAAAATACCGATGAAAGGCATCGATGGGCCACCTCCGTCTGAAGATCATCACCCTTCCATGTGAAGAGAAGCTGGGTGTCATCGGCGTAGGCCATAATTTTGGCACCCAGCTTCTCCGCCAGATAGATCAGGGGGGTAAGGTAGACATTGAACAAAAGGGGGCTCAATGTAGAGACTTGAGGAACACCGGTGGCTACCATATTGTCCGATGAAGAGAAGGGGGGCATCCACACCTGTTGGGAGCGGTTGTCCAAAAAGGATCTAACCCATTCCCAGGCCGTGCCCGTGATACCGATGTCAGACAGGCGGGAGAGGAGCTGGAGGTGGGGTACTGCATCGAAGGCGGCAGAGAGGTCGAGTAAAATCAGAGCCGCCCTGCCACCTGCATCCAGGCACTCCCTAATAGCCTCCGTAATTTCCACTAGCACAGTCTCTGTGCTAAATGCTGTCCTAAATCCGGATTGTGCCGGGTGAAGAGCTCCCGTGGATTCTAAAATCTCTCCAGTTGTTTAAAGGCCACCTTCTCGCACACCTTAGCTAAGGCTGGAAGAAGGGAAATGGGGCGATAGTTAGAGAGAAGTGTGGCATCGGCAGAAGGTTTCTTAAGGAGGGGGAGAAGTTTTGCGTGTTTCCCTTGCATGGGCACCCTTCCAGATCGAAGTGAGTTATTGACCAACTTCGCAACCTCTGAAGCGACTGTCTCTGCCACCCCACTCAGGGCCCTAGCAGGGCAGGGGTCTGCAGGCAACCAGATTTTAATGATTTAAGGATGGCTAATACGTCTTTCTCCTCTGCTGAGATAAAATGCTAAAAAAGCTGGTTGGGTGTAGAGGAGCACGGGGCAAGCGGTATAAAAAGAGGGGATAGCCCTAGTGGGGTGGTTCATAGGCTGTCTTGTAGCTTTTGAATCTTGGCGGTGAAAAAGTTGGATAGATCATCACACCATTGGAATGAACTAAGAGGGGGAGGGGAATTCCGCAGCGGGTGATAGAAAGCTGCGAACAATGGCGAAATATTCTTTGCTGTTGTTGTCAGCTTTAGAAATTCTATCTGCAAAGAAGTTGCCTTTGGCTTCTTTGATAGCAGCGTAGTGCTCCCTCTCAGCGGCGCGGAGTGCCACCTTCGCACGAGGGCAATACTCCAGGCGCCAACCCCGCTCTAATTTTTTACATCCTAGTTTCAAAGATTTGAGGGAGTCGGTGAACCAAGGCTGAGAGGGAGAGCTCCGGGGGGGGCCCTTCGTGGAGGCCTGAGGGAGAGAGTTGACGGCCTGGCTGATCCAGTTCGAAAACATTTCCACTGCTCCGTCAAGGTCAGCGACCTTATCTGGAGGTGTAAGGGCCAAAGCTCTACAGAGGGCTGGGATGTTAATCTTCTTAGGATATTGTCCAGGGGCCTTGTCAGCCAGCCGAATAGAACTGTCGCTGTTCCATGAGAAACAGACCCGAAAGTGATCCGACTAAGTGACAGGCCTGGGAGCTGATATCTTAAGCTCGAAGTTGGAGCAGACTGGGTCTAATAAATACCCGCATTTGTGAGTGGCAGCCAGGACCCATTGGGTCATATGGGTCAGGTTACATAGATCCAACAGGTCCCTCGTCCCTGGGGCCTGCTGGTTCTCCAAATGGATATTCAAGTCACCCAATAGTAGAAACTTGGAGAACCTGAGTGCCCGTGAGGCAATAACCTCATTAAGTGATTTAAGAAAGGTACCTGGCGTGCCCGGTGATCGATAGACCAGTACCCCGCCCAAAGTGAATTGCGGAGATATGTTCAGTGAAAATTCCAACGCTTCACCCTCCGAGATCACCCCCGTGCATTCCTTAGTAAGCGTCCATATTTCTCTGAACACTATTGCAACACCACCCCCTCTGCCAGACTGACAGTCCACCCTAACTATCTTATACCCCCTAGGGATGGCTAATTCAACCACTGGGGAGCATGAATCGTTCAGCCAGGTCTCGGTGACAAATAGAAGATCCAATTGTTCATCAACAATCAGTTCGTGAACGTCCGCAGCGTGTTTCGCTACAGACCGTGCATTAATGAGTGCCGCACGGATATTGGATTTCTGGACTGTGAGGGAGGGGGTCAGGCTGGTTCATGAGGAAGTGGAAGTGACTAGAAGGGCAAATCCTCATCTTATCATTCAGGACCTCCCAATCTCTAGCAGAGCAGGAAGCGTTATCTAGTTTTAGCAATGTCTCCCGGTCATAGGAGATCCTTACTGTCACATCATTGTCCGTGTCACAGCCAGCAATCCTGGCCCTGTGCGCTGCTGAGGCGCGCAATCGGCACCTTCGGCGCGCAATCGGCGCGCCCGCTGCGCTCGTCCGCTGCACGCACGAGGACACATGCGCGTTTTATGGCGTGCACCTCCGAGCAGCTGAACCGCTAACTTCGGTCTAACCGCCCTTCAGGCTACACCCAAAATGGCGCCCGCCCTCCACACAATCGGCACGAACAGCCGCGGTGGACCGGAGCAGGGGAGACCACACAGGAAGGTAAGAATGCACAGATAGTAATACGTTTTAAAACGAAGCTTCAATGAGCACAATAACAGTGATTAAAAAATGTTCAGCGCCTGCATCTAAGTCATGCAGGAGCACCAAATGTCATCCGCTAAGAATACAATTGTAGACAATGCTGCCCCTCGCTGTCACAGAGCCCCCAGTGAGGTACAGGAGTTGCCACCACCTGATTAGCCCACAGCAAGCTCTGTGAATACTGCCGCTTTATGGTGTCCACGCCCGAGTAGCTGGACCGCTAACTTCGGTCTAACCGCCCTTCAGGCTTCACCCAAAATGGCGCCCGCCCTCCACAAAAGTTTAAAGATCATTACACACAGTAGGACAGGTAACGGGTGGAAAGCTGTTGGGGTTGCTTTGAAGTCAAAGGTTTGTGTAAACATCCAGCACCCATACACACTGGAATATGTGGATTCTGGAAGAGGGATCTCTGTCCTAAGAGTGGCAGTGGGAGTGATTCCTCTCACAGTCTCCCTGCTCCCTTTTCAGATGAAAGTCCTCGAAAAAGCAATCAAACGGTAACTCACTAAACACCTGGAACATAACATCCTCCTAAATCCCTCTCAATCCGGATTCCGAGCCGACCACAGCAACATGACTGCCCTGATTGCAGACAATCGACATCGGAGCCCTCCTGGACCACAGCAAAATGACAGCCCTCATTCTCCTGGACTTGTCAGTCATCTTCAACACAGTCTTCCAACACATCTTGATCAACAGATTCCATCATAGTGGAATCCAGAGAGACACCCTCAAATGGATTGCCTTATATCTCACCGGATGAACTAAGAGAGCCCGTCTCCCACCATTCACCTCACAACCCAAGAAGATTATCTGCGATGTCTCACAAGGATTGTTCCTCAGCCCCACCCTCTTGAACACATACATCACCCCTTAGTCAACAATGTCAGATCGCACTTACTCAACATCATCTCCTACGCCAATTACACCCAACTCATCCTCTCGCTGTGGGAAAAGCCCTCCACCACCAGAGCCAACTTCCACAGATGTATGATGAACGTTGCCGACTGGTTGAAGGCCAACTGTCTCAAGTTCAACATGGACAAGAGGGAAATCCTCATCTTTGGAAACAACACCTCACCCTGGAATGATGCTTGGTGGCCTGTGGAACTCAACCCTTCCCTCGCCTGGGCAGACCATGCCCGCAACCTCATCATCATCTTGGACAGCAAGTTATCTATGAAGAAACAAGTACATGCAGTCTCATCAACCTGCTTAAACACCCTATGCATGCTCCGATAGATCTTCAGGTGGCTCTCAATCAACACCAGAAGGGAAGCCAATCAAGCCCTCCTCACCAGTAGGCTGGATCACAGGAATGCTCTCTATGTAGGAATCACCGCACTCCTCCCGAAGAGATTACAAAAAATACAAAACTCTGCTGCAAGACTCATCCTTGACCTCTCCAGACACACCCACATCACTCCGCCCCTCAAGGAGCTACACTGGCTCCCTCTTCTGTAGAAATGCCAGTTCAAGATGTTGACCCATGCATACAAAGCCATGCACAAAGAAGGACCAGCATACATCAACAATCTAATGATCTTCCACCAACTGACAGGACACCTGTGATCCATCTCCCTCTTCCTTGCAGACACCTCCCCCCGGTCCACCGAGCCAACAGCTGAGGACGCTTCTTCTCTCACCTGGCTGCCAAAGCCTGGAACGATCTTCTCCTGCACCTTTGGACTGCCTTATCGCTCCGGGATTCAGGAAAGGATTGACGACCTGGCTGTTAGAATGAACAAAGCACTGTGCAGCAAATAGCAACTTCAATGCCTTTAGACCCTCACAGGTGATTTGCCACGCTTTTGTAAATCCTGAGTAAAAGTTTGAGGCACTGCTCACTCCACATTTTTGACTTGTGTTTTAGACTCTTGTTTTGAGACATCTAATTTCATAGCTTTCATAGCCATCCTTTCCTTGGTTGCACTGCAAATAGAGGCTTGTCTGTCTCTAATTGCATGATGCCTCTGGTAAGTTACCTTGACGTCTGTTACATTATATTACACATACATGTATAGTGCCTTATTTCCATTAGCATGGCGATGCTGCACTGTAGGAGTTTGGGTGGGTCCCTTTACGCCTTAGTCTTAAGAACTCTTATCGCAGTCTACTTTCTGATTGAATTAGATTATCAGTAGTGTGGATGTGGTTGATCCGGTCCTTTCATGCATATGTATGAGTGCATGTGTTTTGTGATGGGTAGTGTTGTTCGATGTGTACAGCCAGAGGTCTTACCAATTTGACTATGGGACATTTCGGAGGAAGGGCTCTGTGTGCACTGCCCAACATGATGTATGCACCTGAAAGAATTGAGTGTATGGTGTCTTGTTAAGGTCCACATTAGCCTTTCAAAGTGTGGTTGTTTTTTCTACGTGAATTATACTGTCATCTTTTGAAAGAACCGTTGTGCAATCTTACTGTTGACAACGTTCCTTTGCACACCACATTATTGCAGAAGGTATTCCTAGAAATGCTACCTTGACTATAAAGCTGTACCTCAGTCGATTTCTATGTGTTCGACAGTCATTTTACAGGTTAAAAATCATTACAAAGGCTTTGCTAAATTATGTATTTTTTAAAATCTAAAAGCATTTTGATCCTGGTCTAAGCCAGTTGCATTTGGTCTCTGTATACTATTTGATCAACTATGATTCTTCAAAGTGAAAACTCATCGTTTTATCTATTTTACTTTTTTTTTTCGTTTTCGCTTCATATATTGTTATTATTTTGTTGCAGCTCTTCATAATTCACGCGTTGAATGTATTTGGTTCATGTGCTGAATGCAATTGGTTTAAATGTATCAGTGTGTTGGCTTCGGGTATTTTCCAGTGATCTCTGGTGGGATTTTACACATCAGTTTTATAAATCATTCTGAATACCAATCACATTAAGTATTCTATTCAGTGCTACCTAAGAGATGCCCTTGCATGCATATGCTTCTGAATTATTTATGTTTTCTGCGTTCTGTAACTAATTTGAGCTACATGTTTCCCTTCTCTAAACCTTCATAGCTCAAGGGAACTGAAGAATTCCATCAGTTTGAACTAGTATTGCTCTATTTACCTAAATGTGTGATCTCCTTCCCTAAATAAGGGCATTCTTTGAAAGGTGTCCAAGACCAACCTCACACCTGGTTAAAATCATTTAAATAGGTGTGTTTGATTAGCCCACCTTTAATCTCTAAAAACCTCGACAATTATTGACCCTGTCATCTACAACAACATTGCTAGCTCTGCTATGATCTTTCACTGACACATCAATACTGATTTTTTTGTTATTGTGTAAGTCACACAGCCTTGTTGCCATCTTCTTCCAAGAACCTGTATCTGAATGAGGGTCTCGAATATTAGAGGTCGACATGAATCATTGATACCCTCCCTGTTAAATCTTTTAGATGTTCAGTTCTGAATCGATGCACACAATAATCAGGCGCTCTCATTGTCTTGTTTTCCGCACTTGTGCTGTGAGAAGCGCGCGGCAATTTGCTTCCATCACATACTTTAAATACACAGCACGGCTACATTTGCATTTGGCCAATTATGTTAAATCATCATATAATTTGGACAAAGTAATAGTTTTGCAAGGAAATGATGAGGTACACGAAGCACGTAGCCGTTTCCTTTCCAGCTGCTTTCCAAAAATGAGCACGTCTTCCGCTATCTTTCATCGTGTTCTGCTATTATTGAAAGAACAAGTGCTGGGACAAAATGCCATTTTCAGAATTATCTTAATCTGTGGAGAAAAGCTAAATTTGCTAATGCAGTTCCGTGGTGAGAGCATGCCCTTTCAAGATTATCATTCTGTAAGGTCCACACGAGAATAATGTAACTTTTGGTGAGGGATTAATTCGCTAAATAATCTTTAAAAATGAAGTTGTTGAATTGTACAGATGAATTTGACAATCTTGAGGTACGCTAGCTGCTAACACTGCATGCTTTATGTCACTGTAATCGCGAAACAATGTAGACAACAATGAAAATGTTGAAAGAAATAAAGGTGATTTATCTGCAGATGTCACGCTCCAAGAAGCACCATAAAAGCAATGTTTACCATAGTAAACCGTACAGGGACCAAAGGGACAAAATAAGACATACACATATACCACGCTCAGACAAGTAATGACACAATAAAAGTCATTATGAAGTCGCCTGCGTGGCATGTAGCGCTATATAAACTCTTAAACGAATCAATAAATAAATGCATGCAAAAAGAAGGAAATCTGGTGTCACAAATTGGAAGTTTGCAAATATGGGAGCTGAACCCCAAAAACCACCTGAACCCCAATATTCTTAGCACCCCAATTCTTACCCAATTAATTTGACTCAGAAGGTGAGAGACTACACTCATGGAAAATACATACAATTCAACAAAGTAAAAGAAAATAAACGAGGAACACTAATGGCTGAGTTCTAGATCAAAAATAAGGCAAACATAGAATTCTTTTAGAAAAGTTAGTAAATGCAGTACAGAGAAAAATGCATGAAAATGCCATAAAGGTTGTATCACAGAAATACTCATACTAACACGTCTTTAGTGCAGGGCACGAGTCGGGGTACCACGCGGGTGGACGGCGTCCCCCCACTTATTTTACAGGGTGGACGCCGTCCACCCTACTCATCAAAACGCCGTCCACCCTGCCCTGCTCATCAAAAGTGTGTTAAGACGTGCGCGCACCAAGCACGCATTTCCGGCTGCGGCAATCATGGGCACCGTGCCCGGCCCAGGCTGGCTCTGAGGCGTTTCCCCAGCACTGAGGCTGTGCTGCTCGCACCTTCAGCCGAGCCGCCAGCACTTGGGTGGGGGTTAAACTATTCTATGGCGCCGGTGAACATTTCTGTGCCCCCACGGCCCAGACGAGCATTGGAGAGTTAGTGCTGCAGTGTGCAGCCACTGATTGATCCCTTGGATCACTTGTCACCGGGGTGTCACACTGTACTCCCGACATGCCCATGATGCGCACTCAATATGGAGCTTCAGTTAGAGCTAGGATCACGCCGCTAATCAGTGGGCTGTGAGGAGACTCTCACTTGTTTGCTTTGCAGTAGGGAGCTGCAATCTTTTGCTGTGTGTGTCTGTTTGTCCATTGCACAGAAGCTGCCTGTCAGAGGAGGCATATACGTTTAATCTGAGTTTAACCCATAACAGGCTACTGCTGCCTGCTAATACCTAAAATTTGAATGGTACACTGGGAACGCAACGCCGGTCTGTTTAAAACCCCTGCATCCTTTAATTCACACCGTTGCAATGCATTCTTTGGTACGGGGCCCCCAAAGCCCTAGTACATCTGATGTAATCTAATTCCGTGAGCCCCATTTCTTTCTCACGCTCCCCAAGGCACAGTTCATGACTGTAACAAGTGTTAGCGTTCTAGTCCCGGTGTCGCCTCAACATCACTTCATTTCGCTGGGCCTAAAAGAGACATGTGTTTTTCTGTACAGTAACTGGTGTCAAAGTAACCTGGTGCTCCAGTACTGAGTTTTCACTATATAAAACTAAAAAAACAGAGTTTCAGGCACTATGACCCTTTAATGAACAAATCTAAATCAGCAGAAGGCGATAGAACAACAAAGAATCAGTCCTATCAAGAATTTTTTTCCTGGTCCATGTATAATGTGGTGCTCAAGTCTGTCACATAGCGCTACGACCAACGCCGGTTTCACATTCATACATTAATTCAGCCATACACAGACCCCATCAGAGGAGAGACCAGGGCCGAGTATCCAAGGCTTATCAGTGAGTTTTGCCTAGAATAATAGGATGTTGGGCATCTGCTGCTCATGTGATGTCACTTAGTGTTGTGATGTCACTTCCTGTGCCACCACCTAACTTGGAGAGTCCCCCCACTTCTATTTTTCGGCCTTGTGCCCTGCTTTAGTGGAACTTCCAGCAGAAGTCCTTGAATATCATACTTTGGATACATGGTGCAAGCTTCCTTCTCAGTACACACTTCCTAACATAATAGTTCAATTGTAAATCAATAACGTAAATAAGTTGATGTTATGCAAAAAGAATAGGAGAGATGGGTTGCAGCCGGACATTAATTGGGAGGAGGAAATGAGCAGGAACATCATGAACAGAACACATATAACTGCATCCACCTTAAAACAAATTACTTATCATATGAACATGTGGCATAACTACTTCACAATTAATTACATTTCTAAAAGACTAAGTAAACTTGTGCAACATCATTAACTCTATGCATTATTAAAACCTACAAACGTCACAAATAATTTTCACTCAACATTACTCATCTGCACATTTACAAAAAATTGCTTCTATAGAAATATGGCATAACAAAGTGTAAAAAAATAATCTGGAAAAGAAATTACTCATATCAAATCCAGTGCATCGTATAATTCCAAAAATGTGCACCACAAAGACACATAAGTAAAGCTATCTAACATCTTGGTATTTCCTGCCTCCCTTTAGAATAATGATAAAAAAAATAATGCAAGTGTCTCTTCAATCCACTACCCATCCTTTGCGCCCACCTCCATCAGCAAAGTGATTCACATTTCATATCTATGCTCCATGTCTTTTTTCCTTTACTTTCAATTCCCCCAGGATTCAGGCTGCCTTCATATAGAGCTAAATTAGAGTCAGTGCAGAGGAAGTCTATGATTTTTTTAGGTGGATTTACAAGTATATGGTACAGGGCGTCCTCCAGTTCGGAATAACAAGAAATTACACAAATAAAATGTCCTTACTGCTTTATAATGAAAGCAACACGCACTCTTATCCGAACCTTTTAATTCGGGAACTTCATTATTTTATTGTAGACATTTATTCTGTACAAATAGGGATAACACTTCATATGTGCAAGGTATCTACAGCAGTGGACAAAGACCACCACTGCACACCCTTACCATGGAAGAGCTATTGCAACAACATGGCGTACCCTGGAAAATGCTATGTGACTCTGAAACTTCAGGCTTGTAAGCCTAACCAACAATATATGAGGAAAATAACATACTCGGGGCAAGACTGTATTAACTTATAGCATATTCTTTCTTCCATATAGACAGAAATGTTCCCTAGCCATGAATGCCACTAAACAGCCAGCTAGTCAGTAATGCTGCAGCATCGTACTACATTTATCATGTTACGAAGTTTGCTGTTCTGTTTTCAGAAATTGCACAATATTTAAGTTTAAACAAAAACAAGATGCACTGTTTTATCCCTCAGTCATGTGCCATGTAATAGTGATTGTTTGCAGTTAATCATTCAGAGCAAAAAACAAAGGGCCATATTATCAAGAAAGGGCGATACATTATCGCTGCTTTTATCGGCATGAAACTGCCGCTAAAGTGGCGATAATGGGCTTGATAATATGCCCTTATGAATTCCGATAGAAGGCCAGGTTAATACCAGAACCTGGGCTTCTATGGGAATTCACAAGGGCATATTATCAAGCCCATTATTGCCGCTTTAGCTGCAGTTTCCTGCCGATAAAAGCGGCGATAATGTATCGCCCTTTCTTGATAATATGGCCCAAAATTCTAATAATTGATTAAAAAAAAAGATACATTTTGGTACCAGTTATGTTCAAATGTTCAAATACCAGGTATGATTCATCAAAAGAGAACACTGACAGCAGGTGCCAGATTAAACTATAATTATCAATTTCCAAAACATTTCTTTTTTTCTCCTCATTTTACCAAAGTAGCAATCTATTGCAAATCATCTTAATAGGTCATTTAGCTGCATGTATCACCTCCTTTCCACAGAGTCTAAGTAGATGTTTTTAACACATCTAGTTTTCCCTTTTTCAACTAGACAGCAAAGGCACTCTCTCTGTATAGGGCACAATATATCTCAATAGTATTTTGTGTAAGGTAAAGACCCATGCACATTTTCACATAGATTCTTCTTATTTCAGGTTACAGTAAGTTTAGCAAGTATGTCAGACAACGTTTCCATTCACATATTTCTCTATGTTTTCCACTCTTCACAATTTTAAGATGAGTAAATATTACTTGCAAGGCTTACCACAATGGCACGTACCTGAACAAGTCACAAACATCCACCTGTTCTACAATTTTCCAGATATTCTCAAATGTTCCTATGTGAATCCATGATGACCCCGACAACCATGGAGAAGGGTGTGGCTGCTCTCTCACCTAATTTGGAAGAGGAATCACCAGCACTGACACTTCCTGCCCCATTATTTGCCATTTACTCTTATATTTCCCCATACTAATCCTTTTTGGGTTCCAGAGCAGCATAGTACCCGCTGAAAAGCACTTCATTGCCTGCAGGTGAAGTCTGTGATGGCTCTGCGATTCCAACAGGAGGCAACTCAACTCAAGCCCTTGGAGAAACGTTTAAAGGAGGTTGTAGAAAGTAACGTCCAGTGTTTTCATTCTCGGAACAGAAGCAGCAGCAGCAGCAGGCCAGCACAACAAAGCAAACAGCAAAGTGTCAGTCCCTCCTGACAACAACACAGCTCTTCTTCCTGGCAGAATGTCCTAAATCCCGAAGTGGTCCAAATATATGGTACTGTACTTATTCCCATTTCAGCCTTTATAGTAGACAAATGTCAAAGAAAGTTTCTGTACAGTGCACAAGATCCTGCCCTTCCCTGCCATTTCTCCAGCCACACTACAGAGGGGTAGAGACTGCTTTGTGAGGGGACAGGCACAAAGCAGTGCAAGTATCAACTCCTCCCACCACTCTAGCTTAGGCAGACCCATCAGCCTGGTGATGGGCCATCAGGATAAGCTGGGCACACCTCAGCTCTCTTTGTGTGAGACAGTCTAGAATGAATCCACAAAGCCTAGTTGTCACCCAACTCAGACATGTATTCTAGGGACAGGCAGAAGGACAAAATGGTTAAGCAAAAAAAGGCCAACTTTCTAAAAGTGGCAATTTCAGACCTGCAAGTTAAAAACCAACTTCACTAAAATGTGTTTTTAAATTGTGAGTCCAAAGACACCAAACTCCAATTTTCTATCAGCTCCCAATTGGAGGATGCAAAATGCTACAAGGCAGCTCCAAGGTTAACCTATGAGAGTGATAGGCCTTGCTTTAGTGAAAAGTGAGTTTAGTATTTTCTTACTAACAGAACATGTAAAACTTAAAGCCACATGTCCTACCTTTTAAATACACTGCACCCTGCCCGTGGAGCTACCTAGGTTATACCTCAGGAGTGCTTTGCATGTATTAAAAGGGAAGGTTTGGGCATGGCAATTAGGCATACTTGCCAGATTGACATGGCAGTTAAGAACTGCACACACAGGCTCTGTGGTGGCAGTCCTGAAACACATTTAAAGGGCTACTTATGTGGGTGGCACAATCAGTGCTGCAGGCCCATAAACAATATTTGATTTATGGGCCCTAGGCAGACAGAGTGCCCTGTACTACGGACTTATTAGTAAATAAATAGTCCAATCATGGAGAAACAAACTACCATTACATTTTAGGCATAGAGCACTTGCACATTAGCTCTGGTTAGCAGTGGTAAAGTGCCCAGAGTCCTAACACAAGCAAAAATGAAAGTCAGCACGCATCAAAAACAGGAGGTCAGAGTAAGAGGCAGGGGAAACCATGCCAAAAGATGCCAGGTCTAACAACAGCGATCACTCATCTCATCTGTTGTTAGTGGATCCTACCTATTTATCAGGGCACACTCTCAACCTTATATTCTCATCTACGAATTCTACTGCTCTTCAAGCAGCCATTTCTCTTTCTTTGACCACATCAGTTTAACTTTTCTGATCAAAAAGGATTAGGGCTAATCCTCCAACCCATAACTCACTGTGCAGCTAAATAGCAGCTAATTTCACTATGGAATTAGCAAAATCAAGCTTTGATGTTACTCCTACTCACATGTTAAAATGATCCCAATACATTCAGTACTGGGCTCTGTCAGGGGTCAATGTTTTGGCATGACACTCTTTACTATCTCAATTTCAGGTTACTCATGTCCATCCTAACTATGGTATCTGCAGGAGCCTACTGTACTGCAAATTATATGGAAGAAGCCTGAGCCCTACCAGTGCAAATCTATAACAAGGAGATAACAAACACTCACTATCAACACATAGAGTTGCAATAAAAAGGCAGTACATGATACCCAGACCCCCTACTATCAATATGGTATCTTCAAGGCTTCCAATCTTCTCAGAGATGTTTTTGCTATTGTGCAATATTTCATGGATCCTGAGTGTAATCAACCCAACCCTGGCCTTCTCATATCCTGTCTGAGCAGCAGGGTCAGACTAGGACAAAAACTAGGCCCGGGCATAAAAATAAAAGTGGCCACCATTAGTGAACCAAATAGCTTTACAAAAGTGATAATATCAGGAAAATAAACTGTAAAAACCATCCCACCTGGCCATAAAACTGGCTCACAATTGGTAAACAAACCTGACCCACATGCTGATCTGTCAGACCAGCCCTTTGGTCACTGACTGATAGCCCTAAAGGGCAGTCTGACCATGCCGAACAATTCTCTTAATTTATCTTCCTCACAATTGACTTTGTTAGGTGATATTTACATGCTATTAATTGGACATCTTCTCATGCAGGGCCGGACTGGCCGTAGCGGGCACCGGGCGTTTCCCCGGTGGGCCGCCAGGGTGGGAGCCGGTTTTGTTACCATGGGCATGCAATATCGGCCCCAGGTAACAAAATCATCCAAAACCGGCCCTTTGCAAACAGCTCGGCCGCACCCCTTCAGCTCCCCCAAAGGGGGCCTGCCCAACAGTTTGCCAGGGCTGGTTTCAATTTCCTGTCCGGCGCTGTTCTCATGACATCAGTATGCCTTAGAAGTGGACTCCTACAGCGCTGCACTTTCAGCAACTTTAAGGAGCCTTTCTGTATAATTGGTCACCACTACTCTGCTGGCATTTTAATCTAGATCTCCTCCTGACTCTTGGCTCATATCTCTTAGCCAGCCACCGTCTTGCCTATTAAACCTGTTCCTTCAAAGCTTTCATTGCCCTCATTGTCTTGTAGACAGTACTAAAGCGCAAAAAAGTGGAAAACATGTTGAATCCATCCTGTAAATCAAAGTAATCTACTGTGGAGTCTGTGTGTTGTAGCAGACAAGTAGTGTAAACTGTCTAACAAGGGTTCATTTGAAAGACAACTGAACAACATGTTTAAATTAATCAGTAATCCCCATGTAGATTATTGCACTCCTGTCGTGAATGCGGAGTAGGATGGATAGATGGATGGATGGACGGATTTTACCTTACCAACTAATCAAATACTTTCCCATGCTACTAGGAGTGGAAATGTGCTTAATGAAAGTGATACATAAAATCATATCATAAGTAATTAATTTAAATAAGTGTTGAAGTCCGAGTTGGAGTTGTCGTCAGGTGGTAGTTTTCAACATTCAGTGAGTGCTGGCAGCATACACTATGGCATCTAACCTCAACTGTGAGCTAATATTACAGTAGAGTAGTGGTGTACTATTCTTACTACCGTTGAGAAGCCATGTGGTCAGTGCTTAATTTGAGCTAGTGCTTTTCAGTAATCAGCAACAGCTCTTAATTGGTTTCTGGTGCTCTGCACGGCACCTAAATGTCGACATCATACTTAGAATAGTCCATCATATGGTGGCGCTGCTCATCTAATTTAGAGATAAGCAGAACAACAGTAGTTTAGGACTACAATATGCATTCAAATTACTAATACATGCCTCCAAAGCCGTTCCTTTAGGTTTGGGTACCTGGAATAATCTGAACTGTCGCAGTTACATGCGAGAGAGATGGTTAGTAGGTGTTTTGGCAGCAATGACAAGGGCAATGGGTGGTGCAAGCTGCAGTAGCCTCCTGTTCAGAGACCTGGCACTTAATATTTTACAAATTAAGCACTGCATGTGGTAACTATACTATAATAAGGAACATAGGAATGGCTCGGTGAATGGGTATTGGAGCGGCCCAGACAGAAAATGTCTGGTTTCGACCAGGACAGTGTCATCAGCAGTGTCTGAGAAGGCAATTGTGCCAGCAATAGTGGCTGGGTGGTGTGGCTGAAGGAGAATGTAATCGCATGATTGGGGAGGCAGAGAAGAGTATTTAATATATTTTGTTTTTCAGAACTTTGAGGCATGGCTAGTAATCTCTGTGAGAGTTGGGATAGAGTGAATAGGTGCTCTTTTTAGGGGTGGTGTTTCTATGGGAAATTGGTGTAGCTGATTTGTGAAACAATTGCAGGTGTGGTCGCAAGCCCGTTGGTCCTGATTGACAAAGGTTAATTTACACTTTCGTGTAAGTTTACGATTGTTTGCTATTCACAAAGGGATTATGAGTAGTATATATCTTTTTCTTTGGAAAGGCATTTCCTTGTTTCTTTAATATGCTCTTCAGTGAGGCAATGTCAGAGCACGGTCTTTTAATTTAGCTGTAACAAAGATTGTCAATACAGCCTTTCAGTGACTTTTAATAATACATGCACTGATTCACTTCTTACTTTGTAATTGTCAATAATACATTCCCATGACCTTCAATAAGATATGTAATGATTCACTGTTAACTTTGTCAATACAATATTTCCATTACCGTCAATAAGACATGTAATGACTCACCGTTACCTTTGTCAATGAAGGATTTTGATAGACTGTGCATAAGTCTTTTTTTTTACTTTCATACATGCCTCCGAGCTGCCTTAGGACCCATCAGTAGGTGTCCTTGCACCCTGCAGCCCTTGGGCCGAAAATACCAACTCCAAGAGTGCTTGATGATAAAACTTTTCCTGGGTCACCAGTTCAACCCAAGGGTAGACTTAGGGTGCCACTGTAGAACATATTTGAGGGCATTCTTCTTGGGGCTGTTGCACCTCTTGCAGCCCCCATAAATCTTGTCAAGTTGTTGGTGGCGACCCTGCCCTCTCTGGGACACCACTGGAACACAAAATGCAATACCTTCAAATCCCCAAAGGATTTTAGGGTGCTCCTTTTGCCTAGAGCATGAATGGTTGATGAAGAGCTTTGCACCACAAAAATGGCTTTTAACGCTTTTTGGGGTCTGTGTGCTACTGCCCCTGCTATGGGGCACCTGAGGCCTTGCCTTCGAACGGGCCGCATGGGAGCCCAAGACTGCATGCCCATAGCTGGTTCCCTGTCTGGCCCTCAGATGTTGATGCGGGAGCCTGCGGTCATCCTTCTCCCACCCACACAGAACCAACAGCTGCTTTGGCCCACCTCTGCTGCGGGAGAGAACCACTGACCAGCTCACAGGCCTCTCCTCTTTAGCCCTGCAGCTCCCTGTGCCAGGAGAATGCTGCTGCTGAGGGTGTGGCCTCTCGGGAGCCGTCAGAGGTTAGAGCACAATGGCTCTTTTATTACTTGGCTGAACTACTGCTCCTTTGTGTGATGGCCCCCATTGTAATTCACGGAATTTTGCGATTTTGCATCACAGTTGTAACATAAAATTCCCAAAATTTCCCCATTAAACAGCTTTGCATAATTATGTGCATGTTGCTGAAACATTTCCCACGACATGCACCCTTCACAGTAAAAAACTTACAGCATCCAAATATGAAAAAAACAGAACGTGAGCGGCTGTTGTTTGGGGTGCTTTTGTTAAATGCATGCTTGTGACAAAACACCGACAGAAGGATGCTTTTTGCTCCATAATGTAGAGCAAAATGACAGTCATGCATTTTGAGTTCCTATGCAGAATTTAACGTGATGTTGCTGAATTTTCATAGTTACACCAAGCAAATTAAACACATTTTCCACACCTCTATTGAACAAGGGACACCACTTGCGCCAACCTGGCCATTTTTTCCATTTTAGTCCCTCAGGAGTTGGGGCTCTTGGGGAAATTTCTCAGTCAATGCATCAGGATGCAATGTAAACCCGGTACAGGGAGATTACAATGAGGCACCACTCTTCTCTTGTTGTTATCTCTATCCCTGCGTGGACATTTTGGATGGTTTCTGGTCTTGTTTGTTCCTGGTGGCAACCTCTAACCACCAGGAGTGGTTTCTTTGGGCCTCCTGGCATCTAAATGTTTAAATCCTGAGGGAGCATGATTTCTTTTTGCTCTCCAGGCGTGCACTCTTCAGATCCCATGGCATGCCTGTGATATAGCAGGAGAGAGGGGGCAGCTAGTAGCGGTCGGCAGTAGGTGTTTCTGTAGGGCGGTGACGTGGGCAGGGTGGAGGGTAGTAATGTATGGATTACGGAGTTTTACAGGTAAGTAAACGTTTAAATAAATAAAACGAATTTCGTTGCGCGCACTGCACTACATTTGATGATGCAGTGCGCGCAACGAAATTTGTTTTATTTATTTAAATGTTTACTTACCTGTAAAACTCCGTAATCCATACATTACTACCCCCCACCCTGCCCCTCCCCGTGCCCACGTCACCGCCCTACAGAAACACCTACTGCCGACCGCTACTGGGGGCAGCCCTCTAATTTGGGTTACCCAGCTGCAGGCCCAGTCTTCAGAATTTACAGGGGAATCCTTCTCTTCCAGTGTCTCCTGGTAGGTCCCTCCCTATACTCAGTGCTTGATTTGATCCAGTGGTTGCTGGTGGGCTCATTGGCACTTATATTTGGGGATTGGCACCTATTGTTCCTCATCAGATATTGACTGAGAGCAAGAAAGGGAAAACCCCACATGTGGGAAAGAATGAGAAAGAGGGGGGAAAGTCACAAAGGGAGAAAGCAAGGACCGACAAGAGTGAGGTTAAGGGGCAGGGAGTGCCTGATAGTGGATTAAAGAGGCCTGGGTGAATTTAAGACCACACAGCCTCGGAAATTGGTGCACCATTTATTAGCGCCTTTCAAAACAACATAGGGTGTAACCTGTTAATATTTTTGCAAGGGGCTGGGTTTACCATTAAACTATCAGACTCAAGAAAAGCCCCTTGGATATTAGGTAATTATGAAATACATTATTAGCACCAGCCATGGGCTTCTGGGCAGAGCTTTAGGCACTGCCCCTCATTCTTTTACAAATTGAGCAAGGGGTGTGGAGGGGGTGCACCACTTGCGCTCAAGAGAGGAATCCACAGAGTCACAAACAGCCTAAGTCCCGGGTGCAATAGCGTGAACCACAGGCATCTGTTCTTCTTCAAGGTCCTGCGAAATCCATCTTTACTCTCTCCTTCTGTACCTGGTGCAGAGGTTTTTAGTTGGGGTGAAAAATTTCAGAAGAAAGGGACCTCTGTACCGTCCTGTGATCACACATCACCATTCCACCCTGTACCATCCCTCCTGGGCACCATTTTAGGATATTTCAAGATAGCGACTAGAAGTGGCCTGTTCAAAAACCTTTCTGAGACCCTGAAACCATGCACCTAACTGCCACCGCTGCCTGGTCTAGGAAGTTGCTAGGAAGCCATGCATTTTAATAAAGCATATAGGGCCAGATGCATCAAAGGGTTTTGCCCATTCTGTGATTTAAAAAGTAAAATAACATTTTAGGAATGTTACTAAATGAGGAACGTTGGCATTGGACTTTCTCATTCTATTAACAAGGGTCGTATTTTTTCTGCAATAGATGATCGTACAACTAAAGACAATATTAAATGTAATCTTTTCAACTTCTACATCACTCTACTACATATTCGGCTCTGATTCTGAGGTTCCGTGAATTCTGAACCCGTTTCATAAAGGTCATGGTTTCGTTACAAATTTGATATTAGCGAACCGTAACTAGTTAGTATGACAAGTATGAGTGTTTTCGTCACGTTAGACCGATGGATTCACTACGTATTTAGGGATTTCGTTCTGAACCCTTGGGTTCCATTTTGTGTATGGCAGCCATTTTGTGGTTGCCCTCACATAGGCCGATGACTACGGCCGAACGAGTCTTTAGCACACGTACACTTTAGCTGACTTCTGAATGACCTGAGCGAACTGATCCTCTTGCCTGAAGCCAAACTTGTTAGGCCAGTTCCTTTCCCAGTAGCTGATCAAGATTGAGGATCAAAGCGCAGGACATCGTAAATCTTTAGTGCACACAAATATGCCTTATCCTACTCACACCTGTTTCTGCTCCTTTCTTTATGGTCTATTTACGATGGGGATGTGCACTTTTTTATTATGGGTTAGTTCGACCTGTCTGATGAAGAATGTTGGGTTTGACCAATGATTGATCATGGGCTGGGCAACTGAAAAGTGGGTTTTACCGTCATGCGATACCTCTGATCTGGATACATGTGATTGGACAGTTTGTAAATGTAAGGTATTTGTCTGGAATGTGATTTTTGGCATAAAAAGGGATGACTGGCTTTGTAAAATTGAGCAGTCTCCTGAGAACTCATACCGTCTTGACTTCTAGGACTTCTGTTACTGGCTGCAGCCAATAAATTTGATCTTTGACGCCACCAAGAAGAGTCCCGTGTCTCTGTATTCTAAGACAGGTGATACCCGAAGACTTTGGGCGTGCCCCTGGCGCCGCCGGGTCTTAAATAACCCAGTTCATCAGTTCGGTTCATACCACCTATACCATGCTGGTCGGTATGCAATTCTGGATCACAGAGATTGTACTGATTTAATTTTCCATCCACATTTGGACCGACTCATCGATGCAAAATGGCATTATTTACACTGGTAAATTAGTGCATGTGTAGTTACGTCATAGGTCGGGCATGCACATGATTCACAGCACCTTAGCAATCTATGTAGGTTGGAAATGTTGGTGTAAACTTGCATTGATACAATCTATTAAATCTGGAAATGTTGCATCAGTAAAATCTATGGAAAGTAAATTTGTTAGAAAGCAATTGGAAATTGGATACCACAGTATGGTAGAACGGGGAGGTTGAATCCAATGCACTTTTCGCTCCATCTTTCACTTGCCTTGAGAGCTGAAATATGCTTTAGGATATCCCAGTCCTGATTAGAACTGTATGCAAAAGACGAGGTCCAGGTGGGACCATTCATGATTGGTTATCATGCGAACATGTGACGACAGTATATTGTAATAAAATCACTGCTTTTTGTGCCATTTGTTTCAATACATTTTCTTCTTTTTCACAACAGAAATATCTGACAGGTAACCCCCCCTACAAAAGCTCGCTATAAGCACTTCCTTCTTGTTATTACTAGGTTTAACCAAAAAACGAAATGTCTGGGCTTCCGTAAGGCATGCCTTTTGTAAAAACAGTTATATGCGGCTGTTGGTCGTGAATTCTACCCAGCAAGACTGCATTCTTTATTCCTCATAGTATATTTATGGCAACTTACAATTATAACATTTGAAATCTTATTAGAATTATATAAATATACTGATTCGTATAATGCTAAATTGCAGATGTCCTCGCCTTTAGAAGTGTATGATTAACTCTTTTAATTTAAGATCCTGTATGTTAACCCAATTATATGTAAAATTAATGTTTTTGGTTGGAGAACTATCTATCAATTGATAACCATTTGATAGATAGTTTTTCAAAGTGTCTGACAGTGGTGCACTCTAATCTTTTAACTATACGTACTCACATAATAAACTACCTATGGACATATACAGTTTCCTTTATAAGAGCATGCATTTTCACTTTAATTCATCCCAGTTAGTAGGCAAATAAGAGCATTCCTGGTTGTGACTTCAGAATTCACAGAAAAAGAATCAACCCAATACATTTTAAGTATCTCAGCTCCACTGGTCAGAAAAACGTTCTTCTGTATAAAAAGTCTACTTAGCAGTGATTAAAGTATTTCTTTGAAATATTTCTCCATCAATATTTTAACTTTTTAATTTCTATGACTTGTGTTTTCATGTAGACTACCAATCTGTTTCTTTTTACCATTCCTTTATACTTTATTTTGCATCTTCATGTGAATTTTTCCCAAATCCCACAACAAGTTACGTTTTTCTATGGAATATGTTATTTGCTTCATTATCTGATAATACCTAGATGCTTTTTTCTGAGACATCTAACTGTAACCAACAGCAACACCTCCATCCATGGATAAAAAGGCGGAAAAAGAAAAAGGCACTGCGTGTAGGACATAGGGTACATTGAAGGCACAAGAAATAGTATCTGTTGGATACATTACCCTCAATGTTATTGCAATCCTTTGAAATTCAGCACATTCATTAACTTTCCCATGTCTGGTAGCCCACAATAAAAATGTCAGCCTCACGTGGAACCACTCAGTTGGCAGCCTTTTTATGTACCCACAGGGTACAACCATTCAGGTTGTGTTGGCCTCATTGATCCTTTAGCAAAACCAAGCTGTTGATATCGCTTAGCTGTTTCCATGGAAGAATGCATTATTCCCTGATTCATTGATTTATTTGTGAATTGACTATAGATAGACTTCTAAGATGGCTTCTCTGTTGCCATTTCAGGGGCAGTAAAGATTGTTTTATTTAGTCCTTTGGGAAGGCCTACTGCTTTAAAGTGGGTGTTTGTCTCAAAGCCTGTCTTGTGTGATTGCCATGTTCAAGAGAGAAATTGTTTAAATTCTAGGGAGAACCCATAGGCCAATCCCCGAAAGAGTAATGAAACCTGCACACAGAGTTTGAAAAATCAATACAGTAAAGCAATAGCCAGAATGATATTGACTGTAAGACGTGACGAAAAACCATTCTATGTTGTGTACCAATATCCACACCACTGATAATTGTTGCTCTGCGGAGATACATTAACGCAATAAAAGAAGTGTAAAACTTAGTGTTTTTTGTCGTAGATCTTACATAGTATGCAGACTTGGTAAGGGAATAGAGAAGAACATGTCTGCGCTGACTGTCCTCCAGGTCACATACTTGTAAGCATGCAGCAAAGGCAACAGATTACTTCAATGCAACATAGTCTGTATGAACTATGCTAAAGAATAAATGAGCTGGAAAATAAAATACTACTCACATGATCTATACCTTTAATCTCACCGAGCATGCAAAGCACACAAACCACACCGTACTTCATCCATCTGTCTGTAAATTCATTCTTTCATAAATACATCTATATTTGTACACATCCTCCAACCAATATATCAATGTTTTCACCGGATCACTGACATAATATCGAGAGACATATTATCGACTTGCAAAAATATCGGCGAAAAAATATCGACTTTGTATCTACAAACAGGTAAGTACAAAAATATCGAGTAAAATATATCGTTTACAAAAATATAGTTTATAAAAATATCGACTTTATTAAAAACAATGTTAAATGTAATTAATATTAAAAATTAATTACTAAAATATACTTAAAAATACTTAAATTACCTTACAATAATAAAATAATTAATTAAAGTTATAAAAAAATGTACAATCATATTTGTTAAAACATATATATATAGTAACATAATATAATACAAAAATATCCAATATTATTACTGTAGGATAGCGGAAGTGTAAAAATTACTATTCCCACTCCAGAGAGTGCAACAGTAGGTAAGGCGCTGGATAGCGTAGAGGTAAAAATGACTATTCCCACTCCAGTGAGTGCAACAGTAGGGAAAGCGTTGGATAGCGTAGGGGTAAAAATTACTATTCCCACTCCAGTGAGTGCAACAGTAGGGAAAGCATTGGATAGCGTAGGGGTAAAAATTACTATTCCAACTCCAAAGAGTGCAACAGTAGGGAATGGGTTGGATAGCGGAGGGGTAAAAATTACTATTCCCACTCCAGTGAGTGCAACAGTAGGGAAAGTATTGGATAGTGTAGGGGTAACAATTACTATTCCCACTCCAGTGGGTGCAACAGTAGGGAAAGCATTGGATAGCGTAGGGGTAAAAATGACTATTCCCACTCCAAAGAGTGCATCAGTATGGAAAGCGTTGGATAGCGTAGAGGTAAAAATTACTATTCCCACTCCAGTGGGTGCAACAGTAGGGAAAACACTGGATAGCGTAGGGGTAAAAATTACTATTCCCACTCCAGTGGGTGCAACAGTAGGGAAAGCGTTGGATAGCGTAGGGGTTAAAATTACTATTCCCACTCCAAAGAGTGCAACAGTAGGGAAAGCTTTGGATAGCGTAGAGGTAAAAATTACTATTCCCACTCCAGTGGGTGCAACAGTAGGGAAAGCGTTGGATAGCGTAGAGGTAAAAATTACTATTCCCACTCCAGTGGGTGCAACAGTAGGGAAAGCGTTGGATAGCGTAGGGGTAAAAATTACTATTCCCACTCCAGTGAGTGCAACAGTAGGGAAAGCGTTGGATAGTGTAGAGGTAAAAATTACTATTCCCACTCCAGTGGGTGCAACAGTAGGGAAAGCATTGGATAGCGTAGGGGTAAAAATTACTATTCCCACTCCAGTGAGTGCAACGGTAGGGAAAATGTTGGATAGCAGAGGGGTAAAAATTACTATTCCCACTCCAAAGAGTGCAACAGTAGGGAAAGCGTTGGATAGCGTAGGGGTTAAAATTACTATTCCCACTCCAAAGAGTGCAACAGTATGGAAAGCGTTGGATAGCGTAGGGGTTACAATTACTATTCCCACTCCAAAGAGTGCAACAGTAGGGAAAGCGTTGGATAGCGTAGGGGTAAAAATTACTATTCCCACTCCAGAGAGTGCAACAGTAGGGAAAGTAAATACTTAATATATTATTTAAAAATATATAAATAAATATCTATAAATAATTAATTTAAAGTAACTACCAATTTAATATAATATAACAATTAATCAATTAAAATTACAAATTAAAATTAATTATTACTATTAGTTACCTATTCATCCAAATAATTACAAATTAACAATTAATTAATTAACTATTAAAAATTAATTAACAATTAATTCAAATTAAATACAATTAAATAAATTGAATTATTTAATTAATTATAATTAAATTACTTCCCACCCTATTCCCCTATAAACCCACAACCCGCTACAGAAAATAAATTAGTAAAATTAACATAATTAGCAATTAATCAATTATATAAAATTAATTGGCAATTACAATTTAAATAATTACCCATAAAAAATTAATTAACAATTAATTCTAAAAAAATACCAATAAATATTTTTACATATTCAATTAATTATAATGAAATTACTTCCCACCCAATTCCCCTATAAACCCACAACCCACTACAGAAAATAAATTAGTCATATTAACATAATTAGCAATTAATCAATTAATTAAAATTAATTGCCAATTAAAATTTAATTAATTCTAAAATATAAATTAATTAACAATTCATTAAAAAAGAATGCCAATAAATAAATTTACATATTTAATTAATTATAATTAAATTGCTTCCCACCCTATTCCCCTATAAACCCACAACCCGCTACAGATTTAAATTACGCAAAAATAAAAAAAACAAAATTCATTATTTAAAATTAATTATAACATAAATACACACTTTTCACACATATAATAACATAAAAAACACTATAAAAAATTCGATATTATTAAAAATTCGATAATTTTAATAACCTATATTATACACTTCGATATTTTAACTTTCTATATTTTTAACATTCGATATTTCATTACTTACCTTAAAAACGATATTTTTGATGTCTATATTCTGTCCTTTCGATATTTTGTCCTGTCTATATTTTAAACTCGATATTATGTCCATTCGATATTTTTACTCGATATTTTGACTGTTTACCGTTTCCACCTATCCAACCTTTCACCCATCCATTGTTTCACCCTTACCCGTCTGTCCGTTCTCATCCTTCCATTCATTCACCCTTTGACCTATCAATACTTTCACTCATCCATCCATCCCTACACTATTCCTGCCATTCATTCTTTCACCCTTCCATCCTGTCTTTACTTCCCGGTTTCTTTCCTTTCACTCTTCCTTACTCCTCCTGTGCTTTTTTTACACTCTTTGCGAATCTTGAAAGTGCCCACTGGACTTCCTTAGCTGATTTTTGGTCGGAGGTAGAATTTCCTGGACTGCTCCTACCTTTGGATTTGTTGTGTGCAGAATATGCCTTCTGCATACATAATACAAGGTACCATAAGAATGTCAACATTTACACAATGTTCATTCCACCTAAACATAAACTATACTAAAGGTATACACCAACATTTGTTTTAAGCTGGAATATCTATTGTCTCTTACAATTCTGACATTTGTGAATGATATTAATAATGCAGTTGGAATAAGAATGGATTATTGCAAAGCGTTTCTTCCGATAGGAACAACTAATTGTGGATTTTAAGCTGTATACAGAAGATACACACATGTCGCAGCAGTAAACTGACAACAGGAAAGAGGTCCATCCCCGGAACCGCATATCTCCCTGCATGGTTGTATGCCAGCATTATTGTATACAGAATATCGTCTATCATTAATATATTGTGTCCTAATTATCTGTAATGTCTACAAATATATTGTCCCACTAGATTTCGATTTTCTATTATTAACTTCAATGAGGCAATATCTTTTAAACGATATTTAGGGCTTGATATTTATGTCAGGTGGTATTCTGAAAATGATATACTGATACCACATCCAAAGAGCTCAAAAACCACCTGGGACATTCTCTATCAACGCAGCACATGCCCAATCTAACACAACAATAACCAAAATCTTCAATGAACCAATCAAACAATTCGTAACACAATCCCGTACAACACTGTACTATAAACAAAATTCCACAAACACATCCAGGTGTCACGAAACACTACACCAAACAATGCACCACACCATACAAACCATAATACTGAAGCAAACCAAATACAGACACATGCTGCAATTAACACAACGTCACACAGCACATCTCACACAGTCAACAAACACCCAAAACCACCACCAATTCATTACAATGAACAGCCCAGAACCCTGCAGCCTACCACTAATGTCTTCATGCCTCAGGGGTGTACTTTCCATTGGTGCAGCAGGTGCAGAGGCAACGGGGATCAGTGATTTGAGGGGCCCACTAAATGCTGATTATTGCTGTATTTTACAATTCAAACAGCAGCCAGAGAGCCCACTTCCTTCCTTGCACCGGCGTCCATGACACACTGGTTGCCCCACTGCATTGTCTCATCAACAATATACCATGAAGCCCCGGTAGACAATATTGCCTTATTTAACACAACAACAACATTTACCATTCAATAAGATAGCTCTCTTGTTTTAGGTCATCCAAGTGGTTACCTTTGCCCTCATTCTCAAAGAACAAATGGTTGTGGAATATAGTCGTATCTGGTTGCCAATCCAATTTACATGCCCTTGGACTTTGACTTCCAGCTCAGCTTCTGCCTCTGTTGTGGTGCAAATGGTAATTACTCAATTATGTAATTTAGTTTTGCACACGTTTTGCGCAAATTATGTCTATGCTATTATCAACCGATTCATACTAGGGCTAAACTCTCCATATGTCAACATTGTCATTTGGATACTTTTCTAAACTTTTTTACACCGTTCCTTTCTTCAACAAATATTTGCTCTCAACTCAAGAATGAACCCTTAAATGTCCCAGGTGGGCGCTTAGTTTCCAACTTTAGTATGGTTAAAGAGCATGCAGACATTATTACGGGGAGTTTAAGGGTATTGTTAGTACTTTTCACGTGCTGTAGACTAGCAATCGTTAACAATATATTTAGAAAATATGGAAATGTTTATTATCACTATGTCCTCTACTGAAACTATAACAACACAGTAGTAGAATTAGCAAGAATTTGAGGATCTTAGAGTACAATTGTGTAAAAAAAATGAAAAATATATACACAAGTGCACAAAAGTTGCATGTAAATGCACATTTAAATAAAGGGGTAAGTATTTTGCACAGATGATGTAATCCATTGAAATGGATTTTTGCCATACAACATTCACCTTCCATAGGTCAGAATCCGAGTTTGCACTCAGATGCACTGATCTGAAAATTGCTCATAAAATTCCTACAACAATTGAGAATATGGGGATTTGTAGTTTGTACAATCTATGGCAATAGAAAATCCCAACAGGTGTTTGCCACCACATTCGGGCATGAGGGGAGAAAAAAAAACTGTATGTGGTAAGCATAACACTTGTGCCTGCTGGATTTCCTAACATTAGGCAAACCATTTATGAACAGCAGTGTAAATTCTCAAATCATTTGAGGTGACAGGAACCCACAGCAGTTACAATGAAGCTGTATTTGAATGGTTTTAAGGTTAAGTATCTCCTAAGAAGATCGGTGGAGAGGTGTGGCGCAGCGGCCAGGGCAGCTGACTGAGAGCGCAGGGTTCATGGTTCGAACCTCGGCTCCGGTGGCAGCACAACTCAGCACCATGTGACTCTGGGCAATAACTCCCTTAATTTCCATGATGGCCTCCAGGGCCTTGAGACCTGTAAGGGTGAGTAGTTTGTGTTTTACAAATACGGATTTACATTTACATATGCCAGAAGAGGGTTTGGTGGCCGGAATACAACAAGAATCTCTCTCTCATATATAGCCAATGAAAAGGTGTTCCCAAAAGAGAGATCCCCACATTATAATGTAAAATTTAAAGGGTTAATATCTGACGAAGTGAATGTGGGCCTTACAAAACATATGAATTTGCTAGTTGAGTTACATTTCTTCTCAGGCTTACTTGTCATGTGCATCCTGGTATTGGTAGGCATGACTTGCACAACCCAGGCAAACCTGGGGCTAGCAACTGGAAAATGTACATGATAGTAATTCTCCAAAACATGCATCTAATGCTTATTTGACATTTTGATATAGTAGTAAACAAAAGCCTTACACTGCCTTCAGAACACCGATTAAATATTCAGTGACCCGGTACGGCCTGTCAATGAATAGTCGGGTGGGCCCGTTACTCATAGAATCATCCTGCTGTCCCTGGTAGTATCCATTTAGTGTCTGTCTCTAAGGCCTTCTGTTTGGGAAGGGCACAGGCTGGATCCACATGGCATAATTAGTCTGCGGTGGGTGGTACACTGATTTTATAGAATGATTAGAATAACCCAGTCAATACAAAGAATGTGACTTTATCGCACAGCATTTTCCTACAAGGTGTAGTAAGTCTGGCCTAAACATCTGTCAAACATTTCCTGAATTCTCTGTAAGTCTGCAAGTTTAAAGTACCAGATCAAAGCACAGAGACCAGTACTCTTTGTCTCCTTCCTTTTATCTCTTCCCTCTGAACCTATTCCTTCAGATCAACTTCTCGACATCAAATCGTTGGTCAGCTCATAGTGGAGAAATATTTTCTGGAATTAGTTGATCCTTTTGTGTGAGAGAATCTCTGCTTTAGCCGTAGCCCTTTTTCCATTGGCTTTTACTCCTTGGTAACCAGGAGCAACAGAAAGTCTTTCAAGGCTGGATTTACGTGTGTGGACCTATGTCTAGCCAATACAGGATGTTACAAAAGTCTAATGTGAGAGGATTAACGATCTAGTCAGCTTCACTGGTGGTTTAAATGGAGCTCTGTGGAGTGGATGCAGGTTCACCGGAAGTCAGAGGCAGCAGGATCTAAGTAACACATCTGTTGACCACTGATGATGTTGAAACGTTGAACCCTCATCCTGCTCCTAACCCCTCAAAAGCCCTCTATTTGTGGATGTGGACTTGGCAAAGAAGAGGAGTGGAAAGTACAGAAAGTAAATAGGGATTGTACAGCCATTTCCTTTTCACTTCCTGTTGTTTTATGGGACCATTGGCGATAAGAGAAGAGCGAGGGTGTCAGATGTCTGACATTTTTTTAGTTATTCAACGTGCCTTGTGGTATCACCTAGGCATCATTGCCCTTCAAGAGGTAGGGTGATATTTCTTCTTCTGCCCAACAATAATAGAAATGGGACCTGTGCATATTGCACATCACATGAGGTACAGAAGAGTTCAGCTACTTACACCTCTTTCCTCTGAGGGTTTGAAACGTTGTACTATTCAGTACCTTCACAGAACATCTTTCAATAACCAGGAGAATCTGACATTGCATCAAGATGTGCAAATTTATCTTTTGCATGTTTAAAGTATTTGTTCATCTGAAAATCTTCATTTACCTAACCATATTTTGTGCATTACAAAAAAGTACAGATTCTCATTAAAACAAAATTATTTTGTATGTTAAAAATTCGCCTGAAATATATAGCTGCAAACATCAAGTTGCCAATGAAGAGAAACTTAGCAAGGCATGAAAAGTGGCGAATTATAAAGAGGAAATGTTTTCTACATACTCTTTAGTTCCATTTCCAGAGCAGTTACTTGGAGGTGGCGAGGCTGCAAGGCCAGGAGGTCACGCTCCTTTATGACTTATTGATTGGAAGATAATTCAGAGTTGGCCAGCTCGATGCAGAAGCAATCAGTCAAAGGGCTGCTTTAGCAATAACCCTAACAACATGCAATGCATTGTAATACAACTGCCTCAAGACTGCTTCCAAACAAGATAAACTTTTAGAAGAATATGCTTTCTGTTGTTCCCACTCTGCCCATAGCAGCGATGATGGAGCCACAGCAAGGAACCAACTCATCTAGAGACATGGTTTTGTTTTTACAAGGAACAGGTTGGATCTGCTGCTCAGAACCCCTTTATTGCACTGTGATTGTCTGGAGGTATCCCTAGTCCTTTGGTACACTTTATTCCTCTCTTTCAAATAACCAATGTACCCCTGCTACCTTATGCGCTCCAGAAATTGCTTTATTTTATTTCTTAAGGCAAAAATGATTCCATTCTCTGAGGTCCACTTGGTTCACTCCTACATTGAACAAACAAACAAATGATTGGTTTGTTGACCTTCAAGGAGAACAATTTTCCCAACCACAATATATAGGATGGAAAAGGCTTAGAAAAAAAAGATATCAGGTCTGCTTATGATAGTCAAATACTGTTTAAAACGGGAAACGTCCTGAACAACGTGGGCAGAGCCACGCTGGCCATTCCAATACAAGCGCAACCATGCTTCCCTTAACCATACATATGTCTTAACCACCATATGCATGGTTCAGATGCATTACTGAGATGAGCCGGACCATTAACAGGAAGAATCGGGAGAGAATGCGGAGAGATAAGTGGGGATGTGGCCGGGCTTTGGGGTTGGGCTGGTAGTTTTTAATGGTTGGGTGGTAGTTTTTAATGGTTGGGGTAGTTTTTAGGGCTCAGGGTTAAGGGTGAGGGTTGTTTTCAGTTCTGATGCAGGGTTGTTTTCAGGGCTGGGGTGGGATTCCCTTTAGGGCTCTGGAGGGTGGGGGTAGATTTTAGAGCTTATGGGGGTCCAGGGTAGTTTTTAGGACTCGGGGGGGGGGGGGTTGCAGTAGTTTTACGGGGTGGGGGCACTTTTAAGGGCTCAGGGAGGGTATTTCCTATCGTTTGGGAGTAGAGGTCATTTTTAGGGCTCTGGGGGAATCGGAAACAATTTTAGGGATGGAGTTCAGGTTAATTTTTAGGGCTCTTGGTGGAGTTGGGGTACTTTTTAGGACACTGGGGTGTCAGGGCAGTTGTTAGGGCTAAAGGCAGGTAGCATTGGGTGAAATCTTTACCACACATACCTATACCAGTCATGCCTTTATCACGAAATTGCTTGGTAAAGGAATGCTTGGTTGGAGAATGTGTTGTCCAGACACATTCATGGTTTAGGCAGCATAGTAGAGGCACGCATGGTTTAGTCATGTGTGCCTTTGTCATATAACCATTGAGAACATTGAATTACCGTGATGTGTCCACGCACTTTCCTGATGTTGTGGTGGGCTCATTTAAAGAGCTGATAAGTGGTATTGCTATGTTTATTTGTGCCATTAGTAGATAAAGACAGGACTTTTCATCAGTTACGGATAGTTATCATTTTTTTTACTACTGACCACAGTACAACAGATAATTGTATTCTTCTACAGAGGATAGTATGGCTGTGTGATGCCTGATCAACACTTGACAAACACTAAAGAAATGGCATGATGACGCATGCAGAAATAAAATTTTATGCTGAGTATCTCAAATACTAGTAATCCGATTCAGGGCCAAAGTGCCATCCCCATTTGATTTTGAAGGCCCCGTCCGAGTAAAAAAACATATACCAGCTAGGTAATGTGAAAACATTATTTATAGCAACCACTCAATCTTGTTTAAACTATCTTAGAAAAAAATGTCAGCTTGACATTCCATTAAGACTTGTTCAGGTCTGTCAAGTAAACATGATTGTCTCAAACTAAGTTTACCATAGAGGCTTAACTCTGTAGTCACTAATAACGACTGCATATGAAGCAAACTATCGGACTGTTTCATTATTCAGGGTCAGGGTACATGAGGTTAAAACTTCAAATTAGGAAGTGTATGTTATTATCCCCCAAATAAACTAAGATGCCTTGAAGTCTGATCATAGCTTGGTGGCAAAGTCCAGCTAGCTTGTGTGTAAAAAGAAATACTCCTCCTCCAACTCCCCCTAAAAAATCAGCATGCCAGAAAATGCGTTGCCCCATTGCGTGAAAAGGAGATTGTTGAGAAGAGCAGTGTGCTCCCTAATGTTGCTACGGGTTCTCAATTAAGTTTGGTTGTTTGAAAGCTGAGTCCCAACTTGGTAAAACGTAACAGCATGCAGCATGAAAACAAACCCCAGTATATGGTTAAACGATAAGAAGAAACTCTCATCTGGAGTCTGACTTACTTCCCCCTGCAGTGACAATGTGAAAAGGGTGCATTGAAATGTTGGAGTTTTTGTGTTCATTCACATGCCAATTAAAGTCTTCCTGCTTTCCTGCTAATGAGATGTGAATGCAAGGGAGGCGCATTCTCAGACGTACAGCGCTATTTATCATTGAAAATGGGACTATGGGAACCTGACTTGACGAGCTGGACAGCAAGACCTTCTCATGCATGGAGGAAACGATTCTAGGGATAACTAGGCAATGCCATTCGCTGGGTTGTTAAATAACATTATTTGGGAATGTTTCACTCTTTAGTGGGACTGGTGGCCACTTATGGCGGTTACCATAAGAGCTAGGTTCACTAACATGTTGCACTAGATGGTATGAGTGGCAATTGGTCACCCAACCCATGAGCCCAGCACTCCAGGGGAATGAACTAGAAAGTTGCTTGCCAAAAGACATGTGACATGCGCCAACCAACCAGCACCAGGTAGGCAAGCTAATCGTTGTCTAACCCAGTAGAGAAAGCTGGTGCATAAGGACAATACATGGGTATAGGAACTGAGATCAATATTTTTTCAGACAGTGCAGTTTTTCTGAATGCATATCTGATAATGGGGAAAAAACATTTACAACGCAACCATTCATCGGACTACACTTACAACAGCCACGGCCCGTGTAGGGAGTGCCACCGGGTGGTGACGTGGGGCGAGGGAGGGTTAGGGTGGGGGGTTGTAAAATGCGGGATACGGACAATTTCAGTTAAGTACCCCAAAAAATAAATAAAGCACATTTTAAGCGCTTAGAGACCATTGGTGATAACGCGCTATATAAATAAAAATTCCAAATTACAAATTACGCGCGCTGCATCACATTTGGAGATGCAGCACGCGCAACAAAATTTGTTTGGTACTTACATGAAATCGTCCTTATCCCGCATTTTACAACCCCCCACTCTGCCCCTCCCCGCCCCACGTCACCGCCCAGTGGCACGCCCTACACGGCCGTGGCTGACTTACAACACAGGCATTACATCGCAACATCCTTTACAATATATGACACTACAACGCAGTCATTACAACACATACCATTACAATGCATGACACTACATCGCATGTCACTACAACACAGGAATTACAACGCATACCATTACAACGCATACCATTGGAGTTAGAATAGTAATTTTTAACCCCTACACTATCCAACACTTACCCTACTGGTGCACTCCCTGAAGTTAGAATAGTAATTTTTACCCCTACACTATCCAACACGTACCCTACTGGTGAACCCCCTGGAGTTAGAATAGTAATTTTTACCCCTATACTATCCAATACTTACCTTAAACGCAATGTGATGGTATGCGTTGTAATGGTATGCTTTGTAAAGGTAGTATGCGATGCAATGGAATGTCTTGTAAAGGTAGTTTTTTTAAATGTGATGTAGTGTCATGCGATGAAATTGAATGCGTTGTAGTGGATGTTGCGATGTAAAAACTGCGTTGGAAGTGCATGCGTTGTAAATGTATGTGTTGTAACGTCATACATTCCTGATAATGATGTTTCTTCAATAAGAAGAAAATGGTGTCTTCTCTTGGCAGCAATTAAGTTGGCCACATTCAAGCATATTAAAAATAAGAGCTTTCATCATCAAATGTGGTAATTGGCCATTTCGGTCCATAGCTGGTCACAGAAAAACATATGATGTAGTGAATCAAAATCCTGAACAACTAACCACTAAAAAAACTTCCCTTGTCTCCATACAACATTGCATGTATTAAAGAGCTGTTCTTTTTGTGACACTGAAATGAATTTTGCATCATAATATGGTACTGCTTTTTGTGTTAGAGTACTTAGTGCAAGTGGAGAGGAAATCTTTAATAAAAATTATTTTCTTTCAAATTATCTTTTTTTACCTGTTGTTATAGTAACTGAATCATATGAAGAGCAATATGAAATTTTTGGTAAAATTCAATAAACTCTATGATGGAGTCGGCATAATACACATTTTTGAAGACTGAAAATGTAAATGTTTAATTCTAACAAAGAGAAGGACTGCGCTATTTCTGTGAAATGAATTGACTTCGGAATCCTTCAGCCTTGACAGCAGGAAGGAAGAGTATTGCCTCCATCACAATGAACTGATCCAGCTGGCAGCCATCTTCAGAGCTCTTTTGTTCTTGGTTGTTTTTGCCCCCGAGCTCACATTCTAAGTACAAAGGAAATTGTGCTTGGACCTGTGAATTTCCCACTTTGGCAAGGATAACACAGGGCCGGCTTCAGAGTGTTGCAGGAAAGACAGGAGTAAAATGTGTAGCTTCAGTTAAACCAAAATCACCCTTTCTCTTGTTCCGACTTAGAGAGGGTAAAACCGCTGGGGGGAGGTCCCAGTATACAAAAGACATATTACTTTAGTGGATTAAGACGTATGAAGGACATATTGCGCACAGAAATCCATACATCAGGGAACCTCATTCTTAATGGTGGGTCCTTAGGAGAAGATGGGTCGCCATGGTGAGGGACACCCAAGAGTGCTTCAATGTGTGGGTACACATAGGACTTGGGGCACTTCAAACAATACAGAAGAGGAAGCTTCCAGGGCTTGCTGTATTATGCCAAATATGGCCTCCAGAACTGGACACAATACACAACCGGTGACCCACAGAATAAGACATGACAGTCCAGGCGAGGGCTCCAAAACTGGAAGCAACCATCCTGGGGTGGCCTTCAGAACTGCACTTTATTCCAGATACTGAGGTGTTTCAAGTGACAAGCACAGTCTGAGGGGTAGGATTCCCGTTTTATTTCCAAGGACGTTGATTCACCAAATTGCCTGGGGTAGCAGAAGTGATATCAGATGCCCTTTATGTCCCAGTCACATGACAGGAAGTGGTCATATGACCTACAACCTGCTATCACTCTCACCTCAGCTGTTTGATTCTCAAATGCCTGTCTTTTCTTTTTTACTACCTCTCACTCCCCGTCTTTCTCACCTGTTGCTGTCTCTTTTTCGACTCTCCTATCGCCTCCTGTGTCTACTGTGTCTTCCTCACTGACCTCCTTATATCTTGCATGTTTGACTTTCTCATCTGTCCTAACTCTTTCTCACCTGTCCCCCACCTTTCATACTCCTTTGCCTCTCACTTTCTCACCTGTCTAAATATCGCCTCCATACCTCTCACTTTCCTCCGCACCACCTCTCCCACGGCTGTTTTTTTCTAACGTTCCTCTGAGTCCCACAGCTGTTTTTTCTAACCTTCCTTCGTGTCTCTTTTTATACTGTATAACGGTTGTGTCCAACTCACCTCTGTCACTTTATCCCGACATTCTCAATTGCCTACCTTCTATCATCAGTCACTTTCTCACCTATAAGCATCTGTACTTCTTAATTGCCTTTCTAACCTGCCTCTTTATTATGCCTTTCTCTCACACCTGTCTTCTCTTCTCTCAGAGCTATCTCTCTTATCATTGTCAGTTATCTCTCTAAGAGGCTTATTTATGAGCCCTTGTGTCACATTTACAATGCTGTTGTGTCACTATTTGTAACGCTGTGGCGGAGTAAATAATGCGCCACGTTGCTCCATATTTACGAAGTGACGCATCTAGGCAGGTGCGTCACTTTGTAAAGCCATGCGCTACATTATACCTGCACCAGGTATAATATATGCAGGGTGGGCGTTCCCCCACATTAAAGCCTCGTAGCAGTGGCACATTGAAATCTATAAACTTACAGTGCGCCACTTCTAGGACGCCACTGCGTCAAATCACTTATCTCTTCCTTATAGCAGGTGTACAGGTGACGCAGTGCTATAATGATAGGCCTCCCCCCTACATTGCTGGAGTTGCATCACGCTTTCGACACACTCCATCAATGCGCCAGTTTTGCGCCAACAGATACTTCAGTAATACTGATGTATCTGTCATTCCTTGCGACATGATGCATCATATAGTAAATAGGAAGCATTGATGGTGTCACACTGAGAAGTGTTGCATCCCTGCTTTGTCGCAGCGATGCGTCACTTCTCATAAATAAGACCCTCAATGTGTCCCGCACTCTCCCTTGCCTTTTCTCTGAAGTCTCTTTCTCACTAGGGTCTCACCTCTCTAACCTGTTTCCCAACTCTCTGTCAACTGCCTCTTTATTACTTCTGTCACCTGTCCATCTCGAGCTGTATCTTAAGTTTTTCGAGCCTCTACCTACCTATCGGTTATCTATCAGCAGCTGTCACCATATTACTTTTTTCATTTCTGTCTCCTTTGCTGTCTTTCTTAGCTACCTCTTCCTCATCTGTGTCCATCTTCAGCACTCTCTCAAACTGTCACTCCCCTCTCTCTGATGCTCAGCTGTCTCTTTGTCACTTGTCGATAACCTATCATTCTCACCTGTCACATCTCCTTAATGTCACCTTTATCTCTCTCCCCTCCTGTCTCCTGTTTTTTTGCCCCCTTTCAAATTCTTAAAAGCAACAGGGGCATGGACCGTTTTACTTAAACATGAAACAATTCCACTTGAAACAATAAATACGTTTTAAAAAATGTATCACTTTCCTCTGAGGCCCGGGATTGCGAGCAAAGCGCTTGGGATCGAAGGAGGCGAGCCCGGGGTCACAGTTGTGACCCCTGTCTACTCCTATGCATCCGCGACACGTGGATGGAGTTCGGTGGAGCACGGAGGCGGTGCAGGGGAGGGGCAGGGTGGGGGTGGTAAACAACGGAATATGGATAATTGCAGGTAAGTAAACAATGTAATAAATAAAACGAATTTCGTAGCGCGCGCTGCATCGCCTCCCTGCCCCACCGAACTCCATTCACGGGCCGCGGCTGCTCCTAGGTGATGCCCTTCTTATTTTTCTTCTTGTTGGGTCTCCATCTGCACCATTGTGCTGTGTGTGCAAATGGTTTCTGAGATGAGAAAGAGACAACATTTAGGTACGACAATGTTCAGAATTGCAATGCAAGTTATTCTAAAATAAAAATGTGTACTGCTAGGAGGCTACCTCTTTTTTAGGAAATTGTATGCATTCACTGTTAGTAAGACGATTCTTCCAGAATTAAGACACGTGTGAGACTGTGAAGATGCCCCTTCCTTCAAATCCATGTCAGAGCTACAAGCTTTGCTAGTTTGTACTTAGGATAAAGGAAGAGCTAGTAGTATGCACTTTACTTCAGAATAAAGAAAGAGCGGTGATGAGAGCATTAAGCCTGGCCATGAAAGTCCGCTCTGCTTGCGGAGTTTGAGGAGTTTTTCCCACTCTGCGCATCACTTTGAGTTTCGAAAAACTCTGTTCCACTATGCAGAATGGAGTTTTTCCTCACTCGCGCTTGTCAGTGTGAAGTTGGCGAGCAAGAAAAATCTTACTCCAGACCACATCCCAGCAAGATTTCTTTACGTAAGCAATCGCAGATGGCTGCGACCACTCACATTGAGAAACCTTCTGTTCACGTTCAGGAAGCTACTTGAGTCGAAGAAAGACGCAGCACCCTTTTGGCTGACCATGGTGCTGTTTGTGCTGATTTTCAGTGCTCGGCAAACACATACTGCTAAAAATCAGCATGAATGGCACGACCTAACGCACTCTGTTGATTGTGGAACTCTGTGTAGCGCAACTGAGTTTTCTGGTCACTTCGCAGGGTTCTGCATAGTGGAACTCCGCAAACTTTGCCAACTCCTAGAGAGCTTTCAAATACATGGGAACTAATGGGCAAAGTATAACTGGTCACAAAAACAGGTTGCAAGTAGAGACCAGTATTTTTGCTACCAGTATGAAATTTTGCAATACAGCCAATGTACTAATATGTCAGTATGTAAAATTCCAAATTGGAGTTGGCTGCAATCATACATAATTAATATTCATTAGGTACATCGCAAATTGCGACTCACTCCAAATCAGGACCGGCTTTAGGGCAGTGCGACCGTTGTGGCCTCACTGAGGCACTGACCTGTGGAGGGGGTCCTGACCTCGGGGGGGGGCTGTGTGTTTAGCAATAACATATGATTGGAGAGATGAGGGGCAGTTTTGCCAAGTGAGAGAATCCGAGGAGGCGGTCATGGGTTGTGGGGGCGCCAAAAATGATTGGCGCACCAGGTGCCGCGCTAATGACGGCCCTTCTCCAAATGGTGCAAATTACAGGTATTGAGCCATGCTAAGGTCAGCAAACCACCATGCCTGTGAATGCCTTTAAATACATTTAAAAAAATTGTTTTTAAAGCACCCCAAATTCCTTAAATTAACCTTTTAAATGTAATTTGAGTGTCTGTGAGGGAAAAATACGTTAGTACATAGGGCTCTAAGACACAGGCAGAAGCTACGAGTGTGCACATTACTTCAGAACTAAGACACAGGCAGAAGATGCAACAATGCGTTTTTTTCCAGAATGTGCAACTATATCAATGACTCCAAAATAAAGAAACAGGCTGCCGGTTCCGTGTGGGCTTTAAATTGGGTTCATGACTAAGAGGGGAATAAACCGGGTATACCACTTTCAGAAATAGTATGCAGCAGAAAATGTGATAATACAATACAGAACTAAGACAACACCTCTTCGTTAAGAATGAAGACAACGGAGGGCGTGTGCATCCCTAACCCCACTCAGGTTTTGAGTTTAGTGATTTCAAGCAAACGCTCATAATGAAACCACTATTCATAGACAGGGCCGCTTTAAAATCGTGTTTTAGCAACAGGCAACTCTCAGCAATGCTCAGTAATAACAGACGCATTCCATCTGGAGCCCGCCACTTAGCACAAGTACTAAATAAAGCATCAACGCAGATGCCACTGACCCTGATGGTGTGAAAAAAGATATCGTAATAATCTGTTGTAAACACAGTTATGTGGCCCCAGGAAGCCCTATAGCGAGGGATTTCGCCTCAGATCGAAAGATAAGCAGATGCTGTGGATTTAGGATCTCCTGGGACGGGGGAGGTGGGTGGCTTTCTTTTTGAGGCAGGAACATCTGCCGTGATTCCGTCACAATGGCAGGGTCTTCAGCTGCTGTGATGCGATGTCTGGTCCATCTGCCCCTTCGCCATCCGTGTATGGCCGCTTTTCCCTTCCCACATCTGCCCAAGAGATACTTCCGGTCAAAGACAGATCAATGCTTCATAATTCACAGAGTGCCTCACAGTCAATCCAGAGAGAAACCATAAGAACAGGGCTTCCGACAGTCACTGTCCCCGTCTCCCGCTAAGATTCACGTCATAGCGTGTGCGCCGCCGTCTCTGGCCCGTCACTGTGAGCACTGCATGGGCTTTATGGGAAATACACTTCACCAAAAGAATGTACACGCATAAGGGCATTAGAACATGGAGATACGGAATACGTTATGCGTCGAGTGAAGGCACCGTATAAAGTGAAATAAAATAAAAATAAAATATGACTGTTGATGTAGCGCGCACCGCACATGATATATCTGCTTAGGCCCTTAAAATAGAGGTCACTAGATTATAAATCCACGCCACTGGTGAGAAACCACAAAAGGGTGCACGGCTGAGTATGCAGTACCAGGGCTGACAGTGCGGCCTGCGGGACCAGCAACCCACCGAAAGGCCTCAGAAGGAAAGGTCAAGATACAAATCTGTGAGGTCACGTGGACACTGATACCATGGCGACATGAATTTCCGATTACATGGGAGATCCTCTTTAAAGGAATGTCTGTGTTTGACGATGCTGTCTTCGAAACACATTGAAAAGTCACATTTCTGAGCATGCAATGCTCTTAATTCTCAGGGGCTTGAAGAGGCGAAACTGAAAAGATGGTCACTGCATAAAAACGTTTGAGATAATTATAAATGTATGGTGATTTCAATATTTGGTAGTTTAATGCAATGTGTTTTGGTCTGAAAGTGTGTGATGCAGCAGCCAGAAACAAGGAATCTCCTGAGATGCAGCTTTATGTGATCAAAAGGGTACAGGAAGTCTCACAGACGCCAGCTGGTAACATAGGAGAGTGCTTGCTGCCATGTTTAACTTTAATAACCAGATATACTCTCTATACAGTAATTTACAACCAATAGGGCATTCTTGGCACTATATTTAACAACCATAGATAAGTTGGCTCAAAAAACAACACACAAACATTGCTACAATCCCAGTACTTTTACATCCGACGCTTACATTTAGGCCTGGGTGGAATTTCAATTACACTGACTAATTTTAGTAATTCAAGCTAATATTTGAGGCGGAATTATCAATAACAATGTGATTATGCCTGCTCACGTATTTAAGAGTAATTTGGGAGAAAATATTCTGTTGTGAGTTCGCGAGCAGCTACTATTTCGGTTCTGTTGCATTTAGCACAGTTTCTTAGAGCAAAATGCATTCTTGCATTCATTTTGGACATGAAGAGGTATTTTTGCGCTAGGAAAATAAATCTAAATGTAGAATTACTCTTCTTGCTTGCTTCCACAAAATTTCCCCCAACCTTATGCTATTTTGATGACCAGAAGTGCGCTTCGCCTGACTGCCGTGATTAGCACTGGACACACAGTTCAGTTAAAAAATCAAGTTTATTTGGACCATTGTCCTTAAACAGATAAAACATTAAAAAACAGTTCATTGTTACATAAAAATTTAAAAACAGTATATAACTTATAACTCATTAAAAATGGATCAAACACGACTTGAGCTACTCACAATTCAAACTTCGTTTAACTTTTTGCATAAAACTCCCCAATGCACATTGCAGCAAGTCTATTGTGTATACCATATTTTTTAAAAATGGGCCATAAGATCTCTCTTCGTGGTTCTAAAAGCTTTGTACAATCCAATAAAATATGCATCATATTGCCTGTAGTTCCCAATATGCACTTACAGTTTCCAATGCTATCTATCATCTCCGATTTTACTCTAGTATTACAATAACAGGGATTCAGTCCAGTTCTTAGTCTTAGAACTTCTCTCCTAAGCCATCTATTCGGTAGTCTGTCGATATATGGAAAATGTGTATCTTTTTGCCAGGCATGGGCCATAAACTGTACCGATTTTTTCATTGCCAAGTAATCTTGGTCCTTGGCTCGGGATACTTCGTATCCTACCTCCCTAAAAGCCTTCCTTGTAACTTCCATTTGGAGGGTCACGGGACCTACATCCAGGCTCAACAGTTTGCCAACCATCCTAAGAGAATTTCTGACCCCTTTAGCCCATGATCGTTCACTCGTCAAGGCTTCCCTGCTACACCATTGCGAGATTTTTAGATCTTCCTCGGCGCCCAAGCACTGCCAAAATCTAACTAGGGCCATACAAACTGTGATCTTCCATGAGGTTACACATGTTTCTAACCTTACAGCTTGCACCATTGAACATTTAGGGTGTGAGAGTAGATTTTTCAAGGCTTTTCCCTCCTCTACGTCCCAACCATGTTTACCAACTAAAAACAGTATCTCTGCCCCATATAGGAATTGGGGGGGCACCATAGCTAGATATGCCTTTAAAACCGGCCTTTCCGATTTTTCTCCGTAACTTCCATTAAATTTCTTCAGGCCATTTATTGACACTGGTGTCCTCGTTCTACATGCATCTACGTGGGTTGTCCATTTAAGATTTTTCTGGAACCACATACCCAGATACCTGTATTCTTCTACAGTTTCCAACTTCTCAGGACCTAGGTACCAGCTATATCTTATTTCCCTACTCCCAAAACATAGAATCTTTGTTTTGTCCATGTTGACAACTAACTTTTTCGTCTTACAATACTCATGGAAACTGTTCAACTTTCTTTGTAACCCGATCTCTGTTAGGTCGAAAATTACCAGGTCATCTGCATATAAGCGACATGCTATATGTTCCCCGTTTATATTAGGGCTAGCCCCCCTTGCTTTACCTAAAATTGACGGAAGATCTGCTATAAAGAGTGAAAACAGTTGGGGGGTCAAAACGCATCCTTGTCTTAGCCCATTCCCAATCTCAATTTTTCTAGATATACTACCATCTGTGTCTAAAATAATCTGTGCCCAGTTTGCAGTGTGCAGAAGTTGTATTAAGCTCAACAATTCTCTGGGAATATCATAGTCAATCAGTGTCTCCCACAGCTTCCCACGGTCCACTAAATCAAACGCCGCACGGAAGTCCACGAAGCAACAGCACAGCTTCCCATTCTGCTCCATGGACTTCCCTGCAATGGACCACAATGCGAAACAGTGGTCGACCGTCGAATGGCCCTCCTTAAACCCCCCTTGTTCTGGAGGTACAACTTGATTAGTCTCTGACCATTCCTTGAGTTTTTCTAGGATCAATTCGGCGAACACTTTTTCGCCTATGGCCAACAAATTAATAAGTCTATAATTTTTTGGAGAGTTCAGGTCACCTTTTTATGGATCGTCCTTATAATTGCGCCTCTCCAGTTTTCAGGGATTTGGCCTGAGGTAAGTATCCCCTGGAACATTTTTGAAAAGAAAAGGGCCCACCACTCCAACTTCTTTTTTATTACCACCGCAGGGCGATTGTCAGGGCCAGCTGCCCGTGTCAAATTTAAGTTAGACACAGTTTTTCTGACATTCTCAACGGAAAAATGATCCTCCATTTCTTTAGACACTCCGCACCATACTATTGAATTTACACCTTCAGTTTCATTCCAGTCCCCATAAATTTCCCCCTAGTATTTTACCCACTCATTTTCAGGAATCACACATTTCAGGGCACCCCTTTCTTTATTTGAGTTTCTTGCACCAATCTCCAAAACCCTTTCAGATCTTTGGATTCTATTGCGGTCAGCAATTTATCCCAGCAGCTCTCTCTAAAATATCGTTTTTTGTTCATCACCAACATTTTATAGAGCCTCTTTTGTTTCTGGAGACTATACCACAGTGCTACGCTGTAATTTACCCTTAGTCTTCGTTCCTGTTGCCTGATTAGGTTTTTAGCCTTCCTACATTCCATGTCGAACCATCCCCTCCCTTTCTTATACACTGTACTTCCCCTCTCTCCTCTGGGGTTTCTTTCTTTAATTTTTACCCTCAGACATTCTACTAGTGCTCTAATTGAGTTCTCAAACCATGAGCAGGCATATACATTTGGGATGTCTTCTACCAGCAGCGACTGTTGAACAGCTACCAATGTTTCCAGGTATTCCTCCGTAATCCTAGTTGTGAGTCGTCTAGGATAATCAACTTGAACCGGCAACACTGTCTCCCTTTGTTTTCTTTCTTGCTCACATATTTCCAGCCATATATTTTGTTTAATTTAGTAGTGTCACTTCTTTCTCCTGTTGACTTCAATCCTGTTGGCTGTGAATGTTGCGTACTCTGCATGTGAATCTTCCACTGATTCGTGCCCAGGTGCAGACTGTGATGCACACACCGCATGTGTAATGGGCCTTTGGGAGCTTCAATGCTCCCACCAACATCAGCCCCACACACCAGACCTTTTTCTTGCCTTTTCCAGGGTGGGACGAGGGGGCGTAGCTTGGTTAGTAGGATTGAGTGGTGGTGCAAGTTTCAGATCTTCCAACAATCCTGCTGGGATATTTTGTTAAAATACATTGCACGACACTCAGGGTGCACGAAATGCACTAAGGGGGGTGGAAGGGGAGAGGAATGCGGATTGGTGGGGGCTCTAGGGGAGAGGAAACACAATATTTTGTAAAATAGCCAACGTTTTGGGGGAATTTCAGAGCAGAGACAGTGTCTGTGCGTTGTTATCTGCATATGTAAAAATTCCTGGTGAAATCTGACGAACACCTCACCATACCCGCCTGAAAGCACATTTACCCAACTGTTTATCAAAAATACATTTATTAGGGAGTGTAACACCCCAAACACTCCGCCCCCAACCCCCCTCCGCACGAAGCTACGCCCCTGGGGTGGGTTTTCTTCCACCACAAGAATGTACCACTCATAAGACATCCAGGCCACAATAATATTATGCCTTGCTAAAGTTGCATCCTTATTTTTGAGTCACATATTTACCTGCAGATCATGAGTCAGAGCCACAGAAATGCTTACTCAGCCTTTCATCCTTTTGAGATGTGAAAATGTGGTATCACTAAACAGGGCGACAGTAACACCTGTTATTTACAACACTTAGAAACAGGAGAGGTGCCCTGTGGCTTTTCTGTCTTCGGACCTTAGTGACCTGCACTTTGCTCGAAAACATTTAAACCATTGCATGACGTCCGGTTTATCTAAATGTGTAGCAGGGTTACGTATTTGCCCACATTTAAATCAAATGTCAGCTCATTGTCCAGATCTGTGTCCTGCAGGGATACAGACAGTGGCATGTAAACTGAGTAATCCTGCCGATAATTCCTTGTTTGATCCGCTGTGCATTTATTCTAAATGTAATAATCTTGCGTCCTTAAGAGGGTTAAAAACACTCTCGGATCGTAAAAGGAGTTTCCTGTCTGCACTTAGCAACCAGCGCTGCTCGGGAAGCCCCTGCACGGCTCCAAAATGTCAGCGCCATAAAATCTGTGTCTCTGCTCACGGCGTGGACGGGTGGGCTCGGCCCCCTCACGCCCCCTTTAATTCTTCGCCTGTCACTTCCTCTGTCGCTGAGGCTGAACGAACTGCCGGGGTGACAAAGGGGGCGCGCACGGTAACAGGGGGCGGCACTGCTGGGATCACAGCCCTAACCGAGGGGGAGGGGCGGCGCCCGCTGCTGGCAGAGCGAGAGGGTCGGAGAGACATGCAGGTGTAAGAGGAGACTGACTGGTGTGTGGGGGGGGGAAGTGGAGGCATTAGGTGGAGGGGGAGGGGTGGCTCCCACTGCCGGCAGAGTCCCGGTTTGGTACCTTGCAGCGAGAGGGTCGGGGAGACATGCCAGCGCAAGAGTGCACTGACTGCTGAGTACGGAGTAGTAAAACTAAAGACACTCTGGGGCATATTTACAGCAGAATGGAGAAGCATGGGGCCCTATTTATGAAGGCCTTCTGCCGCCGGTGCGCCACTTTTAAAATGGGAAAAAGTGACGCACCGGCGGCGCAAGGCCTTCATAAATAAGGCCCATGGTGTTAAGCAGGCATTGCTAACGCCACGCTTCCCCATTCTGAAAGCGCAGGGATGTGCTAAATGCACAAGAATGCGGAACTCCCCCGCGTTTCCCCTAGCGCTGAGTTCAGCTACCTAGTGCCACCTCAGGCGCGGTGTCTGCATTGGGGGAAGATTGTTTATGTGTAGGAAGGTCCCCCTTCCTGCACATAAACAATCTACAAATGCAGTTTTGTAACTTCTATGTGTGTTGCTTAATACCACTTAATGTGGCTTAACGCTGCATTGTAAATAATGCGAGGCCCCTAGCGGCATCATAACGTTACTGAAAGTGACGTTGGGGTGGCAATAGGGGCTTGTAACACATTGCGGTGGCATTGGGGGCTTGTAAATATGCCCCTCGGTGTGGGGGGCATGTGATTCAGGCTCCGTTCCAAAAGAGTAAAAGTCGCACAGGTGACTCAGCAGCCCCTGGGGTCAGGAAGTCATGCTTGTGCGAGAGGGGACTACTGAGGACGGAGGAGGGAAGGGCAGAGCAAAGGTCAGATAATTTACTCAAATGGTAGTAGGGTGGTCAGATTTCCCTGGACAGTCCCAGTTTTCTGGAGACTATCCCGGCGTCCCGACACTTTTCAGTTTTTTCAATACATTACTGGGTTTTTGGGAGAAAGGTCGTTAGTCTGCAAAGCATAATTGAAATTATACTCTCCTCTTAGCAGGCGCCTCTAAAGACTGAAGGGATTTAAGTTATCTGTTTCTTTGACACTGCACAGGAGGTCAGGTGCGTGCTCCTAGCAAAGGGAAGACAGAGTGGGCGGAGGGCGGCTCAAGGTGGAGGTCATGACATGGCTAATGGTAAATAAATGATGTGGTGGTGTGTGTGTGTGTGTGTGTTGTGTGTGTGTGTGTGTGTGCGTGTATATATATTTATCACACACTCACAAGGCTATGAAAAAACTGTGGGACAGGCCAGACATAAAAGCAACAAAAAATGCTTTAGACCTACTTTTATATCTGACCTATCCCAGTTTTTGCTGCTCAGAATCTGGTCACCATATCAAATGGTCAGGGTACCTGCACCTCTTTTGTCAGAGAGAGTTCCAACCTGTCTCGTAAGTATGGGATGATCTTAATGGGCGCATTCCCGTATTACTGGGTAAAAAACAGCAGCGTTTAGCAGCCAAAGAAAAACACCAAGCCAGAAAACTGCAGCGGCATAGACCAGACACAAAGCACAGGCGTCCAAAAGCAAGAAGTGCTATGCGAAAAAAGAGCGAAGATCTAATGGCAACAGGGCAACCACTTCCAGGGCAAGGCTAGCTGCAGGGAAGTCAACAGCAGGGGTCAGAGAGGAGAAACAAAGCAGATGATCAAAAGGAACAGGTGCTTTGGAACGAAGGGTGAAGGCCCCTAATAGCAACAGGAGAGCATCTTCAAGGGCAGAGGGCAACGGCAGGGAAGACAATAGCTGGGTTCAGAGAGTTGACGCAAAGTGCCGACCTTCCAAAGCAAGAAGTGCTGCAGAAGAGAAGAACGAAGGCACCTAACAGCAACATGAGAGCTCTTCCAGGGCAAAGGGAAACTGCAGGGAAGAAAGACAACAGCATTGTCTGGGAGTAGACAAAAATGTCAGACGTTCAAAAGCAAAACCTGATGCAGAAGGGAAAAGGAAGATGCCTAATGGCAACAGAAGAAACTCTTCAACACCAAAGGGCAACTGCAGGCCAAAAACAGCAAAGGTCAGCGAGCAGGCCCCGAGCATAGTCCTTCAAAGCAATAAGTGCTGTGGAATGGAAGTTGGAAGTACTCATAGGGCAGCGGTGGCAGGGCGGACATCCATCATGCACAGACCTCCAGAGCAAGAAGTATAGAGACTTCCAAAAGCAAGAAATGTTGTGGGAGTGAAATTGGAACCCAGGAGAAGCAGTGGGAGCTTTTCACAGGCAAGGCCAGGGCAGACAATAAGCAAAGAACAGAGCAAGAAGAAGGAAAAGTGAAGACACCCCCCCCACCCCCCGCCAGGAGAAGCATGGAGAATATGGAGAGCAACACCACAACCAGAAAACAGTAAGAGTCGTATAGCCGATACCATGCACAGACTGCCAAGATCTAGAGGTGCCGTTGAAGCTACGGTGACAGGCACCACGGGGTATCAGTGAAAGAAAGGGGCAATATTCAAGCACCCACTTCAAATAGAAAGAATGATGTGGAGAAGGTGCAGCCTTGGAAGCACTCCTGGGCCAAAGGGCAATGCCACATCCCAGCACAACAAGAGTCATGGAGCAGACATCAAGCACAGACCTCCAATTACTGATCTAAGAGAGTTAGAAGCGCTGATGGGGACTAGAAAGCACCCAGGGGCAGTAGTGGCAGCACATTGGGGCACAGGGTGACGCCTGGGCTAGAATTCAGCAGTGGTTTGGGAACATACATCAAGCACAGACCTCCAAGGCCGAGAAGTGCTGAGGAAGGTGTTAGTGAAAGCACCCAGGGAGAGCACCGGAAGCACATCCAGGCTACGGGTGATGTAACAGACAGAAAACAGTCAAGGGTCAAAGAAAAGATGCCAGGCACAGATCTCCCACAGCAAGCAAGGCGTGCTGAGGGGCAAGAACAATAGTGGGTGGGAAGTGCTTCGGAAAGTTAGATTTCATCTCGGTCCTGTCAGAGTAAATTAGCTAAAACATTCAGTTCAAATAGCCAGAAGACATGCAGAGGGCACCCCGAACAGGGCGCAGTGAGGGACGCGGGAGGGGCTGAGAGTGGCCTCCATCTCGCAGTGCTTTACATGGGCCAGTACTCACTGGTACTGAGTACCGGCACTTCTTAGTTTTATTACTCTGAGTACCGGCACTTCTTTACTGCCGCGGAGAGTACCGGTACTCATGAAGCCCTGGTGCTGGCGGCCTGCCTCTGACAGCCAAGGCACTTCTGTAGACCTAAGCCGAGCCCCTCCTGAACTATTCAGCTTGGGCTCATCTGCATAGCGTCTGGGTGTTCACCATCATGCTGTGTTGCAAATACAGAAATTGAGGCAACCCGGTGACAGCGCTATTCAGAAACCGGGGGAAGTAACCAGGTTCAAATGCCTTTAATCCCACCTGATTCTTTTGCGTAAGTGTCTGCTATTGTTTGTCTGCTCGCATGTGTGTTTGCCTGTGATTGTTTTTGTGTGAGAGAAATACGACAGACAGGGGGAGAGAATAGACACACTCTTTGAAGGCATATTAAAGGAAATGTGTGGAATGCTTGTGTATGCCAGTCTGCTTGTTTCTTTCTGTGTCGCTCGAGAATATATGGTATTGTGCCAAGCAACAGCAATTAACAGGAGTGATGTTGCAAATATTACAAAACAAGGAAATGTGAAAATATCACCACGTTTGGCTTTGGTTGTGTAATGAGTACACACACCTTCTTTGTTTATTGAAAGCCATTTCTAATGTGTTTTGGTATGTGCTGCAAGTAGTATATAAGTCAAGAAGCATGTCTTCCCCTGAGCCCCGCCCACTAGCCACATTTAAATGAGTACCTGCACTTTTTCCCCCCCCATTTAAAGCACTGCTGCTGAGAGAGCAGAGGTACGAGACGGGGCCAGGACTCTTGAGACAGTCAGCTAAGCAAAGACCTCCTTGCATGAAGTACCGAGGGCTTCCTAGGTAACTTGAAACGCATATGACATGTCGGGGAGTCTGTTCTGAAAACCCAGATTGCATGAAATGAACTGCGGTGCAAACAAAGCACATGCACAATGAAGTGCTTGTCACGGGCTCTTCTTCTGTCCTCCTCCCAAGTGCATCGGTCCCTATCCCGGTTTTAGTTACAGGAGCTTTGGGATTGAATATTGTAATGAGCAAAGGGAATGACTCCTGGGAGACAGCACAGCCAGGCCAGTGCAGACACTCCCGGTGATGCGGGGAGTCTGGCACAAAGGATGGCTTTGACTTCCAGTAGCAAAGGGGCGTTCCTGTGGCTGATCATTTATGTAATACACAACTACGCAAAGAAAGAGGGAAAGTTTAGCCTAAGGAGCGTTCACTTTTGGAGTGGCCATGCCGTGAGGATGCATGCAGGGCACAAGTCCTAATATCATAAGTGAGGGGACTAACCTAGTTAATCAGTATGCAAGTGACATCACGGCGCATGACATCACAGGAAGTGGCATCATAAGAAGTGACAGCAGATCTTAAGCCCTTACATATATGCTTAACAGGTCTATTGTGAGTACATTGGAGCACATTTGAAGTATACACACAAACCTTCCCGATTTAGGCAAAAGATTCACACTTTTGTAAGCTACACATAAAACAATGTGGCCTTTTGTAGGCGTAAGCTTCCTCCACCCTTAGTGCTTTACAAGAAAAAATAGTGATATTTAAATAATTACAATGCCTCCTCAGGGGTAGTAAGCACTATCTAAATGCTATTTATTTTGAGGAAATACAGGGAAAGACCAACACATCTGACATTCTTACAGTGCATGCATATCTCCTACACAGAGCCTGAACAAAGTGAAAAGCTGTCTCTCTTAAGTGTGGTGAAGTGAAGAGCCTGTGTTTCCCCTCTGCTGCATTTGCTTCTAGGTGTGAGGCTCCTGGCTGCTCCCAGCCGGGAGACTCCAGCAAAAGTAGGCCTGATGGCCTCTCAGATTGGGCCTTTGATATGGGCCCAGCAGGAGTCTGCAATAAGAAAGCCCTGTCCCCACCTGCACGTTGTTGTGGATCAAAAGCAGATAACAACGTGCAGGCACTGCTGAAAGTATCCTGGTGTTTCAAAATTCCACCAAGATGAATTCAGCATATTTTTCAGTGGGGCCCAACTTCTTGGCAGGGTGGATGGATTCCACCCTGTGAAAATAGTGGATGGACACCGTCCACGCATGTACCCCCGACTCGTGCCCTGGATACAAGTATTGCCCTCATAGGGCATGAGCTGCACGCAGGGCGTGGGCATGTATTTATTGCACTCATGGGGGCATGAGCTGCATGCAACCCGCCTCTGCCATGTGCGGAAGGCGGTGCCTAGTGCAATAAAATGCTAATATGTTTGTGACCGCATTCAAGTCCTGACGTTAATCAGTGGTGTCCTGGGGTGGCAGCTGCAAGACCCAGGAAGAGAAAGTAAAAAAAAACCTTTGGAGCCCTGCCAACGTTCTGTAGTTTTTTGCTCCTTGGCCCTCAGCTAACCAGAGGCGTAGCTACCAATAATGCAGCAGGTGTAGTGGTACCAGGGCACATAGTTGTGAGGGGTATACCCCAAAACTCTATGCTTTTTTACTACCAAATTAGTAAATATGAGGACCTTTTTTTTCTTTCTTGCTTTATAGGCCAGCCACTTCTAGTAAATACACGTGCTATGCAAGGACAAGGTTCGTCCTTGCAATTACATTTGGAGGTCAGTGGGTGCATTATGTAATTTCCGCTCCCTCCGACCATATTGGTGTCAAACTCGAGAGTTATGTTCTTTACAGCTGCAGCTGGGTGCAGACAACAGGTCTACTGTCTGGGGCGCGGCGTTTTAAAATCCTCACCTCCGACGGGACGTGTGCGGTACATCGCTCGCGCGCACACGGTCAGCACGGGGCACGCACGCACCGCTTAGTAGTAAAAAGAAGTCACAAGACCTCCGATCTAAAAAAAAAAAAAAAAAAACCACGAACGAGGCAAGCTCCGCCTCTCACCCTCCGTTTTCGCTACGCAAACCCGCCGCCATGTGCCATAATTCACCAAAACACAGGCAGCGAAGGTGACATCCTGCGACCTTTTACCCCTGATGGCGTCACGGGTTGACCCCTTCGCCTCCTAGCTGCCTCCTGCTTGCCACTGACGGGTCGACTGAGGACAGAAATGAAAACTATGGGAAAACGGGGCTTTCGGCGCCCTGGCTACCCTCTGTTCCCGAACCTGCATGCACGACCTTCATTCAGCCCCCCCCCCCCCCCCCCCCCGGGGCGGCCAGGCCAGTGCCAGGGGTGCAAAAGGGCAGAGCACGAGCCACCCCTAAAAAAGCATATGAGGGCTGCCACGGGCTCATAACACTTCACATTTCTTTATCCGCTCCTCCCCCTCTAAACGTGTGTCTTTCCATCCCATAATGTCAAGTCCACTGTAACAATGACGGATCTACTGAAAGCCGAACTGCACTTTTTCACGCCAAGCTTCACGGCCTTAAGACTTCATTCACGTCCAGGTAAGTGCTGTAGCAACGCAGCCTGACAGTGTCACCTGCACAGCAAAGGGCGCACAGGAGCGTGCAGCCAGGGCCAACATACCCATGCTAGCAGCACACGGAGAACAACCTTTCACGCGTGCAACCAACGTCACCTCACAGTGCGCTGGGAGCTGTCCAGCCCGCCTAGTGCTGACCCGGCTTCCACTCTCAGGAACGCCTGTCATTTTTCTGCATAAACACACGTGAAATTATGCCACCACTCGGTGCTCTCGTGATCACATCCAGTTTCACAAGTACCAGAGGCGCTAGCTTAAGAAACTTGGCACGTGCTTACCGGTGTTTATCGAGTATTTCGCAAGTACCTCGCACGTGCAGAAGCCGGTGCTGAGAGGTGCCCTGTAATAACGCTGTCCCATCGCAGCCAAAGCCATGTCTGCACCGATGTGAGGTTTAATCCATCTGAACACTTTTTCGCTGTAAACTTCTAAACTAGTGTGTGGAATCGAGAAATGTCAAGCGCGTGCCTGTGGCTCTACAGCCGTGCCCCCAAATGAACTCATGGCATTAACATGTGGAAATCGGCGGCACACAGCTCCTTACCTCCTCGTTCAGCAGACATGGGAGTCAGGCGGCGACACCGCAGCTGTGGGGACCCGTGCACAGGTAGCCATCCATATCACACCTGATCCCACGCCAGGGCGCACGGGGGTCCACACACCCCGAAGACTACTCCTCCAAGCGGCTCTCTGACCCCGGACGCAAGAGTCAGATCAGGCAGCCGCGCAAACCCTGCGCCAAGTTCCGTCACTCCGCTCGCCTTGCCGCCTTTGCCATCACCTGGCACCTGGGCGCCTCGAAGAGCCGGTCCATGCTAGCCCAGAGAATACAGCCTTCCCCACATCCACGGGCCCTTCAGAGCGCATCCAAAGTGACGTGAAAGGACCCTAAGCTACTTCTCTGGCGCTCGGGGTTCAGGACAGAGCCCCCCCCTCCTGCTGAGAAAGGTCCCCAGTGGACACGGGCATCAGTCCCTGGAGCCCTCCAGCGTGGCATCCACTCACTTCCCGCCACTTGGGTACACCATCGACCAGACCGCCGGATTGCGGTCCGGGATGTATTTGGAAAGGCTCCTTAAGACACACAGCGCCCAGACCCCTCCACGGCGGGGATCAGTGAGGTGCACGGCAGCTCCCGCGCTGCTCCAGATCCACTCGCGGTGTCGGCAGGACGCACTCCAAGAGAGCAGGATAACCTCTACTCTCACCGCACAGCGAGCTCCCAGGACTCCTCTGCTCCATCAGCCTGGCACTACTCCCGGCGCATGGTCCCCGGTGCCCCCCGACCCCACCCTCTCAGCCTGAAGTTCAGGTGAAGAAACACATTCCAGGGGCTCCCAGTCCACAGATCCGCTCTGAGCGGCGCTTCCCATTCACAAGGCAAATGCCATTCTTTACACCTGCCTCGAAGGCTGGGCAAAGGCAGCGCGGTAGAGCCACCTAGCGGCCAGAGGCGAAAGTGACACAACGAAATATGAAGGTATCTTAAACCGCTAGTCCGCCGCAGCACACACTGACAGAAGTATCAATGCAGGACACCCGCAAAATACGGGGTGTTTGAAGAGCACGTGGCAGCCCTAATGCACACACACTTCACTAACTGACCGGGTAAAGAAAGAGGCAGCCACATACTCACAGCAGTATACGGTAGAGCTTGGAGGTACAACCCGAATAAGAATACCAAAACTACAAAGTCCATTGACGGGGAACTTCACCCCAAAATGAAGGTGGTTTACAGGCATTAGCGGTCCATATTGGAATTTTGAAAAGGCGCACGCAAGTTGTGTGGCCTTTTAAGTAATATCGCTTTGTCATGGAAATAACTTGTGCAATGCACTTGACCATACTCATTGCCGCTGTGGGATTTTGGCCCCGCCATTATCTCACGGTGAGGTAGGGCAAGCCACTTGCGCTATTGTGGGATTCTCCCTTGTGCCGAATTTCAGAAATACATAACACACATGTTCAGGCGACCTAGGCAAGAGAATTCTTTCAAATAAATATGTACATTGATTATTGCAACCCTAGCTAGAAATAGTCATAGCAAGCCGTCCTGATGGAAGAGACTGTTTGGTCGAAAAGTAAAATGGTTTCGTTTAAGCTAATACTTTATTAGGCTCAAAGCTGATCAGCAAACATTACTCTCGAGCGACTTTTGGCCAGGATGAAATGCGTACAGAGAATGGAAGGTACTGGGTGGGACGGCGCAGAGTTGTGAACAGAAGGACCTCGCTGTAGCTTGGACTTCTGCCGAAGTACAGGTTAGACACGTCGGTCAATTAGGGAACCCCAAATTGCCACGTATACCCACGTTTCCTAGTCATAAACCACTGCATATTAATGATCCTTTTTAGTTTGAAACCGACGTGCGTATGGCGCCAAGAAGCCATCTGGGTTGTCGCGCTACATACGGACTCACGCAGTTACAAATGACACGATAACTTCTGCGTCCAGCTGTTCGGACATCTTTTGGCGAAGAGGCTGATTAGCTCCCTCCCCCTCACTGTCCCACATAACACACGCTCTGTACAGTGGCGTCTGGGGGCAGCACCTCAGCTGGGGCTGTGAATTGTACAATAAAATCAGCTTCCTCGGGGACGAGAGAGTCTCTGGACTCGGTGAGGTGTTGTGTGTGTGTGTGTGAGGGGGGTCAAATCCTACTCATTTGCAGGACCGTTGACGCTTCAGGAACCGTTCACCCCAAGAAGTGTGTGCAGAGAGCTGGCGGTAGCACCCCGTCGCACACAACCTATCCCTGAAAGGCTCGTTCTCCGTATAAGTGAGGTTAAATCAAACGCGGTGACACGAGTTGGCGCGCAGTTGAAGGGTTCATTCGCGGGGCTGCGCGGCTAACAGCAGCTCCCCACGGCCGCCCATCCCTGACGTCAAGCGCCAGGCGAGGGTCACGTCAACGCTCCATACTTCACGGACCACTCCACATTTCAGAGCTTCGATACCTTAACGTTTTCTTGATTTATATTTATGTGACAAATAACACTACTGTTGAATTGGTATGTATACAGTTGGAAAGATTTTTAATATATGGTTTGGAGGCGTCTTTAAGGATGTGAAATGAATGAAAAAGTTTTATTGTTTCAGTTAATTAAAACCATAACAATACAATTTTATAAAATCAACTACTCATTTAAAATTCCTTTTATGTAGATAAATTCTCTATTAGTTCATTCTGAGTCTAGTGCTAAAATTTGTTGTTAAAAACAATTAAGCAATCCATGTTGTTTATAGTTCCAAGAGTTCTGATATTTATTCAGTTCAGAAGAGCCCTCTCACTGCGCTACCGTAGTTTTGTTGTCATTATGTGGGCCGGGTGCCTGGTTATGTTTTAACGCTTGAGCGTGAGCCATGAGGAACTTTAATAGTAAACAGTTCAAACGGGTGTCTGTTGGATTCAAAGTTGACATAATCGCGGATCTACACGTTCTTATGCCTCGTTCGTTCATTGCCCTTTTTAAACAAACTGCTCGTGCTTGGGCTAAATTCGGGCAGATACAAACTAGATGAGTAAAGTCCTCCTTGCTGCTCCCACATAGTCTACAGGTTTTGGGTCCGTCGTGTAGCCAAGTTGGTTGGTCCATAGTTGAAGGATGTGATTTGGTCTGCCACGTTTTAAGGACCCCGTCATCATAGTTAAAAGGGGCACTGTTTCTGTCTCTGTTTCTACTCCTGGTGCAGGAGTGGAAACTGAGACAGTCCACATGCGCATCTTCCCCCACTCCACAGGAACTATAGACAGCTAAAGTAACGTGTTGTCTTGATCAAGGCGTATTCAAAATCAAATCAAACTTCTAATACACTAGGTAGTTTATAGCTTTCAAGGTTTTTCCCGCTCTGTTTCCTCGGTTTAGCTCAGTTTCCCACGTTTATGAATAGCTTTTGTTAAATGTTGCACATTATGTTCGAATAATCAATGGAAGAAAATATCACTGAAAAGTAGAATAGTAAATGGGACAGTGCTAACATAAAATACCATTGACGTGACCTATTGTGATTTGCTGAAATAATTGATGCATGGCATGATGCCTAACTGGATCTGGGCTTTATCTAATTTTCTATGCAAGAATTGTGTACGAGAACACCTTGATTTGCTTGGGGGTGAGCCATAAGTGTTTCTTTTTTTAGTTTTCCTAGATGCTAACACGCAAATGGAGAGGCAGCAATGGAAATGATAAGATAATGTATCAATACATCAAAACACAACACGTGTCCTTCATTGATATGAAAAAGTCCTGTTTTAATATGTCTTCTTGACACGATGATAAAAATAGACAGCCAATATTCTCAACATTGGATGATCAAATCAACAGCCAACGTGTTTCGCCCGTTGCTGGCTTTCTCAGGGCAGATTTTTCAGATTAATCGTAATCACACTTATTACCAGATGAATAAATACACACGCATGTAAGCTTGTTGGTACAAGTATCCTGTGCATGTAGCAGAGAAAGCGTAAAGGGGGGTACGTGACTTGGACACGATGTGAATCCAAAACAATTCCTTAAACAACGTAATATCTGTGTGAGTCTTCCTTTTTCTTCAAAAGTAGTTCTCGGTTCCGCGATAAGGGTGTATACCATGATAGGCAACACTCCTAATAGGTCCTCTGTTTTTTAGAACGCCCCCATGTCGTCCACAGTATCTCAACTCCCTCTTCTGTTCAGCCAGATTTCGCGCGCGGAAAAGGAAGACTCACACAGACATTACGTTGTTTAAGGATTTTTTGGGGATTCACATCGTGTCCAATTCACATCCCCCCTTTTCGTTTTCGCTGCTACATGCACAGGATACTTGTTCCAACAAGCTTACATGCGTGTGTATTTATTCATCTGGTAATAAGTGTGATTACGATTAATCTGAAAAATCTGCCCTGAGGAAGCCCGCAACGGGCGAAACGTGTTGGCTGTTTCTTTGATCATCCTATGTTGAGAATATTGGCTGTCTATTTTTATCATCGTGTCAAGAAGACATATTAAAACAGTACTTTTTCATATCAATGAAGGACACGTGTTGCATTTTGATGTATTGATACATTATCTTATCATTTCCATTGCTGCCTCTCCATTTGCATGTTGTTTATCTATTTTTGTATCGTCCCGGGGTAGTGGACCTAAGAGGTGGGCAGCATATTTAAAGCAATCTACTTGAATTTCTATGTATAGTTAGGTGGTGCAACATAAAATCCCTTACTACCATCGTCTTGTTGTCCTTTTTTCCTAGATGCTAATAGTGATGCTGTCTGACCTTTTCTGCTTTAGCTGCTCATTTGAGACCTAAAATAAATTCAGATTTTGTTTTTTCAATATTAACTTTGAATTTGAGCCTTCATGGTATTAATTCGGTATCATCTGATTTTTAAGATTTTTGCAATAAACCCTTTGAATTTTCCTTGATCTAGAACTGAGTTTTTGAGTGGTCGTAGGTACTTATTTTTGATTCTCTGTTAAACTGATGCTAAGGTGGGGTGGACCTTTATGCAAGATCAACCTGGAGTGGAACCTCTTGAGGTAATTGGTGATGCTCTAAAGATTTAGGGTTACATGATTATTAGGGTATGGGGTTCCACTTCAACACAATTATGCACATGTTTTATTTCAGTGAAGTACATGTGTCTTTTAAGATCCATTTGAAAGAATTATGAATTAGATAATGAGTGACTGCCCAAGATAAAGCTGCATGTGATTTATTTGTATAAACATGCACATGCTAAACTCCTCTACTGCAAGATTATGGGTGTCCTATTTCTCAATGTTTATGTTAGAATTGAGCCATGATCCGCTATGATGTGCAGAACATTACAAGTGCCACTGAAATTATGAGGTATTGCGTCCGGGGCACTTTCCACATAATTATTGATTAACCGCCTCTTCTCACAAAATCCAACCAATGCCGTATATTTGCATTTTCTTCTCACATAATTGAATTAATCTCTCACCTTAATTTGGTCCTCCATGCTCACATAATTCAGTGGCCGTAAATGCAAATCACCCCCTTGTAATGGAAACTTAAATCGCTTTGCATAAAAGAAGGTTATTAGTATGAGGTATAGATAGGATGACACACACAAATAGCATGGAACACAGAGAAATGCTTGGTTGACAGATGCTCTATCCTGCAAAATACCTGTCAGAGTTGGACACAACACCAAAAGAAGATCTGCAAAGTGCCCTAAAAGCAGACCCATATTACACTGAACAACCAAAGCAGAGGAGTCTGCACCTTTGGGGGCATTGAGATGGTTTTGCTCCCAGAACCACATGATGTGAAAATAGTGCCATGTATACTTGTCTGTTTATAACTGGACCTGGAGAATCTCACGTCAAAAGGAGCAAACAAGAGTACATTTTAGTAATCCTCGCAGAAACAGACCTTATTTCCTTTCTCCAGAACAACCTTGGTGTATCAAGACACCCTGATCACTGTACTGTTTTAAAACTAGTTCAAGCAACTCTTCATAGAAAAACAAAACACATCAGAATAACATACAGTGGGTTGTAGAAGGGCAGCCTTTAACGACCTGTTGTTTTTGTCACAAAAGGTGTGCAAGTGACCATATACACAATGGGAGTGAAGCTCAAGTTTTCTATAATGTTACTGCAAACACTGAGGTGGAAAGCACCGAGCTGTTACAACCTGCCCATTTATAATGCCATGGGTGCATGCACCCTGCCCCATCATGTCTCCCTTCTCACTGAAGTATCCCCCACAGATCAGCTGTGCCGGGGGAGAGGAGATGATTTGTGGGGGAAATCGTCAAATGTAACACAAAGAGCTGCCTTTGCTCCTTAATGCCTGTCAGGCTGGGTTACAAGGTCTGATAAGCTATCAACAAGATGGAAGCTAATGGCTCCTGGTCGCCAGCACTCAAGAGGCCATGAGCACAACAGAAAGTGTATCTCAATTAAGCGTCCTTGACTCTTTGGCTGGACATGGGTGAGCAATCCAAGGCTTAACTCAAAAGATGGATGTGGCGATGGAATCTGTGCACAGGGCATCACAGTTACCGTAGTAACAAAGTATGAATGTCCAGACAAGCTCTGTGAAAACAAGGCCCTTTTAATAATGTCTACTTTATACAATACACTTGCTAAACACAGGTGGGTTCACCCTCTCACATGGAGCAGCAGTCCTGCCTCAGTTCACTATGGTAGCTGGTGTTTCATATATTCACAATTCAGTTATTTTTGCAAATCAGTTTACTTACATTTCAGTTGATTTAGCTGTCAGGATGTCCCCCAGTCAGTACGTGAAGTCCCTCGTACATGTTTCATAACCTTTGCCACCCACCTGAGAAGAGTATGATTATTGGGGTTGCTTACATGCTGGGTGTATATCACTGCAGTGAACTGACAACTGAAGCATCATGCTTCCCAGAGGCTCAGACAAGCATTTTGTTTACATCATGCTTTCATGCTTAGCAGGAGCCGTTGTTAACATTGCACAGGGATGGGTTAAACGCTCCGGAAATGCATTATGGTAGCTACAATTCTGTTTGTACACAATCCACTTATTTAGCAGTTTAGTTTACTCACATGCCTGTTATTTTATTAGTCTGGGCGAAGGAAAGATGAGGAAAAATAGGGCCAGTTTCCTAAAATGAGTGCCAGTGGGCCGTAACTGCAACCACCTCAAATTAAGCACTGCTTTTAGGAATCACTGGTTCACCCTTAGTAGCTTTGCTCAAGCAGGAATGCCTTTTCAGAGAAAATGACTTATGCTAAATGAACTGCAAAGCCGAAAGAACATTACAGTTGAGAAATAAAAAAAGCAAAACTGATGTGTTTCCAGAATGAAGGTGGAGGAGTGAGGAGGGTGCAAGGAGCAGGGTGGAAAGGTGCAGGAAAAGAAGGAAGGTGCAGGGAAAGAAGCAAGCGAGAGCGGATCGGCGGTTGGGCGGCTTCGGAGGCTCGCGACTCACTGAGGGTACCAACAATGGAGGGAGTCCAAACCAGGCATTGGCAGCAGCCCTTCCAGCCCATGCAGTGCTGCACTGGTGTACTGCAGCACCGACGCCACCGCTCAGACACCACACCCATGCAACGTAATTCTTTTTTCTTCATGAAAGCATAGCAGAGGTGCGCTGAAGGCTGAATTTGTTGTCCGCAACTTTTCAGGAGTGGAGCAGTGCAGTGTGCCAGCAGGAACAAGCTACAGACTTCCCGTGCTGCATGGAGGCTCCCTTAAAAGAGCTAAATTTACACCAAGGGAAACTTTGCTACAAGTCAAAGAGAAAAAGGCACTGGATACATTGGTGTGTGTAACAACCTTTGGACCTGACACCAATACATTTAAACAAATTGTATTAAAAATCTGGTATCTCCTTGAGAAGCTTGAGTGTCCTTTTCCCAAACCAATATTTGCGATGCGAAAAATTCAGAGTATAGGCCAGCAAATAGTAAGAGCTGACATTTCTGTACCCACTCCCAAAAGTTACTTGATATCTCAATGGAATTTGAAGCCAGTAGAAGGCCACCACATGTGTGGTAATTGCGTGGCATGTACCAACATGATTGAAGGTACACAATACAATCACAAAGGAATAGTGTGGAAGCATTCTAGTTTCACAAACTGTAAAACTAAGAATGTAGTACACGACATAATTTGTCCCTGCCCTAAGGTATATATAGGGAAAACCAACCAACAGGTGGACATAAGGATTACACAACATAGGTCGAGGTTAAAGAAGAAAGTCCCCAATGCTCCAATGGTTGAACATTTTTCTAAAAAAAACATGCAGAGAATGACTTTAAATGGACAGTTCTAGCCACAATAAGTGCAGCAACGCATTCAATAGATATTGATAAAGCACTGCTCCAAAAAGAAGCATATTTAATCCTCAAATTCAATAGTGCTTTAACGGGATTAAATAACATGTCAGAAATCACTAGAATTTGAAGCACATGTTTACATTAATTCCCTTTGCTTGAAAACTGCGATAAAGGTTTCATGAATCTACAATGTATAAATACAATTTCCTTATGACCCAAAACACACTCCAGATCAGTGCCCAATGAGATTAACTAATTAGGAGGATGAAAAGGAGTAAAATAGGAGTAAAATAGAATACAGACTACATGCCCCAGGATGCAATGCAAACTCATGACCAATGACAGCGGTCTACGAGATCCTTTTTTTAAAAAGAAGTAAACTCCGCCTCGCAAAATGTCTGCCATGACACTGAGGACACTCCGAATAACAGGGAAAACGACTAGGAGCTGAGGCAATATGCATTTAGATTTAAATTGTTTGGGCAAAAGTTAAATATGGCAAATATACGCATGGGATCATTAAAATAACACCTCGCGTCTGTTGCAGGGAACACAAAACATAAATTAATTGAAGCGAACCAAGAGGAAGGGACCGCGAGTCAAGTGAAGAACGAGGTAGGCGCTGCAATGCGGTGGTTGTGAAACTTGTTGAAACAAAGTTGCAAGGCTTTATTTAAATCTCTGGTCTTCTGTTTAGGTACAGAAAGACAAACGCCGGTCTTCGGCGCACGCTTGAGAGCAGGATATAGCTGGCTCCACAACATGCCTAAATACGAACAGAGTTCAGGTAAAAACTTGCTCCAAATTGAGTTTTAAACGTGAGAGTACAACAAAATGGAGATTCTGTGAGAAACAAAATAAAGTTTTTTCAATTATAAATAGAAATATCTGGACCATCGACACGGAAAAAACTGTAATAAGTGGAATACAGAAACGTGCAAGGTATGACAAGGCCTAAATAATCACTTAAATGTTGAGAACCGTCTTCTGTCAATGTCAATAGGACTGAATCACCATGTCTTTTTGACAGAGAACCCCCAGTCCTAAAAAGAAATCCATGATTAGGAAATAAGGAGATATAGCAGATGAGGACTATTACCATCTCATAAGGTATTTAGAGAGCACATTGTTAGAGTTACTCTAAAAACTTGAAGAACAAACACATTTTATTTGACTGAATTTTTTTAAATTTATTTTTTTGTTTACATCTCGTACTGAGAATCAGAGAGCCCTGATGAGAATCTAGGCATATCAACCTAAGATTCGAAACGCGTCGGCACATCAGAAAGAGCATAGAGGAACAGAAAGAGATGTTTTCCTTATATAGATGAAATATGTGTTTATTGAATACATGCTCTTACATATATCATATCATTACATATATCATAGATATTTCTTTTAAACATCTATGAAATTGATTTATTCATTGCATGAGTTACACTTAAAGTAACAATTGATTTAATGTGTCTTGTATATAATTGTGTGTATTGTGATGTAATATGTATAGTTTGTTTAATGTAGTTGAATGTAAATAGATTTGTCTAAAGTGTTTTTAGATTATATGTAAACTTTGCACCATCTTTTCCTTTTCACAAAAAATGGTTTGATGATAAAACGAACACAAGAATAACAAAAATGGTATAAATAAATAAGAGGAACAAACATAAAGAAATGTGTGAGGCTAATGAGCATAAATCGTAAGCGTTCTTAAACAGTAGAGATCCAGGCAAAATCTGTTTTTTGCATGGAGGAGGCCGGCATTAGGCCGGTGCGGATTGCGCTCCGCGTGAAGTTCTGAACTTCCGCCAGTTGTAGTTCCACTCTAAGTGACACTGAGCAGTTTCCCTTTGTCAGAGATGCTCCCCGCATGCTCACAGCTTCAGCTTCAGCAGCAACCATGCCAGAAGAGGACAGGATTTGGTCAATTCCTGTTCTTACTAACCCCCAATCAAGAAGTGGTCTCCTCTGGGGACACAACTAAATGCTCTATCCCTGAATACTAGTATACAAGCATTCAATGGAAGAACACAATCAGACAGAGAGGGGAAGTACAACTTTTATAGGATAGAACGCACCAGTCTACTTGGCTACATCCTTGTAGATGTTAAATCATGGCCATTTCTAGTGGACATGGCTGTGGTGCATAGGAACCACAGCAGCCACAATGCACTTGAGACAGACCTGGTGGTTCCGACTACCCAAACCCAGTTAGCTCTTCCTCAGCTACTGGATGGTAGGCATAAGCATACACATAGTAAACATTTAAGTCATTGGCACACAGTGGCAAGGTCAGAGAAGGCATTAAGATCTATATATAATAAGGTGGGACCTTCACTGGAGGAACTTTGCAGCCTTAATGTAGTGTAAAACCAGGAGTCATTTCTACGAAAGGTTGGAGATGTACATAGTTCCCTTTTTAATAGCTTAAAAATTGATTTTTCTAGAGAAGCTAGAAGCCAAGGGTGAAGGAGTGGTGTATCATCCCGGTTCAACAAACAATGTTGTCTGTCTAGATGTGGTCTGATTAACTCCATCACGAGAAAGAAGAGAGATCCATGAAAAAAGAGCTGCATTTTAAACTACACTTGTAATGACAAAAAGGGATTGGGATAGCCCAAAATTGGGACTCCTTCTAGCAGCGGTGAGGGAAAATAATCAAAACCTCATTGGAATTTAATTGCCACTGGTAATGTTACCACAGAAGCCTGGATAGTACACTTTACTAATCTATATAAAAAAGGCCTGGTGAGGGTGTACCATCTGAACTATTAGTAACGCCTTTGCATATTAAATCAGAGAGGGACCTAGGAGGATTCTCCCCAATATCATGTATGGAAGTTGAAGAGGCCATTAGGAAGATAGTACACCATAAAGCCCCTGATATTGACAAGATTCTTGTTGATATGCTTTCATCAGAAATTGATATTTGAACACCTTACTTTACAGTGGTATTAACTGCCATTTTAAATGGCCTAAGTATCCCTAAAACCTGGGCAGGGTCTGAGATTCTTCCAATATATAACAAGGGTTGTCCCCTGGGCCCTGCCAACGATAGGCCTATTATCCTAAAGACACTACACAAAAACATTTTTAGTAAAATCATACTTAGCAGGCTCCAGCATTGGCTTGATGAGAATGACATACTTTGCCCTCTTCAAGCGGGCTTTCGATCCAATACTTCCACCGTTGACCAGATATTTAGACAGTAGATGATATTCTGGAAGACCATCACTATGGAGATGGGAAGGCTATACGCCGTTTTTGCTGACCTCCAAGCAGCGTTCAACCTTGTCCTAGAACTGTATTTTGGAAAAGTTTAGATGCTTATTTGTGTAGTATAGTTGAGAGATTACACCAGAATAACTATGCACAAGGTAAATGCGGCACATTGGGTGAAGTAACTGAACCCTTTTCTGTCAAGCAAGGTGTAAGATAAGGCTGTGCATTGGCTCTCATCTTTTTTACTCTTTTGTGTAAATGATTTAGTTGCTTTTTTCATTACTTGCGACAATAATGCCCCTAGACTAGCAGGCTTGAGGGTCCTGGCTCTTATGTTTGCCGATTATACTCTTTGATTGTCAAAGTCACCTACGGGACATCAGAAAATACTTGACCATTATAGAAGGTTCTCTGTAAAGAGTGGTTTCAAAATTTACATGAACAAAACCAAATATATGCTTTTTAATCCATGTATTACCACATGCTCAAACCTCACCTTTGTTGGTGTTCCCCTTGAACAAGTACACCTCTTTGACTATTTGGGGATCACCATAGACGAAAATCTGCACTGGGCACATTACATTGCAAAAAAGAAGGTTAAAACTGGAGCATCATAGTGGGGGACATTTGAAGCTACATAAGCTACTGTAGATTTGTAACACTAGTCCTTCATTTGGATACTTCCAAGGCACTTGCGACAGCCTTCTATGTTGCAGATATAAGGGGGCACAAAAATTAAAAATTCCTGGTAATGGCAGAAAATAGGTTTATGAGGCAGCTTCTGTGTCTACAGGCCAGCACTCTATTAGTACCACTGAGTTTAGATCTGGGCCATAGGCCGATTTCTGATAAGATATACCTCGCTCGCTAATATTCTGGAGACATCTATAGGCTACTCCCGAACTCTTGCTTTATCGAAATGAGCTGGAGGAAATTCTTAGACATCCGATTGTGAAAAAATTCTGGATTAAATTTGCCAAAGACTCCCTTATGGGATTGGGTTTGGCCAATCTTTGGAATGATCCAGCGGGTTGTTGCACTTTAATTACAGCGAAGGAGTTAAAAACGAAATTTGAAATGTATACATTTAATAACTTTTTAAAGCAAGCACAAGGCACTTTATCTTCTTCGTTTTTAGTGGCCAAGGATTATGACCAGTTTGAAAACTTTTGCAATGAAATAGAACCGAATTTAGCCAAAAAATTGCATGTCCAATACAGACATGAAAACGTACCGTTACATGGTTTTATGTCAAAATGGTCAGGATTATCAAACAATAATGTCAGGTGTGCCCTATGTGTGGCTACAAGAAAGAAGACGAACCACAAGTGTTATTATTCTGCCCACTTTATAGAGGGGCAAGAGCGAAATTGCTGATTCCTATTTGTAAAAATCTTGGTACAAGAAGGAATTGGGAAGCAACAGAATCTTTCAAACTGATGTAACTTCATATTTGGTATTCACTGTATAAAGATATTTGTTTCATATTTGGCTTATAAGGAACACACAGGCTGTTGACATTAGGCTAAATTGCTCCTGTCAATTGATTTTTATCATACAAATATTTTAATCCTTGGTTTCATTCTATTTAAGAACCAAGATAAGGATTCTTTCTGTCTGCAGATTGTGAATTTAAAGGAGACTGATGCTTGTTGTATTTTTAAATGTTAACTCATGATAGCTATTGTATATTGTACTATGCATCTCTTTTGTGGTATTTTACCCAAATAAAGAGTATTTAAACTAAAATCGAATTTTCAGAAAGTCATAAAATGATAAAAAAAAGTGTATGTAGAGATCGTAAATTGTTTACAAAACAAAAAACATACCATAGGATTGTATGGAAACTCAAACTTCAATGAAAGCCATTGGAGAGTGTTTGACTACGATCCATATACCCTAAAAAAACCAGACCGATAATAGGGCAAGTTTGAATAGAGGCATTTTTTCCAGTACCACTAAAGCCTCGAACTTCATGTTGATAGCTACTGAAGGAGACAGACCCAAACATCTTAATCGGTCTATCTGTGCCTTTTTTGGATGAGAATGGCGCCTTGACCTGGTTCTCCAGAGAGAGCAATTTTCAAAGACTCATATTTCAGGAGGGGTTCTCTAAATCCGTCCACAATGCATCAGATGCCCCTCTGCTATCATGGAGGCCACCTTGGACACAAAGCAATGGCCCCAAGTTGTGAAAATACTTCTCCTAGCTTCCAGTCAGATCCACTGACAAACACTTATTTCCAAATTGTGTGCTGGTTTTGGGTAGGTTACCTTGCACTTATACAGAAATTCAATGTGTTTTAAATTAATTTAGGGTTATTTATATGCACTCAACAACATAGAGCTTGTTTAATGATCCTTACAAGAGTTAACAAAATAGGTTTTAGGCAAATCTTTTATACTTTAAGCATGCTTGTGCAAACCATTACTTCTAAGCTCAAGTTATGCAAGTGGGGAAGCATCCTACTTATCAGGTTTACACACCAAGCGGCTGTTCATAATACTTGATAAATGCTTGCTGTCAACTGACAAGACTGTAAACGTCTGCTATTTTAATCGCAGAAATTGCTCTGCATATTCTTCTTAAACACGGGTCTTTCCTTTACTGACGCATGGCTTTCTAAGACTGTGTTGTAGTTTTGCTCCAGATGTAAGTGAGGGAAACATCTCCTGCCAACTTACTTCTGCAATTTGATCACTGCACTGCAATATATCCGTATTTCACAGCTGGCTTGCCAAAGGGTCAAATATGCCACTAAAGTGACTTTTTATTTTTAAGAAAGGATGCATGTAGTTCAGAGGTATCTACCAAGCCCCGTCTGCCCAGAGGACAAAACAGCCGAGTTTCAGGGAAAATACTGAGGTAATCATGCAAAAAGGATGGATTTCCTACATTGCCATCTTCCAGTTGTCCCTTTCCCGACATTGTAAACATTTCCCCTCGCACAGGCTGTTATCCAGCCTGTAGTGCCACTTCACAGTGTGTTATTGATGGAGCAGCTAAATGCGCCCTTCATTTCTATTTTTTACCACAGGGATTTTGATGGGATATGAACTCCCACAAGGATAGCATTGGTTGCAGAGAAGAGCTGCAGGTAAGACCCTGCACCAGGCACTTGTTTGTGGGTGTGATTTAGGCAAGCTTTGCTTTTTTTGCAGTTTTATACAGCAAACACTTGCCTAAAGGGAATTACTAGAAGGAAGGGGTCCCAGTGTATCAAGGGAACTAATTAAATAATTGAAACGTAATCATTCAAAAGACAAATGTTTTCAGATCCACACGGTTTAATTCACAGTGGGATAGAGTATCATATACACATAATAGAATGCAATAAACTGTATTAACGTCATACAGTGCCCCAAAGTAGGAGAGGGAACGTGATAGTGAGGATAACGTGAAGTGAAGGGATTAGGTGACAGTAAAATCAGTTGTTTAAGCATATATACGTGACACCAATGCGGTGGCAACAACTTGTATATCACATAATAACTTGATCAAAAACAGGCATACTACACCAGGTACAGCATATATACAATATTGGTGTGTAGTTGCCACAATAAAACCAAACAGTCGACGTTTCGACCCTCTTGAAGTTGCAGGATCGTTTTAACCTTGCTGTGGGGTCTTCATCAGGACCAGGGGGTGGGGGCAAAGGACCTAATGGGGATATAGTAATTCCAAATTAGAGGGTGGTAATCAACCTCTGAATTAACACATAGGTAGAGACACAATTGGGCTTGGGTCGAGCCAAAAATTGACCGACTTACATCATTAGTTGAGAAGTAAAGGTTACGCATGCAGTTAAACCAGATGCAAGAATGGGCCTGGAGATGGGAAACCGTACGAGCCGCTACAACAGCATTTGCAGACAATGGCACCCTAAATGAGACCATCCAACATATCTGGAGGATATGTATGTATATCACCATGCAGTAAAAACGACTTAATCCGACACGTCCAGCACCTGTTCAAGTGCCATCTGAGTTCATTGTAGCCTTACTCAAAATCGCGATGACCCGGAACTTTTTTCTATTTGATACCAACTTCTACCTGCAAACCTCTGGAGTGGCTATGGGGGCTCCATTTGCACCTGACGTAGCTATACTATATATGGTAGCATTCGAAGAGGACACTGTTCTCAGCCAACATAACCCATTCAGAGATCAAGTCGGCCTTTGGGTACGGTACATCGACGACATCCTGTTGATATGGAATGGTAACCAAGACCAATTGAACATTTTCTTTACGTGGCTCAATGAGCAATCCCAGCACGTTAAATTCACCATCTCATCAGACAGCAACTCTATCGACTTTTTGGATGTCACAATATATCATGAATCTGGTAGACTTTGCACCAAATTGTTTCGCAAACAAGCTGAGAGGAACTCCTTATTGGCTTACAGCAGCCATCATCCGCGTGCCCTTAGGGATAACCTGCCCTTCGGGCAATTCCTCAGGATACGCCGCAACTGCTCCACCAAGGATGACTATTTCTCTGAGTCTCAGGATTTATCGAACCGTCTACTAAGCCGTGGCTATCCTAGACGTTTGATTAAAAAGGCCCGCAAACGTGCCTGGTTCTACCCCCGAGAGGAACTACTTGTACCCAAAAACAGAATGGAACAGCAAGAAAACCGCATTGTCTGTGTGACGACGTTCAGCACTAAGAGCAACAGCATCAAAAAAATTATCAACAAACACTGGCATTTGGTTGCCGATGACATTAAACAACCCCATACTCCGCTTCATGCATTCAAGAAAGCCAAATGCATCAGGGATCATGTCGTAAATTCATTCCTATCTCCTGAAAGTCAACCCACGATCAATACTCTGTGGAACTTACCACCTGTAATGGGTCACTCCAAATGCGGCCACTGCAAGGCCTGTGATCTGACGATACAGACCAAAGACTTCACTTATCTTCATCTAACTGTGAAATTGAAATGCTTCAGTAATTGCAACTCCAACAACGTCATTTATGCCATTCTATGTCCATGCCAGAAGATCTACATCGGGCAGACCCAACAGAAAATCAAGGCACGCATACTGCAACACATGAGCCGCATTCGTTGTGAGGTCGAAGGGGCACCACTGGTGGAACATTTCAAAGTGAGCAACCACCCACCTGAAAGCCTACGATGGTTGGTCATTGAAAAAGTTACACTGGGACCACGTGGAGGCAACATTTCCAACATTCTCAACATACGAGAAATAAAGTGGATGTACTTTTTCAACTCCATTGAAACTGGCCTTAATGAATCCGATAGTTCATTCTCCCAATTGGCCACATTACCTTAGTTAATCTGATTCCTTATTACAAGCTATCTGTTTTTGCTTTACCTTCCACGGTGGGTCCACGCTTCAGCCATTTTATTGACATATATTGCTGATCAAATGCAACATCTGTTCACGTACAGAGCCTATACCCTCATGTCTGAGAGGTACGCTCCGTTAACTACAGCAATTGTCATGAGGTTACTTTAAATGAATCGCTGAATACATTTACGTGTTGCCCTTCTGTTACAACGCCAAATGTTGAGCTTTGGTTTATATGTCTATTTGTATACTCTGCAATTTATTTATTACAATTGGTCTCTCCATCTCATTTTGTACTCTCTTACAATGTTGACCATTCGATAACATCTGCCTTTTGGTCCAGTTTCACCGTGAACATGCCTGACCTGTTAGTCTTTTCACTAGCTTTACTCCCCCTAGCTGGCACCACATGACCCGTTTCCATGACTCCCATATCTAACCAGGAAACGCGGCACTCGCACTGCATCCCGCTCACGGAGTAACACAGAGCAATTTACCGAGTAAGTCACTTCTCTTTGCAAGCCCGCTCCCGTTTCCCTTTGATAAACAATATGATTTATCATCCTTCCCCTTCTCACTCCCACAGACTCAACTCGCTTACAAATCAGCTTGAAATCGCCGACCTAGGATATTACCGATCACTGTGATACTTTGTTGCCGCCCAAATCGGTAAGCCGCCCGTTTTATTTCATTTTATTTTACATGTGGGATGTTTCCGCCTACCGGCCCCGCAGCTCCTCCCTGATAGCCGCGACCGGCCCCAATTATTTAATTTAATATTTTTATCCCACAGACCCATCCCGTAGAGCATTAAGCCTGCCATTGACGATTGTGCAATCCCGTTCAGTGTCATCCGGTGTACCGCCGCTAACTGGTAAGCTGCCGGTCTTTTCACTTTTAATGCAATTGTTCACCAAAGCGCTGTGCTTGTAGTCGCAAAGTGGCTGCATTGGGTCTCCCAATCAGCCGTTGTCGGACCTTAGTTTACATTGCTCGCTCTTTTACAGATGCGGTATTCATCTACTTGTTTCCAACTCATTTTATCCGCCGCCTGAGAGCCAAGCAACACGCTGACTTGTGGTAAGCGTCTCCCAGATGGCCTTGTCTAGCCATTAGCTATTCTCCTCTGTGCATAATATAGACTATGTTCCTAGTTAAATTAACCCGGCGGCTCCACCACGCGCGGCGTCTACAGTAGGCCACGTGAATGCGCATTGCCTCTTGTAGTATTTCATGTTTTAATCCAAACGTTAGTGATTCATGCCGACCTCCGGCCATAAATACAGGTCCCTATGACACATCTGTTTGTCTCAAACCAACTCCTTTGCACTCAATTTTGTGTCATCGCTGTCTGCTTATGCATTTGTAGCGGCGCACGTGGTTCTTTGTTCCATATGGATTAAGTCGTTTTTACTGCATGGTGATATACATACATATCCTCCAGATATGTTGGATGGTCTCATTTAGGGTGCCATTGTCTGCAAATGCTGTTGTAGCGGCTCGTACGGTTTCCCATCTCCAGGCCCATTCTTGCATCTGGTTTAACTGCATGCGTAACCTTTACTTCTCAACTAATGATGTAAGTCGGTCAATTTTTGGCTCGACCCAAGCCCAATTGTGTCTCTACCTATGTGTTAATTCAGAGGTTGATTACCACCCTCTAATTTGGAATTACTATATCCCCATTAGGTCCTTTGCCCCCACCCCCTGGTCCTGATGAAGACCCCACAGCAAGGTTAAAACGATCCTGCAACTTCAAGAGGGTCGAAACGTCGACTGTTTGGTTTTATTGTGGCAACTACACACCAATATTGTATATATGCTGTACCTGGTGTAGTATGCCTGTTTTTGATCAAGTTATTATGTGATATACAAGTTGTTGCCACCGCATTGGTGTCACGTATATATGCTTAAACAACTGATTTTACTGTCACCTAATCCCTTCACTTCACGTTATCCTCACTATCACGTTCCCTCTCCTACTTTGGGGCACTGTATGACGTTAATACAGTTTATTGCATTCTATTATGTGTATATGATACTCTATCCCACTGTGAATTAAACCGTGTGGATCTGAAAACATTTGTCTTTTGAATGATTACGTTTCAATTATTTAATTAGTTCCCTTGATACACTGGGACCCCTTCCTTCTAGTATATATACAACCCAGGTCCCAGTGACTATACATGGGTATACCCCCTTGTGCATACTCTACTTCGTGCAGACGCTGGTCTGCGAGGTTTCCTTTCCCCACCCCATTGCTCTTGATTCCTAACTTTAGCATCACAATATGGTAGAAAGAGAACTCTTGTCCTACTCCGAGGACTACATCGACAAATTGCTTGAAAACCCTGATAACATTTTTTTTCAATCTGATGTTCCAACAATTGACTTCTCATTAAAAGACAAAATCTCACGTCTTGAACGCCTGGAGAAGAAACTGGTGTGTACCCGCTGGCATGGTCATTTGCTCACTAAGTACCTTAAAGAGAACATAATTCCAGTTGGATTGCAAATCAAGATAGAACCGGCCATTTTCATTGAAGTTCCGAAATTCAGAGAAGGCTTCAGCCACATATCCAACAATTGCTCTCGCCACTGGATGGTGTTGGGCGTTGAAACTGCCAAAGACCAGGTAGTACAACTCTCCGCCGAAATTGCTGCCTTGAAAGCAGAAATTTCTGCTGACTCCAACTTTGCCAACGCAAAGGACACTTTAACTAACCTACAAGCCACACTCAAAGACTTTGATCTAACAACCCAAAACCGAAAACTTGAAAAATTGGCACGAGACATTCGTCTCTACGATAAAAAGAAGACATACCCATACCTGCAAGACGATTATTATCGACAGGACACACAAGGCCGTTTCACCACCAGAGGTCGTGGCAATTTCAGAGGCAGACGGAATTACCCTACCTTTTCGGATTCCTCCTATAGCTCTGAGGGAGAGCCGGACTCTGCAGGCCCAAGTAACCAATACTCTTATTTTGACTATAATTATCCTCCTCAGTTATTCCCTCCTTTTTTAGGACAAGGCCGTGGATCTTGGCGACCCCCACGAGGAAGAGGCAATTCATGGCCCCGCGGTCAGAACCAACGTGGCTCCCAGCAGCAACAAACCAACTGGAGTGGAGGCCAAGGACAACCGTCCAAACAAGTTCAATTTCAACCAGAACCTCACGGCGAGAGGATAACTCGCAACAAGACGTACCGTTGGTAGACCCATTGGAGCCCGATGCAATATTGAATCCCATTGTCAATATCTCAAAGCAACAACTCAGTGACACTGAAGTTCAAGTACTCAGCAAGGGACTATCATATGTCCCTACATACAACCCTGACCACTTCGTGGTAAGAACGGAACTTATCAAATTTTTTCGGAAAATCCGATTAAAGTACTTTTTTCGCAATTCCGACACACAGTCAAAAACATCCGTAACAGGCTTACGACCGCCTTCCACATTTGTCCCTTATGCCAGCACGATGTCCAACCAAATCCTAGCCTATGAAACGGTAGTTTGGCGTGATGTACAACGGGCCTTACAAGACAAAACCTTTGCTCGATACAACATCAGCAGATCCCAGAAAACTGCTCTACAGACACTGGCTAAGAATACCCAAGTCGTCATCAAACCGGCCGACAAGGGCGGGGCGATTGTGATCCAGGATCAATCTGCGTATAAAACTGAAATTCTGCGCCAATTACAAGACACCAGTTGTTATCAAGTATTAAGATCGGACCCTACCAGATCCATTGCTACTGAGATCCTAGAGATTACACAAGAGGGATTGGATCTTGGTTTCCTTTCTGAGAATGAATTCCTTTTTCTCAACAATAAACACCCACGCCTGGCAACAATTTACACCCTACCCAAACTCCACAAAAGCATGACTAATCCACCGGGTCGACCTATCGTGTCAGGGTGCGGGTCCATCTTGGAACCATTGGGAAAGTATATTGACTTTTTCATTAAACCACTAGCAGAGGCCACTCCTTCCTACCTCAGAGATACGATGCATACCATCAATATAACTGAAAGTATACCATATGATCCATCTCAGCAAATACTAGCCACCTGTGACGTCGTCTCCCTTTATACCTGCATCCCCCAAGAGGAAGCCTTGACGGTCATTGACCGCTGCCTTCGGACACGTCCAGCACCTGTTCAAGTGCCATCTGAGTTCATTGTAGCCTTACTCAAAATCGCGATGACCCGGAACTTTTTTCTATTTGATACCAACTTCTACCTGCAAACCTCTGGAGTGGCTATGGGGGCTCCATTTGCACCTGACGTAGCTATACTATATATGGCAGCATTCGAAGAGGACACTGTTCTCAGCCAACATAACCCATTCAGAGATCAAGTCGGCCTTTGGGTACGGTACATCGACGACATCCTGTTGATATGGAATGGTAACCAAGACCAATTGAACATTTTCTTTACGTGGCTCAATGAGCAATCCCAGCACGTTAAATTCACCATCTCATCAGACAGCAACTCTATCGACTTTTTGGATGTCACAATATATCATGAATCTGGTAGACTTTGCACCAAATTGTTTCGCAAACAAGCTGAGAGGAACTCCTTATTGGCTTACAGCAGCCATCATCCGCGTGCCCTTAGGGATAACCTGCCCTTCGGGCAATTCCTCAGGATACGCCGCAACTGCTCCACCAAGGATGACTATTTCTCTGAGTCTCAGGATTTATCGAACCGTCTACTAAGCCGTGGCTATCCTAGACGTTTGATTAAAAAGGCCCGCAAACGTGCCTGGTTCTACCCCCGAGAGGAACTACTTGTACCCAAAAACAGAATGGAACAGCAAGAAAACCGCATTGTCTGTGTGACGACGTTCAGCACTAAGAGCAACAGCATCAAAAAAACTTATCAACAAACACTGGCATTTGGTTGCCGATGACATTAAACAACCCCATACTCCGCTTCATGCATTCAAGAAAGCCAAATGCATCAGGGATCATGTCGTAAATTCATTCCTATCTCCTGAAAGTCAACCCACGATCAATACTCTGTGGAACTTACCACCTGTAATGGGTCACTCCAAATGCGGCCACTGCAAGGCCTGTGATCTGACGATACAGACCAAAGACTTCACTTATCTTCATCTAACTGTGAAATTGAAATGCTTCAGTAATTGCAACTCCAACAACGTCATTTATGCCATTCTATGTCCATGCCAGAAGATCTACATCGGGCAGACCCAACAGAAAATCAAGGCACGCATACTGCAACACATGAGCCGCATTCGTTGTGAGGTCGAAGGGGCACCACTGGTGGAACATTTCAAAGTGAGCAACCACCCACCTGAAAGCCTACGATGGTTGGTCATTGAAAAAGTTACACTGGGACCACGTGGAGGCAACATTTCCAACATTCTCAACATACGAGAAATAAAGTGGATGTACTTTTTCAACTCCATTGAAACTGGCTAATGAATCCGATAGTTCATTCTCCCAATTGGCCACATTACCTTAGTTAATCTGATTCCTTATTACAAGCTATCTGTTTTTGCTTTACCTTCCACGGTGGGTCCACGCTTCAGCCATTTTATTGACATATATTGCTGATCAAATGCAACATCTGTTCACGTACAGAGCCTATACCCTCATGTCTGAGAGGTACGCTCCGTTAACTACAGCAATTGTCATGAGGTTACTTTAAATGAATCGCTGAATACATTTACGTGTTGCCCTTCTGTTACAACGCCAAATGTTGAGCTTTGGTTTATATGTCTATTTGTATACTCTGCAATTTATTTATTACAATTGGTCTCTCCATCTCATTTTGTACTCTCTTACAATGTTGACCATTCGATAACATCTGCCTTTTGGTCCAGTTTCACCGTGAACATGCCTGACCTGTTAGTCTTTTCACTAGCTTTACTCCCCCTAGCTGGCACCACATGACCCGTTTCCATGACTCCCATATCTAACCAGGAAACGCGGCACTCGCACTGCATCCCGCTCACGGAGTAACACAGAGCAATTTACCGAGTAAGTCACTTCTCTTTGCAAGCCCGCTCCCGTTTCCCTTTGATAAACAATATGATTTATCATCCTTCCCCTTCTCACTCCCACAGACTCAACTCGCTTACAAATCAGCTTGAAATCGCCGACCTAGGATATTACCGATCACTGTGATACTTTGTTGCCGCCCAAATCGGTAAGCCGCCCGTTTTATTTCATTTTATTTTACATGTGGGATGTTTCCGCCTACCGGCCCCGCAGCTCCTCCCTGATAGCCGCGACCGGCCCCAATTATTTAATTTAATATTTTTATCCCACAGACCCATCCCGTAGAGCATTAAGCCTGCCATTGACGATTGTGCAATCCCGTTCAGTGTCATCCGGTGTACCGCCGCTAACTGGTAAGCTGCCGGTCTTTTCACTTTTAATGCAATTGTTCACCAAAGCGCTGTGCTTGTAGTCGCAAAGTGGCTGCATTGGGTCTCCCAATCAGCCGTTGTCGGACCTTAGTTTACATTGCTCGCTCTTTTACAGATGCGGTATTCATCTACTTGTTTCCAACTCATTTTATCCGCCGCCTGAGAGCCAAGCAACACGCTGACTTGTGGTAAGCGTCTCCCAGATGGCCTTGTCTAGCCATTAGCTATTCTCCTCTGTGCATAATATAGACTATGTTCCTAGTTAAATTAACCCGGCGGCTCCACCACGCGCGGCGTCTACAGTAGGCCACGTGAATGCGCATTGCCTCTTGTAGTATTTCATGTTTTAATCCAAACGTTAGTGATTCATGCCGACCTCCGGCCATAAATACAGGTCCCTATGACACATCTGTTTGTCTCAAACCAACTCCTTTGCACTCAATTTTGTGTCATCGCTGTCTGCTTATGCATTTGTAGCGGCGCACGTGGTTCTTTGTTCCATAAGGATTAAGTCGTTTTTACTGCATGGTGATATACATACATATCCTCCAGATATGTTGGATGGTCTCATTTAGGGTGCCATTGTCTGCAAATGCTGTTGTAGCGGCTCGTACGGTTTCCCATCTCCAGGCCCATTCTTGCATCTGGTTTAACTGCATGCGTAACCTTTACTTCTCAACTAATGATGTAAGTCGGTCAATTTTTGGCTCGACCCAAGCCCAATTGTGTCTCTACCTATGTGTTAATTCAGAGGTTGATTACCACCCTCTAATTTGGAATTACTATATCCCCATTAGGTCCTTTGCCCCCACCCCCTGGTCCTGATGAAGACCCCACAGCAAGGTTAAAACGATCCTGCAACTTCAAGAGGGTCGAAACGTCGACTGTTTGGTTTTATTGTGGCAACTACACACCAATATTGTATATATGCTGTACCTGGTGTAGTATGCCTGTTTTTGATCAAGTTATTATGTGATATACAAGTTGTTGCCACCGCATTGGTGTCACGTATATATGCTTAAACAACTGATTTTACTGTCACCTAATCCCTTCACTTCACGTTATCCTCACTATCACGTTCCCTCTCCTACTTTGGGGCACTGTATGACGTTAATACAGTTTATTGCATTCTATTATGTGTATATGATACTCTATCCCACTGTGAATTAAACCGTGTGGATCTGAAAACATTTGTCTTTTGAATGATTACGTTTCAATTATTTAATTAGTTCCCTTGATACACTGGGACCCCTTCCTTCTAGTATATATACAACCCAGGTCCCAGTGACTATACATGGGTATACCCCCTTGTGCATACTCTAAAGGGAATTACAGCACTTTACATGAGAACCAGATTAGGTTACACTCTTTTAGGCAGGGAGAGGTCAAATGATGTGCCCAGAATCACCAGAAGCAGAGGATGTTGTGCTGAGGCTGGGACTTGTACCTGGTTCCTACATTCCAAATTTGGCAACTGTTAGAAATTGGATTTCTGGTTGGCTAGGGCATTCGACTAAGCCAGGCAGAAACCACCATTCTAGTCAGGGCAAGGGAGTTGCATGCTGAAGTTAACCCCTGCTCACCCCCTTTGGTAGCTTGGCAAATCAGTCAAGCTTATCCCAGAGGCAATGTGTAAAGCGTTTGTACAACACACTCGCACACAGCAACACCACACTAAACACACCGCAAAAGAAACTCCACACAAGGTTATATAAAAATAGCCTTTTATTACTCAGTAAACACATCAGAGCATAATTACAAATGTACACTGTGCCACATGGCACTAGGTAATACTTAACAGAAGATTATATACAGGACAGGGCCAATCGGGCCACTGTTAGAACCATGAGAACAGGTAAGTAATTACACAACCAGTAACCACTGCTATAGACCCTTAGCATAAACCTATTATGCATAAATCCCATTACATTAAGCATAAACCACATTAGGCATTAATCATATAGATCAACAGTGCACCATAGTAACACTACCAAGGTGCATACATCACCTTAGGGCCTTGCACTCCACCGGAACACAATGTGATCCCAGGCCAACCGGCCTTCCTCGGGGGCCCATCTTGGGTTTCCCCGCAATGCCCTCTGTCCACAAAAGTCAGGGCTCTCTGAGTATGTGGCTGTCGTCTGCCACCAGGCTGCCACTGCAGCAGGGTACAGACCCAACAGGCCGGTACCAGAAATGGGGGTGTGAGGGTGCATCCGACCCTTATCTCTCATGAGACACAAAATGCCCCCAACGTTGCAGCTGCCGCGATCTGGCGGTACAGCTGTGTGCACAACAATAGGCACCAATAGTGCCTTGTGTGCCCCACTCACCAGGGCTCTTCCGGTGTGGCTAACAGGCACCAACCAGGTGAACTCTCAGCCCCACTCCCCGGGACTTCCCTTGACTCTTCCGGTCTCCTTGGTGGCACAAGCAGGACTTCAGCAGGGAGCCCACGGGGCTCCGTCTCCCAAATGCGACACGCGGGGCTCCTCTTCAGCACAGAGAACCATGCCTACCATTAGGTGTCCACACGCCTGATGTCCTATCTTTCTCTTCGTACGTATAAATAACACCAATACCAAAATTGCTAGTGAACTACTTAATTATCAAAAAGTAGAAGGGACACCCTATTAGCACAATATGGACACTGGAGGAGGATATAGTGATGTATTTATTACTTTATTTTTAGATATACAATTTCATGTTTCATATTATTTTTCATTCACATTAAATCATTTTATAAAGCAAGTGTTGACAATCAATATGCAATATATACAAATCCAATTAATGGACGGAGCGTTGATTCAGGCAGTGCGGCAGATGTCTACAACGCGCGTTTTGGCATATACGCCTTCATCAGGTAGCCGTCTTTTGCACTATAAAATATTCAATATTAATTTCATTAGTGGTTATCTGGGTGTCTACTTAGAATATAAGTGAGAATAACAGCAAGAGGTATTTAAAAACACAAAGATTAAAACAGTTTGTACTTGCACTTTGTAAGAACCATAACCATTTCAGAAGTCACCATATATACATAGGATATGCTTAAGAGAAGTCATATTAATGAACAATCTGTACAGTTATATCCTAAAGACAATCTTATATACACATATTTACATTAATATACAAATTATTTCATGTATTCTACAACCTTCAAACTATGCTAGCTAGTGTACAAGCATGCTATTTAGATGGCAACTGAGGCATACTTAATTAGCAGGGTCTTCTAACCATTACATTCGCGAATACATAGAGGCACGTCTTCTTACCAAAAAAGCTCATTTAAGATGAAAAATCGAGATGTATTGTGGCTTCAAAATATCCTTCCTAAAGGTATAGCAACTGCAAGAGAATAGACAGCATAGAATGTATATAGCCTTGCTTACTGTTAAATAAGAGAGATTTCCAAAACATGTGGAAGAGGTGAAAACTATGTCGATCGTATTTAGTCATGCACATGTGCAAATTAGGCTCGATAAAACCACAGGATTAGATGCAGTCATATGCCCAGTAAATTTATATATAATCTAGAGTAGTCTATGCTGGAAGAATACCGGGTAGAGCTAGAACTAACATAAAGGCAACCTTGTATGGGGAAATTTCTATAACACAAAGGAGAGATCGCTAAAAGAGTACCGGGTAGCTCTAGAACTCTAATCAAGGCAGGATTAACAGAGACTACTTGCACACAAAAGATAGCGGATCGGCACAAACGTCTTGATTTTATATAGTTAGGAAGCAGAAACTGTAGCAGACCACTTGTACTGTATAAATGAAATATATATGGAAAAGAAGATTAGGATTATGTCGGGACATTCGACATAACAGATTACTTTGAGATTATTCGGCGTTATATTACTTTACCTATATTTTTTATTTAATGATGTAAAACGATGATTCACAGTTTCTTCTCAGTTTCAATCGGCTAGCTTTACTATTCTGCAGTTGAACAAAAGAAAATAACAACCATAAGAATATGTAACCATATTAAATATGGTGAATTACCGTCTCAGATCCGATAGTTTACCTAGATGGAGTTAAATTCGAATAATAATGGGGCGATTCGTGATCTCTTCGCGGTTTTATACGGGAAGGTGCATGATGTGAAAAGTTAATTGCAGCCCAAGATAAGCCGGCGGAAAGCTCCTGGAGTATAAAATAGACTTACAATGTAACTAAATATCTATATAACCATAAGGTTAAGGTTATATCTAATGGGGATTCGTAAGGGGGACGAATATCAAGACTGGCGATTTACCTGTGGATTTCGGGATACTCTGGTACGGAGCGTCGCAGGCTGCGTGTCTGCTCGCGGGCATAACGGTCTTAAATGGGCGTCAGATAAGGTCTTAAGTTTAAACCGGGCCACCGGGATAACCAATGAGAAGGTCTAGATTCTTTCACAGGCGAATCTCATTAATGGCTCTAGGAAGGGAAGTAGACGCTCGGATGGATGGTAAAACACGGAGCGGATTATACTCGCATAACACTCGCGTTGAAAAGAAATGAGCTCTATAAGAGAGGAGTAACTCCATAGTTCCTTGGTAATGGAGAGCAAGGAGATCTCCCTGGTAAGCGTGAATAAAGCAAAGTAAAAGCCGAAATGTATACCAATGTAGGTTAAATTACTAACACAATATAAATGGAGTCATTAAGCGTAATCTCATAGATTGATTCCCTGTAATATCGCTCAATAGGTAGTGAAGATGGTATATGACCCATACCTATACTTAACCGCCAGTGCAAAGGGAATATAACTATAGCAATGGTTAAATGATAAAGGCTTGAAATTAAAAGAAAGAAACAATAAAAAGAATTATGGGGCCCCAATACATCTTAGAGGAGAACATGAGTATAAGCTTTGGTGAGGAGGCGTGTTCTTGATCAATATACATCATCAGCTAAAAAGGTTTGCATCACGTAACGGAAACTGTTATATTGTACTCAAGAGGTTTATAATATATACGTTGTAATCTTATATTGACCGGCAAAACAACGAGAGGTTTAAATAATAGCATTTTCCCAGGGTATTTCCTGATTAAGTCCATTTTTAACTGTGTCTAGCTGAAAAATGTAAAAAACTTCTCGTTTTTTCCGTAGTTTTTCAGTGATAATTCCTTCCTTGGGGACTATTTCTCTAATATAAACCACTTGATGTCTTCTGGAGTATGTTTATATTCTAGAAAGTGTGACACCATCGGGGAATTGATTTTTGCCGTGCGTATAGCTGACCTATGTTCGGTAAGTCTTGCATTCAGGGATCTAGCAGTCTCTCCAACGTATCCTTTATTGCATTGGCAAATGAGAAGGTAGATGATATTTTTTGTTTTACAATTGGTCATGCATTTACACTGAATCTGTTGTCCATGGTATCGAAATTCTTTGGCTTCAATTGCCAAAGGGCACACTATACATGTACCACATTTATAGTTTCCTACAACAGGGGTCATGTCAGTGATGCTCCGCTGAATGGGTTCACTACTTTTGTTTGGCATACGCGATCGTACGATCAGATCTTTCAGATTCCTATTCTCTCTGTATGCAAACATAGGCTTCTGTATATGGTCATCTTTTGTAGTGTTAACATTTAGTAAGTGCCAACTTGAACAGATAATCTGTCTGATTTGTTGGTTCATTACTGAATGTCGAGTGACGAAAACCAAATTATCATTTTTAGTTTTACTGGGGCCTGTCAAGATGTGTTGTCGGTTATAAAATCTGGCTCGTTTATAGGCATCCCGGACCAGCCGGTGCGTGTAGCCTCTCTGTAGAAATTTGGTTTTCATGTCTATGGATCTGAGATCAAAATCTTCAAGTTTGGTACAATTTCTACGCAACCGGAGATATTGTCCGAAAGGGATGCTACTTTTTTGGTTGGTAGGGTGAAAACTATTGTAGTGCAGCAAGGTGTTGCGGGCAGTTGGCTTAATGAATAAATCTACAAATAATTGACTTGCATCATGTTTTATTATTATGTCCAAAAACTCCACCTGAACATTACTCATGGTAGACGTAAATTTTAGATTTTTGTCACACAGGTTAAGCCATGTGGTAAACTCTTCAAGGGTGTCTTCATTATCATTCCAGATAAAGACAATATCGTCGATGTACCTCGACCAACAAAACACAGACTCAAAAAATGGAGCCACTTCATTAAATATGTATTGTTGTTCGAAGTACGTGACATAGATGTTAGCAATGGTGGGCGCACAAGAGGCGCCCATACTGACGCCTTTGGTTTGTTTAAATAGGTCGCCCCGGAATTCAAAGATATTCTCTTCCAGAATGATGGTAAGGCACTCAATGATAAAGTCATGATCACAATCCACTTCATATAGGTTCATAAACCATCTTACTGCTTGTATGGCTCCAAGGTTAGGGATGTTTGAATATAAACTTTCCACATCAAGTGTGACTAACCATTGTCTGTGTGAATTAAAGGGACTGCCTTCTAAGGTGTTTATTATTTGGCAGGTGTCTTTAATATATCCAGGGATTTTGTGAATATGGGGACATAGGATTGCGTCCAAGTATTTGGAAATTGGTTCTGTGATAGATCCAATTGTAGTGACAATAGGTCTTAGAGGTGGATTTACAGCATTTTTATGAACTTTCGGTGTCCCGTAGAAACTCGCTATTTTGGGATTTTCTATGTTCATATATTTATGTTCCTTGTCACATATGACTCCGTTACCTAGTGCTCGAGTTGTTAGTTTCTGGATTTTTGTTTTTATTTTGGAGGTGGGATTCTTTTGAATTTTCATGTAGAATCTATCGTCATTAAGCATTTCTTCAACCTTTCTGATGTAAGATTCCTTTTCCATAATAGCTATCCCACCACCCTTGTCACAGCTCTTTATTATAATTTCAGAGGATCCTTTCAATGAATTGAGGGCCTCATGTTCTTGGAGTGAGATGTTAAAGGGGGATTTGGGAACATATTTGGTTGCATTTACTAGTCTATTGTACACCACCTGCTCAAAAATCCTCACTTCTGGTGCAATTTGTTCTGCAGAGGGTGTAAAACTAGACTTAGGTGTCAAACCAGATCGGTTAATTGTGTCCGTGATGTTATCTTTATCTCGAAAGAACCATTTTAGACGTATTTTTCGAAAAAATTACATTAAATCATTAAACAATTCAAATTTATTGAGCCCTGCATGAGGTACAAATGATAACCCCTTTGTTAAGAGCGAAAAGGTGGCCTCGTTCAATTGGTGTGAGCTCAGATTGAAAATAGGTATTTCTTTCATTGTCTCCAGTATCTGGCATTCCTTGTTTCCAGATACTGGTTTGTATTTGCTTGTTGAGGGCGCTGGTATTGAGGCTGGTATTGTTGTTGAAATTGTACCCGAGGTTGGTAGCGGGGCTGATAAGATGGTTGGTGCTGTGATGAATAAGGTTGGCGCCAGTTGCCTCTGTTCTGATAGCGTCTTCCTTAAAAAGGACTATAGTTATAATTTTGACGTCGCGGGGTAAATCTATTGGCTCTCTGATCAAAAGATGGTGTCATATTATCTCCTTCCGAATCTGATGAGTCTGAAAAGGTATTGACCCTTCTGTTTTTAGATCTGACTGGTGGTTGGTAACTCAAGGTATCATATCCACTCGCATCTGTTTGGTTATAAAAACCATCTGCTAGGTAAGGGTATGTATGTTCCTTACTATAGTGATTTATATCTTTTTGGAGTTTATCTGCTTTTCTTTTGGTTAAATAGTCGCTATAGGAATTAAGTTCACTCTCGAGGTCTTCTAGTGCTTTTTTAGAGTCATCTATGATTGTAGAAGTTTTGATTTTATCCTCTAATTCAAGAATTTCTTTCATTAATTGTAGTAGTAGATCTTTGGCTGTTTCTACTATCAGCATCATAAGATCCCTAGAGCACCTATTAGCGATAAGGGACCATTTTTCCAGAAACTCCTTAATATGTACAAACAGACCCGGAATATTCTTAATTTGTAAACCTTGGGGTATGATACTGGCCCTTAAATACTGGAGCATAAAATGCCCCAGTAATTCGATTCTTTTTGTTTTTTTCTTTAAGGCCAATAGCTTAACTAATTCCTCATTAGATCCTGGTTGTAGTGTGGACCTGGTATAAAAATTAGTATTAGATCCCACCATTGATATAAAATCTTCTTCAGAAAACCCAAACGTTTTTAGGTTTGCCATGTTCTAAAGAGAGAGATTTTGTGCGTGTTTAAACAGTTTTTAGCCAAAATTCTAAAGTAATGCACAAAAAAACAAAAGAAAGAAGGTGTGGATATAAATGAGGCAAAACAAATTGTTGTCTAATTAGCAATTATGAGTGAAAAGATAAATAAGACATGACTACAAACATTCTAAGAACATGGAGGTGACTTGTGCAAGATAAAACAAACAACTTGATATATACAATTCTACTTGAACATGGTAATAACTAAACCAGTCCCCTCATAGACAGGCTATGAGTATAACTATTAAAGAAAGCAAGGGACCCCTATAAGTATAGCTAGCTATAACATAGGGAAATAAACCAAGGTAAAGAAAATTATAGCTAGAGAAAGATATTTACCTACGTATAAATAACACCAATACCAAAATTGCTAGTGAACTACTTAATTATCAAAAAGTAGAAGGGACACCCTATTAGCACAAAATGGACACTGGAGGAGGATATAGTGATGTATTTATTACTTTATTTTTAGATATAAAATTTCATGTTTCATATTATTTTTAATTCACATTAAATCATTTTATAAAGCAAGTGTTGACAATCAATATGCAATATATACAAATCCAATTAATGGACGGAGCGTTGATTCAGGCAGTGCGGCAGATGTCTACAACGCGCGTTTCGGCATACACGCCTTCATCAGGTAGCCGTCTTTTGCACTATAAAATATTCAATATTAATTTCATTAGTGGTTATCTGGGTGTCTACTTAGAATATAAGTGAGAATAACAGCAAGAGGTATTTACAAAAACAAAGATTAAAACAGTTTGTACTTGCACTTTGTAATAACCATAACCATTTCAGAAGTCACCATATATACATAGGATATGCTTAAGAGAAGTCATATTAATGAACAATCTGTACAGTTATATCCTAAAGACAATCTTATATACACATATTTACATTTATATACAAATTATTTCATGTATTCTACAACCTTCAATCTATGCTAGCTAGTGTACATGCATGTTATTTAGATGGCAACTGAGGCATACTTAATTAGCAGGGTCTTCTAACCATTACATTCGCGAATACATAGAGGCACGTCTTCTTACCAAAAAAGCTAATTTAAGATGAAAAATCGAGATGTATTGTGGATTCAAAATATCCTTCCTAAAGGTATAGCAACTGCAAGAGAATAGACAGCATAGAATGTATATAGCCTTGTTTACTGTTAAGTAAGAGAGATTTCCAAAACATGTGGAAGAGGTGAAAACTACGTCGATCGTATTTAGTCATGCACATGTGCAAATTAGGCTCGATAAAACCACAGGATTAGATGCTGTCATATGCCCAGTAAATTTATATATAATCTAGAGTAGTCTTTGCTGGAAGAATACCGGGTAGAGCTAGAACTAACATAAAGGCAACCTTGTGAGGGGAAATTTCTATAACACAAAGGAGAGATCGCTAAAAGAGTACCGGGTAGCTCTAGAACTGTAATCAAGGCAGGATTAACAGAGACTACTTACACACAAAAGATAGCGGATCGGCACAAGCGTCTTGATTTATATAGTTAGGAAGCAGAAACTATAGCAGACCAATTGTACTGTATAAATGAAATATATATGGAAAAGAAGATGAGGATTATGTTGGGACATTCGACATAACAGATTACTTTGAGATTATTCGGCGTTATATTACTTTACCTTTTTTTTTAATTTAATGATGTAAAACGATGATTCACAGTTTCTTCTTAGTTTCAATCGGCTAGCTTTACTATTCTGCAGTTGAACAAAAGAAAATAACAACCATAAGAATATGTAACCATATTAAATATGGTGAATTACCGTCTAAGATCTGATAGTTTACCTAGATGGAGTTGAATTCGAATAATAATGGGACGATTCGTGATCTCTTCGCGGTTTTATACGGGAAGGTGCATGATGTGAAAAGTTAATTGCAGCCCAAGATAAGCCGGCGGAAAGCTCCTGGAGTATAAAATAGACTTACAATGTAACTAAATATCTATATAACCATAAGGTTAAGGTTATATCTAATGGGGATTCGTATCGGGGACGAATATCAAGACTGGCGATTTACCTGTGGATTTCGGGATACTCTGGTACGGAGCGTCGCAGGCTGCGTGTCTGCTCGCGGGCATAACGGTCTTAAATGGGCGTCAGATAAGGTCTTAAGTTTAAACCGGGCCGCCGGGATAACCAATGAGAAGGTCTAGATTCTTTCACAGGTGAATCTCATTAATGGCTCTAGGAAGGGAAGTAGACGCTCGGATGGATGGTAAAACACGGAGCGGATTATACTCGCATAACACTCGCGTTGAAAAGAAATGAGCTCTATAAGAGAGGAGTAACTCCATAGTTCCTTGGTAATGGAGAGCAAGGAGATCTCCCTGAGCAACTGAGCAATCCCACACATTACACCAAACGTCTGACTGACCCCACGGCTAGAATCCGTAAAGAGATCCTCCTGTTGACAACCCAAGGGTTGGAAGGACTGTGGCTTAGTACAAAAGAATTAGAGTATCTGAACAAAAAGGATTATACCATTCCAGCGTTTTATACGCTACCTAAAATTCATAAAATCCCCCGGGAAGGCCAATTGTGGCAGGATGTCAGTCAGTATTACAACCACTCGCAGAATACATTAACTTTTTTCTAAAACCAATTGTCCCAAAAACCCGATCCTACACACAAGACAGTAGAGATGTCATCACCAAATTGGAAGGGAAACCGTATGATCCACATAAAAACATTCTGGTCACAATGGACATAGAGAGCTTGTATACAAACATCCCACAAGGTGAAGCTCTTAAAGTCATTGAGGACGTTTTAGAAAATCGTATTCGTCCACACCAGGTCCCGACCACTTTTATTCTAGACTTTGCGAGGATAGCTCTCAAAGAGAATTATTTTCTGTTTAACACTGAATTCTATGGCCAAGTAAAAGGTGTGGCCATGGGCGCAATTTTTGCGCCAGACATAGCCAATTTGTTTGTGGCCTCTTTTGAGGCGAGGGTGATCTACACTAACAACCCTTTCAGTGCCCACCTTAACCAATACTTGAGATACATCGATGATGTGTGTATTGTATGGGATGGATCACTAGAAGAACTACATAGCTTTCACCTATGGCTCAACCAACAAGACCAGAACCTACAATTTACTCTAGAAAGTAACTCTAGTTCAATCAGCTTCCTGGATTTTACCATAAAAAATGATGAAGGTAACCTATCAATGAGTTTATATACTAAGCCAACAGCCAGGAATACTTTGTTAAAGTATAACAGCTGCCACCCACGAAATTTACGAGATAATCTCCCTTTTGGTCAGTTTTTACGTATCAGACGTAACTGTACCAAAAGGGAAGATTATTTCAGGGAAGCTAAGGTCCTATTGTCTAAACTGGTTATGAGGGCTTGTTCATATAGATTGGTGAAACATGCCATGAAACGGGCGTGGTACTTCGACCGGCAGGCACTGTTATACAGGGAAGGTTAATCAGCTGAAAACAGGACAAATGCACAACCTATAACTTGTGTAATGACATTCGGAACAGAGTCCAATCGCATCAGGACAATAATTAAACACAACTGGCACCTCATTAGGAAGGTGGAGCCACAGTTAGAATTACCTCGCTTCGCCTACAAGAGGGCCAGAAATTTGCGAGATTACCTAGTGAGAGTTTACAATGACCCGGTACCAACTATGATACATAACCTGTGAGGCCTTGCACCAGACACAGGACACTATCCCTGTGGGAATTGTGCAGCCTGTGCGACCACGAGCACAGTCAAAAGTTGTAATCTGAATGGCAGAGAATTGATTTTACGTCAGCACTCCATTGTCAAACAAGAATGTAATATACTGTATACAATGTCCATGTTCTTTAACATATATTGGCAAAACCACACAAGAAGTCAGAAAACGTATTTTACACCAGTCATGCATACGATGTAATGTAACTACTGCTCCTCTTGTTGAACATTACCAATAATTGTCTCACATGCCATCACAGATGAAATGGTTTGTATTGGAAGTGGTTAAGAATTCAAAAAGACGACTGAATGTAGATCGTTTGCTCACACAAAAAGAGAACAAATGGATCTGATCCTGTAATACAGTAGATAATGGACTGAATTAGTTTATTATGTGGCACACTCTAGCAATACTGTAGAGATCTTGTCCTTTGTACTTTGACTGTGTACCTCTCTTTTAAGTGTGATGACTTTTGACTATTTCTGAGACTTGTGTGGGTAATTTTCTAATTTTTTTATTGTCGCACTATTTTGAGTGGATTAGATAATAATACCACATCTTGTTAGTCTGGAGTACAGCATCACCTGAGAGCATTATCCTAAATACCACGCCAGTGTGGTTTGAACTACAATCTTGACGGTCAATTCGAGGGATCCTTTCATTAATGTTTCTGTCTTTGGTAGTGTTAATTTATTTGGATCTTCTTTTGTTTATAGGGACATGACTTTTGTACATGGCGGAAGTTCCTTTTGTTAGGCATAATATAGGAATTTGCTGCCGACAGTGTCCATCTTACTGTAACCTACCCTCACATAGACCTATTGTGTAATTAAACTAGAGATTCTTGACATTCACTACCAGTACACTCATTTTAACGAATGGCCACTACAGCTGGGTATGGTATCACTTCACAGCTGTTCCCATAACGCTGCGCATTTTTCTGTAATACGTATGTTTGAGAGTTTTCCATCTCTATTCAGTTTCAAACGCGGTATACTAATAGCATTGATTGCATACGTGTATTAGCTATACCATTTGTAGGCTATCATTAGATATTTAGCCCATAGAGTGGTGTTTTATACGATTGTCATTGGCATCATATTATCACCAGTTGACCCTATTACCACTCTAAGATGGCTGCCAGAGTTGTTTAGCACCTGACATCATCAGTCACTGAGCGTTCTCGGCTCTTTTTAGAATCGTCGTGTAACTTGCTTCTCACTCGGTCTTTTGAGTCGGGCAAACACGGACGAAGTGCTGCAGTTCCGTTTCCAAGTAAGTCCTTACAGCCCCTTGTTGATTGTGAGCTATATTGCTGAGGGTCGTAAATCTAAGCGTATTTTAGGATACTTCGCTTTACTAAGACAATTATATGTTATATTGCAGGCAATTACATTCTTTGGTCCAAGTAATTATTGTGAGTACTCAATTTTTTAACACACGTGGTGTTCCTTGGAAGATTAAGGTTTCCAATAATATGGAACACAGAGCTAATGACAACTACATATTTGTCATTATGCTTTTAGATGAGGATATGCCTTAAATACTGAAGTCATGTAAGTATTGCCGCTAACTATGTTAATGTTGGTTATATAGGTGTTTGCAGTTTGAGCAAAAGCTTTGACTATGGGACGTTTCTATATTTCCTTGATTAGATCGATTGGATTATATCCTTAAGAGGTGATCTCTTCCTTCTTCTTTTTTTCACTTCCTTTGGAAGTACTGTGATTAAGTGAGTACAGTTTTTAAAGTCTTTGTACTTTATTTAATTTGGTGTTAATAAAGGTAGTTCTGTGTTGTCACAATGCATTGGCACATATATAGGTGGTGGCATGTGTTTAGGTACAGATATATTTTTGTTTGACACGTGTGTTTTTTCACAAGTGTTCTCTCACTACATTGGTTGTTGTTTGTGATTTTTTGTGATGAGCAGACAATACCCTATTTGTACAGGGATGACAAGTACATATACGTTTTATAATAGATCTCTATATGTGCAACAACATCATCCTGATGATGATCCTGAGGATCTATTAGATCAACTGGGGATCGAAACGTCGACGCCTAACACCGTTTTGTTTATATGTCTATCATTTAGACTGTATAATGTGATGAAATGTCATGTTTAATTTTCATCTAATATGGTATTTTGTTTGTCCATATTCTCAACCAAAGGTGTTTTTTACACAACTGTCAACAGGTTTGAGAATTACAGTAGTGTGTCCGTTGCCAGGCATCAATTGTTTAGAAAAATGAATGCAGTTGAATAAAATATATCTCTTTTTTGATACATTCAAGTGTATGTACATGCATTTTCCTGATAAACTGAATTACTGATCACAAATGTGACATTGAATACAAATTGTAACTAATTTGAAATGGTTTCTCGAGGGACACTTATAATTTGTTATTCTCTTCTAAAAGTGTCATTTCTAAAATAGTGATAATAAATCTAGGCACACCATTACACAGCATTTATTACCACTATTCCAAACATACCAAACTTGACCACGCTTCCCCTCTCATATCAGGAATTACCACTGAAACACTTATCAGGGAATCCCCAATGCATTCCTATGAGAGGGCAGCCTCACAGTAGTAAGAAACCAAAATGGCTGTTTGTCACTACCAGGACATGCCATACCAGGACATGCCATACATTTAAGGCACATGTCCTACTTTTTACCTACAGTGCACCCTGCCCATAGGGCTAGCTAGGGCCTACCTTAGGGGTGACTGATATGTTATAAAACAGGAGTCACAGACGTGGCACCCACTTTATGTGCCATGTCACAGTGGCAGTAAACTGTGCACGCAGGCACTCCAATGGCAGAGGCCTGAGACAGGTTTGAAAGGCTACTTTGGTGGGTGGATCAAGCAGTGCTGCAAGCCCACCAGTCGCATTTAATTCACTGTCCCTGGGTATACGAGATACCCCTTTACAAGGGAGTGACGGGTAAATTAAATACGCCAAACAGGTGTAGACCAATCTTACCACGTTTCACCGTAGAGAGCACATGCACTCTACACTGGACAGCAGTGATAAAGTGCCCAGAGTACTAAAACCACCAACACCAGGTCAGAAAAAATACCAGGAGGAAGGCAAAAGTTCAGGGATGACCCTGCAAAAAGTCCAACAGCAACTATGGCTGTTAGGCCACATCTGCTTCTACCTTCTCTGCTCTTAGTAGCCATCCTGACAGTTTTCCCACTTGGTACTCTAACATGAGTGTTTTACACACAGAGTGCCCAATGCCTGTAGGGAATGTACTGGGTCACTCAGTTTCACCATTGTCCTCATCATGGCAAGGCATTCCTAAGCAAGAAAGATATTAACTGCTTTTATGCAAAACTATTTCTGATCATCGATCACGTGCTGAATATATTTCATTACAGTGTGCTTAACTCATAAATCCATCTTGATAACAATATAACAAAATGGCGGGCCTAACTAGCAGTCTAAAAGTGTCATTGCTGTAACATGCGAGGGCTTATGTTATATAAGGCTGCTGTAGCATATGGGGGAATGTGTTAGGGGTGTAAGGAACTTAGAGATGACTGCACCACTATATTTCCAGATTTCCTTGGAATGATCTAAGGTTCATCAATGACATCTCAGGGAACACGTTGGGAGGAAGCTCATGAGGGGCGTTCCAGTTAGCTTTCACTTTGTACTCAACAAAAAGGTGCTTAGCAGAATTCAACTTGTGAATTCTACTTCTCAAGGAGGTCTGCATCATTTTTGCTGGCTTTCATGAATGCTAACATCAGTACATCTGGTGCTGGGCTTGTGCTGTAGGGTGTTTTCTGTTGCCACAGCCCTCTTCTCTGTGTAGCATCTGGCTTTCACAATGTGCTCATAGTGTCACTGTTCCTACCTACTGTGCCACAGTGGGACTGCTCTGTAATTTCCAGTTCATAGTAATAGTTCTCTTGGCCAGTAATAGCAAGTGAGCCACACATTTTATCAGTAGTCTGTGCTTTTTAGGGTGGGCGGTCAAACCTATGGTGCAGCCCTCCAAAGTGGTCTAATAAAGTTGCCTCAGTATGTTGAACGACTGACCAAAGTACCAGGGCTGTTTAATTATGGGGATGTCCCATATCCTTTGCTTATAGCCTGTGTGTCTTATGCTGCACCTCAGGCAGACTACAGCTGGGGCCAGATTAAAATCCCAGATTGTCTGGGGGGTAATGAAGGCCCTATGGAAGTTATTTCAATGAATGCGTTTAAAGCAGTCATTTTTGGATACTTTATGTGGGTATTCAGTCATCTTGTTGCATGCTTTATCATGTAAAGTCCTTCCTAGGTCCGTCTCCGAGCACGTCATAGCTTTCTCTCTGATATTGTCAATAAGGCCCTGAATAACCTAGAATAATTCTCCTACCATTACCATTAGGGTAGGATGGGCCACACATTATATGCCCGATGCCCATGTATGTAGCTGGCATTGGGCATGAATGATGGCCATTCGTACTGCATGCTACATACATAAGTGTCCCATGACTCTGGATCTAACAGATTTTTTCCCCTTAATTGTACCCTAGCCCATGGAGCCTGTAGCTGGCCTGTGGATCTACATCCTATCTGAGTGGTTCCAGATAATGTACTAGTATAGCAACTACCTCATTCCTGACCGAAATTATACAGGCTTTATTCTAATGCAGAGTTCTTCAAACTTTTTTTGCTGTGAGCCCTCATGATTCAAGTCAGGCCCCAGTTCAAAACTTTATGGAAGTACCTGGGGGTACACAAGGGTCAGGGCAGTGTTCAGCTTGTAGGTAATCCTATTGTTGACAGGGAGCCAGTGCAGGTCTTTCAGGTGGGCTGTGATGTGGTTGTGGTGCTGGATGTCGAGGATGAGGTGTGCACAGGTGTTCTGTATGCGTTGTAGTTGCTGCTGGAGTTTTGGCTGAGGTTCCTGCATAGAGGGCGTTGACGTAGTCCAGTCTGCTGCTGATGAGAGCCTGGGTGACTGTCCTTCTGGTTCCGGTGGGGATCCATCTGTAGATCTTGCTGCGCCTGCGGAGGAGGAGGAGGAGATAGCGTTTACTTGCTGGGTCATTGACAACGAGGAGTCCAGGTTGACCGCCAGGTTGCATGCATGTTTGGTGGGCTTCCGTGCATCTCCCAGCACGGCCCGCCACCATGAGTCGTCCCAGACGGAGGGGTGGATCCGATAATGAGGACCTCCGTCTTATCCGAGTTCAGTTTCAGGCGGCTGTTCCTCATCCATTCGGCGATGGCCTTCATTCCTTCGTGGAGGTTGGATTTTGCGGTGGTGGGGGCCTTGGTGAGGGAAAGGAGCAGCTGGGTGTCATCAGCGTATGAGATGATGTTGAGGTTGTGTGATTGGATGATGTTGGCGAGCGGTGCCATGTAGATGTTGAAGAGTGTCGGGCTGAGGGATGATCCTTGAGGTACGCTGCAGATGATCTTAGTGTCTTTAGATCGGAATGGAGGGAGGCGGACACTCTGGGTTCTGCCGGTGAGGAAGGAGGTTGTCCAGTCCAGGGCTTTGTCGTGGATCCCAGCGTTGTGGAGGTGTGTGCGTAGGGTGTGGTGGCAGACTGGGTCGAAGGCGGTCGAAAGGTCCAGAAGGATGAGGGCCGCCATTTCTCCATTGTCCTGCAGGGCCCTGATGTCATCGGTGGCGGCAATGAGGGCTGTTTCGGTGCTGTGGTTGGTGCAGAATCCGTATTGGGAAGGGTCCAGCGTGTTGTTCTCTTCGAGGAAGGAGGTCATTTGCCTGTTGACGATCTTCTCAATGACTTTCATCAGGAACGGAAGTAAGGAGATGGGCCCGAAGTTCTTTAGGTCTTTGGGGTCCGCCTTGGGTTTCTTGAGTAAGGCGTTGATCTCGGCGTGCTTCCAGCTCTCCAGGGAGGTGGCCGTCTAGAAGGAGTTATTGTGGAGATGGGGTGCGATGGTGGAGCTTGCTTTGTTGAAGATGTGGTGTGGGCAGGGGTCAGATGGTAGCCGGAGTAGATGGTGTTCATGATTTTGATGGTGTTGTCATCATTGAAGAGGGTCCATGAGAGCAGGGGGCCAGTGAGTCTGAGGTGTCGGTCTCGGTCGGGGGGGCTCGTTGTCGAAGCTGTTGTGGATGTCTGCGATCTTGGGGTGGAAGAAGGTGGCTAGGGAGTCACAGAGGTCTTGCAAAGGCAGGATGTTGTTGGAGTTTGAGCTGCGGTTGGAGAGTTCCTTCACGATGTTGAAGAGTTCTTTGCTGTTGAGTGCGTTGTTGTCGATGCGTTCTTTGAAGGTGGTCCTTTTGGCAGCTCAAATGAGTTGGTGGTGTCTGCGAATGGCGCTCTTGTAAGCTGCATTGCTGTCTGTTCGTGGTGCCACTTCTTCTCGAGTCTACAGCAGGCCTGCTTGGATGCCTGGAGGTCGGCGGTGAACCAGATGGCTTTTCTGTCGGTGCGTGTGTTTGAGGATTTCTTGATCAGGGTGAGAGTGTTGGTGCAGTCGTTGATCCATTGTCTGAGGTTGCGGGCATCGTCAGTGTCGGTGGTGTCAGTTGGTGGGTTTCGGGCGAGGGCAGTGATTAGCTGGTGACTTTGCTCCAGCTGTGGCGGGGGGCCTGTTGTGTGTGGTGGTGAGCTGTGGGCATCTCAAAGGTGAAGTGGATGCAGCGGTGGTCGGTCCAGTGGCGTTCGGTGGTGCGACTCAAGGTCACGTGGTTGCTGGAGGAGAAGATGGGTCGAGCGTGTGTCTGGCGGAGTGGGTGGAAGTCGTGACGAGCTGTTGGAGTCCGAGGTTGGCGAGGTTGTTGAGCAGGGTGGTGGAGTTGCTGTAGTTGGTGTTCTCAAGGTGGAAGTTCAGGTCTCCGAGGGGGATGTAGCCCGTGTTGCAAGGGCGTGTGAGCTGACGAAGTTGGCGATGGAGTCGCTGAACTGCGTCTGGGGTCTGGGGGGTCTGTAGATGTGGGTTCCTCTGAGGGTGGTGTTGGGGTCAATGTGGATCTGGAAGTGCAGGTGTTCGGTGGTGCTGAGGGTGTCGTTGGTGCTGTTTGAAATTTTGAGGGTGTTTCTGTTGACGATGGCGATTCCTCCTCCTGTTCTGTTTGTGCGGTCCCTGCGGGTGATCTTGTAACTGTCAGGGATGCCTATGGCGATGAATGGTGGCAAGGAGGGGTTCATCCAGGTCTACGTCAGGAAGGTGACGTCCGGGGAGGAGGAGTCGAGTAGGTCCCAGAGTTCGATGGCGTGTTTGCGGGCGGAGGGGGTGTTGAGTAGTATACATCAGAGGTTGTTGTGTCCTACCCCGGTGAACATGGTGGTGGCTTGGAGGCTGGTGTAGCTGCAGTTCTGGCAGGAGAAGGGTCCTTGGGTGTGCTTCGGGATGGCCCAGAAGCAGGGTTGTGATCGGCCAGTGTTGAGTGCATGGAGGGTGCTGCATCGTAGCGACGTTGAGTGTCATGGCATTCGTGGGGCCAGAGGGTCTGGCACTGGGTGCGGTCCAGACGCGGACAGGTGCAGATGGGCTTGCCTTACACGGGCTTGACTTAGGCCCGCCTTCGAATGCCTTGCAAAGTGTCAGTCTTCTCAGTCCCTTGTTGAAAAAATGGGTCCCCATCTAGCCCCATTCCCCCACTCTGTCATCTCTTTGAGGCCAAAGCTAATGTGTCTACCCTGCTACAATTTCCCTTCTCTTGGGGCATTTGTCCGGGACCCAAAGCAATACTGGCAAAACAATTTGCACTGGGCCCTAAGTAAGCAAGAAAAGATAGTAAAACAACACTAATTGGGTTTTAGTTGATGCCTCACACACCTTGGCCTCCTTACACCACTGCATCTGCAGCACAAATGATACCTACTACTTTGCCCACTCTCTACACTGGCCTATCACTCATAGACATGAGCCCTAAAGCAGATGGTCTGCCCCTTTGTACAAAAAAGGGGGAGAAAATCCCATATCTTACTGTCTGTTGCTTTGGACTTGTTCCCTGTGCAGCAAGGGTAACCTGGGCCCTAATCCTTACAAGCAAAAATAGGGTTCCCACCCACCATTTTGCTAGTGGTGCAGCCTCAATTGGGGTACACTAACCTATTTCCCCCACACCTGCTGAGGAAGAAACATGCCTTCTCACCAGGGTACCTGCAAATTGAAAGAAATGTAAATGTTTGATATTGGTTAATCACCAGCTGTAAAGGCTGTTTGGAACAGAGTTAATGCTTTAATTTATGAAGTCACTATTCTTCTTGAGAGGATGTATGGATGTAACATTTTGAAAAGGTTCCTTTTAATGGACTTATAAAAACATTTGCACAAGGTACAGTGTAATTACCTATTTCTAAAAAGTATTCTTTGAAAGCACATGTTTTATTTTAAATGCTTAATCATTTTGTGGCAACAAGGGGTGGTGAGGGACAGAGTCTCTGAATTAAGCAGAATACTCTCACCCAGTCAAAAGATCAGGGCTAGATCCAACACCGTTTTTTAGCTCATTGCACCATCCCAGTTTCAGAACCTGGCTGTATGCAAATTAGTCTGTTCCTGTCCCAGTGCATGATGGGAACAGGGCAAACCAAACTACAAAAGCCAATTCTTACACTGGGAAGGAAACAAGCTTCCGGGGACCGGTTTCTGGCATTACAGCCGTCTTCGGCCCGGCTTGCTTGAATCCTGATGGTGCAATGAGCAAGGGACTCATGTCTGAGTATACCCTTCCACGCTTAGGGTGGACAAAAATATTTACAACAAGGGGTGGTGAGGGACAGAGTCTCTGAATTAAGCAGAATACTCTCACCCAGTCAAAAGATCAGGGCTAGATCCAACACCGTTTTTTAGCTCATTGCACCATCCCAGTTTCAGAACCTGGCTGTATGCAAATTAGTCTGTTCCTGTCCCAGTGCATGATGGGAACAGGGCAAACCAAACTACAAAAGCCAATTCTTACACTGGGAAGGAAACAAGCTTCCGGGGACCGGTTTCTGGCATTACACCCGTCTTCGGCCCGGCTTGCTTGAATCCTGATGGTGCAATTTTGGGTAGAAATATCATACAAGCTGCACCACGCGGTGCACATGGGCACAGCCATCTTGTTTCTACTCTGTTTATGGTTCTGGGACCTACGTTTTCATCCTTCCTCAATCTCTGTAATCCTTGTCTTATAAAACTTGTTTCCAATCTTTTTTGTTTATTATCATACCCTTTGTCTTTCTGAGTGTGTATTTTACATTTTTTCTACTTTTTTGTGAGTTTTATACTTTATTTTTTCACTTTACTTCCTTCCTAATTTTTTTTACCTACATTCCTTCTAATTCCTGTTTCTGCATTTTTTCTCTCCTGCCTCCCCAGCGCCATGGAAAATAAGAGTGCCATGAAAAGGTCTGCAACAAGGAGCCGCCTTCCTTGTGGAAGGCAGCACCTGGAAGGGGTACAGACCTGTGCCTTGATTTCTGAGGTGAAGGTGGCAGCGCTGTTTTTTATGTCCAGCTTTATTTCCCCTCTATCCTGGCAGCAGGAGGCAGGCCTGGATCTGGGTACAGACACCATGAGCTCTAGCAGTGCTGGGCCAGGGTACGCAGGGAAGTGTATCGCTGCACTGAGGTCCGGCGCACCCATAGTCAGCTGATGCACTGGTGGTCCAACATCATTGACTGAGAGCAGGACCTGCTGGACCTGCTAGGGGTTGAGGTCATGGGATGGTAAGTAGCTAATTATTAATACAATTACTACTTATGTGTTCTATGCTATTGCTAATATTTTTCCCAAATAGCAAGCATGCCGCTCACATGCAGGTAAGTTAAGGTTACAAATATTATGTGATTGTTATTCTAGACAGGTGCTTGGTGCTACCTAATCTTACTTGTTGGCGCTCGCTTGGGCTGAATATGTAAGAAGTAATACAGAGGCTTCTTTGTCCTGTCACTAAGATAGTGGTAGTTAGTATTAGTAATTTAGCGGCACACATCCTCTCACTTAAGTTCTTAGACCTTTTTTGTAGCTCGTACAGTGGCAAGAAACCAATTTTTCTATATCCATGAGTCCATCTACACATTTAAGGAAAAAATAAGACTTAGTGAAAGGGGGTTGAGATTGTGAATGAGATGAGAAGAAGCAAACATCATTCATTTCAATTTATTAGTAATTCCAAAATCTAGTTCACTGAATTTGGAATAGGCTAGTAGGTTTAGGAAATTTGGAATAGAATAGGACTGTCCACAACACTACTACTAGTCGATCTCATTAAGAAAATTCAATGGTATTGTGACTCTCTGTACCTGTCAAAAAATATTTTTGGAGAGATTATTTATTTACCGCCTGTCTTTTTTTGTGTTTATGTCTTACATCAGCATCCAGGGGCAAGAAGATGTCTGAGGTGGGTGAGGGAGCTGGAGGTGCCTCTCAGTTCCAACATTCCTCGGTTGATGGCTCTGCTGGCCTCAGTACGTCCTCCTGTTAACATTAATATTTATATCCCTAACTTTTACGGCTCCTTACTTTGAATTATTTCCACCCATTTCCTAATTTTTTGCCAAATCCTCTTCGATCTATCCATTTCTAAATTCTTGTTATTTCTGCATTATCATATTTACTTATTTTCTATATACCTAGTGTCTGTACTTTACTTCAAACTGTCTCTGTACTAGCCTGTCTGTAGCTTCCTTTCTTCTGCTTTGTCAGTCAGCTTTTCCTTTCCCCCTTATAATATATTTTGTGGACCGCCTAGTGGTGGTAATGTAAGACTCAGAGAACCTATTGGTCACGTACTGCTACTTTTCCGCTGTGCAGATTGCATGCCCAAGTAAGGTATTCCACCATGTTTGTTGAGATGAGACAGATTTCTATTCCTTTCTCATGCTCAATCAGTAAAATGAGAGTGGCCATGGCAAGTTGGACACCCCAAAGTTGTGCCCTAGCTAGGCCTAGCATTATTGGCAGCAGTCAGTGAACTGATGACCATGCACCATGGCTGGAAGTAAGTATGAGGAGGTGTTGGACCTGCGATGGGCAAGCCCAGCACAAAGGGGGTAGCTTGGCTCAAGTGACAAGGCAAGTGAAGGCTGTAGTGTTAAGCCGGCTCTGACCCAATAATAACTATTTGTACATCCACACCAAAAAGAAGGACACCACACCACTGCTGTAGAAAAATACGATTCCTTTATATAAAAGTTCTTTGTTGTAAATAGGGTTGACTGGGAAAGCACATATACATTTCTCTTGGTCATACAGTTCTGGTAATAAACAGTATTAATAAATAGAATAACTTCAGGGATGAGTATCACAATAAATATCAGAATAAATATCAGGATAAATATCAGAATAAATATCAGAATAAATATTGGTTCATTTAAATAAACAACCACATGTTTCTTCTGGTATCGCTGCCACCAATTAAATACTTTAGAATCATTACATCTGCAATACATTTCAAATGGGAAAGATAACTCTTACAGTTTATGCTGTTTTCAATGACCAGGTATACGGCTTCTCTGAGCACAAAATAAGGTTTGGGACTCTTTAATAATCACTCAGAGTGTATGCGCGTATATCTAAAAGGCAAGGGAACACAGTAAATACATCATTTGCACTCGGCGGTCACCGGGATAGGATCTCTGCTTTTGCCGGTGAAGTCTATGCGCGCCTACGGGCTTTAGCACCACTAGAGCACAGGCGGCACCAGTTCAAAGTCTTTAGACTGACGAACGGGCTGCCGGAGAGGTCACACAACCTTCGCGCACAGTCAAATGAATGCCGGTTCACAGTTCCTTCACAACGCTGCATTCACTATGAGGAAACGGGCCCACCTCACATCGGCTGCAATCAAGATACGATTCAGTCGGGCACAGCACTCCTCTCGTTAGCGACGGGGCTCTCAGGGGCTCCACGGACCTCCCTCCGACTTCCGTATACAGGGTGGTTCCCGCCCACAGCTACAGCTCCCGGGTCACTGGGGAGTGGCAGAGACGCTAGTCCCGCCCAACGAAGGCCGGCCTTTCCCCGCCCCGGCGCACCACCTCACCTTCAATCTGCGCAGGAAGCGCTCTACGCTGGTGGGGCTCGGAGACGTCCGAGCTCCCCTCTAGAGGCACCTGTCGCGAAGGGGGCACAGCTGACGATCGCGGTCGCGGCGAACTTGCTCTCGCCTCGCGACTCGATAAATCGATCACAGTTCACCACCGGGGGGGCGGGGAGGCACACAAATCTGGCCACAGTCTTTGGGGGCAATGAGGTACTCGCTGGGCAGGCGCTGTAGGCGCTATATCACTTCTCACGTAGCTGACTGGAACGCCAGTCAGACACAACGCCAGCAACCCTTTGCTGCTCTACTGCCTGCGCTACCAGCCACCTCAGGGGTCAACAGGGCAGGTGTCAATCTGGTGTCAAGTCTGGAATCTCTTAATCTTCTCTTCTCTAGTCTAATCAATCTTCATCATCTTCTTCTTCTTCTCAAATCTAAAATGGCCGCCAGGGACTTAGCCTTATATAGCCAGTGCCCTGGGGTACCGGCACGAGCCAGAAGGTTCTAGAACCTTCTCTGGCTGTGACAATGACATGGCACTCTTGAGGGGTATTTAGGACACTCACAGCCACCGTACTGGGGTTCTAGAGCAGCCATTTTGTGTACCTGAGGAAAACAAAGGAATTCCTGTCAAAAATGCGCGCCAAACAAAGGGCGCCAAAACCTCAAAAGGCCAGGGCTCATGAAGGCTCCAATGGGAGTCACTTCACATGAGGAAAAAGGGTGTCCACCATTTTAGGTTCATTTATACAGGTTGACAACCCCAGTTTGTAATGCCACAGGTTTGGGCCAGACGCCTTGTAAATAGGTGCCACAAACCTTGTGAGCATCTGGGCATCAAGGAACATCTAACCCCCATGAGACAACACATAAAAAGTCCTGGTAGACAAAAAAAAAACGACAAATTTTGGGAGGTACAGGGGAACAAAAGAAATCATAGTGGTGAGGGGACTCTCAGAAGCAGACGGGTCTAACACGCGTCCCCCCCAGCTGAAAGTGGGGAGAGCTACCCAACCCCTTGGGAGTCCTCCACACTAAGGCGGAAATACCTGGAGAGACCGTCTGCATTGGTGTGGTCAACTCCGGGCCGGTGTTCCACCTGAAAGTCCATTCCCTGTAGGTTGATAGACCACCTCAACAGTTTGGGATTTTCCCCCTTCATTTGCATGAGCCAACGAAGGGGTCGGTGGTCTGTCTGAACAAGGAAGTGTGAACCAAACAAATATGGTCGCAGCTTCTTCAGTGCCCAGACCACCGCAAAGGCTTCCCGCTCGATGGTACTCCACCTCTGTTCCCGGGGAAGCAGTCTCCTTGACAGAAAGACCACAGGTTGATCCAGACCCTCTTCATTGAGTTGCGATAGCACCGCCCCAATGCCAATGTCGGATGCATCTGTCTGGACAATGAACTCTTTTGAAAAATCTGGAGCCTTCAGGACTGGAGCTTTACACAATGCTTGTTTCAGAGTGTCGAAGGCTCGCTGGCAAGCCTCCGTCCAAATGACTCTCCTGGGTTGCTTTTTGGCCGTGAGTTCTGTAAGGGGTGCCACGATAGTGCCATACCCCTTCACGAATCGTCTGTAGTAACCTGTGAGGCCCAGGAAGGCTCGGACCTCAGTCTGGGTCTTGGGGGGTTTCCAGGCCATGATTGCCTCAATCTTCACCTGAAGGGGCTGCACCGTTCCCCGGCCCACCAAGTGTCCTAAGTACACTACCGACCCCTGTCCAATCTGACATTTGCTGGCCTTGATCGTCAAGCCAGCCCGTTCCAGGGCCTGGAGAACGGCTTGCAAATGCTGCAAATGATCCTCCCAACTGTTACTGAAGACAACGATGTCATCCAAGTAAGCAGCAGAGAATGACTCCATCCCGGTGAGGATCGTGTTCACCAGCCGCTGAAAAGTGGCAGGAGCGTTCTTGAGCCCAAAGGGCATGACGCAGAACTGGTAGTGTCCATCAGGTGTGGAGAAGGCTGACCTTTCCTTGGCTCCATCAGTCATGGGAATCTGCCAGTACCCTGCAGTAAGGTCAATGGTACTGAGATATTGGGCAGCTCCCAACCGGTCAATCAATTCATCCGCCCGAGGGATCGGATGAGCATCCGTTTTGGTTACCGAATTTAGTCCTCGGTAGTCCACACAGAATCTCAATTCTGGTGTGGTGCCAGGTGGGGCAGCTTTAGGAACTAACACCACCGGGCTAGACCATGGGCTACTTGAAGGTTCGATGACTCCTAGCTCCAGCATCTTAGCTACTTCGCTTTGGATACTGGCCTTCACCTTGTCAGACAGCCGGTAAGACTTTGACTTTACAGGTGGGCTGTCCCCTGTGTCCATGTCGTGGGTACACAGGTGGGTCTTACCCGGGACAAGGGAGAACAGAGGAGCGAATGACCCCAAGACCTGGCGACATTCCTCCTGCTGCTCAGGAGTCAGGGTTGGCGAGAGTTTCACTCCCTCCACTGACCCATCCTTTTCTTGAGACGCAAAAAGGTCGGGGAGAGGCTCCGTGTCCTCTTCCTCCGATCCGTCAGTGACCATAACCAACATGACTTCGGGCCTCTCGTAGTGGGGCTCGAGGCGATTGGCATGTAACACCCGATGCGGATGCCGAGGGGTCTTTACGTCCACCAGATAGGTAGACTTGCCCTTCTTCTCCAATACCTCATAGGGGCCTTTCCAACGGTCCTGGAGGGCACTCAGCTCTCCAGGCTCCATCACCCACACCTTCTGGCCAGGCTCCAACTCCACTGGGTGAGCGTTGTGGTCATACCACGCTTTCATGACTGCCTGACTGGCTTTCAAGTTGTCAGAAGCTTGCTTCCACAACTTAGCCATTTGGCTTCGGAAGGCCAGCATGTAGCTCACCACATCCTGGGGAACTTTCTGGGGAGATTTATCCCAGGAGTCCCTCACCAGGCTGAGAGGTCCACGTACAGGGTGCCCGTACAAAAGCTCGAAGGGGCTGAAGCCCACTCCCTTTTGCGGCACTTCCCTGTAGGAAAAGAGCAAACAGGGTAGGAGGACGTCCCATTTCCTCCGCAGGCTTTCGGGTAGACTTCTGATCATACCCTTCAAGGTTTGGTTGAACCTTTCCACAAGACCATTGGTCTGTGGGTGATAAGGAGTGGTGAACCTGTAAGTCACTCCACACTCCTTCCACATGGCCCGCATATATGCTGACAGGAAGTTGGTCCCCCTGTCAGACACAACTTCCTTGGGGAATCCCACTCGGGTAAAGATCCCCATCAGGGCCTTGGCCACTACTGGTGCAGTAATGGTTCTCAGAGGAATTGCCTCTGGATACCTTGTGGCGTGATCCACCAGGACCAGGATAAACCTGTGACCGGATGATGTAGGTGGATCTAGGGGCCCAGCAATGTCGATGCCCACCCTTTCAAAGGGGGTGCCAACGACGGGAAGTGGTTCCAGGGGAGCCTTCAGCTTCGTCCCTATTTTCCCACTGGCTTGGCATGACACGCACAACCGACAGTATGTGTCGGACGCCACCCTCATTCGAGGCCAATAAAAGTGGGGGACAAGCCGGGCAAAGGTCTTGTCCTGACCCAAGTGTCCTGCCAAGGGAATCTCATGAGCCAACTCTAATAGGAAGGCTCGGTAACACTGTGGGACTACCAGGGCCCGTGACAATCCGTGCACTGGCGCCCTGGGTTCACTGTAGAGGAGACCATCCTCCCAGTAAACACGATAGTTCCCAGACTCGTTACCTGCTGCCTGGGCTTCAGCCTGTTGCCTCAGACCCTCGAGGGTGGGACATTCCCTTTGTCCCTTGCTCAGTTCCTCCCTGGATGGTCCTCCTTCCACTCGCCACTCAGCGGGGATAGGCAAGTCCTCCAACGGAACCATGTCCTCCTCCTCGGACTCCGGGTCCACCTCCACAGGTGGCCTATCCGTCTCACGGGGCATGGACATCGAGGCAGGCTCCTCCTGTCCTCGAAATGTTCCCTCATCAGCAGCTGGGTGGGCCATTGTTCCAGGCTCCAACCCACGCGACTTCTCCTCCCGAGCAGCCGCAGACCTGGTACTCACACAGGCCCAATCAGGTGTACCCAGCATCTCAGTATGAGTCCGGCATTCCACCTCCTTCCAAGCATTGTGCTCCATATCATTGCCCAGCAGACAATCGACTGGCACGGCGGGGCTTACGGCAACTCGAAGTGAACCTGCAACCCCTCCCCACTCAAAGGGAACCTCGGCCACAGGATAGTGGCCCATTCTGCCGTCAGCCATCGCGGCTGGATGAAGTACGCCTGGAATCACCTGCTCTGAGGACACCAGATGACTCCTTACCATAGTCATACTGGCTCCTGTATCTCTCAGAGCTTCCCCTCTATGGCCATTGATGGTGACCCATTGCCCATACTTGGTAGTATTTGAGGGCACCTGGATCTTTGGAACCACCTCCCGATCACCCAGGGACACTAAGGTGACACCCGCCCACTCCCCCCCCTTAACTAAGGGCATCTCCTCCCCGAGCGCTACACTAGCGACTCCCGGGGCCTTTCCTCCAGTGGGAGGGGGTGGTCTCTTTGGGCATTTCACGTCTCCCTTATAATGTCCAATACCACCGCACTCATAGCAATGGATAACCCTTGGCTGCTGACTCTGGCCAGGATTAGGGTTCTTCTGCGGGTTAGCCTTAGAAGTGGAGAAGAAACTTTTCCCCTTAAAGGTATTTTGGGGGCCTTTGGAGAACTCCTGCTTCTTGTTATCTCCCCCCTCTTTCTTCTGGTGAGCGCCCTGTCCGGACTTCTGAGAATCTCCTCCCGTCCCCTTCGTGGACACTCGGGTACTTGCCCAAATGTCCGCCTCCTCAGCAAGCTTACGGGGGCAAGTAAGTTTGCTGTCTACCAGGTGTTGCCTCAGCTCGGGAAGACATTTTTCGAGTAGATGTTCCTTGAGTATCAGGTCGTACAACCCTCGATAGTCCTCCACCTCATTACCTTGTACCCACCCATCCAGGCCTTTCTTAGCAAAATCCAGGAAGTCAACCCAATTCTGTGAGCTCAGCTTGTGGCTGCCCCTAAACCTTTGCCGGTATTTCTCTGGGGTCAACCCAAACTTCCTGATGAGCGCCACCTTCATGGCGGGGTAATTAACCTGTTCCTCCCAGTCTAGGGCCAATAGGGCATCCCTACCTGTCGGAGGCATGTACCGGTATAATCCACCACCCCAATGCTTCTCATGGATCCCATGGGCTCTTAAGGAGACCTCATAGGCTGCCAGCCACTTGGCTATGTCGTCTCCAGCGGTATAACTGGCGACTACGTCCTTGGGTAAATGGGGCCTGGGCTCCCTGGCAAATTCCTTCGACTCGACATCCTTCGGAGTGATGTTAGGGGCTTGGAATTCGAGTTCTCGTAGCTTGAACTCGTGTTCCATCCTTTTCCTTTCCATCTCCAGCTTGGACTCATGTTCCAACCTCCTCCCCTCCCTCCTTTCTTCCAACTCCATTTTTGCTATTTCCCACCTTAACAGTCTTTCCTCTCTCCTGTCAGCTAACTCGGTTTCTGACAACCCTCTCGATGACACACTGCTGCCCTCCCATGAGGTTGCCTTGGGGCTGATTGACATCTCACCCACCCCCGGGGGACATTCCGCAGTCCTATCAATGACAGTACCTCTGTCCGATTCCTCCTCCTCCACCGTTCCCTCCGTGTGTGCTTCCACCCATGCTCGCAGACTAGTACGGAGCTCCTCTCTTTTGGCCCCTCGCCTGACAAACACTCCCCTCTCCTGACAGAAATCCTTGAGCTGTGCCACAGTATAGGTCTCCAGCTCTGACATTTCGAATTCCATCTTGTCAGTGAAAAGTGTGGACAACCACCCCGAAGTAGGTGACCAGGATAAGAACTTTGAGGGTCACTTCCACCCACCTCCAGGAAAGAATTTGGAAAAAAACAAAACGTTGAATTGGAGGGCCGCTAGGAGAAAACTCCGGGTGTGTACCTGTGGTGCGCACTGAATTATTATGGGGTTCAAAACAAGCCCTGCTCGCAATCCCACCCGCTGAGCACCAATTTTATGTTGGACCTGCGATGGGCAAGCCCAGCACAAAGGGGGTAGCTTGGCTCAAGTGACAAGGCAAGTGAAGGCTGTAGTGTTAAGCCGGCTCTGACCCAATAATAACTCCTTGTACATCCACACCAAAAAGAAGGACACCACACCACTGCTGTAGAAAAATACGATTCCTTTATATAAAAGTTCTTTGTTGTAAGTAGGGTTGACTGGGAAAGCACATATGAATACCAACAAATCAGATAACAATGGGTCAAACAAAAAAGGACTATCTAAGGACTAACTGTGTGACTAAGGGATACAACTGCAAAATCCACTCCGAGTGCAACGTAGTGAAATAATTGTTCCCATCAGATCACCGACCTGTACCGCCCAACATCATTTGGGATCCTTCACCCAGAAGGATAGTGGTTTTACCCACAGTAGATTAGGCAGGTGGTAGCCTCATGTAGTCACAATGTCTCAAATGTGATTTTGGTGTATTCTGGCATCAGGAGGTGAAATGACTAGCAGTGCAAAAAATGTTAAACTAAATTTCTTTTGGTCATACAGTTCTGGTAATAAATAGTATTAATAAATAGAATAACTTCAGGGATGAGTATCACAATAAATATCAGAATAAATATCAGGATAAATATCAGAATAAATATCAGAATAAATATTGGTTCATTTAAATAAACAACCACATGTTTCTTCTGGTATCGCTGCCACCAATTAAATACTTTAGAATCATTACATCTGCAATACGTTTCAAATGGGAAAGATAACTCTTACAGTTTATGCTGTTTTCAATGACCCGGTATACGGCTTCTCTGAGCACAAAATAAGGTTTGGGACTCTTTAATAATCACTCAGGGCGTATGCGCGTATATCTAAAAGGCAAGGGAACACAGTAAATACATCATTTGCACTCGGCGGTCACCGGGATAGGATCTCTGCTTTTGCCGGTGAAGTCTATGCGCGCCTACGGGCTTTGGCACCACTAGAGCACAGGCGGCACCAGTTCAAAGTCTTTAGACTGACGAACGGGCTGCCGGAGAGGTCACACAACCTTCGCGCACAGTCAAATGAATGCCGGTTCACAGTTCCTTCACAACGCTGCATTCACTATGAGGAAAGGGGCCCACCTCACATCGGCTGCAATCAAGATACGATTCAGTCGGGCACAGCACTCCTCTCGTTAGCGACGGGGCTCTCAGGGTCTCCACGGACCTCCCTCCGACTTCCGTATACAGGGTGGTTCCCGCCCACAGCTACAGCTCCCGGGTCACTGGGGAGTGGCAGAGACGCTAGTCCCGCCCAACGAAGGCCGGCCTTTCCCCGCCCCGGCGCACCACCTCACCTTCAATCTGCGCAGGAAGCGCTCTACGCTGGTGGGGCTCGGAGACGTCCGAGCTCCCCTCTAGAGGCACCTGTTGCGAAGGGGGCACAGCTGACGATCGCGGTCGCGGCGAACTTGCTCTCGCCTCGCGACTCGATAAATCGATCACAGTTCACCACCGGGGGGGCGGGGAGGCACACGAATCTGGCCACAGTCTTTGGGGGCAATGAGGTACTCGCTGGGCAGGCGCTGTAGGCGCTAGATCACTTCTCACGTAGCTGACTGGAACGCCAGTCAGACACAACGCCAGCAACCCTTTGCTGCTCTACTGCCTGCGCTACCAGCCACCTCAGGGGGCAACAGGGCAGGTGTCAATCTGGTGTCAAGTCTGGAATCTCTTAATCTCCTCTTCTCTAGTCTAATCAATCTTCATCATCTTCTTCTTCTTCTCAAATCTAAAATGGCCGCCAGGGACTGGGCCTTATGTAGCCAGTGCCCTGGGGTACCGGCACGAGCCAGAAGGTTCTAGAACCTTCTCTGGCTGTGACAATGACATGGCACTCTTGAGGGGTATTTAGGACACTCACAGCCACCGTACTGGGGTTCTAGAGCAGCCATTTTGTGTACCTGAGGAAAACAAAGGAATTCCTGTCAGAAATGCGCGCCAAACAAAGGGCGCCAAAACCTCAAAAGGCCAGGGTTCATGAAGGCTCCAATGGGAGTCACTTCACATGAGGAAAAAGGGTGTCCACCATTTTAGGTTCATTTATACAGGTTGACAACCCCAGTTTGTAATGCCACAGGTTTGGGCCAGGCGCCTTGTAAATAGGTGCCACAAACCTTGTGAGCAACTGGGCATCAAGGAACATCTAACCCCATGAGACAACACATAAAAAGTCCTGGTAGACAAATAAAAAACAACAAATTTTGGGAGGTACAGGGGAACAAAAGAAATCATAGTGGTGAGGGGACTCTCAGAAGCAGACGGGTCTAACAGGAGGAATGCCCCATTGCATTTGCCAACCAAGACCATATGTCCAGTTGTCCACTTTTTTATTTCTTTTCGAAGACATAGATTTATCAATAGCTCTAGCCACTCCTTCACAGTTTGTCTTGAGGCTTTTCAAAAATTGCCCCCAACAAAATGTCCAACCTGATATTTTTGATAGAAGATACTGTCTGTATCCGAATTGTACTGATGTGTGTGGTGTATTTTATGATTAAAAAAAAGAATAGGGGGTGGTGTGACTGGCATTTAAAAAAAGTGCAATGATTTTCTAGCTGCACCGACCACCAGTCCTGAGGCCAGCAGTGACGGCGCAAGTCAGTCAGCAGATGCAGCAGCGTTAGGGAGTGAGGCAGTGGTGGGCAGTGGTAAGTCATATCACTTCCTTATTGACAATTAATTTTATACTCTCTGCAAGGGTGTACTTTACGGTTGATTTGTGAACAGTTAAACACACCACTCATTACTTAGCAAATGCAGTGGGAGTTGAGTTGAGTAACTAATGCCCTCTACTATCTTCAACTCAGCAGAGAAAGTTTCATGAATTATGATAGGTTCATGGAAAAGGGATAGGATGGGTAAATTGTAATATGATTGGAAGAGAAGAATGCATGGGTGAAAGGATGCATGTACTATAAGTGGCTGATAGGATGCATGGGTGGGTGAAGTACGGATGAAAGGGTATACAAGTGAATGGATGCCTGCCTGGGTGGGTGAAAGTGTATGGTTGAAAGGATGCCTGTCTGGGTGGGTGAAAATGAATCCTCTAGTGGGTTTTATGTGTGAAAGGATCTTAGGGGTGGGTGGAAATTGCATAATTGCGTTACGCAAATCTCCGCGAAACGGTAAAAAATCACCGCGAACACGCTTGTTCGTGGTGCTTTTTTCCTGTTCACAATCGCTGTTTGCATGCTCGGGGGAAATATCTCGCGAACATGCACTTTGGGAACGCGAACAAGCAAACAATTTCGCGAAGTTGCGGAACGCAGAATTTCGGGCAATTTTGCGTTCTCCGGGGAACGCAAAATTACCTAAATTCCGCGAGCGGAGCAGAACGGAGTTTACCACCCAGGCCTAGAAAGGATGCATGGGTGGATAAATAACAAATGTATGTTGGTGAAAGGTTTGTTGAGACTGAGAGCAGTGTTTGGATGGATGGATATATGGATGGATGGATGGATATATAGCTGTATGGATGGTTTACAATAGTGAAGACTCGATTGAGAGAATGTAAATCTTAAATGTTGAGTAGCAAAGCCAAGGGTGAAGAATACAAATACTAGAAGAACATTGCAATGATAAATGGAACATTCCTTGGGAAGAAGAATACACAGGTAATAGGGTGCTCCTCTGTAATGGCATTCTTCTCACCTTTACTTGCTAGGAATCGTTTTTATCAAGGTTTTTCATTCAAATGGTTAAGGTGGTATATGAGACTATTCCCTTTACGCACAGAAGTTTTCAAGCCCGACATATATTATGTACCCTTCCTACCCACCCATCATCAATCACCTCCCTCCCTACCCATGGCATTTTCCCAGTGACAACTATTGGTGACCTATCGGATGCATGGTTAAATCGGCCACACTTCATTGTTGGCTGTGGAATGTGCGGCTGCCTCAGTTAATATGTAGGCCCATTTACAACTTTCATGGCAATGTGAAAAATAATTACATTTCCCTTTACTCCCAATGCGAACTCTGTCACTTCCTGATATATATAACTTCATTCCTAAGTTCCATCTGTCCCGGCCTTCTGTAAAATTTGAAAAAAACATTCTATGCATGCACCACTTTTCCCTGGCACAGTGATATATTTTATTATTGCTTCCATAAAGGATTAGTCGGTTAAAATGTTTCCCTTTCAATAATTGCCGAAAAAAGTGACTCAGCAGTACTAGCAAAAGCGTAGGCACTGGATGATAATGATGATCAATGAAACATCTACCTATCCGGCCTAATCCCTCTATTTATCTGCAGTAGACAAAGTTAATAATTCTTTTCTTTACTGCAAAGAAAATATATTTTGTTGGAAAAAAGTAATGTCAAATGTGGTGACGGAGGGTGAGGTCACGGCGTAAAGTGGGGCTAAGAGTATGTGCCTTTGCATTTTGCAGATGGGGTAGTCTGTGATGAACTTGCCAAATACAATATCCTGTTTCTTAATCCTTTCCCTGTATTGTAGTGAATTACTTTTCCAATGGGCAGACATAATTGTTTTTTTTATAGTACCTCATGTGACGTATATCATTCATAGTAATTATTCATCTGTCTTGTAGTCAGGGTGAAATTGAGGCATTTACCAGAGCATGGCCATTATAGGGTGAAATTGAGGCATTTAACAGAGCATGGCCATGATAGGAATAAAATAATTGTCTAGTATAGGTTTCCCACCTGCAGATAGTAGCAAAGTAACATGACATGATTATGTCTAGGGCGCCAGCTGAGCTAGTATGCCTACATTAATTTAGCAAGATAGAGAGGAATACTTGTAAACTCCATAGTGCATAATGCCTGAAACTCTAATCACATCCAAATCAAATGGCCCGCGGATACCAGCAAATTTACTGCTACTGTGCCACTATATCATTTTATATGTTTTGCTAGGAGCTTTGTTTAAAATTGTCTTTTTTCTTTCTTGATATAGCTACTGCTGCTGATCCAACACCTAACAGGCAGGAGATAGCTGCCTGGACCCGGCGGAAACTCAAGGCCATCAGTACCAGTTGCTGGTGGTCTCGGAGGAGTGGGAGGCAAGAGCTGGAGAAGCCCAGGACCCTAGCCAGGCACCACTGTCTCCAGTACACCGTCACCGCGGTTCAAAGGCTGCCACCTGCCGCCAATCCACCACTGCTGCTCCCCCCTATTTCTGTGCATTTCAGCACTGCATTATGCAGAGGATGTACCACCTGGAAGTCAAAAGGAACACAAGGAAGCATTGGTAAGGCACATTAAGAAGTTCTTTGGCCACCATTTATGCCCTCTTCTGACCATTTGTAAATTACTTTTTGGGTGGGTGGTACCTGTTGTGGGGAGAGGGTGGGGATGTGGGAGTTGGGGCATTTTGGGGATTTTATTTATGGACAATTTTGTTTTTGGACTTGAATACTACTTGGGACATTGGTTGGGGTTAAGGGGAGGGGTGGGTCAAGTGTGTGTTTACTAGTTTATATTTGTTACGGGAATACATTTTTTATAGTTTTACATTATGATTCAAATCTTTTTTGGGGGTTAATGTTTTACTTTGCACAGGTGGCTTTGCCGCAGCCAGTTTTTAAAATCCGCTGATAGTGTAACAGCAAAATAATTAGGCGGTACCCTTCTGTGTCCTACTACACTCTCCTCCTCCTCTCCGCAGTCTGCAACTATGATAACTCCTAAGGACTCGGAGGGGGTGGGGGGGTGAATTTCCATTGTGTATAGAATAATTTCAGTTCACCAATTAATCAACCACAGTTCTCTTACCTGATTAGGTGAAGCGAGGGCTGCATGGTTTCCCAAGGTGCCTTGGTGGTGGTAATAGTGGCAGAATGCTAGCGCACTAACATTGACGGCATCAGAAGCGAGGTCCCACTCCCTCCTAGGCAAACTTGAACTGTAGGACAAGAATATTCATTGCAGGGAACTAAACACATTGAAATAAAAACTGAGTTAATGCTGTTATTATATGCAAGCTTTAAAAAAAAGTTAGGCAGTCACCAGAGACTAGAATACTACTGCACAAGAAGAGAGACAATAGAGAAAATATGATAAGCAATGCTAAATTGAATTAATCAGAACTTTGGTGAGCTAGTAAAAGTTACATAATGAAGTCGACTCGAGGTGCGAAGTGGACAAGCGTAACCTTTGATGCAATACAGTGCCTGAATGGTGATGTTGGCAATGATGTTTGTCTGAAAAAAATATTGAACAGTGTGCATGGGTGACTGATATAATATTGCCAGTGTGGGTTATACTAAGAGCTGAAGGTCCTCCCCCTGCACTGAATCGGTGTTGCTTTCACCACATCTGCCTCACCAAGTGTGTGATCAAATAATGGTGTACATTTTTAAGTCACACCACAATAAATCACACAGCCCGGGGGAAGAGGGTTCAGGGTTTGATGAATTAATGGAAATGGGGATTTGGGGAATGGTTTGACAAAGACAAATACTACACAAGGATAGCATTCATCTTAGCAATGAGTAGCCAACCATCATAAATCTGTTATGGGAGTAAAAGGAAACTAAGAAATGATGAGTACAGGTAAACCAAACCAAATTGTCTATCTGCCCTCAGAGACACCCAACTTACAATATATATCTAAATGTTCTGTGGTACGGAACTTTGAAAGATAGCAAATAAATTAAATTATCTGTAGGAGTCAAGTAAACAACACAACATAGTTCTAATGATTGCTAAAAAAAAAATTATACTGTATTGCCAAATTGAGAGTTGGATCTGCATTCCTCTTGGACTGTCCATCAATCGTGGGTGCCTGGCGGATGTGGTTTGCTAAGGTAAGCGTGAGTGTGTTATGTTGGTTTTCCAGTATGACGCAGAGTAAGAGGGCCTGTAGATTGAAACACAAAAATGATATTGAAGAATCAAGGAGAAAGAAGTTAAACTGCATAAGGAGTGCACCAAGAAGACTTGGAGGCAGCACAAGAGAGACGAGAATAATAGTCCTTTTTGCACTCATTCATTTTATACTTGGTGTGTGAACAATTAGAAGAGGGCAATTTTGAACAACCAAAAGTCACAGAAATAGTGGCTGCATGTAGCTATCGGTATCGGGCTGATCAAACTCACAACTGTAATGATCATCACTTCATCATCATGAATAACCCCTGGCAGATGTGGTGGAGTGGGACTACGCGGAGGTCCACGGAATTGGGAACAAACTCTGTGAAACTCCGCTCTGTTCTGCTCCAACTGCCACCTATTAAAAAATTAATCGTACTTAATTAGAAACCCCAAAAATACACAATTACCTATACTGCCAGCGTCCCTGGTCTACCCTCCTCCTCTTCCTTTCTGTCTCCTACTTGGGTCAATCATCTTGCAAAAACTGCGCAGTTACTCATGTACTCCATGTACTATGTAGAACACGGAGTAGGCAAATCTCCGCACACTCTACTGGCAGAGCAGAGTTGTTGGCCCGGGCTTAATCATGAATCATAACAATAATATGTAGCCTAATAGCGCATGCATAATGTGATTATCATTCTGGACTAAATGTCTGTCTCCAATTACCTTCATCAACAGGCCACCCACCCAACCACCATTTAGCTTCAAATTTGAGCCAGACAGCACTGAGCACACACACACCCAGCAACATAGCATTTTCTCAATCAAGTAAAATCAATGCACCACTGTTACCATTCACCACCACTACACAGAGTTGTGTAGGTCTATCGTTTAACTTTAGGCTACTTTAAACTCATCACCAGATCGGTTTGTTTCAGTTGAGTTGAAAACATCCTCATTCTGGTGGCAGTTCTCGAAGTAGTCATGCCCATGTCCTGAGTCATTCCATCATCTCTGATCCTCCTGATTCCGTGTAAGGTGTCCAACTCCGTACCAACTGTGTCCTGACTCTAATGCAATAGATCAAACTCTAGTACAATTTTGCTGTTGCACAACAAGAGAAATATAGTAATTTTTGTGTGTAGACTAGACACTGTGATAACAGCACCAGCAGCACATGGTCAGCAGAGACACTGGCTACCGGGCAGGCCAGATAGTTTATTGCAAGCCTGCTAAGCACTGGCCATTGGTGCATCTTCCCATACCAATACACTAATGACTTTTGATCATGGCTGACCTCTGTTTGGTCTTCCAGATAGACCTGGACCATCTGCTCAATGGTTATTGGCGCACCACCTTGCTCGACCTCGACCTCTTTTGCCTTCGTCTCTGCACTGGACTTAAGCCCTGCCAGAAGAAACCACTCAGTTGCAGATTGCTCCAGTTCGTTTAGTTGATGGTGTTCTTGTGTTGGTTTTGGGTGCTGTGAGCCAACATCACAGCCCTCAGGCTCTGAACTTGAAGGCTGCCATGCCGGACCTGTGCCCTGGAGGAATGGACCTGTAATTACCTGCTGTTGTTTTTGTAGCTCACTGGCATGCTCAGCTATCCATGTTTTGTAGTTTCCAATATCACCATCTGAAAAAGGAATGAAAGTGCACAATAATTGTTTGTACTGTGGATCAAGAATTGTGGAACAGATGTAATGTTTGGATGACACAATGTCTCTTTTGCACTCTTATATTAACAGATAAGCGAAGGATTAAGCTCTCTAGAAAACTATATGCATATTTTTTTCTTCTACACCTGCGTACATAGCAGACACGGTCTTTGGCTGTGGGGATAGCATGGCCCATGATACTGTCTTCCTTGCTGACTTCCAGTGTGAACAGCGCAAAAGGAAGCTGTATCTCTGTCAGCCATTTAACAAGGCCCCATTGGTCCATCTCAATTATCATGCCTTTCATAGTTGCATCCCCTCTTCTTTGCTTGACATATTAATTGATCGGTCTGTACTGTTCAAACAGGCGTTCAAGTATGCAATAAGTTGAGTTCCAACGTGTTGGCACCTCCTGTATGAGTGCTTTAACTGGCATTCTAGTATCACGCTGAATGACCCTCAGCTGTTTTCATGCATTAAATGAATGGCTCTATTGAGTAAAGATACTTCTGAAGGTGGAAAGTAAGTTGCTTACTTGGTCTTCTTTTTTGAGAAAGTTCTGTACAATGATGTTGATGCAGTGGGCCAAACACAGGACCCTGAAATAGCCACCATCGGCCATGACTTTAATTATATTACTGCCATTGTCTGCGGCAAAAAATGAAATGTTAAGCCCTCATGGTTAAAGCCATTCAAAGACCTTGTTGTTAAAGTCTTCCAAAATGTTTGCAGCTGTATGGGATTTCTCCATGACAAACATGGCTAGGGTGCATGCTTCTGAGCACCATTACAAATCATAGCAGTGTCAACACCTGCAGATGCCTTTGTTCTAGCCCCCACAAAAGAGATCCAGGGGGATATGTACAAGGAAGTGGAGGAGAGAGGTGTTTGCCTTCCTGGCTTAACGCCTCTCTCCACTTCTGAAATGCAAGGCTAAACTATATTTACAAGAATGTGGTGCAGCCTTGCGTTTCCCCCTGTGAATGCGCTAAGTTTAGCAACTTAGCGCCAATACAGGCACCTTTGCACCAGAGTGCAAGGGTGTCTGCAAGCAGGGGAGAATTGTTTATGTGTAGGAAGGTTTCTCTACCTGCACATGAACAATCCTAGAAATGCCTTTCTGTCACACACATAAGAGTGACAACATTGTATTTGTTTAAAAGTTTGTTTATGTACAGGAAGGGGCAACTTCCTATAGATAAACAAACAATGGCATTTTGCTTTTTCCATGTGCACAAGGCAGCACACATAGAAAAACCAAACACGAGGAAAAATAATGCATTTCTCCTCGTTTCCCCAACTTAAGACCAGGTTTTCCCTGGTCGTAATTTTGGCTCTGCCTCCTATTTATGCCACCCTTGTACATGGGGGCACCACCAAAAATGAATAGGTGTTGAGGTGGAACGCCCACCCCAACACCCACTGCCCACCCCTTTCATGCTAAGTTAGCGTGAAAGGGGGCCTTATGTACCAGGCAGCGTTTAGCCACGTACAGTAGCTGAACGCTACCTTGCACATAAGGCGCAGCCCCTACGACCACCACAACGTCACCAATAGTGATGTAATGGTGGCAATAGGGGCTTCTACATATGCCCCCCAGTGTGCAGTGATACACATCCAATTAGACGCTTGGCAACTGGTCCACATATCTGTGGTCAGGTGAATACTGTGAATAGCACTCTGCTGCAAAGCTTGTTCAAACAATTCCAGCACATCGTGATGCAGCGCTGGAACAGCATTTCTGGCAAAATATGGTCAACAGGGAACCTTCCATTTCAGCAGATGATTGAAAAAACCCACCACTTTCACAAAAGAAAAAGGAAGTAGGTCCAGCGCTAACATTTTGGCCAACCCTGTGTTGTCCAAATGTGCCGTTGGGTGGTTGCTTTCAAACTGCCCTTCGGGCCTAAACATGCCAGAAATAGTAGCCTTGATTTATTTCTTTTTTGGTGCCACTGATTGGTGACAGGTGACTTCTTGAGAGCAGGCAGTGGTAAGCTAAATGTGCGCATCAGCAAGGCAGTCAGTGTACTCTCTTGCCTTGGTGTCTCGACCAGAGTCTTTTGCCTTTGCAATGTTGCTGCTGTGGGCGATACTACTGCACTGCTGGGGAGAGGACTGGTTTGCGTAATGAAAATATCTTCCTCTTCATCACCTTTCACTGTGATCGGATTGACCTCCCTGCTTGGCTGTCTTTCAACCCCTACACCAACAACACTTGCAGTTTTTTGCCCGCTAAGGTGCACCTCTCAAGGGATTGTATGGTGCTTTCTCAAATGGGTTGCTTGGCCCCAGCTACTATAGTTTGTGCCAAGCATACCCTGGCTGATACTTGCTCCGCAAACTGAGCATATGGCATTGTTCACCCCCCTCTTGCTAACTGAAAAGAAGTCCCAAACTGGGGAGCTCAACTTTTTGACACTGGTGCCACTGTCAATGTCAGATGAACTGGAGGTGGGAGGGCGTTTTGACATTTGACTCAGCAATATCTACCTCTACTGAGGTGGTTGTGGATGTAGGTCGGTGCAGTGACTTTGCAAATATGGCAGCTGTTTGTGGTGGTGGTTGTATTCTGTGATACCACTGCCCAGCAAGTTGGGATGTGGTAATGTCACTCTCCACAGGGGCTGGGATAACATTCATGATGATTGACTCGTTGTCATTCTCCTCTTCTGCATCTTCCTCTATAAATCTAAAGCTTTCTGGAACCTTACTTTTCCATAGCCTCATCTCATGGCATGCCTCACTCTCAGACTCAGAGGCAGGATGCAAGTTGTATCTTGATCATCAGAAGGGGGGCTTGAAGAACAAGATGATGCACCACTAACCCTCCTTTTTCTAGCTGAGATCTGGAAGAAAATGGATCTTCTGAAAGAGTGCTTCCTCTTCTTCCTCAGCATGAAGCTCAATCTCTTGAACTGCTCCTACTTCAAGAAGAACTACTATTTGTGGTTGCGTCTGTTGTTGTTGTCCAATTCTCTGAGTTTCCTGCAATGATTGGGTTCTACTTTGCGATAGATATAAGTCATTTTTTCAACATCACTGCTCGTCGATGTTGCCGTAATTCGACTGGCTGTCTCTATGACAGACACAGGCGTTGGCCTAGATTGGGGTGGGTCCACTAATGGGTGCTGCTCCCAGCTTGCTCCCCAGAGACCGGTGTGGCAGCCACAGTTTTTGCTCCCAAAAATATCAGGATCGAAATACCTCCATAAGCTCCTTCTTTTTCTCACTCCCCACTTTCTTGGTGGCACCCTTCTTTGGGGCCATCTTGAAGTTGTCAGCAGTAGTACTTAGCTTCACACAAGATGAAAATATATCTGTGTGATGTGTAGGTCAGGCTTCAGATCATGGGCAGACCTTCTGTCTGGCAGTACTGTGGGTGAAGTTGTCAATCTTGTGCACCTAAAGGAAAAGAAGCAAGAAGAACATCAGTGAAACATGGCATTGTTGCAGTTCAATTAGTAGTACAAACACAATATCATTTACTGTGGTCACTGGTTACTCTTATGATAAATAATTGACAATACAGTGTATCCATTCATAAAAAAAAATCATACCAACATAAACTTTTATGGTGACTGACTGTACACTCAGGAAGTATACGAAAGTGCAACAACAGATCTAACTGTTTGTTTTATGTGCGTCACTTGGGATGTGGCTCTCAGGGAGGTGCAGCTGACAAATGACAATGGAATAATCCTTAGCAAATGAATGCTGTTGTACACCTATGGCAGACATCAGGTTGATTAATTGATGCCAAATGTAATAAAAATGGTCTGCAAAAAAACAACAAAAATATATTTAAATGAATGAAAAAAAATAAAAAAATAAAAATAAAAAAATATATTTACCAATTTATTTAAAAACATTTTGGGGAAAAAAATGAATAGAAAAAAAGTATAAATAAGTGAAGTTATCCTCAAAGATATATTAATAATTTATTAAATTGCTATTGCATGCTCAACCATCCATGCAGGCCTATGGAAAAGGGCCACACTGGCTGCACTCACAACATGGCTGCCAGCCAGTGCCACATGGTCATCAACAACAACACTGAGCAGGAAGGCATTGGGAAAAAAAGAGAAGACATGCAGGCCTACGGGAAAAGCACACTGGCTGCCTACACAAAATACCCCTGACCACATGGTCACAACAACCAGCAAGAAGACATGGTCACAGCAAAGAAGACAAGCAGGCCCATGGCGAAAGCACGCTGGCTGGCTAAACAAAATAACCACCAGCCACATTGTCTCTGTCATGATTCTGCAACATCAAATTCCTGGTGCACCTTGTCTGGCACCTGTTTCGTGTTCCTCTTGTCTTTGCCAATGCGTGTTGTGACTTTGCTACTTGTCTGTGCCAATGCTTGTTGCAGACTATGATGTTATCAAAGCCTTTTTTCCCTTCTCAGCTCCAGCAGTTTACCTGTGAGCAGGAATCAGGAAGCTAATAGGGACAACATCCTGTTCTAGACGCTTCTTCCTGAGCCCTTTAAATAGGGGCCACACCCTGTTCTCATTGCTGGTTATTGAGAACCCTGAGCTTGAGCAGCAGCTGTTCCAGTTCTCCGGTTGCTGAAAGAAGATTTCAGTTGCAGCAAGAAGACTTCTGCTTTCTTTTCCCAGGTTGTAGATGCACTCTCAGCTACAATCAGGTAGTATTGTTCCTTTCTTAACCAACAGCATTGTGAAAGGAACTTCGTGCTTTTTATGTTATTTTGCATTTTGAAAGAAAGTTGCATATCGCGCTGAAGTGCTTTTGAGCATTTACATGCTTGGTAATTTTGGCACTGTTGTATATCGCACTGAAGCGCTCTTTAGTCATTTGAATGTTTGGCAACTTTGGCACTGTTGTACATTGCGCTGAAGTGCTCTTTAGTCATTTACATGTTTGGTAATTTTGGCACTGTTACATTTTTGGTGATTTTGGCATTTTTGTACATCGCAATGAAGCGATCTGTGGTCATTTACATGTTTGGTAATTTTGGCACTGTATTCCATATTTGGTGATTTTGGCATTTTTGTACATCGCGCTGAGGCGCTCTTTGGTCATTTACATGTTTGGTGATTTTGGCAACTTGCACATCGCTCTGAAATGCTCTTTGGACATTTACATTTTGATGACTCTGGCATTTTGGAAACATCGCTCTGAATCGCTCCTGGGGGCATTTGCATACCTGATGACTTTGGCATTGTGTCACATCGTGCTGAAGCGCTTGCTGGACCTTTGCATATTTTGAACTCTGATACATAGCGCTGAAGCACTCCCTTGGGCGTTAATCTTCCTCATTAGCATATGTAACGTGTTGTGTATTGCAAAAAGGTTGTTGGAAGTACCACTGTGATATTTAAAAGCGGTTAAAGTACATCATTACGGAAACTTATCTAAAAGCCAAGCGGCTCTTTATATGAATGTGTGCTTCAATTTGAAACATGGTTGTTTAGCCATAACATTGTATCCTTGAGAATTATAGGAACAGAAATTGTCAGTGAAGCCTGAGAAGACGTACACAACGATTGTCCTATGCATTACCTGCTTTTCTTTTACAGGTATGTTGTCATCGCTTAACCCCTTGGCAGCGGCGGTAATTCTGCCGTGGCGCTAGGGGGCAGGGGGGGGCCGCGCGGTGCCACCATGTTTGTGATGGAACCACTCCGTCACAAGCCACGGTGGCGCTGTGCTTGTGACGGAATGGTTCCGTCACGGCCCCGCCCGCTCAATGGAACGCTCAGCGCAGGTGCGGAATCAGCGCCGCGCAGGCGCGTCGCCCAGGCCGTGACGGAACCATTCCATCACCAGCACAGCCCCACCGCGGGGTTAACCCAAGTTAAATATAGTCAAAGAGTTTACGAAGCACGAAAGGAAAGTTAAGCAAGGACAACGTCTCTTTCCAGGTCTCCCTCCCCACAGTACCCACCCTAATTCCCTCCCTCCCGTCTAGCCACTTTGATACTCAGTGCAGTTAAGCTTGAGTCAAAGCTGCTGGAAGGCGGGCTTCTTTAGGGTACTGCTCCTGAGGAACCCAGTGGAATTCTACCAGTTCTGACAGTTACAATGGGAGGCAGGAAGGTGGGGCCTCGAAAACAACGAACACATGCAGGTCAATCGATACTGACTTTATAAAATGGGCCCTGGCCACTTGGCAGGTGGAACTAAGGCAAATGGTGGACTGTGGTAAACATACACACACTCACACAAACACACACACTCACCAGACAAAGGAGGCATGGTAAAACAGAGAACACAGCAATGCCAAAAACGAAAATTAAGAGGGCTAAAAATGTTTTCAACAACACACATCCTCCAAAAGGCATTAACCCACTTATATGCTGGTAGCAGGAGAAAAGAAAACTTGAGAAACCCTAAACAATTTTTATTTTAATCCAATACCATCCATGCCCCAAAAGCTGTTTCAATCCAACAGACAACACAGAAACAGTTGCTTCATGCTCCCATGACTAGTACTTGGTCTTATGGCTGGAAGGCCTATTGGCAGACTAGGCCATGAAGTGAATTAAAAGAATATTGCACATGAATTAAAAACTAGAAAACATGGAGAAAATGCACTAAACTGTGCAACATTTTTCTTGTACAAAATAAGAAAAATTAAATGTAAAACAACAACAACAACAGCAAGGAGTCATGGCCACAAACAAAGAACAAACGCAAGGCTACATCAAAAACACTCTGACTGTGTATGCAAAATAGCCACCAGCCACATCGTCACAAAAAGAAGCAGGAGGCCTGGAAAACAAAGAACATATGCAGGCCCTTGGGGAAAGCACACTGGCTGGCTATACAAAATGGCGGCCAGTTTATCCCATCACGGCCAGCCGCCCAGTCACAAAAAACAAGCCAGAAGGCATGGGAACAAGCTAGGAAGAACAAATGCAGGCCTATGGGGAAAACATACTGGATGGATATACAAAATGGGCGCAAGCCACATGGTCACTTAGACCCTCTGATAGCGCTGGACTCGCCCCACCCGCTTACACCTTAAAGCGTGCCGCCATTTATGGTATCTTGAAGCCTGAATTCAATCTTGACAAAGCTCCCAAGCCTAAATCCTTGTTTCCCCCTTTGACCCCTCATGATTCTGAAATTACCCTCAAATGTCTATACTTAAATACCAGGTCCATGGTTAAACACTACTTGGATATCTTCCTCCTGCTCCAGGCCGAACAACCAGACTTTTTATTTCTCTCAGAGACCTGGCTTAATGTGGGATCCTTGCCTGACATTTTGGCTGCAGTTCCCTTGAACTATTACATCCTGCATGTCAACAGACCACCCGGTAAAAGGGGCGGAGGGGTAGCTGCGATTATCCGCAACACCCATAAAGTCTCTTCCTTACCATCCCTTGATTTAATAGGATCAGACAACCTGATTTTTAAAATGGACATGAACACTGGATCACTACTTCTAATCCTCATATACCGCCCCCCTCAAAATATGCCCACTTTCACGGCATCCCTAGCAGAACAACTTGCCCCCTTGATAATTTCCCACAATAAAATCGTGCTGCTGGGAGATTTCAACCTCTGGCTGGAGTCGGTTGAGTCTGATTCTCAGGCAGCTACGCTGAAAGAGACCCTCCTAGACATGAACCTCATCCAACATATTCACCTTTCAACGCATAATAAAGGGCATAGCCTAGACCAAATTTGGTCTCAAAACATCTCCCTGGCTATTAAGTCCATCACGCCCTGCATTTGGTCGGATCATTTTCTGATCAACTTCACCATGACCACTGAAAGAAGTAGAAAGCCCCTGCCCCAGCTAGGAGGAAAGACTAGAATGTGGAAGAATGTTGACATCCCCGCTTTTATTGGATCCTTAACCTCCTCCCTTCCTTCACTCGATCAGGGCATCGAAGAAATGGAAGAAGCCTTCTCTGAGTGGCTACTTCAGGCAGCTGATGTTCATGCTCCCTGCACCAACTTTCCCCGCTCTCGCCCCAATGACGCTCATAGGTGGTTTACACCTCATTTGAAAATTCTTAAACTCGAAGTCCGTCAAATGGAGCGAAAGTGGCGAACAGCCTACTCAGAACAAGACAGGGCTAACTACTGTAAGGCTCGTAAGGACTACCAAAAGCTTATTCTGAAACACAAAACTGACTACTTTTCGGAAAAAATTCTCAAGGCTCATAATAAATCAAGAGAATTGTTCAATATTGTGGAAAACCTTAGCACCAATGATAGAACCTCTCTCCCGATGGTCCCCACCCAGGAGCTCTGCAACTCACTAAACTCTTTCTTTTTCGATAAAATCTGTACCATTAAACAAAGTATCCCTACCACTCAGCCTCCTCTTCTTTTTGCAGACACTTTTCATAATTTTGCTACCCTGGACTCCTATCCCTCTATTGAAAATGCCAATTTATCCAAACTCCTTACAAAGGTCAAATCCGGCTCCCCTGATGACATCTGCCCCCCTCACATTCTGAAAGAAGTGGGCGCCAGTTTCCCTGGGTGCTTACTTTCCATGCTGAATGGATCACTTACACAGGGTAAAGTCCCAAACAACTTCAAAAAAGCCCTCCTCATCCCCCTTATAAAAAAGGCAGGAGCTAACCCGCTAGATCCGCTCAACTACAGACCTATATCTTTGCTGCCATACTGTGCCAAACTTCTGGAGTCTCACGTCTGTGACAGCATTTCCATATTTCTGGAAAAATCAGAGTATCTTGCACCTAATCAGGCTGGCTTCCGTCCTTGCCATTCTACCGAAGCGGTCATTCTTTCGGTGCAGAATACTCTGAGGCGGAACGCGGATGAAGGGATCCATCAGGCTCTGGTGCTACTGGACCTCTCTGCTGCGTTCGACACGGTCGACCACACCATCTTGGTCGACCGTGTCGAGCAGGCAGGCCTTAGGGGCCCTGCGCTGAGCTGGATCCGCTCATTCATCTCTGGCCGAACTCAATCGGTCAGACTGGGCTCCTTCACGGCTCCTACTATATCCACTATTTGCGGAGTACCTCAAGGCTCCTCGTTATCTCCTCTGCTTTTTAATTTGTACCTACGCCCCCTTTTGTATTCCCTCAGGAAAGCAAAGGTAACCATCTTCAACTATGCTGATGATTTGCAGCTCATCTTCCCTTTAAACACCAAGGACTCTGTGGTAGAATTTCAAAACACCATGTCCCACATTCTGAGTTGGATGAGCTGCAATCATCTGAAACTTAACCCAGGCAAGACCGAACTGGTCCTGCCTGGACAGAGTACACTTAGTTGGAATCCCAGCTTCTGGCCCTCCAGTATGGGCACCCCCCCATCTAAGTCACCTTCGGTCAAGAGCCTAGGTATCCTCATTAGTGATGATCTCTCTTTAAAAAAACAGGTGGGAGCAGTTGTGTCCTCCAGCTTCATCCAGTTGAAGAAAATTAAAAAAATTGCCTGTTTCTTCTCCTCCCTTACACAGATTGTCATCTCCTTGGTTCTGTCGAGATTGGACTTCTCCAACAGTCTCTACCTTGGGCTCCAAACTGGAGAGCTTAAACGCCTCCAGCTGGTTCAGAACCAAGCAGCCAGACTTCTTTTGAACATCCCTAGGAGGCAATCAGTCAGACTTGGCCTAAAACAGCTACACTGGCTGCCGGTTGAGCAACGCGTGGCCTTCAAAGCCGGGTGCATTCTATTTAAGTCTTTACATGACATTGGCCCCCTATTCATTAGAGACTTATTTAAAAGATACAGTCCTTCCCGCAACCTCCGGTCCACCCATAAATCCCTCCTGACTGTTCCTCCGTATAAGAGGAAGCGTCTCGGAGGCAGCTGCTTTGACTACCTTGCAGCTGCCTTCTGGAACTCTCTTCCCCTTCATCTAAAACTGAGCGACAACATCCTCAGCTTTAGACATTCCCTGAAGACCTGGCTCTTTTCTCAGGCACATCACTGAACTGCTTCATCTCTACTAATTGACTGTCGCGCCTTGTTCCTCTCTATAGCGCCATGAAGCCTCCGGGCGTACGAGCGCTCAACAAATGCTGATTAACATTAACATTAACATTAACAAGAGGCAGGAGGCCTGGAAAACAAAGAACACATGCAGGCCTATGGACACTGACCATACAAAATGGCCCCTGGCCACATAGCATATGGAACATAGGCAAATGGTGGCCTATGGCAAACACACACACAGGCCAGGCAAAGGAGGCATGGTAAAACAGAGAAAACAGCAATGCCCAAAAAATAAATTGAACAGTGCTAAAACGTTTACAACAACCCACATCCTCCAAAGGCATTATACCACATATACGCTGTTTGAAAGAAAAAAACAAATGTGAAATACCACATAAAATATATTTTACATTTCAATCCAAATCCAACCATGACCTAAATGATATTTCTAATTTAACAGACACCATAGAAACAGTTGTTTCATGCACCCATGACTAGCACTGGACCTACTGGCTGGAATGCCAATTTGCAGACTAGTCCACATAGTGAATTAAATCAATATTGCAAATGTATTAAAAAATGTACAAATGTAGGAAACTACAACATTTTTCTTTTATAACAAAAGGAAAATGACTTACAAAGAAATAACCAGGCCCCTACTGAAACTACAGGCCACCCACCACAGTACATTTTAAAAATCGATTAAAAGTACAAATAAATCCAGGTGCATGGCCCCAATCAAACAAACAATATAATTTTTTCAATTTACTTAGGAAATATCAAATACAAAGTCCTTAAATCCAATGGCATATGCAGCAGACACAAGGAGTGATCCTTCCAGCTCCAAATCCAAATAAAAAGTGACCAGGAGATGGGCAAAGCACTAGGTGTAGTCTGCTGGACAGAAACAGGAAGTTGGAGACCCTGGGGCACTTCCTTCAAGTTGGAAAACAAGTTTTAAAAAAAAAGGAAACTCTCCTCACAAACAAGGTCAAACATCCATTTGAGGAGGTTTTTGACTCCAAATCGTCATTTTGGGAAGATTTTGAGAAGAGAATCTTCCCCAGATTGCAGCTGCAGTAGATCCTGAGCATTTAAGATTGTGTACGGCAGGAAACATCTGCCAGAAGTCACTGGTGTGCCTGAATGACATGTTAGCAGCCGTAAAATCTTGCGGGATCATGCAACCAGCTTGCAAATCTCGTGGCAACTGCAAACAGCTCTAAAACTCATGTGGATGATCGAAAGGACATTTTGAGTGTGTTAAAAAAAAAAACCTCTGCTCCATTGCAGAGTGCGGAGTTTATCGGCAACTTCGTGTTCTCCACAAATTCCACAAACTCCACAAGAGTAGCTGAGTTTTACGCCAAAACCTAATTTGCAGTGATGGCAATAATGAACTGAGGTTTGATAACATAAAAAAAAGTGTTCGCAATGATTTGTTTAATTTGCAATTCTTTTTCATTTACAGTATGTGCATTCTTTTATATGCAGGCAGTTAAATGTGAAAAAAACAATAAAATACTTACAGAAAATTATGTTCTTTCCTTTTTAGCCATGTCTTTGACTGCACAACCACTGCCACTGCGCTAGCAATCACAGTTGTCATACTTTTATATGCCCTTTCCCAGTTGGATGTAAGACAGCCTGGAAAAGTGATAAATAAAGTAAGTCGCACTTCCAGTCCATCTTCATTTACAAGTATTTACAAAGGCATTGGCGCACTACCTTGGAACAAAGGCAGCATCCCCCCCAGGGTGGCACACCTCACAGTTTGAAGACCTCTGTTCTAAAAAGTCAAAATGAACGACATGTAAATATTTCATGGAAAGCTATTATTGTAAAGATACATAAAACATTAGTGCACAGCAATTTTAGAAATATAAACATAATGTAAATACCTAGCTTTTTATTGAGGCTCACTGGAGCATGCATTTCATTTTCTGGCAAACAGCACAAACCTGATCGAGTTCTCGGGCAGGTCACTCATCTGATCAGTATGGTGCTCCCTGGAATTAAAAAATAACCCCAACAGTGACTAAAACCAAAGGGTTCATGTATTCTTGTCTTCTAGAAATATGAGAATTATTATTGCCACATATCTCACCAGGCATCATGGACACACAGTATGAGAATTGTACTTGCATGAGATAATGAAAAGAATGGTGCATGGACTGTACATGCGACATAGCAAAGCTGCCGGCTGTTAGACCTGGCATCCTTGGTGTGGTTTTTATCCTAATCCATGCCCTCCAGACCTTTGATTTTGTTTTTGCTGGCCATAGGACTCTGCACACTTTCCCACTCTTAACCAGTGCTAAATTGCTTGTGCTCTTTCCTTAAAAAAAATATGGTGAAATTGGCTTATACCCAATTGGCATATTTAAACTACTTATAAGTCCCTAGTAAAGTGACACTGCCTGTGCTCAGGGCCTGTAAAATAAATGCTACTTTTGGGGCTTCAGCACTGAGTGTGCCACCCACTTAAGTAGCGCTTTAAACATCTCTCAGGCCTTCCTTTGCAGCCAATGTGTCTACTTTTAAACTGCCAGGTCTAACTGGCAAAATAAACCTTTTGCCAGGTCCAAAATGTCCTTAACAATACATACAAGACACCCCTAAGGTAGGGCCTGGACATCCCAGAAGACAGTGTGTAGTGTATTTAGAAAGTTCGACATGTATGTTTACACATCCTGATAGTGAAATACTCCTAAATTCATTTTCACTATGATGAGGCCTACCTCACCGCTAGGATAACATTGGGTTAACTTATTACATTTAATAACTTATAACGTTTGATTAGGAGATTAGGAACAGGTGAACCTTTCATGTTTGCAGTCTGAGAAATTACAATTTAAATCCTCTTCAATGGTAAAGTTGTATTTTAAACCCTTTTCCAGGCCCAAAACATCATTTTTAATACATGTAAGCCACCCCTAGTGTAAGCCCTGGACAGCCCAGAGAGCAGGGTGCAATGTATTTAAAAAGTAGGAAATGTACTTGATCCAGCGTTCAGAAACTAACACCTTTTATCATCTGGACCCGATTCAATAACCCCACAATTCCTTGTACGCTGAGTGAGTTTAAACTAAACTTACCAATTTATTCATCCTATTTTTTTTTAGAGTTTTATATAGCATGAACTAGACCCGAGACATTGGGTATCAGAGCGCTTTACATGAGCACCAGTTTCGTTACACATGGACACATTCGTTTTAATTAGACACGGGGATAATAAGTGATTTGCCCAGTATCACAGGATGTTGAATGTCGTTGTCCGTTACTCGAACGCTGTTCCCCAGCTTCGAGGTTGACCGCTCTAACTGTAAGGCTACAACCTCTCCTCCTTTATCATTTCCTTGGCAATTAATCTTGTATGGTTAATTAGGGTTTGGCCAAATAATATCAGAATTTAAACATAAGAATAATCATTTCATATATCTAGATCAATGACACTAATAATGACAAACCCTTTGAAAGTTTTAAAGACTTTATCTAAATAATTGTGAATTGCTCATCAAGTTCAATACAGCTGGAATCATAGGTAATCACACAAAAACATTAGCAAATAGACATCAATAGTACATCTCAAAGTCAGCGCAATGAATAAGTGGATAGGCGTAGAGACAAAAAATAAAAGACATTTGCAAAATAATTTTATGCAAATTCCGAATATCATACTAACCAATCTTACGAGGTTCTAGAATACTGAAAAGCTACCCTCTGGCCATGAGAGTAAACTAGGGCACTCAGGAAGAGTTAATGAGCAATGTCAGAGTCAGGATCAGCAGAACAACAGCCAGCCCATAGAATTAGGAAACAGAAACACAGCTCTCCACACACAAAGTAAAAAAAACATCCCACTCACTTTCTACTACTTGTTATACTCTAAACTAACTAAAGGTCCAACCCTCATTGTGTCATCTCACATGGATTTATTAGTTTCATTGGTCAAAACAGGGGGTGTACAGTTACACCACTCTCACGTGTCTAACTTAAAAAATTTACTATTGTTCTAACTTTGCACACTGTAATCTATTTCAGAATAGGAAACTCTAGTATCTGGCTTCCGTGTTTTGCTGGTCTCTCAATCTCACTCATGTATCTTTTTTGGTACAAATGTCCTCATGCTCTGCTCAGCAAGGAAACTTTATTTCTTTTTTATCAGTTTACTCTTTGCCAACCTTGGCCATCATCAGGAAATTGCAAAGGACACATCACATTTTCTTTCTCCCTTCTATTCTAATACGCCATGTTAAGAAAACTCTTGGGCCTTTTCTGCAGGGCAGTAAGTACACTTCGAGGGAAAACAAATACAAGTGTTATTTATCATTTTATAAAGCTCCACTATTAAATGCTTTTTTAAATCACTTTATTTGCTTTCTTTTCTATGCACTGCTTATTTATTTTCTATCTGTTAGTGAAAAATAAACCTTCAATCTTTTCATGTGCATTTGCGGCCCACTCTCAAGACTCCCAGCACACGCTTGCGCAATTTTCATTTTACCCCTTTCAGTTTTGCACAGTTAGTTTTCCACAACATCTGGTTAACTAGTCACACGTTGAGGAGTTTAATCCGAGCAGGTTTTATTTTGCAAAAACCCTGCTCCATCATACTTTTAAGTTATACATGGCAATGTTGTGAAAAACTCTTAAATCCTTTATTCACTACTGCAAGGCATACCTCCACCACAGGATAACATTGGAGTTACCTCATTACATTTTATAAGTGTAATTTCCAGATGGGAACAGGTTGTAGTGTAGCTCCTATGGTCCCAATAGGCTCTGCACATTGCAATAACATATCCTATAGATTTGACGTAGGATTGAGGTCAATTAGGTCTCTATTGAATATACTAAACTTAATTGTGTGTGTGCCAGCTAACTCGGAGGTCACTAGAAACTTTCTCGAATATACAAGAAGGGATTCGTTTCTGACAACGGCATAAACATGATCACTTTGTTTCCTAGGAATAAGAATATATCTCTCAGAGTCGCGGAAACAATAGATAAGTATTTCACTCAGTCAATCGTACATGCTTCGTTTCTACAGAGTTTCGGAGAAATAGTGAGACGGCCGTTTTCAATAAAAAGGATTTATTGAACAGTCTTCTTTCTCATGCAAGAGAGGTGAACTGCTACAATCGTTATGCAGACTGCAAAGTATAATGCGTACAGTGTAAACAGTAATATGAAATAATACTGTAAGAGCATTGTATGGTTTCCAAGCCATATGAAAATACATACATAAATAACATTGACTAAAATACTCAACTGGTGCTTCTAAAATAGGCCTACCCCAATGTACCTAACCTAAGTCTAGTACGAGGGAAGAAGTAAGAATTGTATAGCATAGGTTTAGCTTTTGCCAAGAATTTACCGAAGGATTCTCTAGGTTCTAATCAGCTCCATACCTTGTTAGAATGAAGGAGGTCTGGTATCTCTGTCTCGGGAATCTGGAGCTGGATTCTCGGCAGGAGACTGGCAGCTTCCTGATCAGTGCGTCAGCTGGAGAGTCGGCTTCCTTCTGCACTTGCTGTAGTGAGGTGCGTCGGGCAAATAGGTCTTCGAACTGCTCTGAACTACTGTATCTTGCTAGAGCAAGTGAATGTATATTTATACCTTGAAGGTGTTTAGGAATGCCATAGTTTGACGTAAAGTCAGGCATATGAACGTCCGGAAAGAACCCCTAGGGAATAGTTGTTCTTTGTAAAGTAACTGAGTTCTTGAACAAATCAATATTCAGTTAAGGGGAAGTCCCTGACTGCTTAAGCTGGTTTTCCAAGAAGTCATTGTGACTTTTGGTACGGGTGGAAGTAGCCATGCCTGTAGTTGGGTAGCATGGGCTATGCCTAAATAAGGGCTTGATTTCTATGCATATATAAGGGCAATGTGAATTGTACCTATGGAAGTGCATGAATCGGGAAAATTCACTCGGAGCTTAAAATGTCACACAACAAGGTGTGCAGTTCATGTTTAGTATTCCTGGAATTATAATGAAAAATCCTAATTTATAGTGATGTCACATTTTAAATTACAATTCTGATAATGCCATTTTTGGAAAACTGGCATTTTCCTGCCTTAGCAATTTGGTGCCTGTACCTGTCGCTGGGTCACATGACTGGGTGTAGTTGGCAGTGAGGTTATATATTTCTCCAAGCACACAATACGGAGCTCAGGTGTGACTAGATGGGTCATCACTGGCAGGATAGGTGGGCTGGACTCACCCTGATATGCATTGTGACTGTGTCCTCTCTCCACACAAAGGGCTGCAAACCCCCTGTAGTTAGTCTAGAGCCAGGGACAGGGAGTCAGAGCACCTGTACACTTCAAAGGCATGCCTCTAGAAGCTTCGACCCACTTGTAGGGTACAACTGGGAAGCGTCCCCGACCTCAGACACCACTACTTCAGTACATTTGTTGAACTGTGGATTCTCTGCCAGAAAAAAACATAATGTGCAGCTAAAAGACTGTGTTTCTGGTGGACTGATGCTCTGCTGTGCTGACCTGCTGCCTGCTGCCCTCTTGCCTGGGTGAGATGAATTGAATCTGCATCTCTTGATCACCCTGCCAAGTGGTGTCACCCCAGTCCTGGACCCTTGTCAGTGGGCTTACGGTACTCTGCCAGCCTCTGTGGATCAGGGGAAACATTGCATCTTCTCTACTACAGTGCACAAACTGAAACAAAATTGCTGTATTGCTGCTGCCATGTGGATTGCACCCATCACAAAGACCCCACATCACAATGCAACCTTTCGGCACCATCACTGCGCAACTCATCCTCGACACAGGCCCTTGCATTCTCTGTTGAAGGTAGTCTCAACGACGATGCTGTACTTCATATCGCAGCCCTCTTCGGAACTGAATCATCACCCTGACTGTGCTCCACATCCTCGATGCCAGACTTTACATCACAACCCCTGTGAACAGAATGCTCAGTGATGACGCATGCCTTTGCATTTATTCAAAGGAGAAGCTCCCACAGCTGCGCGCTGTGTAAGATGTTTATTCAAAAAAGGGGGAGAGAGAGGGAAAAAGGAACCAGGTTCACCCTCCTATAATTAACAGTAAACATAAAACCTTTGTGAACCAAAGGTCAGAAAACCTGGCTTGTCAGTAACTAGTATTCGCAACACTCACAGATGCGGTCCGGAGGTTGCGACGTAGGTGACAGAGCCACTAGACCCTGAAAACCAAGTAAGTGCTGACAAAAACCGCTCGAGGCCATAGCGGACCCACGCCCTTTTCTCGTAGTGTACCTTTTCTCCCGTTTTTGACAGTGATACCGAGACATTCAGAGTATGGCACGCCTGCTACATTAAAGCGCCGATCACTAACACGGCACCCGTTTCTCTTCATTCATTTTCCTCAGATTGGACAGGATACGAGCAACTCTCCGCATCCCATGGGGCTCAGTTAGGGCCCGATAAATGTATGTAATAGTCTGTCTTTTTCAATGTGGTATGTGTGTGTGGTTTATCACTGTATACATTAATGCTCTGTTTTAATTTCACGACACTTGGCTTTTTTACTTTCCAAGCATGGACAAAGGCGCAGTCAATCATGGATCTGAGTCTGGTGTATGTTTTAAAATGCTAATACGATGGGGGGGCATACCCCGTTAACCATAAGAAGTGTTTCTTCTTTTTATTTACAGGTACTACGTAACCATTAATCCAACGTACGTACTAATGCATGCCTTATTATTGCAGCATTAATTTATTTTGATAATTACCTCACTTGAGCAGGTTTTAGAAGTGGCGAACACAGGGCTGGTCCCTGTGTAGTACTGAAGAAGAGCTTGGGGAAGCTCAAAACATGTTGGCATAAGTGAATAGGCATACCTAACTCATTGACAGTAGGATCCCTTGTTCTCTACCCCGTTTTTAATATACCACCCAGGAGCAAGAATAAATCATTTATAGCTCACTAGGAAGGTATTTTTAACTCACTTAGATCATACCACTCCACTTCACAAACACCACTTGCACCACACATAGTCCATCACTTGAAAAGTGCTCCTACGTAGTTCGCAAGTCGTAGCACGCCTCAGTCCGTAGAGGACTGGGATGGCCCCAATGATGAAGCATGTCACCGTGGGGAAACCCCGGTGAGTGAGGGGATTCTAGAAAGAAAAATCTTTTTCTTTCTATCTACATAACATATGGAGTTCAACTCCAGTGAGTGTTGTGAATACTAGTTACCGACAAGCCAGGTTTTCTGACCTTTGGTTCACAAAGGTTTTATGTTTACTGCATGCCTTTGCATTGCAGCCTCGCCACACCTCGGAACCGACGCTTCGCTTCGGCTGCGTGATGCATCTTCAAAATTGCATAACCCTGGGTTCTACTGATTGGATTTTGTCGTTTTGGTCTTGTTAATTTATTGAAGAAAGGTATATTTTTCTAACTTGGTGTGGGATCCTTCTTGAATGGTGTTTTTCACTGTATTACTGTTTGAAGTGTTATACAAATACTCTACACATTGCTACTAAGTTAAGCCTGACTGCTCTGTTGAGCATAGGTCAATTCGAGTTTGGCTTGTGACTTACCCTTACAAGGATTGTGGTTGTTGCTTGACCAGAGCCCACAACCTAACCAACCAACAACTTAATTGCTACCACCATGAACCAACAAAACCATTTACAAAACAGTCATTAGTATGATTATATAATGTGATGCCGGCAGCAGGCAGGGCTAAAAAGTCATAAGTCATACTGGCCATGTCCATTGCAACTCAGATACAGGTGTCCCTACAACTGTATGTGTTAGAAATAGGATTCCTGGCTGGCTGAGGTAGGTACCCAGGCCAAGCAGGAAGCACAACTCTATTCAGGGTAAGCTAGTTACACACTAAAAGATAAACTATGCTCACCCTGTGGTAGCTGGGCACAGAGCAGTCAGGCTGATCTAAATAGTCAATGTGTAAAGTTTTTGTGCAACACACATACACAGTAACATAATGAATACACCACAAAAAGACTGCACACAGGTTCAGAACAATAGATTATTATACTCAGAACAAAAGAAGACCAGAACCACACAAATCCAGTGTATAGAAGTTGAGATATTGAATTTTGAAGGAATGTTGCAATGAATGTTGGAATAAACGCAGTAAAGCTTTTAGATGCAAGTGGCGTTATAAAGGTTACTTTAGGTCACACTGGATTCTAGCAAAGTCTAAGTTCTGGCCACCCGCGATGGACTACAGAATCCATGCAGGCCCCAGTGACCAAAGTACCTTTCCTGGTCACAAACATAAAGATGCAATGATCTTCTCCATTCAGTGAAGGCAATGCATCAGTTTCGAAGACAGGTGCTGGAGTCAAGGGACGTTGACCGATGCACCAGATCCTACCACACAGTCAAGGGGATGCATTGATCTCACCAAGTTGCCGCAGTGGCGATACTATGATGTTTCGATCTCTGAAGTCAAAGCTCTGGTTCCCACGAGATTCGCTGATTTTACTCTCGTAACTGGGTTGATGTGCCAGTTCTGCTACACACAGACAGGAGATGCTTTGAAACCCATGTTGCAAGTATCTGGGCCACTTCCAGTGAGCCTGGTACAGGACCAGGGGTAGAGACGTTACAAGTCCAGTTGTGCCGGATTGTAGGGAGTCAGAGACCCAGTTCTTGTACTCAAAAGTGCCTTTGATGTGCGGGTAATTTGATTTCAAAGCAGCTCCATGAAGTGCACAACCATCTCTTTTAACCCAGTTTAGTCTGCCAGTTTACTTTTGGGTGGTAATCAGTCCTTTGTGTGGGGAAATTACATTGCCTATCCAAGTGCAGTGTTAGCCCTTTCCTTCCATCGTGCCCAGGCAAGGCCATCAGAATGCAGATGTATGTAGATGGGTACTCAGCCACACCTGTACTTTCTGTGTTGTGGCTGTCTAGGTGGAATGCACAAAGTGTAGCTGTCACCCACCCCAGATATGTATTGGAGACAGGTAGTCAGGCACACAGAGCAGCAAGTGCAGAGAAATGTCCATTTTCTAAAAGTGGCTTTTCTAAAACTGTAATGTTAAATCCAACTTCACCAGCAAGGATGATTTATTATTACCATTCCACAGATATGAAACATGAAAAAGCTACTTCTCTCTGATCAGGAATTACAGCTTAAAGGTGTATTAAGGAATTCCCAATGCTAGCCTATGAAAGGTGTAAGTCTCACAGTAAGGTCAAATACATTTGGGTGTTTGTCAGTACCTGGACATGTAAGACATAAAGGTACATGTTCTACCTTTTACTTACATAGCACCCTGCCATTAGGGTAACTTAGAGCCTACCTTAGGGGTGACTTATATGTAATAAAATAGCTTTAAATGCCAAATCGAAGTGGCAGTAAACTGAACACACTGGCACTTCAGTGACGGGCCTTAGACAGGTTTGAAAGGCTACTTATGTGGGCGGCACAATTAGTGCTTGCAGGCCCACTGGTAGCATTTGACTTAAAGGCCCTGGTTATAAGTTATACCAATTTACAAGGGACTTATCAGTAAATCAAATATGCCAATCAGGTATACACCACTGTCACAACGTTTAGGGGAGAAGCACATGCACTTTAGCACTGGTTAGCAGTTGTAAAGTGTACAGGCCAACAAAAAGAATTAACAAAAAATAAAGAGGCAAAGAGTCTGGGGAGAGATAACCCTAAGGTTGACAGGTCTAATACATGCCCCCAGCTGATAGTTGAGAGTTCTACTGAACCTCTAGGGAGTTCTCATCACTGCGGTTGAAAAACCTAGATAGAACATTAGCATTGGGGTGGTCCACCCCAGGTCTGTGATCTACCCTGAAGTCCATACCTTGTAGGGAAATGGGCTACCTCAACAGGTTTTGAATTCTTACCCCTCATTTTCATGAGCCACCTGAGGGGCCTGTGGTCAGTCTAAATCTGGAAGTTAGTGTAAAACAGGTATGGCCTCAATATCTTCAGTGCCCAGACCATAGAAAATGTTTCTGTCTCAATAGCACTCCACCTCTATTCCCTGGGGAGTAAACTCCTGGCGATGAAGGCTTCAAGTTGGTCTAGGCCCGCCGCATTAAGTTGGGTATAGTACTGCCCCCTATGACATGCTCTGAGGCATTTGAAAGAATGATAAACTCCTTAGAGAAGTCAGGGGCCTTGAGCACAGGACCTGTGCATATGGCCTGCAGAAGAGAGTCAAGTACAGTTTGGCATGCCTCAGTTTAAATCATGTTTCTGGTCTGCTTCTTCGAAGTCAGCTCAGTCAAGGGGGCAACAATGGTGCCATATCCCTTGCCAAAGGTTCTATAGTACCCTGCGAGACCCAAGAATGCTCTGACCTCAATCTGGGTTTGGGTAACAGCCAGGCCATTATGGTTACTATCTTGGCCTGAAAAGGTTGCACCTTTCCATTGTCCACAAGGTGTCCAATGAACACAACAGATTCCTGCCCTATCTAGCACTTACTGGACTTGATAGCCAGGCCTGCCAGTTGCAGAGCCTGAAGCCCTTCTTAAGGGTGAGAAAAGCGATCCTTACAGCTACTACTGAAGACAGCTATGTCATCCAGATAGGCAGCAGAGAAGGCCTCTAATACCAGCAAGGACATGGTTCACCAAACTCCAGAAGGTGGGTGGGGCATTCTTTAATCCAAAGGGCATCACTCTAACTGATAGTGGCCCTCTGGAGTGAAAACAGGCTCACCTCTCCTTGGCTCTTTATGTTTGGGCAATCTGCCAGTACCCTGATGTAAGATCAAAGGTACAGAATTACTGGGCACCCCCTACTCTGTCCATCAGCTCATCAGCCTTGGTGATGGGGTGAGCATCTGTCTTAATCACTGAACTTTGCCCTCTGCAAATCCCACAGAATCTCAGATCAGGTGAGGTGCCCGGTGTGGCAAAGTTTCATACCAGAACCACAGGACTGAATCAGGGGCTACTAGCCCAACTCGAGCATTTTAGCCACTACAGCCTAATGCTGGACCTCACCTTATCTGACAACCTGTAAGTCTTATTCCTAATAGGGTGGTTGTCTCCGGTGTTCTCATCATTGTTACACAGGTGGGTAGTCCCAGGATAAGGACGAACAGAGAAAAGACCTGTTCCAGCACTTGGTGGCAGTCTCTCTGTTGTTCAGGACTTAGAGTGAGGGAAAGGATTTCTCATTCCACAGATCCATCCTTCTCCTTGAAGTCCAAGAGTTTAGAGAGATGTTCACTTTCATCTTGCTCCATCTGTCACCATCAGCATGGGGAGCTCAGACCTCTCAAAGTGTGGTTTGAGGTGACTTACATGCAGCACCCCGTGGTATTGCCTGGGGTTTCAAGGTCCACCAGGTATGTGGCCTCACCCTTTCTTTCAATCACCTCATATGGCCCATTCCAGAGAATCTGGAGGGCCTTGAGCCCTACCGGCTCAATCACCCAGCACGTCAGCCATCTACCTTTTTTTGCAGAAACAGTTGCTGCCATTGTGGTCGGAGTGTTGCGTCCCGGCTTCTTGGGCGCCTGGGTGCCCAAGAACCACTGTACTTTGGAGCAACTCTGCAGCTAGTCCACCTCAGGTTTTCTTTCTCTCTTTTGTTTCCTTTACATCATGGTTCTTCCTCATGTAGTTTCTTTCAGCCTTTCCCTAACTATTAGGTTTCCTGTCAGGTGGTGTTTGATGTAATTTCCTTTTCCTGATTTTTTACTAATTAAAAGCCTCAGTCTAGTTGAAGGGTGCATTACAACAAGGTCAGTGTGTGGACCTGATAAATGTATTAGGCACAGTTAATTAAAACTTTGCATGCAATACAACTTCATATAAAATATGCAGCAACTATTTGATTAGTTTGCAGATATGGCAAGGAGGCCTCTCTGGTGAAAAAGAGCCAACAGACCCAAAAACTATCTGTAAACAAAGTACACCAGTCATAACTGATCAGGTAGAAGTTGGTCCGCCAAGGTCTGGATGACACTTTCAGACCCTCATTCAAAGGAACCTGAAATACTGCATCAGTATTCCTCAACTGGATTTACTGATACAGCGACTATCAGTAGTTCTGGGATACGGGTATCCCACAGTACGCCCACCAGGACTCTCAGGTTAACTTAAAAAATGTGGAATTATCATGGGAATCAGTGTTGTCATTGCAATTTCCTATTTTCAGCTGTTCCAATCCATATATTTGGACAGAACTTTGTTGGTGAAGTATACAGGGAGAAGACACAGGGCACATGGTATTACCATTCCATTACTCATCAAATTAGAAATAATAGCCATCTGAGAACGATGACCATAGTGACACTCTTCCAATAAAACACATTTTTGTTAAGCAAACGTCTGTCGGAAAATTTTGGGGAAATTCTACAAACTTTGGGCTATATGTAGGTAATCTACATTTACCGATTCTAAAATACCGAATTGTACCGATTCGGTATTTCAGAATCGGTTAATGGTATGTAGGAAACAATTTGGTAAATATTACCGAATCTGTATGATTCGGTATTTAAGAATCTGTAATTACCATTCATTCCTATGGGCCTGTAGGCCCATAGGAATGAATGGGAAGCCATTCACTAGGGGGCACATATTCAAGGGTGGCAGGGTGTCATATTGACACCCTGTTGCACCCCTGAATCGTGCATGTGTGCACATGTGGCACACATACATGCCCTAAGGGCATGCATGTCTGCCACATGGCACTTTTAAAAAAGCACAAAATTGCTTTTTTAAAGGTTTTCGATATTTACCACCAAATTGTAGTTGGTGGTAAACAACGAATCCTGAATGCAAGAAGGCACTCACTTGAGTGCCTCCTACATAGCTTTTTGGATTCGGTAATTACCAATTCCTTAAAATAAGGAATCGGTATTTTACCGATTCCTTAAGGAATCAGTAATTACTGAATCCTTAAACCTGCCTCCTATATCTCGAACCCTAAATACCGGTCGGTAACGGCCGAAATTCGGTAATTTTGGCCGTTACCGACCGGTATTGAGCTACCTACATATGGCCCTTTGTCTTTTTGTGAATTTTGCACAGCACTGCCCCTGATAAAAATATTCCACAGAGTTCTTCTTTTGCTAGTCTACTTGAGCACGTGTTTTTTGAATTTCTCTACTCCTTGTACTCATCCTGTTTATACCTAAATCCCAAAAATAATTCACATGTCACACGCACGATGCAGCTCGCAAGTGGTTAGACTCGTTGAGGCCCAAGCAATTAGGTAGCAGCTGCTGTGCGGGTGTAGTGGCGGGGCTGGGGCAGTGGTCGATGGGGAAGTGGGCGCATGGAGGGAAAATTGATAACAAACATTAAAAAAATAATAATTTACCTTACACCTGCCACCCGATGCTCTTTTCCGTGTAATCAATGAAGCACATGCTTCCAACCTCCCCTGCTGCCAATCCTGACGCTGCTTTAATGTTAGAAAGCAGCATCAGGATTGGCCTGAGAGCTGGGAATTTGTGCTTCCAGAGAGACTGGGAGCCTGTGCTTTGCTGTCTTCAACCCAGGAACGTAGCTGGTTTGGAGACAGCTCAGTGCGCACAGGGGTTTGGCCTGCCTGAGACCGGCAACCAAACCCAGACAGATGCGCACTGACAGGAATGCTGCCCACTACTCCCTCTCCTGACTGCCCAGCGATGACCCCGCACCCTAGACGCAGCACGTAGAAGTTGAAAAATAAAACAATAGTAAACTGTTTTATGACTGTTATATTTTCCAACTTTTGAGTGTGCCGGAGTCGATGTCCATTAAACACACATCCTGTGCTTACTAAAAACTGTACACTCATCTTTTCTGACTTACCCTTACACTCACACTTACCAGCCGAATTGCTCATTAGGTGATGGATTTGGTAAAGACATGGCATATAACTGCTTTCCTTCTTTTGGTCCAATTAATTTATTCTTTCTGATTTTTCCCCTGGGGTTTTTAAAAAATGTATGACCCAAAGTTCTGAGCATAACATTGTCCCTTTCACACATATTATTCTCCATATACCTTGTATTTAGATCTTAATACACGAAAATTCCAACTTTTTATCAAAACTCACATTGCAGCAGAACACAGCATTCACATTTGCAAAGTAGAAGCTCATGCATAATTCAAAAATTAATCTGCATGCAATAACAAAACCTAGGGTTGAGTTCAATCCCTCTAAACCAATAATATGAAAACCCATCTTCTATGAAGCAGTAAAATTTAATTCCGTTTTGATACAAATCAAGTTATATATAATTTTACTTTACCAGCCTTAGTAAATTAAACAAGATAGATTCAAGCTTTGCTTTTTTCAATATTTTGTAGACACATAGAACTCATCTCGCTGTGTAATTAAATACCGCACTGAAGTGACAATTAAATCTATATACATTCTATGTCAACTAAATACCGTATGGTGCTAGCATTTGTTGTACCAAAAGTCTGATTTATTTAAATTATATTAATGTAGTAACATTGCTTCCACACTTTTTTCTGTCTCTTCTTTTATCTCACCAATCACGCCAATTGATTTCATATTTATAATGTTTTAATGAGCAAACTACCTTTTAAACGTTTAGCTATTAAACAGGTGTATGACTCCTTAAAAGCTAGTCTCTAATGCACCAAAATCCAGTGTAATGTTTCAGTTTACGGGATGGTCAGCTCCGTTTTTTATTTATCCACAAAACAGTAATGCTGCTATCTTTTTTTATCCTGTAAAGAGTGTCCAATAAAAGATGAAAATCCACTGCAGGGTTCTTTCGGCAGTTTTATTTATATTTTAGGATACCTAAAAATAATTCTAAGACCCTTGTTTAGACATGTATGTTATATTCTGATTCATGCAGTAGTTAGCTCAAAGATTGATCATCAGAATTTAGCATTAATTACTGCATCCTTGCAATTTCCCCCGGACAGAATTTCCTAACCTTGACAACCAGTTGCATAGCTAGGCCTCATGCCACATGCGGCCGCCCCTGTGTTCACAGGGGGGGGGTTCCTGGTGATTCCTGCCTTTGCCACCCAGCGATGGCTGCAGGTAAGAGTGGGGGGGCCCCACCGGGCCCCACCCCATAAACTCGTGCCGCCCAGGGCGAACCGCGAACTTGCTACGCCAATGCTGACAACATTTATTTTGGAAAAACCACTGCTAAAATGGTGGATAATGCACATATTGGCTTGGTAAACACTTAGCAGCAGATTTGTCATTCTTTCAGACAATGCAACTCAGCAAGATAACTGGCTGTACTGCACTGCGTGAGAGGGCAGTTATAGGCCATATCTGTCATGATATGATGCATTCCTGCTCTCTGCTTATGCTGATGCGCAGTCTGCTGCCTATTGCGAATGCAGGCACCCTTGCGGCATGGTGCAAGAGTGTCTGCTTTGCAGCCAGGATTATTTTTGTGCAGGAAGGGATACAATCTTCTGAGGTTTTTTGCTCCATTTATGTGTGTTGCAGTATGTAGCACACTAAGAAAGACGAAACAACTAGGAGAAATAAGGATATTTCTTCTCATTTCACCTCCCCTGTAAAGGCATAACATTTTGACACAATCCCACATTTACCAGTCCTAGTAAATCTGGGAATGCACCAAAAATCAGTTGATGGGTGCGTGGAGTAACCCATTCTCCACACATGGAATGCTTTACCAAGGCAGAGTGAAGCAAGGCAGCAACTTAGGCTGTCTTGCGTTACTCTACATTTACCAAGCAATACATGGCCACCTGAGGTAGACTTGCGTTGCATGGTAAATCTATCTTACGTGTTGCATTGCCCTTGCGATACTATATGTGACTCAAGGGTTACACAAAACCTTGATAAATTAGCCCCTTATTCTGCATGTTGTGCTTTATTCTGAGATGTACACCTTGCAAAAGGTGGTAATTGCAGCACCAAGTAATTGCCACACACTGAGATATGGGCATGAATTCTGCCCTTTTAGGAATAGAGGCGTAAGTGTGGAGATTTTGTAGGTGAAGAAATCAGATGACTTGACAAGACACATCTTATCCCTCAATGCCTTGTTGGATCGTTTTGTGGACATTTCAGCATGAAATTACACTTTACAGTTTTCTTTCCACAATTGCCATTTTAAGCTGCAATCTCGACAAATACTTGAACCTTTCGTTATTGGCCCAAGAGCCAGCAGATACAATCAAACTATGTTTGCCAATATCCTTTATTGGGAGACAGTGGTTACTGTTTTGGATCTTTACATATTTTGTCATTTCCCCCACTCACCCATATATAGTCAGACCATGGTAAGCCAAATAACCCTTTTCACATCTTACCGTGCACTTTGTTTTAATAGATTTGCTTTACCTTTGATTTGTTGGAACATTCCTGTTTTATTTGTATTTGTTTTTTAATTGTTCTAACATTAATCATAATCTGCACACTTACATATAGAAGACGTTTCTCAAGGGCTTGCTGAAGAAATGGTTCTATAGACATTGATTTACTGGACTTCTGAGCAAATACACCTTTCCTTTTCTCCAGGAACTTCTTCCTTTACCTGCCTTAGAGGTTTTAACACATAACCAGGCTTCCCTGGTCAGGACCTGCACACCTTTGTCATTCTCAGTCAACAAAATACTTTCTTTTTCTGTTCCTGAAGCAGCCTTGCAGTCCCACAGCTTCAAGTTAAACCTGGAGACAATTCTTATCTACATATTGCTGTACTTGGCCTTCTCTGCAGGGTCACCACCAAACTTTTTGTCTTCTCCCCTCCTGTTTTGCTGAATTTGTTTTAGTCGGCTTAGACCTCTGTGCACTTTACCACTGATGCCCATAAATTGGCTTACACCCGATTGGCATATTTAATTTACTTATACGTCCCTAGTATTGTGGTATACCAAATACCATGGGCTGGTAAGTAAAATGCTATAGTTGGTCTGCATCACTTATTACACCCCACACTTAAGTAGCCCTTCCAAACATGTCTCAGGCCTGCCATTGCAGCATGTGGGCAATCTAAAACTCCAAATGTGACTGCTTTTCCAATATATATGTCACCCCAAGGGTGGGCCCTAAACAGCCCATAGGGCAGGGTGCATTGTAATTAAAAAGTTGGATGTGTACTTTTAGATTTTACATGTCCTGATACAGAAAAATTCATACATTTGTTTTTGACTTCAGTGAAGCCTCCCTCTCCCATTGTATAACAATGGATTACCTTATTACATTTAATAAGTGATGACCTTTGCTTGAGAAAAGGTAAAAATGTTATGAGTGGTGTCTAAGGAATTGTAATTTTAAATCCTCTTTAATTTTAAAGCTGGATGTAAAGTCACAATTCTGAAAATGCCACATTTAGAGAGTTTCCAGTATCTAATCCTGCCCAATTTCTGACACAACTCCCAATGTGTGGAAAAGCCTCCCACAACAGAGCCTCCTCCTCTTTTCTTCAATTACAGAAGAAGCTGAAGACCTAGCTTTTGTTTAACCAAACCACCACAGGGACACACACTGCTCAGCACCAGGATACTCGTGCAGGTGATAGTGTACTTTACAGATACACATGCATGTAATAGCTAGTGACAGTTCTCTAGCTCACAATACACAAAACCTGGTTTGCTTTGTGTATTAGATTTACTATAGAAGGGCGTTCTGACTTTTATTTTTCAGTAATTTATTCCGACGCTATGGTCAGGATAGTTTCCCTGCCTGCAGCTAGTTTTCTGTGTAAGACGTCAGCTAGCCCACTGTATTAATTCAATGTCACTCACTGCCTGTTTAGTGAGGAAGGAGAGATGCATGTGAATTGATTAACTGTAAACATGTTACAACTGTTGATACTTCTCTAACTTGAAATAGACAAACGACATTGTGCTTTGTATAAATGTAGTACAGAACAGCATTCTGACTAATATTTCCTTTTAACTTTTTATCACACAGGGATGGTGGTATATTGGTAGCAAGCCACTGAAAGGTCTTTATACAATGAATGCATTGTGTATAATGATGGGCTGGGATAGAGCCCCGCATCCATTCTTGGTAAGTGAAATTGGTGGAAACTTATCACTCTTTTGTACTGAATGGAAATATATTTTGACTCCCAATTTTTTTTTATTTGTTTCAGCTTTTATAACACATGGTTGATGTTTTAGAAATTGGCTAACCTGTTGTTTCCTACTACATGACATACCATTGTGTAGTTACTGGGAGGGATGTGATTTTTCAACATTTGATCTGTATTGAAGAATCACACTATCTGAGATAGATCTAAGGGCCTATTTCTATTTAACTTACAATTCTTTAGACAGATGGCAGTTCAATCAATCAATTAAATAAGCTTTATTCTAACCGGGACGTCATACTCCGCTTTGCCTGCGGAGTTTTACCAACTCCGCGCTCTACTGGGAATGCGAAGTTGGGCAAATCTCCGCCTCCGTGGAGGAGCAGAGTACGAGGCTTGCCCCATATTACAAAATTTTTTAAAAACATCACTTACCTTGTCTCCTGCCATCCCTCCCCCTAGCCGCGGTATCTCCCTTCTTACGGTGTCTTCCTCCTTGCCGCCCTGCAGGTATTACATCATGTGTGAACTGCTCATGCACAGTTCACGGAAGACGTAATACCATCAGGGTCGCGAGGAGGAGGACGCGGGAAGAAGGAAGACACCGCTGTGAGGAGCAGGGAAGGCAGAAGACAAGGTAAGTTTAAAAAACCCAATGTATATTGCTTTGTGTGGTGATTGTCCCGGGGCGGAGCGCAGCTCCGCGTAGTTCCACTGAGGGTTTTTTTACTACGTGGAACTATGCAGAGCTCCACTACGCATACTCCGCCCAGGGTTACTTTATGCTGTTTTGAGAATACAAACCAATAAAGTGCTATAAAACAAATCATCCAATAAAATCAACAATAAATACAGATAAAAATTTGCATAAAACATCAGCTAGCCTAGAAACAGATCTAAATGTGCAAGAACGGTACATCATGACAGATAATAAGTGCCATAGAACTCATCGGAGCCTTAATCCCTACTGTTCCTCAACTTTACAGCAACTTCCAAGAAACTAAGTACACTAAAAGTAGTATCCTCAGAGAGCATCTGTAAATACATAAGAACTGAACCCACTTGGAAACTTTGCCCTTTTTAAAATTGAGAGGAGGCACCGCACAAAAATTGCAGAACTTGGTGAAATGCTGGGTATCCTGTGGAGACCTTCTGTCACAGCCGCATGATATAAATTTGAACCCCCTGTTTTTACCTCAGGGATAAGGTAGCAAAAAGGACAATAAGTTCAGTCGAAACCCTGTTAACAGATATGGGTCATGCCTGTTCTTAACAAAAAGGAGATGAAGCTCTGTAGTTAAGACTGTCTTGAATATAATATGTGGTCAGGCACAGGGCTTTGTTAGTGCAGTTCCTTCTCTGTCCATAAGCCTTTGTCTGAAAAAGTGTTCTTTAACCCAAATGTAATCTGCCTTACAAACCCCATCCGGAGAGCTAAATAGGTCACCCCTACCTAGATTCTGAAAGGAGACCCTGATATACTTGAGCCAGGGGATATAAAGTGAGTGGTCAAGGGACAAACAATCTTTCAGAATCTCCTTACTTAGTTTAATACCAGGCCTTGACCAAATATTCAACCAAAGTGCAAGAGGGCGAAAAGCCATAAGGTCTGATATATAGCATTTGCCTAGTTCCTCATGTTATGTTATATTATGTTAGAATGTCTTGTAGAGCGCACAAATGCCCGGAGGCGTCTTGGCACTAGTAGAACTGCAAAAGAAAACAGGAAGATTAGAATAGTGGGCAGAAAGTAGAAAGTTTAAATCATGGAAAACTTTCAGGATTTCAGAGATTACCTGAGAGCAAAGTGATCTGGCTGAGCCTTGATGGAGAGAGGGAGGTAATTCCATAGCTTAGCAGCGTTAAACACAAAGCCTCTGCCGCCCCAGGTGGCCCGTCGAAAGCTAGGCACTGCGACACGTAACGCAGAGGCATAGAGAAGAGATCTGGCATGCATGTATCAGGTAAACCTCATTTGGAGAAAAAAGGGGCCCTGGTTATCCAGAGCTTTAAAACGCTTGTGCACGAAAAAGTGGGAGTTTTTGTGGAAGGCACAAAAGACTCCTTAGAAACTTGTTTTCCACTATTTGCAACTCAACCTGATTGATGTATCCCCAAATTTCACTCCCATAAGTCTCTTTGGAGATACATTTTGCACTATAAATCTGCAAGAGGGCCCTGATGGGTCTGCTACTCAATCTTGTAACAAAGCCAACAACTGCAGCATTTAAAAATATAAAATCCTCCTTTTCCCTATTAATAAGAGGATGCCAACTTAATGCTGAGTCAAACAGCAGGCCCAAGTATGAGAATACTCTGGTCTTGGAAAGAACACAGGATCCTAAGCTAAAACTAGATGATTTGGTGGAACGAGGCGGACTATCATCACAAAAGATTTCTTCTCATTAAACAATAAGTCCAGCTCTTCCATAAAATTGGCAAAGACGTTCAAAAGGAGCTGCAAACCTCTAGCAGATTTAGCCATGACGGCCGTGTCATTGTGCATAATAAAACCGGTAGAATACGTGACCCCACTTTCAGGAAATCTGTTTTCACATCAATCAAGGCCTGCTTTAAGCTAGTAATGTATCAATTGAGCAGAAAAGAGGCTGAGATAAAACCCTGTTGCACACTTCAATTCATGCTAAAACTATGTGAACACTGTTAGTCTTTAGAAAAGCAAACAGAAGCCTTGTTATCCCTATGAAGGTCTCTTAGGAAAACAATTATGTCGCACTCAACCTCCAAAGACGACATAATCTGCCACAGTTTTGATCAAATGCAAATGAAAAGTCATAAACCTTAATTTATGGAACCAGGACAGGGAAGTGTGTATTTCCTGAGAACCAAATACAAGTTCAAACACTGATCTACAGTGGACCTTCCTGCATGAAACCCATACTGGGCTTCTGATAACACAATGTTTTCCTAAGCCCACACCGCGAGTATCTCCAAGAGGATGTGACCTACAACCTTGACAACTGAATCAAGAAGGGAGTTAGGCCTGTAACTAAAAGGGCTATCTCAGCCCCCCTTTTTAATGATTGGCACAATGATGTAAATAGCTCATGACCCCAGGGGGTCCACCAACACCCCCACATTGATAAGGGCTGTCAAAATAGGCACCCAAACACCCACATCATTTACATAAATTTCAGGAGGAATTCCATCTGGGCCTAGGGCCTTGTTAGTGGATAAGCTCATGATACTCTTTTTAATTTCCTTACAAGAGATCAGCATGGCAGACCCTGTCAACTCATGTTACCTCCCCCAGGGTTCAAATGAGACTAAGCTATAAATGTCCTCAAAATGAGACACCCAGGAATCGTCAGTGATATATGCCTCCAAGGATGCTGCCAACTCCAGAGCAAATAAAGGTCCGTTAACGATGCCCCAGAATTTTGAGCTACAATTCAAGGTATTTGCCTCAATTAAGTCTGCCCAAGCCTTCTTCCTTAAATAATTTTTGCACTTGCCTATTTCCTTTTGTACAATCAACAACACCTCTTGACCAGGGCCAGATCCCTGGCCTTTTACCTCAAAGCATACTTAAAATCCACCAACACCTTTGAATAGTCGGAATCAACCAATCTAGGAAACCTATTACACTTTTGGAACCTTGTTACCTCCAGAAGACTAGACACTGCTATCGAAATCTCTGAAAAGGAACTCAGAATGTCACATGGACTACTTACGGTGGATATACAGGTATCAAACTCTTTATCACGGTTAAAATACAGGGACTTATAAAAGTCCTCAGGTATTATTTGCGACCACTTAAGTCTCCTCTCCTGGCTTGTAGCTTTGGTAAACCCTTTTAACTCTGACCCTAGGGCTTTTAATCAGGGGAGACTAGCCAAAAAAGACACACACACTGGAATGTAATCATTGAAAGGGCTCATCGGGATACAAGATTCAGAAGTATGCAACAGGAGTGGTGTGGAGACAAAGATAAAATCTATGAACGACTTGCAACCTTTTCCTGTGAAGGTGGGGCTAATGTCCCTTCTAGCCAGGGACATCTTATCCATTGTGAAAGCTAGGTTGCACTCATTCAACAATTTGTTTAAACTAGTACCCAGTTGGCTATGTTCTAAATGTGTAACCAGACACAAGAGAGCAACTAACATTTAAAGCTCCTTTTTCCCTCGGGTCCCCACACAGGTGAAAGTTAAAGTCCCAAGCCACCATAATCTATGCCAAGGGCGATTTTAAACCCATCCCATTTTTAAAAAAAATTAACCCGAAGTTTGAACATTGCAGGCCTCCAGTGGGAGGGATTTGCATTATACAAATGTAACAATATCAACTTGTTTGGGCCACAGGAAAATGTTAAATATCGCATAGTGTTAACACCAGTAGGTAGCACCTCGAACCTCCCTCTGATTGACAGAGAGCTAAAAATAATCAGCCCCCCTTTGATCGACCACCCCTAGATTCTTACGCCATCAATAAGAAGATTTTATAGCCCTATAAAAAAAACAGCTCTCAATTGCCTAGTCCTCTTGAAGATAGATTACTTCGAACCCTCTGATAAGAGCCCGACATTTTGGATCATCAAATTTCCCTATGATGCCAGCAACATTTCAACTAATACATTTACAGGCATTCCTAGGGTTACAGTCAGTCAGAGCCTCAATTTCCTGCAGTGGAGAAACCAAAGCCTCACACGTGTTATGTTATGTTATGTTAAATGTGGTTTGTAGCGCGCATGTTCACCAGGCAGTTTCTTGGCGCTGAGTGTTCTGTGGAGTGTTGAGTGTCACTTGAGTTTTCTGTTCAACATCCTCAAACAAACAATCAGTCAAATGCGTTCAAACAGGACATGGGGCAAATCTGTTAGTAGAGTCGCAGACAAACCAGTCCTTACCACCATCTGCTGTCTCAGTATTTGCAAGTGAATATGTATAAGAACACCTGCCAGTGATTTATTTTAAAAAGCCCAAATGGGAGATCCACGATAAAATAGACAGAGCCATTAGTAGAAGCACATCTAAAGAAGTCTAAAATAATTTATGCCACGTGTGGTCTATTAAATTTATAACCACAGGATCGCCATCAAGGCTTTGTCTCTCCTTTTCCCAGTCAGCCTAGTTGACAGACCATGTTAATGTGAGCTCCAGCACACTCTCTCAAACCATTGTTCATTCCCAGCCAATGCACAACTTTGTTCCCCAGTTGGTAGAAATTCTCCAGAATACCATCCAGAAGCGGGGGACATTGCCCACTATAGTAACATAGGGCGTTGCCTCAGAGGGAAAATTAGGGAGCTCAGGGTCAGGCAAAGGGGGGTCCCATAATCCGACTTCTAGAAGTATCATCCACACCATGACCTGTGGATATAAGGGTATAGTATTAGCCCCCACTGTAACCACCTACCTATCGGCCTCTACAACAACTGGACCATCATTTCTCCCTGAAACAGGCTAAATAGGACGCAGCATGGTAGCGGTAGAGTGACAAAGAGTGAGCTGAATGCGAGGGCTCCCATGTGCTGTATTGAGCAAGTTCCATCACATATGCCGTAAAACACTGGCAAATGGGCTCCAGCGGTACAAAAGGGGGTGGTGATGGACGGAGCATCAGAACCAATCAAACATTCACACCCAGTCAAAAGATCTGGGTTTGATCCATCACCGTTCTTTAGCCCACTCTGCCACCCCAGTTCAGACAGGTGGGCTCCAGCTCAACATCCAGGGATGTGACTATGATAAGCTGAAGGAAGTCTATTAAGATTTCCATTTTAACTTGCCCCCACCCTCAGGGGTGTCGGGCCTCAACTGTTGCAAAACAACAGTTGATGGACAGAATGCAGAACAATGTCATACATTCACCCCAGTACAGAGATCTGGGCCTAAATCCATCGTTTTTTTGCACTCCACACCACCCCAGTTAAGACATGGCCATATGCAAATCAGCCTAGACCCTGTGCCTCATGGGACCAGTCCATCCCGAACTGCCAAGCCATGTCTTTCCTGGACCAGAATCAAGCATCCTAGGACCGGTTTCTGGCTATCAGCCGTCTTCAGCCAGGATAGCTTGACTCCAGTGGTGTGGAGAGCATGGGACTCACGTCTGAGCATACCCATCCCACTCGGGGTGACAAATGCAAAACAACAGTTGATGGACAGAATGCAGAACCATGTCATACATTCACCCCAGTACAGAGATCTGGGCCTAAATCCATCGTTTTTTTGCACTCCACACCACCCCAGTTAAGACATGGCCATATGCAAATCAGCCTTGACCCTGTGCCTCATGGGAACAGTCCAACCTGAACTGTCAAGCCATGTCTTTCCTGGACCGGAATCAAGCATCCTAGGACCGGTTTCTGGCTATCAGTCGTCTTCAGCCAGGATAGCTTGACTCCAGTGGTGTGGAGAGCATGGGAATCACGTCTGAGCATACCCATCCCACTCGGGGTGACAAATGCAAAACAACAGTTGATGGACAGAATGCAGAACAATGTCATACATTCACCACAGTACAGAGATCTTCGCCTAAATCCATCGTTTTTTTGCACTCCACACCACCCCAGTTAAGACATGGCCATATGCAAATCAGCCTTGACCCTGTGCCTCATGGGAACAGTCCAGCCCGAACTGCCAAGCCATGTCTTTCCTGGACCGGAATCAAGCATCCTAGGACCAGTTTCTGGCTATCAGCCGTCTTCAGCCAGGATAGCTTGACTCCAGCGGTGTGGAGAGCATGGGACTCACGTCTGAGCATACCCATCCCACTCGGGGTGGGCCTCAACAGTTGGCCTGAATTAACCCCAGGGTGCTTGGATTTCCCACTAGACTCCAGTCTCTTCCTCTTTCCAGCTGCTTTGAGACCCCTCTCCGAAGCTTTTGTGGCAGCTGCTCCCGTCCCAACTGCCAGAAGAGCAAGGCCCAGTGAGTGAGGAATCACCCATGTCCATGGGATGCGGATGAGGAACCCTCTCATCTGCACCGGATTGAAGGTGATGAAGGAATCAGTCCCAGTCCCACATGAGTTGGTACAGATGAAAATGTACCTGGCCACTCAGAAGGGAAGGGATCAGTGAGGGAGAGTGAGATAGCCTACGAGTGGCCAGTTCAATTTCATTGTCACGGATGTCCCCAGCCCTGTACATGGTCACGGCCGAATTATTTGAAGCCCAACGCTTCCCCATTTGACCCATAAGTTGACCCCTTTAAGTTAGATCACTACAAGATAAATAGGCAAGGCAGCCAAGCAAAGGGAGTATAAACAGCAAAGTGCAATTTCAAGAAATGATAGGTCTCATATGAGCCACTAGTAACAGCTGTGAGAGAACACTGCCAAAAATCCAATCGGCATCCCTCCGGGCTCGTCAGCACCATACACTACCGTCAGGCTAGTTAAAAAGAATACGCCATCCAGACAGCAAATATCTTCTCCACCTCCCCATCAGACAAAGAGGGGGGGCCAGCCCCGCCTACTTCGGCTCTGATGGGCGCGCCTTTTCCCCAGGTGCAGCCTGCGCATGTCCCACGTAGCAAGGCGCCCAAACGTGCCATATAGCTTTTCACAAGTGAAGACAGCTGTGGGTCTCCACGGGCCGCCTCTCTGCCTCACTGCCTCACTGCCTCACTGCCCGCTGGGTGATGTAGTCCGCCTCAAATCATGGGTCACCAGCAGTGTAACAACGCCACTCGCATTGATGCACCCTGACGCGCTGTATAGCGCTACACAAGTGAAGACAGCTGTGGTTCTCAAAAGACCACCTCTCTACCTCACAGCCCGCTAGGTTACGTAGTCTGCCTCTATTCCTGGGTAGCCAGCAGTGTTAACATCCTGCACCGTGCGGCACCCAGACACGCTACATAGCTTTACAAAAATGAAGATAGCTATGGGTCTCAAAGGGCTGCCTCTCCGCCACACACAGTTCCCTGGGTGATGTAATCAGCCTAAAATCCTGCCAGCAGTGTAACAACTTACAATGCAGCCAGACACCCAGACACCAATACATGCTATATAGTGCTCCACAAGTAAAGATAGCTGTGAGTCTCAAAGGGCTGCCTCTCCGCCTGAGTGATGTAGTCCATCTCAAATCCTGGGTCGCCAGCAGTGTAGCAGGTGGCAGTTGTCCTGATGAAATACATCAAGTAGAAATGGAGGTGAAACGTTGACGATACAGCTTAGGTTGAAACTTGATTTGTTTAGATATGGAAACCTTTGAATGAGAATAATAGATTCCTGCCAAATATCAGCGAAGTGACAACCTATTGATGTAACTGTATACTTTATGTCTAGTTTTGTAAATGCACTCTTTTGGAGCACTGCACCATCTGCACTAAGAACAATTATTATGTGAAATTTTGAGATTTACGAATACACTACATGTTTGAACAGAGGCTCCTATATACATTGTCTAAATGTTGGATATTGGGTTACTGGCTGAGGGGAGTGAAACCCTACACTCAAGCAGCAGCCAAAATTTCTGTCAGGGTGAAGTTACAAGCAAACCCCAAATTAACGGGTGCTGCACCCTCTGGTATCTTGCCATACAAGCAGTCTAGCTTAATTTAGAGGCAACGTGTAAAGTTTGAATGCAGCACGTCAAACAGTAATAACATAAAACAAGAAAAATCCCACACCATTTTAGAAAAATAGAGTTACATTTATCAAGTTATTTGAGACCAAAATGGCAAAAATTCAATCACTAGTTCCAACAAGCATTGGCATAGCAATGGACCTCGCCTTTGGGACCTTGTAAGTAAAAAAAAAACGAAGTATAAGACTTCACATCTGCATTAACTTTGCATTTAGGATGCAGTAAATATAAACGTGAAGTCCTACACTTCAGTTTTTTTTTTACTTACAAGGTCCCAAAGGCGAGAGCTATTGGCTATGCCAATGCTTAAGTGCATGTCTCTATAGGGACCGAGAAGGAGAAACATGATGCCTTATTGCTTTCATTTCATAGACTAATATCTTCCATCTCTGAGAAAGCATCTGTGAATGAAAGAGGAGAGTAGGGGCGAAACATCAGAGACAAAACCATGCATGCACTAGCTGAGCAAAGAAAAGCATTTTGATGAAATTGCAGTTAAAGTTGAAGTGCATATAGAGTGGTAAAATAAATATACGAGTGTAAATAGTTTCTTATAAGCATGGAGCATTGCGTATGTAGAGTGCTATCCGGTCTTTACGGTACTTTGTAATAGTCATGCAAACGGAGGGCTGGTGTGCCTTAAAGGTATAAATAAAAGCTGGGTAATCGTTCGTGCTCACTCCGCAATGCCAGTTACCAAGTGTGTGCGCGTGTTTATTCAGCGACCTTGTTTGTCACATTGTTTGCAGTCATTACATGGTTTTCTGGCCTGTATACTGGTGACGAGACCAGTAAGACCCGTGTGCCAATGCACCCATCGCTACTGATTGTGAGTAAAGTTGTACGGGGCAGTGAATATTGCACTGCAGCCTGACAGAAGGCTTGCGCCATGTGACTTGACCATCATTAAGCGACTGTAGGTGAGGAAAGCCCTGTGCCCAGGGTTACCTTCACACCTCTTGCCTCACCCCAGCACCTGTCACCTGGCATGTGTATGTGTGCGACAGAGCCCGCAGTATTCTGTTGGCGGTTGCGGCCTGTGCAAGAGTCAGCTGCGTCACCTCGTGGCGGCCCTTGGTACCGCATCGGAAGAAGACCGCCGAAGACTGTGCATGTGGCCTGCCAATGGCCCATGATGAAAAGGCCCCTGCACATGTATGTCACCCGCCACCATATCCTGCTGTGAGGCGGCACTGAAGACAGGCGTCTGCCCATGCCATTAATAGTGTTAAGGTTGCAGTTGACAGCACACTACTGGGGTCAAAAGAAGGGAAGGAATATTACTATTTAAAGAACAAAACAGGCTTAATTAGGTAGCTAATTGAAAAAGAAAGACGATGCAAAGAAGAAAAACAAGCTCCCACGACAGCAGGAGGAGGTGCACACACGCCTCATGTGGCAGCAGGGGTGAGGAGGGGGGCCTGCACGATTTACTTGCGGGAGTGATAACTGCTACCATATCGTAGCGCTCGCTCCCACAAGTCAATCACCACACGGGCAAGCCGCACCGATAACAAAAGGTATTTTTGCCTTAGCAGCGCTTGTGCGCTGCGTAGGCGAGACCTAAATAGAACAAAGTGACAACTGTGGTTATCTGGTTGCGCCAGACCAGGACAAAGTCATAGGTTGCAGCCTTTGTGATAGAGCGCAGACCATACACAGGGACCATGTTAGGCAAGCTGAACAAAGTATCCTAAATCCTGGTTGTGCAGTGTTCAGAGATCTTGTGTAGAGGATGCAAGTGCTGCAGCAGTTCTGAGGAAGCTGTGGGGCTGCGATGCGTAGTCCTGCATCATTGTCGAGGATGCCTTTGATGAGGGGCTGCCTTCGATGAGGGTATTGTGATTCAAAGTCCTGCATTGAGGATGCGTCATGCAGCGGTGGTTCAGAGGAAGCTGCAGGGATGCGAGGCAAAGCCCTGCATCATTGTCAAGAATGCCATTGATGAGGGGCTTGCGATAAGAAGGCCTGCATCGATGGTGCATTGTGCAAAGGAGGTTCTGAGGTAGCACCTTCCAGCCCACTTCCAAGTGTCCAGGACGGGCGTTGGCACCACTTGAGGTGCAGACTGAGTCCAGGTGTTGGGTTCAAGATGGTTGAAGCTTTTTCCGTCTCTGAGGCCCTTGCCAGGAGGCCAGTCATCTAACCCTTGGAGTTACTCTGGTGTTACTGGGTTCAAGATGCAGGTCCAATTCTTTCACTCAGGCAACAGGGCAGAAGGGCAGCAGGGTAGCAGTCTTTCTTGCAGAGAAGCACAACAGTGCTTCTGAGTCTTTCACTGGTCCAGATGTGTACTAAAGAGTTGGGTCTTAGGATCTAATATATATAAATAGTGTCCCCTTTGAAGTAGGAGAATGTTCTGCCGGTTTCCATCCCCAGAGGTGTTTGGAATTTCCTGCCTCCCTTCCCTGGCCCCAGCTTGTCTGGAGTCACAAAAGATTTGTGTCAGACCCTTTGTGAGTTGCTGAGCTAGAGGCTTTATGATGTGCAAATATGGTAGGTGGCAGCTCTGCCCCCTATAAAGTAAGAAAGTCCCATCCTGCCAACACCTATTCCCCCGTTGTGTCACTGGAAGCAACACACAAAGACCACTGTCAGCTACACCTAGTCATGTGACCCAAGATACTAGCTGAAGGCACCAAATGTTTGGTACACAAAAATGCCAATTTTCGAAAAGTATACAAAAAAGTGTGGATGGAATGTTTGAATTAATCTGAGCCACTAGTAATTACTCAAGGCCACATCCCAATCCATTGTTATTTTGCACACCATGTTACCTCATATTGGACCTAGCTAAATGCATTAGTCTTGACCCTGCTCTAATCAGAACAGTCATGCCTGAACTGCCAAGCCAGGTCCTCCCTGAACCCAAACATAAGCAACCCAATACTGTTTTCACCTTAGTTATTGGCTCATCAGCTGGGTACAGCTTGGTTCCAGTAAGATAATGTGCATGAGACCCACATCTGGGCATACCCATCCCACTAAGGGCAGCACATTAAAGAATACAAAAAAGTGATGGATGGAATGCTTGACTTAATCTCAGCCACTGTTAAATACTCGGGTCACATCCCAATCAATTGTTATTTTGTACACCATGTTACCTCAGATTGGACCCAGCTATATGCATATGAGCCTTGACCCTGCTTCAATTGGAACAGTCCAGCCCAAACTGCCAAGCCGGGTCCTCTCTGCACCAGGACACAAGCAACCCAGGGCTGATTTCGGCATAAATATGGGCTCATCAGTCGGGTACAGCTTAGCTCCAGTGGCACAGTGTGCACAGGACAAATGTCTGGGCACACCCACCCCACTTAGGGTGACACACTAAAGTATGCAATTGAGTGATGGATGGAATGCTTGAATTAATCTAAACCACTGATAGTTACTCAGGGCCTCATCACAATCCATTGTTATTTTACACACACCATGTCAACCAAGATTGGACCCAGATATATGCAAATCAGTCTTGATCCTGCTCCAATCGGAGCAGTCTAGCCCAAACTGCCAAACCAGGACCTCCCAAACCATAACACAAGCAAGCCAGGAATAGTTTCACCCTATTTATGGGTACATTAGCCAGGTACAGCTTGGTTCAAGTGACAAAGTGTGCACAGGACCCACGTCTGGGCATATCAGTCCCACTTATGGCAAGACACTAAAGTATACAAAAAACTGTCTGAAAGTGGCATTTTCAGAATTTCGATTGACAATCCAACTTCACCATTAAAGAGGGTTTTAAATTACAGTTCTTTAAACACCAAATCTGACATTTCTACTTGCTCCAAATTGACAGTTACATCTTATTACCATGTATTAGGATAATATTGGGTTACCTTATTACATTATGGGAGAGACAGGCCTCACAGCGGTGAAAAACAACTTTAAGAGTTTTTCACCACCAGGACATGTAAAACTTAAAAGTACATGTTCAATTTTATAAATGCATTTCACCCTGCCCTCTAGGCTATGCAGGGCCTACTCTGGAGGTGACTGAGATTAATTAAAAAGGATTGTTTAGACTCTGCAAAAGGTTTATTTTGGTAGGTCGAAATGGCAGTGTAAAACTGAACACACAGGCTACAATGGCAGGCCTGAGACGTTAAAAAAAGTCTACTTAAGTGAGTGGCACAATGAGTGCTGCAGGCCTACTAGTTATATTTAATTTACAAGCCCTGGATACAGGCAGTACCCCTTTTGTTAGTACCTTACAAGTAAATGAAATGTGCCAATTTGGTGTATGCCAATTTTACAATGTTTAAGGGAAAGAACACATGCATGTTAGTGCTGGTTAGCTGTGGTAAAGTGTGCAGAGTCCTAAAAGCCATGAGGTGAAGTAAAAAAGTTTTATGGATGACCCTATAGAGAGAGCCAAGTCCAACACTAACCTCATATAACTGAATGATGCGCAGAAAAAATATCAGAAAAAAATCATGTGGACAAAGTATTGTGTCAGGAATATTGAGCACAAAAATATTGTGAAAGTAAGTTTCTATTTATAACTCCACTTATAAGTACCTTTTTTATAACACATTTTATTAGGTTTTTTGTTTTTCTTTAGCAATTAACATCCATTACGAAATAGACCGATATATTAGGTACATCAGATTCCGCAATACAGTCTGGTTGAGCAAGGCCTCTATGGTTACAATGGTAGCAGCGTGTATATACAGCAGCATTACATTTTCCTTTTAGTCAGTGCTTAATATACTATATTGTTCGGATGTAGCTCTAAGTGGGCCATTTCTTGCTGCACTGCAGAACTGCTGCAGTTTAGTGAAAAGATACATGTAATGAGTTAATTAAACTAGCCCGTCCCTTCCTCTCTTCCCCAACTTCATCTGGCCCAACCCCAAATCAACTTTGTGTCAGAGTGCTCCGCTAATCGCACCCACTCTTTCCACACACATTCCAATATACATACTGTACAGTGTTAAATCAGCAGGTCAGATGGACTATTAACATTGTATGCTGGGAAGAGCCTGAGTAGTATGAGCTACTATTAATCTTGCATTACAGGGACTTACGGTGGTGCAAAGGACATATAAGCTTCTAGTATTGTATTCCTGTCCAGAGAGATTACCTTTTTCTGCAGTCCGCGGGCTTCCTCTCGCCGGATTGCCGGATTACAGGACATGCAGGTGGCAAGCATGTGAGTTTCAAGTGACCATTTTGTTAGCTACTGCGCAAGTGCAGAAAGTTCCCTCCAAACAAAGATACGTCATACTATGATAATGCAGTAGACACATGCACACTAAAGATTTTCAGTTAGCGGCCACACTCGAGTTACTTATTAATAAAACACATAGGCAAGCTTTTTTCTTACTAATAAATGTCATGTAATGCATATTATTTCCACAATACAAGTTTAGTAGGGGTTAGTGGTTACATGAGAAGATTGCTTTCAAGCAAGTCTCTTTTTCACAAGTCATTGCTCCATCAGTAGCAAAGAATTTGTCTGGGAGACCATTAAGGCCGGGGGCCTTGTTCCAGGGGATGTCTTGGATGGCATCCTTGATTTCCGCCCTGGTGATGAGGCCGGATAGGTCGTCTTGTGCCGCTTTATTTAGTTGAGGGAATGGTACATCAGTTAGGAGAGCATCAAGGGTATCTGCTGCCAGTGGGGGGGGGGGTGACTGGAATAGTGTCTGATAATGCTCGCAGAAGGCCTCGTTTATTCCATGCTGCGGGCCTACTATGTCCCCGCCTATCGTAATTATCTCATGTATTGGGGTGTGTGGGGGGTCGTCCCTGAGTATGCACACCAGGAGAGGGCCAGCTCTATCAGCTTCAGCATGTTTCACGTGCATGTAGACAGTGTAGTCAATGTGCCTTAGCGTTTCTAGTAGTTCTGCATGCTTTATCTGTGTTTCCTGTAAGAGTGCTCCCTTAGTGGGGTCACTCACCGCTTCCTGCTCAAGTTTATTCATCTAAATAGTGGATCGGCCTGTCTTATAGAGCCGGCTCCACTGAGAGGGGGGTGTGATCTATCAATGGTAAGATTCATCACATCATTGTCATCTCCACCCAGTATCCTTGGGCATGCAGCCCAGGATGCCAGGACAGGGTTAAGGCTCAGGAGGAATTTATCCTGCTCAAAGTTAGGGGCGTATATGCTGCCCAAGATTACTTTTGTGCCGTCTAATGTGCCTCTCACTAGAGGATCCGCTCGTTGTTCCAGTGCCTTGAAAGGGACCCCACTTCTAACCCATATTGATGTGCCTCTGGCAAAGGCGGAATATGATGTGGAGAATACCTGACCCCTCCATTCCCTATGTAGTTTAACCACCTCAACTGTAGTCAGGTGGGACTCCTGTAATCAAACTATGTGTGCGCTTCTCCTGTTTAATTGCACATAAATTCTGTGGCTATTGTGGATAGACCCCAGCCCCCGTACGTTCCAGGTGATCACTTTGTAGCTATCCTGCATGTATACGCGAGTGGAACTAGTGGCGGATGCGGGTTCAGCGAGGGGGGAGCAGCGGTACGTGGAGCAACATAGGGGGTGGGCCAAACCACATAAACTCCTAAACTACAACCTGCCATACTCAGGCCAGCAGTGAGAACTACGCTGGGCCAAACATGTACACAACAGTGTTATGTTAAAGGTGAGCACATGTTCACCAGGCGGTTTTTTGGCACTAAAGGAGGACGGCTGCAGTTGCAAAATAGTGAATGAGTCTCAATTGTAAGCCTGGGTAAATAGCCAGGACTTGAATAGTTTTCTGAACTCAGTGTAGGAGTCAGTGGTGTGCAGATGAAAGGGCAGAGTGTTCCAGAACTGAGGGCCAAGGTCGTGTTGTTAAGACCTCCATATTTTTTACGTTTGAAGGTATGAGGGACCAGCAGGTTTTTGTTTGAGGAACGTAGGTTACGAGAGGGAATGTACCAATGTATATTTGAGGCGGTAAAGGTGGAACTACGTCCTGAAAGGGCCTTAAAGATGGCATAGCCTAACTTGAATAGGCAGCGTTGAGGTAAAGGAAGCCAATGAAGGCTTTTCAGCAATAGTCTCACATGATGATGTTTGGGCTGACCGAAGATAAGCCTTGCTGCCTGATTCTGGACCAATTGCAACCGGTGTAGCTGGTATACAGGTATACCAGCATACAGGGAATTTGCCTAATCGATGCCCAAAATGACCATGGCAAGAACCACTTGGGTCAAGGCTGCGGTGGAAAGGAATCTGCTAATTTTCCGAATTCTTCAGAGATGGAAAAAACACGCAGAGACCACTGAACTGATCTGGGCCTTCATGGTTAGATCATTACTGATCACGATTCCCAAGCTTCTTACCGACCTGACTGGGAGTGGAGGGCTCCCTAATAAAGTTGGCCAGAAGTTGGAATTCCACGGATTGGCCAGACCACCAGTAAGGATCAACTCCGTTTTGTCTGGATTCAACTTAAGTTTATTGGCATTCATCCAATCACTAATGAAGTTCCTAGTAGATTGGAAGCTGGACTCAAATAATGCAGAAGCGTCAATGTTAAATACCAGCTGAAGCTCGTCAGTGTAATTAAAGACTATGACCTCTCTCTTACGCAGGGCCAGAACCAAGGGGAGAACATACAAATTAAAAAGTAAAGGTGAAAGGGAGGAACCCTGCGGGACCCCGCAGGTCAACTTTTTTGTTCTGCCCTAAAGCTGGCAAGGCGCACCAATTGAGAACGGTTACTTGAGAAAGGAAGTAGTCAGTTTCAGTGACAGGCTCTGAATCCCAGCAAAGCCGACATGGTCAATCAGAAGGTGGTGCTCGACCGTGTCAAAGGCAGCCAATAGCTCAAGAAGTACCAGGGCATGGGTAGCACGAGGTCTAAAACCCGCCTGGTGGGAGTCCAGATAGTTGGTCTGTTCTACAAAAGAGCTAACGCAGGTGGCAACATGGGCTTCTAAAACCTTGCTCAGATAGGGTAGCACGGAAATGGGATGGTAATTGCCAGGTGCTAATGGGTTTAGGCTTGGTTTCTTCAGAATAGGAACAACTTCCGGCATCCTAAATAAATCGGGGTAAATCCCTTGGGCAAGGGAGTTATTGATAAGCAGTAGAGGGGGGTCTGGGCAGCGTGAACAAATTTCCAGAAGGATATGAGGGGGATAGCTATCCATGGGAGAGCCAGATCCAACTTTTTTAAGTAGGGCACAGAAGCATCCTTAGTGATTCGAGGAATATGATCTAGAAGTGCAGAATCGATGCTAAGAAATAACAGTGTAGGTGTTGCTTTCACATTAGAGGGGTGCATTTCTGTTGGCTGCCTAGTGAGGCGAGAGCGCTGTGAGCTCAACGCAACCCGGACCGCACTTAGCAGCAATCATCACGAGATCGGAACATCGGGGATATCTATGCATTGCAAATATAGAAATCTAACATATTTACTACATTGTAACTAACATGCGTTATGCCCCGCTACTGACAAAGAACTATCACAGAAAGCCATCAGCGATTTGAGGCATGAATGTGCTGAATAGTGTTATACCAGTCTCTGAGTCAGACTGAGCCGAGATGTCCTCCGAGGAGCCCGAAGGTATTGGATGGGTTTCTTTTCAGAACCTGCTGGCCACCACCAGCGCCTCCGTCCGATCCCGCCGGGCCTGTTCCATTGTGAGTTGTGTGGCCTAGATTGAGCCATTTTGATTTTCAGACCCGTTTTGGCCTTGGAGATGCAGCAACAGTCTGCGAAGAGTGTCTGGACTCCCCCACCACCCCCGAGGGAAACATAATTTCAAACCAATCCTCCACCTCGTCTGGTGCATCAAAAAATTGTGTCTTTTGGTCGTGGATTACCTTTAACCTGGCTGGGAACAGCAAACCATATTTAATATTCAGTGCCCTGAGTTTTTTCTTCGCGTCTTGATAGAGGGAGCTCGTGCGATGTACCAGGGCGGTGTAATCCGGGTATAGGGAAACTCGCTGGTTCTCGTATTGTATTTGAAACAGCTCCCTTGCCTTCTGCAGCAGAGTGTCTCTGTCTCTGAAATTCAAGATTTTGACAATCAGGGGATGGGGTTGGCCCCCTGCCGTTGGCCTGCCAGATGGGATTTTATGTGCCCTTTCTACTCAGACAAAGTCAGGGAGGCCCTCTGGAGCCACATGGTTTTTGAACCATCGTTCCATGAATCTGGTAGCATCCGATCCTCACATCGTTCCAGTAGGCCTATGACGCACATCCTATTGCGTTGGGCCCTCCCTTTTGTGTTGTCCACCCTCTCCTGCAGTCCAGTGACTTGTTTTTGGAGTAGCGCAAGCTGCGTTCCGTGGTCCTTGTGTTGTGGCAGTAGCTCTGTCAGTGCAGGTTTATTGTCCTTGACAACAGTGGCAAGTTTGTCATGGTCTGCCTTAAGGAGAGTGTACCCAGTTGTCAGGGAGCCAATTTGCTATTCAATGGCCTACCTCGATTCCCGCACTTCCCGCAGAATAAGGTCCAGTTTGTCTGGGTGGCCTCCAAGTTAGTAGAAGGGATACTATTTGTCATTTGGGGAGTGGGTTCTCTGCCATCAGTAAGCTGGGTGTAGGTAGTGCCAGCATCCGACACCTTGCCCTTAGGGCGCCCTATTATAGTAATATCAGAGGGTTCCAGCAGTGGGCTCGAGAGTGATCTTCAAACCCCAGCCACGGAGATGGTAGTGTTGTTAGTAGTTATCTGCGAGGTCCCTCCCGCACCTTCAGAGTGGTGTTTTAGGCCGGCATGGGTCCAGCCGCCCCACGGTTATGGGTGAAATGGGATCGTCCTCCGTGTCCCATGCAGCGGGTCCTCCCCAGGCCTGCGCCGAGCAGCAAGGTCCGCGCCCAACCAGCGTGTTGCCCAAGTGCCCCAGGGCGGGAGAATTAGGCACGGGGTTGTACAATCTCTCCGCGTGCACCCCAGGAGGGGCAGCGCACCCCCACAGTGGCGCCCCAAGGCTGAAACTCTGAGGGGTCACATCCCACACATACTGTCCAGTCCTGTAGCGAGGTCCACCTTGGAGAGGTCAGGCCTTCCAGGGCAGGGAGAGCAGTCGTGGGTGCCCTGCCAGAAGGACTACGTTGTGCCCGGTAACAAACAAGTGGAGGCACAGCAATGGGCCCATGCAGGATTGCCGGCCTTCTCAGCGGCCGTGCAGCTATCCCAGGTCGACGCCCGGCAAGTGGCAGCAGTCTTCAATCACACTGCACAGGCCCGTGCTCCACCATCAGCGCCACCTTTCGGCCCCTCCGGTCCATACAGTCTCAGGCACGTCAGCACTACAGGGTGATATACTAACAGGCCTCACCTCCATTGTGTCCAGCTGTGACAGGACCCACAGTGTCTTGCCGCCAGCCCAGCTCTGTGGGTATCAGTGACAGGCAGATCCCCCAGCACCAGCAAAATCGCGTAGTAGGCACAGTGGGCACAGCACAGGGCGAGCAGTGGTGGTCACAGCCACCGCCCAATTTGAGCGCCACCGCTGATTGCGACCACCTCAGTCCAACTCAGGTCCTTATCTGCAGAGGGTGAGACGCTGGTGATGTCTACAGGAGTGCCCCAGTGGCGTGGCGATAAGGGGAGGACTGGGGGGGGGGGCACAGGAACGATCCTCAACCGCACCCTGCAGGACACAGGCACGGCCCACACCGTTAATAGAGTTGGCCCCCCACAGCCGCCAACAGCCTTCCTCCCGGGTGGGAGCGATCACAGGAAGCGCAGGTCACAACAGTAATGGCATATGGCGCCACAACCCTACAAGTTTGGCAGATCAGGTCACTTGTCTGTTCTTGGTGCAGCCCAGCTTCCCCGGTGCCAGCAGCAACTCCCCACAAGTTAGGAGGCAGAACTCACCCGGTGTGCAGGGTGGGCTCCCCGCGGTGCTACACCAGCTCCAAGTCAGGGAAAAGACAGCCAGGCCGGTCATCAGGGCAGCGCACCGCAAAGGCCTCCGGCAGCAGCCGGTCATGGGTCTACACGCCACATTGTCTACACCATCGTGGCACCCTCTATGGCCGCAGAGGTCGGGTGGGGAGGGGCCACGTTATAATGTTCGCCCCTGTCTTCGGCGCTCTCTGTGATACCAGCGTCTCCCTCGCCCCACCTCCAAGGCAGGCCATGGCTCATGCAGCCTATACGCAGCTCTTGAGTCACAGCGCCGGTCAGGCAGTACAGTTGTGTCCCAGTGCAGAATTCACCACAAACTGCACTTTGATCGCACAGCAGGGCTATCAGCAGGGGTTTTTTAAGCCGATGTTGGCCGAGTCGTCAGGATTATGGCAGAATTTCGTGGGTGCGGGCGCAGTGCTGGGTCACCATGCATCCGCCATGCTCGGCAGTTGGTCACGCCCCCCCCCCACTTATATGTACCTGGACAATATATATATCTTCAAGGTATGTGGGTATGGATTTAAAAAATAGTACATCTTTACTTACCTATATACACTTACCTTCTCAATATTTATGACACAATATTTTGTCCACATGATATTTTTGTTTCTGAAATTCTGCTATGAACCTAAGTGACTGCCATCCGGGGAAATATTTAGTGCATGGACCTGCCTGGTCTGAGTAAGCTATGGCCCTTGTTGTATGACATTCTATGTGAAATTCTAAAGCATTCTGGAAACATAACCTTGATGATTTGAAGGTAAGAAGGAAAATATAATTATACTTTCAATGATGATTGTTAAACTGTCATGGTTTGCATGTTGTCAACAAAATATATAATTAAACAGCTTTTCTAAAATCCCCTTACTAATTAGGCAGTCACTCTTGATACTCTTAGACACTGTTTTATCATCTAATACACTTGAATTAAGGTGTTTAAGCAGTAAAAATATGAAGTGGCTTCACAATGATATTCCATAACTCACAGTGAAGAATGCACTTGATGAAGAAGCTTGGCAATGATTTGGCTTGTCCTGGTAGCTATGCACATGTCGATTTTATAGTCACAGGCAGAGATCCTGTACTCCCTCCAGAATAGGAAAGTGAGATGGGACTGATTTTTTAAATTTTGAGGTTCCACCAGCTACTCTAGAATAGCTATCTAATACTCCACGTGTCATATGGAATAACTTAAATATACTTACCTATCTCTTCTTATGTGTTGGTCACAAATTAATATTAGCGATATGAACAAATATCTGTCAATCATGCGTATATATACATTAGGGGCAAATAATACCTTGTATCTTTCAGAGGCCCTGTTCCTCTCATTCACGAATCTCAAGATGTAAATACTCCCTTGGCTTCAGGAGAAATACTCCAGTTTCATAGGAACACTCTCTTTTCTCCACAGGACCCAACGTCTAGTAATTTTCCCTTCTTGCTCTCTGCTCATCCCTTTTCCTTCAGCATGCCAGTCTCTTCACCTGTTCCTCTCACACTCTCCTATATTCGATTTTCCATCTCTCCGCATCTTAACTGGTGATTCTCTAACTTTGTTTACAGAGTAAAGAAAGCTCACACCTGAGTGTTGAAATGTACAATCTTCAGTAATGAAGGCAGGAAGCGCAGTTGAGATTTGAGTATTTATTAGATAAAAGCCAGGAAGAACAGCTCAGCCACCCAAGAGGGTCAACCTCTGGGACCGTTTGAAAACATACATTCCAATACAAACACAGGCCAATAAAGATTCTGGAACCAGCACAGGTGATGTCACTAGAAGGAGAGGTGGGAGCACATTACCACACAGCTCCCTTATCAATAGAAAAACAAACAGAAGAATAAAATTACTAGGCAGCATAAAATGAAGCAGGTAAGGCACAAGAATGAGGAACAAAGCAAAAAACAATTCAGCATACATGAAAAATTATATTACACATAGTCTTGTAAATATGAAGGAGGACGAGTTGATCTTTCAGACCTTCTGTTCAAAATAACTGCTGGTTTACTACCAGCCTCGCCACCAACATTGTCAGAATCATTATCACAATGCATCCTCCTTACCTTGCACACAACAACTCTGCCAAGATTCCACACTCTGTGATCAGACGTTTTGACTGCATTGCGAAGCATTTTGCTAACCTTCAAAGGTTTAGTAAACTTGAAACCAGCGGCACACCATCCAGGTTTTTTTGTAACAACAAAGTCACCCACATCAACCTTAGTGTTCTTGACCGCGTGTCACAAATCATATTGAATCTTGCTTTTCAAACATTTCTCATCTTCTCTTATATTCAAATCATGTATACGCGAGTCAACACGCTTGCAGGAAAGAAATGTATTCACCCATGGTTGTTCTAAGAAAATATCTGTCTCCCTTCCATGAAAAAGTAGAAAAAAAATCATTTTAACACCTCCTCTTTCCAATTGAGACAATTATTCTTTGCCAAAAAAATCATCTCTTTCAAGATATGATTACATCTTTCAACAGTTCCATTCAACTTGGGATGGTAAAGAGCACACTTCTTATGGGTAACACCACACCCCAAAAGAAATTCCTCCATTCCATCCAGCTTATCCGGCACACACGAGGGATTCCACTTTCGGACCCACCCGTCCTAATTCTCGCACCTCCTACTGGAATACTACGACTGATGTGCACACAACTCGCCGTGCATTTCTGATATCATTTCAAAATAAAAAAATGTTTTGATTCATATGTACATTACGCTTAGTGACGACAAATTGGATCCCTTTCATGATACCTGCTTGAGGGTCTCCATACATTGACGAGACATTCCTTACCTGGTCCAGGGCCCTGTCGGGTTGAAATTATCATCGACAGAGCGACCTTTTGTTCTTATACTCGCCCAGTACAGCCCTGAAGAGTTGTAGGCAGACTGTGCCACACGCGACGAAACAGGTGTCGGCTGGTTCTCCGGTGTCCGTACAATAAAGGACACTACACATCATCGCCTGATTTGTCTAGTTACATAACTGTATCGTGTGTTTTATAAGCCTTTGTCTCCACAAACACTTTACGTGACGATAACGATGCTATTGTATATTTATTTTAGAGTGTGCATGGGTATTACGTTTTTGTAAACTTTCTAGTGCCAGCATCCGCTAGGACTTTTGCTGGGGGGTTACAGGGCTCATCCGCTCACCCTCTTGCACCTCAACACACAAAGAACCTTTTAGTTTGATTTATTAGCCTTATTTCTCAGCTGTGCGCCTTCTACTAGAGAAAAAACCCTTGCTCTGACCCAGAACCATTATAAGAAAGTATCTGTCTCCCTTCCGTGAAAAAGTAGAAAAAAACTCATTTTAACACCTCCTCTTTCCAATTGAGACAATTATTCTTTGCCAACAAAATCATCTCTTTCAAGACACGATTAAATCTTTCAACAGTTCCATTCAACTTGACAACAGTGGCAAGTTTGTCATGGTCTGCCTTAAGGAGAGTGTACCCAGTTGTCAGGGAGCCAATTTGCTGTTCAATGGCCTACCTCGAGTCCCGCACTTCCCGCAGAATAAGGTCCAGTTTGTCTGGGTGGCCTCCAAGTTAGTAGGAGGGATACTATTTGTCATTTGGGGAGTGGGTTTTCTGTCCTCAGTAAGCTGGGTGTAGGTAGTGCCAGCATCCGACACCTTGCCCTTAGGGCGCCCTATTATAGTTATATCAGAGGGTTCTAGCAGTGGGCTCAAGAGTGATCTCCAAACCCCAGCCGCGGAGATGGTAGTGTTGTTAGTAGTTATCTGCGAGGTCCCTCCCGCACCGTCAGAGTGGTGTTTTAGGCCGGCATGGGTCCAGCCGCCCCACGGTTATGGGTGAAATGGGATCGTCCTCCGTGTCCCATGCAGCGGGTCCTCCCCAGGCCTGCGCCGAGCAGCAAGGTCCGCGCCCAACCAGCGTGTTGCCCAAGTGCCCCAGGGCGGGAGAATTAGGCACGGGGTTGTACAATCTCTCTGCGTGCACCCCAGGAGGGGCAGCACACCCCCACAGTGGCGCCCCAAGGCTGAAACTCTGATGCGTCACACCCCACACATATTGTCCAGTCCTGTAGCGAGGTCCTCCGTGGAGAGGTCAGGCCTTCCAGGGCAGGGAGAGCAGTCGTGGGTGCCCTGCCAGAAGGACTACGTTGTGCCCGGTAACCAACAAGTGGAGGCACAGAACTGGGCCCATGCAGGATTGCCGGCCTTCTCAGCGGCCGTGCAGCTATCCCAGGCCGAGGCCCGGCAAGTGGCAGCAGTCTTCAATCACACTGCACAGGCCTGTGCCCCACCATCAGCGCTACCTTTCGGCCCCTCCGGTCCATACAGTCTCAGGCACGTCAGCACTACAGGGTGATAGACTAACAGGCCTCACCTCCGTTGTGTCCAGCTGTGACACGACCCACAGTGTCTTGCCACCAGCCCAACTCCGTGGGTATCAGCGACAGGCAGATCCCCCAGCACAATCGCATAGTAGGCACAGTGGGCACAGCACAGGGCGAGCAGTGGTGGTTACAGCCACCGCCCAACTTGAGCGCCACCGCTGATTGCGACCACCTCAGTCCAACTCAGGTCCTTATATGCAGAGGGTGAGACACTGGCGATGTCTACAGGAGTGCCCCAGTGGCGTGGATATAAGGGGAGGGCTGGGGGGGGCGCAGGAACGATCCTCAGCCGCACCCTGCAGGACACGGGCACGGCCCACACCGTTAGTAGAGTCTGCCCCCCACAGCCGCCAACAGCCTTCCTCCCGGGTGGGAGCGATCACAGGAAGCGCAGGTCACAACAGTAATGGCATATGGCGCCACAACCCTACAAGCTTGGCAGATCAGGTCACTTGTCTGTTCTTGGTGCAGGCCAGCTTCCCCGGTGCCGGCAGCAACTCCCCACAGGTTAGGAGGCAGAACTCACCCCGTGTGCAGGGTGGGCTTCCCGCTGTGCTACACCAGCTCCAAGTCAGGGAAAAGACAGCCAGGCCGGTCGTCAGGGCACCGCACCGCAAAGGCCTCCGGCAGCAGCCCGTCACGGGTCTACATGCCACATTGTCTACACCATCCTGGCACCCTCTATGGCCACAGAGGGCGGGTGGGGAGGGGCCACATTATAATGTTCGCCCCTGTCTTTGGTGCTCTCTGTGATAACAGCGTCTCCCTCGCCCCACCTCCAAGGCAGGCCGCGGGTCGTGCGGCCTATACGCAGCTCTTGAGTCACAGCACCGGTCAGGCAGTACAGTTGTGTCCCAGTGCAGAATTCACCACAAACTGCCCTTTGATCGCACAGCAGGGCTATCAGCAGGGGTTTTTTAAGCCGATGTTGGCCGAGTCGTCAGGCTTATGGCAGGATTTCGTGGGGGAGGGCGCGGTGCTGGGTCACCATGCATCCGCCATGCTCGGCAGTTGGTCACGCCCCCCCCACTTATATGTACCTTGACAATATATATATCTTCAAGGTATATGGGTATGGATTTAAAAAATAGTACATCTTTACTTACCTATCTGCACTTACCTTCTCAATATTTATGACACAATATTCTGTCCACATGATATTTTTGTTTCTGAAATTCTGCTATGAACCTAAGTGAGTGCCATCCGGGGAAATATTTAGTGCATGGACCTGCCTGGTCTGAGTAAGCTATGGCCCTTGTTGTATGACATTCTATGTGAAATTCTAAAGCATTCTGGAAACATAACCTTGATGATTTGAAGGTAAGAAGGAAAATATAATTATACTTTCAATGATGATTGTTAAACTGTCATGGTTTGCACGTTGTCAACAAAATATATAATTAAACAGCTTTTCTAAAAAAAAAAATCCCCTTACTAATTAGGCAGTCACTCTTGATACTCTTAGACACTGTTTTATCATCTAATACACTTGAATTAAGGTGTTTAAGCAGTAAAAATATGAAGTGGCTTCACAATGATATTCCATAACTCACAGTGAAGAATGCACTTGATGAAGAAGCTTGCCAATTATTTGGTTTGTCCTGGTAGCTATGCACATGTCGATTTTATAGTCACAGGCAGAGATCCTGTACTCCCACTAGAATAGGAAAGAGAGATGGGACTGATTTTTAACAATTTGAGGTTCCACCAGCCACTCTAGAATTGCTATCTAATCCTCCACGAGTCATATGGAATAACTTAAATATACTTACCTATCTCTTCTTATGTGTTGGTCACGGATGTATGACGTTACAACGCATACTTTTACATCGCATGCCTTTACAACGCGGTATTTACAACAAATACCTTTACAACGCATAGTGCTTTTGGGCGCTGGATAGTGAATAGTTTAATTTACTATTCCAACTCCAGTCCCCGTGGATAGTAGGGAAGGTGTTGGATAGTAAATTAAACCTATTCCCTATCCTAGAGCGCCCCCCAGCGCAATGCGTTGTAATGGTTTTCGTTGTAAAAGTTGCGTCGTAAAGGCACTGCGTGGTAAAAGTTGCGTTGTAAAGGATGTTCCCCGTTGGTCACCAATGAATCTTAGCGATATGAACAAATATCTGTCAATCATGCGTATATATACATTAGAGGCAAATAATACCTTGTATCTTTCAGAGGCCCTGTTCCTCTCATTCACAAATCTCAAGATGTAAATACTCCCTTGGCTTCAGGAGAAATACTCCAGTTTCATAGGAACACTCTCTCTTCTCCACAAGACCCAACGTCTAGTAATGTTCCCTTCTTGCTCTCTGCTCATCCATTTTCCTTCAGCATGCCAGTCTCTTCACCTGTTCCTCTCACGCTCTCCTATATTCGATTTTCCATATCTCCGCGTCTTAACTGGTGATTCTCTAACTTTGTTTACAGAGTAAAGAAAGCTCACACCTGAGTGTTGAAATGTACAATCTTCAGTAATGAAGGCTGGAAGCGCAGTTGAGATTTGAGTATTTATTAGATAAAAGCCAGGAAGAACAGCTCAGCCACCCAAGAGGGTCAACCTCTGGGACCGTTTGAAAACATACATTCCAATACAAACACAGGCCAATAAAGATTCTGGAACCAGCACAGGTGATGTCACTAGAAGGAGAGGTGGGAGCACATTACCACACAGCTCCCTTATCAATAGAAAAACAAACAGAAGAATAAAATTACTAGGCAGCATAAAATGAAGCAGGTAAGGCACAAGAATGAAGAACAAAGCAAAAAACAATTCAGCATACATGAAAAATTATATTACACATAGTCTTGTAAATATGAAGGAGGACGAGTTGATCTTTCAGACCTTCTGTTCAAAACAACTGCTGGTTTACTACCAGCCTCGCCACCAACATTGCCAGAATCATTATCACAATGCATCCTCCTTACCTTGCACACAACAACTCTGCCAAGATTCCACACTCTGTGATCAGACGTTTTGACTGCATTGCGAAGCATTTTGCTAACCTTCAAAGGTTTAGTAAACTTGAAACCAGCGGCACACCAACCAGGTTTTTTTGTAACAACAAAGTCACCCACATCAACCTTAGTGTTCTTGACCGCGTGTCACAAATCATATTGAATCTTGCTTTTCAAACATTTCTCATCTTCTCTTATATTCCAATCATGTATACGCGAGTCAACACGCTTGCAGGAAAGAAATGTATTCACCCATGGTTGTTCTAAGACAGTATCTGTCTCCCTTCCATGAAAAAGTCGAAAAAAACTCATTTTAACACCTCCTCTTTCCAATTGAGACAATTATTCTTTGCCAACAAAATCATCTCTTTCAAGACATGATTACATCTTTCAACAGTTCCATTCAACTCGGGATGGTAAAGAGCACACTTCTTATCGGTAACACCACACCCCAAAAGAAATTCCTCCATTCCATCCATCTTATCCGGCACACACGAGGGATTCCACTTTCAGATGCACCCGTCCTAATTCTCACACCTCCTACTGGAATACTACAACTGATGTGCACACAACTCGCCGTGCATTTCCTGATATCATTTCAAATAAAAACAATGTTTTGATTCATATGTACATTACGCTTAGTGATGACAAATTGGATCCCTTTCATGATACCTGCTTCAGGGTCCCCATACAATGATGAGACGTTCCTTACCCGGTCCAGGGCCCTGTCAGGTGGGAATTATCACCGACAGAGCGACCTTTTGTTCTTATACTCGCCTAGTACAGCCAAGAAGAGTTGTAGGCAGACTGTGCCACACGCGACGAAAGAGGTGTCGGCTGGTTCTCCGGTGTCCGTACAATAAAGGACACTACACATCAGCGCCTGATTTGTCTAGTTACATAACTGTACCGTGTGTTTTGTAAGCCTTTGTCTCCACAAACACTTTACGTGACGATAAAGATACTATTGTATATTTTTTTTTGGGTGTGCATGGGTATTACGTTTTTGTAAACTTTCTAGTGCCAGCATCCGCTAGCACTTTTGCTGGGGGGTTACAGGGATCATCCCCTCACCCTTTTGCACCTCAACACACAAAGAACCTTTTAGTTTGATTTATTAGCGTTATTTCTTAGCTGTGCGCCTTCTTCTAGAGAAAAAACCCTTGCTCTGACCCAGAACCAATATAAGAAAGTATCTGCCTCCCTTCCGTGAAAAAGTAGAAAAAAACTCATTTTAACACCTCCTCTTTCCAATTGAGACAATTATTCTTTGCCAACAAAATCATCTCTTTCAAGACACGATTAAATCTTTTAACAGTTCCATTCAACTCAGGATGGTAAAGAGCACACTTCTTATGGGTAACACCACACCCCAAAAGAAATTCCTCCATTTCTTTTGAGACAAGCTGTACACCATTATCGGTAACAATAGCAGTGTTTGGGTTCTCCTGCACAGATTAAGGGGTTTTGAGGGTCTCCCTTCCCTGTCAGCACCATAGCAAATTTGAGTACACTCTAATATCTTACGGACATACGGGCTGAGCGCCACTACTTCCTGTCCACTAAAACCCTGTTCATTGTAGCAATAATAGGGACTCCGGTTACCCTTCCCTGATGAACAAACAGTTTTTGTGGCTACCCCTCTAGAGAAACAAAACTCTGGCCACCTTGACTAAAGATCCATAACAACAATGATATTAATGTCAAGGTTCATCACCCTGAATGGTGCCTAAAATGTCCAAGGCAATGTCCTTCCATGGACCACTAGGGCGTGTGTGAGCTACCATGGGTTGTGTCCTAGTCTTCATGCTTTTCTCACTGAAAGAACATTGTATGTCTCTCTCACAAGACGTTCAATCTGTAGGTCCTTACCGGGCTACCAATAATTAGAACGTAACCTTTCTTTTGTTTTGGAAATGCCTAAATGAGATTTATGCACCAGTTCCATTAATTCACCATGTAAGTTGATAAGAGGTACTAATCTATGCCCTCTCAACAGTAACCCTTCACTAGAGGACAATTGATCCCTCACACACCAAAACCCGTTACAGGATGTTCCACCTTCATCTCTATTGGACCACCCAAAGCAGATGAGATTCATAACATTCTGAAGAACTTCATCCTCCCGACAGGGTTCATCCCAACGCTCATGTGAGATAGTTTCATAGACAATTTCACAAACAAAATCAGACGATTTGTTGAGAAAAAAATCATTCTGTTCAGTTATAGAACAAGGATCACCATTACTTATGTGAACTAATCTTGAAAGTGCATCAGCGACCTCATTACCAAAACCAGTAATGTGTTTCACACAAAAGTCATAGGCTTGTAAACTCACCACCCATTTGAAATCCTTGTTGAAATAAAATCAATACCCTTGTTGGAAAAAACTTCACATCAAAGTTTGTGATCAGTTTTGATCAAAAAGGTAGTCCCCCACAATAATTTCTTCAACTTTTCAATCGCCCAATGAACAGCAAGGGCTTCTCTTTTAATGACTGAATATCTATTTTCCGCCCCCTTCAGACTCCAGGGGATAAACATTATGGTGTTTTCAGGTGCAAAACCCCTTTGATACAAAACACCATCCAATCCTTTGAGACTGGTATCCGTGACAAGGATAGAAGCTTTGTATGGATCAAAGTTACATAGTTTGGGTGCGGAATTCACTCTCCCACTCATCACTCCATTCAAACTTAGCCCCCTTTTTTAACAAGTTCCTCATATTGTATGTAGTTTCAGCAAAATCTTTCAAAAATTTGTTGTAGTACTCCGCCATCCCTAAAACACTTAAAAGTTCTTCTTTAGAAGCCGGAGAGATTAGATTCTTGATGGTATCAACCAGTTCAGACTTTGGTACCATACCATCACAAGTTATAGTGTGCCCTAAGTTGTCTATTTTGTTAAGACCAAACTTGAACTTCTCAAGTTTGACAGTGAGATTGTGGGAATTTAATCAGTCCAGAACATTCCTGACCTTAGAAACATGGTCAAACCCATCACACCCATAGATTAGTATACCATCTTGATATACACATACACACACTTTCTCGATGGCTCGTTGAAAAACTGAGGCTGCAGACATCAGACCAAAAGAAGTTCTTACAAACCTAATAGTGCCAAATGGTATGACAAAAGCTGTGAGGTCCTTAGATGACTCATCCAGTAAACATTGATGATAGGCTGAAGCGAAATCTATAGAGCTAAAACATTTAGCACCACCAACCATCGTCAGAAGCTCAGAAATATTCGGTAAAGGGTATTTGTCCACCAAAACACATTTGTTAAGTTGGCTGAGATCCACACACAATCTAAGTGAGCCATCAGCCTTTCTAGCAGCTACAACCGGAGTCAACCACGTGGTCGCTTCAACTTCTTCTATAATACCCTGAGACTTAAGTTTCTCGAATTCAACACACACCTCTCTGACTGAAAATGGAACATTACGGACTTTGCAGGAGAATGGAACAGAACCTGGTACAAGTTGTATTTTGTGGCAATAACCTTTTAAATAACCTAGATTCACTCCAAAAACATGTGGAAAATCGTCCTTCAATTTCTCTTGTAAAGAAACATCATGACCCACTAGCTTGACAGGTTGGATATTCTTAAGAATAATAGGAGGGTCACTATTGGGATCTAACATCACTCCTAGATCTTTCTGATGCTAACAACTCAAAATGCTGTCACCTTTTTTTGACACGTAGATTTTGCCAGAAGTATAGCGACTCTCATATTAAATCAGACCCACAAAATATCCCCTCATTTCAATAGGATCACCCCCATAGGCAAAGGGTTTGATGTCAGGTTTAGATGATTTGACTTTTCCTTGTAATTTACTTTCAAAGAAAGTGTTGGCTACGATACTAATTTTTGCACCAGAGTCAAACAATACTTCAGTTTTTTCACCTTCTACCTAGATAAAGTCTAAGAGATGGTCGCCTCCAACCTGCAATAGAATTTGACCACACTGAAAATCAAAAGAAGCTCCATCCAAATTGCATTCAATCTCACTCACTCTTTGTTTTGAGCCCTTCAACGTATACACAATTGCGAATGACCTTCCTTTTTACAAAAGGTACAGACAGACTTAAGAGGAGGACATGACTTGTCTTTTGCTAGATGACCATGTCTGTCACACCTATACAATTTTCTCTCACTCCAACTTTGGATCTTTACAATTTCTTTTTTACGTGGGGTAAACTTAAGATTTGACATTCTCTTTTGAGCCCAAATTTAAATTCACAGTAGAAACATCTTTGTTAAGATCTATCTTGATTACCTCTACACATTTAAGGGAATGTTCAATCCGTTTTGCCAATAGTAAAACCTGATCCAAACTGGGTTAATCTTTAAGCCACATTTCTTCACTTACCTTTTCTATTTTACAGACCAGCATAAACTGGTCTCTGATTCTTTCATCAATAGAGTACCAAATTTGCAGGAAGAGGCTAAACGTCTCAGATCTGTGACATAGTTTTCAGTAGATTCTCCATACTTTTGTAATCTCTTTCCAAAGTGGTAACGTGCAAGAATTGTGCTGACTTTGGGAAGATAATGTACATCAAGTTTATGCATGCAGATCTCATATTCATTTAGATCTATGGCAATTGAACCAGGAATATCTGGAAGATGATCAAAAATGTCTTGTCCTTTAGATCCAAGGCAGTGTAGAAGCAGAGCTGTTCTCCTCTCTGTACTCAACGAAGTTCCGCAAACACAAGAGTACCTTTCAAAAACTTTTTTCCACTTTGACCATTTAATGGGTGGATCACTAGGAGATTGCAGAAAAAAACTGAGGAGCAGTGACATTTTGCATGTTTGAGGCCAAATGAAAACAAGAAATGAAACAAAGACTAAACTAAGTTTATCTGTGTGTGTAAGTTGAAGCTTAAAATTTGACCATAAAATGTATTAAACCACAGATGTAAAGCACAGATGATGCAACATATGACTGTATGTGTCAGACAAATATAATTGTAACTTCCTTGCACCTAACTGACACACAGATAATAATATTCAAAAGATACTGTAAAGCAGTGTGTGTCAGGGCAGATTATAAATGACACCCTTTATTGCTGTGTGTATCAGCAAAACTGTAATTAATGCCATGCTAAGACTTGATAGACAATGAGAAAGAAATATGTATTTGCAAATATTCAAATGCAGTGTGTAGGCTCTTATGTATATCAAGTTTGATACAAACACTTTACGTGACGATAACGATACTATTGTATATTTATTTTAGAGTGTGCATGGGTATTACGTTTTTGTAAACTTTCTAGTGCCAGCATCCGCTAGCACTTTTGCTGGGGGGTTACAGGGCTCATCCGCTCACCCTCTTGCACCTCAACACACAAAGAACCTTTTAGTTTGATTTATTAGCGTTATTTCTCAGCTGTGCGCCTTCTTCTAGAGAAAAAACCCTTGCTCTGACCCAGAACCATTATAAGAAAGTATCTGTCTCCCTTCCGTGAAAAAGTAGAAAAAAACTCATTTTAACACCTCCTCTTTCCAATTGAGACAATTTTTCTTCGCCAACAAAATCATCTCTTTCAAGACACGATTAAATCTTTCAACAGTGGCAAGTTTGTCATGGTCTGCCTTAAGGAGAGTGTACCCAGTTGTCAGGGAGCCAATTTGCTGTTCAATGGCCTACCTCGAGTCCCGCACTTCCCGCAGAATAAGGTCCAGTTTGTCTGGGTGGCCTCCAAGTTAGTAGGAGGGATACTATTTGTCATTTGGGGAGTGGGTTCTCTGTCCTCAGTAAGCTGGGTGTAGGTAGTGCCAGCATCCGACACCTTGCCCTTAGGGCGCCCTATTATAGTTATATCAGAGGGTTCTAGCAGTGGGCTCAAGAGTGATCTTCAAACCCCAGCCGCGGAGATGGTAGTGTTGTTAGTAGTTATCTGCGAGGTCCCTCCCGCACCGTCAGAGTGGTGTTTTAGGCCGGCAAGGGTCCAGCCGCCCCACGGTTATGGGTGAAATGGTATCGTCCTCCGTGTCCCATGCAGCGGGTCCTCCCCAGGCCTGCGCCGAGCAGCAAGGTCCGCGCCCAACCGGCATGTTGCCCAAGTGCCCCAGGGCGGGAGAATTAGGCATGGGGTTGTACAATCTCTCTGTGTGCACCCCAGGAGGGGCAGCACACCCCCACAGTGGCGCCCCAAGGCTGAAACTCTGATGCGTCACACCCCACACATACTGTCGAGTCCTGTAGCGAGGTCCTCCATGGAGAGGTCAGGCCTTCCAGGGCAGGGAGAGCAGTCGTGGGTGCCCTGCCAGAAGGACTACGTTGTGCCCGGTAACCAACAAGTGGAGGCACAGAACTGGGCCCATGCAGGAATGCCGGCATTCTCAGCGGCCGTGCAGCTATCCCAGGCCGAGGCCCGGCAAGTGGCAGCAGTCTTCAATCACACTGCACAGGCCTGTGCCCCACCATCAGCGCTACCTTTCGGCCCCTCCGGTCCATACAGTCTCAGGCACGTCAGCACTACAGGGTGATAGACTAACAGGCCTCACCTCCGTTGTGTCCAGCTGTGACACGACCCACAGTGTCTTGCCGCCAGCCCAACTCCGTGGGTATCAGCGACAGGCAGATCCCCCAGCACAATCGCATAGTAGGCACAGTGGGCACAGCACAGGGCGAGCAGTGGTGGTTACAGCCACCGCCCAACTTGAGCGCCACCGCTGATTGCGACCACCTCAGTCCAACTCAGGTCCTTATATGCAGAGGGTGAGACACTGGCGATGTCTACAGGAGTGCCCCAGTGGCGTGGATATAAGGGGAAGGCTGGGGGGGGGGGCGCAGGAACGATCCTCAGCCGCACCCTGCAGGACACGGGCACGGCCCACACCTTTAGTAGAGTCGGCCCCCCACAGCCGGCAACAGCCTTTCTCCCGGGTGGGAGCGATCACAGGAAGCGCAGGTCACAACAGTAATGGCATATGGCGCCACAACCCTACAAGCTTGGCAGATCAGGTCACTTGTCTGTTCTTGGTGCAGGCCAGCTTCCCCGGTGCCGGCAGCAACTCCCCACAGGTTAGGAGGCAGAACTCACCCCGTGTGCAGGGTGGGCTCCCCGCTGTGCTACACCAGCTCCAAGTCAGGGAAAAGACAGCCAGGCCGGTCGTCAGGGCAGCGCACCGCATAGGCCTCCGGCAGCAGCCGGTCACGGGTCTACATGCCACATTGTCTACACCATCCTGGCACCCTCTATGGCCGCAGAGGGCGGGTGGGGAGGGGCCACATTATAATGTTCGCCCCTGTCTTCGGTGCTCTCTGTGATAACAGCGTCTCCCTCGCCCCACCTCCAAGGCAGGCCGCGGGTCGTGCGGCCTATACGCAGCTCTTGAGTCACAGCACCGGTCAGGCAGTACAGTTGTGTCCCAGTGCAGAATTCACCACAAACTGCCCTTTGATCGCACAGCAGGGCTATCAGCAGGGGTTTTTTAAGCCGATGTTGGCCGAGTCGTCAGGATTATGGCAGGATTTCGTGGGGGCGGGCGCCGTGCTGGGTCACCATGCACCCGCCATGCTCGGCAGTTGGTCACGCCCCCCCCCACTTATATGTACCTGGACAATATATATATCTTCAAGGTATGTGGGTATCGATTTAAAAAATAGTACATCTTTACTTACCTATATGCACTTACCTTCTCAATATTTATGACACAATATTTTGTCCACATGATACTTTTGTTTCTGAAATTCTGCTATGAACCTAAGTGACTGCCATCCGGGGAAATATTTAGTGCATGGACCTGCCTGGTCTGAGTAAGCTATGGCCCTTGTTGTATGACATTCTATGTGAAATTCTAAAGCATTCTGGAAACATAACCTTGATGATTTGAAGGTAAGAAGGAAAATATAATTATACTTTCAATGATGATTGTTAAACTGTCATGGTTTGCATGTTGTCGACAAAATATATAATTAAACAGCTTTTCTAAAAAAAAAAATCCCCTTACTAATTAGGCAGTCACTCTTGATACTCTTAGACACTGTGTTATCATCTAATACACTTGAATTAAGGTGTTTAAGCAGTAAAAATATGAAGTGGCTTCACAATGATATTCCATAACTCACAGTGAAGAATGCACTTGATGAAGAAGCTTGGCAATGATTTGGTTTGTCCTGGTAGCTATGCACATGTCGATTTTATAGTCACAGGCAGAGATCCTGTACTCCCACTAGAATAGGAAAGAGAGATGGGACTGATTTTTAACAATTTGAGGTTCCACCAGCCACTCTAGAATTGCTATCTAATCCTCCACGAGTCATATGGAATAACTTAAATATACTTACCTATCTCTTCTTATGTGTTGGTCACAGATGTATGACGTTACAACGCATACTTTTACATCGCATGCCTTTACAACGCGGTATTTACAACAAATACCTTTACAACGCATAGTGCTTTTGGGCGCTGGATAGTGAATAGTTTAATTTACTATTCCAACTCCAGTCCCCGTGGATAGTAGGGAAGGTGTTGGATAGTAAATTAAACCTATTCCCTATCCCAGAGCGCCCCCCAGCGCAATGCGTTGTAATGGTTTTTGTTGTAAAAGTTGCGTCGTAAAAGCACTGCGTGGTAAAAGTTGCGTTGTAAAGGATGTTCCCCGTTGGTCACAAATGAATATTAGCGATATGAACAAATATCTGTCAATCATGCGTGTATATATACATTAGAGGCAAATAATACCTTGTATCTTTCAGAGGCCCTGTTCCTCTCATTCACGGATCTCAAGATGTAAATACTCCCTTGGCTTCAGGAGAAATACTCCAGTTTCATAGGAACACTCTCTCTTCTCCACAAGACCCAACGTCTAGTAATGTTCCCTTCTTGCTCTCTGCTCATCCATTTTCCTTCAGCATGCCAGTCTCTTCACCTGTTCCTCTCACGCTCTCCTATATTCGATTTTCCATATCTCCGCGTCTTAACTGGTGATTCTCTAAATTTGTTTACAGAGTAAAGAAAGCTCACACCTGAGTGTTGAAATGTACAATCTTCAGTAATGAAGGCTGGAAGCGCAGTTGAGATTTGAGTATTTATTAGATAAAAGCCAGGAAGAACAGCTCAGCCACCCAAGAGGGTCAACCTCTGGGACCGTTTGAAAACATACATTCCAATACAAACACAGGCCAATAAAGATTCTGGAACCAGCACAGGTGATGTCACTAGAAGGAGAGGTGGGAGCACATTACCACACAGCTCCCTTATCAATAGAAAAACAAACAGAAGAATAAAATTACTAGGCAGCATAAAATGAAGCAGGTAAGGCACAAGAATGAAGAACAAAGCAAAAAACAATTCAGCATACATGAAAAATTATATTACACATAGTCTTGTAAATATGAAGGAGGACAAGTTGATCTTTCAGACCTTCTGTTCAAAACAACTGCTGGTTTACTACCAGCCTCGCCACCAACATTGTCAGAATCATTATCACAATGCATCCTCCTTACCTTGCACACAACAACTCTGCCAAGATTCCACACTCTGTGATCAGACGTTTTGACTGCATTGCGAAGCATTTTGCTAACCTTCAAAGGTTTAGTAAACTTGAAACCAGCGGCACACCAACCAGGTTTTTTTGTAACAACAAAGTCACCCACATCAACCTTAGTGTTCTTGACCGCGTGTCACAAATCATATTGAATCTTGCTTTTCAAACATATCTCATCTTCTCTTATATTCCAATCATGTATACGCGAGTCAACACGCTTGCAGGAAAGAAATGTATTCACCCATGGTTGTTCTAAGAAAGTATCTGTCTCCCTTCCATGAAAAAGTAGAAAAAAACTCATTTTAACACCTCCTCTTTCCAATTGAGACAATTATTCTTTGCCAACAAAATCATCTCTTTCAAGACATGATTACATCTTTCAACAGTTCCATTCAACTCGGGATGGTAAAGAGCACACTTCTTATGGGTAACACCACACCCCTAAAGAAATTCCTCCATTCCATCCATCTTATCCGGCACACACGAGGGATTCCACTTTCAGACGCACCCGTCCTAATTCTCACACCTCCTACTGGAATACTACAACTGATGTGCACACAACTCGCCGTGCATTTCCTGATATCATTTCAAATAAAAAAAATGTTTTGATTCATATGTACATTACGCTTAGTGATGACAAATTGGATCCCTTTCATGATACCTGCTTGAGGGTCCCCATACAATGACGAGACGTTCCTTACCCGGTCCAGGGCCCTGTCGGGTGGGAATTATCACCGACAGAGCGACCTTTTGTTCTTATACTCGCCTAGTACAGCCCTGAAGAGTTGTAGGCAGACTGTGCCACACGCGACGAAAGAGGTGTCGGCTGGTTCTCCGGTGTCCGTACAATAAAGGACACTACACATCATCGCCTGATTTGTCTAGTTCCATAACTGTACCGTGTGTTTTGTAAGCCTTTGTCTCCACAAACACTTTATGTGACGATAAAGATACTATTGTATATTTTTTTTAGAGTGTGCATGGGTATTACGTTTTTGTAAACTTTCTAGTGCCAGCATCCGCTAGCACTTTTGCTGGGGGGTTACAGGGCTCATCCCCTCACCCTTTTGCACCTCAACACACAAAGAACCTTTTAGTTTGATTTATTAGCGTTATTTCTTAGCTGTGCGCCTTCTTCTAGAGAAAAAACCCTTGCTCTGACCCAGAACCAATATAAGAAAGTATCTGTCTCCCTTCCGTGAAAAAGTAGAAAAAAACTCATTTTAACACCTCCTCTTTCCAATTGAGACAATTATTCTTTGCCAACAAAATCATCTCTTTCAAGACACGATTAAATCTTTCAACAGTTCCATTCAACTCAGGATGGTAAAGAGCACACTTCTTATGGGTAACACCACACCCCAAAAGAAATTCCTCCATTTCTTTTGAGACAAGCTGTACACCATTATCGGTAACAATAGCAGTGTTTGGGTTCTCCTGCACAGATTAAGGGGTTTTGAGGGTCTCCCTTCCCTGTCAGCACCATAGCAAATTTGAGTACACTCTAATATCTTACGGACATATGGGCTGAGCGCCACTACTTCCTGTCCACTAAAACCCAGTTCATTGTAGCAATAATAGGGACTCCGGTTACCCTTCCCTGATGAACAAACAGTTTTCGTGGCTACCCCTCTAGAGAAACAAAACTCTAGCCACCTTGACTAAAGATCCATAACAACAATGATATTAATGTCAAGGTTCATCACCCTGAATGGTGCCTAAAATGTCCAAGGCAATGTCCTTCCATGGACCACTAGGGCGTGTGTGAGCTACCATGGGTTGTGTCCTAGTCTTCATGCTTTTCTCACTGAAAGAACATTGTATGTCTCTCTCACAAGACGTTCAATCTGTAGGTCCTTACCGGGCTACCAATAATTAGAACGTAACCTTTCTTTTGTTTTGGAAATGCCTAAATGAGATTTATGCACCAGTTCCATTAATTCACCACGTAAGTTGATAAGAGGTACTAATCTATGCCCTCTAAACAGTAACCCTTCACTAGAGGACAATTGATCCCTCACACACCAAAACCCGTTACAGGATGTTCCACCTTCATCTCTATTGGACCACCCAAAGCAGATGAGATTCATAACATTCTGAAGAACTTCATCCTCCCGACAGGGTTCATCCCAACGCTCATGTGAGATAGTTTCATAGACAATTTCACAAATAAAATCAGACGATTTGTTGACAAAAAAATCATTCTGTTCAGTTATAGAACAAGGATCACCATTACTTATGTGAACTAATCTTGAAAGTGCATCAGCGACCACATTATCAAAACCAGTAATGTGTTTCACACAAAAGTCATAGGCTTGTAAACTCACCACCCATTTGAAATTCTTGTTGAAATAAAATCAATACCCTTGTTGGAAAAAACTTCACATCAAAGTTTGTGATCAGTTTTGATCAAAAAGGTAGTCCCCCACAAAAATTTCTTCAACTTTTCAATCGCCCAATGAACAGCAAGGGCTTCTCTTTTAATGACTGAATATCTATTTTCCACCCCCTTCAGACTCCAGGGGATAAACATTATGGTGTTTTCAGGTCCAAAACCCCTTTGATACAAAACACCACCCAATCCTTTGAGACTGGTATCCGTGACAAGGATAGAAGCTTTGTATGGATCAAAGTTACATAGTTTGGGTGCGGAATTCACTCTCCCACTCATCACTCCATTCAAACTTAGCCCCCTTTTTTAACAAGTTCCTCATATTGTATGTGGTTTCAGCAAAATCTTTCAAAAATTTGTTGTAGTACTCCGCCATCCCTAAAACACTTAAAAGCTCTTCTTTCGAAGCCGGAGAGATTAGATTCTTGATGGTATCAACCAGTTCAGACTTTGGTACCATACCATCACAAGTTATAGTGTGCCCTAAGTTGTCTATTTTGTTAAGACCAAACTTGAACTTCTCAAGTTTGACAGTGAGATTGTGGGAATTTAATCAGTCCAGAACATTCCTGACCTTAGAAACATGGTCAAACCCATCACACCCATAGATTAGTATACCATCTTGATATACACATACACACACTTTCTCGATGGCTCGCTGAAAAACTGAGGCTGCAGACATCAGACCAAAAGGAGTTCTTACAAACCTAATAGTGCCAAATGGTATGACAAAAGCTGTGAGGTCCTTAGATGACTCATCCAGTAAACATTGATGATAGGCTGAAGCGAAATCTATAGAGCTAAAACATTTAGCACCACCAACCATCGTCAGAAGCTCAGAAATATTCGGTAAACGGTATTTGTCCACCAAAACACATTTGTTAAGTTGGCTGAGATCCACACACAATCTAAGTGAGCCATCAGCCTTTCTAGCAGCTACAACCGGAGTCAACCACGTGGTCGCTTCAACTTCTTCTATAGTACCCTGAGACTTAAGTTTCTCGAATTCAACACACACCTCTCTGACTGAAAATGGAACATTACGGACTTTGCAGGAGAATGGAACAGAACCTGGTACAAGTTGTATTTTGTGGCAATAACCTTTTAAATAACCTAGATTCACTCCAAAAACATGTGGAAAATCGTCCTTCAATTTCTCTTGTAAAGAAACATCATGACCCACTAGCTTGACAGGTTGGATATTCTTAAGAATAATAGGAGGGTCACTATTGGGATCTAACATCACTCCTAGATCTTTCTGATGCTAACAACTCAAAATGCTGTCACCTTTTTTTGACACGTAGATTTTGCCAGAAGTATAGCGACTCTCATATTAAATCAGACCCACAAAATATCCCCTCAATTCAATAGGATCACCCCCATAGGCAAAGGGTTTGATGTCAGGTTTAGATGATTTGACTTTTCCTTGTAATTTACTTTCAAAGAAAGTGTTGGCTATGATACTAATTTTTGCACCAGAGTCAAACAATACTTCAGTTTTTTCACCTTCTACCTAGATAAAGTCTAAGAGATGGTCGCCTCCAACCTGCAATAGAATTTGACCACACTGAAAATCAAAAGAAGCTCCATCCAAATTGCATTCAATCTCACTCACTCTTTGTTTTGAGCCCTTCAACGTATACACAATTGCGAATGACCTTCCTTTTTACAAAAGGTACAGACAGACTTAAGAGGAGGACATGACTTGTCATTTGCTAGATGACCATGTCTGTCACACCTATACAATTTTCTCTCACTCCAACTTTGGATCTTTACAATTTCTTTTTTACGTGGGGTAACCTTAAGATTTGACATTCTCTTTTGAGCCCAAATTTAAATTCACAGTAGAAACATCTTTGTTAAGATCTATCTTGATTACCTCTACACATTTAAGGGAATGTTCAATCCATTTTGCCAATAGTAAAACCTGATCCAAACTGGGTTAATCTTTAAGCCACATTTCTTCACTTACCTTTTCTATTTTACAGACCAGCATAAACTGGTCTCTGATTCTTTCATCAATAGAGTACCAAATTTGCAGGAAGAGGCTAAACGTCTCAGATCTGTGACATAGTTTTCAGTAGATTCTCCATACTTTTGTAATCTCTTTCCAAAGTGGTAACGTGCAAGAATTGTGCTGACTTTGGGAAGATAATGTACATCAAGTTTATGCATGCAGATCTCATATTCATTTAGATCTATGGCAATTGAACCAGGAATATCTGGAAGATGATCAAACATGTCTTGTCCTTTAGATCCAAGGCAGTGTAGAAGCAGAGCTGTTCTCCTCTCTGTACTCAAAGAAGTTCCGCAAACACAAGAGTACCTTTCAAAAACTTTTTTCCACTTTGACCATTTAATGGGTGGATCACTAGGAGATTGCAGAAAAAACTGAGGAGCAGTGACATTTTGCATGTTTGAGGCCAAATGAAAACAAGAAATGAAACAAAGACTAAACTAAGTTTATCTGTGTGTGTAAGTTGAAGCTTAAAATTTGACCATAAAATGTATTAAACCACAGATGTAAAGCACAGATGATGCAACATACGACTGTATGTCTCAGACAAATATAATTGTAACTTCCTTGCACCTACCTGACACACAGATAATAATATTCAAAAGATACTGTAAAGCAGTGTGTGTCAGGGTAGATTATAAATGACACCCTTTATTGCTGTGTGTATCAGCAAAACTGTAATTAATGCCATGCTAAGATTTGATAGACAATGAGAAAGAAATATGTATTTGCAAATATTCAAATGCAGTGTGTAGGCTCTTATGTATATCAAGTTTGAATATAAAGAGCTCCCAAAAGCGCTGAGTGTATCAGCAAAATCGTGAACAGCAGCTTTCACGATTCAGTTTAGCACACTTTTTAAAGCTGTGTGTGTCAGCGATTGACGGCAGCATAAGTAATATAAACAGCTGATTTGAATTTAAAAGATATTGACACACATTTGAAAGCTGTGTGTGTCAGCGATTCACAGGTGCAGTGCTGTCTTCTGGACCCTGCGTGATTTGTCTTCTTTTGGCTGCGCTTTCATCTGGTTCTGGTATTCTTCAAGCGTTCCTTCTTGTAGTGTCCTTTGTGTCTCCGATCTTTGGTGTGGATTTCCTGGATTTCTGGATCTTCTACAGCCGACCTCCTTGCTTTCTGCAAAGGCATCTGCCGGTCTTCATTCGTCCAGATCCTCTCCTGTTCTGATGACATATGCTCATACACGTCATCTCTGACACTTCCTGTTCCAAAACTACTTTGTACCCAACTCTCTGTCAAGAGCTGTTGTTACCAACGTCTGGCGGCCATTTTTGATCACCATGTTCACCCGACACCAGTTTCTATTGTAACGGAGTTGCTGTCAACGCTGCAAGCCTCTTGCTTAATCTCCTTCATTTGGCACTTTCAGGCACGCGCACAGTGTTCATCCCTTCATGGTGTGTTTCACCGGTGACACGCACACCTTGGTGCAAGTATTTCTATCTACACAGCGTGTCAATGGTGACACGCACACCTCGTATTTATCTCTTCACGGTGTGTTACACTGGTGAAATGCACACCTGATTGCACGTAGTTTCTATGTTTCTGGGCATGCCTCGCTGCATATTCAATGCAATTTAGCCACTTAGCTGTGCCTTTCCAAAGCGCATTGTGACAGCCACACGTTTACCTTATCATTTACCTTTTATTTTACACCGCACCGACACCCACGGACCATGCACGCAACCTGAGATTCATCCTGGACTCCTCTCTCACAATGACCAAGCAAGTCAACGCCATCTCATCCTCATGCTTCAACACCCTGCGCATGCTCAGAAAGATCTTCCGGTGGATCACGACCGGAACTAGAAAGACGGTCACCCAGGCCCTCGTCACCAGCCGAATGGACTACGGGAACGCCCTATACGCAGGAACCACAGCCAAACTTCAGAAAAGACTCCAGCGCATACAGAACGCATCCGAACGACTCATCCTCGACATCCCTCACCACTGCCACATATCTGCCCACCTGAGAGACCTGCACTAGCTCCCCATCAGCAAAAGGATCACATTCAGGCTCCTCATCCACGCACACAAAGTGCTCCACGACATGGGCCCCGAATACCTCAACAACCGCCTCATGTTCTACACTCCAACCCACCAGCTCCGCTCTGCTAGCCTCGCCCTCGCCACCATCCCACGGATTCGCAGAACCACCACCGGAGGAAGATTGTTCTCCTACCTGGCTGCCAAGACATGGAACTCCCTCCCTGCCCACCTACGACTGACCCAGGACATCTCACCTTCAGAAAACACCTCAAGTGCTGGCTATTCGAGCAGTAGTAGCATCCCCCCTCCCTTCAGTGCCTTGAGACCCTTACGGGTGAGTAGCGCGCTCTATAAATGTTTTGATTGATTGATATATAAAAAGCGTGTCCTTTATAGGCGCTTTGCTCCGGTGATACACACACCTCAGGTACTGTACCTTGCACAATTTTTTGTATATGCCAGTTTGGTTACATTTTCTGTTTGCTTTATTTTATGTGTATTCAGAGTTGCAGAACTGGGTTAACTGTAACTTTCACCTACCATTTGGTTAACTTTTTGTCCTTTATTGTGACGATATGCAGTTTGATCCTCCTAGTAAGTTTTTACAAAACAAAGGTGAGCCACCTTTTCCATGGACTAGGTGGAAAGAAGAGTTCATTATGTACCTTAAAGCCATTGATGGAGAAAGGATGTCTGCGGAAAGGAGAAAAAAAAATCTCCATTGTTTGGGTTCGGAAGGGCAAGTTGTATATAGGACTTTGCATCCTGTCAGATCTAGTGGGGATTACAATGCCTATGGTGAAGCCTTGTTGCGTATTAAGAATCGTTTTAAGCCAACCACTAGTGTTGCTCTTCATAGATTCAGATTTTATACTAGCACTCAAGAAGAAGGGGAGAGCTTTGATGAGTTTCTTACAGATTTGCATGCTTTGTCTTTTAATTGTAATTTTGGTATGATTACTGATGAAATGATAAGAGACCAGATTATAGTTCAAAAACAAAAAAGTACAAGAGCAATTATGAATAATGGGTGATGCTAATTTGGAAGCTGCCATTAGCACTGCAAAAGCTTTAGAGCAATCAGAAAAGTGGATGAAATCAGTTAACAAGGATGTTAAAACCCCTGTGTCAGGAGATAAATAGTGTCTTTCCAGGTCCTTCTAGAAATGTTTTTGGCAACAAGATTAATAATTCCAAAGGTTTCAATTGCTTTAGGTGTGGTAACCCTGGTCATGTTGCTTCATTTCCACGTTGCCCTGCGATTAGCAATGAATGTAGTAATTGTGGACGTCTAGGACACTTTTCTAAAATGTGAAAGGACACCAATAAAAGTTTTATTAGTCATTCTTCAAAGGGAAGGTGTTGTGTGTATCTAGTGAGACTCCAATTGAGGATGTTACACAGTGGGATCCCAAAATTGGTAGAGTGGTTTCTCTTCGCAATGTTCCTGCTGACTCTCTTACTTCCAACATTGGTCCTTCCAAGTGTTTTGTGCACATGTTGGGCAAAGAGTTGGAGCTTATGACAGATTCTGGCTCACCTTGGACCATCATTACTAAAGAGTATTGCATTCAATGCTTTGGTGATTTAACCAATTTGTATTCCCTCATGGAGTTCAATATTGTTGCGGAGAGTTTTGATGGGTCTAAAATTGATATTGTCGGGTTTGAAGAGTTTGATATTGAATTTAAAGAACGGTCAGCACGCATCAAGTTGTATGTGGCTGTTAAAGACGTCAATGTGTTGGGATGGTGAGAACATGCCAAACTGGGTATCATTTTGAACTTCAGGAGTAAAGAACCTGTGTCTGTTGTTGCATATTCTTTTCTCAATGTTGATTTTCCCAAGCTTTATCCAGATGTTTTTTCAGACAAGCTGGCAAAGTTGATTGGTGTCAGCCATAAAATTAAAGTTAAAGATGGTTCTATGTCTGGGAGATGGCTTTGGCACGTTTGGAATGCTAAAGTGTGTGGGGCTTGGGAGGCTCTATGTTTTACATGGGAGATTGTTCAATGTGATTTTACCATTATGCTGGTTAACATGTCATTATATCATTGCACCCGAGTACACCTTGCCGTACACCTTGTTTGCTCTTGGATTCCTGATACCCTACCATGGGTGATAGATACACCTACCTAACCTGAAATATCTGCGGGTTAAACACACCGAAAAATATTCGCCAAGTGTTTGCCTACTTAGACAGGCATTGGGTTCAACTGGCTCTCCTACAAGAGACACACTTGACTAAAATGACCGAGACTAAAATAGCGCTTCAATGGGGGGGATATAAACTGGCCTAATCGTACTCCTCTCATGCTAAGGGTTACTTATTTTACTGAAAAGAGGTATACCATTCACACCAATCATAACCCATACTGACGACGAGGGGTGTTGGGCTATGGTGCATGGTAAGCTGGGTGCATCAATGGTTATGATAGTCATTATGTATGGCCCTGTAGTAGATGAGCAACAAATATTTATATATATATATTGCGCACCTGGCCGGAGGCAGCCATCTTGTGGGGCGGTGATCTAAACACACACTTGGACCCTAATATGGACAAATCTAATTCGATGATTGCACGCACTGTTAAAGTTGCCCAATGCGTAAGAGCGACCTTTGACCTTGCTGGTAGGTTGTTCCCCCACCACACAGCTCCGCCTGTGTGTCCTGCCCCTGCCCCAGCTGACGCTGCTGTAGAAGTTGAGGCGCTCCTCCACCCGCAGGCTACCACCTGCGCCTCATCCCTGGTGGCCAGTGGTAGGCCTTAGGTTTGTATCACTGTCGCTGTCTGTCTGTCTTCCCTGTACTGCCCATAAGGCTTCTGGTGTGTGTGACCGCTGTTGCCTGTCTACCCCCTGTGCCTGCATTCTTATCTGTGCCCGTTCTCTTGCCTTCTGCTCCCCTGTTTGCACTCGTTTTTCTTGCCTCTGCTCCCCTGATTGTACCCGTTTTTTGTGCCTTCTGCTCCCCTGATTGCACTCGTTTTTCTTGTGTTCTGCTCCCCTGATAGTACTCGTTTTTCTTGCCTCTACTCCCCTTTGTGCTTCTATGCCACTCATTTCCCCCCGTTCTTTGTGACCTTTCTGCCCTTTCTTGGGACCTTTGTGCCTCTGTGCCACTCGTTTCCCCCGTTTTATGTGACCTTTTCTGCCCCTTCTTGTGACCTTTGTGCCTCTGTGCCACTCGTTTCCCCCAGTTTTTTGTGACCTTTCTGCCCTTTCTTTTGACCTTCCTGCCTCTGTGCCACTCGTTTCACCCCGTTTTCTGTGACCTTTTCTGCCCTTTCTTGTGACCTTTCTGCCTCTGTGCCACTCGTTTCCCCCCGTTTTTTGTGACCTTTCTTCCCTTTCTTGTGACCTTTCTGCCTCTGTGCCACTCGTTTACCCCCGTTTTTGTGACCTTTTCTGCCCTTTCTTGTGACCTATGTGCCTCTGTGCCACTCGTTTCCCCCGTTTTATGTGACCTTTTCTGCCCCTTCTTGTGACCTTTGTGCCTCTGTGCCACTCGTTTCCCCCAGTTTTTTGTGACCTTTCTGCCCTTTCTTTTGACCTTCCTGCCTCTGTGCCACTCGTTTCACCCCGTTTTTTGTGACCTTTCTTCCCTTTCTTGTGACCTTTCTGCCTCTGTGCCACTCGTTTCCCCCCGTTTTTGTGACCTTTTCTGCCCTTTCTTGTGACCTATGTGCCTCTGTGCCACTCGTTTCCCCCGTTTTTTGTGACCTTTCTGTGCTTTTTTGTGACCTTTGACCCTGCTTGCAGGCAGGTCGCCCCCATGCCGCTGCTCGTCACCTGTCAGCCTGGTTCCTACCTCCTTGCTGCATCCTTGTTTCCTGGGTTCTTCCCTCCCTTCTGCCCTGTGCACCAGTTCCCCCCACCACCCCGCCGCTCCCGATCCGAACCTTTCCCACCGCTGCATCCCTCCTGCACACCCATTCCCCTCCCTGCTCCCACCTCCCAGCTGCTTCTCCCTCCCAAGCAACCTCATATGCAGGCCGAGAAGCAGCCGCACAGCGGACGCACGCAGAGGGTGCGCCGCTGGCGCGCCACGCCCATCCGCGACTGGACCACGCCCAGCGCCAGGACCCCTGGACCCCGTGAACAACATGACACCAGAATCCACTACGACGCCAGCACCCTCCACGCACTCAACACCGCCTACTTCCAGGCCGCCCTGAAATGGACCCACGGACCCTTCTCCTGCCACACCTGCAGCTTCACCTGCGACAGAACCACCAAACCACCAAGGACTGGACCCAACCACCTCCGCTGCATACTCCTCAACACCCGCTGCGCACACAAACACGCCGTCGAGCTCTGGGATCTGTTCGACACCTCCGCCCCAGACGTGGCCTTCCTGACCAAAACCTGGTGGAACGACTCCTCGGCGCCCGACATCACCATAGCCATCCCGAACGGCTACAAGATCACCCACAGGGATCGTAGGAGAAATAGCCATCGTCCACAAGTCCACCCTCAAGGTCGCCACCCACGCAGACGACACCCTCAACACCGCCGAACACCTTCACTTCCAGATCCACACCGACCCCTACACCACCCTCAGAGGAACACTCATCTACAGACCCCCCCGACCCTGGGCTCAGTTCAGTGACTCCATCGCTGACCTCCCCAGCACCCATGCACTCGCATCCACGGACTACATCCTCCTCGGGGACCTGAACTTCCACCTCGAGAACAACAACGACGCCAACTCCGCCACTCTGATCGCCAACCTCGCCAACCTGGGCCTCAGACAACTCCTCACCGCACCCACCCACGCCGCCGGCCACACGCTGGATCCCGTCTTCTCCACAGGCTCCCCCGTCGCCTTCGACTACACCACTGCACTCCACTGGACCGACCACTGCTGCATCCATTTCATATTCAAGAAACCAACCACGCACCACCGCACCCCACAGCTGCCTCGCCGCTGCTGGAGCAAAGTCACCGAAGACCAGCTGATCACCTCCCTTGCCAAGAACCCACCCACTGACCCCACCAACCCAGACGCCGCAGCCCGAAACCTCAGACAGTGGATCGACGACTGCGCCAACACCGTCGCCCCGCTCAAGAAACCCTCCAACAGCCACGCCAGCAAAAGAGCCACCTGGTTCACCGATGAGCTCCAGACCTCTAAACGCGCATGCCGGAAACTGGAGAAGGCATGGCTCCACGCACGCACACCGGACAACCACGCAGCCCTCAAGGACGCCACCCGCAGACACAACCACCTCATCAGATTAGCCAAGAGATCCTCCTTCAAAGACCGCTTGGATAACAATGCACACAACAGCAAAGAGCTCTTCTGCATCGAAAAGGAACTCTCCAACCCCAGCACCAATGACATCCCACCCTCACAAGAACTGTGCGACTCACTAGCCATCTTCTTCCACCGCAAGATCGCTGACATCCGCGACAGCTTCAACACCACGACCGCCCCGACTACGCCAGACTCCACCTCCCCTGTGATCACTATCAGCGCCAACCGTCTGACCTCCTAGTCCATCGTCAACAACAACGAGACACGCAAGGTCATGAACTCCATTCACTCAGGATCGCTGTCTGTCCCATGCCCACACCACGTATTCAACAAAGCAGACGCAGCCATCGCACCCCAACTACGGAAGGTCATCAACATCTCCTTCCAAACAGCGACATTCCCAGGAAAGCTGGAAGCACGCCAAAATCAACGCCCTCCTCAAGAAGCCCAAAGCGCACCCCAAGGACCTCAAGAACATCTTGCCCATCTCCATGCTCCCGTTCCCGGCAAAGGTCATCAAGAAAATTGTCAACATGCAACTGGTCCACCACCTCGAAGACAACAACATCTTGGACCCATCCCAGTCAGGTTTCAGATGAAACCACAGCACCGAGACAGCCCTCAACGCCGCCACAGATGACATCAGGTGCCAACTAGACAACGGAGAAACATCAGCCCTCATCCTCCTGGACCTGTCAGCCGCCTTCGACACGGTCTGCCATCGCACTCTAAAGACGCGCCTCCCAGATGCCGGAATCCAAGAGAACAGACGGAGGGAAAGGTTGGGGTCCTGTGTCTGTGCTGGCGTGGACCACTCAAATATGCAGAACAAACAAATATGCCAGACAGATTTTATTTTTCAGTTTTTTCGTGTTCCCACTCAGTCAAGTTGTACTGGAGGGTAATCTGTTTTATTTCAGTTTTTTAAATTTTTTAGAAAAACATTCATCACTTTAAAAGTATGTCATCAAAATAGAAAGTTGTCAAGCAGTGAAAGAATTTACATATAAACAAATACTGTACAATACTGTGCAATAACAAGCTGTACAAGTGCTAAGAAAGATATATATCAATTAATGCAAACCACACAAAACAATACACAACAATAATAATATCCCTAACGATATGTTCTCATTAGGAACCAGTCCTTTCTGTTTGGTATACAAGACAAGAGGGCCTCAGATAGAAGAGAACTGCCTGCATGTCTTTTTTGAGCCAAGGATAGGAAAAAACCAATTACAGGGTTACACAACTAGGGAACACACAGTGTGGATTTTTACGACCCTAGTGGCGCCCTTATTAATTCTCCAAGGCTCTGGGTCAACGCGTTTCGAACCAGCACGTGAGTGTGGGTTCTCCTCAGGACACGGACTGGGCAAAAAAGCCAAAACTGCAAAGAATAACGAAACAAGGTAGTGTCAGTGTTGTGGACAATTTTTTGACTCAATTGAATATAATAGACTCGTAACTCTGTTCTGTCAAAGAGTATTCAAAAGTACCTGATAGTGACGTGGAGTGTCACTCGTAAGGGATTTTGATATCGCTCGAGTGGGGATGGCTCAGATGGAGGTCACAGTGCAATCACAGGTCTCTTCGAGCGTCACATTTCTATAACATGACAAAGCTAAACATCAGAAATTTCTAATGTCACCTGGTTGATAGAATGTACATAATGTGTGCACGCTGTGCACACGGGCCTACCTTCCATAAATAGCGTGTTTTCTACTGATATTGATGCAGGGATCCCCCGGTATTTGGCGTGGTTAGATGACGTCGGTACCACCCTGGAGGAAAGATAGAGGTGCTCTTAGAACCTTTGGCTAGAGTTATTACCCGGGACACATAGTGTGGGCTGGGTGCTGGATGCAGCTGGAAAAACTCACCGGAAGGGTGGCTGCCAGCGCGGGGCCCAGGGATATCTCATTTAGTGCCTCCTCGTAATAAATCGATGCAATAATGTTTTGCCTGAAAAAGACGAGGACGAGAGTTTAGTATTTTCGTCTCGTTTAGTAGCGCCGTGCTACACACAGGGATAGTGGGGACTTACACTTACCGGCTAATGAAAGCAGTGAAGGCGATCTGTTTGTTTCTTTACTCGGTGGCGGCGTTCAGCTTGGAGAAGCCGCGCGCCCTCAAAGCCGAGTTAAAGGGACCGCACTTAGTCACGTGAGTAACCGGGAATACTGGGACATGTAGTACTCAGTATCCTGAGTTACACTTCACGTTTACATATTGAATTGCAAACAGCCAAAGGAAAGGCTCGAGAAGGCGTTGCACTGCGACCCTCCTTTTAGTTTCTCGAAAGAAACATTCTGACACGCAACGAGACACGCAAGAACCGGCCCGCTCACAGACCTCAGCGCCGACAGAGAATGCATTGGACGGCACAAAGAAGCTACAAATTGTTAATTTCGGACAAATCATTCAATCCAGAGTGGGCTGTATCGAATTTCAATATTAGATATGCTTCTCTCTGGGACAAACGAAGGTCAGGATCGCCTCCTCCCCCTACTTTAATCACAGAAAGCACAGTCCATTTTAGTTCGTCAGCTTTGTGATTTTGCTGCTGAAAGTGGGCCACCAGCGGAGCGGTCAGAATTTTGTTATTAATTCTGGACCGGTGCTGGATGATCCGTTGTCTGACTTCTTGAGTTGTTTTGCCGATGTACACCTTTTGGCAGGGGCATTGGATGGCATACACCACATACTTTGTTTTACAATTGGTGTGTTCTTCATGCCTCCAGAATTTCTTTCCATCAGAAAATAGGGATCCTTCCACTGTGAGATTGCATACTGAGCAAGTGCCGCACTTTCTGTGACCTTTTACGGGGTTGGCACCAAAAATGGTGCTCTGAGTGTCACGTTTCTTCTGAGGTCTTGTGGAAGTAATCAGCTGTCCTATACTGCGGTTCTTTTTAAGTGCGAACAAAGGTGCCCCAATGTCCGGGAGAACTTCCTCGACTAGATGTCACGCGTTGCGGATGATTTTCTGCAACGGGTGTGTATGTGGTCCAAATGTGGATACACACACCATCCTTTGCATGGGTGTCTTGAATCTCTTTTCTAGGAGATGCTCTCTCGGTGTCCACCTGGCTCTCTTCATTGAATGTTTCAAAAGCTTTCTAGGATAGCCCCTATCATGTAGTTTTTTGACCAAGGCTTGGCCATGAATGTCAAAATCTTGGATTCGTGAACAATTCCTTCGGACCCTTAAAAATTGTCCATAGGGTAGGTTGTTCTTCAGGCTCCGAGGATGGTAGCTTTTGAAATGCAGGGCGTTGTTTTTGTCCGTCTTTTTTTGGTATAAGGAGCATGCCAGCCCGTCAGTGGTAGCTTTAACTTCAACGTCCAGAAACGGTAATGATTTGGAGTCATACGTGAGGCTGAACTTGATGTCAGGGCTCCGGTTATTCAGCCAGACATGAAATGATTCCAAAGATTCAATCGATCCGTTCCAGATGCACCAGACGTATCTATGTATCTCAGCCATTGCTGAATATGTGACGTGTACGGATTGTTGTTGTAAATAAACATCTCTTCATATTGCCCCAATCCAAGAGAAGGCTCTTGACTGGACCACGTCCTTCCTCTCCAGCAGAACCCAGAGCGTCCGCCTCCCACCCTTCCGATCCGATGCCACCGACATCATCTGCGTCGTCCTCCAGGGCTCATCCCTCAGCCCAATGCTGATCAACGTCTACATGACCCTCCTCGCACAAGTGGCCCGCCATCATGACCTCAACATCATCTCCAACGCTGACGACACCCAGCTCATCCTCTCCCTCACCAAGGACCCACACACCACCAAAACCAACCTCCACGAGGGAATGAAGGCTGTCGCCGATTGGATGAGGAGCAGCCATCTGAAGCTGAACTCGGACAAGACGGAGGTCCTCATCCTCGGACCCACCCCCTCAACCTGGGATGACTCCTGGTGGCCGACCACACTGGGAACAGCACCAACACCCACCGACCATGCACGCAATCTAGGATTCATCCTAGCCTCCTCCCTCTCCATGTCTAAGCAGGTCAATGCCGTCTCCTCCTTCTGCTACAACACCCTCCGCATGCTCCGCAGGATCTACAAGTGGATCTGTGACTGGGGGTGAATGTTTTCCCATTGTGCAGCATTCCGTCCATCATCTTGTGTGTTTTGCTGTTCACCCTATGTGGGAAGGATATGCCCAGACATGGGTCCCGTGCTCACTACGCCACTGGAGTCAAGCTATCCTGGCTGATGAAGGCTGATAGCCAGAAACCGGTCCTAGGATGCTAGATTCCGGTCCAGGGAAGACATGGCTTGGCAGTTCAGTCTGGACTGTTCCCATGAGGCACAGGGTCAAGACTGATTTGCATATGGCCATGTCCGAATTTGGGTGGCTTGGTGAGAAAAATAAAGATGGATTAAACCCAGATCTGTGACTGGGGTGAATGTTTTGCCTTTGTGCAACATTCCGTCCATCATCTTGTGTGTTTTGCTGTTCACCCTATGTGGGAAGAGTATGCCCAGACATTGGTCCCGTGCTCACTACGCCACCGGAGTCAACCTATCCTGGCTGATGAAGGCTGATAGAGAGAAAGCGGTCCTAGAATGCTTGATTCCGGTCCAGGGAAGACATGGCTTGGCAGTTCGGTCTGGACTGTTCCCATGAGGCACAGGGTCAAGACTGATTTGCATATGGCCATGTCCGAACTGGGGTAGCTCGGTGAGCAAAATAACGATGGATTAAACCCATATCTGTGACTGGGGGTGAATGTTTTGCCATTGTGCAACATTCCGTCCATCATCTTGTGTGTTTTGCTGTTCACCCTATGTGGGAAAGGTATGCCCAGACGTGGGTCCCATGCTCACTACACCACTGGAGTTAAGCTATCCTGGCTGATGAAGGCTGATAGCCAGAAAACGGTCCTAGGATGCTTGATTCCAGTCCAGGGAAGACATGGCTTGGCAGTTCGTTCTGGACTGTTCCCATGAAGCACTGGATCAAGACTGATTTGCATATGGCCATGTCCAAACTGGGGTGGCTTCGTGAGCAAAATAACGATGGATTAAACCCAGATCTGTGACTGGGGGTGAATGTTTTGCCATTGTGCAACATTCCGTCCATCATCTTGTGTGTTTTGCTCTTAAAAAAGAGAAGCCTCTGTCCCAGTGTGAATCGTACCATCCTCTATCATAGATCAACCTGGATGCGAAAATCCACGCTAAAATTCTAGCCACCAAACTTCAACCACTGATATCCTGTTTGGTGCTGCTGGACCAATCCGGGTTTATACCGGGACGCTCCACCTCCCATAATTTGAGGACTATTTTCGCCTTGTTCCATGTCTTGTTGGATGCTGCTAAAGCATATGGCTCCATTGAATGGAGATACATATTTCAAATCTTGAGCAGAATAGGGCTACCTGGCGTCTTTTTAGGATGGATATGATTGCTTTATGCGGATCCATCGGCGCTTGTTCGAGTGGGGGGGCATACGTCCACACCATTCCTTATAGAATATGGCACCCGTCAGGGATGCCCCTTATCGCCACTTCTATTTGCTCTCATGCTCGTGTCACTTTCATGCGTGATCCGACAATATCATAAAGAATCAGCACTAAATTTTATGCATCGTCCTATCGGAATATCTCTTTACGTAGACGATATGGTGCTATTTATCTATGAACCGCAGAAGTATCTGTACACAGTCCTACGGGAATATATTAGTTTTGGTTTATTCTCCAGCCTTACTATCAACAGGAACACATCAGTGATAATCCCATTGACTACAAATAAGGCACCTCCTCAGATGGAACACCCTCTGGTCTGGTCAACTGAGCCTGTGAAATATCTGGGACTATGAGTGCATCGGGACCCGGAGATTGTGGTGCGTAAGAATTATGGTCAGGCCTCCGCCGCCCTGGAGTCTCAGGTGGACAGATGGTCACCTCTCCAGCTGTCACAAGCTTACTCCATTGCTGTCATTAAAATGGTTTTATTGCCTCGCTTTTTGTATCTCTTCTGTAATATCCCTATACAGCTATCAAAACACTTATTTACAACAGTGATACCGCAGTTACTTAGACTTATATGGGGGGGCAAACAGGCTAGATTAGGGTGGAACATTTTAACATCGGACTAGCCGAAGAGAGTGCACCAGACTTCTACACCTACTATTTATTTAGCAATTTATAAAGCGCCTGGTGACCCGAAGGCATCCCCGCGCTGTTAATTTAGTGTAGACCGAGGGGGAGGGGATACTGTAGGGGGTACTATTTAGGGAAAAGGAAGGTTTTCAGTCTTTTGCGAAAGAGTGGGTAGCGGGGTTCCAGACGGAGGCTGCGGGGGAGTGAATTCCATCCTGAGGACGCTTTTACCGCAAAGCGTCGACCACCGGTGCGTGCTTTTCTGAATCTGGGGACAGTGGCCAGGCGTTCGTTGTCTGAGCGCAAAAGTCTAGGGGCTTTATAGGGGGTGACCATGTCTTCCAGAACGGCAGGGCCTACACCGTTAATGAGTTTATAGGCGGTGCACAGAGCCTTGAATTCTACCCTCTGACGTACTGGGAGCCAATGTAGGGCTTTGAGGGCTGGACTGGCTGGGGCTCTGGAAGGAAGGCCCATAATGAGCCACGCCGCCGCATTTTATCGCAATACTATCTCTGTGCACAAGCACATTATGCTTAATACTCATATCTTCTGCATGCAAATACACCTCATGTAGCAGTGGAAGATGGAGATGCACACCCTATCCCCCTTGCTGGTATAATAATGCACACTTGCAGAGGCACAGAGATAAATACCTTAGATACCACAATTGCGGCTTGGCAAAACATAGACAAACTCGCTGATAAACTTCCTCTATATGCTCCGGCCATGCCGTTGGCCTTTCATGTGGCACTTTCAGTGACACAAGAGATTGGCCCAATGCGTTCTGTCAAAGAGGCTGCTTTAGTCCGCATGCAAGATTTATACCCGGATAGGGAGTTTATTACATCGGGAGAACTTACATACATTACAAACCAAACCCGCTCTTTCAATTCACATTCCACCGTCTGAAACCCGCAGTGAAAACACACTACCCGACTTTTCCTGCTGAGCTGTCTCCTTTACACTCCGTGAAGCTCTTACTAATGGCTCCCACTAGACGTCAGCTGATTACTAAACTGTAAAAAGTTGTGCGGGATGAGACAGTTAGAAGTGTGAATAGAAGTTTAGATCGTTGGAATGCTAAATTGCCAACCCCACTAAAGATGTCTGAATGGGAACCCAACTATACGTTGACCGGACTGCTCACGCCTAATGGTAATTTGAGCATCATTCATTTTAAATACATTTATCACATATATCACACCCCTCTTAAACTCTATCAAATTGGTCTCTGGGACACGAGTGTTTAAAAACGCTGTTGTAGCCCGGATGCTCACCTCTGGCACCTGGTGTGGCGTTGTAGAATGGTATTACAATACTGGAAAGAGGTGGTAAAGTGTATACATGCCATGATTATTGTTTCTTTGCAGTGTACGCCACTGATATGTTTGCGGTTGGAAAATTTGTGAGAATTGCTCTCTTATTAGCTAAAAGGAGGATAGCGCTCACGTGGGAGAGTGCTTTGGTGCCTCGCACCAACAAATGGATCAGATACATGGTGTATTGCAGGGAAAACTTTGAACTTTAATGCGAAAGTGCACATTTTTTTGTGAATCTATCGAGTATCTTGTTCATGCCTTGTCAGGTAATGGGGTTGTGCCCGAAAAATCCCTGGTTGATGCTATCGTTCAGACACCATCACCTGACAATAAAGAAAAGCTTTTGTCCTTTGCAGGTTTATGTGAATACTAGAGCACATTTATACCTAATTTTGCTACCAAAGTGGAGCCTTTCAGAGGGTTGACGAGAAACAATTCTGTTTTTTTGGTCTGAAAGACAAGAATCGGTTTTCAGTTGATTAAGAGAGAGATTCTGGTGGTTCCTACTTTAAAATCTTTTTGTCTGAACAAATTGTGTGTGATCACTGTCAATGCGAGTTTATACGGTTTGGGTGCTGTGTTGAGTCAAAGGTGTGGGAGAGATGAGTGGTGTGTAGCTTTTGCTTCAAGAACTCTCTCGGAAACTGGAAGAAAGTATGCCGTTATTGAGAGGGACGTTTTTGCATGCAGTTGGGCTATAGAACACTTCAGGAATTATGTCTGGAGTAGCAGGTTCTTACTTAGAACTGATCATAAACATCTTGTTGGGATTTTATCCCCTGGGGAAGGCTAGGACTTCACTGCATGTATTGCCCGTCTTACTTTTAGACTTCAGGATTACAACTTTGAGGTTGAGTTTGTTCCCGGTAAAAGCAATGTTACAGCTGATTGCTTGTCGAGGTTACCCTGCCCTGACAGCTCTGGCATTCACATTGAACATGACATTGATATGATTGCTTCTGTCAAGGATTTTGTCTTCTCTGAGTTTTCAGGTGTAGCTGAAGTTGAATGGCGAAAAGGTATGGATAATGATGCTGTTTGCCAATCGAGTTTGCAGTATTTGAGAAAGGGATGGCCAAAGCCCAGATGTGCTTCTTCGAAATTGAGTTATTTCTGTCAGGTTGCCGAGGAAATTGAGGAAGAGGGTGTAGTGTAGTTCCTTTATTCCCAATAGGCTCTGCACATTGGAGTAATATATCCCATAGATTTGACGTAGGACTGAGGTCAACTAGGTCTCTATCGAATATACTAAACTTAATTGTGTGTGTGCCAGCTAACTCAGAGGTCACTAGAAACTTTCTCGAATACACAAGAATGGATTTGTTTCTACCGCATAAACATGACAACTTTGTTTCCCATGAATAAGAATATATCTCTGAGTTGTGAAAACAATAGATAAGTATTCCACTCAGTCAATCGTGCATGCTTCATTTCTACAGAGTTGCAGAAAAATAGTGAGAAGGGCGTTTTCAATAAAAAGGGTTTATTCAACAGTCTTCTTTCTCATACAAGAGAGGTGAACTGCTACAATCGTTATGCAGACTGCAAAGTATAATCCGTACAGTGTAAAAGTAATATGAAATAATACTGTAAGAGCATTGTATGGTTTCTAAGCCATATAAAAATACATAAATAAATATCATTGACTAAAATATTCAACTGGTGCTTCTAAAATACGCCTACCCCAATGTACATAACCTAAGTCTAGTATGAGGGAAGAAGTAAGTATTGTGTAGCATAGGTTAAGTTTTTGCCAAGAATCTACCAAAGGTTTCTCTAGGTTCTAATCAGCTCCGTACCTTGTTTAGAATGAAGGAGGTCTGGTATCTCTGTCTCGGGACTCGATTTCCTAACACCTCGCAAGGGGAGCCGGAAATACTGGAGCTGGATTCTCGGCAGGAAAAGGGCAGATTCCTGATCAGTGCGTCAGCTGGAGAGTCGGCTTCCTTCTGCACTTGCTGTAGCGAGCTGCGTCGGGCAAGTAGGTCTTTGAACTGCTCCGAACCACCATCTCTTGCTAGAGCAAGTGAAGGCATATTTATACCTTGAAGGTGTTTAGGAATGCCATAGTTTGACGTAAAGTCGGGCATATGAACGTCTGGAAAGAACCCCTAGGGAATAGTTGTTCTTTGTAAAGTAACTGAGTTCTTGGACAAATCAATATTTAGACAAGGGGTAGTCCCTGACTGCTTAAACTGGTTTTCCAAGAAGTCATTGTGACGTTTGGTATGGGTGGAAGTAGCCATGCCTGTATTTGGGTAGCATGGGCTATGCCTAAATAAGGGCTTGATTTCTATGCCTATATAAGGGCAATGTGAATTCTACCTATATAAGGGCATGAATCGGGAAAATTCACTCGGAGCTTAAAACACCACACAACACCCACTCCACTTTCTTATGTATGACATTACTAAGTTCGAAACACATAAAAAAATATCTAAACATGATGTGTTAAACCCACCAAAAATACATAAAAATGCATTGGTACTGGTTGTACACAAAAAAGCATTTGTGTTGTATGCATTTAAAGCAATGTTTCATTCAAAGCATATAGATGACATTTGAAAATGCTATACGAATGAATCACGAAAATACATTTTATGAAATGGCTGTTAATTACAGAAAAAAAGTCGAGACCATTTCATGGCAGATTATACAAAATGTTTGAATGTGGACAAGGTCTAATATTGTCTCTTGGGAGTTTTCAAAGAATTCTAGTTCTCTATTAATAGTTCAACTTTAAGCAGATTACTTTGTGCCAAAAATTGAAAAAATACAAATTTGGAAAAACAAAAGTTAGATCATAGAAAAAAATAGAGTTCCAAAGTTAGAAACTTTGTTTTGAAAAATGAAGGTCGAATTTATAGTCTCTCAGAACACTGCGTGCCAAATCAAAAGTCAGTGTTAATGTTTGGTGAAAACATCAGATCTTCTAAGTCTGTAAAAAATGTGTCTACCATTGTAGGTGAAAGTTGGATTACCTCTTTAAGAAGACTAATCGCACATAGATGTGAAGCATCGCCGTCAGCGTTGGTCGCGTTAGCAGTGTTCGAATTGGATGGTACCTGTGTCCCGCTTTCCTCTCGTACCTCACCGTCAGCATTTTGCGTCTGTGAGATCTCAATGAATGCTGTCATCAGGATTGGTAGTCGTTGGAGACAACACAGTGCATGAGCCGTCACTGGTCCAAGCAAAGTATCAACATCCATTGGCATGACTGATGGGAGTGTGAGACAGATGTCTAACACGTATTCTTCTCCGCATAGCAGGCATCGTAGAACAGGTAAGATGCAATCTTGCCAGATTGGTCTGAATGACATAAACCATGTAGTATTCAATTCTCTTAAACGAGTTAATCCCAAAATTTGGACTATGCGCTCACGACACTTCATCGCCAGTAGAATATTTTCCACGGTGATCTGGGTGTCTGCTGTGGATTGGCTTGCCATATCAAAACAGTAGGAGCAAAAATAGTATCTCTGCAGCGAGTCCCAAAATGAGATGCAATCTGCCAAACACATAGTGCACGAAATTTGGAAATATGCCTAGGACTGCTTTAAAAGGTGCTAACAGTCCCAATAAAACTGTCTTAAATACATGTACAATACCACTCGTATCAGATATGTTTAAGATACGACCAAACATTTCTGAGAAATGTACAGGGCAATTTGTAGTTAACAGGGTGTGTATCTCTGCAGATGTCCTTGCGACTAGCAGATCATAGGTATCTTTGGCCGAGGTCAGTGGCACTGTTGTCTGTAAAAGAATGGCTTTCATTCTGCTTAAAGTATCAATTTGTATAGAAGAGATGTTCAGTGAAGGACATAATGGCGACTCCCGGTCTGGCTTGGTTTTTGGAAACAATACTTGCATACAGCAAGTGACCTTGGCTGACACAGTTACGAGATAGGCTAAACCGGGCAACATGCCACAGCAGCTGTGATCATTCCACATAATGTACCACTCATTAGAAAGTTGCCTAAAAATGGGATCAATCACTGAAGCTAGTGAACCTTGCAGGTGGCAGGATAAATTGCTAGAGGAAGCATTGCATGCCCCGTGTAAATTAATACCCTGACAAAGGAGAGAGCCGCTTAGTGTGTTTTCACAATTTCTACCACTAAGAAGCACTTCTTTCCCACCACGCCAACATTTGTGTGTGTATGGTAATTCCCAGGATGTCTTGATGTATTCTTTACCCAACCTTTCATATATGCCTGCTGGTATATGCTTTAAGCAATACTGAAAATGGAAAATTGTAACAGGCAGAGTGATTGTTCCATATATTATCCATTCAATGGTTGGCCTTTCAGCGACAGTAAATGGCAATCTTTCCAGTTTTTCAATGCTCAGCACCGTATAGTCTACTACTCTTTGTGCCAGTTTGATCTGTTTATCACTGAGATTGAATTCTGAAAACAGTGACGTGGTATTGATTAAACACCAAGGCACATAGCCTGAACAAAGGTTTTGTAACGTCCAGCCTAATAACATTATAGAACGTAATTGCAACTGAACATGTTGCAAAATGACCAAGTCCTGTTCCATTATGTCTATGGCAGAGGATACTATGATGTCCAAAGAATATATCCTAGATGACAGAGTGGTTAACCCATTGTCAACTACAGAGAGAGATTTCTCTAAATGAATACAATCAATTTCTAGTATTCGTTCTGCAGTCTCTGCTTGCGTAATCATCCATGCTTCATTATAAGCAGCATAGATACCAGCGTATATAAAACGTTTATGACGCGGTTTAATAGGTCCTTGTAAGAAGTCCCTCAAATCAGTGCCATCTTTAAGTAAAGATAATTGCTGTTTTACTTCCTTTAGTGTAGACTTGCGTAGCCATTCAAGGCACAGTTTCCCAACACTGTATGTTTTTGCTATTCCTGGATGCTGTCTCTGAACATATTGTGGGTCTGGCCTAGTGAATGTGAACCCTTGTGTTTTATTCAGGAATCTATCTTGCCAGTTGTTTGTGTCTGTGGGTCAGATTAACCATTTTTTTCCAATCTGGATCTGTTCTGTTGTGAAGCAAAATAGTATGTCCGTCGACCACCCCCCTCTGAAGTGTTACTGCTATCAGGTGTAGGTGTAGGTATTGACGGTTTGTTTAAATCTTTTATCTTAGCTAACCCAAGACAAGATGTCTGTTGGACAGTGTCATTCAAAAACATTATTTGTTCTAGGATGATGCAGGCTCTACATAAAGCTTCTAAACCCTGCACCTGCCAGTCTTTTGTGCCCCAGACAGTTTTTGTCACAATGTTGTCTTTACAAAAGTTGAAACCTAACAAAGACAGCTTAGCATAAAAGGCCGCAGAATAAATTTGCTTGGTATTTGTCAACATACTTTCATTCGTGTCCTATTAACATTTTTAAAGTGAAATGATTCTGGATTTGAAACATTAAAACCTGAAAAGTAAGGAAATTTGCCATAAAATGTTTTTGAGCTACCCTTTGGTCGCATTGGACAATGTTCCCATTGGTTATATTTCAATACTTTTCTAGGATATGCAGATTTGTGCAAGAAATGATGACCATAGTGTTTACAACAATACATGTGTTCATAATCTGATGAACCTTCTAAGTGTTCATGATTAGTAAATTTTGCAGACATTTCTAAGTCAAACTTCATATTATTAACAGTCTCGAAGTCCCAATCAGCAGAAAAGGTACTAGATGAAACAAAGTAATTCAAGGTAATCTTGAACTGATGTGGAATCTTCAACAGCTCCGCCGGACCGAAAATGTCATAATCAGTTCTGTCCCAAACTATTAACCCAGGTATAGGAACGGCTGTGATGTTCACTGATGACAAGTCTCTTTGTTCACGATGAGATGATTTATGCGGCTTGAGGACTAAGTTGATGTTCTTACTTGTTGTGTGCTTTTTAACATATCCTCCATTTATCAGCATTCCCAAAGTTATTACAAGAGTCAACCAAAGTAGAAGAAAAAGTACACCCAACACGAAGTTCAATACATGGTGAAACCAGATAAGTCTTTTCCAGGTGATGAAAAAGGTCTATTGCTTGTTCTTTAAAAGTTCCTTTTATTGGCGTCATTTCAGGTTCGCTGAGATCCTCGGAAAACGTATCAAAGTTAATGAAATAGCCAGAGGCAGTTCTGTCAATTGTAGGGATTGCATCAGGATTCGTTGAAATCACTGGAACCACTTGATCACTTGTTACATTTGTATAGTCAGTTGCTATTTAATTGTAGACAGGCGTTTCTTGACGAACTGTTTTTTGGGTCTCAAGAGGTACAAGTTCCATAGCTTTGTTGAATAGTCCTTCTTTTCGCACTGCAGATTCTTCAAAGGTGATGAGTCTCTCAGTTTGAACCTCTTGGATAGTAGCCAGATTAGGTCGTCTGCTATATTGATGGAGTCCATTTGGCCTACTGCTTATGATCGGCCACATGATGTGGTTTTACCAGGTCGATGGACACAAACCTGTTCTCCTTTTTACCAGCAAGGGGCGGCAGTAATACTGTTCTTGATCCGTGGATTGCTAGGACAGTTACTGGTTGTCTGTAAGAAGGCCCAAATTCCTTCTTGTCCGCGATCTTTTCTCTGACTAGATCCCCAATCTTTAGAATCCAGACAGGTCTTGCTGGGACGGTTGGTTTCTCTTCAGTGGTGGTTGGCTTCAGGAACACGTTACTTTGGTTTTTCATTATTTTATGTAAGTCCTGCAAAACAGCCAAACGATCTTTGATATCAAAGGGTTTATGTTCCACCACTGAAGTCTGACAATCGAGATCCGAAATAATCATTCTTGTTCCAAAAACGATTTCATATGGATTGATTCCCCCTAGAGAATTTCTTGGCAGATTATTAAGACTACTTTGGACACTTATTAGATGTTTGACCCACCCATCACCCAAGCCTAATACCCTAGCTGTTATAGATTTCTTTATGTCCCGGTTTTTTCTCTCCACTACCGAATTTCCCTCAGGATGGAATGGGCTAGAGTACCGCAATGCAACACCCAATTTGGCCATGGCCTCCTAGTAAGTTACAGAGCTAAACGCAGGACCCTGATCAGAATGTAGCGTGTCAACTGTGTATGTGCCGATAAAGACTCGCAAATCTTTTATAACAGTTCGAGTGTCAGCTGAGCGCTGAGGCCACATCCAAATAAATCTTGTCTTAATATTTGTGGGACCGCACTTGTCCATAGGGATGTCTGCGTGAAGAAAATCTAATGCTGTCTAACAATGGTGTCTGTACTTTGCTGGCTGCACTGTAATCAGGTATCTGACGCCGTTCTCTGCTGCGATCTCTATTGCAGTTTTGGCAGTTAATTGTGAATGTGTAAATGTGACCATCCATCCCTGGCCACCAGTACTTCTATTTTAATTCTAGTATAGATTTAGAGATCCCCTGATGTATCAGACCCTCTCCCAAATGTGCTTAATGTATCAAAACTACTCTACGTTTCCTGTTTGGAATCACTCTATCCCCCCACTCCAGGAATTAGAGCAAAAGGAACGGAGTTTGCTTCAATTATGTATGAGTATTTGGGTGGAAAGTTTTGAGGTAACGCTGCACTGCAGGCTTTGCTTGTCGCATTTACAGCTAGCATTATTTTGCCGTCTATTTTTGTTTTTAATGAGTGATTGCAGCTACGTAAGTCGTTTGCACAGCTGCCTTCGCAGCTTCATCGCCAATGAATTCCCTGCAACCTGAACGCCATCACGTTGATGACTCAGTGTATATATCACGTGAGTCTTTTGTAGTTCGTGTCGCAACTGAACTACTTGTTCCCAAAGCAATTCATGCTTAATTGTGCCTCTTTTTGCATCTTTGTAACCGTTTTGAAACCAGTTTTGCAAGTATTCATTATAAGATTGCACACAATAATACGAATCGCACACTAAGATTATGGGGAATTCGCGATCTGTATTTTCAAGCGCCATCTTGAATGCTTGTAGTTCAGCTCGCTGAGCTGTACAATCTCCTAGAGATTGCGTTTTAGTGACCATTGGTCGGAATTTGCCATCACGCCAGCGACCTTTAACAATTACGCACGCAGCACTATAAGCTTGTTTACCCCCCGTAGCGGGTTGGGCTGATCCGTCAATATAAATTATGCATTCATACTGTTCTAGAGGCAGAATCTCAGTAGGCAGAGGACATTCTTCTTCGTATTGTAGAAATGTTTGTGTTTTCAAATTAGGGTCAAAAACATATTCAACATCTGTTGCAGCAAGAGAATTAACCCATTGCATCCATCTCGGATGTAAAGCTTTAGCATACGGAATGCTCGCTTTTGTCACTGCCTCTAAGGCAGGTACAGGTGTAACGACCATAATGCGCTTACCCTGTGCGAGGGCTCTCTCTTTTGCTACTGCAGTTTGAACCGCTGTCAGAATTTTTCCTGTTGAAGTGAATTTCATTTCTGCTTGTGTGTACAAATGTGATTTGTAAGCTATTGGTACTTTTTCTTCTTCATTAAAGGTTAAGTATGTGAATCCGCATTGTCCTGGAATGATTCGGATCACTAAGTTGCGTACGTTTACGCGTGTTTGTAAATGTTTGCAATGAACGCAAAATTTCTGTGTGTTTTTGAGTCCAATTAACTGTTTTAAAATCAGGTTTTATTAATTCGTAGAGAGGTTTAACCCTTTCTGCGTAGTTTAGAATGTAAGTTCTTCCGAAATTCAGGAAACCTAGAATCAACTGTAAGTTTTTCAGCATTTTTGGAGGTTGGAGCAGCGTACATTCCTCTAGAAAGTTTGCTGCCAGACTTTTGCCTTCACTTGAAAGTTCATATCCTAGAACATGGACGTTTAAATGGGCAATTCATGATTTCTTAAAATTGAATTTGTACCCTTCAGAGGCGAAGCCCAATATTATGGTGTTCACCCTGTTCAAGTGCCTATCCAAGTCATCGTCTGTTAGATAGATGTCATCGACATATGATAATGCATCATCATCATAGGTTTGCAGAAACTCTGGGGCAAATTAGCAAGAACCTCGTTAAAATTATCGCCGTTTTAGTGGCCGGAAACTGCAGCTGAAACAGCGATAATGGGCTTGCTAATATGCGTTATAGAATTCCAATAGAAGCCCAGGTTAGATGTGCAGGACATCTAACCTGGGCTTCTATTGGAATTCTATAACGCATATTACCAAGCCAATTATTGCCATTTTAGCAGCAGTTTCCTGCCACTAAAACGGCGATAATTTTAATGAGGTTCTTGCTAATATGCCCCTCTGTTACTCTGGATGAGAATAACCCTGGACTATTCTTGAATCCCTGGGGGAGACGACAGAATTGACCCTGTGTCCCCATAATTGAGAAAGAGGTCAAGTACCTACTTTCTGGTGTAATGTTTTGACAGAAGAAACTGTTAGAAATATCTAATGTGGTTTTGTATTTTCTACGCACAATGTTATTCATTAGTGCTGCACTGTGTGCATTTTGTACTGGAGAAGTTTGCAACAAGAGTTTAGATGTCTGTAATCCCAAACTAGACGATATGTATTGTCTGGTTTGAAGACAGGAAACAAAGGATTGTTCATTGACGAGGTGCATGTTTCAATGACCCCTTGGTATTCAAGTTGATCTAAGTTCTCCCTGACTTATTTTTTAGCTTCTTGCTTAACTGGATACTGCCTTTGTGCAGTCGGTTGATTTTTTAACTGGATTTTATGGTGAGGGGAATTCTCATCCCATCCTACATGATTATTATATAATGCAGGAGCCTGGGCTACTGCCCATTTTCTGGCCTCGGTATATTTTAAATGATTTGGAATTTGGTTGGAGAAAGCTGGCATAATGATTTCTTCGCCATGTGGGCACTCCCTGACAAATTCAGGTGGCCAGTCTTGTTCAGATAAAAGAATGTCATAACCCTGAGAGAGTCTCTCCCAAAAGAGTGCTCTTATTTTTCTAGGTATGTCCCCCTCCATCCGGAATGTTACCTCATATAACTTATGTGGGACACTAACCCTGGTATCCGCAGTTTCAACTTGAATGTACTCATTCACGTGCACTGTCTCCAGATGATCCTTCAAGTTCTTGAGAGCTATGGTGACTTCTGCTGCGCTGTCCAACATTGTTTGAGCCCCTTCCCCATTCTTGAGTTGTGTCCTCAAGATCCTCGGCATGTCTGATTTTTAGACCTGCTACCTTCTTTTTGGTGAATTGAGTTTTCTTACTTTTTGGAATGTGTTTATCGTCTTTGAACTTCACGCGTTCTTCCTTGTGTTCTGACCATCCTCTTCTTTTGGATTTCTCTGAGGAAGTCTGAAAGGTACGAGAGGAACGTGTATCAGTATCTTGATATCTATCAGGTTTTATCAAATTATCCCTATTCCTGAGGTTATACCTCCTTTCAGAGGGCTCCTTTTCAGGACACCTTCCGCGGTATTGAGAACGCTTCTCTTTAGAAGTTTGTTTAGTATTCTCCCACTTCTTTTTAGGAGGAGTAGGAGTGTTTTTAATAAAGACCTTGTCAGGACTTTCTGACAGTTGGGATATAACTGGTTTCCCACCCAAGCTGTCTCTGCCTAATTCTTCATAGGATTTTTAAATTATTCTGGCCAGTTCATGTGGTCGCTCAGTTACATCAAATTCTCTTAATTTTTGGCGGATCGCTACGGATGCTGCTTGACCTTTCATATTAGCTGATATTATTGTTGAGACCTGTTTGAAATCCTTCAGTAACTTCATATTCAGATTTAAAGCAGGCTCTGCTCCGTATTCATGTTGAATCTGTTTCAGGACGTCTGTTATAACCACCTTTGACGGAACACCATGTGCTTTAGTGTAGATTGTGGCAAAGACTGTACCCCAAGGGCCAGATGTAGGTCACCCAATACCGGTCGGTAACGGCTGAAATTACCGAATTTTGGCCGTTACTGACCAGTATTGGGCTTTCTAGATGTAGGTGGCATTTTTGTAGGATTCGGTATTTTACCAAATCGGTAATTTAAGGATTCGGTAAAATACCGAATTCTTAACATACCGATTCGGTAAATTACCGTATCCAGGATATAGGGAGGTCTCAAGTTAGTGCATTCCTCAGTTAAGGATTCGTTATTTACCACAAACTACAAGTTGGTGGTAAATAATGAAAACATTTGAAAAATCATTTTGTTTGCTTTTCCAACAGTGCCATGTTGCAGACATACATGTCCTTAGCAACATGTGCACCCATGCACAATTGAGTAGTGCAAAAGGGTATCAAAGTGACACCCTGCCACCCTTCAATGTTTTCCCCCTTTTACCGAATCGGTATTTACTGATTCAGTAATTGACATTCATTCCTATGGACCTCCAGGCCCATAGGAATGAATGGCAATTACCGAATAAGTAAATACCGATTCGGTAAATACCACATTTTACAGATTCGGTAAAATTTACCGAAAAATTACCTACATACTATTTACCTATTCTTAAATACCGAATCGGTAAAATTCGGCCTTTAAGAATAGGTAAATCGTATTTACCTACATCTGGCCCCAAGTGTCGCAGTCCTACAGGTGTGGTGCGATCCCCATTGGTAAACAGATTGTTAGAATTCTGTGTTTCTCATGAGGGGTGGTATTAGCAAATACTGCCTCCATTTGAGTAATTTTTTGAGCTATCCAGAATAGAATTTGTTCCCGTTTTGCGGGTAATTTACCAACGACTGAATGTAGAGTCTGTGGTGTAATTTTATTTATGTTCCCCTGGTAAGGGGTGTGTTGTGGAATCCTTATTGCCGTTTGGACCGTTAAAGTCCGCATGACTTATTGAACCAATTGTCCGTAGATTTTGATTAGCTATTTGAGGTAAATTAATAGTTCTGCATCTGACATTTCTTCAATGGCAGAATGTGGTGTAAAGCTGGCTAACACCGACCATGTTTCTCCTGGTCTACCTAGTTTACCGAGCCTGGTAATGTGACTTATATGTTTTAGGGCTCCTTTAACCCAGAGCGCATGCTCTTAGCAAGTTAGTGGAATTTCAATGTCCTTGAAAGGAATGTATTCCTCTGGTGGTTCATCGTCTTTGTAGAAGTGAAACACTTTTGTTACTGGATTTGCTTCAGGGAAGACTATCCATGAATAGAATACCTCCGTCTGATGATATTCATGTGCCTCTATCATAAAAACTACCCTACCACCTCTTGATGATAGGCCATTTCATATAAGTTTTATAGTGATGGCTTACCTTAAAGTTTCTGGAATGCTTATAGCCTCCTCGTCGGTCTCTTGGAGACCTGCAAAGTTCAACGCTTGTCTTCGCGTTGTCGCATGTAACTCCGGGATTATCTTTATCGGCCTTTTTGATGACTGAAACTTTGCAAAGCAAGTTTCAAGGAAACCAAGATAAGGTGTACAATATTTTGGAACACTGTATCCTTCAACGTTGAATAAACCAAAAACTAATACATAGGATTTTTTTCCTACTCAGTTATGGCGGATATTATCCCATTACCCACTCCAGACGTCTATTGGAGTATTACGGAAAAGGGGTCTCTGAGAAAAGCACGACTGAGTTACTTTAGTATCTAGCGTTAAATTAGTGCCTTACCAAACGTTGGGCGCCATGTAGTGTGGTTCCTATATTCCCAATAGGCTCTGCGCATTGGAAAAATATATCCGATAGATTTGACGAAGGACTGCTGTCAACTAGGTCTCTATCAAATATGCTAAACTTAATTGTGTGTGTGCCGGCTAACTCAGAGGTCACTAGAAACTTTCTTGAATACACAAGAAGGGATTAGTTTCTGACAACCGCATAAACATGACAACTTTGTTTCCCAAGAATAAGAATATATCGCTCAGAGTCGTGGAAAAAATAGATAAGTATTTCACTCAGTCAATCGTGCATGCTTCGTTTCTACAGAGTTGCTGAGAAATAGTGAGACAGGCGTTTTCAATAAAAAGGGTTTATTGAACAGTCTTCTTTCTTATGCAAGAGAGGTGAACTGCTACGATTGTTATGCAGACTGCAAAGTATAATGCTTACAGCGTAAACAGTAATATTAAATAATACTGTAAGAGCAGTGTATGGTTTATAAGCCATATAAAAATACATACATAAATAGCTTTGACTAAAATACACAACTGGTGCTTCTAAAATACACCTACCCCAATGTACCTAACCTAAGTCTAGTGCGAGGGAAGAAGTAAGTATTGTGTAGCATAGGTTAACTTTTTGCCAAGAATCTACCAAAGGTTTCTCTAGGTTCTAATCAGCTCCGTACCTTGTTTAGAATGAAGGAGGTCTGGTATCTCTGTCTCGGGACTCGATTTCCCAACACCTCGCAAGGGGAGCCGGAAATACTGGAGCTGGATTCTCGGCAGGAAAAGGGCAGCTTCCTGATCAGTGCATCAGCTGGAGAGTCTGCTTCCTTCTGCACTTGCTGTAGCGAGCTGCGTCGGGCAAGTAGGTCTTCGACTGCTCCGAACCACCATCTCTTGCTAGAGTAAGTGAAGGCATATTTATACGTTGAAGGTGTTTAGGAATGCCATAGTTTGACGTAAAGTCGGGCATATGAACCTCTGGAAAAAACCCCTAGGGAATAGTTGTTCTTTGTAAAGTAACTGAGTTCTTGGGCAAATCAATATTTAGACAAGGGTTGTCCCTGACTGCTTAAGCTGGTTTTCCAAGAAGTCGTTGTGACGTTTGGTATGGGTGAAAGTAGCCATGCCTGTATTTGGGTAGCATGGGCTATGCCTAAATAAGGGCTTCATTTATATGCCTATATAAGGGCAATGTGAATTGAAACTCTGTAAGGGCATGAATGGGGAAAATTCACTCAGAGCTTAAAACGCCACACAACAAGGGAGGTTTACTGTTGAAGGCTGGTAAGATTATTCCCCCAGTGGTCATGCAGAATAACATTTTACAGCTTGCCCATGTTGGACATCTGGGTATGTTGTCCATGAAGCGCCTCATTAGGGCCAATTTTTTGGTAGCCTGATCTCGATAAGATGGTGGATAGAACTGTAAGAGAGTGTCCTGAGTGTATTAACAGTGACAAGATGCTTCGTTTTTTTTTCTGCTCCCCTCAAACCGATGACTTGGCCTGAGTCTCCTTGGCAGAAAGTAGCTTTTGATATTTCTAGTCCCTTCAAATGTTTACCGTCTGATGATTGTTTTGCTCATGTTCTGGTGGACTATCACTCTAAGTGGCCTGAGGTTAAGTTTATTTCTAATGCCACATTCTTAGTTGTTATTTCATTTTTTAAAGACATTTTTGCTAGAGAGAAATGTCCGGAAATCCTAGTTTCTGACAATGGAGTGCAACCTTTTCTCTCAAGAGATGGAGGAGTTCCTCCCCAAATGTTGTATCAGACATATTCCCTTTATGAATCTAGGGAAAATGGGCAAGTTGAAAGATATAATAGAGTTCTCAAAGAGGGGATTGAGTCAGTCTGTAAGTCCAGTGAGCCTTGGAGAGATATATTCAGGAAGAGATTGTGGATGTACCGTATTACTCCTTACTCAGTGACAGGTGTGAGTCCTTTTAAGCTTTTGAAAGGTAGAGATCCCGTCTCTGATATTTGTCTGTGGTGGATAAGGAAATACAACAAGAAGAGTGATGAGATTGATTTGCATATAATTGCTGGTAGGGTGAGAGAGAAGCAGAAGAAGATGAAGGAGGTCTTTGATGGAAAATGGAAGGTAAGGATTCCTGATTTTTTTGTTGGGGATTTAGTTAGGATTAAGAAACCCAGTTTCTTGGTCAAAGGAAGTTCCAAGTTTGGCCATCCCATTAGAGTTGTGAACGTTTGCAGGAATAGTGTGGTTACCCAGGATGGTAAAGTGTGGAATGGAAGAAGAGTTGTCAAATGCAGGTCCTGTGAAGATTCCAAATTCACTGTTCCTAAAACTCCTTTGGGCTGTTGTCCTGATTTGGTAGAGGATTTGTCTGTTGCTTCTTTTTTTTTAGACATTTTTATTGGGATTTTATTAGTACAAACAGTCATATACATCTCTTGTACTGGTCTGGTTTACTCTTAGGCGAGTGATTCAAAGAGTAAAAGTAAACAGTAGACCCAAGTGTGTGCCCACAAGATACAGCTTTTAGCTGGGACATTTTTAGAGCATTTTTAGTATTTCGGTTTTGTTTGTTTATTATATTGTTATTTTGTTTTCTTTTGTATTATGGTGAGATGTGTTACATTATTCTCTTACCTTGGATGTTCCCTCCCATGTCATTCTCAGAATTCATGGAGCCTGCTTGTTGTCCTGCTGTTCAGTGTTCTGGAATCACTGAACGGCAGTTATCGGTTTGCCTTCTCCTTGGATGCATGTACTGTGTCGCTCTATAATAAATCTAAACTTTGAACCACTTACCTGCCTCATTCATCTTTACACCCCACTCTCTCCCAAAATCATTGTGAAAAAGTTAAGCCATGACCATGCTATAAGGATACTTTTTTGGATGTAATCAATAGCCTGCTGGTGAATTATTCACAATTACATTTCCAATACCTGCAATCCATGTTTTTTCCTACACTACTTTAATGTGAAAGTAATCCAGTCACCTATACAATGGTCATTCCTGGACAGATTTCTTCCGTATGATTTTGTGTAGGGATAAGATACATTTCTACATTGTCAGCTTCACTCAGAAAACCATGCACTAAAGCATTATATTTGCTGGACTTCAGTGGGGTATCTTTGCTTTGTCATTAGGCAAGCAGTAGCTCAAAATATGGGAGATAGCCTGACAAGATCCACTAGTTTGTAGGAATGGTTGTCAATAATGATTTCCTCTTGGTTGTTATATACTAATAATCCCATTTCACATTGATCACATTTTACTCTGCCACAGAGAACACTTTGCATGTACCACCCATGGAACGCCTCTTGGATACTGAGTAACGCAGACCTTCGTTTCTGTTTGAGGCAACTTCAGAGCGTAAAACTGGTTGTGCACTGGAAAGTCAATTCTCAAATACATTTTGCTCAGGTTTTCTTCATCTTTGTGATGCAAACCCAGTGCACAATGCATGTAAAGGTTTGCCTATGGCTTATTGCCAGCTCTGGACTGTCAAAGGCTTCAATGAATATTTTATGATGTATCTTTGTTTACTAAATACCAATTTTGCTACCGAAATAACTGTAAGAGTACTAGAGCATGATGCATCACATTCCCTGTTTTAAAATATTTGAATAACAAAATTAAATTTTAAAATGGAAAAGCCTTGAGCCATCTCTGATTAATATGCATTTTTTTGCATCTTATCTCACCATCCCAGAAACGTAAATGCTAGATTCATTGTGTTCACATAGGTGAATTAGTATGTGCTTTTGACTTCCCAGTGTTATGCGTACGATATATGTTGGTACTTAAAGGCATATTTATAGTTCCTAACTAAAATGTGGACCAAAGTATGGGTGAAATGAAGAAAAGAATAGTTGCATGACAAGAGTACGGCAATGAGATGGAGCAGAGTATAAGGCAGTATGAACACATTCCTCAGCGCAGCTGATGTTAAGAGTAAAATGTAGGATAATCTGGAAGATATGGAGGGGCTTATTTACAAACCCCTTGCGCCATCTGTATATCACTTTTCACACGTTAAAAGTGACGCACTAGTGACGCAATGGGCATGTAAATAAGCCCCGGAGTATACAGGGTACACAATGGGTTAATGCACCAAACTATCTGAATGAGTATTTGATACCACAAACAATTCTGTCAGTTAGAAAAGAAAAATATAGCATGTGCATGAAAGAAAACAAGCAGAAATCCTATTTACAATTTGTCCTTTCAACATAGTGAATAGATTCTCCATAGTTCACAGAACTTAGGACCATATCTATGGAATTTGTGGTGCGGGGCAGCGCCGCAAGTCATCCTGCTGTGCATCCCAGAGTCACAGGGAAAGGAGCGGAATGTGCCATTTTTATCCAATACAACACTTTTCTGTCCTGTCACCCTGCACTGGTGTTTTTTTGACAGCCTAGCCCCAACATAGGCACCCTTGCACTGTAGTGCAAGGGTGCCTGTGTTGTAGTCAGAATTGTTTTTGTGCAGGCAGGAGCACTTTCCTGCAGAAAAACAATCATGAGAGGTGTTGGACTTGGCCCTTCTGGAGGTTCACCCCTAGACTTTTTGCTTTTAGTTGTAACTTGGTGTTGGTTGTTTTTGGCTTCTGCGCACTTTAACACTGTGTCCCAGTGCATATTGTGACATAGGCGTGCCCTCCCATAGGAATGCATGGGGAATGAGAGTGTCCATGGTAGTTCCTGATGCGTGGGGAGTGCAGGGTCGAGTTTGGTATGTGCGAACTCGTGAGATTGAATGCTGCTCAATGATGTGTGTGGCGTTAATGTGTCTAGTGTGGAAGTGCCTCTTCTAGGAGTTGGCATGTCTGAGTAATAAATGTGAAGGGCGTGCAGAGGGTGGGAGTCCCAGCCTCTGACCCTGGTGCAACCTGAGGGGTTAAACCCAAGGTTGGGAAAGTGGTGTTCTATGGGTACCTCTCAAAGGAGGAGAGGGCAGAACCCTAGAAGGAGAGGTAGGGGGAGGAGAGCCTCACCCGGGACTCCTGGTCCGCCTGAGGGTACAGACCCTAGGCTGGAGAACCAGTGGCAGTCTAACCCGCGTCTGTGTTCTATCGCCCAAAGCAGGGAAGCCCATCACGGTGGTGATTGGTCTACCCTGCGTTTTGGCTGGAAGGGGGTTGTGTTGGATTTGGCCCTTCTGGCAGGTTCACCCCAAAACCTTTCGCTTTTAGTTGTGACTTGGTGTTGGTTGTTTTTGGCTTCTGCGCACTTTAGCACTGTGTCCCAGTGTAAAGTGCGTGCGCACTCTGAGTGCAGGTTGTGAGATAGGCCTGCCCTCCCATAGGAATGCATTGGGAATGGGAGTGTCCATGGTAGTTCCTGATGCGTGGGGAGTGCAGGGTCGAGTTTGGTATGTGCGAACTCGTGAGATTGAATGCTGTGCGATGATGTGTGCGGCGTTAATGTGTCTAGTGTGGAAGTGCCAATTCTAGGAGTTGGCATGTCTGAGTAATAAATGTGAAGTGACTGTCTGGCTTGTGATTGGCTGGAGCTGGCTGGTGAGCCTGGCTCCAGGAGTCAGGATGGGTCTGCCCCGGTGGTGAATGGAGAGATCTGCATGTTGATGGCAGGGAGGAGTGCACCTGGGACCTGAATAGGGCTAGGCTTTCCCTCCACAACGCTGGCTCTGCCCTCTGTGGTGTGTCTGATGTCCCTAGCCTGTCCTGTGAATGGGGAGAGGGGCTGAGCACCACAGAGTGTTCCAGAACCAGCTGCGTCTGGTTTTCCCCCACCCTGTAGCTAGAGACAAAGGGATTTGGTGTATAAGTAGGGGATGTGACCCCATGTAAAATGTTCTTCTGTGTCCTAACTTGAGGGGGGCCTGCTGCTGCTACTCGGTGCCAGGAGGACCGCCACTGGGGTCTGCCTCCCTGCCTGGAGGGCCCTGTGAGCTGGCCCCTGGGCCCAGCTTCTGCCCCCCCTGCCTTCCTAAGGACTTTTTGCTGAACTTTCCTGGACTTTTGGGGATTCCTGCCTGCCAGCCCCGGGGAAGCGCTGGCCTCCCCCTTCTGAGAATAGCACATTTGTGCCGCTGGAGCAGTGATCCCCTGAGGGATTCCCCAGCATTGGGATCCCCTTTGCTGATTTACAGCGTGGGTGTCTACCCCGCTTATCTGCCGTTTCATCCCACGAGCCTACCCTGCGTATTTATACTTTTTTTTCTTAACCCCTGACGGGTGCCCACCCCGCCAGGGACTGTGCTTTAAAGAGGGTACCTACCCCTCAGTTTGCCCCAGATAAACTCCCTGCCAGCCCAGGGAACCTCCGGGACAGCCCCGCGATGTCACTACCGGCGGCGCGCTAGGATTGGACCCAGTGCCGCGCGGTGATTGGTGGAGGAAGCAGAAGCAACACAGGAAGTGGACGGGAGCCCACCCCGCGCTCCTGGGACCAAGAGGAGGTTCGCTCAGCCCTGCCGCGAGCCCAAGGGCGGCGTCTGCACCCGGGCCCCCGAGAGCGAGGGAGAGCCCCAGAGAGCAACTGAGGAGTGTGGAAGGAGAGCCCTGAGGAGCGGGAGCTCTCCGGCGGACCGGGCAAAGAGGAGAGTCCCCCGACCGGCAAGGAAAACAGACCGGTGAGTGCGGGGGCTCCGATTCAGGTGAGGAGCGGCCCCGGATGGTAGCGGGTCACTCCTCTGCTTCGTGGGGCATTTCTGGACCATATCGAGCCCCATGGCTCCTCCATTGAAGGCAACCTTTTCTTTCTTTAGAGCCCGAGAGGCCCCTACACCAACGGGGGCATTTCAGAGGGTAGAGCGGCCCCGGTTAGCAGCGGCCCGCTCCCCCAGCATGGCAGCGGTTTTTGGTCAGAGCCCACAAGGCTCCCGGGCACAGTTGTATTCAGAGCCCACGAGGCTCCAAAGGGGCATTTCGTATCTAGAGCCCACAAGGCTCCAACGTACGGCCTCATTTTGTTCAGAGCCCACGAGGCTCCCACAGGTGGCGCATTTCTTGATGGTTTAGAGCCTGCTAGGCTCCCACGTTATTTTGGGGGCACTGATGTTTATTTGAGAGCCCAGAGGAGAGCCAGGGTGCACGCTGGTACCAGGCTCAGTTCCCCAGTTGCCCAGCACTTAGTGGGCAGCTGCATCGTTTAGGCCCTTGCGCAATCTTCTTTGGCTGCCTGCGCAGCCAGCCTAGACATTCTGGACATTGGGCCTGTGAGCCCCTGGGAGGCCAAGTTGGCCTGGGGTCAGTTATGTGATTTTGGGCGCAAATGTGATTACCTGCCTAATGTGAGTCCTGCCTAATATGCAATGCCTTTATGCCTATACCCCTAAATGTATTTTTATGCTTAGGAGGGTGTTTTACCTAGTATAGTTATGCTAGTGAGTTCATGGTTCCCTGCGTGATATATGCCTAAGGTTGTTAGGATTGTGTAGTGGGTAGTTACCAGTAGTTACTGGTTGTGCTCTACACTTGTTCTTTGGTGGTCCAATTATCCTATGTTCTAAGTGCTAGTTCTACCAAGTGCTTATTTCTGACAGTGGTCCATGTGGCCCTGTCCTGTGTATATAATCCCCTGTAAATTCCGCCGGTGCCAGTGGCACAGTGTAAATTGTGTGTTTATAATCCAATGTGTTTGGTATAATACAAAGGCTATTTTTATATATAACCTTGTGTGGAGTCTCCTTTGTGGTGGGCCTTGGGTGTTGTTGCTGGGTGCGCGCCCAAACGCTTTACACATTGCCTCCGGGATAAGCCTGACTGCTCGTGCCAAGCTACTAAGGGGTTGAGCAGGGGTTATCTTGGTGTGTGACTCCCTTGCCCTGACTAGAGTGGTGGTTTCTGCCTGGCTTTGGCGCAAGCCTTAGCCAACCAGAAATCCCCATTTCTAACAAGAGGCATTCTCTTCTTTCTGTTCTGCAGCACATATAGAAAGAGGAAAAAAATGAGGAGAAATAAAGATATTTCTCCTCGTTATGTCTTCTCTAGGAAGTAATATCTTTTTGGTTTGTTCCCAGGTTTACAAGTCCTTGTAAATCTGGGAATGCTTCAAAAACTACGGTAGTTGCATGGGAACACCCAACGCAAAACCTATGGACTGCCTCCCTTGCGCAGGGTAAGGAAATGCAGCGATTTGCACTGCGTTGCCTTAGTGCAGATTTTTTAAGTCATTCAAAGGCATGCAAAGTGACTTTGTGTGGCTTCTTATATCCATTGGGGGCTGCAAGGGAATGGTGGTGGGATTTAGAAAAAAAAGAATTACTTACCTCCCAGTCGTCGACCACCGCCCCTCCTCTCCCCTCCCTCTCATCTTGGCTCCCAAGAGCACCCAGGCTCCCAGACTCCCCATAGCCAATCAAGACACTGCTCTCACCAGCATGACAGCAGCGTTGTGATGACACTGAGCAGCTTGGTTTGATGCTCAGTCAGGAACTGTAAGCCTGGGACTGCCAAGTGCTCATGACGGTTTGGCCAGCTCAAGATGGCTGGCCAAATCGTCATGCACACTTATGGTGCACAAACCACTCCTCCTACTTAAAATGAAACGACAATAATGACAATAACGTTGTTTTTATCATGTTATTTTTCCGTTTGCACTGCTCAGAGAGCAGTGGGACAATGCTCCTTCGCCTTAGCGGAGGAGCCACCGCTGCATAAATCTGACATAGAGATTTGCATCACGCATGTATCACATTGCATGGCGCATGCATGATGCAAAGCTCTCATAAATATGCCCCATAATGTACACAAACAAAAGATTCTACTTCTGAAGACATCCGCCAATCCACTTGAAACCAACAATTAACATTTTGACCTCATTATGAGTTGACCAGTGTTTGGAATGATATTTCTCGCCCTTTATAAAATCTAACTCCACTGGGTCAGAGTTCATTGGATGCAAAAAATGGTGCCCAATTGTGAGTTTGTCCCGGAGAATAAGGGAACATGCCGATGTTAATGCTTACTGCACCAAAATCTGGGTGTTCTTGTAATTCTGATGTATTTCCCCGGCTACACTTTAGCAGGTGTGACCTGTCTAACTATAACCAACCAAACTACAGGATTGTTGTGTGAGCTGCCAAACCCATAGTTCTGGTAGGCTTGGCAACAGTGGTTACAGTACTTCCCAGAACTTTCCATGCTACTATCCGTACGAAAGAGAGCTTATGAAGACATATTTAAAGATAAAGAAAATTTGGCTAAAATGCATATCACAGTGAGTCTGAAAGTGATGGCAAATAATATTGTGAATACATGTAGCACTGTGGAAACAACACAAGTTGTCCTGTGAGGCCATGGAGAACAATAATAAATACACTTTGCCTTCTAGAAAGGAGGTTAATAATGCTATTGGCACCCTTGTGACAGAGTTAACGAGAAACAGTTGGAGTGATAAGACAAATAGTGGCAATGAAGAGATTTCCTCTGTGTGCAAGGGAGGGAAGGAGTGAGGAGGATCTCGTCATTCATTGAAGATAACTCCATACTTTCTGACTTCCAAACAGGATTTCGTCCAGGAAGAGGCACAGAATCTGCCTTCATCACCATCTGAGATGACCATAAAAGCACTGTAGACTTGAACGGGGTTCCTGCACTACTTATTTTGGACCTCTCAGCTGCATTTGACACAGTTGACTATGCCACTCTAATACAAAGACTCTATGAAGCCTGCATAGAGGGGACTGCTCTTGACTGGATCACATCTTACCTATAAAAGCAGAAAAAATGTCATTCACTCTCCCCCTTTCTCATCCAAACCATACTTCACAAACGCAGGGGTCCCTCAAGGATCTATCATCCCACCCACGCTTTTCAACATCTACATGAAGTTATTACCGGCAATGATCAATTAATTTCGACTCACAAGTTATAACTATGGAGCTCATGCACAATACTCCTTAAAATGGAAATCCTCAAAGACATTGGAAGCTCACGCATCTTTAGTTGCCTCAGAGCCATTGACCCATGGATGGCATGGAGCCATCTCAAAGTAAATGTTTCCAAATCGAAAATACTCACACGTGGCAATTGGCAAAATTATGACCCACTCAAAGCCTTGCCTGATAATCTGGGACCATCTTCTAAAGTATCTAAGGAAGTAAAAAACCTTGAAATTACCATGGACTCCAAGCTATCAATGAATGCCCAAGTGGATAAATTTAGCAAGATCAAGCTACATGACTATGAAAACTCTGCTATGCATCTGCCCCCATCTGGGATTTCCACACAAGGTCCAGGCCACTATCTCTCTTGTACTGTCTAAACTTGATTACTCCAATGGCCTCAACCACGGTTTATCTTCATCAACAATGAAAAGACAACGGATTCAGACCTCTGCTGCCAGATTACTCCTACATGTAAGCCCACATTTCCCCTGCCTTGAGGGCCCTACATTGCTTACTGGTTGGCAGCAGATTCACATTCAAGCTTCTTTGCATCACCCACAAAGCAATACATGGAACAGGACCGCTTTTCATTAGGAATAAAATCACCAAATACAATCGAACCTCCATTCCAGAATGGCACCTTGCCTCAAAATCCCACCATACAAGAAAAAAACCATAGGTGCCACATCCTTCTCTGTTCAAGCAGCCAGACTATGGAACTTATTATCCCCAAACATAAGATACATGAATAACTATTTTATCTTTAGAAGACTACTCAAGAGGTGACTCTTCCCTACATAACCACCATACTCAAACAGAAATGCACAGTATAACCCTGTATAACTCAAATCTCAATATATGACCTTCCTTATACATGTATACCCTCTAGGTACGTAGGTATCTATTATATTTATTACTTTACCCCTACTGTAAAATTAAACAAATTAAATTGAGTCTCTCCAATGCACTAGCCTATGTTTCACCCTATACCTCTCTCAATATATCCTGTACCTCAACTCTCTGACCCATCCCAAACTTCATTCTACTACTATGATCTCCAAAATAAAACTTTCTAGACTCTTCCATCCATTATCCTTTTCAAACCAACTAACAGACTCATATGTCCATCGCTCAAATTAACTCAAATTTCCCTATACTAATTCATCACTAATCCTTTTTGGGATCCAGAATAGTGGGCTTCTTTCCAAAAAGCACTTTGGCGCCTCATCAGGGGTAGTAAGTGCTATATAAATGCAATTGCAGTTTTTCCAAAACAATGCACTTCTCCCTAGGCCACAGGGCTGAGTAGGTCTCTTTGAGACATGTTGGTTTACCTTTGAAGCAGATAGGCAATGTTCATAACTTCCTTTTTTCTGGCTTTTGAGGAAGCTCCATCCTGAGTCCTGACTCCTAGTCCTGACTCAAATGAGATTGAGAGAGATAGACATGTAGCGCTGTTGATGAACAAGGAGAACAAAATTATTTGAGCACACTGTATAGTTTTGTTAACTAAACTGACTGATCTTGTATCTGAAGAACCTGAAAAAAAGAAGTAAAGCAAGGAGTGGACCATGTAAGTAATTCTAGCGAAGTGTGAAAGGACCAATCACATCATATTCAGGAAGAATTACCCATCGGGCCCCAAACATTGCAAATCGAAATGTGAATCATCACTCACACTCACCACTATATTACTCATTAGTGCAATAGTTAGCTCTTCCAAGCATGGTGGTACGCATTTGTATATTGTATCTCCTCTTTTCCCATGGAAACAACAAACAATGACAGTCTTTTAAATTAATGATATTTACTGGGGATGCCTATCTAGGGAATGAATAAACAAATATAGGGATGGGAGCCATTGTGTTCATGTCCTTTAAGCAAATGGGGAGGCTTCTTCTGTGCACACTGGTCCAACTCAAATTCAGTCCATATATCCGAAAAAATGATCGGCTGCAGAAGTCAGACACCAAATATAAAAATGTTCACCTATCTATATCCATTTTGTTCTAAAAACCAAAGCAGTTTGACAGTAATGTAAAAGTTCAATTGTAGTTTACTCAGTCAGTAAAGGACAATTCATCCTCAAACTCATGGGGTCTCCCAGAAGTTGGTCAGCTAATTAATTTGAGTCTGACCAGTCACCACATCCTCCTGTGCTGTTCCAGTAACAGTGTAAACTTGTTAGGCTATGTTACAATGGACTTCTAAAGTGCACATTCACCAGCTGGTTTCTTGGCACTGAAAGCACTCTCAGCAGCTTCATAAAAACAACAGTTAATCATAGGCTTGCCTGAAAAGCCATATTTTTAACAGGGTTCTGAATGCTCGCAAGAGGTGGCGGCTCTTATGTTGTCCGGGAAGGAGTTCCAAACGCCATGAGCTAGAACAGAAAAGTTTGTTTCCCCAATCTTTTCCTATTGAATTTGGGAACCTCTAAGAGATTTTGGTGTACACCTGGAGGTTTAATTCCGTATGGTAGAAACTACTAAGGTGGGGCTTTTACCATGGTGAAATTTAAAGATCATATATCCCGTTTTAAACAAGGTTCTCTGAGCAACTGGGAGCCAGTGCAATTCTGTTAGCAAAGGTTTCGAATGACACTATCTAGACCAATCTGGCTGCTTAATTTTTGAGGAGCTGCAATCTTTGACTCAGGCAATTAGGCAGCCCTAAGTAGAGAGCATTGGCTTAATTGAAACAGGGCATCACAAGTGCAATTACCATCTGAATGATGGACTCGATCGAGAGAAAGTTCCTGATCTTTTTTATTTTGTGGAACTTAAAGAAGCAGAAAGAAGTCAGTGTTCCAATCTGAGGCTTCATTGAGAGATATTCATAGTCAAGAATGCCAAGGCACTTACCAACTTTTTTTGGAGCAGGAGCAGGACCCAGCTACTACGGCCAAAAAGAAGGACTCCAGCAGTGGAAATCATTATTCACCACCACCACCTCGGTTTTATCCGAGTTCAGTTTATCCAGTTCCTGATAAAGATCATAGTGCTCTTGAAAAACTCTATCGAGTTAGGGGTATCCTCCAGGTTAAACAATAGCCGCATATCATCGGCGTAGGTAAACATTCTTACTTTCTGCCTTCATAGGTCATTTATCAACGGGTGGATGTAAAGATTGAATAAAAGGGGGACATAAGAGGAGCCCTGAGGTACTCCACAGCTAAGATTGACCTTGGATGAGCAAAAAGGGAAATGACAACCTGATTGTGATCGGTCTCATAGGAAGGACCTTATCCAATCCAATTCACAAGCTAGCAAGCCGGCGGCCTCAACACAGTCAAAAAGAATGTCATGATCCACTGTCTTGAAGGTCGCCGTTAGGTCCAGAAGGACCAATGCCTGGGTCTGACCTTTATCTGCCTCTTCTCAGATGCAGTTTACTACTGAAAGTATGATGGATTCTGTAGAATGAACTGGATGGAAGCCTGCCTGAAAGGGTTCAAAAAAGGAGGAGCCTTCAAGAAAGGTGTTGGGTGATATACGCCTTCAGAATTTGAGCTAAATAAGGAAGAAGAGATATTTGGTGATAGTTCTTTAGGAGGGAGGAATCATCCAATCATTTTTTAGGAGGGGCGGGACTACTGCTTCTTTAAAAGTAAGAGGAATAAGGATAAGTTGAGCATGGCAATCGCCAAGTGAGGAAACGCAAAAACATAGCCTTTTGGATTGAAGGAAGCAGATTTCGTATGTGAGCCGGATTTGACCTTTAGCAACAGCTTCAACAAAACACCTATAGTGATTGATGGAAATACTTTTAGATTAAATGGATTCCTATCTTCCGAGGGAGTGGAGCTTTTTTCAGAATGTATAATTTTAATTGACAAGTACATGGATTTAGCTCCCCAAATTACTGTCTTGTAAGCCTTCAACTGAATGACACATTTATCCTTTTCTTCAGGGGCGTATGCTTTACCCCATTTGCTATGGATTGGCGCAAAGTGAGTTGGGATGTGTTCAGGTCCTCTGAAACCATTGTGATATGAAGTGTTGGTTCATTTTAATCATTGTCAATCTCTCCATGTTTTTAGGTGAGAGTCAGGTCCTTCTGAGTATGACAATTGCACCAGCTGCACTGAACACACACTCAGAAGATACTCTGGTTACCTGACAAGCCAGATACTTTATTGTCACCCTGCTGAGCTCTGGGAATTGTGGTCATCTTCCCATAACAATAGGCCAATGGGTTTTGATTCAGCTAGACCTCTTTTGATTTACCCAGATAGTCTTGGACCATCCCCTGAATGGTCATTGGTGTGCCACTTGCTCGGCCTTTGTTGTCTTCACCTCTGCACTTGACGTAAGCCCTGCCACTGGAAAACAAGCCATTGTAGAGGTTGGGATTGATTCCTCTGTTGCTGGTACTGGCTGCTGTGAGACAACAACGCTGCCCTCTCTAGAAGTTGAAGGCTGCACACCAGAATTTCTCCGCAAGCATCTAACTTACAGCCATTCTTATTCCATATCTCTTGCTTGGTCAACAATCCAACTCTTGTATTGTGAAACATCCCCTTCTGAAACGGGAAGGAAAGTGGCTAGTATTTTTTCTGTATCATGGATCAAGTATTGTGGTACCGATGTATTCTTTGGAGGATACAATCTCTCTTTTCAGGGGCTTATATCAACAGCCAAGGGAAGGCTTAAGGTCTGAACCAACTCACATGCTTCTTTGTTCACACTGGTGAACCTTTGTGACATCTTTTGAACTGGTCCTATAGGAGATTCAACAATGGGATTGTGTTGCTCATTGTACTGTCCACCTTGCTGACTTCCTATGAGAAAACCTCAATAGTAAATTAATTTGTGTCAGGCATTCGACTAGCCCCCATCTGTCCATCTCCATGGTCATGCTTCCCCTCCTCTTTGAAAGACATAGTCAGTGATCGTCTGTACTGCTCAAACAGATGTTACAATATTTGGTAGGTCGAGTTCCAATGTGTTGGCACCTCCTGTATGAGAGCATTAACCAGTACTAATATAGCATACTGAATGATCCTCAACTGCTTCCGGGCTTTAAAAGAATGACTAAAATGAGTACAGACTCTTCTACAGGAAGCCAGTATGTTGCTGCCTATGTTTTCTTTTTTGAGAAAGTTCTGCATAATTCGGCTTGATACAATACGCCAAACACAGAACCCTGAAGTATCAACCATCTGCCATGGCCTTGACTATATTACTGCCAATGTCCATGGCAACAAATCCAATTCTAAGATCTCTGGGTCAAAGCCATTCAAGCACTTTGCTGTTAAAGCCTTCCAATATGTTTGCAGCTTTATGGGATGCATCCATGGCAAATTTCTCTTCTGATGCATAATGCTGAACGCCCTAAATCTTTCTTCACCGCTGAGAGCCACAGATAGCTGTTGTCTAACCCCCACAGTAGAGATCCAGTGTGCATTGATACACATGTAATCAATTGCTTGGCAACTGGTCCACATGTCTGTTGTCAGGTGGACAGTCTGAAGAACACTCTGCTACATAGTTTGGCCAACCAATTGCAGCACATCTTGATGGAGTGCTGGCACAGCAACTTTGGCAAAAAAGGTCTGTCTGGAACATTCTATTTTGGGCAATGGTCGACAAATTAGAAAAATTCCATTCCTTCCACAAAAGAAAAAGGGTAGAGTTCCAGCATTAACATCAGATTCCAGTTGTGCAAATGTTCCATTGGGTGTTTGCGTTCATAAGCCCCCTGCTGCTTAAACATTCCTGTAATAGTAGCTTTGATTTTTTTCTTTTGTGGGGCCTCCGACACAGGCTACTGCCTGGGAGAACCAGGAGATGGTAGGAACAATGTGCATCTTGTGGTAATAGTCATCAATGGAGCGCACACCGCTAGCCCCTCCTCCGGATCGCCCCTCGGGACTCTGGTACTTGTAGTTCTTTAGTGGATCACCCAGGTGGGTGCAAGTCGGTACTTGTTGTACTGATGAATCTCTAGACCCGATACATGTCCCGGGTTTTAGGATATCGCCCGAGACATGTCTCGGGTTTCGGGATAACTTCCCTCATCAGTAGAGAAAGATCGTTAGGGGTGGAAGAGAAGGCCGCCACACAACAGTCAAAGGCCTCGTTGCCAGAACCGGCACGCAGGTGCGTCGTCCAAGAGCCCGTCGGCCCAAAGCTCAAGGGAGCTGTATTGTGTTTAGTCATCAATGGAGCGCACACCGCTAGCCTCTCCTCCGGATCGCCCCTCGGGACTCTGGTACTTGTAGTTATTTAGTGGATCACCCAGGTGGGTGCAAGTCGGTACTTGTTGAACTGATGAATCTCTAGACCCGATACATGTCCCGGGTTTTAGGATATCGCCCGAGACATGTCTCGGGTTTCGGGATAACTTCCCTCATCAGTAGAGAAAGATCGTTAGGGGTGGAAGAGAAGGCCGCCACACAACAGTCAAAGGCCTCGTTGCCAGAACCGGCACGCAGGTGCGTCGTCCAAGAGCCCGTCGGCCCAAAGCTCAAGGGAGCCGTATTGTGTTTAGTCATCAATGGAGCGCACACCGCTAGCCCCTCCTCCGGATCGCCCCTCGGGACTCTGGTACTTGTAGTTCTTTAGTGGATCACCCAGGTGGGTGCAAGTCGGTACTTGTTGAACTGATGAATCTCTAGACCCGATACATGTCCCGGGTTTTAGGATATCGCCCGAGACATGTCTCGGGTTTCGGGATAACTTCCCTCATCAGTAGAGAAAGATCGTTAGGGGTGGAAGAGAAGGCCGCCACACAACAGTCAAGGGCCTCGTTGCCAGAACCGGCACGCAGGTGCGTCGTCCAAGAGCCCGTCGGCCAAAAGCTCAAGGGAGCCGTATTGTGTTTAGTCATCGATGGAGCGCACACCGCTAGCCCCTCCTCCGGATCGCCCCTCGGGACTCTGGTACTTGTAGTTCTTTAGTGGATCACCCAGGTGGGTGCAAGTTGGTACTTGTTGAACTGATGAATCTCTAGACCCGATACATGTCCCGGGTTTTAGGATATCGCCCGAGACATGTCTCGGGTTTCAGGATAACTTCCCTCATCAGTAGAGAAAGATCGTTAGGGGTGGAAGAGAAGGCCGCCACACAACAGTTAAAGGCCTCGTTGCCAGAACCGGCACGCAGGTGCGTCGTCCAAGAGCCCGTCGGCCCAAAGCTCAGGGGAGCCATATTGTGTTTAGTCATCAATGGAGCGCACACCGCTAGCCCCTCCTCCGGATCGCCCCTCGGGACTCTGGTACTTGTAGTTCTTTAGTGGATCACCCAGGTGGGTGCATGTCGGTACTTGTTGAACTGATGTATCTCTAGACCCGATACATGTCCCGGGTTTTAGGATATCGCCCGAGACATGTCTCGGGTTTCGGGCTAACTTCCCTCATCAGTAGAGAAAGATCATTAGGGGTGGAAGAGAAGGCCGCCACACAACAGTCAAAGGCCTCGTTGCCAGAACCGGCACGCAGGTGCGTCGTCCAAGAGCCCGTCGGCCCAAAGCTCAAGGGAGCCGTATTGTGTTTAGTCATCAATGGAGCGCACACCGCTAGCCCCTCCTCCGGATCGCCCCTCGGGACTCTGGTACTTGTAGTTCTTTAGTGGATCACCCAGGTGGGTGCAAGTCGGTACTTGTTGAACTGATGAATCTCTAGACCCGATACATGTCCCGGGTTTTAGGATATCGCCCGAGACATGTCTCGGGTTTCGGGATAACTTCCCTCATCAGTAGAGAAAGATCGTTAGGGGTGGAAGAGAAGGCCGCCACACAACAGTCAAAGGCCTCGTTGCCAGAACCGGCACACAGGTGCGTCGTCCAAGAGCCCGTCGTCCCAAAGCTCAAGGGAGCCGTATTGTGTTTAGGCATCAATGGAGCGCACACCGCTAGCCCCTCCTCCGGATCGCCCCTCGGGACTCTGGTACTTGTAGTTCTTTAGTGGATCACCCAGGTGGGTGCAAGTCGGTACTTTTGAACTGATGAATCTCTAGACCCGATACATGTCCCGGGTTTTAGGATATCGCCCGACACATGTCTCGGGTTTCGGGATAACTTCCCTCATCAGTAGAGAAAGATCGTTAGGGGTGGAAGAGAAGACGGGCTCTTGGACGACGCACCTGCGTGCCGGTTCTGGCATCGAGGCCTTTGACTGTTGTGTGGCTGCCTTCTCTTCCACCCCTAACGATCTTTCTCTACTGATGAGAGAAGTTATCCCGAAACCCGAGACTTGTCTCGGGCGATATCCTAAAACCCGGGACATGTATCGGGTCTAGAGATTCATCAGTCCAACAAGTACCGACTTGCACCCACCTGGGTGATCCACTAAAGAACCACAAGTACCAGAGTCCCGAGGGGCGATCCGGAGGAGGGGCTAGCGGTGTGCGCTCCATTGATGACTAAACACAATACGGCTCCCTTGAGCTTTGGGCCGACGGGCTCTTGGACGACGCACCTGCGTGCCGGTTCTGGCATCGAGGCCTTTGACTGTTGTGTGGCGGCCTTCTCTTCCACCCCTAACGATCTTTCTCTACTGATGAGGGAAGTTATCCCGAAACCCGAGACTTGTCTCGGGCGATATCCTAAAACCTGGGACATGTATCGGGTCTAGAGATTCATCAGTCCAACAAGTACCGACTTGCACCCACCTGGGTGATCCACTAAAGAACCACAAGTACCAGAGTCCCGAGGGGCGATCCGGAGGAGGGGCTAGTGGTGTGCGCTCCATTGATGACTAAACACAATACGGCTCCCTTGAGCTTTGGGCCGACGGGCTCTTGGACGACGCACCTGCGTGCCAGTTCTGGCATCGAGGCCTTTGACTGTTGTGTGGCGGCCTTCTCTTCCACCCCTAACGATCTTTCTCTACTGATGAGGGAAGTTATTCCGAAACCCGAGACTTGTCTCGGGCGATATCCTAAAACCCGGGACATGTATCGGGTCTAGAGATTCATCAGTCCAACAAGTACCGACTTGCCCCCACCTGGGTGATCCACTAAAGAACCACAAGTACCAGAGTCCCGAGGGGCGATCCGGAGGAGGGGCTAGCGGTGTGCGCTCCATTGATGACTAAACACTATACGGCTCCCTTGAGCTTTGGGCCGACGGGCTCTTGGCCGACGCACCTGCGGGCCGGTTCTGGCATCGAGGCCTTTGACTGTTGTGTGGCGGCCTTCTCTTCCACCCCTAACGATCTTTCTCTACTGATGAGGGAAGTTATCCCGAAACCCGAGACTTGTCTCGGGCGATATCCTAAAACCCGGGACATGTATCGGGTCTAGAGATTCATCTGTCCAACAAGTACCGACTTGCACCCACCTGGGTGATCCACTAAAGAACCCCAAGTACCAGAGTCCCGAGGGGCGATCCGGAGGAGGGGCTAGCGGTGTGCGCTCCATTGATGACTAAACACATTAAGGCTCCCTTGAGCTTTGGGCCAACGGGCTCTTGGACGACGCACCTGCGTGCCGGTTCTGGCATCGAGGCCTTTGACTGTTGTGTGGCGGCCTTCTCTTCCACCCCTAACGATCTTTCTCTACTGATGAGGGAAGTTATCCCGAAACCCGAGACTTGTCTCGGGCGATATCCTAAAACCCGGGACATGTATCGGGTCTAGAGATTCATCAGTCCAACAAGTACCGCCTTGCACCCACCTGGGTGATCCACTAAAGAACCACAAGTACCAGAGTCCCGAGGGGTGATCCGGAGGAGGGGCTAGCGGTGTGTGCTCCATTGATGACTAAACACAATACGGCTCCCTTGAGCTTTGGGCCGACGGGCTCTTGGACGACGCTCCTGCGTGCCGGTTCTGGCATCGAGGCCTTTGACTGTTGTGTGGCGGCCTTCTCTTCCACCCCTAACGATCTTTCTCTACTGATGAGGGAAGTTATCCCGAAACCCGAGACTTGTCTTGGTCGATATCCTAAAACCCGGGACATGTATCGGGTCTAGAGATTCATCAGTCCAACAAGTACCGACTTGCACCCACCTGGGTGATCCACTAAAGAACCACAAGTACCAGAGTTCCGAGGGGCGATCCGGAGGAGGGGCTAGCGGTGTGCGCTCCATTGATGACTAAACACAATACGGCTCCCTTGAGCTTTGGGCCGACGGGCTCTTGGACGATGCACCTGCGTGCCGGTTCTGGCATCGAGGCCTTTGACTGTTGTGTGGCGGCCTTCTCTTCCACCCCTAACGATCTTTCTCTACTGATGAGGGAAGTTATCCCGAAACCCGAGACTTGTCTCGGGCGATATCCTAAAACCCGGGACATGTATCGGGTCTAGAGATTCATCAGTCCAACAAGTACCGACTTGCACCCACCTGGGTGATCCACTAAAGAACCACAAGTACCAGAGTTCCGAGGGGCGATCCGGAGGAGGGGCTAGCGGTGTGCGCTCCATTGATGACTAAACACAATATGGCTCCCTTGAGCTTTGGGCCGACGGGCTCTTAGACGACGCACCTGCGTGCCGGTTCTGTCATTGAGGCCTTTGACTGTTGTGTGGCGGCCTTCTCTTCCACCCCTAACGATCTTTCTCTACTGATGAGGGAAGTTATCCCGAAACCCGAGACTTGTCTCGTGCGATATCCTAAAACCTGGGACATGTATCGGGTCTAGAGATTCATCAGTCCAACAAGTACCGACTTGCACCCACCTGGGTGATCCACTAAAGAACCACAAGTACCAGAGTCCCGAGGGGTGATCCCGAGGCGAGGCTAGCGGTGTGCTCTCCATTGATGACTAAACACAATACGGCTCCCTTGAGCTTTGGGCCGACGGGCTCTTGGACGACGCACCTGCGTGCCGGTTCTGGCATCGAGGCCTTTGACTGTTGTGTGGCGGCCTTCTCTTCCACCCCTAACGATCTTTCTCTACTGATGAGGGAAGTTATCCCGAAACCCGAGACTTGTCTCGGGCGATGTCCTAAAACCCGGGACCTGTATCGGGTCTAGAGATTCATCAGTCCAACAAGTACCGACTTGCACCCACCTGGGTGATCCACTAAAGAACCACAAGTACCAGAGTCCTGAGGGGTGATCCGGAGGAGGGGCTAGCGGTGTGCGCTCCATTGATGACTAAACACAATACGGCTCCCTTGAGCTTTGGGCCGATGGGCTCTTGGACGACGCACCTGCGTGCCGGTTCTGGCATCGAGGCCTTTGACTGTTGTGTGGTGGCCTTCTCTTCCTCCCCTAACGATCTTTCTCTACTGATGAGGGAAGTTATCCCGAAACCCGAGACTTGTCTCGGGCGATATCTTAAAACCCGTGTCATGTATCGGGTCTAGAGATTCATCAGTCCAACAAGTACCGACTTGCACCCACCTGGGTGATCCACTAAAGAACCACAAGTACCAGAGTCCCGAGGGGAGATCCGGAGGAAGGGCTAGCGGTGTGCGCTCCATTGATGACTAAACACAATACGGCTCCCTTGAGCTTTGGGCCGACGGGCTCTTGGACGACGCACCTGCGGGCCGGTTCTGGCATCGAGGCCTTTGACTGTTGTGTGGCGGCCTTCTGTTCTACCCCTAACGATCTTTCTCTACTGATGAGGGAAGTTATCCCGAAACCCGAGACTTGTCTCGGCGATATCCTAAAACCCGGGACATGTATCGGGTCTAGAGATTCATCAGTCCAACAAGTACCGACTTGCACCCACGTGGGTGATCCACTAAAGAACCACAAGTACCAGAGTCCCGAGGGGCGATCCGGAGGAGGGGCTAGTGGTGTGCGCTCCATTGATGACTAAACACAATACGGCTCCCTTGAGCTTTGGGCCGACGGGCTCTTGGACGACGCACCTGCGTGCCAGTTCTGGCATCGAGGCCTTTGACTGTTGTGTGGCGGCCTTCTCTTCCACCCCTAACGATCTTTCTCTACTGATGAGGGAAGTTATCCCGAAACCCGAGACTTGTCTCGGGCGATATCCTAAAACCCGGGACATGTATCGGGTCTAGAGATTCATCAGTCTAACAAGTACCGACTTGCCCCCACCTGGGAGATCCACTAAAGAACCACAAGTACCAGAGTCCCGAGGGGTGATCCGGAGGAGGGGCTAGCGGTGTGCGCTCCATTGATGACTAAACACAATACGGCTCCCTTGAGCTTTGGGCCGACGGGCTCTTGGACGACGCACCTGCGGGCCGGTTCTGGCATCGAGGCCTTTGACTGTTGTGTGGCGGCCTTCTCTTCCACCCCTAACGATCTTTCTCTACTGATGAGGGAAGTTATCCCGAAACTCGAGACTTGTCTCGGGCGATATCCTAAAACCCGGGACATGTATCGGGTCTAGAGATTCATCAGTCCAACAAGTACCGACTTGCACCCACCTGGGTGATCCACTAAAGAACCACAAGTACCAGAGTCCCGAGAGGCGATCCGGAGGAGGGGCTAGCGGTGTGCGCTCCATTGATGACTAAACACATTAAGGCTCCCTTGAGCTTTGGGCCGACGGGCTCTTGGACGACGCACCTGCGTGCCGGTTCTGGCATCGAGGCCTTTGACTGTTGTGTGGCGGCCTTCTCTTCCACCCCTAACGATCTTTCTCTACTGATGAGGGAAGTTATCCCGAAACCCGAGACTTGTCTCCGGCGATATCCTAAAACCCGGGACATGTAGCGGGTCTAGAGATTCATCAGTCCAACAAGTACCGCCTTGCACCCACCTGGGTGATCCACTAAAGAACCACAAGTACCAGAGTCCCGAGGGGTGATCCGGAGGAGGGGCTAGCGGTGTGTGCTCCATTGATGACTAAACACAATACGGCTCTCTTGAGCTTTGGGCCGACGGGCTCTTGGACGACGCACCTGCGTGCCGGTTCTGGCATCGAGGCCTTTGACTGTTGTGTGGCGGCCTTCTCTTCCACCCCTAACGATCTTTCTCTACTGATGAGGGAAGTTATCCCGAAACCCGAGACTTGTCTCGGTCGATATCCTAAAACCCGGGACATGTATCGGGTCTAGAGATTCATCAGTCCAACAAGTACCGACTTGCACCCACCTGGGTGATCCACTTAAGAACCACAAGTACCAGAGTTCCGAGGGGCGATCCGGAGGAGGGGCTAGCGGTGTGCGCTCCATTGATGACTAAACACAATACGGCTCCCTTGAGCTTTGGGCCGACGGGCTCTTGGACGACGCACCTGCGTGCCGGTTCTGGCATCGAGGCCTTTGACTGTTGTGTGGCGGCCTTCTCTTCCACCCCTAACGATCTTTCTCTACTGATGAGGGAAGTTATCCCGAAACCCGAGACTTGTCTCGGGCGATATCCTAAAACCCGGGACATGTATCGGGTCTAGAGATTCATCAGTCCAACAAGTACCGACTTGCACCCACCTGGGTGATCCACTAAAGAACCACAAGTACCAGAGTTCCGAGGGGCGATCCGGAGGAGGGGCTAGCGGTGTGCGCTCCATTGATGACTAAACACAATACGGCTCCCTTGAGCTTTGGGCCGACGGGCTCTTGGACGACGCACCTGCGTGCCGGTTCTGGCATTGAGGCCTTTGACTGTTGTGTGGCGGCCTTCTCTTCCACCCCTAACGATCTTTCTCTACTGATGAGGGAAGTTATCCCGAAACCCGAGACTTGTCTCGGGCGATATCCTAAAACCCGGGACATGTATCGGGTCTAGAGATTCATCAGTCCAACAAGTACCGACTTGCACCCACCTGGGTGATCCACTAAAGAACCACAAGTACCAGAGTCCCGAGGGGTGATCCCGAGGAGAGGCTAGCGGTGTGCGCTCCATTGATGACTAAACACAATACGGCTCCCTTGAGCTTTGGGCCGACGGGCTCTTGGACGACGCACCTGCGTGCCGGTTCTGGCATCGAGGCCTTTGACTGTTGTGTGGCGGCCTTCTCTTCCACCCCTAACGATCTTTCTCTACTGATGAGGGAAGTTATCCCGAAACCCGAGACTTGTCTCGGGCGATATCCTAAAACCCGGGACATGTATCGGGTCTAGAGATTCATCAGTCCAACAAGTACCGACTTGCACCCACCTGGGTGATCCACTAAAGAACCACAAGTACCAGAGTCCCGAGGGGTGATCCGGAGGAGGGGCTAGCGGTGTGCGCTCCATTGATGACTAAACACAATACGGCTCCCTTGAGCTTTGGGCCGACGGGCTCTTGGACGACGCACCTGCGTGCCGGTTCTGGCATCGAGGCCTTTGACTGTTGTGTGGTGGCCTTCTCTTCCACCCCTAACGATCTTTCTCTACTGATGAGGGAAGTTATCCCGAAACCCGAGACTTGTCTCGGGCGATATCTTAAAACCCGGGACATGTATCGGGTCTAGAGATTCATCAGTCCAACAAGTACCGACTTGCACCCACCTGGGTGATCCACTAAAGAACCACAAGTACCAGAGTCCCGAGGGGAGATCCGGAGGAAGGGCTAGCGGTGTGCGCTCCATTGATGACTAAACACAATACGGCTCCCTTGAGCTTTGGGCCGACGGGCTCTTGGACGACGCACCTGCGTGCCGGTTCTGGCATCGAGGCCTTTGACTGTTGTGTGGCGGCCTTCTGTTCTACCCCTAACGATCTTTCTCTACTGATGAGGGAAGTTATCCCGAAACCCGAGACTTGTCTCGGCGATATCCTAAAACCCGGGACATGTATCGGGTCTAGAGATTCATCAGTCCAACAAGTACCGACTTGCACCCACCTGGGTGATCCACTAAAGAACCACAAGTACCAGAGTCCCGAGGGGCGATCCGGAGGAGGGGTTAGCGGTGTCCGCTCCATTGATGACTAAACACAATACGGCTCCCTTGAGCTTTGGGCCGACGGGCTCTTGGACGACGCACCTGCGTGCGGGTTCTGGCATCGAGGCCTTTGACTGTTGTGTGGCGGCCTTCTCTTCCACTCCTAACGATCTTTCTCCACTGATGAGGGAAGTTATCCCGAAACCCGAGACTTGTCTCGGGCGATATCCTAAAACCCGGGACATGTATCGGGTCTAGAGATTCATCAGTCCAACAAGTACCGACTTGCACCCACCTGGGTGATCCACTAAAGAACCACAAGTACCAGAGTCCCGAGGGGCGATCCGGAGGAGGGGCTAGCGGTGTGCGCTCCATTGATGACTAAACACAATACGGCTCCCTTGAGCTTTGGGCCGACGGGCTCTTGGACGACGCACGTGCGTGCCGGTTCTGGCATCGAGCGGTACAAAAGGGGGTGGTGATGGACGGAGCATCTGAATCAATCAAACACTCACACCCAGTCAAAAGATCTGGGTTTAATCCATCACCGTTCTTTAGCCCACTCTGCCACCCCAGTTCAGACATGGCTATATGCAAATCAGTCTGACCCTGTGCCTCATGGGAACAGTCCAGCCCGAACTGCCAAGCCATGTCTTCCCTGGACCGGAAACAAGCTTCCGAGGACCGGTTTCTGGCATTCCAGCCGTCTTCAGCCCGGCTTGCTTGAATCCAGTGGCAAAGTGATCAAGGGACTCACGTCTGAGCATACCCTGCCACACTTATGGCGGCCAAAAGCGGTACAAAAGGGGGTGGTGATGGACGGAGCATCTGAATCAATCAAACACTCACACCCAGTCAAAAGATCTGGGTTTAATCCATCACCGTTCTTTAGCCCACTCTGCCACCCCAGTTCAGACATGGCTATATGCAAATCAGTCTGACCCTGTGCCTCATGGGAACAGTCCAGCCCGAACTGCCAAGCCATGTCTTCCCTGGACCGGAAACAAGCTTCCGAGGACCGGTTTCTGGCATTCCAGCCGTCTTCAGCCCGGCTTGCTTGAATCCAGTGGCAAAGTGATCAAGGGACTCACGTCTGAGCATACCCTGCCACACTTATGGCGGCCAAAAGCGGTACAAAAGGGGGTGGTGATGGACGGAGCATCTGAATCAATCAAACACTCACACCCAGTCAAAAGATCTGGGTTTAATCCATCACCGTTCTTTAGCCCACTCTGCCACCCCAGTTCAGACATGGCTATATGCAAATCAGTCTGACCCTGTGCCTCATGGGAACAGTCCAGCCCGAACTGCCAAGCCATGTCTTCCCTGGACCGGAAACAAGCTTCCGAGGACCGGTTTCTGGCATTCCAGCAGTCTTCAGCCCGGCTTGCTTGAATCCAGTGGCAAAGTGATCAAGGGACTCACGTCTGAGCATACCCTGCCACACTTATGGCGGCCAAAAGCGGTACAAAAGGTGGTGGTGATGGACGGAGCATCTGAATCAATCAAACACTCACACCCAGTCAAAAGATCTGGGTTTAATCCATCACCGTTCTTTAGCCCACTCTGCCACCCCAGTTCAGACATGGCTATATGCAAATCAGTCTGACCCTGTGCCTCATGGGAACAGTCCAGCCCGAACTGCCAAGCCATGTCTTCCCTGGACCGGAAACAAGCTTCCGAGGACCGGTTTCTGGCATTCCAGCCGTCTTCAGCCCGGCTTGCTTGAATCCAGTGGCAAAGTGATCAAGGGACTCACGTCTGAGCATACCCTGCCACACTTATGGCGGCCAAAAGCGGTACAAAAGGGGGTGGTGATGGACGGAGCATCTGAATCAATCAAACACTCACACCCAGTCAAAAGATCTGGGTTTAATCCATCACCGTTCTTTAGTCCACTCTGCCACCCCAGTTCAGACATGGCTATATGCAAATCAGTCTGACCCTGTGTCTCATGGGAACAGTCCAGCCCGAACTGCCAAGCCATGTCTTCCCTGGACCGGAAACAAGCTTCCGAGGACCGGTTTCTGGCATTCCAGCCGTCTTCAGCCCGGCTTGCTTGAATCCAGTGGCAAAGTGATCAAGGGACTCACGTCTGAGCATACCCTGCCACACTTATGGCGGCCAAAAGCGGTACAAAAGGGGGTGGTGATGGACGGAGCATCTGAATCAATCAAACACTCACACCCAGTCAAAAGATCTGGGTTTAATCCATCACCGTTCTTTAGCCCACTCTGCCACCCCAGTTCAGACATGGCTATATGCAAATCAGTCTGACCCTGTGCCTCATGGGAACAGTCCAGCCCGAACTGCCAAGCCATGTCTTCCCTGGACCGGAAACAAGCTTCCGAGGACCGGTTTCTGGCATTCCAGCCGTCTACAGCCCGGCTTGCTTGAATCCAGTGGCAAAGTGATCAAGGGACTCACGTCTGAGCATACCCTGCCACACTTATGGCGGCCAAAAGCGGTACAAAAGGGGGTGGTGATGGACGGAGCATCTGAATCAACTGGATTCAAGATAGCCTGGCTGATGAGGATTATGAATCCGAAACCGGTCCCAGGATGCTTGTTTCCGGTCCAGGGAAGACATGGCTTGGCAGTTCGGGCTGGACTGTTCCCATGAGGCAACAGGGTCAGACTGATTTGCATATAGCCATGTCTGAACTGGGGTGGCTGAGTGAACTAAAGAATGGTGATGGATTAAACCCAGATCTGTTGACTGGGGGTGAGTGTTTGATTTGTTCAAACGCTCCGTCCATCATCCCCTTTTGTATCGCTTTGTTCGCCCTAAGTGTGGCAGGGTATGCTCAGACGTGAGTCCCTTGTTCACTTGGCCACTGGATTCAAGATAGCCTGGCTGATGAGGATTATGAATCCGAAACCGGTCCCAGGATGCTTGTTTCCGGTCCAGGGAAGACATGGCTTGGCAGTTCGGGCTGGACTGTTCCCATGAGGCAACAGGGTCAGACTGATTTGCATATAGCCATGTCTGAACTGGGGTGGCTGAGTGAACTAAAGAATGGTGATGGATTAAACCCAGATCTGTTGACTGGGGGTGAGTGTTTGATTTGTTCAAACGCTCCGTCCATCATCCCCTTTTGTATCGCTTGGTTCTGGCATCGAGGCCTTTGACTGTTGTGTGGCGGCCTTCTCTTCCGCCCCTAACGATCTTTCTCTACTGATGAGGGAAGTTATCCCGAAACCCGAGACTTGTCTCGGGCGATATCCTAAAACCCGGGACATGTATCGGGTCTAGAGATTCATCAGTCCAACAAGTACCGACTTGCACCCACCTGGGTGATCCACTAAAGAACCACAAGTACCAGAGTCCCGAGGGGCGATCCGGAGGAGGGGCTAGCGGTGTGCGCTCCATTGATGACTAAGCATCTTGTGGTAATAACTGTATACGGTGGTGTCTGCATCTGAGTCTTATGTCCTTTGGAAGTTTCTGATGTGGGTGATGATGGCACACTCCAGAGAACAGGATTTCTTTGCGTAAAGGTGTCCTCTTCTTCTTCATCATCACCTCCTTCTATCACCATGATCAGAGCTGCTTTCCCCTTCTCATCACCACCACCAGCCACCTTTTTAAGGTGCTCCTCCCACCGTATTGGGTGGTGTTTTTTTCATAATTCAAAGGTTTTCAGAAACTTTCCATTTCCCTTGTCTTTTGTGGCGGGTCTCTGCCTCCTCCGGGGTCCAATCCATGTCTAGATAATCAGAAGTGGGCCTTGGAGATCATGAAGCCAATGGTTCAAGAGCTACATTATGCTCAGCAGGAAGTACAACCTCCTGTTCTGCTACTACTTCAGGAAGAACTATTGCTGCCTGCAGCTCCTGTTGTCAACTTTGCTCAGTTTCCTGTGACGTTTGGGTACTTTGTTGCTGAGATAAATCCAATTCAGACTCACTGCTCTTCACCATGACTGCAGTGGCTGCCTCGCTGAGAGACATGGGATGGGCTTTGGCTTAGGCTGGGGTGGCGCCGTTGAAGCAGGAGTGCTGCTCTCAGCTTTTTGCTGCATGTGGAGGAAGCAAAAGACCAACTGCGTTTCCTGAAAAAAGTTGAGGGTGGCAAGCCAGTAGTGGGAATCTTCGTCTTCTCCTCCTCACTGCCACTTTCTTGACAGAAGCATCTTTCTTTGGGGTCATCTTAAAGTTCTTAGTTATGGCAGTTGGCATTTAGCTGCAGAAGCAGAAGCAGAGGAAGACTCAGGTGGTGTCACTTAGTGCTGGCCTTCTGTCTGGCAGTACTGTAGGTGATGTCTCTTGTGCACTTAGAAGCAAAGAAACAAGACAAACATTCAATGAAACGTGGCATTCACAGTTTAATACATACAGACATTACCATTTAGTGAGGTCAATTCAAATAATTTACAATAGTAGATCCATTCCAATGCAAACCATCAAATAAGATTTCAAAATACTGACTTAAAAGTTTATTTTATGTACCTGTAAGGCCTACAAGACATCCGTGGCAGGCAGGGGAACATGGAATAATCCTTAAAGAAATTATTGCTGGTGTGCACCTATTGCAGGCAGGGGGTGCAGGGAAAAATGGAATAATCCCTAAAAAAACAAATGCTGGTACATGCTTATGTCAGGCAGGGGGTGCAGGGGATAATGGAATAATCCTTGAAAAATGCATGCTGATGTGCAACTATGGGCGGCAAGGGGTGCAGGGGATAATGGAAGAATCCTTAGAAAAAGATTGCTGGTGCGCGCCTATGGCAGCCGGGGGTGTAGGGGAAAATTGAATAATCCTATGGCAAAATGTCTGTCGGACACTGCTCAAACAGCAACAAGCAAGAAGGCATGGACAACAAAGAACATATAAATGCCTATGGCAATAGTCCTATAAGAAAGGGTGCCCTTTCAAAGCCTTTATGTCTGGTCCATAGGTCTTCTCATTGAAATAGACCTCGATCCCTACAAAATAGGTTGCAACTTAACATTCCTACGCACAACCTGAGATCCAGTGATCAACCGCTATTACACTACTGGAGCATTTGTACGGTCAGGTATGTGAGCTGCTCTTTTTCTTTCTTGGCCCCCATCATTGGAATCGGCTCCCACTAAAATCAATGCTCCTGCGTTAATGTCTGCCGGCCACAAGTTCAAACAACAAGCAAGGAGGCATGGATAACATAGAACACACGCAGGCCTATGGACACTGACTACACAAAATTATGGCCTATGGCAAACACACACACACGCTAGCCAAATAAAATAATGACCACTTGGCCAGCAAAAAAAGGAGGCGATGTGAATAAAGAAAAAAAGGCTGTCATTAATTCAGCAATGCCAAAAGCCAAAAGGTAGTCTTTTATAAAAAAAAGTCCAACAACACTACCTCCCAAGGCATGAAACAAATATTACCCCACCAAAATACACTTAATAGGGAAGAAAAAAAGAAAAAAAACACATTTTGCATTTAATACACTGTCAACCAAAAATCATAGATGTTTTAAAACAACATATCAATTAGTATTCAATCACTTAAATACAAAAAACTGTTGTTTCATACACTGAATGCCTAGTGCGGTTTGGATGGCCCTTGGGCAGACTATGCCACATGGTACTATAATTTGATAGTCTAAATTTTGTAAACATAGAGAAAAAGTACTTAACTGTGACACCTTTTTCCCTTATAAGTGTCTCACTGCAGCTCTAGGCCACCCACAACAACCACAATCAAATTTAAAAATGTAATAAAAAACAGAAAAGGTATAGATATACACTGGTGTGTGCCCTCTATCAAACAACAACCTTATCCAAAAGCCTTTTTTACTTACTTGATGTAATGTCACCAAAACAAAGTCCACAAAATCCAATTGCAGACAAAGAGAGTGATCCCTTTACCTTGAAATTCAAATGAAAAGTGACCAGGAGATTGATAAAGCACTGGGCGGAGCCTTCTGGACAGGAAGTTGAAGTCTGTGTGGCACTTCCTTTCTGCCGAAAATAAAAAGTAAATTAACAAAGGTGCACTTTCAGCTAGAAAAGAGACCTAACAGTGCGTTTGGGTAGAATATTTACTCGAAAAACTATTTTTTAGTTGATTTTGCTGCTTCCCGAGAAGGAACTAGACAGCTTGCGCGCACTGATGTTACAAACTGGTACCAAAAGCTCCCTGGTGGCCGGAAAGCGAGTCATGGGCCAGTGAATCATAACATAAAGTAATGTGCATTTGTAAAGTGCATTTTCACCCAGAAGAGTATCTTAGCGCTGAATAACAGATGCTTATTGTTACCCAACTCCATGGTACTCATTTTATCGACCTCAGAAGGATGAAAGGCTGAGTGGACCACCTAGGATTTAAACCTGTGACCATGAGGTCAAACAGTGGATGCATTGACCCACTAAAACATAAGCCATAAGCCCACTAAAATACCACTAAGCTATTTTGGTTGAACTCACAAACACGCTTGATGGAGCTTCACATTGTTCCCGTGAACATCATGCTGCTTGAACGGGAGAAGAGAATACTTGCCCCACCCACCGATTGGAGGAATTTGTCATCTCCATGTTACAAGAGTAACACTGAGTTACCAAATCCTGCCAATTCCCCAAGTGTAATTATAATTCCTCTCAGGCCTACCTTGGTGTCCCAAGTGTGGGGTGCATAGTTATAAATAGAAGGTACAATATACAAGATGTTTTATATGCTCTGGTAGGGGAAAAAGCCCTATAGTAGTGCTGTTAGCCCCATAGGCTAACATGGGGAGGACTATATTTAATTGAATAAAGTCTAACATTGGATTAGAGCTCGCTAGACGCATCATTCAGAGTACCAATTAATATTTTACATTAAACACAACAACTTGCCAAGGTCGGTCTTAATGGGCCTTTTACGCCGCTGGTGCGTAAATTTTTGTGACGCACCAGCGGCGTAAAAAATGTGCCTTGTTGCACCATATTTACAAGTGACACATCTAGGTAGAGGTGTCACTTTGTAAACCCCTGTGCTACATTATACCTGCGCCAGGTATAATGTATGCAGGGGGCATTTTGACGCAAGAAAGGGTCATAGAAGTGACGCAGTGAAATCTATAAGATTTCACTGGTCCACTTCTAGGACGCAAATGCGTCAATACCTTACACCTTCCTCACAGCAGGCGTAAGACTAACGCAGGCCCTTTCTCATGGGGCTTGCCTCATGTGAAAAGACACATTTCTGGAGTTGAGGCACATTTGTGACATATTCCAGCAATGCGTCACTTTTGCGCCATACAGATACGTCAGAAATACTGACGTATCTCTAACTCCTTGCGACATGATGCGTCATACTGTAAATATGGCGCATCAATCATGTCACAAGGAGGGCACATTGAGGCATCGCTGCTTTCACGAAGCGATGCGTCACTTCTCATAAATGAGGCCCAATGTTTCTATTGCAGAAAAGTAGCTTTAGAACATACTTCCTGTAGCAGCCTCTTCTGATTGGTCAGCCTTGACAGCCTTAGCCAAGCTGCTACCTGAGTAGGTGTGAAGAGGCCTGGGGCTGCAACAATACAGCCATTTGGTGGGACGAAGTCTCCTTCCTGGATAAGCCAGGGAGGGGAAATGGGCTGGGTAGGTAAACTGCTCTTCATAGGCAGGTACCTCTACAGAAAATAGATGATACAGGACCCAGACTACCCCAAATTCTTGATTTCTAGCCCGATGCAAGCAACCCTATTTAGATTTGGAGAAGGGGCTGGAAGGGAAGTGTAGTCAGTTGATAGCCATACCTCTGGCTTCGGTTACTCAAAGGAGAGATTCTCCACATTTTGGCTTTTGGGAGAATGTAGCATTCTGGGTTAGATGTTTGTTATATATCATTGGAAGTGGTCATACTAGAGTCAAACTCAGAAATGAAGGATAAATAAGGCAGCTCATAAAAGCTCGCCAGATCACTGTCTGGAAAAGTGGAATAAAAGAAAGACTACCCTGCTGAATCCCTTCACTGCACCAGAGTGGACTGCACTCTGAATGACCCCACCTGCTGCACTCACAAGACTCCACAAGGAAAGGACTATGCCTGACTCCAAAAGGAAAGGAGCAGACTCCTTGACCAGCAACAGGTAGAAAAGAGCAAGAGATATCACCTGCAATTCAAAAGAGAGTATGCCTCAACTGACCAGTTGTACCTGGACTTGCCCTGGTCTGTACACGTGCATTATGGGAGATTGAGCCCTAACTCCCAAGTGGCAAACAAGGCCTATGCTAGGTGACACCTATCTCCCCAAAGGAACGAAGGAACAGCTGGCAGCCTCATCGGAAATGATGGGAGTCGAAGCAAAGCCTTGCAAATTCTTGCCACCCAACTGCCAGCTTCAACAGAACTGACGTGAGTCAACACAAAGCCTTGCAAAGCCTCGCCGCACAGCTTCATTGGTATTGATGCAGTACAATGCAACTCGGCACAGGACCTCACATTGCAGCCCTTGCAGTTCCAACTCCACAGAACCGACGCCGGAAAGCAAGAAACCTCGCAAAGCAGCACCACGCAGACAGCGCACCGAAGACATAAGGTACAATATGTAGAGGGCCTATTTTTGTCCTGTGCCCGGCCTGAGCTCCATCGTGGTCGGCCTGAACATTTTGATGCTACTTTTTATCTAAATTTAAGAAATACAAATCTCCACTTCACTCCATTGGAGTTTTGTTATTTTGGTTTTATTTTAAAGATAAAAATATGTCTTATTGTTATAAATATGTGTTGGATTTATTTTTATTGTGCTGTGTTTTCTATTTATTTACTGTTTTGGTGGTATTAACTGCTTTACACATGCCTGTCTCCTACGTTAAACCTAACTGCTCATTTGCCAAGCTACCAAGAGTTAAGCAGAGATTAGTATATTGAGACTTGACTGGCTGTATTAGTGATTGTGGTGTTGTTACCAGCTGAGGGTGAATACCCCCACCTACTAATAACCCACCTTCTTTCATTTTTGCCACTGTGACAGGACCCAGAAGTTGTGTTTAGTAACCATTCAGTATCTAAATTGGGCAATTAAAGATTCTCAAAATTTGCCTAGTGCCAAAATATTTTAGATTTTTATTTTGTACTAATATTAATTGATTCACTTTTATTTTTTCTAAATTACTCTTACCTCAATTTTTGCTAAGTGTTTTGTGTACGTACAAGGGATATCCTGGTGCTTGATCTCACAGACCTGCCCTTTCTCCAAGCTGCATAGCTTAGTGGCAATTGAAGGTGTAGGGAATAACCAGCACCATTCACTTACAGGAAGGCAGGGCCATATGAACTGGGCAGAAGCTCTACCACAAAGGAGGCTCCAGAGTGTGAAGGGCAGGGAAAGAAAGACCCCTAGACCTCAATGATGAGGAAGATCAGTAGTCAGGGCCTTGTCTATAGCTGTGGGAGGAGAGGGGCCACTAATAGTGAGCCAGAACTACTGACGAAGAGGAACTTGGACAGCACCCAGAAAAGGTGCCCCGTAAGCATCAAAGTTAAATTATCGGAAGAGTTGCTAGATTCTTTGCGTCAGGTTTTGGGCAGTCTGGCAGTCTGCGAGCAACATGGCAGAGATGTATCCATGCACAGCTGTCTGCCGCCAGATGCCGTGGTGTGGCCATAGGATGTGGAGCAGGTTTCCATGCTGGCGAAGATCTGCCACTCCCACAACACTCACATCACCCCTTTCGGCACAGGCACAGGATTGGAGGGCGGCGTCTGTGCAGTGAGGGGTGGTGTTTGCTTCAATCTGACAATAATGAACCAGGTGTTAGATTTAAACACCAAAGACTTCCACGTCACAGTAGAGCCCGGTGTCACCAGGAAATCAATGACCAGCTATCAGTGTGACAGCGGCCTTTGGTTCCCTGTGCAGTGAATCTACGGAGCAGCCACTGGGCAAAGTAAAGGAATTTGCTTCAAACGCCATCATGGCAAAACCAAGCCGGCCGCTAGAACTTGACTTTATCGTCCTTCTTGTAAAATCACTATTGGACTACAACCTGTGATTAGCAAAGTGAAATTGGCATTGACGTTTATGGTGACAAAAGCACTGTCGGGCACAAGAGGTGCCAACACAATGAACATACAAGCTCACTTTCTAGGTCCTGAGGAAAAACCTTAAAACAATATTGGGTTTGATACGCGTAGACCTTTCTGTTGTGTCCAAATGATTACTAATGACAAATGTAAGCCACAGCTACCTGCCCGACCTCCACCTCCATCGGATCCCCATCAGTAGCTGCTGCTTCTTTCCCACATTTAGTTCCGGGAGTGACTGCAGCACCTGCATCTGCTCCAATGTCTTCACCGCCTGGCACTACTACTGCACTTTCACATGTCCAGGGGCCTCCCTACCCAGCCTACCAAGGATACACAGGGTGGCTCAGAATCATCAGGGACTGATTAAAGATCTGCTGAGGAGAAACAGAGCTCAGAGAGCGGAGAGAAAGGAAGAACATAAGAGCAATTCTGAAAGTATTCTGTCATCGGGAACAGCAGTTTTGATGACTTTTTCTCTGGCACAGAAAGAGTGATGATTAAACATTCTCCTAGTATTGATGTTATGTACCCTGGCATGTGATTTGTGATGATTTATTCTTTATTGGAAACAATGTAAAAACTAGCCACAACATTTCTGCTGCGCACTTCTTCATTCTCATACACAGTTGAATGTTGGTCACAACCATACTTTGCACCTAGGGGGTAGTGCCGGTTAATAAAGTGGTAGTAGGTGTGTGACAAATATCTCTGAAATCAATAACTGTCTGTACATGTGTAAAAATATGCTGTGAATGCATAATTTGCCACAATTTATGAAAGCATTTCTAGAAAGTTGACTGGCAGCACTAGGGTTGGTATTCAACCAATCTCATCTCCCTCCCCTCCCTCTCTCTACCCCCTTGAATTTCTTATTTCTCCATTCACTCTGTTGAAAAAAAATATACAATCGTTTTTAGACTAATCATTGTGAAAATGGAACCCTGAGTGAATTTACTATTTTGCATAGTTACAACTCTAACCACTAGTATATGTAGTAGTTCTTTGTACTTAATATCACTATTTTGTGATTCTGAGCTTTCCCGTTTGCATCTCTCTCCTGAGTGACTCTACAACGTATACATGTTATTTTCTGCTATCCGTATCTCTTCCTTGTGGGACTCTTCAACTCACTGACTCCCTCCCTTTGTCCTCCCTGACTCTTGCCTTTCGTGGATCCTGTCTTTTTTTGGATCGCTAATTTACCCTGGTATTGAATGTGTTATCTTTTGTAATTAATGTGATTTTCTTTTGCTATTTGTTCCCCCTCTGTTGACCTGCCTGTTCTGACCCGCCTCCTAGCCCCCTATCCCTTGTTGCCCTTTGACTAAGCACTCCTTCTCCCCTTGTTGGGGAAAGATCCTATATTCTTACTCTGGAGTCTGAGTGACCCCTCAGAGAGTCCACACCATCAAGAGAACCACGCACAGCTGAGGCATGGTATGGCGCCCCTTATCAAAGCACTCCCTCTCCCCTTGTTGGGTAAGGAGCCAGTAGGTAGGCCTTGGAGTCTCAGAGACACCTCTGAGAGAGTCAACTGCATAAAGGGAGCCTCACGCAGCGGAGATGTGGGAATGAGACCACTTCCCCTGGGATCACAGCATACCGGACCTTGGACAAGGTTTTTACCCGTTTACTTGTTTGTGCCCCCTTCACCCCACCTTTCATGCTCTCTCTCACCCTCTCCTACCATTTTCCCTCTTTCATTCTATGTCTACTTCCTCTGCTCCTATCCCCTCTCCCCTTAATCTTTCCCCTTGCCTGATACGCCGCCTAGCCCCCTGTCCCTTGTGCCCTTTAACTAAGCACTCCTTCTCCCCTTGTTGGGGAAAGATCCAATTGCTTATACCCTGGAGTCTCAGTGATCCCTCTGACAGAGTCCGCAGCGCCAAGAGAGCCACTCACAGTTGAGGTATGGTATGGCGCCCTTTGCCAAAGCACTCCCTCTCCCCTTTCTGGGGAAGGATCCAGTTGGTAGGCCTTGGAGTCTCAGAGACCCCTCTGAGAGAGTTCAATGCGTAAAGGGAGCCTCTCACAACAGAGTTGGGGGAATGATACCACTTCCCCTGGGATCACAGCTTACTGGACTTTGGACGCAGCTATTACTCGTCTACCGGTTTGTACCCCCGTCACCCTCCGCCTCTTTGTTCATGCTGTGTCTCTCTCCCTCCCCCTCCCCCTCCTCTTTCCATGCTTCATTCGCTGTCTACTTCCCCAGCTCCCCCCCTCTCCCCTGAATCTCTCCCCTTGCCTGCTTTTTCCCTTATGCATATGTCCTTATTGTTTGTCTCGACCTAACATGTAACTATGTAGCTATGCTCTAATAACTGTGTAACTTTTGTAACAATGTAACCTGCAACTATGGTCTGATACTCATGTAAAGCGCTCTGATACCTCCGGGTCTAGCCAGCACTATATAAAACCTTTCAAATAAAAATAAAATAAACTATACCTTAGGATGATCTGGCATTTGCACCGCTAGAGGCATACAAGTTTAAACTTGCCACTATTAAGAGGACCTGTGAGGAGAGAAGAAGCACAAGGGGTTATAGACAAGAATATGGTGACAGCAAAGACAAGACAAAAATATTCATGGGTGATGGGTTTGATCCAAGCCTGCCCAAGGGGATTGTCACTAAATACCAAGAGGGTGATGACATAGAAAAATGGCTGACAGCTTTCAAGAGGGCCCTCAAGATGAGGGAGAGTTCTCAGTACTGGGGTTCACTCCTTTGGGAGTTGATCCTAGTAGTGGGGAGACATATGCTCTTGACCCTAGAGGGAGAGGAGGCTGAATCATATCCTCACATAAAGCAAAGTCTGATCAAGAAGTGTAGTCTGACCCCTGAGCAGTACAGGATGAAGTTTAGGGACACCCAGAAGGTCAGTACCCAATCCTGGGATTGCTTTGTTGACTTATCTGTCAAGGCACTAGAGGGCTGAATACAGTGTAAGGATAAGTATCTATGAGGGTATATACAATTTGTTAATGAAAACGCGCATATGGGGCATCTGCCCCACAAACAAGTTATACCATCTTTTAGTAGACTCTAAGCTGTCTAGTCCGAGTGAACTGGTGAGATAGCTGATGAATGGGTTTGCACCAGGGTGGTCAAGAAGTCAAATGGAGGTGATCAGAAGAAAGGAGGACAACTGATACCCTCCCATGTGAAAAACCTGTGCAATCACTTTAATACGAGAAAAGAGCCCCCAAAAGGTCCACAAACACCAGCCCAATGTGGGAGTTCCCACAACCAATCCACATACAAGGTAGGAGGATATCAGGGAAGGAAGTTTGGCCCTAAAAAGGTTGGAGTTTGTTATGACTGCTTGAAGCCAGGACACAAAAGGGGAGCTGCCATCTGCACAAAGGAGCCCTCCACTTCAGGGCAGTCCAAGGGGATTGTCATTGTAGGTTTGGTGGTGGATGTTTGCTCAGAGATGGGTAAAGGGTATGCAGAGGTGACCTCAGTTTCTATGGGTGGGGTGGAAGTTGATGCCCTGGCAGCCTTACCTCCAAGCTTGGAGAATTACAGGCAAAGGCCAAAGACAAACCAGACTGAGGTTGAAGGTATTAGGGATACTGGAGCCAGTGTAACTCTGGTGCTGGCCAAACCGGTTTTCCCTGACAAGATCATACCTGAATTATGTCACCAGGACACCAATGCAAATAATGGAGCCAAGGTACATCCCATGGCAATGTTGAGCTTGGATTGAGGAGGTGTGACTGGCACTATGAAGGTAGTTTGTCTCCCGCCCTCCCAATGGAGTGTCTAGTGGGACATTTTCTTGAAGTGGTCACTCATGGAGAGGAAGTCCCATGCCAAGATGTTGGGCCTCCCTGAGTGGGCTTGTGCTGTGATGAGGGCACAGGTGCACATCAGGGGAGTAATGAAAACGTGTTCTCTGGAACAATGGTCCAGGCCTCCAAGAGAAAGGGCGAAGGGCCTGGTGCACCAGCCCAAGCACCTCAAGAGGTCCAGGGGGAAACCAACCTTGAGGAGTAGGATCTGGTACCAGGAGGAGGAACTCCACTGCTTTAAAGCTGTCTGACTTGGCAGAATTGCAGGGAATAGATGGAACCTCAAGAGAGGAGCTGTGAATGTGTTGTACCCTGCACACAGAGACACTGGTAGCCTTGTAGTAATATTTAAAGTCTTCTTTATTGATTCCAGTTCAGGGTAGTATCAATCTCAGTTCAGCCATGTACCAGCTCCTACATCTCCTACACTAGCCCCACCAGGAGCAGCCTGCTCAGCCCATCTCCAACTGTCACCACTCATCCACACAGGCACCCAGGCATTCTATTCATCACAGTCATACCAATATTCCGTTACCATCTTTCACACTGGCTGAGCAGCTAGGAGGACCTAGGCTGATTACATACACATGTAATACTTAGGATATAACCTTATGCCTTTCCTTTTAAAGTAAAAACAAAAGTTACAATTCTAAAGAAGAGAACTATACACAAGAAAGCGGTAATGTTCATAACTCAGGGATGCAAACTAAAAGCCAAACATCACAAGAGAGTGAACAATGCAAATCAAGAAAAGATGTGTAAAATACTTCATCAAAGTATATGTGCATCAATATCCCCCATCTTCCCCCATGAAAAATTATCAAGACATTACAAAGCATAAATAAGATATACAATCACGGAAAATGTTAAAACTCAGGGAAGCCAAACTAAAAGCAACTTCGCCAGAGTTGAAACTGTGCATACCTATAGGGAGGAATAAAATTGTCAAGCAATAATAAATACCAAGCAAGCAATAACCCCATCCTTCCCCCAAACAAATTGAAAAATAATGTTGCGAAGCATGGACACACCCCACGACTAACACCCGAGGCGAGAAATAGACAACAAGGGTGAACCAACACAAAAAAACATATGTGTACCACAAAATGGACCACATAGAGGGTACATACAGTGAGGCGCAGGGCGACTAACACACGACAACATCTGAAGCGCGGGGCAACTTACACAGGACAGCAAGAGATGCGCAAGGCGACTACACTAACCAGTGATGCGTGGGGTGACTTACACACAAAACTGCAACATTTGATGCGTGGGGCGACTTACACACATTCAAACAGGCAAGATGTGCAGTGCAAGGTGACTTACCAACACAATAAGCCCCAAAGATAATAGCAAAAGTGCAGCGCAAGACGAGAAACACGATGTACCCTTGTACATGAAAGTGGGATAACACCCACTCAAACAGAATGTACCTTTGTACATGAAAATGGGATGACACCCACAGGTATAAAGAAGCTCATCCATATACCTACTCCCCATATAGGGATCATTAACAGGACTCAAACCCAACCCAATCCCTGACAAAAAGGTAAAACTATGAGAGGACTATTTCCAAAGCCCCAAACCCACTCAAACCCATCCCTCCTTTTAGAGAACTCTGTGATGACCACCGACTAGAACAAATAAGCAAACCTAAAATTTCACTGCAAAAATCTGTGGCATCACTACATACTAAACTGTTTGAAAGAAAAAAAAAACTAACACAAATACTTTAATAGTAGATCACTGGTAAACTATGCCCCATACCAGTGAGCAATCACTCACCCGAGTTCTATTACTCTGAGCACAAACTTAGCAACATTACACACCTAAAAGAGAGTACTGATGACAAGATGTAAAGTATGTCATGGCCATAAAAGCATCGTATGAACAGTCCGAAGGATAAGAGATCAAGCAGCTGAAACTGAAATGACAGAAATCAATTGTACACATCATCGAGTACCAGATGTAGTATTGACTTGTGTAGACTGTTATAAACAAAAAACTAAATGAAGGCAAATAGATGAGGCTGAGATGACAATGTCAGAGAACTCTCACATGAATACCAAGTAGGAGACCAAATCGACTCTTGCTCACAATGAACTGCAGTACCATAGGATCCCACGACGTGAGGAAATCAACGCTTGTTCACAATGACCTGCAGTGCCATAGGATCCCATGACATGATGAGGCGTGATCATGCTCCCCATGTTCCCAAACACTAGGGTAGTTACCACTGCTCGTGACAGGCAGAGGAGACTTGGAGCTTACTAGACGATCATAAACCATTCCGGACTGCGAAGAAACCAGAAGTGTAGAAAAAGAAAATGGCAGCAAGCTTAGTACGCAGCGCCGGATGGCTCCCGGCACCAGCGTGTATACAAACGTCTAGAGGCAGCAAAACACTGCGAACAAGAAGGACGTCAGAGAACTCCATTGAGACACACTGAAATGCAGGTAAGACCACGCGGGGACTGTGGGCGGCCTGGGAACCGCAAGCACCTCCATTTTCAAATTGCTAAGAAGCGTTTAACCTGTCAATGCTCCAGGGGGCAGCCAGCGTCCGCCATTAATTAAAAAAACTAGACTTACCCCCATACTTGGATATGCAAAGTGGATTGCCTGGAAAACGCTCCTTCACAATACGATCTCCACAACTGACTGGTTTCATTAGAAGCTAAAACGATAAAAATGTCCATAAGTGACCTTGTGCTTGCGCATAATATGGATCACTTCTGCAGTGCAAATAAGAGTCATCTTGTACAGAGCCATGGATATCCTGCATGGCCCTTGTACATACTCACGTCGATTCAGCAACAAACATGTCACAGATGACAGTCGAGCACTTTAAAAATTCTCCATCTGTGCAGCAACTTCACACAGTTTGTTGTGACTTCTTGACAACACATAAAAAGTATCCCAGGTAGTTTCTTTACCTTGAAGTCACAGGGTCTTTGTAGAAAGATGTGGCTGGAACACCAAATCTGGCTGTAGTTTAACGTTTACTATAACTCACCAAACCTTTGTAGAGGACGCTGTGGCTAGAACACCAGATAAGGCTGTAGTGACTACTCCTCCAACTCACTGGACCTTTTGTAGAAAACACTGTGGCTGGAACACCAATGTGGCTGTAGTGACTACTCCTCCAACTCACAGTTCCTTTTCTATAGTAGTATTTTCAGGCTGTAGTGTCCGCTGGCAAAAACACTGGTTGGTGGGGCTGTGCTTTGACAATGACAGGGGCATATTACCAAGCCATAGCTGAGCTGCGGCGATTTTTATCGCAGATAAACCTTGGTATTACCAATGTTTATCGCAAATTCGATAAACGGCCGCAATGCATGAATATCGCTGAATACTCAGCGATATTCATGCATTACCGAGCTAATGCTCTTAGCCATGTTATCCACCTCCCATTCGATAACATGGCTAAGAACTGCTCAGGGCAGGTGTTGGCTTTTGGAGATATTCGCGCTTAGCGCGAATATCTCCAAAAGTTGGTAATAGGAGATAGCGATGTTAGCGACTGTTTCCAGTCGCTAACATCTTGGCACGCCCACTTTGCATGTCATTAGTGATAAATATCACTGACATGCAAAGTGGGGCCCAAGATGGTCACTATCTCCTACTAGCTGTCGCTAACTGGTGTTAGCGACAGCTAGGTAATAGGGAGATACTTTTATCTCCGCTTTCTTGGCTTTTAAAGCCAAAAAAGCAGAGATAAACCCCCTTGATAATATGCCCCACAATTGGTTGGGCTTGCTCGCCATATACTCCATATTTCTTCATGTATTTGCTTAATTTTCTTGTAGTTTCATTGTTTAGTGGAATCCTATAGTAGTCTCTTGGTTTCTGTACTGTCTTTAAGTACGCTTGGGTCCAGGTCCGATCATCTCTATCCATTGTGCTTTGCACGCGTGGGTTTGTATCCCATCCTCGTCACCAAAATAAATGTTGGACCCTGCACACAGAGACACTGGTAGCCTTGTAGTATTATTTAAAGTCTTCTTTATTGGTTCCAGTTCAGGGTAGTACCAATCTCAGTTCAGCCATGTACCAGCACCTACATCTCCTACACCAGCCCCACCAGGAGTAGCCTGCCCAGCTGCTCAGCCCATCTCCAACTGTCACCACTCATCCACACAGGCACCCAGGCATTCCATTCATCACTGTCACACCAACATTCTGTTACCATCTCTCACACTGGCTGAGCAGCTAGGAGGACCTAGGCTGATTACATATAAATGTAATACTTAGGATACAACAGAATGGACAAAGAAACAGTCCTACTCTTGAGGGCTTGAGGCAGACTGCCCCTAGGCAAGAGAAGAGCGATGTAAGTGGTACCCACAGAGTCTATTGGGGGCATGGAGTCATCTATTCTGAAGCAAGGGACCCCAACCCATGAACAACCAGGCGATTGGTGGTTCTCCCAAGAATTATAGATAGTTCTTACTCACATTGGATCATGGCATCCCCTTGAGACAAACCAAGACATGGAACTGGCTGGTCAACCATTATTATATACACATGATGTCTGACAAAGTGAAGGAGTTTTGCAGCACCTGTGTTACCTGTCTAGCCAGTAGCAAGACAGTAGGCAAGCCAAAGGCTCCCTTGATACCACTGCCAGTGGTTTGGATCCCCTTTGAGAGGGTCGTATTTGACAATGATGGTCCCCTAACCCACCAACTGCCTCTGGGAACAGGTTTTCCCTGGTTGTAGAACCCTATACCACCAGATACCAAGAAGCAATACCCACCAGGACGGTCACTTCACCCACAGTGGCAAGAGCCCTACTCAGCATCTTCCCCAGAGTGTCGTTTCCGAAGGATGTAGTCTCAGACACGGGCACTAACATTATGTCTGCCTGTATGAAGGTGATGTGGGAAGAATGTGGTGTTACCTATAAGTTCACTACCCCATATGACAGAGGTCTTCACACCACCTGACAGAAATTTCTGGAATCTGGTACACTACATAATTGACTGCCACCCACACATCCCAAGCCATATCCGGCAAATAATGTTCAACACAATAAGAGTTTAGTTAACTGTAGGTTTGTGAGTGGGTGTGGTTAAATGACAGAGGCTTATTACACAGCTCAAAACAAAAATTTCCAAGATAAAATGTGCGCAAATTGTTTTTACTAGGATGCTTTGTTTTGCACATGACAGATTGATAACACCACCAACATTAATGTGACAGGTGTGCCTGTTTTTCACCACAGAGACGGTCAATCTGTGGATGGATTTTTGCTACTGCCATCCTTAGGTTGTGCTCCACATCCAGTCTTGAACGGTACTCAGTCTTTAGTACCGCAAGTGCTGAGAACCCAATCTCACATAAATAGGACGAGCTGAAAGGCAAGAGAGTTTTGATAGCAGTTTCTCTCAAAGCTGAATATTCTGCAGACATTTTCAGCCAAAACTCTCCCAGTGAGACTTTGCTGAAATGTATCTGCAGAACAGTCACTTTGGAGATCAATCAGTTGTTCCTGCATATGGATTGGGAGATAGCTTGCCACCTCTGCCAGAAATGATTGAAAGACCCAGTCATTTAAGTGATCGTTGTCCTCAGGAAAATACTTATGCAAACTGTCCTTGAGAGAAGTCAGATGCTTTTAATTACCTCAGCAACACGTAGAAGTTCATATTCAGTCTCCGCAAGAGCATCTACTAAACATGGAAACTGCTCAAACAGGCCATCTTCAACTAGTCTTCTGCTTAATTCAAGCTTCTTCTTGAATGATGCTTGCAGAGACAGATTCAGGGAATTTAATTTCTCAAAAATGTCAGCAAGGTATGCTAGAAGTACAAGCCAGCGGGGATTGCATAGTTGTTCTGCTTTGCAGAGGTCCAAACACAGAAAAAACAGCTGTACTTCATTCCTTAATTCAAAGATGCAAGACAGCACTTTCCCCTGGGATAACCACCGCACGTCTGTATGAAACAGCAAGTCATCATGCTCAGCTCCCATTTCTGCACATAAAATTTCAAAAAGACGAGCTCTTGTGGAATGGGTCCTTATAAAATGTACTATTTTTATAGCAGAATTCAGCACATCCTCTAGTTCGCTGTCCATGTTTCGAACAGCAAGGGCTTCCCGGTGTATCATACAGTGGTTCCAAAGAATATGTGGAGCCACTTTCAATATGTTAGCTTTTAGGCCAGCCCTAGCACCACACATTGAAGGAGCACCATCTGTGCAGATTCCAACACAGTTTTCCCCTTTTAAGCCATGGATATTCAGGAAGTCATTGATCATGGCAAACAAATCGGATCCTGTTGCCCGCTCCTTGATTGGCTTGCAAAATAAAAATCTTCTAATACTAGTGTTTCATAACAGTAACGAACATAAGCAATTAAATGGGCATCCTTTGACACATCAGTTGCTTCATCCAGCTATAAAGCAAACAAACTTGATTTCAACTAGGCTATGAACTGTCCATGGATATCTTCTGACATGTCAGAGATGCGGCAGCAAACTGTTGTGTCTGAGATGGGTATGCTTTTGTACTTCTCTGCTGCTTTTTCACCAAGCATTGTCCTAGCTACGTCGAGCAATGCTGGGAGAATCACCTTTTCTCCATCTACAAAGGGCCTTTTGTTTTTGGCAATGTGGTATGCTACTTGGTATGATGCTTTTAATGCAGTTGCAGGAGTATTTGCCACATGTTTCACAGCTTCTTTCTGCTGAGTTATCTCTTTCAACTTCCTGGCAAAAAAATCTCTGCTTTTTCCTTCTAGAGACCCATGTTTCATTTCAAAGTGACGCCTTAGTTTGGTTGGCTTCAAGCTGTCGTTAGCTAAGATCACGCCACAAATCACACACTGCTGTCTACTTTCTCCACTAACAACAATGCAGGTGAAACCAATATCCAAATAGGAGGAATCATATTTCCTTGTTTTGCAGCTTTTCTCTCTCCGTCGCATTCTGTTTCAGCCTTTCGCTTGAGCACTCTACCATCTTTTGGGAGCAGAAAACAATCCATATCAAATGCTTGCTTAACCTAAGATACAACAGTTGAAGCTGCATGTTAATGAATAGTACATGGCTGCAATTTTACAGCTGCATGAGGTATAGGAGGTTTTTAACTTTGTAGTTTAAAAACAAAATTTTCTTATGTTTTAAATAAAATGCATTTGGATAAAAAAATCATTCTGTGGTAAGTGGGTAAAAAGTAATTCCACCTCATCCAGGTTTTAAGTAGGTGCTCCCAAAATTGCTGCAGTATGTATATGAGGCTCTGAAAGTTACTTGTTCAAAGGTTAGTGAGGGCAAACTTCAGCACTGCCCCTTCACCCATCACTCAAAAACAAATGTGTACCTTCTTATTCACTTCCTCAGATGTTTCTTCTGCTTGAATAGGAGTCCTCAGCCTAGTGATGAAGTAGCTTTTCCCCTTGCAATGAAGAGAAAATGTTTAAGAAATATTACTTGCATGTTCTCAGTATGATTTGCATAAGACACCATGAAAGCTCACGAGAACAGAATCATAGTGATGGGCAAGGGAGTGAATGACATGCCTAGAAGTTACTTGCTGCCTTATCTTAAGGGCAAATAAAATGCGCCATGATCTGCAAGTTATTAGTTGAAGTCCTGATGGCTGGTAAGATGGCCATGATCTGCAAGTTAAATTTTTGATTTCTGGCAGGGCCACATTAGCTTTCTATTCTTTCAAATGTGTTAAATTGATTGCATGTACTTCCTTGAGGCTCCTTCACTTCAATATACCCCCACACACAATACACCCACTCTCCTGTAAGCGCAAAGTTTCTTTTACTTGTGCCATGTTAATATTTCAACACCTGTGCAGTTCCTTCTTGCACATTTGCACAGAATCACAACTGGCACATATGACTAATGTAATGTGCCCTCTGCAGAGAAGCGCAGGATTGGATGAGCATGCATTTTGGAACAACTTTAGGACTCAGTGACAGGCATTGTGAGAAACTTGCACTGCCTTTGAAACTCAACTTCGGAAGTCCTAATTGTGGTTTTTTGACTGTTTAATTATGGACACATAATTTTCATGGAGCCCTGGCCTTTGCTCATAGACCTTTGCAATATTACAGACGGACGGTCACTCTGTACCTTTTTTTAAATTTGTATTACAAATATAAATCTTTCCTATGCCAAAGCTATGACTCCATTGGTTAAGACACCACCTAGATATATTGGGAAAATGAGTGCCAATTTCTTTATAAATAATATCTTTTCACAGTTTTACATTGTGCAAACCCAGTTACCGGGCACTGGAACACTTTAAATGAGCAGCAGCTACATTACACAGGGTCAGATTTATTACATTACTCACGGATAAATTACATTATTTTGTCTTAGATCACAGGATGTAGTGCCAAGGCCAGGATTCAAACCAGACTCCCCAGTTACAAAGTCAGCAGCTCTGAGTATAAAATCACATTCTCTCCACCTCGATTTTACAGACATCCAGGGTGAGCGGGTGAATGTTGCGAGTGCGAGTGCATGGGGAACAGTGTGAGGGCATTGTGATCACTGTGAGTGCAGGGTGAGCGTGTAAGTGAAGGGCAAAAAAGAGGAGCGTGTTGTCTGAATGTAGGGTGCATTGCAAGACACTTGAAGTATGTCAGCATATTATTGCCAGCGGTGTGGGATTTCACATAAAAAAGCCGTCTCCTAAAGCTGTATTTTCAGCACTTCGCTGTGCATACTTCGAAGAGCAAATATAAATAGAAAGCACTTTAAATTGTGTTCTAGGACTGCCTGAAAGATCCATGACTGAAAGGGAACAAAGACAGAAAAGTCACATTGCAAATGAATACATACTTCTTTATTTATAACACGTATTTAGTGCCAAGACAAGAAATTTGCAAGGTGCTTATACAACACATGGCTGGCATTTTTCTTTTGGCAACTCGAAGCCCTTCTAGTCCTGTGGGTGTTGCTGCCTGCCGGTATAATTCTAAAAGAAACTATGTATTTTCCAGCTTGGCTGCTGTGCTCTTCTAAATGCAGCCCAAGTGCAACATTCCACACAATTGCCTGGGAGGCCTATGTAATTGTTGAACTCCAGTACAGGAATATTTTAGAGAAAGTTAAACATTCCCCAAATATTTACAAACAGGTTTGAAATGGTGTAATTTAGCTTCTCCATGCAGACTCAGGAGCTGCTGCCCTTAAGGTACCTCTGAAGGAATCCCCCAGGGATGGTGCCCCGCCTTGATAGAAAAACTCTGACTTAAGTGTCCCCTAACATTTCATTCCACATTGTAAACGTCACACCATTGCCCCCAAATCTTTTCGGATTTCCATGTATGGAATTCTTAAAGTCAACGGGTCTCCTGAGAAGTGCAGAGCTGCCAAAGTTTCAGTTTGCTATATGTGACATTTTCATAATGTTAGTGTCTTATGAGTGACATTTCAATGATTATATGAGTGACACTTTCTCGCAGGCAAAATCAAGCAAAGAAGGTGAGGGAAACATAAATATCAGAAATCACACCCAGTTGAGCAACGAGAAACTCTTAAAAAGTCACTGACCTAAAGTGTGTGACAGGACTCAATTCTTCATGACTAGGTAAAGCACTTGGTACATGTTTCATTGAGACTTAGATGTGGTCCTAAATTCTTACAATCTCTGCAAAAAGTACTTTTTTCCCCCCATAGACGCTTTTGGATACCTGGCCTAATGAAGAACCAAAATCTTGAACAATTAGGGTTGAAACCCAGTGTGAAAAGTAGTGAAACATGTGTAACAGGCGTTTAAATCGGCTGTGCAAAAAAAGAGAGAGGAATAAACCAAAGTTTTAATCGAGTCAACCCAAAGATCCTGTGCGGCTGCATGAATGCTGATTGGCTGGTGGGGAAAAGATAGGTGCAAACTCAATGTTAGGACAGAGTGCTCAAAGAAAGAAAAACGAGTGCAAAACATTCCAATGTTGCGACAGATACCGGGTAAAAGTGCTCGAAAACATGCTGGCGCTGTTGTCACACTAGAAATGCTGAAAATGCATAATTATGCAGAAAATGGAACACCCGTGGACCTAGCAGACAAGACTTTCTCTAGCCATTTTATTAGATCTGAACAGAAGTGTCACTTTTCTATGTCATCCCACAACTGTTGACAAATGTGGTCAGGACAGTCATGATTACAGAAAAGGAAGAATTAATGGATGACCCTCATGGAGACCAAAGATGCTGACTATACACATCATTACTTGGAAACAGACATTCTAATCTGGCACCTGATCAAAGATTATTAGTGTATTCAAGCCCCTCATCCTCTGTAATTTGGATTTTATTGATACGCTGAAGAGCTCAGATCCCCCACATCTGTTAAACCTCATTTTTCCTTTTGAAATTAGGATTGTTCTCGACATTACAAAAAAACCATCATATTAGAACATTGATTTAGCACTCGTGCTTCCAAAGGATGACTTTACTGTACCGCAACTGTATACAAATTTAACAAAAGCCATCACATTTGGACATAATTTCTTCAATGATTGACGTACTTCCATTCCAGAACTTTGGTTACAAGAACATACCAACTACCTAGGAGCTGACCTGCTACCCCCCGGTTTCTGCATGATTAGAATGGAACCACAATGATAAAACGTTTGGCTAAGTAATCAACCTTCCCAAAAATAATTCAGAAATAAAGAAGGTGCCACTTGCAAACTCATACTCAGGTGAGTTACTAGGATGCGGATCCTAAATATGCTCTGTATTAAATAAAACTTATTTACTGCTCACAAAAGCGTATGTCCTTAACACTGGTAGATTAGTCACAAACATCATCTGTTTAAGAAACAAACAGACACTAAATCGCGTAAAAAACGGACAAATGCTGTGATACAAGGTACCGTGAATGTGTCACATGCAATCCCACAATCAAACATGAATTCTACTGTGCGTTTAGGTCCGCATTGTGATCAAAACCTCCAATATGGCCGAATATCAGCCCAACATCCCCACCCGACTTCGAGAAAGTCCTCTTACCTGTACATATTCCAGCAGTTCTTCACAGCGAGACGATGGGCAAACGTAGATTCCAGTGGTCCTTCACAGCGAGGCGACGGGAAAACGCAGATGTCAGCAGTCCTTCACAGCGAGGCGGCGGGAAAACCCTCACATGAAACCAGGAGGAAAAGGCAGCAAAAGTAGAATGCAGGGGCTTTATGGCCGCAAATTTCGTGGCACTTCCTGCAATCTCAGCTGCTGTCCCCCTCATTGGTGGAATGTCACTGGTGATGTTCCTGCATGCTGCTTGGTGAAAGTCGGAGCAGCAGGCCAATCCAAAATTCCCATTTGAAAGGGGTGATAACTTTCGATGTGGGAAAGAGGAAAAACAAGACAACAGAGGTAAGCTTTTTGGTTGGAGTGCGCACACCCCCTGGGGGGCACGCCCCACAGATTGAAGAACACTGCCATATGATCACAATACCAATGGGCTGGCAGAAAGATTTAATAAGACCTTGAAGGGCATGATCATCTGCTCATTTGACACTTTCAGTAGGAGACTGTATATTTCCCTCCCATGCCTGAAGTTTGCTTGCAGAGAGATGCACAAAAAGGGGTTAGTTTAAGCTCCTTTGAGTTACTTTTTGGCTATCCTATAAGAGGGTCATTGAGTTTGCTTAGAGAAGCTCGGGAGAAGCCTCTCAAAAGCCAAAAGAATATGAGTTGGACTATATGCAAGGCCTGTTACACCACATGGTCAGGTACATGAAGAAGGCAAACAGCAACTTGGAGGTCAGTTAAGAGCTTATTAATCCGGGAGAAAAAGGATGAGGTCACCTACTTTGTGGACCTTGACACCCCCATGGGTCACCACAGGGTGCTCCTTGTCAACAGACTGAAACCCCACTGAGTAATGGCTGACGTGACCATGCTGATGGTTACAGAAAAAGGGGAGGAGGTGTGGAGCAAGTCTCTTCCACACCTCTTATCCACCAGTGCCAAAGATGGATCAGTGGAGTGAGCAGTGCTCTTCTCCAAGGATCACAGACCAGCAGTAAAAAGGATGCAGAGAAGTGTTGGAGCAGAATGCTGGGTTATTTCTCTGACTCCTGGACTAACCAAATGGTATGTCCATGATGTTGACACTAGTGACAGCCTACCTTCCAAAATCAAACTATAGAGGTTGTCTAACCAGGTCAAGGGACGCATAAAGGCTGAAGTAGCCAAGAAGCCTAAATAAGAGTAATTAAGCCTCCTGACAGTCCAAGGGTCAGCCCAGTGGTTCTGGTGCCAAGCCTTATCCCCAACGGTAAAGAAAGCATTAAGGTTTTGTGTGAACTGCAGAGGTTTAAATACAGTCATCAAGACTGATGCTCACCCCATTCCAAGAGCTAATAAGCTCATTGACTGGTTGGGTGCTGCAAAGTACCTGAGTACATTTGATTTGATGTCAGGTTACTGGCAGATTGCCCCAAAGTGGGAGAGGTCAGGTTACTAGCAGATTGTCCCAAGTGGGAGAGGTCAGCATTTTCACTCCAGAGGTCCACTTTAAGTTTTAAAGTTGGCTTGAAGAATGTCCCTATCATCTTCCGAAGGGTGATGAACAGAGTGTTGTCTGGGTTGGAAACCTTCAGTGCAGCGTATCTGGATGAAATAGCTGTATTCATTTAAACCTGGGAGGTGCACCTGCTCCACCTGCAGGAAGTGCTCCAGGCCCTGCAGTAGTAAGTCCTGACTATCACGGTAAGCAAATGCCAGAAGGGGCAAGGTTTTGTGGTGTACCTGGGCCACCTTGTCAGTGGAGGCCATGTACAATCTCTCCAGCCTAAGACCCAGACCATCTTAAATTTGGAAGCTCCTAAGACCAAGGCACAGGTTAGGTCCTTTCTTGACATGACTGGGAAATACAGAAGATGTGTACTATGGTACCATTCTGAATCCCCTGACAGAGCTTACCTCAAAGAAGCAGTCAAAAGAGGTAATTCAGGCCTTTGACATTCTGCAGAAGGCTATGTGTTCAGCATTAGTCCTACTGGATCCTGACTACAATAAGACGTTTGTGGTCAGACAGATGCTTCAGAGCAGGAGATTGGGGCACTACCAGCATAAATAAATTAAGAGGGCCAAGATTAACCAGCTGCCTTCATTAGCAGGAGGCTACTCCCCAGAGAGCAAAGATGGCATGCCATTGAGAGTGAAGCCTTTGCTGTGGTCTGGTCCCTGAAGAAGCTAAGACCATGCCTGTTTGGTACTCACTTCTATGTTCAAACCAATCATATACCTCTCAGATTTGTCGTATAGATCAGGAGGGAGAACTCAAAATTGTTGAGGTGGTCCATTTCGCAACAAGGGATGGCCTTCACAGCCAAACACAGACCTGGGATTGCCCATGCCAGTACAGATGAACTTTCCAGGTTTTTCCACTTAGATGATAAGGACTACCAGTGAATAGGTGAGCTGCACATCACCTTGTGTCGGGGGCTGTACAGGGAAGTAATCCTTTTTATGCGGATAACCTCCCCCCTTTTTTTTTACTGATACTGATGGTTACTGACTCTGAAAGTGCCCTGGGTCCTGCTAACTTGTCCAAAGGCCAATGTTCTATCCTCTAAAGGAATATGCTGATTGGTATGATTCCAATTGGTAAGGACAGTCTTGCAGTAAGTCCCTAGTATATGATAGAGCATGTAGGGTTAGAAACCCCAGTGGCTTTAATGCGCGTAAGTGTGCACTGCTGAGGTCTCTTATGTCACTTTAAAGCCAGTCCTACCTTGCAGGCTGGTTTTAAAATATAACTGTGTCCAAATTCATTTTTTTTTTTAAAGCAGTAATAAAGTTCAAAACTTCCATTATATTTCTTATACATCATCCCTAAGGTCTGCCGTAGGTGCCCCAAGGGCAAGGTGCAGAGTTATAAAAAGCAGGAACAATATAAAATATGTTTTATATGTCCTTGTAGGAGAAAGAGCCAGAGTAGCTTATCCATATGGTAATGTTCCATTGGGAGGACTTTATTACATTTAATGCATGGTAATAGTCCAATTCGAACTACCAGGTCAGGTCCTCTCTGAACCAAAACACCAGCAACCCAGGAATGGCTTTGCCCTAGTAATAGGCTTGTCAGTAGAGTACAGGTTGGCTCCAGTGTCACAAGATGTACCTGGCTGATGAGCCCATAACTAGGGCAAAAACAGTCCCGGTTGCTTGTGTTCTGGTTCAGGGAGGACCTGACCTGGTAGTTTGGGCTTGACTATTCCCATGAGGATCTGGGTCAAGACTGATTTGTATATGGTTGGGTCTGATCTGAGATGGCATGTTGAGCAAAAGAATGATGGATTAGAATGTTACCCCAAGCGATTGCCAGTGGTTAGACAAATTGCAATCATTCCTCCCATCACCCTTTGTGTGTTTCAGTCACCAGCTTCAACAGAACCTACGGGAGTCGATGCAAAGCCTCAGAAAGCCTTGCCACACAGCTTCATCAGAACCAAAAGTGCATGACAGTCCTCGGGACAGATGCCGTACAGCGCGAAGCCTAGCAAAGCAATGTCATGGAGACTGCGCACCAAAGACATAAGATACAATACTCAGTGGGCTAAACTTGGTCCTGTGCCTGGCCTGTGCTCCATTGTGGTCGGCATGAACTTTTCACTTTGTCCAGGTCCGGCACAACTAGAAATCGTCAGTTGGTGATTTGCGCCTCTTAGCATTACTTTTGCCTAAAACTTTGGAAGTTCATGTCTCCGGTTTCCTATTTTGGATTTTTGTCTATTTGGTGTCTTTTTATAACTTTTTATAAATTGGTGTTGCATTTTATTGTTTTGTGTCTTTTACATATTTACTGTTTTGGTGGTATTAAATTAAATGCATTACACATGCCTGTCTCCTAAATAAAGCCTGACTTCTCATTTGCCATGCTACCAAGGGTTGCGCAAGGATTTGTTTACCTAGACTTGATTTGACCTATTATTGATTGCGGTATTATTATTAGCTGAGTGTAAATACCTACTTATAACCCACTTTCCTACAATGTGCCAGTAATACACTAAAACAACACAATGTAAACATGTGCATAGATCGGTACATACAAATATAAATGCGAGGCCACAATCATATTACTCCTGCAGCAGTATGCTAAATAAGAAAAAGGGCTCGCTTAAGGTGCACTATACAAATGCTCTCATCTCAAAATGGCATAATCATAATTATCAGCTAATCACTTCTTAATGTGCTCCTACATCACAAAAGGATTATATGTTGTGCTAATCACTTACCTGTCTTTAGTAAATCTAACTCCAAGCAGCAAACAAGCAAAGATTAAAGGCTCAGAGATATTCATTATAAAAATCTTAATACTGACTGATGTTTCCTCTTGAAATTTGTTTGCATCACTTTTTATAAGAGGTATTTTGCTGATTTATTTGCCATGGGCAGAAAAACATGAAACGTGCCTCTGTTTAAGCGCTTTCTGGGCAAGAGGAAGCAGATTCTGATTGCTGGGCTGTTTGCAACCAGGAGATTGTTAAGATGCCAAAGACAAAGCCCCCATGCAGAACTTTATCACCAAATGCTTGGCATCTTCTGGCTCTAATGCAGTTATTGCTCACACCTGGCAGAAACATTGTTCGCAAGGTGCTGCTCTGTTATCTTTCCCAATTTGATGTGCTTCGTGATTAGCTTTTTGTTCCATATTTTAAAAGCTGATTTTAGATATAACAATTGCTGATTCTAAGAAGATGCCTTTTATTTGAATCTGAACGCTAGGACGCTACTAAACAGTCACCAATGCAGGTGCTCTGAACCCTAAAACACGTTGAAATTGGCTACACTCTACAACTGGCACATTTATCTTACCTGTAAGTTCCTAGTATATGGTACAACAGTGTTCCCAGGGCCTGCATGTTAAATGTCACTTATGGACTGCAGCATATATTGTGCCATCTCTAAAGTGACCATGGAAAGCATGTTTCAAGGCCTGTCTCTGCACCCTGGGTAGGCAGTTTTAAAACTGCCTATTTGATTCTGTAAAATATACCTTTTGCCAGGCCTAAACCTTCATTTCAGAACTTATATGTCACCCCTAAAGTAAGCCCTAAACAGAGCAAGGTGCATAGTATTTAAAAAGTTGGGCATGTGTACTTATGTTTCACATGCACTGGCAGTGAAAACCCTCCAGGGACTTTTATTTCTATTGTGCGGTTGGCTCGCCCTCAGAAGTGTACCAGGTTACATTATAACACCTTATATTGCATATCAGGTTGGTGATAGCTTGAAAAGTGATTGAATGACTCATTTTGATAGTAATTTAAAATCCAACTTAACCTCTTCGACGCGACCGCGATTCCCCCTCCGGTGCTGGGCCCTAATAAAAACGGGCGTGGTCATGACGGAACGGTTCCGTCATGAGCACAGCTCAACCGTAGCTCATGACGGAACCGTTCCGTCATGAGCGTCGAAGGGGTTAATGGTCATGAAAGATTTTATATTACTATTTTGAAAATTACACTTTCAGAAAGTTGTCATTTACCTGCCTGAGCCATATGTGCCTTTCTGCCAGTGTTCAGTGTCAGCTGACTGCTAATGGCTCTCTTGTGGTGAGATGTCTATTTCTCCCAGACAGTGGACAAAGGGCTGGGGGAGATGATTTTCTCTCTGAGCAGGATGGCCAACAGGTGCTGGGTCCTGTGCTCAATCTCTTCTTGAGCTTCGAATAAAGACTGCCATGTCAGAGGCAAAGATAACTCACAACCAAGCCTCCCTCTCTTTTGTCCTCATTTACATCCTGTCTCCAAACTCAGGGGGTGGGGTAGCTACCACAGAACTATTTTGAAGTTACCACGACAGCGAATTTGCCCATTATCATAGCCACACCTTTGGGTGGGAACAGGGCGCCCTGCACAGTGGAAGAAAGGTTATGCCATGTTGGATGTAGGTAGTGAGGGGCGCTGCAAGATAGTTTACATTAAAACACACTGGAACTGCTGGAAATGTGGGTAGGGTACCACGGGGAACTTTTACCCAACTGGCTAGGGAGTTTCCAGGAATTTCCTGCACATATCAGCTGGTAAATCGCATAAATGTGACACCCTGAGTATCCCCTTCAGAACCCCGCCGGACCTGTGAGGAGACCCCCAAGAGATGGGCATGATCCCGCTTGTACCTAGGACTGAAAAGTGGACTCCAAGGGTCAGTTGGTTGACCTCCTGTTACACCATAGGGACACATCAACTGTAAGTAGCTCACTTTCCTGCATAGCACAGATGACCAGTTCCAAATGGACCTGTCCTTGACCTTACTGGTGGTTTCTATAATAGCCAGTTCTAACGCACTAAGTGGTGTTTCTAAAGTCCTAGGGCCTTAGGGTAAGTGTCAAAGTGTACTCCTCCTGCCTATCCCTTATCCCTTGGAAACTTAGAAACATTTTGAAGGACTTTTGGCTGGAGAACAAACAGAAGACTAGGACCAAACTGACAAATCAATTTGACAAAGGTGCATTGCCGCTGGGCCAAACATTCAGGTTGGTTCCGCTCTGAGCTTTTCCGCAGCAGCTACTCTGTTTCAGAAGGATGTTGTGGAGAAGGCATCCTGCATTAGGGAGCACTCTTGGGCTACAGTTTGCAGTTTGCCTCACTGGAGGAATTCAAGCTCCAATAGAAGTGATGAAGCCCAATAGGTAGAATTTTTTTATTTTATTTTATTTTAGAAGTTTTCTATAGCGCTGTCAAAACCCAAAGGTATCAGAGCGCTTTACAGTTGGAGCATAGTAAAAACCAACAGTATAAAATCAACAGAAACATGTAGGTGCGCAATGTACAGTAAAAGAATGACATAGTATAGAGCGACATAATTGATATATAGAGCTACTTTGATTTCAAGGTTCTTGTGGATCATATAACTCTATGCTTGCTGACTGTCCCGTATTGTCCACATCCAGGGGAACGGGTAAGGAATAAGGACTTGAGTTGTCTTTTGAATTCCAGAAAGCAGGGTATGGTTCTGATGTGCGGAGGGATTGAATTCCAGATTTTTGGGGCGTTTCCAGTGAAAGAGCAGTCCGCTGTTCTTTTCTTTCTAGTTTTAGGTGGTATGAGTAAAAGGGAGTTAGAGCTTCTCAGATTTCTAGCTTGACCTGCCTTTTTAAGTTTTGTTGCCAGGTATTCGGGTTTGCCTGTATGTAGGGCTTTGTGGGTTAGGCAGGCCGTTCTGAAGTTACTTCGCATTTCTACTGGAAGCCATTTGAGTTCCTTAAGTGCGGGGGAGATGTGATCCGATTTTTTGATGCCGGTGATCATTCTGGCTGCCGCATGTAATGTTGTTTTGATCGGTGCCAGATGTGCTTTAGGAATTCCTGTTAGGACTGCGTTCCCATAGTCCAGTCTTGACAGTACCAGAGATTGTGTGGCCACTTTGAGATTCTTTGTTGGAATATAGGGTTTGATCTTGTTCAGAAGTCTCAGGTTAAGGAATGCGCTTTTGGCCGAGTTCTTAATGTGTTTCATCATGTTCAGTTTGGGGTCTGGGGTAATGCCTAGGGATTTGACAGAGTCTGCTAGAGTAAGATTCTCTTTGAGCGCATCAATAGCCTTTAGCCATTCAACGATTTGTGGGTTTTCCTCCTTGTTCGAGATGAGGAGCGTCTCGATCTCGTCTGGATTTAGTTTCAAGTGATTGATTGTCAGCCAATCTTGCACATCTTTCAAGACGTCGTTTAATTTTTGGATGTCATTGAGAGAGGAAGTTTCCAGATAGATTTGCATATCATCCACGTAGAGGTGGAAGCGGATGTTGGCTTTTCTGAGTAATTTGATTAATGGTTCCATGTAAATGTTAAAGAGTTGTGGAGAGAGCACCGAACCTTGGGGGACGCCCTTGTTGACTTGCTGTGTTTCGGAGGTGAAGTTCTTGATTTAGATTTTTTGTGTGCGATTGTGTATAAAGGAGGAAAACCACTTGAGAACTATCTCACCGAGACCAGCTCTTTCTTGAAGAGCCCTGATGAGGAGTTTATGGTCCACTGTATCGAATGCTGCCGAGAGGTCAAGGACAATGAGTAGGCAGCATTTGTCATAGTCTAGTGATCCATGGATATCGTCCATGATGTTCAGAATCGCCATTTCTGTGCTGCAGCCTTTTCTGTAACCAGACTGGTGGGGGTCCAATAGGTTGATGTTATCCAGGTGCTGTGTTAGTTGGTGAAGTACGCAACATTCAAGTGTTTTTGAGAGCAGGGGGAGGTTTGATACAGGTCTGAAATTGTTCAGATCAGTTGCATCTAGGCCGGGTTTTTTCAGCAGGGGGGTGACTTGTCCCATTTTAAGACAGTCGGGGACCACTCCATTTTTTAAGGAGCTGTTTATGATTTTGCCCCAAAGCGGTGCAAAAGCGTGTTTCATTTTTTTGATTAGCAGGGGAGGAATGGGATCTGAGATATGCGCTGATGGTTTGGAGGTCGAGATTAAGGAGATTATCTCTGTTTCTTGAAAGGGGCGAAAGCTCAGCCAGGGGGTGGGCAAAGAACCAGGAGAGAGATCATGAGGTGCAGCCGTGATATTCTTTATGTGGTGTGAGCTGTTGAAGGCTAATGATAGTTCGATTTTTGTGATCTTGTTATTGAAGAAGCGGGCGAAGTTGTCGCAAAGTTCTTTGGACGCCTGTACGGATGAGGCCACTGGCTTGGAGGTTTGTTTTCTGATGATACTATATAGCTCCTTAGGTCTGTTTTTGGCACTGTTCAGTGCCTCTCGAAAGAAGCTGGATTTCTTGTTTTTGATGTGGCTGTTGTACTTCCTATGGGCTGATTTCAGTTGATCGCGAAGGATGGCGGTGGGGTTGTTTCTCCATTTTCTTTCTTTGGCCCTTAAGTTTCTCCTTTCTGAGTTGAGGTCAGAGTTGAACCATGTTCTGGATGGTATGGTTCTGCGCCACTTGAGCTTAAGTGGGGCTATTTTGTCAAGTAAGGCCACTAGCTCGGAATTGTACCGGTCAGTGAGGTCATTGGTGGATAGGTGGTCTTTGTTGTCCAGGAGGAGTGAGCTTATCTGATCTTCCAAGATCTCCAGGGGCGCTTGAGAGAGATTTCTCCTCCATTTGGGAGGATCTTGTGCAGGTTGGTGAGAGAGAGTGGGGTGATTGATATGAAATAGTATCATGTGGTGGTCAGACCAGTCGACGGGGAGTATGTGGTTAATCGTGATTGAGTTCTTTTGAGCAATGATGGCATCCAGTGTGGCTCCTTTGTAGTGTGTTTCCTCCGAACAGTGTTGTGTAAGATTGTAATCACATAGGAGACTAGATAGCGATTGGATTAGAGGATTGTTTGTCTCATTCCACCGTATATTCAGATCACCGAGAATGAGATTATTGGAATCACCAAGAGCCCCTTGCGCTATCAGGTCCGACAGTTGTTCTCCAAAAATGGCGTTTCGACCTGGGGGGTGATAGAGCAGGTGACACCGTAGGGAGCTATTATCTTCGATCTTGATGATGGACGAGAGACATTCAAAAGAATCGTAAACGAAAGAGGTGGTTTCCGAGATGACCAGACTATTGTTGTGGATAATAGCAACTCCCGCTACTCGCTGCTCTATCCTGTCTTTGTTAAACAGGGAGAATCCAGGTGGTACCAACATGTCTAGGCAGGGGGAAGATATCTTGTTCAGCAATGTCTCCGTGAGGAACGCAATGTCAATGTTATGTGAGAGGATAGCCTCGGCTAGCTCTGTTGCGTGAAGTGAGGCCGATCTGCAGTTGATCAATAGGCAGTTTGTGAAAAACTCTTGATTGCTGGCGGTTTCTTTGGTCACCCTAGGTATGGCGGTGAGAAATCTTCACCTGGTGAAGGCAACAAAACTATCCAGCCAGTGAGGGACCTTACTTAGGGGCAAATTTAGAATGTTTTCTTTTCAGACCTTTCCTAACAAAAGTCAGTTACCCATCTCACAGTCAAGTGCAACCAGTTTCCAGTAGTTGAAACTTTGCACTTTTTTGGGCTATTTTTATCTAAATCCTTAAGAAATCAAACCATATCTCTGGTTCCCCTTATTGGATTTTTGTAATATTGGTGTCATATTGTTCATTAAAATATTCTTTACTTTTACAAAATGAAGTGAGTTTTTTTTGTGTTAACTGTTTTGGTATTTCTAAATGCTTTATACATTTGCATAAATTAAGCCTGTCTGCTAGGTGTTATAGCTACTTGGGATTAGCTCATATATAATTTACAGAAACCTTTACTGGACCTTAAAAGAAGTTTGCCATTATTACTTGTGGTGGACTACCAACCACCATGACTACTAATCCATTTTCGTAACCTCATAGAGATTGTCCCAGGAATTAACCAAACACTCTTCAGACCAATTAACTTTTACCAACTAATCAAGATTACCAGTAAACTCTCTCTGAAGGGAAACGACCTTAACAAGGCAGATTTTACACTGCAATACAATCACAACGTGGTCGTTACAATGACCACATTGTTACAAAGCAGTCCCATAATAACGAAAGTTGTTACAATGACATGCGCTAAATGGTGCTCTAGACTAAAGGGCCCATTAGGATGGCGGGCGGGCGGGCTTCTGTCCGCCCACCACCCTAGCGGTGCTGGGACCGGCCGGCAGTGGTGCTGCGGTCCCACACCGGTGATTAGGATGCCACCGCCACCGTGGCGGTGGCATCCTCCATTTCCAGCATTGTGGCGGGCGGTGCTCACAGCACTGCCCGCCACAATGCTGGGAATGCACTGCGTGAATTGTCATGCACAAGGTGACTGCCACCATGTCCATGAAAATGCAGGGGGTACCATAAGTGCGATCCGCCCTACATCCTAATGGACCCCTAGGTAATAGTATGATTTACTATTCCAACACCTTCCCTACTGTTGCACACGGGGAATAGCGTTTACTACGCAACTTTTACAACGCTGTGCCTTTACGACGCAACTTTTACAACGCAAGTCGTTACAACGACTTGCGCTGGGGGGCGCACCAGGATAGGGAATAGTTTAATTTACTATCCAACTCCTTCCCTACTATCCACGGGGACTGGAGTTGGAATAGTAAATTAAACTATTCACCATCCAGCACCCCCAACGCAAGTCGTTGTAACGACTTGCACTGTAAAAGTTGCATCGTAAAGGCATGCATGGTAAATGCATGCGTAGTAACGACATACATCCGTTGCACACACTGGAGTTGGAATAGTAAATCATACTATTCCTAAGTCCAACGTGCCATCTAGCTCAAGTCGTTGTAACATCTTGCATTGTAATTGCACTGAGTTGTAACAACGCGGTTGTTGTAACCACCGCGTTGTAATTGTATTGCAGTGTAAAATCTGCGTTGTTAAGTATTATATTCCTCCCTGAATGCTATAATTGATGGTATCTCTGCATGTTCTTCATTCCTCCACAAATGCAATCAATACTGAAAATGAAGAGTAAGTATTACTAACTCAATTGTTGTGTGCCCCAAATTCAAAATACAATGAGCAGTGAGTGTTCTTTGCATTAAAGCCAAAAGGTTTTTTTAAAAACCTGTTCTCCATTGTTGTTAAAACAGAGAGGTCAGTGTGGCATCCGATATCTCCACCATACACAGATGCAACTTGTGCTTTATGGCCTTTCATGGCTGGTGATATAGCCCTGTCTCTTAATCTTCTAGCAAAATGTGTTATGGTCCCAGCATTTTGGGTTAAAATGATGTTACTCTCAAGGATCTATTTTTAAAGTTTTCCATTACTCCAACAAGATGCTATCATTACTGCTTCTGAGATGAATCAACCAAATTCATATTATTACAAAAGGTTTTTGTGGGGATAAATGTTGTTTTGTGGCCATAAATGGGATATTTTTCGAAATGAGCATTAGCGTGTTCCGTTTGCAATACTTTCAAATTGATGTTAACATGTTTTACCTTCAAAGTCTCCAAACTATTAATTTGTCATCAGCAAATAGAATGTTTTTTATTTTTTGCGATGTGTTGCATCGCAGATCTCTCGCCCAACAACGGTGGGGTTGCGATGCAGAGCTCTGCTTTGTCATACAGGATGTCATGCTTATTTCTTTCACTATCTGGGAGCACTATACAAAGGCTAAACTGCCAGCTAGACATAGTGATGTGACCAAGGAACAGGCTGCAGGTGTCAAATGGTTAGAGCAAGAAAACACCAACTTTCTAAAAGTGACATTTTCAGAATTGTGACTTAAAATCTGACTTTACCATTAAAGCTTGTTTTAAATGACAATTCTTTAGACCGCAAACTTGACTTTCCCACTTGCTCTCAATTGAAATTTAGCACTTATTAAATATCATAAGTTAAACTAATGTTATCCTTGGAGGTTATGGGAGAGGTAAGCCTTGCAGTAGTGAAAAACAAATTTCAGAGTTTTTCAATACTAGGACATGTAAAAGTTAAAACTACATGTTCAACTTTTTAAATAAACTGCACCCTGCCCTCGTGGCTGTTTAGGACTTACGCTAGGGGTGAATTAGAAAGGAAGGCTAAGGTTTTATTTTGCCAGGTCAAAACGGCTGTTTAAAACTGCACACACATAAGCTGCAATGGCAGGCCACAGACATGTTTAAAAGGCTACTTAAGTAGGTGGCACAATCAGGGTTGCAGGCCCACTGGTACATGCCCTGAGTACTAGCTGCCGTCGCCCAATCCATTATTCCTAGCTGGACTACAATAATTAATGCCTCTCTCTGGCAGGGAACGATGCCCTACTCTCTAAAATGCGGTCAAGTTTGCAAACATTTACATAAATATGTCAACAACTAACTGGTGATCCACGTGGTCACTGGACCAACCAGGTTCACCTACATCACTTTCAAAGAAGGTGATACAGTACCTATTGCATGCAAATCATATTTGTACACAAACACTGAAATGCGTTTTGTACCACCAGAAAAAAATACTAACAGCAGTACAGACTGTTGTAGATGAGAGAGAGAAAGAGCATTGGCGCAGGGGAAACGTATAATTGTCATGACCCCCGTACCAATCCTAGAGGCCGTTACGGATGCATGCATATCGAATGCTAAAGCATTGCATCCACGATGGATTCAATGGGCTAACTCTTTCACTGCAACAGATGTAGACTACAGACTTGATTCTACATTACAGATACAAGCACCCCTCCAGTACGAACAAGAAGATCCTCTGCCGAATGAAATAATGTCTCTAGATCGATATGAATGTGTCATTTATACTGATGGATCAGCAACTGTAAAAGTGCTCATGCAGGATGGAAAGTTTCTTCCTGGAAAAACCCACACACAGTCTCTTGAACACTGTACGGCGCAGGTGGCGCAAGTAAAAGCCCTAATACATTCACTACAAAATACAGATTGTGAATTCCCCACACTCATAGTGGGAAGAGGTGTGGGGCAGTGGCCAGGGCACCTGACTTCAGACCACGGGGTTCACAGTTCGATCCCCGATTCCGGTGGCAGGTTAGTCCAGCACCAGGTGACTTCGGGCAATTGCTCGCTTAATCTTCCCTATGCCCCCCCCCAGCACCTTGACACCCTTGGGTAATTGTCCGCTTTACAAATACCGGATACTGGGTGATTAATTTTACTGTGTCCAGTCTTATAACGAATATTTACACTATTAGGGCCAGAATGGATTTAGGGATTCCAAAGATTGCACAGTAAAACACAAGATGCTTTGGGAACAAGTGGCAAAGCTGAAAGAGGGCCTGCCATGGGCTCATGTTATTCATACAATGAGTCATCAGCGGTTTGGTGTTCACATTAAAGGGAATTCAATGGCGAATGAAGCCGGCAGGGCAGCAGTATGCACTGCTACCGTTGCCGCAATACCTCGCTCCAGTACGAGGATAGATGGAACTACTATGATAACTGTCAATGCATGCGCAAAAGCTCAGCCCTTCCGAAAGGCTTTCCACTCAAAGTACTCCTACAAGTTAGATGCACAAAACATTCCATATGCTCAGATTCCAAGAGTGGGGGATAGAGAAACATCAAACAGTGATTGCAGATTGGGGTTGATACTAGCTGCACATAAGGGTTTGGTTTCAGCACATGTAGGGATCTCTGCTACAGTTTCACTACTAAAGCAGCGCTATAGGTGACCAGGTCTTACTAAACAGACCAAGGACTTGGTCCTCAAATGTGACACCTGCCAGCAGATGAAAGGCTTCACCTTAGAACGTCCACCACAAACACCGTTATTGATCTCAGACACACCTCTTGTGTGTGTATATTTGGATCATTGCAGCCCCGTACACTCTGATGGGGCTTACAAGTACATCTTGGTAGCAGTAATTTATGCTCTAGATTCCTGTGGGCAATCGACTGACGCTCCAACAGTGGTGATAAAGGATTTGCGAGTCTTTATCGGCACATACGCAATTGGCACACTACATTCCAACCAGGGTCCGGCGTTTAGCTCTCAGGCTTACAAAAAAGCCATGGGAAGTTTGGGTGGGGCCTTGCGTACTCCTCCCTCTATCATCAATCAATCAATCAATCAATCATTTGTAAAGTGCACTACATACCCGCAAGGGTCTCAAGGCGCTGTGGGTGGAGGGCTGCTACTGATCGAACAGCCAGGTCTTGAGTATCCTCCTGAAGGTCAGCAGGTCTTGGGTCTGTTGTAGGCTCAGTGGGAGGGTGTTCCATGTCTTGGTGGGTAGGTGGGAGAAGGATCTCCCACTGGTGGTTGTTCTTCGGATGCACGGGACGGTGGCGAGTGAGACGTCGGCGGAGCATAGCAGGCGGTTGGGGATGTAGAAGGAGAGCCGTCTGTTGAGGTTGGCTAGGCCAGTCGTGTGGAGTGCCTTGTGTGCGTGGGTGAGGAGCTTGAAGGATAGCCTCTTGTTGACGGGGAGCCTGTGCAGGTTTCTCAGGTGGGGGGTATTGTGGCCGTAGCATGGTACGTCGAGGATCAATCGTGCCGAGGCGTTTTGGATGCGTTGTAGTCGTTTGTTGAGCTTGGTCGGGGCTCCCGCGTAGAGGGTGTTTCTGTAGTCGAGTCTGGTGCTGACGAGGGCTTGGGTGACAGTCTTTCTTGTATCTGTCGGGATCCATCTGTAGATCTTGCGGAGCATGCGGAGGGTGTTGAAGCAGGAGGAGGAGATGGCGTTGACTTGCTTGGTCATTGAGAGCGTTGAGTCGAGGATGATTCCCAGGTTGCGTGCATGTTCGGTGGGTGTTGGGGCTGCCCCCAGTGCCGTCGGCCACCAGGAGTCGTCCCATGCTGAAGGGCTGGAGCCGAGGATGAGGACCTCCGTCTTGTCCAAGTTCAGCTTCAGACGGCTGGTTTTCATCCATTCGGCGCCGGCCTTCATTCCTTTGTGGAGGTTGGCTTTGGCTGTGATGGGGTCCTTGGTGAGGCTTTGCCTGTGATGGGGTCCATGGTGAGGGTGAGGATCAGCTGAGTGTTGTCGGCATAGGAGATTATGTTGAGGTCGTGCTGTCGGTCTACGTGTGCCAGTGGGGCCCTGTAAATGTTGAACAGCGTCGGGCTGAGGGGGGATCCCTGGGGTACGCCGCAGATGATCTCAGAGGCTTTGGACCAGAATGGGGGAGGCGGATGCTCTGGGTTCTGCCGGAGAGGAAGGAGGTGGTCCAATCCAGAGCCTTGTCTCGGATCCCTGCAGCGTAGAGGCGTGCGCTTATTGTGCAGTGGCAGACGGCGTCGAAGGCAGCAGAGAGGTCTAGGAGGATGAGTGCTGCGGTCTCGCCGTTGTCCATCCCGAGGGAAATACCATGGCGGGTGCATCCTAATTGTGTATGCGGGACCGCTGCACACATAGCGGGAGGTCCCATTTCCCAATGCGATGTCCACTCGTCATCGTAATAGACCCCTTAGTGTTTACTTTCTTTTTGGCGCTCAGTAGAACCTCATCAGAGTAACCCCTTGTTTGAAATCTGGCTTCACTCTTGGTGGCTGCTGCCTGGAAATCCCACTCTCTGGTGCAATTCCTTTTTATCCGAGGCTGTTCGCCATACGAGATGCTATTGATTAGTTTATCCATATACAACTGCTAGCATGTAAAACTGAGTTACCCGCTGTTGACTTTCTGTGTAAGATGGTGCAAAGTCTCCCCTCAGATGCAAAGATCTTTAAGTCTAGAAAATTCACTGTTGTCTTGCTCACTTCTTCAGTAAGTTTTAAGTTAAGATCATTGGTATTCAATATTGTGAAAAACTCTCTAGCTGACTTCTCTGTCCCATTGTACATGATGAATAGGCTTTCCTGTTTTCAGTTTCTATTTTTGGTAAATTCTGGTGGTTTTTTTTCAGTGTTTTCAATATTTTAAAAAACAGTTGTTATCAGTGTTTACACATTTTCGCGCCACTAAAAACAGGTGTTTTTCCGGTGTTTATGGAACGTTTTGCTTTTATTATTGCTTGCTTTCTGCACTGAAAGAACATGGTATATAGACAGTGTACTTGTAGTGTATATGAGGTCCAAATAGATTTTTGCAAATTAATCTTATTGTAGTACACCATACAATACTTCTTCAGTGAGTCTTTGGGTCATGTGCGCTTGTTCTTTCCTTCCCATGTAATCTTCTGTGAAAAGGCCCTCTCAGCATTCATAGCCCCTTGGGCTGAGAACCATCATCTAAGGGACACAGTTGGTATGACTCTTTCTTTGATGCCACATAAAGCACAAAATGATAAATATTTGTATTGACACCTTCAGGAAGAAAAAAATGACTCTTTCACTCTCTTTTTCCTTTCTTTGAATGGCATTTAGTTTGTGGTTGTGCAGGTGTTTTTTCAGTGTTTATATGTTTTCACCGGTGAGGGCTATTTATCTCTCAGTGGGGCTTTATCAGTTATTATAGGTTTAAACCTAAAACCCCACAGCCTAATGATGAATAAATCATCAATATACCGGTTCCAGGTGACCAGTCTGCTGGTCCATTCCTCGTTGGCATCTGACCAGGCCACCCGCTTCTCCTCCAGCCCACGAAAAGATTCGCGTAACTAGGGGAGAAGCAGGAGCCCATGGCCAGGCCTTGTGTTTGTCTGAACAGATGTTCCTGGAAAATAAAGATACTGTTAGTTAAAAAATATTCAACAAATTCAAGTAACATGATATTGTGCTCCATACATTTTAAAGAGCGTCCCTTCAGAAAAAATTAAATCGCTTCCAAGCCATTACTATGTTGAATACTCATATAAAGGCTGGAGATATCAAAAGTAATGATGACAAAGTCTGACTCCCAAGTTATGCCCTCAATTCTTTACAACAAGTCTTTGGTGTCTTGGGTATAAGAGGTCAGTTCTACAACAAAATCGAACAAAAAGTAATCCATAAATGTGTACATGTTTTCAGTTAGACTGACCTTCGAATAAACAATAGGACGCCCAGGAGGGTTCACACTGTCCTTATGTAACTTCGGAAGATGATAAAAAGTCAGAATTATATATATATATATATATATATATATATATATATATATATATATATATATTACCTACTGGCGGTCGCCAGTAGGTATATATAGTTAGGACCTAGTTACCATAGGAAATTCCAAACATTCTATTGGGAATAACTTTGGCGCCGATTGAGGGATCTGCCTGTAATTTTCTTTAAATTTGCCTCGCTGCGCTCCGCTCTTTCGCTGAAAGTTTCGGGGGGATTCGTCAAGCGGGGGCCGAGAAAAAAGGGGGGTCCCAAAACGTGTTTTCCCCATGTTAATTTCCATAGGGACATTCTGACAAGGCTACAGCTCGAACGGCTGAACGGAATTACACCAAACTTGCCAAAATGGTAGGGCCTGGTATGCAGATGTGCCTTTGCTATGTTTGGTGAAAATCCCTCCAGTAGTTCTTGAGAAAATTGAATTTGAAATTTTTCAAATGGCATTTTCAATGGGACCTTTAGACACGGCTACAGCCCGAACGGCTGAACGGAATTACACCAAACTTGGCAAAATGGTAGGGACAGGTATGCAGTAGTGCCTTTTCTATATTTGGTGAAAATCCCTCCAGTAGTTGTTGAGAATTTGAATTTGAGCCAATTATATATCTATATGCGCTCAACATTCTATTGGGAATAACTTTGGCGTCGATTGAGGAATCTGTGTGTAATTTTCCAGAATTTTGGCCAGCTCCGTTCCACTCCTTCCCTGGAATTTTCAGGGGGATTCCTCAAGCGGGGGCCGAAAGGGGGGTCCCAAAACATGTTTTCCCCATGTTAATTCCCATAGGGACCTTTAGACACGGCTACAGCCCAAACCACTGAATGGAATTACACCAAACTTGGCAAAATGGTAGGGCCTGGTTTGCAGATGTGCCTTTGCTATGTTTGGTGAAAATCCCTCCAGTAGTTCTTGAGAAAATTGAATTTGAAATTTTTTAAATGGCATTTTCTATGGGACCTTTAGACATTGGGGGTCCGAAAAGACCCCCAAGGGCAAAAAAAAACTGTGCGCGTACCCCGTGTTTTAAAAAAATAAGAACTTTTTTTGCACTTGGTGGTCCTTCTGGGAGCCCTTGAGAAGGGCTAGGGGGTCAGTGGGTCTCAACCCTGCCCCCTTTTCGCGTTTTCAACTCTTGTTTTGTGCTCTCTTGTGCCTCACTTCTCCTGAGAAAACAAGATGGCTGCTCAGGTGGTCCCAGAAGGATAATAACATATATAAACGTTATCCGCTAATAGAATTAGCATTACAAAACCTTTGAAATTTATTGAAAAAAATATAGGTTTCACGCCTGATATAGTTAGGAATTAGCATTTAAAAAACCTTACAAATTCACTGAAAAAACCATAGGTTTCAAGCCTTATATAGTTGGGAATTAGCATTTAAAAAACCTTGCAAATTCTCTTAAAAAACCATAGGTTTCAGGCCTTATATAGTTAGGAATTAGCATTTTAAAAACCTTGCAAATTCACTTAAAAAACCATAGGTTTCAGGCCTTATATAGTTAGGAATTAGCATTTAAAAAACCATTGAAATTGCTCCTATATAGTTAGTTGTACTAACTATATTTCGCGCACCTGCAATCCACTGCTGATGATGTCACATATTACATCATTCATGACATGGTCAGTGACATCACTGATGACATCACTGATGACATCTCAAATGACATCACTGATGACATCACTGAATTTAAATGCTAATTCCTAACTATATAAGGCCTGAAACCTATGGTTTTTTAAGTGAATATATATATATATATATATATATATATATATATATATATATCCACAAATGTCCAGTGAATAATTCTTTTTCCCAAAAGAAACACCATCGCCGTGGCCTCTATGCACAAACATGTTTATTGCAACAACAAAGTCCCGACGCGTTTTTGAGTTACGTCACTCCTTTCTCACAGGCAAGGTTTAGTACTTTTTTCCTTTCTTTTAAAGAAACAAATGCCAATGTCCATGTGCCACATAATAAACATATAACGGTGATGGATCAAGCCTTGATCTTTGGACTGGGTAAGAGTGGTCTGCTTAATTCAGACACTCTGTTCATCACCACCCCCTTTTCTGTATCGTTTTTGGCCACTATAGGTGTGGCAGGGTATACTCAGACATGAGTCCCTTTCTCACTGCTCCATCAGGATTCAAGCAAGCCGGGCCGAAGAGGCTGAAATGCCAGAAACCGGTCCCCGGTAGCTTGTCTCCTTTCTGGTGAAGAATTGGCTTGGTAGTTTGGTCTGCCCTGTTCCCATGATGCACTGGGCCAGGGACAGACTAATTTGCATATAGCCAGGTTCTGAGCTGGGATGGGGCAGTGAGATAAATAACGGTGATGGATCAAGCCCTGATCTTTGGACTGGGTAAGAGTGGTCTGCTTAATTCAGACACTCTGTTCATCACCACCCCCTTTTCTGTAACATAATAAACATGAACATTATAGTCTGGCTGGTCATCATACGCTATATCAATAAAGTTTTTACACTTCAACAATATCTGAAAACACATTTCAGTGAAGCTCTTACATATTTTCAAACGATTAATTCATTGAACTGCCATTTAAAACAAGCATAAATTACGCTCCAGTGTGCCGTTGTTCGCCGTGAAGGCACATGGTTGTACGAGGGGTTATCAGACCTATTCAAAAACCATCATTGCAGTAAATGGCTATTTATGAAAAAACAATTCTACCCAATTGGGTAATATCGTTGTTATCAATATGAAATGTCTGTTCAAACTGGAACTTAAATTCAATTCTACCCTAGTGGGCAAACCAATAACCTCCTACTAACTGGCAACACAAGGATGCCTTCATTGCATGCACGTACCAACATCAAGGCAAAACACTTTGCTGAACGGCGGTCCTTTACAAGTGAGTAAAAAATCATTCAGCACCCAACCATGTGAAACAATTCATCAGATGTTACACCAACAGATATTAGAGCTCATCTGCATCCCGCTTCAGTATCTGTAACAGCTGTAACAGACCAGACAGAGACAGTTGTGTTAAAATTAGATCTACAGTGCACAAAATAACAATTACAATAAAATTTAAAAAACTTAAAAACATCAGTATAAAGTACGAGAGCAGCAATCATCGCTATATTTATCTTAAGTGAACAGCCATTTCTTCATCCAGATTCAGACCAGATGGACAAATGGTTATATTTGATAAGCATTTTGGACTCAAGCTTTCTTAATTCTAAAGTCCTGTCGCCCCCTCTTTCCCTGAGGGGTATGAAGTCAAGGACATCGAATTTGAGCACGTTGGCATTTTGATTGTGACTTGTGCTGAAATGGCAAGCTACAGGATATTGCTAATCATTTCTCTTTATAGCCCCCTCCTTATGAATCGTGCTCCCTATGTAAAATCTATCACAGGGACATTTTAAGGCATAAACAACATACTCTGTGTTGCAGGTCAAATGCTTTTTGATTTTATATGGGGGTTTCTCGCTGCAGATTTTTATAGATATACAGCTCTGACTAAATTTACAGGCCTGGTTACATGTGAAAACGCCTTGGGTCACACCTTGTTTCTTTACTTGGTTGACCACACACCTACTAAGTGAATCTTTTAAGGATTTTGCTATTCTAAATGTAAGAGAGTGATATTCCCCTATACATTGTTTCAAATCTTCACCGTTTTTTAGCACCTTCCAAAATGTCTTTAGACTCTTCCTTACCTCCCATGCTTGGTTATCATAAGTGGTGATGAATTGAACACTTTAATTTTTGTGTTTGGTTTTATCTTTAGGGACGAGCAAATCATTGTGTGTTAATTTTTCCACTTTCAATATGGCCTGATTAATGGTGGACCTACTGTACCCTTTTGCTAAGAATCTCTGTGTCATGATGGTTTCTTCTTTAGAATAACTTTCTTCAGTACTACAATTTCTTATGGCCCTAGGTAAGTCGCCAAAATGTATGCTGCAGATTAAATTCTTAATTTGGCAGCTACTTGCATGTAACAGGCTTTTGCCTGCTGTGCTCTTCCTGAACAACTTACTTGTTATTTTGTCATCATGGATCTCTAGTTTCACATCCAGGAATTCAATCGTGTTGGTATTAGTTTCACTTCTAAATTTTAGATTTAGTGAGTTATCATTCAATAGAACAACAAACTCCTGCACCTGGACTTCAGTTCCTCTCCACATGCAGAAGATGTAGTCTATATATATAACCCAGAGGACGACGTGGTCAATGAACTGTCTGATGTTGTTTACCACTTGCTTCTCCCACCAGCTGAGGTAAAGTCCTGCAAAGCTGGGCGTAGCAAGATCCCATCGCCGTTCCCTGGGTTTGCCTGTACATCTGTTTGACAAACAGGAAAAAGTTGTTTTCAAGGCAGATATGGATCATCTCTAAAAGCATTTCCGTTTGTAGATGGAAAGACAATGATCTCCCCTTCAAGAAATATCTGCAAGCGTCAATACCCTGATCTTGGGGGAAAACATGTATAAAGTCTGCATACATCCATACTCATGAGTAGGTAGTCTTTATCCCAGGTGATTCCATTGATGATTCTAAGGAAATCATCAGTGTCTTTAACGTATTATGGTAATGCTTGGACCAGTGGCTGTAAAAATAATCTACATATTTGGATACATTTGCAAGTGAACTGCCTCTGGAAGACACTCTAGGTCTTCCAGGAGTATTGATGTCATTCTTATATATCTTCGGAAGAAGATATAACGCTGGGATTTTGAGATCCTTACATACTAGGGACAGATACTCATCCCAGTCCAGAATACCCTGGTCCCACCAATCTATCAGTTTGTCTAAGACATCTTTATTTGCTTCATCATAATCCAATTTGGATGTAAGGCAATATCTGTCAGTGTCAGATAGCTGCTTGTAACCTTCATCTAAGTACATTTGGAGTGGCCAAATGACCACGTTCCCCCCTTTATCTGACTTTTTGATTACAATATCATTATAATCTTCCAACTCTTTCAGTGCCTGTCTATGTGTTTTTTTTTAATTTTGCACTGTGTTAGATATACGTGATTCCTTCTTTTGCATTTCCCTGATCATACCTTTCTCAAAACAATTATTGGCATAATGATTTATCTGAAGAATAAAAACAGATTTAGATTTAAAACTGGTTTCACATCCAATCCCTGCGTTGAAGTCCGTATTTACAAGATTTAAAAAACGGACCATCAATGAAATGTTCCTCCTTTTCCAATTCATGCATGGTGTGCAAAATGTCAATATCTTTGGTAATTAACACTGATGGATTTGCTTTTAATCCTTGTATCTTTTGTTGTGTATTCGCTGTGAAACATTCTTTAATTTTAATTTCCTGATAAAATTAAATAGATCAATGCGTATTTCTGTACAATTGTATCTGTAGGATGAACAAAACACAGCCCTAATGATAACACTTCTAATTGACTATTCGTGAATGAACAGTTGGAAAGATTTACCACTGTCATTGTATCAGTCCTTTTCTCGCCTTTCGACCCCTTCTAAGTTCTCCCATGGGGTTGTCTGATGTGTTGCTGCTGGTAAACTTTGCTTTGTTTCCTCCTTTTCCTCTTCGACCACGATCTCTGCCAGGACTTCCGCTGTGTGCCTGTGTTGCTTGCCTTCCTCTGTCCATCAGATTGAATTCTTTTAAAATATAAGCTTTTACTCCTCTAGGCTCTGACTGAATGGAAAGATCACTTTCTCTATTGTCACTGTCCAGTGTTTCAGATGTCGTTTTCTCTTTAACTTTTCTTTCTGCTGCCATTGGAGTGATTGCCTTCAAGGTTGAGGGTTGTTCCTGTTCCGGCGATTCTTTGGGTTCCTTCCTTAAGTGGTTGAAATTTTTACTGAATGACAACATTTGGCCTTTGTTGTAATCTATTTTGTCTCTGTGAAACTTTCCTAGTTATTTTGCCTTTCTTTCCGCCTCTATTTTTTCCAATTTTTGTCTACTGTCATCATTTCTGCGTCAAACTCTTCTTTACTGTACATTTCTTTCAAATTTTTTATGATTTCCTCACTTCCCTTAGTTAATTTGATGGATTCTGATTCTGCATACTTAATCAAGATTATTAGTATGTTTAAGGAACAATCATGGCTGTTGGTCATCCACTCGTCAATCATTTCTGAGTCTGGTTATTGAAATGTAGGAGTGATAAAGATACGGATATCTTTCTTGCGTATGATGACCAGCCAGAGTATGTTTTTCATGTTTATTATTTGGCACTAGGAAATTGGCACTTGTTACTTTAAAAGAAAGGAAAAAAGCACTAAACCTTGCCCGTGAGAAAGGAGTGACGTAACTCCAAAACGCGACCGGACTTTGCTGTTGCAATAAACACGTTTGTGTATGGAGGCCACAGCGCCGGTGTTTTTCTTGAGAAAAAGAATTATTCACTGGACATTTGTGGATATTTAGGGGTGGCAACCTTGCCGTGTTGCCCGCTGTAATAAGAGGCTTGGGCTAAAGCAATTTTCTTGGTGATATATATATATATATTCACTGAAAAAACCATAGGTTTCACAGCAGTTATAGTTAGGAATTAGCATTTAAAAAACCTATTAAATTCACTGAAAAAACCATAGGTTTGACACCAGTTATAGTTCGTTGGGAATTTTACTGACATAAAACCATTGAAATTCCCACGTTATAGTTAGTTGGACTCACTATAACTCGCGCGCCCGGAATGCACTGCTGATGATGTCACATATTACATCATTCATGACATGGTTAGTGACATCACTGATGACATCACTGATGACATCTCAAATGACATCACTGATGACATCACTGATGACATCTCAATTGACATCACTGATGACATCACTGATGACATCATCCAGTGTCTGTGTGTTTCTGTAAAGTTAAAATATGTTTTACATATTGAAGAGTGAGTGTATGTCTGAGTGTCTGGATGAAGGATTTAGTAGGTGCGTGACTGACTGTATGAGTGAGTGATTAAATGTGTCTTAGTGAATGCATGGGTTAGTGACTAAACTGTCTGAATGTGTACATCATTATGTTTGTTGTTGTGTAAATGACTATATATAACAGCCTGTGATTGCATAAGTGACTGTATCTATCAATATGTGCTTGTATCAGTGATTGTAAAAGACAGTAAGTATGTGTTAGTCTATGTTTAAATAAGCAAGGTTTTGTGTGTTTAACTGTATAGTCGTGGAAATGGGAGTGTGATTGATTCTTTACATGACTGACTAGGTGTATGAGTAACTCCATGGATGAGTGGCAGTGTGTGAGTCTCTGTATAGGTGTATGAGTGCATATGTTGGTGTTGTATTGATGAGTGACTGTATGTATGAAAGATTGTATGGGTGAATGAGTGGATGCGTGTGTGTAGACCTAGAAATCAGTGAGTGCGTATGTGGTAAGTGGTTTTACTGTGTCAATGGTTTCAGGAATGGTAGTTTGTATTTAACACTAGGTGTATCATGGGTTAGATTAGAGTGTGAGGAGGTGTATTGTGAGGTGAGGCAGGACTATCCTACAGATGAGGGTAAGTCCTGATTTATGACTAAGAAAAGCATAAGATGTTTATAACATAGTGACTAAATAGCACAATGTGTAACAACCATGTGATTTATTACTTTATTTTGCCTTTTTGTTTCTCTCTTGAATTTTCTCTTAGACAACCTGGGTATAACCTGATAAAGAAAGACACACAGGAATACCAGTGTTGTATAAATTATATTATATTAATTAAATTAAATTATATTATTAATTATATTATATTAATTATATTGTATTAGCACATGGATGATGTCATCAGTGATGTCACCAGTGATGTCATTTGAGATGTCATCAGTGATGTCATCAGTGATGTCATTTGAGATGTCATCAGTGATGTCATCAGTGATGTCACTAACCATGTCATGAATGATGTAATATGTGACATCATCAGCAGTGCATTGCGGGCGCGTGAGTTATAGTGAGTCCAACTAACTATAACGTGGGAATTTCAATGGTTTTATGTAAGTAAAATTTCCAACTAACTATAACTGGTGTCAAACCTATGGTTTTTTCAGTGAATTTAATAGGTTTTTTAAATGCTAATTCCTAACTATAACTGGTGTGAAACCTATGGTTTTTTCAGTGAATTTCATAGGTTTTTTAATAGCTAATTTCTATAGCTATGAAATATAATATTTTTTATAAAGAATCCTATATTGTATATTTATGTAATACTATTTTTTTTATGTATATTGTACATGTTTATTTATTTTTTGCCCTGGAGCGCTTCCGGTGCGCGTACCGGTGAGCGCACCGTAAGCGCAGTCTTGCGGCGCGCCCCGGTGCGCGTACCGGTGAGCGTCCCGTTAGCGCTATTTCCGTGAACGAAAACATCATCGTGACGTATCGCGTAGCCACGTGATGCGTCTTATGACGCACGGCGTAAGCGCATCCGGAAGCGCCCGAGCGCATACGATTGCGCTACGTAAGCGCCCCCGGGCGCGCACCCGGGCGCGCCGCGGGGCGCGTAGTGTAAGCACCTCGGGTCATGTGACCTGAAAATAACACTTTTCATTGGTTCAGAGCAGTTTGTTTTTCCAAATGATGAAAGCCCCCACCTTTTTTCCTCATTCTCACTTTGTACTTTGACTGAGGAAGACCTGTTTGCAGACCTGAGAAATGGCTACAGTAGCAGCAGCAGCAGGAGCACCTCAACCACCACCACCACCACCACCATCACAAGGACCACCACAACACCACACTGGTGGTGAAGAAGAAGAAGAGGAGGAGGAGGAGGAGGGGCGGTTTCTGCCTGAAGACAATACCCCCTATAAACCTAGGGAGCACTATGTGTGGGAGTTTTTTAAAATCCCAAGGGGACGCAAGAAAGTCAACGCTCCCAAAGTGACATGTCTCATCTGTGGCACTGTACTTTCCAGGGGGAACCCTGCCAAAAAATATTCATTTGGGAACCATACAATGATGCGCCATATGCAACGCCGGCATCCAAACAACTATTCTGCGGCAGAGGTCAGAGAACTAATAAGAAACCCTCCCCAATCTTCTCCCAGCACCTCCAAAAGCAAACAACCCACTCCATCGGGTCCAGAGACAAGGGAGATGGTCCCAAATATCCAACCCCAGTTTGGAGATTACAAAATAGTTTGTATATTTTGCGGGACTACAATTTCCTATGGGGAGCAAAGTATAAAACTAATCAACCGTGCTGGAGACAACCACAACTGCAGGAAGAAACCTTAATTTTTTCCTGATTTTTTTTGCTCCAGTTGAGCCGTTTACAATTCCCTGTTTTTGGTTTGTCCCCATAAATATTACAAAAAATATATAAAATTGTTCATAAAAGCCAAAAAAGTAAAATTTTAAAAAAAAAACAATTGAATACGTTTTTGGCTGTGCACAGGCTTTTTAAATCAAATTAAATCTTTTGTAGCGTGCCACACAGGTATCACCTCATCGTTCTTGAGGTGTTGAATTTAAAGCATCACCATTGCGTCCCTTTCGATTAAGGGGCGACCCTATGGGCGCAGCTGAAAGTAGTTGATCGCAATCGCGTTCTTCTCAATATAGCATAGATAATCCAAATCTTACTTTTCAAAATGATTACATTCTTCTTTGATTTATAATTGAAATATTTATTTCATTTTCTTCAATTGTACTGTTGTATTTCACATACAATTCCAATTAATATATTATAGGTTTCGCATAATTCCAAAATCCCAATGCATTTTGTGCCTTTTGGCACTTCGTCAGGGGAATCTGTAAATTAATTCACATTATGAGGACCCACTTTCAGAATAATCAATTTCAACAAACAAGTTCAAATATGTATCTAATGAAAAAACGGTTCTTTAGATTATACACTCATGCATATCCTGTTTGCATATTAAACGTAAACTAAAAGCAGTGTTAACGTGCATTACCTAGGTGACACGTGAGTTGCCAATTCATAATTCTAACTTTCATCAATCACAAGATTAAAATAATACATGAGTAACTGTGAGAAATTTGTGCAAAATAATGCGCTCGCAAAGGTCGGAACCAGTGATAATCAAAAGGGATATTACCCTAATATTCGAAATGGTGATGACATTATCGTGTCAAAGCACAACGTTTAAAGCTGTTGCGCAAGTCGTGAACGATTAATTTACCGCTTGGTTGCAACGCTACCAGATATTCTATCACAAAATGACAGAACATTTCGCTCTTACCGGTTAAAATGCGAAGCTATCGCTTAACGTCCAAAACACTGTCTGAAAACGCCATAGCGCGTTGTTGGTAAGCCACCATTAAAAGGCGTGCAAGTCTAGTATAGTAGAAATAGATGATGGCGTCTAAGTCATAGTAAAGCTGTTCTACACAATCGCGGCCATCTTTGAATGTGAAATTTAAAACAGTGTTTAGTCGATCTTGTACCAAGGGTGTCTATTACCAGGATGTATAGATTACCTTATTCAATAAACTCAAGTGAACACATCATTCACAGATATATACATAATATGAGATATGCAACATTAATAACCAGTAATAGGAATAGAAAAATAATAAATTTAAATAGAACATTAAAAAAATAATAAATGTCTATCATCGTATTATATCATCGATTATTGTTCATCAGCCTGTTCTGTCATCACAGGTAACACGAGAATTTCATACGGTCGTTAAGCCCATAGGGCTTCAGGGCATCCAGTTTAAATATCCATTCATTTTCTTTTTGTAAAAGTTTCCGATTTAGATCGACATGTTCATTAGCATCAAGTGTTTCTAAAACTAGAAACTTCAATTGTGAAGCATTGTGTCGATTTTCATTGAAGTGTGATGCTACGGTCGATTTCTCATCATTTCTCCTGATACTACTCTTGTGTTCAAAAAGTCTAGTTTTAATCTTTCTGATTGTTTTTCCGACATACACAAGGCCGCAAGGGCATTTCAGTAAATAAACTACGTTTTTTGAATCACATGTAGCTGTTACTTTTAGCGCTATGGCTTTACCACTTCGAGGGTGGTTGATGACAGTTCCTTTGATAATTGCATTGCAATTATTGCAGTTCAAACAGGGTTGTGTGCCTTTGAATTGGATGGTTGATTTGATCTTGTCTGGACTCTTGAGTATATCTAGAATGTTGCGACTTCTAGTGAAAGCGAATCTGGGGTTTTCTTCAAAGATGCCATTGAAATCTGGTTCACAGGCCAGGATTTGCCAATGTCTCAATAACATTTTTTTTAATGCATAACTCTTTGTAGAGTGTTTAGAAACTACTACCATCCTTTTGGAATCCACTTTTTGAACCGGTTGAGGCAGATCTCTCCGAGATTTGGAACAACTAAAATTATCATTCAATATTATTGGCTTAACATGATTAATATTTGAGCCTTATGACTAAGGACTGCCATTCAACTTCATCCTAATTAATCATTCATAAAATAAACATCTCGACTGATAACGTGCAAGTGCAAAGTGGGTGAAAAGTGCATGTGCTATAACACTTCAGGGTAGAAATGTAAAGTGGTGAAATGTTAATTAAAAAAATGTATTTCTACTTTTGGGATGACAGCATTTGGTTGCAATTGATGTTGACATTAATATTACACTAGTGTGTTACCCCTGTTTTGTGAAGGTCCTTAAGAATACGTTCTAAGTGGACAATGAGCCTCTTAGCATGTTTATATTCTATTCAATTACAAGGCCTTGCTATAGCTGTGGTTTTCATTAGAGACGGGTGTATAGGTCCCCAGTAATGTTCAGACCCCCTGGTTGTTTGGAATCAAGATCTAAGATATATCGGGTTTCCAGTTGGCAAAGAGCTCTTTCTCTACTGCCTCCTCTCCTGTTGAGTGGCACTGCATCAATCACAGAGTACTGTAAATCCTTTGGATTGGAATTGTAGCTGTCGTTAAAGTGTTGTACCACTGGGTATGACTGGTGCTGATGGATTATAGCACGAATGTGCTGGAGTATTCTTTTGTGTGCTTGAAGTTTGGTACTCCCCAAGTAGCGTAGACCACAAGAACACTCCAGCACATATATTGCATCATCAGTTTTACTGGTAAGGGACTTTGAAATTTTACATTGTTTATTGCCAAAGGGGACAGGTGTAGGATGTTTTGTTGGTTCCATGTTAGCAGTCTTTACCTGTTTAATATTTGTAAAACCCTTTTCTCTGTGCCAGTCATGTGGTTCCCATATGTGTCTCAGGACTGCATTTTACCAAACAGTCTCTCATTGATGTTGCTCTACTATATGTGATAGGTTAGTTTTTGTGCAGAGACTGACCAATTACTGGGTCACTGAGAACTATGGGCCAGTTTCTTTTAATGATATTTTTATTTGCCTGTTCCTGTTTGCTAAATGTTAGATTCATTTTAAAGGCATCATCAACCATTCCTTCTTGAACAAGGAACTAGACAGGGTTGCCCATTATCTCCCTCTCTATTCCTTCTGGCGATGGAACCTCTCCTCCGCGACATACAACAGAACGTAGATATTAGTGGCATCACCTTCGGCGATAAAAATGTAAAACTTGCTGCTTACGCAGACGATATTCTGATAGTCACTGAGAATCCTGATGCCTCTATAGCCGCACTGATGAACTCTATAGAATCCTACTCTAAACATTCAGGCTACAAACTGAATCGGGATAAATCTGAAGTTAAACCCCTCAACATATTCACTAATAAGGAATCTTTAGGCATATCAGGTATAGTCTGGCAAAACAATCAAATCAAGTATCTGGGTATAGAATTTGGAAGCTCCATCATAGAGACCCTACTACATAATGAAAAACTCACCTCGAAAACATAAAAACTCACCTAGACGGATGGTCACCCCGCTTCATCACTTGGTGGGGCAGGTTAGAGACCATAAAGATGATGATTACACCGCTAGTAAACTACCTAATTACCATGCTCCCCTTAATGCTGTCCCAAGAATTTCATAATAAATTAGATAAAACTATTAACAATTTCATCTGGAAAGGAAAAAAAGCACGTATCAGCCTACAAAAACTGAGATTAGATAAATCCATTGGCGGAGTCAACCTTCCAGACTTTAAGAGATATCAAATAGCCTTTTTAGCGAAACAAGGATCCTACTGGCTGTCCCCCCCAGTGGACGATTCGCCGGCATGGTTAGACATCGAAAAAGCGCTCCTGGAAGGCATGCCTCCCATCTCGATCCTATCAATGAAAGCGAATCAGATCCCATGTCCTAAGCCCATATTTACCAACACCAAAATAGCTTTACTCAGAGTAGATAAACTGCTAGACTCACCGATAAGAAAATCTAGGTGGGAAGCAATTTGGAAAAAACCCTCAATCTCCTACAAAGGTAAACCACTATTCAACACAACCTGGATCAAGAAGGGAATCATTTTCCCCCACCAACTCTATAATAATGGCTACCCTCTGCCCTTAACAAGAATCCAATCGAACTTTGGGATTGATAGTTCCGACTTTTACATATTCCTTAACGTTAAAACAGCCATTACAAAAGCGGGATTGACACCCAAACAACCAGCTCTTCCATCACTCCTCTCCTCTCTAAATAAAATTGGTCACCAGGTCTCGAGGCTATACAAATTACTGAGCCCGCAGTCATCAACATTAAATACCAAAACAACGCAGCTCTGGTCATCAATCGCCTCCTTCTCCATCTCAGAGCTGGAGTGGTCCATGGCGTGGAGATCTTGCACGAGCCATAAAATAAGCCCTACATTATCACAAGCCAAGTTCTGGCTCATGCATAAAGTCTTCTGGACGCCGGCTCGCCTATATGCACATAAACTCAGCCCTGACGCATTCTGCTGGAACTGCAAGCGTGCAGAAGGAGATTTAGACCACCTCATACTCCAATGCGACTCTGTCTCACCGTTTTGGGATAGGGTATTTAACTTCATCCACAAAGTATGTAATATCTCACCTACCAAAGAACTCCCCTATCTTGTTTTCGGCTTTACTAAAGAGACCCAACTCCCAGAAATAGACAGGGCCCTCCTAGACCTCCTCCTCATGGCGGCTGTGAAAGTCGTTCTAAACAATTGGAAAAACACCAAAAAGGCAAGCTATGCCTGCTGGCTAAACTGGGTGATTAACCTCCGAGGAGCAGATAACATCACTTTACAAAACACACCAGGGAAACCCTCACAAAGGAAACTTTGGAACTCACTGGATATCTACTTCAAAACCCATAAACCTCCGTGATTCATCATGCTCCCCATACCTTCCCACAGCTTCCTAAGGGCCGACCATACTTTCTCACAGCTTCAATAGCTCGTCATTCGTAACCTGAACTGCTAAGATGCATCGTGGTGAGCCATCTAACACCTTACATCTTACATCTTGCTTCTTACCTCTTACCTCTTACCTCTTACCTCTAGCCTTTGCTTTCTCTTTCTACTCTCTTCTTTTTCCTCCTATCTACTCCGTTCCTTTCCTTTCCAATTCCTTTTGATCTATAGCCTCTCAAAAGCACAGCCTAGGAAGGCTTCATGGTTGTTTGCCACATTGACCTCGAGATCGTCCCGAACGACATGAACACCACCACGGGACATACTGCCTTTCTATGCTAAATGATGTATAATTACAAGTATCGATTGTATGTACATTGCAATTTCTGATTTGTATGCTATATAACCCTGAAACTTCCAATAAAAACTTTTGATATTAAAAAAAAAAGGCATCATCATCACCTGTGGATTTGCCATTTTTCCTCAACTCTGTGAGTGATATTTGTTCATGTTCCTCATTGTTTTTAAGTAGGTCTGACCTGGCTAAGGCATTGGTTTTTGCAATTGCAGCATTGATAGTTTTCTTTGAGTAGCCTCTCTGTAGAAATCTACTCTCACTTGCTTGTTGCGCTATCATTAAATCCTCAGTATTGCTGCAAACTCTTTTTAGTCTTAGCATCTCCCCGTAGGGGATGCTTTGCACTAAATGTCTCGGGTGGGAACTTGTTGCGGGCAATACTGAATTGCCTGCAGTTTCCTTTCGATGTAATTTGGTTTTGATGTTACCAATGTATATTTGGACATCTACAAAATTCACAGTTACAGTGCTGAAAGTTGCAGTGAAAGTCAAATTAATTTCATTGACATTAATCTCATTAAAAAATTCCTGTACACTTGTCAGAGTCCCTTGCCAAATTACAAATAGGTTGTCTATATATTGCAACCATAGTTTTACATTGATTGCAGTGTATATGCCATAGGTGTTTTTCAGAACCAACTCCTTCTACCAGCCCATGTGTAGACAAGAATAGCTAGGGGGAGAAGCTGTCTCCTATTGCCACCCCACGCATTGGTCGGTATGGCATGTTATTAAACATAAAAAGTTATTGTTCAGTCAAAATTCCACCATACTAACGAGCACTTTGTTGTGTTGCACCATCTGTGCTGGTCTGTTGTTCAAATAGGGTTGTAATGCCCTTAGTCCGTCCTGATGGTTGATGCTGGAATATAATGACGTTACGTCAAGAGTTATCAATAAGTAATCCTCTTGCCATTTAAAGTCATTTATTTTCACTAAGAAGTCACAAGTGTCTTCAATAAAGGAAAGTAGATTCTGCATATGTTCCTGTAGAAAATAATCTACATACTGTGATGTCTTCTCCAGTAACCTGTTCCGTGTGGATATATTCGATCTTCCTGGTGGTTTTGATGGATTTTTGTGGACTTTGGGTATACAGTATAATACCGGCACAGTAGGGGTCTTGTTTTTTAGGAATTTGTATTCTTGCATGGAAATCAGCCCGGCACTTTTCAACACCAATAGTTTCACATAGAACTCATTGTAGATATCCTCGAGAGACAATGTGTTGCTCTTCTTGTCGCAAGTTGTGTCATTGAGTTGTGTCATGTCTGCTTCTATGTAGTTCTCCTTTGCCCAAATTACAAGGTTACCTCCCCTGTCTGAGTTACGAATTATGATTTGGTGGTTGTTGCATAGCTTGGACTTTAGTTTATGATATTGATTTTGTTTGCTATATTTCTGTCTGGTACCATATACATTTATATATATGACGAGGCAGCAGAATAAAAGTCAAGACGTAACAAAAGGAGGAGGGAGCGCAGAAAAAAGCGCAAATTCGCCCAAAAAACCAAAAAAGCAATACTGGCGCAAAAAGCGATAGAAGATAATGCTATAATTAATCTATCCAGCTTGTCCCTCAACAAGGCTGAAAGACAATTACTCAGCCTTGGTCTTACCTATTGCCCGGCATCAGATTTTAATTATGCTAGAACCCGGGTTGACATCTACTGCTACATTAGAAAACTTAAACTGCAAAAGTTTTTTAATATCAAGGACGGTTCATCAGTCAACAAACAAAGCAACAATACCAGTGGGACCACCACAAACTTAAATGTGCCTGCTCAAGACGCTAAGGCATTTCTTACTTTACACCAACTGGCCAGAAATGACACATCCAACACTGTTCCCACCTCTACTCAGGAAGAACTTAGAGAGGCCTCCATGGCTCAGATGGGCGCAAATAGTAGTCCATTTAAACCCAAATCGAAGTTCATGCCTGTAATGCCACGAGACTCGATTGACGTTTTTCATGACGTGGTTGTGGAAGATCTAAAACAACTGCATTACAAGATCAAACATAAAAAATGATACAAAAGTCAACAGGAGGAACAATATCTATCTTTAGTTTCTAAACTGAGTAAAGACCACAAAAACATCGTCACCACTGCAGACAAGGGAGGCAATGTGGTTATTTGGCCCCAGGACGCCTATATTGAGGAGGCCATGAAACAACTAAATGACTCCTCATGTTATACCAAATCTACAGGCAAGGATTATAATCTGGCCAAGGAATCACTGTTGAAATTGCTCCACAAGTGGAAGAGGGAGAGTATGATTTCAAAACAAGAATTTGACTTCCTCTATGTGGAATTCCCCATACTACCTAAACTCTACCTCCTCCCAAAAGTACACAAACAGGTGACGCCAGTACCGGGTCGACCCATCATCTCGGCCATTGGTGGAATGGTAGAACATGTTACCGAATACATTGATTACTTCCTACAGGATTTGGTGAAGGAATTACCAACCTATACAAGAGACACAGGAGACTTCATTGCTAAAATCAAGGATATTCCATGGAGTGATGATCTACTATTGATCACTTTAGACATTGAATCACTCTACACCAGCATTGTGCACACTACTGGTTTGGCAGCACTGGAACATTTCCTTGGGAAGAGACCTGTGGAATGCTATATGCATAACAAGATGATTTTAGAACTTACTGGTTGGTGTTTGAACAATAATTTCTTTTTATTTGGTAACAATATCTACATACAAAAACGAGGTGTAGCGATGGGGGCCTGTTTCTCCCCCAGCTATGCGTGTTTGCACGTAGGCTGGTGGGAGGAACAGGTCCTCCTGCGCACCCATGGCATGATGTACAGAAAACATGTCATACAGTGGATACGTTTTATAGACGATGTTTTTATTTTGTGGAGGGGAAATTTGGAAAGTGTCAATGATTTTCTCGTATGCATCAATGAAAATCAGGTGAATTTAAGATTCACTTCTAATGTAAGTACAAATGAAGCTGAATTCTTAGATGTAAAAATATATGTAAAGGATGGTCGTCTTGTAACCAAACTCCATAGAAAGAACACTGCTGGCAACAACATCTTGCACGCCAGCAGTGCTCATCCTCGACACACTATAGACAACATCCCATTTGGGGAGTTGCTCAGGCTAAAAAGAATCTGTAGTACTGATCATGATTTAGAGGTCTGTACAAATGAAGCCCTGGATAGATTCAGATGCAGGGGATACAAAGAGTCAGTCCTTAAAACTGCCATCCAGAAAACCAATGCTAGAACCCGTGAGTCCTTGTTTTCATCACCATTGGTGAATCAACATCAACAACTGATTCAAGGGATGAACAAACTCCCAGGTTAATTACCAGGTATAGTAAACAGGCCAGACAAATTAAATCCATCATAAAACAACGCTGGCCTGTTTAAAAACAGATTTGGTTCTGGCCCCCAGGCTTCCAGACAATCCAGTGGTTACTTATCGGAGGGGACCCTCCTTTAAGACCCAGATCAGTCATGAATTCCCTGAGCTTGCTAAACAAGAGGATTGGTTGAAATCCCGGCCGGGATTCAAACGTTGCTCTACCTGTAGAGCTTGTAAATTTGGAAAAAACACCTCCCAATATTCGACTCCATTCAGTCCAGTTGCCAAAGATATCAAGGGTACATTCAACTGTAAAACTGACTTTGCTGTCTACGTCCTGACATGCACCTGTGGCCTCAGATATGTGGGCAGCACGAAGCTACAGGTGCATGCCAGGATACTCCAGCACTTACGTGCCATTGTCAACAACGATGGCGCGTACCCAGTTGCCAGACATTTCAAAGCAAAACATAACAACAACTTACAATGCTTGGAATATTATGTCATTGCCTCTGTAACAAAATCTAGGCGGGGTGGCGACCGGGAGAAAGTGCTGAGGAGACTTGAATCTCAATTTATCATTGAATTAGACAGCAGATTTCCCAATGGATTGAATACAACGGAGGATTTACATGTTTTCTTATAACCGATCCTTATTTTATGATTGTCGTATATGTTATTATCTGCTTGATCTGCCTCATCCTTGTAAATTTTGTTATGAATTTCATTACACATACTGTATACCACCCCTTTTTTTTCAGTACTTTATGCACAACTAGTTTTTTTATTATTCACTGGTTCAATGGATTCACATTACTTTCCCTATTTATTTTGGGACACAGACACTAAGATACATTTTTTGGTTTGTTTTCACTAGAAACATTTAAGGAGAGCATTTTTTGGAAGGTGGTTAGAAGTAGTTGCATTGTTAAAGTGTACACAACCAGAATATATGTTGTGAGTCAATGCGGTCAATATTGCAGTTACACTGCCAATGCATTCATGCAGTAATTTAACCGATTGCGAAAGGGAAATAGACAATATGTTTTTATATGGTCATATGCTTATCAATAAGATCTATTAATTGACGGTCTTAAGTGATTTTAACATGATATTATTTATAAATATTTATATATATATTTATTTATATGCTATGTTGCACAGAATATCCTGCGTTTTTGCACATTGCATTTGCGCTTTATCTGCGCACATTGCACTTTCCAATGACAGATGACCATTAGATATATTGTGCCGTTTAACATTGCATTTCATTGAATCAAAGCATTTATGCGGGTATAATGTACCACTATAATTGGACACTCATAGCACTGGTTTGGAATAAATTCTATATTGTGTCAAATATTGCAACTTCCTATAAAATGATTGTAAGATATCCATTACATGATATGTAAATATTGGAAAAAATACTACCTTCTGCTCCAATTTTTTATGTAACAACTGTGGTTTGGAAAACAGACTATCTAGGTCAGCCATATGTAGTGTGTCCTCAGTTTTTACTTTTTAATCACGTGGTGTTGCAAATGAAAAAAATCACCAATTGAATTTGTGCAATGTACCATTTAAAAGGGATGTCTTTTTATTTACCTGACTATCTGTGACCAAGGGCGGACGCCATAAACGCGTCAGATTTGGTAAACTTTCCTTGTTAATAAATTTGCCGAATGAAGATTGGGACTCGCGTGGTTTTTCCTATTCTCTACCTGCCTGGTAGCTTTGTGGCGAGAGACTACTGTTCCTGAATATATATATATATATATATATATATATATTCACTCCACTCAAAAAACTATAAGTTTTAGTGGTGTTATAGTTAGCTGGACATTTTACTCATACAAAACTATTGAAATTGCTCCTATATAGTTAGTTGTACTAACTATATATCGCACACCCGCAATCCACTGCTGATGATGTCACATATTAGATCATTCATGACATGGTCAGTGACATCACTGATGACATCTCAAATGACATCACTGATGACATCACTGATGACATCATCCACGTGACAATCACATACACCTTTTCATACACTATTACAATTTTTCATCACTCTGTGTAAAATACAGAGTATCATATTTAAATCCATTGTCACAGCAATACAAGTATCTAAAAATCTACTCAGTGATTCATAGATGTATACACACATCTAATCCCTTACCTATGGATTCACTCATACATGCTGTCAATGAACAATTGAACACTATCAAAAATACTTATACATCTATATCGACATTAAACAACAGCACGCATCCTATTCACTTATGTAGTCATCCTACTCACTTATGCAAACAATGGATCATACTTACATATTTACTTAGCAAAACACTTATACAAACACCACTTCTTCTATTCATTTAGATAGTAAGTCATACTTAGTGAATTATAAAATCATTATTACAAGTATACAGTTATCCATACAGTCACTCACACAATCATTGTGTCTTATGTATACTTATTTATATACAACATCTGACACATACACTGCCTTTTATTTTTCTAGTTTGTTGGACCTGTACGTTTAAGAAATATATTTGCTCATCACCACACCCATAAAGAGATTCCCTCACCCAAACTGTTAGAACATGTAGTTTTAACTTCATATATCTACTGAATCAACTATTCACACATCTTTGGACAGCCACCCCCCCCCCACCGAACCACACACACTTTCACACTCCCATAAAAATACTCAATAACTAATATAGACTTTCACATAGCTAGTAACCAACTGTAGAATCAGTTTACACAACAACTGACAAAGTGATACAGATATTCACACAGTTTAGTCACTATCCACTATATTTAGTGAGACATTATAAATTGGTCAAGTAAACAGTCAATTACACTGCTACTAAATCCTCCATCCAAATATTTATTTATATATATCCACTCATTCTTCAATGCAAATTGCTATATATATAATGCATATTTAAATAACGAAGCAAACCACATTCACTGGATGATGTCATCAGTGATGTCATTTGAGATGTCATCAGTGATGTCACGGACCATGTCATGAATGATCTAATATGTGACATCATCAGCAGTGGATTGCGGGTGCGCGATATATAGTTAGTACAACTAACTATATAGGAGCAATTTCAATGGTTTTGTATGAGTAAAATGTCCAGCTAACTCTAACACCACTAAAACTTATAGTTTTTTGAGTGAATTTCAAAGGTTTTGTAAAAGCTAATTCCTAACTATATAACTCCTGAAACCTATGGTTTTTTCAGTGAATTTCAAAGGTTTTTTTAAATGCTAATTCCTAACTATATAAGGCCTGAAACCTATGTTTTTTTCAGTGAATTTCAAAGGTTTTTTTAAATGCTAATTCCTAACTATATAAGGCCTGAAACCTATGGTTTTTTCAGTGAATATATATATATATATGTATATATATATATATATATATGTATATATATATATATATATATATATATATATATTACGCTCGACTCTCCCAAAGTCCAAAAGAAAGAGGCAGCACTCGCGGATCAAAGTCAAAGCCAGGGTTTAATCAGAGGGAAAAAGAAAAGCACAGACGCGTTTCGGCGTGAGCCTTCGTCAGTGTGTCATTCGTCCACATCTAACAGTCCATGTTATAAACATACACACAAACCATAAGCATTGTCATGGACATAGGACTACACCCCTTACGCCACTGTGGGCGCCATCTTGGAATGGTGTTCTCTCCAAGGGTCTATACTAATTTTAACATGAAGTGATCATGGTTGAAAATAAAGCCGTGGATCGGCAAGTGTCCTATGACATGTATCTACAATGCTAATATGGTCATATTAGTGCAAAGAAAACATACAAGAAGTAATATAAATTCTCAAGCACATGAAAGCAAAAAGCAAAAAACGAGAGGAATCAAAAAGAAGAATCAAAAAAGAATTAGTACCTGTCCTATAACAGTCAATGAACCAAACATTCTGTCATAGTTCGTCACGGTTCATAGATAATGCTATTTACAGGATATATAACAGGAAAATACTCTTTTGTATTCCTAAAGCTTGCAAAGGAAAGGTGTATTTACACTATTTACAGGAATAAAGTTGGACTAAACCATTTCTACGTGTGTATCAAAATAAAAATGAAATTGAAAATTATAAATGTTTGTCAAGATGGATACTCCAAGGTCACAGACAACCCTATACATTCTAAATTATACCCTTCATTCGGTTGTATACAAGTACATATACAAATAAAATCACACACTTTACATATATGGTGTATGTATATGTCAGTTGGGATAGAATTTCTACGGTTATATTAACACATCCATGGTAGTCCATACTCGTTTCCATCAGGGGGCAAATGTGTATGGGTGTTGCAAATTCTACATACTAGTTCAAAAGGCATATATACAAATATACAAGTTGTACAGAAACTCATAGGTCAGGTTCGAAGATCTTATGATTTGAAAACTGCCACCAGAACAGATTGGGAAAGATGTTTCTGATCTGACAGAGTCCACATATATAAGTTGTCCCATGGAGCATACCTGTTCTAGTTGGATTTTTCATCACAGTGTATATAGCTTCCTGTGGGAATGGACACTCTGCTAATCCCATGTCGTTACTTGCCCAAGTGATATGCTAATTCCTCCCCGCTGTTGAGCCCACCAGGTTGTTTCGTGGAGAGATCTACAATATATCTGGACTCTAATCTGCGCAGTCGTCTCAGCCTATCACCTCCTCTTACATTTGGTGGAACCATATCCAATCCAAAGAATCGGAGTAGCTTACGGTCTTTGCTGTGCTCCTCTGCAAAATGCCGAGCGACCGGATATGAGGTGTCAACTTTCTCGATCGCCCGTTGGTGCTCCAGGATCCTCAGTTTGAGCTCCTTGATCGTACTGCCGATGTAGCGTAAGCCACACGGGCAGATCAAGCAATAGACCACAAACTGGGAACTGCATGTAATGAAGTGCTTTATGGGCACTTTCATCCCGGTGTCTGGTATTTCAAATGATAGCACCCGTTTGCTGCCACTGCAAGCCTTGCAATGGCCGCAAGGAAAGAAGCCTGCCATCCGCTTCAAGGAGTTATCCTTAGGTGATGGTTTCCTAAGATGGCTTGAGACAAGCATGTCACTGAGCGACCTAGCCCTGCTGAATGTGATTAAAGGGTAGGCAGGTAGGTCGTCTGCAAGAACACTGTCTGTTTTCAAAATGTTCCAGTTCTTGGCTAGCATTGCTTTCAGATCCCCCGCTCCTTTTGAATAAGGAGTGATGAGTCTGAATTTTCCTTCACTTTTATTAGAGTTTCTGTTCCTACCAACTATAGGAGTTTCCGTGGCCAAGAGTTGCGATCTCTGCATCTTCCTTACTTTTTTAAGGGTCTTAGAAAGTAAGGTAGTACCATACCCCCTCATGGAAAATCTTTCTATACACTCCGAGGCAGCCACCTCGAAATCGGAATCCTTGGAGCAGTTCCTACGGATCCTCAGGAGTTCTCCGTAGGGAATGCTGTTCTTGAGTGGGGTGGGATGACTACTGCTGGCAAAGAGTGTGGAATTACCAGCAGTGTCCTTTCTATGCAGGGTGGTATGCATCTGATTGTCTTCAATGTACACTCTCAGGTCTAGGTACTCCGCTCTCACCGGACTAACCGAGCCTGAGAAGTGCAGATTGAGATCGTTGTTATTGAGGATCCTGATAAATTCCTCTGCTGAGTCCATCCCTCCATCCCACACAATGAACAGATCGTCGATATAACGATACCAACTTATTACCTGCCCTGTCTCCGTCCCTGCCGTACAGCTCCTGGGTACCCGCTCCTCCCACCAGCCCACGAAGAGGTTCGCGTAGCTGGGGGCAAAGCAGGTACCCATCGCCGTCCCAGATGTTTGAATATACATCTGATCCTCAAAGAGGAAAATGTTGTTTGTAAGGCAGAACTCAATGAACTCCAAAATCATTTGGTTGTGGCATGCATATTTCATTGGACGCTGGCCTAGAGCATGCTTTATGGCTTCCAAACCCTGCCCATGATCTATACGACTGTAGAGGCTGGTTATATCCAGCACCATTAGCAGGTATCCAGAGTTCCATGTCATTTCCTGGATCTTGGTCAGGAAGTCTTTCGTGTCCCTTATATAGGATTCCAGTTTAGTTACTAAGGGAAACAGAATGTTATCCACGAAGCGTGACATGTTCTCGGTCAGGCTCCCAATAGATGAAATTATTGGTCGTCCCGGAGGTTTTTCCATGTCTTTGTGAAGTTTCGGGAGATGATAAAAAAGTTGGTAACATGGGGGTGTGGTTCCTGAGAAAGAGACAAGACAGGAGCTGACCTGAGTGAACCATTAGTTTTGAAACTTTCGCGAAGATTCATCAAACAGCGCCTAAGATATTGGCAGATCAAAAAATGAAAAACGCTTTTCCTATGGATAATAGGTCTTAACTATAACTAGTTACTATATATATATATATATATATTCACTGAAAAAACCATAGGTTATAGACCATATATAGTTAGGAATTAGCATTTACAAAACCTTGAAAATTCACTGAAAAAACCATAGGTTATAGACCATATATAGTTAGGAATTAGCATTTAAAAAACCTTATTTTACTCACACAAAACCATTGAAATTCCATATATAGTTAGTTGCACTAACTATATATTGCGCACCCGCAATCCACTGCTGATCATGTCACATATTACATCATTCATGACATGGTCAGTGACATCACTGATGACATCACTGATGACATCTCAAATGACATCACTGATGACATCACTGATGACAACATCCAGTGACTATGTTTCTGTAAAGTTAAAATATGTCTTACATATTGAAGAATGAGTGGATGTATAAGTGTCTGGACGAAGGATTTAGTAGGTGCATGACTGAATGTATGAGTGAGTGATTAAATGTGTCTCACTGAGTGCATGGGTTAGTGACTAAACTGTCTTAATTTGTGCATCATTATGTCTGTTGTTCTGTAAACTGCTGCATGTGTTGATCAGTAGCTATATGAGTAACTATATGGGTTATTGATTGATTGCCCAAGTATTTGCATGGGAGACTGAGTGTGTGTGTGGCTGGATGGGAGGTGTGTGACTCTGTACAGATCAATGTGTACTTGTATCAATGATTGTATAAGAGAGTAAGTATGTGTTAGTATATGGTTGAAAACGTAAGGTGCTCTATGTTTAACTGTATAGAGTAGAAAATGGAAGTGTGATTGATTCTTTACAGGACTGACTAGGTGTGTGAGTAACTCCATGGATGAGTGGCAGAGTGTGAGTGTCTGTATAGGTGTATGAGTGCATATGATTGTGTTGTAAACATGAGTGATTGTATGTATGAATGATTGTATGGGTGAATGAGTGAATGTGTGTGTAGACGTAGGAATCAGTGAGTACGTATGTAGTAACTAGTATTGGTGTGTCAATGGTTTCAAAAATTATACTCTGTTTTTAACACTGGGTGAAACAGAGGTTATATTAAAATGTGAAGAGATGCATTGTATTGTCACATGAATAATATCATCAGTGATGTGGTCATTGATGTCAAATGAGATGTCATCAGTGATGTCATCAGTGATGTCATTTGAGATGTCATCAGTGATGTCATCAGTGATGTCACTGACCATGTCATGAATGATGTAATATGTGACATGATCAGCAGTGGATTGCGGGTGCGCAATATATAGTTAGTGCAACTAACTATATATGGAATTTCAATGGTTTTGTGTGAGTAAAATAAGGTTTTTTAAATGCTAATTCCTAACTATATATGGTCTATAACCTATGGTTTTTTCAGTGAATTTTCAAGGTTTTGTAAATGCTAATTCCTAACTATATATGGTCTATAACCTATGGTTTTTTCAGTGAATTTCAATGGTTTTTTAATAGCAAATATCATAAGCTGTCGAATGTCAAGTACGTGGTAAGTGAAAACATTTTCGTGTTTATGCACACTGATCTGCTTTGAATGGTGCCCCCCCCCCTCATTTCTATTAGGAGTACTCTCTCTTTGCAGATAGTGAAAGGTAGTTAACGCAGGCCTTTGCCCCCGTTGTAATCCGTCGTGCCTGCTTCTCTCTCCATTTGATTGATTGTTATCCAAGTATTTACTGTTTTAGAATTAGTTCTCTTTGGTTCATTCTCTATTTACAAACAAACACAGAGTCGCAATACTCTGTTTAGTCTTTGCAGATAACGAAAAATCGTGTAAAAAAAAGAAAAGGAATCGAGCAAAATCAGTAGGCCACTAATGGGATCTCTTTTTGACCTCGCTAAAATAGAAACATTAGGAACAACCCCTCATGACAAATACAAAACTAGTGAGATGAACTGAACTCCACACAATGATGGCTGCAAAACAGCTCGGCTCCGCCACCCACCCCGCCCAAAATAACGATAAAGAGCGGCTGCCATGATTGGTTGCGGAATGGCCACGACGGAGCTACGAAATGATGCTGCTCTCATGCTAACCCCAGCTTCAGTCTGAAACATCCAGAAACACTGTAGACTACCAATTCGATCAGTTCCGGTAGCGCCCCAATGTAACCCGGTAGAGAAGAACTAGCCCTCCCCTCTTTGACTGATGGTTCTTGTTGCCTGTCCCTTCTGTTGTCATTTAACAGAACTATTTAGCCTGCTGAAAGGGGTTGTGTTCCGACCGCTGGTTGGTGGAGACATTTTGACTATATTCTGGACCTGCGTTGTCGCGTAATGCGTCATATGACGCGCCGCGTTAGCGCATCCGGAAGTCATCCGGGGCGCGCAGCGCGTAACGTAAGCATAACAAGTCATGTGACTTGTTAATAAAACTTTTCATTGGTTCATTTTACTTTTCTTATTGTAATGATGAAAGGCTTGGTCATATGACCTAAAAATTACGCTTTTCATTACTTCCGAACATTATTTTTTCTTAAATATATGTTATAATGTTCCAGACTAATGTACTTTCCCGGAAATTTTACAACTGTCCTGCAAGTAAAATATATTCTTTTTTCGAGAAAAAGAGCGTTTCTTCGTCCCATGATGGAGCCGTTGAGCAAAAGAGGGTCGACCTGCTGTCTTAGTCGCCGATACGCCTGAATATGAGATTCTTATCGATCACTTTATGTTGCAGGAATAGAAAACACAACAGCCCTTGACCATTTATCTTTACTGCGTTCCTTCGTATTATACCTTTTACCCTTCATGTAATTGGTCTGCTTTATTTCACTTGCCTTTTAATGATTCTAAAACAGTGACTATTATTACAAACTTTACCAATGTATATACTACTACCATGTTTTCTTTTAAAAACCTTTATTGTGAAAATTTCATTATACAAATACGAGCCTATAACCACGTGGGCCGGCCACGGAGCAAACTGTAATCGTATGTGATGAGTAGACATTTACACTGTAGAGGAACGTAACGGGCGGGCCATTAGGTTGCAAGAACTAAGGTGTCTAACAGTTACGGAATCGGTGGACGTACATTTTATAATTAAAATACGACAGGGCCAGTTACAATAAAATTATCTAGATATACATTTGCGGGCAAGTACCATGGGTGACGTTAATTCGAACTTTCAACAGTACAGTAATCAATAACACATCAGAACTTAATATCAATAGGGATGTCGAAATATTCAATCAATTCTCGTCCCCGCCCGCCATGTGCTTCAAAACTGCATACGTATCTCGTGATTTCAAGGTTCTGCAACCAGTACACAACAAGGAGTTACGAGTCCCATTTATTCCGGCGCCATTTTGGGCGAGGACGGGCAGGTCCAGGATATAGTCAAAATGTCTCTACCAACCATCGACTATGATGATGTTCATATGCTGTATTTATTAGAGTAACACTCATCTGTCCACATGAAATTAATTTGCCACAATCTAAACATGTCATTTTAATCTTTCCAAAGTTCTTCTAAAAATTTGGGACCGTTTCCCTTGCCTCTGAAGCTCTCAGTGCCACTTCTTTGATGAATGTACTAGCAGGTCAGGGGTTCTCCTCCAAATCTCTCTTTTATGCAGCACTATAATTAATTGGTGCCACCTCTCCATATGACGATGCATGGTATAGTTACCACAACTATATTTTTTTTCGGTTCCTCTGGAGAGTTCATCGTGGCAGATGAAGCGTGTAACGTACCGGGCATTTACCTTTTTTTGCATGTACAGGAAAGGAAAAAAAAATCGAGCGTCCGAGTTCTAAGGTGTCCCAGGGCCATTTTAGTGGACCAGGCCCAAATCCAAAGAACAGGCCGCCATTTTGAGAGTCCTGTTGCAGCCGCCTGTCGCTGTAGCATCAAGAGCAGCCGAAACTCAGCTGAATGGCAACTGAAACGGTAAAGGGGCGCCCCACTACAGCAGACGAGCCAGGCCCAAATCCAAAGAACAGCTATCTCACAGGCTAATGGGGCGACCCACGCCGAGTTTCAGCATTGTAGGATGACCACACAAGTACAGCAACTTGCTAGACATCACCTCGGTGCCATCCGGATCTCGGCGCCCCACTGCAGATGAAGTGCCTCTCAACTATGAAACCACCACGGTGACATCCGGATCTTGGCGCGTTGTGCTGCCTTCGGCCTATTCGCACATCGGTCCGCTACTGACGCCATCTCACAGGCTAATGGGGCGACCCACGCCGAGTTTCAGCATTGTAGGATGACCACACCAGTACAGCAACTTGCTAGACATCACCTCGGTGCCATCCGGATCTCGGCGCCCCACTGCAGATGAAGTGCCTCTCAACTATGAAACCACCACGGTGACATCCGGATCTTGGCGCGTTGTGCTGCCTTCGGCCTATTCGCACATCGGTCCGCTACTGACGCCATCTCACAGGCTAATGGGGCGACCCACGCCGAGTTTCAGCATTGTAGGATGACCACACCAGTACAGCAACTTGCTAGACATCACCTCGGTGCCATCCGGATCTCGGCGCCCCACTGCAGATGAAGTGCCTCTCAACTATGAAACCACCACGGTGACATCCGGATCTTGGCGCGTTGTGCTGCCTTCGGCCTATTCGCACATCGGTCCGCTACTGACGCCATCTCACAGGCTAATGGGGTGACCCACGCCGAGTTTCAGCATTGTAGGATGACCACACCAACTTGCTAGACATCACCTCAGTGCCATCCGAATCTTGGCATCTCAACGCCTAGTGGTATCTTCCATACAAAAAATATTGTTACGCTGCCTTTGGCCCCATTCGCACATCAGTCCGCAACTTAGACATCACCTCGGTGCCATCCGGATCTTGGCATCTCAGCGCCTTGTGGTGTCAGTCAGAAAATATTGTTGTGCTGCCTTCGGCCTATTCGCACATCGGTCCGCTACTGACGCCATCTCACAGGCCAACGGGGCGCCCCACGCCGACTTTCAGCATTGTAGGATGGCCACACCAGTGCGGCAACTTGCTACACACCACCTCGGTGCCATCCGGATCTTGGCATCTCAGCGCCTTGTGGTCTCTTCTACACCGGAAATATAGTAGAAAATATTGTTGCGCTGCCTTTGGCCCCATTCACACATCAGTCCGCTACTGACACCATCTCACAGGCCAACGGGGCGCCCCACGCCGACTTTCAACATTGTAGGATGGCCACAGAAGTGCGACAACTTACTAGACACCACCTCGGTGCCATCCGGATCTTGGCGCGTTGTGCTGCCTTCGGCCTATTCGCACATCGGTCCGCTACTGACGCAAACTCACAGGCCAACGGGGCGCCCCACGCCGACTTTCAGCATTGTAGGATGGCCACACCAGTGCGGCAACTTCCTACACACCACCTCGGTGCCATCCGGATCTTGGCGCGTAGTGAAGCTGCAGCAGCTGCAAATAAGCTTCAGACAGTGTTACAACCGCTGCTCAGAACTCTCAACTATGACACCACCTCGATGCCATCCGGATCTTGGCGCGTTGTGTTGCCTTCGGCCTATTCGCACATCGGTCCGCTACTGACGCCGCCTCACGTGCCAACGTATTTTCTCCGCATTTTATACCCTATGCCGCATAACAGGTCATGTGACTTGTTTATAAAACTTTTCATTGGTTCATTTTACTTTTGGTTTCCTAATGATGGAAGGCTTGATCATATGACCTAAAAACAACACTTTTCATTGGATGAAAACTTTTTTTTTCCCCCAAACGATGAAAGCCCCACCTTGTTTCTGGATGTTTCAGACTGAAGCTGGCGTCACCATGAGAGCACCACCATCTCGTAGCTCCGTCGTGGTCATTCCGCGAGCAATCATGGCAGCCGCTCCCCACCAGAAGCCTGCAGGAGTCGGGGCCCCCAAAACTTTTGATGAATTCTCAAGGCGGAGGGGACGCTTTCGAGAATGGGGTCCAAGACCTAGCAGACAAGCGTCCGATTTCCAAGGTGTCCCAGGGCCATTTCAGTGGACCAGGCCCAAAAAGGAAACAGCCTGCCGCCATTTTGAGAGTCCTGTGACAGCCGCCTATCGCTGCACCGCAAGAGTGGGCGCAACTCAGCTGAATGGCGGATTTTGACACAGTGGACCAAAAGCGGACGGAATGGCAACTGAAACGGTAAAGGGGCGCCCCACTACAACAGACGAGACTCCACCTGGAGAGGCCCGTTCACGCCGCCTCCCCCGGGGCGCTCCACGCCGTTATTCGGAGCAGCATTGTAGGATACCAAAACCAGTGCGGCAACTTACTGGACATCACCTTGGTGCCATCGTTCTGCTGCCTTGGAACTATTCGCACAACAGTTTGCTACTGATGACCCACCCCCCGCGACACCCCACGCCGTTATTTGCTGGGTGGCAACTTACTAGACATCACTTTTGTGTCATCTAGATTTCGGCGCGTTCTGCTGCCTTGGAACTATTCGCACAACAGTTTGCTACTGATCACCCACCCCCCGCGACGCCCCACGCCGGAAATCTGGACGTTGTGCTGCGTTGGGACTATTCGCACAGCCGACCGCTACTTCGTTGTTTTTCTCTAAAAATGTTTATATGTTATTACTATTTTTGTTTTCTTGTATATATTTATAAATTATTAAAGTTTTATAATCTTACTACTTTGTCGGAGTGCTATATATTTTTAATGTGACACATAATTGTAAAAACTTTGATGTACAAAGAGTCATCCCTGGAATCTTCCGCTTCACGCTCGGTCCCCTCCCCAATCACAATACAGGATGGTTTTCAGATAATAGCAACGCTTCTGCTGTGACGGATCTCATCGAGTGTGGGCCTTGATCTACTATAACTCCTTTGAAGACGGGTGATTCTTTACAGCTGTGGCTATAAACTACATCTGCAGGGCTAGCTGATAGCCTAGGACCGGCCTGGACAATCGGACACAGAGGAAAAGGAGTGTCAGAGGGTGCGGTAGTGAATAGGGCGAAAGGGAGGTGTCGGGCGGGCACAGGGTGTGATTCTCAGGGAAGAACAGCGCAGATGGGGGGAGGTTTATTACCCATGCATAAAACAGAGAGCGGGGGTGACCACTACCTGGGGGAGATGCTTGCGAGGGTGGGGAGCCATGCTAAGGATCGACAGCGTGCACAGAGTGGATCTGGTCAAGGCATCTAAAATGGCTGCCGTGCACGACAAAAGTGTGGCATTTGAAAAAAGACAAGATGGCGCACACAATGTTTTTCAACAATTCCTGATTTCCTTCGAATCGAACGTTAACAGACGTTGGGGCATATTACCAAAGTTAAGCGATATTTATCCCTAACGATGCATTGCAAAGATTTTTTTACCGTCAGAAATTATCGCAGATAAACCTTGCTATTATCAAGGTTTATCGCAAATACGATAAAAAACGAGCGCAATGCATTAATATCGCTGAAAACTCCGCGATATTCATGCATTACCGAGCTAATGCTCTTAGCCATGTTATCCACCTCCCATTGGATAACATGGCTAAGAACTGCTCAGGGCAGCTGTTACTTTTTGGAGATATTCGCGCTTATCTCGAATATTTCCAAAAGTTGATAATAGGAGATAGCGATGTTAGCGACTGTTTCCAGTCGCTAACTATCTTGGCATGCCCACTTTGCATGTCATTAGTGATAAATATCACTCACATGCAAAGTGGGGCCCAAGATGGTCGCTATCTCCTACTAGCCGTCGCTAACTGGTGCTAGCAACAGCTACGTAATACAGATATAATTTTATCTCCGCGAAGCGGAGCGCTGTTACAGATATATATCTTGTTTTTGAACGTTAATTTCTCAAAATGCACTGAAGCACATATATTGAGACCTAGCAAAGGCACATCGGGCTACCAGTCCCTAATATTTTACCAAGTTTCGTGCAAATCCATTCAGCCGTTCGATTATTATTATTATTTATTTTTTTTGCCCCGCGGGGCCCTTTTAAAACCTCCACATCAAACCTAGGGGATCAGCGAGGATCTACTATGCCCCCTTATGGTCATTTGCCCCTTCGCTTTGGCCTCCTCTTGTCTCTCGATCCTACCGAGAGACAAGATGGCGGCCGCTACGGACTGTTTGGAATGTTTACAGACACCGGAGAGCCAATCAGCTTCGCTTCGCAAAGCTCCGTAACGCGAAAAGTACGCGAAGCGGTCCGCTGTTACAGATATATATCTTTTTTTGAACGTTAATTTCTCAAAATCCACTGAAGCACATATATTGAGACCTAGCAAAGGCACATCGGGCTACCAGTCCCTACAATTTTGCCAAGTTTCGTGCAAATCCATTCAGCCGTAAGATTATTATTATATTTTTTTTTTTTTGCCCCGCGGGGCCCTTTTAAAACCTCCACATCAAACCTAGGGGGTCAGCGAGGATCTACTATTCCCCCTTATGGTCATTTGCCCCTTCGCTTTGGCCTCCTCTTGTCTCTCGATCCTACCGAGAGACAAGATGGCGGCCACTACGGACTGTTTGCGGCCACTACGGACTGTTTGGAATGTTGACAGACGCCGGAGAACCAATCAGCTTCGCTTCACAAAGCTCCGTTGCGCGAAAAGTACGCGTCCTAGGCCGCTGCCCGGTCCGCGCTTACAGATATATATCTTTTTTTAAACGTTAATTTCTCAAAATCCACTGGAGCACATATATTGAGACCTACAAAAGGCACATCGGGCTACCAGTCCCTACAATTTTGCCAAGTTTCGTGCAAATCCATTCAGCCGTTCGGGCTAAAAGTGAGGCCAACCGCCCTATGGAAATTAACATGGGAAAAACGCGTTTTGGGACCCCCCTTTTTTCTCGGCCCCCCCTTGACGAACCCCCCCCAAATTTTCAAAGGCTGCTCAGAAACAAAATGTGCCATTTTCCTGAAAATTTCAGCCAATTCCGTCCACAAACGGCAAAGTTATTAGACATAGAATTTTCAAAAATCCCATAGAGAAAAAATCCTAACTATATATACCTACTGGCGACCGCCAGTAGGTAATATATATATATATTACCTACTGGCGGTCGCCAGTAGGTATATATAGTTAGGATTTTTTCTCTATGGGATTTTTGAAAATTCTACGTCTAATAACTTTGGCGTTTGTGGACGGAATTGGCTGAAATTTTCAGGAAAATGGAACATGTTGTTTCTGAGCAGCCCCTGAAAATTTGGGGGGGGGGGTCGTCAAGGGGGGGCCGAGAAAAAAGGGGGGTCCCAAAACGTGTTTTTCCCATGCAATTTTCCATAGGGCGGTTGGCCTCACTTTTAGCTCGAACGGCTGAATGGATTTCCACGAAACTTGGCAAAATTGTAGATATTGTTTGCCCGATGTGCCTTTGCTAGGTCTCAAGATATGTGGTCCTGTGAATTTTGAGTAAATTAGGTTTAAAAAAAGATATATATCTAGAGCCGCGCCCCAGTACGTGTACCGGGGAGCGCTTCGGGCGCGCCACGCGACTTGCGCACGGCAAGCTGATTGGTTCTCGGGTGTCTGTAAACATTCGAAACAGTCCGCAGCGGCCGCCATCTTGTGTCTCGGTAGGATTGAGGTGGCAAAAATCAAAGGCGGGAAATGAGCAAAAGGGGGCAGGGTACACCCCCCTGACCCCCTAGTTTTGATGTGGGGGCCATAAAAGGGTCCCGTGGGTAAAAAAAAAATAAAATAAAAATTCGATTTTCGCGGGGGGAGCGCCCGGTATGCGCACCGGGGAGCTTACGGGGGAGCGTACCATGGAGATAAAAAATGACAGACTTTTTTTCAAAAAAAAAAATAGCATTTTTTATAAATTGGAGGTAGTTCTGAAAAGAACTTTTTTTTTATTTTTTGTTGTTTTATATATATATTTTTTTGTTTTTGTTGTTTTATATTTTTTTAGACTTTTTAAAACGATTTTATATTTTTTTTGGATTTTTGTCAAGGGAAAAACAAAAACAGGGATTCCAAAATTGCACAACAGGAGCAAAACAAATTGAAAATTTAGGGACTGGCAGAGCAGCGGTGTTGCTGTTTCTTTATGGCAATGAGTTCAACACTCTGCTCCCCATAGCAGAGCAGTTCGTCACACTCCGTGCACAGAAATTTGATGCCTGCAAACACCGGCTGAATGTTAGGGACCATTCTTCCACGGGGTGGTCCCGAAGGTGTTGCTCCACCAGTGGAGGTGCTGCCGCCATCTGTGGGTAAATTACGTGCCAGCTCTCTGACACTCTCCCTGGCAAAGTTGTTAGGGTGTCTTCTTTTCACATGCCTGATTAAATTAGCATTTCCAAAACTATATTTTTTCAGAGGATTGCCTCTGGATAAACTACTACCACATATTTTGCAGGTTACTTTTGGAGCGTTGACTTTTTTTTGTCCTTCAGGGATGTCATAGAATTTCCAGATGAAATGGGTTTTTTTCTTCTGCTGAGGAGGGTCCTCATCTAAAAATCCGTCTGAATCACTGCTGGATGACTCTCTTGCAGCCATTGCTGTAGATCAGAAAAGTAGGAGATGAACACAGTACACAGAACAGCTCTTGCTCTCTCCAAGTACAAAGCAATAGTGAGAGAAATGGGTGGGTTTCACACAATTTGGAAAAAAAAAAGTTCTGAACCAATGAAAAGTGTTATTTTAAAGTCACATGGTTTGACGCGCTTACGCTACGCGCCCCAGGGCGCGTCCCGGGGCGTGTTTCGTAAGCGCATCAGGGCGCTTACGTTGCGCGATCGTATGCGCTTCCGGGTGCGCTTACGCGGTGCGTCGTAAGACGCATCTCGCGGCTACGCAATACGTGTCTTATGACGCAAGGCGTGGCGGCTACGCAATACGTCACGATGTTGTTTTCGTTCGCGGCAATAGCGCTATCGGGACGCTCATCAGTACGCGCCCCGGGGCGCGCCGCAAGATTGCGCTTACCCGTGCGTTCACCTGTCCGCGCCCCGGGAGCGCGCCAAAAAGAATTAAAAAAAAAAAATGACAGAATTATACAATATAAAATTCGATTTAAAATGTATTCTTTTTTAAAACTATAAAGATTTGCTATTAAAAAACCTATGAAATTCACTGAAAAAACCATAGGTTATAGACCATATATAGTTAGGAATTAGCATTTACAAAACCTTGAAAATTCACTGAAAAAACCATAGGTTATAGACCATATATAGTTAGGAATTAGCATTTACAAAACCTTATTTTACTCACACAAAACCATTGAAATTCCATATATAGTTAGTTGCACTAACTATATATCGCGCACCCGCAATCCACTGCTGATGATGTCACATATTACATCATTCATGACATGGTCAGTGACATCACTGATGACATCTCTGATGACATCTCAAATGACATCACTGATGACATCTCATTTGACATTACTGATCACATCACTGATGACATCATTCATGTGATGATACGATGAACCTCTTCAGACTCTAATATAACCTTAGATACACTCAGTGTAAACAGACACTCACAGACTATCACTCATCCATGGAGTTACTCACACACCTAGTCAGTCTTGCAAAGAATCAATCACACCTCCATTTCCTCAACTATATAGTTATACACGCCTTACTTATTGAAACATATAATAACACATATTTACCCTGATACAAGTTCACAATAATCCATACAGCCACTCACACATTCACTGGCTCTTATGCACAGTTATTTATATATGTCAACTATCACATGTACTGTGTTTTACATATGTACTTACTTTGACATGTAGCACTGAGATATCCATTCACTCACCAATACACTCATGTACACAGTCAACCGCCCATACAGCTGGTTCCACATGCACTTTTGAACCCATACATCTAGTGAATCAACTGCTCACACATCTATGCACAGAGTCATACACCTCCCAGACAGCCACACACACACTCAGTCTCCCATACAAATACTTGGCCAACCAATCAATAACCCATATAGTTAGTCATATAGCTAATGATCAACACATGCATCAGATTACAGAACAACAGACACAATGATGCACAATTTAAAACAGTTTAGTCACTAACCCATGCACTCAGTGAGACACATTTAATCACTCACTTATACAGTCAGTCATGCACCTACTAAATCCTTCATCCAGACACTTATACATCCACTCATTCTTCAATATGTAAGACATATTTTAACTTTACAGAAACATACAGTCACTGGATGTTGTCATCAGTGATGTCATCAGTGATGTCATTTGAGATGTCATCAGTGATGTCATCAGTGATGTCACTGACCATGTCATGAATGATGTAATATGTGACATGATCAGCAGTGGATTGCGGGTGCGCGATATATAGTTAGTGCAACTAACTATATATGGAATTTCAATGGTTTTGTGTGAGTAAAATAAGGTTTTGTAAATGCTAATTCCTAACTATATATGGTCTATAACCTATGTTTTTTTCAGTGAATTTTCAAGGTTTTGTAAATGCTAATTCCTAACTATATATGGTCTATAACCTATGGTTTTTTCAGTGAATATATATATATATATATATAAAATTTCTATGGCAAAATGAAACCCCTCATTTTGTTCCTTTTCAAATTAAATTTATTAAGTGTTACCACTTTATTCCAATCAAGATGACTTCAGGTGTGCCATACTTTTGTCATAAGTAAGACTGTTAGCGCTCTAGTTGTTCTTTAGAACACTCTGGGACATTCTGTCATTGGGCTATAGTTGGGCTACATCTGGCTGATATTTGGGCTACATTTGTTTTTTTTTGTCTCTGGTGGCCATCTTTGGGCTACATTGGGCTACATTGGGCTACATTTGGGCTCTAACATATATATAGCCCAATGTAGCCCAATATATATTTTTTCAAAGTTAATTTTCGTAAAAACCACTGGAGCATATATCTTGAGACATAGCAAAGGCACATCGGGGTACCAGTCCCTACAATTTTGCCAAGTTTGGTGGAAATCCATTCAGCCGTTCGGGCTAAAAGTGAGTCCAACCGCCCTATGGAAATTAACATGGGGAAAACACGTTTCGGTACCCCCCTTTTATCTCGGCCCCCGCTTCACGGATCCCCCCGAAACTTTCAGGGAAGGAGCGGAGCGCAGCGAGGCAATGTTAAGGAAAATTACAGGCAGATCCCTCATTCGGCGCCAAAGTTATTCCCAATAGAATGTTGCGGATTTCCTATGGAAAACAATCCTAACTATAACTACCTACTGGCGACCGCCAGTAGGTAATATATATATCTATATATATATATATATATATATATATATATATATATATATATATATATATATTCACTGAAAAACCATAGGTTTCACACCAGTTATAGTTAGCTGGAAATGTTACTCGCATGAAACCATTGAAATTCCCACGTTATAGTTAGTTGGACTCACTATAACTTGCGCGTGCAATGCACTGCTGATGACATCACATATTACATCACTCATGACATGGTCAGTGACATCACTCATGATATCACTGATGACACCATCCTTGTGATACAGTGACAGACCTCCTTTCACTGTAATGTAACCCTTAAAACACATATTCAAAAACAGAAACAAAAATTTTCAAATATGGAGATACCCACACCAGTTACAACAACCAATTCAATAATTCCACCATCTATATACACATCCACTCATTCACCAACAGTTCTATATAGTCACTCATACATATACTCACTCATCATATGTAGTGATACACCTATACATCCTGTTACACACCGACAGTCATCCAAAAGTTACTCACACACATACTCACACATGCAAATAAACTATTGAACATCTATTTATTTGCATATACAGCTATACACACACTACCACATTACATCTAAGGAAACTTATACATACTTACTCTCTTAAACAATCACTTATAGAAACACATACTAATTTAAACAGGAACTCTTACAATCCCTCACTCTCACATATACTCACTTATATACATCAATATTCACATATACTAGATTAAAACATATGTAGTTACTGATAAAGACACTAGTGAGACAGTCATTCACTCACTAACACACACATATACACACTCATCCACCCATACAGTCCTGAACATATGCTGTCTTCAAAACACATACAAACACAGAGTCAATCACTCATGCATCTATGTGCTAAGTAATACCCCCACCAAACCATATAGACACTCATACTGATATTAAAAAAAAAATCTAATAACCCATATACATACACATGTAGCTACTCACCAACCCATACAACCACTTATACACAAAGTGAAACACTAATACATATATTTAAATATTTAAACATTACTCACTAATATTTATTTTTCAGAAAGACACACATTCACTGGATGGTCTCATCAATGATGTCATGAGTGATGTCACTGACCATGTCATGAGTGATGTAATATGTGACGTCATCAGCAGTGCATTGCACGCGCAAGTTATAGTGAGTCCAACTAACTATAACGTGGGAATTTCAATGGTTTTATGCGAGTAAAATTTCCAGCTAACTATAACTGGTGTGAAACCATGGTTTTTTCAGTGAATTTAAGAGGTTTTTTAAATGCTAATTCCTAACTATAACTGGTGTGAAACCTATGGTTTTTTCAGTGAATTTCATAGGTTTTTTAAATGCTAATTCCTAACTATAACTGGTGTGAAACCTATGGTTTTTTCACTGAATTTCAAACGTTTTTAATAGCAAATCTCTATAGGTATGAAATGTAATATTTTTATAATGAATTTTATATTGTATATTTATGTAATACAATTTTTTTTGTATCTATATTTTTCCCTTTTTTTTTTGGTTTTTGCCTTGGGGCGCTCCCGGTGCGCGTACCGGTGAGCGCACCGGTAAGCGCAGTGTTACAGCGCGCCCCGGTGCGCGTACCGGTGAGCGTCCCGTTAGCGCTATTGCCGCGAACGAAAACATCATCATGACGTATCGCGCAGCCGCGTGATGCGTCTTATGACGCACGGCGTAAGCGCCCCCGGGCGTGACCCGACGCGCTTACGCTGCGCGCCCCGGGGTGCGTAGCGTAAGTGTGCCGGGTCATGTGACCTGAAAATAACACTTTTCATTGGTTGCTAACAGTTTTTTTTTAGAAAGAATGAAATCCCCACCCATTTCCTTCACTTCTTCTTTCACTTTTGTGACTGCAAGACCTCTCTTTTTGCTGTCGGCTCTTTGCTGAATTAATATCTTGCATAACCATGGCTGCCAGAGCATCCAGCAGTGAAGATAAGTCAGAGGAATTTCTGGATGAAGAGGTTCCTCAGCCGAAAAAAAAAGAACATTTCATATGGAAGTTTTTTTCCATTCCACCTGATCAGTAAAAAAGTAAATGCTCCAAAGGTGGAGTGCAGGATTTGTAAAACTGTCCTGTCACGGGGTGACCACAGAAAGAAATATTCATTTGGAAACTCGACGATGATTCGACATGTCGAGAGGAGGCACCCCCAGAACTTTACCCGGGAGAGTGTCAGGGCTCTGGCACGAGAGGCTCCCAGTGATGGGGCCTCTACATCAACCGGAGGACAAACTGCATCAGGGAGGGAGCAATCGCAAATACAGATTCCCAACATCCAGCCTGCTTTTAATAAAGGCATTATTAAATGCAGATATTGCGATAAGTTACTTTGCTATGGGTAACAAAGTGTTCTGCTCATGGTTCAAGCATTGGATAACCATCGCTGCCGTTACCAGCCCTAATTTTGTTTAGTTTTTTTTGCTCCTGTTGAGCAGTTTCCCATTCACTGTTTTTGTTTTTGTTCTAAAAAAAGAAAAAAAGAAGAAAAAAAAAGTTCTTTTCAGAACTACCTCCAATTCTCATCAAAGAGCTGTGTTCTTAAAAAAATGAAAAAGAGTAAGTAAAGTGGAGTGCATTGATAAACGAGAAGAAAATGAGTGAGAAAGCACAGAAAGGGATGAGAGGAGAAGGGAAGTGAACTAGGGGGACTGAAAGAAGGTGAGTGTGGGGAAGGAGAGTGAGGAGAAGGAGAGTGAACATGGGGAATGTGGATATGCGAAGAAAATGTAGTAAAGGAACGGGGTTGTGGAAGGGTAAGAAAAGAGAAGTGGCTTAAATCATTATTTTACTATTTCACTGGGTTTTCCCCATGGTACGCTCCCCGGTACGCTCCCCGGTGCGCGTACCGGGCGCTCCCCCCGCGAAAATCGATTTATTTTTTTTTGCCCGGCGGGGCCCTTTTATGGCCCCCACATCAAACCTAGGGGGTCAGGGGGGGTCTACCCTGCCCCCTTATGGTCATTTCCCCCTTTGTTTTTGCCACCTCTTGTGTCTCGATCCTACCGAGACACAAGATGGCGGCCGCTCCGGACTGTTTGGAATGTTGACAGACACCCGAGAGCCAATCGGCTTTCTGTGCGCGAACTCGCGTAGCGCGCCCGGTGCGCTCCCCGGTGCGCGCTTATGGATATATATTTTTTTGAATCTAAATTACTCAAAATCCACTGGAGCGCATATCTTGAGACATAGCAAAGGCACATCAGGCTACCAGTCCCTACAATTTTGCCAAGTTTGGTGGAAATCCATTCAGCCGTTCGGGCTAAAAGTGAGTCCAACCGCCCCATGGAAATTTACATGGGGAAAACACATTTTGGGACCCCTTTTATCTCGGCCCCCGCTTGACGAATCCCCCCCAAACTTTCAGGGAAGGACCGGAGCGCCGCGAGGCAAATTTGATGATAATTTTAGGCAGATTCCTCAACCGGCGCCAAAGTTATTCCCAATAGAAAGTTGCGATTTCCCTATGGAAAACAATCCTAATTATAACTACAGGATTACTATTGCAACAACACATCATCAGTAGGGTAAAACTAACCTGTCTCACGACCGCCAGTAGGTAATATATATATATATATATATTCACTGAAAAAACCATAGGTTATAGACCATATATAGTTAGGAATTAGCATTTACAAAACCTTAAAAATTCACTGAAAAAACCATAGGTTATAGACCATATATAGTTAGGGAATAGCATTTAAAAAACCTTATTTTACTCACACAAAACCATTGAAATTCCATATATAGTTAGTTGTACTAACTATATATCACGCACCCGCAATCCACTGCTGATGATGTCACATATTACATCATTCATGACATGGTCAGTGACATCACTGATGACATCACTGATGACATCTCAAATGACATCACTGATGACATCACTGATGACAACATCCAGTGACTGTATTTTTCTGTAAAGTTAAAATATGTCTTACATATTTATGAATGAGTCGATGTATAAGTGTCTGGACGATGGATTTAGTAGGTGCATGACTGAATGTATGAGTGAGTGATTAAATGTGTCTCACTGAGTGCATGGGTTAGTGACTAAACTGTCTTAATTTGTGCATCATTATGTCTGTTGTTCTGTAAACTGCTGCATGTGTTGATCAGTAGCTATATGAGTAACTATATGGGTTATTGATTGGTTGCCCAAGCATTTGTATGGGAGACTGAGTGTGTGTATGGGTGGCTGGGAAGTGTATGACTCTGTGCATAGATGTATGGGTTCAAAAGTGCATGTTGGAAACAGCTGTATGGGCGGTTGACTGTGTGCATGACTGTATTGGTGAGTGAATAGATATCTCAGTGCTACATGTCAAATTAAGTACATATGTAAAATATAGTACATGTGAGAGTTGACATATATAAATAACTGTGCATAAGAGCCAGTGAATGTGTGAGTGGCTGTATGGATCATTGTGAACTTGTATCCAGGATTGTATAAGTGAGTAAATATGTTTTAGTATATGTTTGAATAAGTAAGGTGTGTTTAACTGTATAGTTAAGGAAATGGAGGTGTGATTGATTGTTTGCATGACTGTCTAGGTGTGTGTGTAACTTCATGGATGAGTGACAATCTGTGAGTCTGTGTTTACACTGAGTGTATCTAAGGTTATATTAGAGTCTGAAGAGGTTCATCGTATTATCACATGAATGATTTTATCAGTGATGTCATCAGTAATGTCATTTGAGATGTCATCAGTGATGTCATCAGTGATGTCATTTGAGATGTCATCAGTGATGTCATCAGTGATGTCATTTGAGATGTCATCAGTGATGTCATCAGTGATGTCACTGACCATGTCATGAATGATGTAATATGTGACATCATCAGCAGTGGATTGCGGGTGCGTGATATATAGTTAGTACAACTAACTATATATGGAATTTCAATGGTTTTGTGTGAGTAAAATAAGGTTTTTTAAATGCTATTCCCCAACTATATATGGTCTATAACCTATGGTTTTTTCAGTGAATTTTTAAGGTTTTGTAAATGCTAATTCCTAACTATATATGGTCTATAACCTATGGTTTTTTCAGTGAATTTCATTGGTTTTTTAATAGCTAATATCAAAACCTTTACAATGTATTATTCTTTAAAAAGAAAAATATTTTTTACATGTTTTTAATACAATTTTTTTTTAATTTTTTTTTTGTTTCGCTCCCAGTACGCGTACCGGTTAGCTTCCCGTTAGCTCAATCCGGAGGCGCGACCCGGTACGCGAACCGGTAAACGTTCCTTTTGCGCACCTCTCGCGTTACAAAACAACATCGTGACGCGTCGCGTCAGCATGACGTTTCGCGTTCTCGCGTAATACGTCATATGACGTGCTACGCTCGCGTACCCGGAAGCGCAGCGGTACGCGAACCGGAAGCGATCCGCGGCGCGGCGCCGACCGCGTAACGTAAACACAGCAGGTCATGTGACTCGGTAATAACACTTTTCATTGGTTCATTTCACTTTTGGTTTCCTAATGATGTAATACTAGGTCATGTGATCTAAAATGAACACTTTTCATTGGTTTAGAACTTTTGTTTTTCCCAAATGATGAAAAACCCTCCTTCTTTCCTCACTCTGACTTTCATCTTGGTGAGAGAAAGACCCTTTATTGAGACTTTGAGATGGCTTCATTAGTAGCTTCAGCTGGTGCTAACCCACCACCTCCACCAAATCCAAGAAAGAGAGGACCACCTGCAGAAGTAATTTTGCAAGAAGAGGAAGAACAGGAAGAGGAGGAAGAGGAGGAAGAGCCAAGGTTTTTGCCAGAGGAGCCCAGGAGGTACAATCGAAAGGAGAATTACATCTGGCAATTCTACAGAATTCCTGAGGGGCAAAAAAAAGTGAATGCACGCTACGTGTTTTGCCGTATATGCGGTGATAGATTGTCAAGGGGCACTGATAAAAAATACAGTTATGGCAATCATACTATGCATCGGCATATGAGTAGGTGGCACCCAAATAATTATAGTGCTGCCCAGCTACGTGACGAACAACAAAATCCCCTCCCAATGGCAAGAAGATCGGTGGTTCCAGAGGTGTCGGGACCAGAAGCGAGGGAGATGATTGCAAACATCCAAATGTTGTTTGGGCACGTAAAGCAAGTGTGCGTGGAATGTGGCGATTTCATCTGCTACAGAGAAAGTAGCATCACTTTGATTTTGCGAGCAATTCAAAATCATGTTAATGTTTGTACGAAACGTCCCAAAAAATAAATTCTTTTTTTTTTTTTTGCTCCTGTTGAGCCCTTTATAATGGATCGTTTTTGTTTCCCCCCCCCCAAAAAAAACCAAAAATTTTTTAAAAACGTTCAGAAAATACAAAAAAAGTAAAAAAATGTTCAAAAAATACAAAAAAAATTATAAAACAACAAAAACATAAAAAAAAAGTTCTTTTCAGAACTACCTCCCCATTATAAAAAAATTGGTAGAATATTTGGCACTCTGCCAACCTCTATTTCTCTTAGTTCGCTCCCCGGGGCGCTACCCGGTACGCGTACCGGCAGCTAACCAAAAAAAATATTTTTTTTAAAAAAGAACAGTAAGTATAAGGTAAGCAAACAGACAGTTATGTGAAAAGAAAGACAGCGTTAGGGAGTAAACAAGAGATACTGTTACCTACAATCCACTGCTTATGATGTCACATATTACATCATTCATGACATGGTCAGTAACATCAACAGCAGTGGATTGTAGGTAACAGTATCCTTAGTTTACTCCCTATAGCTGTCTTTCTTTTGACATAACTGTCTGTTTCCTTCCCTTATAGTTACTGTTCTTTTTTTTAAAAATTTTTTTTGATCAGTCATAAACAGTGACATTAATAGAAACAGAGAGAGTGAACAAGAGTGAAGAACTATGGTCCTCCTCAGCCACCCTCAGAAAACCAAGGGGGTCAAGATACATCTACCGTGCCCCCTTCTACCCATTCTGAACATTATTTGCCCTCCATCTTGTATCTTGATTCGACCGAAACACAAAATGGTGGACTCCCATAACGCTGCTGGTTTGCGAACCGGGCAACTTCCCGGGAAGCGGTCCAAAAAAAAAAGTTGGGAAAGTAATTCACAGACACTAAGAGTAATAGAGATGGAGTGAGTGAACAAGACTGAGGAACTATGAGAACAGAGGGACTGAGAAAAAGAGTGGAAGGAGTTGAGTAAGTAGGTAATAGAGAAAGGAATGAGGAAAGTAGCAAAGGCAGGAAACTGAGGATTAAAGAAGTGAAGCAGTGGATCTAATAGTAGGTGAATGTGATAGAAATGTAACGAAAAGAGTACAACTATTTACCTTGTAATTGCCGTTAAATTAATCACATTTTATTTTTATACTTTCAATCTGTGAAAGAGAGAACCAACATTTGAAAAATATTAAAACATGTATTTAAAAATTACAAAAGACAAGGGAAAATATTGAAGGACAAATAGTTTTTCAACAACTTTGACACTGACAGAAGCTTCTGCTTCTCCAGGTCCTCTACACAATCCTAAAGATATACATTTTAAACTAACAGTATCTTGATGCAGATGAAGTGAGGCCTATCTTAAAACATGGTGCATCTTTTGCATTGCTCTTGTTTCAGAAAAGTGTCGCTTCAGGATGCCAATAACATGTCTCCTATCCAGAGATTTGTTTGAGGTGAGGCCTACTCAGAGTTCAAGATGAGATTTACACTTGTTGAAGTGTACAGAGGAGATGATATCTGTGAAAGTCTACCAATGAAGTGAGTCATGTCCACTGCACTCTTCAACAAAGTAGAAACCTCCTATGTTTCCCTGGACAGACCTAAACTTGATCTGCACAATGTGATTCGTAATGATAGGAAACACAGGTGATGTAATTGAAATATGTGCAATTTATTTTGCTCATTTCACAATCACATCACTTGTGTTTCCTTTGCTTAGGTATCTCATTGTGCAGATGTAGTCCAGCATATGAAAGAATACGTAGAAGTGCAGCACTGCATGGAATAAATTTAACACTTACAGAAAACTCACCTTCTCCATGCCTCCTACACAGTTCTACATATACATCATAAATGCAAACAGTACAGAATTAATTATACATGTTAAATGGTTTATTTTTGCTGTTCTCAGAATGTATCAAAATTCACTAAAAACAGTGACTTGAAGGTATTCATCATGTAACAGCGGGGAAAAAAAACACAATCAAAATGATTGTGTTTAAAAAACCCATACAACATCAGAAATTAAAATTCAGAACTCCTTAAAGTTAACTTACTTTCCATGGGATGTATGACGTTACAACGCATACTTTTACTCCGCGTACCATTACAACGCGGTATTTACAACGAATACCGTTACAACGCATAGCGCTTTGGGGTGCTGGATAGTGGTAAGTATAATTTACTATTCTAACTCCAGTCCCCGTGGACCCTAGGGAAGGTGTTGGATAGTAAATTAAACTTACCTCTTATCCTAGAGCGCCCCCCAGCGCAATGCGTTGTAATGTCATGCGTTGTAATGCCCGCGTTGTAATGGTAGTGCGGAGTAAAAGTTGCGTCGTAACGGGTGTATACCCTTTCCATGACGTCCAAGGATGTCCTATGAACAGCTTACACTCTTTTGTGCTGTTATTACTTTCAGCCCGCCACTTTCTGAAAGAAAACCTCCATCGTTTTTAAAAACACGTTACATGCAATAAATGACTTCTTGCTCTGTACCACTATTTTCCACAAGGCCAAATCTAGTCAGAGATATTTATAACTCTTGGATTTCTTGTAAGCCAATCCCATCATTTGGCATTTCCGCAACTTTCACAATTAAAATGTTGAAGATCATTTTCACAATCCTGGAATAGTAATATCTTCCCCTTCTTGCTCAGTCATGTTCTACATTTCCTATGACACTGATACTGCTTAATATGAAGCAGACTTACACTACCTCTATGAGTAGTACAATTATTTAATTCTCTACATCACTTTTAATCACAAAGCAATGTAAAACAGTAGACAGCATTGCAGACTTACATTCCCTCTACTCCATGTTTTGATTGGCTGCTTCAATTAGCTTATGAAAAGAAACAGTTTTTCTGAACTCATTCAAAGTTCACATATATCTCCATGATGTCCAATCCTATGATTAGAAGTTATGTCTCTGAACTACACTTATCCTCAAGGCCAAATTGTGTAGGAGCCATTAGAACTTCTTGAAATTCCACAGAGCACATCCTGAGATTATTTCCCTAAAATTTTGGTTTTAAAAACACCAGGTAAGAGTTTTTAAGGTCATACGGCAATTTTTTTTTGAAAATTAAAACAGAATCATTGCAGAATGACCAGCCATTTCTAGACTTTAAATAAGCTGTGTAATGTCCTGATGATATTGAAGGGCCGTCATGATATATAATTGCTGTAGTTACAAAAGTCCTTCCTGATATTGACAACTGCGAAGCTACAAAAATTTTTATTAAAGTTGTCAATTTTGTTCCATCAGGCCTACATCGTTGGAACATTAAAATGACGTACTGGCCATATGTTCGTATAAATAAAGTGGACATCATTTCAGATTTACATTGGCTACACTCCATGTTGTGATTAGCAGCTTTTACTAGCTTATTAAAGGAGACTGATTTACTGTCTGGCAAAGTTAAATATATAAATCTTTCTGAGTCTACACTAGTAGTACTTGATACCATACAGTTCTCGCAGTCATGCTGCCATTGATAAGAAAGCCCAAACAGCTGATCTACATCTACACCTTCAGCATGTAATACATCAAGCATATACATTAAAAACTCCTGACAATCTTGCTGAATATTTTGAGAGAATTGTGTTTGGCCTGAACATCTATCTAACAGATTTCTAATTTCAGACACACTTTCTATGTTTCTTCTATCAGTGGTACATTTCTCTAACACAGAATTTAACAAACTGCAAAATCTTTGATCAGAATTGACCACAATCTCTTCTTTTACATTTTTTAGAGAAAACAAAACATTAATTACTACATTAGCATAGCAGTTGACACCAGAACTGTTTTCAAACTGAAAACCAACAACATCTTCAACAGAATCCTCTTTGTTTCTGCTTGTAATTTTAGGTTCATCGACTTTTCGTCTTTTTGCTACAACCTCCCCAGTATTGGTCACATTTCTTCTTTTCCGGCCTACCACACGTTTCTCAAACAAAGGATACTGAGGCAAATGTGGCGCATACTCTCTTCTTAACCTATTGTATTCCTTAACACAATCTAGATCCGCACAAATGTTTGTGACATCACACTCAATCAAGTACAATCCCGATAAAGTTCTAACTCGTGACAATGCCACGTATGCCATACCCTCCTTGAACACAGAACTGCCAATATTCACCAATGCACAGTCTACACTTAAACCTTGCGATTTATGGATTGTCACCGCATATGCCAAGCAAACAGGAAACTGCTTACGGCGAACATATAAGTCTTTCACAAGCAAAAATCTAGCAGAGCAACGACCAATTAGCTGTACTTCCTCAATGCCATCAAATTTAATTTTTAAAAATTCAATTCCATCTCTATTTCTGTATTTTACAAAATCAACAACATTACCCATTGACCCATTTACCAGACCTCTTTCAACATGTAAATTCCTTCTTAAAATTATACGGCAGTTCAAGCACACATTCAGAGTCTTTTCAAAACCTGCAGTTTTAGATATAGTCTTCTCTAATGAATCCAATTTTGTTTTCAGATTCTCAGACAAAATAATTGTTGATCCCATATGCTCTACTCTGTCAATAGCTTCCAGTTTCACAATCTCTTGCTTTTCTAAATTCAACATTTTGTTGTTGAATTTGGCACATTCTGCAAGAGTTGGCATCAAACATATTCCAGATTTCTTATCAGTAATTTTCTGAAAAATATTCTCAGGCACAACATCTTGTTCTGGATACAAATTTGACAGTAATCGTGCATGTAAAGCTTCTTTCCCATGCTCGGTCACTTTTCCAATTCTAACATCTTGTAGAATAGTCTTGTAAACTTCATCCTTCGCCTGACGCATATTTTCATGCAGTTCAGCATAATTGAAGTTTAACCATATATTGACGTTGCCAATGCTGCCTAGGCACTTCCTGGTATCTTCATGCGTGAGCATTTTGAACACAGGTTGCCCTTTCACTGGTGTCAGCTGCAGAAGATCTCCGAAAACAATGATGTGTTTGCCACCAAATAACACATCATACTCTGTTTTGAGAACTTCTTGCATCCTCAAATGCACAAAGGCAAGCATGACATTGGAAACCATGCTTACTTCGTCAATGATAAGAAGTTTCATTTTCCTCAAGATTCTTGAAACTTCAAAACAAGCATCTCCAGATAGCTTGTGATATTCTAATTTGTTGTCATGCTCCACTGGCAGCATCAGTAAACGATGTAAAGTAATCCCTTTAATATTATGTGCTGCCAGTCCAGTTGGAGCAGTGACAACACAAGACAGCGATGACTCTGTCCTTTCCTGCAAATAGCATGAAATTGCTTTAATGAGGAAACTTTTTCCAGTTCCCGCTTCTCCACTCACGTACAGTCGGACAGGCTTCAACGACGTACATGAGCACTCTTTCTTATCATGACTTAATCCATGATCAATTTGCATGGTAACTTCGTCATATATTTTCCTCTGCTCAACGTTGAGTTGCCTTTCCAACTCTTCTAAGTTAACCGCATCCTCTTGAGCATGTGCCATGGCTCTTTCCACTTCATTCATAGCAGTGGCAGCTTCATTTTCAATAAGAGGTCCTCCTAGTGGATCCTGACTCAATGAAGCAGAACTCTGACTGTCCTGAGAACTGTCTCTGGCAATCTCGGCTGCAATCGTTGCTTCCTGCTCAATTTCCGCATTCAACATTTCTACATATTTGGGAAAAGCAGGACATTCTATGGTCTCCTTGGCGGCATTGAAAGAGTCTTCGTAACAGAGGAAATCTCCAAGCAGTTCCTCTTCTGCACGCCAAGGCTTGAAAAGTTGCAAAAGTGCTAAATAGAAAAACTCCTTTTTTTCAGGAGATTCGCCACTCAATTTTCGATGGTTTATCAAGTGGCATTTTCTTTGCTTGACCAGACATCCCTCACTTCCTATTACAGCATACACTCCTTTCTCAGTATCTTCTTTGATGTTCCTCTTGAACATGTAATTTTGCAGAACCTCATACAGACAAAAATTCTCTAGGTGACTGCTTCGATTTGGATAATATGTATCCAACATGTTTGTCTTCAAAATGTCGGTACTGTTTGGCTCCTTTTCCGCCAAATACTCAATTTCCCGCACAGGTTTGAGAACTCGATTACGCGTTGCAGCAAGACCAAGACTCGCCCAAACGATACTCCTGGACTTGGCATAGAGACTTGCTGAAGACAACCGGTCAGAACATTCGTACGCTCCGATTTCTCGATGCGACAACATCTTCAGACTGAAACTGTACAACTTCTTGCTGAGGCTCTTTTCATGGGAAATGTCCTCCCACATATCCTTCAATTCTGTCTTCTCTTTTTTGGTGATGTAAGACGTCACATACCGAGCCACAGCCATACAGTTATCAGCCACAAACTGTATATCCATGTTAGCATTCCACATGGACAAAATCACCGGGTTGTAGTCGTTGATGTACTTGGACTCTTCGTTCCTCTTCAAATTGTAAGTGTTTTTAGGTGATTTCTTCATCACATTATGTCGCAGCGAAGACATCAAACTGTTTACTCTTCCTTTAGAAATCACCGGTCGTGGAAAGCCGAAACGACATTTGGTGTAGAACTTGTCTTTGTTTCGGAATTTACGACGGCAGTACTTTCCACATCGATGGCTTTGGAAACGCAGAACTTTTTCTCTTAGGCTTTTCTTCTCCTTTGCGTTTGGAACAGCACACGTAGAATACTGTTGGATGAAACTCATCACTGAGTCTTCTGGATCCGTTCCAAATTTAGGTGCATCCTTGATCCACAGCAACATATGTATATGAGGAGCACCTCTTGCTTGGTACTCCTTTCTCCAGAAGAAATCCAACACCTCTCCAAGAGGTGGATTCTTCTTATTCATGATGAAAGACATCATAGCTTCAAATCTATGATTGAAGTACCTACATACATTGACTGGATCCAAAGAGCACAGTTCTCCGGGTGTCTTGAATTCGATGTTTTCTACGTTAGCATTTGCCTCTCGTAGAAATTGAAGTAAGTCTTCCCAGCCATACTCGGCACAACTCAGAGTGAGGAACCATGTGGGAGTACCTAAGTTCCTCAGCATACATTTTAAATCACCATGACGACGGTACCAGTACTCATTAGTACCACGCTGACACGCCATGAGATTAATCAGGTGAGAATCCAAAATACTATCTTGGACATTCACTTTATCCATAAAATCACTTGCCGAGATGTTTTGCATGTGTATACCACTTTTCAAGATGTGGTTCACTGCATATGACAGTCCAGACAGATCGCTTTCAAACAGGAGATGAAACAAATAAGGAATGCATTGTCGAAACCTAGCATCTCCTGCATACAATCGCAAAGTCCGGTATTCAGAAGCAGAAATTTGATGAGGTCGCTCATCATATCTTCCTCCCTGACCTGTTGGAAAAAGCTGTGGGAAACACCGAGCTTCCAAACTTTCCTCCCAAACACTAATGGGACTCCCTTTGGCTTGTTTCATTTGAAACAACTCAATAGCATTCCCCATGACTTCCTTCGAATGCAAAGGATGAACACTATAATGTTCATATATTTCCTCACTAGTAGAGGGTTCTACTTTCTCAATTTGACCAGCACACAAATCGCTATCCTCTTCCTCACTTACTTCCTCTTCTGCAACATATACATTCTTATAGTATTTATTATTTTTTTTCAAATACAATGTTGCCTTTTTAACTTTCCTAACATCTACTAAATCTTGCCATATTTTCTTATTCTTTGTCGGAACCCCATTAACTAAGATAACCAGAGGTTCCTCTTCCACTTTTTCTACTCCAATTGTGTTAATGTTTTTCTTGAAATCTAGAGGCAAATAAACAACTCTTCCCTTTAATCCTCTCTGTAAATCTGATGGAGGCAATTTCCCTGTCTTTGGCTCCATTCTTACAATAGCCTGAAAGGGATGGATACTTTGAATCAAAATAGATTCATAAGTATTTAAGTCCTTCAATTCAGAAGGAATCTCAACCAATTCCAGATTATTATGAACTGCTCTAGCAGGCATCTGGTTTTGTTTTAATTTGTTACAACAATAAGTACACACACGTTGATCCAATCCCAAATCAAAACAATTTTCTACCATCAAGTATGTTGCAAAATCCTTCCATTCACTATTATTTTCCCTTTCACTTTTTGCATATAAATCCACTAACTTAGTCTGATTCTTATAATAAGTGCGTCTACAACACACACAAGTGAAATTAGGCCTCTCACTTGATTTCATGTCAAACGTCGCAATTTCCCTCTGGAAATTATCTGTACTGGAAACATGTACACTATCTTCCAAATGACCCTCTACTTCTTGCTCAATTTCAACATTCTCCTCTTTACTTCCAAAGTAACAAAACTCAATTTCTTCACATATATTCTTCACATCTATTTCAGAACCATGCAAAAGAGCAGCGCATAATTGTTTCAGCATAATTGCTGGACTCTTAGCATAATACAACAGTCTAACTAACTTCCTCACTTTGTTATGATGCACTGCTAGCATCCTGAAATGATGAAAAACACTCTGGCATACTCTCCTGGATAGACAAGCCAGTGAATGACCATGCAAACCTGTCACTTCTCTTACTCTGCAAGGATCTAATTCTTGCAACAACCTCATTTTCTGCTTCAAACTTTTTTTGTTAAATGACCGTACAAAATCACAAAGCAAATTGATGGAATCCTGTCGCACACTGCAAATACTACTACACTTCCAGGTGTACACAGGACCCTTAGCACGTCTTCCTAAAACCTCATCACCTAACAACTCTTCTGCCTCTGTTGTCACAAGTTTTTCTTTTTCAACTGGACAACCATCTTTCACTTCATAAGCACGACCACTGATGTCAACTGCATGCACCAAATCATTATCCTGGAAATAACTCTCTTCATTAAAAAATGCCTCACAGCTTGAACTATGTATCCATTCTCCAGAAAAAACTTCACAAAAATTACTACGATTAACTATTCTCTTCCATCTACTATTTCTTTTGAAATCAAAAATTGCCTTGTTTAGCTTCCTAATTCTATTGATTATCAAAATAAATAACTTACGTTTAATTTCAAATGCCTGATCAATAACTTTCTCAACTTTTTTTTTTCTCTTATAAAAAACTAGTTTCTGTTGACCTTTCTTAATATTTTTTAACAAATTGCCAATTATCCTGTTACGGAACATTCGTTTACGAATCTCCCTAAACTGTTGTTTCCTTCTACTATCATGCACAGATTTATCTCTTGCTCTAGCAGTAACATTTTCATTTGTCCTTTTCTTTCCATTTGATTTACTTCTCGTGTTATGGATTGAAACATTTTCTGTAGTAATATTTTTTTTATTACAAATATTTCTTATGAAATATTTAGAGCTCTTACCCGGTGCTTTCTTCGTGGCTTGAGAAATCTTTTTGTTAGAGGACTGCTGCGTTTTTTTTTTCTCCTGCTGTCTTTGACGTTTTGCAGCCTTTATCTGTCTTAGTACTGTAGGCATATTGAAATCTTGAAATGATCTGCAGTTGAATCTGAGGAAAAATATAATAAAAAATGTTAATAAACATTATTATCAAACAGTAAATCAGTAATAGTGATCAAAAACATAACACACTACTTGACATTTTAATTTGAAGATTTTTTAGTCATTGCCATTTTTACAATACAGAAATACCAGAAAAGAAATGACATTTATATTTATGTTACCTATGCTATTTTATATGTGAATCTGATCTAATTTTATGAGCATATTTTAATATTTTATTGAAGACACTACACATAACCTGTTTTTGAAGGTGTCTTTATTTTTAAATTAAACGGTTTACCTTTTTACTTTTTATTGATTATAAATTTTAAAAATAAATGTTTATAATTCCAAAGGCTCAAGCAGGTCAGCTTCCCATCCTATATCATATAATTCGGACAAATCTGCATCCTCATCACGCTCTTCTTCATCCTCAGGATTTAAATCATCCAATGGATCAACATCCACTGATGTTTCAATTACAAGTTCAATGATGAGGTCAAAATCAACTGATTGCAGATTGTCGCTCATGTTGAGGTTGTCTTTATCTTTAAAGAAAGATAACAACAATGAGATGTTGCAGAGTAAGAGACAAATCTCACAGATTATAATAGTAAAATTATTTAACAAGAGTAACATTTTGCAGCTATTATTTAGCCATGTCCAGCGATGCTGAGCAGGTGAAGCCTATGTCTAATTTTTCACTGAACAGGACTCATCTGTTCTTAACCTTGGATAAGCCTCAACGACTCTGTGTCCCCTGCACATACTCAAATGTTAAAGTGCAGATTTATATTAAATGGCACATCCCCAGGCATGCACCAGTTAATGTGCACCACTGCTTTACCACCCATGGTGTGCCGCATTTACAATCAGATAGGAGAAAGCTGCTTCAAAACCCTGCGCCTGCTTGAAGCTGGCATAGGTCTTGACGCAGCATTGTAGAGATGGGGCACCCCTGAGCCTTGCTGGAGCTGCATCGCACTTACGATACAACTCCAGCAATGCGCCACCTTTACGGCACAGATGCGTCACGCATCTGTGCCGTTTTTGCCCCATGCTGCGCCGCATTGTAAATGCAGCACAACATGGGTGGCGGAACAGTGGCGCAGGATGACTGTCACATCCCTGGTGATGCGCCACTCATCATAAATCTATCCCTAAGCTTCTTATCTTGTTACAGATGAACTGCCATATGTATCATCAAAATATTTTACATTTTCTAAATAGCGAATTTTAAGGAATAAATAGCGATTCTTTACCATTCCTAATTTGCGATGAGCAAATTGCTAATTGCAAGTTACCCATTCATTTCCATGGCCTAGGAGGCTAATATGAATGAAGGTTTAATTTGCGATTAGCAATTTGCTCATCACAAAGTAGGAATTTTTCCAAGGGTGCAGGGGTGTCTCAAGAACACCTGCTGCACCCCTGAAAAACAAATTTAGGGGCATATGGCACACATACATGCCTTAAGGGCATGTGTTGGCGTCATATGGCACCTTTTCTTTTTTTGAAAAAAAGCTTTTTGAAAAGAATTCACAAATTACCACTAATTTACCACAATAGTTTCCAAATCCTTAATGTCATTTTTTACATAGTTTTTGTTTGATACATTGCATTTAAGTAGTCACAAAATTTACAAATGCTTCAGTGCAATCGCAAAATAAGGAATAGCAAATTTTGCTACTCCTTATTTTGCATCAAAGTTGTTTGATACATACCATTTGTCTAATTAACATTCGCAAAGGCCGAAATTCATAGAATTTTGATCTTTGCAAATGCTAATTAGCTTGATACATATGGCCCCAAGTGAGGCCTGTCTTGCGACATGGTGCATCTTTTGCATTACTGCTGATTGGGTTTTATGTGGTACGTTTTTTTTTTACACTATGACCTATCTGCCTAAATGCATCAATTTTTAATGTTGTCACCTCATAGCAAATATTATGCACCACCGCTGCATCATAAAAGTGACGCACAGTTGCAGAAAAAAGGCATACACCTATCATAAATCTATCCCTAGCATTTTAAATGATTAATCCAGGATGACAATAAAGTGTGTCCTATCCAGAGGTTTGTTTAAGGTGAGGCCTACTCAGGATTGCAGATTAAAGTTACGCTTGATGAAGAATACAGAGGAGATAATACATATAAAGGACTACCAATGAAGTAAGTAATGTGCACTTTATTGCGCCAGTCATCATAAATGTATCCCTAAGCTTCTTATCTTGTTACAGATGAACCACCATATGTACCATCAAACTATTTTGCATTTCCTAAATAGCAAATTTTAAGGAATAAATAGCAATTCTTTACTATTCCTAATTTGCAATGAGCAAATTGCTAATTGCAAATTACCCATTCATTTCCATAGGCTAGGAGGCTCATAGGAATTAATGTTGCAATTTGTGATTAGCAATTAGCTCATCACAAAATAGGATTTTTTTCAAGCGTGCAGGGGTATCTCAAGAACACCCTGCTGCACCCCTGAAAAAGAAATTTGGGAGCACATGGCACACCTACATGCCCTAATGGCATGTATGGGCGTCATATGGGACCTTTTTTTTTTTGTTGAAAAAAATGCTTTTTGAAAAGAATTCGCAAATTACCACAAACTAGAAGTTGGTGGTAGTTTCCAAATCCTTAATATCATTTTTTACATATTTTTTTTTTGATACATTGCATTTAAGGAATCACAAATTTTGAATTATTGACATTTTAAGTAATTTCCACATGTGCAGTGTTTTCAAAATATAATTTGAAAATCGTTTTTGGGGAAAAGTAATGGTTTGCAAATTTATGACAAGGACATAATGGTGTATGCTTCTCTATAAGGCATTTCAGTATCTCTAATGTCATTTTTCCCATATTACATTATAAGACCTTTCCCCATGAAGCACATTCCTTGTAAATATGCTCCCACCTGTGCATTGCAAATTTAGATTTTGACTGTTTCAGACACATAGCCATGTTGAAAGTGACCCAAAAAAATTGCAAACGTTTTAAAATAACACATTCATGTGTCTTAAGGACATTTTAAGTCATTTCCCCATGGACAATGTTTTCTAAGTGGCACAAAAGAGGTATACACCTATCATAAATCTGTCCCTAGCATTTTAAATGATTAATTCAGGATGACAATAAGATGTGGCCTATCCAGAGGTTTGTTTAAGGTGAGGCCTACTCAGGATTGCAGATTAAAGTTACGCTTGATGAAGAATACAGAGGAGATAATTTATTGTAAAGGCCTACCAATGAAGTAAGTGATTTCTACTTCATTGCACCAGTCATCATAAATGTATCCGTAAGCTTCTTATCTTGTTAGACATCAACCGCCATATGTATCATATAACTATTTTGCATTTCCAAAAAAGCGAATTTTAAGGAATAAATAGCGATTCTTTACCATTCCAAATTTGCTTTGAGAAAATTGCTAATTGCAAATTACCCATTCATTTCCATGGGCTAGGAGGCTCATATAAATGAAGGTGCAATTTGCGATTAACAATTTGCTCATCACAAATTAGGAATTTATTCCAAAGGTGCAGGGGTGTCTCAAGAACACCCTGCTGCAACCCTGAAAAAGAAATTTGGGGGCATATGGCGCACATAAATTTTAACAACATTCCTTTACCTCAACAACGATTTTCAAATCATAACTTCAAAACACTACACATGGGAAAATTACTTAAATTGTCCTTAAGACACATAAAAGCGTTTTTTGATTGGCTTTCCTGCATGGTAGGGTCACTTTTAACATGGCTATGTAACACAAACATTCAAAATCAAAATTTTCCATGCACAGGTGGGAGCATATTTACAAGCAATTTGCGCCACAAAGAAAGGTCTTACATTACAATGGGAAAAATAACATCAGGGACAGTCAATTGCCTTATAAAGAACCATACACCATTATGTCCTTCTCATGAATTTAAAAACAATTCCTTTTTCCCAAAAACGATTTTCAAATCATAATTTCAAAACACTGCACATGAGAAAATGACTTAAAATGTCATTGAAACACATGAAAGCGTTTTTTGATTGGCTTTCCTGCATGGTTGGGTCACTTTTATCATGGCTATGTAACACAAACATTCAAAATTAAAATTTTCATGCACATGTAAGAGCATATTTACAAGCAATTTGCGCCACAGAGAAAGGTCTTACACTAAAATGAGAAAAATAACATCAGGAACAGTCAATTGCCTTATAAAGAACCATACACCATTATGTCCTTGTCATGATTTTATAAACAATTCCTTTTCCCCAAAAACGATTTTAAAATCATAATTTCTAAACACTGCACATGGGAAAATGACTTAAAATGTCATTAAAACACATGAAAGCGTTTTTTGATTGCCTTCCCAGCATGGTTTAGTCACTTTTAACATGGCTATTTAACACAAACATTCAAAATCTAAATTTTCCATGCACATGTGAGAGCATATTTACAAGCAATTTGCGCCACAGAGAAAGGTCTTACACTAAAATGAGAAAAATAACATCAGGGACAGTCAATTGCCTTATAAAGAACCATACACCATTATATCCTTGTCATGAATTTAAAAACAATTCCTTTTCCTCAAAAACGATTTTCAAATCATAATTTCTAAACACTGCACATCAGAAAATGACTTAAAATGTCATTAAAACACATGAAATCATTTTTTGATTGGCTTTCCAGCATGGTTGCGTCACTTTTAACATGGCTATGTAACACAAACATTCAAAATCAAAATTTTCCATGCACATGTGAGAGCATATTTACAAGCAATTTGCGCCACATAAATCATAATTTTCTCCTTAAAGCACACTATTCTCTATCTAAAGTAAAGAAATATTTTCTCACCTTAGCAAATACTTTCAGTTTGAAAACAGTCTAAGAAACACACCAATTTGTCTTCAGCAGAGCAAAAGGTATGCACTCCAGAGTCTGCAGCTATCAAAAGCACAGAAATGCTGTAATTCTTCACACATATTTCTCATGTCACCCAATCAAAACTCTTCCCTCACTTTTTTTCAAATGAAAACCCTTCCCCCTCTGCCCTTTCTGCCTATTTTCCATAGCAACCACCTCTTGGAGAAACTCTGGTGTTTGCAAGTTCACACAACAATGTTGCAATTGAACTCTGAACTCTCAGTGCACCTGCATATCCAGTGCTTTCTTTCATTTAATGATTTTTTATTGACCACTCAAAATACATCTTTCAAACAACACATCTGTACACCCTAACTTTCTGTTTTCATCAATCAAAATCCACCAATCACTGTTACTACTTCATGAACACAGAAACTCCACAGTTTTTTTCATTTCAAACTCTCATTTTTTCAACTGCCATTTCATTGCCACACTTCATCTGACTGCAGGAGAACCTTCTCTCACCATGTTTTCTGTCTGGATTGTTGGTCATAGTTATATTCACTGGGCTCAAAGGTACGTTGAAAGCAGGAATTTACCTAACCTCAATTTACAAGATGTGGAAATTAAGTGGTTTGGCCACAGAGGATTAAAATGTCACCAATTGATACCATTGGTGAAAACCTTTATGCATTTGCCAAAACCTGACCTGTTAATTGTGCACTGTGGAGGTAATGACTTGGGCACTTTGACTGGTGTAGGTCTGGAAATGCTTTTAAAGGACACCTTTGAGCAATTAATGGCACTTTTTCCTCAGACTGCCTTGGTATATTCAAATATATGCCAAAGACAGAAATGGAGGTGGTCAAACCAATTTTGTCCACAAATTGAGAAGTCGAGGAAGCATGTAAACAAATCTGTTTCAGCTTACATGAGAGACCATGGAATGGGCTCCCTGTACAACAATAACTTGCGTTACTACATGCAAGATATCTACAGAGGAGATGGAGTTCACTTCTCAGATGAGGGCAACAGAGTTTTCACTCTGAATTTAAGAATGTGCATTGGTACCTACTTATAAGTACCTAAATGTACCATAAACCCAAAAGCTCTTCTCAGAGCTACCCTACATCTAATCACTCACAATTATTATTTTACTCTAACTTTTTTCACTAATTTTCAACAAAGTACACTCCCTGGGGCGCTACCCGGTACGCGTACCGGGAGCTAACCTCGCGAAATTTTTTAAAAAAATGTTTTTTTTTCGCACATATAAACCTCCTCAGCCACCCTCAGAAAACCTAGGGGGTCAAGATAAGTCTACCGTGCCCCCTTCTACCCATTCTGAACATTATTTGCCCTCCATCTTGTATCTTAATTCGACCGAAACACAAAATGGTGGACTCCCGGAACGCTTAAGGTACGCGAACCGGGGCGCTCAACGGTTCGCGTACCGGGTCGCTCCCTGGGAAGCGCACCATCAAAAAAGGTGGGAAAGTAGTTCACAGAAAAGCCACTTGAGACAATTTCACCAAATATAGATTAGCTCATACTACATACCAATCCCTACCATTTTCACAAATTTGATTGGAATTCCATTTAGCCATTTAGCCTGTAGACCTCTCTAAATACCGTGAGGTAAATTACTTCACAAAACACATCTGAAATGTTGGAATTGACAACCAATTAAAATGTTACTTTCATTTTCTACTTTTTTTACCTGACATTTGATTGGTTATGTACCCGAATATATATAAAGGAAGAGAAGGAAACACAGCCATTTTGACTACTACTTCCTGGTGTACATTTCAATAGGATTTTCATTAATAACTTCAACTTCTTTTTAAAGGTAAGTTGTTATTTTTAAAACTGAAGTATATTTTGCACTTTAAGTTAATATGGCAAACTTTTTCTGTTAGTTATATACTATCCCTCTGTAGTACTTATAAATTTAGATACACTTTTTTATATTCCTACTTCCACTCTGATACTATACACTGCCCAAAGATAAATTCTCTGTTAAAAACTGCCTATCTAAAAATAATCCCAACAGTGCCCTACCTCTACTAATATATATTTTTTTTATGCAAATTTCAGGGAAAATGGAAAGTGAACAAAACATTTCATTTGAAATTGTCCTTCCAGAGTCCAACACAGAAATCATTGATCCAAATGAGATTGAATTTATGGATGAAACTTGGGACCAAGAACTACTGCAATGTGTACAAGCAGTAGATAACCTCCTTGCAAATGAGGACATTTTACAACCTCAGAGACTACAATCTATATTCCATGATTATTATGAAATTTCTGACAATGAAATGTTAGAAAGTTTAATAAATTATGAAACACAATAAAAAAAGCTTAAAAAATAAAAAAAAATAAAAAATAATCAACAAAACCAACAATCAATTAACATACAGCATTTGAAAAGTCTATCATTCATTTTTCATTGTGGTACGCTCCCCAGAACGCTTCCCGGTTCGCGTACCGGGCGCTAACCACGAAAAAAAAAAAAAAAAAATATATTTTTTTTTTGCTTCGCGGGGCCCCTTTAAAACCTCCACATTAAACCTAGGGGGTCAGCGAGGATCTACTATGCCCCCTTATAGTTATTTCCCCCTTTGTTTTGGCCTCCTCTTGTCTCTCGATCCTACCGAGAGACAAGATGGCGGCCGCTCCGGACTGTTTAGAATGTTGACAGACACCGGAGAGCCAATCAGCTTCGCTACGCGAAGTTCCGTTACGCGTCAAGTACGCGAACCGGGGCGCTGCCTGGTCCGCGCTTACAGATATATATCTTTTTTTGAACGTTAATTTCTCAAAATCCACTGCAGCACATATATTGAGACCTACAAAAGGCACATCGGGCTACCAGTCCCTACAATTTTGCCAAGTTTCGTGCAAATCCATTCAGCCGTTCGGGCTAAAAGTGAGGCTAACCGCCCTATGGAAAACTCAATGTTAAAAACACGTTTTGGGACCCCCCTTTTTTCTCGGCCCCCCCTGGACCAACTCCCCCCAAATTTCCAGGGGCTGCTCAGAAACAAAATGTTCCATTTTGCTGAAAATTTCAGCCAATTCCGTCCACAAACGCCAAAGTTATTAGACATAGAATTTTCAAAAATCCCATAGGGAAAAAATCCTAACTATATATACCTACTGGCGACCGCCAGTAGGTAATATATATATATATATATATATATATATATATATATATATATATATATATATATATATATATATATATATATATATATATATATATATGTATACTGAAAAAAAAACAGGTTTCAGGGATGTTATAATTGTTATAATTAGGAATTAGTATTTAAAAAACCTTAGAAATTCTCAGAAAAAAACAAAGGTTAGAGGGACATTATAGACTGACATTTCACTCGTACAAAAACAGAAAAATTCAGCCATTATCGATAGTTGAACTAACTATAACTTGCACCCCTACAATGCACTGCTTATGACCGCACATATTACATCACTCATGACATTGCTAGTAAGGTCACTGATGACATCACTGATGACATCATCCAGTGACTGTGAGTGATTTAAAAAAATATTTGAGTGTTAAATATATTTACCAAGGTGTATTGGTGAATCAGTGGGTGTACCAGTGACTTTATGGATAACTCAGTGACTCAGTAGGTGCGTGACTGATGGTATAAGTGAGTGATTAGGTGTCTCAGTGAATGTATGGGTGAGTGACTGGTTTTGTGAATGTGTGTATCTGTCTGTCAGTTGATGTCTAAGAGGGTGTATGAGTGTGTTAGTGGGTAAGTGAATGGCTATATGGGTGATTGATTGGTTGCCTGACTACGTCTATGGTTGTCTGGGTGTCTGTAGGTCCCACCAGCTGTGTGCTAAGAGGTGCGTTTGCAGAGGGGTGCAAAAAAAGAGTGTGGCCTCCAACCACCTCTGAGCAATCTAGCTGTGTGGGGCTTAGTGGAGGTAACACGTGGGCTAGTTGGTTCCTAAGGACCCCCAGCATCGAAGGCCACTTCATCCTCCAACCAAGAACGTGCCAGGAGGCGTGTTTGCAAAGTAGTGAAAAAAGGGGGCGGGGCCACCGCAAGTTGCTGGCTTCCGTTAAAAAAAAAAATAATTCTAGGAAGGGGGCTGTTTGGTCCCCTTCCTGGGACGCTTTTGGCCTCTGGGGACACCATCACCAGGACCTGACCCATTAAAAAAAATTGTAATAAAACAGGAGGGGTGCCACGCGCCCCCCTTCACGTTACCGATTTCTGCCCCGGGGAACCCATCCCTTAGGGCTGGACCTTTGCTATTTGTTATTTTTTTTAAATGGGAGGAGGGCCGGTTGGCCACCCCTCCCCAGACTGATTTCAGCCCTGGGGACACCATCCCCCGGGGCCTGGCCTTTTTTAAATGTATTTATTGATAAGGAAGGGGGCCATGCAGCCCCCCTCCTGAGACCAGTATAGCCCCAGCGACTCAATCCCTCGGGGCATTGCCATAGCCTTTATTTTAAAAAACATGAGTAGGGGGGCCTGCTCGGCACCCTTACCTGGGCCATTTTCAGCCCAGAGAATCCCATCCACCGGTGTTTAGACAAGTCATTGGAGACCGCGGGAGGAGCCCCAAGGCCCCTGCGGTCCCTGCCAGCTCCTTGCCTCCTGCATGTTTGCAGATCCCTCTGCCCAAAAACAATACTGCTGCGCTTTATGGCAGCAAGAATATTCATGCTCTCATGCTGGGAGGGCTGCGTTGCCGTCCGCATTTAATAAAATTAACCATGGGGATGTGGCGGTCCTCAAGGCTAGGTGGGGGAGCAGGAACTCCCCCATGTACCTTTTCAAACTAGCCCCGGATAGGTGGCAGTCCCCAGGGCTACGGGAGACCCGTGTGGCTCCTCCGCATCAAATGGGCATAGCCCCAGGTATGTGGGTGGTCCCCGCATTTAATGGATGTATGTCACTACAAAGCACACTTTTACAACGCATTTTTACAACGCAACATCCATTACAACGCATTCCATTACAACGCATAATACCTTTACAACGCATACCATTACAACGCATAACATTACATTGCATGTTTTGGTAAGTATTGGATAGTGTAGGGGTAAAATTTACTATTCTAACTCCAGGGGGTGCAACAGTAGGGTAAGTGTTGGATAGTGTAGGGGTAAAAATTACTATTCTAACTCCAGGGGGTGCAACAGTAGGGTAAGTGTTGGATAGAGTAGGGGTAAAAATTACTATTCTAACTCCAGGGGGTGCAACAGTAGGGTAAGTGTTGGATGGTAATGTCATGCATTGTAATGGTATGTGTTGTAATGACTGCGTTGTAAAGACATGCGTTGTAGTGGTGTGCGTTGTAATGGCATGCGTTGTAATGGATGTTGCGTTGTAAAAGTTTCGTTGTAATGGTAGTGCGTTGTAAAAGTTGCGTTGTAAAGGTTGTTTCCTGCATTTAATGAACATATCCCCAGGGAGGTGGCTGTGCCCAGGGATGCGGGCCCCCGCATGTATTTTGATCATTTCCCCCTGGACCTGATCAACCCTGGGGCCTTATTAATTGCAGAAAGCCTCGTTTCATTTTTTGTCTTTTCTTTTTTAGACCAGATTCGCCGATCCAATGTTTTTGACCTTTTTTGCTGGTGACTTTGTTCAACCAAGTCACAAGATGGCTGCCAGCACTTTCTGGTTTGAAGTGTTGCTAGCCAATCAGATCTCAGGCACGTGATCAGGAGGGTTTGCGGATCCTCTGGGCCATATTTGTATATCTGAAAAATGTTTACATTTCTCGGGAACTACTGAAAAGACTGACAACATTTAACAAAAAGAGTGCACTCTGGACAAAGAGCTACCTTTTAGCCAAATTTGGTGTAATTCCGGGCTGTAGTTGCGTCAACAGTTTCCTATGGAAATTAACATGGAGAAAACCCGTTCTGGGACCTCCTTTTGCCAACCCCCGCTTGATGAATCTCCCCAAATCTTTCAACACAGCAGCTGACCTGACCGCCCCATTATTTTTGCAAAGCTCCATTAAATGGCGCTAAAGATATTAAAAAAAGAAAAAAACGCTTTTTGAATAGAAACAAGGTCCTAACTATAGCTACCTACTGCTGACCTGGTGACCACCAGTAGGTAATATATATAAAGACAGCTGGGAACACTGTGTTACACGCTACAAGTTTCCCGCCAAACACCTAATACACAGCATACCATATGGAGAAATGCTTAGAATTAGAAGAATCTGCAGCAATGATAATGATTTGATGCTAGCCCAAAGAGACAGCAAAATTAGGTGTTTGGCAAGATGATACTCAGAGAGTACAATTGATAAAGCAATCAGAAAAACACATGCTTTAAATAGATCAGAGTTGTTGTTCGGAACATCAAGTAGTGAGATAAGTATCACAGCACCAAAAATCAGGGGTTAAAAAATCTGAGGTAGAACAAGATACATGACTGATCGATACACATAACGCACAAAATAGCAGCCTACGTAATATAATCAAGAAAAACTATTAAAATTCATCAGACTGCCAAGTCATCCGCAATTTGGCTGCTCGAACAAATCTAACGGTTTCAGCAAATACTGCAGGCTCATAATAAAATGGGAAAAACAATCTGAGAATATTTTACCCCTTACAGTATAACTGAGTACCCAAGACACAGCAATTTCACCTCTCAAAAACCCAACCAGCGAACTTCAAATCACAAGATCCTTAAGCGCCAGTACAATTATTCAGGGGCTTCAAATAGGAAATGCTCTCCTGTCCCCTTTACTTCAAGGGTCCATGACTTAATTAGTTCTTCCCTGAAACCTTAGTGGCGGCACTGATTCCCCCCCCTTTCCCATGCTCCCAAAAAAGATGTTATCCCATGTCTCCTGAAATCAAGGGCTTTTTGATGGAGACATGACAACCTCAGCACCCAGATACCCCTAGAGGTGGGAGGGCTGCACTATACATATGCAGAGTGATTGATTTACTACGAATATTGATATATTGGACATACAGATATCAGTCCTACAAACACTGGCATCATATATAATGTCAATTGATACCTAACTAGAAGGCATGAACTCTCTGATAATAAGAGGGCAAAACTCTACAGGGAGGGAGCTGAATTTTGCAGCTATGGTCCCACTGTGGACAAACTTGTTGAGCTTCCGAATGTTGTGAAAAACATGATAGAGGAGATAAAACATGTAGTCCCTCCTCATGAGAAACAATAGCTGATTTCAAAGCCTTACCCGCTGCAAGGAAAGGAACATGACGTTAAAAACATAATGTAAACCTTAAGAAGCCGGGTTGTCCCTGTGCTTCAAGACCCTTCACTGCGCCCACAAACTATGAATCTAGAAAAACAGCCCATCCGGGGGAAACCATTAACCAAGCAGGCAACTCAACTCAAAAAAGAGCCAATTGCAAACCAAGTAGGATTTGTCTTATAAAAAAATTAAATCTCCCTCTGAGATCACTACTTCAGAATATTCAACCAGTACTCTTGAGGAAAAACAAAAGAAAGTTGAAGAAACTCATCAAAAAACCCAAAACAGGTCATCTGACATCAAAAAATTTGGGGCATTGGAAGATCCTCAAATGTTCCAAAATGAATGCACAACCTCGGGAACAATTTGAAACACCTATAAAACATAGTATAGAGAGTAATGTAGGCAAAAGCATGGCTGATACCATCTTGCGTCCAGCAACTAAAAGTCACACGTGCAAAGTCTCTCAGAAACTCATGAGCTTGCAGTGCCCCCTCGGCGAAGGCATGCACTCGTAAGTAACCAACACATCAAGCGAGAGAGATAAACCCCCCCACATTGACTCATTGAGAATGCGCACACAAACACCTAGAAAACATGGGCACGCAAAATAACGCTCAATCAGGTCCTCTTGCACCAGAAAGTGACATTCCAAGTGGTGCAGCCCCCTGAGTGGTGCAAAAGTGAAAAGGAAATACTAGTGGCTAGATGGACCACAGTGAACCAAATCCCCAACATAACATCAGTAGACAATACAATGCCTCAATGGGGATCTCAGGGACACAGTTAGAAGATATGACTCATCAATGAAGAGAGTCAATACGGAAATGAAACTCACATTTATCGCCTGTGAGGGTCTCAAGGAGCTGGGGGAGGAGGGTGCAGCTCTGGGTTAGCCAAAAAGCCAAACAATTAACCATACCAGAGCAAGCCCCTCATAAGGCACTATTGTGCACAATGGATGCCTGCCAGGGCGTTCCCAGATAGGTCTTAAAATTCGCAAAAACAGACAGCTTCGATCACCAACTGCTGTCCACAATTAAAGCCGTGGGACTCAGAGAATTAAACAGAAGGTTTGCCACTCACCACCCATTGGCAGAAACGTGAATACCTAAGTCAAGTAAATCATTGTTAGATCATGTACTTGTCCCCTTCTATGTGTTTTGGAGGGTCTCAATATTTAAAGTGGAAGATCTCAGTGAAAGTGACCACCAATCCCTGATACAATGATAAAAGAAACAACAAACAGGTTGCCCAGAGACACAACATCAGACTTCAGGATTCAGGAACAACATAGAGTTGAGAAAGGTGGTCAGTAATCGCCCAGGAAAAGTATGATCCCTGCAAACAAACTGATCCCCAAGGTAGATGGGATCTTCTGAACCCATTAGCTTCCTGGCAAAAAAATACAAGAAGAACTCAAAAGCTACATGGGAGGAAATAAATGGCAGCGACTGATTCACCTACCCTCGGCCAAAAACAATTGGTTCACCAATGCACTTAAATAATAGAAGTGCACTTTAAATGCAGTAAAAGCTGAGCAACATACACACGCACTTGGATCTGCCTTGCTCACCCTAAGGGAGAGTACAAAAAAGAAATCTGGGAAACCGAGCATGCAAAGAATGATCAAGACTGGATTGATGTTATACACACCTGCAAATCAAAGAATAGCAAACTTCTATGGACAGTGATCTACTAGCTGGAACTTGCCACAACTTCTTTTGCAGGCAATTACGTCCCCCTACAAGCCGGGTTAGCCTACATTGTCCCCTTTTACCATACTGCCGACTCACTAACACCATGTATGGATGACAATGGTGATGTCCCAAGCCTCATCTTCTTTTAAACTGTAATCAGAGCCCAGAGCAAGAAAATCAGAGGAAATGGGGCCCAGGCCAAAATGGACTAGCAGCATTGATCTATAAGTACAACCAGGGCCTGTGGATTTATCAGTTCCACTAGCTGTTTAACAACTGTCTCCAGAAAAATAGCTTACCTGAGTCTTGGTGAGGAACCATTCTCCACATCTACAAAAAATGCCCCTATTCAAACCCAGACAGTTATCAACTTATAAAAGACTTTTTATAAGTTGTGAAATTGGGACGGAATGGTTTCTGTATTTTTTGTATTTCTTCCATTGATCATTTATTTGTATTTGTACGTATTTATTGCAAATAGGCTAAAGATTTCAAGTAAAGAGAACAACTTTTTTTGATTTGAGTGTTCATGGAACCTGTGACGGGCTTGCATTGGTACCAGTGATAAAGTGGATGGTAAATGGTGTTCAGTATGTATTTTAAAATGACAGCTTGCTGTACTAGCCCTTGGCCTTGTAATCGAACTCGAAGCGGATCTGTGAGGTGCATTGAAGAAAAAGAAGTTTGAGCCATAAATCTATACATTGAGAGTTGTTGAGGAACAGTCTAAGCTTTCCTGGGAAGGCTTCTGACTATTTTGTTTTTCTCTAAGTTCACTGTCATGTGGCTGTGTTCACAGGAAAGGCCATCACAGTCAGTAGAATTTGCAAACCAATTGGAGTTAAGTTCAGCAGGGAGATGTTCTTAATGATATGCTCAATGAGTATGATTTGTTCTCAGCTAAGAGTTTTGCTTCACCGTCCAGTAAACAAAGGGAACCAACATTTAAAGGTCGTAGTGGTGGATTCTTCATAGAGCACATTTTGATTTCTACAATTACCCTACCTTTCCTGCAGGGCTTCACAATTTTAGCAAATGCCTACAGGGACCACAACCCAGTGTGTGTATACTTGGGGGGGGGGGAGTATTCCGAAGAAAAAGGACACAGTAATAGGTTCAGGCACTTTAAAGCTAACTGATGGTAGGCGTCGGTTGAAATGGACCCAAGTAACCCCGTCCCTTTTTCATGAAAAGCTCCAAGAAGTTTGTACAGCAGAATGTTCCTATTGTCTGAATCCCAATTCAACCGCCAAGGGGACTCTTAATGCTTTTGATGGGATTGTTTCCAAAGTATGGACTTTGTTATCCGTCTCGGGGAAAAATAGGACTACCGGTGATCCTAAATGGTTTAGTCCATTATGTTCCAAAGCCGCTAGAGATCTTAAGTCTGCATTGAAAGTAATCCCAGGGACAAATTACAGATCCGCACTCTTGGTAATAACTATAAAAAAGTGTTGGCCACCCGAAAAATGGAACTGAAGGAGGCCACATGGTGGGAGCTTTTAGACCCTTTGACTCTTTCCAGCAGTTCCCGATTTTGGAGGATTATTAATAGACCTCTCTTTACAAAGGAAAGAGCTGAGGAAGTGGGCACCAATATAACGGAGGAAGAATGGGTGTCTCATTTTGTTGCTATTTTTAAAAGTACATCTATTCTACCGCAGTTGCCAGTAAGAAGAACACTGAATGAGGGTGTAGTTGTGTTCACTCTAAGTGAAGTAGAGGATGGTATCAATAATCTCTCAAGTAAGAAGGCTCCAGGTCCGGATGGTATCCCACTGGACCTTTTTAAATCTAACCCCACTCTTTGGGCATCAATTTTGGTGGCGGTGGTTAATGCAGCAGCCATGGAAGGGTGCCCAAAGTCATGGTGAGTCAAAAAACTGCTAAAAGAGACCTTGAGCCTGGACCGCATGACTGACATTCCGTGGTTAAGGTACTTAAAGGGGTGCTTTAGTGAGCTGGGGCGTCCTGACTTCTTTTTAACACCTGATTGTATCACTAGGGCTGACGTGGCTTTTGAAAAACACTCTTTTATTTTGCACAAAAAAATGAAAAGAGAGGAGAGGGAACTGTTAAAGAACAGTGTCCGTAAGCACATGATGCTTAAGTCATCTCTTGAACTGGAGCCATATTTATTGTGGCCGTTATCTGCCCATGAGCGCTTTTTACTGATCAGGTTTAGAATGGATTATTTCCATCTTTTATTAGCTGTTCCGAGGGAGAGTTATCAAGGCAAAGTGTTAGCACCCTGTGGCTGCGACAATATGTCTCCACAGGATCTGCTGCACTTTGTGTTTTTTTGTAAATTTTATGAAACCCCAAGGAGGCTTTTTTAAAAATCTCTTTTAAAAAAGTTACATTTTATACAGGTACGGCCCGCTCTCTATTATCTACAACTGTTAAAACCAGAATGTATTCCATTTGTGGCTGGATTTCTGAAATGTTCGTTAAGGTATAGAAAATGTTTGGAACCCTAAGGGATTTGGATGACGTATTTTATGAATCAATTTTTCTCTCTACAATGGAATCAATGTGATGCCCTTCTCATCATTGAAAACATAATGGAATTACTGTACTGTATGTTTGGGAATGTATTTTGTGTACTGTGTATTGTGTACTTTGATAGTCGATTCGTAATTACATTTTAATCTGTAACTTTTATGGTTCCCCATTATGTGAACCGAATAAAGTTTATTGGAAAGTTCAGCAGTACGAAGTTGTCTGCATATTGTGGTGACGTCTGCAGTTGGTTGCCCTATTTTGGGGGATGAGAATGTGCCCTATCCAATGCTTTGCTCTGTCCAAAATAAACAGGTTAAACAATAAGGTGCAAGGACACACCTCTGTTTTAAACTTCGCCTGGTTCTGATCACCAAGGTAGGCCTTTGCTCATGCCACGGCTCTCTTATGCCCAGGATTCTGAGCATAGATGCTGCACAGGCATACAAGATTTGATGGAATCTTCCATAATGCCAGTTTGCGCCACAGTATATTCTCATCCAGGTAATCAAAGGATTTTGAAAAATCAATAAAACTTGTATAAAGTAACTCATTTTGTTTGCATATTTCATGATGAGGGAAGAGAGAGCCAGCAGGTTATCAGTCATACATGATTTGGAATGGAAGCCTGTTAGGTTTAGTGGAACCAGTCCAGCTTCATCCGCCCAACATTGTAGTTCTTGTAACAGAATGCAAGCAAAGGTTTCTAATAGCATGATCATTTGTATATCTATTTTTATAGGAGTGATGGAGGAGGCAGTGGGAAAGGGGAGTGTATGAGGAAAAGAATCAGCAAGAAAGAAATTTTGGGCAGCAAGAAAGAGGAAGGGTAGACATCAATGAAAGATTGCTAGAGCAAAAGCCACAGAAGAGACCCCCCTCTACTTATTAAATTATCAAAATGGGCTTAGGACCGGGGGGGATAAGCACATAACACAAGACAAGAAGGTGCTACTAGCCAAAATACTTTTCACGTGGGAATAGATCCACCGATAGACATGTTCAGACCAACTCTGTATATTCTTTTCACATATTTCTTATTTTTTTATTTTTTGTATATTCTTTTTCAACAGGATAATAGAAAGCCTTTTATTACATAACTGATATTTAAACCATGCAACATTTAGCATAACTTAGCATCTGTTTTTATGCTATTTCATCATTTGGAATAGTTTTTCATCTATTTTTATAGCTGTATGCATTCATTTGCCAGTTTAAAAACACTTTTTATCGGGCGTGGCTTGTGTGCTTGAACAAGATGGCAGCGGTCTGCTGAATTCCGTCCTTACTGAGCTAACGAGGTTTATTTCGACTATACAGAGCCCTTGTTGTCTGCTCCCCAAGCAGGTCCCACCTCTTGCTGTGTCTGGCACTCATGTGCCATTGGGTGAGTCTTTTTCTCACCTTGTAATGATTTGCTGAGACAACGCTGTTTTCTGAGGTTTGAACGGCCGCCATTTTGTCTTTTCGATGCTTGCAAATACACCTCTTGTTTCATTCTTAATGCAGCATTCTTCGCTTGGGTGAGCTTTTCTTTATTTCTAATTAACTGGAAATATGTGTGAGAGAAATCTACATGCAGATGAAGAGGATTAATTTAAACAGACTTGGATGTCCTCACATGCGTACACTGGCAGCTTACTACAGTCTGTGCCAACATGTCATCAACATGTACTGCTTAGCATTATGTGTACATATCAACAGAAGTTACTACTATGCAACAATGATGGATGGAAGAAGCAATTTTATGAGAATAAACAGGAGGTTTCATTGTCCTCATTCTTTGTTCTCCTAATCTACTAATGTGTTGTGTAAGATATTTTGGATCATCTCAGACAGCGGCCCCATTTTGTTAGCGCACCTCGTACTTCTCACGTTATTTTTCATTTGTCATCCAGTATGATATTCAACACTTGGATCTCTTACAATTGAAACATCACTCCAGGCTTGCCTCAACATTTATGCTTAACAACCCTATTTTTCATACTGTATACGTATAAGGCTTATACATGGGTCATAACGGCATCTTTGAATCAGTGCTTAAAGGGATGTGAATAAAAAGTACACATGCTTAAGTGATGTTTGCATGTTTATAAATAAGTAGATACCTTTACTTCTCTCTGCTGCATAACCTGTTATGTTGATATAATACTGTCACCTGAGATTTGTTTGCAATATCTATCAACTACAGTGACTGAATCACCTTATAATTCTCTATCACTGATCACCTATTTTCTAGGCAGACTTTCTAATATTAAAAAACGTCCTCATAGACAGGTACACATTGTCAAGATGGACAGTGATTCTCTTAGCTTTGCGAAAACATCTTCGTCTGGCACTAAACTGAAAATGACCCTCCATCTCCAGTCCATTCATCTCCTAATCCGGTCTTGGAATCAGTTCTGGATGCTTTACGTGCACTAAAACCATTCATGAATACCACCAATGAAAAATGACAGTTGATGAAGACCGCTGGATCAACATTGAAGGTAAAATATTTTAGATGGAACAACGTATAAGCAATCTACAGGATGTGGCTACTAAAGTATCTTTGCTGGAACAAGAAATTCACAAACTCAAACTATATACTGAGGATCCCGAAAGCTGCAATCGAAGGAACAATCTCCGACTGTATGGCTTACCTGAAAATGTTGAAGGATCTGATCTTTCTTTCTTGACGAAATTTCTGCCTGACCTTCTCAATCTTCAGTCTTCTAGTCCTCTCAATATCCAGCGTCCACATCTACTTGGTCGTTCTCAGCCTCAATCTAACAAGCCGTGTGGCATAATAATGCCTTTCTTAGAATTCACTGACCTGATGCATGTCTTAAAAGTTGCCAGAGTGAAATGCCGTCTTATGTGGTCTGGTCACAATATCTTTTTCTCACAAGATCTTTCCAAGGCAACCAATGCCAGACGTAAAGAATGTATTGCTCTTCGTCCACAATTTAGATCCATGAACATCCAGTATCGCATTCTACATCCCTCTCTTTGCAAAATTACTTATGAGGGTGTCTCTCACCCATTTGAAGATCCGTCCAAACTAAGACTGTTTTTGCAATCCTTTACTAAGACACCTATGGATACAAATGTTCAACATCCTTAAACTGTTAATTAGTTAATGCTTCTAGGTTTCTTAGGTTGTGTTGTATTATTCACTCTCTGCTTTTCAATTATGGGCTATACAGTCTAGATATCTCTATCTTCTACTTCTTTTAATTTCCTTTTTCTCCATTGTTGTTCTTGTTTCAAATGTAAACATGCCCGGTTCATGTTATTTACTCCTCTTGTTTCATATCTGGCTTTAAGTCTTTGATTTGTCTCTTCTTAACTATATTCCTCTTATTCTATTTTCATTCTTTCTATCCCTACACCCTCCCTATCACTCTCCTCCTCCTTTCATACCTCCTATCTGCTATCCTTATATTCTCATGAGTGCATATTTGTTTTACCTCCCTATGTGCCTATTAATTTCATCATGTTACCCTTTCTTTTGATGATTTGTGTCTTTTTGTTCCCATTGATATCCCTGCAGTTCGTCGTCATGTTAAATGTTGCATCGTGGAACGTTCGTGGTCTGGGTCATCCTGTCAAGCGATACTCTCTCATTTATCAAATCTTATATGCCAGATTGCCTTCTTGCAAGAAACCCATTGTAATGATGTTGAATCACTCAAGCTCAATCGTCAATGGGTGAGTCAGGTTGTCTTTTCTCCAGCTGTCAATCATAAGGGTGGCATTGCCATCCTCTGTCATAAATCTTTGAAAATCCAAATTGTTTTTACTGAAAATGATGCAAGTGGACGATGGGTAATACTCTATGCTATGGTCCATATTAAACAGGTCATCTTTTTAATATGTATGGAACAGTTAAGTTTGATCTGGATTTTTGACATACTATTAAATTTAAATTATCCTCAATCACGAACTCAATATTTTTGTTGCTGGAGATTTTAATATTAGGATGGATCCCTTTCCCGATAGGAAATCAGATTGTAAATTTAAACCAGATTATGCACATAAACCTTTTCAAGCTGCTATTGCCTCTCGTCCACTCTATGATGCTTCAAAAACTAGTAACCCTGATAAACAGGAGCTTACATTCTTTTCAAATGTTCATCACTCCATATCTCGCATTGATTACAATTTGATTTCAAAATCTTTACTACCTACACTCCAAACGTCTGAGATTGGCTCCATTTTCATATCTGATCATGCGCCTGTTTCAGTCCCTTTTGATTTATCCCATGTTACTCCCAAACATGCTAGATTCAGATTCAGATTCAATAACTCCTTATTATCTGACCAAACTTATATTTTAGATGCTACCTCCTCATAAAATATTTTTTCAAATTTTACAACCAAATGATATCTCTATTCACAATAATTGGGATGCCTTTGGAGCCTTTACCATTGCCTACACTTCCAGATAGAAAAAGTTCTTACATTTCCAATACCTCTCTATCCTCAAACATATCTAAAACCTTGAACAGGCTTACTATACCTCCAAATCCCCCGTTCACCTTCGGAACCTCATCAAGGCTAAATCTGATTTAAACAAATTAGCTACAATTGATGCGTGTAATATTCTACTCCATATCCAAATACCATGCGGGTCAGAACAATGCGGGTAGAATGTTGGAAAATTATCTAAAAGTTGTATCAGAAAGGAAAACCATTGGACCTATTTGTAATGCCCTCAATACCACTTTACTGCACTCCGACCCAGAAACTGTCAATGCATTCCAGACCTATTATCACTCCTTATACATTGTAGACACCAATCCATCCAAAAACGATACTCAGATTTTCTGTGATGGTCTCCCTCCCCTTTGGTCTACACTAGATGCTATATGGCCCTATTGGAAAAAGATATAACACTTCAGAAGATTTTAGATACAATTAAATATTTAAAGAGAGATAAAGCTCCTGGCCCTGGGGTTTTTTCTATTGATCTCATCTATTGTTGCTCAACACTTACATGACCTCTTCACCTCTTTTCTTTTGCACTCCAAATCTGAAGGTTCCTTCTTTGGTGCTCTCATTGAAATTATTCCCAAACCTGATAAAGACTACTCCCTTTGTCAAAACTATCGCCCAATTTCATTAATTAATTATGACAGCGGAATTTTTGCTAAAATCCTAGCCTCTATAATAGAAGATGTTATACCCCTACTGATAAAGTCTGATCAACCTCGTTTTGTTGAAGGTAGGCTAACCTCAGACAATGCTAGAATGTTCTCTAATATCCTTTCTCTGGAAAAAACAAATCCTGATCCTTTAGCGGCATTATCCCTTGATGCTGATAAAGCTTTTGATAGTATAAATTGGCAAATTATGTTTAAAACTCTTCACTGGTTTGGTTTTGGCCCCGAATTCATTTTGTTAATCAAACTATTGTATTCAGAACCTCGTGCATGTGCCTCTGTTAATGGTTTTTTATCCTAATATTTTAGCTTGCATAGGGGTACAAGGCAAGCTTGTCCCCTTTCTCCTCTTTTATTTATTTTATGTTTTCTTGAGCGTGTTCATTGTAATTCTTTGATAATTGGCTTCCAACACTCTGCTCCGCTGAAGCCCCGCTTTCATCAACTAAGTGAGGTGCTTAATCCCCACCTAAACAACTGTTCCAACCATCTCCGCATATCGGATGGTCGTGAGCGTCTGATGCTGTCGGCGCCGTTCCAACCGGACGCGGCAACACCAGGATATTGGCGAAAATCTTACCCGGCGTTTTAACCTCAAGATGGTGCCTGAGAAGGAACGGATTCACTTTTAGAATGACTCGAAGCGGATTCATGGGAACTTATACCGAATTAGCAGCATTTTCCAGGGGCTCTACAACCCTTTTCCCCAGTGGACTCCCGAAACGGTAATTCACTCAGCCCTGTTCATTTGACCTGCCCACATCTTCCTCCAAATTTTATGGCGATCCTCCATCTACCCGTGTGCGCCAGTCTGACCCGTCCGCTGCGTGTGTTATACATTCCTGGCTGCAGCGGACGCGCCGGATATTTTGACCGGGATGGCTCCTGTTGCCGAAGAGCGAGGTGAGAGGGCCCCCTCCCCAATGCGTGACTCAAAATGGCAGCTCCCACTGCGCTGCCCACCGTAATGCGAGAAGTGTCCCTACTCGCTTCCTGTGACTGCACTACGCCACGAGCACCTAGGGTCTCCGGGGGATATCTTATGTGCGTATCTTGATCCAAAGAGCGACCAGTGAGTGGCGAGAACTTAGCCGCTCCAGACCAGGTGCCGCCGAGAAGAGGGGAAGGACCGGCGATCACTGTGAAAACATCAAGAAGGGCACTGTGAGCTGTTGAAGGTAGCAGGGAGCACAACATCCATACAACAGGGACCTTAGCTCAAGGGTTTAGTGCTCGGCCCCCCTACCACCTCACCCTGCCGAGAGACTTAGCCAATGGGTTGTGAACCAGCGACAGAGAGAGTGCATTGCATGACATCGAACCTGGCAGTGTGGCACAAAGCATGTAAAGGGGCCAACACGAATACAGTGTCCAAGCCCAAAAAACAGTGGTATGCAGTGAGTTTTCAGAGCCTACAGGGACACAAGAAACAACAAAGCTGCAAAGTAGTCACCCCACACAGTGATCGCTCCTGAAATACTGCCTGTATCTGCCTGAAATGACAGCCGTAACAAACTCTCCTGCGTCTCTCCTGACCTTATCTCACTCCGCCCCCTACCCCTACCCCTTCCCGCTCTACTCTTATCCACTTTCCTGCTACTGACCTTTGCCCTAACCTGCCCTGGCCCTTAGTCCCCACCCAGTTTATCTGTGAATTTTCCTTCATAAATTGAGGTCTAGCTATTTTGTCTGATGCCCGATGGAGCTACCTGGTTTAGCTATAGGGGAGACAGTTTGGGGATTTCCTCCTTGGTCGTCAACTACCCAGTCGGTCTTTAGACAGACTTCCTTTTGTCTCTCCTTGTTGTCTCTTCCCTTATCCTCCCTTTCTCACCTCCCCTGCCCCCTCCACTACTTTTCTCTCTCCTTTCTCTCCTCTCCTAATGTGTTGCCTATTTTTTGATGTATTGTGTAATTGTTGATCTTTTTCTGTTACATTGTTGATTCTCATGTAAAGCGCTCTAATACCTTCGGGTCTAGCAGCGCTCTTTAAAACTCTTTAGATAAATAAAAAGAAATAAATACATTATATTTTGATCTATCTGTCGAAACCCTTAATCTCCCTACCCCCCTTTCTATTAGAAATTGACTTATATTCTAAAATACCTGTCTATAAATTGAATTTCTCTAAAACTGAGATTTTACCAATAAATGCCTTCTGCTATCAATTCATGTTTTCTGATACTAATTTCAAATGCTGTCTATCTAAAATTAAATACATGGGCATCTGGTTTTCTCCTACCATTCCTAAAACTCTGACCCACAATTTTACTACTTTAAAAACCAAGATTCAAACTTATTTTCTTCCTGATCCCCCCCTCTATTTGTCGTGGTGGGGTAGACTGGATACCATTAAGATGATTATTGTTCCAGTCATTCTGTTCTTACTTTCTATGTTACCCTTTAAATATCCTAATTATTACTTTAATCAAATCAATTCCCTCTGCACTACATTTCTCAGGAACAAGTAATCACACTGCTTTTTTTAATCAGACAAGTTTATGTATTGAACAGACAATACCATGATGAATCGATACCTAACTGGATACATTTTTAATGCTCCTTATTACACTAATTTTCTTTTTACGACACTTGCTTTATGTCCAATTGCACCTTTAGTTCCAAGCATCCTATTTTAAAATACACCCAACACCCGATACACTCACTATTTACAGAAGGCTCTATTTTTTATCAAGGTTTTCTTGCCTCCTCTATTTGGTACAATAAATGTATTAAATTTCACCATAAATCATTCTATTTGAAAAACTGGAAAGGGAAGAATATTATATATGTCCACCAACTTGTATCTCATAATTCTGTTATACCCTTCAACACACTACAAGAATGTTATGATCTACCTTCTTATTGCTTACCCCAATAATCTCAACTATCAAAGTAACTTCAAGCATATTAATCAACCAAATGTGTTCTTCCCTACATTACTCCATGTATTCCCTTGACTCCTTTGCATAATATCACTCCTGATTCTAACCCAAAATCTTCCCTTATGTATAAAATCATCAATTGAACTATCTTGGGAACTAGACCTCTCGATGACCCTCTCAATCCAAAAATGGGACAAATTATGGCACAAAGTTTTTACTGCCTCTAGAGCTGCTGACATCACTCAATCGTTATTTTTCCTATATAATAGAGCATCTCGAAAACCGTATTTATACACAAAATCAACCCCTCTTCTTCTCCTCTTTGTTGGTCATTTCTTTCCTCTAATGGCACATTACTTCATTTGTTATACCATTGCCCTAATGTTTTTAAGTTCTAAATCCTCTAAGATATTTCTTTTAATATTACTATTATCAATTTAAAATGTTTTTTCTTGGATCCATGTCTGCCTCGTTGAAGTTAAATTTATTTGACCTTTTTATTGCTCTTGCATTTAAAGTTATTCTTACTTGTTGGAAAGACAACTCTAAAATATGTATGTTCCCAAGGTGGAATTTTATTTGTAATGAGCATAGATTTTCTACTGTTTCATCTTCATCAATATCTCAAAAAATCAAATCTGATTTACTCTGGTTATCTTTTTCATACTTTTCTAGCTACACAGATCTACACTACCTCCTTCCTTCTTCTTCTGCTCTCTCTTCTTTCTCACTTTCTTCTCAATTAAAATTATATAAATAACTAGTAATTAATAGGTACCCTAATCTTATTCTTTTTCATTTTAATCTATTTCTATTTAATGACTTTGTAGAGTGCATGGCTGCCTGAGGGCCTCCCAGCACTAAAAGGAATACTGACAGTGATGAGCTGCGCCATTGCCTAATTAATGTGGAAAAAGCCTGGTGCATAAGGTTGTATTTTACCTGTTATACTTCTCAATATGTTATCTCTCTTCCTTATACAACTTGTACCCTTGGTGCTTTCTTCTTTTATTCAATAACAATTATTTAAAACAAAAAACACGTTTTACTTCAAAACCCACAATGATCCCCATAACTCCTCCCATTCCACACTCCCATTCATACCGTACTTTCATCATGCAAACAATCGGAAAAGACAACATCCCCCATACACCAGCAGAGTCTGATCTCGTCTCTCCTTCTGGTGTAGTGGCGCGGACTGGACACACCAACAGTCAAAGCATGTTTCTGTGGTTCTATAATTGTTTAACCACCTTCTTCATGACCATAATAAATTTAAATATACATACAACACATCTTGAGGACAAATGGGGAAATAATAATTTTTGTCAGGAAAGAGTTTATTTCTTCATCTATATCCTGGGACCAAGAATAAATATGGCCTTAGTCACTGCTCACTTCCCAACAAGCCTTCACATTTGTCAAGGGGATAATCTTCACTTCGGTTTCCACTGAGATGTACCGCAAATAACAAGTTAAACCTCACTTGTGGTTTCCACTTTATTGTCTCACAAGACGAATGAGCTCAATCCAAAAGGCAGGTATCCTTCCGCAATGCAACATTCTCATTGTTTCATGGTGTGGTGCCCCCAAATGCGGTGTCCAAAGTATGTACATGCATGTCCCTAATCTCCAAAACCTCTAAGATCATAGCTCCTGCCTGCACCTTCATTCCACACCAAAAATACAGTCTTTTACAGTGCGGAAAAAAACTCCGAAATCTTGCCCTTTTCACATTAGTGCCTTTCTCCATCGCTCCTTCAGTTATTGGTCAGAGCCAGGCTGCTTGGTTTGGGTAAAAGTGACCTTTACATATTATTATCATTCATTTCATTCGGTAGAACAATAACTATAGAAATGTGCTTAAACTGTACTATTTGCCACCATTTTTTGAAACACCCAGAAAGATGGGAACATTAAGAAATCCAAATATCTTCCAAAACTATTTTGAAGGGGTAATGGGTCGAGGCCAATGCAATTGACCTCGAGTGTTTTACAGTTTATCACATCACTAATTGTAAACAAAACTAGAATTTTAACATAAATGTCATGAGAGAGTAGGTAAATATATTAAATGTGTATTAAAATACATTACAACATTTACTATTTGTTCTACTAAAATTCTTTGAAGGAGAGTCATAAATGTCCTGTAAAAGTTGAAACTGCTTAAATTGGGGTCCGTAAATCCTGATACTCAGGAGCCAAAAATTTCCATAAATCTTATTATACACATTGACGCACTCCCTATGGGACTTTCCAAGCACTTTGCACCAGGCCCGGTTCTAGAGTGTGGGCCAGGTAAGCCAGGTCCACCCCAGAATTGGAAAAGCAGGCCCACATACCGGGCCGACTTTCCTGTTGGCGCACAACCCGAAAGGCTGATGCAGATTGGCTGTGACTCTCAGCAAGCCACAGTCAGGACGGTCCATTGTCATGGGCAGAATGACAATGGATCAACAGTGGAGGCACAGCATGGCGCATCTCCGCCCATCCCAGTCCTCGGGAGGTGACAAAGTCCTCGGGGAGCTGCTGATGCTTTTGAGCAGTACAGGGGACGTTGGCTTTAGTCCCTCGCAGCAGGCCACAACAATCGGTAGTAAAGCCACAGGGGGAGTTTGGGGCATGGGGGCTAGTGCCAGCTGTAGATAACAGATGTAGATTGGAAGTTTCATTCTAATAAAGTTCCATCTGTTTATGAAATGGGGAGGGTGCTGTGCACCGTCAAGAGCAATAGAACTTCAGAAATAAAACAAACTTTGTCAAAATCGAATTTTACTTTTACCCATTTCTGGTCATATTTTTTTTCAAATGTAAAGTTATGTCAGATAACTTTACATTTGAAGAAAATATGACTAGAAATGTCTAAAAGGAAAATTCGATTTTGACAAAGTTTCAGTGAAATAATTAATTAACCTTCTATGTTGGGGCAAAAGTAGATGCGGGAGGAAAGGAAAGATAAAAAGAAAGAGAAAATGAAATGATAGACGGAGTGGGGAGTAGAGACAAATGGAGAGGGGAAGATGTAGGAGGGAGAAATGATTGACAAGAGAAGAGAGAAAAAGAGGCTAGTGTGGAGGGGGAGGGAAATAATTCTAGATAGGCACATTAAGGGAGAGGGAGAAAGAGAGTGAAACAACAAAGGAAAAGATGAAGTGAGGACAAACTAAGTGGAGAGAAGGGTAGAACAAGAGATTGGAAAAGAAAGGGTAGGAAACAAAAGGGGAGAGAAGGGCGATGGCAAAGGGAGAAACAGAACACTGAATGACAATGTGAAGGATGGATGCAGAAGAGGGTGTTTCCTTGTCAGTAATAAGTAAAGGGTGGAGCAAGGCCTCACAATCACTTTTTATTCTGACGTCCCAGCAGCCTGTTTAACCACATCGCTGCGGCGGCTATTCCGCCGCAGCGCTAAGGGGGCGGGGGGCCGCGCGGCGGGCCCATGGTGGTGCAGAAGCGCTCCGTCACGAGCCGCGGTTGAGCTGTGCTCATGACGGAGCGGGTCCGTCATGGCCCTGCCTGCTTAATAGAACGCGCCGCGCAGGCGGGAACCGCTCCGTCATCAGCACAGCGCCACCGCGGCTGATGACGGAGCGGTTCCGTCATCAGCACGGAACCGGCTAAGAGGTTGGCAATACCTTGAGGGGGTGCCAAATCTAGAGTAAACCCCAAGACAGGGATGATATAGTACTGCCCCTTCAAGAAAGGAATTATATAGTAAAAGAAATGACAAAGTGGATTCTCCACTGTTTCTAACAATTTCTCCAGAAATAGGTGGATTTTCCTTTACCACTCAACAATAAAGCATGCTGTTGGTCTGATCACTACTAGAGTAAGAATAAGGCCCCTACACTTTCCTGAATAACCTTTGGAAGCTGCAGACCTGAAAACATTCACAAGGACAGGAATCTATTTAATGTCTCCAGAAAACAGTATTTTGCAAATGTCAAGGTTTGATAAAAACAAGTTGTTTCTGACAGCAACAAGTCAGTAAATTGGTCACAACGTAATATAACAGGTGTAGGGAAATGAGGGTAACTGGCATGAGAAAAGACATTTGAAGAATGGGAAAATGTTTCAGACCGGAAAAACAATTGACGTAAACCTTAAAGAGGCAATAGAAATTGAGAGACTGGGGAAAAAGGACATGGGACGTAGAAAAAGAATGAAGGACAGAGTGTATGTGGGAGACAGAGGACTGAGAAAGAGGGGGAGTTTACAGACTAATAGAGAGAGAGGGAAACTCAGGGCAACTACAGAGAAAGAGAGACAGGGAAGAAGAAGTGGAAAACGAGAGAGGCGGAATAATGGGAGGGAGGTTGATATAGAAAGGGATTAAAATAGAGGGATTTGTAGAATGACAGAAAGACAGAGGGCGAGAGACAGAATGAAAAGTTGGTAGGATATATGAACAGACATACAGAAACATAGAAAATCTAATTGGTGTGGTGGGTGAGAACGTTAGAGTGCAGGTGAAATGAGAGGAAGGAAAATGAGGAGAGGGGTAAACACCAGCAGGAGGAGTGAAGGACTGGTCATATGTGTGGGGGAGCGAAAGACAGAGCAAGGGCACAGGTAATATACATACAATGAAAAGAATAGCTGTAGTTGAAGGGGTTTCTTTCAGCATGTCAAGCAGATTCAGATCATGTCTCTTCCCACAGTATAAAAGTCAACAAGTACTAAGCTCTGTTACACCCCCTAAGACATCACACTCAGAAATACCTCTGTGTGGCAACCAAACTGGTCCATAAAAGACTTGGATGTGTACTTCCACTGAATCCTGAAATTTAGCAGTGTTTTCAGACTTATTATATCAGGACACCTCAGGGTGACTGGGAAAGTCAGTGATCTGAAGGGAAATAGGATCTTCTGGTATGTGAAATTAAAGAGGATTCAGAAACTTGAGGATGTTATGTGCCCCACGGGCGTAAGGTGGACCGGCGCTCCAATGAATAATGTCCCTGCGGAGGAACCTCTGGTTACTTGAGTGGAGCAAGGAGCCACAAGTAAATGACACTTAGTATGAGCCTTAGCACCCGCTAGTGAGCAAGAACCATTGGGACATTCAGGAGCATTGAAGACTTTGGAGTGAGCTTAAACCTCAGGACCCTGAGGGTGAGCTTGAGACTCGGGGACCTGAACTGAGCAATGCCTCTGAAGTATATGTTCACCGCCAATGCCTGCTGCGAGGACTGAAGGTGATAGTACACCTCATGCCCTTAGGGTTAGCAAAACATCAAGGAAGCTATATGGATATATAAGTAATGCAAAATCTTATGGTAAACTTGGTCCTTAGGGAAATGAGGCTGTCCCAGAGCTTCCAGGTAAGAGTAAACAAGAGCTTCAGGGTCTTACAGTGAACAGGGAAATCAGGTGACTAGAGGATGAGTAAGCTGGCACCTTAAGGACATGAGCACGACATGAGCACGAGCAGGAGTCCCAGAGGACCAGAGAGTGGAAATGAATGAACTTCAGGGTCCTGTTAATAGGTGGGTTGTTAAGAGACCAACTTATGGTGAGCAAGAGTCTGAAGGCCTTAGGATGAGCAGCACCTATGGATTCTTAAGGGTGAACGGGAGCCTACAGACAAGAGGATACGCTGAGCTTCTGGGGTCATGTTGGTGAGGGCCAAGCAAGGATGCATAAGATTGACTAGGTCTTTTTTGGACCTGATGTATTTCAGTGCCTTAACCCCTTGGCTGCTGCCGTCAGCCAACGGTCGTCATGTTCACTACCTTGGTAGTGCTGCGAACGTCCATTGGTTGACGGTGCCCCCCCCGTTTTTTGAATGTTCAGCACTGGAGCTGAACATTCCACGCAGGCAAGGTGTTAAAGATCAGTGTTTTAAGGTTCATAGTGCACACCCTTTTACCCTTACCTCCTGTGGCAGTCTTTTTTATTACATGAGTGGCTAAGCAGAGCTCTGTAGTGCATATTGTAGAGTTGTCTATTCCTAGCATTTTTGTTTAGTATAGGGCACTGCAGTATTGTTTTCCTGATTAAAGCTTCTTTTATTACTTGGTACACGTTAATTACCATTTACACATTGCAAACCAAAGACATGCTACAAAACAACCAGACAAATCAATACTAGCAGTTCAAGCATGTTGTTACTTTTTCCGTAAAGGGGGAGATGTGAATGCTGGAAGTATTACCACTACAGGGAAGACTGCTAGAGGCCATAATGGTCAAAAAGGTAATATTTCAGAAAAATACGTGGATGGCCTCAAAACAGATAGGAGAAAGACCCAGGCCCAGCTGAGGTGGTTTTGCACGTATTCCAAAACCATAACTCAGTTTGTATCTATGCAAAGAAATATATGGCAGCAGGATTGTTTCTGCACATGACCAGGAGCAGGCTGCAACCCATCTGCATGCTGCATCCTGCCCTTTCAACAAAGGCGGAAGTGCAGCAGGGAAAGCAAAATAGGTAGCTCGTTGTTTGGTCGTATGGTGTTAAAATGTTAAAAGTCGACAACGCCTGTACCTAAAATATCAGATCCCTGCAAGACGTTGTACCACTGCCCATTTAATCTGCATGGGCCACCCATCCTTGTTCATTTCCCTCCCTAAGCAAGAATCCTAGAGCCGGGTCTTCTTTGCACTTTAACTGTCTGCCCGCCCCCCACCATTATTGGACAACTTCTGCAACAGCTTAATGTTTAATGGCAGCGATGCCCCCTACACACACACACAATCTGTTGGTAGAGCAGTTATTTGACATCCCGATTTCACTTGAGTGCACTTTAAACCTCAGTTCACACCTGAGTGCATTTATGATCGAACACCACAGCGGGCCGGTGTGACGCATGCCGTGTTGCACCAGCACCTTTTCAGCGCATGGCACTATAACAGGGTGGTATCATACATCAGTGCTCAACCGCTACCATTGACTAATGACTACGGCATCCACCTTTTTTGACGTTCAGTGGGATATGAGAGTTCCTATCACGCATCTGGATTTCATTTGAGTGCGCCTCAGACTAGAACTATAGGTCCCGTTGGGCACTTACGCAGGCCTCGACGCACTCCTCAAGAATCGATCTTTCGATCGCAGGGCGTTGCGCTATTACAGGAGGTTCGCTCCAATGGCAAAACGGAAATGGGTACTTAATGCAAAGCAGAATCAGCTGGCACTATAGCTTCTTTGGTAGTTTCGGACATTTCGGACTTTCTTAAGAGACTCGATTGAACAGGTCTTAAAAGCTCACCTTGACTTGGCACTGGCCTATCACCTGCTGTTTTTAGCCCCCTTTTTCTTACTTCTGTTTTTTGGTACACTGTTTTTATCAAGTAAGGTTTTAATTAACCGCACCGTGATTAATACATTAAAAAAATATTCCATTCAAAATGTTCTTATCTCTGTTTTACTTTTCTGCACTTTCTCAGCGTTAGGGAGAGGAAAATGGCATGGGAGGGATGATTTAGGGGAATCTAAAAGGAAAACGACGAGGACACTCTAGAGGAAAGACTGCAGAGGAGATGAAATGAGGAGACTGATTAAAGAGAAGATGAAAGGGAAGGAAGAGGTGGGAGAGTGTGCTGCCACGGCTAAATGAATGTATACCACCCACTAATAACATGCATTAAAATAACCAAGAAGCGTGATGGTGGAACAATCAGCAGGCGATTAGGACATTGTGGATGGCTGTCTTCTGTTTTCTACAGCTGTAAGATGCATTTTTAGTAGTGTGTATTCTGCAATGTATTAATTAATAGTGAAAGTAGGTTGTGTCAACAGACCTTTTTGCTAAATTTGTTGTAAAAGTGCTCACGCTGAAACCATTTTCATAACACTTACGTAAAATTGTTACTGCAACTCTGTTGTGAGTGGGGTTCTGCACAAAAGCTTGAGTTTACCTTTTTATATGCTCATGTGTTTGGGAGTACGCATTCTTAGAACACGTATGACGGTATCAAGAGAACATATGTGAGAGGGCGTCAGGTGGAGACCAAACTGACCTCGGGATATGGAGGCTGAAGAGGCTGTTTCCCTCTTCAAGGGAAGGGGGTGAAGTCGTGCGTTTTATGTCTGGTTTCTGTGCAGAAACATTACAACATCTCATTGTATAATGTTTTATTTGCGTTTGATCTCACTTCCTGTTATGTCACAAGATCATGGGTATGTCATTTCCTGTCATATCACCAGTGTCAAGGGTCCCACAATGTCACTTTCTGTTCATGTATGTGGGTCAGTGAGCATGGAGCGTGGCTCTCACCCTCCAAGCTGCTGTGAAAGGTACAGAGCTATCCCCCAGATTCATCAAGAACACATTTTGCTATTCCTTAATAGCGAAAAATACCGAATCGCTATTAAGGAATAGCAAAATGCTATGCATCAAGAAATCACTAAAAAAATTGCGATTTCTAATAATTCCTTAATTGCGCCTCGCAAATTGCGAGTCGCAATTAAGGAATATCTCTCCATTCATTCCTATGGGCCTAGAGGCCCATAGGAATGAATGGGAAGACAATCTCAATTTGCTAATCGCAATTAGCGATTCGCAAATTGAGATTGCGATTTCAAGGGTGCAGGGGTGTCCATAGGACATCCTGTTGCACCCCTGAAATGATGTGTGCACATATGTTGCGCACACACATGCCCTTAGGGCATGTGTGTGCGCAACATGAAACTTTGAAAAATGGACTTTAGTGCATTTTTCAAAGTTTTTGCAAATTACCATGAAGTTGTACTTCATGGTAATTTGCGTGCCCTAATAGCGAATTTGCTATTTTTTTCACTTTCATGCATCGCATTTAAGGAATCTTAATTTGAGATTCCTTAAATGCAAAGAATCGCAATTTAGCGAATTCTTAATTAGCGATTTTTGCATTTGGGATGATGCATCCCAAATGCAAAAATACCGCTCGCAAAGGGCCAGATTCTCAGAATCTGGCCCTTTGCGTGCGGATTTTTGTTTGATGAATCTGGCTGTATGCCTCTATGCTCAGTAAACTATACAAGTGCAACCAGCCTTCCGGGTACCAGGGTCCTCAAATCCTGAAAAATCTTGACCTCTCGCTTCCTTCACCCAATAGGTCCACTAGCTTGCCTAATGCGTATTTGAGGTTAACCAAAAATATGTCTGGCGTTTATAGGGGCATATTATCAAGACAGGCGATAAAATTATCGGCGTTTTAGCGGCAGAAAACTTTTCTGCAGCTAAAACGGCGATAATGGGCTTGATAATATGCTCTATGGAATTCCAATTGAAGCCCATGTTAGATGTGAAGGACATTTAACATGGGCTTCAATTGGAATTCCATAGAGCATATTAACAAACCCATTATCGCCGTTTAATATGCCCCTTAGTTTGCTGCGTTGCAGCGAGGAGACAGTGATAACTTTTATTGGAGCCTCGTTATCATTTGGAGGCCACCTTTAAGAGATGCTTAAGTTATCATCCAACACTGTTTGTTTAATATAACCTGACAAAAAACAGTTAACATTATTTGGCTTTTAAAAACACCAAAGCTATTAATATTCTGACTCCAGAACACACAATGTGCGCTCTTAACTGCAGGATGTTACAGGCCATATGCTTCTTTTCATTATTCACTCATGCATATCATTTCGTATTTAAAATATCCATTCCAATTATAAAACCTCTTCTGCACCGCGGTGCCCACGAGCTTTTCAAAGGGAACCCTCCCGAGACAGCAGTGCTTTCTGAAGAAAGGAACAGTGTTGCGCTTTGATGAAACTAAAGACTTTGTATTATGTCCTTGAACTGGCACCTCACACCTGAAAAAATCTTTTATATTAACATGTGTAACACGTGCGTAGAGACATACACACAGCACAAGCATACACACAATTACGTACATGACAACGAAAATCTCTGCTTAAACCATCCTTCTGAATCCCTTACATTTAAATATGTATGTGGCAGTGTAGCAAGAATGGCCACACACAGGCACCCACACGCACTCCTACTTCAAAGGGAACCTAAATGTACACCCGAAAAAAATTGGTTCTGTGCAATCAAGGTTATAGTAACAAGATATGCATTCTGATGACTTGGTTTGAAAGCCAGTCAATCATAGGCTCAAGCATCTAAAAGCTGGCACTTGAAGCATTCCTTCAAACTTGGGGCATATTTACTAAGAGTTCATGGAGTGCGTCAAGAGAATTTTCTTCACTGCATTACGTGAAAGGGAGAGAGCAAAACTGAGGCATATTCCAGCAGCGGCCTGTGCAGGTAAGAGCGGTGGGGCTAGTTGGAGGGGATTTCAACAGACGACGACGAGGGACAATTAATTATTTTGTACATTTTCTCTCGTGGTCGTCTGTCGAATCCTCCTCAATCCGGCCCCACCGCTCCTACCTGCACGTGCCGCAGCTGACAAAAAAATATGGTGCAGCTCAGCTCTCTCCTTGTGCTGACACACTTTGGGCTTCCTAGCGTCAATGCAGGTACGCTTGTGACATGGCACCAGGGTGCCTATGTTAAGATCAAGATAGTTTTGGTGAAGAAAAAGCCACCTTTCTGCACTTAAACTATTCATTGAGGCTTATTTCTCTTTGTATGTGTGCTACATAATGCAGCACACATTTAAACTGAAAGTAAAAATGAGAAATAAAGATATTTCTCATCCTTACGCCAGCTTCGGGCAGGCACACTATTTTGGTGCAAATCCATATTTACTAGTGTTAGTAAATGAAAATACATGAGGGGAGGCTTGGGAATGCCCAGGCTCCACCCACTTAACACCTCCCCAATGCAAGGTAACACAATGTGCTACAGACTACATTGCGCCCCACGCCCTTGCCTCCACAGACTACATACTGCTCGGAGACCTGAATTTCCACATTGACAACCTCAGCAACCCCAATTCCACCACCCTCCTAGACAATCTTGCCAACATCGGACTGAAGCAACTCATCACCACCTCCACCCACAAGGCGGGACACACCCTGGACCCCATCTTTGCCAGAGGAATCAACATTTGCTTCAGTCACACCATGCAACCTCTCTGGATGGACCACCAGTCTGTTCACTTCTCCTTCTCAAAACCTACCCCACACAAGCCAACGCCATGCCCCTGTGCAGAAACTGGAGCAAGCTCACTGAAGAGCACCTTGCCTCCGCCCTTAGCCGCACCCTTTCCTCCCACCATGACCGATGCCAACTTTGCAGCCAATGAACTCCACAAATGGATCGCCGACTGCGCTTACACACTCGCACCCCTTCAGAACTCCGACAGACAACACACCACAAAAGCTTCCTGGTTAACCATGGACCTCCTAGAATCCAAACGCTTGTGCCGATGACTTGAGAAAGTGTGGAGGAACAGTAAAACCCCAGAAGCACACACCGCCTACCGCAGGACTGCCACCACAGTACACCACCAATTCATCAGATCTATGAATAGGAACTTCATCCAGGACAGAATTCCCTCCAACTTGCGCAAGGGAAACAACCATTACAACACAGTAATTACAATGCACTACATTTACAACACAGTCATTAAAAATGCAACTGCCATTACATCAGATGCCATTAAAACACAGTCATTACAACACATGCCATTACAACAAATGTCACTACAACGCATACCATTACAGTGCATTATAAGGTAAGTAATGGGGAATAGTCATTTTTATCCCTACACTATCCACCACTTACCCTAGTGTTGCACTCACTGGAGTGGGAATAGTAATTTTTACCCCTACACTATCCAACACTTATCCTACTGTTGCACTCACTGGAGTGGGAATAGTAATTCTTACCCCTACACTATCCAACACTTGCGTTGTAATGGTATGCGCTGTAATTGAATGCGTTGTAAATGTAGTTTCTAAAAATGCATTCTGATGGCATGTGTTGTAAAATCATGTGTTGTAATGGATGTTGCGATGTAAAAGCTGTGTTGTAAAGGCATGCGTTGTAAATGTTTGCGTTATAACGTGTCCTATTCCTCCCGCAACTCCAAGGAGCTCTTCAACATCATACAAGAATTCACCAGACCTCCCAGGGAAACTTCTGACATCCCTCCCTCCCTCCCAGGACCTCTGCAACAAACTTGGCTCTTTCGTTCCCCACAAGATCAGGACACTCTATGACAACTTTGACCCAACACCTTCCACCAGCAGCTCCACTCAGCCGACCATCCTTGCCTGGACCCCTGTCACCACAGAACACAACGCAAAGACCATGAGGACCATACACCCCGGGGCACCCACTGACCCATGCCTGATGACTGGAAACACACAGAAGTCAAACCCCTCCCCAAGAACCCTTCCACAGACCCGCCAGACCTTAAGAACTACAGACCCATCTCTCTACTCCCCTTTGCAGGTCAAAGTCACAGAGGATATTAGCAACATCCAGCTAACAAACTTCAAAGAATCCAACAACATCCTCAACACATCTGAATCAGGCTTCTGCAGCAACCACAGCACTGAGACGGCCCTCCTAGCCACCACGTACGACATCAGCACACTCCTCGACCTAGGCCATACTGCAGCCCTCATTCTACTAGACCTCTCAGCAGACTTCGACACCATCCCCCAGCGCACACTAGCCAACAGACTCCATGATGCCAGCATACAGGGTACTGCCCTAGACTAGATTCTCTCCTTCCTCACCAGCCGAACTCAAAGAATTAGACACCCGCCCTTCCTCTCCAAACTCACAGAGATCAGATGTGGAGTACCCCAAGGATCCTCCCTCAGCCCCACACTCTTCAACATCTACATGGCCCCCCTTGCAACCATCGTCAGAAAACACAGACTCAGCATAGTATCCTATGCTGAGAACACCCAGCTCATCCTCTTCCTCACCAAGGAACCCAACATCACCAGGCACGACTTCCAGGAAGGAATGAAGGGCATCGCAACCTGGATGAGCAGCAGCTGTCTGAAGCTCAACTCAGAGAAAACAGAACTCCTCATCCTCGGATCCACCCCCTCTGTGTGGGACAACACCTGGTGGCCCTCGGCAACCCTCCCACTCCCACAGACCATGGCCGCAACCTCAGCATCATACTCGACTCCTCCCTCACCATTAACAGACAGATCAACGCCATATCCTCAATATGCTTCAACATCCTCCGCACGCTCCGCAAGACCTTCAAATGGATCCCCCCAAATCCAGGAAGACCGTCATCCATGCACACATTACCAGCAGGCTGGACTACGGGAACGTCCTCTGTGCCAGAATCACAAATCCCTACTCCGCAAACTCCAGACCGTCCAGAATGCCGCAGCCAGAGCCATTCTCAGCATCCCACAACACGACCACATCACCCAGAACCTACGAGACCTCCACTGGCCCCCTATTGAAAAAAGAGTGACTTTCAAGCTGCTCACACATGCCTACAAAGCCCTCCACACCAACGGACCCCAATACCTCAACAAAAGAATCTCCTTCTACGCCCCCAAAAGAAACCTCTGCTTCACTGACCTAGCCTTGGCCTAAATCCCCCACGCCTACAGAACCAGGACGGGAGGCAGATCCTTCTCCTACATCGCTGACAAGACCTTGAACAAACTCCCCCTCAGCATCAGATGAAGCCCCAAACTGGAAGCATGCAGGAAGAGCCTCAAGACCTGGCCTTTCAGATGACAGGAGCTTCATGAACCCCCACTCCCAGCGCCTTGAGACCCTCACCGGTGAGTAGTGCACTTTATAAATTCCTGATTGATTGATTGTGTTACTTTTTTTTTTTACAAATACATGCAAAGCCATGCTAATCGAGCTATGCATGAAAGCTGTGCCTAAAAAGTGGTCTAACCCTAACACAACATTTTTGGAAATCTGGGCTTGATTGAACAAAACTACACACACTTGCTCCTTTGATGAAAATGGCAGTTTGTCAAGTTCATCAAATATGAAACTCACATAGACACATATGTTTATTGTTTATTTACATATTTTTACTTTCATTCTCATATTTATGATTCGAAGGCCAACTTTTTTAGTGTTGTAACAGCCGCCTAAGTGGTCAATAATAAGTGGTCTGGTGATAGAGTACAGTAAAATCGCACACATTATTATATATACTTGACAGTACTTCCATGCATTTGCTGTGAGATTATAAATTCTACCGTATAATGGGGAAGAACATAGGACTATATATGACTACACCATTTTCCTGAAAAATATATTACAGTATAGTTTTCTGAAAGTTTCTCCTAAATATCGACTCTTTCCATCTGCCATAAACAGGTATTTATGTGCCTAGAATTATCAGGCAGATAAGAAGAGGGTTTTGGAGAAAACAGGAGTGTTGGCCAGAAGTGGTACTACTGGCACATGCAGCATCAGGACTTAAGTGCTCTGCACAAAGTACTTGCCCACATCGACTGTAACTTATACTCTTAAACCAGCATATTTACTAAGTTTGCCTCCATTACAGATTTTATGCATACATGGTGGTAATCACTACCAAATTGAACAGTCAACCCATTTTCAATCTTCGTTGCCACTTAGGGGTATATTCACAAGAACGTGTGCTAAACATCACCAAAAAATGCTGACACACCTTTACACATCTCAGCCGATCGTGGGATAACCCTGCGTTAACGTGGAATTGACAACAAGGCAGTAGCATGCGATAGTCTGCCAAAACTACGGCCAATGTCCGCAATACAACCACCGCGATGGAGATAAAAAAACAAACCACAATGCGGAAAAACACGTAATGTGCCCAGATGCGACAAGAAAACAATGACAACCAGCAAGAGGTCTGCAATACCCATGCGTAATATGTGAAAAAGCACAAGAACAGCAGACGGAAAATGCCACTGAAAAAATGACATCAATTGCGGAGTACCAAGAATGCACCCTGACCCACTGCAGAGGAACACATGAACCCCACAATCCCAATGAGGGACCCCCAGGAATACAGGGCCTGTGGAAGGCTAATGAGAAGGGGGAGATGGGGCTCAGTCATCAGGAAATCCTGAGTACCGCCACAGATGAGCCAGAACATCACCACCAACTGTACGTCACCTCCAACGTGTCATTGGCAACAAAGAGACAAAGATGGCACACCACCTCGGACCATCTGAATGCCGTCGCATGGCAGTGGAGTCCAATGGAAGAGCACAAGAGGCCCTGGACTGACGTGAATGACAAAAACAAGTAGAAACTCGCTGCCAACATGGAAGCAGGAATGCACCCCGGAGGAGGGTGGACAGCAGAACACCAGGAGCTGAATGACATGGAGTAGATGGTGGCCACAGTCACCAGGCGGGAGACGGTGACTAGAGTCGGGGAACCAGACACTGTCCAACATGACCGACACCACATCAACAGGGTGTTCACCTACCAGGGAGTGGGTGGATGGGGGAAGACGGGTCCAATGGCGCACATGCACAACTAAACAGTGCACATTACACATCCACAATAACTCAGGATCATGTCCCTGATCTCAAGGGAACACCTCAGCACACACACAAACACCAAGTAGTCCCACGTACACCATGTGCCCAAAGGGGCACCCATACAACACAACAACAAGCACACAGCCAACACATGCACATGTGCAAAACACAGCCAACAGGCATATACATCAGCCACACTGACAATGCAAGAGACACCACATGACGAGTGGCATGGCTGCTGTCCAATCACCATGACAATGTACAAGGCACGACATTAAGGTGGCTGACTGCGGACCACAACCGGAATGAAGCAGGTCACACTCGGACACAACCACCTGCACAAACAACCCTTGAAATCAATGATACATCTGTGGACAAACCAAAGTGTCACAACTCGACAAAGAGCACAAGTTGCTCAAGTCTGCAGCATCTCAGCACCATGGAAGCACTGAACTGACAGGTACACTGCATGAAAGGGACCAGTGGCAGACAAATCAGAGCTGCAGGAGCAAATCACCCACCGTGCAGAGCACGCACATAAGTATGAGTGCACCTCAACATTGACAACATTCTGGTACACACAGCAACACTTCCACAACAGAACACAGGCCACAACTGATGCTGCAAACATGCACCACATTGCAAATCACATCTGTCCTAGCAGAGAACTGTGACATCACAATGTACTAGTACAACCTGTAACCTGCAAATATGTTTTATTCACTCATGCTGTATTTTCTGACATTTTGTACTGTCCTATGATTGTCAGGGACGGCCACAATGTCACATGCTCATGAGAAGTAATTGTCAATGATAGTGTTCCTGTGGCCATTCCTGCCTCAGCTGCAGTGGAATGTGGGCCACCTGCCCCATCATCCCCATCATCGTCCAAGACTTCTAAAACTGGGATCCAAGGGGCATTGGTGCATACACAGATGTGAAATGAAATTGAAATTAAAATATTTATAAAGCGCACATACACCACGCGGTTTCTTGGCGCTAGGACATAAAACCAAGGGGGAGAGAAGAACCGGCCAACTAACATGGGAAAGCTTGGGTGAACAAAAATGTTTTTAAGGATTTGCGGAATTCTGAGTAATGAATGGAAGATCTAAGGGAGGGAGGAAGGGCATTCCAAAAGGTAGGCGCAAGCGTAGAGAATTTTGCGCCACCTGACCTCTTCTTCTTGAAACGAGGGACAACCAGAAGAGATTGTGAAGAGGAACGCAACTCTCTGCTAGGACAGTATGCCTTGATCTCAGAAGAGATAAAGTGAGGGGCTGTCCCTGCCCTTGCCTGGAAGGTGATAAAGCCCATCTTAAACAAGGCACGCTCCCGGATAGGCAACCAGTGCAGAGCTTTGAGCAGCGGGGTAACATGATAGGACTTGGACAGATTGTAGACAAGTCAGGCTGCCTGATTCTGCACTAGTTGGAGTCTCCGAAGATGGTAGGCGGGGACACCGTTATACAAGGCGTTGCCATAGTCCAAGCGGGAGATCACCATCGCAGACAGAATAAGTTTGAGGGCACAGAAAGAAAAAAATCAGGACACCTTACGGATAGTGCGAAGAGTGAGGAAGCACGAAGAAACAACTGAACTGATCTGAGAGTGCAGTGAGAGGTGCGCATTGAGTTTAATCCCTAGGGTTTTAACCGAAAAAGAAGGTGAGAGGGGGACCCAGGGAAGAAGGCCAAAAGGAAGAGGACCAGGGACTGGAGGAGCCTCCCGTCAACACCAGCTCGGTTTTGTCGGGGTTAAGCTTTAGATGATTAAAGCTCATCCAGTCCCTGATAAACAACATAGTAGAGTGAAAATTGTGAATGGACTCAGGGGAGGAGGATAAATTAAAAACCAATTGGAGATCGTCAGCATAGTTGTAGATGGTGATGTCCATCTGCTGAAGTGCAGAAATAAGAGGGGAAATGTACAAATTAAACAATAAAGGAGACAAAGAAGAACCGTGCGGCACTCCGCAGTGGACCAATTGAAGGGGAGCAGAGAAATTGGCCAGATGGACGGCCTGATTGCGGTCCTTTAAAAAGGATGCAAGCCAGGCCAGGGCAGACCCCCTGATGCCGACCGCCTCGACACGGGAGAGAAGGATGGAGTGATCCACCGTGTCGAAGGCGGCGGATAAATCAAGGAGGACCAAAGCCTGGCGCCGGCCAGCATCCATGCCCTCTCTGAGGTTGTCCAGCACAGAGAGGACAACAGACTCTGTAGAGTGCGCCGGGCGAAACCCAGCCTGACGAGAGGTTAGGCAGCCGCTCTCCTCCACGAAGATACTGAGCGTTCTAGTGATATGACGCTCCAAAATTTTACCAAGGAAAGGGAGGAGGGAAATGGGGCGGTAATTAGTAAGTGAGGACGGGTCAGAACCAGGCTTTTTAAAAATGGGAATAATGATTGCCGATTTGTGAGTCTGGGGAACAACACCATGAGCCAGGGAGTTATTAAGAAGAGTGAGCGGAGGGGAAGGACAAGCCAGATAAAATTGTTTTAAAATGTGTGCAGGGCAGATGTCAGATGGAGAGCCTGACTTAACCGTCGAGATGAGAGACAGGAAAGTTTCTGTAGTCAGAGGGGGAAAGTGATCAAGATGCATCTGAGGAGAGAAGGGCTGTGGATCCGAGTAAGGGGGGGGGAGGCACAACTTTAGACTTAATAGCTAAGACTTTGTCTAAAAAATAGCTATTAAGTGAATCGCAGAGGGTCTTGGAAGGGGAGGGCTTGAGGGTTACTCTGTCAGGGAAGGCCAGATCTTGTACAATAGAGAAAATTTCTCTAGGCTGACTTACAGCAAGCAAGATTTTAGAAGAGAAGTACTCCGTTTTGGCCAGAAGGATGGACTTCTTATATTGGTTCAGACGAGTTGTATACTCAGTTTTAAGAGTGGGACAATAGGCACGTCGCCAGGCACGCTCCGCTTGCCGGAGGGTCAGTTTTTCCTCTTTCAATGCGGTATTGAACCACCTATTGCGTCATAATTGCGCCTGGCATAAACTCGTCTGAGAGGGGCTACCTGATCGCAGCCTCTACTGAGCCAATTATTTAGAAAGTCCATTTGACAATGGAAAGGGAGATCTTGAAGGTTGGGGCAGGAGGCAGAAAGGGAGGAGCAGAGTGATGGCACGTCCACATGAGTCCAATTCCGGGCCCATGTGTTCCTAGGGAGGGGAGATTTCCTAACAAGACTGGGGTACAGAGAAAAAGAAACTAAAAAATGATCAGACCAAGTGCAGGGGGAGACCACCAGGGAAGAAACAGGACAATTGAGCGACCAAACCTGGTCCAAAATATGGCCATGGATGTGAGTGGGGCAGTGAACTTGAGACACCAGATTAAAAGAGGAAAGAGAATCAGAAAATTCTTTAGACGAAAGACCCTCAGCAGGATCAAAAGGCCAGTAATTAAAATCGCCAAGCAGCAGGATGGAGGAGTTATTGACTGCTAGGGTAGCTAGCAGGTCCTGGAAGGAGTGAAGGAAGTGCACTGTGGTCTGTGGGGGACGATACAGGAGCAGGCAGGTGAGAGGTGGTGAGAAGGAAGCAGAGCGAACAACCAGATAATCAATCATAGCAATGGGGGGAGCCGTAAGAAACAGAAGATCAGGTTGGTGTGTGTCTAGCAGAACAAAAAGTTCATGAAAATGCTTGACCGCCGATCTTGTGTTCAAAAGGAGAACCGAGGTTGCCGGAGTCGCAGGAATAGAAGAGGGCGACGCTGGGAGGCCGGGAAGGGGGGGGGGGACTGGGGCCAAGATATTGGGGATAGGAGAAATCGGCGTGAGGCTGAGTTTGGAAATGTTGGCGATAGTAGAATCAGGCAGAGCCCACGGACCTTGCATAGTACGAAGCTGGGCCGATGAAAAGGTTAAAAATTGGGCAGAGTGGAGTGCCCCTGGCCCCGGTCGGCCGCGGACGGGCGCAGACGGGCTTAACTTAGGCGCAACTTCGGCGCGCCTTCGTCGCGCCCGCTGCGCACGTCCGCTGCGCGTGCGCATGGGGGTGGGCTTAAATGGGGTCTCGAGCGCGATGTCAGGAGCGCTGACCCAGCCTACACTGCCCTCCCAAGATGGTGGCCTGCTAACCCCGCCAGCCCTCCGTGTAGCGGCACACTGCCGATCCGGACCGGGGCTAGGGGTGCAGGAAGATGGAATGGGGAGAGGCAGCAGGTAAGCCCAGTAGAGGATGCACACAATTAAAACACAAGACCGTTTTAAAAAATTATCAGGAGCCCAAGCACCGCTGCAGCGTTCACCGTCCCGCTGCCACTAGGATTAGTGTCCGCTGCGCGTGCGCATGGGGGTGGGCTTAAATGGGGGCTCGAGCTCGATGTCAGAAGCGCTGACCCAGCTTACACTGCCCTCCCAAGATGGTGGCCTGCTAACCCCATCTCAACATGCAAGACTCAACATGCAACGATCATCTTGCACACGATCTCCAGGCTGTACAGGCGCTTTCCATCCGTGCCGTCCAGGTACCTGAAACATGACTTCAACATGCCAAATGTGCATTCAATGATGCCCCTGGTGCGTATGTGGGCTGCATTGTACTGCCTCAGGGCAGGTGTGTTCAGATTTTGGAGGGGGATCATCATCCAAGGGCAGAGTGCATATCTTTGATCACCTGTGACAGTGCAGGGAGAAAAGAGTAAATACTTGGTTCGGCAGGATGTTATAGCAGGCCCACTAACCCCGTCAGCCCTCCGTGTAGCGGCACACTGCCGATCCGGACCGTGGCTAGGGGTGCAGGAAGATGGAATGGGGAGAGGCAGCAGGTAAGCCCAGTAGAGGATGCACACAATTAAAACACAAGACCGTTAAAAAAAATTAACAGGAGCCCAAGCGCCGCTGCAGCGTTCACCGTCCCGCTGCCACTAGGATTAGTGTCCGCTGCGCGTGCGCATGGGGGTGGGCTTAAATGGGGGCTCGAGCATGATGTCAGGAGCGCTGACCCAGCCTACAATGCCCTCCCAAGATGGTGGCCTGCTAACCCCGTCAGCCCTCCGTGTAGCGGCACACTGCCGATCCGGACCGGGGCTAGGGGTGCTGGAAGATGGAATGGGGAGAGGCAGCAGGTAAGCCCAGTAGAGGATGCACACAATTAAAACACAAGACCGTTTTAAAAAATTAACAGGAGCCCAAGCGCCAGTGACGCCTGTGCTGGCTGTGTGTGGGGTGAGTGTAAGCCAGCCTTCAGGGAGTAGCTGGTGCTGACAACAACTCGAACAGTCATCAGGCACTCAGACAAGCAATGGCAGGACAACAAGGGAGATTGCTTGAGTAGCACAGGGTTAGTGGCCTAAGATGCACAGCGGCCGAAACGGGCCCACTGCCACGGCATGCTGACCTGTGAGAGACTGGGGTAAAGCCACGAGTGCGGAGCAGGTTCTTGTCGATGTTGAAGGAGCGTGTCACGGAGTGACTCGGTGGACAGTGGAAGGTGTACTCCCAGGGCATGATGCAGAGGACACATGCCAGCTGTGTCCTGCAACATGTAGGATATGAATGCCACAGACTCATGCCAGACACCAAGTCCGTACCTGCTCTTTGCTGATCACAAGCCCCAGACCACAGGCTCAGACACCAACGATGTTCCGCCAGAGGCTGGCGGTCACTCACGGCGCACAGGGTTACTGGCACCATGTGTTGTCGGCTTGCGTTGACAGGGTTAGTGGCACCATGTGTCGATGGTCTGCCATATGGAATTATGCCTCACTGATCGAAGGGAGTCTGGCGCTGTGGCTGCTGCCACGGATTTGGGGTCACTGCCATTCAAGACTCAGGACACAGTTCCACATGTGGGGCCCACTGTGACGAAGGGGACGCCAGTGGAATATGTCAATGAGAAAGGAGTAATGTGGGCCAGCGTTGTGGGGGTCAGCGATGGCCTGCGGAAGCTGCAGAGCATGGAGCTTGCCCCGGCTCGTGGTGGGCCTTCTTTGACACACAACGGTGTTGGCAGGTGAGCAGTGTGGTCTTGGGGCACTGGTGCGGGCAGGCCTGGTCTGGGTATCAGCGTCCTGGGGTACAGCAGGCGCACAGGGTCACAGGCCCCTCTGCTCACGGCGTAGGCCTTGTGGTGGACTGTGAAGGGCCACCCTTTTAGTGATGCTGGCCTTTCTGGGAGAGAACCACACTCTGCGCCACAGGATTTTTGTCCACACACCTGTGTTAAAATCTGGATTGTGGCGTAAACATTATCGGCGCCATCTTGTCCTTTTCAGATCCATACGTGCACGTAAGTGGCAGCCATTTTGTGTACCATGGCCTCTCTGCCCACTGCCAATAGCCTGCGCGTCTCTCCCCCTCACTCCCCGGCCTCGCAAGCACCCCCCCCAGCCCCCGGTCTCTCCTGCTTTGGCCATAAACGCACCTCCAGCGCGACCCTGTCCCCGAGCCACATCCCGTGCTGAACCCCCTCACTCTTTCATCTCATTCATAGAACAGGCCCCTCTGATAACCTCTTCCTCCCTGCCCGATTGTCCGGCCTGATCCCAGGCCATCACCTAGCCCAACAGATACGGTTTATTGCCCCCTGCAGTAGGACCTCGCCTCACATCAAAGGAGCGGGGATTAATCAATGCCTTCACACCCCTAGATCTGACCGATCGCCCGCATTCCTGTTCCCAGCGGAATGTCCAGCTGCGCGATAGCCATCATGCTGAGATTTGGGTGGGCACCCCTACTGTAGATATGTGTGAGATCGGGCCTGAACTGGGGATTCCAAAGATGCCTTTCTCGTACTTCAAAGCAATACCACGGATGTCATAAATGTAATAAAGCCATAAACTTGTGTATAAGAGGCCAGGCCTCAGAGATGCGGTTAGAGCACCTCGAGAAGATAGAAAAAATTGACACTATGATGCCCATAAAGGAGGCCGCTCCCGATTGGGTCCCCCCACGAGGACAGGGAACACACGACGATATTAACCACCAAGATGCGAGAGGGAGGGTAGTTTACAACTGGGTTTACCAACCATGGGATCGGCAAGACATCCTGACTTTCCGAAAGTCCTTGCCTGATCTGCGAAAGAACCCCACAGCCTTCTATACAGAATTAGCCACCGCCTTGGGTTCGACGATTATGACCCTAGTGGATATCGATTTGTTTTTCTGGTTATGTCTGCCAGCTGATGTGTGGAAGCAAATCCGGAAAGTCGACCACCTTGAGCTGTTCGGACATACCTGGATACAACTCGGTGATGTAGACAAACAGCGAGAGCCGGGACAGAAACCTTTGAAAGCCATTCTAGACCTACCAGATAAGATCGTGCAGAAATTAAAAACCTTAGTCCCAGAAAGGAAGGTGGACTGGTCGATAGTAACGGCCTGTCGCCAGAAACCCCAGGAAGACGTATCAGAATACTTCTCCCGGTTTGAAACGGTGTTCTCCGATTACAGCGGCCAGGACATGACCACTGCAACCGGACATCACTTGTTTGTCCAGAACTATGTGAAAGGCCTGACACCAGAAGTCTCGCAGAAACTACAGACTAGCGAGAGTAGTTGGGCGGCCTCCAAGCCCGCAGCTATCCTTCAGATGGCTCAATACTATGAGCGACAAAAGAACGAGAACGATCGAGCGACTGAGAAAAAGAAAAAGGACTTGAAAGAGAGGGTGATGATTGCTCAGTTGCAAGGGGTAACTATAGGAAGGGAACAGTGTAGAGGGAACTACCAGTCTAATGCTCCTAGAAATCCACCCCCTAGAGACCGCACACCCGCACCCGGCGCTCCACGAACAGACCTCGATGAGAACCAGTGTGCGTTTTGCAAAGGATTTGGCCATTGGAAGTCTCAATGTCCAGCTCTGCAAGAAGCACTCAGAAATAAAGACACAAGAGACATAGCGGGCGGGCCGAGAAATAGAGGACAGGGACGAGGGCACACAAACGACACCTACAATGACAGACCCGGCAGACCGAACACGTTTGACCGTCCCCGACAGAATCAGTGCCAACAGTCTGACTGCGACAATGCCCACGACTTTGCATAGGACTGCCCAGGGCAAGGAAGGGATCCAGTCGAGCTCTATGTTGACCAGCAAGGTCCTTATGTCACCGCTAAGGTCCTAGGTACGAAGTCTCCATTTCTGGTAGATACTGGTGCAACATGTAGTGCGTTGTCTAAACGATTGATTCCCAGTGCACCCTTGTCTGGCTCACATGTGACATCAATAGGTTTTGATGGAACGCCCTCCACTAATCCCTTGTCCACACCGATCTCTTTTAACTTGGACAATAACACCACTGACACGACGTTTTTGCCCTCCTCCAACACCCCCGACGCTATTATGGGACTTGACTTGTTGAAACATTTTCGAGCTACTATTAGGTGTTCACAAGACGGAGTTCGAGTCATTCTGTACGACAACCCAACGCTGCTCAGATCTTGTCACACACAACGCATGTTTTCCATCACTGACGCTGACTTGTCCTTACTCGACACCCTACCTCTGTACCTATGGGCAAAGACTGACTCGGACATAGGACGCATGATGATAGATCCTGTACACATAACTGTTCGACAGGACGCAGTGCTCCCAAAACTCCCACAGTATCGGATATCGCCCGAAGGCGAGAAGGCATTGGTAAAAATCATCCAGTCCCTGGTAGACGCAGGAGTGGTAGAAGAAGTAGTTAGCAATGTTTGCAACAGCCCTATCCTACCCATTGTGAAGAAGCAGGGTGAGGGAGATGAAAAAGCGTACCGCTTCATCATCGACCTATGAGAAGTCAACAAAGTAGTCGTACCTCAGTACCCTGTAGTCTCAGACATCACCACCATTCTGACCCTGATTCCTTCCACTGCCACCACCTTCACGGTAATCGATCTCAAGAACGCATTTTTCTCTATCCCCATCCACTCAGACAGCCGCTACCTTTTCGGCTTCACTTTAAAATCCCGCTCATATAGATTTTGTAGAGCACCCCTGGGCTACACTGAAAGTCCAAGCATCTACAGCCAGGCCCTCAAGAGACAGCTGGATGCAGTCCAGTTACCGGATGGAGTGGTGTTGATACAGTACGTCGATGATATCCTTTTGGCGGCCGACACCACTCCACTTGCAGTCACAGCCACCATCCAACTCCTGCACTTCCTCGCGGAAAACGGCCACAAGGTCTCCAAGAAGAAGTTGCAATTCTGCCAACCTCAAGTCACTTACCTAGGCCACCTCTTGTCCAAAGATGGGAGAAAACTTACACCCGATCGAATTCAGGCTATTCTAGAGACCCCTATCCCTAGAACCCCGAAGCAAGTCCGCTCTTTGGTATGCCTCACCTCCTTCTGTCGACAATGGTTGCCAAATTTCAGCCTCATTGTGAAACCACTACTTTCCCTACTGGCTAAAGATGTCCCCTTCCCGCTCCCTTGGACCCCTGAATGCCAATCCTCCTTCAAGGAACTACGAGACGCCCTTTGTTCAGCACCAGTCCTAGGAACCCCTGATTATACAAAACCCTTCTCTCTCTACACCCACAAAAGGGAGGGATGCGCTTTGTCTGTCCTGACCCAAACCATCGGCCCCAAACAACGACCATGTGCCTATTTCTCTGCCACTCTTGACCCTGTAGCGAGAGCTTTGCCTGCCTGCCTTCGAGCAGTAGCTACTGCTGCTGTCTCTATCCGACAAAGTGAGGGGATCGTACTCTCGAATTCCCTCACTGTACTAGTGCCCCATGCTGTTGACACCCTCCTAAACCAGACCAAGACACAACACCTGACCAGCGCACGACTGACTGGGTACGAACTGACACTGCTCGCACCTCACATCATGTTGAAACGATGCACCACACTGAACCCAGCCACCTTGTTGCCTCTGCCTGAGAATGATCCCGATGTGCCCCCTATACATGACTGTGTGACCCTCACGGACGAACAGACTAGGAGTAGAGTGGACCTTCGAGACACAGCTTTCCCAGATCCTGACGGAGAGCTATGGGTGGATGGCTCTTGCATCAAACTCACCGATGGCACCACCTCAGCTGCGTATGCAGTCACCACAGCCCGAACTGTAGTTGAGATCGCCCGCATCACACAGAAATCTGCACAGGCAGCAGAACTGATTGCCCTCACACGAGCTTGTATCCTAGCAGCAGGGACGACAGCAAACATTTGCACGGACAGCCAGTATGCCTTCGGGGTGGTGCATCATTTTGGGCTCCTGTGGAAGGAAAGGGGATTCCTGACCTCACACGGCACCCCCATCCTACACGGAGATCTAGTCTCCGCTCTGACTGAAGCAGTTCTCCTTCCCAAACGGCTTGCTGTGATCAAATGTCAGGCACACAAAAGGGTGACAGATATCGTCGGAAAGGGGAATGCACTGGCGGACATCACCGCCCGGACGACAGCAGAGAATAGGACGACAACACGCATATACGCGACCAGGTCACAAACAGAAAAATGGAAGGACGCTAGGGAGACCATTAGGGACATCCAGATAGCCAGTGCACCACACGAATTGACTGAATGGGCACGGGTGGGACTGAAGGACGATGAAGGCTGCTGGCGGACAAAAGACACAAACAAATGGTTGCTACCCAATTCATACTTGATCCCTATACTGACCATGGCTCACTCCCCTGCACACATAGGAGCAGCCCCTATGGCTGAACTTGTCTCCCGAGTGTGGCATAACGACAAAATTACAGACTCAGCCAAACGTCTTGTCCAACAATGCCTAGTTTGTCTGCAACACAACCCTGGGAAAGGAACTGTCGTACCCAAAGGAGGATTTGGGGTCCCCAACCACCCATTTGAAGTCCTACAGATGGACTATATTCAGTTAGAGAGATGTCAAGGACTGAAGTATGTACTTGTTGTCGTATGCGCTTTTAGCAAATGGGTGGAAGCCTACCCGACGCGTGACAACACTGCCATTGCCACTGCAAAAGTACTACTGAAAGAGTTCTTCCCTCGCTACGGCCTTTGTCGTATTTTATGGAGTGACAATGGCCCCCATTTCGTAGCCGAGGTTATCCAGCTTATACTGAAGGGGCTGAGGGTACGACAGAAATTCCACGCAGTTTTTCACCCCCAATCAGCTGGACTGGTCGAGCGACACAACGCCACATTGAAACTAAAACTGGCAAAAATAGTGGCTACCACAGGACTAAAATGGTCAGACGCTCTTCCCCTGGCATTGCTGTCAATGCGTTCCACCCCCACCAAACACCACTTGACCCCTTACGAGGTCGTTTTCGGCCGGCCCATGAGTATCTGGTCTGCACCCAAACCGACATTTATTCACGACGTCCCGGACATCCTAATGTCTGACTATCTGTATAACCTAACTAAAACACTGTCTGTTATTCATCATCAGGTGCTGCAGGCCATCCCCGATGCTTCTAGGGGCCCCGGACATACCATCCAGCCTGGAGATTTCGTCCTAATTCGGAACTTCCAGCGGGAGAAGAGCCTGGAACCCCGCTGGACGGGCCCCTGGCAAGTCTTGATCACCACCCGAACAGCTCTTCGAGTGGAGGGGAAGCGAAATTGGCTGCATGCACATCATTGCAAGAAAATCTCTCCGACCCTGACGTCGACCGAAGACGTGACCACCCAAGAAGAGCTCCTGAACAAAGACCGACCATCCCTGAGCTGCTACCCTGAGACAGAGACACTCGAATTGGCGGAATTCCCTGATCCCACTGTGCCATCCAGAGAAGGGTATAACCTGCGACGAAAGAAGGGAGCTTCGGCTAAGCAGACCACTGACTAAGTTACAATTCGTCAGACTGGTGGCCTAACACTGCTAAGGCTGCCAGGAGAGAAGCCCAACGAAGTTTGTGGTTCTGCCCACTACCGAGCACCTTGAAGATGATGGAAGCGCTCGATACGAAAATGATGGAAGCAACCGGACATCCGAAGACCCACTACAGAAACCCGAAAACTGACAGATTGCACAGCTCAAAGACTATTGCTCTTCTTATCACTCGTTTTTTCACTCAACTCCCCACTGGCTATCAATACGTTCCACGCTGTAATGACTCACATACAACTCTGGATGGATCAGAACCAATTAAAACTCAACCCAGGAAAAACTGAGCTTCTTCTTCCCGGTCTCAGCCATATTCATTGGGGCCCCCAGTTCTGGCCGTTGGAGCTTGGTTCCCCCCCACACCCCAGCTAAAACAATAAAAAGTCTGGGCGTAATTATTGACGCCGAACTTACCCTCAAAGCCCAAGTTGGAGCGGTCATTTCATCATGCATGTTCCAGCTTCGGAGGATTCGCAAAGTTCGTCACCTCCTCCCCCCTGCGGCACTCACCCAATCTGTTACTTCACTGGTGCTTTCACGTCTTGATTTTTCTAACTCTATTTATCATGGCCTCCCACTTTATCTGTTAAACCGCCTCCAGGTCGTCCAAAACCAGGCAGCTCGCCTGATCCACGGACTACCTCGTTGGCAATCCGCTAAACCTCTGCTTCATAGCCTTCATTGGCTCCCGATGAATCAAAGGGTCGCCTTCAAGGTGGCCTGCCTCACTTTCAAATGTCTCCACTGTCCCAGTCCTGGGTTTCTCAACTCCCTCATCCGACCCTACCGCCCCACACGTAATCTCCGTTCTGCCCGTAATGACCTACTAATCATCCCAAAAAATAAAACCAAGAAATTCGGTGGCCGCCGTTTCTCCCACTTAGCCCCCACTCTCTGGAATTCCCTCCCCTTATCCATCAAATCCTCCTTCTCTCTTCTCTCCTTCAGGAAACTCTTAAAGACCCATCTTTTCCCATCCTCACGTTAGGATCTGTGTATTTCTGTTTCTCTTTCACCTGTCTAGCAGCGCCAGGAAGGTTCGGCGTCAGAGCGCTTTACAAACACCACTTAACATAACATAACATAACATATCACTCTTCTCTTTTGCCTCCTCCTCATGACTACCTTCTGGATCGTGGAAGAGAACGCACCGGCTCATAAGACATTTCTAACGACTGCACAGCCTACCACCATGAAAGAACACTACCTGGTCTCTCTTTCACCTCAAGTCCAAGAAAGGCGTAAGGAGTTCTGGAACAACTCCTTTGTACAGTTGCTGCACCAACACAACCTTGCTGCCAATGCCACGAATTGCTGGATCTGTGGGTTGATACCACATGCCACCAGACATTCCATCCCCTTCATCCCTTCACCTTTCTCTGTTCATGGTTCCTGCCTTGCTTGGCTGATCCTCTTGCAAGAGAGCTACAGAGACAATGCCACTTCCAGCAGAACTATGTCGCACTTTTATCATGGGGTCTGGCTGAACAAAACCGGAAGAACTGCTGCTCCCTTCTGCCCTCTATCCTCCAATGCTTCTGTTCACATGGACATCCCCGCCAAAGAAAGGGTGGAGATGCAAGTATTCAACAATCCAGCCAGACCCACCTTCTCCTACCTCCGGAAACGAACGGCTGCCACCCTGACTGTGGCCCTATCCGTCGTCAATGTCTCGGGCCTTGTATGCATCACAGGCCATGGAACACAACTGGTGGGCTACAGCGCTTGCCGCATCACCAGAACTTTGGACTCAACCGACCCGCCCTCTTTTGTCACCTCTTCAAACATGTACTTCGTCTGCGGTACAAAAGCCTACACCTGGCTCCCAAAGGGCTGGGGAGGTACCTGCTACATTGCCTTCATCCTTCCTCCGACCTATGTGGCTCCGGCAAACCATCACCGACAAAAACGAGCAAAGGACATTGAGCAGGCCGACTCCACTGGAGCACAATTCTTGGATGCAATAAAGGGACTTGTTCCACTTTGGGGTCCGATGGCGAACAGTCGTGCCATTCGGCATTTGTCCCAGGCAGTCGAAACAACGATGAACATTACAGCTGGCATCCTCACAAACAATACAGCCGAGCTTCAGGTGGCTCTTCAAAACCGCCTTCAAAACCGCCTTGTTCTAGATGTGGTTCTGGCGGACCGTGGAGGAGCATGCCGTATCATCGGGTCCAGCTGTTGTACCTACATACCAGACAATTCGCCCTCAGTCTACAAAGCCATTGAACACCTCCACAGACTCTCCTCAGAAGTTCATCAGGAACAAGACGGATGGTCACTTGGGAGTTGGTTCTGGAGTGCTGTAAAAGACTGGGGATGGAGGTTGTTCATGATCGTACTGATACCAATCGTCGTAATATGTGGACTCTGCCTGGGTATTCAATGCTTGCCGCCTCTGTGCTCACTGTTTGCTAACTGTATTTGCCCTAAGACTCCGAACTTCGAAGCTGAACGTATGAAAGCTCTGTATGATATCGAAATACGTAATATAATGGGGATAGACATAAATTGACAAGCTGGCTAGATATGTTGAAAAGGGAGGACTGTTAAAATCTGGATTGTGGCGTAAACATTATCGGCGCCATCTTGTCCTTTTCAGATCCATACGTGCACGTAAGTGGCAGCCATTTTGTGTGCCATGGCCTCTCTGCCCACTGCCAATAGCCTGCGCGTCTCTCCCCCTCACTCCCCGGCCTCGCAAGCACCCCCCCCGCGCCCCGACAGCCCCCGGTCTCTCCTGCTTGGGCCATAAACGCACCTCCAGCGCGACCCTGTCCCCGAGCCACATCCCGTGCTGAACCCCCTCACTCTTTCATCTCATTCATAGAACAGGCCCCTCTGATAACCTCTTCCTCCCTGCCCAATTGTCCGGCCTGATCCCAGGCCATCACCTAGCCCAACAGATACGGTTTATTGCCCCCTGCAGTAGGACCTCGCCTCACATCAAAGGAGCGGGGATTAATCAATGCCTTCACACCCCTAGATCTGACCGATCGCCCGCATTCCTGTTCCCAGCGGAATGTCCAGCTGCGCGATAGCCATCATGCTGAGATTTGGGTGGGGACCCCTACTGTAGATGTGAGATCGGGCCTGAACCGGGGATTCCAAAGATGCCTTTCTCGTACTTCAAAGCAATACCACGGATGTCATAAATGTAATAAAGCCATAAACTTGTGTATAAGAGGCCAGGCCTCAGAGATGCGGTTGGAGCACCTCGAGAAGATACCCTGTTGTCTGATTTGACGTGTTCTGCTCCATCGGAATAAACTCCTGTTTCTTGCCTTCCGTCTCCAGCGCCTGCCTTTTTGTTTGGTAATCTCGAATGGTATGAGAGGCGGCTAACGCCGGGCAAACACTGAAGGGTTCTTGGTCGAATTCGGCCCAACCTTTTCACACCTGTGCAGCCCTGGCAAACTCAGGGCCCACCCACTACGTTCACGCACACAGGGGGAGCGAGCGACATTTCCACTATCTGGGCCCTGGCCTGGTGTGACATGGTTGCGTTCACTGTTCGCTACTCTCCAGTCACCAGCAGTTGTGGTCTGCATGGACATATCTGTGGTTTGCCTACCCATATCTGTCCTGCACATCCACACCTCACTTGTTGTTGTGCACATTGACATTCACGGGTCACTTGCATCCTTTGCACATGGCTGCATTACGCATCTACTCACGTTCAGCTGCTGTGTGGCTGTGGTGCCATGATATGGCTGTATTGTGTGCAGGGGTAGTCCATTATCACACTGGAGTGGTGTTGTCATCTCTGGTAGGTGGGCATGTTGAGTGCCATCTTGTATGTGGTTTGATCACGTGTGCATTCCCACAATTGTGTATTTTGTGATGGTGGCTTTGAAGTGTGTGGTGTGTTGATTTGGCACTTACTAACAAGCAGTCCAGTTCCTTATGTGCCATCGTTGAAGCGCAGGTTGATGATGGACTGTTGGAAGATGTAGGAATCGTGCATACTGCCTGGGTAGTTTGCGACAACATTGGTGAAGATTCCCCGGTGGTCCACTATTGCCTGCACATTGATTTCTGTTACGGTAGTGGTGTGCTGTATCCGCAGAGGGCACAAGTGGGACATGTGTGCAGTCTATTGCCCCCAACAAGGCCGGGAATCCGGCTATGGCATAGAAGCCTTGCTTGGTCTCCTGCTTTTCCTGCGCAGTGTGGGGGAAGTGAAGGTACTGGGGTTTGAAGCGGAGGATGGCATCCATGAAAGTTGTGATGAACTTTGGTAGGGCTGGCTGTGAGACCCCTCCGACTCTGGCAGTTGTCGGTTGGAAGGTGCCAGAGGCTAACAGGTGCAGCACAGCCAGCAGCTTTGTCTGCGAAGGGATGTTGGTTCTCCGCTGGGTTGGGACCGTCCACCTGTGGGCGATTTGGGTCATGATGCAGATGATGGTTGTCCTTTTGAGCCGATAGTGGGCAATGACTTCCTCTGCCGTTAGGTCTGTGAGGCTGGTGCATTTTCAGTAGGTCTGCTGTCTTACTCTGCGCTGCCTCTGTGGTAGTCTGGGGGGTGGGTCCGGGTCCTGGAGGTGGTGGCAATCCTGGGGGTGGTGGCGGTGGCAGTGGGTGTTGGGGCCCTGTTGGGGCTCCAAGCTGCATGATGAGTAGCTCCATGATGTTGTTTGTTCTTCGGGTGTGGCTGTGTGCGGGGATCTGTTGCCTACTGCAGGTAGTCGTCCGGCTTTACCCCTGCAGGAGGCAGGTGTTAAATACCAGCTGCTACCGCGGCTTATCTCGTGGTTGTGGTTCACATCGCAGATCTTGCATTACGTTGTGAAAGTGGTATTGTGGTGTTTCGTGTGTTTTTGAATGGGTACACCTACTCTGCATCTCATTAGGGTTAGTTGGTGGTGTCCACCGTGGGGATAAATTTTGGGGCAGTTATCGCGGGAATACAGGTGATGTCTGCAGTTTGCACCAACTTGTGAATGGGGGGTTAAATCTATCTCCACATTTGTTGCATTACAGTGGGGATAATTCGGAGTTGAGTCCTTGTGAATATCCCCCTGAGTCTTCAACCCATTTAAACTCCTACTGGGAAAAACTGGGCAAACTCTGCCATCCAACACTGGTTGCTCACATGCAACCCCACCACATGTAAAGCTAATGTCAGTACCCCATTTTCTGGCATTTGGATACTTTCAACACATTTGGCAGGAAATTTACAGAGTGCTTTATCATCTCTGTTGACATCTGTACTAGATGCCATCATCACAATTACTCCGATAGAGCTTTATTTTCCTAACACTTTGGAAGAGGAAGATAGGATCAAACAATGATTTTACCAAATAGCCCACTTTCCACTGAGTTGGGACCAGTACACTGCTGTCATGTTCAATTGGTATCACAAGCTAGAACATCAAAAATGCATTGCAACAGGAAGCACAACTGTTCAATGAATGTGCAAACATGGACTTGAGGTGGACGCACTGCTGGTGCACAAAAGGCAGGCCTGCCTGTGTCCATCCTCCCCTGAACGGTGCCCAGTACCAGAAACCCTGGTTCATTTTAACCCTGGGCCGAGTACTACGCTGTAAAGTTTGCGCTATTACGCACTACATGAATTGCACGTAGCACAGTGCAAACACGCGTAGTGTAGCGTAGTGCAGCAGTCATTTTTTGCTTGCTCATGGTCCTCAACGTCAAGTTAGCGATCGCTAGCGAGCAAAATGATATTCCGGCGAGACTTTTTCCTCATTCGCGATCAGCAACATCAAGTTGCCGATCGCGAGCGTGGAAAATAAACCTCTCGGCAAGATTCTCAACGCGGGGAGGTCAGCTTTCTCATTGAGAGTGGTCGCGTATGCTCACGATGAGAAACTACCAGTCCGCGTTGAGAAAGCTGCTGCTCGAGTAGAAATCTACTCGAGCGGCAGAAAACAACCGCTTGCACTATGCAAGATGCGGTTTGCACTGATTGCACAGTGCGGACAAGCATCCGGCTCTGTGCAATCAGTGCGAACAGTATTTTGCACAGTGCACTATGCAGTTCAAGTAGCTATGCGTAGCTCGCGTAGTGCAAAGTGCACTTTGCGTAGCTACGCATATCGCTACTACGCGAACTATACCCAGGGATAGTTCATTCACCCACAGTGATACTCAGATGTGCTTCTCAAGTTGCTAGACATAGGAAGCTGCTCTCCTCACTGCTGCCACACCACACCACATACCACTGTAGGAGCCTTCAACTTCACCACTACTGGTTCTCCTGCTGTCACCTACCCACACACCCCATGCAAGCACCAGCAACGCCAGCAACACCCCCAACCAACACAACATGTCACAGTAAACCTGCTGATCAACACTCACTCACATGCCTGCTATTTAACACATGATCTCCCAGCAAACAGGCAATCTAAATTTGGAATCTGCTCTTCCTCACGGAAACGTAGATCACCGCCACATTGGCACCCAACATCGCTGCAGCAATCCTAGTGAGCTACAAGACTGCATGACAGAACCATCTTCACAAGCCAGCAAGACTCACAATCGTCTACAAGGACTCTATCAAGTGCTCAACATCCACGGAGAGTGACACTCCATTCATGGAACATCTGCACTTTAAGTTGTCTCTAAGAATGTCACCCTGAACTGAAACTTCGTCTACTGACTTCCCGGGCTGCAAACCACCTTCACTAGCCTCATCACTGACTTCATCACCCCCTCACCATCAAGAGCTTACACACTCCTATGTGACCTCGATTTCCACCTGGATGGCAGAACAGACCCTGCTCCACAGCTCTTACTGAAAGCCTGTACAACATTGGACTTACCCAACTCGTCACAGGACCAACACACATTGCAACCACAATGAGCCCCATTTTCACCACCAGCAGCAGCATCAAATACAGTGCCATGCCACCACTGTGGCAGCCCGTGTGCTACAGGACCACCCTAGTTAAGGGGTCTGGGGGCATGGTGATTTTACGGAAAGTAAAGGGTTTTCATTAAATTAGGTTTGATGGTGAGTGAGAGAAGGGAGAAAGTTCAAAAGGGAGAAAGGATGAGTAGTCTAATATGCACAGATTAATTTCTTTGTTTATTACTTATCCTTAGGGCTTGTCCAGCTTATCTCAGCTTGTCTCGCCATTTCGTCATCAGAAAAACATCCTATCATTCGAATCGGGAAGCTGTACAAAAAGGACACAGAAATGTTGGAGGTGTATAATGTAATACAAAAGACATTGAAAAGTGCTAGCACTGGTTAGCGTTCTTCCCATTCCATCACGATACCTGTGGTCAACCTGCAGTGGGAAACATCCATTGCAACGCAGTCATTACATCGCGCTGCTTTTACAACGCAACTGTTACAACGCATCTGCCTTTACAACGCATGTCATTACAATGTACCACTACAGTGCATGCCATTGCAAAGCATACCATTACAACGTATTATAATGTAAGTAATGTAGATTTTTTTGTTTTAGGGTGGGTATGGGTTTTGGGGTGGATGGGAATAGTAATTTTTACCCCTACACTATCCAACATGTTCGCTACTGTTGCACTTACTGGAGTGGGAATAGTATTTTTTACCCCTACACTATCCAACACTAACCCCACTGTTGCCCTAAAAGTATTATATGTTGTAATGGTATGTGATGCTATGGAATGCATTGTAATGGTAGTGTTTTAAAATGCATTGTAATGGCATGCGTTGTAAAATCAAGCAATATAATGTACGATTTAAAAACCGTGTTGTGAAAGCATGCGTTGTAATTGTTTGCTTTGTAACGTCATATATTCCCTGTAATATGCACTTTTCCCCAATCCAAGGGGTGGAGGGCAGTACTTCCAGACTGTCACCCTGTGCTATGCAGAACTCTTTGCCTAGCAACTGTGAGTTCTGTTGGGTTTCTCTACTGTTGTACCAGTTTGCATGCTGCCTCATCTTCCCTATGCACTTCATTATTGTGTTCTATTTCAAGAAGTCCCCTTTGGAGAATACCTGCTTGTCTTTCTACAACTACCTTCAAGCAACCTGCCAATACCATTCCTACTCGCAAGTATTTGGCGTGCTCTTCTCGCCATCTCCTCTGAGTCTGCCACAGGAGTTTACTCATGCTGCGGGCAACACTTCACCCACAAACTACAGTGGCGCGAACAATAAATAGCACATTATATTAAGTACTGTGGCTCCCCTCATAACACTGTGAGTAGACACCTGTAATACCAAATGAGAGCAGTAAGATTGGGGGTGAAACAGGTGTCAGTATTGCATCAGTAAAAGGTACATTTGAGATCTATTTAGTTTGGGTTCTCCTGCCCCTGTTGCTTCTCGTCAGGATGCTTCCACTGCTTGCAGGTATGTGCACCGATGTGTCAGACTCGCACGGGGAGGGGTAATTGTCACTGATAGATCTGGTACTAATTGCTTTTTCCATTCTCTCCCAAGTGGACTCTGTGGCGGAGGAGCATTTAACAACTCTTTGACAGGACGGAGTAAGGGTGTTAATGCCGCCATTGATGAGCGCTGCTGGGAACGGTTGCCCTGCTAAGTTTGGCATTTTGATGCTGCCGCGCACATGGCTTGGAGCAGCCTCATTATCACAAATGAGGACACCACAGCCTGACGTGAAAGAGGCTCTGTGCACTGAAATGATTACTTTTACCCATGTATACACCATGTCGCCTTAAATACCCACTGCCACAGTACCTTGAATCCGATGTTTTAATAGCGCCTGCAAAACACTGCATGTGTGCGTCTAGCATGTACCCATTAGCAATCAAAAAACTTTCCTAATTAGTTCCCCAAATGCATTTTGGCATGTTTTCAGAATCTGTCTTGTCCTTTTCCCCACATTTTTTGATAATTAGCTGTCGCTCTGCAAATGAGTGTTATCTTTTTTGAATAGCTTAGTTGTCCCCAATAACATATTATTGCAGGATACAATTATAAGATAAGAATATTTTAATTAATTGGAAACAGATTAAGTGTTGTTCGACAAGATGTGAAAAATCTCCATGTATGCAAGCAGATTATCTGCAGGGAATGGCCCTGATCTGAGATAGTGAACTTTGAATATGCATGCATAATTATTGTTAACCTTGGCTTTTCCTTTCTTAGCCTTTACAAAGAAATATTGTCATTATATTCCTGTTGCAAGGGGGCCGTGGGTCTCAGGGGATGCGCACCAAGACATCTTCTAATTGCCCACGACTGCATCTGCCAAGGTGAGGTAAATATTCCCATCTATGCAGGAGCGGAGCTTCGTTAGGGAATCTTGCTGAATGCTCTGTTAGTTGAGCATGCAATAAATATAATTACAGCTATCCATGTCATTATGCGCGCCTTGTGACCACGGCAGTAAATGTTTAGAATATCCATATACGCCCCGTGACAATATGACTAATAGTAATTACTGAATTGTAATTTCGCTATAATATGATACGATTGAATATTTTTCAGTAAATACGTTTTAATGGCATGATCTGTGCATTCTTCTGTTACACACTGTACATATTTATGCTCGAAATTACTATGTGGGGAAAAAAATGTTATCAACTAATAACATATTGCTACTAAAACAGAAACGTTTCCCATAATAGGGCTTCTAAAACAAAAGAAAAACTATCAAGCACTACCAAAGCGAGAGATTTTCTCATATGTAAAAGACATTCCAAACTAGATAAGCTATTTATATCATAACACACTTGAAAACTTAACATAACATTAGCTAACTGCTTTTTTGGTTCCCAAATTTGCTTATTTAGAACTAAAAATAAATACACATCTTCTCTTTATATCAAGGTGTACTCACCACTGTGGGAGATTTACCATTGCTAGAATGTTACGCTCAGTAGTGTCCTCAGGGCAACCCAATGGCAATTCTAAATGACAAAGTTTCAACTCTTTTAAAAATATCTGGCCAATTAATAACTATCCCAAAGATATTAAATGATTGGAATTTGGATAGTAAGTTAGACTTCTTGGTGTCCTCAAAAGCCTCTGCTGCCATGAGGGCTAAAAAGAAGGCAAACATTCAAGTATCGTTTTTTCATATTTTGATAGTCTGTCTTTCATGTCCCTTGCAGTGACGTGCCACTATTGCAGTCCTGTTGCCAGGTCTTTTGCGATATGTTGAAATACAAACTGAAATAGCGAATTAGGGAATAGGTTGTGCTATTTCCACAAATAATTATTTTTCCTTAATAGAAGTTTTGAACATGGATGAAGTATTTTTCCATGTTTTTATGCTTTCAGAACTTGTTGTTGATTGAGTAGTGAAATAGAGCTTCTAACTTTTATCTTAGATGTTACCTTTACAGTGGGTGCACATCGTGCCAGTGATGATTTAAGACGTCTCAGCCAGTCCCTTCGATGGATTACTTGGCGAAACTATTTTTGATTCACCTAAGGTTGCTCTGGAAAGTCAGCATTTGCCTGCCATCTAAGCAGAGGAATTGATCAAACTAAAAATATACTCTGGCCACATTGAAGATCCTTAGAAGATCTGACTGAGGGACCTAGATCAAACTGAAAATTGTGCCGAACATTTTGTTTAGTTTACTGAGAAGGAATGTTACACCTGTGCACCAGCCCTGAAAGGGTCAGCACATTAGCAACCCATGGCCCCAGAGCAAGATGACAATTTAGAGAAAAAATGTAGGCATTATTGTAGTGGGTCTGTAAATGTCAGAATGCCCCCAGCTGATTGGAAAACCACCTCACCCACTATTGTGTGGCTAGTTTTAAGGCAAAAAAGAATTCCTATTTATAGGGATCTTGATATTGGTAAGTAAACTTAATGGCTAGAGCGGCTGACTTTGAAGCGGGGGAACCAGGTTCAAGTCTGGCTGGAGGCTCAAACATCCTGTGCTTCTTGGCAAATCACTTAATCTCCCTGTGCCCCAAAAAAAACATTTGGCCATCAGTAATGCAACTGATACTCATGTTAAGCGCTCTAATATCTTCAGCTCGAGTTTGCACTATATAAAACTGCAAAAAAACAAAACTATTTGATATTTTTTTGAAGCCTTCTAACATCAACTGCAACTAATAGGGAAATGACACCTTCCCAAAAAGGTGTAGTAACAGTGATTTCCTTGTTTATGTAAAAAATACAGGAGAACAAACACACACATGGAGGGAGCATGGAGTTTCTTTTGGAAGCAGCTGATGCTGAGATTAAACTAAAACTGGGTTCCCAGTTAGAGCTCTAGGAGTAGTATGATAGAATGGCCTAAAATGGCTTCAATCCATCATTCTACGAGACTCGCCATCTGGTCTAACCAATTTGCCATTTCCTTTTCTTTGGAAGCACAAGAAACACTTAAGCTCCTCTATCTATCAGTCTTTCAATCTGCAGAATAACATATCTCACTCTCTCTCTATATATATGTTAAACATATACCAAGTAACAATTAAAAAGATACATACAAATATGAATAAAATCATAAAAGATAATTTTAAATATAGTCTGAAAAAGCAACTCTAGAAAAAGTGTTGGACTTTAGAGGAATTACATTTACTCTTCCTACTCTAATCTAAGCAAAAGTAGGGAAAGTGTTAGACTTTGATGGGTTAATTTTAGCATTCCCATTCTAATGTAAGCAAAAGCAGAGAACATTTTAGATTTTGGAGAGGTTAGATTTACTATTCTCATTCCAATCTTAGTAACAGTAGGGCTGTTACTAATATTGGAACGTTGTCCTCTGGAGGGGTTAGATATATTGTTCCTAATCCTAAACTTAAAAAATAAGTAAATACATAACAACAATATTAAATATATTACACATATGTTATAAAAGTATATAACAACATTACATGTAATATAAAAAAATTCATAGTATAAATGAATATAAATAATAATACAAATTAATAACACTTATAATGAACGCATTTTCCTCCTTATTCCCAACAAAAAACCACCAACATAAATTGTTTTAACACATTTTATATGAATCATTACTAATATTAAACTAATTATTAAATACAGCAAATAAATTAAATACAAATAATAAACATATACCGTTTTCAAAATGTTATTATTAATTATACTGATCAATGAATTACCATTTAGTTAAAAAAAACAATATAACATTCACATAACTAATAATCAACTACATAAATGCATTACTAATTGACAATTGATATTTTAATTCAGACACATTTAATAAAAGTAAAATAAAAAATATTTTATATTTTCTCTAGCTTCACACCCTATTCCAATATAAACTCAACAACCTGCTACTAATGTTAAACAAGTGCATAATTTCTTACCAATAATATAATAATAAACAAATGTATATATTTACCAGTTTTACATCCTTTTCCCCTATAAACCCAATTACCAAAATTAAACCTAAATTAAAAATGACTAATTTAATGTAAACATAAATTACAGTTCATGTTAAAATGAAAAACTATGCTGAAAAAACAATTATAATTGTAAAACTGGTATCTAAAACTAATATGATTAAAATATATTGCATTAATTAAAGCACATTATTTAGTACAACTATATTAAACTAAACAATATTACACATAGCTATATATAACAAATGATATTATATACTTAAAAATAGATATTCATAGTTTTTGTATTCTGTCCCACAAAACCTTTTGATTTGACGATATGTTTGACTCAAAGTTCATGTATCACAATATTTTTTTCCACATTACTTTAGCAACTAACCCTAGGGATTATAATTTAAGAGACTACAGATTTAAGAGACTACCCTGACACACAGAGTGTTTTCTCTCTGCTTTACATGACCAGTGATCATTTTCCTTATCTAGGTAGGGAAAACGAGTGATGAACACCCGCTCCAAGTAGAGTGGGCAATCACCACTATGACCTGATGGTCCAGGGGTGGAATGTCTGTCATGTTCAAGGTTAATACAAACAAAGCCAGCTCTAAATAGAGCAGCTGAGCTCAGAGTTTGGTGTGGCAGAAGTACCATCTACTTACTGTGATGTTCCTGTTCCATCACTTGCTGGAGGTTTTGATTTTCCTAACTTTTCACCATTTTAATTTTAGCCTTTGTCATGGGCGTATTAACTTTCATTCAACTTATATTAGAGAGGTTTTTTGATTTGCCGGCATTATTCAGTTGTTCCTTTCTTCCACTCTGTTATTTGCAGGTTATTCTCATGATAAAAATGAAATAGGAAAGTGATTCTTCCTGGTCAGTCTGCCTCCTTTTAGAGAGCCCATGTGCGGTGGCCATATATTGCACAGCTATATATTGTTGACACCAGTACATCCGCAAAGCAGTAGTACTCAGTAGCCTGAAAGACATGCCAAGGGCAAGCATTTATTGGCACACCTAGGCTAATTTGGTGTCATGTTCTAGGTGATCTGACCAAATTCTGAGTTTTTATAGGTCTTGCCTAAAACTGTTCAGGCTAAAAGACTCAACATTAGATGATGAATTTGTTCCAGCATCTTATTGCTTTGTTTTTTTACAGCCCCTGAATAGCCTACATTTGGCACTTTGCCTTGCTGCACCAGGATGTAAAGGTAGGTTATAAATGTATTATACAATGAATCAAAGACTCTGTAAGAAAAAACCTCTTTTTGCACGATAACCCTGTATGTGCACAGATGGTATTGCTTGTTTGACTCTGCATAGTGAGACCCTGCAAACTAGGCCCCAGTGCATGTGCTCTGACACCTATAAATTTGTTGTATTTGGTAAAATTCCCGATTGACATATTTAACTTACCTATGCCGCTCTTCACTGTGGGGGTCATTGAAGCTCGCACACACCTTCCCGCAACTTGGTAATGGAGGACCACAACACTCTGCAGCCATAGCGCGCAGAAGCACTACTAAAGGAGGTTGCTGGCCCATGGCGCCTGTAACCGCTCTTCGCTGTGGAGGTCATTGAAACTCGCCCACGCCTTTCCGCAACTTGGTTCAGGAGGACCACAACACCCAGGAGCCATAGCATGCAGAAGTGCTACTAAAGGAGGTTGCCGCCCCGCAGCGCGAGACACGCCCGGGCCACGCCAGGGCAAAGCCCGGGCCAAGGGTGTCCACCCGTCGGAGTCCAGAAGAGGCTGGGCTGGGCCCCCCTCTAACGCCCTGCTTCTGATGTAAGGTACTTTCTTTCTTTTACTGGTTATTTAACACCATGGGGAGACAGAAGGTCCCAGTGGAGAAAACAGGGGCAGGAAGGTAGCAACACTTGATGCGTTCTTCTCAAGAGTTGCAAGGGTTTTCTCACACAAAATCGAACTGACAGAGAGACTCTTATCCACGGAACCACTACTTCTTTTCAACAGGTCACCAAGAGGGAATACCTCAGAAAATGCCTCACTTACTCCATTAATACAATTGGCCTCATCTGATGCCCTTCCATCTGGCCAACGGGAGCCTTCACCCACGCTTCAATCGTCCCCCATTTCCAATAGGAGGAATGCTGCATTACCATCCCTCAGCGATCCTACAATTGAACGCCCAACAAAGCGATGTAGGGAGCCCTGGGGCCGATAAGTCCAAACTGCCCATGACCATCTGAGCTACTAAACCCCAGGCTGTTTGCGCTAAGACAGTCACCTCATACTCCTACAACATCGATGCCTGTAACTGCTAGTGCCTCACCTCGTGAAACAGTTTTTAATAAAGCTTTCTGGTCAGAAGTAACTAAATTTATGTCCACCTTACTTGATCCCATCATGCTGAAGCTAAATAAAATTGAAGAGAGACTAGCCGGTTTAGAGGCCCAAAAAACATCCGCCACCCTTTAAACCGCTAGTCATCCTTCTGTCCTCTCATCTGCAGCTTTGGATAAGCCTGAATCTGACGTGCATGCTGGTCGGGCATAAGTCCCTCACTGTCCCTGTGTATTTCAACACAGACATCTGTGAGTGGTGGATTTGCCCCTTCAGCCCACGTCCAGCCTATTGAACAACTGGAGATTCAACCTACAATGCCCTTGGGCACAATGGTCAATGATTACCAGGCAACATGAGGACCCTTGTGAAACAAGATTGGGACCTTATGCATCAGGAATTCAAGACCACCTCATGGTAATCGAGGTCAACCATCTACAGCAAGCCCAATATCTTCGACCGGCAGCTTCCCCCCTCGTGTTGGTCCTGGCAAATGTTCCGCCTTTGCGGGACCAGCAGCACAAATCCACCACCCAGTTAATGGACAAATGTCTGCACTGGCTTTCAAATCGTCTCGAAGACTGGGGCATGGGGAGTCATCAGCTAGCTAGTAAGATTGTCATGGCGAGGAGAGTGGGGTGAGGTTTATAACTCCATTAAATCCCTCGCTGGAGATTGTTTGGTGATAAATTTGAATAAAGCCCACTTCGGCACCGCTCTCCTTAAAAATCTCCATGGAACACCTTCTAGGAGCACGCAGATAATTCCTCTAGAACTGGAGTACTTCTATAAGCAGAGTCCCCAATAGGAATTGACCAGAGGGCGGGATAAGGCCAGCCACACATATGCTGCAATGCTTGGATCAAGCAAGCACTGCCTTGGGGGTCGGGTTATCCATTAGATTTACTCCTCTCTCAGACTTGGAAGCTTGTGATTGACCATCAATATCCACCTACCCTCCAGTCCATATACCAGACGATTTAACCCCTGGCCCGCCGGTGTCCCCTCCTACCCAGGGATTAACGGTTAGAAATAATATCACGTCCCCCCTAACCCAGGGATTAGCGGCTAGAAATAAGATCAGTCTGGCATCATGGAAAGTGGCAGGGATTGACTCCGAGGTAGGCAATGCTGATGGCAGAACTGCTGGCTAAGACTGGATATCATCTGCTTCCAAGAAACATGGGCCAAGGACCCTGTGTTTTTTGCAGGGTACCACACATTTCAAACCCAGTGTCAGGTAGAGCTAAAGGGGGACTATTAACCCTAATCTCTAATACCTTACGTTTCCAAGTAAAGCAGGTAAGTGCCCAGAATAAATACTTCCAAATTCTCCAATTGGAGCCCATAAATGACAGCTATTGGACCTTGATTAATTTTTATAATAATGAATTTGGGGGAAACATGAAGCGAGTGGCAGATCACTTAAACAACGTGTTAGGTTTACTCAATTTACGTACTCACAAGGGTCCATTTAGCCTAATCTGGATAGGGGATTCTAATACACATTTGTGTAAGTACAATGAGGCTAGGGTGTGTGGGTTGTACGATCTCCAGGGCATTCGCCTCCTACATTTTACACACAATGAGTATGGCGACACCCTCAACAGATTACTTTATTCAAGGGACCTGAGTGTAATTAATAGCTCGAGGTCTGGCCAGATAGAGAGAACATTCAGGAGGAACAACTCCGAGTCAACGATCGATTTTGTCTTAGTCACCTCTGATACCCGAGATAGAGTGGAATACTCAGCCAATTTGTTCACATGCAATTGCAATCACACAATCTTATATATCCATCTAATACTCCCTCAAAAAATGAAAAGACCCCAGCAGTTAGCGGATAATATTGTATTAGCTAGGAACCGCGGTTACCAACTAAAGTGGGCACAGGTTGTGAAGCAGAACTTGGCTCCTGCAATAATAGCCAAAGTAAGGAATAACGTCCTATCCTGACTGGACGAGGAGTCCTCTTCCCCTCTACTAATCACGCAGTTTAGAACCCTATGAACAAAAAAAAGCCGCTCTTACCCGACACAAGCCAGTAAGTGACTTACAACCGAGTCGCTGGTTCGATACATGATGCTCCATAGCAAAGAGATCTCTTGTTGGTGCTTTAAAATCTGAGCCCTGAGACCCAGTTTTGGTAAGATCATTGTGAATTGAGTACAAGCACGCTAGAAACAAACGAGTAAAGGATATAAGGGAGAAGGCCTGTGATGACCTCGAGCAAGCCGCCAGCTCAGGAAATAATAGAGAGTTTTGGAGGCTTATAAATGCCACTTATTTTAAAGACACAAAAGACCCGTTCCTGGACACGCATGTAGAGGAGGTGGCGTGGGTAGAGCATTTAGAAGGTATTTTCGGACGAAAAACGACCCTTGAGCTCCAACAACCGGACTTAGCACCCTCTCCCCACAGATCCCTGACATTCGCGTTACACAAAGTCAGAATAGGGTTGGAAGCCTGTGTCCCGGGAAAGGCCCTGGGACCTGATGGGGTACCAATTGACCTTTTCCAGGCTAATTGTGATATGTGGGTTCCCCTAATAACAAATGTATTCAACAGCATAGTGGTAGAGGGCCCTCTCCATCCTGGAAACAAAGTGTCATAGTCCCAATTTTCAAGAAGGGAGACAGGGGCAGCCTTCTGGACACAACTGCCAAACTAATGGACCGGCTGCTATTAGTCAGGCTGAATGACTGGGTACTGGAGCGAAACATCTTAATGCAGGAGCAATATGGCTTCCAGAAAGGGAAGGGGACAGTGGACCAATGTCTCAACCTCTCACTCTGCATAGATAGCTACACAAAGGCTAAAGGTGGGAAGTTATACATGGCCTTTATAGACTTGTTAGCTGCCTTTGTTTGTGTGTCCCTCCAGAAGTTGTGGCTTATGATAGAGGAAATGGGGATTGATTCCCTGATCATTTGCTTCATCCGTCTGCTATACACCAATGCTACTGCCTGTGTGAGGTACGGCTTAAATGGGGAATGCACGTGTTCGTTTAAAATTGAGAAAGGTGTCAGGCAGGGAAGTGTCCTCGCCCCGTTTCTTTTTTCCATCTACACAAATGGGGTGGAGGCAGCCCTGTCTTGCTCAACCCCAGGCGTGCCTAGATTTTGCAACACTCCCCTGTTAATATTGGCTCACGCTGATGATGCAGTGTTAATTGCCAGGACTGGGGTAGCAATCCAGAACCTTATAACAGCAAATGCCACATTGATGGCCTCCTTAGACCTTCGAGTTAATGAAACCAAGTCTTTCATCATTATAGCTGGAGCTGCCAGAAGTGCAAAATCCCTTTACTCCCATCCGGCCTCAAACAAAAATGAAGTGGTTGATTCTTTTGCATACCTGGAAGTGTTGCGCAATCACACGAGGCATTACGGTTGTTTCCTTCTTGATGTTGTAATGTCCCAATCCCCTCATGAACCAGCCAACTCAGCAAGGAAGTAAGCGCTTGAAAAAAAAAAAAGGAAAGAGAGAGAAACAAGACAAAACACTGGGCCTTCGTCTTGAGGGATCCAGGTAAGTTTCTCTATTGAAGTGCTCTGGGCCTAGATTGTGAAGTTGCTGCCAGCCGGCGTTTTAGCTTCTTCTATCCACACGAATAGTATTAATATAAAAGAAATGAACAAGAGTTCTTCTAGAGTGACCTTCAATAACAATAATCATAAAATCATATCTTACACACACCAATTATCTGTAGACCCATGTCATTACTTCTATTGGTCTTAGGTTTAGTCCGATTCTTTATTCTGATCTTTGCACCTTGTTAAGAACAATACAAAGATTACCTTGTATTCACAATATTGATGATTTCTCATGCGAACGATAGATTAATGAGGTTAGTGATGGTAAGTAACAATATTAATCAAGAGATATATCTGTAGACCTGCGGTGGAAGCCTCAAATTGGGGTTCAATTCTTCAAAGAGAGTAAAATAGAAAACAATTCCAAGAAAACACAAACCGTCCTTTGGGCTGTTGATAATTTCAATTAAACTCACTCAATAAAACCCTTATAGATTCAAGAGTAACAATAATGTGAAATACACAAAACTTAAAGTTCTCACAGATACATAGATTGAATGAATTTTGGCAATTTCAAATTGCATTAACCAGTGCTTGTTGGCTATTCAGGTTGCATTGTCCTATGCTAGTTTGCTTTCCGAAATTGTATAGTCACAACTTGTTTTCAATCAGAACTATTAATGGTCCATGTCTTTCATAATTCTGGTTTGCATTGTCTTATGCTTGTTCCCAGCTCAGGTAATGTATTGTATTCTCCAAGGCTTGTTTTTTCAGCAAACTATAAGTTTAATGCCAAGCGCAAATCTAAGTAAAAGAGTTTCTACAACACTCGGTAATGTTCTTTATTTCCAAATGAGGCTTAACAACGTTGCCAAGCAATCAAAATGCTTACTTTCCTTTTCTGGTCTCCGATGACGAAGTATCCGGTGCGGTGTCCAGAAGCTTCTTGCTTTCGTGGATGGAGTCCGGGAGTCCTACAGGACCAGGTAAGGAGGAAACACTGAATGGAGGGACGGGGGAGGAACGGGAAGGACAGGCTTGAGGTGAAGATCTGGATTCTAGGCAGCTGGCTATCCGGGAAGGGCTGGAGTCCGGAGGGCGTGGTGACGTGATGCAAATGAAGCGAACCACCGTCACGTTCTCGAGCGCTCCTCTTTATAGTTGCCAGTGTTGCAGCAGTTAACATTTGCATACGCTACATGTAAACTCCATTCCACCGTTAACCATGTGGGAGTTTCACGCGGCCGAGTGTTGTAGAAACTCTTACTTAGATTTGCGCTTCGCATTAAACTTATACAGCATGAGGCTGCAAGCTTAATTGCGCTCGCAAAGGGCCAGATTCTGAGAATCTGGCCCTTTGCGAGTGCAATTTTTGCATTTGGGATTCATCATCCCAAATGCAAAATTCGCTATTAAAGAATTCGCATATTTGCGAGGAATTGCATTTAAGGAATCTCTATTTGAGATTCCTTAAATGCAATTCATGAACCATTTTAAAATACCGAAATCGCAATTTTGGGCCGCGATTTACCGCGAGGTCAAACCTCGTGGTAAATAGCGAAAACTTAGAAAAATGCATTTAAATGCATTTTTCTAAGTTGCATGTTACACACACACATGTCCTTTGGACATGTGTGTGCGCAACACCAATGTAGATTACATTTCAGGGGTGCTACAGGGTGTCCTTTGGACACCCCTGGCACCCTTGAAATCGCTATCTTATTTGCAATGAATGGGGAGTTATTCCTTATTTGCGATTAGCAATTTGCTAATCGCAAATAAGGAATGTGTAGGAATCGCATTTCTTTATGCAATTTCTACATGAATCCCGTTTTGCATGTCCTTAATAGCGATTCCTTATGAATCGGTATTAGGGGCTCGCAAAACGGGAGGATGATGAATCAGGCTGATAGTTTGCTGTAGTATCCTTTCTGTGGGCCTGCTTGAGAAAAAGAAAGTTGATGGGCGTTCTGTCTTAAAGCACTGCAAGGGGCGCTTAAAGTCAAATATGATTTTAAACTGTGTTATGGCTTTTTACAATATTTTTCTGATAAGATGAAATTGTGCTTTTATGATCTATCTGTACACAGAACGAATAAAGATTTTAAACAAAATAAAACTTACCTATGTGTGCCCAGGGCCTGTAAGTTAAATGGCACTAGTGGAGATCAGCACTTATTGTGCCATCACTAAAGTAACTAAAAAAAGCATGACTCTAGGCAGCGCGGACAGTGCAAGCAAGGTGGGGGGGGGGGGCGGAAGTCGATAGACGGCGGAATAGAGAAAATTAATTAAATAAATAAATCCTATTCTGTCATCTGTTGGCATCCCTCCCGCTTGCCCTACTGTGCTTACCTGCATGGATTGTTGCTGACTCTAGGTCTGTCACAGCATAATTATGAAATGCCCATAATGCTTCTGGTGTAAATTGGCACTGAGATTATTGGCACAAGAGCAAACATTTCATAGAAAGTATAATGCTACCAGAATAAGAGGAAAACATTTCATGGTTGATCTTAAGAACTCCACCGCACCCCTTGGAAGCCCACCACTAGTGTTCATATTCAAAGGTATTTGTCTTTCTGGTGAGAAAATCAAACCCAAACAACAATAAATTAGAGGGCAATGCTGTGTAGGAAATGCCATGGGCTTTTAAAGGGTGAAAGAGTGGGGGGTGGTGGGGCGGGATAGGGGGAAATGTCGACATATGACCAGATGGGAAAAAAATAAAAAAACACTTACCTTGCACTCGCCTGTATGTGGTTTTATTTATCTATTTATTTTCTCTATCCCGTCATCTGTTAACACCCCCCTGCCCCTCCGCTCTTACCTGTACCGGCCGTGGCTGGCACTTTCTACAACACTTTCAGTGCTTAATTTGAGCCAGTGGTTGCCGGTGGAGACCACCAGAAGTTATTTCGGGGGCACCAAATACATAGGTGTCCTATATCTAGGGTCACTGCACTTAAAACCTAGAAGTCACCCCTCTAGTAGGCCTTTTGCAATCCTGAAGGAAAGGTGCTTGGTTTTAAGTAAGAGGGTGCCCCTGCATGAGGACGACACCCATACAGCCTATGGAGTCCATTCTCCTGGGTTGTCAGTGACGCAGCCACATACTATATAGAGGGGCACTGCGTAATAATCGATGACCATCTCGAAACTGGCTGCGACGAATCCTATCATGTTTGGTATCAAACATGTTGGATTCATACCCCCACATTGTAAAAAGTGTGGGAGGTATGATTCCAAGCGCTGGAAGAGTCAAAAGATGAGGAGAGGTCATCACACCATACCAGTTATGAGGTCATGCTCTTCAATATTCAGATCAATATTGCTGCCCAATATTTTATTTTCCCATGCACTTTTATTCCACCCGGCAATGAATGTTCCAATGGTAAATACAATGTATAATTTAACATCCTCTTGGAAGGTACAGGAGGTCGGGTTCCCATGAACATCTTCTAGCAAGTCAGGAGTTGGCATGAATTCAATGCCATGGCTTGTGGACTCGGGTGAACGTGGAGCATGCGCAGTCGCTAGACCCAAGATGGAGCAACATTGAACTTGATTGGTCCAAACACGAGCTAGTAGCAAAGTCAAAGAAGAACAGTTTTAGGACAGACAATAAATTAATGCACTATGTACCACTTATCTCTACTCTATTCCCATTACTTTATTTTAACTATAGAATTAGGGATTAGGCAGAACGAACAACTTATTAAAAGCAACAATGCAAGCGTTAGTGCATGAGAACACAAAGCAGCCATCTTTAGTTCTAGTGCGCAGAAGCAAAGATTCCCATCAAGCTTTAAGAATACGCCATGTCACAAGAGTATGACAGACGCATGCGCAGAAAAGTTCCCGTGTTGCGGCGGCCATTTTAGGTTAATCGAGTTACGGTTAGTAACAGCACATATGCAAGCTTCCCCAACTTACATGAAATGTTGTGTTTTGCATTGTTAATAAGACGAAACATGTTGGTTAATACATTACTTATTATTTTGAGAGGGCTGAGTCCAAGCAAGTCGCTTTACGTGCGAAACCTTGCTCCATCACTACCACTCATGGTAAATCTGGGAATGCATCAAAATCCATGGGTGTTGTGTGAAAACACCCAAGCTCTACCCATGAAATGCCTCCCTGTGGCAGAGTAACGTAACACAGCAATGTGTGCTGCGTTATTCTGAATTTACCTAGTCTTTCAGGGTCACGCAAGGTGGCCCTGTGTGGGTTGATAAATCACACATAGCAATTGAGTCACGCATGCACCCTGTTGCTTGGTGCAAATGTGTTGCAACTACATGATAAATATAGCCCTGAATTTGGAAAGTCAGAAATCTGCAAGAGTGAGATAAAGTGACAGACAGCGTGTGGTAGTGGAAAAAAGAGGCATGAGGGGGATTTAAGATCACCAGCCTAGGTATTCGGCACGTTGACGTTTAATAACACGGGCCGCCAGCTTCTGAGCAAAGCTTCGAGAAGCAGTACTCTTTCTTTTACAAATTAAACACTGAACACATTCATGATAATAGCATCATTAATCTGTTGTTCTTCGCCTCTTCAATTTTTTGGATCTTGAAAGCTTGACTGGACCGTTAATAGTGTGGCTCGCACAAAGTGTTCCAATGAAGAAACAAATGATTTCTCAGTGCTCATTTGAAACAACCAGCAAATATTAAATGTATGTTTCAAATTAGAGCATTTTCGAGATAAAATCCTGTTTTTTGTATTTACGGGCGTTAATATGCTATAATAGTATTTAAGACTGACAGATATATTTTTGCAGACTGTAATCAGCAGTTAATTTAATAGCCAGACTATGTTTTCCATTTACTTACATTGGGATGCATCACAATACACTTGCAAATGTTTGCCTTCATTTTTTTTTCTCGAATTCATGCAACCTTGAATATCATTTTCAGCCAGAATTTGCAAACCTACCTGCACCTTTTTCAAGGAGAAATACCGCCTTCTGTTGGTAAAGGCAATGCACACATTTTCACGACCCCCCATGCTTTAAGGCTTCAGTGTGCCCATGAAGACCAATGGCTGGTCCCCCAATGACGAGCATGCAAATGTGCCTGCTGATACCATTAATCCTGTAATATACATGGCTGACACGAGTGCAGTGCATGCATGTGACATAATCAATAGAGGAGCCAATTTTTAGTGCTCTTGTAAATCCTGTCACTAATTAGAATCAGTCAGCATGGGCTTTGTAAGCCGCAGTAACCATGATAAATAATGGACACTGGGACTGTACTGTGGGGCCACGTCGCAGAGATATATGCATATCATAGAGGTGTTATGCATTCAGCGTTTTATCCTTGCGTTATTGAATGGAGATGCTGGCGAACCGCTGCAAATATGCAATTACAATACAGCACAGCGCCTCGTGAACAAGTGTATGAAAAAGACTCTATAAACAGCTTTTATTGCACAAAGATATGCCCAATAGAGCAAAGAGGTGCGTTTTTGATGGAGTCTGTTTTAAAAAGGCTTTTTTCTATTTGGCAGATGCGTGTTTAGTACTATTACAGATTACAGTTCAGTTTTACTCAAGTTGTGATTCAGAGTGTTGTGTTATTTTGATTGCTGTGAGGGCTGAGCACTCTGTCTGCGTAGTGCGCACCTATTAATCAATGCTTGCACTTGCCTGGAGATGGGATAAGGATAGATATTTTCTTGTCAGGAGTAATTCTTCTCCAATTGCACATCAGCTCTCTGGAAGTGTGAGAGCAGTTTTATGTGCTTCACTTTCGACATCTTTGGTAAGGTAATTCCACCAAACTATATCGTATTTAGACTTCAATGATATGTGTAGAGAAGCCTCCCTCTCCCTTAAATATTGTGCTCTGCAACCATCTTGAGGCAGTCATAGAGCAAGGTAATTTTTAGTTCGAGTGAAAGACAGTTCTAGTTGTTTTCCTTATCTTATGATAATACATAGACGAGGGAAGCAACCTTTACAAATGCTGTCTTTACCACACAGTGCCTTTATAAGGAAGTGCCTTTACCACACATGCCTTTACCACACTAGTAAGCTTACATGCTTTTACCACGCCTACTTTTACCATGCGCATGATAAGTATTGGTAAGGTTATCAGTGAGTCGTTATAGGAAGGACTTCGGTTCTAAAGAAAAAGTGTTTTTTTGGTTTACTTATAACTTTTGCGTCATTTGACGAATCTTCACAAACATTTCCCAAAAAGTGCCCTCCTGTGTCTAGTTCTGCACGGAGATTTTTGGGGTCATTCATCAAGCAGGGCCGAGAAAAAGGGGGGTAAAACAAAGTGAGTTTCCATTGTTAATTCCCATAGAAATGTTAGGGTCAGATGCACATAGCTTTTTTCAAGTCGCTAATGGCCCGATTCACAGAATTGGGCCATTTGCGAAAGGACAAGCCAAGGTTTCCCCCAACTCTAAAGACATTTTCCTTGGCGACGTCAACCTGCACTGGAACAACCCCAAGGACCCTCAGGTCAACGCTATTAGAGACTTCCTGGCTGACCAAGTCCTTACCCAATCCTGCATACTCCCAACTCACTCAAAAGGCGGCACCGTAGACTGGATCATAGCTAAGGAGTCAGCGGTCAAGCTTATCTCTATGGACCCATGCGATTGGTCTGACCACCACACTATCGCCTTCCTTCTGCCTGACACCCACAAGACAAGGGCACCACAACCCGTGATTCCCAAACATTGGGTTAGAGACACTAAGAACCTTGATCTCGGGAAACTGTCTGCTCGCTGTGAGACTGACCCCTCCCCTCATATCACTATGGTCAGCAACCTCACTGTACATTATTCCACGACTAGGTCTAACATTCTTGATGATCTTGCTCCACTAAAACTAAAAAGAAACCAACTCAAAGTCAGGAACCCCTGGTTCAATGGATCCTCAACAATGAGAGGAGTTCCCTCCGGCAGACTGAACAAAACTGGAAATAGCGCCCGTCAGCAGTCCATCTATAACTTCTCTGCCACTCCAGAAATGCCTGTAATAGGAAAGTCCTCAACTCAAAAAAAGAATTCTTCAGAACAGAACTGGGGAACACCAGGAACACACCTCACAAGGTATTCGAAATGGTCAAACACCAATCTAACAATCTGGCAAAAACCTCCAAAGAAACCCCTAAATCTCTAATATCATGTGAGGAATTTTCCTCCTTCTTCTCTGACAAAATCACTGCCCTGGGAAACAAACTTAGATCCACCACTCACTCCCAAACCCCTCTGGCTCTGCTTCATCTCTCTGCGCTTCCCCCCAGACCTCACCCAAAAACCAAGCGCACTGGTCCAACTTCAAAGTTTATGACGAACATTCCGTCTAGAAAATTCTATCCTCCTTAAACCCGAACAACCACTTTAATGACCCTCTCCCCTCTAACTGTTTAGCCACAGCCTCTCAGGCTATCATCCCTACTTGGACTGCAATATTCAATGCCTCCCTCCTACAGGGGTCGATACCTGACTCTCCTAAAGCCGGCCAGGTCATCCCCATCTTAAAAACACCTACACTGGATCGTGCTTCCCCTGACAACTATAGACCTATATCCAATATCCCACTCCTAGCTAAAGTTCTGGAGAAATGTGTGAAACAGCAGTTGAGCTAACACATCACCAACTTCCACCTACTACACGACTTTCAATCGGGGTTCAGACCTGGACACAGCACTGAAACCACCCTCCTCCACATTGTGGATGATGACCTCCAAGCCCTTCACCAAGGCAAAACCTGTCTTCTAATCCTCCTAGATCTATCCTCAGCTTTCGATAGGGTCCACCAAGAAAAACTCCTTGAACGCCTCAAAATCAGGATGGGACTGGATGGCACCTTTCGTGAATGGTTTAGGTCCTTCCTCCAGAACTTCTCCCAGAGATTCCTAATCAACGGTAACTTGTCCGCTCCCTCTTCGATCACGGTTGGAGACCCCCAAGGTTCAACCCTGTCCCCTATCCTCTTCAATCTTTACCTTTAAAAAAATATATATATATTTAATGCATTTTTATAAAACGCAAACTTTACCCGAAGGTGTCAGAGCACTGTACAATAGAACCAGTTACGTTACATGAGAGAACTGTTAGAGAAATGGAACAAAGCAAAAGTAGCAGGCCATTGAATCAAAACGACGCAGGCAAAAGGAACACAATATCAAACGCAGCAAGCACAGAATGTACAAACAAAAATATAAATATATATGACAAATTTACAATGACTAAAGAACTTCCTGGTCGGGTCTGAGAAGGAGGGAATTAGTTCTGAAAGTGTCTTTGAAATAGAAGAGATTTGAGGTCCGCTTTGAAAATCTGGATGGAGGTGATGGCACGGAGCGAAGAAGGAAGCGAGTTCCAGATTCTCACCGCATTACCTGAGAACGATTGTGCCATCAATTTTTCCTTTTTGAAGGAGAGGGGCTCAAGAAGGAACTTTTCCGCATTCCGAGAATGTCTTGAGCCTCCAGACAATTTCAGTTTATTCACCAGATAGCGAGGGGAGGAAGAGTGCAAAGCTTTGTGGGTGATGCACGCCGTTTTGTAGATAGCTCTAGCCTTGATGGGAAGCCATTGGAGAGAAGACAGGATTGGAGTGATGTGGTCACTTCGTTTGGACCCTGAAATGAAGCGAGCTGCTGAATGGAGGACGGATTTGAGGGGGGAGAGGTGAGATTTGGGAAGGCCAGTCAGAAGAGAATTACAATAATCCAGTCTAGAGAGAACTAGCGATTGGACCAAGGTTTTTAGGCCATTCTCCGGAAAGAACTGACGAATCCCCCATAGAAGGTGCAGCTGAAAACGTGCGCTCTTTGCAATGGAATTGATGAGTGCGATTAGGTTGAGTCTTTTGTCAAGTATGACACCTAAGGATTTAGCGCAGTCCACAATGATGGGTTTGCTGTTGAGTAAATTTAACTGATCCATCCAGGATTGAACATGAGGCGGGGAGAGAGAGCTAGATAAGAGGAGGAATTCCGTTTTGGAGGGATTGAGAATGAGTTGGTGAACTAACATCCAGTTGCGAATAGAGTTGAGAGTAGAGTTGAGTAGTGAGAGATCATGAGGGGAAGACACCTTGAGGTAGATTTGGGTGTCATCCGCATAGAGATGGTAGAGGATTCCAGATTTGCTTAAGAGGTTCCCTAATGGTTCCAGATAGAGAGTAAACAGAGTGGGAGCAAGGCTAGAACCTTCAGGGATGCCTTGACCAACCACCAGTGGAGAAGAGAGACTATTCGCAATCTTGATCATTTGGGATCTGTCCGAGAGGAAAGAGGCAAAGCATTTGAGTACTGTGCCTTCCAGGCCCATTCTCTGTTGAAGAATGTTAAAGAGGGTGTTGTGATTAACAGTGTCAAAAGCTGCAGAGAGGTCAAAAAGAATCTGAACCGGTACAAAAGGGGGTGGTGATGGACGGAGCATCTGAATCAATCAAACACTCACACCCAGTCAAAGGATCTGGGTTTAATCCATCACCGTTCTTTAGCCCACTCTGCCACCCCAGTTCTGACATGGCTATATGCAAATCAGTCTGACCCTGTGCTTCATGGGAACAGTCCAGCCCGAACTGCCAAGCCATGTCTTCCCTGGACCGGAAACAAGCTTCCGAGGACCGGTTTCTGGCATTCCAGCCGTCTTCAGCCCGGCTTGCTTAAATCCAGTGGCAAAGTGAGCAAGGGACTCACGTCTGAGCATACCCTGCCACACTTATGGCAGCCAAAAGCGGTACAAAAGGGGGTGGTGATGGACGGAGCATCTGAATCAATCAAACACTCACACCCAGTCAAAAGATCTGGGTTTAATCCATCACCGTTCTTTAGCCCACTCTGCCACCCCAGTTCTTAAATGGCTATATGCAAATCAGTCTGACCCTGTACCTCATGGGAACAGTCCAGCCCAAACTGCCAAGCCATGTCTTCCCTGGACCAGAAACAAGGTTCCAAAGACCGGTTTCTGGCATTCCAGCCGTCTTCAGCCCGGCTTGCTTGAATCCAGTGGCAAAGTGAGTAAGGGACTCACGTCTGAGCATACCCTGCCACACTTATGGCGGCCAAAAGCGGTACAAAAGGGGGTGGTGATGGACGGAGCATCTGAATCAATCAAACACTCACACCTAATCCAAAGATCTGGGTTTAATCCATCACCGTTCTTTGGCCCACTCTGCCACTCCAGTTCTGACATGGCTATATGCAAATCAGTCTGACCCTGTGCCTCATGGGAACAGTCCAGCCCGAACTGCCAAGCCATGTCTTCCCTGGACCGGAAACAAGCTTCCGAGGACTGGTTTCTGGCATTCCAGCCGTCTTCAGCCCGGCTTGCTTGAATCCAGTGGCAAAGTGAGCAAGGGACTCACGTCTGAGCATACCCTGCCACACATATGGCAGCCAAAAGCGGTACAAAAGGAGGTGGTGATGGACAGAGCATCCGAATCAATCAAACACTCACACCCAGTCAAAAGATGTGGGTTTAATCCATCACCGTTCTTTAGCCCACTCTGCCACCCGAGTTCTGACATGGCTATATGCAAATCAGTCTGACCCTGTGCCTCATGGGAACAGTCCAGCCTGAACTGCCAAGCCATGTCTTCCCTGGACCGGAAACAAGCTTCCGAGGACCGGTTTCTGGCATTCCAGCCGTCTTCAGCCCGGCTTGCTTGAATCCAGTGGCAAAGTGAGCAAGGGGCTCACGTCTGAGCATACCCTGCCACACTTATGGCGGCCAAAAGCGGTACAAAAGGGGGTGGTGATGGACGGAGCATCTGAATCAATCAAACACTCACACCCAGTCAAAAGATCTGGGTATAATCAGAAGGCACAATTCCCCTGAATCGAGAATATGCAGCGCATCATCGATCACTCGCAGCAGGGCTGTTTCAATGCTGCAATTTTGAATAAAGCCTGACTGGAATATGTCGAGGAGATTATTGACTATAATGTGAACCCCGAGCAGAATTGCTATGCAGTGCCAATATCACATACCACATGTATGCCGATGACACTCAGATCTACATCAAAATCTCTTCTCCTGGGGACATTCTTTCCCTGAATGAGGCCTTGAAGCTGACTGTCCATTGGCTCACCTCTAACCAGCTCAAACTTAATGCAAAAAAACGGATTTTCTTCTACTCTCCCCACCCAAAACCAACTCTGACATTCAGGAATGGATCAAGGCGATCACAGCGTTAAACTGACCACCAACCATAGTGGACTCTGCTAAATCCCTTGGAATAACCTTAGACTGCAGCTTCAATATGCGTGGTCACATCCACTCGATGGCAAAAACTGCCAGATTTCACCTGAGCTACCTAAGTAATCTGGAACCTTTCCTTGACACTCCCAACCTAAAAATGGCAATTGAGGCACCAGTCATCTCCAGACTGGAATATGGATGCTCTGCCCTCGCAGGTCTACCCAAGATCTCCCTGGCCCCATTAAAAGCCTTCCTCACGCTGCCACCAGACTCCTAACAGGTTCAAAGAAATTCGACCACATCTCTCCACACCTTTAAGCTCTAAACTGGCTTCCAGAATCCAACTTAAGCTGGCCTGCATCACTCACAAGGCTATATAAGCTAATTCCCCTGCATTTCTCGCCCAGAAACTCATGGTATCTGGAGGAGCCAGAAACTCCCGGTCTGTCAGAGACCTCTTGCTCCAACCAGCACGCTTGCAGAAAAAAACCGTACATTCGGGCCTTTTCTGGGGCTGCACCAAGAATATGGAACTCACTCCGCCTGCCATTAGAAGAATTCTGTCTCTAGCACACTTTAAAAAGAAGGGCAAAACCTTACTAATGGGCAAATTCCCCTCCTAACTCTTGCATTACAATCTTCTTAGCGACTTTGTTCTACCTCCTATTACTGGCTCACCATGATTTTTTCGGATGATATCCACCCAGCACCTCTGGGTATCCCACCCTAAATTTGAGACCGCTTGTTTCTTGTAAAATGTATCTGCCTGTTTTTATCCAAAATGTATCCACCCATCATAAGTCTTTAGTATGCCACTTGTCAATTCTGTAAAGCGCGCTGATTCCCTTACGGGTCTAGTTCACGCTCTATAAAACACAAAAATAAATAAGTAAATAAACAAAAGCATTTTTCTATGCATAAAGCACTATTTTGCAATTCAGTAGCCTATTGCAGAATAGCAAAAGGGTTTGTGATTCGGTATTAGGAAGTTGCATATTAGGAGGAATAGCGACTTGCAGTGATATGTGTGATAGTTTGGTGATCAAAATACAGTTGCAAAACATTTGCATTTTCCCACCTACTTCAAGTAGGTGGTAACCCATTTGTGAACAGGGAGGGGTATTCAAGGACCCCTTCCCCTTTGTGAATGGTAGTAAAAACATTTTTAAGAGCAGGCAGTGGTCCCATAAACCACTGCCTGCACTTAAAAAATTAAAAGAAAAAGTTTCTTTTAAAAAAAAATCATCTCATTTTCCTTTCAGGAAAATGGGATGAATTTAAAACAAAAAAAACATTGCTTTATTTAAAAGCAACCACAGACATGGTGGTCTGTTAACTCCAGCAGATCACCATCCCAGTGATTTTAGTGATTCCCAATGGTTCACAAATTGCAACTTACCTCATGAATATTAATGAGGTAGGTCTATTTTCAACACACTGAGAATGGCAAAATTTGCCAAAGACACATTAGAACATGGGTGTTTGCGCTTCCCAAATAACGAATCACAATAAATTGCTATTCGGGAATCGCAAAGCCATACCTATGTGCCTCTGGGCCTTATTGTGCCTCTGCGCCTTATTGTGATTTGGTGTAGTTTTTGAAATATTAAAGGACAAACACATTTGTATTTTCAGGAACGTGGGCCCGGCAGATCTCATGCTGATAGCTGATTGGCTGTTACCCTGAAACCGGTCCCAGGATGCTTGTTTCAGGTCCAGGGAAGACCTGGCTTGGCAGTTCAGGGTGGACTGTTCCTATGAGGACTAGTGTCAAGACTGATTTGCATATGGCTGGGTCTGAACTGGGGTGGCGATGTGAGCTAAAGAACAATTATGGATTCACCCACATCTATGGCTGAGGTGAGTGCCTGAAATGTTTCATTGCTCCGTCCATCATCTACTTGTGTTTGCAATATCTGATTGGCTGCCAACACCTCAACCAGGAAGTACTACCAGCCATTTATAAAAAAGAGAAGGGGGCTGGGTAGGAATACCCGGGGCCAAATTGTTCCTAGGGAGGGGGTTACAGAGCCCCCTCTCCTTTAACTAAGTGAGAGAGCCCCAGGGGTTGGAGTCCCAGGGGCCAAAATCGGCCCGGGGAGGGTGCACCACATGGCCCCCTTCTCATTTCACTAATTTGCGGCCCCAGTTTGCCCCCCCCTTCAGCAATGGGTCAAGCCCTGGGGATGGGGTTCCTAGGGCAGAAACTGGTCTGAGGAGTAGGGTCATGTGGCCCCCTCCTCTTTAATTAACTGGCTAGCCCCAGGGATGGGGAACTGTGGCAGTAATTGGTCCAGCGGCACTGGCTGCATGCTCTCCTCCCATGTAGCCTACATATAGGAGGTGGGACACAGGGCCTGGCCGCAGTCCATGCCCTGCAGCTACGCCTCAGCCGAGCATTGATGAAGGGTGTGCAAGGCATAGGGATGGGTGCCTGGGGTGGGTTGACTGTGGGGCCAGACCACAGGCCAGGCCCTGCATGCAACTCCAACTGCTAGGGGTTGGATTAACGTAGGGTAATTAAATATTACTTAACATTAAAATAACCATTGAAATTCACTGAAAAAACAAAGGTTAAATGGACATTAAAGTGAGGAAATAGAATTTAAAAAGCCTTAGAACCTCACAGAAAAAAACAAAGATTAGAGGGATGTCTATGGGTTTTTTAATTCCATTACCTAACTATGACGTCCCTGTAAGCATTGTTTTTTTAGTGAGTTTCAGAGTTTTTTAAGGTTGTTTCTTAACTATAATGTCCCTATAACCTTTGTTTTTTAAGTGCATTTCTAATGTTTTTTTCATTTTATTTCCTAACTGTAACCTTTGAGAGTGAGTGCGTGAGTGAGTGCATGTGTTGCTGATTGGGTGTGTGAGTGAGTGTATGAGTGTCTGAGTGGGTCTGTCAGTGGATGCATGAGTGTCTGAGTGCATCTGTAAGTGGGTACCTGAGTGTTTGAGTGGGTCTGTGAGTGGGTGCATGAACCTCTGGATGGGTCTGTGAATAGGTGCGTGAGTCTCTGAATAGGTCTGTGAGTGGGTGCATGAGGGTCTGAGTAGGTCTCTGAGTGGGTGCTTAAGTCTTTGAGGAGGTCTGTAAGTGGGCGCATAAGTCTCTGAGTGGGAGTAGATGCATAAGTCTCTCAGTGGCACTATGAGTGGGTGCATGAGTTCCTGAGTGAGTATGGCAGTGGATGAATGAGTCTATGAATGAGTCTGTGATCATTTGCATGAGTCCCCGAGTAGGTCTGAGAGTGGGTGCATGAGTGTCTAAGTGGATGCATGAGTGTCTGAGTGAGTCTGTGATTGGGTGCCTGAGAATATGAGTGGGGGCATCAGTCTGTGAGTGGGTCTGTGAGTGGGTGCATGAGTCTGAGGGCCTGAGTGAGTGGGTGCATGAGTCAGATTGGGTCTTTATGTGGGTGTATGAGTATCTAAGTGAGACTGAGAGGGGGTGTTTAAACATATGTATTAGTTTAATTTTTTTTAGTAATAGCCACAAATTCATTCTGACTGATATTCACAAATTCGTTGCACTGTTACACAGGGGTCACACTGACAGACACGGCAAATTTGTGAATACTGCAAGTGGGAAAAAACTGTTCTTCAGCATATTATACTCATAAGGGACTCCTCAAATGTCCTATATTCATATCATGGGGTCAGAGTACATCAAACCTGACCATTTATGCCACTTTCAGCCATTCTGTTTGAGCCCCAGGGGCTGTTCCAATGAGGCGAAATAGCAGCCACAACTCTCTGCTCAAATTGCGGCCAGACAATCAAGGCATTTCTGTTGGCACATGCATTCATGATTAACCACAAAAGCATCGCAAATTAGCCTCTATCATAGATAAATAAATTTGGTTTTCCTTACGTTTCTTAACAACTACTGAATGGATTTACACTGGATAACTGAAAGTGTGATCTGCAAACCAAAATCTACCTTCCTGACAAATTTGGTGTAATTCGATCAAGTGGTTCGAGTTGTACTCCTGTTCAAAGTTCCTGTGGGAATTGATAGGGGAAATGCAGTTTTATTGACACCCTTTTTTCTCAGTCTCCGCTTGATGGTTCACCCCTAAACTTTCTATCTGCAACAAAAATCACCGGTACACTATTTTTGTCAAAAGTTTGTGAAGATTCATCAAACAATGCCAAAGATATGGACAAGTCAAAAATGTTTTTCTTATGGAAACATGGTTCTAACTATAACTACCTACTGGCCCATGTATCTAACTGGTTTAGGTTTATTGATGATATCTTTATAATTTGTAAAGGGGATGAATTTAGTGCCATCAACTTCATCCAAGATATCAATGCCAATAATCTTAATCTTACATTTACATCTAAGATTTGTGACAAATCAGTTGAATTTCTTGATGTGCAAGTATATGTCTCTGACATGAAAATTGAAACAACGTTACACAGAAAAAACACAGCGGGTAACACTACACTACATGCCCAAAGTTCGCATCCCAGGCATCTTATAGCTAGTATCCCATTTGGTGAGTTCCTAAGATTAAAAAGAATCTGTAGCACTAAAGAGGACTTGATAACAAATTCGGTACTGAGATTTAATGCTAGAGGATACAGTAATAACATCTAAAAGAGGCAACCAAGAAAGCTGATATGAAAACAAGGGAATCCCTCCTGTCACAACATCAGGAAAAATATTTAATTTGTGGGGATTTTGCTTCCATACCTCCCCCGGAAAGCAAGGAACAAACTGAAACTGCTAGGCCTATTACTAGATTTAACAGCCAACAAAGACAGATTAAAGATATTATCAATAAAAACTGGCCAATTGTGATGACGGACATGGTCCTGGCACCCAGATTACCTACAACACCCTCCATTACCTTCAGAAGTCGCCATGCATGAGAACTCGGTTGGTGAAAACAAGCCCTGAATTAAATCCTCTAACCTCATGGCTTAAACCTGGAAAAGGCTTTTTAAAATGCTCATCCTGTAGAGCTTGCAAATTTGGGATTAATATCACCCATTTTGAGACAGCTTTTGACAGGATGAGGAAAGAGATAAAGGGGAATTATAGTTGTAGAACTGATTTTGCAGTTTATATTCTCACGTGCACCTGTGGTTTCAAATATGTTGGGAGTACCAAGCTACAGGTACACGTGAGAATCTTGCAACATCTGAGAGCCATTGTGAACAGTGACGTAACATATCCAGTGGCCAGACATTTCAAAGCTATGCATAATTATAAGCTTTAATGCCTAAAATATTTTGTAGTAGATTCAGTACCTACCCAAAGAAGAGGGGGCATTAGAGAAAAGATGTTACGCCAGCTTGAAACACTTTACATATTGAAACTGGATTGAACAATAATGAAGGCATGCATAATTATCTATAGAATTATTAGCTTGGAGAAGCTTGTCACTTCACAACTTAAGTTCCAATGATAATTAGCTAATTCCCCAGTCGCCACAGATTTTAACTTAACTAAAAAAATCCCAAACATATTTTTAATCAGAATTAAGAGATTTTGGTTCTCTTGACATTAGCTTATTTGTTATTTTACCTTTCCTCCTTATCTTGACACTCACTATAGTACTCAGCACATTAGCACTTTGAATATTAGCACCTTTTTTAAATTAAGTTTAGGCACATTAGCACTTCAATAATCAGTACCAATTTATGGACATTCAACTTCGCTGCTATCGGTGCGTAATATTTTTTCTGCCTTCCAACTCTACATTATTATGTATTTATACAGATAATCATTCATGTGTTTTATAGTATTTTAATAAGACCAGATCATTTTTAGATGTTTTTATCTGCCTTTTTCAATGTAATATGATGTAATTATATGGATATTATTGATATATTTATGAGTTTTAAATTAACCATATTTATGTATTTATTATGAACATTTAGGCTCAGCCAGGATGTTTACCAATATATTTAAATGGTCTGTAATATTTATGAATCTAGGCAGAGTGAAGTCCTGATTTTTGGACTTACAGATATAGTAAACAATGAAATTAGTGAAATTGAGTCTGTTGTCTATGTCTATAGTATGATGTCATCAGTAGGAGGAGGTATTTATGTTATGCGGAAATGAAGGGTAGCCATGTGCTGAAGGTAACAGCTGTTACCGAAACGAGTAGTGACTGCAACTAACACTCAAATCGCCAGTAGGTAGTTATAGTTAAAACCTAGTTTCCATAGGAAATCCGCAACATTCTATTTGGAATAACTTTGGCACCAGTGGACGAATCTTCAGGAATTTCTCCAAGAAAATGGCCTGCTCCGCTCCGCTCCTTCCCTGAAAGTTTGGGGGTGATTCATGAAGCAGGGGCCGAGAAAAAAGGGGGTCCCAAAACGTGTTTTACCCATGCAATTTTCCATAGGACCTTTAGCCAGGGCTACAGCCCGAACGGCTGAACGGAATTGCACCAAATTTGGCAAAAAGGTAGAGTTCGGTTTGCAGATAACGCTTTTTGTTAAATGGTCTAAATACGTTCAGTAGTTCCTGAGAAAATCATAAGTAAAATCATAAGTATATCTATAGGAGCTTACTGTAAGCTTACTGTACTCTGTACCTTCCCGAGCAAGAGCTGAATGCTAATTGGCTGTCAAGGCACAAGAAAGCAGAGAAACGAACGGGAAAACGCAAAAAGGGGGCAGGGTAGAAACACCCTGCTCAGGGGGTCCCACAAGGACCCCCAAGGCCCAAAAAAAAAGTATATTTTTTTTAAAAACTCGCAAACTCCGTGAAAACCCCCCCAAAAAACCCGGTCTCCTTTTTCATAAATTAGCCCCCGGGGGACCAAATCCCGGGGGCAAAATGATTTAAAAAGTGTGGGGGGGCCCCAATCACCCCCACACTGTCCCGGGGACCGGCACCCCCCAGGGGCAAGGTAATTGTAATTGCCGGGGGGGGGGCATAGAGCTCCCCCATAGCTTTGTTATTAGTGAGGGGGGCCTCTAAGGCCCCAGAGCCCCGGGAACCACCACCGCCCGGGGCTTTTTTTCTAAATTTGCGAGGGGCTCACGGCCTCCCCGCAGCCCTGGGAACCGCCACCCCCCCGGGCTTTGGTTTTTTTGTTTTCTTTTTAAAATGTGTGGGGAGGGGGCTCAACCATCCCACACGCCCTGGGGAACGCCACCTCCCCGGGGCACTAATATGCAAATAGGGGGGTCCGTGACGGAGGACCACCAACCCCCAGGGCTTCATACATGTTGGGAGGGGGGCCGAGCCCTCGATTGCCCTGGGGACCGCCACCCCCCAGGGCCGGCTCCTGCAGTGTCCCGGGGTGCCCACCCCCGGGACACTGCTGTTTGCTGTGGTAGGGCGGGATCCTCGCGGCTCCCACCCTACCACAGCAAACTGCTTTGATTGTTGAAAGAGAGAGCAGAAACCTGCTCTCTCTTTCAAAAATCAAAGCCGATTGCTTTTCTGTATGGGGAGCAGCATGTTAGCTGCTCCCAATACAGAAAAGCAATGCCAGCTCCTGCGGGAGCCGGCAGGGACCGTGGGGGGCTTGGAGACCCCACCACGGCCCCCAACGAGGAAGGGCAGGCCCTGGGGGATGGGGTCCCTGGGGCCAGAAGTAGCCCGGGAGGGGGGCCACGCGGCCCCCCTCCCAAAAAATAAATGTTTTTTTTTTAAACGGCCGCAGGCGATGGGGTCCCCGGGGCCTTAAGAGGGGCATAGGAGGAGGGCAGCCCCCTCCATAAAAATTTAAAAAAGTAATTTGGCCATGCCCTGGTGGATGGGGTCCCCGTGGCTGGAATTGGCTATGGGAGGGTAGCCACGCGGCCCCCTTCCCGATTTAAAAAAAGAATTAAAAAAAAAATTGGGGGCAGGCCCTGGGGGATGGGGTCCCCAGGGCCAAAAAAAAAAGTAAAAGAAGGGGGGCTACACAGCCCCCTTCTTAAAAGTTTAAAAAAAAAAATAGAAACGGGATTGGGAGGAGGCCACGCCCCCTCCCTGCACCTCTCTGCAAAAGCGCCCGTGGCGCGTTTGCAGAGGTGGAAGTACTTCCACTTGCATACTGAGGGTCCCTGGGGCCAACTAGCCCACCAGGAACCTCCAGTATGGGCTAGGGGGCTCCCTTGCAGAGACGTGTAAAGAGGCCACACCCCTTTTTACACCTCTCTGCAATGGAGCCCCCGGCGCACAATGGAGGTTCCTGGTGGGCTAGTTGGCCCCCAGGGACCCTCAGTATGCAAGGGGAATTAGTTTCCCCTCTGAAAAAGCGCCAGGGGGCTGCATTGCAGAGAGGTGTAAAAAGGGGCGTGGCCTCTTTACACCTCTCTGCAACGCAACCCCCTGGCGCACACTGGAGGTTCCTGGTGGGCTAGTTGGCCCCCAGGGACCCCCAGTATGCAAGGGGAATTAGTTCCCCCTCTGCAAACGCGCCAGGGGGCTGTGTTGCAGAGAGGTGTAAAAAGGGGCGTGGTCTCATTACACCTCTCTGCAACGCAGCACCCTGGCGCATACTGGAGGTTCCTGGTGGGCTAGTTGTCACCCAGGGTCCTCCAGTATGCAAGGGGAATTAGTTTCCCCTCTGCAAACGAGCCAGGGGGCTGCGTTGCAGAGAGGTGTAAAAAGGGGCGTGGCCTCATTACACCTCTCTGCAATGCAGCCACCTGGCGCATACTGGAGGTTCCTGGTGGGCTAGTTGGCCCCCAGGGACCTCCAGTATGCAAGGGGAATTAGTTACCCCTCTACAAACGCGCCAGGGGGCTGCGTTGCAGAGAGGTGTAATGAGGCAACGCCCCTTTTTACACCTCTCTGCAACGCAGCCCCCTGGCCCATACTGGAAGTTCCTGGTGTGCTGGTTGGCCCCCAGGGACCCCCAGTATGCAAGGGGACTTAATCCCCCAATTTAGAACGCGTTACGGGGCATGTTTGCACAGTGGTGAAGGTAGGGGGCGGGGCTTGAGGTGACATGTGTGCAAACACGCCCTGTGGCGCGTTTTAGGTTGGGAATATATTCCTCTTCAATACAGAGGTCCCCTAGGGGCCAACTAGTCCAACAGGTACCTCCATTAAGCGCCACGGAGCTGCGTTGCAGAGTGTTGTAAAAAGGGGGCGTGCCCTCTGAACACCTCTTTACAACGCAGCTCCTTGGCGCAAACTGGAGGTACCTGACGGGCTAGTTGGCTCACAGGTGACTCAGGATTGAAGAGGAATATATTCCCCAACCTAAAACGCGCCACAGGGCGTGTTTGTACACATGTGTCCTCAGGCCCCGCCCCCTTCCTACACTATTGAGCAAAAAATTCCTGTAAAATCAGCCGAACTACGAATTCCGATTTACTCACCTGTTATCAAGAGAGACCTGGGTGCTGCATCTTTCAGCCCACTACTGATCCTGAAAGGTAATTCTAATTGTTGTTACAGTAACTTGAATTTCCTTCCATAGGCTAACATTGACATGTTTTATTTGCAAATTCTTCTAAGTGTGGAGTTTTGGAAGTTTAAAAAATTCCTGTAAAATCAGCCGAACTACGAATTCCGATTTACTCACCTGTTATCACGAGAGACGTCAGTGCTGCATCTTTGAGCCCAGGACGGAGCCTGAAAAGTAAATGTAACCATACTTACAGTAACTTGAATATCCTTCCATAGGCTAACATTGACATGTTTTACTTGGAAAATCTTCTAAGTGTGGAGTTTTGGAACTTTGAAAAATTACTCTAAAATCAGCCGAACTACGAATTCCGATTTACTCACCTGTTATCAAGAGAGACCTCTGTGCTGCATCTTTCAGCCCACTACTGATCCTGAAAACTAATTCTAATCGTAGTTACAGTAACTTGAATTTCCTTCCATTAGCAAACATTGACATGTTTTACTTGGAAATTCTTCTAAGTGTGGAGTTTTGGAACTTAAAAAAATTCTTCTAAAATTAGTCGAACTACGAATTGCGATTTACTCAACTGTTATCAGGAGAGACCTCAGTGCTGCATCTTTTAGCCCACTACTGATCCTGAAAAAAGTTTCTAATCGTAGTTACAGTAACTTGAATTTACTTCCTTAGGCTAACATTGACTGGTTTCACTTGGAAATTTTTGTAAGTGTGGAGTTTTGGAACTTTAAAAAACTCCTAAAAAATCAGCCGAACTACAAATTTCGATTTACTCAGCTGTTTTCAGGAGAGACCTCAGTGCTGCATCTTTCAGCTCACTACTGTTCCTGAAAAGTAAATTTAATTCTACTTACCAGTAACTTGAATTTTCTTCCATAGGATATCATTGCCTGCTATATAAAATATATATAAATAAAAAAAATATATAAAAAAATATATATTACAATTTCAATATTTTGAAAAACATTTATTTTTCAATTTATATAAAAAATATGTAATGTAATTAAAAAAATTAAATATCTAAAAATAAATAATTTAAAATAATGTAGTAAATCAGTATAAAAAAAATATAACAATTAATAAATTTAAAAATGATCATTTACAAAACCTTTGAAATTCACTGAAAAAACCATAGGTTTCAGCCACGTTATAGTTAAAAATGAGCATTTAAAAAACCTTAGAAATTCACTGAAAAAAACATAGATTTAACCCGCGTTATAGTTAAAAATTAGCATTTAAAAAAAATTAGAAATTCACTGAAAAAAACATAGGTTTCACACACGTTATAGCTAAAAATTAGCATTTAAAAAACCTTAGAAATTCACTGAAAAACCATAGGTTTCACACATGTTATAGTTAGCTGGACATTTCACTCATACAAAACCATTGAAATTCCCCCTTTATAGTTAACTATAACTCGCGCGCCCGCAATGCACTGCTGATGACATCACATATTACATCACTCATGACATGGTCAGTGACATCACTCATGACATCACTGATGACATCTCAAATGACATCACTGATGACATCATCCTGTGAATGTGTGTCTTTCTGAAAAATAAATATGTTTTATATATGTATATCTAAAGGTCGATGGAAGAATAAATGTGTAAATAAGTGTCTAAATGGATGGTTTTTTTGTAAAAATGATTGTATAACTGACTTATTAAGTGCATCTTAGTGAATACATGTATTAGTGAGTAATGTTTAAATATGTAAATATCTGTATCAGTGTCTCACTTTGTGTATATATATACTAACCGGTCCGCTGTTACAGATATATATCTTTTTTTAAACGTTAATTTCTCAAAATCCACTGGAGCACATATATTGAGACCTACAAAAGGCACATCGGGCTACCAGTCCCTACAATTTTGCCAAGTTTCGTGCAAATCCATTCAGCCGTTCGGGCTAAAAGTGAGGCCAACCGCCCTATGGAAAACTCAATGTTAAAAACACGTTTTGGGACCCCCCTTTTTTCTCGGCCCCCACTGGACGAACCCCCCCCAAATTTTCAAGGGCTGCTCAGAAACAAAATGTGCCATTTTCCTGAATATTTCAGCCAATTCCGTCCACAAACGCCAAAGTTATTAGACATAGAATTTTCAAAAAACCCATAGAGAAAAAATCCTAACTATATATACCTACTGGCACGGACCTTACGCGTAACAGAACTTCGCGTAGCGAAGCTGATTGGCTCTCCGGTGTCTGTCAACATTCTAAACAGTCCGGAGCGGCCGCCATCTTGTCTCTCGGTAGGATTGAGAGACAAGAGGAGGCCAAAACAAAGGGGGAAATAACCATAAGGGGGCATACTAGATCCTCCCTGACCCCCTAGGTTTAATGTGGAGGCTTTAAAATTTTTGTTTTTTTTGCGTGGGTAGCGCCCGGTACGCGTACCGGGAAGCGGTCGGAGGAGCGTACTATGAGGAGAAAAGAAAGACAGGGTATAAACATTTTGGCAATTTTGTTATAAATGGAAGGTAGTTCTGAAAAGAACTGTTTTTTTATTCTTTTTCTTTTTTTTCTTTTTTTTAATGAATTTTCTGAACAATTTTTTGATTTTTTTTGGGATTTTTGAAAACTATTTTGTGTTTTTTTTGTGTTTTGTAAGGGGGAAATAACAAAAAAGCAGGGTTAGAACATGTCTCAACAGGAGCAAAAAAAAATAAAAAGGATTCATTGTTTTCTCATCTTGTAGCATTTATGATTTTCTCCAGCTCGGTTAATCAAAGTAATACTCTTCTCTCCATAAGCAATAGTTCCTCCACAATATATACAAACTATTTTGTAGTGTGCAAAAGGAGCTTGAATATTGGGGATTATTTCTCGGCCTTCTGGTCCGGCGAATGAGCTTTGACCCCTGTTGGTGCTGGGGATGACATCTGGGGGGTTGGCAGCAAGATCCCTTACTTGTGCTTGGGAAAGATTATTAGGATGCCATCGCTCCATGTGGCGAATCATTGTATGATTGCCAAAGCTGTATTTCTTGTTGGGGTTGCCACGAGAAAGTATATTTTTGCAAATCAAACAAGACACCTGGGGTGCATTGACCTTCTTTTGTCCAGGTGGAATTTTAAAGAATTGCCATATGTAGTGCTCTTTAATATGGCTCTGCCTTGGTGTTTCTGGCAGGAACTGCCTTACTTGCTCTTCCTCCTCCTCCTCCTCTTCGTCTTCATTATCTTCCTCTCTACCAAAGTCCAGTGTTGGTGGTGGTCCTTTTGGTGGTGGTGGTGGTGGTGGTTGCTGAGAAGCACCAGCTGCAGCTATTACAGAAGCCATTGTGAAAAATAGGTCTTGCTCTCTGGAAATAGAAAGTAAGAATGAGGTAAAAAGAAGGAGGGGTTTTCATCATTTGAGAAAAAAAAATAGTTCTAAACCAATGAAAAGTGTTATTTTTAGGTCACATGACCAAGCCTAACAACATTATGAAACCAAAAGTGAAATGAACCAATGAAAAGTGTTATTAACAAGTCACATGACCTCTCACGCTTATGTTACGCGCTGCGGAACGCGCCCCGGATAGCTTCCGGGTCGCTGCGCTTCGCGCCTTGGTCCGCGCCCCGGAGCACTTCCGGGTACGCTAACGCGGTACGTCATAAGACGCATTACGCGGTAACGCGATACGTCGCGCTTACGCGACGCGCCGCGGATCGCTTCCGGGGAGCTGCGTTTCGCGCCTCGGTCCGCGCCCAGGAGCACTTCCGGGTGCGCTAACGCGGCGCGTCATAAGACGCATTACACGACAACGTGATACGTCACGCTTCCGCGACGCGTCACGATAATGATTTCTAACGTGGCAGTTGCGCTAACGGAACGTTTACCGGTTCGCGGACCGGGTCGCGGCATCAAATTGAGCTAACGGGAAGCTTCCCGGTTCGCGGACCGGGAGCGAAACAAAAAAAATATTTTAAAAAAATTATTAATAAACATATAAAATATATTTTTGGATTTAAAGAAGAATACATTTTACAGGTATAGATATTAGCTTTTAAAAAACCAATGAAATTCACTGAAAAAACCATAGGTTATAGACCATATATAGTTAGGAATTAGCATTTACAAAACCTTGAAAATTCACTGAAAAAACCATAGGTTATACACCATATATAGTTAGGAATTAGCATTTAAAAAACCTTATTTTACTCACACAAAACCATTGAAATTCCATATATAGTTAGTTGCACTAACTATATATCGCGCACCCGCAATCCACTGCTGATGATGTCACATATTACATCATTCATGACATGGTCAGTGACATCACTGATGACATCACTGATGACATCTCAAATGACATCACTGATGACATCACTGATGACATCTCATTTGACATCAATGACCACATCACTGATGATATCATTCATGTGACAATACAATGCATCTCCTCACATTTTAATATAACCTCTGTTTCACCCAGTGTTAAAAAGAGTATAATTTTTGAAACCATTGACACACCAATACTAGTTACTACATACACACTCACTGATTGCTACGTCTACACACACCTTCACTCATTCACCCATACAATCATTCATACATACAATCACTCATCTTTACAACACTATCATATGCACTCATACACCTATACAGACACTCACAGTCTGCCACTCATCCATGGAGTTACTCACACACCTAGTCAGTCCTGTAAAGAATCAATCACACTTCCATTTTCTTGTCTATACAGTTAAACATAGAGCACCTTACATTTTCAAACATATACTAACACATACTTACTTTCTTATACAATCATTGATACAAGTACACATTGATCTGCACAGAGTCACACACCTCCCAGCCAGCCACACACACACTCAGTCTCCCATACAAATACTTGGACAATCAATCAATAACCCATATAGTTAATCATATAGCTACTGATCAACACATGCAGCAGTTTACAGAACAACAGACATAATGATGCACAAATTAAGACAGTTTAGTCACTAACCCATGCACTCAGTGAGACACATTTAATCACTCTCATACATTCAGTCATGCACCTACTAAATCCTTCGTCCAGACACTTATACATCTACTCATTCTTCAATATGTAAAACATATTTAAACTTTACAAAAACACACAGTCACTGGATGATGTCATCAGTGATCTCATCAGTGATGTCATTTGAGATGTCATCAGTGATGTCACTGACCATGTCATGAATGATGTAATATGTGACATCATCAGCAGTGGATTGCGGGTGCGCGATATATAGTTAGTGCAACTAACTATATATGGAATTTCAATGGTTTTGTGTGAGTAAAATAAGGTTTTTTAAATGCTAATTCCTAACTATATATGGTGTATAACCTATGGTTTTTTCAGTGAATTTTCAAGGTTTTGTAAATGCTAATTCCTAACTATATATGGTCTATAACCTATGGTTTTTTCAGTGAATATATATATATATACACTTTATATATATATATATATATACACTTTATATATATATATATATATATATATATATATATATACACTGCATATATATATACAGTGTGTGTGTATATATATATATATATATATATATATATATATATATATATATATATATATATATATATATAGACCCTGATTGTTACAAAAAAAAGCATAATTACAGCAATAAAAACGGCTTGGTCGGAACAAAACTCGAAATTGATGGCATGGAAGAGTGGGGTTCTAATTTCAAATGATGAATTCAAGTATTTAAAGAAAGACTGTCCTGTGATACCGACCTTATATTTATTGCCGAAAGTTCACAAAAATATATTAACACCACCTGGAAGACCAATTTTATGGCAATAAATAGCTCCACAGAAAACATTTCAAAGTATATTGACTTTTTTTTTACAAGAATGGGTAAAAACATTGCCTTCTTATGTGAGAGACACAACAGATTTTATCTGTAAACTGAGTGAGCTGGAATGGGATAATCATTACATTTTAATGACTCTAGACGTTACCTCTCTATATACGTCAATAAGACATTGTGATGGCATAAAAGCCGTTGAGCACTATCTATCTAAACGTCCTGAGAACTGTTCTAATCACAATCGGATGATTGTGGGAATGTTGAAACTTTGTTTGGAACAGAATTATTTTGTTTTCAATGGACAGGTATATCAACAATTAAGGGGGGTGGCCATGGTGGCCTGTTTTTCCCACAGCTTCGCGTGTCTGCACATGGGGCTGTGGGAGGAGCAGGTCCTCATGGGGTCACATGATGAAATTATGAGAACTAATGTTATGGTGTACCTGAGATATATTGACGATCTTTTCTTAGTTTGGAAGGTATCAAGATCTAGTGCAAAGAGTTTGTGAAACTGTTAAATGTTAACTCCTTAAATTTGCAATTTACTTCGCAAATAGACAATGTCTCGGTAAACTTTTTGGACGTAGAGGTTTTTGTTAGTGACCACCAAATAGGGACTAGATTACACAGGAAAGAGACAGCAGGGAATACAGTACTTCACGCTTCAAGCCAACACCCGCGTCACCTCATCAATAGCATCCCCTATGGGGAAATGCTCAGACTGAGGAGAATCTGTAGTTCAGACAGCGATTGTGAGACTGCACAACTTGCAAGCAAACATCGCTTCTTAGAAAGGGGTTATAAAGAAAACATTCTGGACAAAGCCATTAGACACACTAGGGCTAAAACAAGAGAAGAGGCCCTAATTCCTAAAACCAAAGAACCAGCAATAAACCCCGATAGCACTCACATTAACTCCAGAATCATAGTCCCATACAGTCAGCAACACTCAGAAATCAAGAAGATCTTCCTCAGAAATTGGAACCTAATAAAGGGGGATCCAATAATTGGAGGAGATGTCTCTATAAGACCAGAAATTACCTTTCGCAGGTCTCCTACTATGGCGGACGCCCTAGTTAGTAACAACCTGGAGACAGCTCTGTCTGGTACATGGGAGGCCCTGACTAAGGGCTTCAGGGAATGTGCATATTGTAAAGCCTGTCGCTTTGGAGTGAACAAAACTCACTACACGAGTCCATTTAGGGAAAAACCTATACCCATCACAAAACGCTTGACCTGTAAGACGGAGTTTTTTATTTACGTTTTGCAGTGCCCCTGCGGTTTAAATTACGTAGGTAGCACGCGACCATCTGCACACAAGCGTATACTCCAACACATTAGAGCAATAACTGGCAAGGATCAATCTTACCCGGTAGCACGGCACTTTGAACTATTACACAACTGTGACCCCAGTAGTCTCCAATACTATCTGATTGACACAATATTACCCTTAAAACATGGGGGAGATAGAGAGGGCAAACTACGCCTCTTGGAGACTAGATATATCTTAGAATTGAACAGCAAGAGCCCAGCAGGACTCAATGACCGGGAGGACTTACACACTTGCCTAAAAGAATTATGATGATTATTCTATGATAATGTGTGTATCTTTGATACAATTAACAACAGGTTTACAAGCTGATTCCGTGTGTTCCTCTTTGTTGTGAGCACACAGTCGCCTTTGACTCTGTTCTGATTAGGGAAGTTAGACATACCCCTGCTGATGTTTGAGATAAATCTAGCTCAGCTACAATAAGAAATTATGAACTTTTAAATTTCCGGTATCTGAAACTTCCACTATGTCTGTGAAATGGTTTTATAATAATGATATTATTATTCTTTTTATTTTATTATTTGCACCAGCACTTTATTTAAGCACTTTATGTATATTTCACAGCTTCTACCAAGGGTTGGCTATAAAAATAACATAGGAGGATTAGGCGATGGCTTCGCCCTTGTGTTTTGGATTAATGGCTCACTTGAGCATTTCAAAGAAATGGACCAACAGCAGCATAGATTATCGTGTATAAGCCTATTGATTTGAACAGTTTGAAATCTTCCCCACAAGATGTATATACATGAATTTTAATGTATATATTTATATGTTTTCTATAGAGCAATATATTTTTGATACTTATATTTATATGTTTTCTATAGAGTAATGTATATATTTTTGATATTCATATTTATGTGTAAATAACTATGTATATACAATTAGGATGGATTCAATTCTATGTGATAATGCATGTGGGGTTTGAATAATTGGGCACTTTGCCCTCAATCATGTTTCAAACTTAGGACATGGCGCAATGATTGTATTTTATCATGCACTGTTCACTTTAAATGAAGCCTTATATGCCACGCCCCCATTTTGAATATTTAAACCTTTGTTTGTTTCATTGTCACGTCATGTGATCAAGCCTCGACTTGGAGGCGAAACGCGTCATGGCGGATGGCTGGCGAATGATTTGCACAATAAATCACTGAGGATTTTCTCTAAATCTGGGCTTACTCAGCGTTGTTCTTTTCTGGTGAGGAAAGACTTTGGAATAACGGTTTCTTCATATATATATATATATATTCATCCAGGGTCTCTTCGCTCGGAGAGAAAACAGAGGAGCACACGCCACAGGTTATAGTTAGGAATTAGCTTTTAAGAAACCTTTGAAATTCACTGAAAAAAACATAGGTTCAACACTCGTTATAGTTAGGAATTAGCATTTAAAAAACCTTTGAAATTCAATGAAAAAAACCATAGGTTTCACACCAGTTATAGTTAGCTGAACATTTCACTCATACAAAACCATTGAAATTCCCACGTTATAGTGAGTAGAACTCACTATAACTCGCGTGCCCGCAATCCACTGCTGATGATGTCACATATTACATCATTTATGACATGGTCAGTGACATCACTGATGACATCACTGATGACATCTCAAATTACATCACTGATGACATCATCCAGTGACTGTGTGTTTCTGTAAAGTTTAAATATGTTTTACATATTGAAGTGTGGTAAATAAATAATTAAATACCTGATCTATTTTTCGGAATAATTAATTAACAGATAGCTCAATAAATAAGAGTCAGGATTCGAGGTATCTTGAGTTTGCAGGTTTTAATACAGCATAAAGGACGGGAACAGGACAACCTGCACGGGAATAGAATGGCAGGGCCCGGCAGCTGCCGGGGCAGGATCTGGGATGAGCGCGCTAACTTTAATAACAGTGCACAACATATATATACTAAAACAATTGCATTAGAGTTCATACAGTAGGCGTAGCAGTGGGCGGGATTCGTAGCAGTCGCGAAAGATAAGGCATAAAGTAGGTGTAACAAGAGGCGTGTACATAGACATGTGATGTAAACGTAACAGAATATGTCATAAAAGGGGCGGAAACATGGAGGGGGCTACCTAAGGAGCCGGGACCTCTGACCTAGAGGTGCGCGCAAGCTAGCAATGACGTGTTACTAGGGAGAAGCTGGGGGCTATGACTTCTGCGCTAGAAGGAGAGACTAAAGTCTGGAGAGTCGGAGCGACATGTACCTAAACACTATCTAGTATCTGATGTTTAGAGAACATGTTGATAGAATCCAAAAGTTATCAGGGTAAAGGCTAACAGACTCTAAGACTGGTGCATACATAATTCTACATGTAGTGCGTGTTGAGGAATATTAAATGACCGTTAATACAGTATTTCTCTCAAATGGAGACGTAAAGGCTAGACCATGACGGAAACTATTGATGCGATTCAGTAGCTTAGGAAATGCAGAGAAGGAGAGCTGGACTGATAACTAGAATCATAACATACTCTTGGCAGACTGGCAGGCAGAGCCAGGCCGAGCCGGGCACTGTGAGGCAGGAAGTAAGTGAAGGGTCAGGGATACAGGTGGGGGCTGTATCGCTCCTCAGCGAGGGTTCAGGAGACAGGAGCTGAATCTGAGTCCGGGCCCTTTTGAGGCCTAGAAACGGGGACTTTACAATGAAATAACGTGCACACTGAGAAACGTGGCAACGTAACTTTACATAGGCCTAATACTCGTAGCTTTCACGAGAACTAGAAACTGGCATACTAGAGGTGGACACAACTGTAATTGCGTCTTTAATCGATCATGGGGAATACATATGCATATTAATCATGCACATACAACATAGGATGGGGAACACGTAGGGACACAGAACATGGCAAAATTTACTTTTCCACATTCCCTCCTTGTCACTACGTTTCCATCAGGAAACATCAATATTCATGATACCATCTATCATTTCATACAGTATCATTTGCTCGTCTCGAATTTTCTTGGAACGGGATTTATGACGGAACCTGGGACTAGGAATACAAGAGGTAGCACAAATGCCGCAAATCGCAGGGCCACATTGTATACAGAGGCAGCAACTGAATATGATCGCTACTGCAATACCTAGAAAGGACAATACTTTCCATCCCCAGGCAGAAATTATACTCCAGAACCAACCGGACCATGTCCAGGTACCTGGATTCTGGTGTAACTGATGGGCAATTTTATGAAGTCTGGTTATAGCTGAATAAACAGACGGCGCGTTATTAGGAATGAAAATGCAGCAACTAGATCCGATGACTCTACATGCTCCTCCTCTATCGGCCAGTATGACGTCAAGAACGAGACGATTTTGGAGCACGACAAATCTCATAGCAGATTGCTCTTCCGTTAAGTTACCTAGGGCAGAGGCAGTCTCATTCACTACTGCTTCAAGGGTTCTGGTCAATCTACGTATTAACTTACTATTCTGGATAGGTCCTATAAAGAAAAAAGAAATCTTTATTGAAATCTGTATACTGTTCTAGAGTAGTTTCAGTTTGATCGACAATCGGGGACTCGATCTCCCTTCTATGTCTAATGTGTACTAGATGTGTGTTTCTATGATAATCGGATGGGGCTAGGAAAACTGGTGGCAGTAGGAAGGCAATGTAACAGGTTCCATCCCAATCGAGGGGCAGACGAACATATGCGGTCTGACCACAAACAAAATATGAATGACGTGAGGCTTTGAAAATAGATTTCCCACTGTCACTATCCTCGACAATAGTAGAACAATCACTATGTCCTACATGTGCGGACCCATTATTTCGGACACATAATTCGCCCTTGACTGGTAGTACTGAAATAGCAGGTAAGTCTGGAGTAGGATCAGACTGAACATTCAGGACCATGAAATTCGAAGAATAATTACCTAAATTATAAACTTCATTCTCTAGATCTAACCCTGTTCTGTGGGGAAGACCTTGCTTGTCTGGAAAACATGTACTATTCAGAAGGGACTTATCATTTGAAGATGACGTTAACATGGACCAGGCTCCACATGAACCATTATGTGAAAACGGATAAGGAAACAGTGGCAGAACTCCCTTCGGTGTCTGGAAAGGGGGGAGTCGACCACACACCCAACAATTAGTGGCATTGCTGGTCTGGTGTGAATAATGTAACATACGGATAAATGTATTGTTGCGCATAGCAAGACGATAGGATAGTTCGTGAGGAGGCAGATCACTAAACGTGTGCTCTACTGTAGCATCAGACAACTCATTTTCATGAGGAATTGGAAAACATAAATAAAATGCATAACTTGTGCAGGTAATAATTAAACTTAGAAACAATATAAAACTTAGAAAAACGATACATCGGATTGAGTTTTGACTAACTCTCTCACTATGGGGGTCTATTTCATACATGTCAGATACCTGTCTAACCGTTTCACCCAGGGGGACTTAGACAATTAAACTGGCTGACTTATTTTACTAGACCGAAGCTTCTGTTTATACTCCTGCTGCGGAGTTCTCTCTAACAAGGGAGGATTTGAGGCAAAGTCATTAGCGGGACAGTCCTTGATAATAGGGCAATGTTTGGACTCGGAAGTGTCTATAGAAGTGTCATTGAGCTGTTTAGATCTTAGTCCGTGAAATTTCTTGACATGAGACAGATGCACCCATCCTTTTCTGCCTTCCAACTTCACGGCCGTGCGGGTGGTCAGAAGGACTAACTTCGGCTCCTTCCAGCGAGGCTCCAGCGGACTTGAACGATCAAAGTTCCTGACTAGGACCAGGGTGCCGGGAAGGACCTCGTGTGGCTTGACTTCAGTATTGTCAGGAAATGCAGCGGCAACCTGTGAACGACAAGAGTGTAGGGCAGACATCAAGGAAGCTAGGTAATCTGTCAGCATATTACTGGAAACATCTGTAATACTTTGGGGTCTGGGTGTACCCCACATGTTCGGGGGGCGGCCGAATACGACCTCATAAGGGGACAGACCTGATCTGGAATGTGCGACCATGCGCATACAGAACAAAGCAACTGGCAGGGCAACTAACCAGTCTACCCCGTTCTCTTGACAGAATTTGGCAATGCGGATTTTCAAGGTTTGATTATGTCTCTCTACGAGACCGGCTGCTTCTGGATGGCGTACACAATGGAACTTCCACTGGTACCCTAACAAAAGGGAAACGTGCTTCATAAGTTCAGATGAGAATGGCTGGCCGTTATCAGAATACACGACCCTTGGGAGTCCATAGCGGGGGAAAAATTCACGAACCAACTGCTTGGCAGTGGTCGCGGCTGTGTAATCTGGGACTGGATATGCTTCTGTCCACCTGGACAAAGCGCATACAACTACAAGGACATACTTGAAACCTCGACATCGCTCCATCTGAATATAATCCATCTGGAGGACTTCAAAAGGGTGGTCAGGGGGCTGGAATCCACCTTGTTCCACCGGGACACTTTTACCTGGGTTGAACTGGCAACATATCATACAGGTACGGACTTTCTGCTTGGCTGCAGCTCGTAAATGCTTGTTAAACCAAATGTTCTGGATACTGTCTATCATGGCTTTTGCTCCTAAGTGTGCTGGACTATGTGCGGTGTTGATAATGACTTGAACCATAGAGTCGGGGAGAAACCATGTGGCTTTTCCCTTCGTCAACCATCCCTGATCTGTCTGGACCCCTCCTTGTTCGGACCATTTCTTGATTTCTTCGGGAGTAGCATGTGACTGGATATCTATGATATCTTGAGTGGGGTCCTTAACTGTCATACATGTAGTCAGATCTGGAGTGTGTGTCAGTGTTGCGTTAACTGGAATGTCTGGAGTCTGGGCTGTAAACTTGGCTGTTCGATCTGCTAGATCATTACCTTGGGAAATAATGTCAGTAACTTTAGTGTGTGCTTTGCACTTCATGATAGCGATAGCTGTCGGTAAATGTATTGCATCTAACAGAGCTTGAATAAGGAGACCATGCTGAATCTTGGTTCCATGAGAAGTCATGAAACCTCTCTCCTGCCAGAGCACTCCAAAGTCGTGTACGACTCCGAATGCGTAGCGTGAATCTGTGTAAATGTTAACTTTCAGGTTCTTGGCATGTATGCAGGCTTGTGTCAGAGCGACTAGCTCTGCTGCTTGAGCAGACAGGGTGTCAATACGGTGTGTTTCAATAACTTCAGTGTCAGTAGTCACTGCATACGCGGCTACTAGTTCTCCTGTACTCGTTCTCATACATGAACCATCCACATAAAGTGTCAGGTCGGGATCTGGTAATGGAATATCTGTCAGATCTTGTCTTGGCTTTGTCATGGTGTTAACTACTTCCACACAGTCATGTGTGGCAGGATTTGAAGTAACTGACGGTAACAGTGTAGCAGGATTTAGAACGTTGCAGCGTCTGATTTCTATGTGTGGCTGGAACAGTGTCAATTCATAACCTGTTAAACGTGCAATTGTCAAGTGCTGAGTCTGTGTTCGGTTTAAAAGAACTTCCACGGAGTGTGGAACTTGTACTGTCAGGGAATGTCCTAATACTATGGAATCACTTTGTCTGATAGCTAGTGCTGTGGCTGCAAATGACTTGAGGCACGCAGGCAGAGCCTGGGCTACTGGATCTAGTGTGCTCGAAAAATAAGCACAGGGCTTGTATTGTCCTGCTTGATCTTGTGTAAGAACAGATAATGCTGTACCATCACGTTCTGTGACAAAAAGTGTAAAAGGCTTACTGTAGTTCGGTGTAGCTAGAACAGGTGCTTGGCATAAAGCTTTCTTTAATTCATTAAAACTAAGTGTATGTTCAGATGTCCAAGGGAGAACAGTCGATACGGCTGCCTCCTGTGTCGTTAACTGTATCAGTGGCTTGGCTAGAAATGCATACTGAGGAATCCATTGTCTACAATAAGAAGTGAGGCCAATAAAAGCTCGTACCTCCTTCTGTGTCTTGGGCTGTGGAAGACTCGCTATTAACTGGATACGATCGGGTGTCAACTGCCTACCCCACTTGGACAGTAAGTGGCCTAAGTAGATCACTTGCTGGACACAGAATTGAAGCTTCGAAGGGGACACCTTGTGCCCCATCTCGGCTAGGAAATACAGAACTGTAAGTGACGCTCGCTCACAATCACGTTCAGAACGGGCGGTGATCAGTAGATCATCGACATACTGGAGCAGGGCAGTGTCAGTTGGCATGTGAATATTGTCTAGTTGTCTCTTAAGTGCTTGACTGTAAATACTAGGACTTTCTGTGAAACCTTGAGGAGCTCGTGTGAATTTATAGCTCCTTCCATTTAAACAAAAACCGAAAAGGTACTGGCTGTCTGGATGAATTGGAACACTGAAAAATGCATTCTTGAGGTCGATTACAGTAAAAAATACAGCTTCAGAATCAATAGCTGTTAATAGGGAAGAAATATCTGGAACAACTGGGTACTGGGGAATAATACATTTATTAAGTTCTCGAAGGTCAATCACTAATCGATATACTGGAGGTGCATTTGGATCAGTACGTTTCATGACTGGAATGATAGGAGAATTACATACATTGGAGTCAGTTTCTACAACCACTCCTTGAACAATGAGCTCGTCAATAATTTTGGATAAGGCTGCTACAGCCTCAGGTGGCAATCTGTACTGTCTGATTCGTGGCAGGACTATACCTTGCTTGAGAGTCACACGATGGGGTGTGATTTGCATAAAACCAACATCAGTTGGACCTTGCGCCCATAGATGCTGGGGAACATTAGACAATCTTGGATCAAAATCACGTAATACATATTGACCCTTGAAGTCACGCAAAAACAAACGTATTCCCTCTGGGGAACAACATATAACTGCACCTAATTCTTTCAGTGTCTTAATGCCTAACAAATTTTCTGGACATGATTTCGTAAGTAACAGGTCAGTAGTTCGGGACAATGGACCAACTTCTAGAGTAACTGGCTTTGATATCTCGTTAACTATTGGCTTTCCTGAAAATCCAAGGGAAACATTTCTAGAGCCTGAGAGCGGAGCCCCTGGAACCTCGTCATGACTGATAGTAGTCCTACTTGCCCCTGTATCAATCAGAAACTTTCTGTCTTTCCCCAATACTTGACTATGTACATAGGGACCTTCTTGATCTACAGGAATCTCGATGAGAGGCAAGCCTACCTCCCTCTCTAGGCTGTTTCATGAATACGCTTGATACTCTGGATACTCGGACTGTGCATACTGGTACATCTGCTGTGTAACATGCTGTGTTGCAGCGATAGGCTGCGGTGCTGTAACTGTCTGTTGTGCATTCTGTGGCTGAGAAGTCTGTGAAACTTGTTCTTGTCTAGGCGGGCGTGGTCTTTCTTTAGTTTTACCAGTGGCTATGTTGTGTTTCAGAACTGCACACTCGTTTATGAAATGACCTGGCTGTTTACAATAATTGCATGTCCCTTTAACGGGAGCTGCAGGATGACTGGCTTGATTCGGACCCCTCTTCTGACTGTCTTGAGGAACAGATTGTGCAACTAGTACTTTCATTTTCGTGTCTTTCATACGTCTTCTCTCGTGTTCTTGCTCTTCTCTGATTCTATTCTGGTGGTACTGAAGCATCTGTAACATCTGGGACGGGGTACTAGCTTGCCATGTACTTTCGACTTTCAAAACTCGATTCTTAACTTGTGGGCTTGAATTCTCGACTAATTTAGTAACAAAAAGATGAGGGTATGACTCACTACTCGTCTTCAAACCACTGTTTATGATAAAACATTTCTCAAATCTGGAATAAAAATCACTAGTGTCTTCATCTTGTTTCTGTTTACAGGCTGAGATTGCATTCCAGTCTTCCTTTTTAGTGGCTAATAATCTAGGCAAAACTTGTATTAACAGTTCAGGTAATTCTTTACATTTATCTCCAAGACCGGTACCTGGTACTCGTATCTTATCTTCAGCTTCTAGAGCTGTCCAATCAATCTTTTTCTCTCCCCCCTCCCAATCCTTTTCCTTGAGTTTTTCATATATGCCCGCAGGCAACAGGACCTTTAGCATTTTAATAATATCTGGATACGTGTATTCTCCCATACGGAGCATGTCTTTTAATTCTCGGTGGAACCCTGCTGGATCTTTGTCGTGACAGGGAATTAACTTCTTCATTTCTAAGAGTTCCATCTTGGTGACTGGGGTGTAAACAAATATTCGTTGCATTTCACCACCCGCTGTCCTAACTGGGTGTACTTCTCGTAACGGATGCTGTCTGTCTATGTAAAACGGTTTACTTTCTGGAGGTGAGACATGAACAAAATGCGGGTTCAAAAACGTTCTATATTTATGGCGCTGTTCTAGAATGACACTAATTAAATCGGTACCTAAACCTTTCCATCTATACTGGAGTAACTCGTTCAGGACATCATGTAACGGACCTGGATCAGAATGTTGACCCTCATACAATGTAATGAGGTGCTGGGTCATATACATACCCACCAATCGCTGCTCGGCTGGGGGCAGTTTCAGAAACATTTGTGCCACTATTTCGTCTGGAAAAGTGGTAGAATCAGTAATCCATCGGACTGCTGATCGGGCTAGTTCTTGTTCATGCATGGTACTTAACTCATTATAACCGATTCGTGATTTCAGAATTTGATCGGTAGCTTGAAATACTTGTTCTAGAGAACCTTGTTCTGGTGCTGGAAGATGAAAGACTTTCTTGTGTTCTAGGCGTAAATGTCGGTCTGGAAATCTAGATTTACCTACATACGCTATTCTGGCGGTATTCTCGTCGTCTACCTCTTCAGTAGAAGAGTCATTTTCTTTCTCGTTTCCTAGAGCTTCTTTGCGTTGTTCGTGTAACCTTATTATTTCTTTACGTATTTTCTTGTACATACTCTCTATACTATTGAGTGTCTTGTGCTTACCCTCGGCTATATTATCACTCCACCTTGTCAGAATTTTCATTTCGGTCGGATCTTTCGTCGGGGAATCTTGTTCCCTAATTAAACAATTGATCAGAAACTTTAATAACATAAACTGGATCTCAGCTTTCCTGAGAGACATGACTTCACCAATACTTTCTGGATCTTGTCCTGTACGGATGAAACGATACATTCTGTCTAGATCTTCTTTCATATTCGGTAGGGTGACCAAATACTCGGACACCTGCCTTATACGTACGGAATATATAACCATACTATCCTCGCCTGGGACTGGATCATAACAGCATTCAGTAAGAGCTCGCCTGATTTCTGCAATGGACTGATATTTAGGCGTACGCTGTAACGCACGTTCATGTAACTCGACTGCCCCTAGACATCTATTTGGCGGCGGGGTACCAGGAGGACCTCCTCCCGCGGCCCCTAAACTGGAATCGTCGACTGATACTCTTCGTGCTGGCAGAGTGACTGATGTAGCTGGAATTTGTACTACGGGCTGGACCGGGGGTACCGTAACAGGTGCTGTAACAGGTGCCCCGGTGGCTGGAGGACCATGAATTACATTATTTACAGGAGCTGGCGGAACAGGATTTGCATATTCCGGGACTGTGTCGTCCAAATAGGACGAGAGAAAAATATCAGCTGCGGTCGGTTTGTGACGTAGCTTGGTCGGAACTAATGGCGGCGGAAAATTACTGGATGCCTCCGGGGTTGCTTTTGGCAAGCCCTCGGCAAGAAGAGGATACATACCCTTAATGAGGGCATTTCTCTGTCTGTCTGACTGTTCGGTTTTAACTCGTTCACCTATTTCGATCAATTCCCTTTCTTGGGCTCTTTCTAAGGATTCTCTACTTAATTCTGACTTTCTGATTTCTTTTTCGGTTCTTTTATGAGATTCTTTGCGCCATAACTCGATGGCATCTTTCTGTGACTGTCTGGCTTTCTTTTTCCATAATGCTTCTTCTACTCGCATGATGCACTCGGCATCCCATGTACCCGACACGGGCCATCTATACTTTTCTTCTAACTGTTTGGTGTACTCCACCCATAAATCTAGATACAATATGGCACTTATGCCATGCTTTTGATACATAAAATGACCTGGACTGTCCCTAGGCGGGACAGGAACTGCCTCTTCTAACAGACCTTTTCTAGTTTTTAACTGACGTAACTTGGAAAATAGAGGCATGACTGGGCTGGAGTCTAGACACAATACAATACACAATGAACACGATGATTACTGAACAACACATTCATACCACGACATTGAAATACATGAATGACATTTAAGATAACAGTTCGGACAAAATACTACCTGGAATACTGAAAACAGAATACATGAATTTCTCGAGAACAGACCAGACTAGAACAGAAACTAGATGCACTGCTAAAACAGTACGAAACTTACCGGTCTCATAAAGAGACACGTCAGGACCCGCATCCACCTAAGTGGACACTTCGTGTTGGATCTGTGTACCCAAACCCACGGACCAGAGACAATGCAATTGACCCTGTCTAGATACTACCCCAGCAACGGTACTCACCGGGCAGCAAGAACGGAAGGCCTCGGACTGGACTGCTACGACGACGGACGGACGAACTTCGGACTTCAGTTACGGGTGGGCCTCCGGATACCTCGGACCTTGGACTCTCGGCTTGGGCTCTGGTCGGGACTCGCCGCGTTCCTACACCGCCTCGTCTGGATGCTGGACCGCAACCTCCGTCTCCTCCGTGGGCCTGAGGGATACTTGAAGCAGAAATATCTGCACGTGCACGGTATGGTTCCGTCGCGGCTGCAGAGGATCAGGGGGCTTGCGTGGCTTCACCGGCGCGTGGGGAAAGGGCAAGTACCTATTCGGGCGCCATTATGTGGTAAATAAATAAATAATACCTCTATTTTTGACTAGATATACAATAACAGATAGCTCAATAAATAAGAGTCAAGATTCGAGGTATCTTGAGTTTGCAGGTTTTAATACAGCATAAAGGACGGGAACAGGACAACCTGCACGGGAATAGAATGGCAGGGCCCGGCAGCTGCCGGGGCAGGATCTGGGATGAGCGCGCTAACTTTAATAACAGTGCACAACATATATATACTAAAACAATTGCATTAGAGTTCATACAGTAGGCGTAGCAGTGGGCGGGATTCGTAGCAGTCGCGAAAGATAAGGCATAAAGTAGGTGTAACAAGAGGCGTGTACATAGACATGTGATGTAAACGTAACAGAATATGTCATAAAAGGGGCGGAAACATGGAGGGGGCTACCTAAGGAGCCGGGACCTCTGACCTAGAGGTGCGCGCAAGCTAGCAATGACGTGTTACTAGGGAGAAGCTGGGGGCTATGACTTCTGCGCTAGAAGGAGAGACTAAAGTCTGGAGAGTCGGAGCGACATGTACCTAAACACTATCTAGTATCTGATATTTAGAGAACATGTTGATAGAATCCAAAAGTTATCAGGGTAAAGGCTAACAGACTCTAAGACTGGTGCATACATAATTCTACATGTAGTGCGTGTTGAGGAATATTAAATGACCGTTAATACAGTATTTCTCTCAAATGGAGACGTAAAGGCTAGACCATGACGGAAACTATTGATGCGATTCAGTAGCTTAGGAAATGCAGAGAAGGAGAGCTGGACTGATAACTAGAATCATAACATACTCTTGGCAGACTGGCAGGCAGAGCCAGGCCGAGCCGGGCACTGTGAGGCAGGAAGTAAGTGAAGGGTCAGGGATACAGGTGGGGGCTGTATCGCTCCTCAGCGAGGGTTCAGGAGACAGGAGCTGAATCTGAGTCCGGGCCCTTTTGAGGCCTAGAAACGGGGACTTTACAATGAAATAACGTGCACACTGAGAAACGTGGCAACGTAACTTTACATAGGCCTAATACTCGTAGCTTTCACGAGAACTAGAAACTGGCATACTAGAGGTGGACACAACTGTAATTGCGTCTTTAATCGATCATGGGGAATACATATGCATATTAATCATGCACATACAACATAGGATGGGGAACACGTAGGGACACAGAACATGGCAAAATTTACTTTTCCACAGAAGAATGAGTGGATGTATAAGTGTCTGGATGAAGGATTTAGTAGGTGCGTGACTGACTGTACGAGTGAGTGATTAAATGTGTCTTACTGAATGCATGGGTTAGTGACTAAACTGTCTCAATGTGTGCATCAGTATGTCTGTTGTTGTGTAAGCTGCTGCATGTGTTGATCAATAGCTATATAAGTGGCTATATGGGTTATTGATTGGTTGTGCAAGTATTTGTATGTGAGTCTGAGTGTGTGTGTGGGTGGCTGTGAGGTGTGTGACTCTGTGGATAGATGTGTGACCAGTTGATTCACTAGGTGTATGGGTTCAAGAGTGCATGTGGAAACAGCTATATGGGTGGTTGACTGTGTGCATGGCTGTGTTGGCTGTGTTGGTGAGTGAATGGATATCTCAGTGGTACATGTCCAAGTAAGTACATATGTAAAACACAGTGCATGTGAGAGTTGGCATATATAAATGACTATACATGAGAGCCAGTGATTGTGTGAGTGGCTGTATGGATCAATGTGTACTTGTATCAGTGATTGTATAAGAGAGTAAGTATGTGTTAGTATATGTTTTTATATTTGAGGTGTTGTCTGTATAACTGTATAGATGAGGAAATGGGAGTGTGATTGATTCTTTGCATGACTGACTAGGTGTGTGAGTAACTCCATGGATGAGTGGCAGTGTGTGAGTGTCTGTAAAGGTGTATGATTGCATATGATAGTGTTGTATTGATGAGTGTCTGTATGTATGAGTGATTGTATGGGTGAATGAGTGGATGTGTGTGTAGACCTAGGAATCAGTGAGTGCGTATGTATTATTATTAAAGGGGTTTGTAAAGCGCCTGGTGACGCCTCCCGGCGTGTCCCCGCGCTGTGGAGATCGAGTCAAGGGAGGAGAAAGGGGAGGGGGAAACTAAAGGGCGAACAGATGTGTTTTCAGCAGTTTTCTGAAAGAGGACTCATTAGTAGCTAGTCTAATGTTGACGGGAAGGGTGTTCCATCTGTTGGCTGCTAAAGAACGGAAAGAGCGACCTCCCATTCTAGCTTTTTTTGTGCACGGAGTCTTGAGCAAACCCATTCCCTTGGAACGAAGGGATCTGTTGGGCTCGTAGGACATGGCTAGATCGGACAGATAGGATGGATCTTTCTGAGAGATAATCCTATAGCACCAGAGAAGTGCCTTGAATAGGATTCTCTTCCTGATTGGCAACCAATGGAGGGTAGCCAAGGTGGATTTAGAAGGTGCTCTTCTGGGAAGTCTTAGCACTAAACGTGCAGCTGAATTTTGTAAGACCTGCAATCTTCTGATGTTCTTTTCGGAGGTACCCAGCAGAAGCACATTGCCGTAGTCTATACGGGAGGTTATAAGTGCCTGAGTCATGGTACGCCTGGAATCTAGAGGGAGAAGATCCAGGGTACGATTGAGAGTTCTCATGACTCCAAAGCACTTTCCTACAGTTTTTTTGACATGGCTGTCGTACGAAAGTTTGTTGTCAATCCAGACGCCTAAGTTCTTCGCTTCTCGACTGGGAGTGGGTAGAGGCCCTAGACAGGGAGGCCACCAGTCTTTGGTCCAGTTGGTGTCCTTACCTCCTATTATGAGTACCTCAGTTTTTGTGCCATTTAGTTTGAGGCAGTGATTAGTCATCCAATCTGCGAGATTGCTCATGCAGGATTTGAAGTTGTTAGCATCAGAGGTGGGGGCTTGGGACAAGGAGATCAACAGTTGAGTATCGTCGGCGTAAGAGACAAGCTCTACGCCGTACGATTGAACCACCTCTGCCAACGGCGCCATATAAAGGTTGAACAGGGTGGGACTCAGGGCAGAGCCCTGAGGTACCCCCTGTTCTAATACCATGCTGTCCGAGAGAAAGTTTCCTCTCTGGACCTGAAAGCTCCTGTTGGTGAGAAAGGCTTTCAGCCACCCCAGAGCCTCTTTGGTGACCCCCGCTTTGTTTAGACACTGTAGCAAGATGGAGTGTGCTACAGTGTCAAACCCGGCACTGAGGTCCAGCATGGTGAGTGCCATGATCTTACCCTCATCGGCTCCTTCCCGCAGAGTTTCGGTCGCTCTCAGGAGCGCTGTCTCTGTGGAGTAGCTCGATCTAAAGCCCGACTGCGAGCTATGAAAGGCATTTTGAGATTCAAGGTGGGCCATGAGTTGGATGTTGGCTACTTTCTCGGCAAGTTTTGCTAGATAGGGTAGCAAGGAGATGGGGCGAAGGTTCTCCAGGATGTCCTGGCTCACATTCGGTTTTTTCTTGATGGGGAGTACGATTGCTTTCTTCCATTCTACAGGCAAACAGGCAGTGTTAAAAGAGAATTGGAGCATATGTCTAAAGTAGGGCTCTAAGACCGAGAGGCTAGCTGCTAAAACTTTAGGGGGAGCGGGATCTCGGGGAGAGCCAGATTTAATACTTTTACACGTCTTCATGAGAATTTCGGAGGGAGGAACAGTAAAAGCACAAAGGCAAGATTTTGTAAGGGTGGTATCTTCCCTCTCAACAAAGTCAATGCCAGATTTTATATTACTGGAGAAATTGGCATAGATGTCCGTGATCTTGCCGGAAAAATACTTCGCAATTTTATTGCAAGTGTCTACTGAATCATTGTGGGATGTAGGATTCGTGGTTATTATAGAAATCTCTTTGAAGATCTGAAAGAGCTCTTTCGAGGAGTTTTCAGCTTCCAGGATACGGTTACTATAATGGGATGCTTTAGACACTCGAATCTTTTTGGTATATTCTTTTTGCGCCGTTTTATATAGGGTTTTGATTTTAGGGCAGAAGTTATTGCGCCATTCCCTTTCGAGCTTTTTACAAGCAGTTTTAGCTAGCTGAAGCTCCTGTGTAAACCACGGGGCAGTTTTTTTAGTCCTCTTAGAGTTGGTTAAAGTGCGAATAGGGGCAGTGATATCTAAGAGCATTAGTGATGCAATTCTGTAGATGTTTATATGCTGTCTCACTGTCAGATCCTCTAGGAGGTCCCACATTTTCAAGGATTTTTATAAAGGTGTCTAGAGAGAAATTTGTCCATTTCCTACGTTGATATCGTTGTGCACTATCTTTGTGGTGTTCAGTTTCATCTAATTGAATTTGCATGGGGATAACAAAGTGATCGGACCAGGGTACTGGTTGGGGAGATGAGGTCTGAACTCCCGTCCAATTCCCAAATATAGGGTCCAATAAATGTCCCAGTTGGTGTGACGGGTCGTAGTTCTTTAGCTCTAGTTGTAGAGAGAGTAGTTCAGATTTAATGTCTGCCGCCTCTTTATCAAGGGGATCGTCAAAGTGGACATTTAAATCCCCCAATACTAAAACTCTGGTTTTCCTAAGTGCTAGATGGGCTATAGCCTCCATAAGGCTGGGAGTAAAGTCATAGAGCCTACCCGGGGGACGGTACAAAAGGATGCCTGAAAGAGAGTGTTCCGGCCCTGTGATGATGGTAAAAGAGCCGGCTTCACTGTGATCAATCGTAATGGGAGAGAGTGAGCATTCTAAAGGGGCTTTGGTAATAATAGCAATACCCCCACCTCTACCATCCTTTCTATCAAGTCTGGAGAGGGAATAACCGGGTGGTAGGGCCTGTATAATGTCGAGATCAGAGTACTCGTCCAACCACGTCTCAGTGAGAAACAAGATGTTAATATTCTCATCCTCAAGTAGATGGAAAATTTGAGTGCAGTGTTTTCGAAGGGATCTGCAATTAAGCAGTGCTGCTTTTAGTTTCCCTACAGTGCTTATTTTAGTAATCGTATTCTCAGGACTAAAAGTACATGTGGGACAGTTCTGGAGCGATAACGCATCCATAGAGTGTTTGCAAGATAAGGGAATGTTAGGCCGCATATCCAGCAGTTCTTGCCTACCATACCGTATGTTGTCGGGCATAGAAGAGCCAGGGTTTATGGCCCCGCGCCCCGTCCGGCCGCGGACGGGCGCAGACGGGCTTGCCTTAGGCGCGCCTTCGGCGCGCAAACGGCGCTCCCGCTGCGCTCGTCCATTGAGCTTGTGTGGGAAGCACATTTAGGGAGAGAGGGGTGGGCGTGGCCTGTCAGGGGGCGTGGCCTCGCGTGTAGCAGCAATGGCGGCCGAGTAAAGCGTCCCACGAAAACAGCGCTAGGTCAGCTGATTGTGGGGTGCCTGCTTGGCGCTTCACACAGAGAGGAGCTCAGGGTGAGATTACAAGTTTTAAAAATTGCTTCAAACACAAATGCAAATAAGTTTAAAAAAGACCGAGTGAACACCACCTCCGGCTTCCGCCTCAGAGGACTCAGTTTCCAGCGAATGAGCTATCAGTCAGCGCTTTAATAGGTGGGGGGTGGGCGTGGCCTGTCAGGGTGCGTGGCCTCGCGTGTAGCAGCGATGGCGGCCGAGTAAAGCGTCCCACGAAAACAGCGCTAAGTCAGCTGATTGTGGGGTGCCTGCTTGGCGCTTCACACAGAGAGGAGCTCAGGGTGAGATTACAAGTTTTAAAAAATTGCTTCAAACACAAATGCAAATAAGTTTAAAAAAGACCGAGTGAACACCACCTCCGGCTTCCGCCTCAGAGGACTCAGGTTTATGTAGTTACTGGTATTGGTGTGTCAATGGTTCCAGTAATGGTAGTTTGTATTTAACACTGAGTTTTTCAAAGGTTAGATTAGAGTGTGAGGAGGTGCATCGTATTATCACATGGATGATGTCATCAATGATGTCATCAGTGATGTCATTTGAGATGTCATAAGAGATGTCATCAGTGATGTCATTTGAGATGTCATCAGTGATGTCATCAGTGATGTCACTGAACATGTCATGAATGATGTAATATGTGACATCATCAGCAGTGGATTGCGGGCGCGCGAGTTATAGTGAGTCCAACTAACTATAACGTGGGAATTTTAATGGTTTTGTATGAGTGAAATGTTCAGCTAACTATAACTGGTGTGAAACCTATGGTTTTTTCATTGAATTTCAAAGGTTTTTTAAATGCTAATTCCTAACTATAACGAGTGTTAAACCTATGGTTTTTTCAGTGAATTTCAAAGGTTTTTTAAAAGCTAATTCCAAACTATAACGAGTTTGTAACCTATGGTTTTTAAAGTGAATTTTTAAGTTTTTTTAATAGCTATTTTTTATTGCTATTAATTATTATAATTTTTATTAAATAATTTAAATAATGTATATTTTTCAAACATTAAATATTTAATGTATTTTTCCTGTTTTATTTGTTTTGTTTTTTTACCCCGGAGCGCTCAGGGTACGCGCACCCGTAAACACACCCGTAAACATAGGGTTAGCGCTATTTCCGCGAGCGGAAAAAAGTATAAGTATGTATTCAAAGTAAATAATAATGCAAGACATTCAGTGGCCTACTTATAAAAGTAGTATTTTTCATTTGAAATAACCATATTTTAACTTTAAACGCATTTCCGAAAATCTAGCAAAACTTCATTCAGACGCGCCGCGTAAGCGCCCCCGGAAGCGCCTACGTACGTGCATCGTAAGCGCCCCCAGAAGCGCTCCGGAGCGCGTAGCGTAAGCGCGTCAAGTAATGTGACCTTAAAATAACACTTTTCATTGGTTCATAACAGTTTTTTTCCACAAATATTGAAAGTCCCCACCCATATCCCTCACTACCTCTTTGCAATTGCTAAGAGAACACCTCTTGCCTGCTTCTGCATCTAATTTTGGAGAGATGGCTGATTTGAACAACACTTCCTCTGATTCTGAAGAGGGATTCCTGCCTGAGGATCCTCCTACCAGGAAAGTAAAAGAACACTTCATTTGGAAGTTTGTACTGTCCCCGAAGGACAAAAAAAAGTGAATGCAGCAAAGGCGTACTGCAAAATTTGTGGCACCACCTTATCACGTGGCAATCCTAATAAAAAATATAGTTTTGGAAATGCCACTTTAATTAGGCATGTGCAGAGAAGTCACCCGAACAACTTTTCCAGGGAGAGTGTCAGGGACCTGGCCCGGAATGCACCGAGAGATGGTGCCAGCACCTCAACTGGTGGTGCAACAGCTTCGGGAAGACAAGGTGGAAGAATGATCCCGAACAACCAGCCAGTCTTTGCACGCATCAAAATTCTATGCATGGACTGTGATGAACTACTCTGTTATGGGGAGCAAAGCATTGAACTGATTGCTCGGAGGAGAGAGGAACACCGCTGCCCTCCCCACCCCTATTTTTTCCCCTTTTTTTTGCTCCTGTTGAGCAGTTTTGGAATCCCTGGTTTTGTTTTTCCCCTAAAAAAATACAAAAAAAAATAAAATCGTTATAAAAAAGTATAAGAAAAATTAAAAAAAGAAGAAAAAAAAAGTTCTTTTCAGAACTAACTCCAATTCTTCAAAAAGAGCTATATTCTTTACATAATTTCCAATTCTTTTTTTCAGAGAATGTGTACTGAATAAATGAATTAATGAAATGAGTGAATGAAGGGGAGAAAGTGACAGGGAGTGACGGAAAGAAATGAGTCAAGGTGAAAAAAGGGGATTGATATTGAGGGAAAGAGGGTGAGGGAGGATAAAGTAATGGGAGTGAGAGTAAGGCAAAGGAAGCGAGGGAGAAGGAAGGTGGAGTGAGTGAGAGTGAGTTGATGACAGTGAGAGTTTGAAGATGAGTGAGGGTGATTGAAGGGAAGTGAGAGTGAGGGGACAGAGAGAGTGAGGGTAAGACAGACGGAGTGAGAGGAGAGCAGTGAATAAGTGAGAGGACAGAGGGAGTGTGAGAAGGAGTGAGTGAAGTGGAGTAAGGTGAGTAAGGGAAGGGGAATGAGTGAATGAGCGAAGGAAAGGAAGAGAGTGGAAGGGAAGTGAAGAAGGGGGACTTAAAGAAAGTGAGTGTGGGATGGGAGTGAGGGAAGGGGAGTAAACATGGGGAATGAGGATAAGTGAGGGAAGCGGAGTAAGAGAACGGGGCTGAAGGAGGGTGAGAGAAGAGCAATGAGGTTGAGGAAAGAGTGGTAGATAAAGGCAAGTGAGCGTGAGACAAAGGGAATGAGGGAGTGAGGAGACAGAGGGAATGAAGAAAAGAGTGAGAGAAGGGGACTGAGTGAGGGAGCAAAGAAAGGTAAGTGAGGGAGTGTGGGTGAGTTAAAGGAAGTGAACGTGACGGAAGAGGAGTAAGAGAGAGAGGGGACGGAGAGAGTGAGGCTAAGAGAGAGGGAGTGAGGAAAAGGGAGTGAAGAAGTGAGAGGACAGACGGAGTGAGAGAACGAGTGAGTGAAGTGGAGTTAGGTGAGTGAGGGAAGGGGAATGAGTGAGGGAGTGAAGGAAGGGAAAATAGTGGAAGGGAAGTAAAGCAGGGGAACTGAAAAAAATTGAGTGTGGGAGGCGAGTGAGGGAAAGGGGAGTAAACATGGGGAATGAGAATAAATGAGGGAAGTGGAGTAAGGGAACGGGGTGAGGTAGGGTGAGAGAAGAGTAGTGAGGTTAAGGAAAAGAGTGATGAGAAACTACATTTTGTTTGTCAAACTTACCTTATTAGAAATGTACACTTAATTACATATTTTTACTACATTTAATATCTGTGGAAGAGGAAAAAAAAAGTTATAATTTTATAATATATATTTCAAAATACAAGAGACAATGCAGGAGATTAACAGTCAAAAAAGGGTACTAAGAGATAAAGTAGGAGTGTAGGACACAGAAAGGGAAACAAAGGAATGGTGAAGGACAGAGACAGGGAAAAAGAAATAGAGGGTGAGCAAATTACTAAGAGCATAATGAGGTGGATAGATTCAGTGACAGAGAGGAAGAGAGGGAAAGAGAAAGGAACTGAAGGTGAGTAAGATACTAAAGGAATGTGAGTTAGCAAAACTAAATGAGGAAAGCGGAGTAAGGAAAGGGGAGTGAGTGAGAGGGAAGTGGGAGTGAGGGAGGGTGCATTCACGACAATGAGGGATGCAAGGTGAGTGAGAGTGAGTGAAGGGGCGTGAGAGAGTGAGAAGACAATGGGACTGAGGGTAACAGAGAGGGAGTGAGGGAAGACGAGTGAAGAAGTGAGAGGACAGAGGGAGTGAGAGAAGGAGTGAGTAAAGTGGAGTAAGGTGACTGAGAGAAGGGGAATTACTGAGGGAGCAAAGGAAGGAAAGAAGGGGAAGGGGAATGAAGCAGAGGAACTGGAAAAGGGTGACTGTAGGAGGACAGTGAGGGTAAGGGGAGTTAAGGATGGGGAATGAGGATAAGTGAAGGAAGTGGAGTAAGGGAACGGGGGTGAGGGAGGGTGAGAGAAGAGCAGTGAGGTTGAGGAAAGAGGAGTGATAGAGGGTGGATAAAGGCGAATGAGCATAAGACAAGGGGAGTGAGGGAGTGAGGACATAGAGGTAGTAAAGGAAGGAGTGAGAGAAGGAGACTAAGTAAATGAGCATAGAAAGATAAATAAGGGAGTGTTTGTGAGATAAAGGGAGTGAGTGTGAGGGAAGGGGGAGTGACAAAGTGAGGCGATGGAGGGAGTGAGAGTAAGGGTGAGAGAGTGAGGGAAGGGGAGTGAGGATGTGAGAGGACAGAGGGAGTGAGAGAAGTAGTGAATGAAGTTGAGTAAGGTGTTTGAGGGAAGGGGAATTACTGAGGGAGCAAAGGAAGAGAAGAGAGGGGAAGGGAAGTGAAGCAGGGGGACTAAAAGAAGGTGAGTGTGGGAGGTGAGTGAGAGGAAGGGGAGTGAACATGTGGAATGAGGATAAGTAAGGAAAGTGGAGTAAAGGAACGGGGGTTAGGATGGGTGAGAGAAGAGTACTGAGGTTAAGGAAAAGAGTGATGTGAAAGTAAATTTTGTTTGTCAAACTTACCTTATAAGTAATGTAAACTTGATGACATATGTTTAATACATTTAATATCTGCGGAAGAGGAAAAAAATAAGTTATCATTTTTATAATATATATTTCAAAATACAAGAGACAAGGCAGGAGATTAAAAGTCATAAAAGGGTACTAAGTGATAAAGTAGAAGTGAAGGACACAGAAAGGGAAACAAAGGAGCGGTGAAGGACAGAGAGAGGGAAAAAGAAATAGATGGAGAGCAAATTACTAAGAGGATAATGAGGCGGATAGATTCAGTGACAGAGGAAAAGAGGGAGAGAGAAATGAACTGAAGGTGAGTAAGATACTAAAGGAATGTGAGTTAGCAAATCTAAATGAGGAAAGGGGAGCAAGGAAAGGGGATTGAGAGAGAGGGAAGGGGGAGTGAGTGAGGGTGCATTCACGACAATGAGGGATGGAAGGTGAGTGAGGGTGAGTGAAGGGGCGTGAGAGAGTGAGGGTAACAGAAAGGGAGTGAGGGAAGAGGAGTGAGGAAGTGAGAGGACAGAGGGAGTGAGAGAAGGAGTGAGTAAAGTGGAGTAAGGTGAGTGAGAGAAGGGGAATTACTGAGGGAGCAAAGGAAGGAAAGAAGGGGAAGGGGAGTGAAGCAGAGGAACTGGGAAAAGGTGACTGTAGGAGGACAGTGAGGGTAAGGAGAGTTAAGGATGGCAAATGAAGTGGAGTAAGGTGAGTGAGAGAAGGGGAAATACTGAGGGAGAAAAGGAAGGAAAGAAGGGAAAGGGGAAGGGGAGTGAAGCAGAGAGACTGAGAGCTGGAAAGTGATGCAGGGGAGAGAGGGAAAGGGGAGCGAAGGAATGGGGAATGAGAGGTAGTGAGGGAAGTGGAGTAAGGGAACAGGGGTGAAGGAGAGTGAGAAAAGGGCAGTGAGGGTGAGTTAAGAGGGGTGATAGAGGGTGGAAAAAGGTGTGTGAGCGTGAGACAAGGGGAGTATAATATATATTTCATAATACAAAATACAAAATAACTTGTACAACATGTTATATGGTTTATTTTTGCTGTTCTCAGAATATATTGAATTTCACCTATAACTGTGACTTCAATACTACTCATCATATGACAGCAGGCAAAAAAAACACAATCAAAAAGATTGTGTTTAAAAAACCCATACAACGTTTCAATAAATAATGTAAAATTTATAAAAAACATATCTTAACTCACTTTTGATCCACGTACTTTTCCACGAGGCCAAATAGTATATGGAAAGTCCTTTTCTTTGGAAATTACTCAATAGTATTCTTAAACTTCCATTTACCCGAGTTTCTGAAGGAAAAGCTCCAACATCTTTTACATCATGAAACAATAGTTATCTTTCCACCTCTGGCTTACTCATGATTAACATTTCCAATAATACTCATATCACTCACTATGTGATACACTTACACTACCTCTATGACAACTACAAGTTTTTTATTATCTTGATCAATCTCACTCACAAAGTAATTTTGAACTGTAGACTAAGTTTTATTAACTGCTCCAATCTTCATAGGCCAATTACCTTTCCTAAAATTTCGGTTGTAAGAACACTAGGTAAGAATTTGGTAAGGCAAAAAAATTTTAAAAGTCAATTGAGTATCATTACAGTGTGTCCAGCCATTTGGAAATTTTAAATAAGCTGTGTAATGTCCTGATGTTGTCGAAGGACTATCATGGAAAATAATTGCTGCAGTTGCAAAGGTTCTTCCTGAAATTGATAATTGAGAAGCCACAACATTTTTAATTAGAGTTGTCAATTTAGTTCCATCAGGTCTACATCGTTGGAACATTAAAATTACATACTGTTCATATCTTTGTATAAATAATGTGATAGCATTGCAGATTTACTTTGAGTACAGACCTTGTTTTGATTTGCTTCTCTAACTAGATTATTAAAAGACACTGATTTGCAGTCTGGTAGAGTCAAATATATAAATCTTTCAGTGTCTATTATAGTAGTACTTGAAAAGGAACAATTGTCGCAGTTATGCTACCATTTATAAGAAAGGCAATTGCAAAAAACAACAAGTGATGGACTGAATGTGGATCAATGTCACACACTCCCCCAGTCAAAAGATCTGGGCCCAAATCCATCGTTTTTTTGCACTCCACACCACCCTGGGTCAGATAATGGCTTTATGCAAATCAGCTCTGACCCTGTTGCCCCATGGGAACAGTCCAGTCCGAACTACAACAGCCATATCTTTCCCAGACCGGAATCAAGCATTCGAGGACCGGACCGGTTTCGAGGTAACACCTCTCTTCAGCCCGGCTAGCTTGACTCCAAGTGGTGTGGAGTGCCTGGGACCCACGTCTGGGCATCCCCAGCGCACTTAGGGCGGCAATTGCAAAAAACAACAAGTGATGGACTGAATGTGGATCAATGTCACACACTCCCCCAGTCAAAAGATCTGGGCCCAAATCCATCGTTTTTTTGCACTCCACACCACCCTGGGTCAGATAATGGCTTTATGCAAATCAGCTCTGACCCTGTTGCCCCATGGGAACAGTCCAGTCCGAACTACAACAGCCATATCTTTCCCAGACCGGAATCAAGCATCCGAGGACCGGACCGGTTTCGAGGTAACACCTCTCTTCAGCCCGGCTAGCTTGACTCCAAGTGGTGTGGAGTGCCTGGGACCCACGTCTGGGCATCCCCAGCGCACTTAGGGCGGCAATTGCAAAAAACAACAAGTGATGGACTGAATGTGGATCAATGTCACACACTCCCCCAGTCAAAAGATCTGGGCCCAAATCCATCGTTTTTTTGCACTCCACACCACCCTGGGTCAGATAATGGCTTTATGCAAATCAGCTCTGACCCTGTTGCCCCATGGGAACAGTCCAGTCCGAACTACAACAGCCATATCTTTCCCAGACCGGAATCAAGCATCCGAGGACCGGACCGGTTTCGAGGTAACACCTCTCTTCAGCCCGGCTAGCTTGACTCCAAGTGGTGTGGAGTGCCTGGGACCCACGTCTGGGCATCCCCAGCGCACTTAGGGCGGCAATTGCAAAAAACAACAAGTGATGGACTGAATGTGGATCAATGTCACACACTCCCCCAGTCAAAAGATCTGGGCCCAAATCCATCGTTTTTTTGCACTCCACACCACCCTGGGTCAGATAATGGCTTTATGCAAATCAGCTCTGACCCTGTTGCCCCATGGGAACAGTCCAGTCCGAACTACAACAGCCATATCTTTCCCAGACCGGAATCAAGCATCCGAGGACCGGACCGGTTTCGAGGTAACACCTCTCTTCAGCCCGGCTAGCTTGACTCCAAGTGGTGTGGAGTGCCTGGGACCCACGTCTGGGCATCCCCAGCGCACTTAGGGCGGCAATTGCAAAAAACAACAAGTGATGGACTGAATGTGGATCAATGTCACACACTCCCCCAGTCAAAAGATCTGGGCCCAAATCCATCGTTTTTTTTGCACTCCACACCACCCTGGGTCAGATAATGGCTTTATGCAAATCAGCTCTGACCCTGTTGCCCCATGGGAACAGTCCAGTCCGAACTACAACAGCCATATCTTTCCCAGACCGGAATCAAGCATCCGAGGACCGGACCGGTTTCGAGGTAACACCTCTCTTCAGCCCGGCTAGCTTGACTCCAAGTGGTGTGGAGTGCCTGGGACCCACGTCTGGGCATCCCCAGCGCACTTAGGGCGGCAATTGCAAAAAACAACAAGTGATGGACTGAATGTGGATCAATGTCACACACTCCCCCAGTCAAAAGATCTGGGCCCAAATCCATCGTTTTTTTGCACTCCACACCACCCTGGGTCAGATAATGGCTTTATGCAAATCAGCTCTGACCCTGTTGCCCCATGGGAACAGTCCAGTCCGAACTCCAACTCAAGCTAGCCGGGCTGAAGAGAGGTGTTACCTCGAAACCGGTCCGGTCCTCGGATGCTTGATTCCGGTCTGGGAAAGATATGGCTGTTGTAGTTCGGACTGGACTGTTCCCATGGGGCAACAGGGTCAGAGCTGATTTGCATAAAGCCATTATCTGACCCAGGGTGGTGTGGAGTGCAAAAAAACGATGGATTTGGGCCCAGATCTTTTGACTGGGGGAGTGTGTGACATTGATCCACATTCAGTCCATCACTTGTTGTTTTTTGCAATTGCCGCCCTAAGTGCGCTGGGGATGCCCAGACGTGGGTCCCAGGCACTCCACACCACTTGGAGTCAAGCTAGCTGGGCTGAAGAGAGGTGTTACCTCGAAACCGGTCCGGTCCTCGGATGCTTGATTCCGGTCTGGGAAAGATATGGCTGTTGTAGTTCGGACTGGACTGTTCCCATGGGGCAACAGGGTCAGAGCTGATTTGCATAAAGCCATTATCTGACCCAGGGTGGTGTGGAGTGCAAAAAAACGATGGATTTGGGCCCAGATCTTTTGACTGGGGGAGTGTGTGACATTGATCCACATTCAGTCCATCACTTGTTGTTTTTTGCAATTGCCGCCCTAAGTGCGCTGGGGATGCCCAGACGTGGGTCCCAGGCACTCCACACCACTTGGAGTCAAGCTAGCCGGGCTGAAGAGAGGTGTTACCTCGAAACCGGTCCGGTCCTCGGATGCTTGATTCCGGTCTGGGAAAGATATGGCTGTTGTAGTTCGGACTGGACTGTTCCCATGGGGCAACAGGGTCAGAGCTGATTTGCATAAAGCCATTATCTGACCCAGGGTGGTGTGGAGTGCAAAAAAACGATGGATTTGGGCCCAGATCTTTTGACTGGGGGAGTGTGTGACATTGATCCACATTCAGTCCATCACTTGTTGTTTTTTGCAATTGCCGCCCTAAGTGCGCTGGGGATGCCCAGACGTGGGTCCCAGGCACTCCACACCACTTGGAGTCAAGCTAGCCGGGCTGAAGAGAGGTGTTACCTCGAAACCGGTCCGGTCCTCGGATGCTTGATTCCGGTCTGGGAAAGATATGGCTGTTGTAGTTCGGACTGGACTGTTCCCATGGGGCAACAGGGTCAGAGCTGATTTGCATAAAGCCATTATCTGACCCAGGGTGGTGTGGAGTGCAAAAAAACGATGGATTTGGGCCCAGATCTTTTGACTGGGGGAGTGTGTGACATTGATCCACATTCAGTCCATCACTTGTTGTTTTTTGCAATTGCCGCCCTAAGTGCGCTGGGGATGCCCAGACGTGGGTCCCAGGCACTCCACACCACTTGGAGTCAAGCTAGCCGGGCTGAAGAGAGGTGTTACCTCGAAACCGGTCCGGTCCTCGGATGCTTGATTCCGGTCTGGGAAAGATATGGCTGTTGTAGTTCGGACTGGACTGTTCCCATGGGGCAACAGGGTCAGAGCTGATTTGCATAAAGCCATTATCTGACCCAGGGTGGTGTGGAGTGCAAAAAAACGATGGATTTGGGCCCAGATCTTTTGACTGGGGGAGTGTGTGACATTGATCCACATTCAGTCCATCACTTGTTGTTTTTTGCAATTGCCGCCCTAAGTGCGCTGGGGATGCCCAGACGTGGGTCCCAGGCACTCCACACCACTTGGAGTCAAGCTAGCCGGGCTGAAGAGAGGTGTTACCTCGAAACCGGTCCGGTCCTCGGATGCTTGATTCCGGTCTGGGAAAGATATGGCTGTTGTAGTTCGGACTGGACTGTTCCCATGGGGCAACAGGGTCAGAGCTGATTTGCATAAAGCCATTATCTGACCCAGGGTGGTGTGGAGTGCAAAAAAACGATGGATTTGGGCCCAGATCTTTTGACTGGGGGAGTGTGTGACATTGATCCACATTCAGTCCATCACTTGTTGTTTTTTGCAATTGCCGCCCTAAGTGCGCTGGGGATGCCCAGACGTGGGTACCAGGCACTCCACACCACTTGGAGTCAAGCTAGCTGGGCTGAAGAGAGGTGTTACCTCGAAACCGGTCCGGTCCTCGGATGCTTGATTCCGGTCTGGGAAAGATATGGCTGTTGTAGTTCGGACTGGACTGTTCCCATGGGGCAACAGGGTCAGAGCTGATTTGCATAAAGCCATTATCTGACCCAGGGTGGTGTGGAGTGCAAAAAAACGATGGATTTGGGCCCAGATCTTTTGACTGGGGGAGTGTGTGACATTGATCCACATTCAGTCCATCACTTGTTGTTTTTTACCATTTATAAGAAAGGCCAAAAAGATTTTCTATATCTACACCTTCATCTTGCAATACAACAAGCATATACATTAGAAATTCCTGACAATCTTGCTGAATATTCTGTGAAAATTGATTCGGACCAGAACATATGTCTAAAACATTTCGAATTTCAGAAACACTTTGTATGTTTGTTCTATCACTGCTACATTTCTCAAACACAGAATTCAACAAACAACAAAATCTTTGATCACGATTTTCAACAATCTGTTCTTGTACAGTTTGGAGAAAAAAAACCACATTAACCACTACATTAGCATAGCAGTTGACACCAGAACTGTTTTCAAACTGAAATCCAACAACATCTTTAACTGAATCCTTTTCTTTCTGCTTACAATTACTGGTTCATCTACTTTTTTTCTTTTTGCTACAACTTCACAACAATTTTTCTCATTTCTTCTTTTCCGGCCTACTACACGCTTTTCAAATAGAGGATATTGAGGTAAATTTGGAGCATACTCTCTTCTTAACCTATTATACTCTTTTACACAATTTAGATCTGCACCAATCTTTGTCTCATCAAAATCAATCAAGTACAATCCAGATAAAGTTCTGACTCGAGATAAAGCAACATATGCCATACCCTCCTTGAACACAGAACTTCCAATATTCACCAAAGCACTATTTACACTTTAACCTTGAGATTTATGAATAGTCACCGCATATGCCAAAGAAACAGGAAACTGTTTTCGGCGGACATATAAATCTTTCACAAGCAAAAATCGAGCAGAACAACGACTGATTTGTTGTACTTCTTCAATACCATCAAATTTAATTTTTATAAATTCAATTCCATCTCTATTTCGGTAATTCACAAAATCAACAACATGACCCATTGCTCCATTTACTAAACCTCTTTCCACATGTAAATTCCGTCGTAAACTTATACGACAATTTAACACCATCAATGCTACAGCAATTCTCCCTCAGCGCTGGAACTCATTTAATCCCATTGTTCATGACGAGCTTAGCTCGTCATGAGCACACGAGCAGTGTACTGCATGACGAGCTGAGCTCGTCATGAGCATGGAAGGGGTTAAAGATGCATACAGGGTCTTTTCCAAACCAGCAGTTTTAGATATTGTCTTCTCTAAAGAATCCAATTTTGATTTTAACTTTTCTGACAAAATATCCTAAAGCCTAACTGACTTCAAGAATACATGTATTCCCATATTTTTAAACACATCAACTAAGCAAATCATTCATCCAGATTCATTTAAAATCAAGCTTGACTCACAGTGTGATCTTAGGCACATGACCAGGATGTTACATATAATCTACCGTGTCTGTCTCTGCATGCAATATGTGTGTTTGTTCTCATAGTATCTCACTGTCTCTACTGGCAAAAAACAAACCATATATATATAAGCAAGACATAACATTCCTTATTCATTTCAACAGCACACCCTGGATCTTTATTGCACAGCTTAGAGCCTATTTGTGAACTAAGAGGCCTAACAGACATGCTGCCTAAGATTCTCTACTAGTACATATCCTAAAGCCTAACTGACTTCAAGAATACATGAATTCCCATATTATAAAAACATCAACTAAGCAAATTATTCACCCAGATTCATTTTAAATCAAGCTTAACTCACAGTGTGATCTTCGGCATATAACCAGGATGTTACATGTAATCTACCATGTCTGTCTCTGCATGCAATATGTGTGTTTGTGCTCATACTATCTCACTGTCTCTATTGGCAAAAAACAGACCATATATATATATAAGCAAGACATAACATTCCTTATTCATTTCAACAGCACACCCTGGATCTTTATTGCACAGCTTACCGCCTATTTGTGAAATAAGAGGCCAGACAGACATGCTGCCTAAGATTCTCTACTAGTACATATCCTAAAGCTTAACTGACTTCAAGATTACATGTATTCCCATATTAGAAACTCATCAACTAAGCAAATTATTCACCCAGATTCATTTTAAATCAAGCTTGACTCACAGTGTGATTCTTAGGCATATGACCAGGATGTTACATGTAATCTACCATGTCTGTCTCTGCATGCAATATGTGTGTTTGTGCTCATACTATCTCACTGTCTCTACTGGTAAAAAACAGACCATATATATATAAGCAAGACATAACATTCCTTATTCATTTCAACAGCACACCCTGGATCTTTATTGCACAGCTTAGAGCCTATTTGTGAACTAAGAGGCCTAACAGACATGCTGCCTAAGATTCTCTACTAGTACATATCCTAAAGCCTAACTGACTTCAAGAATACATGAATTCCCATATTATAAAAACATCAACTAAGCAAATTATTCACCCAGATTCATTTTAAATCAAGCTTGACTCAGTGTGATCTTAGGCATATAACCAGGATGTTACATGTAATCTACCATGTCTGTCTCTGCATGCAATATGTGTGTTTGTGCTCATACTATCTCACTGTCTCTATTGGCAAAAAACAGACCATATATATATATAAGCAAGACATAACATTCCTTATTCATTTCAACAGCACACCCTGGATCTTTATTGCACAGCTTACCGCCTATTTGTGAAATAAGAGGCCAGACAGACATGCTGCCTAAGATTCTCTACTAGTACATATCCTAAAGCTTAACTGACTTCAAGAATACATGTATTCCCATATTAGAAACTCATCAACTAAGCAAATTATTCACCCAGATTCATTTTAAATCAAGCTTGACTCACAGTGTGATTCTTAGGCATATGACCAGGATGTTACATGTAATCTACCATGTCTGTCTCTGCATGCAATATGTGTGTTTGTGCTCATACTATCTCACTGTCTCTACTGGTAAAAAACAGACCATATATATATAAGCAAGACATAACATTCCTTATTCATTTCAACAGCAAACCGTGGATCTTTTTTGCACAGCTTACAGCCTATTTATGAACTAAGAAGCCTAACAGACATGCTGCCTAAGATTCTCTACTAGTACATATCCTAAAACCTAACTGACTTCAAGAATACATGTATTCCCATATTTTTAAACACATCAACTAAGCAACATATTCACCCAGATTCATTTAAAATCAAGCTTGACTCGCAGTATGATCTAAGGCACATGACCAGAATGTTACATGTAATCTACCATGTCTGTCTCTGCATGCAATATGTGTGTTTGTGCTCATACCATCTCACCATCTCCCACCATCATACATTTTACCAAAAAACATGTAGCATAGTAAATCGTTTTACACACAAAGCACAGCCCATTCAAATGATCACTAAATTACAAGAAAGAAACCTGACTCATTTTCAAAATACAATTACAATATGCACCAATCATTTTTTTGCCAACATTACATAGAAACATGAGACACAATGCAAGAATAAACAAGCCAAATATGCTTCTTAATCTTCCCCATAGTGCATACAGCACTCTATCTATATTAAATGAATCATTACTCACCTTTAAAAATGCTTTTGAAGATTTAGAACAGTATCAGTCAAACACACCAAATTTTCTAAAGCAGAATCTTTTTGGATGCATTTGTCCGAAGGGGCGGCTCTGTACTGCTGCTAGCGCTGCTTGTCAGCGCGCTTTATTTTAACTACCCGTTTTCTATTTGTTTTCTTTTGTGTTTTATTTGCCTTGTTTTTATCTAGGAGTGCCCCCTTTCTCCACATAATTGTCACTCACCGCTGTTTTAGCGGGTCCGGGTTCCGGGGCTGTTGGGGTTTGTAGCGCTCTGACTCTGGGCGCCATTTTGGGAAGGTCAGCGGCGCTCTGGCAGCGCCATCTTTAGCGTCCTTGTGGGGCAGTTGAGAACTCATCAGGAGGACCTATTTAAACCGTTCCCCACAGCGCAGCGGGATCGCGCAGCGGGGTTGCCCTCGCTTGTGCCTGAGTCTTGCCAGAGTCCTGCCCGCCTGCACCCGTCAGCGTCCCGGAGGCGGCGGAGCGGCGGGAGGGCCTGGCTTTATAGGGCTCCGCCCTGTGGGAAAGATGGTTTGCTATTCATCGAGGGAACTTCGCTCTCTGCAAAATTTTTCTTGCGCTTGTCGTTCTGTTTTTCCGGGTCGCCACAGGGGAAAAAGGCACTGTCCCGGGTGTGGTTGGTCGCCTGGCTACGCCCCCGCTGCCTCACTGCGGAGAGGAGAGGATCGTGTGAAACATCTTTGCCTATTGCTCAACACGAGATCAGTAAGCAGACATGCCCTGGAGATCTTTGACCTCCTCGTTAGGGAAAAACCATTATGTCTGATGCTGACCGAAACCTGGCTGGGGGAGTTGTCCAATCCTGACATCATGGCGGCTATTCCACCGGACTATAACATCTTTCGACAAGATAGAGCCAAGGGAAGGGGAGGTGGGGTGGCTTTGGTGGTGAAGAAGCCAGCCTCATGCTCGATTCTTCCTGTGGAAACAATTGCAGGCTCTGAATCCCTTGCTTTCACTTTTATGCTGGCCCCACAACAAGCTTTGAAAGGGTTGCTGGTATACAGACCTCCTGGACCAGCAGGTTCTTTTTTTGATGACCTTCAGGCAGTGATTTCTGGATTAGCTTTGAGTGCTCAGCACTGTCTGCTGGTGGGAGATTTTAACTTTCACATGGATGTGGGTGAGGATTCGGAGGCGAACAAATTGTTCGATATTACGGCCCCCCTTGGCCTCGTCCCTTTTCTTGCTGGCCCCACACACGACAAGGGACATACCTTGGATCAGGTTTTCTCCTCGGTCCCTTTAGTGGATATTGAGCTTCTCCCGGTGCTCTGGACCGACCATAGGTTGGCCAGGTTCTCTGTACTGGGCAGGGAGAAACTACCCAGTAGCGCCCCTAGACAGTATGGATCTGCCTCGAGGGCATTTCACCGGGTGACTCCTGAGCTGTTAGCTCAGGCTTCTATGGACCATCCGTGCCCCCTTTCAGGTGACTTAGAGCAGGACGTAGAATCCATGCAGGTGTGGCTGTTGGATAGGCTGAATGACCTTGCCCCTGCAATGGCTCCACGGGCCACGGTAAAGCGGATTTCTGCACCGTGGTTCACTGAGGCATTGTGTGCCACTCGCCGCCAGTGCAAGGTGGCTGAGAGGGCATGGCGCCTTCTATACGACCTGGAGGCCAGACTTGCTTACAGGACGGTGGTCAAAGCCTATCACCGCGACATCCTTCGCGAGAAAAAGGACTATCTTGCCAGGAGGATTGAGGCAGCTTCCAATTCATGCAAAGAGATCTTTACTGTGGTGAGGGAGTTTACGGCCCCTAGATCCAATTTGCCTCAAGTGCGCCATCCGAATCATGGGTCTGTGATCTTGCTAAGTTCTTCACGGACAAAATTAAATCGATCCAGGACTCCTTCACAGAGAGGTCTGCCGAAGTGCTTTTTAACACGGCGGTTGGATCAGCTCCTTTGATCACTCGGGATGCTGTTCTGGAGGAGTTTCCTTTTATCTCCACCGATGCTTCTCTGGCACTTTTGGCCAATCTTAAATCGGGGTTGCCATTAGACCCCTGTCCGGCCAAATTTTTGGCCAAGATGGCGGCTGTGGTCAACCCATTGGTCAACCCTCTCCTGAACCTTTCTTTGAGGGAGGGGAGGGTCCCGCAGTCCTGGAAAAGGGCAATGGTGATCCCCCTTCTCAGAAAGCCTGGTCTAGACCCGGAGGTGTTGGCCAATTATAGGCCCATCTCCCTCCTCCCGGCGCTGGCTAAAATCACGGAGAAGCATGTGCACGGCGCACTTTCGAGCTTCTTAGAATCCAATGACCTGCTACACCCCACGCAATCCGGTTTCCGCCCTAATTTAAGTACGGAGACGGCACTCTTGGAGGTGTCAGAGGTCATCAGGGAGACACTGGATTCAGGAGGCAAGGCCATGCTTGTTATGCTTGATTTGTCGGCGGCCTTTGACACCGTCCCTCATGAGGCGCTCCTTGCCAGACTTTATGACATCGGTCTGAGGGGGACGGTGTTCAACTGGTTTACATCTTTTCTTGAGGGCCGCCAACAAACGGTCTGGGCCTCCCCGAGCTCCGCTGAGATGCCGCCATTGGGAGTCGGAGTTCCGCAGGGTTCTGTGTTGAGCCCGACTCTTTTTAACATCTTTATGACCCCTCTGGCGGCACTGGTGGAGTCCTTCGGGGCCCAGATCGTTTTCTACGCTGATGATACCCAGCTGCTCTTCACGTGTAGGAAAGATCAGGCTTTTGATGGAGAGAGCATTCGGGGCTGTTTAGGGATGGTCTTCAACTGGTTTCAGCAGAACAGCCTCAAAGCTAATTCTAACAAATCGGAGGTGCTGGTCTTTGGCTGTTCCTTAGACCCTGATTGGCGGGCGTGGTGGCCAGTGGATATGTGCCCCCCTGCTCAGGCTTCCCAGGTGGCAAAAAATCTGGGAGTCAAGATTGACAATAATTTGACGCTGAGATCCCATATCCTTGGTCTGACGGGCACTTGCTTTGGCATTCTTAAGATGCTCCGGAAGTTTTTGCCTCTGCTCACAGAAGAGCATAGAAAGATCACTGTGCAAGCCTTAATTGGCTCCAGATTGGACTATGCCAACGTCCTCTATTTAGGTCTTCCGGACTATCTTGTTCAGCGGCTGCAGGTTGTGCAGAACTCTGTGGCTCGCGCTATCTTTGGCCTTCATAGGCGAGCTAGAGCATCCGGTTTGGTGCAGTCGCTTCACTGGCTGCCCATCCGGAAGCGGATTATGTTCAAAGCATTGACCCTGGCTCACAAAGCGCTTTTTTGCTTTGGAGCAAAGTACTTGCAGCGCAGGCTTGTCTTTTATTGCCCGGTTCGATCTCTGCGGTCGGAATCTTTGTTTCTGGCCGTGGTTCCCCGAGTAACGAAGGCCCGTATCGGGGGGCGCTCCTTTAGTTTGAGGGCCCCTCAGCTCTGGAACTCTTTGCCTCTTGCTTTGCGACGTACATCTAATCTGCTCTTGTTCAGGAAGGGCCTTAAGACCTGGCTTTTTAACCTTTAGGGTGTCTTTTTGTCTCCTGTTTAAGTTTGTTTTTATGGTGTTATGTTTTTTACTGAGCCGCCTAAATAAAGCGCCGGGACACTCTTATTGAGTAGCCGTGCGCTATAGAAATAAAATTTAACATAACATAACAACATAACAGAATCTCTGAAATTGCACATCAAACACTGCAACCACAAATGGCCCAGATTCCCTGTAATTCTTCACACATATCCCTGGACTTAACCAATCAAAATTCTTCCCACACTATTTCAAAACCAAACTAACATTTTAATTGGTTCATGTTAGAATTGGGGGTCTCTGGTTGGCGCAAGTATGCACTTGTGACAAGCAGGGACCCTCTCCTCTAAGTCAGGGCGAAGGATGACCCCTTAGAATGACCCTTGCTCACCCTCTAGGTGCGTGGCGTGAGCAGCCAAGGCTATTCTCCAGGCGTTAGTTAGTTAAGCATTTGTAATCACACACACAGTAAAATACACCAATCCCCCCACAAATGGACACCAAGCTGTGAGTATATAAAAATACGCTTCTTTATGTAAAATATATATATCTCTTAGGTCAGACTTATCACAAGACCAAATAACGTTTTTGTAGCACCACAGGTTGTAAATAGGCAAAGGTTCTTAGTTGTAGCTTTCAATGGTTGTTTGTTTGTTCCAAGAAAATAATTCAATTGCTTTCCTTCAGAAAAACAGTTCTGTAAGTGTTCTCTCCGTGTTATCCCCTTTCAAAGGAGAGTCTCTCTCTGTCCTGGGGCTTTGGGACCCTCCCCGGGCCTTCGGAGCGCCTTGCAGCGCCTCTCCTGCCTTCAAGGGTGAAACTGACTCGGCCCCTACCAACTCTCACGCATCTCGCGGTATGCTTGGAATGGATACCAGAGAGGGCCTGAAGAAACCCTGGGCCTTTTCCAGAGGTGGGGGCTGAGCTGCGGAGCAGAGCAGCAAGCAGGCGATCAGAGGAGCCCCGGACCTTTTCCAGAGGTGGGGGCTCTCAGCTGCAGTGAGGAGCAGGGAGGGGTGAGAGGAGCCTCTGGGGCCAAGGCACCTTCAGGAATGCTTTCTTTCAGGAATTGTCAGTGCAGAGGGGTCCCTTCTGACTGCGGAGGATCTCCGGGAGGCAAGGCACCCTTCACAGTGCGGGGTGCAGCCTCTCCTGGGGGGGCAGAGCAAGGCAGGGCAGCCGGGTGCAATCAGATGCACGGGGTCCAGGCTGTTCGAGTCCCCGGGATTCCGGCGGGAGGGGCTGAAGTCTCCTCAAGGGCTCCGTGAAGCAGGCGGGGGTAGAGGAGCGGCCGGCCTTAGCCCTGGGGCAGAGAGCGACTCCGGTCGGAGCGAGGCTCTCAAGGGCAAGAGGGCAGGCTGGCTCCCGAGTACCACGGCCCTAGGAGGGGGCGAGAGGGGGTAGACTTCACCTCCGGCGGGAGGAAATACTCGGCCTCAGGCAGGGGACGAGCCAAAGCACAGGAGAACCCACTGGTCCTGGGGTTCAGTTCAGGGGGCAAGCTCAATCAAGCCCTTGGAGAATGTTTAGAGCACAAAGCAGCAAAGTCTTTTAGCAAAGTCTTCTCCTCTCCTTCCTCAGCAAGGCAAGCAGCAGGCCAGTCCTCCCAGCGTCTTCTTCTCCTTCTATTCGGGCAGAGGTTCTTTGTGGTAAAACAGGATTCTGATTTACAAGGAGCAGGGCTCCTACTTTTATACACAGTTTCTTTTGTTCTCACTGGCCAGGGGGGCCTCTGCATAACTGCTCTCAGCTCCTGAGCACTTGTGGTGGGTACTTCTGCTTCTGCATTCAGTGTGAGGGCAGGCACATCAGCCGCTCCCCAGGGGGGCGGAGCCGGCATTGTGAGGACAGGGGCAGCCTGAGCACTTTGTTGACAAGCTTCGGTCCTTCCTGGGCCAGGTGCAGGCTGAGTCATCAGTCGCTCCCCAGGAGGGCGGAGCCAGCATTGTGGGGGCAGAGCACAGCCTGATGCATCATTCAGGGGAAACTCCCACCACCCACTAAGGTGTCATCCTGCTATTCACAACCTGTCAACTCCCAGCCCTGTCACTCACACAACTCAGACAGTCAGATACACACAAAAGCAGAGGCGGGCTGAAATGGTTAGACAAGCAAATGCTAGCTTTCTAAAAGTAGCATTTGCAAACACAGGATATTAAAATAAACTTTACTAAAAGAAGTATTTTATTATTCTGAGTTCAGGCATACTAAACATTAATTTCTACCATGTTCCCTGAGCCTGCTGGGATTATAGAGTGTAATAATTCCAGCAGCCCATCTGGCCTAGAAGGGAACTGGTAGCCTTACAATAGTGAAAAACGAATTTGGCAGTAATTCACTATTAGAACATGCCACACACATCAGGGCATGTTCTACCTTATACTTACAATGCACCCTGCCCTCAGGCCTACCATAGGGGTGACTAATATGAAGTTAAGGGAAGGTTTAGAGGCTGGCAAGTGTGTGCACTTGCCCAGCCAGCATGACAGTACCAGACTGCACGCAGGTTCTGCAATGGCAGACCCTAGACACATTTTAAGGCTGCTTCTGTGGGTGGGGCAATCAGCGCTGCAGGCCCACTAGCAGTATTGGCATTCACAAGCCCTGGCACTCCTGGTGCACTTTACTAGGGACTGACAGTAAATCCAATGAACCAATCATGGACATCAATCACATGTATACTTTTCACAGGGAGAGCATATGCACTTTAGCACTGGTCAGCAGTGGTAAAAGTGCCCAGAGTCATTAAACCAACAAAAACAGGTCAGAGAGAGTATTGGAGGAAGGCAAAAAGTTTAGGGATGACCCTGCCAAGAGGCCCAGGTCCAACACAACCCCCTTCCAGCCAAAACGCAGGGTAGACCAATCACCACTGTGATGGGCTTCCCTGCTTTGGGCGATAGAACCTGGACCTGGCCCGCAACAGCAGGGGCACATTCCAGTTCTACGCCAATCTGAACCAATTTCAAATCCTCTGTCCATACTCTCAGGGTCCACCAAGCCAATCCCTGGGGCACCCTTTTCTTCCTCTGTGGACACCACCTGTGCAGCCTCTAACCTTAACTGGCTCACAGGTGTGTCCCAACAGGCAGTCATCAAATCACAGTGGCCACTGACGGTAGTCAGGGCTGAGACCCAGGCCTCATGCCTCTCAGGGCTCTCAAACCTCTGTGGCCTCAGAGAGCGGGGGGCAGTAGCCCCAGGTGCTTGGCACCCTTTGTCCACTCTCCCTCCTGTCAGGTCAGGTATGCCATCCTGGCACCGACTCACCAGCCCCAGGCCTGTACCTGGCTGCTGGACCAAAGACTGGGGTGGGCTCTCCCACAACCGGTCCTCCTTGGGGCTCTGTACCCTCCCACCTGGAGTGGTACCCCCCTTCCAGAATTGTCAGGGCACCTGTGGCAGGTGATCTGCACAATTCTCCCACCAGTTCAGGGGTGCTATCCTGTAACTGGGGCACCAGGTCAGGGGGGACACCCTGCACCTGGCCCTTAAACCTAGGGTCTAAACCCTCAAGTCGCACCGGGGTCAGAGGCGAGGACTCCCTCCCTCTGCACCCCCTTCCAGAGTACTGCCCACTCCCAACTGGAGTGGTACCCCTAGAAGGGACATGGGCCAGGACACTGATTACAGTGGTCCCACCCTCCAGGTCAGACAACACCTGAACCTGGCCCTCCAACTCAGGGACCCAACCCTGCAGTTGAACAATTGCCTGGCGCACCAGGACTTCCCGGGGAGCACGCATGCCCCCCCTGAGGGTGGCACATAGCTCATGTGCCGTGCGACAGTCTACCTGGCGCAGATCTCCCAACCCCTGTCCCTCTGACAGTGTGGGAAGATCCCCCAGGACAGAAGTGGTGTCCCCCTGGTCATTCACTAGGGACGCAGCCCTGCTGGCTGGCCCCTGACCCAATGGTTCTTCCACTGGGGACTCTTTTCCCCTCTCGCCCCTCTTTCTGGACTTCTGCACCCTCCCAACTGGAGTGGTACTGCCAGTCACCAGAACTACTGGAGCCCTGTTTACAGAGCCTCCACGTTCTCTAGCCACTGGGGGATCCCCCTTAAAGGGTGACTCATCCGGACAGCCTAGGCTCCCCACCTGGTGTTCCCTTAAAGAACCATCCAGGCTCTGAGACTGAGGTTGGGCACTACCGGGACAACACCCATTCTCACTCCTTCCCCTTAAGGACAGGACGTGAGGCCCTACACCCCTCTCACTGCTACAGGACCTAGCTGGGCTACTCTGCGCCACTTCCACCACTCTGGGCTGGAAGATACCTGAGCCACTCCCCACAGGATCACACCCCAATGCCTCTCCAGACCCTCTGGAATCCACCACAAGGTCTGCCTCCAATGTGAGCTCCCTGGGGTCAGAGAACTCACTCTCAAACAGGTGTTGGCATAGCTCTGGAAAACTGGGACTTAAAGTATGCTCTCCCACAATTGGATTACACAGCCCCTTAGCAGGGTTAACCAAACTATCCTTCACCTCCCCATCCAGCGCCTCACACACATACTCCACACCATTCTTCTGAGACTGGCCAGACAGTAGCGGACTGTCTCTGTCACACAACCCACACTCTTCTGGGCGGTCCTTACACTCACCCACCAGGACCTCAACCATGGGGGAATCCCTCCCACCACTAGGACCATGAACTCCTACGCCAGCCACCCTATTCCCTTCAGGGACGCTGCGCACTACTGGAGCTACCTCATGCCCTTGAACCTCCTGGTGTAAGTTAACCCCCTCCAAGTCAGGTGCCATATCTCTAGGTGCGCGCGCTATGCTGTCAGCACTAGATACCTGAATGTTGCTGCCACCAGCTGAGCTGGACTCCACCTCCAGCCCAGCAAAACTCAATCCGCGAGCTACACAAATCTCTGGATGTTGGGCTGAAGCCCTCCTGGCTTCAAGCTCCAAGTCAAGTTCTTTCATCCTCAAGTAGTGAGCTCTTTGGTGTTTTAGCGCCTCCATGGCTAATTTTTGGCTTTCCATTGCCAATTTATGCTTGTCCATTTCCATTTGTCCTTTTAATTTCGCCATCTCTATTTCATGTGCCCTGGTTGCTGCCCTGTCTGCCAACTCCTCTGGCGACAGGCATCTGGTTGCTGCCTTTTCCATCCTCACTGAACCAGGCATGACGTTTCACAAGCACATGGAGATCTCCCAGCAAAATTATAAAAATGGAAACCTGTGGCTGCGTTATAGGTCTGCTCTCCCTATATGGTGATCAGCAATTCACTGTATGTCAACTACAAATGCAAATTCGCAAATCCCACCGCTGCCACCAATGTTAGAATTGGGGGTCTCTGGTTGGCGCAAGTATGCACTTGTGACAAGCAGGGACCCTCTCCTCTAAGTCAGGGCGAAGGATGACCCCTTAGAATGACCCTTGCTCACCCTCTAGGTGCGTGGCGTGAGCAGCCAAGGCTATTCTCCAGGCGTTAGTTAGTTAAGCATTTGTAATCACACACACAGTAAAATACACCAATCCCCCCACAAATGGACACCAAGCTGTGAGTATATAAAAATACACTTCTTTATGTAAAATATATATATCTCTTAGGTCAGACTTATCACAAGACCAAATAACGTTTTTGTAGCACCACAGGTTGTAAATAGGCAAAGGTTCTTAGTTGTAGCTTTCAATGGTTGTTTGTTTGTTCCAAGAAAATAATTCAATTGCTTTCCTTCAGAAAAACAGTTCTGTAAGTGTTCTCTCCGTGTTATCCCCTTTCAAAGGAGAGTCTCTCTCTGTCCTGGGGCTTTGGGACCCTCCCCGGGCCTTCGGAGCGCCTTGGTCCAACAGTTCAACATTTCAACACTTTCAAACTCACATGATATTCACCCATCCCCCCAGTGCTCATTCAGCCTGTTACCATGGTAACTCCCACCTAACTCAGCACACAGGTGAAATGTTCATAATACTATGTTGAAAATGAATCCAGCAAGGGTGTTTGACCTCGCAATATACTAGCTAATCATGTGCAATGTTTCTTTCAATGACTTTTTCTCAACCATTAGAATTACTTCTTTCAAAAAACAAAAGCATGCACCCTAATTTTCAGTGGAGAATTTTAAAAATCACCAATCATTTCTTCTCTTTCAAGTGCACTGAATCTCAACCACTTTTTTTTATAACTCCTACTTTCAAACTGCCATTTCATTTCCACAACTCATCTGAATACAACCACATCTACCTTGAAGAGGCCTAATGTCTGGATTGTGGGTCATAGCTTTGTTCACTGGAGTGAAAAATATGCAGCTAACAGAGGTATTCACAACCTTAATTTACCAAATGTGGATATTATGTGGATTGGCCAGAGAGGATTGAGATGTCACCAATTGATACCATTGGTAAAATCCTTTATGCATCTCCCACACCCTGACCTCATAATTGTGCAATGAGGTGGAAATGACCAGGGCACTTTGACTGGGGTAGGTCTGGAAATGCTTTTAAAGGACATCTTTGGGCAATTGATGTCACTTTTTCCAAAAACTGCCTTGGTATATTCTAATATATGCCAAAGGCAAAAATGGAACTGATCCAACCAATTTTGTCCACAGATTGAGAAAGAAAGGAAACATGTGAATAAATCTGTTTCTGCTTTCCTCAGAGACTATGGTATGGGTTCCATATACCACAACAACTTGCGTTACAACATGCAAGGCATCTATAGGAGAGATGGTGTACATTTTACAGATGAGGGGAATAGAGTCTTCCTTTTGAATTTTAGACTTTGCATCGGTACCTACTTGTAGGTACAAAAAATACCCACATAACACAACAGCTCTTTTCAGAGCTACCCTACCTCTAAGCACTTTAAATTATTTTTTTACTCTAATATTTTTACACAGTTTTTCCCCGTGGTGCGCTCAGGGTACGCGTACCTGGAAGCGTACATGGGAAAGCACCCAGCGCTTACCCCGCAAAAATTTCAAAAAAATAAATAAATAGTTTATTCCCCTTCATTGTCCTTCTAGGCTCCCCTCAGAAAACCTAGGGGGTCAGGGGGTGTCTACCCTGCCCCCTTTTAATCATTTCCCCCTTTATTTTTTCACCTCTTGTGTCTCGATTCTACCGATACAGAAGATGGCGGACTCTCCGGACTGTTTAGAATGTTAACAGACACCCAAGAGCCAATCAGCTTTCCGCTCGTGCACTCTCGTGGCGCGCCGGGTGCGCTCCCCAGTACCTGTACCGGTAAGCACTGGAAGCGCGCATATAGATATATATGATTTTTTTAAGTTAATTTTCGTAAAAACCACTGGAGCAATTTTCACCAAATAAAGAAAAGGCACTTCTGCGTACCAGTCCCTACAATTTTGCAAAGTTTGGTGTAATTCCATTCAGTGGTTCAGGCTGTAGCCTTGTCTATTTTTCCTATGGAAATTAACAGGGGGAAAACACGTTTTGGGACCCCCCTTTTTTCTCGGCCCCCGCATGACTAATCCCCCCGAAACTTCCAGGGAAGAAGCGGAGCGGAGCTGGCCTAAATTTTAGAAAATTACACGCAAATTCCTCCACCGGCGCCAAAGTTATTCCCAATAGAATGTTGCGGATTTCCTATGGTAGCTAGGTCCTAACTATCACTACCTACTGGCGACCGCCAGGTTATAATATATATATATATATATATATATATATATATATATATATATATATATATATATATAAATTAATATTTAAATATATATATATATATTACCTACTGGCGGTCGCCAGTAGGTATATATAGTTAGGATTTTTTCTCTATGTGATTTTTGAAAATTCTATGTCTAATAACTTTGGCGTTTGTGGACGGAATTGGCTGAAATTTTCAGGAAAATGGAACATTTTGTTTCTGAGCAGCCCCTGAAAATTTGGGGGGGGGTCGTCAAGGGGGGGCCGAGAAAAAAGGGGGGTCCCAAAACGTGTTTTTGCCATGCAATTTTCCATAGGGCGGTTGGCCTCACTTTTAGCTCGAACGGCTGAATGGATTTCCACGAAACTTGGCAAAATTGTAGATATTGTTTGCCCGATGTGCCTTTGCTAGGTCTCAAGATATGTGGTCCTGTGAATTTTGAGTAAATTAGGTTTAAAAAAAGATATATATCTAGAGCCGCGCCCGGTACGCGTACCGGGGAGCGCTCCAGGCGCGCCACGCGACTTGCGCACGGCAAGCTGATTGGTTCTCGGGTGTCTGTAAACATTCGAAACAGTCCGCAGCGGTCGCCATCTTGTGTCTCGGTAGGATTGAGACACAAGAGGTGGCAAGAATCAAAGGGGGGAAATGAGCAAAAGGGGGCAGGGTACACCCCCCTGACCCCCTACTTTTGATGTGGGGGCCATAAAAGGCTCCCGCGGGTGAAAAAAAAATAAAAAAAAATTCGATTTTCACGGGGGGGGGGGGGGGGGGAGCGCCCGGTACGCACACCAGGGAGCGTACGGGGGAGCGTACCATGGAGATTAAAAATGACAGACTTTTTAAAAAAAAAAAAAAAAAGCTTCTTTTTATAAATTGGAGGTAGTTCTGAAAAGAACTTTTTTTTGATTTTGTTGTTTTATATATATTTTTTTGTTTTTGTTGTTTTATATTTTTTTTAGACTTTTTAAAACAATTTTATATTTTTTGGGGATTTTTGTCAAGGGAAAAACAAAAACAAGGATTCCAAAACTGCTCAACAGGAGCAAAAAAATGTGAAAATGTAGGGACTGGAAGAGCAGCGGTGTTGCTGTTTCTTTAGGGCAATGAGTTCAACACTCTGCTCCCCATAGCAGAGCAGTTCGTCACACTCCGTGCACAAAAATTTGATGCCTGCAAACACCGGCTGAATGTTAGGGACCATTCTTCCACGGGGTGGTCCCGAAGGTGTTGCTCCACCAGTGGAGGTGCTGCCGCCATCTGTGGGTACATTCCGTGCCAGCTCTCTGACACTCTCCCTGGCAAAGTTGTTAGGGTGTCTTCTTTTCACATGCCTGATCAAATTAGCATTCCCAAAACTATATTTTTTCAGAGGATTGCCTCTGGATAAAATACTCCCACATATTTTGCAGGTTACTTTGGGAGCGTTGACTTTTTTCTGTCTTTCAGGGATGTCGTAAAATTTCCAGATGAAATGGGTTTTTTTCTTTTGCTGAGGAGGGTCCTCATCTAAAAATCCATCTGAATCACTGCTGGATGACTCTCTTGCAGCCATTGCTGGAGATCAGAAAAGTAGGAGATAGAGTAGACAGAACAGCTCTTGCTCTCTCCAAGTACAAAGCAATAGTGAGAGAAATGGGTGGGTTTCACACAATTTGGAAAAAAAAAGTTCTGAACCAATGAAAAGTGTTTGACGCGCTTACGCTACGCGCCCCGGGGCGCGTCCCGGGCGTGTATCGTAAGCGCATCGGGGTGCTTATGTTGCGCGATCGTATGCGCTTCAGGGTGCGCTTACGCGGTGCGTCATAAGACGCATCTCGCGGCTACGCGATACGTGTCTTATGACGCAAGGCGTGGCGGCTACGCGATACGTCACGATGTTGTTTTCGTTCGCGGCAATAGCGCTTCCGGGACGCGCATCAGTACGCGCCCGGGGCGCGCCGCAAGATTGCGCTTACCCGTGCGTTCACCTGTCCGCGCCCCGGGAGCGCACCAAAAATAATATAAAAAAAAAAAATTATAAAATATAAAATTCGATTTAAAATGTATTATTTTTATAAAGATTTGCTATTAAAAAACCTATGAAATTCACTGAAAAAACCATAGGTTATAGACCATATATAGTTAGGAATTAGCATTTACAAAACCTTGAAAATTCACTGAAAAAACCATAGGTTATAGACCATATATAGTTAGGAATTAGCATTTAAAAAACCTTATTTTACTCACACAAAACCATTGAAATTCCATATATAGTTAGTTGTACTAACTATATATCGCGCACCCGCAATCCACTGCTGATGATGTCACATATTACATCATTCATTACATGGTCAGTGACATCACTGATGACATCACTGATGACATCTCAAATGACATCACTGATGACATCACTGATGACATCTCATTTGACATTACTCATGACATCATTCATGTGATGATACGATGAACCTCTTCAGACTCTAATATAACCTTAGATACACTCAGTGTAAACAGACACTCACAGACTGTCACTCATCCATGGAGTTACTCACACACCTAATCAGTCTTGCAAAGAATTAATCACACCTCCATTTCCTCAACTATATAGTTAAACACACCTTACTTATTGAAACATATAATAACACATATTTACTCTGTTATACAATCCCTGATACAAGTTCACAATAATCCATACAGCCACTCACACATTCACTGGCTCTTATGCACAGTTATTTATATATGTCAACTACCATATGTACTGTGTTTTACATATGTACTTACTTTGACATGTAGCACTGAGATATCCATTCACTCACCAATACACTCATGCACACAGTAAACCGCCCATACAGCTGTTTCCACATGCACTTTTGAACCCCATACATCTAGTGAATCAACTGCTCACACATCTATGCACAGAGTCATACACCTCCCAGACACCCACACACTCACTCAGTCTCCCATACAAATACTTGGCCAACTAATCAATAACCCATATAGTTAGTCATATAGCTAATGATCAACACATGCATCACATTACAAAACAACAGACACAATGGTGCACAATTTAAAACAGTTTAGTCACTAACCCATGCACTCAGTGAGACACATTTAATCACTCACTTATACAGTCAGTCATGCACCTACTAAATACATCATCCAGACACTTATACATCCACTCATTCTTCAATATATAAGACATATTTTAACTTTACAGAAACATACAGTCACTGGATGTTGTCATCAGTGATGTCATCAGTGATGTCATTTGAGATGTCATCAGTGATGTCATCAGTGATGTCACTGACCATGTCATGAATGATGTAATATGTGACATCATCAGCAGTGGATTGCGGGTGCGCGATATATAGTTAGTACAACTAACTATATATGGAATTTCAATGGTTTTGTGTGAGTAAAATAAGGTTTTTTAAATGCTAATTCCTAACTATATATGGTCTATAACCTATGGTTTTTTCAGTGAATATATATATATATATATATATATATATATATATATATATATTACCTACTGGCGGTCGCCAGTAGGTAGTTATAGTTAGGACCTAGTTTCCATAGGAAATCCTCAACATTCTATTTGGATTAACTTTGGCCCTGGTGGATGAATCTTTGCGAATTTCTCAAAGAAGATTGCTCGGTCCGCTGCGCTCCTTCCCTGAAAGTTTGGGGGGGATTGGTGAAGTGGGGGCTGAGATAAAAGGGGGGTCCCAAAACGTGTTTTCTCCATGTTATTTTCCATAGGACGTTTAGACACGGCTACAGGTCAAACGGCTGAATGGATTTATAAGAAATTTGGCAAAACTGTAGAGTCTGGCTCGCAGATTACGCTTTTTTTGGAATGGTGTAAATCTGTTCAGTAGTTGCTGAGAAAATTAAAGTTAAAGTCAATTATATATCTATAAGCGCGCACGGGTGCGCGCACTCAAGCGGCTGCGCGCGAGCGGAATTTTTTTTTGCTGCGTGACGTCTGTTAACGTTCGATTCGAAGGAAATCAGGAAGTGTTGACCGCCATTTTGTCACTGCGAGTAAATATATTGTCATTTCAAAGCGTTGGAACATGGAAAGGGGAGAAGGTAGAGATTGTTTTGCTGCGTAGGTTCTCTCAGGGTGTGCAGTAAGGCCCTTAAACGCGAAAATATATATATATTTTTTTTTTTAAAGTTGCGGGGTGCGCGCACTCGGGCGCGCACACCTATTTACAAGAGTGTGAAAATGGAGATAAATCAGAAGTTTGAGTGCTTTGATATAAGGTGGCTCTGAAAAGAGCCCTTGTGTTAATTGAGTTTTTTCTGCATTTATAAGTAAGTACCGATGCAGAGTCTGATGTTGCAGAGGAAGATTCTGTTTCCCTCATCCGTGAAATGAACACCATCTGTCCTATAGATGTCTTGCATGTGGTAACGCAAGTTGTTGTGGTAAATAGAACCCATGCTATAATCTCTGAGGAAAGCAGAAACAGATTTATTAACATGTCTCCTTGCTTTCTCAATTTGTGCACAATGTTGATTGGACCAATTCCATTTCTGTCTTTGGCATATATTGGAATATACCAAGTCAGTTCGAGGAAAAAGTGTCATCAATTGTCGAAAGGTGTCTTTTAGAAGCATTTCCAGACCTACCCCAGTCAATGTGCCTAGATCGTTCCCACCACAGTGCACAATTATACGGTCTGGTTCTGGGAGATGCATAAAAGTTTTCACCAATGGTATTAATTGGTGACATCTTAATCCTCTTTGCTCAATCCACGTTATCTGCACATTTGGTAAATCAAGGTTGGAAATTCGTCTGCTTGCTGCATATTTTCCACTCCAGTGAATATAGCTGTGTCCTAAAAGCCAAACCTTCATTTTCAAGGCAGATGCACTCGTACTCCGATGGGTTCTGGAAGTGGAATGGCAGTTAGAAGCTGAAAGTCAGGATAAAAAAATGGATGAAGCTTGGTGTGGTTGAAAAACGAAAAATGATTGGTTGATTCTAATACGTGAAGATTGAAGACTACGTTGCATGTTAATGTTATGTAAAAGAAAAAGTAGTATTGGGTGTGAAAAAAATGACATGTAACAGAGCTGTGGATAGGCAGGTGTTTCTGGAGGGAAAACAGTGTTGTTAGTTTGCTGTGGAACGTTGAGATATGAACTTTTGACCTGTGCCTTCAGCCAGGTGCAGAATGAGGTGTTACCATGGAAACAGTCAGAGATGGCAGTGGGTGATGGGTGACTTTTATGTGACATTGAAAATATTGTGAGGGACAATCAACTGAAATGTAAATTTGAATACAAAATTTTGCGGGAGGAAATATGATTGGCTGAAGAGACATATATGAATCTGTATTGACTGGATATCTGTGCCATTGAATTTTGGTTGCAGTGATAGCAGCATAATTGAGACTTCCGTCAAACGAATATCTATTTTGTGACTGTCACTGTTGTACATCGTACAAAGCATTGGTAAAGGTAAGTCTGTAACTGTTTGTTTTGTCATGTACCGTAAAATATGGTTTACTCACAAACAATGATTGATTTTCCTCATAGTTTGAAACTAAACTCATTTTTGGCTGTCATAATGTGTTGTATTTCTAAAACTATTTTTTATTTAAATGTGAAATATGAAGTATAAAATATGTTTAATATAAAGAGTAATTATTTGTGTGATTTTGAAGCCTTTATATATAATGAGAGAAGTTGTTTATGAAGTGAAAAAATGATATTAGCAGAGAGACAGATAATGCAGATAGAGAGAGAAATGGTAAATTACATGTGATACCATCGTGAAAAAATGTTAATGGTTAATGAATTCGTAAACTTTCTGTCACACGACAAAATTAGAGTGCGGTTTCTGGACGCGGCCTGCATTGGTGGGTGTAGGGTGAGAGGGGCAGGTGGTTGAGTGAAATAAAATGAAAAGTTGGTATATTACATGTGATACCGTGTTGAAAAAGTGGTAATGTTTAATGAATTCTTAAAGTTTGTGAAAGACGACAAAATTATAGTGTGGTTTGTGGCCGCGGCCTGCGATGGTGGGCGTAGGGTGAGAAGGGCAGGTGGTCGAGTAAAATAAAATGAAAAGTTGGTACATTTCATGTGATACCGTCTTGAAAAAGTGGTAATGCTTAATGAATTCTTAAACTTTCTGACAGACGACAAAATTACATTGTAGTTTGTGGCCGCGGCTTGCACTGGTGGGGTGAGAGGGGGAGGTGGTCGAGTAAAATAAAATGAAAAGTTCTGACCATGAGGTTGTACACAGATTTGTGCAGTAAATGTGTTCGTAAATTGAGGTACCAAACGGAGTATAAAAATATCTCTCTCACTCCTGCTGTTTGACTGCATCTTCATCTCTCTTCTGTTTTCCGTCTCCGTTGCCCTGTGTTATCTTATTGTGTGTGTGTCTGTCTGTGTCTGCCTTCAGTCCGGGCTGAGGAACTTTGCTGTGGAGGCACACACAGATAGTCTCATCAAAGTAGTTGGAACGTTTTCAAAAAACTATTTATATAATTGAAATGCTTTTTTGAAGCGCTAGTGAATGTTTTCTTTCACAATTACCGCTCGGTTGTTTCCATAGAGCAGAGGGTATGTTGTATTTCACTACTTAGTGCCTCTGCATCTGCACTCTGTTCTCTGGTGGCTGGCTGAGAAGTGTTTGTTATTGTGGAGATTAAAGCGTGATAAGGAGTGAAATACGACATAGCGTCTGGTCTGTAGAAGCGTGGGAGCAGTGATTAACACTGAGTGAAGAGGAACTGCGGCGGTGCTTGGTAAGAGTAATACATTATTTTTTTACAGAGGTACAACTGTCTGCATGGTGCGCGACCTACTAAGAAAGGGTTCACGGGCTGTTATAGGCCTGCGGGTTCTAGTATGAGTAAGTCAGGTCGACAAAAGAAAATATTAAGTTAGTACAGCTGAAGTTACGTGGAACACATGAATACTGTTTCAGTATACAATCATTTTAGTTGAGATTATGGGTTAAAAGAGAGAACGTGTATATTTGAAATGTTTATTCAGAAATGCACTGTTTTCAAGGCAAGTTTCTTATCTAATACGAGTAGAGACATTGCAAAAAACAAAGTAATCGGTATAGTCACTAGTACATAAAATACAAACGGTATAGTTGATGAAAAATGAATATGGTTTAGCAAAATTAAATATACACTCTTATGAGGAAGTATATTGGGGCAGATTTATGAAGGCCTTGCGCCGCCGGTGCGTCACTTTTAACATGGGAAAAAGTGACACACCGGCGGCGCAAGGCCTTCATAAATAAGGCTCATTATATTTTAATAAATGGAAGAAGGTCTCTGGCCTTTCAGTTTAGGAACGATACATGAAAATGCTAGTGGTTAGACAATATGTCTTTATCAATGAGCTCTCTGCAAGCGAAGCACTATCACGTTTCTGTTATGCTAATGTGTAAGGGAAAAAAAACGCGCCAAAACTGACAAAATGGCGAGAGGTGCATGTATGTAATCAAAATATTTTAGTTTATGGAAAATTAAATGATCAGAGGTGTCTGAGGCGGAATTAAGCAGTTCAAATGCGAAATTGCGTTTACAGTTATAAAAAACTCATTCTATATTTACACATTAATTAGGGCACATATAGCATATATTAGCGAGTTTTGGTTCGAGTACGTTTGAAATAACATAAGATAAGATATACAAAAGAATTGTTGAGATTAGACTTTAATAAAAAATAAAGTTCAAAATCGAGTAGGTGAAGAAAAAAAATTTAGTCCACATAAAAGATCAAAATGTAACCAGTAGGAAATCATAATGTCCACTGTTAGTAAAGCCAATAGGTCTGTTCATGTTAAGAAAATATCCAAGAAAACGTGAAAAAGATAGGGAGGCAAAACGAAATGTGGACGTCAATGGCTTGCATAACAGTCAACCCAGGATTGTATAGGCAAAGTAGGCAGCAACTGCTTCTAACAAGAAGTCACTGTTATGATCCGAAAACATGTCAGCCATCCAATTGAAAAGAGGAAAGCAGCATTCATGATCTGTTATTACCGGAGCCTCTAGTACCATCAGAGGACAGCTCGGTGGGTTTTCAATGTAGCTGTCTGTCAGGAAATCTTGCGCCGCTGCGAATATATCCCAATGACCCAGAACTCCTTGTATCGCTGCAAAGGCCATAATCCCTCCGTTGCAACAAAACTGTTCATGATCAATTAACGGATTCATGAGATGATTGTAATTCACTTCAGGAGGTACCAAGTTGCAGAGACATAAGTCCAGGGCCCACATGAAATCACAGCTCAGGCAATGAAATACAGGCTGCACACAGGTGAAATAGGAATATCGAAATGATAATCGATATGAAGTATTCAGAGTCGAGAGTGCTAAGATGCCGTAGTAGTCAAGCATCTTCTGGCGAAATAGTTCTAAGTGTTCCGGCTTGTTTGCGAAGACAGGAGGGACATCCATTTTATAATAAACGAGATGGGAACACAAACGTCGCAGCACTGGCAGTTCAACAGGAAGTCCACAGAAATAGCTCGCAGAGCATGGAGTGAAAAGTAGCAGAATGACTTGATATAATTTTTGGCAGTCCGGTCACTAAACCATTGCTTAGTAGTTAAAAAAAAAATAGCCTGTCTTGAAGTGGAGGATGCGTTTAAAATTAAGGGAGTCAGCTCAGTACATTGTAAAGGAAGGCCACTCTTTTATAAGGAATGGTGTTGTCTGTGAATATTAGCTAAGTGAAAGATATGTTCGCGAACAGATGCTACGCTAACTTCTTTTTGTGACAATAAGGCTGTTGTTCATGTCCTGTGATTCAAGGCCGGAATTTGCTGCCAGATGGAAATATCAAGGTTCACATGCGTGGGGTAGATAAACTACATTCTTAAAGGGAAGCAAATGCAGAGTGATTTTTACCGCGTAAGCTTTGTCGTTTAAAAAGTCATAGTGATTTTCATTATATGTAAAAAATAATATCACTGATGAAGAATGAAAAAAAATCGTTATAATAATAGGCACTGGTGTATTTTTGGAAAGATATGCAACATTACAGGGATTCCACTTAAATAAGTCATGTAATTGAAAGTGCCTGCATGTGGACGACTAAATACATGTTTAGGCGTTTATTATGCAGCTTTGAAAAAAAACGTGCGTTTGTTTTAAAAATGAAATGTAAAGGTTTAGAGCAGGAGTTTCCAAAGCGGTCGTGGAGGGCTAGATGCATGGCAGATTAAAAAAATTACTACATGTTTTTCAATGGGGTTATCTTAAACATCGTTTCTTTATCTACTGTGCAGTTTTTCTGCATGTTGCCTATTCTTTGATTTTTACTGTTGCTGTGTCTTATACATTTTCATGGGGCGGGTATAGGGTCATGGCAGCCCTGGGCAGGGAGCGTAGGTAAGGGGCTCTGTAACAGGGGGTTTGGGCGGGGCGAGCGTGCAGCACACTGAAGAGGGGGGGGTGGATCAAGGTGTTTAGAAGTGGAACAGAGGCAGAGCACGCCAAATTCCTGCCATGGTCCGCTACGCAAATATGTATGCATCCTTAGAGGATTATTATATTAAGGATATATATTAATATGGTGGCTCCTGGGGTTTGGTGGTCCTGTGCAGGTGTACTGCTTGCATATGCCCATGGTTGGCCCTGTATTTTCTGTCTATGCACTTGTTCTCCGTCACATGGGCTTTTGGTAATGAAGGCCTTGTGTCGCTGGTGCATGAGTTTTAACATGGGAAAAAGTGATATATCTGTGGCGCAATGGTTTCATAAATGAGACATTTTGTATCTTATTGTAATGATAGAGAATCTTGGGGAATTTATCTGTTATGCTTGTTCTTTGCTATAATGGCTCTATGTTGTGTAAGAAATAGATCTGTAATAAGTTAATTAAATTTTATTATTTTCTTTTTTACAGTGTTTGGTGCTGAAAAGCAACAACCTGCCTTCTGAATTACAGAATTTGAGGAATTATATTCTTTTTTTCAGGTGAGTTGGTATTTTTGTATAGGCAATTTTTTGGGGTGCACATGAAAATAATGAAGAAGATTTTTTTAAATGTTTGTAAAATTTCATTTTGGAATATGATTTTATCTTGAATTATTCACATGGGTTGTATCTGCTTATACTAGATATGTATTTTGAGATATTCTCCACTGACAGTTGAAATTATCTTTTAATGGGCTTGGTGCATGTGTTCTTTTTGATGGAGTTCAGATTTACGGATCATTGGAGTATAATTCTTTCATGTTTCCATTACTTAAATCTTATGAAGTGCTCATGATTTTTGAAATCTTGTTGCATTATGTTTGGCAGTTTTTCTCCTTTATTTACAAAGAGGTATTATGATATGGTTCTAGGTGTGATGGGTATCTTTCCTGCATATCTGTGATTATACTATGTATAGGCATTGTTTTACATATTCATGCAGAGGTTTATTATGAGGTTGTTCTTCATGCTTAGTATGACATTTTGTATATGCTATGACTTTTACATGGTGAGTATGCTGTTGAAACATAAAAGGAACTGTCTCTGTGGGAAATAGTAATCTGTTAAGTGAATGCTATGGTTTGTATAGTGTGAGCCTTCTCTTCAGAGTGCATATAGTTTACATAGCTCTTTGTACTGGTGAACTGAAAAAATGGGTCTCTAAAAATTTATTCTACAGATTATCAATATTTGTGATATCTAGAAAATCTAAAAAGAAATTTTACAGTAAAATGTCTTTTAACAACAGTAATTATTTAATGGAAAAAAAGATCAGTGTTAATGTTTAGGGTTATATTGCCAATTTCTTTTCAAAACAAGAGGAACGTGGTATCTTAAAATATATAGAGTTAATAAGTTAGAAATTATAAAAACATATGTAGTTTAAAAATTAGTAAAGGTACTTTTAAGTTATACATTTATGAAAAAAGATATAATTTAGTCTCTATATTTTTTTAAAAGGATACAGAAGAATAAACTGAGTCTAGTTATGGAGAATTCCTCAGAAGAGAAACAAATTCATTTTGAAATCATTAACGAAGTGATGGAGGAAATTTTAGACGCAGTCTTTGAAGAGGAAATAGATGAACAAAATTATTTTATGGACATGTCTTTAGACTCCGCTTACTTAGAGATGGTAGAAGGAGATGAGGACTTTGGACTTGAAGAAGTCCCTGATGATATAATGGTGGAAGTTCTACAAAATTATGAAGATTTAAATAAATAAAAAAAGTTTTGATAGTAAAGCATTCTTGAAGACAGTTTTCTTGTCCTATTCGTCGTTGATGTGCTTTAGGAGAGTGATAAGACATGTTCTCATGAAGTGTAAAAGAGATTGTAGTAAAAAAGATTAAAACATCTACGATGACCCATAGTTCTTGAAAAAAGTGTACTGTTTGTATGCTTTAAAAATTAGAATTAAAAACTGTCTATAATGTTAAAACAGATATGCAGTGTGATAAAATTAAGAACCAACATTCACTACAGGATTTCCTACTCTGTTCAGAGACTTTCTGTTATTTTCTTTATTCTACTTAGAAAATGAATCTGTGGTTTAAATTTGTACGTTATATGCTAGTAGTCAACTATAATATTTGTTATGTTTGTGTTTTACAGATTGAGAATTTCATCAAAATCTTAAATTAAGATGCCGACCAGAACTGAAAAAAGAAAGCTCTATAAACGGACTTACAATTTGAAGAAGAAAGGAATTGAAGAAGTATCAAAAGAACATAGGACGGATAAAAAGAAGAGTGCTCCTGGTAAGCAAACCAAAAAGTTTTTGAGAGCAATATGTGGAAGGAAAAATGTTAGTATTGAAGTGCACAAGGAAAAAAGTATACCAGTATCGAGAAGGAGACATGGAACCAAAGATAAAAATGTTTCTGGAATCAGGAGACAGGAAAATCTGTACAGTAAAACTCGGATGAATCAATTTAGCCAAATCAGGAAGCGTATGTTTTACAACAGAGTAGTTTCGAATTTATTACAAAAGGAGAAAGTTTCTAAAAGAAGATCTGCTTTTCTTAAGAAGAAACAATATATAGAGGGTATTGTTGAGCGCGCGTTTGAGACAAAAAGAAAATTATTTATTTTAGTACTTAATAGAATAAATACGCTAAATAAGGCAATACGAGTTTTAAAAGCTAAAAGTAAATGGAAGAGACACATAAATAGGAGTAATTTTTGTAAAGTGTTTTCTGGGAAGTGGATGCATACTTCAACGTCTGAACCATTTTTTAATGAAGAGAGTTACTTTCAAAGTAACGATTTGTTGCATGCAGTTGACACCAGTGGTCGAGGATACGAGGTGAAGGAGGGATGTGTAATTGAGAAAGAGAAAATTGCGGTTAGAAATGCAGAAGAGGTGATGGCTGGAGAAGCTTCAGGGGGACGTGCTAATCTTCCTGTTTACAGTTGGAATTGTAGCAGCATTTGTAGTGTACGACAGGATTCAATTGATTTCTTTCGCAATTTCTTACGTAAGTACACTTAGAAAAAAAATTGTTATGTTGCAAGAATTAGATCATTGCAGAGTGCGAGAACAAATAGGTCTGCAAGGTCATTCTCTGGCTTGTCTTTCTAAAAAAATATGCCAGAGTGTGTTTCATCACTTCAGGATGTTAGCAGTGCATCATACTAAAATGAGAAAATTGGTGAGAAAGTTGTACTATGCAAAAAGTCCAGCACTTAAACTTAAACAGTTAAATAGTGCTCTTTTGTATGGATGTGAATTAGATGTTAAGAAGATTTGTGCAGAAATTGAGGTAAGTTATTTTGGTCCAGAGGAAGGTAATGCAGAAACTGATATAATTATAGAAGGAAATGTGTTAGAAAATGTTGGACATGTTAATATTGAAAATTTTGAACAGGAAATAATAAAGTTTAAGGTAATTGCAGGTGAGAAACCAAATTTTTCTTGTGTCTGTTGTCGACGCATTCATTACAAAAGTCAAACTAGGTTAGTTGATTTATATTTAAAAAGTGAAAATGAAAGTAATGGTCAATGGAAAGATTTTGCAACTTATTTGTTGGTGGAAAACTATTTTGATTTGAGTTTTGAGCAACGTATTTGTAAATATTGTTATAATAAATTAAATGAAAATAAAATGCCTGCTAGAGCTGTTCATAATAATCTAGAGCTGATAAATATTCCATCAGAATTGATGGATTTAAATACTTATGAGACTATTCTGATCCAATGTGTACATCCTTTTCAGGCTATTGTTCGTATGGAGCCTAAGACTGGTAAATTAAATCCTTCAGATTCACAAAGAGGATTAAAGGGTAGAGTTGTATATTTGCCACTTGATTTAAAAAAAAATATGGAAACAATTGGTGTTGAAAATGTAGAAGAGGAACCTCTAGTTATTCTAGTTAATGGTGTACCTACAAAGAGTAAGACAATCTGGCAAGATTTAGTGGATGTTAGAAAAGTCAAAAAGGCAACGTTGTATTTAGTTCAAAACAATAAGTACTATAAAGATGTATACGTAGAAGAAGAAGATGTAAGTGAAGAAGAGGAGAGTGATTTGTCTATTGGACAAATTGAAAAAGTTGACCTATCAGAAGTGAAGAAATTTATGAACATTACAGTGTTCATCCACTGCATTCCAAAGAAGCAATAGGGAATGCTATTGAATTATTTCAGATGAAAAAGGCGAAAGGAAATCCTATTAGTGTGTGGGAAGAAAGTTTGGAAGGTCGTTGTTTCCCACAGTTATTCCCTACAGGTGAAGGTACACGATATGATGATCGACCTATGCAGATTCCTGCATCTGAATACCGGACAACAAGATTATATGCAGAAGATCCGAGGTTTCGCCAATGCATTCCATATTTGTTTCATCTTCTGTTTGAGAGTGACTTATCTGGTCTCTCTTATGCAGTAAATCATATCTTAAAAAGTGGAGTTCATCTGCATAATATTTCAGCAAAGGAATTTATGGATAAAGTGCAACAGAAAGATAGTGTTTTTGGATTCACACCTAATTAATTTAATGGCTTGTCAGCGTGGTACTAATGAGTATTGGTACCGTCGTCATGGAGATTTGAAGTGCATGCTTAGAAACTTAGGAGCACCAACATGGTTTTTAACTCTAAGCTGTGCAGAGTATGCTTGGGAAGATTTACTTGAATTTCTTCAGGAGGCGAATGCAAACATAGAAAATATAAACTACAAGACACCTGGAGAACTGTGTTCGTTAGATCCGGTTAATGTTTGCAGATATTTTAATCATAGATTTGAAGCTATGATGTCTTTTCTTACAAACAAGAAACATCCGCCTCTTGGTGAAGTACTGGATTTCTTTTGGAGAAAAGAATACCAAGCAAGAGGTGCTCCTCATATTCATATGCTGTTATGGATCAAGTATGCTCCTAAATTTGGAAGAGACTCGGATGAGACTGTACTGTCTTTTATTGAACAGTATGCCACTTGTGACATACCTAATAGTACAACTGATAAGGACTTAAGAGGAAAAGTGTTACGCTTTCAAAGTCATCGTTGTGGAAAATATTGTCGGCGAAAATTCAAATCAAAGAGTAAATTCTACACCAAATGTCGTTTTGGATTTGCACGACCGGTACTTTCAAAAGGAAGAGTCAACAATTTGATGTCATCTTTGCGACATAACATCAGAAGAAGGTCACCTAAAAATACGTACAATTTAAGAAGAGGTGAAGAATCCAAATATATAAATGACTATAACCCAGTCATTTTGTCCATGTGGAATGCTAACATGGACATACAATATGTTGCAGACAACTCTATTGCTGTGGCTCGATATGTAACGTCTTACATCACAAAATCTGAAAAGACGGAACTGAAGGAGATGTGGGAAGACATTTCTCATGAAAAGAGCCTAAGCAAGAAATTGTATACGTACAGTTTGAAGATGTTGTCTCATCGAGAAATTGGAGCATATGAATGTTGTGACCGATTATCATCAGCAAGTCTTTATGCTAAATCAAGGACTATTCTCTGGGTGAGTTTGGGTCTTGCAGAAACACAAAACCGTGTTCTAAAACCTGTGCAAGAAATTGAATATTTAGCCCAGAAAGAACCAAACAGTACAGACATTCTGAAAACAAATATGTTGGATACATACTATCCAAATAGAAGTGCTCTTCTAGAAAACATTTGTCTGTATGAAATACTTCAAAACTACACTTTTAAAAGGAATGTTACAGAGAACATTGATAAAGGTGTATATGCTGTAATTGGACAAGAAGGATGTCTGGTGAAGCAAAGAAAAGGACACTTGATTAATCATCGGAAACTGAGTTGCGAAACAGCTGACAAAAGAGAATTTTACTATTTTGCTCTTTTGCAACTCTTTAAACCATGGCGTAGAGAAGAGGAACTACTTGGGGACTTTGATAGTTATGAAGATTCATTCAACGCATCTAAAAGTAGTATTGAATGTACTGTTTTTTGTAATTATCTGCAAATGTTGAATGATGAAATAGAGCAAGAAGTGACAATTGCAGCGGAGATTGCTAGAGATAGTTCACAAGATAGTCAAAGTTCGGCTTCATTAAGTCAAGATCCACTGGGACAACCAATTATCCAAAATGAAGCAGCCACTGCCATGGATGAGGTGGAAAGAGCAATGCAGCAAGGTCAAGAGGAAGTAATCAACTTAGAAGAATTAAAGAAGCAATTTAATATTGAGCAAAGACAGATATATGATGAAGTGACAGAGCACATTGAGCATGGCTTTCGTCATGAGAGAAAAGATTACTCGTGTATGTCATTTGAACCTATTCGATTATATGTAAGTGGAAAAGCTGGAACTGGTAAAAGTTTCCTAATTAAAGGAATTACTACATATTTACAGCAAGGAACTCAGTCAACACTGTCGTGTGTTGTTACTGCTCCAACTGGATTGGCAGCACATAATATTAAAGGTATTACTTTACATCGTTTACTGATGCTGCCAGTTGAACATGAAAATAAATTACAATATCACAAGCTATCTGGAGAAGCTTGTTTTGAAGTTTCTAGAGTGCTTAAAAAAATGAAACTTCTTATTATTGATGAAGTAAGCATGGTATCTAATTTAATGCTTGCTTTTGTGCATTTAAGAATGCAACAGATACTTAAGACAGAGTATGATGTGTTATTTGGAGGTAAACATGTCATAGTTTTTGGAGATCTACTCCAACTAACTCCAGTGAAAGGACAACCTGTATTTGAAACTGTTACGCATGATGTGGTAAATAAATAAATAATACCTCTATTTTTGAATGGATAAATGAATAACAGATAGCTCAATAAATAAGAGTCAAGATTCGAGGTAGTAGGAGTTTGCAGGTTTAATACAGCATAAAGGACAGGAACAGGACAACCTGCACGGGAACAGGATGGCAGCGCTGCCGGGGGCAGGATCAGAATCGGCACGCTCTGGGGAAAGGACTGGCGTAACATTTAATAACAATACACAAGCATATATAGTAAAACAATTGCATTACAGTACATATGATAGGCGGAGCAGTGGGTGTGGTCAATGGCAGTCGCGAAAGATAAGGGTGAAAATGGGTGTAACAGGGGCGTATACATAGACATGTGATGTAAACGTAACAGAATATGTCATAAATGGGGCGGAAACATGGAGGGGGCTACCTAAGGAGCCGGGACCTCTAACCTAATGGTGCGCGCAAACCGACAATGACGTGTTACTAGGAGAAGCTGGGGGCTACGAACTCTGTGCTAGGAGCAGAGACTGAAGTCTGGAGAGTCAGGGCGACATGTACCTAAACAGTATCTAGTATCTGATGTTTAGAGAACATGTTGATAGAATCCAAAAGTTATCGGGGTCAGGGCTAACAGACTCTAAGAATGGTGCATGCATTATTCTACATGTAGTGCGTGATGAAGAATATTAAATGACCATTAAATGCAGTATTTCTCTTACATGGAGACGTAAAGGCTAGACAATGACGGAAACTATTGATGCAATTCAGTAGCTTAGGAATGCAGAGAAGGAGGGCTGGACTGATAACTAGAATCATAACATACTCTTGGCAGACTCAGAGGCAGAGCCAGGCTGAGCCGGGCACTGTGAAGCAGGAAGTAAGTGAAGGGTCGAGGATACAGGTGGGGGCTGTATCGCTCCTCAGCGAGGCTCAGGAGACAGGAGCTGAATCTGGTGTCCGGGCCCTTTTGAGGCCTAGAAACGGGGACTTTACAATGAAATAAAGTGCACACTGAGAAACGTGGCAACGTAACTTTACATAGGCCTAATACTCGTAGCTTTCACGAGAACTGGAAACTGGCATACTAGAGATGGGCACAACTGTAATTGCGTCTTTAATCAAACATGGGGGATACATATGCATATTTAATCATGCCCACATAACATAAGATGGAGGACTCGTAGGGACACAGAACATGGCAAAATTTACTTTTCCACATTCCCTCCTTGTCACTACGTTTCCATCAGGAAACATCAATATTCATGATACCATCTATCATTTCATACAGTATCATTTGCTCGTCTCGAGTTTTCTTGGAACTGGATTTAGGACGGGACTTGGGACTAGGAACACAAGATGTAGCACAAATGCCGCAAATCGCAGGGCCACATTGTAAACAGAGGCAGCAACTGAATATGATCACTACTGCAATACCCAGAAATGACAATACTTTCCATCCCCAGGCGGAAATTATAATTCCAGAACCAACCGGACCATGTCCAGGTGCCTGGATCTTGGTGTAACATATGGGCAATTTTATGGAGTCTGGTAATAGCTGAATAAACAGACGGCGCGTTATTAGGAATGAAAATGCAGCAACTAGATCCGATGACTCTACAGGCCCCGCCCCTATCGGCCAGTATGACGTCAAGGACGAGACGATTCTGGAGCACGACAATTCTCATAAAGGATTGTTCTTCGGTTAAGTTACCTAGAGCAGAAGTAGTCTCAATCACTACTGCTTCAAGTGTTCTGGTTAATCTACGTATCAGTTTACTATTCACGACAGTACCTAAGTAGGGGAAGACACCTTTATTGATATCTATGTATTGTTCTAGAGCAGTTTCGGTATAATCGACAATCGGGAAATTTCTCTTGTGTCTAGTATGTACTAGGTGGGAATTCCTATGATAATCAGGTGGGGCTAGGAAAACTGGTGGCAGTAGGAAGGCAATGTAACATGTACCCTCCCAATCGAGGGGCAGACGAACATATGCGGTCTGACCACAAACAAAATAAGAATGACGTGAAGCTTTGAAAATAGATTTCCTACTGTCACTATACTTGACAATAGTAGTACAATCACTATGGCCTACATGTACGGAACCATTATTTCGGACACATAATTCACCTTTGACTGGTAGTACTGAAATAGCAGGTAAGTCTGGAGTAGAATCAGACTGAACATTCAGGACCATGAAATTCGAAGAATAATTACCTAGATTATAAACTTCATTCTCTAGATCTAACCCTGTTCTGTGGGGAAGACCTTGCTTGTCTGGGAAACATGTACTGTTAAGTAAAGACATATCTGTTGAGGATGACGTTAACGTGGACCATGCTCCACACGAACCATTATGTGAAAATGGATAAGGAAAGAGTGGCAGAACTCCCTTCGGTGTCTGGAAAGGGGGGAGTCGACCACACACCCAACAATTTGTGGCATTGCTGGTCTGGTGTGAATAATGTAACATGCGGATAAAAGAATTGTTACGCATAGCGAGGCGGTAAGAGAGTTCATGAGGAGGCAGATCACTAAACGTGTGCTCTACTGTAACATTAGCAGACTTATTTACATGAGAAACTGAAAAACACAAATAAAATGCATAACTGGTGCAGGAAATCATAATGCTGAAATATAGCAGAAAACATAAAATAATAGTGCAACTTCTAGAGTTCTCACTAACTCTCTCTCTGTGGGGGTCTATTATATACATGTCAGAAACCGGTCTAACCGTTTCACCTAGGGGAGGACTTAGACAATCAAACTGGCTGACTTATTTTACTAGACCTGAGTTTAAGCTTATACTCCTGTTGCGGAGTTTTCTCTAACAGGGAAGGGTTCGTAGCAATGTCTTTTGCGGGACAGTCCTTAAGAATAGTACTTTGGCAGTCTTTAAGATCCTCGGAAATGTTCTTTGAAACTGGTTTCAATCCATAAAACTTTTTGATATGCGATAGATGCACCCAGCCTTTGCGTCCCTCCAACTTTACGGCTGTACGGGTGGCCAGGAGGACCTGTCGGGGCTCCTTCCAGCGAGGCTCCAGCGGACTTGAACGATCAAAATTTCGCACTAGGACCATGGATCCGGGAACGATTTCATGCGGTGCCACCTCGGTATTGTCTGGAAATGCGGCGGCAACCTGTGAACGACAAGAGTTGAGGGCAGACATCAAGGAAGCTAGGTAATCTGTCAGCATATTACTTGAAACATCGGTAATACTTCGAGGTCTAGGTGTACCCCACATGTTAGGGGGGCGGCCGAATACGACCTCGTACGGGGACAGACCTGATCTGGAATGTGCGACCATGCGCATGTAGAACAGGGCAACTGGCAGAGCTATTAGCCAGTCCACACCTTTCTCTTGACAAACTTTTGCAATTCGGATTTTCAGGGTCTGGTTATGTCTTTCTACGAGACCGGCCGCTTCAGGATGGCGTACACAATGGAACTTCCACTGGTACCCTAACAACAGGGAAACATGTTTAATTAGCTCGGATGAGAATGGCTGGCCGTTGTCAGAATATACGACTCTAGGGAGTCCATAACGGGGGAAGAACTCACGAACCAACTGCTTGGCAGTAGTCGTGGCTGTGTAATCTGGGACTGGATATGCTTCCGTCCACCTGGACAAAGCGCATACAACTACGAGGACATACTTGAAACCTCGACATCGCTCCATCTGAATATAATCCATCTGGAGGACTTCAAAAGGGTGGTCAGGGGGCTGGAATCCACCTTGTTCCACCGGGACACTTTTACCTGGATTAAACTGGCAACATATCATACAGGTACGGACTTTCTGCTTGGCTGCAGCTCGTAAATGCTTGTTGAACCAAATGTTCTGGATACTATCTAACATAGCTTTTTCTCCTAAATGTGCTGGACTATGTGCGGTATTGATAATGACTTGGACCATAGAGTCGGGGAGAAACCATGTGGCTTTACCCTTCGTCACCCATCCCTGATCTGTCTGGGCCCCTCCTTGTTCGGACCATTTCTTGATTTCATCGGGAGTAGCATGTAACTGGATATCTATGACATCTTGACTGGGGTCCTTAACTGTCATACAGGTAGTCGGATCTGGAGTGTATGTCGGTGTCTTATTAACTGGAATGTCTGGTGTCTGTGCTGTAAGCTTGGCTGTGCGATCTGCTAGATCATTACCCTGGGAAATAGTGTCAGTAACTTTCGTATGTGCTTTGCATTTCATGATAGCAATGGATGTCGGTAAATGTATGGCATCTAACAGAGCTTGAATAAGGAGACCATGCTGAATCTTGGTTCCATGAGAAGTCATGAAACCTCTCTCCTGCCAGAGCACTCCAAAGTCGTGTACGACTCCGAATGCATAACGTGAATCTGTGTAAACATTAACTTTCAGGTTCTTGGCGTGTAGGCAGGCTTGTGTCAGAGCAACTAGCTCTGCTGCTTGAGCAGACAGGGTGTCAATACAGTGTGTTTCAATAACTTCAGTGTCAGTAGTCACTGCATACGCGGCTACTAGTTCTCCTGTACTTGTTCTCATACATGAACCATCCACATAAAGTGTCAGGTCTGGATCTGGTAATGGAATATCTGTCAGATCTTGTCTTGGCTTAGTCATAATATTAACTACTTCCACACAGTCGTGTGTGGCAGGATTTGAATTTACTGACGGTAACAGGGTGGCAGGATTTAGAACGTTGCAGCGTCTGATTTCTATGTGTGGCTGGAACAGTGTCAATTCATAACCTGTTAAACGTGCAATTGTCAAGTACTGAGTCTGTGTTCGGTTTAAAAGAACTTCCACGGAGTGTGGGACTTGTACTGTCAAGGAATGTCCTAATACTATGGAATCACTTTGTCTGATAGCTAGTGCTGTGGCTGCAACTGACTTGAGGCACGCAGGCAGAGCCTGGGCTACAGGATCTAGTGTGCTCGAAAAATAAGCACAGGGCTTGTATTGTCCTGCTTGATCTTGTGTGAGAACAGATAATGCTGTACCTTCGCGTTCAGTGACAAAAAGTGTAAAAGGCTTACTGTAGTTCGGTGTTGCTAGAACTGGAGCTTGGCATAAGGCTTTTTTTAACTCATTAAAACTAAGTGTATGTTCAGATGTCCAAGGGAGGACAGTCGATACGGCTGCCTCCTGTGTCGTTAACTGTATCAGTGGTTTAGCTAGAAATGCATACTGAGGAATCCATTGTCTACAGTAAGAAGTGAGGCCAATAAAAGCACGTACCTCCTTCTGGGTCTTGGGCTGAGGAAGACTCGCTATTAACTGGATACGGTCGGGTGTCAACTGCCTACCCCTCTTGGACAGTAAGTGGCCTAAATAGATCACTTGCTGGACACAGAATTGAAGCTTAGAAGGGGACACCTTGTGCCCCATCTCGGCAAGGAAATACAAGACTGTAAGGGATGCTCGCTCGCAAGCACGTTCAGAACGGGCTGTGATCAGTAGATCATCGACATACTGGAGCAGGGCAGTGTCAGTTGGCATGTGAATATTGTCTAGTTGTCTCTTAAGTGCTTGACTGTAAATACTAGGACTTTCTGTGAAACCTTGAGGAGCGCGTGTGAACATATAGCTCCTTCCATTTAAACAAAATCCGAAAAGGAACTGGCTGTCTGGATGAATGGGGACACTAAAAAATGCGTTCTTGAGGTCTATGACTGAAAAAAATGAGGCTTCAGAATCAATGGCTGTCAATAGGGAAGAGATATCTGGGACAACTGGGTACTGGGGAATAATACATTTATTAAGTTCTCGAAGGTCAATCACTAATCGATATACTGGAGGTGCATTTGGATCAGTACGTTTCATGACTGGAATGATCGGAGAATTACATACATTGGAGTCAGTTTCTACAACTACTCCTTGAGCAATGAGCTCGTCAATAATTTTGGATAAGGCTGCTACAGCCTCAGGTGGCAATCTGTACTGCCTGATTCGTGGTAACACTACACCTGGCTTGAGAGTCACACGATGGGGTGTGATTTGCATATAACCAACATCAGTTGGACCTTGTGCCCATAGATGCTGCGGAACATTGGACAATCTCGGATCAAAATCTCGTAATACATAGTGACCCTTGAAGTCACGTAGGAACAATCGTATTCCCTCGGGGGAGCAGCATATGACTGCACCTAATTCTTTCAGTGTCTTAATGCCTAACAGATTTTCTGGACATGACTTCGTAAGTAGCAGATCAGTAGTGCGGGACAATGGACCTACTTCTAGAGTAACTGGCTTTGAAATTTCATTTACGATAGGTTTTCCTGAAAATCCAAGGGAAACATTTCTTGAGCCTGAGAGCGGAGCCCCTGGAACTTCGGCGTGGCTGATGGTGGTCCTACTTGCCCCTGTATCAATCAGAAACTTTCTGTCTTTCCCTAGTACTTGACTATGAACATAGGGACCCTCTTGATCTACAGGTATCTCGATGAGAGGCAAGCCTACCTCCCTCTCTAGGCTGTTTCATGAATATGGCTGATACTCTGGATACTCAGACTGCGCATACTGGTACATCTGCTGTGTAACATGCTGTGTTGCAGCAATAGGCTGCGGTACTGGAACTGTCTGTTGTGCATTCTGTGGCTGAGAAGTCTGTGAAACTTGTTCTTGTCTAGGCGGACGTGGTCTTTCTTTAGTCTTACCAGTAGCTATATTGTGTTTCAGAACTGCACACTCGTTTATGAAATGACCTGGCTGTTTACAATAATTGCATGTCCCTTTAACGGGAGCTGTAGGATGACTGGCTTGATTCGGACCCCTCTTCTGACTGTCTTGAGGAATAGATTGTGCAACTAGTACTTTCATTTTCGTGTCTTTCATACGTTTTCTTTCATGATCTTGCTCTTCTCTGATTCTATTCTGGTGGTATTGGAGCATCTGTAACATCTGGGACGGGGTATTAGCTTGCCAGGTACTTTCGACTTTCAAAACTCGATTCTTAACTTGTGGAATTGAATTCTCGACTAATTTAATAACAAAAAGATGAGGGTATGACTCGCTACTTGTCTTGAGGCCACTGTTTATACTAAAACATTTTTCAAATCTAGAATAAAAATCACTAGTGTCTTCGTCTTGTTTCTGTTTACAGGCTGAGATTGCATCCCAGTCTTCCTTTTTAGTGGCTAATAATCTTGGCAAAACTTGTATCAATAATTCTGGTAATTCTTTACATTTGTCTCCAAGACCGGTACCTGGTACTCGTGCCTTATCTTCAGCTTCGAGAACTGCCCAATCGATCTTTTTCTCTCCCACCTCCCATTCTTTTTCCTTGAGTTTTTCATATACCCCTGCGGGCAACAGGACTTTTAACATTTTAATAATATCTGGATACGTGTATTCTCCCATACGGAGCATGTCCTTTAATTCTCGGTGGAACCATGCTGGATCTTTATCATGACAGGGAATTAACTTTTTCATCTCTAAGAGTTCCATCTTTGTAATCGGAGTGTAAACAAACACTCGTTGCATTTCACCATCTGTTGTCCTAACTGGGTGTACTTCTCGTAACGGATTCTGTCTGTCTATGTAAAACGGTTTACTTTCTGGAGGTGAGACATGAACAAAATGCGGGTTCAAAAATGTTCTATATTTGTGGCGCTGTTCTAGAATGACACTAATTAAATCGGTACCTAAACCTTTCCATCTATACTGGAGTAACTCGTTCAGGACATCGTGTAATGGACCTGGATCAGAATGTTGACCCTCATACAAAGTAATGAGGTGCTGGATCATATACATACCCACCAGTCGCTGCTCGGCTGGGGGCAATTTCAGGAACATTTGTGCCACTATTTCGTCTGGAAAAGTGGTAGAATCAGTAATCCATCGGACTGCTGATCGGGCTAGTTCTTGTTCATGCATAGTACTTAATTCACTGTAACCGATTCGTGATTTCAGAATGTGATCGGTAGCTTGAAATACTTGTTCCAGAGAACCTTGTTCTGGTGCTGGATGATGTAAAACTGACTTGTGTTCTAGGCGCAAATGGCGATCTGGAAATCTAGATTTTCCTACATACGCTATTCTGGCAGGATTCTCGTCCTCTACCTCTTCAGTAGAAGAGTCATTTTCTTTCTCGCTTACTTGTGCTGCTTTACGTTGTTCGTGTAACTTTAGTATTTCCTTACGAATTTTCTTGTACATACTCTCTATACTACTGATAGTCTTGTGTTTACCCTCGGCTATATTATCACTCCACCTTGTCAGGATTTTCATTTCGGCCTGATCTTTAGTCGGGGAATCTTGTTCTCTTATTAGACAATTAATCAGAAACTTTAATATCATGAGCTGGATCTCAGCTTTCCTTTGAGACATGGCTTCGCCAATACTTTCTGGATCATCCCCTGTACGGATGAAACGATATATTCTGTCTAGATCTCCTTTCATATCTGGTAGGGTGTCTAAATACCCGGTCACCCGTCTTACACGGATGGAATATATTACTGTACTATCATCACCTGCAACTGGATCATAGCGGCATTCAGTGAGAGCTCGTCGGATTTCTGCAACGGACTTAAATTTGGGCGTACGCTGTAACGCACATTCATGTAACTCGGCCAACGTTCTACGTTGGTGCGGTGGCGGGGTACCAGGAGGACCTCCTCCTGCGGCCCCTAAACTGGAATCGTCGACTGATACTCTTCGTACCAGCGCGGCGGGAAATTGTAATGTAGGCTGGACCGGGGGTACCGTAGCAGGTACTGCAAGAGGTGCCCCGGTGTCTGGGGGAGCAGGAATTGCCTGATTTACAGGGACTGGCGGAACAGGATTCGCATATTCCGGGACTGTGTCGTCCAAATAGGACGAGATGAAAATATCAGCTGCGGTCGGTTTGTGACGTAGCTTGGTCGGAACTAGTGGTGGCGGAAAATTACTGGATGCCTCCGGGGTTGCTTTTGGCAAGCCCTCGGCAAGAAGAGGATACATACCCTTGATGAGGGCATGCCTCTGTCTGTCTGACTGTTCTGTTTTAACTCGTTCACCTATCTCGATTAGTTCCCTTTCTTGGGCTCGTTCCAAGGATTCTCTACTTAGTTCTGACTTTCTGATTTCTTTTTCGGTTCTTTTATGAGATTCTTTGCGCCATAACTCGATGGCATCTTTCTGTGACTGTCTGGCTTTCTTTTTCCATAATGCTTCTTCTACTCTCATGATGCACTCGGCATCCCACGTACCTGATACGGGCCATCTATACTTTTCCTCTAACTCTCTGGTATACTCTACCCATAAATCTAGATATAGTATGGCACTTATGCCATGCTTCTGATACATAAAATGACCTGGACTGTCCCTAGGCGGGACAGGAACTGCTGCTTCTAGCAGACCTTTTCTAGTTTTTAATTGACGTAATTTCGAGAATAAGGGCATGACTGAACTGTAATCTAGACACAATACAATACACAATGAACACGATAATTACTTCACATTCATACCACGACATTAAAATACATGAAGAATATTTAAAATAACAGTTCGAACAGAATACTACCTGGAATACTGAAAACAGAATACATGAATTTTCTCGAGAACAGAACTGACTAGAACAGGAACTAGATGCACTGCTAAAACAGTACGAAACTTACCGGTCTCATAAAGAGATACGTCAGGACCCGCATCCACCGAAGTGGACACTTCGTTTTGGGGTCTGTGTACCACCAACCCACGGACCAGAGTCAATTAGATTGACCCTGTCTAGATACTACCCCAGCAATGGTACTCACCGGGCAGCAAGAACGGAAGGCCTCGGACTGGACTGGACTGCTTCGACGCCGGACGGACGGACTTCGGACTTCTGTTACGGGTGGGCCTCCGGATACCTCGGACCTTGGACTCTCGGCTTGGGCTCTGGTCGGGACTCGCCGCGTTCCTCCACCGCCTCGTCTGGATGCTGGACCGCCACCTCCGTCTCCTCCGTGGGCCTGAGGGATACTTGAAGCAGAAATATCTGCACGTGCACGGTATGGTTCCGTCACGGCTGCAGAGGGTCAGGGGGCCGGCGTGGCTTCACCGGCGCGTGGGGAAAGGGCAAGTCCCTGTTCGGGCGCCATTATGTGGTAAATAAATAAATAATACCTCTATTTTTGAATGGATAAATGAATAACAGATAGCTCAATAAATAAGAGTCAACATTCGAGGTAGTAGGAGTTTGCAGGTTTAATACAGCATAAAGGACAGGAACAGGACAACCTGCACGGGAACAGGATGGCAGCGCTGCCGGGGGCAGGATCAGAATCGGCACGCTCTGGGGAAAGGACTGGCGTAACATTTAATAACAATACACAAGCATATATAGTAAAACAATTGCATTACAGTACATATGATAGGCGGAGCGGGTGTGGTCAATGGCAGTCGCGAAAAGATAAGGGTGAAAATGGGTGTAACAGGGGCGTATACATAGACATGTGATGTAAACGTAACAGAATATGTCATAAATGGGGCGGAAACATGGAGGGGGCTACCTAAGGAGCCGGGACCTCTAACCTAATGGTGCGCGCAAACCGACAATGACGTGTTACTAGGAGAAGCTGGGGGCTACGAACTCTGTGCTAGGAGCAGAGACTGAAGTCTGGAGAGTCAGGGCGACATGTACCTAAACAGTATCTAGTATCTGATGTTTAGAGAACATGTTGATAGAATCCAAAAGTTATCGGGGTAAAGGCTAACAGACTCTAAGAATGGTGCATGCATTATTCTACATGTAGTGCGTGATGAAGAATATTAAATGACCATTAAATGCAGTATTTCTCTTACATGGAGACGTAAAGGCTAGACAATGACGGAAACTATTGATGCAATTCAGTAGCTTAGGAATGCAGAGAAGGAGGGCTGGACTGATAACTAGAATCATAACATACTCTTGGCAGACTCAGAGGCAGAGCCAGGCTGAGCCGGGCACTGTGAGGCAGGAAGTAAGTGAAGGGTCGAGGATACAGGTGGGGGCTGTATCGCTCCTCAGCGAGGCTCAGGAGACAGGAGCTGAATCTGGTGTCCGGGCCCTTTTGAGGCCTAGAAACGGGGACTTTACAATGAAATAACGTGCACACTGAGAAACGTGGCAACGTAACTTTACATAGGCCTAATACTCGTAGCTTTCACGAGAACTGGAAACTGGCATACTAGAGATGGGCACAACTGTAATTGCGTCTTTAATCAAACATGGGGGATACATATGCATATTTAATCATGCACACATAACATAAGATGGAGGACTCGTAGGGACACAGAACATGGCAAAATTTACTTTTCCACAATGAGGAGACTAGAAAGTGCCTGGGCAGTATTGGAAATGTTAATATATGGTCACATTTCAAATATACTGAACTGATTCAAAATATGCGACAGGCAAAGGATACTAAATATGGAAATATTCTTCAAGATATCAGGATTGGAAAACTAACTGTAGATGCGAAACACACTCTACGAACACGATTACTTTCCAAGCTGTTTCCTAATGAAGATAATGTACCTAAGAAAATATATAGTAAAGAGGTAGCAGATAAATCAGTGATATGCTTGATGCCAACTGTGAAAGAATGTTCAGTTTTTAATGAGAAAATGTTGAATTTAGAAAATCAACAAATTAGGAAACTGGAAGCTAAAGATAGAATAGAGCATGAAGGTAGTACTATTGTTTTGTCTGAAAAGTTGAAGTTAAAATTGGATTCTCTTCAAAAAAGTATATCTAAAACTGCTGGTTTAGAGAAAAATCTGTATGTATGTTTAAATTGTCGGATAATTTTAAGGAGAAATTTACATGTAGAAAGAGGATTGGTAAATGGAGCAATGGGTAATGTTGTTGGTTTTGTTAATTATACAAATAGAGATGAGATTGAATTTTTAAGAATAAAATTTGATGGAATTGAGGAAGTTCAGCAAATTAGTCGCTGTTCAAATTGTTTTTTGCTTGTGAAAGACTTATATGTCCGTCGGAAGCAATTTCCAATTTGTTTGGCATATGCAGTGACTATTCACAAATCCCAAGGTTTAAGTGTAGATTGTGCTTTGGTAAATATTGGAAGCACTGTATTCAAAGAGGGTATGGCATATGTTGCTTTATCGCGAGTTAGAACTTTATGTGGACTTTATTTAATTGATTATGATGAGACAAAGATTAGTGCAGATTTAAATTGTGTGAAGGAGTATAATAGGTTAAGAAGAGAATATGCTCCAAGTTTACCTCAATATCCTTTAATTGAAAGGCGTATGGTTGGTCAGAAAAGGAAAAATGAGGAGAAATGTGCTGAAGTAGTTGAGAAACGACGAAAAAAAGATGTAGCTGTTGTTGGTAGGCATAAGAAAACGGTTAGTATTGAAGAGATTGTTGGATTTAAGTTTGAAAACAGGTCTGGTGTCAACTGTTATGCAAATGTAGTAGTTAATGTTGTTTTTTTTCTAAAAAATGTTAGGGAACAGATTGTAGAAAATCAGGAGCAAACATTTTGCTATTCCTTAAATTCTATATTTGAAAAATGTAGTAGTGGTGAAAGTGAAGTAGGAAGTGTTTCAGAAATAAGGAATGTTTTAGACATATGTGCAGGAGTAAATCAATTTTCACAGAATATTCAGCAAGATTGTCAGGAATTTATTATGTATATGTTTACAGTTTTGGAAGATGAAGGTGTAGATATTGATAATCTTTTTGGCCTTTCTTATAAATGGGAACATAACTGTGATAATTGCTCATTTTCAAGTAGTACTGATATACACAGTGAAAGATTTATATATTTAACATTACCAGACTGTAAAGAAGTGTCTTTTAATAAACTAGTTAAAGATGTGCATCAGAACATGGTCTGTTCTCAATGTAAGTCTGAAATGTTATCAACTTTATTTATCCATAGATATGGACAATATGTAATATTAATGTTTCAACGATGCAGAGCGGATGGGAGTAAATTGTCAACTTTAATTAAAAATTTTGTGGCTACTCAAGTATCTATTTCTAGACGAACATTTGTAACTGTATCCATTATTTTTCATGAAGGGCCTTCCACATCATCAGGACATTATACAGCTTATTTGAAGTGTGGAAGTGGCTGGACGCTTTGCAATGATACCCAATTGACTTTTAAGAAACGTTTGCCTTTTGCCTTAACTAACTCCTATCTGCTATTTTTGGAACCCAAATTTCAGTAGAATCACTTGCTGTAGGAAGATTAATACTGTAAAGATATGAAACTTTCTTGTTTACAAATATCATGTGACTGAGGGTCTACAAATCTATAAATGAAATTTGTGTTTGGTATAGTGATAACATCAGGTAGAAATTTAGTTAATGTTTGGTGGTATAAAGCATGTTACACATTTTTACTGTAAAGGTTCACAAAAGAATAGATAAGATTAAGATTAAGAAATTCCAGAAAAAAACTACTTAACTCATAGTATTTGGCCATGTGGAAAAATATGAGAGAAGAAAATGAGTACTTTAGATAATTATTTTAGAACATATATGGACGCAAGTTTTTGGGAGAGGTATTTAAAAGGTAATGAGTTAACTTATACAATTTGGCCATGCGGAAAGGTATGAGAGAAGAAAATGTATACTTAAGATAGATTTTTATAGGAGATACTTGCACGGTGTTTTTTTGAGATATATTTAAAAATAGGTCGTATAGTTTAATTAGTTTGTAACTGTGGAAGATGTAGTGTGCTTACTCAAGAAATTGCGAATTTGAGAAAAACATTTAAGATATGTTTTTTTCAGGTATTTATAATATGTATGGAGATTTTGGATGGGTTTTTTAAACACAATCATTTTGATTGTGTTTTTTTTTCCCCGCTGTTATATGATGATTAATATTGAAATCACTGTTTATAGTGAAAATCAATGTATTCTGAGGACAGCAAAAATAAACCATTTAATATGTTGTTTGAGTTATTTTGTTACATTGAATTTAGAAATATGTATTATAACATATTTTTTTACTGTCTTCCACAGATATTATATATATAAGGTAAGTACAACTAATAACATCCAAGAGTTTTCTCTGCCTCTCTCTTATTGACTCCTACTTTTTTTTATTTTATGAAATGTACATTATAATCTTATTTTTACTTTTCTTCCACAGGTACTACGTTTTTAAAAGAAATTTACTTTACTTTTTTATTATTTTTTAGGTAAGTATAAAAAATAAAGAAACTTTTACATCACTGTGTCATTTCTTTGTCTATCCTGCTTAAAGCAATGTCATGTTTAATATAAGCACTTCCACATAGGATTGGGTGCATTGTTATAAGGCATGCTTTAAAAGTGATTTAATGAAATGAGCGACATTTCACTGAGTGAGTTCAGCAACACTGATATATGAAAACATTGGTGGGAAATGATATTAAATGTTACATGTTGTTCTTTCCAGGAGTTTAAATTCTTTGCTGCAGTGGCAATTCTGCCACAGCATTAGGGGGCCGGGGGGCTGAGTGGTACTTCTATGCTCATGATAGAGCTACTCCTTCATGAGCCACGGTTGAGATCTGTTCATGACACAGTGGTTCTGTCATGGCTCTGCTTAGTCAATAGAACGTGTCATGGAGGCGCAATATTAGTGCTGTGCAAGCACACCGGCAAGCCCATGACAAAACTGGTCCATCCTGAGGACAGCTGAGGCAATGCTTGTGATGGAGCGGCTCTGTCATGAGCATGGAAGGACTTAACAGGTGTTAAAAAAACCTGAGGGGTCTCTTTAAAGAGAGTGTTGGTTGTAATTTAAAGGGCACTTTAAAACAAATTGTGGCAGCTTTATGTTGACGTTGCGTCTCTTTGCGCCACAATTTCGTCAGTTTATTTAATACAATGACAGTGGAAATAATGTACCATATTTACAACGTTATGGATCTAGGAGATATGTCACATTCTAAAGCCCTGCACCATAACGAAGTTTTCCTCTGAAGGAATGCGTCTTGAAAGTGGCTGACTGTAATGCATGATATTTCACTCAGTGACTTTCAGACCCATGCTGTTTCAAAACTGTGCATGTGCTTGAAGCAGGCGTAGGTATTGACGCAGTATTGTGAATATAGTGCATTGGTGAGCCTTGCTGGAGCTGCATCACACTTGCGATGCAACTCTAGTAATGTATTACTTTTTCAGCACAGATGTGTTACGCATGTATGGTGTTTTTGTACCATGGTGCGCCACATTTCAAATGTGGCACACCATGGGTAACGGAGCACTAGCATACTGTGGTGCACATTAACTGGTGCATATCTGGGTATGAAGTAGTTAACATAAATCTGCCCCATAGGTTACAAATCCGCGTTTAGTAGAGTGTTCGGCCTTTGTAGTGTTATGTTTTTTCTGTTATTCTATGTAGGTATGTAATATTGCAAGATTTTTGTCACGAAAAAGAAGCCATGAGTATTGGGTTTGTGAAAGATTGCAAGATTTTTAAAATTAAAAAGCAAGAACCATGGCATTGTTTAATATAGCATTGTAAATACTTATCTTTAATAATGATGAGAGAGTAAAAAAAGGTTAACCTGATGTTTTAAAGTTATTCACAGGCTTCTTTAGAGGAAGTGTTCTATATGATTGTAGCGTGGGTGTTTGACTTTTTTATAGGTAAAAGAATGCATTTTGTATGCTGTAGCAGGAGGAGTACTACATACTTGAATATTCTTCAGTGCTTATTTTCATTTTTTAAGTGGTATTGAGACCGACACAGAACTTCAATGGATCGGAGGGGCTGTTCCTGTGCATCTGGAGGACTGCCAAGCCGTTGCAGCAGTGGGAGTGAGGCCTCTCACAGGGGCGTAGCGCAGCTCCTTTTGATGCTCACAATTGCAGAAAACAGGGTAGAGATGTCTGTGGAATTTATAGATGGTTAGTCACATTAGAGTGTGGGCGGCGCCCCTAGCACTTCATTACGGCACACAGGGGAGCCGAGTTGCACAGTTTGAGAATCAGAGACTTAGGAGATAAACCTTCATAATAGGAAGGCTTCTAAGTGATAAAAATCGCCGGTGCTCGGCGTTAAAAATATCACTGCTATCGGTGGAATTTTCCACGGTGTTAGTGCTTCAACAGAAATGGGAACACATATCTGATAGAAAATCCTGTAACAATCTCAGTATTTCACATTATCGCGTGAAAAGAAAGTCTTTCGAAAGATGTTGAACGTTGTTCTCTTTTGAGAGTAGAAAAGATAGTGAGAGAAGTGGGTGGAGTTCTCCGTGTAAATTGCAGAATAGAAACTACTAAGAACCAATTGGAAGTGTTGTTTTCAAGTCACATGACTTCACATGCGCGTCTCAGGACGTTTACGCGGTGACAGTATCTGGTCACGTACGCCATTTGGAAGTAGCGGTCTAATTCAGCGAAGTTTCAAAACGTGAAAAGGAGTAAATCCAAACATATTCGGATTTAATATATCTTCTGAGCTCGATTCAAGCATACAATTGTTACAGTTTAAAACCTTTTATATATTTTTTTTAAATACCAAGGTGTGTACATTCGGTCACACACGAAAGTTTAAAAAGACATTCGGCTCCATTTAATGAAAATTTTCATAATATTAAAAAAGAAGCCTAGGTTTAGTCTCTTTGACGTAGTATAAGTTCTTTGATGGGTCTATGAAGAAATTCAATAAGTTCAGATTGCAAAGTTTTCACGAAATATATAGGCGGGTGCGCGCAGTCGGTCGCGCACGAAAGCCTGGAAATGCGCTATCCATTTTATTGAGAACTGTTGCCGAGAGTGCGCACACCGGGTCGTGCACGAAAGTTTAGAAAGGCTATTTTTATTTACAGGCAAATTTTAATGCGTTGAAAAAAAGGCAAGGTACAGACTTTCTAATTCTGTATCGCTTTACAAGGAGTCTCTATGCAACTTGAACAGTGAAGAAAACGGCTTGTTTCTGAAAAAAATATTGCCAGAACTTTATTGACAAAAGTATAGGTTGTATACACGAGATATTTCTGAATTAGCATTTTAAAAACCAATGAAATTCACTGAAAAAACCATAGGTTTTACACACGTTATAGTTAGGAAGTAGCATTTCCAAAACCTATGAAATTCACTGAAAAAACCATAGGTTTGACACCAGTTATAGTTAGCTGGAAATTTTACTGATATAAAACCAATGAAATTTCACGTTATAGTTAGTTGGACTCACTATAACTTGCGCGTGTAATGCACTGCTGATGACGTCACATATTACATCACTCATGACATCACTGATGACACCATCCTTGTGACACAGTGACAGACCTCCTTTCACTGTAATCTAACCCTTGAAACACATATTCAAAAACAGAAACTAAAATGTTCAAAAAAATGGATATACCCATACCAGTTACAACAACCAATTCAATAATTCCACCATCTATATACACATGCACTAATTCACCAACAGTTCTATATAGTCAGTCATACATATATTCACTAATCATATGTAGTGATACACGTACACATCCTGTTACACACCGACAGTCATCCAAAAGTTATTCACACACATACTCACACATGCAAATAAACTATTGAACATCCATTTATTTGCATAAACAGCTATACACACACTACCACTTTACTTCTAAGGAAACTTACACATACTTACTCTCTTAAAAAATCACTTATAGAAACACATACTAATTTAAACAGGAACTCTTACAATCCCTCATTCTCACATATAATTACTTATATACATCAATATTCACATATACTACATTAAAACATATGTAGTTACTGATAAAGACACTAATAAGACAGTCATTCAATCACTAACAAAGACATATGCACACTAATCCACCCATACAGTCGTGCACATATGCTGTCTTCAAAACACATACAAACAGAGACTCAGTCATTCTTGCATCTATGTAGTAAGTAATATCCCCACCAAACCATGCAAACACTCATACTGATACTAGGAAAAACATCTAATAACCTATACACATACACATGTACCTACTCATCAACCCATGCAGCCACATATACACAAAGTGAAACACTAATACATATATTTAAATATTTAAGCATTACTCAGTAATATATGTATTCACTAAGATATTCAATAATATATACATATGTAACACATATTTATTTTTCAGAAAGACACACATTCACTGGATGGTGTCATCAGTGATGTGATGAGTGATGTAATATGTGACGTCATCAGCAGTGCATTACACGCGCAAGTTATAGTGAGTCCAACTAACTATAACGTGGAATTTCATTGGTTTTATATCAGTAAAATTTCCAGCTAACTATAACTGGTGTCAAACCTATGGTTTTTTCAGTGAATTTCATAGGTTTTGTAAATGCTACTTCCTAACTATAACGTGTGTAAAACCTATGGTTTTTTTCAGTGATATATATATATATATATATGTATATATATATTACCTACTGGCAGTCGCCAGTAGGTATATATAGTTAGGATTTTTTTGAATAGGGATTTCTGAAAATTCTATGTTGAATAACTTTGGCGTTGATGGACGGAATTGGCTGAAATTTTCAGGAAAATGGCACATTTTGTTTCTGAGCGTCCCCTGAAAGTTTGGGGGGGGGGTTCGTCAAGCGGGGGCTGAGAAAAAAGGGGGGTCCCAAAACGTGTTTTTAACATTGAGTTTTCCATAGGGCGGTTGGACTCACTTTTAGCTCGAACGGCTGAATGGATTTCCACAAAACTTGGCAAAATTGTAGGGACTGGTAGCCCGATGTGCCTTTGCTATGTCTCAAGATATATGCTCCAGTGGTTTTTACAAAAATTAACTTTGAAAAATATATATTGGGCTTTATATATGTTGGAGCCCAAATGTAGCCCAATGTAGCCCAATGTAGCCCAAAGATGGCCACCAGAGACAAAAAAAAACAAATGTAGCCCAAATATCAGCCAGATGTAGCCCAACTATAGGCCAGTGACAGAATGTCCCAGAGTGTTCTAAAGAACAACTAGAACGCTAACAGTCTTACTTATGACAAAAGTATGGCACACCTGAAGTCATCTTGATTGGAATAAAGTGGTAACACTTAATACATTTAATTTGAAAAGGAACAAAATGAGGGGTTTCATTTTGCCATAGAAATGTTATATATATATATATATATATATATATATATTCATTGAAAAAACCATAGGTTATAGACCATATATAGTTAGGAATTTGCATTTACAAAACCTTGAAAATTCACTGAAAAAACCATAGGTTATAGACCATATATAGTTAGGAATTAGCATTTAAAAAACCTTATTTTACTCACACAAAACCATTGAAATTCCATATATAGTTAGTGGTACTAACTATATATCACGCACCCGCAATCCACTGCTGATCATGTCACATATCACATCATTCATGACATGGTCAGTGACATCACTGATGACATCACTGATGACATCTCAAATGACATCACTGATGACATCACTGATGACATCTCAAATGACATCACTGATGACATCACTGATGACAACATCCAGTGACTGTATTTTTCTGTAAAGTTAAAATATGTCTTACATATTTAAGAATGAGTGGATGTATAAGTGTCTGGATGAAGGATTTAGTAGGTGCATGACTGACTGTATGAGTGAGTGGTTAAATGTGTCTCACTGAGTGCATGGGTTAGTGACTAAACTGTCTTAATTTGTGCATCATTATGTCTGTTGTTCTGTAAACTGCTGCATGTGTTGATCATTAGCTATATGAGTAACTATATGGGTTATTGATTGGTTGCCCAAGCATTTGTACGGGAGACTGAGAGTGTGTGTGGGTGGCTGGGAGGTGTATGACTCTGTGCATAGATGTATGGGTTCAAAAGTGCATGTGGAAACAGCTGTATGGGCGGTTGACTGTGTGCATGACTGTATTGGTGAGTGAATACATATCTCAGTGCTACATGTCAAAGTAAGTACATATGTAAAATACAGTACATGTGAGAGTTGACATATATAAATAACTGTGCATAAGAGCCAGTGAATGTGTGAGTGCGGGACTGCGCAGAGGGGCGCCGTCGCTTAGCCGGAGTCGTGCCAGAGTCCTGCCCGTCTGCGCTCGTCCGCGTCGAGGTAGCGGGTGCGGGCTATGGACTCTGGATCCCTCTCTTATTAGTAGCTAGTGTACCATGGCGGCGCTCAGGTACGAGCGTGCGGCTCTCTTATCTATTAGAGATAATCTTCGGGTGTGTTATCATGACCCTCTACCCCCTCTATCAGGACCTTATGAGTGTACCTGCGGTTATTTTTCTTTGACCTCTCCCATTGGAGTCCGTCCAGTCAGTAGGACTGTTCGTGGCACCCATATGGAATGGTCCGGACAAGCCCTTAATATATGGAGTCTGAATGTTAGATCTCTGGTTAAACACCATCAGTCACTACGCGATATGATCGATGCGGACCTTCCAGATATCATCTTCCTGACCGAAACCTGGTTACAGGACGCGGACACGGCCATCATTAACTTGGCTTTCCCCTCTACCTATACAGTGTCTATCTTAAACCGCTCGACGAGGGGAGGTGGTATAGCCATGGCGACGAGATCGTGTTTCCCGGTGGAGTGGAAGGCCTTGGACCTCCCTATGTGCGAAAGCGCTTCGTTTAAGGTGAAGGTCACTCACCAATTCACCTTTAGCGGTGTGCTTATATATCGTCCTCCTGGGAATGACACCGCCTTCAAGACTGCTCTTGTGGACGTAGTCAGTTCCTTGACTGCAACTTGCTCTAATTTCAATATAGTTGGTGACCTGAATATACATCTGGATCAGTCGTCATCCCCTTCCATCAGCTCTTTGCTGGCGGACTTAGAAGCGTTGCAACTTGACCAATTGGTCACCTCCCCCACCCACACAGGAGGACATATATTAGATCCTTTCTTTACCACCTTAGCTCGGGCTAGATCAGCTGACCCGATGGTGGTGGGTTGGACTGACCACCTACTGGTCAAAGTGTCATGTCCCCTGGACACCCCCCAACTGAAACCTGCAGGTAAACAGAGTTTAAAGCGTGACTGGCGTAAACTTAAGCTGGAGGAGTTTGTCAGGTTATTGGAGGCCCAACCCCTGGACAAACTGCAGAATGCAGAACAGGGTTATGAACAATTCTGCAACTGGGTTCTTACTGCCCTCGATGCTCTTATACCGATGCGGTGGGCAAAATGTCATGCGAAAAATCGTAGCCCTTGGTATAATGAGGCGCTTGCCGAGCTTAAGAGATCTTGCCGGCAAGCTGAGAGGGCGTGGAGAAAAGCTTTTGATCCCACGTTAAAATCATTTTATTTTGCCCAGCTTAAGTCTTACCATAGAGCTATTTGCCAAACCCGAGCCACCTATTACGCTGCTGAGTTTTCCAACAGCCCCAACCCCACTAAGTTGATCTTTAAGGTACTCAAAGACCTGATGGGGAAACGGGCCACCTCGCAAGAAATCTGTACGGACTCGCACTGCGAAAGCTTGGCATCCTTTTTCGTGGAGAAAGTACAGAAAATCTATCGAGGATTCGTACCAGCTGCCCCCGGGGATGCTCCTAGCGAAGTAGAGATCTTGGTGCCTGAAACTCTGTCAATCCTGCCGAGTATGTCTAATGAGGTATTCGATACTCTGAGCCTTAAAATTAAATCTGGTTCTCCCTCAGATCCTCTGAAACCGGAGTTTTTCGCCTCTCTCCCGCCTCTCTGTCGCAAGCCCATTATGGAATTAATCAATCTTTCCCTCAGTGAGGGCGTGGTGCCATTACCCTGGAAGCAGGCTGTGGTCAAACCCATCTTGAAGAAACCGAATTCTGACCCCCTGCTCCCGGAGAACTACCGGCCCATCTCCCTCCTGCCTTGGACCGCCAAGGTTACGGAGGCACACGTGAATACCATTCTGTCTGCCCACCTTTCGCGTAATAACATCCTTGACGAGACTCAAAATGGGTTTCGTGCGCAACATAGCACTGAAACGGCTTTGCTCTTTATGATTGAGCATTTGCGATCAGTGCTAGACGCGGGGCAGACCGCGGCGCTCCTATTGTTAGACCTGAGCGCCGCGTTCGACACGGTGTCTCATGACATTTTGCTGCGGCGTCTGGAGGAAGTGGGGATTGTCGGGAAGGCTCTTAAGTGGTTCCGCTCATTCCTCTCGGACCGGTCTTTTAAAGTAGCCATTCCACCTGGCCAGTCCTCGTGTCATCCTCTGGAACTGGGAGTCCCTCAGGGCTCTGCCCTCAGCCCCACACTATTCAACTTGTATGTGAAACCGCTGGCTGCTGTCGTCAGGCAATATGGCCTTACGATGACATCGTATGCCGACGACACGCAGCTGGCGGTGACACTCAGTGGGGACCCTGAGGTGACTGCACCCAGATTCCGGGCAGGACTGATAGCTGTGGCTAGTTGGATGCGTAACAACTGCTTACAGCTTAATACTAAAAAGACCGAGGTCCTGATTGTGGGGAAGCAGGCGGAACTCTGGGGAGACCAGTGGTGGCCTCTCGAACTGGGGGCGATGCCTATCCCAGTGGAAGAAGTAAAAAATTTGGGGGTATGGCTGGATTCTAACCTCTCCTTTGCCAGCCATACAAAGAAGACAGCAGCCACCTGCTATGGCATTCTGCGAGGACTTAGACCAGTTCTCAAATTTTTCGACCCTCCCACACGTCAACTGGTGGTTCAGGCCTCTATCCTCTCACGGATAGACTACGGGAGTGCCTTGCTCCTTGGAGTCAATCAGGCTGAGGCGACGAGGCTCCAGAGGGTGCAGAATGCTGCTGCACGGGCCATTGTAGGTCTTCCGAGACGATGTCCTGTCTCTCCTGTCTTGGCCTCTCTGCACTGGCTTCCGGTCAGACAGAGAATCAAATTCAAGGTTCTCTGTCTGGCATTTAAGATCTTAAAGCTTTCTTCTCCTCCGGCCTTGACAGGCCTTATTTCTTCTTATGTCCCCACGCGATCCCTTAGATCCGAAGCCCAGTATCTGGCGAATAAGCCTAGGTTCAGGCTTAGCAGGATGGGAGGACGTTCCTTCCGCGTGTTGGCGGCAGACTTATGGAATTCCCTTCCTGTTCATATTCGGGCCCTTAACAGCTTGACCCTTTTTAGAAGGGCCATCAAAACCCACTTGTTCATCTCTGTAGGCTAATATCCCCCTCTGTTAGCTCTGATCTGTTGTGTTGTTGCATATGATCAGGCGCCAGGACGCCCCTTCGCTGGGGCAGCTGTTGCGCCTAATAAATGTTATTAACATAACATAACATAACATAACAGTGGCTGTATGGATCATTGTGCTCTTGTATCCAGGATTGTATAAGTGAGTAAATATGTTTTAGTATATGTTTGAATAAGTAAGGTGTGTATAACTGTATAGTTGTGAAAATGGAGCTGTGATTGATTCTTTGCATGACTGACTAGGTGTGTAAGTAACTCCATGGATGAGTGACAGTCTGTGAGTGTCTGTTTACACTGAGTGTATCTAAGGTTATATTAGAGTCTGAAGAGGTTCATCGTATTATCACATGAATGATGTCATCAGTGATGTGATCATTAATGTCAAATGAGATTTTATCAGTGATGTCATCAGTGATGTCATTTGAGATGTCATCAGTGATGTCATCAGTGATGTCATTTGAGATGTCATCAGTGATGTCATCAGTGATGTCACTGACCATGTCATGAATGATGTCATATGTGACATGATCAGCAGTGGATTGCGGGTGCGTGATATATAGTTAGTACCACTAACTATATATGGAATTTCAATGGTTTTGTGTGAGTAAAATAAGGTTTTTTAAATGCTAATTCCTAACTATATATGGTCTATAACCTATGGTTTTTTCAGTGAATTTTCAAGGTTTTGTAAATGCAAATTCCTAACTATATATGGTCTATAACCTATGTTTTTTTCAATGAATTTCATTGGTTTTTTAAAAGCGAATATCTATAGCTGTAAAATGTATTCTTCTTTAAATACAAAAATATATTTTATATGTTTATTAATAATTTGTGTTAAATATTTTTTTAGTTTTTTTTGTTTTTTTTGTTTCGCTCCCGGTCCGCGAACCGGGAAGCTTTCCGTTAGCTCAAATAGATGCCGCGACCCGGTCCGCGAACCGGTAAGAAATCAACATAGTGACGGTATCGCGTTGCCGCGAAATGCGTCTTGTGACGTATCGCGTTAGCGCACCCGGAAGTGTCCCGGGGCGCGGACCGAGGCGCGAAGCGCAGCGAACCGGAAGCTAACCGGGGAGCATTCCGCAGCGCGTAACATGAGCGTGAGAGGTCGCGTAATGCGTCTTATGACGCGCTGCGTTAGCGCACCCGGAAGTACTCCGGTACGCGAACCGAGGCGCGAAGCGCAGCGACCCGGAAGCGATCCGGGGCACGTTCCGCAGCGCGTAACATAAGCGTGAGAGGTCATGTGACTTGTTAATAAAACTTTTCATTGGTTCATTTCACTTTTGGTTTCATAATAATGGAAGGCTAGGTCAGGTGACCTAAAAATAACACTTTTTATTGGTTGAGAACTTTTGCTTTTCCCAAATGATGAAAACCCCTCCTTCTTTCCTCACTCTGACTTTCATCTTGGTGAGAGAAAGACCCTTTTACTTTATAGAGAAATGGCTTCCATTGTTGCTTCAGCTAGTGTTCCCCCACCACCACCCCCACCTCCTCAAGGGAAGAAAGGACCACCTGCTCAACCAATGTTTGAAGAAGAGGAAGATCAAGAAGAGGAGGAAGAGGAGGAAGAGCCTGAGTTTTTGCCAGAGGAGCCCAGGAGGTACAATAGAAAAGAAAACTACATCTGGCAATTTTTTAAATTTCCAGCAGGGCAAAAAAAAGTCAATGCCAGATATGTGTTTTGCCGTATTTGCAACGATCGACTGTCAAGGGGCACTGACAAGAAATACAGCTTCGGCAATTATACGATGCACAGGCATATGAGTAGGTGGCACCCAAATAATTATAGTGCTGCCCAGCTTCGTGATGAACAGCAAAATCCCCTGGCAATGGTGAGAACATCTGCTGTCAAAGAAGTATCGGGACCAGAGGCGAGGGAGGTGATCCCGAACATTCAAATGGACATGGGGGAAGTAAAGCAAGTGTGCGTGTGGTGCAGCCAAACACTTTGCTACCGAGAAAGTAGCATTACTCTTATAATGAGAGCTATCAAAAATCATGTTTGCCCGAAACGCCCCAAAAAATAAATTCTTCTTTTTTTCGTTGCTCCTGTTGAGCCCTTCTCAATGAATCATTTTTGTTTCCCCCCTCCCCCCCAAAAAAACAAAAAAATTACAAAATGTTCAGAAAAAAAAAATATATAAAAAATGTTCAGAAAAATAATAAAAAAAATTCAAAACAACAAAAACCAAAAAAAAAGTTCTTTTCAGAACTACCTCCCCATTATAAAAAAAATTGGTAGAATTTTTGAAACTCTGCCAATCTCTATTTCTTTTAGTTCGCTTCCAGTTCGCACTCCGGTACGCGAACCAAAAAATTTTTTTACAAAAAAGAACAGTAAGTATAAGGGAAGGAAACAGACAGTTATGTTAAAAGAAAGACAGCTACAGGGAGTAAAGAAAACATACTGTTACCCGCAATCCACTTCTGATCATGTCACATATTATATCATTCTTGACATGGTCAGTGACATCATCAGCAGTGGATTGCGAGTAACAGTATCTTTTGTTTACTTCCTATAGCTGTCTTTCTTGTAACATAAATGTCTGTTTCCTATCCTTATACTTACTGTTCTTGTTTTAAAAAATTTTTGAGATCATTCAGAAACAGTAACATTAATAGAGACAGAATGAGTGAATAATAATGAAGTATGAGAAGAGAGGGACTGAGAAAAATACTGGAAGGAGTAGAATAATTAAGTAATAGAGAAAGGAATGAGAGAAGTAGCAAACGCAGGAAAGTAAGGATTAAAGAAATGAAGCAGTAGAACTAATAGATGTTAAATGTGATAGATTAAATGATTGATTCAGGATGACGATAAGGTGTGTCCTCTCCAAAATTTTGTTTAAGATGAGGCCTACTTAGGGTTGCATATCAAATTTATGCTTGTTGAAGAATACAGAGGAGATAATACATGTGAAGGCCTACCATTGAAGTAAAACATGTCCACTTCACTCTTGAACAACGGCCAGACCTCTTCTGTGTCCATAGACAGACCTAAAGTTCATCTGCACAATGTCATCCGTAAACTTAGAAAACACAAGTAATGTAATTGAAAAACGTGGAGTTTCTTTTGCTCATTTCAAAATCACATCACCTGTGTTGCCTTTGCTTAGGTATCTCATAGTGCAGATGTAGTTCAGCATATGAAACAGTACGCAGAAGTGCAGCAGTGTATGCATTAATACATGTGAAGGCCTACCAATGAAGTAAGTCATGTCCACTTATTACATCATTCATGACATAGTCAATGACATCATCAGCAGTGGATTGCGGGTTAAAAGAGTAGAAAACATTTACCTTATAATTCTTGTTAACTTTTTCAATTTTTTTTTCATACTTTCAATCTGTAAAAGAGAGAAGAAACATTTCAAAAATATTAAAACATGTATTTAAAAATTTGAAAAGACAAGGGAAAAGGTTCAAGAAGAAACAGTTTTTCAAAAACTTTGAGATTTACAGAAGCCTCTGCTGCTATACGTCCCCTACACAATCCTAAAGATATATATTTTAAACAAACAGTATCTTGATGCTGATGAAGTGAGGCCTATTTTGGAACATGGTGCATCTTTTGCACTGCTGATGTCTCACAATAGTGATGCAATAGCAGCGCAAAAAAGATGTAAAGCCATCATAAAATTGTGTCTAACATTTTAAATGATTCTTTCAGGATACAAATAAGATGTGTCCTTTCAAGAGGTTTCTTTAAGGTGAGGCCTATTCAGTTTAAAAAAAAAAACAGTACCCAGAAGTGCAGCACTGTAAGCATTAACTTTGACACTTACAGAAGCCTCAGTTTCTCCATATCTACCTCACATTTCTAAATGTATATCATAAGTACAAAAAGTAGAACATTAATTATACATGTTAAATGGTTTATTTTTGCTGTTCTCAGAATGTATCAAATTTCACTAAAAACAGTGACTTGAAGGTATTCATCATGTAACAGCGGGGAAAAAAAAACACAATCAAAATGATTGTGTTTAAAAAACCCATACAACATCAGAAATCAAAATTCAGAACTCCTTAAAGTTAACTTACTTTCCATGACGTCCAAGGATGTCCTATGAACAGCTTACACTCTTTTGTGCTGTTATTACTTTCAGCCCGCCACTTTCTGAAAGAAAATCTCCATCGTTTTTAAAAACACGTTACATGCAATAAATGACTTCTTGCTCTCTACCACAATTTTCCACAAGGCCAAATCTGGTCAGAGCCATTTATAACTCTTGGATTTCTTGTAAGCCAATCCCGTCATTTGGCATTTCCGCAACTTTCAGAATTAAAATGTTGAAGATCATTTTCACAATCCTGGAATAGTAATATCTTCCCCTTCTTGCTCAGTCATGTTCTACATTTCCTATGACACTGATACTGCTTACTATGAAGCAGACTTACACTACCTCTATGACTACTACAATTATTTAATTCTCTACATCACTTTTAATCACAAAGCAATGTAAAACAGTAGACAGCATTGCAGACTTACATTCCCTCTACTCCATGTTTTGATTGGCTGCTTCAATTAGCTTATAAAAAGAAACAGTTTTTCTGAACTCATTGAAAGTGCACGTATTTCTCCATGACGTCCAGTCCTATGGTTAGAAGTTATGTCTCTGAACTACACTTATCCTCAAGGCCAAATTGTGTAGGAGCCATTAGAACTTCTTGAAATTCCACAGAGCACATCCCGAGATTATTTCCCTAAAATTTTGGTTTTAAAAACACCAGGTAAGAGTTTTTAAGGTCATACGGCAATTTTTTTTTGAAAATTAAAACAGAATCATTGCAGAATGACCAGCCATTTCTAGACTTTAAATAAGCTGTGTAATGTCCTGATGTTATTGAAGGGCCGTCATGATATATAATTGCTGCAGTTACAAAAGTCCTTCCTGATATTGACAACTGCGAAGCTACAAAATGTTTAATTAAAGTTGTCAATTTTGTTCCATCAGGCCTACATCGTTGGAACATTAAAATGACATACTGGCCATATGTTCGTATAAATAATGTGGACATCATTTCAGATTTACATTGGCTACACTCCATGTTGTGATCAGCTGCTTTTACTAGCTTATTAAAGGAGACTGATTTACTGTCTGGCAAAGTTAAATATATAAATCTTTCTGAGTCTACACTAGTAGTACTTGATACCATACAGTTCTCGCAGTCATGCTGCCATTGATAAGAAAGCCCAAACAGCTGATCTACATCTACACCTTCAGCATGTAATACATCAAGCATATACATTAAAAACTCCTGACAATCTTGCTGAATATTTTGAGAGAATTGTGTTTGGCCTGAACATCTGTCTAACAGATTTCGAATTTCAGACACACTTTCTATGTTTCTTCTATCAGTGCTACATTTCTCTAACACAGAATTTAACAAACTGCAAAATCTTTGATCAGAATTGACCACAATCTCTTCTTTTACATTTTTTAGAGAAAACAAAACATTAACCACTACATTAGCATAGCAGTTGACACCAGAACTGTTTTCAAACTGAAAACCAACAACATCTTCAACAGAATCCTTTTTGTTTCTGCTTGTAATTTTAGGTTCATTGACTTTTTGTCTTTTTGCTACAACCTCCCCAGTATTGTTCTCATTTCTTCGTTTCCGGCCTACCACACGTTTCTCAAACAAAGGATACTGAGGCAAATGTGGCGCATACTCTCTTCTTAACCTATTGTATTCCTTAACACAATCTAGATCCGCACAAATGTTTGTGACATCACACTCAATCAAGTACAATCCCGATAAAGTTCTAACTCGTGACAATGCCACATATGCCATACCCTCCTTGAACACAGAACTGCCAATATTCACCAATGCACTGTCTACACTTAAACCTTGAGATTTATGGATTGTCACCGCATATGCCAAGCAAACAGGAAACTGCTTACGGCGAACATATAAGTCTTTTACAAGCAAAAATCTAGCAGAACAACGAGCAATTAGCTGTACTTCCTCAATGCCATCAAATTTAATTTTTAAAAATTCAATTCCATCTCTATTTCTGTATTTCACAAAATCAACAACATTACCCATTGATCCATTTACCAGACCTCTTTCAACATGTAAATTCCTTCTTAAAATGATACGGCAGTTCAAGCACACATTCAGAGTCTTTTCAAAACCTGCAGTTTTAGATATACTCTTCTCTAATGAATCCAATTTTGTTTTCAGATTCTCAGACAAAATAATTGTTGATCCCATATGCTCTACTCTATCAATAGCTTCCAGTTTCACAATCTCTTGCTTTTCTAAATGCAACATTTTGTTGTTAAATTTGGCACATTCTGCAAGAGTTGGCATCAAACATATTCCAGATTTCTTCTCAGTAATTTTCTGAAAAATATTCTCAGGCACAACATCTTGTTCTGGATATAAATTTGACAGTAATCGTGCATGTAAAGCTTCTTTCCCATGCTCGGTCACTTTTCCAATTCTAACATCTTGTAGAATAGTCTTGTAAACTTCATCCTTCGCCTGACGCATATTTTCATGCAGTTCAGCATAATTGAAGTTTAACCATATATTGACGTTGCCGATGCTGCCTAGGCACTTCCTGGTATCTTCATGCGTGAGCATTTTGAACACAGGTTGCCCTTTCACTGGTGTCAGCTGCAGAAGATCTCCGAAAACAATGATGTGTTTGCCACCAAATAACACATCATACTCTGTTTTGAGAACTTCTTGCATCCTCAAATGCACAAAGGCAAGCATGACATTGGAAACCATGCTTACTTCGTCAATGATAAGAAGTTTCATTTTCCTCAAGATTCTTGAAACTTCAAAACAAGCATCTCCAGATAGCTTGTGATATTGTAATTTGTTGTCATGCTCCACTGGCAGCATCAGTAAACGATGTAAAGTAATCCCTTTAATATTATGTGCTGCCAGTCCAGTTGGAGCAGTGACAACACAAGACAGCGATGACTCTGTCCTTTCCTGCAAATAGCATGAAATTGCTTTAATGAGGAAACTTTTTCCAGTTCCCGCTTCTCCACTCACGTACAGTCGGACAGGCTTCAACGACGTACATGAGCACTCTTTCTTATCATGACTTAATCCATGATCAATTTGCATGGTAACTTCGTCATATATTTTCCTCTGCTCAACGTTGAGTTGTCTTTCCAACTCTTCTAAGTTAACCGCATCCTCTTGAGCATGTGCCATGGCTCTTTCCACTTCATTCATAGCAGTGGCAGCTTCATTTTCAATAACAGGTCCTCCTAGTGGATCCTGACTCAATGAAGCAGAACTCTGACTGTCCTGAGAACTGTCTCTGGCAATCTCGGCTGCAATCGTTGCTTCCTGCTCAATTTCCGCATTCAACATTTCTACATATTTGGGAAAAGCAGGACATTCTATGGTCTCCTTGGCGGCATTGAAAGAGTCTTCGTAACAGAGGAAATCTCCAAGCAGTTCCTCTTCTGCACGCCAAGGCTTGAAAAGTTGCAAAAGTGCTAAATAGAAAAGCTCCTTTTTTTCAGGAGATTCGCCACTCAATTTTCGATGGTTTACCAAGTGGCATTTTCTTTGCTTGACCAGACATCCCTCACTTCCTATTACAGCATACACTCCTTTCTCAGTATCTTGTTTGATGTTCCTCTTGAATATGTAATTTTGCAGAACCTCATACAGACAAACATTCTCGAGGTGACTGCTTCGATTTGGATAATATGTATCCAACATGTTTGTCTTCAAAATGTCGGTACTGTTTGGCTCCTTTTCCGCCAAATACTCAATTTCCCGCACAGGTTTGAGAACTCGATTACGCGTTGCTGCAAGACCAAGACTCGCCCAAACGATACTCCTGGACTTGGCATAGAGACTTGCTGAAGACAACCGGTCAGAACATTCGTACGCTTCGATTTCTCGATGCGACAACATCTTCAGACTGAAACTGTACAACTTCTTGCTGAGGCTCTTTTCATGGGAAATGTCCTCCCACATATCCTTCAATTCTGTCTTCTCTTTTTTGGTGATGTAAGACGTCACATACCGAGCCACAGCCATACAGTTATCAGCCACAAACTGTATATCCATGTTAGCATTCCACATGGACAAAATCACCGGGTTGTAGTCGTTGATGTACTTGGACTCTTCGTTCCTCTTCAAATTGTAAGTGTTTTTAGGTGATTTCTTCATGACATTGTGTCGCAGCGAAGACATCAAACTGTTTACTCTTCCTTTAGAAATCACCGGTCGTGGAAAGCCGAAACGACATTTAGTGTAGAACTTGTCCTTGTTTCGGAATTTACGACGGCAGTACTTTCCACATCGATGGCTTTGGAAACGCAGAACTTTTTCTCTTAGGCTTTTCTTCTCCTTTGCGTTTGGAACAGCACACGTAGAATACTGTTGGATGAAACTCATCACTGAGTCTTCTGGATCCGTTCCAAATTTAGGTGCATCCTTGATCCACAGCAACATATGTATATGAGGAGCACCTCTTGCTTGGTACTCCTTTCTCCAGAAGAAATCCAACACCTCTCCAAGAGGTGGATTCTTCTTATTCATGATGAAAGACATCATAGCTTCAAATCTATGATTGAAGTACCTACATACATTGACTGGATCCAAAGAGCACAGTTCTCCGGGTGTCTTGAATTCGATGTTATCTACGTTAGCATTTGCCTCTCGTAGAAATTCAAGTAAGTCTTCCCAGCCATACTCGGCACAGCTCAGAGTGAGGAACCATGTGGGAGTACCTAAGTTCCTCAACATACATTTTAAATCACCATGACGACGGTACCAGTACTCATTAGTACCACGCTGACACGCCATGAGATTAATCAGGTGAGAATCCAAAATACTGTCTTGGACATTGACTTTATCCATAAAGTCACTTGCCGAGATGTTTTGCATGTGTATACCACTTTTCAAGATGTGGTTCACTGCATATGACAGTCCAGACAGATCGCTTTCAAACAGGAGATGAAACAAATAAGGAATGCATTGTCGAAACCTAGCATCTCCTGCATACAATCGCAAAGTCCGGTATTCAGAAGCAGGAATTTGATGAGGTCGCTCATCATATCTTCCACCCTGACCTGTTGGAAAAAGCTGTGGGAAACACCGAGCTTCCAAACTTTCCTCCCAAACACTAATGGGACTCCCTTTGGCTTGTTTCATTTGAAACAACTCAATAGCATTCCCCATGACTTCCTTGGAATGCAAAGGATGAACACTATAATGTTCATATATTTCTTCACTAGGAGAGGGTTCTACTTTCTCAATTTGACCAGCACACAAATCGCTATCCTCTTCCTCACTTACTTCCTCTTCTGCAACATATACATTCTTATAGTATTTATTATTTTTTTTCAAATACAATGTTGCCTTTTTAACTTTCCTAACATCTACTAAATCTTGCCATATTTTCTTATTCTTTGTCGGAACCCCATTAACTAAGATAACCAGAGGTTCCTCTTCCACTTTTTCTACTCCAATTGTGTTAATGTTTTTCTTCAAATCTAGAGGCAAATAAACAACTCTTCCCTTTAATCCTCTCTGTAAATCTGATGGAGGCAATTTCCCTGTCTTTGGCTCCATTCTTACAATAGCCTGAAAGGGATGGATACTTTGAATCAAAATAGATTCATAAGTATTTAAATCCTTCAATTCAGAAGGAATCTCAACCAATTCCAGATTATTATGAACTGCTCTAGCAGGCATCTGGTTTTGATTTAATTTGCAACAACAATAACTACACACACGTTGATCCAATCCCAAATCAAAACAATTTTCTACCATCAAGTATGTTGCGAAATCCTTCCATTCACTATTATTTTCCCTTTCACTTTTTGCATATAAATCCACTAACTTAGTCTGATTCTTATAATAAGTGCGTCGACAACACACACAAGTGAAATTAGGCCTCTCACTTGATTTCACCTCAAACGTCGCAATTTCCCTCTGGAAATTATCTGTACTGGAAACCTGTACACTATCTTCCACATGACCCTCTTCTTCTTGCTCAATTTCAACATTCTCCTCTTTACTTCCAAAGTAACAAAACTCAATTTCTTCACATATATTCTTCACATCTATTTCAGAACCATGCAAAAGAGCAGCGCATAATTGTTTAAGCATAATTGCTGGACTCTTAGCATAATACAACATTCTAACTAATTTCCTCACTTTATTATGATGCACTGCTAGCATCCTGAAATGATGAAAAACACTCTGGCATACTCTCCTGGAAAGACAAGCCAGTGAATGACCATGCAAACCTGTCACTTCTCTCACTCTGCAAGGATCTAATTCTTGCAACAACCTTATTTTCTGCTTCAAACTTTTCTTATTAAATGACCGTACAAAATCACAAAGCAAATTGATGGAATCCTGTCGCACACTGCAAATACTACTACACTTCCAGGTGTACACAGGACCCTTAGCACGTCTTCCTAAAACCTCATTACCTAACACCTCTTCTGCCTCTGTTGTCACAAGTTTTTCTTTTTCAACTGGACAACCATCTTTCACTTCATAAGCACGACCACTGGTGTCAACTGCATGCACCAAATCATTATCCTGGAAATAACTCTCCTCATTAAAAAATTCCTCACAGCTTGAACTATGCATCCATTCTCCAGAAAAAACTTCACAAAAATTACTACGATTAACTATTCTCTTCCATCTACTATTTCTTTTGAAATCATAAATTGCCTTGTTTAGCTTCCTAATTCTATTGATTATCAAAATAAATAACTTACGTTTAATTTCAAATGCCTGATCAATAACTTTCTCAACTTTTTTTTTTCTCTTATAAAAAACCAGTTTCTGTTGACCTTTCTTAATATTTTTTAACAAATTGCCAATTATCCTGTTGCGGAACATTCGTTTACGAATCTCCCTAAACTGTTGTTTCCTTCTACTATCATGCACAGAGTTATCTCTTGCTCTAGCAGTAACATTTTTCATTGGCCTTTCCTTTCCATTTGAATTCCTTCTCGTTTTATGGACTGAAACATTTTCTGTAGTAATATTTTTTTTACTACACATATTTCTTATGAAATATTTTGTGCTCTTACCCGGTGCTTTCTTCGTGACTTGACAAATCTTTTTGTTAGAGGACTGCTGCTTATTTTCTTTCACCTGCTGTCTTTGACGTTTTGCAGCCTTTCTCTGTCTTTCTATTGTTGGCATGGTGAAATCTTGAAATGATCTGCAGTTGAATCTGTGGTAAAATATAATAAAAAATGTTATTAACCATTATTACCAAACAGTAAAACAATAACAGTGATCAAAAACTTAACACACTACTTGACATTTTAAATAGAAGATTTTTTAGTCCTTGCAAATTTACAATACAGAAATACCAGAAAAGAAATGACATTTATATTTATGTTACCTATGCTATTTTATATGTGAATCTGATCTAATTTTATGAGCATATTTTAATATTTTATTGAAGACACTACACATAACCTGCTTTTGAAGGTGTCTTTATTTTTAAATTAAACGGTTTACCTTTTTACTTTTTATTAATTATAAATTTTAAAAATAAATGTTTATATTTCCATAGGCTCAAGCAGGTCAGCTTCCCATCCTATGTCATATAATTCGGACAAATCTGCATCCTCATCACGCTCTTCTTCATCCTCAGGATTTAAATCATCCAAGGGATCAACATCCACTGATGTTTCAATTACAAGTTCAATGATGAGGTCAAAATCAACTGATTGCAGATTGTCGCTCATGTTGAGGTTGTCTTTATCTTTAAAGAAAGATAACAACAATGAGATGTTGCAGAGTAAGAGACAAATCTCAGAGATTATAATAGTAAAATTGTTTAACAAGAGTAACATTTTGCAGCTATTATTTAGCCATGTCCAGCGATGCTGAGCAGGTGAAGCCTATGTCTAATTTTTCACTGAACAGGACTCATCTCTTCTTAACCTTGGATAAGCCTCACCGACTCTGTGTCCCCTGCACATACTTAAATGTAAAGGGGCAGATTTATGTTAAATGGCACATCCCCAGGCATGCACCAGTTAACGTGCACCACTGCTCTGCCACCCATGGTGTGCCGCATTTACAATCAGATAGGAGAAACCTGCGTCAAAACCCTGCGCCTGCTTGAAGCAGGCATAGGTCTTGACGCAACATTGTGGAGATGGTGCACCCCTGAGCGTTGCTGGAGCTGCATCGCACTTGCGATACAACTCCAGCAATGCGCCACCTTAACGGCACAGATGCGTCACGCATCTGTGCCATTTTTGCCCCATGCTGCGCCGCATTGTAAATGCAGCACACCATGGGTGGCGGAACAGCGGCGCAGGATGACTGGCACATCCCTGGTGATGCGCCAGTCATCATAAATCTATCCCTAAGCTTCTTATCTTGTTAGAGATGAACTGCCATATGTATCATCAAAATATTTTGCATTTCCTAAATAGCGAATTTTAAGGAATAAATAGCGATTCTTTACCATTCCTAATTTGCGATGAGCAAATTGCTAATTGCAAGTTACCCATTCATTTCCATGGGCTAGGAGGCTCATAGGAATGAAGGTTTAATTTGCGATTAGCAATTTGCTCATCACAAATTAGGAATTTTTCCAAGGGTGCAGGGGTGTCTCAAGAACACCCTGCTGCACCCCTGAAAAAGAAATTTGGGGGCATATGGCACACATACATGCCCTAAGGGCATGTGTTGGCGTCATATGGGACCTTTTGTTTTTTTAAAAAAAAGCTTTTTGAAAAGAATTCACAAATTACCACCAATTTACCACAATAGTTTCCAAATCCTTAATGTAATTTTTTACATATTTTTTGTTTGATACATTGCATTTAAGTAGTCACAAAATTTGCAAATCCTTCAGTGCAATTGCAAAATAAGGAATAGCAAATTTTGCTACTCCTTATTTTGCATCAAACTTGTTTGATACATACCATTTGTCTAATTAACATTCGCAAAGGCCGAAATTCGTAGAATTTTGATCTTTGCGAATGCTAATTAGCTTGATACATATGGCCCCAAGTGAGGCCTGTCTTGCGACATGGTGCATCTTTTGCATCACTGCTGCATCGGTTTCATGTGGTACGTTTTTTTTACACCATGACATATCTGCCTAAATGCATCAATTTGTAATGTTGTCGCCTCATAGCAAATCTTTTGCACCGCCGCTGCATCATAAAAGTGACGCACAGTGGCACAAAAGAGGCATATACCTATCATAAATCTGTCCCTAGCATTTTAAATGATTAATCCAGGATGACGATAAAGTGTGGCCTATCCAGAGGTTTGTTTAAGGTGAGGCCTACTCAGGATTGCAGATTAAAGTTACGCTTGATGAAGAATACAGAGGAGATAATACATGTAAAGGCCTACCAATGAAGTAAGTAATGTGCACTTTATTGCGCCAGTCATCATAAATGTATCCCTAAGCTTCTTATCTTGTTACAGATGAACCACCATATGTACCATCAAACTATTTTGCATTTCCTAAATAGCAAATTTTAAGGAATAAATAGCAATTCTTTACCATTCCTAATTTGCAATGAGCAAATTGCTAATTGCAAATTAGCACCGCCGCTGCATCATAAAAGTGACGCACAGTGGCACAAAAGAGGCATACACCTATCATAAATCTGTCCCTAGCATTTTAAATGATTAATCCAGGATGACAATAAGGTGTGGCCTATCCAAAGGTTTGTTTAAGTTGAGGCCTACTCAGGATTGCAGATTAAAGTTACGCTTGATGAAGAATACAGAGGAGATAATACATGTAAAGGCCTACCAATGAAGTAAGTAATGTCCACTTTATTGCGCCAGTCATCATAAATGTATCCCTAAGCTTCTTATCTTGTTACAGATGAACCACCATATGTACCATCAAACTATTTTGCATTTCCTAAATAGCAAATTTTAAGGAATAAATAGCAATTCTTTACCATTCCTAATTTGCAATGAGCAAATTGCTAATTGCAAATTACCCATTCATTTCCATGGGCTAGGAGGCTCATAGGAATGAAGGTTGCAATTTGCGATTAGCAATTAGCTCATCACAAAATAGGAATTTTTTCAAGCGTGCAGGGGTATCTCAAGAACACCCTGCTGCACCCCTGAAAAAGAAATTTGGGGGCATATGGCACACATACATGCCCTAAGGGCATGTATGGGCGTCATATGGGACCTTTTGTTTTTTAGAAAAAAATGCTTTTTGAAAAGAATTCGCAAATTACCACAAACTAGAAGTTGGTGGTAGTTTCCAAATCCTTAATATCATTTTTTACATATTTTTTGTTTGATACATTGCATTTAAGGAATCGCAAAATTTGCAAATCCTTCAGTGCAATCGCAAAATAAGGAATAGCAAATTTTGAATTAAGGACATTTTAAGTCATTTCCACATGTGCAGTGTTTTCAAATTATGATTTGAAAATCGTTTTTGGGGAAAAGTAATGGTTTGCAAATTTATGACAAGGACATAATGGTGTATGCTTCTCTATAAGGCATTTCAGTGTCTCTGATGTCATTTTTCCCATATTACATTATAAGACCTTTCCCCATGGAGCACATTCCTTGTAAATATGCTCCCACCTGTGCATGGCGAATTTAGATTTTGACTGTTTGAGTCACATAGCCATGTTAAAAGTGACCCAAAAAAATTGCAAACGTTTTAAAAAAACACATTCATGTGTCTTAAGGACATTTTAAGTCATTTCCCCATGGACAGTGTTTTCTAAGTGGCGCAAAAGAGGCATACACCTATCATAAATCTGTCCCTAGCATTTTAAATGATTAATTGAGGATGACAATAAGATGTGGCCTATCCAGAGGTTTGTTTAAGGTGAGGCCTACTCAGGATTGCAGATTAAAGTTACGCTTGATGAAGAATACAGAGGACATAATACATGTAAAGCTCTACCAATGAAGTAAGTGATGTCCACTTCATTGCGCCAGTCATCATAAATGTATCCCTAAGCTTCTTATCTTGTTAGAGATGAACCGCCATATGTATCATCATACTATTTTGCATTTCTTAAATAGCGAATTTTAAGGAATAAATAGCGATTCTTTACCATTCCTAATTTGCAATGAGCAAATTGCTAATTGCAAATTACCCATTCATTTCCATGGGCCAGGAGGCCCATAGGAATGAAGGTGCAATTTGCGATTAGCAATTAGCTCATCGCAAATTAGGAATTTTTCCAAAGGTGCAGGGGTGTCTCAAGAACACCCTGCTGCACCCCTGAAAAAGAAATTTGGGGGCATATGGCGCACATAAATTTTAACAACATTCCTTTACCTCAAAAACGATTTTCAAATCATAATTTCAAAACACTGCACATGGGAAAATTACTTAAAATGTCCTTAAGACACATAAAAGCGTTTTTTGATTGCCTTTGCAGCATGTTTGTATCACTTTTAACATGGCTATGTAACACAAACATTCAAAATCTAAATTTGCCATGCACAGGTGGGAGCATATTTACAAGCAATTTGCGCCACAGAGAAAGGTCTTACATTAAAATGGGAAAAATAACATCAGGGACAGTCAATTGCCTTATAAAGAAGCATACACCATTATGTCCTTGTCATAAATTTAAAAACAATTCCTTTTCCCCAAAAACGATTTTCAAATCATAATTTCAAAACACTGCACATGGGAAAATGACTTAAAATGTCCTTAAGACACATGAAAGCGTTTTTTGATTGCCTTTCCAGCATGGTTGGGTCACTTTTAACATGGCTATGTAACACAAACATTTAAAATCTAAATTTACCATGCACAGGTGGGAGCATATTTACAAGCAATTTGCGCCACAGAGAAAGGTCTTACATTAAAATGGGAAAAATAACATCAGGGACAGTCAATTGCCTTATAAAGAAGCATACACCATTATGTCCTTGTCATAAATTTAAAAACAATTCCTTTTCCCCAAAAACGATTTTCAAATCATAATTTCAAAACACTGCACATGGGAAAATTACTTAAAATGTCCTTAAGACACATAAAAGCGTTTTTTGATTGCCTTTGCAGCATGTTTGTATCACTTTTAACATGGCTATGTAACACAAACATTCAAAATCTAAATTTTCCATGCACAGGTGGGAGCATATTTACAAGCAATTTGCGCCACATAATTCATAATTTTCTCCTTAAAGCACACTATTCTCTATCTAAATTAAAGAAATATTTTCTCACCTTAGCAAATACTTTATGAGTTTCAAAACAGTCTCAGAAACACACCAATTTGTCTTCAGCAGAGCAAAAGGTATGCACTCCAGAGTCTGCAGCTATCAAAAGCACAGAAATGCTGTAATTCTTCACACATATCTCTCATGTCACCCAATCAAAACTCTTCCCTCACTTTTTTTCAAATGAAAACCCATCCCCCCTCTGCCCTTTCTGCCTTTTCTGCATGGCAACCACCTCTTGGAAGACCTCTGTTGTTTGCAAGTTCACACAACAATGTTGCAATTGAACTCTGAACTCTCAGTGCACCTGCATATCCAGTGCATTCTTTCATTTAATGATTTTTTATTGACCACTCAAAATACATCTTTCAAAGAACACATCCGTGCACCCTAACTTTCTGTTTTCAGCAATCAAAATCCACCAATCACTGTTACTGCTTCATGAACACAGAAACTCCACAGTTTTTTTTCATTTTACACTCTCATTTTTTCAACTGCCATTTCATTGCCACACTTCATCTGACTGCAGGAGAACCTTCTCTCACCATGTTTTCTGTCTGGATTGTTGGTCATAGTTATATTCACTGGGCTCAAAGGTACGTTGAAAACAGGAATTTACCTAACCTCAATTTACAAGATGTGGAAATTAATTGGTTTGGCCACAGAGGATTAAAATGTCACCAATTGATACCATTGGTGAAAACCTTTATGCATTTGCCCAAACCTGACCTGTTAATTGTGCACTGTGGAGGTAATGACTTGGGCACTTTGACTGGTGTAGGTCTGGAAATGCTTTTAAAGGACACCTTTGAGCAATTAATGGCACTTTTTCCTCAGACTGCCTTGGTATATTCAAATATATGCCAAAGACAGAAAGCAATTTTGTCCACAAATTGAGAAGTCGAGGAAGCATGTAAACAAATCTGTTTCAGCTTACATGAGAGACCATGGAATGGGCTCCCTGTACAACAATAACTTGCGTTACTACATGCAAGATATCTACAGAGGAGATGGAGTTCACTTCTCAGATGAGGGCAACAGAATTTTCACTCTGAATTTAAGAATGTGCATTGGTACCTACTTATAAGTACCTAAATGTACCATAAACCCAAAAGCTCTTCTCAGAGCTACCCTACATCTGATCACTCACAATTGTTATTTTACTCTAACATTTTTCACTAATTTTCAACAAAGTACGCTCCCCGGAGCGCTACCCGGTACGCGAACCGGGAGCTAACCTCGCGAAATTTTTTAAAAAAATGTTTTTTTTTCGCACATATAAGCCTCCTCAGCCACCCTCACAAAACCTAGAGGGTCAAGATAACTCTACCGTGCCCCCTTCTACCCATTCTGAACATTATTTGCCCTCCATCTTGTATCTTAATTCGACCGAAACACAAAATGGTGGACTCCCGGAACGCTTAAGGTCCGCGAACCGAGGTGCTCAACGGTTCGCGTACCGGGTCGCTCCCTGGGAAGCGCACCATCAAAAAAGGTGGGAAAGTAGTTCACAGAAAAGCCACTGGAGACAATTTCACCAAATATAGATTAGCTCATACTACATACCAATCCCTACCATTTTCACAAATTTGATTGGAATTCCATTTAGTCATTTAGCCTGTAGACCTCTCTAAATACCCTGAGGTAAATTACTTCACAAAACACATCTGAAGTGTTGGAATTGACAACCAATGAAAATGTTACTTTCATTTTCTACTTTTTTTACCTGACATTTCATTGGTTATATACCTGAATATATATAAAGGAAGAGAAGAAAACACAGCCATTTTGACTACTACTTCTTGCTGTACATTTCAATAGTATTTTCACTAATTCCTTCAACTTCTTTCTAAAGGTAAGTTTTTATTTTTAAAACTGAAGTATATAGTACACTATAAGTTAATATGGTAAACTTATATATATACTATCCCTCTGTAGTAGTTATAGATTTAGAGAGACTTCTCTGTTATAGTTATGGATGGAGTTAGGCTTCTCTTGTATAATTATGAATTTACTTACGTTAAATCACATACACTTTTTTATATTCCTACTTCCACTCTGATACTATACACTGCCCAAAGATAAATTCACTGATAAAAAATACCTATCTAAAATTATTCCCAACATTGCCCTATCTCTACTAATATATATTTTTTTAAACCAAATTTCAGGCAAAATGGAAGGCGAAAACCAAGTTTCTTTTGAAATGGACCTGCAAGAGAGCAGCCAAGAATTGATTGATACAATTGATCAAATTGACATTGAATTTTTCGATGAAACTTGGGACAATGTACTACTGCAATGTGTACAAGCAGTAGATAACCTCCTTGCAAATGAGGACATTTTACACCCTCAGAGACTACAATGTATATTCCATGATAATTATGAAATTTCTGACAATGAAATGTTAGAAAGTTTAATAAATTATGAAACACAATCACAATAAAAAAAAATGCTTAAAAAATAAAGAAAATAAAAAATAATCAACAAAACCAACAATCAATTAACATACTGCATTTGAAAAGTCTCTCATTCATTTTTCATTGCAGTACGCTGCCCAGAACGCTTCCCGGTTCGCGGACCGGGCGCTACCCACGAAAAAAAACAAAAACAAAATATTTTTTTTTTTGCCCCGCGGGGCCCTTTTAAAGCCTCCACATTAAACCTAGGGGATCAGGGAGGATCTACTATGCCCCCTTATGGTTATTTCCACCTTTGTTTTGGCCTCCTCTTGTCTCTCAATCCTACCGAGAGACAAGATGGCGGCCGCTCCGGACTGTTTAGAATGTTGACAGACACCGGAGAGCCAATCAGCTTCGCTACGCGAAGTTCCGTTACGCGAAAAGTACGCGAACTGGAGCGCTGCCCGGTCCGCTGTTACAGATATATATCTTTTTTTAAACGTTAATTTCTCAAAATCCACTGAAGCACATATATTGAGACCTAAAAAAGGCACATCGGGCTACCAGTCCCTACAATTTTGCCAAGTTTCGTGCAAATCCATTCAGCCGTTCGGGCTAAAAGTGAGGCCAACCGCCCTATGGAAAACTCAATGTTAAAAACACGTTTTGGGACCCCCCTTTTTTCTCGGCCCCCCCTGGACGAACCCCCCCCAAATTTTCAGGGGCTGCTCAGAAACAAAATGTTCCATTTTCCAGAAAATTTCAGCCAATTCCGTCCACAAACGCCAAAGTTATTAGACATAGAATTTTCAAAAATCCCATAGGGAAAAAATCCTAACTATATATACCTACTGGCGACCGCCAGTAGGTAATATATATATATATATATATATATATATATATATATATATATATATATATATATTACCTACTGGCAGTCGCCAGTAGGTATATATAGTTAGGATTTTTTTGAATAGGGATTTCTGAAAATTCTATGTTGAATAACTTTGGCGTTGATGGACGGAATTGGCTGAAATTTTCAGGAAAATGGCACATTTTGTTTCTGAGCGTCCCCTGAAAGTTTGGGGGGTTTCGTCAAGCGGGGGCCGAGAAAAAAGGGGGGTCCCAAAACGTGTTTTTAACATTGAGTTTTCCATAGGGTGGTAGGACTCACTTTTAGCTCGACCTGCTGAACGGATTTCTATGAAACTTGGCAAAATTGTAGAGACTGTTTGCCCGATGTGCCTTTGCTAGGTCTCAAGATATGTGCCCCAGTGGATTTTGAGAAATTAACGTTCAAAAAAATATATATATCTGTGACAGCGTCCCGGTTAGCGCCCCAGTTCGCGTACCAGACGCGTAACGGAACTTCGCGAGGAGAAGCGGATTGGCTCTCCGGTGACTGTCAACATTCTAAACAGTCCGGAGCGGCCGCCATCTTGTCTCTCGGTAGGATCGAGAGACAAGAGGTGGAAATAAACGAAGGGGGAAATGAATGAAAGGGGGCAAGGTAGACCCCTCCTGACCCCCTAGGATTGATGTGGGGGCTATTAAAGGGTCCCGCGGGGCAAAAAAATAAAATACTTTTTTTTTCGATTTTTCGCGGTGGAAGCGCTACCCGGTACGCGAACCGGGTAGCTCACCGGTAGCGTAACGGGAGTCCGCCATCTTGTGTTTCGGACAAATTTAGTCACAAGATGGAGGATAAACAATGTTGGGAATGGGTATAAGGGGGCACGGGAGACATATCCTGACCCCTTAGGTTTTCTGAGGGTGGCTGAGGAGGCCCATATATGTAAGCTTAACAAGGGGAAAACCAAGGGAAATATTAAAATAATATTTTAGAGTGCTTTGAGGTAGGGTAGCTCTGAATAGAGCTGTTGTGTTGTGTAGGTGATGCAAGTACCAACATGTAGGTACCAATGAAGAGTCTAAAATTCAATGTACACCGTCTCCTCTGTAGATATGTTGTATGTTCTAATATGGGTTATTTAAATGTAAATTTGTGGAAAAGCACTTCATGCTTTAAAGCAATTGTATTTTTGAACTGATTGTTCTTTCCTCTTAGTCCTCCTCTTTGGTTTTTTTTCCACACACTCTTCTTCAGCATGATAGTTGATACATTTCTTCCCTCCAAAAATTTATATACATAAAAAAATTATATTAAATACATAAAATATATTTTTCCTTTAAAAGAAGAATACATTTTACAGCTTTTGATATTTGCTATTAAAAAACCATTGAAATTCACAGAAAAAACCATAGGTTATAGACCATATATAGTTAGGAATTAGCATTTACAAAACCTTATTTTACTCACACAAAACCATTGAAATTCGCATATATAGTTAGTATTTTTCTGAAAATATATATATATATATATATAACGAGCAGAGTTGTTTTTATTTATGTATATATATATATATATATATATATATATATATATATATATATATATATATATATATATATATATATATTGATTGAAGCTCAAAAAGCACCAAGGCGTCGCACTCTCAGGCGGGTGCTCCCGTTGCGAGGGTGCACTCGCAAAACCAGTACTGCTCTGCCTCCCAAAGCGGCAATCACCCGCAGGAAGAAGGAAGCACTCTCGGGGGTGTATATCCAATATTTTATTTTTACACAGCACACTGACGCGTTTCGGTCGGAACCTTCCTCGAAGTTTACCGAACCGACAGAGGCGTCCACCATATATTTCCAAATTGGGGTCAAAACCATAAACATAGGACTAGCCTATGACGCGGGGAAGGTAACACAAAAAGCATAGGCGCCATCTTGAAATGTCTAAATGTCACAGTACATCGTGACATAAGTACAAATTGAAGCCCAGGATTGGCATGGCTGACATTTCAAGAAATATATATATGAAACACAGTTTCTCACTGTAAATACCAATGGAAAAATAAAATAAATAAGAAAAGAAATTCAAATGTACTTATCTCTCCAATACATCTGCTATGCATACTCCCTCCCCCCGCGCAGTCTCAAATACGAGATCACTAGCACAAACAATCAAGCCCTGGATGGGCTAATGCATTGATAATCCATCATAGACTGTAAGGAGGACCCACACTCCTTTACATTCCTCTTAAAAGGCAAAGACAGATATTTGAGGACACAATCATGAAACTCAGAAATATGGTTGGACACAAGGAATGAAGGAGGTATAACCCAGAGAACCATCTATATAAGTATACATATTCCTTGAGTCAAGTCAAAGAGATTCAAAACCAAATGCAAATTCCAGTCCATGCAGACATAGTTGAAAAATTAAAATCAACAGATCAACAAACCCAAGGGTGAATATCCCATCATAAATAGGTACAGTGAAAATTCTGCCCAAAAATACAGAATACAAAATACAGAATCGATAAGAGAAACCTCATCGGTGTCTCCCTACTCATCTACACCAGTACATTATTCCCCCAGATGAGATGATAATTCCTCATGTATATTCATCCCTGAAGGCATTTTGGTTTGAAGGTCAATTATGTACCGTGACTCCAGTCTGCGGAGTCGGACAAGCCTGTCCCCTCCTCTTGGGTTTAACGGTACATGGTCAAGGCCAAAAAAGCTCAAAAGATCCCTGTTGCACTTGTGTACTTTATCGAAGTGGCGTGCCACCGGGTACGCCTCATCGAAATTGGCAATGGCCCGCATAGGCTCTAAAATGCGCATCTTAAGGGGATTCACAGTACTGCCTATATATCTTAGTCCACACGGACAAGTGAGGCAATAAACACAGTATGGTGTAGAGCAAGTTATGAATTTGCTAATCCTGCGTTGAATCCCTGTATAAGGGATAGTGTAAGATCTGACTCTTCTGCTGAATTTACACGCCTTACACTTCCCACATGGGTAAAAACCACAGATTTCACCAAAGGCAGTAACTTTTGGGGACTCGACCAAATGACTCTGAACTAAATCGTTCTTGATGGAACGTGCCTTGCGGTAGGTTATCTGGGGATATATATATATTCACTGAAAAAACCATAGGTTTCACACCAGTTATAGTTAGCTGGAAATTTTACATAAAACCATTGAAATTCCCACGTTATAGTTAGTTGGACTCACTATAACTTGCGCGTGCAATGCACTGCTGATGACGTCACATATTACATCACTCATGACATGGTCAGTGACATCACTCATGACATCACTGATGACACCATCCAGTGAATGTGTGTCTGTCTGAAAAATAAATACGTGTTATATATGTATATGTAAAAGTTGATGGAAGAATAAATGTTTGAATAAGTGTTTACATGGATGTTTTTAAAAAACAAAATTGATTGGTTAACTGGTTTATTAAGTGTATCTTAGTGAATACATATATTAGAGAGTAATGTTTGAATATTTAAATATATGTATTAGTGTTTCACTTTGAGTATAAGTGGCTGCATGGGTTGGTGAGTAGCTACATGTGTATGTATATGGGTTATTAGATGTTTTTCTTAGTATCAGTATGAGTGTTTGTATGGTTTGGTGGGGGTATTACTTAGCACATAGATGCATGAATGACTGACTCTCTCTTTGTATGTGTTTTGAAGACAGCATATGTGCAGGACTGTATGGGTGGATGAGTGTGTATATGTGTGTGTTAGTGAGTGAATGACTGTCTCACTAGTGTCTTTATCAGTAACTACATATGTGTTAATCTAGTATATGTGAATATTGATGTATATAAGTGAGTATATGTGAGAGTGAGGGATTGTAAGAGTTCCTTTTTAAATTAGTATGTGTTTCTATAAGTGATTGTTTAAGACAGTAAGTATGTGTACGTTTCCTTAGAAGTAAAGTGGTAGTGTGTGTATAGCTGTATATGCAAATAAATGGATGTTTAATAGTTTATTTGCATGTGTGAGTATGTTTGAGAGTATCTTTTGGATGACTGTTGGTGTGTAACAGGATGTATAGGTGTATCACTACATATGATGAGTGAGTATATGTATGAGTGACTATATAGAACTGTTGGTGAATGAGTGGATGTGTCTATAGAGGTGTTGGCGGACAGTCAGTTTGACCTCCTTTTCATCACGGAGACGTGGCTCACTGACTCATGTGCCCCAACCATTGAACTGGCGATCCCCAGGGGATTCAAGATTGTTAGAGTTGACAGACCGGTAGGGAGAGGGGGTGGTGTTGCGGTGATCTTTAAGGAAGAATGGAGTCTCTCTACGGAGCAACTAGCAGTAGGGGTTGGCGCAGAGGCCCTTCACTTCTCCCTCACTATTAGTCCTCATTTTACTCTAGGTGGGTCCCTGATTTATAGGCCCCCTGGGTATGTCAGCAACTTTATTGAAATGTTAGAGGAAAGTATATTACCACGGGCCTTGAGTTTTCCAAAATTTCTCCTGGTCGGCGATTTTAATATTCACGTAGATGATATTGACTCTACGGAAGCACGCCGACTGAGGGAAGTTTTTGATCTGGCACAGCTTAGGCAATGGGTGTCCTCCCCGACTCATGTTGGAGGCCACCGCTTGGATTTAGTGTGCTCTAATTTCCCTATTAACATTTTAGAAGTAGAAAAGGTCACATGGTCAGATCATGACCTCGTTAGATTCTCATGGGTGGTTGATAATGCAGCCAGGCCAAACTGCACTCATCCAGCTGGCCACCCCCAGAGGATCAACGTGGAAATGTTCGGCCAGGAGTTAGGGAAAACCCGTCTAAAATCCACCCTTGAGTTAGGAAAGGCGGTTGATGCCTTTAATGACAGGGTGCTGCTAGCAGCGAATGCATCTACTAAACATGCCACTGTATTTAGGGTGCGACATTGCCCCTCTAAACCTTGGTTTTCACCCGAGCTGAGGGAGTTAAAGCTCGGCTGTAAAAAATTAGAGCGAAGCTGGAGGCGGGGATATAGCTCTGAGTCAAAAGCCGCCCTACGTGCTGCTCAAAAAAGCTACTATGCCGTCATTAAAACTGCCAAAGGGTTGTATTATGCTAAGAGAATTGCCAAAGCAGGAAACAATAGTAGAGAAATCTTCTCTATTGTCATAAGCTTTGTTTCCCCGGTAGCCGAAGCCGCCATACTTCCGTCTTCGGCAGAATGGTGTGAAGTTCTGTCTAACTTTTTTGTAGACAAAATTGTAAACATTCAGCGGGACTTGCTCTCGGCTTTACCGGAGGAAAGTATAGGGGATAGCCCCTCCACCGGGACATGCCAGAGTATAACTCAACAGCTCAGTAATTTCTCACCGATTGAAGAGGGTGATATTTTGCTCCTTCTCCAGTCTCTAAAATCAGGCTCTCCCTCAGACCCTTGCCCTGCTCGTGTACTTGCAGAGGTGTCCAACATTGTCTGTAGCGATGTCACCCAGATTGTCAACCGCTCTCTCTCTCTAGCTGAGGTTCCGGGCACATGGAAACAGGCAAAGCTTTTGCCGCTTTAAAAAAAGCCAGGCCTCGATGCTACTGTTCCAGGTAACTATCGTCCCATTTCCCTCCTGCCTGCATTGGCAAAAATATGTGAGAAAGTGGTTTTTAACTAACTGGAAAGGTTTGTCGAGACTTCAAATGCGTTGCATCCAGCCCAGTCAGGCTTCAGGGCGGCCTACAGTACGGAGACGGCGCTGGTCGAGATGTCGGAGTCTATCCGTGAGTGCCTGGACGGGGGCAGCAGAGCAGTCCTGATTTTATTGGATCTCTCTGCCGCCTTCGACACTGTCCCTCATGCACTCCTTACTGCTAGGCTATCCGCTATTGGCATCGGTGGCAAGGTCCTAGACTGGGTGTCCTCATTTCTTTCTGGCAGGACACAGCAGGTCTGGATGCCTCCTTTTTCATCTGAGCCTAAGCCACTTCTCACTGGGGTACCACAGGGATCTACCCTTAGCCCCCTACTGTTCAATATATATATTACCCCCTTGGTGTATTTAGCAGAACAGTTCGGGGCTAAAATCATTGGGTATGCTGATGATACGCAGCTTCTCTTTACCTGGCCAGATGACCATCTAGACACGACAGTGGTTCAGCTCTGCCTGTCCTCAGTCTTTCGTTGGTTAACCTCGGCCCAGCTAAAGTGTAACGAGGATAAATCAGAGGTCCTTTTTTATGGTTCCTTCCCTCCCAGTTTCAGGAATTCACTGTGGCCCCCTAACATACCGTGTCCTAAGGTAATGGGTGGCCCTGCGAAAAATCTTGGAGTCTGGTTTGGGGAAGACCTGAGATTTGAAGACCATATAAAGAAGTTGTCGGGGACCTGCTTTGCCACTTTAAGAATGCTAAGAAAATTTTTCCCACTACTTTCTGGCGATGCTAGGGAGACTGTTGCACGAGCACTTATTCTGGCTAGGCTAGACTATGCGAACGCTCTGTTCAGCGGCATTCCTGCTTACCTGATCAAGCGGTTGCTGGTCATTCAGAATGCCGTAGTCCGTCTCCTCTGTAACATCCCGAGATGGAAGAGCGTTCGGTCTCAAATGTCTGGTCTGCATTGGCTCCCGGTACCGCAACGCATTCTTTTTAAATCTTTAGTGCTTGCATTCCGAGCCATGCATGACCAAGGCCCAGCCTATTTAAAGAAGAGATTTTCCCTCTATGTCCCCACACGAGCCCTCAGGTCAGCCTCACTGTTCAAAATGACCCATCCTCGGTTTAGGCGGGCCAGGCTGGGTGGGCAGTCGATTGCTGTAGTGGTGTCCCGTGCGTGGAACACTCTCCCCTTCCATTTGCGCTCCTGTCAAAATGTTGCCCAGTTTAAGAAGAACCTAAAAACCCATCTGTTCAGAAATATGACATAAGTTAATCCCTGATGCTATCCCCTTGTTCTTTCTTTTCCATCGCGCCAGGATACTCTCAAGTAATAGAGCGCGTTATAAAACAATTTATACATACATACATACATACATATAGATGGTGGAATTATTGAATTGGTTGTTGTAACTGGTATGGGTATCTCCATTTTTTTGAACATTTTTGTTTCTACTATTGAATATGTGTTTCAAGGGTTACATTACAGTGAAAGGAGGTATGTCACTCTGTCACAAGGATGGTGTCATCAGTGATGTCATGAGTGATGTCACTGACCATGTCATGAGTGATGTAATAGGTGACGTCATCAGCAGTGCATTGCACGAGCAAGTTATAGTAAGTCCAACTAACTATAACGTGGGAATTTCAATGGTTTTATGCGAGTCAAATTTCCAGCTAACTATAACTGGTGTGAAACCTATGGTTTTTTCAGTGAATTTAATAGGTTTTTTAAATGCTAATTCCAAACTATAACTGGTGTGAAACCTATGTTTTTTTCAGTGAATTTCATAGGTTTTTTAAATGCTAATTCCTAACTATATATCTAGAGCCTCAAACCTATGTTTTTTTCAGTGAATTTCATAGATTTTTTAATAGCTAATTTCTATAGCTATGAATTATAATATTTTTTATAATAAATCCTATATTGTATATATATGTAATACTATTTTTTTAATGTATATTTTTCTCTGTTTTTGTTAGTTTTTTTGCCTTGGTGCACTCCCGGTGCGCGTACCGGTGAACGCACCGGTAAGCGCAGTGTTATGGCGCGCCCCGGTGCGCGTACCGGTGAGTGTCCCGTTAGCGCCATTGCCGCGAACGAAAACAACATCGTGACGTATCGCGTAGCCGCGTGATGCGTCTTATGACGCACGGCGTAAGCGCACCCGGAAGCGCCCAAACGCACACAATCGCGCAACATAAGCGCCGCCGGGCGCGCAGCGTAAGCGCGTCGGGTCATGTGACCTATAAATAACACTTTTCATTGGTTCAGATCAGTTTTGGTTTCCAAATGATGAAAGCCCGGATCATGTGACTTGGAAATAACACTTTTCATTGGTTCAGAACAGTTTTGTTTTCCAAATGATGAAAGCCCCCACCTTTTTTCCTCATTCTCACTTTGTTCTTTGAGTGAGGAAGACCTGCTTTTTTCTTACAGATATGGCTACAGTACTATCAGCAGCTGGAGCATCTGCCCCACCACCACCATCACCACCACCACAAGGACCACCAGAACATCACATTGGTGGTCAAGAAGAAGAGGAGGAGGAGGAGGAAGAGGAGGAAGAGAGAAGGCAGTTCCTGCCAGAAGACAATCCCCCATACAAACCTAGGGAGCACTTTATAAGGGAGTTTTATAAAATCCCAAGGGGCTCCAAAAAAGTAAACGCTGCAAAGGTGACCTGTCTCATCTGTGGCGCTGTACTATCCAGGGGGAACCCTGCCAAAAAATATTCATTTGGCAATCACACAATGATTCGCCACATGCAACGATGGCATCCCAACAACTATTCTGCAGCAGAGGTGAGAGAACTGTGCAGAAACCTTCCCCCATCGTCTTCCCGAACCTCAACAACCAAAGAACCCACTCCATCGGGTCCAGAGGCAAGGGAGATGGTGCCAAACATACAAACCAAGTTTGGTGGGTAAAAAATCGTTTGCATTGTTTGTGGCAAAACAATTACCTATGGTGAGCAAAGTATAAATCTCATCAACCTTGCTGGTGACAACCACCAGTGCCGAAAGAAGCCTTAATTTTTTCCTTTTTTTTTTGCCCCAGTTGAGCCGTTTACAATTCCCTGTTTTTTGTTTGTCCCCATAAACAATACAAAAAAATATAAAATTCTTCATAAAAGCCAAAAAAAAGTAAAAAATGTTCACAAAAACAATAAAAAAATATAAAACAACAAAAATAATAAAGAAAACAGTTCTTTTTAGAACTACCTCTAATTTATATAAAAATGCTCCCCGGTGCGCGCACCAAAAAAAAATAAAGCAGTGAGCATGAGGGAAAGACACAGAGAGAGTGATGTTAAGAGAAAGAGAGCTAGAGGGAGCAACACAGAGGGACTGTGTATTAGATAGTAAGACAGAGAGAAGGTGTAATAGGGTGTTAGTGAGAAAAGGAAAGTGAATAAGGGAGAAAAACAAGGGAAGACAGAGGAAGAAAACTAAAGCAGAGGTACTGGGAGAATGTGAGTGGGTGTTGAAAGTAAAGGGAAGGACAGTAAAGGATGGGGAATGAGGGGTAGTGACGGAACCGGAGTAAAGGAATAACGGTGAGGGAGGGTTAGAAAAGAGCAGTGACTGTAAGTAAAGAGGGGTAAAAGAGGGTGGATAAAAGTGAATAAGGGTAAGACATGGGGAGTGACAAAGAGAAAGGAGAGAGAGAGTAAAGGAAGGAGTGACTGAAAGGGAGTGAATGAAGCAACAAAGAAAGGTAAGTGAGGGAGTGTGGGTGAGTTGTAGGGAGTGAGCATGACGAAAGAGTATTGACAAAATGAGGGGACAGAGACAACGACGGTAAGAGAGACAGAGTGAGGGAACGGAAGTGAGGAACTATGAGGACAGACGGACTGAGAGAAGGAGTGACAGGAGTGAAGCAAATGATTAAGGGAAAGGGAGTGATTGAGGGAGCAAAGGAAGGGAACAGAAGGTAAGGGAAATAAAGCAGGGGGACTGAAAGAAGTTGAATGTGGGAGGGGAGTTAGGGAAAGGGGAGTAAACATGGAGGATAAGAATAAGTGAGGGAAGCAGAGTAAGGAAACAGGAGTGAGGTAGGGTGAGAGAATAATAGTGAGGTTAAAGCAAAGGGTGATGACAAACTACATTTTTTTGTCACACTTACCATATAATTAATGTAACTTTAATTACATTTTTTTACTACACTTTCTATCTGTGAAAGAGAGAAGAAAAAATAAGTTATAATTAGTAAAATATATATTTTAAAATAAAAGATACAAATGAAGAGGTTAAAAATCATAACAGTGTATTAAGAAATAAAGTACGAGTGAAAGACACAGAAAGGGAAATAAAGTAATGTAGAAGGACAAAAAGAGGGTAAAAGAAATAGAAGGAGAGCAAATTACTAAGAGTAAGGCATATAGATTCACTGACAGAGAGGAAGAGAAGAAGAGAGAAATGAACTGAAGGTAAGAAAGATACTTAAAGAATGTGAGTTAGCAAAACTAAATCAGGAAAAAGGAGTAAGTAAAAGGGGAATGACTGATAGGGAAAGGACTCTGAGGATGCATTTACAAGAATGAGGAATGGAAGATGACAGAGTGACTGAAGGGGAGTCACAGAGTGAAGGGATGAAGGGAGTGAGGATAATATAGACAGATTGAGGAAAAAGGAGTGAGGAAGTTAGTAGACAGAGGGACTAAGGGAAGGACAGAGTGAAGTGGAGTACAATGAGTGAGGAACGGAAAATGAGTAAGGGAGCACAAGAAGGAAAGAGAGGGGAAGAGGACTAAAGCAGTGGTACTGAGAGAATGTGATTCGGTGATGAAAGTAAAGAGAAGGACACTGAAAGATAGGAAATGAGGAGTAGTAATGGAACCGGACTAAAAGAAATGGGGTGAAGAACGATGAGAGAGGAGAAGTGAAGTTGTTGTAAGAGAAATTATAGAAGGTAGATAAACACAAGTGAACATAACACAAGGAGAGTGAGGGACTGAGGACATAGAGGTAGTGAACGGAAAATAGAGAGAAGAGGTCAAAAGAAAGGAGCAAACAAAGATAAGCGAGGGAGAGTGGGTGAGTTATAGTGATAGAGTGCGACAATACTGGTGAGTGAGTAAAGAGGAATTATTAAAAGAGCAAAAGAGGAAAAGACGGAAAAGGGAAGTAACACAGAGAGACTGAAAGCTGAAAAGTGGTGCAAGGGAGTGAGGGGATGCAGACAGTTGAAATGGAAATGAGGGGTTGTGAAAGAAGTTGAGTAAACGAATGGGTGTGAAACAGAGTGAGAGAAAGGCAGTGTGAGTGTCAGGTTTCCCGGGATGCGGCGTGACACCCAGGGAGTGACTGTCGGGTTAAAACGCCGATCGCCGCATTAGGAGAGATCAAGAGACCACAAGGTCCAGAATGCCTAGCGCGACCCGCGCGCACACGGAAATGCGTACATAAGACGCATCAATCACCGGGCTCAGTGTCGGATATTTTGAATACTTGCCGGCAGGCTGTTTGGGAGTGTCTAGCTGTTCAGAGGATTCCAGGGACACCGAACGGAATAGCGGAACAAGAAGCGGTCCGCTTTTCAGGTATCACAGACACGTCATAGGAAACGAGCGGCTGCTCGTTCAACAACCGGGATTTGGAGTCCGGGTGGAGTGTTTGTTTCTACGCTCCCTGGACGGACTGGAACAGAGACGCACACCGAGGGAGGTGTTTTCCGCGTCTCTGTTTTGGGACTTGGTTTGGGAATTGCTTACAGCAGCTGACCCCTCGGTAGAGCGCCCGGCTCGGTGTTCCTGAGACGAGAGTCAGATAACCGCGCTTAGACGCAATTGCTTACAGCAGCTGACCCCTCGGTAGAGCGCCCGGCTGGGTGTTCCTGAGACGAGAGTCAGATAACCGCGCTTAGACGCAATTGCTTACAGCAGCTGACCCCTCGGTAGAGCGCCCGGCTGGGTGTTCCTGAGACGAGAGTCAGATAACCGCGCTTGGACGCAACAGTTGTTTATACCCCATCAGTCGTCCTCAAACGGCATTGTCGGCCGTTGTTTAGCACAGTGTCCTCTGTTGGAAGAATACCGGGACCGGTATTCATGCAGAGGACGGTTGATACCTGGCCCTAGAGAGAGAAGGGCAAACGACTGATGGGTATCGTATAATTACTTTCTTTAGCGAGACAATACTTTGCATGTATCTTGAGTTATTTCTACCTGTGTGTACTTGTGGTCATTAAACAAGAACATAGCACTATTCCGTGACCTTGTTGAGTTTCTTATTCCTGTCTCTATCCCGAGAAACAGGGAGGTGACAGTGAGTGAGTAAAGAGAGCTGAAAGAGAGAGGAAAAAGGAAAATGAGTGTGAGACAATCGGAATACAATATAAATTACACAATACAAACTATAGAATAATTTGTACAACATGTTAGATAGTTTATTTTTGCTGTTCTCAGAACATATTGAATTTCACTAACAGTGAGTTCAAACTATTCATCATATGACAGCGGGAAAAACAAAACACAATCAAAAAGATTGTGTTTAAAAAAAACATATAAACTTACAAATCACATATGTACACTAATCTTTGATTCACTTACTTTTCCTTTAGGCCAAATAGTACATCATGAAGGTCCTTTTTGTTGGAAGGTACTCTGCTGTTCTCTAAAAATTCCATTTCATCGACTCTCTAGAAGAAAAGCTCCAAGAACATCTGAAATATGTTTCAATGTTTTCATACACTCCTTGTGTGCAGTCATGACTCTTTGCTCATTCCTTCACCTTTCCTTAAGGCCAAATAGTGTCAGATGTATCAATATATTTTCAAATTACTTAAAACAAACTCTAAAATTACCGTTTTCCCGACGTACTGAAAGAAAGGCTTAAACAACATATTCACAATATTTAAATATTCATAATTCCATCTCTGGCTCTCTCATGTTGAACATTTCCTATAATACTGATATCACTTACTATGCGATCCAATTACCGTACCTTTATGAGAACTATCATTTTTATATTATCTTCATCACTTTTACTCACAATATAATATTAAACAGCAGACTAACTTTTATTATCTGCTCCTGTCTTCATAGGCCAATTACCTTTACTTAAATTTTGGTTTTAAATGCACTAGGTATGAATTTTTTAAGTCAAAAGTCAAACGTTGTTTGAAAGTCAAATGAGTATCATTACAGTTAGTCCAACGTTTTCGACATTTTAAAGAGCATGTGTAATGCCCTGATGTTGTTGAAGGACCGTCATGATAAATAATAGCTACAGTTGCAAAAGTTTTTCCTGAAATTGATAACTGAGAAGCCACGACATTTTTAATAGAAGTTGTCAATTTAGTTCCATCAGGTCTACATCGTTGGAACATTAAAATGACATACTGACCATAATTTTGTATAAATAATGTGGAGAGCATTGCAGACTTACATTGGGTACACACCATATTGTCATCAGCTGCTTTAACTAGATTATTAAAAGGCACTGATTTGCAGTCTGGTAAAGTCAAATATATAAATCTTTCGGTGTCTATTGTAGTACTACTTGATAAACTACAGTTGTCGCAGTCATGCTGCCATTGATAAGAAAGGTTAAAAAGATTTTTTATATCTACACCTTCATCTTCCAATACATCAAACATATACATTAAAAATTCCTGACCAGAACATATGTCTAGAAGATTTCGAATTTCTGAAACACTTTCTATTTTTGCTCTATCACTGCTACATTTCTCAAACACAGAATTCAATAAACAGCAGAATGTTTGATCCCGATTTTCAACAATCTGTTCTTGTAAATTTTGAAGAAAAAAACTAACATTAAGCACTACATTAGCATAGCAGTTGACACCAGAACTATTTTCAAACTGAAATCCAACAACATCTTCAACAGAATCCTTTTTCTTTCTGCTTACAATTACAGTTTCATCTACTTTTTGTCTTTTTGTTACTACCTCACTGCAATTATTCTCATTTCTTCTTTTTCGGCCTACCACACGTTTTTCAAACAGAGGATAGTGAGGCAAATGTGGAGCATACTCTCTTCTTAACCTATTGTATTCTTTAACACAATCTAGATCTGCACAAATCTTTGTTTCATCACAATCAAGTACAATCCTGATAACGTTCTGACTCGTGATAATGCCACATATGCCATACCCTCTTTAAACACAGAACTTCCAATGTTCACCAAAGCACTATCTACACTTAAACCTTGAGATTTATGAATTGTCACCGCATATGCCAAACAAACAGGAAACTGTTTTCGGCGAACATATAAGTCTTTCACAAGCAAAAATCTAGCTGAACAACGACAAATTTGTTCTATTTCGTCAATGCCATCAAATTTAATTTTTAAAATTTCAATTCCATCTCTATTTTTGTAATTCACAAAATCAACAACATGACCCATTGCTCCATTTACCAGACCTCTTTCAACATTAAAATTCCTTCTCAAAATGATACGACAATTTAAACACACATTCAGAGTCTTTTCAAAACCAGCAGTTTTAGATATACTCTTCTCTAATGAATCCAATTTCGATTTCAAATTTTCTGACAAAATAATTGTTGCTCCCATATGCTCTATTTTATCTATAGCTTCAAGTTTCACAATCTCTTCATTTTCTAACTTTAACATTTTGTTGTTGAAGACGGAACATTCTTGCAGAGTTGGCATCAAACATATCCCAGATTTGTTCTCAGTAATTTTCTTAAAAATATTCTCAGGAAGAATGTTTTCATTTGGATACAAATTTGAAATTAATCGTGCATGTAATGCTTCTTTCCCATGCTCACTTACTTTTCCGATTCTTACATCTTGAAGAATATTTTTATAATCTTCATCCTTTGCCTGTTGCATATTTTGAAGCAGTTCTGCATATTTGAAATTTAACCATATATTAACGTTTCCAATGCTTCGTAGGCACTTCCTGGTATCTTCATGTGTGAGCATTTTAAACACTGGTTGTCCCTTCACTGGAGTCAACTGCAGTAGATCTCCAAAAACAATAATGTGTTTTCCTCCGAATAAGACATCATAGTCTGTTCTAAGAATTTCTTGCATTCACAAATGCACAAAAGCAAGCATTAGATTTGAGACCATGCTTACTTCATCAATGATAAGAAGTTTAATTTTCTCAGGACTCTGGAAACTTCAGGACAAGCATCTCCAGATAGCTTGTGGTATTGTAATTTGTTATCATGCTCAACTGGTAGCATCAGTAAACGATGTAAAGTAATCCCTTTAATGTTATGTGCTGCAAGCCCAGTTGGAGCAGTAACAACACAAGACAGCGGTGATTCAGTCCTTTTCTGCAGATAAGTTGCAATTGCTTTAATCAGAAAACTTTTTCCAGTTCCCGCTTCTCCACTCACGTACAGTCGGACAGGCTTAAATGATGTACATGAGCACTCTTTTTTCTCATGACTGAATCCATGTTCAACCTGTTCTGTGACTTCGTCATATATCTGTTTCTGCTCAAGGTTTAGTTGTTTCACCAAATCTTCTAAGTTAACTACATCATCTTGAGCTTGTTCCATAGCTCTTTCCACCTCATCCATGGCAGTGGCAGCTTCATTTTGGATAATTGGTCCTCCTAGTGGATCCTGACTCAATGAAGCAGAACTCTGACTGTCTTGAGAACTGTCTCTAGCAATCTCTACAGCAATTGTGGCTTCTTGCTCTATTTCTTCGTTCAACATTTGCTGATAATTTGGAAAATCAGGACATTCTATGGTATCCTTGGTTGCATTAAAAGAATCTTTGTAACAGAGAAAATCTCCAAGTAGTTCCTCTTCTGTACGCCATTGCTTAAAGAGTTGCAAAAGAGCTAAATAGTAAAATTCCCTTTTCTCTGGATTTTCGCAACTCAATTTTCGATGATTAATCAAATGGCCTTTTCTCTGCTTCACTAGACATCCTTCACATCCAATGATAGCATATACTCCATTATTGATATCTTCTCTGATGGTCCTCTTATAAATATAGTTTTGCAGAACTTCATACAAACAACTGTTCTCAAGATGACTACTTCTATTTGGATAGTATGTATCCAACATGTTTGTCTTCAAAATATCTGTACTGTTTGGTTCTTTCTCCGCCAAATACTCAATTTCTTGTACAGATTTCAAAACTCGGTTTCGTGTTGCAGCAAGACCTAGACTCACCCAAATAATTGTTCTAGACTTGGCGTAGAGACTTGCTGATGATAACCAATCAGAACATTCATATGCTCCAATTTCTCGATGCGACATCTTCAAACTGAAACTATATAATTTTTTACTTATACTCTTTTCATGTGAAATGTCCTCCCACATTTCCTTCAGTTCTGTCTTTTCTTTTTTTGTGATGTAAGACGTCACATATCGAGCCACAGCAATAGAGTTGTCAGCAACGAACTGAATATCTATGTTATCATTCCACATGGACACAATCACTGGGTTGTAGTCGTTGATGTACTTGGACTCTTCTTTTCTTTTTAAATTGTATGTATTTTTTGGTGATTTCCTCGTCACAGTATGTCGCAGAGAAGACATCAAATTATTTACTCTTCCTTTAGAAATCACTGGTCATGGAAACCCGAAACGACATTTTGTGTAGAACTTGTCCTTGTTTCTGAATTTTCGATGACAGTATTTTCCACAACGATGGGATTGAAAGCGTAAAACTTGTTGCCTTAAACTGTTTTCTTCGGTAGTTTTCGGAACAGCACATGTTGAATACTCTTCAATGAAACTCATCACTGTGTCATCCGAATCTGTTCCAAATTTGGGTGCATCTTTAATCCATAACAACATATGTATGTGAGGAGCACCTCTCGCTTGATACTCCTTTCTCCAAAAGAAATCCAAAACCTCTCCAAGGGGAGGATTTTTTTTGTTGGTAATGAAAGACATCATAGCTTCAAATCTATGATTGAAATATCTGCATACATTCACTGGATCCAAAGAACACAGTTCTCCAGGTGTTTTGTATTCTATATTTTGCATGTTTGCATTTGCTTCTCATAGAAATTGAAGTAAGTCGTCCCATGCATACTCAGCACAGCTAAGAGTGAGGAACCATGTAGGAGTTCCTAAGTTTCCTAGCATACATTTCAATTCCCCATGACGAAGGTACCAATACTTGTTTGTACTACGCTGACATGCCATGAGATTGATTAGATGAGATTCCAAAATATTGTCTTGCAGATTGACTTTCTCCATAAAGTCCCTCGCCGAAACATTTTGCAGATGTGCTCCACTTTTCAGTATATGATTTACTGCATAAGAAAGCCCAGACAAGTCACTTTCATACAGTAGATGAAACAAATATCGAATGCATTGACGAAACCTTGGATCTTCAGCATATAATCTTAAAGTCCGGTATTCTGATGCAGGAATTTGAAGTGGTCGATCGTCATATCGTCCACCTCGACTTGTTGGAAATAGCTGTGGAAAACAACGAGCTTCCAAACTTTCTTCCCATACACTAATGGGACTTCCTTTTGCTGCTTTCATTTGAAACAAGTCAATTGCATTCCCCATTACTTCTTTGGAATGCAAAGGATGAACAGTATAATGTTCACATATTTCTTCACTTCTAGACACATCAACTTTTTCAATTTGGCCGGCTGAACAATCACTGTCTTCTTCTGCAGCTGTTTCCTCTGCTCCAACACATACATCTTTGTAGTACTCATTGTTTTTGACCAAATACAACGTTGCCTTTTTTACTTTCCTAACATCCACTAAATATTGCCAGATTTTCTTACTCTTTGTCAGAACCCCATTAACTAGAATAACCAGAGGTTCCTTTCCACTTTCTCTACACCAATTGTATCAATATTTTTCTTGAAATCTAGAGGCATATAAACAACTCTTCCCTTTAATCCTCTCTGTAAATCTGAAGGAGGCAATTTCCCTATCTTAGGCTCCATGCGAACAATAGCCTGAAAAGGATGGACACATTGAATCAAAATAGATTCATATGTATTTAAATCCATCAATTCAGGAGGAATGTCTACCAACTCAAGATTATTGTGAACAGCTCTAGCAGGCATTCTGTTTTCATTTAATTTATTATAACAATATTTACAAATACGCTGATCAGAACTCAAATCAAAAGAATTCTCCACCAACAAAAAAGTTGCAAAATTCTTCCATTCACTATTATTTTCCATTTCACTTTCTGCACATAAATCAACTAACCTAGTCTGAATCTTATAATGAGTACGTCGACAACACACACAAGTAAAATTAGGCCTTTCACTTGATTTCACCTTAAACTTGGTAATTTCCTGGTCAAACTTTTCTGTACTTGAAATGTGTACATTGTCTTCCACATTACCTTCTATTACTGTGTCAATTTCTACACTGTCCTCTTTTTCACCAAAGTAACAAATCACAATATCTTCACAAATCTTCTTCACATCTAATTCAGTTCCATGCAAAAGAGCACTGTTTAACTGTTTAAGCTTAAGTGCTGGACTTTTTGCATAATACAACATTCTCACTAATTTCCTCATTTTGTTATGATGCACTGCTAACATCCTAAAATGATGAAAAACACTCTGACATACTTTTTTAGAAAGACAAGCCAGTGAATGCCCTTGCAAACCTGTGTTTTCTCTCACTGCAAGGATCTAAGTCTTGCAACATCTTCATTTTCTGTGTTAGACTTTTCTTACTATATGTACGTAAGAAATTACAAAGCAAATCGATTGAATCCTGTCGCACACTACAAATACTACTACACTTCCAAGTGTACACTGGACCTTTAGTACGTCTCCCTAAAACTTCATCAGTTAACACCTCTTCTGCATTTCTAGACACAAGTTTCTCTTTTTCAATCGGACAACCGTCTTTCACCTCATATGCTCGACCACTGGTGTCAACTGCATGCACCAAATCATTCTCCTGGAAGTAACTCTCCTCATTTAAAAATGGCTCACAACTTGAACAATGCAACCATTCTCCAGAAAAAACTTAGTCCGATTAATTACTCTTTTGCATCTACTCTTTGATTTGAAAACATCAATTGTCTTGTTAATTGTCCTAATTCTATTGATTACTAAAATAAATAATTTTTTCTTAAGTTCAAAAGCCTGATCAACAATCTTCTCTACACTTTTCTTTTTCCTATAAAAAGCAGCTCTCTGTTTACCTTTTTTAATATTTTTTAACAAATTTAAAACCCCTATATTGCGAAACATTCGTTTACGAATGTCCCTAAATTGGTTTTGCCTTCTATTCCTATACATATTATTCTCTCCTGCTCCAGTAGTAACATTTTTGGGGGGCCCTCTCCTTCCTTTTCAAATTTGCTCTCTCCTTCTGTATATTCACATCCTCATCAACATTTTTTTTGGATCTACATATGTTCCGAAAGAAAGACTTAGTTGTCTTACCAGGAGATTTTTTCCTGTTTTTTGAAGTATTTGTTGTAGATGAGTGCTTTAATTCCGTTGCTGTTTTTGATTTTTTCCGCTTGGCATCTTTTATTCTCCTCTGCCTTGAGGGCATATTTCCTTACTATTGAAATCTTGATTTCAATCTGTGTTAAAGAAAAAAATAAGATATTTTAGACCACTATTACCAAACAACAAAGCAATGACAATAAGCAAACGATATAAACACTAGTTTACAACATATCTAAGTTTATATCACAGCAACTATGTAACTAGGATTAAGACAGAGAAAAAGAGCTAGAGGAACTAACACAAAAAGACAGAGAGAGTCAGACAAAGAAACAGGTAGAGGGAGTAAAACATAGAGAAGGAGTAAGACAGAAAAAGTGTATAATATGTTGTAAGACAGAAAAAGGATGTAATAGGGAGAGGGAGTCAGTCAAAGAAAGGGACAAAGGGAGTAAGTCAGAAAAAGCATGTAATAGGGTGTAAGACAGAGAGAGGGTGTAAGAGGATGTAAGACAGAGAGAGGGTGTTAGAAGGGGAGAGTATGTAAAAGAGACTAAAACAGAGAGAGGCTGTAAAAGGGAGAGAGAGAGAGTAAGTTTGAGAGAGGGTGTAAGAGGAAGTAAATCAGAGAGAGGATGTAACAAGGAGTAAGTCAGACAGAGGGTGTAACAGGAAGAGAGGAAGAGAATAAAAAACTCAGAAAGAGGGAGAGAGGGTGTAAAACAGACAAAAGTAAATCAGGAAGAGGATGTAAGAGAAAGTATGACTTACAAATTGCTGTAAAAAAGAGAGAGAGGGAATAAGTTAGAATAAGTTAGAGACAGGGTGTAAGAGAAAGTAAGTCAAAGAGAGAGTGTAAGAGAGTGTAACACAGAGTCAGGATGTAAAAAGGAATAAGTCAGAGAGAGAGTGTTACAAGGGGACAGGTGGAAAAATAGAGTAAGTCAGGAAGAGAATATAATAGAGACTAATACATTGTTGATAATGCTTCTTAACCCCTTCGGGGCTGATGACGAGCTGGGCTCGTCATGGCGCACACCGGTCGTGCGCTGATGACAAGGCCAGCTCGTCATCAGCCCCACCCTCGGGGGAAGCGCTGGCGCTCCCCCCGAGGGTCTCCGATCATGCTCGTTTTGCTGGGGTTGGCAGCGGAAGAGTTTCCCCTGCCGCCCCCGCCCCCCCATGGGAATCCCTGATGACGTCAGCGCGCACAGCGCGCGCTGACATCATCAGGGATTCCCAGCCCTCGTGAAGCCATTTGCTTCCTGAGCGCCGGCGAAGAAGGTGAGTTTCTCGTGGCTGGCGGGGGTTTGGGGCCGCAAAGAGGCATCAGGGGAGAGGAAAGAGATTTTCCTCTCCCCTGATGTCTCTTTGCAGGGCATTTCTGCCTCACGATCGCGCACAGCGTCGCGATCGTGCGGCGGAAATGCCCCCACTAGCACCAGGGATTTAAATTTAGTTTATAGGAAGCGACCCCTTGGGCAAGGGTCGCTTCCAGGCGGGGTGTAATTATCTTTACGTTTTTCTGCCCCCCCTGGGGGCAAATCGGCCTGTTTTTTCGGCCGTTTGGCCCCCAGGGGGGGCAGAAATTCCCCACTAGCACCAGGGATTTTTTTGTAAGGCAATATGGCGGCCATCTTTATTGTTTACGTTTTTCTGTCCCCCCTGGGGGCAAATCGGCCCGTTTTTTTTGCCGTCAGAAAATGCCCACTAGCACCAGGGATTTTGATTTTAGCTTTTAGGAAGCGACCCCTTGGGCAAGGGTCGCTTCCAGGTGGCCTTACAATTAACTTTTTGTTTTTCTGCCCCCCCCCCGGGGGCAAATCGGCCCGTTTTTCGGCCGTTTTGCCCCCAGGGGGGGGGGGGGCAGAAATTTCCCACTAGCACCAGGGATTTTTGTTGGGGCAATGTGTTTGTTTTGGGAAGCGACCCCTTGGGTAAGGGTCGCTTCCAGGTGGCCATGATTGTGTTTTTGTTTTTCTGTCCACCCTGGGGGAAAATCGGCCCTTTTTTTGCTGTTTTGCCCCCAGGGGGAGCAGAAAATGCCCACTAGCACCAGGGAATTTAAATTTAGTTTTTAGGAAGCGACCCCTTGGGCAAGGGTCGCTTTCTGGTGGCAAGTAATTATGTTTTTGAATTTCTGCCCGCCCTTGGGGCAAATCGGCCCGTTTTTTCTGACGTTTTGCCTCCTGTTTTTTGGCCCACTAGGCCCTAGGATTTGAGTTTTGTTCCAATGTTGGTTTTAATTTTGGTTGTTTTTTACTGTCCGCCTCCCTTGGTGCCGGTTGGTTTTTTTTGTCCTTACTGCCTTAGCTGGCGGTGTGTGTGGAGTGGTGCTTGGCTGGCAGTGTGTGTGGAGTGGCGCTTGGCTGGTGGTGTGCGTGGAGTGGTACTTGGCTGTCCGTGCACGGAGTGGTGCTTGGCTGGCGGTGTGTGTGGAGTGGCGCTTGGCTTGCAGTGTGCGTGGAGTGGTGTTTGGCTGGCGGTGTGTGTGGAGTGGCGCTTTGCTGGATGGTGTGCTTGCAGTGGTACTTGGCTGTCTGTGCACGGAGTGCTGCTTTGCTGGCAGTGTGTGTGGAGTGGTGCTTGGCTGGATGGTGTGCGTGGAGTGGTATTTGGTTGTCTGTGCACGGAGTGGTGTTTGGCTGGTGGTGTGTATGGAGAGTGTTTGGCTGGCGGTGTGTGTGGAGTGGTACTTGGCTGGATGGTGTGCGTGGAGCGGTGCCTGGCTGGCGGTGAGTGGTGCTTGGCTTGCGGTGTGCGTGGAGTGGTGCTTGACTGGCGGTGTGTGTGGAGTGGTACTTGGCTGTCGGTGTGCGCTGAGTGGTGTTTGGCTGGTGGTGTACGTGGAGGGGTACTTGGCTATCTATGCACGGAGTGGTGCTTGGCTGGCGGTGTGTGTGGAGTGGCGCTTGGCTGGTGGTGTGTGTGGAGTGGTACTTGGCTGTCTGTGCACAGAGTGGTGCTTGACTGGTGGTGTTTGTGGGATGGCGCTTGGCTGGTGGTGTGCGTGGAGTGCCACTTTGCTGTCTGTGCACGGAGTGGTGCTTGGCTGGTGGTGTGTGTGGAGTGGCGCTTGGCTGGTGGTAAATGTCGGAATTTGTAAAGCGCACAGCTACCTCCACCGGATGTGTCCCGGCGCTGTCCGTATACCGCTTAGGAACCCTTGCTGGCTTTCCTGGGAAATGTCCACTCCTGGGCATCCCCCATGTGCAGCCAGGCATCCCAGCGCTTTTGGGGCCGTTGTGGAGACTAAGCAAGCTATTGCCCAGAGTTGCAGCGTGGGACCCATGATCAGAACAGGCACTGAGGCGAGAATATCCAGTCAGGGGAATTGGCTGGCGGTGTGTGTGGAGTGGCGCTTGGCTGGATGGTGTGCGTGCAGTGGTACTTGGCTGTCTGTGCACGGAGTGCTGCTTTGCTGGCGGTGTGTGTGGAGTGGTGCTTGGCTGGATGTTGTGCGTGGAGTGGTATTTGGTTGTCTGTGCACAGAGTGGTGTTTGGCTGGTGGTGTGTGTGGAGTGGTGTTTGGCTGGCGGTGTGTGTGGAGTGGTACTTGGCTGGATGGTGTGCGTGGAGCGGTGCCTGGCTGGCGGTGAGTGGCGCTTGGCTTGCGGTGTGCGTGGAGTGGTGCTTGGCTGGCGGTGTGTGTGGAGTGGTACTTGGCTGTCGGTGTGCGCTGAGTCGTGTTTGGCTGGTGGTGTACATGGAGGGGTACTGGGCTATCTATGCACGGAGTGGTGCTTGGCTGGCGGTGTGTGTGGTGTGGCGCTTGGCTGGTGGTGTGTGTGGAGTGGTACTTGGCTGTCTGTGCACAGAGTGGTGCTTGGCTGGTGGTGTTTGTGGAGTGGCGCTTGGCTGGTGGTGTGCGTGGAGTGCTACTTTGCTGTCTGTGCACGGAGTGGTGTTTGGCTGGTGGTGTGTGTGGAGTGGTACTTGGCTGGATGGTGTGCGTGGAGCGGTGCTTGGCTGTCTGTGCACGGAGTGGTGCTTGGCTGGTGGTGTGTGTGGAGTGGCGCTTGGCTGGTGGTGTGTGTGGAGTGGTACTTGGCTGTCTGTGCACGGAGTTGTGCTTGGCTGGTGGTGTGTGTGGAGTGGTACTTGGCTGTCTGTGCACGGAGTTGTGCTTGGCTGTCAGTGTGCGCTGAGTGGTGTTTGGCTGGCGGTGTGCATGGTCTGGTGCTTAGATGATGGTGTGGGTGGACTGGCGCTCGGCTGGCGGTGTGTGAGTAGTTACTTTCTGTTGGTCACTACACACACTGCTAGTTGAGTGACAATCCATGCAGTCCATCATTGTGTGTAGTTGCAGTGTCAGAAATGTGGGCGTGTGAAAGCGATGGGCCCTTGAATGGCGCTGTTTGCTGGTGTGAGTGTTGAAATGTGATGGGTCCGCGGCTGGCGGTGTGAATGTTTTGAATGTGTCACACGTACGAAAGGTGTATGAATGGCCTGTAAAGAGGTTGGTGCCTTGACGTAGCTTTACAGCTCACGAGCTGTGAGTCAGTGGTTCAGTTAATCATACTTTCAATTATACGCAGTGTATTTCATTTTTTGTAAAATTACTTGTGAATACAATTGTATGTACTGAATCATCACTCACCCTCGTGCCAAATCCAACCAGTATGTGTGTGTGCTTGCGGATTAGATGGCTGTGCAGTAATATTTGGTTTTTTCTCTTTCTGCAGAAGGGTGTACCTTGTACCTTATTGTGATTGTTGTAATGTGTTGCTTCTCCTTCCAGATGGTGTCAGTGGTCTGGTTTGTATCAGGTATGAAAGGTGCGTGAATGGCCTGTAAAAACGGTTGGTGCCTTGTCGTGGCAGCTCACGAGTTGCGAGTCACTGGTTCGGTTTTTATGCATTTACTTATTAACAGAGCATTTCATTTTTTTGAAATATCATGTTAATAAAATTTTATGTACTGAACCATCACTCGCCCTCGTGCCAAATCCAACCTGTATGTGTGTGTCTTTGAGGAATAGATAGCCGTGCTTGATTCTTTGTCTTTTGAGTAACTCAGTTATAGTGTATATTATAGCTATAAATAACTTTCTAAATTTAGATATTATTGTTAATTCATGGTAGTATATGGTCATGTCTTTCTGGTGAATTCAATTGTTGTTTTTTGTCCACAATCTCTTGCAAACTTGAAATTGTCTGTCACAATTTTCATGCGATATTGTCCCATGAATCGCACGTTCTCCAACTGAAAACTTCATTCATTCTAAACAATTTGGTTTTGCAAGGGGGTTCCCATGATTTTTTGGCCCGGGGCTTGACGGGCATCTTTGGAAACTACCAAACCCAAACAGTTCTGAAAACTAGACACCCGGGGGAGTCCAGGGAGGTATGGCATGCGTGGGACCCCCAATGTTTTCCTACCCAGAAACCCCAGCAAACCTTAAATTTAGGTTACAAAACCCACTTTTCCATACATTTTTGGGTGGGATCTCCCTGCCGGCACAAATGTCCTACTACCCAGCGTTCCCCTTGTTCTCCCGAGTAAAATGATACCTCACTTGTGTGGGTGGGCCAAAGGCCTGTGGCTAAGGTAGGGGGGCTTAATTTGTCAAACTTAAATAGGACTTTTTGAAAAATTCATTTTTAGCCTGTTCTGCTTTGGGACACCCACACAAGTGAGGTATCCTTTTACTCGGGAGAACAAGGGGAACGCTGGGTGGTAGGACATTTTTGCCGGCACGGAGATCCCACGCAAAAAAGTTTGGAAAAGTGATATTTTTACCTAATTTAAAGGTTTGCAAGGAATTCTGGGTAGGAAAACATTGGGGGACCCACGCATGCCATACCTCCCTGGACTCCCCCGGGTGTCTAGTTTTCAGAACTGTTCGTGTTTGGTAGTTTCCAAAGATGGCCACCGAGCTCCGGGCCAAAAACTCAGGTGCCCCCCCCCCAAAATATCAAGGTTATGTAGCTATAGGGTATTTTAAATTCACCACCGTATGATTTGGACCTTTTCCTGTTGCAGCCACTATGCCTACCCACGCAAGTGAGGTACCATTTGTATCGGGAGACCTTGGGGAACGCTGGGTGGGAGGAAATTTGTGTGAGCCCAGTAATGCCACGCTTTCCCACACAAAAATGTGTGAAAAATCTGATTTTTTTGAGCTATAATCGAGATTTGCAAGGGATTCTGGGTAAATGAACGTTGGAGGATCCACGCAAGCCATACCTCCTTGGAAGCCCCCGGGTGTCTACTTTTCAGAAATGTGTGGGTTTGGTAGGTTTCCCTAGATGGCCGTCTAGCACGGGGACAAAAACCCAGGTAACCCCTCTTGCAAAAACTGGTGGACTCATTGTCAAATCCACAAGCTTTTGCAAGAGGGGTTACCTGGGTTTTGGCCCCGTGCTAGACGGCCGTCCAGGGAAACCTACCAAACCCACACATTTCTGAAAAGTAGACACCCGGGGGCTTCCAAGGAGGTATGGCTTGCGTGGATCCTCCAACGTTCCTTTACCCAGAATCCCTTGCAAACCTCAATTTTAGCTGAAAGAAATCAGTTTTTTCACACTTTTTTGTGTGGGAAAGAGTGGCATCACTGGGCTCACACAAATTACCTCCCACCCAGTGTTCCCCCAGGTCTCCCGATAAAAAAGGTACCTCACTTGCGTGGGTAGGCATAGTGGCTGCTACAGGAAAAGGCCCAATTCGTAGTGTGGAGACCTAAAAATTACCTTTAGCAAAACAATCCTATTTTTTGAGGGAGTCACCTGAGCTTTTGGCCCGGGGCTTGGCGGGCATCTTTGGAAACTACCAAACCCAAACAGTTCTGAAAACAAGACATCCGGGGGAGTCCAGGGAGGTATGGCATGCGTGGGTCCCCCAATGTTTTCCTACCCATAAACCCCTGCAAACCTTAAATTTAGGTTAAAAACCCACTTTTCCATACATTTTTGGGTGGGATCTCGCTGCCGGAACAAATGTCCTACCACCCAGCGTACCCCTTGCTCTCCCGAGTAAAATGATACCTCACTTGTGTGGGTGGGCCAAAGGCCTGTGGCTAAGGTAGGGGGGATTAATTTGTCAAACTTAAATACTACTTTTTTAAAAATTCATTTTTAGCCTGTTCTGCTTTGGGGCACCCACACAAGTGAGGTATCCTTTTACTCGGAAGAACAAGGGGAACGCTGGGTGGTAGGACATTTTTGCCGGCACGGAGATCCCACGCAAAAAAGTTTGGAAAAGTGATATTTTTACCAAATTTTAAGGTTTGCAAGGAATTCTGGGTAGGAAAACATTGGGGGACCCACGCATGCCATACCTCCCTTGACTCCCCCGGGTATCTAGTTTTCAGAACTGTTTGGGTTTGGTAGTTTCGAAAGATGGCCACTGAGCCCCGGGCCAAAAACTCAGGTGCCCCCCCCAAAAATCAAGGTAGTTTTGCAATAGGGTATTGTAAATTTACCATCGTACAATTTGAACCGTTTCCTGTTGCAGCCACTATGCCTACCCACACAAGTGAGGAACCATTTGTTTCGGGAGACCTGGGGGAGCACTGGGTGGGTGGAAATTTGTTGATCCACGCAGATTCCAGAACTTTCCACCACAGAAATGTGAGGAAAATGTGTTTTTTTTGTCAAATTCTTAGCTTTGCAAGGGTATCTGGTTAACAAAACCTGTGGGTAGGCAGACGAGTCACCCCATCCTGAATTCCCCTGGGTGTCTAGTTTTCACAAATGTATAGGTTTGCTAGGTTTCCCTAGGTGCTGGCAGAGATAGGGCTCAAAAACAAAAGGTAGTCTTTTTGTCCAAAATGGGCAAGATTTCACTGGGAAATTGAGGTGCGACCATGTTGCATTTTGCGCTGTTTCATGTCGCAGCCACTATGCCTAACAACGCAAGTGAGGTACCATTTTTTTCGGGAGACCTGGGGGAACGCTGGGTGGGTAGAAATTTGTTGATCCACACAGATTCCAGAACTTTCCACCGCAGAAATGTGAGGAAAATGTGTTTTTTTTGTCAAATTCTTAGCTTTGCAAGGGATTCTGGGTAACAAAACCTGGGGTAGGCAGACGAGTCACCCCATCCTGAATTCCCCTTGGTGTCTAGTTTTCGAAAATGTATAGGTTTGCTAGGTTTCCCTAGGTGCTGGCAGAGCTAGGGCTCAAAAACAAAAGGTAGTCTTTTTGTCCAAAAAGGGCAAGATTTCACTGGGAAATTGAGGTGCGACCAGGTTGCGTTTTGCGCTGTTTCATGTCGCAGCCACTATGCCTACCCACGCAAGTGAGGTACCATTGTTTTCGGGAGACCTAGGGAAACGCTGGGTGGGTAGAAATTTGTTCATCCACGCAGATTCCAGAACTTTCCTCCACAGAAATGTGAGGAAAATGTGTTTTTTTGTCAAATTCTTTGCATTGCAAGGGATTCTGGGTAACAAAACCTGGTGGTAGGCAGTTGAGTCACCCCATCCTGAATTCCCCTGGGTGTCTAGTTTTCAAAAATGTATAGGTTTGCTAGGCTTCCCTAGGTGCTGGCAGAGCTTGGGCTCAAAAACAAAAGGTAGTCTCTTTGTCCAAAAAGCGCAAGATTTTACTGGGAAATTGAGGTGCGACCACGTTGCGGTTTGCGCTGTTTCGTGTCGCAGCCACTATGCCTACCCACGCAAGTGAGGTACCATTCTTTTCGGGAGATCAGGGGGAATGCTGGGTGGGTGGAAATTTGTTGATCCACGCAGATTCCAGAACTTTCCACCACAGAAATGTGAGGAAAATGTCTTTTTTCTCAAATTTTTTGCTTTGCAAGGGATTCTGGGTAACAAAACCTTGGGGTAGGCAGACGAGTCATCCCATCCTGAATTCCCCTGGGTGTCTAGTTTTCAAAAATGTATAGGTTTGCTAGGTTTCCCTAGGTTTCCCTAGGTGCTGGCAGAGCTAGGGCTCAAAAACAAAAGGTAGTCTCTTTGTCCAAAAAGCGCAAGATTTCACTGTGAAATTGAGGTGCGACCATGTTGCATTTTGCGCTGTTTCATGTCGCAGCCACTATGCCTACCCACGCAAGTGAGGTACCATTTTTTTCAGGAGACCTGGGGAAACGCTGGGTGGGTGGAAATTTGTTGATCCACACAGATTCCAGAACTTTCCACCACAGAAATGTGAGGAAAATGTGTTTTTTTTGACAAATTGTTAGCTTTGCAAGGGATTCTGGGTAACAAAACCTGGTGGTAGGCAGTCGAGTCACCCCATCCTAAATTCCCCTGGGTGTCTACTTTTCAAAAATGTATAGGTTTGCTAGGTTTCCCTAGGTGCCCGCAGAGCTAGGGTGCAAAACCTACAGCTAGGCACTTTGCCATAAAAGGGTCAATTTGTAACTGCAAAATTGAGGTGTGACCACGTTGCATTTTGCGCCGTTTCCTGTCGCAGGCACAAGGCGGACCCACACAAGTGAGGTACCGTTTTTATCGGGAGACTTCGGGTAATTCAGACTTGTAAATCAACTGTTAATATCAATTAGGCTTTCATGCATTTCTCCCTTTCAATGAAAGACATTGTGTAAAAAAAAAATGTTTTTAAAAAATGACCAATAATTCTCATGCTAGTATGAGTATTCCCAATTTTGAAAATGTGCAATTATATACTGTTTCTGAACTCTATATTTTGTACCCAATTCCGAAAAACATAGGTGTCTTTCATACAGATTTTTCCATGTATACATTTTCCAAAACAAAGTGCTCTATACCCAGTAAATGAAAAAATACCATTGCAAGTTGCTGCTCAGTTTTTGGATCTGGGTTCGTCGGGTTCTTGGTGAAACTACAAGTCCTATATATCCCCACAACCAGGAAGGTCTACCGGATGTAACGGTATATTGCTTTCCAAGAGCTGTCAAGATTAGAAAAAGTTATAGGTGAAAACATCGAGACAAAAGGCTGTTTTTTTCAACAAATTTTCAATTATTCCAATATTTAACTGTTAGTTTCTATAAAGAAACCTTCATGGATGTAGACAAATGACCCCTTTCTGAATTCAAAATTTTGTCTACTTTCCGAAACTATACAGCTTTCTAGGATCCATTATTGCTTTCAAACTCATTTCTACCATTAACTGGAAGGAGGTGGAAAGCTCTAAAAATGCCAAAACTGTGTGAAAAATGTCGGTTCTCTGACAAAAGACTGTCATTCCCTAAAAGCAGAGAAAATTGAGATTTCAGCCCCACAAGCCCTTTTTTATAACATTTTCAGGGAAAAACCAGAGGCTTTCATTTGCAGCCCGTTTTTCCCATTTTTCTGAAAAAAACAAACATTTCACTATAATTTGGTTAATTTCTGGGACCTCTCCAAGGGAATCCACAAACCCTGGGCGCCTTTGGAATCCACTTGATGTTGGAAGAAAAGGACGCAAATTTGGCGTTGATACCGTATGTGGTCAAAAAGTTACAGGGGCCTAAGCGCGCACTACCCCAAATCGCCAAAAAAAGGCTAAGCACAGGATGGGAAAAGGCCTAGCAGCGAAGGGGTTAAAGAAATGTTGGTGCATAAAGGAATTGTATTTTCTAAATGAGTGAGGTTTCAGTAGTGTAATGAAATGCTTATACATATGACCTGTGCTCTGTTTTGTAAATGTTATTTAAAAAAAGATTTCGGGCACATGAATTGGTTTTACATTATTGACAAGGGTTAGATAGTACCTGCATGATTAAAAAAATATATTAGCACATTTCACAATCATGTCACCTGTGTTTCCTCAGATTAGTAAGCAGATTGTGCATATGAGGTGAGGCCTGTCCAGGGGTGCAGAGGAGATAAGTCCTGTGTCCAAGAGTGCTGTGGACAGGACTTACCTCCTCTGCACCCCTGGACAGGCCTCACCTCATCTGCACAATATGCTTACAAATCGAATGCTTGTACATAGGACGAGAGCTCTGTTTCTTGAATGTTATTGGAAAAACGATTTTGGGGCAAATGAATAGCTTTTACATTTTTGAGAAGGAATAAATAGTGTCCGCAAGATTAAATGGATATATTTGAACCTTTCACAATCATGTCACCTGTGTTACCTCAGATTAGGAAGCACATTGAGCTTCTTTCTTGTTGGTTTGTGTCATGTTTTTTGATAAGATAAAAAGATAGAGGATTTGTATTTTGTGAAATAGTGAGGTTTCAGTAGTGAAATTGAATGCTTGTACATAGGACCTGCACTCTGTTTCTAAAATGTTGTTTAAAAAACGATTTGGGGGCAAATGAATGGCTTTTACATTTTTGAGAAGGAATAAATAGTGTCTGCATGATTAAATAAATAAATTTGAACTTTTCACAATCATGTCACCTGTGTTACCTCAGATTAGGAAGCAGATTGAGCTTGTTTCTTGTTGGTTTGTGTCATTTTGTTTGATAAAGCTTGGTATCAACACTTGCAAGATAGAGGAATTGTATTTTGTAAAATAGTAATGTTTCACTAGTGAAATTGAATGCTTGTACAGAGGATCAGCGCACTGTTTATTAAATGTTATTTAAAAAACGATTTTGGGGCACATGAATGTCTTTTACATTTTTGAGAAGGAATAAATAGTGTCTGCATGATTAAATAAATATATTTGAAGCTTTCACAATTATGTCACCTGTCTTACTTCTGATTAGGAAGCAGATTGAGCTTTTTTCTTGTTGAATTGTGTGATGTTTTTCGATAATGCTTGGTATCAATGTTTGCAAGAGAGAGGAAATGTATTTTGTAAAATAGTGAGGTTTCAGTAGTGAAATGGAATGCTTGTACATAGGACCTGCGCTCTGTTTCTTAAATCTTATTTGAAAAACGATTTTTGGGAAAATGAATAGCTTTTACATTTTTGACTAGGAATAAATAGTGTGTGCATGATTAAATAATTATATTTGCAGTTTTCACAATCATGTCACTTGTGTTACTCTAGATTAGGGAGCAGATTGAGCGTTTTTCTTCTTGCTTTTTGTTAAGTTTAATAATGATGTTTGGTGTCAACATTTCCTAGATAGAAGAAATGTATTTTGAAAAATAGTGAGGTTTCAGTAGTGAAATGGAATGCTTGTACATATGACCTGCGCTGTGTTTCGTAAATGTTATTGGAAACACGATTTTGGAGCAAATGAATGGCTTTTACATTTTTGAGAGGGAATAAATAGTGTCTGCAAGATTAAATAAATATATTTGAACCTTTTACAATCATGTCACCTGTGTTTCCTCAGAAAACCTAGGGGGTCAGGGGTGTCTACCTTGCCCTCTTTTACCCATTCCCAACGTTGTTTGTCCTCCATCTTGTGTCTAAAATCTACCGAAACACAAGATGGAGGACTCCCGTAGCGCTGCCGGTACGCGTACTGGGGCGCGCACCGGTGAGCGCTCCCATAAATTTTTAAAAGTTAATTTACATAAAAACCACTGGAGAGACTTTCACCAAATATAGAATAGGCCCTACTACATACCAGTCCCTACCATTTTCCAAAATTTGGTGGAATACCATTGAGCCATTTGGGCTGTAGCCCTGCCTAAATATCCTGAGGTAAATTACATGACAAAAACACATATGAAGTATTAGAATTGACAACCAATTAAAATGTTACTTTCATTTTCTGTTTTTATTTCCTGACATTTGATTGGTTATGTACATGAATATAAATGAAAATTGAGAGGGAAACACGGCCATTTTGACTACAACTACCTGAGGTACATCTTTAAAGGATTTTCTCAATTATCTTCATCACCTTTCTATAAGGTAAGTTGTTAATTTGTAAGGGGCACTTTAAGTTAATTTGTAAAAACGTTTTCTGATAGTTATTTACTGTCCCTCTGTTATAGTTATAGATTAAGATAGGCTTCTCTGTTATAGTTATAGATTGAGTTAGGCTTCTCTGATATAATTATGAATTTACTTAGGCTTCTTCACATACACTTTTTTATATTTCTACTTCCTGCCTGATACCATACACTGCCCAAAGATAACTTCACTCTTAAAAATCAGAAGTACCTGTCTGAACTTAAACCCAACAGTGCCCTAACTCTACTGATATATTTATTTTTTATGCAATTTACAGCAAGAAAATGGAAGGAGAACAAAACAAAATTAATATTTCTTTCGAAATTGTTGTGGAGAACAATCCTGAGGAAAATAATGATGACTTGGACTTTATGGATCAGTCTCTGGACCAAGAGTTACTTAATTGTGTTGAAGAAATAGAATCATGGAATGAACAATAAATGTATATGCAATAATTAAAAATTGTTCGAGACATTATTCATTTTTATATGTAATTCATGAAATAGTACCAAAATGATTTTAATATAAAGAGAGACTTATAGTATACTGTGCAACTTTTTTGTGTCACATACTAATTTTGCTCATAGTTACTTCCTTTCTCCCACTATATTATCTCCAATGAGTATTTGACATCTCTTTTTCATCTCCTGCCTCCATGTTGTTTCTGCTTTCCTGATAGACTATGGTATAGATTCCATATACCACAATAACTTCTGTAACAACATGCAAATTATCTACAGAGGAGACGGTGTACATTGAATTTAAGACTCTGCATTGGTACCTACATGTTGGTACTTAAATCCCCCACACAACACAACAACTCTATTTACAGCTACCCTACCTCTAAACACTTTAAATTATTATTTTACTGTTTCACTAGGTTTTCCCCCATGGTATGCTCCCCGGTACGCTCCCCGGCGCGCGTACCGGGCGCTCGCCCAGTGAAAATCGAAAAAAATAAAAAATAAATGTTTGCCCCGCGGCACCCTTTTATGGCCCCCACATCAAACTTAGAGGGGTCAGGGGGGTTCTACCCTACCCCCTTCTAGTCATTTCCCCCTTTGTTTTTGTCACCTTTTGTGTCTCGATCCTACCGAGACAAAAGATGGCGGCCGCTCCGGACTGTTTGGAATGTTGACAGACACCCGAGGGCCAATCAGCTTTCCGCTCGCGAACTCGCGTTACGCGCTGGTACGCGCCCCGGTGCGCGTACCGGGGCGCGCTTATAGATATATATTTTTTTTTAACCTAAATTACTCAAAATCCACTGGAGCACATATCTTGAGACATAGCAAAGGCACATCGGGCTACCAGTCCCTACAATTTTGCCAAGTTTGGTGGAAATCCATTCAGCCGTTGGGGCTAAAAGTGAGTCCAACCGCCCTATGGAAATGAACATGGGGAAAACACGTTTTGGGACCCCCCTTTTATTTCGGCCCCCGCTTGACAAATCCCCCCCAAACTTTCAGGGAAGGAGCAGAGCGGAGTGGGCCATCTTCTTTGAGAAATTCGGGAATATTCGTCCACCGGCGCCAAAGTTATTCCCAATAGAATGTTGCAAATTTCCTATGGAAAACATTCCTAACTATAACTACCTACTGGCCACCGCCAGTAGGTAATATCTATATATATATATATAGATATTACCTACTGGCGGTAGCCAGTAGGTATATATAGTTAGGACCTAGTTTCTATAGGACATCACCAACATTCTATTGGGAATAACTTTAGCGCTGGTTGATGATTCTTCGCAAATTTCTCAAAGAAGATGGCTCGCTCCGCTCCTCTCCTTCCCTGAAGGTTTGGGGGGGATTAGTCAAGTGGGGGCTGAGAAAAAAGGGGGGTCCCAAAATGTGTTTTCCCCATGTTAATTTCCATAGGACCTTTAGACACGGCTACAGCTTGAACCACTGAAGGGAATTACACCAAACTTGTCAAAATGGTAGTGTCTGGTACGCAGATCACGCTTTTGGTTAAATAGTGTAAATCCCTCCAGTAGTTCCTGAGAAAATTAAAAGAGAATCAAATTATATATCTATAAGCGCGCACCGTGCGCACACCCCGCGATTTTTTTGATTTTTTTTGGGGGGGGGGGCTTGGGGGCTTCTCAATTTTATTTTCATCTGTTTTATTTTAATTTCGAGGGTGCCCACCCCTCATTTTACCCCTGAGATCACCGCCGCGGCCGGAGCCGCCTCAAGATGGCCGCCGCCTGGTTGTGGGCGGGGCCGGGATGACGTGGTTTCCGCTTCCCCCTGCCTGGGGGAAGCCTTTCATGTGCCCGCCGGTCTCCCGTGCCGAGGGGGAGACCGGATAATGATGCCGGCTGGTGCGGGGCTCTAAACAACTTAAACTGCAAACGTGTCTCGTTTTAATACAAAATACAGCTTTTTATACAACCGTCTCCCAGTGTATTGCGATTTAAACGTTAGAAATCCGGGAGCGCGCGCGTAGCAAAAAAGTCTGGCAATATAAACCGCTGCTTCACACGTGGAAATCGCAAGAAGTTACATGCGGTGATCTTGGCGGGAGATGCAAGCAGCTGTTCGGATACAGCTAAAATGACAGGTAACCAAGCGCCACACGGAAACAATAAATAGAACTGATCCGAACACCTCTGCCAGGAGGAAGCGGCACAGATGTTCCGACTGTCCTGGCTGCCTGCCTGAGGGGGTGCTGTGACACAGCCAGTGATGAAATCCTACTTCATGGACGCTGCGGCCGCAACAGCGCCTACCTTCAGCTGGCACAGCAGTAAGAGCTGGCGAGCATAAACTTATCAGGCAGCATTTCTGACGCATGGGCGTCCGCAGGGAGGGGCAAGGGGGGCACTTGCACCCCCCTGGATCGCCGGTCCGTCCGGTGCTGGCCCAGTGACAATGTGTAATTATCACTCAGGCAGCGCACGTTGCTGTAAGGGACGCCCATGCGGAAGTGGTCTCTTAAAGTCTTTGATTCTGTTTAAAACATTGAATTGCATAAAATAGCCCTACTAGAAGTGTAAACTACTTTAAAAAGAGAAAAAGGCTTACAGGCGCAGACAAAATGTGGAAATACAAATTCCAATGAGCAGGATGTGCGCCAAAGCTGCAGTCCACTTAGTCACCCCTGACAACCACCACACTGCTCTCAGAGTTTTGAAAGTTAGCAGCACACTCCACAAGAACTGCCTCTTGGCGCTTCGGAATCAAACGTACTCAACACACTGCTCTCCTCATCACCTTGCGAGAACCTCTCCTATCGACGATTCAGCTTGAATAGTTAAAAGTAACCAACATCACATATCATGTCTGTGTGAGAGTGTATAGGACTGTGCGTTCACTTTTGGGAGTGTCTGAATCTTAACAAGGGTCTTCTGCCAGTAAACATTTGGTCCAGCATGAAGTTTTACTACGAACGACGTATTAGACAGGAACAAGAAAATTGACATTTTTGGTTAATAAATGAGTGTAAATTGCTGGCCGGTTTCCCTATTAAGGGTTCATTTGTAGGCTATGGGACACCATTTATGTCTTAGTGTGTTGTAGAAAGAGCAAACATGCTGCCTTAAGCCACTTCAGAGAGCTTTGTACTCAATTATTTACAGTGGCGGTAGCAGCTTTTGGGTGTGTATGTGTTTTATTACTATGTTTATATACAGCTACTGGAATTATCCAATTCTGCAGCCAGGCATTCTCTGCATATCTATAAATCTGCTGCTCTTGCAACCCAATCCACGATCTGCAACATAAATTGGCATATTTCAATGAAATAAAACTTGTTTCTAGCCCAAATTGGTAAAAAATTACAATAAAGTGCCATTTGTGGTGCAGCACAGAGTGCACACTCTTTGCCCTGGTTATCCTGAATTACTAATTGCTGTGTCAGGCATTTAGCTGGTAGTAATGAGGTATTTTATTACACTGATAATATAGCGTTTTGTACACCTCTTATCAAAATCCCAACGTGCTTTGCAGACTTGGTGGTCACTGGTTGCTATTCAGTAGAGCATGGATGAGATTTCTGAGCAGGGAGGCCGTCAACATTCCTTTTACGGATGTCTTTTGTCTCCTTAATTTTCACAATTACAGCAGGCTGTGCTGGAGCCATCTGAAGAACTAAAAGCAATATTCAGACAGTGCAAGCAGGTACACAAATCAACCTATTTATAAATCTTAAAGTCGGAATAAAGAGTGTTTTATCAAATCTGCTGGATTTGGTCGTAAAACCATGCTGCAATGCATCTGTTTCCTTCATACGAAAAACTCCACCACCAGTGCCACTATTTAACATTAATCTGCCGTTTCCTGTGTAACTCAGGAGGTTATTTATCCATGGCTAAAGAGCCCACATGGATGCTCAATGATGTGGGACTCCTGGCAGTTCCATAGGATGTACTTGTGTATGTTCAGTTTGATTTATGTTGAGGAATTTTCGATACCTTTTCAATGTTATTACTTGCATTTAAGCAAAAAAAGATGAATACAATCCACAAATTATCTACAAATTAAACAACCAAATGCGTGAACCACACCATAAGGCAGCCTTACACTATTTAATGCCCACTCTGACAGTCAAACTAAATCAAAGCACAAAGTGAAATTATGTATCACAATTTACTCTGAAGTTTTACTGTAGCCATTAATAGAGTATGAGCAGTACCTTTAATGATGCAATGAAAGGTCTATTTTATTATTGATACAAAAAATGTGATGTTTGGTGCCTTTTGGTATAGAGAATTAAGCAAGACACAAAGAGTACAGAACATGTTAAGCCTTAGGCATTAATGAAGTACAAAAAGGTATTCTTTAAATCACACCTTGAAGATCCATGAAAATATGGAGTAGCCTTGAGAGGTGGTGCCAGACTGTTAGGGCCAATACTAGGTGTACAACTAATTATTTTGAAAGTCATGAGGATAAGTTGCTCCGCTTCCCCCTGCCTGGGGGAAGCCTTCGTTGTGCCTGCCGGGAATTAGCATTTAAAAAACCTTTGAAATTCACTGAAAAAACCATAGGTTTTAGGCCATATATAGTTAGGAATTAGCCTTTAAAAAACCTTGGAAATTCACTGAAAAAACCATAGGTTTTAGGCCGTATATTGTTAGGAATTAACACATAAAAAACCATTGAAATTCCTCCTATATAGTTAGTTGGTCTAACTATATATGGCGCATCCGCAATCCACTGCTGATGATGTCACATATTACATCATTCATGACATGGTCAGTGACATCACTGATGACATCACTGATGACATCTCAAATGACATCACTGATGACATCACTGATGACATCACTGACGACATCACTGATTACATCACTGATTACATCATTCATGTGATAATACGATGCACCTCCTCACACTCTAATATAACCTTTGATACACCCAGTGTTAAATACAGACTACCATTCTTGAAACTATTGACACACCAATACCACTTACTACATAGGCACTCACTGATTCCTAGGTCTACTCACACATCCACTCATTCACCCATACAATCACTCATACATACAGTCACTCATCAATGCAACACTATCATATGTACTCATACACCTATGCAGACACTCACACACTGCCACTCATCCATGGAGTTACTCACACACCTAGTCAGTCATGAAAGAATCAATCACACTTCCATTTCCTCATCTATATAGTTATACACACAACACCTTACTTATTCAAACATATACTAACACATACTTACTCTCTTATACAATCACTGATACAAGTACACATTGATCTGCATCTGTTTCCTTCATACGAAAAACTCCACCACCAGTGCCACTATTTAACATTAATCTGCCGTTTCCTGTGTAACTCAGGAGGTTATTTATCCATGGCTAAAGAGCCCGCATGGATGCTCAATGATGTGGGACTCCTGGCAGTTCCATAGGATGTACTTGTGTATGTTCAGTTTGATTTATGTTGAGGAATTTTCGATACCTTTTCAATGTTATTATTTGCATTTAAGCAAAAAAATATGAAAATACAATCCACAAATTATCTACAAATTAAACAACCGAATGCGTGAACCACACCATAAGGCAGCCTTACACTATTTAATGCCCACTCTGACAGTCAAACTAAATCAAAGCACAAAGTGAAATTATGTATCACAATTTACTCTGAAGTTTTACTGTAGCAATTAATAGAGTATGAGCAGTACCTTTAATGATGCAATGAAAGGTCTATTTTATTATTGATACAAAAAATGTGATGTTTGGTGCCTTTTGGTATAGAGAATTAAGCGACACCCAAAGAGTACAGAACATGTTAAGCCTTAGGCATTAATGAAGTACAAAAAGGTATTCTTTAAATCACACCTTGAAGATCCATGAAAATATGGAGCAGCCTTGAGAGGTGGTGCCAGACTGTTAGGGCCAATACTAGGTGTACAACTAATTATTTTGAAAGTCATGAGGGTAAGTTGCTCCGCTTCCCCCTGCCTGGGGGAAGCCTTCGTTGTGCCCGCCGGGAATTAGCAGGCCTTATATAGCTAGGAATTAGCCTTTAAAAAACCTTGGAAATTCACTGAAAAAACCATAACTATATATGGCGCACCCGCAATCCACTGCTGATGATGTCACATATTACATCATTCATGACATGGTCAGTGACATCACTGATGACATCACTGATGACATCTCAAATGACATCACTGATGACGCCCCATCCACGATTGCAGGATACGTCGAGCCTGGAGAGATCTGGGTTAAATCTTCTCCTCTGCGGGTGCGCCATATATAGTTAGACCAACTAACTATATAGGAGGAATTTCAATGGTTTATTATGTTAATTCCTAACTATATAAGGCCTAAAACCTATGTTTTTTTCAGTGAATATATATATATATATATATATATATATATATATATATATATATATATATATATAAATAAAAACAACTCTGCTCGTACTCATAGTAATTTTGATGAACAGGAGCCCGGACCACCAAATTGTGCAGCGAGTAGTTTATTAGCAGCTGTCACAGACCACAGCCATGACCCATTTTGACCCTGTGTGGCCTTGATAACATGATATCATCAGTGATGTCACTGACCATGTCATGAGTGATGTAATATGTGACATCATCAACAGTGCATTGCAGGGGCGCAAGTTATAGTTAGCTCAACTAACTATAATGGCCAAATTTCTCTGGTATTGTATAAGTGAAATGTCCAACTAACTATGACATCCCTGAAACCTGTAGTTTTTTCAGTCAATTTCAAAGGTTTTTTATGCTAATTTCTAGCTATAATGTCCCTGAAACCTATGTTTTTTCAGTGAATTTCTAAGTTTTTTAAATGCTAATTTTCTAAATATGCCTACAGAGTTAGGGCGTGTGCAGGAAGAAGAAGAAAAGCACGGAAAGAAGCAAGAGAAATGCGGAAAGAGGCAACAGAAGTCCAGAAAGAGGAAGAGAGGTGCAGAAAGAAGCTAGAGATATGCAGAAAGAACCAACAGAGGTGCAGAAAGAGGCTGTAATGTAATGTAATGTAAGGGAACATTTTTATAGCGCACCTATTACTCCAAGGAGCATCTTGGCGCTGAAAACCAGAAAAAAGATGAAAAAGCTGGTAAAAACTGCTCTTATCCCTTATGCCTAACGCTTTGCACGCTGTGTCCGTAAGACTATATATCCAGGTCTTAATTGATTTTCTGAACCGTGTTTCAGAGGGGATTTGACATAGTTGGGAGGGGAGTTTGTTCCAGGCCCTGGACCCAATCACTGCCAAGTATTTCCCTCCCTTAGTGACAAGCCTAAACTTGGGAATGGTTAGCAGGTTCGCGTTTGAGGATCTAAGGTTATGCGATGGACAGTAACGCCTAAAACCTTTCTGATGATATTTTGTGAATGAAAGGCCCTAAAAGTGATGACTAGTACTTTAAACAAGATGCGCTTGTGAATTGGTAACCAGTGGAGAGCATAAAGCACTGCCGAGGCAGAGGACTTCCTGGGCCATCTAAGCACCAGGCGGGTGGCTGCATGCTGGACCATCTGCAGCCTGTGTAGGACCGCTTTATTCGGTCCCGCATACAGGCTGTTCCAATAGTCCAATCTCGATGTTATCAATGCAACCGCCACCGTTCGTCTGGCTGCTAGTGGAAGTAGATAAAAAAAAAATCTCAGTCCTTTTATGATGTTAAAGCAGGTGCCTGCCACAGCCAACGCCTGTTGTTTAAAAGACAGAGTGTCATCAAACCTAATTCCCAAATTGCCGGCAGCACTAATTGTATTAGGGGGCACTTCTGTATCATCAGGCCACCACTGTTTAGGGACAAAAAGATTTTGTAGTCCAAACGGCAGGATTTTTGTTTTACCCAAATTACATTTCAGGTGATTGTTTCTCATCCATTCGAAGGTGGCTGAGAGACAGTTCTTAAGGTTTTCTTCTGCACCCATCATGTCATTGTCCAGGACTAGGATCAGCTGCGTGTCGTCCGCATAGGAGATGGTACTGATCTTAAAGGACGAGATTAATTTGATCAGGGGGACCATATAAAGATTGAAAAGCGTTGGGCTCAGACTAGAGCCCTGAGGCACCCCTGTCATCAAAGCTTTTTCTTCCGAGCAGAACTGTCCTAGGGTAGTCACTTGCAGTCTATGTTTCAGAAAATTCTTCATCCACTCCAATACGACTCCTGCTATGCCAGATGTTGCAAGGCGGTCTATAAGGATAGCATTTGAGACCGTATCACTCTGTGTTGCAAAGTCACCCTGTGCATCCCAAACCTTTTGCTGACTGGTACTGGTGGTAACTGACTCTGACTGACCCTGGGCTCTGCCTAACCAGCCCCGGAGCCAGTGCTTTGCTGAAAATCTCTTAAAATACAGTGAAAATACCTACATACACTAGGGTACACTATGGGTTGGGGTACCCCTGTGATTGGCATGACCTCCCCTGTAAGGCCCTAGTACATAATAGGGCAGGGGGATTAAAACTAAATCTAAGTCCCTAGCATATAACAGAGCATGGCAGTTTAGAGGCCAGCAGCCCTTTTCCGCATTGCACGTGTACACTGCTGGGCCAGAGGTCAGTTTAAAAGAAGCCCTGTGTGTGCAGAAAGAAGCAAGAGAGGTGTTGAATGAAGCAAGAGAAATGCAGAAATAAGCACAAGAGTTGCAGAAAGAAGCAGGAGCAGTGCAGAAAGAACCAACAGATGCAAAAAGAGGCAAGAGGGGTACAGAAAGAGGCATGAAAACTACAGAAAGAAGCAACAGAGTTGCAAAAAGAGGCAAGAAAACTGCAGACAAAGGTAATAGAGGTGCAGAAAGAGGCAGAAGAGGTACAGAAGGAGGCAAAAAGAGATACAGACAGAGGCAAGAGGGGTACAGGAAGAAGCTAGAGATGTGCAGAAAGAAGCAGGAGACGTGCAGAAAGAAGCAAATGAGGTGCTGAAAGAGGCAAAGGGGTGCAGAAAGAGGCAAGAGAAGTACAGAAAGAAGCAACAGAGGTGCCTAAAGAAGCAAGAGAAGCACAGAAAGAGGCAAGAATGGTGCGGAAAGAGGGAACAGGGGTGCAGAAAGAGGTAAGAGGGATACAGAAATTTGCAAGAGAAGTGCAGAATGAAGCAAGAGCAGTGCAAAAAGAAGCTAGAGAAGTACAGAAAGAAGCAAGAGTGTTGGAGAAATAGGGAGGAGGGGTGCAGCAAGAAGGATGTAGATATTTGCAAAAGAGGTGCAGAAAGAAGCAAGAGCAGCTACAGAAAGAACCAACAAAGGTGCAAAAAGAGGGATGCAGACAGAGGTAGGAAAGGTGCACAAAGAGGCAAGAGAGGTACAGAAAGAGGTAGGAGGGGTGCAGAAAGAAGGAAGTGAAGTGCAAAAGGAGGCAAGACTGGTGCAGAAACAGGCAGGAAATGTGCAGAAAGATGGAACGGGGGTGCAGAAAGAGGCAAGAGAGATGAAGAAAGAGGGAAGAGGGATACAGAAAGAAGACAAGAATGTGCAGAAAGAAGCAAGTGAGGTGCAGAAAGAGGCAAGGGAGGTACAGAAAGTGGAAGAGATGAGCAGAGCAACGCAAAAGAAGTGCAGAAAAAGAAAGAAAGGTGCTAAAAGAAGCAACAGAAATGCAGAAAGAGGCAAAAGAGGTGCAGAAAGAAGCAGTTGTGCTTTGCACTTCATTAGTACCAATGTAATACCCACATTTAGCAATCAGTAACAGATGACAGTTCAAGGTTTGCAAAGGGCCTTCCACCACACTTTAACACGTGTCGCTGCATTTTTGGTACCGTTTGAGCTAGAGGCAAGGTTTTTTGGTTCAAATCTACATATTATGCAGCAGATTATGTATTATGTGGCAAATACGGAAAATGTTTAATTGTGCGAAAGTCAGTGCAGTCAAATAGTCGCATAGTTCCAGTGGCCCTACTCATACCTCTGACAAGGCCCAGAAGTGCTCCTCGCTGGTTCCTTCTTTTTAGCTTATAGTTTAGCTTCTCGGGAAATTAGGAAGACTAAACCTGAGGTTACTACCCAACAACACAGACTACCATACCACGTAATTATTCTCCATAACACATAATCTCACTCTACATAATTTCTATACACTAAATACCATATACTTTCTATCCACGTCAAAGTCAGTCTATCCACATAATTTCACTACACATCATACCACATAATTCCACTACACAACCTACATACACTCCACTTACATTAGTAAAAACACTTTTACAACACCTATAGCTCTACTCTCGCAAATGCTTCTTTAGCTAGTAGTCGCATTTGCAGAGAGGTGGAGAAAGGGGTTGGACCTCTGACCAGCGCTCAGGAATTCTGCAGCGTAGGATTTACAGGAAGTACCAGGAGGGCTTCTTGGCCCCCAAAGTCCCTCAGGAGCAAAGTGGACTTTATTCCCCAACCCTCATGTGCCAAGAGGCACATTTGCAGAGCAGTGGAGAAAGGGGGCGTGGCCTCCAAAGACTCCTTACCAATACCACTGTGTGAGACTTACTGGAGGTAACAGGAGGCGTTGTTGGCCCCCAAGAACAACCTTGGAAGCCAACTACCCCTCCTATTACCTCCAGTCAGTCCCACACAACAACATTGCAAAGTTCTCATTGCAGGCCACGCCCCGTTCTCCACCACTTCACTGCTGGGGGTCTTTAGGGGCCAACTGATTCCTGATTCCTCCAGTATTCCTCCAGTATGCCCCAGATAGTGGGATAGCTGACAGGTGGAAACAGGCCACGCCTCCTTTCTCTACCACTCTGCAAACATGCCTCCTGGTGCATTCTGGGTTGGGGGATTAGGTCCCCTTGCCTCCTGAGGGTCCATGGGAGCCAACTAGCCCACCAGGTACCTTCAGTAAGCCCCACACAGCTGGATTTCTGAGAGTGGTCCGGGGTCATGCCCACTTTTTACACCACTCTGAAAATACGCCTCTTGGTGTACTGCTGCCCTGAGGATGAAATCTATTTTAGTCCCGAGTTCCTCATTAGGACCTCTTTGCCCCACCAGCAATGTGCCAAGAGGCACGTTTGCAGAGTGTTGTAAAAAGAGGCTTGGCCTCGGACAACCTCGCAGCAATCCCACTATGTGGGTCTTACTGGAGGTACCTGGTGGGCTAGTTGCCCCCTACGGATCCTTAGGATTCAAGGAGACTTAATCCCCCAATCCAGAATGCGCCAAGAGGTGCGTTTGCAGAGTGGTACAGGGAGGGGGCAGGGCCTCTGGGGAGATGTTGGCTTTACTTCTATTTGTTAAAAAGGGGGCTGTGTGGCCCCCTTCTCTTAATATTTTGAGGGACCTGGGGTTTCCATCCCCCAGGGCCTGATCCATTTATTTTTAATATAAAAAAAAATGGGAAGGCCTAGTTTGTTATTTTGTTTTGAAATTATTAATAGGGAAGGGGGGCCATGTGGGCCCCCTTCCCTGGGCCACTATTGGCCCAGGGATCCCATCCCCAGAGGCCTGGCCTCCTTTTTTATTTAATTACAGGAGGGGAGCCGCCAGGCCCCTCTTCCCTGGGCCACTTTCCCTGGGGCCTGACCAGCCTTTATTATTAACTTTAGAGGGGGGCCGCGTGACCCCCCTCCTCAGGCCAATTATGGCGCCAGGGACCCCATCCCCTGGGGCCGGCCTTATTTGTTTTCCCATTAAAAAGAGGAGGCTGGCTGTGTGGCCCCCCTCCTGGGCCTCTTCTGTCCATGGCGACCCCAGCCATAGGGACTGGCACTTATGTTGGGGACCGCATGAGTGAGCCCCAATGCCCCCGCGGTCCCTGCCGGCTCCCCACCACCTGCGGGGTCTGGCTTTGCCTTTGGCCAAGGGGAGCTGCTGACATGCTACCCTTGCCATTGTCAAAATAGCCCCGGGGAGGTGGTGGTGCCCGGTGACCGAGGGTCCACAACGGACCCCCACCCGTAATTAAAGTTTTCCCCAGTGAGGTGATAGTCTCCGAGGCAGTGTGGCGGGGACAGGAGCCCTCCCACACTTCTTTAATTATATTTAAGCCCCGGGGAGGTGGCGGTCCCCAGGGCTTGGGGGGCCCATGAGGCCCGCACATAATTAATGATGCCCTAAGGAGGTGGGGGTCCCTGGGGCTTGGGGGCCACCAAGGCCCCCACACATAATTGAGGATGCCTGAGACCAAATGGTACCAAACGTTAGTGATCTTATATCGAAACTATGAACTGCAATTTAGAACGACCATCTACCTCACTTTATTTCATCTAGGGTATGGAAGGCTTTTGGATTAAAACCCAAGTGGTTTTTAATATTTTGCACTTTAAAAGTGGGGACGGTGAGGCCCAAAACGTTAGTGATCTCTTAGGACTCAAACATATTGTCAGAAGGCAGGAAATATGAACAATAGCAAATAATATTGATATTTATGGCACTTTACCAAAATTTGCATTAAGAATACAAAGATTATCCAGGGGAAATATTTTTCTGAAGTCTTGAAAGTGACTAATGTGGATCAATATTGTATGGGACATAATGTCTTCAATGCATGAAAGTGCATAGACACAGGTAGTAATTTTTTATGTCATACTAGCAGCCCGTCCCGACGTTGTCCGGGTATGAATTGCTGCCGGCCAGTAGTATATTGTTTTGTAGGATTTCGTTTTGATAGCATTTCTTATCTGTGACAGGCCTGTGAAACGCTCCGATTCACAGTGCACTGCTGATGCACTTAAGAGTGCACGTTCAGTAGTGTGTGAACTCGAGTTTCCCTACTTTATTTTTCCTTGCAATATTATATAGTGCCAACTCGACAACATGGCATGAGCACAATTTACATTACAGAAGAAATTTGTGGTAGGCACGGTGAGACAAAGCGATTTGCCTGGAATCACAGGATGTTGAGCTGATGCCGAGATTCGAACGTAGCTCCCCAGCTCTAAAGTTCGCAATTCTAGAACTTGTGGCGGGAGGTGTGTCTAAAAGTGTATGTCGGTGCTGGCCATCAATGAGAGAGACCTGTGCACTTTTCAAATCGGTGGTGAAAAACATATGAGTATGTTGCTGGAGATGTGGGCCGTCGTGCCACCAATGTACTTACCGGGGGAGGGTAAACACCCATTATTCCACAACTTTCTTTCCGCATACCATCACTCCACATACTTTCATTACGAAAGTACCATGACTCCGCAATGCCATTATAACGCATGACATTACATTTTATATGCTTTTACCACGCATACATGTACAACGAAATTCGTTGTAAATGCATGAATGGTAAAAGCATGTTTTTTTTAAATGTTTGGATAAGATAAGTATGGGTATAGGGGTATATGTTTTGGGGTACTGAGGTATATGTTGTGGGGTGTTTGGGTTTTTAAGGGTTCAGATATAGTTTTGGGTTAAGGGGTACTTTTAGGGTTTAGGGATAGGTATGGGTTTTGGGATACAGGGGTATTTTTAGGGTTCAGTGGTAGGTTTGGGTTTTGAGGTAAAGGGGTATTTATAGGGTTCAGGGCTAGGTTTGGGGTTTGGGGTACAGGGGTATTTTTAGGGTTTAGGGATAGGTTTGGGTTTTGGGGTACAGGGTATATTTATAGGGTTAAGATGGGTTAGTGTTTAAGGGTATAGGGGTATATGTTTTGGGGTACTGAGGTATATGTTGTGGGGTGTTTGGGTTTTTAAGGGTTCAGATATAGTTTTGGGTTAAGGGGTACTTTTAGGGTATTTTTAGGGTTCAGGGCTAGGTTTGGGTTTTGGGGTATAGGGGTATTTTTAGGGTTCAGGAGTAGGTTTGGGTTTTGGGGTACAGGGTGTATTTTAAGGGTTCAGGGCTAGGTTTGTGTTTCGGGGTACAGTGGTATTTTTAGGGTTCAGGGATAGGTTTGGGTTTTAGGGTACAGGGGTATTTTAGGGTTCAGGGGTAGGTTTGAGTTTTGGGGTACAGGGTTATTTTTATGGTTCGCGGCTAGGTTTGGGTTTTGGGGTACAGGGGTATTTTAAGGGTTCGGGGCTAGGTTTGGGTTTTGGGGCATGGGTATTTTAGGGTTCAGGGATAGGTTTGGGTTTTGGGGTACAGGGGTATTTTTAGGGTTCAGGGCTAGGTTTGGGTTTTGGGATACAGGGGTATTTTTAGGGTTCAGGGGTAGGTTTGGGTTTTGGGGTACAGGGGTATTTTTAGGGTTCAGGGCTAGGTTTGGGTTTTGGGATACAGGGGTATTTTTAGGGTTCAGGGGTAGGTTTGGGTTTTGAGGTAAAGGGGTATTTATATGGTTCAGGGCTAGGTTTGGGGTTTGGGGTACAGGGGTATTTTTAGGGTTTAGGGATAGGTTTGGGTTTTGGGGTACAGGGTATATTTATAGGGTTAAGATGGGTTAGTGTTTAAGGGTATAGGGGTATATGTTTTGGGGTACTGAGGTATATGTTGTCGGGTGTTTGGGTTTTTAAGGGTTCAGATATAGTTTTGGGTTAAGGGGTACTTTTAGGGTTTAGGGATAGGTATGGGTTTTGGGGTACAGGGGTATTTTTAGGGTTCAGGGCTAGGTTTGGGTTTTGGGGTATAGGGGTATTTTTAGGGTTCAGGAGTAGGTTTGGGTTTTGGGGTACAGGGTGTATTTTAAGGGTTCAGGGCTAGGTTTGTGTTTCGGGGTACAGTGGTATTTTTAGGGTTCAGGGATAGGTTTGGGTTTTAGGGTACAGGGGTATTTTAGGGTTCAGGGGTAGGTTTGAGTTTTGGGGTACAGGGTTATTTTTATGGTTCGCGGCTAGGTTTGGGTTTTGGGGTACGGGGGTATTTTAAGGGTTCGGGGCTAGGTTTGGGTTTTGGGGCATGGGTATTTTAGGGTTCAGGGATAGGTTTGGGTTTTGGGGTACAGGGGTATTTTTAGGGTTCAGGGCTAGGTTTGGGTTTTGGGATACAGGGGTATTTTTAGGGTTCAGGGGTAGGTTTGGGTTTTGAGGTAAAGGGGTATTTATAGGGTTCAGGGCTAGGTTTGGGGTACAGGGGTATTTTTAGGGTTTAGGGATAGGTTTGGGTTTTGGGGTACAGGGTATATTTATAGGGTTAAGATGGGTTAGTGTTTAAGGGTGTTGGGGTATTTTAAGGAATAAGGGTGGGTTATGATTATGGGGTGCAGGGGTATTTAAAGGGAGCAGGGTGGACACCCGGAGCTGGAATGTACAGAACCTGGGAAGAAAAAACAATGAAATATTGGGCACAACGCTCGCTTTTTTTTCACCGTAATCCCGCGCCCTGCACACGCTCATGCCCCTAGCACACGCCCACAGCACACAATATGAGACATAGCATGAACACACATTGCATAATTCATGATATCTTTAAAGACATCATTGATAATATCACTGCAAAATTTGCTGTAAAATTATTGATGAGAAAGCTGTGCATGGCTATGAGTTATAGTTACTTGAGATAACTCTATGATCTTGTGTGTGTAAAATCTGCACCTAACTATAACATCCCTGTAATCTTTGTTTCTTCTCTGAATATATATATACCTATAGAACTACCTTACTATAGGTATATTTTTTGTGAATATATATGCCTAACTATAACTACCTAACTATAACTACCAAAAGATAGTTATAGTTAGGTCTGCTTTAGTATAGATGGAGCATTTTTTAGTTTGCTAATAACTTTAGCCCAGTTAGACAAATCGTCAAAAAATGCTCCCAAAAAAAGTAGTTACAAAATGCAAAATCCCCATGCATTTTCCATAGACTTCTTTATGAAAGGTTTTAGAAAAAATTGCTCAATAGAGTTACACCAAATTCTGTAGAAAGCTAGATCTTGGTCCGCAGATTGTGCCTTTTCTGATTTTGTTATTAATCTACTGAGTAGTTTTATAGATATTAAGGGTCAAATGTAATTGTGTATTTTGGCAGTTGGGCTTACGTGAGTGCAGCAAGCCTCCCGCAAGATTGTGAAATCAAAAACAGAGCCGTATGATTGGTTGAGATGCCCATTTTTCCCCATTAGATTTCATGCACTCGCAGGGTCAAGAGGCTCCGCAAGTCTCACGAGAGCAAGTGCTCTGATTGGCTGTTGGAATGTTAAAAATGAAATGAACGCCATTACTGTTTGCTTTGGAAAATTAGAGGTGTTGTGGAAATTATTTAATAAAGCTAAATAAGGAGGCAGCAGAAAGGCGAGCTGTCCCCCCAAATTTATAGAGGAGATGTCTAAGGGATAACTACTGTGGAAATAATAAATGTATATTGCTTTTAAGTAATTTTTATGATCTCGCAGGAGTCTCGCGGAATCGTGAATAGTAGAAAGGAGTATATGAGTTCTCAATACCCCTCATTAGAAGGAATGCATATTTTCGTCCTTGTTTTTCCGAATAAGTGTGCAACAGATGAGTACAGTGATGTTAAAAACATTTTAAAATGTTACAATCTCACAAGTGTCTTGCGGGATCGTGAAACGTAGGAAGGAGTAGGTGATTTTATAGCACACTCTGCAATGCACACTTGTTACTGTAGAAAACAGTCTTACTGGATATGGTGTTTTCAAAGCCTCCTATCTATTCTCATTGGCTTTTGAAGAGTTGTGAGTAAAGTTAAGGCTCATCCACACACCCTACTATGCAAAACCCATTGTCTGCAATCAAGGTCTAAAAGGAGATGCTAATCCCTGCCAAGCTTTCCACACCTCCACTGATTTATAGAATAATATGTTCTCAAACGAAGCTTGGATGATGGCATCATTGATAATGATGTGATTAATGTCATTTGAGATGTTATCAATGGTTTCATAAATGATGTTATAGAGCATGTCATGAGTGCTTCCATATGTAATATCTATCTATTGATCTATCTATTGATCTATCTATCTATCTATCTATCTATCTATCTGTCTGTCTGTCTGTCTGTCTGTCTGTCTGTCTGTCTGCCTGTCTGTCTGCCTGTCTGCCTTTCTGTATGTCGGACTGTCTGTCTATCTATCTATCCATCTATCTAGCTCTCTATCTATCTATATATGTATGTATCTATTTATCTATCTATCTATCTGTCTGTCAGTCTGTCAGTCTGTCAGTCTGTCAGTCTGTCAGTCTGTCTGTCAGTCTGTCAGTCTGTCAGTCTGTCAGTCTGTCAGTCAGTCTGTCAGTCTGTCTGTCAGTCTGTCTGTCTGTCTGTCAGTCTGTCTGTCTGTCTGTCTTTCTGTCTGTCTGTCTGTCTGCTTGTCTGTATGTCAACTGTCTGTCTATCTATCCATCCATCTATCTTTATATATGTGTATATATATATATATATGTTTCCCTGCAACCTCGAAAATAGGCATGCAACGGAGCAACAGTAACTTGTAAAATAAAAACATTGTATAAATTACGGCATAACCCACCGGAGGGCTCGAACAAGCACCACAAATCCCAGAATGCATTGGCAGCACCAAAAAACGATCGCCCACTGGAGGGCTGAAAAAAGTTTAAAAGGGAATATACTTTGTTGGTGATGACGAGATGCCGAGGCAGATAACTTCTGAAGAAAGTCGTGGAACGACTGAAACGCGTCAGGACTGCCAAAGAGAATTAATAAATCTTGAAATGTTACTGTTGGAGTGCGGCTCGTTCTCTTTTCATTTGGGGAGAGAGTGGAAACAATGTTGACGGGCTTGGTTCTGCCCGGAGGATCGCACAGCCAGCAAGTGCGCCGCCATTGCCCGAAAGTGAACCAACTTGGAAACCCGTGAAGGCGAATAGGGCAAGCAGGCGCTACCAAGAAACTCCCTGGTATGGTTTCCCTGCAACCTCGAAAGGAGGCATGCGACGGAGCAACAGTAACTTGTAAAATAAAAACATTGTAAAAATTACGGCATAACCCACCGGAGGGCTCGAACAAGCACCACAAATCCGAGAATGCATTGGCAGCACCAAAAACGAACGCCCACTGGAGGGCTGAAAAAAGTTTAAAAGGGAATATACTTTGTTGGTGATGACGAGATGCCGAGGCAGATAACTTCTGAAGAAAGTCGTGGAACGACTGAAACGCGTCAGGACTGCCAAAGAGAATTAATAAATCTTGAAATTTCACTGTTGGAGTGCGGCCTGTTCTCTTTTCATTTGGGGAAAGAGTGGAAACAATGTTGACGGGCTTGGTTCTGCCCGGAGGATCGCACAGCCAGCAAGTGCGCCGCCATTGCCCGAAAGTGAACCAACTTGGAAACCCGTGAAGGCAAATAGGGCAAGCAGGCGCTACCAAGAAACTCCCTGGTATGGTTTCCCTGCAACCTCGAAAGGAGGCATGCGACGGAGCAACAGTAACTTGTAAAATAAAAACATTGTAAAAAGTACGGCATAACCCACCGGAGGGCTCGAACAAGCACCACAGATCCCAGAATGCATTGGCAGCACCAAAAAACAAACGCCCACTGGAGGGCTGAAAAAAGTTTAAAAGGGAATATACTTTGTTGGTGATGACGAGATGCCGAGGCAGATAACCTCTGAAGAAAGTCGTGGAACGGCTGAAACGCGTCAGGACTGCCAAAGAGAATGAATAAATCTTGAAATTTCACTGTTGGAGTGCGGCTCGTTCTCTTTTCGTTTGGGGAGAGAGTGGAAACAATATATATATACAAAAGATTAAATTAACCTTATAGTTAGGTGAATATGTCAGTGACAACATTAAGCGTTTGAGCTAAAAAAACACAGGAATTCAACAGTTATACATAACTCATGACATGCTCTATGACATAATTTATGATATCACTGATGACATCTCAAATGACTTCATTGATAAGATCGCTAGTGACATGAAGAAACTCTGCCAATCTGTTGGCCTCAAGAACTTCAGACCCACCTGTCTGCTCCCTTTCCCAGCCAAGATCATCGAGAAGGCCATCAACACCCAACTTTCTGAGTGCATGGAAAACAAACCAAATCCTGGACCTCTTCCAATCTGGTTTCCGAAGCAACCACAGCACTGAGACAGCCCTCCTTGCCACCACAAATGATGTCTGCACCCTTCTCGATTGAGTCGAAACTGCAGTCATCATCTTCCTGGACCTTGAGGGCGCATTCAATACTGTCTTCCACCACACCCCATGCACAAGACTCCGGGATGCCGGCAGACGCAAAAAAGCCCTGGAAAGGGTCTGCTCCTTCCTCTACAGCCAAACACAGAGAGTCAGACTACCACCGTTCCACTCTGAACGCAAAAGATCAGCTGCAGAGTGCATCAGGGCTCCTCGTTTAGCCCCTCTCTCTTCAACATCTACAGGGCCCACTTGTAGCCATTGTCAGGAACCATGGACTCAAGATCGTCTCCTATTCTGATGACACCAAGCTGATTCTCTCCCTCATCAGTGAAACAACAGTCACCAAGAGCAACTTCAATGATGGGATGAAGGCTGTCTCCATCTGGATGAAGAATAGCCGCCTGAAGCTCAACTCAGTGAAGTCCTCATCCTGGGCTTTAACCCCTCCACTTTGGATGACTCCTGCATTAACATGCTATGCCTTCGCCAAAAGATATCCAAGCACAGAAAGAAGGTTACCCATGTACTCATCAGCAGCAGAATTGACTATGGCAATGCAACCTATGCAGGGATCACCCAGAAACTCCTCAAGAAACTGCAGAACATTCAAAACACCTTCGCCAGACTCTTCCCCCCATCCCCTGCAGCAGCCACATCACCACCACCTGAGAGATCTCCACTGACTCTCAGTCAACAAAAAAATCACCTTCAATCTCTTCACACAAGCCTATAAAGCCCTACTCGGCTCTGAACCTGCATACCTTAACCACCACCTTGCATTCCACACACCCACCAGAAACCTCCGCTCCACTCTACTGGCCCTGGCCACCGTCCCACATATCTGCAACACCAAGGCCGGAGGAAGATCCTTCTCCTACCTCACAGAAAATACCTGGAATACCTTACATCTCCACCTCAGGCAATCACTGTCACTGCCTCAATTTAGGAAGGACCTCAAGACGTGGCTCTTCAACTGAACCACAATGCTTTCGACGGATCAGCAGACCCTCCAAAGCACCATGAGACCCATATGGGTGAGTAGTTGCGCTTTACAAGACATTTGATAGATTGATTGATTGATGACCTTACTGATGAAATCATCCAAGCTTCGCTTTTGCACATATTGCTTATAAATCAGTATGGCATTAGAGGCCTGAAAGTAAGTACAATATATTTACTTATTTATTTATTTAAAAGGTTTTATATAGCGCTGCTGGACCCAAGAGTATCAGAGCGCTTTACATAGTGATAAAACATGAACATATTAAGATACAATATATAATTGAGAATGAACAGTAAAATTAAAAAGAAGATAAAAACATTGCGTTACATGAGCAATGGGGGCAAGGAAAAGAGGAATAGTAGAGGGGACAGGGGAGTTGAAATTAGAGCTACAGAAGGGGGTGAAGTGAGGGAGAGTGAGATGAAAGGGGGAGAGGGGCTGGGTGGAACAGCGAATCAGAGCATAGAGGTAATGCGCATTGTCAAAGTCAGTAGAATTAAGAACCCCAATATTTATTGAGGAGAAGTACTTTGAGTATTTTTTTGAAGAGAGGGAAAGAGGGGTTGCAGCGAAGGTCTTTGGGGAGTGAATTCCAGATCGTAGGGGCATTACCAGAGAATGCACGTGATTGGGTCTTTTTACATTTAAGTTTAGGAGGGATAAGGACAAGGGAGTTTGTGCTCCTTAGGGACCTAGAGCACCCTGCTTTTTGAAGTTTACTTGAAAGGTAAGAGGGGGTGTTTTGGTGAAGGGCGTTATGCGTAATGCAAGCTATCTTGTAGGTGGATTGACATTCTATAGGGAGCCAGTTTAGGTTTTTGAGGACAGGAGAGATGTGGTCAAATTTTCTACAGTCAGAAATAAGTCTGGCAGCTAGGTTGAGGACAGATTTAATCGGTGCAAGGTGGACTTTAGGGGTGCCGGCCAGAGTGGCGTTACCATAGTCATCCTGGATAGGACAAGAGATTGGACAACGATTTTGAAATCACCAGCTGGAATGATAGGTTTAACTTTTTTGAGGTGGTGCGGGGTGAAAAGAGCACTTTTTGCTGCATTTTTAATGTGGGGGATGAGAGTAAGATTTTGATCGATGCTGATCCCCAGGGATTTGACAGAATTGGAGGTGGAGAGGGAGCAATTAAGTGCATTGATATCATTGATCCAAAGTTGAATGGGCAGGGAATTGTTTTTGGGAGTGAAAAAAGGATGATTTCGGTTTTTTTAGGGTTTAGTTTGAGATGATTAAGATGGAACCAGGTTTGGACTTTAATCAGAGTGTCATTGTGGGTTTTAATCTTGTAGTATAGTTGAGTATCGTCGACATAGAGGTGGTAGCTGATTTTGGCTTGTTTGAGAATGAGGATGAGTGGTTCCATAAAAAGATTGAATAGGGTTGGAGAGAGGATAGACCCTTGGGGGACCCCGAGTGAGACAGGTTGCGGTTTGGATAGGCAGTGATTGAGCTTAATTTGTTGTGATCCTGTTTTGGAGGAAAGAGGAGAACCATTTGAGTACAGTGCCTTCAAAACCGAAGCGATCTTTGAGGGTGTTAAGTAGGGTGGATGGTGTACAGTGTCAAAGGTAGCCGAGAGATCAAGGAGGATTAGTAGTGAGGATTCGCCTTTGTCAAGAGAGCGATGAATATCATCAGTAATATTGAGCATAGCTGTTTCGGTGCTGCATCCCTTTCTGAAACCAGATTGGAAAACGTCAAGGAGATTTAAGGAGAGGATATGGTTGTCTAACTGAGACAGGACACATTTTTCAAGGGCTTTAGAGAGGAAGGGAAGGTTAGAGATAGGGCGTAGATTGTTCAGGTCATTAGGGTCAGCAGTGGTGTTTTTAAGGATGGGGAGATTTGACCTAACTGCACGGAGGCAGGAACACAGCCAGAGGAAAGTGAGGAGTTGATGATTTCGGTCCATAGTGGGGCAGTGATGTATTTGAGTTCTTGAACTAAATGGGCGGGAGAGGATCATTAGAGTGTGAGGATGGTTTGAGTTTCGAGATGATGTTGATGATGGAGGTTTCAGAAATTGGACTAAATTCGCTCCATGAAGCCTTATTTTTAGGAAGGTGTTTGGTCTGGGATGAGTCAGGATGGGTGAGAGTAGGGTGGGTTGGGAGGGGTCGAGGTGTAGGGAGGAAGAGGAAAAAGGTGAATTAGGAATATTAGGGAGGGTGTGTTGAATGGGGGGAGGTTGGAGAGAGAGAGAGGAGGGGAAGAGAAGGATAGTTCAATGCTGTTGACTTTATTTGAAAAGAAGCTGGCAATTTCTTCACATCTTTCCACCGAGGCTGCTAATTTAGGAGGGCCAGAGGAAGTTTGTTTTCTAACGATGCTAAAAAGTTCTCTGGGGCGGTTTCTGGCCTGGTCAAGTTGTGACCGGAGAAAGGAGGCCTTCTCGTTAAAGATATGTTTTTTGTAATGGGCTCTATTGGTTCTCAGGAGAGCCAGGTTATCAGAGGAGAGATGACTCACGTTCTGATTGTCTGAGGGCTCGTCTTTCATTGTTGAGTTCGGCATTGAACCAGGACTTGGGAGGGATATTTATTTGTTTTTTGAGTTTAATTGGGGCAATTAGATCAAGGGCGTCAAGAATAGAATTGTTGTAATGGTCAGTAAGGTCGTTGGTGCTAAGAGAGGGGGGGAGAAGTAAGAGAGCTTTAATTGTGGATTCCAATTCGTCATGAGGAATGAGGTGAAGGTTTCGAGTGGGTTTCATAGGTAAAGTGCTAATAGGAGCAGGGCGAGTAGTGGGGCTGTTCAAGGTGAAGAGGATGAGGTGGTGATCAGACCAGTCTACAGGAAGTATATTAGAGAGAGAGGCCATATCCTTGTTCGTCAAAATAGCATCAAGGGTGGCGCCCTTGATGTGAGTAGGGGCAAGGCAGAGTTGGGTCAGGTCAGTGATGTCTAAGGTTTCATTTTCATTAAAAAGGGTGACCGCACGGTCATCATTTTTGTTCCAGTGGATGTTGTAATCACCAAGGAAGAGATTCTTGGAGTGGGAGAGCGATGCTTGAATAATAAGATCAGTCATCTCTTCGGTAAAGGGAAGGCAATTTCCAGGGGGGTGGTAAATGGTGTGTAGCCGAGTGGTGGGAAAGCCAAGAAAAGAGAGGTCAGCTCAAAGGTATTCAAAGGACGAGGGGTCTTGGAGCTGGACGGGTGAGATGTCGAGTTTCTCATTGAAGATAAGGGCAAGGCATCCTCCTAATTGATCGATTCTATATTTCCTGATAATAGTGTAGCCTGGTGGGACGAGCAAGTCGAGGCTGTTTCATTGTTTAAGGGGACGGGCCGTATCCCTACTCTCCAAACCTCATTAGGCCCTGGGGACCCATCCCTCAGGGCCCAATGTATTTTCCAGAGGAAGGGGGCTGCATGGCCCCCCTCCCCAAGCCTCATTTGGCCTTGGGGAGCCCATCCCTCAGAGCCATATCTCTTTTAAAGGGGAGTAGGGCCATGTGAGCATTATTGTAAATGTTTGTAAATGTTTTTGAGCTTGTAAAGCGCACTGCTACCCGTCCATAGGTCTCCTGGCGCTGTATAACTCTGGGGAACCCGTCCTGGCTTTCCCTGTGGGATGGTCCCTTGCTGGGAGTCCCTAAGGTGGAACCAGGCATCCCCGGAATTGGTGGGGCCGTTGTGGAGATTAGGCAAGCTAATGCCCAGAGTTGCCGAGTGGAACCCCTGATTAAGCACTGAAGCGAGAATTATCGAGTCCGCTGACCAAGGTCCATGCCGCTTTGGGAATTGAACCCTGGTCCCGGTCCCGGGCCGACTTCTGCTCTCGGGTCTGCCGCCTCTAACCAGTGAGCCACACTACTCCAGGTCTTAGGAACCCTATCCCCAAGGCCCTATGCATTTTCCTGGGGAAGGGGCTGCGTAGCTTTCTTTCCCAACCCAATTAGGTCAGTGCACCTTATCCCTGGGGAAATACATTTTTTTAAGAGGAAATGGGCTGCATGGCCACCCTCCCTGAGCCTTTAAAACGCCCTGGGGGCCTCATCCCCTAGAGCCATATCTCCCTTAAAAGGGAGTGGGGCCACGTGTCCCCCTCCCTGAGCCTCAATATGCCCTAGGGACCCCATCCCCTAGGGTCCTATTTATTTTTAAATGGAGGGGGCTATGTGGCCCCAATCACCGAGCTTTATTAGGCACTGGGGCCCCAACCCCTAGGGCCCTATGTATTTCCAAGGGGGAGGAGCCATGTTGCTCCCCTCTCGACCCTTATTAGGCCATGTGGACCCAATCCCCAGGGCAATTTTTTTTTTAGGGGAGGTGGACCACAGCCTTTAAAAGAACCTGGGGACATTATCCCTCAGAGCTATATATTTATTAAAGGGGAATGGAGCCATGTGGTCTCCTTCCTGAGCCTCATTAGATCCCAGTGACCACATCCACAGGGCCCTATGTATTTTCACTGAGGGCCACATGGCCCTCCTCCCTGAGCATTATTAGGCCTTGGGTTCCCATCCCTCAGAGCCCTATGAATTTTTATTTCAGAAGAAGGCTGCATGGCTCCCCTCCCAAACCTTATTAGGCCCTGTGAACGCATCCCCCAGGGCCGTTTTTTTTCTTATGGGGAGTTGGGCCATGCACCCCCCCAACCCGAGCTTTTAAAAGGCCCTTGGGACCCCATCTCTCTGAGTCATATCACCTTTAAAGGGGAGGAGCCATTCCGGCTCCCTTCCTGAGCCGTTAACGGGCCCAGGGACATCATCACCTGAGCTTTGGCATTATTTAAGGTGGGTGTCCTGGTGCCCACCCACGGGCACCCACTACATACTATTTGAGGGTTGCGGGGGGAGCTCTAGGGCCCCCATGGCTTCAGCTGGCTCCACACATATACCAGGAGCCGGCATTCCTCCCTCTTGCAGAAAATTAAATCAGTGAAGGCAAAAGAGTTTTCTTTTGAAATCTGTTCCGACCTTTCTAGGCTTACACTGGATAGGCAGTGGGAGCTGGGAAGGAAGTTGGAGGATTTTAAAAAGTATGGCGCAGTATCCCAGCTAAAATTTTCCGCTTTCCTGAAAGTTATGCATAACCACAAAATGCACAACTTAAGATCAGTTCAGGAGGTGGATGAGTTGCTTGATATAATCAGCAAGGGGGCTTCATAAGAAGTTATCTCGGCCTGGGTTTCGCTACTGCATCCACTGCTTTCCAAGATTTGTCTCCTCTCTTCTTTCATTTTTCCTCCCCTTCCCATCATTACCTGATTGATAATCATATAAGGATTATGGAGTTAGAACAATAGGCGAATACACGTAACAGTGGTGGGAAGTGGGTTAAATGGTGTAAGGAATGGAATTGATTTTAAAATAAATTAACCTAACTGTACGCATTATTGAAAGGAAGACAGAGTATAGATTAAAGGGCAGGAAATTAAAAAAAATTCTAAATAAAAAAAGGGGAATCAAATAATATAAAAATAAAAAATATATTTTTTTTAAATAGCCTTACATGTATGTTCTCCCCCTCTCTTTCTTAAATGGCCCTTAATGGCTTTTAGGGTCGGAAGGGTTCCTTTTTTCTCTTTTTTTCATATTTTTTCACTTTTTTGAAGGCGATTGGGGCAGGCACCTTTGGCATGCAACTCTCTGGACTACATCTGTCCAGATAATTGGGGTAAGGGTTCTCCCGGGGTGGGGGAGGGGGTAGGAGGGGCACAGGGTTTGAGGTTGGGAGTTTAGGGTTACAAAAATCCTCATTCTCCTCTTTTCATTCTTTCCAATCTCATTTTTAAGAAACATTAATGGAACTTTGTTGGATCGAGTGCTGGTTTCTTCAATTTTCCCTCTTGGCTACAGGTCATCGGCTTGGCCCACCATGAGTTTCATATAGATTTTGTCCTGGAACGTCAATGACCTACGAACTAGACCGCGAAGAGATAAGATTATGCGGTTTCTCAGGCATTTCCCCGTGCAGGTCATTGTTCTCCAGGAAACACATTTACTTAAAGAAGAGACTCTCAGTTTTTTAAAACAAAATAAAAGATGTGTTGTTTCTTATGTTTGCACTAGCCAGACAGCAAATATTAGAGGGGTTCTAATTTTATTTAAAAAATCAGCTAGGGCTCACATTTTACTACAGCTAGTTGACCTAGGTGGCAGATGGGTCATTGTGAAAGCTATTATAATGGGGATCCAGTTTACCTTGGTTGGCTATTACAGACCCAACCAAGATGATACTTCTTTTCTCAAGACTATCTTTTCCCACTTGCTGGATTTCTCCGAACTAGTAGTCCTGGCAGGAGACTTTAACATCGTCCTGAATCCCTTACTAGATAAGTCACCAAACAATAGAGCTATGGTCCCTTCCAAATCTCGAGATTTTCTATCGGGGATGATGAGGCTATTCGCCTTTTCTGACATCTGGAGGGAAAGATCAGGCCAACTGTTAGGAGTCTCGTTCAGAAACTATAAATATTGGCACAAATCTAGAATAGATTATGTGTTGATAAGTCAATCGCTAAGAGGTAGAGTCAACAACATTTCTTATTTGGCATCTCATCTCTCAGATCATTCTGGTATTTTACTGGACTTAGAATGTCCACTACCTAGTCTCACCAGGACATGGTCATTTGACTGAACCCTACTTTTGGAGGAAGAGGAGATATCCTTCTTATCCCAGGAAACTGTATTTTCTGAGGGTAAATTTAGATTCAGCTTCAATATCGGTTGTATGGGATTCTTTAAAAGCTTTCCTGCAAGGTCAAATTACAAGCAGGTCGAGCTATAGAAATAAAAAATATAAAGAAGAGATCTCATCAATCGAGGCCAAGCTGAATGCCGCGGAGGCCGATCTAACTTGTCAAGCTCCCCCTGAAATCCAGCAAGAACGTCAGACTAAGTTTGATAATCTGAAGGGCCAGTTGGAGAATATCTTGCACACCAGGCTCACTCAAAGATGGGAGGCAAGTCAAATTTACCATTTCGAGTATAGAGAAGGGGCAGAAAAGCTTCTCTTATGGAAAACGAAATCAGAGCGGGTAAAAAACCACATCAAAGAAATTATCAGTGGGGATGTTACTCTTTCTTTGGATGAGGAAATTTGTGATGCATTACAGACTTTTTCCAAGACATCTATCATGAGGACCAAAGAGTGGGCAACTCTAAGGTCCAGAGCTGGCTGGAGGGCATCTCTCTTCCCTCCCTGAAGCCTGAACAACAGCATCACTTAGACCGGGAATTTACCCAAGCTGAGGTTAGGGAAGCTATATCGCTCTGCAAGAATGGGAAAGCCGACGGACCCTACGGGCTCCCAGCCGAGATCTATAGACTAATGAGTGCTACAATTGTCCCCACCTTCACGATGCTCTTCAATCAGATATTCCAAGCAGGTTTAAAGCTCCCAGTCTCATGGAATGATGCCACAGTCATTCTGACCCTGAAACCTGGGAAAGTTCCATCAAGTTGTGAGTCATGTAGGCCCATTTCACTTTTAAATGTGGACTATAAAATCTTTGCTTCAATATTGGCGGCCAGATTGGGACTTGTGGTGGGAAACATTCTTCATCTGGATCAGAAGGGCTTCATCAAGGGACGTCAGCTATCAGATCTCACTTATGACTTTATAGGGGCAATTGATCTGGCTTCAGCATATTCTCTTCCAATAGCAGCCATGACCTTGGACGCCACCAAGGCCTTCGACAGGGTGAATTGGACCTACCTGTCGCAAATCTTGGGGAAAGTTAACCTAGGGGAAAGGTTCTGTCAAACAGTTCAGTTGATTTACCAGATTTCAACAGCTAGACTACTCGTTAATGGTACTACCACTGATCCTTTCAAGATCTCGAGGGGGACCAGGCAGGGCTGCCCACTTTCCCCTCTCCTCTTTGACCTATATATTGAGCCATTTGCTCAACGGCTCAGGGACGATCCTAACATCTAATCTTTTAAGTATATGGAGTGTGAGTGGAGGTTTGCCCTGTATGCCGACGATATTTTAGTTTTTTCGGCCAACTTGCAAACAGCATTCCCAGGAGTAATCAGCCTGGCACAGGAGTTTGGTCTGGTCTCAGGCTACGGGATCAATGCCATGAAGTCAGAGATTATGGTTTGGTACTTTGGGAGGACTCAGCATCAGCACCAGATCAGCTCTAAAATGAGATACTTGGGGATTAACATCGTGCAAGATATCACAAAGATTGCTGAGATAAACCTAGCTATGGTGGCTAGGGAGTGCCAGAGGCTGATGAAATCCTGGGCTTTACTGCCTTTATCCATTCTAGGAAGGATCAATCTGGTCAAAATATTGATTCTCCCTAAGGCTATCTTCCTCTTTAACTGCATTCCCCTTCATTTTGAGAAATCTGTTATTAACAAACTACACTGGATATTAACTAATTTGTCTGGACATAAAAATCGTCAAGGATAGCATGGAAAAAGCTGAGGCGGAGGAGAGAGAAAGGAGGCCTCGCTCTGTCGGATCTCCAGTTCTATGCTTGGACCTTCCAACGTACACATTTGCGTATGCTCTTGAAAATGACCATTAATACCAGAGCGGGGGGATGTGTCTAACCATGCTTAGAGGTGCCAACTTACCTGAGGAAGGATTTTTGTTTAAATTTGGAGACGCAAGGTTTTTTAAAAAGCTTAAGTTGAAGATTCTCCAGGGTTTTGCTAAAACTTGGGCTAAAGTTAGGGGCACCGCTGCACTTTGTTACTTTTCTAGCTTGGCCCCCCTCTGGGATTCTCCCAGTGCTCCGGAGTGTCTGAGGGATAGGCTGGCAGTGCCCTTGAGAGAAGCTGGGCTAGCGGTTGGGGGGGACCTGGTCGGTATTTTTGTTTCATGGGGGTCAATTTAAAGATAATGTTGGCGTAGGCTCAAGGTTTAAATATCTTCAGTTGAAAACCTGGGCCAAATCGCAATCAAATCATAAGAATCCAGTAGGGATCGGTAGCTTCTTAAAACATCAGCTTGTGGTTAAGCCCCCTGGGAGGAAGGAAGTTTATTTTTGGTATCAAGCCATAATCGAATCTGTGGACGGTGAATTTAAGCTGGCCGAGGAACTGTGGGGTGGTTTCTTATCTGCGCAGGATTGCGATTATTCATGGCAGAATTCTTGCAAGATCCTATATGAGGTAGTAAAACCGGCATGGCTAAAAAGGAACCACCTGTTTACCATTCACAGGACCTATTTTTCCCCACAAAAACTCTCAAAATCACCAAGGGCCCACCAGTGAGCTGCAAGAAATGCGGGCTGGCCTTAACGTCCGACATTCACATGTTTAAAGAATGTCCTGCCTTGGCTACCTTTTGTGACAGTGTTGGCAATTTCTTTGCAAGTACTTTGGGGTGTCCAATCCATATCAACTTACCTTTGATTATTTCTGGCTTTACAGTTAAAGTCATGGGTCCTTCTAGACCATTGCTTTTTTACGCTGTCCTGCTAGCCAGGAGACAAATCTACAAAAGATGGATAGAATCCACTCCGCCTCCTTCTCAGACTGGCTGACTTCAGTCCTGGTGGTTTCTAAGCTAGATCTAGCTAGATCTTGCAGCAAGAAGAAGAAAGCATTCTGGGACTTGTTGCAACTCAGACTGGGCTCAGAGCTCAGTGACTAGTTTTTTTTTCTTCTGAGTCCTATGATTATGCTGCCTCAATACTCTTCGGGCTATGTCAGTTACTCTCAGTCGTCCTCTGGAAGTTATACGACGAGTGTCATCTAGCTCCCAGAGCTTGGCGGACGAGTCATGTCAGCTGGTTCTTCATGAGCACCCAAGTAGGTCTTGGTACCTGTAGGCGGGTCTCCACTTTCAATTGCCTACCTTTCACACCTTGCTGAGTATGGGCATAAACTAGGTGTGTGAGTAACTCTGGAGGGGCGGCAGTGTTTGAATGTCTGTATAGGTGTATGAGTGTATATGATAGTGTTGTATTGATGAGTGACTGCATGTATGAGTGACTGTGTGGGTGAATGAGTGGATGTGTGTGTGTAGACCAAGGAATCAGTGAGTGCATATGTAGTAACTGGTATTGGTGTGTCTATGGTTTTGAAAATGGTAGTCTGTATTTTAGAGTGGGTGTATCAAAGGATATATTAGGGTGTGAGGAGGTGCATCAAATGTTCACGTGGATGATGTCATCAGTGATGTCATTTGAGATGTCATCAGTCATGAATGATGTAATATGTGACGTCATCAGCAGTGCATTGCAGGGGCGCAAGTTATAGTTAACTGAACTAACTATAACGGTGGAATTTCTCTGGTTTTGTACCAGTGAAATGCCCAACTAACTATTAAGTACCTGAAACCTATGATGTGAATAACATGCGTGAAACCTATGGTTTTTTCAGTGGATTTCAATGTTTTTTTAATGCTAATTTCTAAATATGACGTCCCTGAAACTTGTGGTTTTTTCAGTGAATTTCAAAGTTTTCTTAAATGCTAATTTCTAAATATAACATAACAGTTGCGTTTTCAGAGTGGTGGAGAAAGGTGAGCGTTGCTTCCAAACACCTTTTAGCACTCCCACTTTCTGGGATTTACTGTAGGTCACAGGAGGGGCAGTTAGCCCCCAACGTCAACCTTGGTGGCCAAGTACCCCTTTTATTACCTCCAGTAAGTCCCATACAGCAGGATTGCTAACTTGTTATATCAGGCCCAGCCCCTCCCTGCACCACTGTGCAAACGTGCCCCCTGCCGCATTGTAAATTGGGTGATTAAGTCCACTTATGTCCTGAGGTCCTCAGGACACAAGAGGACCTTATCACCCTACCAACAGTGCACCAGAAGTCATGTGTGCAGAGTGGTATAAAAAGGGGTGTGGCCTCATACCACCTCTCTGCAACGCAGCTAAGTGGCACTTACTGGAGGTACCTGGTGGGCTACTTGGCCCCTAGGCACCCTCAGGATGGAAGAGGACTTAATTCCCCTATTTACAATGCACCAGGGGGCGTGTTTGCGCACTTTTTTTAATCAGGCCTGCCCCCTCCCTGCACCACTCTGCAAACGCGCCGCCTGGCACGTTGTAAGTTGGAGTATTAAGTCCCCTTCAATCCTGAGGGTCATTGTGGGCCAACTAGCCCACCAGGTACCTCCAGTAAGTGCCACAGAACTGCATTGCAGAGAGGTGTAAAAAGGGGTGGAGCCTCAGGCCAGGGACCCTCAGGATTAAAGGGGACTTAATCCCCCAATTTACAATGCGCCAGAGGGCACATTTGCACACTTCTTATGTCAGGCCCAGCCCCCCCCTGCATCACTGTGCAAATGCGCCCCCTGGTGTGTTGTAAGTTGGGGATTAAGTACCATTGAATCCTGAGGGTCCCTGGGGTCTAACTAGCCCAGCAGGTACCACTACTAAGTGCCACAGATCTGCCTTGCAGAGAGGTGTAAAAAGGGGCGTGGCCTCAGATCACCTCTCTACAATGCATATTGGAGGTACCTGGGGGGCTAGTTGGCCCCCACGGACCCTCAGGATGCAAGGGGAATTAATTTCCCAACTTACAACATGCCAGGGGGCGCGTTTGCACAGTGGTGGAGAAAGGGGACCAGGCCTCCGGCGAGATGCCAGCTTTTAAACATTTTTTTTTTACAATGGGGGCTGTGTGGCCCCCCTTTTTGAAACTTTTTTGGGGCCGTGGTGACCCCATCACCCAGGGCCTGACCCCTTTTCGTGATTTCTTCTTTTTAAACCGGGAAGTGGTCTGCGTGGCCCCTCTCCCAAGGCCAATTTTGGCTGGCATGGCCAGTCTTTTTTATTTTTTATTTAATTAATACTTTGGAGGGGGGCCACGTGGCCCCCCTCCACAGGACAAATCCCTCGGGCCTTGCCTCTGTGATGGGGACCCTGGGGGGAGGCCAAATGCCCCCATGGTCTCTGGCTCCGCGCCTCCTGCTGGCGCCGGCATTGCTTTTACAATAGGGGAGCTGCTGACATGCAGCTTCCCTTGTGCAAAAGCAAATTGCAGGAGCCGGCCCTGGGGGATGGCGATCCCCAGGGCCATTGAGGGCTCCTGGAGGGGGGGGCCCCTGGGCCCCCCTCCCAGCATTTTCAAAGCCCTGGGGAGTTGGTGGTCCCCGTGGCCCTTGGGTCCACTACGGACCCCCGCATTTTTACTAAGTGTGTGCCCCAGGGAGTTGACGGTCCCCGGGGCAGCGTGGGGGGATTGGGAGCCCCCACGCACTTATTTTTAAAGCCCCGGGGAGGTGGCGGTCCCCGGGGCTGTGAAGGGCCGCAGTGCCCCGGCATACAATTAAATAAGTTCCAGGTAGGTGACCCCCGCAAATTACATGGTGAGTGCCCCCGAGACCTGGCCTGGCACGGATTCGTGCTCCCACCGCGAAATCGGACAATTAAAAAAAAAAAACAATTCTGGCCCTGGCCCCCTCAGCAGGTCTAGGGGGTCAGGGTGGTTGTATCCTGCCTTCTTTCCTTGTTTTTCACCTTTTATTTTACTCTTTTCATGTGACTCGGTTACCGAGTCACAAGATGGCTGCCAACACATTTTAGCTTGGAACGTTGGCAGCCAATTAGAATTGAGCTTGTGCTTGGGAGGGTTCGCTACTCCTCAGTGGTGCTCAGATATCGAAACTTTTCTTTTTTTAATTTCTCAGGAACCGCTGAACGGATATACATCATTTAAGAAAAAAGGTTGCTTTCTGAACCAAGCGCTACCTTTTTCCCAAATTTGGTGTACTTCCGTTCAGCAGATGGGGCTGTAGCCTTGGCTAAAGTTTCCTATGGAAATTAACATTTTGGGACCCCCCTTTTTTCTCAGCCCTCACGTGACAAATCACCCCAAAACGTTCAAGTCAGGAGCTGACCTGAGTGAACTTTTTTTTTTGGAACATTTCCCGAGGGTTCGTCAAACGGCGCCAAAGATATTGGCAAATCAAAAAAAGCTTTTCCTATGGATAATATATATATATATATATATATATTTCCATATACATAGTGAATAAGGTTTAGTTTGAAATTTAAATATGTATTATATATATACCAATCTGTATTGAAGATTGAGTGGATATATAACGGTCTGGATGGAGGATTTAGTAGCTGTCTGACTGTCTGTTTAAGTGAGTTATTAAAAGTGTCTCACTTGATACATGAATTAGTAATTAAACTATGTGAATGTGTGCATCACTGTCTCTGTTGTTGTATAACATGCTGCATCAGTTGATCACTAAGTACATGAGTGTGTATATTAGTTATTGATTAGTTGGGTGAGTATTTGTATGGGACACTGAGTTTGTGTGTGGTTGGATGGGGTGTGTTTAACTCTATACATAGATGTGTGAATGGTTGATTGACTAGGTGTATAGGTTAACAGTGCATGTGGAAACAGTTGTTTGGGTGACTGAGTGTATTTATTTGTGTGTTGGTGAGCGAATATATGTTTTAGTTGTACATCTTCAACAAAGTAAAAAAATAAAATTCATTGTATGCGAGAGTTGGTGTATATAAATAAGAATATGTAAGAGTCAGTGATTGTGAGAGTAACTAAATGAATGAGTGTATAATTGTAATGATGATTTTTTAACATGTTACTATGTGTTTGAATAAATGAGGTGTTGTGTGTATAATTGTGTAAGTGAGTAAGTGTAAGTGTCTTTAGTTTTTTTCATGGGTGAGTAGGATGACTTCATAACCGACTAAGATGACTGCTGATGTGTATATGTGTATAAGTGCATTTGCTAGTGTTCTATTAATTAGTGACTGCATGTATAAGTGATTCTGTTGTTGAATGGGTAGTTGTGTGTTTAGACTTAGAAATCAGTGAGTGGGTATGTAGTAACTGGTATTGGTATGTCAATGGTTTCAAATATGGTACTCTATTTTACAGTGAGTGATGAAAGGTTATATTAGTGTATGATGAGGTGTATCAGATTGTCACGTGGATGATGTCATCAGTGATGTCATCAGTGATGTAATTTGAGATGTAATCAGTGATGTCATCAGTGATGTCACTGACCATGTCATGAATGATGTAATATGTGAAATGTCCAGCTAACTATAACACCCCTGAAACCTATGTTTTTTCTGTGAATTTCTAAGATTTTTTAAATGCTAATTTCTAGCTATAACGTCTCTGAAACCTATGTTTTTTCAGTGAATTTCAAAGGTTTTTTTAAATGCTAATTTTTAAGTGTAATAGTAGTTATACCTAGTTTTGTACTGATTTTCTACAATTTTTTAACTGTTTATTTATAAATATTTTATTCATTAAATAACATGATATACTTTTCTGAAAATTGCAAAAAAATGTCTTGAAAAAAAACAAACAAATATTGCTTAATTTAAAAAAATATATATTTATATTATTTTCTGAGTTGTGCACCCAAAGCGTACACATGACTGTGGGTGCGCGGATTCTAGCCGCCATTTTAGAAAAGTCGTGAAGGATCCACGTACGGTGTGCGACGGATGCGTGTTACATCATATACATTTAATATTATGTGATGCTTGCGATTGGTATGCGACCAGTCCGCGACTCCTGATCCCGCGCATTCGCAACACATGCGCATTACGGTATGAGACACTTGACTCCAATGGCATGGAGAGCACGGGACCCACGTCCGGGAGACATATTTGTTATGAAGTTTCCTAATTTCCTTATTTACTACAGATTCCTCAGGAGGAAATACTCTCAGTTTTTTACTTTGATTCCATCAAGAAGGCATTTGCTATACATTCTAAATGTTAGCACTCTAGTTGCTCATTAGATCACTGTAGTAAAGCTCCTGTTCACCAGGGATGTCTGCTGCTGGTATTCAAAGTGCATGTCAGATTTCTTTTAATGAAATAGAAGAGGATTTGAGAAGTCACTCAAAATGTGCGCTAATTTTTCTTTCTTCAGCACTAATCATAATTTCTATGGCTAAATGAACCCCTCATTTTGTTCCTTTGCAAATTAAATGTTTTAAGTGTTACCACTTTATTCCAATCAAGATGGCTTCAGGTGTTCCATACTTTTGTCATAAGTAAGACTGTTAGTGCACTAGTTGTTCTTTAGAACACTCTGGGACATTCTGTCTTTGGGCTAACCTTGGGCTACATCTGGGTGATATTTGTGCTACATTTGGGCACTTGTGTCTCTGGTGGCCATCTTGGGAGACTTATTTGTTATGAAGTTTCTAAATTTCCTCATTTACTACAGTCTCCTCAGTAGGAAATACTCTCAGGTTTTTTACTTTGATTCCATCAAGAAGGCATTCAGATGTGCCACACATTTGCCATAAATTCAGAATGTTATCACTCTAGGTGCTCATTAGATCACTGTAGTAAAGCTACTGCTCACCAGGGAAGTCTGTTGCTGGTATTCAAAGTGCATTGTTCTGTCTGCATGTTAGAATTTCTTAACAAAATAGAAGAGGATTTGAGAAGTCAAAATGTGCCCTTATTTTTTTTTGTAGCACTAATCATAATTTCTATGGCAAAATGAAGCCCCTCATTGTGTTCCTTTGCAAATTAAAAGTTTTAAGTGTTACCACTTTATTCCAATCAAGATGGCTTCAGGTGTTCCATACTTTTGTCATAAGTAACACTGTTAGCACTTTAGTTGTTCTTTAGGACACTCTAGGACATTCTGTCATTGGGCTATACTTGGGCTACATCTGGGTGATATTTGCGCTACATTTGGGCTCCTTTGTCTCTGGTGGCCATCTTGAGAGACTTATTTGTTATGAAGTTTCCTAATTTCCTCATTTACTACATTCTCCTCAGTAGGAAATACTTTCAGTTTTTTACTTTGGTTCCATCAAGAAGGCATTCAGATGTGTCACACATTTGCCATAAATTCTGAATGTTAGCACTCTCGTTGCTCATTAGATCACTATAGTAAAGCTACTGCTCACCAGGAAAGTCTGCTGCTGGTATTCAAAGAGCATGTTTCAGTCTGAATGTTAGAATTTAATAATGAAAAAGAAGAGGATTTGAGAAGTCAAAATGTGCCCTAATTTTTCTTTCTGCAGCACTAATCATAATTTCTTTTTCAAAATGAAGCCCCTTATTTTGTTCCTTTGCAAATTAAATGTGTTAAGTGTTACCACCTTATTCCTATCAAGAAGTTTCCTAATTTCCTTATTTACTACAGATTCCTCAGGAGGAAATACTTTCAGCTTTTTTTTCACTTTGATTCCATCAAGAAGGCATTCAAATGTGTCACACATTTGCCATAGATCACTGTAGTAAAGCTACTGCCAGGGAAGTCTGCTGTTAGTATTCAAAGTGCATGTTTCAGTCTGCCTGTCAGAATGTTTTTAATGGAATAGAGAAGGATTTGAGAAGTCACTCAAAATGTGCCATAATTTTTCTTTCTGCAGCACTAATCATACTTTCTATGGTAAAATGACCCCCCCTCATTTTGTTCCTTTTTAAATTAAATATTTTAAGAGTTACCACTTTATTACAATCAAGATGGCTACAGGTGTGCTATACTTTTGTGATAAGTAAGGCTGTTAGCACTCTAGTTGTTCTTTAGAACACTCTGGGAAGCTGCAGTAGAACACAACAGAATCAACTGACAGTCTCTGCCCTTGTTGGATGTACATATTTTACTGAGAATGTCAGACTTCATTCTCACTTGACTGAGAAAGATAATGTGATTTTACAGAAAATATGCTCTCAGTTTAGCTTATAGATCACCTTCCAAACCTCTGTTGGAAAAGCATAAGAAAATAGTTCTCTCAAACATGATTCATGATATCCCAGCAGAAGGCTTTTTCACATGGTAAAATCACCTTAGAACACACCACAATTCCTAAAATGAGCATGGTACCATCAACAAATGATTTATAATGTAACTAAAGTCTTAAAGCCTTCTATTAACTGCAATGCTTTTTAATGATGTGCTATCATGTATATTGATCCCAAGATGGCAGCCAACACTTCTTGGATGAAATGCTGACAGCCCATCAGATATCACGATGAGATGTGTCGTTAGGCTCCGCCCAGATATATCTATATTTCTTTCCTTTAATATCTAAAAAGCTACTGAACAGAAATTCACTATTTAACAAAAAGGCACAAGTCTGAACAAAGGACTACCTCTTTGCCAAATTTGGTGTAATTCCATTCAGCAGTTTGGGCTGTAGCTGCGATTAAAGGTTCCCATGGGGGATTGCATGGGGGAAAAAAGTTTTGGGACCACCTTTTTTCTCAGGCCCCTCTTGACGAATCACCCCCAAACTTTAAGGATAGAAGCAGACCGGAGCGGGCCACCAGTTTTGAAGATTCCGTGAAGATTCATCAACCGGCACCAAAGTTATTCCAAATAGAATGTTGCGGATTTCCTATGCAAAATAGGTCCTAACTATAACTACCTACTGGCGACATACGTTTTCTATTTTACATGTATTTTGCTGTTCTGAAGGGAGAGTATGTCTTCCAGTTCCATGATTATTTCGTCACGTGCTTGAATGGATTCACATATACTGTCACTTTAAAAGGCACTCATGAGTTTGCATTTACTGTCGAGTGAACAAGCGGCTGAGGCTGCAAAACGCGTCTTGACGTTACCAGAATAAATAACTTTTAAAGCACTTACCTTGAGCCTGGATTTGCGGCAGGCGACTCTTTGAAATGAGCTAGCGCTAGTCACAATTCGGAACTTTCGATCAAAAGTATATATATTTATATATCCTCGAACTCCGTGAAATTACTGCAGCAGCCTGCTTGTATCACCTGCTCCAACCAACACAGACACGGACCTGGACTCCGGTGCAAATTTATTTATTTATGCGTGCTTGTTGCCATAACGTTTCGGCTCAAAAAGAGCCTTGTTCACATGACAACGTGAATACAAGAACACACCTTTTTAAAGTGACCATTACCCTCCACGTGATACTGATTGTCAGAATGGACATAGAAAACAGATTCAATCTGCCACCTTAATACATATGCAGGTACATTCGATATTGTCAGATGTTATGTGCAAATATGCAGTAATTGATACATTGCATCTTAATCATCAGATATGCTTATTCATTTCTTAAATATTAGATATTAAAAAATGGATATTAAAAGCATTGCAACTTATACTTTGTTTGTTAATACAAAAACAAGATCACGTTGTGCAAAATTGCACCATATATAAATATTTCGATAATGTTTATAAACTTGCAATTGCTGGAATAACTGTGTAAACCTGACGCCAGAGCATTCAGATAACCCCAGTATATTCAAAATCTGGCTTGTCCAAAGTAGTCGCCAATGTGCAAAATATCACAAATATAACCATTGACTGAGTACCACCACTCATCATGATCAAGTAAAGTGCATAGATCATTAGAAGCAGTATACAAAATAATGGAATCATTGTGTTTTCTGTTTTGAAAATTCTTGGACCTTGTCAAAATTACGGGATACATCCCCATATGCCTGGTCCAATCATACAGTACCATCGTGGACTGTAAATAATTACAGCTGTGCAAAATAGTGCAAAAAAAGTGCTGTGTGTGTAAAGGAAAAAACTACTGAATATAATAAGCTTTTAACGAGAAAGCATTAATCATCATATTCATGACTAGCTGTATATATATATGAGTGTACTGAGCCCAATCGCACTCAAGATCTCCTTATGATAACCTACTATCAACAGGATTGTGATCCTCTTAATAGGAATTGTACTGAACGGAATATCATAGCGGAAAGGAGGAATAAAGTGCATCAGTACAGAAATTCATAACAGGTATTAGATATATAAATATCTACCCTCCTCACCATAACTGGTTTAAAACCTAAGTGATTGTGGGGTATGATGAACAAAGATATTTTAAAACACTTTAAGATAATAAATAGTATATATATTATTAAAAAATTATTAAAAAAATCACTAGAAAACCATTCACTAATATATACAGGTAATAAAAGTGTCTATTGAACCCCGAATGTTGAGACATGTTTGTTACTACCCAAGGCTAGTATGCAAATCTTCCGTAATATTTAATCCACCCGGTTGTTTTGAGTCTAGACGGAGGATACATTTTGTTTCCAGTTTTCGAAGCATAGCTTCTATGTCCCCTCTACGTCTGCTCGCTATCACAGCATCGATTACATAGAATTTCAGCCCTTTGTTGTTACTTTGGTGTACTTCTTTAAAATGGCGGGCTACCAGGTAGGTATTATCTTGGTTCGTGATAGCCCTAAGGTGCTGCAGGATGCGCTTATGCGCTGCCAACTTTGTACTCCCTACATACCTAAGGGAACATGGACATTGGAGCACATAAATGGCATACTCAGTTCTGCATGTTAGAACCTTGTCTATTTTGTGTTCCTTATCACTAAACCCATCTTTGTAAGTCTTGGTGTTTACACCATGTGTACACGATTTGCATATTTTGCACTTAAAAAAGCCACTATTGGTTTGTAACCAAGATGCTTTTTCCGTTATTTCGGGGTTGGTATTGATGAGGCGATCCCTCATAGAGGGTGCTCGGCTGTATGTAAGGGTTGCCTTGCGGGGTAGGGTAGGACCAATGATGGGATCACATTTTAGTGTCAACCAATTACGGTTGATAATACGATATAGCTCTCGATGTTGTTTATTAAAACCCGTAATGATCCTAAAATCATTTTGTTGTTTGTTGGTACTATTCAGACATGCAGAGCTACCACTTGGAATTGTGTGATCATACATTGTCAACAGATCCCGTCTTTCCTTGAGTTTGGATTTGGTAATGGCTCTATCCACCAATTCTTCTGAATATCCCCTTTCCAGGAATCTGATCTTACTGGTGGTCTGTGCCTCCCCTAATTCAGTCTCACTGCTACATACCCTGCGTAATCGCAACATCTCGCCGTATGGTTTACTTGCTATCAGATGGTTTGGGTGAGCACTAGCCGCATGCAAAATTGTATTGCCGGCGGTCTCCTTTCTGAAGAGCCTAGTCTCAACCTTGTTATTCTCAAAATAGACTTCAGTATCCAAAAAGGTTACACTGGTCTGGCTCATTGTAACCGTGAATTTTAGATTGAGCTTATTGATATTTATCACTTTTACAAATTCCTCGGCTTCCTCTTTCCCACCCTTCCATACAACAAACAAGTCGTCTATGAAACAATACCATGCAATGATGTTCGAGTTGAATACCTCACTTTGTTTGCTTTGAGGACCAGTTCCTCCCAAGCTCCCTTGTGCAAACATGCGTAGCTTGGGGAGAAACTGGCCCCCATCGCGACTCCTTGTAGCTGATGATAAATGAGACTATTATACATGAACACTTTGTTGTTCAAACATATACGGAGCATTATAAGTAGCATAGCATTATGATCATTGTATTGCTCTGCCCGTCGGGATAAATAATACTGTACTGCAGCAATACCATCATCATGTAATATGCTCGTATATAAAGCAGACACATCAAGTGCCAACATCCAATAACCCTCTACCCACTCAATGGCTTGCAATTTGAATAGAAAATCCCCAGTGTCCTGAATGTAAGAGTCCATTGATTTAACCAGACCCTGCAGGAAGTAGTCTATGTAGACCGAAGTTTTTTCTAATAATCTACCCCTGGCCGAGATGATAAGCCTGCCAGGGGGGTTTGCCATGTCCTTATGTACTTTTGGGATAAAGTAGATAAGTGGGATTATCGGATGATCATTCTTCAAGTACTTGTATTCGTCATCAGAAAGCATTCTCTTATTTCTCCATTTGGACAGTTTTGAGTGGTACTCAACTTGCTTTGCTTTCACATTAGCCATGTTAGTTCGTTCATAGTGTTCTCTATTGTTTAGCTGTATGTATGCTTCTTTGTCATACATTGATTTTGTGAGGAGTACAATGTTCCCTCCTTTGTCACTTCCCCGTACTATGGTTTTCTTATCACTAAATTTCTGTATCAATGCCTCATACTGATTTGTCCTCATATCAAATTTATGTTTTGTTCGACTTACTTTTTTATACAAATCCTTGATCTGGGAAATGACATTTTCATTAAATATATCAATTGAATCCCAGGGCATGAGTGCACTGAATGTCAAGGCAGGTTTAAATGGAGTGGCAGGTGATATTTGCTTTATATCCTGATTACTTGCAGATTCACTAGTCGTGTGAGTTGTTCCCACTCCAAGATCTGCCCCTTCTGGCATCCATAGGTCTACTATCCTGCTGGGAATGGATGATCCAGACGCCGTGATATTATCAGCGGTCTCATATGCCACATCAGTAGCCGGATTTTTATTTTTCATTAAATGGAATTTTCGTAATTTCAACTTGCGCACTGCTTTATAGACATTAATTCTTGTGGCAGCATAGTTCATATTTGTTTGAGGGGCATATGATAAACCAAGTTTTAAAATATTTTCTTCTTCCTTGGTTAGCTGTGTTGAGGTCAGGTTTATGATAGTAGTTTCATTTGCTAATTTTTCTACTGCTTTTTAGCCGCCCATTGCCCCCTGCCTCTCTTTTTGAATGTTGCTCCTCTTCCTTGCCCTGCACCTCTGCCTGCGTTTGTAGTTTGCGCGTTTCCTCCGTAATTCCTTTGTACGCGCGGTCGCAGTGACTGCATTCTCTCCTGGCACAAAAAATTAATTTCTTTGGTGATATTACTTGCTCCCATCGCGCTTCGTTGGTCAGAGTCAGATTCACTGCCTGCCCCAGAGCTTATGTCTGATATAGTTGAGTCAGTTTGATTCTTACTTCTTATTGTTGTTTTTACATGACCTTGGGCCTTATTTTTCGTTACCCGATAGGCATCATATTTTTGGGAGAAAGTGAAGATCTGACTTAGCTCGTAATCATTACGGTCACGTTGAAATGTATTCGCCTTTCTGTCCATTATTTTTGTCTTTTCTTTTTTGAGTCTATCATTCATTTCCTCCGTCAGTTTTATCTTTTCCTCATTTTACTCAATGGCATCCAGTTCCTCATACAGTGTGGCGATTTCTTTTAGCAATTGTGCCCAGTCTATCTCCGCATATTTCACCAATATGAGTACCAGTCGCCGTGAAGCCTCGAGATTGCTCTCGGCCCATTCCTTCATGAGGGCCGGGTTCGGATTTTCATAGCTTGCTGCTGTTAATATACGTAAACCCCTTGGTATCCGGTTTACATCGAGATAACTTTGCAGGGACTTTGCTTCCCACCACTTGCTTTGTTAGTTTCTGAGCTTTTTTTCCAAAACTTTGAATTTATCTTTTAGATTGCTGTTTTTAATAGTAGGCTCACTGCTGCTTTTATCCCGTATATTTGATGCTATCGGGAGGCTGTCTGAGAACATTTTCATAGCAGCAGCCTCGCGTTCCTTCACGTTGTCGGACGACATTGTTGTGAAGCACAATATGCAATTTGATTATTTTTCAGGGGATCATAAAGCGGGTTCGAACTTCTCCTCAAACCACGTAGCCCCTATGCACCACAACTCTCCGCCCCTGCTTCTTGGAACAATGCTAATGCCGTATAGAAAGAGTGATTACCTCCGGTGTAGCGTGTCCTCCGACCCGGCACTCCCAGAGGGCTCCTCCTCCTCTCTTGGCGTTCAGGCTAGTTGTTCCAATGCTGTGGGGTGTCAAACGCCGTTCCTCTTCCAAGGATTTGAATACTCCAGGCAAGCCAGGAAATGGCTTCGTTTTCGGCGTTGTCCAATTTGAGGAGAGGGTATCGTGTTGTGGCCGCACGTAGCCACCCAGCCAATAATATCCTTGAACTCCATGAAATTACTGCAGCAGTCTGCTTGTATCGCCTGCTCCAATCAACACAGACACGGACCTGGACTCTGGTGCAAATTTATTTATTTATGCGTGCTTGTAGCCATAACGTTTCGGCTCGAAAAGAGCCTTGTTCACATGACAACGTGAATACAAGAACACACCTTTTTAAAGTGACCATTACCCTCCACGTGATACTGATTGTTAGAATGGACATAGAAAACATATTCAATCTGCCACCTTAATACATATACAGGTACATTCAGTATTGTCAGATGTTATGTGCAAATATGCAGTAATTGATACATTGCATCTTAATCATCAGATATGCTTATTCATTTCTTAAATACTAGATTTTAAAAAAATGGATATTAAAAGCATTGCAACTTATACTTTGTTTATTAATACAAAAACAAGATAACGTTGTGCAAAATTGCGCCATATATAAATATATCGATAATGTTTAGAAACTTGCAATTGCTGGAATAACTGTAAACCTGACGCCAGAACATTCAGGTAACCCCAGTATATTCAATATCTGGCTTGTGCAAAGTAGTCGCCAATGTGCAAAATATCGCAAATATAACCATTGACTGAGCACTGCCACTCATCATGATCAAGTAAAGTGCATAGATCATTAGAAGCAGTATACAAAATAATGGAATCATTGTGTTTTCTGTTTTGAAAATTCTTGGACCTTGTCAAAATTATATATATATATATATCCCAGACAAAGTCCTCCATTACCGGAGCCCCCGACCCTTCAAGGCGGCCTCCTAAAACAATGTGCACGGAGAGAGCACATCAATCAAACACAGCAAATACAGGAGGCCCAATACTGCTCAGGATCGTTCTTTTATTCAAAGCCTTCCAACCTGTGCATCGCAGTTAGACCTTCTAATTCCTAATGTTTCCGCCCCTATCTTCCTTGCTCACAGGTGGAAGGAATACATTCAAAATGCAAAGTGCGTGTCTGCGTGCATTTGAGAGTTCTTTTAGTCACATGCCTACAGATGACAAAAAATACAATTCCCATGCTGCACCGTTTTTTACCAAATATATTAAGGCAGTCCTCAAGTTTATGGCAAAGTGCATTTTGCATATTCTTATTTCGGTGCAACATTAATAGTGGAGAAAATGTACCGGGTAGCCAGGTGAGTATTTTCCAGGATGCAGCTTCTTTCCACATTGCTTGAAAAAAGTACATATCCTGTCAGCACGATCGTCGGTAATAGTCCATTACCGCGAATCCTTTCCAGCACGTGCACCATATTCACCCCTTTGGCAATCCTTCGTAGGCTGGGGCACCAGGGGCGTAACAAAGGCCCCCACAGCCCCCGCGGTGTGGGGGGGCACCAGGGTGGCCCCACGCTCCAGGGGCCCCCTGGGCCCCCCTCACTCAGCAGAGCCAGCAAGCAAAGCTCTCAGGTCTTCATAAATAAAATGGTGTGCAGGGCCTCCTCTCTCCAAATTAAATTGTACGCGAACGGCACACCACAGACTTTTCATTGATGAAATCAATGGTGCCCTATAATTGTGACATTCCAGCCGCGGAGCCGCGCAGCTCCGAGTCACAGAGGCTGACGTCATGAGCTAGTGCCCAAGCGGAGGTTTGGGGAAGGCGGATGGGGGGCTACTGGTTTGCAGGCGACGCCGTCTTTAATGCAATGAGGGCGTGGTCAAGCAGCAGTTCTGCCTCTGCTGCTGGTAGTAGTGGGGGTTGTAATTTCATGTCGGGGGCGGCAAGTGCAAGTAGCTGCAAGACGAGCAGTGTGAAGTTGGAATAATCACACTGACTCAGAGGTGTACTATTATGGCCTTTATTCCCGGAGCGCCGGGAGCTTCTGCTTCTCGCAACGGTCGGCGCCAACAACACAAAATGGCCGCCTTCCGTTTCCTTTCTACCCTCTTCCTGTTCCGGTGACGGAACACTAGACCGCTACTACATATCTCCCCCCTTTATGCAATGATCAAACAAATTAACAACAAGTCCTTACTTCCAGTCCATGTCATAGTCCTTGAACTTCTCGGGTACTCTTACTCTCCTTCCCACTCGGGTCCTCACGCTTTCTCTGTTACCTTCCGCTCCCAGCTCCTTATCAATCGATCTTGCTTCCGTGTCTCCCTTATCTTTGTCCATAACTTCTCCTTCACTTTCTGTCTTGCGCTCGCTCCTCTCTCTCCCTCTTGTGTCCGCAACTCCTTCTCCCTCTGCTACTTGCTGCATACCTTCTTCCACATTCTCTCCACTCCTTCCGTTACCTTCTCTTTCTTCTTCTTCACATACTTGTTCAGCTCCTTCCGTGGCCTCTTCTTCCCACTTCAAAATCTTGCTACATTTAGCCATCCGATCCATTGACCACACCTTTCCGTCACTTAGCAGGGCTGAACGGGCGTAGGGCTCCACGACTTTCAAAGGTGGAGAAAACTTGCTTTCTCCTTTCTTCTTCAAGATGGCCAGTTTGACACGAACCCACTCACCCTTCTCCAGACCTGCTTCTTGAGTGTTCCTCCTCTTGTTGTAGTGGGCCGTGTATACCTCTTGAGCTTTTTCCAGGTTTCTTCTAACCACTGCTGGTGACCACTTACTCTGCACCACCAATTTCCTCCATGCAGTGTTATCTTTGGTGAAAGCCTCTCTTCCTCTAAGCACTTTAAACGGGCTGTATCCCGTGCTCCCCGGGGTGATGCGGTAAGCCCAGATCATTTTCTCCAACTCTTTTTCCCAATCCAAACCATCGTCTATGGCCGCTTGAATGGTGCCCATGATCACTCGATTAAAACGCTCCACCTGGCCGTTGCCCGCAGGATGGTAGATGGGCGTATGTTTCACCTCAATGCCGTTCCTATCCGTAAAGGCAGTCCATTTTGTCGAAGTGAATTGGGGCCCATTGTCGCATGTAATCAATTTTGGGATTCCTTCTCTGACGAACGTGGTTTTTAGGAAACGTACCACCGCTTCCGTGTCTACCTGCTCCATGATCTCCACCTCCGGCCACTTGGAATACTTGTCGATGAGGACTACTGCATACTTCGGGGTCCCTTCTTTGTCTAAAATGGGGCCCATAATGTCCACTGATACCATTTCCCATGGCCCGTCAGGTATGGGAAACTTCCCCAAAGGTGGTCTTATCAGGCTCTGTGATTTGTCCGCCTTGGCGCATGACTCGCATTGTCGCACGTGCCGTTCAACCTGCATATCCATAGCGGGCCACCAGTATGCTTGTCTGGCTAGAGCCTTGGTTTTCGTGATGTCTTGGTGCCCCTCATGGAGTAGTGGCATGAGATGGTCCAGGATGCTTTGGGGTGGGACCACTTTATCTCCCCGGAGTAGGAACATCGGATTATCTGCCAGCGATAGTTCGTCCCGTACTTCCCAGTAACTCCTCAGTTCTTCTTTGAGGTGTCTCTTTTCCGGCCACCCATGGACCACGTATCCTTTAACAGCTTCCAACTCCGCGTCCTCTCTGTATGCTTCTTCCCATTCTTGGGCACTTATCACCCCCTCAGTGTCTTGTATGGTGGCCACCACATACTCCTCCCAGACCTGCTTTTCTCCGCTGTCCGCCGCATCCATGGCCGCTGCTCTGCTTAGAAAGTCTGCTACTTTGTTCTGCGGGCCCGGAATGTGTTCTACATCGTAAACGAAATCCAGCAGCCTGAGAGTCATTTTGGCAATTCTCGGAGTGGCATGGTCATGGCCACTGGAGGTTAGAACTCGGACTAGGGGTTTGTGGTCTGTTCTCGCCAGGAATTTTGCTCCCCACAAGTACTGTCTAAATTTCTCCATCGCCCAGACCACCGCCAACATCTCCTTCTCAATAACGCTGAATTTTTCTTCGTTGGGAGCCAGCGATCTCGAAGCGAAACTGACGGTAGATGTCTCTCCATTCTCTGACTTCTGCGTTAGGACTGCACCCAGGCCGCGGTCACTGGCGTCCGTGGTGAGGATCGACTCCGCACTCGGGTCGAATCCTTTGAGGGGAATGGCCACACTCCTCTCCAGTTTGAAGGCCTCAAACTCTGTCTGTTCTTCTTGACCCCACTTGAATATGTTCTTTTCCCTGAGGAGCTGGCGAATGAAATGCGTCTTCGTGGCAAAGTGAGGGATGAATTTACTGTAATACTCGGCCATCCCAAGGAATGACCGAACATCTTCTTTCTTGCTAGGTGTGGGGGTCTCTAAGATGGCTTTCATATTTGTCCTTTTTGGTTTAATGCCTTGTTCGCTCACTTCATGGCCCAAATACGTGACCGACTGCACTCCCAGCTTGCACTTTGACCACTCAGCTGTCAAACCATTGTCTTGTAACCTCCGCAGCACTTTGCGGAGTTTTTCGTTGTGGTCCTGTTTCGATTTGCCCATTACCAAAATGTCGTCTTGAAAGAACAACATGTCTTTTATGTCCTTCAGCAATCTGTGCATAAGTTTTTGGAATACCGCCGCTGCCGAAGCTAGGCCGAACGGCATCCTCACAAATTCACAGCACCCAAAAGGTGTTATAAAGGACGTTAGGTGGCTGCACGACGGGTGTAGTTTCACTTGATGGTATGCCGACGACAAATCGACTGTAGAGAACCATTTGACGTCTTTTGTCCTCGCCATCATCTCATTGATGCGGGGCAGGGGAAATTTGTCGATGACAATGTTTTTGTTTAACTCCCTGAGGTCAACACAGAGTCGTACTTTGCCATTTGGCTTCTGGGCCACAACCAGGGGTGAAAGCCACTCTGCACTCTCTATGGCCCTGATCACTCCTTCTTTTTCCAACCTTTCCAGTTCAGTCTGCACAGCATCCCTGCTGCGGAAAGGGATGTTCCTCACCTTGTGCACTACAGGTTTTGCTCCCTCTTTCAGTTTAATGAGATGGTTATACTTTCCTAGCTCGCCAATCTGGCCGTTGAATACCTTGGGGTATGCCTTCTTCCACACTTCGAGATCTTCCACTTGATCCATGTCCACCAGAAGGATTTTTTCGATGCCTCCTGGGTTGAGTTGGATTCCTAGCGCTCCCTGGTCCTTCCAGCTCAGGACTGAGGGGCCCTCCTCTGCCACGTATAGCTTACAGCTGGCGTGGCGGCCTCTGAACTCGAAGAGGAGAGGGCAGTACCCCAACATGGGGATCTTTTGTCCTGTATATGTGACCGGCCTCAAATCCATCGGTTGAAGCGCCTCTTTGATCTTTGGTGTGAACTTCTCCTCCCAAATTTGTCTTTGTACAATGGATATGGGTGCTCCACTGTTGGCAATCATCTCCATTGGTACTCCGCCGATGTGCATGTTCAGTCTAGGTCTATCTGAATCCGACCCATCCATTTCCAATATCTGGACATCTATGTACAGGAACTCTACCTCATCCTCAGCGCTTTCCTGGTCGCTGACACCTTCTTCCCGTTCCTGGTCCACATATCGCACCATCGCGTTCTTTGGCTTTCGGCGACACACCTTTTCGTAGTGTCCAAAAATGTTGCAGTATGAGCATTTCGCTCTGAATGCAGGGCACGCCTTGTCATTTCCTAGATGTGCAGTGCTGCCACACCTGTAGCAGCTTGGTCTGCCTCCTTTGTTAGTCTTGTTGTCTTTCTGGTACTTGTAGTTACTGTGGGGTCTTCCACCTTCCTGATTCTTGAGCACTTCCTTTTGCCTCGGCCGTTCATTTCTCGACGAAGTCATTATCCTGCAGACTGTTTGCGACTCTCCCGCTTCCTTTTTAGCGGCCTGCGCCCAACGTCTCGACAACTCCGCCTTCTTGACCATCGCCCATATTTCGTTGAGTGGGGCATCCCCATTCACCCACAATTTCTCCTGTATGTGAGAGCTTGATGTGTGCATGATTATTTGGTCCCTGATCAGTTCATCGTGCAGTTGGCCAAATTTGCACGTGAGGGCCAATTTCCGCAACGCCACTACATACTCGTCCACTGTCTCGCCGCTCTTCTGCTTCCTCTGAAAGAAAGTGTACCTGTCGATGGCGACGCATACCACCGGCCGGTAGTGCGCGTCTAGATCAGCGATGGCGTGGGCGAACACGTCCGTGTCCGTGGCAACCCTCTCACCTTTCACTATGGTGTCGTACACTCTGATCCCTTCTGGACCTAAGTTATGAAACAGAATCTTCTTTTTTCTTTTGCTCGAGAACGGGGTGTCACCTTCTTCTTCTAACGCCTCTAGATAATTCAGGAAGTACCTTTTCCAGTCTTCCCATTTCCTTTCCGGTTCGCCACCTCTTGTAAGAAACGGGACCAGTTGCGTGAGGGATGTAGACTGGGACGCCATGTTGGCCGCCCGTCTCCTGACCTGCTCTTGGTGGCTTGTTCTTCCTGGGGGGCTCCCTGGCGCGTTCTGACTGTCTGTTTCCTCTACTCTGCGATCCTCGTCGCTCTCCTCCCCTTGCTCTGTCCCAGTTAAATGGGCGCTCTCCGCGCGGCCGTCCTCACTGACCTGGCGCGCCGAGCTCGTTGCCGCCTCAGGCCTCTGCAGATCCGCCAGGATGCTGGACTCTGTGCACAGTGGTGGAGGTGGTTCGTCCGTGCCTTGCCCCTGTATGCTCCACGTGTGCTTTGTTATGCCTAGCGTCGAGGTGTGCTGCCCCCTTGTCCTTGATTAGCCAGAGGTGGTCCTGGGTGTTCTTTATTCACATTTACTTCCTGGGCCAGGTGCTTCCTGTTGCCTTTTTGGAACACCTTGTTGTGTTCGCGCTCAGTTTATCAGCCTCGCTCTCTATTTTAGCTTCAGGACGGCTCCTCTGCCGCGCTCCGGTATAGTGTCGGCTTTTCTCACGCCCGATGCGTGACGTAGCGTTGTCCGCGGGTTCGTGGTGGATTTTAAATCCCATCTATCGTCGCCATTGTGAAGTTGCAATAATCACACTGACTCAGAGGTGTACTATTATGACCTTTATTCCCGGAGCGCCGGGAGCTTCTGCTTCTCGCAACGGTCGGCGCCAACAACACAAAATGGCCGCCTTCCGTTTCCTTTCTACCCTCTTCCTGTTCCGGTGACGGAACACTAGACCGCTACTACAAGCAGTCTATGGAGCAGGCCCGGTTCTAGCGGAGAAAAATGCACTTGCTAAATTCCTCTAACTTGCTCCGTGAGGTCGGCCGAACGTACCAGTTCCTGTTTCTTAGTACTGGAGATGTGTGATACTGTGATTGGGCCAAGAGTCTCGACCTCAAAGGCGACCCAATCACGCATTTCATTTTGGAGAGGTGGGCTTGATTTCCAACCACTACTGAAGGCACATTAGGGGCACGGCGAGGGGAATAAATGCTTTGCTCTGTTCGCACCGGGAGATATGGATTTCCATTCCAGCTGCTGTTTTGATCAGCCATAGAGCAACTTTTACTTCTATGTGGGGGCTCCATCCTGCTGCACCTTCTACTCCGTTGGCCGCACCTTTTCTCTACAGCAGTCCCTGAGGTTAGAAAATATGCATACGGTAACCTTGCACCTTTCTTGAGTCCTGCAGCTACTGTATTATAATATCATGCCTGGTGTGTTGGTCGGGCTGACTGCTTTCCCACAGAAAAATACTGACCATTTGTTTTTGAGATTCTGCTAAGGCTTGGACATGATCCATATATAGAACTTAATATAAACTAATTTGTTTTCGTTTTAAACGTCCCCTTTTGGATTTTGTTTACTTTAATTATCAATCAGGTGACAGTCATATGCAGAACTGTAAACACGTTTTATATCTCATTATTGTTATATTTACTATTTTAAGAAAGGGGAAAAATACCGACCTTAGGTGATGTTACTAATTTTTGTAATACCTGGGATATTACAATTCCACTGAGGCTGGCATCACACAGGCTATGTTGCAACCCTATGTGTCGGATGTAACACCCCCAAATGTTTGATTATTAAGCTGTAGGATATAGACAGGGAGGCAATGATCTAGTTCAGAGGGATTGGATAGTTTGGGTGGAAGCTAGGGATGTTGGGGTGAAGATAGAACAGCAGGATCGGACTGGCCCGTAGGACAGTCAAGTGGTGCCCGATTGGCTAGTCTGACGGATCAATGTGTGGGACAGTTTTTTTTAGCAGTTTGTGAACCTATTTTATCATCTGGTGGGCTGGATTTTATGTTTGATTTCCCCAATATTGCCACAAATATTACCTGCAGTAAACACTAAACCATACAGTCTCCCATACCTTGCAAAATACCATACACTCTGTCTTTACAAATTCGAAACCGGCCTGATTTGCAAATGTGGGCCACATTTTTTAACTATTTAGTTCGCTAAGGGGGCCACTTTCATTTTAGTGCCCAGGCCGATTTTTTTGGGCCCAGTCCAAACCCTGTAGGACAGGAACCCTGGTAAACAGAAGATGAGATACCAGGGTGCAGGAGGTGGAGTGGCACTGGGGCCCAGAGGCAAAAGGGGGCAACAGATCCCGGATTACTGCTGTATTTCACAGTTCAAACAGGGAGCTCATTTTCTTTCTTGCACTTGGGCCCATGATACGCTGGCTACATCACTGAAGATACTAGAGATGAAGACTCTTGGAAGTGAGGCTTTAAATCCGTTTTTTTTTCAAGTTCAATAAATATAGCCGAACATAACTTCTTCCTTAACTATTGGAGGTCCCTTGATGTGAGAACACAATGCATCTTTTTCAGGACTGCAGGGGGGTCGGCAGACTACTGTAGTGCGATCATCTGAACCCTGATGGAGCCAGATCATTCACAGTGGTGTAACCTACAATGATGGGGTCAATCTACAAGATGCGATGCGGGGGCACGGAGACTCCCATATCTTAGAGATATTCATTCACCTTAGGATAAATGGGGCCCTCTTAACGGTTGAAAGGCCTCCTAGAGGGTTGGGGTCCAGCGCACAACAGGTGCTGCGGATGCCTGGTGACATTCCTAAACATTCTATTATAAGATATGACCAGCATAGAAATATGCAGAAGTAAGGAGCTCTGGGACACAGCTCTCAAATTTAAATTACAAAAGGAAATTTGGAGTTAATCAATGAAATGTTTGACACACCGTCATAAGTATAACGGACATGTTTTAATCAGCTGGTGGAAATGTATAGATCATTTAACATAGTATCAATGGTCACCATTTGTATGTAACTCTATACTGTGGAGGTTGCTTGAATCTGGAAGAAGGAGCATAGCTCCTGTTTAGGGCCTTAGGGTTTGATCTCCTCTGGTACATGGCACCCAACTCTTGTGAAAGAGGCAAACACCCATAAGTTTTTATAGGCTGACCTGTGAGCCAGTGGCAAGCATGGTGCTTGTGGTGATGAGTTGCCATTTGCTCTACTCCACAGCCAGCATCACTGCAAAGTTTTGTGTAGTTGAACTTATACAGTAAAAGAGAGACTAAGCCAGAGTTAGCCACCATGAATTGAATGCCCGCAACCAGATTCCATCTATCTTGGTTGAAAGGTGGCGTCTTATTTAGGGGCCGCTTCTGGTAATTATGATTAAATTACATCCTGAATCTAATGAGATAAGAGGTCTTTGGAGGAAGACTGTAGTTATTCTGAGTTCTTGTAACAAATGGGGTCCTAAGGGCTACTCAAGAGACCCAAAATGGCGGAGAGAGCCTTTCAAACCAGAAGGAAAGGGGATACGTACTCCCACTGAAAACATCTTAACTTAAGAAGTATCCTCTCTTCCAACGAGCAATGATTAAGGAGAATGGAAAGAGGAAACCTATACTCCACCGCATTTAGAGGTGGAAAGAGGAGAAACCCTCTTTTTATGTATAGCCCTCACCCACTCTAATAGTGTCACGCTTTCTCATAAGGTTCACCCTAACTCCTAAAGGTCAGGGTGGGCTCATCCGTGTTCCAGGAAGCTTTTTAAAGAAGTCTTGATTTTTCTGTTACGGGAGTTTAACATTTAATAAAAAATCCCAACCTAACTCAACCCAAGGTATCCCTTTATTAGTGGGATGAGCAGGGAAGATTCAAAGCTATGGGAAGGGGCTACCAGGATATTGTGTTCCTATGACTCTAAGGTAAAAGCACCTTGTTTCTTCCCTACTCTATTGGCCTATATAGGTCTTGGGCATTCTTCAGGGCCGTACTAGAGAAGAGATCTCCCAGTGGCTTCACCTTGTACATTATACAGGTGAATTCTTGTAATGCAAAATAATTACTTCTACATAAAAACAAGAAAAGATGTATTTGCTGTGTGAAGGATTTACTCCAGCTCTAAATAAAATATATCAAGGGGTGCTGAGGGCAGGCTGAAAACGTCCCTCCATGTAATCACAGACATTGTTTCCAGTCCTACACTTTAGACTCACAAATCATTGGTTTTCCTGGTGTTTGTCTAATTAAATTGATAAAGGCAAACTAAGGCTATAATGCACAAAATGCTTACATCCCTTTACCACTACCCGCTAAATCTTAAAATTAACCTTTGCTCAATTTACCACTACCCTACCCTCTCCATGCTCTGTATAAAAACAGAGTCTAATATTTGCATCACGTTATCTGTTTGGACTTAGATATGAAGTAATCTAGGGCTTGAAGGTTACTTCCAAAAATTGAGCCCGCCATTGCCCACCCAAATGCACCCTTGGCCCATCCAGATAAAAATTCCTGGAGCCGAGCCTGTTATGGAGCGTCAATTGTGGCCTCCTACTAAAGACCTGTTCCACAGGGATTCTAGGACTCCATTCTAGGAGTCGAGATGTTGACCTGCCATGAAATTGTTTCCCACACTCTATTTACTTTTGCACGCTTCCCTCCCTTCTTCCAATTTCTGCCTGCCACCCTGTATCAGCTATTAGCAGGGTGTGGAGCCTTTCATTAGATAACCTTTCTGCTTGATTTGGGCTGTGTAGATGCCCGGTTTTGGCCTGGATATTTGAAACAGGTGGTGTGGTGAATTTCCGCACACTGCTACTACATCAGAAGGACATGACTCATTCAAGACAGCCTGCAGCCTGCCCGGTGGCAAACCAAAAAGATTGCCGGTGGAGGGTGGCTCCCGGCCTGAGCCTGCTGCCTTGCAGAGTCACCAACGCAAGAAGAGTCACACTGCCTGCAGTGCTGCGAAAGTTGAAGTAAGTACTAGTTACCAGGCACTGCCACGTTCCACCTGTGTGTCACTGACTGTGTTAATATTTATAACGAATTTTCAATAGCAGCGCTCGATGAGCAGCTGCCTCAGCCTGCAGTCTGAGACAGTGTGTACCCTAGCCACGGTCATGGGTCAAGGAGGTATAGGTGGTCATCATCTGTGATTAAACTGTTTGTGAAGTTTTTGGGACCTCTCTCATCTTTGCTATTGGGCTGGGTTGCGTCACAGAGAGAGGCCCCGATTCTGACATTCTGCTCTCCATATACATTTTGCAGGGAGTGGGGCGGGCAGGTCCCACATTGGCTGGCAATCTGTTTTGTTTTTCTGCCGGCCAGTCCAGGGCAACACTAGGCAGGCACGCACCATAACTCTGTGTTGTTGGGGCCAAGATATTTCGAGACCCAAGTTGGGAGAGAGGCCATGGACTGATGCTCATCAGCATAATTAATTACGAGGGAAGTGCAAAGGGGCAACCCCAGTCTGAGTCGCAAAGCCAAGGCGCAAATTTTGTAATCTTTATCTGTCAAATACATTCACTACACTACAAAAAAAAAACATTAAACAAAATTGTAATTACAATGCCAATAACTCTAACTCTAACTGATGCGAGACCTATTGCATTGAAAATGCTTGTCTTGATTGAGTGGAGGGGGGCTCCCTCAGCAGGATCCTGCCTCAGAGATTACAGTGACGGACAGAAGAGAAGGGATGGCTGGTAGCACTGAACATGCCTCTAATATCAACCAACTGCCAGTCCACATATTTGCTCACCATAGCAATGAAAATGTGTAGAATGGGTCTGAAGGCTGTTATTTGGCTCCCGGATGCCAGAACAATGACAGCTAAAAGGTGGAATTCTACCTTGTTAGCCTCCTTCTATTATCAAGGAGAACGCTGCTTAGCGACTTCGCACTATACCCTAATTTAAGAGGGGTCTCAGGGGATTGAAGTGTCCCCTGCTGGCTACATTGTGTAACCATTTGCTCACAGGTTTGAATCTTGGTGGATCCGTTCAGACTTTCATCCTTCCGAGATAGATAAATAATCAGCGTTGGACTGTGAAACAGAAAGCATCCACTGAATGGTACGCTCTATTATCCATGGGCCTGACCTTGGGGAGATACGCCGGTGTGACAGCGAGGCAGGTGTAAAGAGGAGCCTGGAGCACATGGAAAACGGCGAGTGGGGCCTGGAGCACGAGGATATTGTGTGCGGGGCATGGATAGCTAGGCTACTGAGCAGGGTCACATACAGAGACAGTGAGGGGAACACTTGAGCTGGAGACACCTGGGCAGAAACCGCAAGGATCCACTGGCGCATGGAAATACTTTATGAATAGCACAGGAATCTTGGACAGCATAAGGAGCTTGGGGTGCACAATATGAGGGCCCCGGGGCAAATAGAGAGTGGTCGGAGCTTGGGGTACATTGACAGTGCAGGGTCATGGTGGGGCACATGAACAGTGAGGAGTATGGAGCACGTGGGCAGAGTGAGGGGAGCGGGCACATCACAGCTTGGGGAACATGGACACAGTGCGGGAGCCTGGGCCACATCGACAGACAGAGAGAGGAGCTTGGGGTACATTGACAGTGCAAGCAGCCTGAGACATGTGGACAGATACTGTCAGAGACGTGGTGTACATGGACAAGCAGATTTACTATAGTTTTGCATGGTGCTCGCATGACGAAAGCAGTAGCATTTATCAACTTCCACGAGGAAAAAACAAACCTGACTATGCAATGTATCACAGCTTAATATGATGACCCTAGCAGAATATATGAAAAAAAACCAGGAATACTGTACAAACACATCCTGTTTAACGCAGCTCTGCGTATATATATGTATATTTACTGCTATCTACAATGTAATACGTTTCTTGAAGTAAAAAAATGAAGAACAGGCAAAACGTCTAATCCCAGATTTAGTCAAGTGGGTGCTATGCTCGCCTAATAAAACAATAGTACTGATCAACTTTCAAAAGCTACTTTTGTACATAAACGCACCATAACAGAGGCTTAAATGGCGTTTGACTGAAACAAATTTTCAAAATACTCGACAAAAAGTCATGTGTTTAAAAGAACAATATTGAAACACTGGCAGATTCTGGCGTCCGAGCCAGACTTTAAAGGTATATTTGAAGAGAATCCCAGATTTGCTTTCACTAGGAGCCGTAACATCTTAGATTTACTAAAGACTCCAAAATGTTAAAACTGACTACTCAATACAAAGGGACACAGCCTTGTCTAAATTGTAACAATTGCAATGCCATCATTAAAGGAACAACAATAAATCACCCACGAAGTGGGAGAGCCATAGAATTGAAAGTAACAGCCACTTGTGACTCTAAGAATTTAGTTTATCTATGTAAGTGCCCTTGCGGCCTTGTGTACGTCGGAAAAACCATCAGAAAGATCAAAACCAGACTTTTTGAGCATAAGAGCAGTATTAGAAGGAATGATGAAAAGTCGACTGTGGCATTACACTTTAATGAATGCAGACATAATGTTTCGCAATTGAAATTTTTAGTTTTAGACACACTTGATAATGATGAATATGTTGATCTCAACCGGAAACTACTGCAGAAAGAAAATGAATGGATTTTTAAATTGGATGCTTTGAAGCCCCATGGGCTTAATGACCGCATGGAATTCTCATGCTATCTGTGATACATACTAATGATTTGATAACAATCTGACAGTATAATTATGGGATGTTTAATTGACACATATTATTTTGCACTGTTCTTCTGGCTTATGGTATCATCTAAAGTTCACACACATATATGATTCACGATATTACACACCTGATTTCCATCATACGGTATACTTTGTTAATAGTGGTACATACCCTTTTCATACACATTTTATACTTCAATATGGCCGCCAGACTATTGAACGTTTTCCTAGCGTTCAGCGCGACATCGTTTATTTCTAAACTCGGTACTACCTGCTTTTAATGGTGGAACGAGGGCATAACGCTTCGGCGTTCGCAAGAGCATATCACACCGAACGCAGTAACATTGCGGTTTAACCGGTAAGAGCGAGCCTATTTTAAGGTTTTGTATGAAGTTCTGGCACTTATTTGACACTCTGAACCTACATGGTATCCAAATCCATTTCGTCACCATCGTCTTTAGTTTAAAATCATGCGCCACTTATTTATCATGCACTCGTCTTGTGGAAACATTGTTTTTCCCGGCGAATTTCACTGGTCGTAACCCTATAATCATAATTATAGTGAATGAATTTAGATAATACAATTAACATTATATTTCATGATTTACGAACAGGCATTATCATTTTCATTTACGATTTTGCTGCTCACTGGCTGCAAATCTGCATAGCAGTTTATTGTCACTCTGATGTTTTATTTAAATCATTCTGTGCAAGTGTAAATCATTGGAGACACGCTTTGAGAGGTAGATTCTCACTGTTGTTTAAATAGGTTGTTGTAGTATTTTGTTACACGTGATATTTGAATGTGGGTCCTCATCATATATATTAATTTACAGATTCCCCTGATGAAGTGCCTGATGGCACGAAATGCATTGGGACCTTGTGAGAATATGAAATAATGGATACAAATTAAATGTGATGTACAACAAATCAATTTGAAATTATAGAAGATGGAATAAATATACCAGTTATAACCCAGTCTGGATGATGTTAATTGATTGAATACGATTGGATTATATCTATCAGATTGAAAATATCGCATATAGCGATTTCAACTTTAAGTTGCGCCCAGAGGGTCGTCCCTCAATTTGTAGAGACGCAGTGGTGATTATTACCCATAAGTAGGCCATTGCCATATTACCCATTTTGTTGTGGAAAATATATGCATCATGCATGCTACCAGGATATTTGGCCAGTACATTGTTGAAGAGTCCCCGATGGTCCACAATAACCTGGAAATTGATTGAGTGGCTATGCTTCATGTTAAGGATAATTTTATCCTACCACCGCTTCAGGACTACATTATATATCGAGAAATTTGACATTAAAGGTCGTCCTGAACTACCGTTATCTACATGACAAAATAAGGTTTATGACCATGGTTACAACATAATACCCGCCTAAATTATTATTATCTGAGCTTCACTGTATAAGCTAATAATTACATCCATTTATTACCCAATATTACTAGGTGTTACCCTATTCAGAAGCATTCATCTTTTCACATAGATCCAGGCTTCCTGTCCTAGCTATACAAGTATTATATACAATAGTCCTCTTGATTTAACTACTTTCTGCATGACACAATCTGTTCTGGGTCATTTGGGTCTTATCTTTTACCTGAATTATACCTAAACTTGTATAGCTGAGTACATATGGCTTATTTTTTGACATCCATGAGAGAAATATTATTGATATAGCCATTAGGATCAGTATATCATTGACTCTTTTAGAAATCCAATTCTGTATGAACACACCTTACCCTATCCTAGCTATCTTCATACTTATCCCTCTGCCTTATTTCTGATTTAACTCATACCAAGATGTTGTATTTTGCCATTCGTAACTGATAGAGCATAATATACTCTTATGGTCATTATAGCCATACATGGAGTATAAAATTCCCAGAAAAAAATAAATATATATATATATCAATGTAATATTTTTATGAATTTTAGGAATTTGTGGCCTTACTTCCTGACAAAGGCGTCACAAAACACCGAAACACGCGTCGAATAGTATACAGCTCTGCCACAGCATTAATCATTGGATTGTACTTTTTTAAATATAATTGTCATATACATGATTTGTATTTTTAAATCTTTTTAATAGTGAATACTATATGTTGAATATCTGTATTCTTCTTAGCTCTACACATTAAGTATTAAATAAAACTTAATAATTTGATTTCTTTTAAAACTGTTTCAATTGAATTGTTTATGTGTGTTTGACATTCTTTGTACATGATTTATGAGACACATATTTGGCATTTGTTTATGGTGGTTTATAACTGTCTAGGAAGATATTTACATTGTGTTTTACCCTGTCCTAGAAGATTTCATATGTCAGGGGGTCTTTGTTACTTCATATATGCTTCATGTTACCACATAGATGGGCAGTTTTTGCAGGAGGGACCACTTGTACATGTGTGCAGTCCATTACCCCAAGAACAAGTTGAAAGCCTGTGATGCTATAGAAACCTTGTTTTATCTCCATCAGCAGATGCTGTGTGTTGGGGAAATGGAGGTACTGTGGTGTGAGGTGAATAATGGCATCCAGGACAGATGCACGGAAGGGTGAAAATGAGGCCTGGGAGACAGCTGACACTCGTGCTGCTGTAGTCCGGAATGATTCTGAGGTCAACTCGTGTAAGATAACCAGGAGTTTGGACTGTGGTGGGATATTGCAGACCCTGTCAGTTGATGGCTGTGTGAGATCTGAAGCAGTAAGGTCACAATGGACGCCCCCCCAGTGGCGATAATATCTGATAACATCTTAATCCCCCAGCCCAATGATGGTGGTCCTCTGGCGATAGATGCGCTCCCTTCTCCTGCGCTGCCTTTGTGGTGGTCAAGATGGGGGTGGTTGTCATCTTCTCTGTCCAACTCCCAGCTGCAAGATTAGGAGGTCCATGTTGCCTAATTTGATAGCAGACTGTTCTGCCAGGCTTCTCTTTTATTTCTATAGCACATGCATCATTTCCTACCTGTGGGTTTGTGAGGTGCAGGTGTTCTAGAGCACTTTTCAAGATGCGTGGTGCAGCCCGGAGATGCGTCTTCACGCAGAATGGTTGTGAATATTACTTCATCGGTATTGCGATATATGTTACGTAGGAATGCCTACCTTGCATATATTTAAACTTACGGTGGCACCGCAGGTTTTCACTCAGATCCATTCTGATACAGGGCTGTCTTCTGTGACGCATCTCCCTAGATTAATCATTTTGTTAATATGGTGTAAAAAAAAACCTGGTGTATCACAAAAAGTGATGCACCAGTGGCACAAGGGGATTTTAAATATGCCCCCGGCTCTTAGTCAACTTTACACAATACATGGTCAATATCCAAATACAAACATCCTATTATTGTATGCACTGTTATCTATCAAAGCGAGTACAATTTAGAATGAAATGCTAAAATTTAAAAGAACTAATTAGCAACTATAAACAGCAATAAATCATCATACATTTTTAACAGGCAATGGTTTTGACTATATGTAAAATCTACCCAAACACTGCAATTTAGGGGTGAAACTATCACTTTAAACAGAGCATATGGTGTTACAGGGATTCTGCACATATACCGAGCTATGCACAGGAAACCAGGACCTCGGTGTATAGTGGTGTACCAACTACCCACCTTAGTGCCCAAGATCCCAATCCAACTAGCTATAGTGTCTCATTTGTTCTCCATACTACAGCAAAGCTACCAATGATTAGACAACCCAGAACATGTCACTCCGACTCTCTCAGGAATCGCCGGAGCAAGAACACTCTTTCGCTCACTCACTCATATTTGTCCACAACATGAGTGATCAGAGACACTGTATAGTTGACATTTTTTATTTTAACTAACGTGCTCTAAAATACAGTACACATGTCATCACTAACAGCAGAATGCATAAACACAATATAGTGAGCATTGTTACAATTCCATAGAATATGAACAGGTATATCATTTTATTGAGCTAGTGGAAAATGGTATCCTGTGCCTTGTCACCCTACCCATGCTAGGAACTAGTTTATTATCAAAAAGAAGACCTCTGGCCTTTGTCAGGGGGACCCCATACCTCCAAGTCTGAATGCAAAGGTTTACATCTACGGACATGCACAGCTCTTCTCTCTGGAAAGGTTTTCCACCAAGTGCCTCGAATATGCATGCATGCAATATTAAACGCACTCGATTTTCAGCAGTGCAGCTGTGCTTCATGTTATGTCTAGGTGCGGGGGTCTGACCAGAGCAGAATAACAAGGGACATTGTTTTTCAACCTCGCACATCATGTACAGACAAAAACTACAGAGAACAGCAAGGAACGCGAAAGGCAGGAGGTTCTCATGTGAACAGGCACCAGCAGAGTCTTAGTGAAAACAAAGTTGTGTAGTAACATGGGCAAACACAGCAGCATGGCAGCCAAGCTTGTGCTAATTTAGCAATGTCTGCAGTCAATCCACCAACCAGACCACAATGGAGACATCTAAAAAAAATCCACAGTAGGCAGAGCATATCCAAATAATCCAGAATTTATACATGAACTAAAATTGCTAATAAATATAGCATGTTTCCATGTAACAGAAAACTTTAAACACTATGATATGCTCATTGAATCTTCCTATTATCAACAACATGAAACAAATCTAGTTCCACTAATAAATTAATTAAAGGATACTTGGGGTGGTTCTTGCTCTGCTCAGACCAAGGGTGCCAGCCCCAAGTATCACATTCCATTATAGAATGTCTATGACAGCACTGTGTCCCAAGAAGCAAACACCAATTATGCTGTGGAAGCGTGGCACAATTCTTTCCCATGAACACTTGTTACAAGCCACTTTACAGTCTATCAGTTCTTAGAAATGCTTAAAAAAGAACAAAGCTAACAGGACTTAAAGATGGAACAATCCCTAACCCAATTCAAACAAGTGCATGAACTCCAATCATTCTTTACTAACAACCCAGACCTACCAGATGCAGACTCAAAAGCATGAACTCTACTTAAAAAAAAAACACTAAACAATATACTCAGTATCAAGGGTTTTCCCGTTCGCAAACAGGGCGATTCGCAGAATCGTCCTGTTTGCAAATGGGAAAAAGCCTTTTGGGATGTATCATCCCAAAAGGCCAATGGAAAATAAGGAATCGCAAAATTTGTGATTCCCTATTTTGTGAATGCAGTTTTAGGAATCATAAATTGCGATTCCTTAAATGCAATTCTGGAAGCACCCAAAATTTGCGATCTGGCCTTAAGGAATCGCAAATTACCACCAACTTCAAGTTGGTGGTTGTTAGAATGTTAGATATTTCACAGGTCTCTAGTTGGCAAGGGCTTGCACCTTTGTCCAAGTAGGGACCCTTCTTCCTCGTCAGGATAAAGGAGTTACACTCCTAAAATAACACCTGCTCACCCCCTTGGTAGCTGGCACGAGCAGTCAGGCTTATCTTAGAGGCAGTGTGTAAAGCATTTGCACATAACCGACAGAAATACAGTGTAAGCACTACAAAGGACACCACACCAATTTAGAAATATAGCCAATATTTTCATATACAAGACCAAAAACAAGAAGAATCCACAATACAGTACATAAAAATCCACAGTTATCAAAATACGCCGTCTGGGGCTATCACAGTGTCATGAGCAAACAAATCCAAACAGCTCAGGCTGGTCGCAGCATCGCAGACCAGCTACGGTGTCAGGAAGACCCGCAAACAGTACCTGTTAGAGATGCAGGCTGCCAAGGCGCTTGAATTCACTCGCATTGCAGGTCAAGCTCCTTTCTGTTAGGATCAGAAGCGCTGGCATCGGCAGGCATCGGATGCTGCGGTGCGAAGTGCAGCGGTGCAGCATGAGGTGCCCTCAGGTCACGTTGCGAGCAGAGGCTCGGTGGTGGAGTCAGATGGCATCGTCGGTGAGACCTGGGTTGCGGTGCACGATGAAGGCAGTGCTCGTCACGGTGCTGGCAGGTCACGGTGCAAGCAGCGGCGTTGTTGTTGCTGGAGCGCTGTTGTCGGCTGTAGAACAGGAGTCGATGGTGCTGGCATTGGTAGGCCAAGGCTGCAGTGCGGGATGAGGGCAGTGTGTCGTGTAACATTACGAGCGGTGCCCTCGACAATTCTGAAACAATTTATGGCCCTCATTACAATACCGGACGGACACACCACCCGAACGCAGTGGCCACCGAACAACTCCGACCGCCAAGGCTGCAAACTAAACAGTACATTACAATGTAAGCAGGTGTGTTCTCCAACCGGAGCTTTCGGACAATGTTCAGCTTGGTTTTCAGCCATCGTAAAGCCAATGGTACGGAGCCAGGAGGTCGGAAACTATTATTCATGAATCATGTTGCATTGCAAAACATAAGAAATTAAATTTGAGCGCTAAAATGTCCCAACATTGTGCAAGGCCATTGAAAAGTACCTGGCATGTTTCGAGGTGGTCCGAAAGCACCGCCCATGAACCACGGTGCACGCAAATCTTTTCCATTGGTTGATTCAAACTGAAACACAGCTGATGTCTCTTATCTAAGGGGACACACCTACTAATCGCTTCCAAAAGCACACCTTATCCCAGACCATGGTCCTTTGGTGCCACATACACCAACTGCCAAACAACCTTGAGATCCTTTCAAGCTCCTACACTATTTCCACATACACTCCACACACTTTTAACAATGTAATCTCCATTTAAATCCTTGTTCCCATTGCCCGTATTTTCCAAACACCATCACCCACCTTTCTTGTTAACTTTCAATATGACACATGTTAAAAACCCTTGATTTTTTTACACTGGTTTGGAAGTGATGGTTGATATAATCATCAGAGTGGAGCCACACATCTTTGGAAATCAAGCTCGAAAAACTTCCCAAGCTAGACAAAATTCAATGTGGGACAGGATTGTCAACAAGATTAATGGTGTGAGGAGCACTGTACGTACTAAGGAGTACATCAGTAGGAGGTTGCATGATCTCAAGATGTGAGTGAAAAAACTGGCCTCCAAGTATAACCTTGCAACCGTCAAGACTGGCGGTGGTCCTCCTGGGCCACCTTTGCAACTCGCTGCCTGGAGGGAAAAAAGGTATGCTATCCTTCAGTTTGAGGGCTTAATTTGATTAACTGGATGACTGGAGGAGACTGATAAGGATCATTTAAACAACATCACAGCCATTTTAATTGTAATGTGTAACTGTAATAGGTGGGGGGTGGGTCAGGGCAACTCAACTCAATCCATCTCCTAGCAAGCCCTCTTGTCCAAGATTGTCTGCATAGAGCTCCTGGTGAATCAGATGGCAATACACCAACCACTGGCCCAAAGAGGCGTAACACCTGATGTCCCACCTGGTGTCCCACAGCTTGAATGAACTTTTGACTCTTTCATTCCACAATAGCATCTCGGTTTTGAGGAGCTTATTTTGACTTGGGACTGGAGACTGTGTGGCTCCTAACAATTTGATTTCATCAACCAATGCGGACTACTACCTGCACTTTTTTATGCACTTCCTCTTACTAATAATATTTCTCTTTGAACACAGAAATAAAATCACACTTCACAATGTATTTTACTTCTGCCTTATTTACATTCTAACGAAGAACTGAATGCCCACTTTGTGTATTTCAAAATCTGTCTAACATTAATTTGTGTTAGTAACAACATGTGGAGTTTTCCAAATTGTCCACATGAGTCACACTACCATCTCACAGGAACACAAACACACAAGCGTTTTGGGTCATTGCAAAGTTCCATTATGATTACTAAATTGTTAACATCCATCATGTCTGTCACTGATCCATAAATAGGAAAGTGTGGAAAGACTAGTGTCAATCAGAACAATGCCCATGTTGAGACCTGGAAAAAACGGTAGAAGGGGATACATCTCACAATGCTTCCACATTTAGCCACATATCTGTCAGGTAATGTCAAGAGCTAGTGACATAGGGAATCACTCACATTGGGAATGAAACATCAGTGAGGACTAACAAAAGTAGAAACATTACAAATGGTGGATGTTGGCTGTCAGTGGCAGGGACAGTCATCTCCGTGAGTGAACTCTGGTGATAGCCTCAGTACGAGGGTGTCAAGGGGAGAAGCGCGGTGTGATTTAGCCCGTGTTTTTTTTAATCATTGATGCTTGACTGATCTGTTATTTTAAAAACTTATTCTAAATTGTTTGTACTGCTCTTTTGCTCGCACCACTATTCTTTTGATAAAACCCTACCTGCTATCTGATCCCGCCCCGTTCCGCCGCGTCCATTGTGGGCGTTTGAGCGGAGGGTGAGGAACCCACCACTTCCGGCATCTACAGCGCTCGGGGTAGCGCTCTAGTTCTCACAAACCTACCCCTATTTCAGGAAGATGGGTCTGCGACCGCGCAGCGGACGCGCGCAGCAGGCGCGCCGAGTGTGCACCGAAGGCGCGCACAAGGCAAGCCCGTCTGCCCCCTGCCGCGGCCAGGGGCCAAGACACCTGTGTCTGCCTCCACAGACGGGTAAGAGTTCTGCGATACTCTAGTGAAGAACTACTTCTTCTTCGTCCCATACCCAAAGCAGACTGTAAACATGGTATGCTGCCTGACTGTATGCCCCTAAGGTGTAGAGGTTGTCACTTTCTCCCCACCACTGATTTGGAGACGATAAAGGGGGTAGATCGACTCTCTATGTACCTATTGAATTGCCGCTCTTTTAAAAAACACTGTTTGGATATCTATGACCTTCTTATTGACTATCAACCTGACTTGTTATTCCTTACGGAAACCTGGCTGGATGAGGCCGCTGCCCCTGACATTCGGAAGGCCCTCCCGCCTTTATATGGTCTTTTAAGAATTGACAGAGGAATTCAAAAAGGGGGGGTACAGCGATTGTCCATAAAACTGACCTTGAGTGCTCCTTGAAACAAGCATCGATCAGTAATTGCGAAGCGGGCCTTTTCTCCTTCAAAGTCTCTTCTGAGTGTACTATTATGGGCTATCTCATTTATCGCCCTCCCGGGGGGTCCTTACAGTTTGCGGATAGTCTCCTCGAAACGGTGACTCAGCCTGCCCTTCGGTATAGTAAAGTCCTCATAGTAGGTGATCTTAACCTACATTTTGAGGATACTAACTGTACTGAGGCACAATCCGTAATTACCTCTCTGAAAGCCCTGATGCTTAGACTATCTGATGGTAGGCCAACTCATCAAGCGGGACATCTTCTGGATCCCATCTTTTCTAACTGGAGTGACATTAAAGTATCCCTCCCTATCAGGATTCTATGGTCTGACCATTACCTCATTCCATTTAGTGCGCTGGGCTTGATTAGAGGGGAAAAACCGAAGCATCCACCTCCGTCCGGACGCAGGAATTGGAGGAAATTCAGCCACGAAGCATTTGATTCTGCCCTAAACCTGGATATTCCTCCGCTCAGTCAGACTGTCATGGGAGCTTGGAAGGAGTATGAGGAGTGGGTAACTCAGGCCCTGGATAGGGTGGCCCCTTGGACCCAAAAAGCCCCTGCACGCGGATCTAGGTCAGCCCCTTGGTTTAATGAGGAGCTGTGTGCAGCTAAGGCCAAATGTAAGGTTCTCGAACGCCAATGGCGGAAAGATTATGATACTACTCATAAAGAATCCTATAGAAGTAGCCTGAGGGCGTACCATAGCCTGATTAGAAAGGCGAAAAGGGGTCACATTAAAGAGAGGATTGAAAATTCTGATAACTCATCCAAAGAGCTTTGTTTAATTTATAAGGAGTTAACATCTCTTACGGCAACTATGACCGAAGACCCTCCCTCCACCGAGATGTGTGAAAACATAGCGGATTACTTTGTGAGTAAAGTGGAGAAGATCTATGAATCTTTTCAGCAGAGCCCTACAGTAGTTACCCCGGCTAGGGTGACCTGCTATGGCCCCTTGAAAAATGGCGCTCTTGAGGAATTCAGGGTTCGTCCACGGGAGGAGTTGATTAAAATTATCTCGGATATCCACTCTGGATCTCCAATGGATGCTGCCCCTGTTAAGATCCTCAGAAGCCATTTACCTCTCCTGAGTTATCATATAGGCAATTTGGCCACTCTGTCATTTCGTGAAAGTCGGGTGCCTGAGGAATGGAAGTTGGCTCAGGTTGTTCCCATAAAGAAAAAGGCCAACCTGAGTATGACTCAGTTAGATAATCTTCGTCCTATTTCCCTTCTGCCTTTTTGTGCCCAGTTAGTGGAGAAATTGGTTAATAGTCAACTGGTTGGCTTTGTGGAGGACAACCATCTTCTTCACTCCTCCCAATCGGGTTTCAGGGCAAAGTATTCTACTGAGACTGCCCTCCTCTTCTCCACATAACTGCTTCACCGCAAAGCTGATGATGGTCACACTGCCGCTCTGATTTTATTGGACTTGAGTGCGGCTTTTGATACCGTATCGCACTCGGGGCTCCTCGCACACTTGAGTGAGATGGGGATAGCTGGCCAAGCTTATGAATGGATGAGTTCTTTTTTAGCTGACAGGAAATTCCAAGTGCACTGCCCCCCGTATAAATCCAATCCCAGGTCTCTTAGACAAGGGGTTCCGCAGGGCTCCATATTAAGCCCCACGTTGTTCAATCTCTATATGGAGCCCCTTGCAAGGATGGTGGAATCCTATGGGGTGGATATTGTCTCGTATGCGGATGATACCCAACTGGTGATTACTCTATCTCATAACCCAGTTGGAGCAGCAGATAACTTCTCCTCCTGTCTTGTGGCACTGGCTGGATGGATGAAGAATAACTGTCTCCGCCTCAATGGCAATAAGACGGAACTTCTGGTTATCGGTCCGTCTTCCTCTGTCTGGACCTCAGCCTGGTGGCCAGCTGACTTGGGTACTATGCCCATTCCATCAGATACGGTGAAAAATCTGCGTGTTCTTCTAGATTCTAACCTCTCCTATTCTCAACATGTGGGGATTGTAGCCGGGAAATGCTACGGCACACTTAAGGTCCTCCGTAAGATCTTAGATCTTCTTCCCATTGAAGCAAAGAAAACTCTAGTGCATGCCTTAGTCACTCCACATCTCGATTATGGGAATTCATTGCTCTGTGGTCTTAGTAAAAAGGGCCTGAACCAACTCCAATGTGTTCAGAATGCAGCGGCTAGGTTAGTTTTGAAACTACCTAGGAAGTCATCTGGAAAGCGTGCTCTTCAAATCTTGCATTGGCTTCCCATTCAGGAACGCATTCGGTTTAAAACCCTGTGTATCACCCACCGTATCGCACATGGCCGTGGCCCTACCTACCTCCAGAGTATGATGACCATATATCGTCCCAAACGGTTATTGAGATCTATGGGCAGTATGCAGATGGTGGTCCCTCGTATCCGAAGAGCACGGATGGGAGGGAGGTCCTTTAGGTTCCTAGCTAGCAAATACTGGAATGAACTTCCACTTGAACTCCGGATGGAGCAGTCGGAATCGCGCTTTAGGCTGAAATTTAAAACACACTTGTTCCCCAAGGTTTAGTTGTATCTGGTGCCTCTTGCTCTTTCCTCCCTATTTTGCTGGGCCTGCCTTGGAGTTCTGTCGGAATGCATTCACAGCGCGGGGACGCACTGTTTTCCTGTGTAACCATGCGCTTAATAAATGTTTTTAATATTATTATTATTATTATTAAATGCATGTCTATGAGCACAGGTCACATCATAATCTGGTTAGCATCCTATGGAAATATGTCTTACCATAATTTATCTGTTGTGTCCCGCATGCAATGTGTTTTCATAGACCTCTTAAACTACATCAAGTCCATACACATAGATGACTTGGATATTGTGAAGCCAGAAAGCCATGTCTGGGTCATAGTACCGCAATCTTGTGGAGCACATGATGACACACATATGTCAATATAGGCAACACACAAGTTTGAACAGGCACAATGGATTTATCGAACTTACATCCGAACACAGTGCAAATAGGAATTACTATAAGTAAAAATGTCATCAGTCTGTGGCAAACATATGCAGGAATACTCCTTGTCCACTTGTTCATTTGTAACATCCTCCCATATTTGTAGATGTTACAACTTAGACATTCCCAGTAGAGGATGACATGTTGAAGGTGCCTAATACAGAAAAATACATTTTGATAAGTGATTGATCCACCTTGTCAACCAAACAGTGCATTTCTGTACAGCACAGTATCTTATCAGAATTAAGATGCACCCAATAACATTTTTCAAGCCAAGAGTTATCATGAACGAGCTTCACAAACATCATGTGCACATAGTGATCAATATCAGTACATACCAGGCATATAAGAGCATCAGTATAATCATATCACAACACCTGCTGTCACTGTAACAGGATAAGCAATGACATGACACATCATACTTACACTCATGAGAAATATGCCTTTAAATCAGGGAGCCTGCGATGTTGTCTATGCAGTTTTAAGCAACATCTCATTCCGGTGTGAGATAGTGCAAAAGTGCATAATTTACAATGCCATGTTGATGTTGTGCCCCAAAAACCTTGCCTTACATGGCATACAGTGTACGCCTTGTCTGCAATCATGTGCACACAGACACATGCACAGTTTGTCATTGGGCCATTTCATGAATTTGAATGTCCATTGTTGAGCAGTATTACATTTAAATACACATGCATGACGGTCTATTGTCATTTTAACAAACATAAAAAGGCCATCTAGTAAGTGCAATGTGATTATTTCCATTATGACTACATGCTTTGGTAAACGTGTATGTACACTGTACAGGTATCTGTTCTTAGGGAGCCATACAAGTGTCAGCTCCTGGAGGTCACAGTGTATTTAAATCATGTTAAATGATTTGCATAACACATGTGTAGATGGGCAAGTGTATGTGGTGTCAGGGCTATGGTTTGGTGCCTTTACACAAATACGAGATTGATGGTAGTACACAGAATGAGTGTACTAGTTAACAGGAAAGTGTTGTCAGTAGGCTAGCATGTGTAAATCAAAGATGTTAGGTATCCAAGATTTCCATTGTTTATGTTAGCTTTGTTGTAACTCTGTATCACCATGGCTTATGACTTCAAAAGTGGCTTGATCACTCAGTATCAACATCTGTTGCAGCCATACAGGTCAAGGCACATCTCAATTTGAAAATGTGGAAATCCATCGCCTGGAGGGTGCGATCTGTAGGGATTGCTCGTTGGTGCAGTATTCACTGCAAGAAGAGGTGGGCAGACCTTAGAAGATGGACCGAGAAAATCACTGAGGTCAAGCTGGGCCTGTCCTCCCAGGCAGCGGGGGCGCTGGCGAAAACCTGACCCCCCTAATGCCCCGCATACTGGTATCGGCATACACCAACCTTGATGTGCAGTGGTAATCACAACAGCAACTAGGAGGGGGTGAGTACTTTTCCTCAGTGTGATGTCATACATGCATAACTTACAGGCAGCTATGTACCATTTTCGGGTAGGATATATTCATCCTGAACTCAAGGAAGGTGCATTTGCATGTGTATTTGTGGATGTAGGAGCATGTAGTTAGTTAAAGATACTTTACAAGTCAACATGTTTCAGCAAAATGAAGTTCGAAATGTCTGTCCAAAATAGTAATTCAACATGTCTGGCTATATGCAGACATTTACCACAATCTTGTTGGTTGGAATTCCTTAAGATGATCCCAGTAAGCACACTTATCAGCACTGTGCCTGATGTTTTGCTGACACACTACTATGTGTATCTTTATGTTGGAACCATCACGTATGGCATGTGACCTGAAGAGAGTTTCTATGCAGACACTAAGCAACAATCTTACTTGTTAAGAGGACGATCTAGAAAATCAAGATGTGGGCAATAAAACAAATGTATGCCTAAGAGTTGTAGCTATCTTGTAGGAATGTGTGAAGTCCTAAGTTGCACTGCCATATTTACCACAGCCCCATACATGCTGAATAGTAGGTCGACATTGTGCTCAAATACTCTCAACATTATTTTGTGTGTTGTGGAATGTGTATGTGACAATTGGATTAATTGGAGGGTCAATGTTTATGCCAGCTCTAAATTGGATCTCATGTGCTACATTTTGCCACTGCGTAGCATACTCTGAAGAATCCATCAATGGCATCATCGGCCTTACAATCTGACATAAATAGTCACTTGTGAATTAACTAAAATGTATGATGTGCAGTTCACATTGATTTGCATTTGGTTACGCTGAAGATGCTACTACTTCTCCTCTGTAGTAGGGACCCAATTTTTATACATGTATTGTGTCACAGAAACCTGAGCGTGAGATGATTTTAGGCCCTCATTACAATGTGTACATTAGGGGCCTGAATAATGAGGCCAGAACTGCACTTTTGTTCCGCCTTAACATCATGTCTTTAACGTTCTGATGGCGTAATGTTTCATGACATATTTACAAGGCCACTAAAGCCACTTTACCTAGCTTTTCATGGCCTTAAAAACATGTGCCCCTTTCACACAGACAACTACATGAAAGGGGCATTCCATGGGTTTAGCTGTGGGTGCTCCCACACAACACCCATGGAATCTGAAGCATTCCCATATTTACCAGACATGGTAAACGTGTGAATGCTTCAGGATCCAACTCCCCAGTGTGGGGGAGAGGGCGTTAGGGAGGCACAACAAGTAAAAGAAATTCAGGTCTTCTAGTGTTCTCATGTTTCTATGTGTGCTGCATTATGCCGCACACATAGAAAGAAGGAAGTGTCACACTTGATTGATTTTTTGAGGAAGGTGTCCATTCGAGCATGAAATTAATCAGCCATGCAACGCATGCACCCTTGCACCATAATGCAAGGTAACCTGGTGCATGGCAGCACATTGTGTGGCCCAGTAGGAGAAAATTACTAGAATGTGTGTTATCACATAGATATGGCACATACCTGCCCTTCTGTTTTGACACGGCAGCGCTGCAAGATTCCTTGCGGTACTGCCCTGCATCAAAACTTTATAAATGAGGCCCTTGTTTCTATATCTGCATCCCAGTAAATGACATTTCTTGCCATTGATATGAGATGAGACCATAGAGACCACATTTATTTGGTAAATGTATGTGCCCACATCTGTAGTTGTAGGTGACAGTGGTGATGGCAACATATTTTGGGGTGCACACCACAATATGCAATTATCTAAGTCCTAATGGCACTGTAAATAGTTTACCAATCTTTGTTTACAACATAAGTGGGATGTGATGTGTAATGAAATGCTTGTGTAGTGAGGTCAGGCTGTTTATGGAATTAATTGTATCATCTTGTTTCAGCAAAAACCCAGGATTGTGAAAGAGACAGGAGCAAAGCCGGTGGGGAAGCAGCTGGCCACAGTGGTACCATATTACCAAGTAACACAGAGAGAACCAGTGGCCCAGAGGATGGTGGGAGTGTCACAGATTCTGGACAAATCACTTAATCTTCCCGTGCCTAACAAAAAAAAATGAATGCGTGTCCTCGTGTAATGTAACTGGTGCTATGGACCCGGTTCGGGTCAAGTTTGCGCTATATAAAACTCCGCAAAAAAAAGTCTCCTTCACCCCGTGTACCTTTCCCCCTGCTTCTGTCTCCTCTGCTGCCTTGAGTGTTGAGGTTTCTGACCTTCTGAGGCAGATCTCTGTGGATCAGACGGCAGCGTTGAATGCTCTCCAGGTGCAGACATGCCAGCAGAACATGATGGTGTCGTACCTGGAAGGAATTCATGCTGACATGCCTGGCTTACAGATATCATTTTAGGCCTTAGTTTCCACTCTCATGGCAGCCTTCTAACATTCCCATTTCCCATCCACCTTCTGCCCCTTCCTTAACCAATATCCCTGACCCCCCAACTGTGCAAAGCACACACAAACGTCACACAGGACATCAACAGTCACACACAGCAGGCACAAGGATAGGCATAAGTTGCCAAAAACAAGTACACCCACTCATCATGCAGTAACACACTAACCAGCACTTCCACGACTACACACGCACAGAGCACAGCCACAACACCAACAACAGGCAAAACTCCATAAGCCAGACAGACCCCACGCCTACCACAACAGCCACAGACTCCATCTCAACACACACAGAGGCCAAATCCACAACACCAGCCACAGGCACAACCCCCATCAGCCAGACAGACACCACACGTACTACAACGGCCACCAACTCTGTAGCAACACACACAGAGGCCACATCCACAATACCAGACACTCACACTTCACACACTTCAAAACAGAAGCCACATCACACCCCAAAACATGCATCACACACTCAGAAATAGACACACACTGCACATATATCCACATCTCATACCTCACTTCCCTCTACCTCCAGGAACAAAGAGCCTGACATTCCTCCTCCTCAGAGTCAGAAGACTCTTACACTGTGTGCCCTTGACCTTTTCCCTACAATCTATGCACCCCCACCCAAATCCAAAAAGTCTGGCCTCCCTCCCCTACCATACCTTTCAACATCAACAACCACCAAAGCGGGCGCAAAACCACCTCCCTCCAAAACACATGAAGGGGAAAAGTAAACAATCGAAATTTGGCTCACCACCCCCACCCTCCAAAAGATCCTCTTCCACTACCTACCCCAGTTCTTCATCCCACAAAAAATTAAGAAAGTACCCATCTTTCCTATTCCTATCACTACCCTGAAGGGATACAAGATTCCAAAAATGATCAGGCCCAACCCTCCCAATCCTGATGTGCCCTCTCCCAAGCCTTTAACCACACCACCCAATACAGAGACCATCACTCCCACCCACATACCACAGCCAGCTTTAATCCAAAATGATCCTCCCCCGCTAATACCAGCACCCCCAGCCAAAGGACACCCCACCCCAATGACTCCAAGGTACCTGGACTGCCTATTGGATGTCCCTTTCCTGTTAATGCTTCTTGGCAGTATACTTAATGGCATAGTGTAAAGATCCAGGAACACTTTTTTCTTCTTAAAAGTTTGTTGTGAACACTACATCTCCAGCTGAGCTCATTGCTCACCAGCTCCTTCAGTTATAATCCCCTTAACATTCTTTTCTTAGCTCTGACCTCACCACATTCCATGCTGCCAGCACCGCATGTCTCCAGACATAGCTGTGTGCTAATAGACAAGTACGAAATTGGACTAGCCATTAGCCTTTGTCTAATTGACCTCTTTGAATTTTTATTTAATAAAAAAAGAACAAAGTTAAAGTCCACATTTGTAAAGCGCACAATCACCCGTAAGGGTCTCTAGGCGCTGGGGGCCGTCGGGAAGATTAAGCGAGCTATTGCCCAGAGTCACATGGTGCTGGGCTAACCTGCCGCCGGAGCCGGGGATCGAACCGTGGTCCCCAGATTCCAGCGTCAGTCGCCCTGGCCGCGGCGCCACACCTCTTCCACCGGAGATGGTTCAAATCTGTCCTCCTACTTTTTCCACACGTTAGTAGTTAGCCACTTTACTATTCTAAAGTGGATGATTGTAAAATGCTATTAATGTTTATGGTGGAAGCCAATACATTAGCATTGTTGGCTGTAGATGCACCTTGATGTATATTCTGAAATGATAAGGACATGGGTCGATGTATCATGGATGAACATGTGCTGAATGTTCAAATGTTGGCACACTTTTTTTAATGTACTATCTGGCATGGTGATCAGGTCAAGTTGCTTTGAGCATTGGCCACATTCTACTGATTTGAGTATTATTAGAGATATGTGTCTGAAATGTATCAAATCTGTGATGAGCAGCTTTAGCATTAAATATGTCTGGGTAGTCAATCAAACTCTCATATGCCTGTTACAAAAGCAGCATACGTGTACTTTTTCATATGTGCTCCTATGATTGTAAACTCTAGGGTTGTTTGACCAATGTTGGTGCTGTTGTTATTGTCTTCCACGCAGACATCTGCCAAATGGCTATGTATGAAGTATGTGTACATTTCCTAGGCCCTTTCTAGGTCATGACAATTATCCAATGCACATGTTACCAGAGTTGCAGGTGCTACCTGCAATGTGTCCTTGCATTGGTACCTTTCAGGACTACAAGTGACTGTGATAGTCACATCTTTCTGATGTCTTTCAAATGTTGCCTTAACATATGTGTTGTTAATAATTGGCTAAACCAATCACTAGAACTATGTTCTCCTATTCTCTCTCAACCTCACCCTCCTCTTTATCTGCCTTTACCCCTTGCTCTCCACCTCCTCCGCATTAATGCTTGCCATGGCCTACACTCTCTTTGCCTCATGCTCTCTTTCCCCCTCACCCTTCTCTTTCCACGTCAACTCCCTCTCTTACTGCACCTCGCCATCTGCATACTGTACACCAGACTCTTCTCTCTCCACCTCAGCCTTCTCTTTCTACCTCACCATTCTTGTTTACCTTACATTCATCTCACTCTGCCCCATCCTCCTCTATCTTTCCAATACTTCCTTCTTCTCTTCACTGCCTTCTCTCTCATATACGCTATCTTCCTTCTCTCAGCCTCACCCTCCTCCTTCCATCCCTACTGTGATACACTTCAACTTCACCTTTCTCTACTTTGCCTTCTCTTCTCTCCACCTTTTCTTCTGTCAGCATTGCCTTCAGTGCTGACATATGGCATACGGATCGTGTGTATGTAAATGAAGCGTAATCTCCTAATATGTAAGCATGTGTGGGAATACTTGTGTGTATCGGCAGGTGTGCATCATCAGACCTTGCTCTACAACTGCCCTGGACATGTTCTTTACTGCACAATGGAAGCATCAAAGTCTGGATTTTTGAGAGTCTGCTCATCCACAACATCTACAATGACTTGGTGCCATATGTATTTGTAATAGAGTAAGGATCTGTTAAAAGTTTGAAATTATACATGGATGCATAGCAGTACCCTCACTCCAGGAAATAATTGGAAGAGCTATCAAAGTTGAAAACCTGAGGTGACCTGACCAACCAAGTTGCTCTACATATCTGCCCACCATGTTCTCCTTTTGAGGTTGAGGGCTGGACATCTCACTGGGTTGGTGTTTTCTCCAACAAGATTTGGATTTAGATTCTTAAGTTTATTGTATTTTGGGGTAACTAAGAGGAAATGTTCAGCTGCTGTGACTGCCTCAAATGTGAACTCTCTGCAGAGATGTGACTGCCATGCTGCTGCCTATATCAGATTCTCTTCCACTTTCACACAAAACTCTCTTAGACCCATCAATCTCTATGAATTTTCTCCAAACACTGTCCCTTCGGACAGTGTTGGTTGACCTCTAGTATTTTTACTCTCGTTCACAGGTCCCTCACCAACCACTGACCCTTTGCTCATCACCCTTCTCTCTCACCACCTTCCCTTCTCTTCAAACTCATCCTTAAACATCCTCTTCTTTTTCATTTAACCTTCCCATATCCTCTCCCTCTACTCACATATCATCACAGACATCTGTGCATAGCTATCCTTTACCATACTTGGAATTTCTATGTTTACCCTCTCCTTTAATCACTCATCTCTCATCTACGTGCCTCTTTACCTTTTTGTCTTGTCCAGAATCTAGAATGATCATGTTTGTAACCCCTTGCACCATAATTGTGAAAAGAGGGGCTTTGTGTTTTCCCGGACATAAAACGTAAGGCCATGCCACGTCCACATCTGCTAGGTACTCAATAGCTATTGTAGTGTGAGTTAAGAACTCCACCTTTCATAATACCCCAAATCATCACAAATATGTGACAATGAAATCAGGCTCCACAGCTAGCCAGGACTGTTGAATTGGTAGTTGATTTTTAGTTGCATGAGATAAATTGACAACAACTATGGATTTGTTGTAGATGATATTGTAAAAGGTTCATTTCAGAAATGGAGAAAGTGTTAAATAACTAGGAAGAGTGTATTTGCTGAGGTTGTGGGAGCAAAAGGAGAGGCATCCTGAAACCCATCTGAGCACCTGAGATTTGGTCTATCCAAATGGAAGGGGACTTCGCACACCTTGTGAATGAATTGTTCCGATTGGATGATGGGTGGTTGGTGCTAATTGGTAAATCCTCCTGAGTATGAGGACGAATTTGAAAGCAAATCAAACACCCGATATTTGGAACAGCCCTGGCAGGAGCCTAACAATTTAAGGCCATGTGTATCTCAATAGTCATTTTTTGACAGCTCCCGTCTGGCCCATCATGTCTGAGTGGTCGTATTTGTATGTTTCATGGATGTAACATCAACACGTGTTCATTTCAGGGCAGGTTGCTAGTCCCCCTCTCCCCTTAACCACCTCTTCAATTAGCCACACTACGGGCTGCTGTGAAATGGCAGCCACTATCATTGGTTTGGACAATATATGTGCAGGGCACAAGTCGTAAAGAAAAGAAGTGGGGGGACTAACCGTGTTAGGCAGTATGCCAGTGACATCATGGCATGTGCAATCATAGCTCATGACATTACGATGTGTGATATAGCACGTGGAATTCACATTAAGAGATCTCACTGGGAGGGACATCACAAGAAGTAACATCAGATCTTAAGACCTCACACATAAGTTTATTAGGTATGGCATAAGTACACTTAAGCGCATTAAGAGATTTGACCAATGAGATTTTGCCTTAGGGTTGTGCCACAAAAATGGCACAACCCTGACACAAAATCTAGGTCTCAAATGATACATTTATTCTTTTTTAAAATCCTGCTACAAAGAATTTGAAAGCATGGTAGTAGATCTGTCCTGCTTAATTGGTTGCAAAGTCAGCATTAAAAAGTATTTTGTAGTGTTAAGGCATCAGCTGCAGAGGTGCCCAATTAATCTCAGGGAATAATAATAATGGTGAAATAAATATGGAGGTAAACACATTTGTTGGAGAGATTTGTGCTTAGTCTAGTCCCATATCTGAAACAAAGTAATACAGAAGGTTAATGTGTCTCCTGCAAACTACATCATGTAATATGAAGAAGACAGATTTTTTTATGTGGATAGGTGAGTGGGTTACGGCTTTGTACACTGATCCTTTTGTTGCTACCAGTTCACAAGTTGTAATCCTTCTAATGTAGCACAGTGAGCTATGAAGGACATGTGACTCCAACATCTTGTAATCATCACTGTCTCATTTAACATTTTGTGCAATGATTTATACAATTACATAATTTATTATCAATGTATATGTTATCCTGCATTGGGTTGAGTAGCACTATAAAAAAATTAAAATAGTGCTATTTACATGGTTATTTCTGTAAATACTGGGACAGACCAACACATCTGACATTCTTACAGTGCATGCACTTATATACAGGGACTGAACATTGTCAAAAGCATGCCTCTCTTAAGTACCTGTCAAGAGTTTGCAAATTGTATGTTTTTGTTTCCCCTCCGTTGCATTTGCATTTATGCATTTAAGTGTGAGGTTCCAAGCCACGTCAAGTCAGGATACTCAATCAAAAGGAGGTCTGATGGCCCCTTAAATTCAGCATTTACGTTTGGCCCAGTGGGAGGTGAAAATAAAAAATCCCCCTCGGTGCCTGCATGTTGCTGCTGGGAATGGAAAGCAGACATCTTGCAGGCTTCGATGAACTTGTCCGGTGTCTGACAATTACACAGGGACAAGTTTATCATATTTCTGAGGGGCACAAATTCATGGCAGGTTGGATGGCGTCCACCCTGTGATAATGGTGGATGGATGCCGTGTACCCGCGTGTACCCCCAACTTGGGTACGGTTCTTATTCACTACTCCCACTCTAAACTTAGCCACATTGGGAAAAGTGTTGGACTTGGGGGGGGGGCAGATTTACTATTGCATCTCCAAATGTAACCACAATGCGAGGGATGGGTTCAGATTTACTATACCTACTTCAAACATAATGGCATGAGAGAAAGCGCTGCACTTTTACATTTCAAAATTAAGTACTCACCCAAAATAATATAAAACAGAGCACTAAAAAGAATATATTACAGTAAATAACACAATATAGAAAGGTAAATAGAGAGTACTAACAAAACAAAACATTTAAAAAAACAAATATTTAACATAAATTATAAAATGACTAATTTTAATTAATTTCACAAAATATTATATTTCCCAAAAAATAAAGTTATTATTAGTAATTTGCATAAATTAAAATATCCCAATACAGAAAAACAAATTACAAAAACACCTTTAAATAAAACCAACATGTCTATTAGGTAAATCAAATTATTTTTATTACAAAAATTGTAATTCTCAAGGAACAGATACATTTTAATAAAGTGATATAAATACATTTACTTATTGGACACATACAATATAACAATATTAAAACATAATTTTTTACAAGATGTAAACATTTTAAAAACTATATTGCTCCTCACTCTATTCCCTTATGAACACAACATACAGATTCTAAAATTATTATACAGATATTCAAACAATATATTAAAAGAAATATGCATGCAAAATACACTTCAAAATGAAATAGATTATATGTGCTGAGGTCAGCAGGAAAGGCCTCCCCGACTCAGTAGCAGCAGCGAAGGAGCACACAATGCACTCCCTAGACAACATAAGATTTCTCTGTACCTACAAGCCAAATTACAGCCATATAGAGAATCCCATCCCTTCCTCCCGCAGCCCTCTTGCTGGCATTTCCTGTCTGCTAAGAGCAAGTGGAATATGTGAATGAATTTTGCCCCACTTTAGAGAAATAATCAAAATAAAGGAACTGGTATTTGAGGGCCTGTACATTTATTACCCATTCAGGAGAGAAAACTCTAGCCTACAATTTGGTTTGCGATCCCAGAAAGAATCATGGATCCTGGTACCCCCAGTATCCCCGTACCGAATTCTTAAATACTTAAATGTAGTCATTTGTACTGTACTTATATACTATAATAATAGTTTGGGGAACGCCAAAAAAAACATATTTTGTTTGTTCTTTCCACACGTCTCTTTAATTTAAATGTATGATTGATACTTCTCCAATAATTACTGCCCGATACATGGTATGTTCACTAGCAGAAATTACCAAATGATGGTAGTAACACAGCAGAATTAATAAAGGCTGGGAGGTTACTCAAACAATATGAGACCAAAGTGCTTCAGTCCACATCTTGGAAAGACAGTGCATTGGCAGAGGTCGGGGTTGCAACCCTTGACTCCTCCCAATGACGTCCATGCGGATGCAGCTGATCTGAAGTTAGACATTGTAGAGTGGGCTGGAGAGCTTTCAAGCTAAAAATAGAAGAAAGCGCTGGGGGTAACACGTCTGTGCCTCTCTCAGTGGTAAAACGTCACATGAATCCACAGATTCACAGGTGATATCAAGCAATACCTCTTTGCTGTCTCTGTAGCCTATGAGTTAGCCAATGGCACCATGGTTATTAACACAACTTAAAGAGACACTATACCTAATGAGATTAGATATAATTATTGTTATTTGTATTAACCCTTTGCAGTATGTCTAAACGTGCATCCCTAAAGCTATTGAGGGAACAGATTGGATGTTTTGTCTATTGTTGTGGCAGTAGTAGTGTGCAGTGTTAGGTCATTTTTATCAGTGACATCTGCCATCTTAAATTTCACATTTCTACAGCAGGTGGAATTCATTTATAAACTTCACAATACCCTCCTTCACACCCATTGGTTAGATATGGTCTTATGGTGGCCAGTGTGGCACAGTGGCATTAACGTTTGGTTATGAACGTTAAGTTCAAGTGCCACTGCATTCATATCATGTCCAGGTCTCCACATCTGCAAACACAACACCATAGTGAGAGTACCGCAAATTTGTTATTTAGGTAAATCTGTGGTCACTTGTTGCCGTGTCGCTTATGATGCTACATGCCTTCTACTCCAACAAATACAAAAACAACTTAGGGCTTGATTTCGATGTCATACGGACCACCACCAAAAGTCCTTCGGTGGCGCTCCACCCGACATGCACGGCCACAGTCCAACTGCGGGATTATGAGGCCGGAGGTCAGAGCACTGCAGGGGAAAGATCGCCACCTCCAACAGGTGCTTGGGCAGGCACTGCCATTGGGATTCTATTTCCTTTTCCCTCTGCCTTTTCATGGTGGTCGGACTGGTGTGTAGACAAAATATAGAGTTGGAAATGTCGAACTACAGGAATATCGAGTCCTAAATACCGTTAGTAAGAAATATCGTCAGCAAGAACATCGTGGTCAAGAATACCTCATTTAAGGGAAGAAATATTGAAGTCAACAATATAGTTTGCAAAAATATAGTTGTTTAAAATATCGATTTTTTAATTAATGTTATGTATTTTAGTATATGTTTTAAATGTATGTGATGTATTTTTTTGAATAAGTATTGCTTATGTTTTTAATATATTTGTTACATTTTTCGTAGTTATCAATTTTATTTTAATCACATTTTGCATTTTTTAGTTGCGCAGCGGGTTGTGGGTTTATAGAGGATTAGGGTGGGAGGTAATTTAAAGATTTAAAGATAATACATTTATGATATTTATTTATTAATATTTATTTAATTTATATTTTATAGTGTTAATTGTGAAAGATAATTTTATGTTTAATTATTAATTTGTTTTTGATTTTGATTAATATTAATTCATTGAAAATTAAATATGGAAATTGTGTAATTAATTTTAGGTGCGGGTTGTGGGCTTAATAGGGGTAAAGGGTGGGAAGTAATGTATTTTTAATTAATTAATAATTAGTTGTTAATCAATAAATCAATCAATCGGGGAATTGTAAGCATGCTACTCACCCGTGAGGGTCTCAAGGCGCTGGGGGGGGGGTCCGAAGATCTGTTTAGCCAAAGAGCCTGGTCTTGAGGGTCTTCCTGAAGGTGTTCAGGGAGGCGGTGCGTCTGATGTCTGCCGGTAGCTTGTTCCAGGTCTTGGCTGCAATGTGAGAGAAGGATCTTCCGCCTGCTCTGGCTCTGTGGATGCATGGGGTCTCGGCCAGTGCGAGGTTGGAAGATCAGAGGTTTCTTTTGAATACGTGGAAGTTGATTCTGTCATTGAGGTATTTGGGTCTGTTGTTGTGTAGGGATTTGTAGACGTGAGTGAGAATTTTGGAAGTGACACTTTTCTCCACGGGGAGCCAGTGGAGACTTCATAGGTGTTGACTGATGTGTTCGTGTTGTGGGATGCCGAGGACGAGTCTGGCGGCGGTGGTCTGTATTGTCTGGAGTTTGCGGAGTAGGAACTGGTTGATGCGGGCGTAGAGTGCGTTTCCTTAGTCCAGTCTGCTGGTGATGAGTGCGTGGGTGACTGTCTTCCTTGACTTAGAGGGATCCACTTGAAGGTCTTGCGGAGGATGTGGAGGGTGTTGAAGCAGCTGGAGGTGACAGCGTTGACCGGTCAATTCATGGTGAGTGATGAGTTGAGTATGATGCTGAGGTTCTTGGCGTGGTCTGAGGGGGTAGGCCACCAGGTGCTGTCTCATGCAGAAGGGGTGGTACTGACTATGAGGACTTCTGTCTTCTCAGCATTGAGCTTCAGGCAGCTGTCGGTCATCCAGACTGCGACGTCATGCTTTCCTATCTGGGAGTTGAGTTTGATAGTGGCGGGGTCTTTGGTGAGGGAGAGGATGAGCTGGGTGTCGTCGGCATAGGATACGATGTTGAGGCCGTGTTGTCGGACGATGGCTGCGAGGGGGGCCATGTAGATGTTGAAGAGGGTGGGGCTCAGAGATGAACCCTGTGGGACTCCGCAGGTGATTTTCGTTGGGTCGGAGCAGAAGGGTGGGAGTCTGATCCTTTGGCTTTTTCCAGTGAGGAATGATCAGATCTAGTCCAGGCTGTTTCTTGAATGTCTGCGTCGTGTAGTCTGGTGACTAGTGTGCGGTGGGAGACGGTGTTGAAGGCCGCTGATAGGTCGAGTAGGATGAGGGCTCCTGAGTGACCTTGGTCCAAGAGGGTGCGGATGATGTCTGTAGTAGCGAGTAGGGCTGTCTCTGTGCTGTGGTTGCTTCGGAATCCGGATTGGTACCGGTTGAAGACGGCATTCTCTTCAATGAATTGTGTCAGTTTCCTGATGACAGATTTTTCTGCAACTTTGGCTGCGAAGGGGAGGAGCGAGATGGGACGATAGTTCTTGAGGTTGTGGGGCCAGCTGTGGGTTTCTTGAGCAGATGTCTGACTTCTGCGTGCTTCCAGTCATCTGGGAAGGTGACTGCTTTGAAGGTGGTGTTGATGGTGCATAGTAGTTCGGGGGCGATGGCAGCTGCAGCTCTGTGGTAGATGTGAGGGGGACAGGGGTCAGTGAGGGCCCCTGAGTTGGTTCTTTTCTTGGTTGAGGCAGTGTCTTCTGCTGTGATTGGTGTCCAGTTGGAGATGGTGGACTGGCTGGTGTTTCTGGGGTGCCATCTGTGGCGCCTGGTGGATGGTCGATGAAGTTGTCATAGAGGTTTTCGATCTTGAGGTGGAAATAGGTTCCAAGCTTGGTGAATTCTTGAATGACACTGAAAAGTTCCTTGGAGTGGATGGAGTTGGCCAGGATTTTGTTGTAGATGAAGTTCCTCTTGGTGGCTCTGATCTGGTTATGGTAGTCCACCAAGGCATCCTTGTAGGTGGTGTGGTTTTAGGTTGTCTTGGTGTTTCTCCAGTGAGTCTGCAGGTGTGTGTGGCTTCTTGGAGAGTGGTGGTGAACCAGGTGGATTTCATGGGGCATTGTCTGTCAGGATTGAGTAGCGGGGTGAGCTTGTCTGCACAATCGCTGATCCAGGTGTGGAGTTCTCTGGCTGCTTCGTTTGCATTGGGTGCCCAGGTGTGGTTGTCTCCGGTAAGGGTGGAGTTAAGTTACTCATCGGTAACCTTGCTCCACTTCCTTCGTGGTGGGCGTGGGGCTGGTTTGGGTGCCTTGGGTTTGTTGATGGCGTAGTGTACCCAGTGGTGGTCGGTCCATGGCGGCTGCATTGTGTGGCTGAATTGGACACTGTTTCCTGTGGTGAAGATGGGGTCGAGGGTGTGTCCTGCTCTGTGGGTCGGTGTGTTGACGAGTTGTTTAAATCCAAAGCTGGCTAGGTTGTCTGGGGTTGTTGAGGTGGAAGTTCAGGTCTCCAATGAGTATGTAGTTTGTTGAGGCGATGGCGTGGGCTGCGATGAAGTCAGTGATAGTGGTGGCAAAGGGTGTTTGGGAGCTGGGAAGTTTGTAGATAAGGGTTCCTCAGAGTGTGGCTTTGGGGTGGTCTGAATCTGGAAGTGCAGGTGTTCGGCGGAGGGGAAGTTTCACTGGAGGTGATGAGGCAGAGGGTGCTCTTGTGGGCGATGGCGAGGCCCCCTCCTGGGTGGTTGTGGCGGTCTTTCCTCTGGATCTTGGTATCCGTCTGGGGTGGTGGTGCTGATGTCAGGGGCTGAGGAAGCGTTTGTCCAGGTCCCTGTGAAGAAGGTGTTGTTGGGCGACATCAATATTAATTAATTCATTGAAAATTAAATATTGAAATTGTGTAATTAATTTTAGGTGTGGGTTGTGGAGTTTATAGGGTTAAGGGGTGGGAAGTAATTTATTTTTAATTAATTAATAATGAGTTGTTCATTATTAATTATTAACTAATGGATTAATTAATTAAGTGAGAATTAAATATGAACATTGTTTAATTATTTTCAGGTGTGGGTTGTGGTATTTATAGGGGAAGGGTGGGAAGTAATTTATTTTCAATTAATTATTAATTAGTTGTTAATAATAATTTAATTGAAAATTAAATATGGAGTGGGCAATGTGCATGGTACAGTTGAACCGACCGAAGTCAGAGCACTTCGCTGGGCAAGATGGCCACTGATGGGCCGTCTCCTTTCTTTCCGATGTAGGATGGTGCATTAAGAAGGATGTTGTGGTTCCCTGCCTTACAGGATCACCCCGCAGTAGTAAGGCAGCAGGATTGTGGCACAAGGTGGTGGATAGTGCACCCAGTAGCTTCACTCGCTGCAATAATTCAATACAGCATCGCAAGAATAGCCGCACTGCTACGGCGACCGAGAGCGGGGCATAGGATGGCACCGCGGGGGCTGAAACAAGCAAAAGATCAGAAGGATCCAGGAAACTCTAAAGAAATTAACAAGGAGCCAAACAAGGATACCCCGGCTTTGAGTGCAGCGCAGCGCTCTGCGGGGATGGTGCGCAGGACGCTCATGAAGAAGCCGAGCGATCAGCAAGGTAATGGTGGCAACGCCGTGACCACTGTCAGTAAAGACGCTGCCGATACCGCTCGGAAAGCTGTGCCACAAAAAGCTGTGAAAGATGCACTGAAACCCAAAGAAGCCTCTCTTCGCCAGCCTACCTTAGCTGAGGCTTTTGCTGCAAAACCGCTGGAGAACGTGAAGACGGGAGACAGCAAAGCTGGCATCGAGGACGCTGGAAGTTCGGTAACCAGGCAACGTGCCGATACAGTGTTACAGGCTCCGCCCGGGGGAGCGTTGAGGAGCAGGAACCTGAGCACAGGGCTGACGGGCACAGAATTGATGAATGGAGCACAGAAAGAGCACTTTGGCAACACAGGAGGTCCCGCAGCTTCTGAAACTGGCATCAACAGGGAGGAAAATGCTCGTGTTTGAGCGGGAGCGGAGCTGACCACATCAAAGGAAACAGTGAGTACTCAGGAACTTGATCCCATTTCAAACTGCTCTGATATTGCAAATATGTCCCAACTGCAAGCGCTAATTCAGGATAGAGGGGGTGCGGGTTCACCTGAGGGAGACAGTTTTATTCACTGAACGAGGATTCTGACTCGTTGCTCTCAAGTGAAAGGAGCTCATCTGAGGACACAGAATCTGCAGATAGCTTGTCTGCTCAGAAGGGTACGCAGCAGAAAAGGAGGTCTAAAGTAAAAACTAAGTTGCTTGAGAGCCAGTACCGCTAGGATGCTTTTCTGGGACTACTCAGCTACATCACAAATGTATCAAGATGATGGTAATGCAAACAAACAAGAGGGGCAGACCGCATCAAATAGTCCCCCTCAGCCTACCTCACTGGATCTACTCTATGGCACACTGAAGCAAATGCAGGGAGAAGCTAGGATGGAGAGCCGGACGGCCAAACAGGCAACGAAAAAGATACAAAGTTCTCTGAGGAAAATGAATAAACTGTATGAAGACATGGTGGATAGGGTTGCCCACGTGGAAGAAAGAACAGGAAGACTTGAGGATGATGTCAGCAGATGGCAAACTTTCAAACAAACGCAAGAAAAGGTGGTCGAGGATGTCCAGTGGAAGCTGGAGGATTTTGAGAACCGCCAGCGGCAGAATAACATAAGACTGCTGGGTGTGGCCAAAGGGGTGGAAGGGCAGGATGTTAGGATGTTTGTAGTCAATCTATTGCAGGGCTCCTTCCCTAAGATGGCCTCCTGGAATTTGGAGAACGAGGTACAGAGAGCGCACTGGTTTCCTTTGACTCTAAGGAAAGGGCATGGGTCGTCACAGGCAGAAAGGACTAGGGCAATCTTGGTCTATGTGGGTAACTATCTTTTTAGACAAGAAGTCATGGACAAGACGAAGCCTGAATCTAGGCGTACATTTAACGATATTGCATTCTTTGCCCGACCTGACTTCTGCCATGTCACCGTAGAAAGAAGGTGGAGACTAAGGCAGTTGATAGCTCCCTTCCAGGGTCTTGGCTCTGAGGCGTACTTGTTATATCCTGCAAGGCTTAAGGTGGTCACCAAAGGGCAGGTCAGAATGTTCTTCTAGGGGGTTCTTATTGCCTGTTCCTGACCATTTATGGGCTTTTGGGGCTCATTCTGCTACTTTTTTTTTCTTCCATGTTTGGCATTTGAAGATATGATTTGGCATTTTAATGAGTTAGGAACACAATTGATTGGAACAACGGAAAGGGAGGAGGCTGCGATTGCTGCGAACTAAGCGGTCACACATAGGTCATGGTTGACCTATTTGACAGTAAGGGGGTGGGGAGCTCCAAGGGGGGGTCTCCAGGGTGGGGGGGCAGGGTTGCAGGGGTTGGGGTTGGGGGAGGAGGGGGAACAAAGGGGGGGCACATACAGCACAGTACAGTACGATATCCAAGATTCTTTAATCCACTGGCTGATAAGGCGGGTCTGGCATACGATGTATTTTAATGGGTGTACGAATGCTTCATTCAATGTCTGTGGACTCAATGATCACCTTAAAAGACAGCGAGTGACTGCTATGTTGAGGTAAATGTGATTATATCTTGTCTGCTTACAGGAGACGCACATAGAGGGGACAAGGGGCTATTTGTTGGAACAACTGGGCTTTTCCCTGCTCGGGCATACTAAACAAGGCTCCAAGATCAGGGGCGCGGCTGTATTAGCTAAAAGAAGTGGTATTACAGTTAAAAGAAAGATTGAAGATCAGTGGGGCAGATGGGTTCTCCTTGAATGCACAATAAATGGGGAAACGTTCACTATTGTGTCTACGGAGGATGACCCAGACATTTTTGAGTTTTTGGATTCAGAATCCGATAATCTTCTGCGGAGACTTCAATGTAAATGGGCTGGCTGGACTAGGGACTGAGGGTGGGCACGTTTATCTTGGTAGTGAAAAAAAGACATGTCGCGCAAAAGTGAACCTGGCCTAGCATAATTCTTTAACTGACGTCTGGGCACATTTGAACACTGTAGGCACCGACAGTACATATTATTCAGCGCCACATAATGTTTGTGTGAGATTGGATTATTTTTTTGTTTCCAATTCTTTAATGTCAAGAACTCAGATCGAGAAATTCCCACGGATTATCTCCGATCACAACCCATTGGTAATCACCCTTAAACTTGAAAGAGCAGTTATGCGGGAAAGTACCTGGACGTTTGAAAGAGCACCGCTCAAGGATGAAAACTACATAAAACATATGAATGATTGGATCGTAGCTTTCTGGGAGATTAACAGAGGAAGCACCTCGTCTGGTGTCGCATGGGATGCATTTAAGTCAAGCATACGAGAGGAGACCCTGAGCTATAGCTTACATAAACAAAAACAGGAAGATGTAAGATTAAAAAAACGTATTAAAGTTGTGGCAGAAGCAGAGGAGGAGCTGAATACAGCAATTCATCAAAGTATGCCTTTAGATCAAGCGTTCCTTAAAATTTTAGCTACTAAAGCAGAGGCAATTGAGAATATTGCTAGTAAGGCGGCAGCCAACTTTTTAATTAAGAAAGAATAATGCCATGAATTAAGTGAGAGGGTGGGGCACACCTTAGCAATACGCACGAGGCAGAAGGCAGCAGCAGGGGAAGTAAGGGATATCTCAGATGGTAGAGGAGTTACAGTAACAGACCATGGAGTGATCCGGGAGGTCTTTAGGCTATTTTATGAAGAATTATACAATGAGGACCAGCCAAGGGATTTAACAGTTATCCAGGAATACCTCAAGGATATATTAGCTCCTTGTCTTCCAGAGGAGGAGAAGGCGGCACTCGAACTTCCTCTGACCCTGGATGAGATAATTACGGCATTAAATAACCTCCCATCAGGTAAAGCGGCAGGTCCTGATCAGATACCTATCGAGTTCTATAAGGTTTTTCAAGGGGATGTTCGTTTGGACATGGGGGAATACGATGTTGCAGGCACAAAGGGGAGTCTCTACACCGGATTCTTGGGCAGGGGCCGATATAGTAATAAGTTTGAAAAAGGGCAACCGCCTTTAGAGCCAGGGTCTTATAGAACTATACCTATAACCCTCATGAATGCAGATGCAAAAAAAAATTCTAAAGCATTGGCTCTAAGGTTGTGTAGAGTGATAGGGGGATTGGTTAGCCCTACCCAGCACGGTTGTATTCCAGCGTGGGGTACAACGCAGCACATATGCCAAGTTATTACCCTCTTCGATGCAGTGGAGGTCTCAGGGGACCCTATGGCCGTTCTGTACTTGGATGCAGAGAAGGCAATCGATAGGGTCTCCTGGGACTACCTCTGGATGGTAAAATCTGGGTCTACTGATATATACGCGATACTTTTGGGTGAGGTAGCAGGGAATTGCTTTCTTAAATGTGCTGACTCCAGCTATTACAAAAGAACAAGGTTCAAAACGCTGCCGGCAGCTTATAAGATATGGGCAGCCTTCTGTAAGAAATCTGGACTTGGAAGGTTTAATGTATATACCTGCATGCTCAGGAATGTGTCCCTGCCAGGGGAAATATTTGCGGACTCAGTCATGGATGATTGTGGAAGACTTGGAATTTTGAAACTAGGTGATGTGATGGGGATTGATTGGGTTCTCCAGTTCGCAGAACTGCAGTCTGTTTATGGTATTGACAGAAGGAGTTTTTTTCAAATATCTACAGGTCCGGAGTTTTTTTTCTAATAAACAGGGAGGAACTGCAGGGTTTAGTAAAAATAAGATCCTTGACGTTATAGAAAGCGGGGCAGATTGCACTATCCATAGGTTTTATTCAGAGCTCTCTGCAATGAAGGCTGATGATCTGGGGAAATACAGTACTAAATTGGCAGCGAAACTAGGGATAGAGCAGGACTGCTTCCAGAACTCATTGGATCTGGGATGGACTATACTATGCTCGGCGAGGCTACAGCACTATAAGATGATATTCTCCCTATATCATACACCCGCAAGGATAGCTCAGTGGGGGGGAACCATAGCTATTACCTGCCCACGCTGCTATAGCTTGGAGGCAGATATAATCTACATTTTTGCTTCCTGTCCTCAGTTGTACACACTCCATAGAGCCATCAAAACATTTTCTGACAGGTCTTTGGGGATCAAGATCTCACTCACGCCGACATGGATTATACTTGGGATTAATGAAGAGCCTTAACAGGGGCCCTCCGCTCAGTTCCTATTTATGGCTATGTCAGTTCTACGAATGTGTATAGCGAAGGCATGGTTAGATAGAGTGCCTCTAACACTGCACCAGTGGTTAGCTAGGCTGCTTGTCGTGTATAACTTAGAGAAGGGGATCTATGCATGAAAAGGCAGAAAAGGGCAGATCTCTTGGGAGGCGAATCTGGGGACCCATCCGGAGGTGGAAGGAACATTTACAATAGGTTATTACTATTGCTGTGTTGTTTTCTTTTTCTTTTTCGTTCTTTTCCTATATACTTTCCCTCTTATCTATTTAATTGTAATATAATGGAACCAGTTATTTTATGTCATGTCTGTAATCTCCAGAAAGGTGATTATGATCCATCAAACTAACTAACACACAAATAAATCAGAACCTACCGGTTCTTATGGAGTTCACCAAAATACCCCCGCAATATATTCATAAATTAATCTCGTCAATTAAATCTGGCTCCCCATTGGACCCTTGCCACCCTTCTATACTCAATACTATTCCAGACATCATTACTTTACCTCTGACACACATTTGCAACGCCATGTTCTCAACAGGTTCATATCCAACTATATGGAAAAATACTATAATTAAGCCACTCCTCAAAAAACCATCACTTGATCCTTCACTACCTTCCAGTTACCGTCCCATAGCATCTTTACCGTTCCCAGCCAAAATCTTTGAATCCGTCATAAATAAACAGCTGTCTGAATATATTCATAATCATGACCTTTTAGATGACACCCAGCTCGGTTTCCGACAAGGCCACGGGACAGAAACTGCCCTGATCAAGGCCGCAGATGAAATAAGAACAACGATGGATAATGGCGGACAGGCTGTGTTGATTCTGCTGGACCTATCGGCGGCATTCGACACGGTCGATCATTCTACTTTGATCGACCGTGTCGAGGCCATCGGTATTAAACATAAAGCCAGGGATCTTATCACATCCTTTCTGACAGACCGTAAACAAGCAGTTAAATTAGGCACATATACATCTCCCACTTTTACGCTTCCTTGTGGAGTTCCTCAGGGTTCCTCGCTAAGTCCGAGCCTTTTCAACATCTATGTTTCGGACTTAGCGAGGGTAATAAAAGCCTACAACATCAACCTAACAACATATGCCGATGATACACAGTTGGTACTATCTGTACACAGAGACGGTCCTACAATAGCAGCAAACTTCAAAGACGGCATGAGGGCCATTAGCAGTTGGATGTCTTCTAACTGTCTAAAATTGAACTCTACTAAGACTGAAGTAATGCTGTTTGGTAAGATCCAGCCTATGTGGTCCCCCTTATGGTGGCCGGAGGAAATGGGCACTCCACCTGAACCAGTCAGTAAAGTCAGAAACTTAGGAGTCATTTTTGATGACAAACTCCTTTTTCACCATCATGTGAACTCGGTAGTTTCATCATCATTTAACACCCTACGGAAAATCAAGAAACTCCTTCCATATCTCCCTAAAACAGCAGGAAAAACTCTAATTTCTACATTGGTGTTTTCACGCACTGACTATTGTAATGCCCTCCTCCTCAATGCACAAGAAAAGGTCATCTCTAAACTTCAAATGATACAGAATGCCTCAGCCAGAGTTTTACATGGGCATTTCAAAATTCAGCTCTGTCTCTGGACACCTGAAACAACTGCATTGGCTCCCGATTAGAAGTCGCACAAAATTTAAGTCCCTTTGTATTGTCTATAAGGCAATTAACAACGTTGGACCTAAATTCCTCAGGAATTCATTTAAACCATTCATAACTTCCAGAACGCTTCGTTCAAATACTGCTCATCTGATTAATATACCCAGAATGAGGAGAGTCAACTGGGGAGACAGATGCTTCACCATCGCAGCTGCAAAACTGTGGAACTCTCTTCCCCTTACTATAAAAACCAGTTCCACTCTGACTATCTTTAGAAAGCAACTAAAGACATGGTTGTTCTCTCAATAGTCTGACTAATTGGAAAGCTTATAAAGGAATGTTTCAGACTAATTGGAAAGCTTACAAAGGAATGTTTCAGTAATCTCACATTAGTCATATCAAACATAGCTCACAGCGCCGAGACACCCCTGGGTAATTGCAGCGCTTTAAAAATTGCATAAATAAATAAATAAATAAATAATGGTATTTCAATGAATGGAAATTGGATTCTTGCTGTGCTGTAATATACAAAATTTAACAAAAATATTGTTTTTTTTAATGAAATTCTGTAACTATTGTTAGGTGCAGCTTTTGGGGCTTATAGGGGTAAAGGGTGGGAAGTAATTTATTTTCATGTGTTTTAATTTGTTTTGTAGATCTGGTTTGTGCCTGTCACACAGTGCATAGATATTTGAAGACATACCCTTTACTATTGCGGCTTGTGTTGCACTCCTTTTTCGGCCAGCAGCACAAGCTGTAGTAAAGGGTATGTTTCCAACCACTGTGCTGGCTGTCACATTGTAATTTGGCAGGTGGGCCCTGAGACTTTTTGTCGGGTGGTCCCATTCCTGCCACGATCCAGGTTGGATCGGTATCGTAATGAGGACCTTAATTTGTGGTCAGGTATTTTATGGTTACACCCTCATATTTCCAGAGTCTGGGTTGGGTGTAAGGTACTTGCTGCAGAGTATGTGTTGCTCTGTATGATTCCCCACTATTATGTTTTGATTCAGTTGTGCAGAGGTGGCAAATGTTTTTTGCTCAACAGCATGCTGAGTAAATGAGGTATTTCACTGAGGAAATCTTTTACTAGCACATTTTACTTCTAACTTATAAACTTCTACCTATGTCTACCTGTGGTCATGGTCTGCTATGAGCTGTGTAGGACACTGGCAATAGCATAAAACCAGTGTTGCTCTGTGTCCATGTTATTTTTCAGTCGCTGGGACCAAATTTTGAAAGTTGGACAGGCTGTGAAAGGGCTGCATTGGACTTGGGCCAATTGTAAGTATTGTCTTCCTCTCTGGAACAATAACACGCCACCGTATATCTTTTTGTATCTGGTTCCAGTATTTGCCTATAGCAGCAAGCGTTTTCATTCAAAAGGTAGTAATCGACACACACCTAATTTAATAGAAAGGTAAAACGCTGAGGTGCTTCTACAATTTGTGTGTCATTTGTATCTCATTAATTATCACATTGTGCATTGGACACTGTGATGCGCCAATGTCTAAACTACGCTTTTCTCAACTACGCTTTTCTTATCTGTTATCTATACATGTGGTTTTTCGCTATGTTTTGGGCATTTAGTGTTTTTAGAACAGTCAATAAGGCATTTTTAAAAAGAATACGTTCTATTTTTTCTTGAATTGTAGCTTGCTTATCTGCACAAACTAATTTAGCATGGGGGATTAAACAAATAAAGGGATTACAGGGGGATTTTTAGAGATTCATACGTCCTGGAATTAAAAGAGAATTAGTGAAAGGTTATTATAGGAATATTATCCATGGCTTGAGATAATTACTATTTAAATCTGTTAACGACTTAGTGAATATATTCTGATTTTTTATGTGCTATGGATGTGATCGAGTGAGATTGTAGTCTATGTTTTTTTTGCAGGACAGATACAAAATGCTAAACCATTTAAATTCTGAAGCGATAGACTGGAAACGAGGAAAAGGAACACGATTATTTCCCCTGGCAAATGGACTGGAGTTGGAATCCCTGCAGATATGAATGCACTTGATAACATGCAAAGCTTGATCATAGCTGCAGCATTTCAACACACGAATAATGTTTACATTCTCAGAAATGATTTGCATCGCGAGTTGAGAAAGTCTGATGTAGGCAAATCAGAACATCACATTATTTTTCAAATTATGCTTTTCAAACAACCTTCAGAACCTACATAATTTATTGAATTCACGCAGGACATCTGAGTATTATATCAAGGGCTGTGCAAGTTTACAGTTCACAATGGGAAAAAGTAACTGGAGAGCAAAACTGTCTAAACTCTAATCATAATGTATGGAGCTCGATCATTTAATTCCAGGAACTGTATAAAATGTAACAAGAGATTGTTAGTTGTGTGATAGCAAGACTTTGTAGTTTTACCATAATATCACAGAATAATCTCCCACTTACCACATGCATTTAAAGTGTCCCCTAAAACCACGTGTGGCAGCCGAATCCCACCTCCGAACAGCTCTCTAAATCTCTTGAGTACCCCCTCCAACCCTTGTGCCACAACCCTGCTATCACATATCTCTGCCCCCCACTTGCTGTAGTAATATGTTACCCCATCGCAACTTCCTCCACCATCTCCTGATGCTGCATATTCCCGTATAATTTTACAGTGCCCCATTTCTTTGAAGGGAGGTTTGCACTTTGCAAGTATACAGAAATTCAGATCATATAAGGAAACATTCTTGAAGGTTGCCTCAGCCAGAATCCTGAGCTTCCACTTAGAATTTGAGATCTGGCACACTGCGCGTGATTTACTTCTTACATAGTGATCACATATAAAAATGTCTCTGTGCTCACTAGTCAGGTTACACAAAACAGAAATTGTATATGTCTTTGACAGTGGCACCATACATAGTATCAAGGCTCCTAAGGCACCAGTTGTGCCATGCTTTCGATGAAGAAGAATCGCTTCAAATTGGATCACTTGAGTGGCAAGCATATTGTCCACTTGTCCTATAACTCATCCCCACTGCCACGGTTCACCACTCAGTACATGTGGGTCGTTGATATCTGCTTGATACTTTTATTGTGATGGCAAAAACTGAGGAATCTGGGCTGTATACATCCCCTCATTGGTTAAAGTTGAGGGAATAGAGTTGCAGTCTGGAGCCAGAGCTATTATGGAGGAATAGGTGAGCCAGTATGGAGAGCTCCACTGGCAACACCACCAATGGTGCACCTGTGATCAACCAGCTGCTCAGTCTCAACAACACAAGCAGAGTGATGTCAGGGATTGTTTACCTGAAGTCCAACGACTGAGGGTGCCTGAAGGTTGCTATCCTCCTCTATCCATTCTGAGTATAATGAAGGCATATTTTCTACTGCTTAGGTAATAACTGAGCTCCATTTGTTATGTGTCATACACTAAATATCTACTGAGGCAGCACATTCTCTGCATTTGGGTAATCAGATCTCTACTAAACTTGCTCCGCCGTTTGGTCTCTCCCACATAGAAGGGAAGAAGACAAGAATGTCCTGATGCTTATACCTTGTCTGGGGATAGATACATGCGAGATTCCTACAGCAACCTCACTCCTCCGATGATGCTCTGGGACAGCACACACTTCTGGCTAGGTCTGGTTATCCCATCTGGCATATGAGGTCACTGGGTCTCTTCTGTACACGAGCACCGACCTGCTGGGCAGAGCAGTGGCTGCACGGCTGCACCTGGCATACAAGGTTGCTGTTCCTCAGTTGCACATGCGCTGTTGCCTGATTGGCACAGCATTCAACAGACTTCATGTGTGGCAGTCCCCCGGCAAACAGGGTTGCTGGTCCTTAACTACACATATGTTCTGGCCCGATCAGCACCACGTTCACCACAGCTAACTTCACAGTGGCCCTCTCCTGGCTTACAGGAGTCGCCGACTTTGTCCTGCACATGTGCAACAACCTGATCGATGGAGCAGCCTATTCCTCACATCTAACAACAGAAATCCACTTGACAGTATTCTCCACTGGACCTCTCTCCCTCCAACACTCCACATGCAGCATTCAGGCAAAGGGGATCATGGCTCCAGGGCAGGTGGTCTTGGATTCCCTGGGTGGTGTCCCCTGACCCAGCAGGGAGACTAGCAGGCCTTGCCCCCGTCCTGGTCCCAATTAGAAGTCTTGCCGAGCGTATCCTCTTCACACAGCTCATCTGGATGCTTGGCAGATGACAGTTTTTGGGGTCTCTCACTCCTCTTATTATAGTTCTGTTCAAGACTGGACATGGTATTTAGGGTCTAAGTCTTTGAAGTTTATGTTGGTGTTCTGCCTATTTTGAAATACCCACTCCTCTGCCCTCTTCTTCCACTTGAAAGAGTCTGTCATTGTGGGGGCGACTCCAAAGCTGATAACCCCACAGCACAATCCATTGGAGTGACCAGCGTCCACACCTGGATGTCAGCCGCAGTGATATGTGTATGCAAAGATTAGCCCAGGGCAAAAGCCCCACTCTTTATGATTCTATTATCAGCTTCATCTACTTCCTGTGATGTGCCCAGGCTCCTTCCTTGTGACCTTTCACTGAAACAAAGAACACCCTTAGAAGTGGGCTCTTCCCTCTCCAGTGTGTGTCCCAACTAGTTTAAAGGAATGCAGAAATACACAAATCCGTCAGGAGGGGTTTCTCTACTTTCACTCCATTTTCATGTCTCTCAAAATGGAACCCAGGGTCGTACATGTATTGTATCAACCACAGGAACTCATACACTGAGTGCTTGAATACAACCAAAACATACTGTAAAGCATGGTATCCTTCATGTACTATACTATCCATAGACACACATACATCCAGCAAATATATTTAACATGTACACACTACACAGCACTGCATCATTCATGTCCTGCGCCACTTTTAGGTACACATACATCCAGCACATGCATCTGCTAGGCACGCGCTGCATTAATGCATTATCTCTGTGTTATACCATTCGCAGGTATACATACACTGAGCGCAGATACACCACTCATGCGCTGCACAGTATTACACACCAACCTGATGTAGGCCAAGAGTGATTTAAGCAAAACTTTAAGATTAGTGAGCCTGTAGGCCTCACTCCAGTGACACAGATCAAAAATGACCTGTTCACTCCTATTGCTCACTTCAATATTTGCTGTCACCACCACACACTTACTGCTTGACTCCTGGTGAAGGGAGTAGCCTCTCACCACTATGAGGTTAGCGCTTTGGACATCCCTACTGGCCCAACATGATCCCAATCTGTTAGACAGGCCTGCATCAAGGTCTTCATGCATGACCCTTTTTGCCTATGACAACAACAATCAGCATTAGTGAACCAGATATAAGCACAGTTGGGCATTCAGAACAGGGTTGCATGTCCATTACAATGCATAGGACTATTTTGTCCCAAGATACTCCCTATACCTCCTAAGCCTATTATCACATTCTTTACTCCTCCCCACAATTCTACAATATTGCTCATAGAGCCACTGCACTCCAATGAGCCACCACACCACCATTAGCACCTTATAATCCTGCTCTCCACCTCCTAATATGAAATTGATGTGTCTTTTCATTCCAGACTGACTTCATTTCAACACCAATCTATTCCTTCTTTCCCAAACACATCATTCTCACTGAAGCACCAAAGGCAAAGACTTTGTTGCATGTAAAACACATTTTAACCACTTGGATGCTAATGACAAGGGTAACTCGTCATGCACTGCCCATTCATTTCAATGGAAATTAGTGAATAAGAAGAATATTTAAACAACGATCTAACAGCAAATATAATTTACATAGCTTCAACCAATGTAATGATTGCATCCTGATAAAATATTCTTATTATTGAACTGCATAGAATCCCACACCACCACCATTCATAACACCTCTATCATCATAGGGAACCCAGCTTTTGCTGAATTAATTCCGTAAAGTTATTTAAAACTTTCAGAACAAAGCCAAAAAAATCTGCTGAGTTTAACTTTATTGCAAGCTACCAATCCATTACCAGCCTCCCTTCCCTAGCCAAAAATATTGAGATGCAGGTGTCCAGATAACTTCAAGGGGGTGTGGAACTGAACCACTTTCTTCACAACCATCAGGCAGAACTCAACCTTTCCAAGGGCACCGAAACCCCCTGGCTCAAAATTAGGGACAAAAGTGGTCTGTCCTTCGATGAGGGTAACACAACTGCAATGATGCTTCTTGACTCTTGTTAGACCTGGTACCATTGGTGTGGGTCTTCCTTCCGTTTTTTCTGCTTTTGCCTCCTGTGTTTTTTCTGGCCTAGATTCTTTGGGCTCTTTGCCACTGCTGTTCAGTGCCAAAGTGCAAGTTCTCCCTTTGTAAATTGATGTGATGGATTAGTGATTCCATGTTTGGTTGATATGATTTACTTGTCAGACCCTAGTACAATGCACCATGTGTGCCCTGGGTCTGTAAATCAAATGCTGCTGGTGGGCTTGCAGCACTGTTTGTGCCACCCACAGAAGAAACTTGTAAAATGTGGCTCAGGCCTGCCATTGCAGAGCCTGTGTGCAGCCTGGGACTGCCATGTCAACTTGGCAAGTGAACACACTTGCCAGTCCCCAAACCTTCCCTTTCCTGCATGTTAGTCACCCCTAAGGTAGGCCTAAGGTACCCCTGTGGACAGGGTGCATTGTATTTGAAAGGTAGGACATGCCCTGATGTGTGTGGCATGTCCTGATAGTGAAATACTGCCAATTTCGTTTTTCACTATAGCAAAGCTATTTGTTACTATAGGCCAGAATGGGGACTTCGTTTACAACATCTTATAAACCTAACTGACCCCAGGAACAAGATGAGAAAATAAAGTTTAGTATGCCTGTACTCAGAATGTTCAGATGCATCTTTTAGTGAGGGTGATTTTTACATTCTGTGTTTGAAAATATCACTTTTAGAAAGTAGGTACTTTCTTCCTTAACCATCCGGGGTGCCTCTGCTAGGTTTGTGTTTTGCCTGTCTGGCTTTTGGATGACAGGGGGCTGGAGAGGGCTGTGGCTCCAGAAGTCTGATGAGTCAGAGCTGGGCTGAATAGAACTGGGTTGCATTTGGAGTGGTGAGAGGAGCAGCATCTTTACCTGAATAGAACTGTGCCTGCCTTCCACAATGATGGATCTGCCCCCCTGTGGTGTGTCTGAAGCCAGGTCTCACACTAGCAAAGGACGTTGATGTGCACTTGCAAAGTGCCCCACAGAACTGGTTTTGGCTGGGTACAGGCACTCTACCTTCAGAGAACAAAGGATTTTGGTGTGTGAAAAGAGGCACCCAGATCCCAGACTTTTAGATCACTTCTGGGAAAACATGGGAAATCTTTGCCAAGGAGAAGAGCCGGATAAGCTGAGGAGAAATACTGCCCCTGTGATTTTTGCTGTCTGGGGTTGGCATGCAGTGGCTACTTGCTGCCAAGGAAAGGAGAAAAGGACTTTGTTCTTCTTTGTCATCTTGCGGGAGATCTCCAAGGGCTTGAAACTAAGCTTCCCTCCTGTTCTGAAGTCTCAGGGACAGAAAGACTTCACCACCAGCTCCCCTGAATTTCAACCTGCAAAGAGGTGCCTGCTGCTGTTTAAGACCTCTAGAGACTTTTGTCGCTGGGAGTTGGAAAACCTATGCAACACTGAAGAAGCATTACGCATCTGCACTTTTTTCCGACGCTTTGCTGAAGAAACCATTGCAGCACCTGCCGCGGCTTGGGAAATTGCTGCACGATGCATCGGGTGCAATGATCTCTGAAGTCAGAGATCACTGCACCGTAAGTATTCATCAAGGTCTTAAATCTTACCTATTTGCAATATCCAAATGAGAGTTGCTGCCAGAGACATCCACGGGCCTCTTCCTCAAGTAGCAATTGAAAGGGAGACGTGAGACCTGCAATTGGAGTGTATGACGCAGTATCAAATCCAATGCATCACCTCCTCTCCGGTAAGGAACCGACACATCACCTAACCTGCACTGCAGTAAGGAGCCAACGCATCACCTCCCCCGAAGCAAGGAACCGACACATCTCCTTCCCTGCGGCCATTTTGTTTGTTTTGCTTGACTCCTCCAAGGTACTTTGTGAGAACCATGTCACATTTCCAACTTTCATTGAACTGAACTATTTCTACCATTTGAAAACCTTATGTTTAATACTGTATTGTGGATTTTTGTCATATGGTCTTGTTTTGGTTTAGATAAAGATTACTTATTTTTCTAAACTGGTGTGGTGTCCATTTGTACTGTTTTTACTGTATCACTGTATGTGTTCACAAATGCTTACTCACTGCCTCTGAGGTAAGCCTGTCTGCTCGTGCCAAGCTCCTGAGGGGATGAGCTGGGGTTATTTTAAGAGTGTATCCCCTTACCTTGTCTGGAAGCAAGGGCCCCTATTTGGACAAACTAGAGACACCATTTCTAACAACTCTCTGCCCCTAATCTCACTGCCAACCACAAAGTCCTGTGTGAAAGTCTAGAACACAGAGCAGGCAGAGTCAGACCTGCACTGCAATTAGCCCAATCTTTTCTGATCAACCACACCAAAAACATTGAAATTGGATTGTCACTTCTTGCTCTGTCCTGTGATGTTCCTCAATATTCTGACCCCGTCTCCTTCCATCACTCCAAACTGGGAATCCTCTTTTATACCACACTCACCTTTGTGCAAGTTGAAGCAGCAACTATTGGCGTGACGATGCCTCTCTCTAGTCTAAAATAAATCCCCCACTTTTCATAGTCTCTGTCCCTACATGCATCAATTACTTCGATAAATCTATTCTGACATCAGCAAAAATGCTTGCGTAGGCCCAAGAGCTTCTGAGCCAGACAGTAAGATTGGGCTTTAAACTTTGTAAATGGGACCGCATACCCACAATTTACTCATTCCATTTGGTCACAGTAAAGTCCAAGATTGAATTTAGTTCCATAAAGCATGCTTGGTCAAATGCCAGCTACATAGTGAAAAATGGGACCTCATTTAACCCTAACCAAAGCCTTTTATTCTATGTCTACTCTGAGATCAGCCAACGATTATTCAATAGGATAAAACTCTGAGGAAGAAATCTGGGTTTGCAAGGACACAGACCCTGATCAGACTCAGCGCAAGCTAGAAAACTGATCCCAATTACATGGGGTTCAGAAAAAGATTAAAACCTGAACTATTCAGACTTGCCTTTAGCTAACCAATACTTAAGATAGAGGTTGCTATCAAAGAATGTTGAGCATCCAACACCTCCCCTCAAGCCCCTAACTTTCTATCATGTTTACCCAGGTGTTTTGTACTCCCACTGTCGAAAAGGAGGCACATAGCACTTTATAAACTTATACATTTAAAATTCACCATCAACCATTCCACAAGAGGCCAAAACTATCCAAGATGGAGCATGTGTTCGGGCAGATTTACAAGCCCCTTTCGCTGCCAGTGCGTCACTTTTTGTGAAGCACCGGCAGCGTATTTTTCTGCCCCATATTTACAAGGACAGGAAAAGCCTCCCTGCATGGCTTTTCCTGTCTTTGTAAATACAGCCCCTTTACACGCAGCAATTTGCATGAAAGGGACATTCCATGCATGTCGCTCTGGGTGTTCCCACCCAACACATATGGAACCAGACACATTTCAAGATTTACAAGAAATCGTTAAACTGGAAATGCGTCTGAATGCTACGCCTCCCCAGGGTATGTAGGGAGGCGCAACAAAGAGAACTGTAATAATTACTCCTCGTTATTTTTGCTCTTTCTATACGTGCTGCATTCTGCACAGAGGAAATCACCTCTGTTTTTGTACAGGAAGGTGTCCCTTCCTGCACATAAACAATCCTTTAAATAAAGACGTTGTACAAGTTCGATGTGTGCTAATACAGCAGACATAGAAGTTGTAAAAAGCTATTTCTGATTGTTTATGCGTAGGAATGGTTCCCACCATGGTGCAAGGTTGCCTGTGTTGGCTCATAGCAGCAGTTTGTGCACCAGCGCAAGGGGAAGCACAGATATGCAACATATTGTTTTAAATATGTCACATCTTTGTTCTTCCAAACGAACGCAGCATGGCGCAGCAAAAGGATGAACAGTGGAATAGGCCGAATTATGACACAAGCGATACATCGCATACCATTACAACGCAATCAGTTACAACGACTTTCCGTAGGGGGCACGCTGGATTTTGGAATAATATAATTTTCTATTCCAACTCCAGTCTGTGCAACAGTAGAGAAGCTGTTGGATTTTAAATCCAACAACTTTTGCCCCCTGCAGCAAGTCGTTGTAACGACTTGTGTTGTAATGGTTTGCGATGTAACAACGCAGTCGCTTCAATGACTGCGCTGTAATGGCATGTGATGTATCGCATACGTTGTAAACGATGTTTCCCGCACAACGCTGCGTTAATTTATTGTAAATCTGCCCCCTTGTGTTTTGCAAGATGTGCATCAGCCTGGTCTTTGCAACACTAGGAATTACATTTTTGAGACTGGGCTGGGGAATTTTATTTTATGCTCATTACAGATTCAGACGGTATCACATAGTTCTTTAACATCTCCAGACTCCACATATATATGCGAAAACCATATGTGTATACTGCGTTGGGAAAATGTCACTGTATGTCAGCATGAACCCCTGCCAGAAAGAACAACCTACTTTGAAATACAAATGCCAAGTGATTGCAATAGAACCTTAACATGGGATTAAAGTCTTATGGGCTTCTTCAAAAGAGTGTGCGCTGCCACATACTGTAGAAATGTAGGAAGCAGACATGCTAAAAATTGCCTTTTCAAAGTGATAGTGTTGCTAGGCAATGATACAGTACATCACGTGCCAAGCCCACATCAATTCATAGGAAATATTATAAATCTGAAGATGCCCTGTAAACAGGTAAAATGTTGCTTGCATCGGAAAATATTTTAAAGACACATATGAACAATTTAGATACTAAGACCATGCTGTAAGATGTCAAAATCAGAGAGAGATGATCATCGTCTTTTTTTTTTTATTTCCTGTTCCATAAGAAAAACTTTGCAGACCAAGTGACAAGGTATACAGATACAAAATAGTTGTATATGTATTTACTAATGGGGCCTTTTAGATGAAAACTAAATGATAATATCAGGTCAGACAAGCAGTTGAGGAAGCATTACAGAACATTCATGGTAGAACAAACTTCCATGCCATAGTTTGTCTTTCAAGATTCCCATTTTCACATTAAATACCTATAAAATCAAAAGAGGGACCTTATCAACATGCATAGTGCATATTACCAGAGGATGCACACAAGTGAAGAGGCTGTGCGGGCAGGGGTGGGCAAGCTCAGTGTTCCCAGCCCTGGAGTCGGGTGATATATATATATATATCATTTGGATGCAGCACAGACTGGCCCTGGGAACCTGATCCAAATAGACTTGTGTCAAGTGTATGCGGGGCTGGCCAAAAAAACCTTTGTGTGTCCCAAATTTTTCCATTTATGTCAAGGGCCACAGGCACCTGATTGAAGGTATAACATATTGCCCTCCAAGGAAAGTGAACAGGTGTTCCAATTTCTTAAAGAGCAGATGGCATAATCTAGAGGCCGCACCATGTTTGCTGTCTCATCATTAGCAATCCAATGGCAGGCTTGGTTGCAATGAATAATTTTTCAAGCAGGACCATGCAAAGTGCAGGGCCTGGGACATAATGTCTCCATTGTTCCTCTCCTTGTAACAGTCCTGTATACTGTAATGTTCTGCGAGACACGTTCTAGTGTCCAGCAGGAAGTTGGAACGCCAGCCACTCCCTCGAGGGCTGGACACACTGCACCCCCACATTCATCCATCATGGGTGTCACGAGTGACGTGACCCCGCTAATAGAACGGCCCGGGTGCACGTGCTCGTGGCTAGTTGTCTCACTAAACTGCAACGTGTCAGTGTCTGTCACTCTACGCTATGTGGGCCTGAGGCCCAATACTACACTGGCGACGAGGCGGGTGCCTGACCCTGCAAGCCTGCTGAGCTGCTCTTCGCCATTCCGTGTGAGGGGGAAGAAGACTCTGGGCAAGCGGCACCCCGGCGCGATCCGTCACACCACCCTTGACGGAATAGAGGTTTGTGCCCATTGAGTCGCCTATCCACGCCTCCTTACCCCGAGAAGCTCAGTGCTGTCTGCACATGGGCTCGCACATGGCCCTATCGCCGTTACGGCGGCCGTAGTTGCGCTGCAGAACGAGAAAGACACCAGTGACGCTGCAGAAATCAAAGCAGGCGCCCGTTGACGCCCACGCACTGCCAACACTACACCCCCGGTGCCGGACTGCAACGCGATCGAGGTCAGTCAAACTCTGCGAGCCCTGAAATGCCCACAGGCTGTCCCGCCTGCAGAGTCCACACTGGGAGGGAAGAAAGAGGGTACTGCTCCCAGCAACCACCTTAAACACAAGGGAGCGCCAAACCCAGCCGCGCTCGCTGATGCCCGCATCCACGCAGAGGTAGCCGCCTCCTGACCCACACGGTCCAGTGACCCCCAAAAGAGCGCGACAGAGCAACATTCAAGGCCCCACATGCTCCCTCCTATTGCGTCGCTGTGATTGCCATGACTGCCCTCTCACGTTGCCAGATGCCCAGCACAGTGCCACGGAGGTTGATGTCGACGTGGAGAGAGGCCGAGAGACAGAGACGGAGCCTGCAGGCAACGCCATCTTGCGGTCGCCTCCGCAGGCATATCTGCCCCTCAGACCCTCGACCCAGTAGCAAGCTTCCCCACCCACTGACAACAGCGAGGGTGCCGCCGCGCACTCCTTACAACAAGCTGTGTCCCTACCACGCGGTGAGTGAGTTCCTCTCCAGATGCTGCTAGCGGACACCAGCTCCTCACAGGGGTCTTGGAGCCCCTCGCCCATCGCCACAAAAAGAACTCTTGCATGCAGTGTCGGTTCCACTTGACCTGCTTTCAGAACGGAAGTTACGGCATGCCGCAGGCGCCGACAGCGCCCCCAGTGCCCGCTAGTTTCTCGGCACCCAGACACCGCTAAAGCCTGCAAGGAAGCCCTAAAAGCGGGACCACACTAGGATTTGCCTGCCCAGTGCCAGAAGCAGCAGCATGTCTGCGCCAGGGAGGAACACAGAGCACCAGCAAGGGTTGCCCCACATAAAAGCTGCTGTTGCCCAGAGGGAACAGACCAGGGTGCAGCACCACCCAGTGGCCACATGCCTACACCACATCTCAGGAATCAAAGCAGCCACCGGACGCAGGACTCTGTGGAAGAGCTCTGGCACACTGAAGCTCCACTAGGCACTAACCTTGGAAAACCCCAGGCGAACCTGGCTCCCCGGTAGACACCCATATGCAAGACAACCCCACTAGGGAAACAACATAGGGCTGTCATCCAGAAAGGGCACACTGTAGAACGGACAAACTGCATGGCCAGAGCAGGAAGCCAGCCATACCCCAGCACCAAGGGAACCACACAGTGTTCTTGACCCCACACTGCAGCCCAAAGGCAGCCACAGCACAGAATCCTGCACCACCCCGACTGCCCCCAAAACCTGCAGCAGTCAAGGCCAGACACTCCACTACCCAACTAGAAGTGGCTGGATCAGCAAAAGGAGAAGTCAACGTGATCCTAGGAGGAAGATCTACACCGGCGCATCCACAGCACAGGCAAGCACCCGTACGGCACATCACGACCTACGTCTGTGCAGCCGCAATGCGTCCCACAGACCAGCAGCACTAGAGCACAGTATCTGGCTAACCAACCAGCATTGGCGGTCAACAGACCCAAGAGTGCTCACCGCCACCACCAGGAAAACTGCCTGCCTGAGCCCAGCAGCTGTGACGGATTGCGCCAGGCACCGCAAGACGCGCCCTGACAGAAGAATGCTCATGGAGTGGCCCTCTGCACCCTGCAAGTGAAGACAGCAAAGCCCCCAGGCAGCAGCCACCCTCAAAATCCCCCAAGGTGCCCCAAGCTGCGCCTGCGCAAACCTGAATCCTACCAGCAAGAGCACTGCCTGCCACCTCTGCAAAACAGGGGGCGACTGACAAACCCCACCAAAGACAGCAAGAAACTCAAGCAGCAACACCAAAGACAACTCCACTAGCAAGAGTGGAAGACCAGCCAGACAGCAACGTCTCAACTACCCCACTACAAGCACAAGAAAGGTTGGTGCGGAGCACGCGCCACACGTGGCTGCCCAACGCCACCACCAGTGAAGAAGGCGCATCACCCGCTCCTACTGGTGAATAGGCACAACCACCAACCACACCACAGGCACCCCAAGTGCCAGAAGAAAGCATCCATAAACAAGACCATGAAGCACTGCTGAATGCAGGTAGTAGAGCACCCACGTCTCCACCGCCCCAGCGAAACCCCGCAGTAGGCTGAAGACCACACAGAGTGTCCTCCCTCACACTGCCTCAAGACGGAGTCGGCCGCGGCCCAAGATTGGCAAGAGAGTAGTCGCACACCCCACGTGGCAGGCCGCCACAGCACCATGCGCTCCAACAAACAGCCACACGAGACCGGACGTCACGACGCCTAGCAAGCAAGGAGCACGTCACAAAGTGACCAGGAGAGACAAGCATGCCGGAGTGAAGGCAGAAGCTGGTGCCATGACAGCGCCGCCTCGAGGTCCAAGCGCAACGCCTCGAAGAAAAGAAGAAAAGTGACAGCCTTGTCACCCGAAAACAGAATGAACACAGGTGGGCTGAACAAACCAACAAAGGGAGAAGGCCGAGGACTCACAGCCAGTCAAGAGTACACCCTGACACACCAGACAGCCACCAAGGCGGACCGACATCCCTGGATACAGCCTCATGGGTGAACCGAACGTAAGCCGCAGCAAGCGCCAACCGCGTCTCATCCTAACGCTTCCCCAGGCGACCATCCGTCCCGAGTGTCGGCAGTCTAAGTCAAGTGGCATCCCTGCTCCTGTCCACAAATGCCACGGGTGAAGATCAGCACAGAGCGTCTGTCCTCACACCGCCCCAAGATGGAGTAGGCTGTGGCCCCAAGCCAGGCAAGAGAGAATCCCCACACTCTACGTGTCAAGCCGACACAGACACTCCAGCTCAGCAAGGCGGAGGCACATGGCTGCCAAGTCCCTCTGGACATCCAACACTCTCAGCAGGTCACCACCACCTGTCATCCCGAGTCACCACATGGCGGGAAACCACTATCACGCCAGCCACCAGCACCTGCGTCAAACAACACCACTCCCAAAAGATCGACGGACTGGAGTCCTACACTGTCGCCACACCAGCCGGCAAAAGAAACCAGAGGCCACCTGTGAACCTGGCCTACACCGGAACCGCGGCAGCCTGTGCAAGTCTTGGCCAAGACTCTTCCATCCGTGAGGGTTGTGCATGCGATGAATTAATGGCTCCTCAGCGGTCCTGCGGCGGCCCCCCGATGGCACACAAGCGGCCCCCAGCACAGCCCTCCTACAGTCCCGCAGCAACCCAGACAACGGGCCTCCCCAGGCGGGAGAGCGAGAAGAGACATTGCCCCAACGACAGGTTACCGGTCACAGCCAAGCAGTTCAACAGGGACAGACAGTCCAGCAACACCTCTGTGAATTCTCACTTGGGACTCCATCCATGTTCACGATGCAACCCGCTACAAGGAACTGTTAGAACCCGCCACAGACCATCACTGACGTCAGCAAAGTGGAAGCCAGTCAAGACAGCAAGACATGTCAACGTCAGCGAACTGACGGTATGCAGTGGACGTCTCCAAGCCAGCGGTCGTGTCCTGAGCCCCTCAGGTTAAACTATGTGTGCCCGCCGAGAAGGTTTTGCTGCGAGCAAATTCACCGGCCCAGGTCTGCTGTTTTCGTGCCACCTGACTCTAGAGACTGATGGAGCCTGTGGTATCCAGTTAACTGTTTATTTTATCCCCACAGGTTGGACTAACACTTTGTTTGTTCCTCAATAAATTTGGGGAGGAATGTAATGTTCTGCAAGACACGTTCTAGTGTCCCGCAGGAAGTTGGAACGCCAGCCACTCCCTTGAGGGCTGGACACACTGCACCCCCACACCCATCTATCACAGGTGTCACGAGTGACATGGCCCCGCTAATAAAAGGCCCCGGGTGCACGTGCTCGTGGCTAGTTGTCTCACTAAACTGCAATGTGTCAGTGTCTGTCACTCTACGCTATGTGGGCCTGAGGCTCAATACTATATATACAAACGAATGCAAATACAACAGAAAGACAATAAGATGAAATTATTACAGAAGCCTTCAGAGACAACTGAGAATCTACCAAAAAATAGATCACAAAGTAGCACTTAGATGCTGCTTGCACCATGCGAGTAACGAGGGAAGATTCTCAGTGAGTGCTGAGAGATTGAACTCGTATGGCCTTCCTCGGCAAAGGGTCCTTCAAGGTTTAGCCCACCAGCAAGGCCTCCATTCATGGGCCTGAAAGAGGGAGACAATGTGACCATACATTCTGGATTAGTCCAAACATGCCGGGACTGTTGCAATGTCCACACACTTTTTGCAAAAACAAAAAGGTTTCCCAAGGGGAGGCCCCTTCATTAGGGCAGAGGAGCGCCGCCCTCACCGCTTCCACCACCCTCAAATAAAACGATAGTAAAACGGGTTTTAAACCTGTTTAATTATCGTTTTATTTTAATCCCCATGGCCCCTCCTCAGGACTCTGATGAGTACTGGGGAGGGTCCATGGGGAATGACAGTGCTGGTGGGGGTGTGGTGAGTTACAGTACGCATGACGATTAGGACAGCCCTCCGAGGCTAGCCAAACCGACAAGTGTACTGAAGCTCTCTCCAATCTCACCTGCATTGCTGGGAGCTGGAGAGCATGCACAGGCCCCAAGTCTGCCTGGTAGCGCAATTTGACAGCGCTCAAGCTAATCTTGAAACAGCTTTCACTCAGTGTCAGGCCATCTCCTGTTACTGCAGTGTAAATTCCTTTTGGAGTGTTTACTTTTCTGACTGTTGATATTTCGCAGCATACCAGATTGTGCTTATTGGAAACAGGTTTTATTCAGTTATCCTCTCTTCTTTTTCTCCTTCTTTCTTTTTTCTTTCCTGTTTTTCCTCCCTAGTTTATTTCTTTCCTTCCTTCTTTCGTTTTTCTTTAATTCCTTCTTTGTTTTCTTCTTTCTTTCTTTCTTTCTTTCACCCTTCCTTCTGTTTTTCTTTCACTTGCCTTCTTTCATTCTTGCCTCTTTATCTCTTTTTGCTCTCTCTTTCGGTCTCTCTGTCTTATTCTGTTTGTTCTTTTCTTCATTTCTTTTATCTTTCTTCCTTTTTTTTAGTTCTGTGTTTCTTTCAATCATTCATTGTTTTTCTTCCCTTCTCCTTACCTTCCTCTGTTCTTCTTCTTTCCTTCTTCCTTCTTTCCTTCCTCTATCCTTCATTCCTTACTCTTTCCTTCTTTTCTCTTTCCTACCTTCCTTACTTCCTTACTGCCTTCCTTCCTACCTTTCTTCCTCTTTCCTCTTTCTTTTTTCTTTTCTTTTTTCTCCGTCCTTCTTCCCTTTCTTCCTTCCTTCCTTGCCACCTTCCTTCCTTCCGTTCGTCCTCTTTCCTTTTTCCTTTTTTCTCTTCCTTCCTTCCTTCTTTCCTTCCTTCCTCTCTCCCTCTTTCTTTCCTTCCTTCCTTCCTTCCTTCCTTCCTTCCTCTCTCCCCTTTCCTTACTAAACCCCTCCCTACCTTCCTTCCTTTCTTTCTTCCTCCCTTTTATACCTATTTCCTTTCTTAATTTCTTTTTCCTTTCCTGCTTCCTTGCTTTCTTAATTTCTTTCGTTCTTGCTCTTTCTCTCTCTTTTCTTGGATTTTCAATGCCAGACTGATTGACTTGTTAGGTAGCTCCATTCAATGGCAGGGAGTACTATGGTAATGCCTGTTTTCTTTAGACTTTTGCCCATAGCAAATATTTTTTTTAAAGATGGATGAGGGCCCGGTATATTCCCAAACAATTAATGTTTGCATAAACCATGACAAAACAAGTATTGCTAGAAGGCTGGCAGCCAACGACAGGCCTATTGGCTTTGAGAGAGGGTCCAAGCTGCACACAGATTGATCACAGAACATTGCAGGTTCATGTTTCCACCAGTCCTCTTATAACACAGGAATAGTGTTGAATTACTTAAAGAGTTTCCTGCTGCTCACTAGCGCAGAACAGCCATATTTATTGAGGGGCCAATCAGCTTTTGCAAAAGCCAATCAACCAAGACCTAGAGAAAGGGGTCTTTAATTCTCATCTAACAGAGGTTTGAGTCTAAAAAATGATCTCTCTCTTTCTCTCTCTCTCTCTCTCTCTCTCTCTCTCTCTCTCTCCCTCTCTCTTTCTCTCTCACTCTCAGTATATATATATATATATACATATATATATATATATATATATTTTTTTTTTCAAGATTTTATTAATATTCGCAGTTTTCGCAGTTAATATAAACCATTGCAATGCAAACTTGGTATCGGCTGAAACAAAATGCAGCCACATCACAAATTAATGAAGCCCTATGGTCCGAAGTAGATGAGGACAGAAACTCGCTTTTTAATCAATACTTAAGGAAATCTCCTTCAATAAAATGTACAAATGACTTATGGAATAAAAATCTGCCGTATCAGTCTTTTAAACAAGTAATAAATAAAGCAGCTAAAACCCATTCAGCAATAATTGATAAAAAAACTTTAGGTTAAGGTCGCACGCTTGGATGGTTATAAACAACTATAAGTCTCTTGCATCATACTTGAATCTGACATTTCCAATTGACGTAAAAAAAACAACTAATGGCATTATGTTTTGGAAAAGTCATGCCGGTTGTGTGATTATTACAAAGAAGACTTTATCCATGTAATTTGCACATGTAATAAAGTTTACAACAAGCGAGCCATTCTCCTCAAACAAAGCTTTAATGTGAGAGGCATTAGGTCATGCATAGCAGCCATAACTGCGTGCCTAAATCCATCAGACCCACAACTGAAAGGTAGACTGACCAAATTCCTTAAAGTCTTTTCAAAGCTTTGTTAAAAGGGTCTGAAATCGGGCAAAGAAAAATGGACAAACTTTTGGCTACTGAATTTTTAATAATTTCAAGTGAGGCAAGCAGCAATGAAATGATGAAATGAATATAGTGTGTAATCCGATTTTAATCTGTTTTGTATATACATAAGGTTTTTTATATTGTTAAGGTTTTAATTAACTAAACAATAAACATTTACTTACTTACTTACTTGCAATGGCAATGCCCCTGATAAAGCTTTACATCATCAAAGGCAGGGCGGAGCAGACCACCATATTTAAAACACATTATTCAGACAAGGCAATCTCATACAATAGCCATAATCCCAGATAAATACATCAAAAACGCAGATAAAATAACATTCTAACTCAGTGAAGTGAAGAAACTCTGAGACATGCTGCAAAATAGTCTGTGATAAGTTTTTGAGAAACTGAAACCAAGTGAGAAGAGGCAATGGGGGAGAGAATAGATTTTCCAAAGTTCTCACATATTTTCCTGACCTTGCAAGGATTTGACTATCTGTTCGTGTAAAACAGAGAGCAGATGCCTTCAAGCATGTGTTAATGCCCCTTTTTAGATATAATGGATTTAGGAGGACTCTTCTAGGGGCATCCAAGGCAGGACAGCAGCACAGAAGATGTATCCATGATTCGGACCTGTAATTGCACAATCTACAAGCCCCCTCCTCACCACATGTTGCCCAACGGTTAAAAGCTGTGGATCACAGGCCTAGAAGACGCATACACATAATGTTTCTGCGGGCTGACGCTTTTAAATTATCAAAGAGATATGGTTGTGGGAGCCTTGGGAGGTACGAATCATTCAAAGGGAGCAAAATAGTAGACGATTTTAAGGCCCGGCGGTCCATCTCGAATGAGATGTGTCTTGCCTGCTTATTTATATCCCTTTTCCAGACTGTGTAGGGAACAGAGTCTGCTGTTAGTGATGATTCCTCATTTTGTAGGGATCTTATGGCCTTTACAATTTGTCAGTTCCATGGGTTCCCAGAACTAGCAAAGGTTTCTTTTAGATGGGCTTTAAGAGTGTTATCTGCGGTTTTATGTAATACTTCAGGGTGTCTGCCTCACAGAAGAGAGATTGTCTTATAAGGCCAAACTCGTGTCATAGTCTTGCCCTATGTATATATTTCAAAAGTCGAAAGATTTTTTTGTAGATATTATTCTGGGTGTGGTTAGGACTGGACGCACATGCATTGGGAAAGGCCTGATGCCCATAGCTTATGGAGGGAAGCAGGGTGGCTTTAATCACTTTCAGTATAGGATCCGCTGAGGGACTGCTCAGGGACTAAATGAGTCAGGTCAGGCTACATGTTATGGCCCTGGCTCTCGTTTTCAGGGCAGCTAAGTGGACGGATGGTCTGGAAGACTCACTAACCATACCCCCCAAATAGTTGTACTTTGATGTATATTTAATCTTTGCAGATCCGATGTTCCAAGTTAGAGTTTTCTTTTTTTTTGCAGCAGGCAATAATCAGGACCTTAGTCTTGTTCTGATTGATTTTGAGGGTGTTAGCATTGTTGTATTCAGCAAGCTTACACAGGGCTCTTTGAAGACCAGATTTGGACCGGTCCATTATGACGATGGCATCAGCATAATGTAAAATGTGCAGATTCGATTTTGAATGACCCAATTGTGGCGGAATCAGACTACTATGCTCCAGGTATCGCCTGAGATCGACAGTGTAAAGGTTGAAAAAGAGGGGTGTGAGAACGCATCCTTGCTGTAGACCATCTGATGCAGAGATTTTTGTATATATTACCTACTGGCGGTCGCCAGTAGGTAGTTATAGTTAGGATCGATTTCCATAGGGAAATCGCAACATTCTATTTGGAATAACTTTGGCGCCGGTTGAGGAATCAGCCTGAATTTTTCAGCAACTTTGCCTCGCGGCGCTCCGCTCCATCCCTGAACTTTTGGGGGGCATTCGTTAAGCGGGGGCCGAGATAAAAGGGGGGTCCCAACACGTGTTTTCCCCATGTTAATTTCCATAGGGCGGTCTGTCGCACTTTTAGCTCGAACGGCTGACTAGATTTTCACCAAACTTGGCAAAATTGTAGGGACTGGTAGCCCGATGTGCCTTTGCTATGTCTCAAGATATGTGCTCCAGAGAATTTTGAGTAATTTAGGTTAAAAAAAAATTATATATCTAGAGCCGCGCCCCGGTACGCGTACCGGGGACGATCCGGGCACGCCACGCGACTTGCGCACGGCAAGCTGATTGGTTCTCGGGTGTCTGTAAACATTCGAAACAGTCCGCAGCGGCCGCCATCTTGTGTCTCGGTAGGATTGAGACACAAGAGGTGGCAAAAATCAAAGGGGGAAATGAGCAAAAGGGGGCAGGGTACACCCCCCCTGACTCCCTAGGTTTGATGTGGGGGCCATAAAAGGGTCCCTCGGGTAAAAAAAAATTAAAAACATTTTTTTCAATTTTCGCTGGGGGAGCGCCCGGTACGCGCACCGGGGAGCGTACCGGGGAGCGTACTTTGGTGAAAAATAGTGAAAATAATAGTGTAAAATAATCATTTTGAGTGATTACAGGTAGGGTAGCTCTGAAAAGAGCTTTTGGGTTCTGTGGCTGTACCTACAAGTACGTCCCACACACACCCACACGCACACAACCCTACACCCCCACAGTCACACACCTTACACACGCACACCTCCACCCACACCCAAACACCCCACAGCCCTACACCGACACCTTATACATCCACACCCACAACCACACATCCCACACACCCAGACACACACACACACCTCACCCCCAACACACACACACGCACACACAGATACCTCACAGACACACCTCACACATCCCACACACCTCCCCCCCACACACACACGCACACCTCACAGACACATCCACATATCCCACACATAAACACACATCCTATACACATACTCCCCACACCCACACAGACCCCAAACACACCTCACACACCCACACTTCCACTTCCACCTACACCGAAACACCCCACACACCCACACACACTTTACACACCCACATCCCCACCCACACCCACATACCCCACACAGATATACACCTCATCCCCCCCAGACACACACACACACACATACACACCTCACAGACACACCCCGCACATCCCCCACACACACCTCCCCCACCCCCAGACATGGGGAAAACTCAGTGAAACACTAAAATAATAATTTAAAGTGCTTAGAGGTAGGGTATCTCTGAATAGAGTTGTTGTGTTGTGTGGGTGATTTAAGTACCAACATGTAGGTACCAATGCAGAGTCTTAAATTCAATGTACACCGTTTACTCTGTAGATAATTTGCATGTTGTTATAGAAGTTATTGTGGTACATGGAATGCATACCATAGTCTGTCAGGAAAACATAAAGAACATGGAGGCAGGAGATGAAAAAGAGATGTCAAATACACTTTGGAGATAATATAGTGGGAGAAAGGAAGTATCTATGAGCAAAATTACTATGTAAAACAAAAAAGTTGCACAGTATACTATAAGTCTCACATTATATTATATTCATTTTGGTACTATTTCATTGATTACATATAAAAAAGAATAATGTCTGGAACAATTTTTAATTATTAAATATAAATGTATTGCTCTGATTTTTCAAAATTTAATAAGACTTCCAACATTATGTCGTCGGGAATGTCCTCATTTGGATTACATGATTCCATTTCTTCCACATATTTCAGAAACTCTTCATCAAGAGACTGATCCAAAAAATCTGAATTGTTATTCTCTTCCTCTGGGTTGTCCTGAAGATCAAGTTCGAATGAAATATTACATTTATTTTGATCTCCTTCCATTATGTTGCTGTAAATTGCATAACAAATAAATATATCAGTAGAGATAAGGCACTGTTGGGTTTAAGTTCAGACAGGTAGTTTGGATTTTTTAACAGTGAAGTTATCTTTGGGCAGTGTATGGTATCAGGCTGGAAGTAGAAATATAAAAAAGTGTATGTGATGAAACCTAAGTAAATTCATAATTATACAAGACAAGCCTAAATCCATCCATAACTATAACAGAGAAGTCTATCTAAATCTATAACTATTACAGAGGGATAGTATATAACTATCAGAAAAAGTTTTCCATATTAACTTAAAGTGCACAATATACTTCAGTTTTCAAAATAACAACTTACCTTTAAAAAGAAGTTGAAGTTATTAGTGAAAATCCTTTTGAAATGTACACCAGGAAGTAGTAGTCAAAATGGCTGTGTTTCCCTCTTTTTCTTTATATATATTCAGGTACATAACCAATCAAATGTCAGGTAAAAAAAGTAGAAAATGAAAGTAACATTTTAATTGGTTGTCAATTCTAACACTTCAGATGTGTTTTTGTGAAGTAATTCACCTCAGGATATTTAGACAGTGCTACAGCTCAAATGGCTCAATGGAATTCCATCGAATTTGGGAAAATGGTAGGGATTGGTATGTAGTATGAGCTATTCTATATTTGGTGAAAGTGTCTCCAGTGGTTTTTATGTAAATTAACTTTTAACATTTTTTTAGAGCGCTTCCCGGTGCGCGCCCCGGTACGCGTACCGGCAGCGCTACGGGAGTTCTCCATTTTGTGTTTCGGTAGATTTAAGACAGAAAATGGAGGACAAACAACGTTGGGAATGGGTCTCACAACAGGAATAAGACTGAGGCAAACGCTTTCACATGGAGCTTCACAATTTTACAAAATACAATTACTCTATGCAAACAAACTCAATATGCTTCCTACACTGAGTTAAAACACAGGTAACATCATTGTAAAGAGTCAAATTGACACCTGTGTCTAAGAATGCAGCAGAGATAGGCTTCATGAAGCCTAGTCCACTGCACTCTTAGACACAAGCCTCACCACCTACGCTCCCCAGGAAAGCCCAAACAAGTACCTTTTTGCCCCATATTTAAAAATTGACGCATGTATGCGTCATTTTTTAAACCTTTGCGCCACATTATACTCAAAAATGTAAAAACAATTTATTTTCCCAAAATTCGTTTTTGACATCACATTTAGGAAACACAGCACAGATCATATTTACAATCATCTGCCTCACAGCAGGGATAAGACTGAGGCAAAATCTTGCACCTGCCTCACAACAGGAATAAGACTGAGGCAAACGCTTTCTCATGGAGCTTCACAATTTTACAAAATACAATTCCTCTATGCAAACAAACTCAATATGCTTCCTACACTGATTTAAAACACAGGTAACATCATTGTAAAGAGTCAAATTAACACCTGTGTCTAAGAATGCAGACAGGGATATGCTTCAGGAAGCCTAGTCCACTGCACTCTTAGACACAAGCCTCACCACCTACGCTCCCCAGGAAACCCCAAACAAGTACCTTTTTGCCCCATATTTAAAAATTGACGCATGTAGGTAGATGCGTCACTTTTTAAAACCTCATGCGCCACATTAAACTCAAAAATGTCAAAACCATTTATTTTCCCTAAATTTGTTTTTGATATCACATTTAGGAAACACAGCACATATCCTATTTACAATCATCTGCCTCACAGCAGGGATAAGACTGAGGCAAAATCTTGCACCTGCCTCACAACAGGAATAAGACTGAGGCAAACGCTTTCTCATGGAGCTTCACAATTTTACAAAATACAATTCCTCTATGCAAACAAACTCAATATGCTTCCTACACTGATTTAAAACACAGGTAACATCATTGTAAAGAGTCAAATTGACACCTGTCTCTAAGAATGCAGACAGGGATATGCTTCAGGAAGCCTTGTCCACTGCACTCTTAGATACAAGCCTCACCACCTAGGCTCCCCAGGAAAGCCCAAACATGTACCTTTTCCCCCCATATTTTAAAAGTGACGCATGTAGGTAGATGCGTCATTTTTTAAACCTTTGCGTCACATTATACTAAAAAATGTAAAAACCATTCATTTTCCCCAAAATAGCACAGATCCTATGTACAAACATCTGCCTCACAGCAGGGATAAGACTAAGGCAAAAGCTTTCACATGGAGCTTCACAATTTTACAAAATACAATTCCTCTATGCAAACAAACTCAATATGCTTCCTACACTGATTTAAAACACAGCTAACATCATTGTAAAGAGTCAAATTGACACCTGCATCTAAGAATGCAGACAGGTATATGCTTCATGAAGCCTAGCCCACTGCACTCTTAGACACAAGCTTCACCACCTACGCTCCCAGGAAAACCCAAACAAGTACCTTTTTGCTCCATATTTAAAAATTGATGCATGTAGGTAGATGTGTCAGTTTTTAAACCTCTGCGCCACATTATAATCAAAAATGTAAAAACCAATCATTTTCTCCAAAATCGTTTTTGACATCACATTTAGGAAACACAGCACAGATCCTATTTACAATCATCTGCCTCACAGCAGGGATAAGACTGAGGCAAAATCTTGCACCTGCCTCACAACAGGAATAAGACTGAGGCAAACGCTTTCTCATGGAGCTTCACAATTTTATAAAATACAATTCTATATAACTATATAACTCAATACTTTCTCGGGAAGCATAGGTGGTGAAGCCTGTGTATAAGAGTGCAGTGGACTTAGACATAGGTCTGATCTTCTTTGTACTTGTGGACAGAGCTGTGTTCCACTATACTCTTCAATACAGGCCTCATTTGTGCACCCCTGGAGAATCCTCACCTGATCTGTAACCCTGTATAGATCGTTTGCTTTTTGTCATTGCTTTGTTGTTTGGTAATAGTGGTCTATAATGTGCTACTTTTTTCTTTAACACAGATTGAAATCGTTATTTGAAGAGTAAGCAAAGATGCCCACAAAGGAAAGGACAAAGAAACAACGTAACCGGGAAAAATCAAAAACAGCAACGGAATTACAGCATTCTTCTACAACAAATACTTCAAAAAACAGGAACAAAGCTCCCGGTAAGACAACTAAGTCTTTTTTACGTAACATATGTACATCCCAAAAAAATGATGGACACCATGTGGAAAAAGAAAATGAGAGAGTAAAATTGAAAAGGAAGGAGAGAACTTCAAAGAATCCTAAAACTGGAGCAGGAGAGAATAATATGTATAGGAATAGAAGGCAGAATCAGTTTAGAGACATTCGTAGACGAATGTTTCGCAATAGAGTGGTTTTAAATTTGTTAAAAAACATTAGGAAAGGTAAACAGAGAGCTGCTTTTTATAAGAAAAAGAAAAGTGTAGAGAAGATTGTTGATCAGGCTTTTGAAGTTAAGAAAAAATTATTTATTTTAATAATCAATAGAATTAGGACACTTAACAAGACAATTGATGTTTTCAAATCAAACAGTAGATGGAAAAGAGTAATTAATCGGACTAATTTTTGTAAAGTTTTTTCTGGAGAATGGATGCACAGTTCAAGTTGTGAGACATTTTTTAATGAGGAGAGTTACTTCCAGGAGAATGATTTAGTGCATGCAGTTGACACCAGTGGTCGAGCGTATGAAGTGAAAGACGGTTGTCCGATTGAAAAAGAGAAACTTGTTCCTAGAGAACCAGAAGAGGTGTTATCTGATGGAGTTTTAGGGAGACATACTAAGGGTCCAGTGTACACTTGGAAGTGTAGTAGTATTTGTAGTGTGCGACAGGAATCAATTGATTTGTTTTGTAATTTCTTACATACATATAGTAAAAAAAGTTTAAAGCAGAAAGTGAAGTTGTTGCAAGACTTAGATCCTTGCAGGGTGAGAGGAATCACAGGTTTGCAAGGCCATTCACTGGCTTGTCCATCTAGAAAAGTCTGTCAGAGTGTTTTTCATCATTTTAGGATGTTAGCAGTGCATCATACCAAAATGAGGAAATTAGTGGGAATGTTGTATTATGCAAAACGTCCAGCACTTAAGCTTAAACAATTAAACAGTGCTCTTTTGCATGGAACAGAATTAGATGTGAAGAAGATTTGTGAAGAAATTGAGATTTGTTATTTTCGTGAAGAAGAGGACAGTGTAGAAATTGAGACAGCAATTTAAGGTAATGTGGAAGACAATGTACAGATTTTAAATACAGAAAAGTTTGAGAAGGAAATTACCAGGTTTAAGGTGAAATCAAGTGAAAGGCCGAATTTTACTTGTGTGTGTTGTCGACGGACTCATTATAAGATTCAGACTAGGTTAGTTGATTTATATGCAAAAAGTGAAAAGATGGATCATTTTGAGTGGAAAGATTTAGCAACTTATTTGTGGGTGGAGAATTCTTTTGATTTGAGTTCTGATCAGCGTATTTGTAAATATTTTTATGATAAATTAAATCAAAACAGAATGCCTGCTAGAGCTGTTCATATTAATCTGGAGTTGGTAGACATTCCCCGTGAATTGATGGATTTAAATACATATGAGTCTATTTTGATTCAATGTGTCCATCCTTTTCAGGCAATTGTTCGCATGGAGCCTAAGATAGGGAAATTGCCTCCTACAGATTTGCAGAGAGGATTAAAGGGAAGAGTTGTTTATTTGCCCCTAGATTTGAAAAAAAATATTGATACAATTGGTATAGAAAAAGTAGAAGAGGAACCTTTAGTTATTCTAGTTAATGGGGTTCCAACAAAGAGTAAAACAATCTGGCAAGATTTAGTGGATGTTAGGAAAGTCAAAAAGGCAACATTGTATTTAGTCAAAAACAATGAGTACTACAAAGATGTATGTGTTGCAGCAGAGGAAACAGCTGCAGATGAAGACAGTGATTGTTCAGGCGGCCAAATTGAAAAAGTTGATGTGTCTAGAAGTGAAGAAATATATGAACATTATACTGTTCATCCTTTGCATTCCAAAGAAGTAATGGGGAATGCAATTGAATTGTTTCAAATGAAAACAGCAAAAGGAAGTCCCATTAGTGTATGGGAAGAAAGTTTGGAAGCTCGTTGTTTTCCACAGCTATTTCCAACAGGTCGAGGTGGACGATATGACGATCGACCACTTCAAATTCCAGCATCTGAATATCGAACTGTAAGATTATATGCTGAAGATGCAAGGTTTCGTCAATGCATTCCCTATTTGTTTCATCTACTGTATGAAAGTGACTTGTCTGGGCTTTCTTATGCAGTAAACCATATTCTGAAAAGTGGAGCACATCTACAAAATGTTTCAGCGAGGGACTTTATGGAGAAAGTGAATCTGCAAGATAATATTTTAGAATCTCATCTAATCAATCTCATGGCATGTCAGCGTGGTACAAATGAGTATTGGTACCGTCGCCATGGGGAATTGAAATGTATGCTAAGAAACGTAGGAACTCCTACATGGTTCCTCACTCTTAGCTGTGCCGAGTATGCATGGGAGGACTTACTTTAATTTCTACGAGAGGCCAATGCTAATATACAAAATATAGAATTCAAAACACCTGGAGAACTGTGTTCTTTGGATCCAGTGAATGTATGCAGATATTTCAATCATAGATTTGAAGCTATGATGTCTTTTATTACCAACAAAAAAAAATCCTCCCCTTGGAGAGGTTTTGGATTTCTTTTGGAGAAAGGAGTATCAAGCGAGAGGTGCTCCTCACATACATATGTTATTATGGATTAAAGATGCACCCAAGTTTGGAACAGATTCAGATGAGACAGTGATGAGCTTCATTGAAAAGTATTCAACATGTGCTGTTCCGAAAACTACAGAAGAAAACAATTTAAGGCAACACGTTTTACGCTTTCAATCCCATCGTTGTGGAAAGTACTGTCGTCGAAAATTCAGAAACAAGGACAAGTTCTACACAAAATGTCGTTTCGCTTTTCCACGACCAGTGATTTCTAAAGGAAGAGTAAATAATTTAATGTCTTCTCTGCGACATACTGTGACGAGAAAATCACCAAAAAATACATACAATTTAAAAAGAAACGAAGAGTCCAAGTACATCAATGACTACAACCCAGTGATTTTGTCCATGTGGAATGCTAACATGGATATTCAATTCGTTGCTGACAACTCTATTGCTGTAGCTCGATATGTGACGTCTTACATCACAAAAAAAGAAAAGACAGAACTGAAGGAAATGTGGGAGGACATTTCACATGAAAAGAGCCTAAGCAAGAAATTGTACAGTTACAGTCTGAAGATGTTGTCGCATCGAGAAATTGGAGCATATGAATGTTCTGATCGATTGTCGTCAGCAAGTCTCTATGCCAAATCTAGAACCATCATTTGGGTGAGTCTAGGTCTTGCTGCAACACGAAATCGAGTTTTGAAATCTGTACAAGAGATAGAGTATTTGGCGGAGAAAGAACCAGAAAGTACATATATTTTGAAGACAAACATGTTGGATACATACTATCCAAATAGAAGTCCTCACCTTGAGAACGTTTGTCTCTATGAAGTTCTGCAAAGATATATTTATAAGAGGAACATCAGAGAAGATATCAATAATGGAATATATGGAATCATTGGATGTGAAGGATGTCTAGTGAAACAGAAAAAAGGTCATTTGATTAATCATCGAAAATTGAGTTGTGAAAATCCAGACAAAAGAGAATTTTACTATTTGGCTCTTTTGCAACTCTTTAAACCATGGTGAGAAGAAGAGGAACTACTTGGAGATTTTCTCTGTTATGAAGACTCTTTTAATGCTACGAAGGATACCATAGAATGTCCTGTTTTTCCAAATTATCTGCAAATGTTGAATGAAGAAATAGAGCAAGAATCAACAATTGCTGCAGAGATTGCGAGAGATAGTTCTCAAGGCAGTCAGAGTTCTGCTTCATTGAGTCAGGATCCACTAGGAGGACCAATTATCCAAAATGAAGCTGCCACTGCCATGGATGAAGTGGAAAGAGCTATGGAGCAAGCTCAAGAGAATGTAATTCATTTAGAAGATTTGGTGAAACAATTAAACCTTGAGCAGAAACTGATATATGACGAAGTCACAGGACAGGTTGAACATGGATTGAGTCATGAGAAGAAAGAGTGCTCATGTACATCATTTAAGCCTGTCCGACTGTACGTGAGTGGAGAAGCGGGAACTGGAAAAAGTTTTCTGGTTAAAGCAATTGCATCTTATCTGCAGAAAAGGACTGAATCACCGCTGTCTTGTGTTGTTACCGCTCCAACTGGGCTGGCAGCACATAATATTAAAGGGATTACTTTACATCGTTTACTGATGCTGCCAGTGGAGCATGATAACAAATTGCAATATCACAAGCTATCTGGAGATGCGTGTTCTGAAGTTTCGAGAGTCCTGAAGAAAATGAAACTTCTTATCGTTGATGAAGTAAGCATGGTGTCAAATATAATGCTTGCTTTTGTGCATTTAAGAATGCAAGAAATTCTTAGAACAGACTATGATGTTTTATTTGGAGGAAAACACATTATTGTTTTTGGAGATCTTCTGCAGTTGACTCCAGTGAAAGGACAACCTGTGTTCAAAATGCTCACACATGAAGATACCAGGAAGTGCCTAGGAAGCATTGGAAACGTTAATATATAGTTAAACTTCAAATATGCAGAACTGCTTCAAAATATGCGGCAGGCAAAGGATGAAGATTATAAAAATATTTTACAAGATGTAAGAGTAGGAAAAATAAGTCAACAAGGGAAAGAAGCTTTACATGGACGGTTAATTTCTAATTTGTACCCAAATGAAAACATTCTTCCAGAGAATATTTTTAAGAAAATTAACGAGAAGAAATCTGCCATATGCTTGATGCCTACTCTGAAAGAATGTTCCATGTTCAACATCAAAATGCTGAAGTTAGAAAATGAAGAGATAGTGAAACTGGAAGCTATAGATAAAATAGAGCATATGGGAGCAACAATTATTTTGTCAGAAAATTTGAAATCAAAATTGGATTCATTGGAGAAGACTATATCTAAAACTGCTGGTTTTGAAAAGACTCTGAATTTTTGTTTGAATTGTCGTGTCATTTTGAGAAGGAATTTAAATGTTGAAAGAGGTCTGGTAAATGGAGCAATGGGTCATGTTGTTGGTTTTGTGAATTACAAAAATAGAGATGGAATTGAAATTATAAAAATTAAATTTGATGGCATTGATGAAATAGAACAAATTTGTCGTTGTTCAGCTAGATTTTTGCTCGTGAAAGACTTATATGTTCGCCGAAAACAGTTTCCTATTTGTTTGGCATATGCGGTGACAATTCATAAATCTCAAGGTTTAAGTGTAGATAGCGCTTTGGTGAACATTGGAAGGTCTGTGTTTAAAGAGGGTATGGCATATGTGGCTTTATCACGAGTCAGAACTTTATCAGGATTGTACTTGATTGAGTGTGACGAAACAAAGATTTGTGCAGATCTAGATTGTGTTAAAGAATAAAATAGGTTAAGAAGAGAGTATGCTCCACATTTGCCTCAATATCCTCTGATTGAAAAACGTGTGGTAGGTCGGAAAAGAAGAAATTAGAGTAATTGCAGTGAGGTAGTAGCAAAAAGACAAAAAGTAGATGAAACTGTAATTGTAAGCAGAAGGAAAAAGGATTCTGTTGAGGATGTTGTTGGATTTCAGTTTGAAAACAGTTCTGGTGTCAACTGCTATGCTAATGTAGTAGTTAATGTTGTTTTTTTTCTTCAAAATTTACAAAAACAGATTGTCGAAAATCGGGAAAAACATTGTGCTGTTTATTGAATTCTGTGTTAGAGAAATGTAGGAGTGATAGAGGAAAAATAGAAAGTGTTTCAGAAATCAGGAATCTTGTAGACATATGTTCAGGTCAAAATCAATTTTCACAGATAATTCAGCAGGATTGTCAGGCATTTTTAATGTATATGTTTGATGTATTGGAAGATGAAGGAGTAGATATACAAAATCTTTTTAACCTTTCTTATCAATGGCAACATGACTGTGATAACTGTGCTTCATCAAGTACTACTAGAATAGACAGTGAAAGATTTATATATTTGACTTTACCAGACTGCAAATCAGTGCCTTTTAATAATCTAGTTAAAGCAGCTGATCACAATATGGTGTGTACCCAATGTAAGTCTACAATGCTGTCCACATTATTTCTACAAAATTATGGTCACTATGTCATTTTAATGTTCCAACGATGTAGACCTGATGGAACTAAATTGACAAATTCTATTAAAAATGTCATGGCTTCTCAATTATCGATATCAGGAAGAACCTTTGCAACTGTAGCTAGTATTTTTCATGACGGTCCTTCTACAACATCAGGGCATTACACATGCTATTTAAAAACTTCTAAAGGTTGAACCCAATGTAACGACTCTCATTTGACTTTCAAACAACGTTTGCCTTTTGGCTTTATAAATTCATATCTAGTGTTTTTACAGCCAAAATTTAGGTAAAGGTAATTGGCCTATGAAGACGGGAGGAGTACTGATATATACTCATACATCTGACACTATTTGGCCAAATGGAAAGGTGCAGGAATGAGTAAAGAGTCATGACTGAAAAAAAGCAGTATATGAAAATATTGAAAATATTTCAGATGTTCTTGGAGTTTTTCTTCTAGAAAGTCGATGAAATGGATTTTTTACTGAACAGCAAAGTACTTTGCAACGAGAAAAGGACCTCCATGATATACTATTTGGCATCAAGGAAAAGTAAGTCAATCAAAGATTAGTGTACATTTGTCATTTGTTAGTATCTAAAGTTTTTTTTAAAACACAATATTTTAGATTGTGTTTTTTTTCCCGCTGTCATATGATGAGTAATTTGAACTCACTGTTTTAAGTGAAATTCAATATATTCTGAGAACAGCAAAAATAAACTATGTAACATGTTGTACAAGTTATTCTATACTTTGGATTGTGTAAATTAAATTGTATTCCCATTCTCTGACACTAACTTTCCTTTTTCCGTCCTCTTTCAGCTCTTTTAACTCACTTATAATGTCTTTCTCTCACTCTCTGTAACCCCCATTCCCTTACTCCACTTCTTTGACAACCCCTCATTTTCATTTCAACTGTCAGCATCACCTCTCTCCCTTGCATACCTTTTCAGCTTTCAGTCTCTCTGCTTTACTTCCCTTTTCCGTATTTTCCTCCTTTGCTCTTTTAGTAATTCCTGTTTACTCACTCAGCACTATTATCGCACTCTATCACTATAAATCACCCACTCTCCCTCGCTTATCTTTGTTTGCTCCTTACTTTTGACCTTTTCTATCTATTTTTCGTTCACTACTTCTATGTCCTCAGTGCCTCACTCTTCTTGTGTTATGTTCACTTGTGTTTATCTACCTTCTATCATTTCTTTTACAACAACTTCACTGCTCCTCTCTCATCGTTCTTCATCCCATTTCTTTTACTCTGGTTCCATTACTATCTCTCATTTCCTATGTTTCACACTGTTATGATTTTTAACCTCTTCATTTGTATCTTTTAATTTAAAATACATATTTTACTAATTATAACTTATTTTTTCTGCTCTCTTTCACAGATATAAAATGTACTAAAAAATGTAATTAAAGTTACATTTATTATATGGTAAGTGTGACTAAAAAAATGTAGTTTGTCATCACCCTTTGCTTTAAGTTCACTAATATTTTCTCAACCAACCTCACTCCTGTTTCTTTACTCTGCTTCCCTCACTTATTCTTATTCTCCATGTTTACTCCAATTTCCCTATTTCCCCTCTCATATTCAACTTCTTTCAGTCCCTATTCTTTACTTCACTTACCCTCTGTTCTCTTCCTTTGCTTCTTCACTCATTCTGTTTTTCTTAATTATTTACCTTACACACACACCTCCTCCCCGTCCCAACACATACACACACCTCTGATATACACCACACACACACATCACACACACACCTCATACACAGAAAAAAATCCCCCCACACACACACTTCACATACACACACACATCCCATTCAGGTACTGTTACCTTTATTTTCTCTGTCTTTTGTGTTTGTCACTCCCCATCTCTTATCCTAATTCAATTTTTCACTGTCTTTCACCCCTCTTTACTTATACTAACTGGTCTTTTCTTACCCTCCCTCACCGTTATTCATTTATCCCAGTTACGCCACTACCGTTCATTCTCAAAATTTTTTTGTCCTATCGTTTTCTTTCAACACCAACTCACATTCTCCCACTATCTCTAGTTTAGTGTTCTTCCTCTCTCTTCCCTTCTTTCGCTCCTTTAGTGATTTTACTTTTCTCATTTTCACCCTATTACACATTGTCTGTTTTTAACTATGTAGTAAACAATCCCTCTATGTTTCTCCCTCTAGCTCTCTTTCTCTTAACATTACTCTCTTTGTGTTCTTCTCTCATGCTAACTCCTTCATTAATTTTTTTTCTTTTTTTTTTTGGTGCACTCCCCGGTGCGCGCCCCGGTGCACGTACCGGTACGCGTACCCTGCAGAAAAAAGATTGACACAGATTCTTTAAAAATATAGGTTTATTTTTATAAAGTAAAGGTAGTTCTAAAAAGAACAGTTTTTTTCTTCTTTTTGTTGTTTTATATTTTTTTATGGTTTTTTGAACATTTTGTACATTTTTTGGCTTTTATGAACACTTTTATATTTTTTTTGTATTTTTTATGGGGAGAAACAAAAAACAGGGAATTGTAATTGGCTCAACTGGAGCATGAAAAAAAATCAGGAAAAATTTGGGTTTTTTTGGACACTTATGGTTATCACCAGAAACCATAATAAGGTCAATGCTTTGCTCACCATATGCAAGTAACTTGTTACAATATTTGCATAAAATTTTGTAATCATTAAACTTTGGTTGGATAGTAGCCAATGTGTCTCTTACCCCCGAACCCGATGGAGTGGGTTGTTTTGTTGTTGAGCCTCGAGCCGATGATGGGGGTAGTTTACTGCAGAGGTCCCTTAACTCTGCATTAGAGTAGTTGTTTGGATGCCAACGCATCATGTGGCGAATCATCGTATGATTCCCGAAGGAATACTTTTTGTTAGGGTTCCCCCTGGATAGCTGATCACCACAAATTAAGCAAGTCACCTTTGCTGCGTTGATTTTTTTAAAACCCCTTGGGAGTTTGTAGAACTGCCATACAAAGTGCTCTTTGGGTTTGTAGGGCTGTTTATCTTCTGGCAGGAACTCCCTTGTCTGTGCCTCCTCTTCCTCATCCTCCTCCTCTTCCTGTTCACCACCAATATAATCTTCTGGTGGTCTTTTAGATGGTGGTGGTGGTGGTGGTGGTGGTGGGCCAGATGCTCCAGCTGCTGATACTACTGTAGCCATTTTCTGAGATAGAACTCGAAACAGGTCTTCCTCAGTCAAAGGACAAAGTCACAGTAGGAAAAAAAGGAGGGGGCTTTCATCATTTGGAAAACAAAAGTGTTCTGGACCAATGAAAAGTGTTATTTTCAAGTCACATGATCCAAGCTTTCATCATTTGGAAACCAAAACTGATCTGCACCAATGAAAAGTGTTATTTTCAGATCACATGACCCCACGCGCTTACGCTACGCGCCCCGAGGAGCGTCGCGTAAGCGCGTCATGACGTTGCGCGATCGTATGCGATCGCGTGATTCCGGGTGCGCTTACGCAGTGGGTCATATGACGCATCACACGACTACGCGAAACGTCATGATGTTGTTTTCGTTCGCGGGAATAGCGCTCTCGGGACGCTCCCCGGTACGCGCCCCGGGGCACGCCGTAACGTTGCGCTTACCCGTGCGTTCACCGGTACGCGCCCCGGGAGCGCTCCGGGGCGCGTACCAGGGCAAACAATAAAAAAAAAAAATATTTACACTATTTAAAATTTATTATAAAAATTATTACTTTCTTACCTATAGATATTTGCTATTAAAAAACCTATGAAATTCACTGAAAAACCATAGGTTTGACCCCAGTTATAGTTAGGAATTAGCATTTAAAAAACCTATTAAATTCACTGAAAAAACCATAGGTTTTACACCAGTTATAGTTAGCTGGAAATTTTACTCGCATAAAACCATTGAAATTCCCACGTTATAGTTAGTTGGACTCACTATAACTTGCGCGTGCAATGCACTGCTGATGACGTCACATATTACATCATTCATGACATGGTCAGTGACATCACTCATGACATCACTGATGACACCATCATTGTGACAGAGTGACAGACCTCCTTTCACTGTAATGCAACCCTTGAAACACATATTCAAAAATAGAAACTAAAATTTTCAAACAAAATGGAGATACCCATACCAGTTACAACAACCAATTCAATAATTCCACCATCTATATATACATCCACTCATTCACCAACAGTTCTATATAGTCACTCATACATATACTCACTCATCATATGTAGTGATACACCTATACATCCTGTTACACACCGACAGTCATCCAAAAGTTACTCTCACACATACTCACACATGCAAATAAACTATTGAACATCAATTTATTTGCATATAGAGCTATACACACACTACCACCTTACTTCTAAGGAAATTTACACATATTTATTCTCTTAAACAATCACTTATAGAAACACATACTTATTTAAACAGGAACTCTTACAATCTCATACTCTCACATATACTCACTTGCATACATCAATATTCACATATACTAGATTAAAACATATGTAGTTGCTGATAAAGACACTAGTGAGACAGGCATTCACTCACTAACACACACATATACTCACTCATCCACCCATACAGTCCTGCACATATGCTGTCTTCAAAAAACATACAGAGAGTCAGTTATTCGTGCATCTATTAGCTAAGTAATACCCCCACCAAACCATACAAACACTCATACTGATACTAAATCAAACATCTAATAACCCATATACATACACATGTAGCTACTCACCAACCCATGCAGCCACTTATACAGAAAGTGAAACACTAATCCTTATATTTAAATATTTAAACATTACTCACTAATATATGTATTGCCTAAGATACACTTATTAAGTCAGTTAACCAATCAATTTAAAAAAAAACCCATCTAAACACTAATTTATTTTTCCATCAACTTTTACATATACATATATAACACATATTTATTTCTCAGATAAACACACATTCACTGGATGGTGTCACCAGTGATGTCATGAGTGATGTCACTGACCATGTCATGAGTGATGTAATATGTGACGTCATCAGCAGTGCATTGCACGCGCAAGTTATAGTGAGTCCAACTAACTATAACGTGGGAATTTCAATGGTTTTATGCGAGTAAAATTTCCAGCTAACTATAACTGGGGTGAAACCTATGGTTTTTTCAGTGAATATAGTGAATGTGTGTCTTTCTGAAAAATAAATATTAGTGAGTAATGTTTAAATTTTTAAATATATGTATTATTGTTTCACTTTGTGTATAAGTGGCTGCATGGGTTGGTGAGTAGCTACATGTGTATGTATATGGGTTATTAGATGTTTTTCTTACTATCAGTAAGAGTGTTTGTATGGTTTGGTGGGGTATTACTTAGCACATAGATGCATGAATGACTGACTTTCTCTTTGTATGTGTTTTGAAGACAGCATATGTGCAGGACAGTATGGGTGGATGAGTGTGTATATGTGTGTGTTAGTGAGTGAATGACTGTCTCACTAGTGTCTTTATCAGTAACTACATATGTTTTAATCTAGTATATGTGAATATTGATGTATATAAGTGAGTATATGTGAGAGTGAGGGATTGTAAGAGTTCCTGTTTAAATTAGTATGTGTTTCTATAAGTGATCGTTTAAGAGAGTAAGTATGTGTAAGTTACCTTAGAAGTAAAGTGGTAGTATGTGTATAGCTGTATATGCAAATAAATGGACGTTCAATAGTTTATTTGCATGTGTGAGTATGTGTGTGAGTAACTTTTGGATGCCTGTCAGTGTATAACAGGATGTATAGGTGTATCACTACATATGATGAGTGAGTATATGTATGAGTGACTATATAGAACTGTTGGTGAATGAGTGGATGTGTATATAGATGGTGGAATTATTGAATTGGTTGTTGTAAGTGGTATGGGTATCTGCATTTTTTTGAAAATTTTAGTTTCTATTTTTGAATATGTGTTTCAAGGGTTACATTACAGTGAAAGGAGGTCTCTCACTCTGTCACAAGGATGGTGTCATCAGTGATGTCATGAGTGATGTCACTGACCATGTCATTAGTGATATAATATGTGACGTCATCAGCAGTGCATTGCACGCGCAAGTTATAGTGAGTCCAACTAACTATAACGTGGGAATTTCAATGGTTTTATGCGAGTAAAATTTCCAGCTAACTATAACTGGTGTAAAACCTATGGTTTTTTCAGTGAATATATATATATATATATATATATATATGCACAAAACCTCCTCGAGAACCAAGAAGAAGAGGCCACACAGGGGAAACAGCGGAGAGAGCTTCAATCAGCAGGTAAACCAATCTTTCAGGGCGAATGCATTTCGGCGTTGTGTGTTGCCTTCATCAGCGCCAGATGGTTCAAGCAGGAAATGGGCCAATCAGAGGTTTTAAATACCTAGTGCCCCTCCTGCTAAGTGTCAGTAAGCTCCGCCCCCGGATTTGAATGTTCACAAAGTCTGAGTTAATACACGTAGGACGCCCAATGCCACATCACTACAAGTCCCAGCACACATTGCATTGGCTTGGTCGGACCTCGTGGGTAGTTGAAAAACCAATAAGGCAGGATACTGTCACTAAGGGCAAATTAAAGGCCTCCTCTGCTCCCCAAAACCGCACCAACCTCCTTGTCCTGTAGTAACAATTGGCAGGGGCAAGACCGGAAATCCAGCTCGCCCGATGTGGCGTGACAATCACCCAGCACTGCTTTTTCCTACGTCCAGGTCAGAAGGTGGGCCCGAGCATCCCAGAATCCTGGGTCGAGAGAATGCCTCCAGGGCGGATGCCAGTATCCCGGGGCCAGCTTTGAAGTGCGGGGGCCTCTTGATGCGCGAATCTGGCAGTCGCGCTATTTGTATGCACAAAACCTCCTCGAGAACCAAGAAGAAGAGGCCACACAGGGGAAACAGCGGAGACAGCTTCAATCAGCAGGTAAACCAATCTTTCAGGGCGAATGCATTTCGGCGTTGTGTGTTGCCTTCATCAGCGCCAGATGGTTCAAGCAGGAAATGGGCCAATCAGAGGTTTTAAATACCTAGTGCCCCTCCTGCTAAGTGTCAGTAAGCTCCGCCCCCCGGATTTGAATGTTCACAAAGTCTGAGCTAATACACGTAGGACGCCCAATGCCACATCACTACAAGTCCCAGCATACATTGCATTGGCTTGGTCGGACCTCGGGGGTAGTTGAAAAACCAATAAGGCAGGATACTGTCACTAAGGGCAAATTAAAGGCCTCCTCTGCTCCCCAAAACCGCTCCAACCTCCTTGTCCTGTAGTAACAATTGGCAGGGGCAAGACCGGAAATCCAGCTCGCCCGATGTGGCGTGACAATCACCCAGCACTGCTTTTTCCTACGTCCAGGTCAGAAGGTGGGCCCGAGCATCCCAGAATCCTGGGTCGAGAGAATGCCTCCAGGGCGGATGCCAGTATCCCGGGGCCAGCTTTGAAGTGCGGGGGCCTCTTGATGCGCGAATCTGGCAGTCGCGCTATTTGTATGCACAAAACCTCCTCGAGAACCAAGAAGAAGAGGCCACACAGGGGAAACAGCGGAGACAGCTTCAATCAGCAGGTAAACCAATCTTTCAGGGCGAATGCATTTCGGCGTTGTGTGTTGCCTTCATCAGCGCCAGATGGTTCAAGCAGGAAATGGGCCAATCAGAGGTTTTAAATACCTAGTGCCCCTCCTGCTAAGTGTCAGTAAGCTCCGCCCCCCGGATTTGAATGTTCACAAAGTCTGAGTTAATACACGTAGGACGCCCAATGCCACATCACTACAAGTCCCAGCATACATTGCATTGGCTTGGTCGGACCTCGGGGGTAGTTGAAAAACCAATAAGGCAGGATACTGTCACTAAGGGCAAATTAAAGGCCTCCTCTGCTCCCCAAAACCACACCAACCTCCTTGTCCTGTAGTAACAATTGGCAGGGGCAAGACCGGAAATCCAGCTCGCCCGATGTGGCGTGACAATCACCCAGCACTGCTTTTTCCTACGTCCAGGTCAGAAGGTGGGCCCGAGCATCCCAGAATCCTGGGTCGAGAGAATGCCTCCAGGGCGGATGCCAGTATCCCGGGGCCAGCTTTGAAGTGCGGGGGCCTCTTGATGCGCGAATCTGGCAGTCGCGCTATTTGTATGCACAAAACCGCCTCGAGAACCAAGAAGAAGAGGCCACACAGGGGAAACAGCGGAGACAGCTTCAATCAGCAGGTAAACCAATCTTTCAGGGCGAATGCATTTCGGCGTTGTGTGTTGCCTTCATCAGCGCCAGATGGTTCAAGCAGGAAATGGGCCAATCAGAGGTTTCAAATACCTAGTGCCCCTCCTGCTAAGTGTCAGTAAGCTCCGCCCCCCGGATTTGAATGTTCACAAAGTCTGAGTTAATACACGTAGGACGCCCAATGCCACATCACTACAAGTCCCAGCATACATTGCATTGGCTTGGTCGGACCTCGGGGGTAGTTGAAAAACCAATAAGGCAGGATACTGTCACTAAGGGCAAATTAAAGGCCTCCTCTGCTCCCCAAAACCGCTCCAACCTCCTTGTCCTGTAGTAACAATTGGCAGGGGCAAGACCGGAAATCCAGCTCGCCCGATGTGGCGTGACAATCACCCAGCACTGCTTTTTCCTACGTCCAGGTCAGAAGGTGGGCCCGAGCATCCCAGAATCCTGGGTCGAGAGAATGCCTCCAGGGCGGATGCCAGTATCCCGGGGCCAGCTTTGAAGTGCGGGGGCCTCTTGATGCGCGAATCTGGCAGTCGCGCTATTTGTATGCACAAAACCTCCTCGAGAACCAAGAAGAAGAGGCCACACAGGGGAAACAGCGGAGACAGCTTCAATCAGCAGGTAAACCAATCTTTCAGGGCGAATGCATTTCGGCGTTGTGTGTTGCCTTCATCAGCGCCAGATGGTTCAAGCAGGAAATGGGCCAATCAGAGGTTTTAAATACCTAGTGCCCCTCCTGCTAAGTGTCAGTAAGCTCCGCCCCCCGGATTTGAATGTTCACAAAGTCTGAGTTAATACACGTAGGACGCCCAATGCCACATCACTACAAGTCCCAGCATACATTGCATTGGCTTGGTCGGACCTCGGGGGTAGTTGAAAAACCAATAAGGCAGGATACTGTCACTAAGGGCAAATTAAAGGCCTCCTCTGCTCCCCAAAACCGCTCCAACCTCCTTGTCCTGTAGTAACAATTGGCAGGGGCAAGACCGGAAATCCAGCTCGCCCGATGTGGCGTGACAATCACCCAGCACTGCTTTTTCCTACGTCCAGGTCAGAAGGTGGGCCCGAGCATCCCAGAATCCTGGGTCGAGAGAATGCCTCCAGGGCGGATGCCAGTATCCCGGGGCCAGCTTTGAAGTGCGGGGGCCTCTTGATGCGCGAATCTGGCAGTCGCGCTATTTGTATGCACAAAACCTCCTCGAGAACCAAGAAGAAGAGGCCACACAGGGGAAACAGCGGAGACAGCTTCAATCAGCAGGTAAACCAATCTTTCAGGGCGAATGCATTTCGGCGTTGTGTGTTGCCTTCATCAGCGCCAGATGGTTCAAGCAGGAAATGGGCCAATCAGAGGTTTTAAATACCTAGTGCCCCTCCTGCTAAGTGTCAGTAAGCTCCGCCCCCCGGATTTGAATGTTCACAAAGTCTGAGTTAATACACGTAGGACGCCCAATGCCACATCACTACAAGTCCCAGCATACATTGCATTGGCTTGGTCGGACCTCGGGGGTAGTTGAAAAACCAATAAGGCAGGATACTGTCACTAAGGGCAAATTAAAGGCCTCCTCTGCTCCCCAAAACCGCACCAACCTCCTTGTCCTGTAGTAACAATTGGCAGGGGCAAGACCGGAAATCCAGCTCGCCCGATGTGGCGTGACAATCACCCAGCACTGCTTTTTCCTACGTCCAGGTCAGAAGGTGGGCCCGAGCATCCCAGAATCCTGGGTCGAGAGAATGCCTCCAGGGCGGATGCCAGTATCCCGGGGCCAGCTTTGAAGTGCGGGGGCCTCTTGATGCGCGAATCTGGCAGTCGCGCTATTTGTATGCACAAAACCTCCTCGAGAACCAAGAAGAAGAGGCCACACAGGGGAAACAGCGGAGACAGCTTCAATCAGCAGGTAAACCAATCTTTCAGGGCGAATGCATTTCGGCGTTGTGTGTTGCCTTCATCAGCGCCAGATGGTTCAAGCAGGAAATGGGCCAATCAGAGGTTTTAAATACCTAGTGCCCCTCCTGCTAAGTGTCAGTAAGCTCCGCCCCCCGGATTTGAATGTTCACAAAGTCTGAGTTAATACACGTAGGACGCCCAATGCCACATCACTACAAGTCCCAGCATACATTGCATTGGCTTGGTCGGACCTCGGGGGTAGTTGAAAAACCAATAAGGCAGGATACTGTCACTAAGGGCAAATTAAAGGCCTCCTCTGCTCCCCAAAACCACACCAACCTCCTTGTCCTGTAGTAACAATTGGCAGGGGCAAGACCGGAAATCCAGCTCGCCCGATGTGGCGTGACAATCACCCAGCACTGCTTTTTCCTACGTCCAGGTCAGAAGGTGGGCCCGAGCATCCCAGAATCCTGGGTCGAGAGAATGCCTCCAGGGCGGATGCCAGTATCCCGGGGCCAGCTTTGAAGTGCGGGGGCCTCTTGATGCGCGAATCTGGCAGTCGCGCTATTTGTATGCACAAAACCTCCTCGAGAACCAAGAAGAAGAGGCCACACAGGGGAAACAGCGGAGACAGCTTCAATCAGCAGGTAAACAAATCTTTCAGGGTGAATGCATTTCGGCGTTGTGTGTTGCCTTCATCAGCGCCAGATGGTTCAAGCAGGAAATGGGCCAATCAGAGGTTTTAAATACCTAGTGCCCCTCCTGCTAAGTGTCAGTAAGCTCCGCCCCCCGGATTTGAATGTTCACAAAGTCTGAGTTAATACACGTAGGACGCCCAATGCCACATCACTACAAGTCTCAGCATACATTGCATTGGCTTGGTCGGACCTCGGGGGTAGTTGAAAAACCAATAAGGCAGGATACTGTCACTAAGGGCAAATTAAAGGCCTCCTCTGCTCCCCAAAACCGCACCAACCTCCTTGTCCTGTAGTAACAATTGGCAGGGGCAAGACCGGAAATCCAGCTCGCCCGATGTGGCGTGACAATCACCCAGCACTGCTTTTTCCTACGTCCAGGTCAGAAGGTGGGCCCGAGCATCCCAGAATCCTGGGTCGAGAGAATGCCTCCAGGGCGGATGCCAGTATCCCGGGGCCAGCTTTGAAGTGCGGGGGCCTCTTGATGCGCGAATCTGGCAGTCGCGCTATTTGTATGCACAAAACCTCCTCGAGAACCAAGAAGAAGAGGCCACACAGGGGAAACAGCGGAGACAGCTTCAATCAGCAGGTAAACCAATCTTTCAGGGCGAATGCATTTCGGCGTTGTGTGTTGCCTTCATCAGCGCCAGATGGTTCAAGCAGGAAATGGGCCAATCAGAGGTTTTAAATACCTAGTGCCCCTCCTGCTAAGTGTCAGTAAGCTCCGCCCCCCGGATTTGAATGTTCACAAAGTCTGAGTTAATACACGTAGGACGCCCAATGCCACATCACTACAAGTCCCAGCATACATTGCATTGGCTTGGTCGGACCTCGGGGGTAGTTGAAAAACCAATAAGGCAGGATACTGTCACTAAGGGCAAATTAAAGGCCTCCTCTGCTCCCCAAAACCGCTCCAACCTCCTTGTCCTGTAGTAACAATTGGCAGGGGCAAGACCGGAAATCCAGCTCGCCCGATGTGGCGTGACAATCACCCAGCACTGCTTTTTCCTATGTCCAGGTCAGAAGGTGGGCCCGAGCATCCCAGAATCCTGGGTCGAGAGAATGCCTCCAGGGCGGATGCCAGTATCCCGGGGCCAGCTTTGAAGTGCGGGGGCCTCTTGATGCGCGAATCTGGCAGTCGCGCTATTTGTATGCACAAAACCTCCTCGAGAACCAAGAAGAAGAGGCCACACAGGGGAAACAGCGGAGACAGCTTCAATCAGCAGGTAAACCAATCTTTCAGGGCGAATGCATTTCGGCGTTGTGTGTTGCCTTCATCAGCGCCAGATGGTTCAAGCAGGAAATGGGCCAATCAGAGGTTTTAAATACCTAGTGCCCCTCCTGCTAAGTGTCAGTAAGCTCCGCCCCCCGGATTTGAATGTTCACAAAGTCTGAGTTAATACACGTAGGACGCCCAATGCCACATCACTACAAGTCCCAGCATACATTGCATTGGCTTGGTCGGACCTCGGGGGTAGTTGAAAAACCAATAAGGCAGGATACTGTCACTAAGGGCAAATTAAAGGCCTCCTCTGCTCCCCAAAACCACACCAACCTCCTTGTCCTGTAGTAACAATTGGCAGGGGCAAGACCGGAAATCCAGCTCGCCCGATGTGGCGTGACAATCACCCAGCACTGCTTTTTCCTACGTCCAGGTCAGAAGGTGGGCCCGAGCATCCCAGAATCCTGGGTCGAGAGAATGCCTCCAGGGCGGATGCCAGTATCCCGGGGCCAGCTTTGAAGTGCGGGGGCCTCTTGATGCGCGAATCTGGCAGTCGCGCTATTTGTATGCACAAAACCTCCTCGAGAACCAAGAAGAAGAGGCCACACAGGGGAAACAGCGGAGACAGCTTCAATCAGCAGGTAAACCAATCTTTCAGGGCGAATGCATTTCGGCGTTGTGTGTTGCCTTCATCAGCGCCAGATGGTTCAAGCAGGAAATGGGCCAATCAGAGGTTTTAAATACCTAGTGCCCCTCCTGCTAAGTGTCAGTAAGCTCCGCCCCCCGGATTTGAATGTTCACAAAGTCTGAGTTAATACACGTAGGACGCCCAATGCCACATCACTACAAGTCCCAGCATACATTGCATTGGCTTGGTCGGACCTCGGGGGTAGTTGAAAAACCAATAATCCTGGGTCGCGAGAATGCCTCCAGGGCGGATGCCAGTATCCCGGGGCCAGCTTTGAAGTGCGGGGGCCTCTTGATGCGCGAATCTGGCAGTCGCGCTATTTGTATGCACAAAACCTCCTCGAGAACCAAGAAGAAGAGGCCACACAGGGCATATATATATATATATATATATATATATGTAAAGGAAAATAAAATAATGTTGGCACAACAAGTTGGTCCACGCTCGTGATTCCGCGCTTAAGCGGTGTTTTTTGTTGCAAGGTACAAAAAGTGTCAAGGTAGCTTCTGGATGTCACAGAAAGTTTGGGGGTCATCAATGCAGTGGGGACCAAACATTTTTGGTGCTAGCTAAGGTTGCGTTTTTAATGTTAATTTCCATAGGAAACTTTAGCCGCAGCTACAGCCCGAACCAATGAACAGACTTACACCAAATTTGGCAGGAAGGAAGTGCCTTTTGTCTATTTGGTGTAAATCTATTCCGTTGTTTCTGTGAAATTTAAGTTTAAAATAATAGTGATATCTCTGGTTGCAAAGTTTTTGTGAACAAAAAGAGCTTGTGCAGGGAAATGCACTGTTCTGATTGGCTGCCAACACTTCAACAAGGAAGTGTGGGTAGCCATCTTGGGACTGGGCTTCCAGATGAGTCCACCCAAAAAAGTTAAAATGGGGCAGGGTAAGAAACCTTGGGACCCCGCCCGGCAAAAAAAAGTAAAAAATAATTACTGCAAATGTAATGATAACCATGAATTTGTGGCAGGTGTTTGTTTAAAAAAAGCTATACCGGGCTCCACCACGTGTTTTAAAATAAACCCTGTGTGGGCCAGATCCTAGGGGCATATTCTAATTATAGGAGGGGGCGCACGGGCCCCTTTCTCAGGGCTTTTGAAAGCCCCAGGGACCTCATCCTCCTATATGGGGGGCCTTACGAACCCCTCCGGGCCCCAGAGACCACCTCCCCTTAGGGCAAATGTGATAGAAGGAGCCCTATATGGCCCTGAGGACTGGTACACCCCCAGGGTACCGGGTAATGTCCCAGGGGGGCCTACCCACAGAACATCGCTGTTTGCTATGATTTCAACAAGTCGGAGTATACTAAATGCTCTTGCTTGTTTAAAGTGAGCACAATTGCTTTGATACAGGGGTAACTGCATATTAGCAGTAGCCTCTGTATCAAAGCAATGCTGCCTCCTGCAATAGGAGGGGAGCCAGCACGGACCGCGGGGGCCTCAAGCTCAGGGGATGGGGTCCCCGGGTGCTGAAGTGGGCCTGGAGAGAAGTCCTCCCATGCATTTTTCCCCCCAAAAAGGAAAAGTGGGCAGGCCCAGAGGGATGTAGTCCCCAGGGCCGAAAATTGCCGGCAGCTCGCTGGAGGCCCCGCCCCTTTCTCCACTACTCTGCCAACACACCTCCTGGTGCGCTCCTTGTTGGAGGATGACGTCCCCTTGGCTGCTGAAGGTCTCAGGACTAAAGTGGTATTCTTCCCCCAAGCAGCAGTGTACTAGGAGGTGTATTTGCAGAGTGGTGGAGGCAGCGGGCGTGGCCTCTGACCACCTCTCAGCAATCCAGCTGTGTGGGCTCTACTGGACATAACAGGAGGGCTAGTTGGCCCCCAAAGACCCTCAAGAGCCAAGAGGACTTCATCCCCAACTAGTAGTGTGCCAGGAGGCATGGTTGCAAAGTGGAAGAGATAGGGGGTGTGGCCACCGAAAACCTATCAGCAAATCCACTGTGATTTGGTGAAGGTAACAGGGGAAGTAGTTGGCCTCCAAAGACCATCAATAGCCAAGGGGACTTCATCCCCATACTAGTAGTGTGCCAGGAGGTGCATTTACAGAGAGGTGGAGAAAAGGGGCATGGCCTACTATCAGGTCTCAGCAATCGTTCTGTATGGGACATACTGGAGGTAATAGGAAGAGTAGTTGGCACCCAAGGTCATTCTTGGTGGCCAACTAATCCTCCTGGTATATCCAATAAGTCCCACACAGCGGGATTGCTAAGAGGTCTTTGGAGGCCAAGCCCCCTTCATCCACCACTCTGCAAACATGGCTTGTGGTGCACTACTGGTTGGGCGATGAAGTTAATTTTACTTCTGAGGGACATTGAGAGCCAAAAGCCCTCCTTGAACCTCCGATAATTTCTACACAGCAGGATTCCTGACAGCTCTTCGGAGGCCTGCCCCATTTCTACACCATTTTGCAAACGCTACTACTAGTAGTGGTGGGTGGCAAGCTCTGCTGTGGTGTTTGCTGAGTTTTGCAACCCCACGCTCCGCTTGGAGTGCTAAGTTCAACAAAAAACATTGCACTCCACCACGTGCAGAGTTTAATGACCACGGTCAGCTTTCCTCTTCACTGAATGGCCACTTTAAAACAAGACGTCCTGGAGACAGGGCATTGGTCATCATGTGGTACTTTCTGGAGCAGCGGCATTGTGGGAAATGAATGTGGGAGGCACCCCAGTGAAATTGTATAGTATTTCAAATGTAACAAATTTAACATATAGTGAGCTAACGCTGTGTGCTCACATGTCACAACTCCTAATCTCAAACATCGAGCAGCCAGGTTGGACTCAGCCCACCCACTTCTGAGAGGTGTCTCCACTCTCTGTCTCTGTGGAATTCATGGAGTACAACTCTGGCAGCTTCGCCCACTCTTAACTACTAGTTAAACAAGCATTTGCAATGCAATAGGTCTCCCATTTGTGAGAGTTAGAGCTATTGGAGTTGTAATTGTGATTCTTTTTATCTATGTGTTGTGGAGTGGATTGGATGTATGTGGTGTGTAATTGAATTATGTGGTATGCTGTGTAGTTGAATTTTGTGGTATTTAGTGTATTGGAAATATATGGAGTGTGATTGTGTGTTATGGAGAGTAATTATGTGGTATGAAACTTTGTGTTGTGGTGTGTTATGTACTGGAGTTTTATCATGTGGTGTGCTGTTGTGATTTTGTGGTGCGATGTTGGATTCGGTGGTGTGGATTGTATGTCTGTGGTGTTTTATGTAATTGTGTTGTTGATTTGTGTTATTTGGTTTCTTGTTAAATTATGTGGTGTGTAATGTAAATGTGTTGAGTTTATTAGTGTGATGTGGGACTGTGCAATTCTGTGTGTAAAAATGGATAATGTTTGTAAAGTTAAAAAATGCACTATTCCCTCTCCCACACACCAATTATAGCTACTATTAAATGTTTATTTAAACCTTTTAATTATTTTTCCAAATAAAAATATATATTAACTTTAGACAAACTAACAGACATGTTCCTACAAAGTGACCCCCAACAGGATTTAATGAATGTTTTATATTTGATCCAGACCCCCTAGGGCATAAGCATGTGCTTTGGAAAATAAAGCAAAATGAGTGAAGTGGATGTACATGGTGTGTAGTGGAATAATGTGTGTTGGTTTGGAATGGTTAGGAGTGGCATTGTGTGGCGTGGCTTTGTGTGGTGGGGAGTGTGTTTGTGTAGTGGAATTATATTGTATGGTGTTCTGTGGAATTCTGAGGATAGCAATTATGCAGTATTGATTGTATTGTAATTATGTGGCGGGGGATTGTGTATCACGGAGTGTAAATATGTGGAATGGTATTTTTCTGTTGTGCTGTGTTATGTAGTGGAACTTAATTATCTGGTGTGCTGTTAAATTGTGTGGTATGATAATGAAATATGTGGTATGAATAGAATATATGAGGTGTATTATGTAATTGTATAGTTGGGTATAATTATATGGTTTGTTGTTGAATTTTGCCTGCACAAAAAACAGAAGATTTGTTTGGGTATGTTATCACTGCAGTCTTGTTGAGTTTGTGATGGAACCTGTAGACAAGGAATCTAGTAGGAATTGTGTAGATGCACACCTACAACAGTAGTGCAAAAGTGGCCTGTGGTGCACAGTAGACCACACTGGTGATGGATTATGAAAGATCTGCTAATGTGCCCCACTCCAAAGCCTATTCCTTCTGTTGTGTGCAGCGTGCTGTGCCTAACATGTATGCTTGACCCAATTGCAGAGTGTATCCACGCACACATAAAGTGACTAAATCATATCTAAATTGCAGATTTGTGGGACGTTATGAAAGGGGAACTCATATGAAGTGCTAAAGTGCTCCACACTGAAGCCCGTTCCTTCTGTTGTGTGGAATGTGCTGTGCACTGGGAAAGGGTGTCAATTACAACTGGCAACAGAAGCAATGGTACTTACATATCAATGATTTATACTTAGAGTGGTGACGAGGCACATGTTGCCAAGGGCAATAGCTCTTGAATTGGTGCTTAGCCTTTTGGCTTTGTCAATGCTTGTTGTGTTTACCATCGTTTTTGTAATAATTATTGATGGGACAATTAGTAGAGCATCAAAATATTTATTTGGCCTCAAAATGCATGCATTGCCATAGCAGTCTCCTGAACTGGAGGGAAGTACTTTGTGAGTGGATGTGCTCTTTCTAAACATGCAGATTGCCCTATGCTGGACGCTGTAGTAATCGGATTTGGTGATTTGGTTTTTAAATGATACAACAACAGATAATTAACTGATGAGGGCCATCTTGAAACCCCAGGAAGACCTCATGGAAGCACTTGAACACACAACTTCATACCTGACTGCGTGGTAATAATGAGCAGAAAGTTTCTGTAAGGTACACTACAAGTAGGTTGTACATAGTGAGGTGTGGGCTTTAAACTGAAGGCATACATTTTCAAGTTTGAATAACTAATTGCTACCATGCCTCAGATATGTCTGCGCTTCTACGTGTAATCGAACTTTGGAATGTGGATCACTCTATTGCAGACAATTGAGTGCTCTGGGCTTTTACGAGCCGGTAGAAGCCCACAGAGCAACATGCAAATGTATTTTTTCAATCACAGCTGCTGCTGTGAACAAAGGCCTCTGGGATCCCGAGAGGATTTAAATCCCCTTGGGCTCCTTGAGGCCTTTGTTTTATCTGATAGAACATTCTGCCCTCTAGTGACAGAATGTTCTAATAGCCTTATAGCCCTCAGTAGCTGGGCTATATCGGCCATTAAAGCCCAGCTCCCTTGTTAAAGTCCCTCGCCTTCGGCTCGGGCCCTTAACGCTGGAGCGGGACTTTAATGGCAGGTATAGCCCGCTACGGTGGGCAATAAGGTTGTATTAAACTCTTGCACACATCTTGTCAGAGCTACTTTAGGATTCAGTCCCAGAAGCTAGGATAACTTAGCTAGGCAGGCATTATGGAACCACTTGAACACACAGCTTCATATCCAGCTGCCCTGTATAATGAGAAGAAATTGAGCCATGCAGTTTCTTCTAAACACATTTGGAGAGCATGAGGTGTGAAACAGAGGTAGTCTAGTACTTATATGCTTCTTTACTTGTGTCATCTTGCCCCTAAAATGGAACTGACACACTCATTGAGAGATCTACAAAGATGCTGACACTCAGAAGAGTAGAATGACAGGAGTCAGCCTTTCATTTTGGCTCAGGCCTGGCATTGAGATCTCTGTCTATCCGAGCCTAGATAAGTCTGTGCAAAGGTACACTGCAAGAAGGCCATTGATAATGAGGTCTGTGCTTTAAACAGAAAGTGTATTCTCTTAAGTTTAAATGTCTGACTGCTACTGTATCTTGCGTGTGTTTCTACTTGTAGTCTGACGTGTGCTACAGCTGAAGACCCTAACTTAAAAACAATCTATCATTCCCCATGACAAATATTGTAAGAGCTACTTCACAGTTCAGTTCCAAAAGCACTGATCTGTCACAGAAACACTTGAAAACACAGCTGTATAATGAGGAGAAAGTGAAGCATGCAGCTTCTACTACACACATTTGGAGAGCTTGTGGTGTATCAGCTCCTGAGATTCTGATGATAGGGGATGCTGGTAGTTTGTAGAACTCAAATCCTTTGTGAAAAGTACTCAGTTATACCAATACCTATACTGGATAGCATATCCTGAATACGTGCTATCCAATGATGCTATTAAAAGTGTGTAAATTAGCATAGAAACTAATCCCGTCTGACCTCTTTCTTATGATTGGCAGACAAAATCCATTTGACTGAATCAGCGGGCTGAATTATCCCATTGGAGCAAATATTATCGAGAAGAGATTTCATTACACTCCTATCAGAAACTGGTCTAACTTTATGGGCAAAAGGGGTAACTTGATTCATAAGTATAATTTGATGTTGAAATCCTTTACCCATGCAATCAAAAAACGCCTCTGTGAACTCGCTGATAATCTTATCCCCCCATAAACTTTTACCACTAATCCTGTTGTGCTTGGGGATATGCCCAGAAATAGGCATATCCCCAAGCACAATAGCATTAGCTGCACTAGGTTTCCATAGCAAACCCAAGTTTAGTTTACATTAGTGCTAGCATCTCACGATCGCTCTTCACTTTAGTGCTAACTATGTTTTTGTTACAGTTTTCCTCCCCAGACATTCTAGTAAACTTTTACAAAACCCTAACATGCAAATTTGAGGTTTCTCAAATGCTTGGGGATTGATGTCTTTGCTAAGCGAACTAGATTTCGACCAAAGTGTTCATAAAAGTCTAATACCCAAACCATTCCATATACCAGAACATGCAACAAAACACACAAATTGAACATAACACATACCACATCAGTGATGAGGCCAGGATCACACAACAATGAGAAAATCCAGTGTAATATTTGGTATTCTAAGAATAACATGTAGCAATGACCTTCTCTTCGACTAGCTTCAGAACATTGCTCTATTACATAGCAGTACTGGTGCTCCACCCACTCTGCTGTCCTCAGCCCTGTCTCATTATGCAACACCAGGATTCGAATGTAAAGCTTCTTGTTTTGTGAACAGTAGTTAAAACAAACGTTGACTTAATGGCCCAGACCATGTGACAATCTTTTGCATCCGGAGCAACATTTTAAAGTGTGTTGGGAAGTGCTTCTAGCGCATGTATAGGACCTGTAGTAGCACGTCCATGTACCTCTGCCAGTGATGACAATAAAAAGTAGCACTTCACACAGTCTCTGTTGTACTCAACTTTCCACACCTATTTTGTACTAATTTGCATTGCATCATTTGTTATTGAAATAATAAATATGATCTGGTGGAGCTCCAATAAGGGAAATAGTTAGGTGTGGTTATGTATGATGGCTGTTGTTATAGTAATTCCTGTTCTACATGTCACCAACTCACAAAACCTTTGGAGTGGTGGTACAACACATACTGCTATGCCTTTTATCTATAAAAATTGAGGGCATTTTGTACCGATGTTCAAAAGGTTGAAATCCATTCCCCGTTAAGTATCTCCTTAAATCCACAGGACCTCTTACAGCTTTACAAAGAGTTTAATTGCTTTATCTTTTTTTTTAAAAAGAAAAAGAAAAGAAAAAAGAGCAGAGTGTGAGGTGTGGGGTGCATCCTGCAGATTGGTCGCAGGTGCACAGCTTGATATGAATGACCGTTCTTCGATTTATGTTTAGTAAAATGTGTACCATTCTATTTGGTGATAACAGCACTGTTTATTAAAGAGACAATTGAGTGATTGGGCTGTACTAAGTAAGTGGTGGCTTGTATTATTTAGTGTGGAGAATAAAAACTATAGGAGTGATTACGATGGCGGAGGGTCCACCACCGCCAGCTGTGCGGTGGTGGGCCCTCCGCCATCTGACGACAATTCCCCCCCCACCAAATTATGATGGCGGGGGGAATCATTTCAGGTCCACGGCAGTTGCAAAGACCGCCAGCCACACTTCTGCCACAGGCAATCGTACCAATTGCCTGGCGGAGCAGTCAGCGTCTTTAAAATGGTGGCAGTGCCTAGCAGGTACAGTCCACCAGATGCGCAGCCAACCTTTCCATGGCGGAGGCTGGCAGAGAATGCATTTGGGGGCCCTTTGCGGGCCCCTCTTGTGTTGGGGTAAGTGGTGGTGCACTGGGGGGTACCATACCCCCCTACATTTACATGCACTAAGTGCAAGTAGTGCAGGGAAACGCACTACATACATTAACATTGCGGTGGGTGCATCAGCCAGGAGCACCCGCTGCAATGGTAAAGATTCAAGATGCGACTGCCACTGTGGTGGTCACATTGTAATTCTACATGCAGGACTGCCTTGTTGCAAGCGGGCGGGCCCAGGCCCTGCTGCAGTGGCTGGTGGACTGGAGTCCGCCTGCCATCGTAATGATCCCATATGTTCTTATCTAGCTTTCATTTCATTATATAATTGAAAATGTTTTGCCAGTAACTTGCCTTTGTTTTGCATGTTCACTTTGAATTGTATCCAACTCTTTAAGCGTTGACAATTCCCTTGTAGAGGAAGCTGGTATGAAAGGTATAGTTATGCTATAAGTGGTAATTCAGATTTATATTTCCTTCCCAGGGCCTGTGCCCCATCTGCAGAAAGTAAGGTGGTAATCAGCCTGATTAATTCCAGTATTATGTACTAGGCTGTGCTTTTAAGCTCTCCTGTGCTCTCAGATAGAATTATCTGCTCAGCTCAAATGATAGCTTTAGCTTCTGCAAAGAGGTCAGCGCAAAGATATTTTCTATTCATTACCTAGATCCAGCTCAAACCTTGGGAGCTGAAGGTTATCTATTTCCTGCTGGGCCCTTGAGATTTGGGAAAATAAGACATAGAGGTAAGTTTGCCTTAGTGGTGTATTGTCCGTGTGCCTTGCAATGAGACCTTGCGTGGCCCTGAGTGGCTTGATAAATCTAGATAAATCTAGAGTAACGCAATGCAGTGCAAATCACTGCATTGTGTTACTCTGTCCCAGTCACTCATTCCATGGGTGGAGCCTGTTCCATGAGTGGAGCCTGGGTGTTCCTACACTCCCACCCATGGATTTTGGCACATTCCCAGATTTCCCACTACTGGTAGACCTATGAATCCATCGAAATTCCATATCTTCCCAAGTGAGTTATAAAGAGTAAAAATATCTTTATTTTTCCTCGTTATTTCATCTTTCTATGTGTGCTGAATTCTGCATTGCTGCTAGGCAGTGAAGAGTATGCCGGTGGAGGGAAAGGACAGGAATGCGCCATATTGATGGTGAATAATGCACATTCCTGCATTAAAGCATAAAGGTGACCCCCTATTTAATTGAGGCCTAAGAGGAGGGGGAAGGAAATAAATACTATGAGAAACCTCTTATCTGGCCTATCTTACTTTTCAAATGGTGATGACTCTACACAAAGCATTTATCTTACAGCATAGACACCATACACAAAATTAGTCTTATGTTGAGATTTGTTTATTTATCAATTTTTTAAAACTTTTTTTAGACATTTATATTGTTTTTCACACTTTTTTTGTTATTTCTTGTAAACATAATGATACACAAAAACAGTTCTCATTACTCTTTTGAATTGGACAAAAACATATTTAAATTTTTCAAAAGTGTTATGTGTGTTCCGACAGACCCCAAATTTATCTCCATTATTCTTCCATTCTCACCTATCATTCTACTCTTTCATACCCACAATCATACCACACAAGCTAAATCACAATAAAAACACATGTGGTTCGACAAAACCTACTCCTTATTCCTCTTTGTTCTTTTTCATAAAGTTCCAAAATTCAAAAGATGCAAGTAAGTCCATCAAGTTTATATTAACTATTTCTTCTTTTTGGCTTAATCCTTGAGTAGGGCTTTCAGATGCGAATCACTGGCCTACGTACGTTTCGGTGAAACATTAATTAAATTCACCTTCTTCAGGGCCATAGTGTTACAAATTTCATCCTTGGGATTTGTCTGGGAGTTTGTATGTCTCTCGGAAAACTTCCCAAAATAATAATGTAATACTATCAATTAAAGTGCTACACTCAAAGTGAAAAACAAGACCGAGTCAAACTTCATACTAGTAGTAATAAAGTACGTACATGCAGTGCAAATCAATATTGTGCATCTATTTTACTATGTAATATTATAGTTAAAACCATTGCATGTACATAAAAGCATACCAAACTATTACCAAAATAATACAATATCCACCCAAACATATTAATAAAATACAGAAAGTCAGTGCATGACACCACCTTTAATTGTTTACAGTTAAAACCTTCACAAAATAATAATTTGATACTATAAGGTAAAATACTACACCCAATGAGACAAAAAAGACTAGGGTTACTTCATGGGAAACCCTTTTTTCCAGTAACAATAAGGTGTGTACGTGCTGTGCAAGACTTGTGCCATAAAGTGCATCTGTTTAACTATAAATGTACTAAATAAAATACTGTGTTCCTAGACTAGAAGGTCTTCATAAGTTGAGGGGCGAGCAAATTTCAATGTATAATACATTATAAAATTATAAAATATGGAGCAGACCACTTATGGTCTAACATCAAATGGAGACACAGATTAAAAGTCAGATACTGTCTTTTACTAACTCCTTTTGCAGCTAGTCATAAATCTTACTGTTTACATGCCAATTTAAAATATAGCCAATATTGATCAATCCTTCCTTTCCACACAGCTTCCCTTCAACTCCCAATGTAAACCTATCCTCACCTCTAATGCCTACTCCACATCTCCTCGACCAGTTGACCCCTTATTTCTTCCTCCCACTATTCTACCGCTCCTCAGCGACTCTCCTCACCTACCTACTTCCTCACCCCCAACCACTCCCCACACCTATCCCCTACCACATCTCCGGAAACCAACTCCCCTAACTCACAATTAAAGAACAATGCCTCCTTGCTCAACTTCCTCCCCGTGACTGAGCTAGAAGTCCTTTAAATAATTGGTAATCTTAAACAGTCCTCCCACACAAAAGACCCCTTACCCTCTAACCTTGTCCCTGCCCTTAAGCACATCATCACCTCATACTGGACCACAATCATCAACACCTCTCACTCCACTGGCTGTGTCCCCACCCCCCTTCAACTTGGAAAAATCTCTCCCATAATCAAGAATCCCAATGCTGACCCCAATAAACTTAAACAATCTCCACCCCATCACTAACATCCCCCTTCTCTCAAAGGTCCTTGAAAAACGTGTCCTACTACAACTAGACAGACACATCGAAAACTTCAACCTACTCGACCCCTTTCAATCAGGCTGCAGGAAAGGCTGCAGCACCAAAACGGCAATGCTCAATGTCGTCCTTGACATCCACCACTCTGTTGTATAGCGTATACTGTTGTATAGCGTTTTAGGACCCTAGTGTAATTTTCTCAATTCATGCCCTTATACAGGTATAAAATATTGTGTCCTTATATAGGCATAGAAATCATAACCATATTAAGACAAAGCTCAAGTAGTCCTAATACGGCTTGGCTACTTCCACTAGTTCCGAAAATCTACAACGATTTCTTGGAAAAACCCGCCTTCAGCAGTCAGGGACTTCCCCCTGCATGAATATTAATTTACCCAAGAACTCATGGAGTTTTCAGAGAATTAAGTCTCTAATGACTTTATTATGTCCAATCTTACGTCAAACTTGGCACCTTGAAGGTATAAATATGCCCACACTTGTCCAAACAAACACACGGTGGTTTGGGGCAGTTTGACTATCTACTTGCTCGATGCGCCCTGCTGTAGCAAGTGCCGAAGGAAGCCGATCCTCCAGCTGACGCACTGAGAGACGCTGTACTTTCTCCAGCAGAGAAATCCAGCTCCGATGTTTCCAGGCTACCCTTGCAGGTTGCTGGAAAATCGAGACCTGAGAGACAGATACCAGACCTCCTACATTCTAAAAACCAAGGTACGGAGCTGATTAGACCCTAAGAGAATTCTTGGATTAGATTCTTGGCAAAGAATACTAAAACTAGGCTACACCTTACTTACTTCTTCCCTTGTACTAGAGCTAGGTTAGGTACACCGGGGTAGGCATATTTTAGAAGCACCAGTTGTGTACTTTTAGTCATTATTTATCACTGTATGTATTTTATGCATTGTAGGTATTTTATGGCTTAGAAACCATATCATGCTTTTACAGTATTATTTTATAATACTCGTCGTATTGTACGTTTTGTACTTTACAGCAAGTATTACGGTTGCAGCAGTTCATTTCTTATGCTTGAGAAAGAAGACTGTTCAATAAATATATTTTATTGAAAACGCCGTCTCTCTATTTTTTCTGCACCTCTGCACGAAGCATGCACGATTGACTGAGTGAAATAACTATCTATTGTTTCCGCGACTCTAGAGATACATTTCTGATTCTTGGGAAACAAAGTTGTCATGTTTTAAGTGGTTGTCAGAAACGAATCCCTTCTTGTTTATTTGAGAAAGGTTCTAGTGACCTCTGAGCTAGCTGGCACACACACAATTAAGTTTAGTATATTTGGTAGAGACCTAGTCGACTTCAGTCCTACGTCTAAACTACAGGAAAAACTATTCCAATGCGCAGAGCCTATTGGGAATATAGGAACTACACTACAAGCACATCATCACCCCATACTGGACCACAATCATCAACACCTCTCTCTCAACTGGCTGTGTCCCCACCTCCCTTCAACTTGGACAAATGTCTCCCATAATCATGAACCCGAATGCTGACCCCAATGACTTAAACAATCTCCCCCATCACTAACATCCCTCTTCTCTCAAAGATCCTTGAAAAATGTGTCCTACTACAACTAGACACACACATCAAAAACTTCAACCTACTCGACCCCTTTCAATCAGGCTGCGGGAAAGGCTGCAGCACCAAAACGGCAATGCTCAATGTCGTTGTTGACATCCACCACTCACTTGATAATGGCGAGACCTGCCTTCTTATCCTCCTTGATCTCTCCACAGCATTCGATACAGTCAACCATCAGCCCTACTAAATGTGCTTGGGACCCGTTTCGGCCTTAATGGTACTGCCTACAAATGGTTTGTCTCCTACCTACAACACCGAACTCAGCAAATCAAAATTCAAAACTATCTTTCTAACCCCACTTCTGTCTCCCTTAGAGTCCCCCACTGATCTATTCTCTCTCCCTCCCTCTTTAACCTCTTTATGGAACCCCTCACCCTCATTCTTAAACAAGCAGGCATCAACTACCACCTCTACGCCGATGAAACCCAAATCTATTACAAGAGTAAAACTCATGCTGAAATCTTACACCTGAACAACACCCTCACCAAGATCCAAACCTGGTTCCATCCAATTATCTCAAACTTAACCCTAATAGAACTGAAATCATTCTCTTCTCCCCTAAAAATAACCCTCTCCCCATTCAATCCTGGATCTCTGACCTTAACGCACTCAGCTACTCACTCACCCTGTCCAACCCCGTCAAATCTCTTGGTATTTCTATCGACAACACCCTAACCCATAAGGTCCACATCAAAAACTCTGCTAAAAGAGCCTTTTTCACTCTCCGTCGCCTCAAGAAAATCAAACCCTTTATACCTACCGATGACTTTAAACTTGTAGTCCAGTCACTTGTTCGTTCTTTGATTATGGTAACACCATCCTCAACGGAATCCCCAAGTTCCACCTTGCTCCAATCAAAGCTGTGCTCAATCTTGTAGCCAGGCTCATCACAGACAGCAAACGCTTCAATCATATATCTTTTAAATGGCTCCCTATTGAAGGCAGATTTGCCTACAAAACTGCCTGTATTACTCATAAAGTCCTGCACCAAAACACTCCGCAGTACCTCTCCAAGAAACTCCTCATTGCGGGCACCACACAACCTCTGAGAAACACCAACACCCTCCTCCTAATCCCACTACTGCATAAAAAGAATTCCACACAATCCCGCTCCTTCTCTGGTAATGCCCCTATCATCTGGAATGCCCTCCCAAAAAACCTGCGCTGTAACCCCTCCTATTTCAGCTTCAAAAAAGCCCTCCAAATCCACCTCCTCAATTATTATTGGGTATCCTAACCTGTGACCTCCACTTGATCTCCAATTCACCATGTTATATTAGTCCAGTAATATTTGTCCATTTCCTGAACATCATCTACCCAATAACTTGATATGCATAGCTCTTGCAGCTGTTTATCTATTGGATTTGTATATTTCACATGTTGTTTCAATTATCTTTGATCTACTTGTATGCCATGTTTGGCCCAATTATTATTGGGGGTCATAACCTGTGACCTGCACCTGATCTCCAATCACCATGTTATATTTGTCCAGTAATATGTGTCCATTTCCCAAACGTCATCTACCTAATTACTTGAAGTGTATAGCTCTTGCACCTGTATATCTATTTTGATTTGCATAGTTCACATGTTATATCATTATCTTTTTATCTACTTGAATACCATGTTTGCGTTATATTATCTGCTCATGTAAAGCACTCTGATACCTCTGGGTCTAGCCAGCGCCATATAACATTTTTAAAATAAAAAAATAAAATAAAATAATTTATAAGAATAGAAACTATTTTCATCATTAAAATGAAACCAAATTTACAAAAACTCCAATGTAAGGAACTGCAGTTGTGAATTTATGAAGAATAAACAAAAAATTGTGTATTCTAGCACCAAAATGTTTGAAGCGCCACTTGCGGTTATCTGGTCGAGCAGGACCTGGCCAAAGTCAAAGTTTTAGGATGATTGCAATGGAATGCGGGTCGAATGGGTTGAGGGTTAAGTCCCAGTAAAAAGTTTACGGACTCAGGGCCTGATTTCGATACTGGCGGACTAGTTAGTCCATCACATCAGTGAAGGATATCCCGTCCCCTGAAATATAAATCCCATACCGCTGAAATATAAATCCCATTATAGGCTATGGGATTTATATTTCGACAACAAAATATCTGTGATAGAGTAACCCATCCCCCAGAATCCAAATTAGGCCACTAGTCCTTTTCTTGCAGCTTTTCCTGAACTGTGAGTTCCCGGGTTCCTAAGATCCGGAGTCCGATTCAACGTGGGTGGCCTGCTGCAGCGCAATTCCTCAATAAGCCTCTGGAAATCTTTGTCCTTGCCGTCAACAGCGAGGAGCTCCGGAGCTTTCAGTGGGACAAAAAAGCACCTGTCAGGTTAATTTGCGGGTCGATGATAGCGTCTTGGCTCTTGATGTCGAGTCGGTCTTCTCCTGAAGCTTTTCGTTCAAACTTTGCAGAAAATATTGCACACCCAGTAGTTGTTCTAGTTCGGTGATGGCTCTCTCAGGCAGTACGCAAATATTATAGGGTGAACTTAGGCGTAAGTGCGGTGCAAAAGGGTAGGGAGAACCACCCCTCTGTAGATTGTGGTAAACCATAGACAAAGAACTCCCAGATCCCCTTCACATGCTAGTGGTACATAGAATTAAGTTAGTACAATGATAAGCGTAGGAAAAAAAGAAACACTGTTCATCCACTTCTCTGTGTGGTTCTAGGATTCATTGTCCTTATTGTGTGTTCCTTGGTACAGAGTTTAGCCAACACGTGTTTCGTCGCTACCATTAAGTACACATCGACTTCTTCAGGGCTAAGAAATATGTAAGATACACAATTCTATCAAAGTGGGTAGAAGACAGTTAACGTCATTGGCAGACACTCATTGTGATATGTAAAATAAAAGAAGAGCAGCACGGTACACATGATTTCTTAACACGTGTGGAGACCCAAGTTGTTGTAAACATAATGTCTAATGTGTCAAATCTTTTTTATATAAAAAGATTCTTTATCAAATGAGGAACAAAACTGTGTTTGGAAAGTACTAGTGAAATTGTGTGACATCATTGTGACAGCATTAATGTGGTTGTATGGTATTGTGACAAACTAAACAGCATTAATGCCCTGCAGCATGGTAACTTTCAATACTTAAAATGGTGCAAGTGTGAATTTGTAGGCCTATCCTACCCTTAATGTCCCCAGTCCAAAGTCCATGCATGTTTTGAAAGAAAAAAGGGATAGAGTTACCTAAATTCCTATGATTAATTTCCTATAGGAAAGCAGGGAAAAGGGTTGAATCGCAGAGATTAGTACTCCAGAATACAACCATGACATGAAAACACATAATGCTTGGCTGGATAGTAATAAAACCAACTTTATTGTCGGTTGTACTTTCGTCCCGAAGGTAAATAGTAGTAGATGGTCTCCAGGGTAACAGAGACCAGAATTCCATTTAATTAACTTTTCCTCATGAAGACGATTCTACAGGGATAAGGTGCAAAGTAATAATCAAAGGTCGGTATTATGGCAGGGAAACTAGGGCTCAAAAATTTTTGTAACACAGTAATGTTAATTGCTCATTCCTTTATTCTGTGATGCACATGAGTATTCAGAATATGCAGCTACTGATTATTGTGAGATCCTATTTGTAGGGTTATGGTTGTCAGCCAGCTTTGATTGTGTAGCAGCTGGTCACCCGATCCTAGAGCAGTGGCGTAACGAAACTTGACGGGCCCCCCTGCATAGTACATGGAAGGGTCCCCCCATTCTCCACGTCAGTCAAGAGCTCTCAGGCCAGCGACTCACCATAGTGCAGGGGCTCACCCCAGCCTTAAAAAAAGGATTCTGGTTCCTCCATTGGTCACATCCGCCCTTTCATTGGGCGATTTACATTCATCAGTAAATACTGCTGCTGCGCCCTCCAGCAAAGTTACATAACATTGCCTCCAGCCGGCCCACCAAACACATCCTCCTACTTGATGACCCACCTTCAGGCAAAGCCCGCTCAGTTATCCACCTCCAAACACAGACCACTGCCTTCGTGCCTGCTACTAACACATCCATTAACTCTACTCTCACCCCTACATAACCTGCAGTTATGCTTTTCCGCCCACCTTTAAAACCACCCCTCGGATGTCACTGCGAATCCCCCTGGGTTGTGGGAGCAATGCTCCTAGGGTTTAGGTAAGGGCAAATGGGAAACAAAGTAGCACAAAAGGTGAACCCTCAGCGGTACTGAGGCAGCCTGGTGCAGAGTGCTGTTTCGACGTCAGGCGCCCAGTTGTTTTCAATGGAGAACCTCCGCTTTGCAAAAGCACTGCAGGCAGGGACATGAAGGATTTCTGGGTGCGACCACCACTTCAAGAGGTAAGTTGGGAACTTAGAGTTGGTTAGGCTCCGTCAGTTTGGGCACACAAAGCTGTGGGGCGTCAGGTGCAAGAGTGCCTTTTGGGGTCGGATTTTCTTACCAGCCCCTGGTCGCGGTTAGGGGAGCCTTCTGGATTTAGACTGCAGGTGTCCGCTGGAGGCTCGAGGAAGGTCAGGTGTCGCCGGATCTCGGTTCAGGATCACCGGGGTGACCTCCTCGTGGTGTTTTTCCACTTGAGCTCGGGCCGGGTTCGGCAGGTGCAGAGTGGGCTGGATTTGCAGTCTCTGGCTGCTGCCAGAGGTTGCATTTGATCAAATCTGGTGTTCATTGGAGAAGCCGTCTTTGGGAGTGAGGGCAGGCAGGTCCTCCTGGGTTTTTGAGGTTGCTGGCTGCACGACACACCGGGATTTCGCAGTATCAAGTTCAAGGGAAGACAGGCCTGTAGGGCTGGGGCTAAGTCAGTGGGCGTGTTCTTCTTGTTAGCTTGCTGCACGGCTGTTCAGTCCTACTTCTTTTTTTCTTGTTGTTTCTGGATCTGAGGAAGCAAGGTTCAGGGTGCCTCCTAAATACTAGATTTAGGGGTGTTACAGGTAGGTAGAGGGCAGGGACCACAGTGGCCCTTCCCTGGGGTGGGTACACCCCCTAGTGTGCCACCCTCCAGTGGGAGGGGGGCACAAGCCTGTCCCTGGTTGATTGGGTCCCCCATCCTCAATATGGCAGGGACTTGGAGTTGTGCCTCACCTCGCCCCCCCCCCCACCTGAGGGGTGGAGTTGGCAGAGGTGGGCACACCTCTCTTCCTCACTTGTTTTTCCCACCAGTTCTCCTGCCCAAAGTGGGGGGAAGAACCAGTAGGGACCAGTTGCTGAAAGCAGTGAGTGGTCTGGGGAAGCTCACAAAGGCAGCAAGCCTTTGAAGCTTCCCCTTCATGAACCCTGCCCATCCTGGGGGAGGAGGCTTGTTACCGTCTCCCAGGATGAGCATTGTTTCATGCCCCAAGAGAGCAGCAAGCTCTCGACCCAGGGGTCCAGAAACATGTCTGGTGGTGGCAACCTAAGCAGCCACTCAGTCAGGTCACTAGAGGTAGGTTCATTTTCAGGGGGCATCTCTGAGATGCCCTCTGTGTGCATTATTCATTAAATCCGACACTGGGTTTAATGTGCTGTGAAGTTTGATACCAAACTGCACAGTTTTCAGTGTAGCCATTATGGTGCTGTGGAGTTCGTAATGACAAACTCATAGCACCATATACTCTTAATGGCAGCACTGCACTTATAATGTCAAAGAATGGACTTAGACAGTATAGGGTTACAGGGCTCATGCACCTGTTCCCTCACCACTGGTATAGTGCACCCAACTAGAAGGGTAAGTCATCTATGCCAGGGCAGTGGGTTGTAGGCATGGCACACAGCGATGTGTGACATGTCGACTCTTCCCTTTGTCTTGCACCATAACACACTTCCTGCAAAGACAGTGTGAGTGTAGTGGTACAGAACCTAAGAAGGGTGGCAAAATAACTGCTGCAGTCCTTAAAGGCTTTTTCTGGTCACAATGCCCTGGGTACCTGGGATACCATTTACCAGGCACTGACCAGTGGCCAGAGATGCCAATTGGGTTTGTTTTGGGGAAAGAACACAGGCCCTGGGAACTTGATTGGCAGGGACCCAGGACACACCAAGTAAAAGTGCATCAGTAGTCTGGCAAAAAATGGGGGGTTACTGCAACAGAACCCCACTTTCCTACACTTTCCCTATCTCCTAAACATGATTCAGTAAATTTCGTTATGCAGAACAGCTGCCTGTGTTGTAGTCCTGTTATGAATATCCCTTTTCTATGCCCACAACATTTTGCCGTATTTCCGTAGTATGTCCATAAAGTTAGGTATCGCGAGGATTTGTTGAAGGTGTGCACCATGCACCTGCAGCCCTACAATGTCAGCCGTTTCAAGTGCTACATATGCAAGGACTTTTTCCTGACTGGAGCTAGGGTCTTGAGAGGTTGCACCAGAGCTCTGGAGTGGGTGATGTGACCCAAGATAACTCCATCTCCCTGCGGGGGGCGATGTGCAAAAACAGCTGCTCTGCATGGAGGAGCCGGGATCCAAGATTCCAACACGATGACACCGCAGCGCTGAAGTGCCAAATTTCATTGCTGTTTTGTTGTTGGGGGAACGGAAATAAGGCTGAGTAAGTATTAAAAGAATGAGATGTAGGAGTCTGTTTCCAGGCTGATTCCTAGTTGTTTTCTTCAAAACTTTCACATAGCGGTAATAGCTACTTTTAGCAGCAGACATACCGGAATGAAAAACAAAAACGTTAATTGTGAAGGTCCCGTAACGCCTGTGACCTAGGTGTATTGGTAACTCTTACCTGTGTCAGAGCGTTGATTTCTTCAGATGCAAAATAGATATATAGCTGCACTGATTCGGGGTGTTACATTGAGTAATTGCTAAATGAGTGACAATGGTTTCCGAAAGCGTTACTGTACCCAGGTGACATTGTACTGATATTGCACATTACACTCTCAGAGTGCATAGACATAACCTCCCCTCCCTTTATTGCCATGAATTATTGCTCCTCCGAGGGTTAGCGCCTCGAGTCATCTCTTGTAGTTCCACCTGTTAGTGTGGTTGTTACCTCACAGCCATCCAACGCCTGTTGGCCCTCCTGCAGTCCAGATCACCTTTCTGGGCTCCTTCTTTTAAGTCAGCTCTGTCAAGGGGGCAACAAAGGTGCCATACCCCTTGACAAACTGACTGTAGTACACAGGGGACCTAAAAAGTCTCTCACCTCTGTCTTGGGGGGCTCCCAAGTCAGAATGGAGTCCGGTGCTCTAGGTACACCACAGACCCATTCTCTACCTGGCACCTACTAGCCTTGATAGTGAGGCCTGCCTTTTTGCAGAGTGTTCAACACTTCACAGAGGTATTGCAAATGTTCCTCCCAACTGGAGCTGAACACAGCAATGTCATCCAGGTAAGCAGCGCTGAATTCCTCCTGCCCGGACAATACCTTGTTGACCAGTCTCTAGAACTTGGCTGGGGTGCTCTTCAACCCAAAGGTTATGACCCGGAACTGGTAGAGCCCCTCTGGTGTTGAAAACGCAGACCTCTCTTTTTGCCCCATCAGTTAAGGCAATCTTCCAGTCCCCAGATGTTAAATCAAATGTACTGAGGTATCAAGCATCTTCCAACCGATCAATGAGCTCCTCAGCTATAGGAATGCGGTGCGCGTCAGTCTTGGTGACCGCATTGAGCCCACGGTAGTCCACACAGAACCATCGTTCTGTATTGCCCCGGGCAAAGCAGCTTTTGGCACTAAGAACACTGGGCTAGCCCATGGGCTGCTAGAGCGCTCTATCACCCCTAATGCCAACATCTTGGAAACTTCTTCCTTGATGCTAGCCCTGACTTTGTCAGCTATCCTGTAAAATGTTTGCTTTACAGGTTGACTCTGCCCACTGTCCACATCATGAACACACCAAGTGGTGATTCCTGGAGTCAGGGAGAACAGGGAGGTGAACTGTCCCAGCACCTGGCGATAGTCCCTCTGCTACTTTGGGGTCAGGATAGGAGAGAGGTTTACCCGATCCTTTGACCCATCATGTTCCTTTGCTGACATGAGGTCAGGAAGAGGCTCCCTCTCCTCCTCCATTCCATCGTCTGTCGTAAGGAGCATAGTCACCTCAGACATCTCAAAGTGCAGCTTCAGGCAGTTCTGGCGCAGGACCCGCAAAGGGTTCCTGGGAGTCTGCAAGTTGACTAAGTAGGTTACCTCACTCTTTTGCCTCCACCACCTCATATGGGCCAGTCTACTGATCTTGGAGCGCACCAGGATCCACTGGTTTCATCACCTACACATTGTGGCCAGGCTAAAACTCGACCAGGGATTCTGGTCATACTATCTTTTAATTTCTTCCTGGCTGGCTTTCAGGCTCGCCTGAGCGAATTAAAAGGCATGGTAAAAAGTCATCCCACTTCCATCTCATGAGTTCTGCAAAACCATTTATCATGCCTTTCAGGCAACCAACCCATTCCCATGAGGATGGTAAGGAGTGATGAACTTGTATGTCACACCACACTCCTCCCACAAAGATGTCATGTACTCCAAAATGAAGTTTGTACCATGGTCAGAGACCAACTCTCTGAGGAACCTGCGTGCAAGCGGGGACGACCACGCATGCGCAGGTGTGACCAAGAACGCAATGAAGAGGAAGAGGACAACCTGGGGATGCTGCAGCTAAGGTAAGGCGTTTATATTGACGTTTAAATAGTTTCAAAAAGTTTTTACTAATTGTTAATAGGGCGGGTGGGAGGCTGGTGTGAGGCAGGTGGCGTAGCGGAGCTACACGGAGTTTCATAGAGTTTGTTTTCAACTCCGTGGCACTCCGAGTATCCCCACTCTGACCACTATGCTGTTACCTCAAACCAACAAGATTAGAGCATTCCATCTGCGCCTTGCAAAAATCCTCCATGGAGGGACACCCTTCCTGCTGCCAATTTGTCCGTTCCAGCAGGTCTCCCAGTTCAGCCACTTGTTCCCCAAAACGTTCCAGGACATAACCCTCAGGGTCTGCCTCCCCCTGGACCGTGGTAACTTCTGGTGCTGGTTTTCCCATCCCCTGCCCTTCCTCTTCCTGGCAGGCACCTTGGCTCCACCTTGGCTCCAGGTCCTCTTGAGTAACCCTACTGGCTGCCATGGACCAAGTAGTCACACACACCCACACAGGCAGACTCAACATCTCCAAATGAGCCTGGCGTTCCACCTCCTTCCACGGGGAACTCTACAGGTCATTGCCAAGCAAACAGTCAACAGGCATGGATGGACTTACAATGACCTTCAAGGAACCTGAGACCCCCCCCTACTGGAAGGGAACATGCACCACCTTACACAGGTACTCCGAATTGTCGGCAGCAACTACAGGGTGAAGCACATTGAGAACAACGTGCTCTTTGAACACCCATTGACACCTGATATATGTTACACTGGCTCCTGTGTCTCTCAGAGCCTCCACCCTCCACCCTCCTCCCATTGATGGCCACCCATTGCCTGTATATTTTAGTTTTCTCAGGTAGATAGGATCCCTGAACCATGTCTCTGTCTCCTAATGTGACAAGGGTCATAACTGCTGGCTCCCCACCGTCACTAGGACCAAACTCACTAACCCTAGGGACGGTGCACCAGTGGGTGCTGGAGGTGTCTTGGGGCACTTGGGATCATTTGCCAGGTGGCCCTCCTGATTACATCTCTATCACCTGCGGGGACCCCTGTAACCCTGTCTGCCCCCAGGGGGTCATGGCTGTTTAGAACTGGGGGCTGGGAATCCTTACCTCGGATACTGTTGTGGGGCCCTTGAGAGAACTCCTTGTGATAACACTTGCCTCCCCCTCTTCTGCTGGGGGCCCTGCCTACTCTTGGCTGGGTTACCCACATACCCCTTGTGAACCCGGTACTAGTCCAGCAGTCCACCTCCCGAGCAAGCTTCCTGGGGTCAGTCAAATTGCTATCCATTAGATGCTGGCACATTTCTGGAACACAAATACTATTCAAGTGCTCCCATGCAATTAAGTCATACAGCCCCTTGTAGTCAGTTACTTTGCTGCCCTTTATCCAACAATCTAGTGCTCTGCAATAAAGGTTCACACACTCCACCCATGTATTGGACTCAAGCTTTTTGAAGTTCCTAAACTTCTCCCTGTGCAGCTATGTGTGAGCCCATACCTGAGGCATAAAGTCTCCTACATAGTGGAACATGCCATATTACCCACCTCCTCCAAAGGTGTCAGGGTGTTATTCCCAGTGGCCTCTAAGTTTTTCCACAGGCCCACCCCTCAATGCTTCTCAGGGACCTCATTCATTCTCAGCGCTACCTCATAAGATGCAAACCATGCATACATATTTTCACCCTTGTGGTGATTTTACAGTAGGTCCTTTGGAATGCAAACTAGTAACAACAGGAGAGGAAGGGAACAAAGTTGGCACTTCTATCCTCATCAAGGTAATTCAAAGACAACAACAGAGGAGCGTCAAAAGACTTTGAGAAAAGAGCAAGCATGTAACACCACTCACAGTCTCAATTGACTTGAGGGAGAGCTCTTAAGGTTATTCGGAAGGCCCTCACTCACCAACCTGGTTGGTGACATGCTTCACCATCGGGCCCCACCAGGAGTGGCCGAATGCCACCCTATTGTGCTGTGACCCCAGGTTACTGCGGAGCTGTTTTTTTGTGAAGTGTGAATGTTGGAGTGATTGAAAAATGTGCCAATTGTGTCAAAATAAATAATTTTATTGGTTTTGCCAATTGGACATAAGTAAAACAGTGGTGTGGGATAGAGGACTAGAATTAAAAGTCCAGATTTATCCTGTGTTGTTGGTCAACATGTTTCTGCCTCAATGATAGTGGTATATCGGGCATTCGTCAGGACCAGTGAAGTGAAGAAATTGTGATACCCTGGCCTGGGGTACAAGTGTTAAAAGAAAAATTATCCGAACACTCTCTGTAGATTCCGATTGGTTGGAGTGGAACTGAGTTTATTCTGTCAAACATAGACAAAGACAAACAGACAAGACATAGAAAAACAAATAAGATTAGATATATCAATATCTGTTGCCATAAAGGTAAAAACAAGAACATGATGCAGTGCTCTAGGGATGCGCTAGTAGCCATAACAGGTCCAAAGGTGAACTGAGTGACCAAGTGCACGTACAGTATAATATTAGCCCTGTGAAACAGTCGGGACTACTGTCCTTGACAGACAAAGTTTGGTAGTCATAGAAAAGGGGTGCTTTAATTGGTGATTATTATGCCCAGTATATCGCTACACGGTAAACGGTGTCTAAACTAAAGGTAGATCAGCTGTATTGCCTCAGAGTTTATGGGCAAAAATTAAAGTACCGGTAAGTCTAAAACCGTCCTTACAAAACGTGCTGATCATTCAAGCAACATGGGTCTCAGGAGGGGGGGTGGAAGCAATTTGGCACACCCTGCAACAAAAGAAACTCCAGCCAGAGTTGGCTACTGCATCAAAAAGACGAGAAACAGTACTTATCTAATAAGCGGTACTTGTCTCATCAGCTTCGTACTCGCGCCCTCAATGCTTGGCACCCGTTCGGTAACTAGATGAGCCCTCAAATGCCTGGACCCTGAGGATTGGCGTCTACACAGCGTTCCGGGTTAATATAGGACGAAGGACTGGATTAGCTCACTCATCAGCTCACGGAGAAGGTGGGCGTGAAAGGCATTGAGAATGTATCAGGGCCTCCGATAGGCTATGTACGCAGTCATGTGGTCGAGCAATAAGCCAATCATTATGCAACATGAAAAACTGGCGTGTTACCCCGCTTCAGTGTTTTGCGTTGACATAGTAACCCCTAAGGAAGAGCCAACGCGTTTTAAACAACACAGAGCGAGCAAAAAGCGAAGAATAGAATCATAAACATGATGGCAGAGTGGGCTAAAGAATGGTGATGGGTTAAACCCAGATCTTTTGACTGGGTGTGAGTGTTTGATTGGTTCAGATATTCTGTCCATCACCACCCCCTTTTGTACCGCTTTGTTCTCCATAAGTTGGCAGGGTATCCTCAGACGTGAGTCCCTTGCTCACTTTGCCACTGGATTCAAGCAAGCCTGGCTGAAGACGGCTGAAATGCCAGAAACCGGTCCTAGGATGCTTGTTTCCGGTCCAGTCAAGGCATGGCTTGGCAGTTCGGGATGGACTGTTCCCATGAGGCACAGGGTCAGACTGATTTGCATATGGCCATGTCTGAACTGGGGTGGCAGAGTGGACTAAAGAATGGTGATGGATTAAACCCAGATCTTTTGACTGGGTGTGAGTATTTTATTGGTTCAGATGTTCCGTCCATCACCACCCCCTTTTGTACCTCTTTGTTCGCCATAAGTTGGCAGGGTATGCTCAGACGTGAGTCCCTTGCTCACTTTGCCACTGGATTCAAGCAAGCCTGGCTGAAGACGGCTGGAATGCCAGAAACCGGTCCTAGCATGCTTGTTTCCGGTCCAGTCAAGGCATGGCTTGGCAGTTCGAACTGGACTGTTCCCATGAGGCACAGGGTCAGACTGATTTGCACATGGCCATGTCTGAACTGGGATGGCAGAGTGGGCCAAAGAATGGTGATGGATTAAACCCAGATCTTTTGACTGGGTATGAGTGTTTGATTGGTTCAGATGCTCCGTCCATCACCACTCCCTTTTGTACCGCTTTGTTCGCCATAAGTTGGCAGGGTATGCTCAGACGTGAGTCCCTTGCTCACTTTGCCACTGGATTCAAGCAAGCCTGGCTGAAGATGGCTGAAATTCCAGAAACCGGTCCTAGGAAGCTTGTTTCCGGTCCAGGGAAGGCATGGCTTTGGCAGTTTGGGCTGGACTGTTCCCATGAGGCACAGGGTCAGACTGATTTGCATATGGCTGTTAAAAGTTAGGCTGAAAACCGTCAACATTATCGGCGCCCTCTTGCTCTCCTTAAACCTTTTGTGCGCGTAAAACAGCCGCCATTTTGGACACCATGGCTTCCCTGCTCTCGCCGAGAGCCAGCGCGTCTCTCTCTCTCTCTCCTAACTTCGCTGGCAACCCCCCCCCTGCTTGCACCTGCCTTGAGTCATAAACCCCTCTTCGGCGCTGCTCTGCCCCAGGCCCTCATCCTGTTCCCAGCGCGACACCTCCCTGTTTCCCCGTCATGACCTCCGGCCCTTTTGATGCAAACCCCTTTTCCCCGTGTGCCCGTTTGTCTTCCCCGTTCCCAGGCCGACACCTAGCTCTGCCGATACCAATCTCTTGCCCCTCCCCATACAATAGGAAGCTTCCCTCCTCAAAGGACCCCCGAGATGATCAAAGCCCCCCATCCCACGAGATCCGATCGAAACCCGCACACTCCGTGAATCGGCGGAATACCCAGCTGCGCGATGATCATCACCTGTTGTGAACGGGGCGGGGACTTCCACTGTAGCCCTGCATGGGAACGGGCTGGGAAGGGGGGATTCTGAGGATGTCTTTCCTTACATCAAAGTATCAACGAGAATGTGTTACATGTAATAAAGAGATGAACTTGTGTATAAGAGGCCAGGCCTCAGGGATGCAGTTAGAGCACCTCAGAACGATACCTTCTGTCCGTTTTCGTTGTGTTCTCCTCCGGAGCGAATAAAAACCTTGTTTCCTGCCTTCCAGTCTCCAGCGCCTGCCTCTTCAATAGTTTAACTTCTTTGTGGGTTCAAGAGGCGACATCGCCGGGCAATAATTAAGGATCTTATATTCTGGTTGGTAGTGCCCCCCCAGTTTGTATTTTTCCACAATTGGCGTCCCAAGCGTGGGGCCCATCAGCGACCCATGGATCCAGTGGGAGAGGTCCTGACGACAAAGTGAACGACTGCAACGATCGGGAACGCGTCTGTCCGATAGACCCTCGTCTGACAGCCGATCATCCGAACTTCACTGGTTCCGAACAGACCTCTCTCGAGTGATCTACGGTCCTGACTGGGAACCATCAGGAGTGCCGCGAGGATAACGAAGAAGAGAGGACGATCGGGCGCTGGATTCGGAAGTCAGGAAACTGTCCATGCGGTCCGGGTAAGGTCGTGTTACCACGACAAATTGCGAAAAAAATTGCTTGATTGTTAAATACTAGTATTGCTCTTTTTGTTTATTTGGAGATTCACTGTCTGCAAACGGAGAAACAACAGGCTCTCTCTTTGCAAGCAGTGGAGGATAGGTAGGGCAGATAACCGTGCTTATTTTTCTCCCCCACTCAATAATCACCTGAAACTGAGCTGTTGTTCACAAACTATTGTTTCCTGGAGATTCCCTGTCTGCAAACAGGGAAGAGACCACCCTTTTTGCAGATAGTGAAAAGGGTAGGTAACGCAGATCTTTGCGGACCTACTCATTCTCCCCATTGTTATTTATCGGTCTTTTGTTATCTTGATCTATGAGGGATTCACTGTCTGCAAACGGAGAAACAAAGGTCTCTCTCTTTGCAAGCAGTGGAGGATAGGTAGGGTAGCAGCCGTGCTTATTTCTTTCTCCCCCACTTAATAATTGCTTGAAACTGAACTGTTGTTCGCAAAATATTGTTTCCTGGAGATTCCCTGTCTGCAAACAGGGAAGTGACCACCCTTTTTGCAGATAGTGAAAAGGGTAGGTAACGCAGATCTTTGCGGTCCTACTCATTCTCCCCATTGTCATTTGTCGGTCTTTTGGTTATTGTGATCCATGAGGTATTCACTGCCTGCAAACAACGTAGAATAGAAATATTCTGTCTAGTCTTTGCACCTAGTGATAAGATAGGCAGTGCTGACTTTTTAGTCCCTCGTTACGAGCCGTCATGTCTGTCTTCTCCCCACTGATTGGTAGCCTGTTTAGCCCGGACCGCTTATTAGAGATGGACCATCCAGCCCCACTGGAAGGCACCCCTAATAAGGACATGTTCATGAAGCATGGATTGACCGCTATTGCCTATAGTAAACTATGGCATAAATATACAAAACAGGGTCAAGAAAGTCAATGGCCCCTGATAGGATCCTTCGATGATGATAAAATAAAAACGCTAGAAACTGCCCTAGGTAAAAACAAGACAACACCTACTATGCTTGATAGCTTCGGCATGTGGCGAAAAGAAGCTGAACAGCGTAAAAAGAAAACTGAGAGTAGGTTGGAAAAAGAGCTGCAAAAAGCAGCCCACCTAGCTGCTCAGAAACTAAAAAAGGAGATAGAGGAAAGAGAGGAAGCTAAACAGAAACTAGAAAGGGAAACGCCAAGCCAGTGTCCGGTTAGAACCCCCTCCATGCTCTACCCTGATTTACCCTCGAAACGACAAGCCAATGAGGACCTGCTGTTAGGTCCTCCTATCATCTACATGCCCCCTCCATACGCCCCTTCTCGACCCTTGGCGCAGCACGCGCCACCCCCAGGTACAAACGAAGGTACCGCCGCAGCGTCGGCCCCAATGGCCTCTGTGCCAGCCGAACCCCTTGTATTAAAACCCGCATCAACGACAACGTTAGACGAGCATGAGACTCGAGGGGCTGGCCTTGCAAGAACAAACAGGCTAGACAAAGATGAGCGAGCGGGGATCGACAAAATAGCAAGGACACTGGTAGAAAGGAAGGATGATGAAGAGTACATCACAGATATGTTCAGCTCGTATACAGGGAGTCACAGGCGACATTTTACCGTACGACTGTGTTATCATGTCTTGAATGCATACGAGGACCGATATCGAGACAAAGGTCCCGAGAGCCTAAGGACTCTGTACCGGAAGGTCGATATCGGGGATGAGGGCGAGTGTGATGTGTCGGACCTCCTTACGCGTACGCTTGAGGTTTTCCGCCACCTCACTGAACGAAAGCCGGGAGCTAAATCCGCGGCCCCCGTAGTGACCGAACCACCAACCGAGCAATCTAACACCATGATGCCGATACGTGAGGCTGCCCCTTACTGGGTTCCTCCTCGGGGTACAGGGACTCACGATGATGCAAACAACCAAGATGCGAAGGGAAGGGTAGTATACAACTGGGTCTACCAGCCATGGGACCGGCAAGAGATACTGACATTCCGGAAATCTCTACCCGACCTACGTAAAAACCCCACTGCCTTCTATACTGAATTGGGTACAGCCCTGGGTTCAACTATCATGACCCTGGCTGACATCGACTTGTTCTTCGGGTTATGTCTACCAGCTGATGTGTGGAAGCAAATCCGGAAAGTCGACCACCTTGAGCTGTTCAGACATACCTGGCCACAACTCGATGACTTGGACAAACAACGGGGACCAGGACAAAAGCCGTTGAAATCCATTCTAGACCTCCCAGATAAAATTGTAGAGAAATTAAAAACCCTAATCCCAGAAAAGAAAGTGGACTGGTCGATAGTAACAGCCTGTCGCCAAAAACCCCAGGAGGATGTATCGGAATACTTCTCCCGGTTTGAAACGGTGTTCTCCGATTACAGCGGCCAGGACATGACCACTGCAACCGGACACCATCTGTTTGTCCAGAATTATGTTAAGGGCCTATCGTTGGACATCTCCCAGAAACTACAGGCCAGCGAGAGTAGTTGGGCAGCCTCCAAACCTACAGCGATTCTCCAAATGGCCCAATATTATGAGCATCAGAAAAATGAAAACGATAGGGCGACAGAGAAAAAGAAGAAAGACTTAAAAGAGAGGGTGATGATTGCCAAACTGCAAGGGGTGACTATAGGACGAGACCAATACCGGGGAAACTACCAGACAAACGTCCCTAAGACTGCCTTTCCCCAGGACCGCACTCTGACTCCCTACAGTGGACGCACAGACCTTAGAGATGACCAGTGCGCTTTCTGCAAAGGGACTGGCCATTGGAAATCCCAGTGCCCAGTTCTCCTGGAAATGATCAGGAACAGAGACCCCAGGGATGTAGCAAACGGACCGAGACCTAAGGGACCACAACGAGGGCCCCCAAATGACGCGACTAATGACAGATCAAGCAGACCGAATACGTTCGATCGACCCAGACAGAACCAATATCAACAATCTGACTATGACGACACTCACACCTTTGCATAGGACAGCCAAGGGCGAGGGAGGGATCCAGTCGAGCTCTATGTTGACCAGCAGGGCCCTTATGTCACTGCTAAGGTCCTGGGTACCAAGTCTCCATTTCTGGTAGACACTGGCGCAACACGTAGTGCGTTATCTAAACGACTGATTCCAAGGGCACCCTTGTCTGGCTCACTCATAACATCGACAGGTTTCGATGGAACGCCCTCCACCAACCCTTTGTCTGCCCCGATTCTCTTTGACGTAGAAAACAACACCACCGACACCACGTTCTTGCTTTCCTCCAATAGCCCTGACGCCATTATGGGACTTGACTTACTGAAACACTTCCGAGCGACGATTAGGTGTTCTCAAGACGGAGTTCGAGTGTTTCTTTACGACAACCCCGTTCTGCTTAAACATTGTTCCCCCCGACACATGTTTTCCATCACCGACGTCGACGCGTCCCTGCTTGACACCCTACCTCCGTATCTGTGGGCCAAAGCGGATTCGGACGTAGGGCGTATGTTAATTGACCCAGTGCACATTACTGTCCGACCAGACGCAACACTCCCAAAACTCCCACAATATCGGATATCGCCAGAGGGCGAGAAGGCATTGGTAATGATTATCCAGTCACTGATAGACGCAGGAGTGGTAGAGGAAGTGGTTAGCAACGTTTGCAACAGCCCTATCTTGCCCATTATCAAGAAGCAGGGAGAGGGAGATGAGAAAGCATACCGTTTCATCATCGACCTCCGAGAGATCAACAAAGTGGTGGTACCCCAGTACCCTGTGGTCTCAGACATCACCACCATCCTGACCTTGATTCCATCCACTGCCACCACCTTTTCCGTCATCGACCTCAAGAACGCATTCTTCTCCATCCCCATCCACCCAGACAGCCGATATCTCTTCGGCTTTACCCTAAAATCCCGCTCATATAGGTTTTGCCGAGCCCCTCAAGGCTACACGGAGAGCCCTAGCATCTACAGCCAGGCCCTCAAAAGGCAACTAGACCAAGTCCGGTTACCCGACGGGGTGGTGTTGGTACAATATGTCGATGACATCCTTTTGGCAGCCGACACCACCCCTCTAGCGGTTTCCGCCACCATTCAACTCTTGCACTTCCTTGCGGAAAATGGCCACAAGGTCTCCAAGAAGAAGTTGCAATTCTGCCTACCCCAGGTCACTTACCTAGGCCACCTTCTGTCCAAAGATGGAAGGAAACTCACCCCTGATCGAATCCAGACCATTCTAGACACCCCTGTCCCTAAAACCCAGAAGCAGGTTCGCTCCCTATTAGGCCTCACCTCCTTCTGCCGACAATGGTTGCCAAACTTCAGCCTCGTTGTAAAACCACTGCTCTCTCTCCTAAACAAAGACGTCCCTTTCCCACTCCCTTGGACTCCTGAGTGTCAAACCTCCTTCACAGAACTACGAGATGCCCTTTGCTCAGCCCCTGTCCTGGGTACCCCTGATTACAGAAAGCCCTTCTCCCTTTACACTCACGAAAGGGAGGGGTGCGCTTTATCTGTCCTGACCCAGGCCATCGGTCCTAAGCAACGACCGTGCGCTTACTTCTCTGCCACTCTTGACCCTGTCGCCAGAGCCTTGCCTGCCTGCCTTCGAGCTGTAGCTGCTGCTGCAGTCTCTATCCGACAGAGTGAGGGGATTGTACTCTCGAATTCCCTCACGGTACTGGTACCCCATGCAGTCGACACCCTCCTGAACCAAACCAAGACGCAACATCTGACGAGTGCACGACTGACTGGATACGAACTAACCTTGCTTGCCCCCCATATCACCCTGAAAAGATGCACCACACTGAACCCAGCAACTCTGTTACCCTTGCCAGAGAACGACCCCAATGTGCACCCCGTACATGACTGCGTGACTCTTACGGACGAACAGACCAGGAGTAGGGTCGATCTCAGAGACACAGCTTTCCCTGACCCCGACGGGGAGTTGTGGGTGGACGGTTCTTGCATCAAACTCTCCGATGGTACCACTTCCGCTGCCTATGCAGTCACCACGGCTCGAACTGTAGTAGAAACAGCCCGCATCACCCAGCGATCTGCCCATGCAGCGGAACTGATTGCTTTGACGAGAGCCTGCATCCTGGCAACAGGAACCACGGCGAACATTTACACCGACAGCCAGTATGCCTTCGGGGTGGTTCACCATTTTGGGCTCCTCTGGAGGGAGAGAGGATACTTGACCTCACACGGCACACCCATTCTGCACGGGGATTTAGTCTCCGCCTTAATCGAAGCTGTCCTCCTCCCCAACAAACTTGCCGTTATCAAATGCCAGGCACACAAGAAGGTGACAGACATTATTGGACAGGGAAATGCACTAGCCGACATCACCGCCCGAACGACAGCTGAAAATAGAACGACAACACGTATGTACGTGACCAGGTCACAAGCAGAAAACTGGACTGACGCCAAGGACACAATTAGAGACATACAAACGGCTAGCACACAACACGAATTGACTGAATGGGCACGGGTGGGATTGAAAGACGATGAAGGCTGCTGGCGGACAAAAGACACGAACAGATGGTTGCTACCTGATTCATACTTGATTCCCATATTAACCATGGCACACTCCCCAGCCCACATAGGATCAGCCCCCATGATCGAACTTGTCTCCAGGGTTTGGCACAATGACAAGATCCCAGATTCCGCCAAACGCCTGGTCCAACAATGCTTAATATGCCTGCAACACAACCCCGGGAAGGGAACTGTAGTACCCCGGGGGGGATTTGGGGTCCCAAACCACCCATTTGAAGTCCTGCAGATGGACTACATCCAGCTAGACAGATGCCAAGGCCTGAAATATGTACTTGTCGTGGTGTGCGCATTTAGCAAATGGGTGGAAGCATATCCAACCCGTGACAACACCGCTATGGCCACTGCAAAGGTCCTGTTAAAGGAGTTTTTCCCCCGTTATGGCCTCTGTCGTGTTTTATGGAGTGATAATGGCCCCCACTTCGTAGCCAACGTTATCCAGCTCATCCTAAATGGGCTGGGTATCAAACAGAAATTCCACGCAGTCTTCCACCCTCAATCTGCTGGGCTTGTCGAACGACACAACGCCACACTAAAGCTTAAACTGGCCAAAATAGTGGCTACGACGGGCCTGAAATGGCCAGACGCCCTCCCATTGGCATTGCTATCGATGCGCTCTACCCCCACCCGACATCACTTAACCCCTTATGAAGTTGTCTTCGGTCGACCCATGAGCGTCTGGTCTGCCCCGAAACCAACGTCCATTCATGACGTTCCGGATGTCCTAATGTCTGATTATCTGTACAAATTGACTGAAACTTTGTCTGTCCTTCATCAGCAGGTGCGGCAGGCCATCCCCGATGCTTCCAGGGGTCCGGGTCACGCCATCCAGCCGGGGGACTTCGTGCTGATCCGAAACTTTCAGCGATCAAAGAGTTTGGAACCCCGGTGGACGGGCCCCTGGCAAGTGCTGATCACCACTCGGACTGCACTTCGAGTGGAGGGGAAGAAACACTGGCTGCACGCTCATCACTGCAAAAAGGTCTCTCCAGCCCTGGCCACGACAGACACCGTCAGCACCCAAGAAGAGCTCCTGAACCGGGACCGACCATCGTTGAACTGCTACCCTGATACAGAGACACTTGAACTTTCAAAACATCCTGACCCCACTGTGCCATCTCGAGAAGGGTATTTCCTGCGTCGAAAGGAGGGAGCTTCGGCTAAGTAGGCCACGGACTAGGTTAAAGAATCTCAGAACGGTGACCCAAACTACCAAGGGTTACCTGGAGAGAAGCTAAAACTGAGTCTGTGGTCCTGCCCACTACCGAGCACCTTGAAGACGAAGATGATGGAAGCGCCAGATAAGAAGATGATGGAAGCGCCAAACAAGAAGCCGACTGAGACAACAGGAAATACCCACTACAGAAATCCGAGAACAGACAGACTCCATAGCTCAAAGACAATTGCACTCTTCATCGTAATCCTCCTCTGTTTTCTCCTCATGACTACGCTCTGGATTATGGAAGAACACGCACCTGCTCACGAAACATTCCTAACCACTGCTCAGCCTACCACCATGAAGGAACATTATCTAATTTCGCTCTCTCCTCAACTAAGAGAGAGGCGAAAGGAGTTTTGGAACAACTCTTTCGTGCAGCTACTTCACCAGCACAATCTTGCCACCAACGCCACCAACTGCTGGATCTGTGGGTTGCTACCCCATGCCACTGGACATTCAATACCATTCATCCCTTCACCCTTCTCCGTCCACGGCTCCTGCCTTGCCTGGCTGATCCTCCTGCAAGAGAGCTATACGGGAAATGCCACTTCCAGCAGAGCTGCAGCACATTCTTCTCATGGGGCCGGGCGAAACAAGACAAAGACACACTTCTGCCCGCTGACCCCCAGCGACTCAATCCAAATGGACATTCCGGCCAAAGAACGAATCGAAATGCAGGTGTTCAACAATCCAACCAGACCCACCTTCTCCTATCTGCGGAAACGAACGGCTGCCACTCTGACTGTGGCCCTGACGGTCATCAACGTCACAGGCCACATGTGTGTAGAAGGACTTGGGACACAGCTGGTGGGTCACAGCGCTTGCCGCTTTACCAGAACTTTGGACTCCACGGATCCACCTTCCTTTGTGTCATCCCCAAACATGTATTTCATCTGTGGCACGAAGGCCTACACCTGGCTCCCCAAAGGCTGGGGGGGCACTTGCTACATCTCCTTCGTCCTTCCTCCAACTTATGTGGCCCCAGCGAATCACCACAGACAAAAACGAGCCAAAGACGTTGAGCAAGCCGACTCAACAGGGGCACAGTTCCTCGATGCTATGAAAGGACTCGTCCCCCTCTGGGGCCCGATGGCAAACAGCCGTGCCATCCGACATTTGACTCAGGCAGTCGAGACAACCATGAACATCACAGCGGGCATCTTTGCCAACAACACTGCCGAGCTCCAAGCGGTCCGTTTGGTGGCTCTTCAGAACCGCCTCGTTCTAGATGTGGTTCTGGCGGACCGTGGAGGAGCATGCCGCATTATTGGGGCCAGCTGTTGTACATACATAACGGACAACTCACCCTCAGTGTACAAAGCCATCGAACATCTTCACAGACTCTCTTCGGAAGTTCACCAAGAGCAAGAAGAATGGTCGCTTGGTGGTTGGTTCTGGGACACCGTCAAAAGCTGGGGCTGGAGACTGCTCACCATTATCCTGATTCCCGTAGTTGTAATATGTGGCCTATGCTTAGGAATTCAATGTTTGCCACCTATGTGTTCTTTATGTGCGAGTTGTATTTTTCCCAAAACTGTGGACATTGGAAGCGAACATATGAGGGCATTATATGATACAGAAGTTAGGAATTTGATGAAAATTGACATTGAGTAAGCAAGTTGGCTAGATATGTTGAAAAGGGAGGACTGTTAAAAGTTAGGCTGAAAACCGTCAACATTATCGGCGCCCTCTTGCTCTCCTTAAACCTTTTGTGCGCGTAAAACAGCCGCCATTTTGGACACCATGGCTTCCCTGCTCTCGCCGAGAGCCAGCGCGTCTCTCTCTCTCTCTCCTAACTTCGCTGGCAACCCCCCCCCTGCTTGCACCTGCCTTGAGTCATAAACCCCTCTTCGGCGCTGCTCTGCCCCAGGCCCTCATCCTGTTCCCAGCGCGACACCTCCCTGTTTCCCCGTCATGACCTCCGGCCCTTTTGATGCAAACCCCTTTTCCCCGTGTGCCCGTTTGTCTTCCCCGTTCCCAGGCCGACACCTAGCTCTGCCGATACCAATCTCTTGCCCCTCCCCATACAATAGGAAGCTTCCCTCCTCAAAGGACCCCCGAGATGATCAAAGCCCCCCATCCCACGAGATCCGATCGAAACCCGCACACTCCGTGAATCGGCGGAATACCCAGCTGCGCGATGATCATCACCTGTTGTGAACGGGGCGGGGACTTCCACTGTAGCCCTGCATGGGAACGGGCTGGGAAGGGGGGATTCTGAGGATGTCTTTCCTTACATCAAAGTATCAACGAGAATGTGTTACATGTAATAAAGAGATGAACTTGTGTATAAGAGGCCAGGCCTCAGGGATGCAGTTAGAGCACCTCAGAACGATACCTTCTGTCCGTTTTCGTTGTGTTCTCCTCCGGAGCGAATAAAAACCTTGTTTCCTGCCTTCCAGTCTCCAGCGCCTGCCTCTTCAATAGTTTAACTTCTTTGTGGGTTCAAGAGGCGACATCGCCGGGCAATAATTAAGGATCTTATATTCTGGTTGGTAGTGCCCCCCCAGTTTGTATTTTTCCACATGGCCATGTCTGAACTGGGGTGACAGAGTGGGCTAAAGAATGGTGATGGATTAAACCTGGATCTTTTGACTGGGTGTGAGTGTTTGATTGGTTCAGATGCTCCGTCCATGACCACCCCCTTTTGTACCGCTTTGTTCGCCATAAGTTGGCAGGGTATGCTCAGACGTGAGTCCCTTGCTCACTTTGCCACTGGATTCAAGCAAGCCTGGCTGAATATGGCTGAAATGCCAAAAAACGGTACTAGGAAGCTTGTTTCCGGTCCAGGGAAGGTATGGCTTGGTAGTTCCGGCTGGACTGTTCCCATGAGGCACAGGGTCAGACTGTTTTGCATATGGCCATGTCTGAACTGGGGTGGCAGAGTGGGCTAAAGAATGGTGATGGATTAAACCCAGATCTTTTGACTGGGTGTGAGTGTTCGATTGGTTCAGATGCTCCATCCATCACCACCCGTTTTGCACCGCTTTGTTCACCATAAGTTGGCAGGGTATGCTCAGACGTGAGTCCTTTGCTCACTTTGCCACTGGATTCAAGCAAGCCTGGCTGAAGACGGCTGAAATGCCAGAAACCGGTCCTAGGAAGCTTGTTTCCGGTCCAGGGAAGGCATGGCTTGGCAGTTCGGGCTAGACTGTTCCCATGAGGCACAGGGTCAGACTGATTTGCATATGGCCATGTCTGAACTGGGGTGGCAGAGTGGGCTAAATAATGGTGATGAATTAAACCCAGATCTTTTGACTGGGTGAGAGTGTTTGATTTGTTCAGATGCTCCGTCCATCACCACCCCCATTTGTACCGCTTTGTTCGCCATAAGTTGGCAGGGTAAGCTCAGGCGTGAGTCCCTTGCTCACTTTGCCACTGGATTCAAGCAAGCCTGGCTGAAGACGCCAGAAATGCCAGAAACTGGTCCTAGGAAGCTTGTTTCCGGTCCAGGGAAGGCATGGCTTTGGCAGTTCGGGCTGGACTGTTCCCATGAGGCACAGGGTCAGACTGATTTGCATATGGCCATGTCTGACCTGTGGTGGCAGAGTGGGCTAAAGAATGGTGATGGATTAAACCCAGATCTTTTGACTGGGTGTGTGTGTTTGATTGATTCAGATGCTTCGTTCATCACCACCCCCTTTTGTACAGATAAAATGCAGGGGCATGCACAACATAAAATGTAAGGTGGGTAACGGTGAATAATGAGCATGCTTTTCATTTCAGGGTTCTGCATGATCTCATACACTACTCCAGCTTTGTTTCCATTGTCTATTTGATGACATTCAGAACCTCTGAGTGGAAAACATCCTCGTTATTCACTGTAACATCTACATTTCCATAGTTTATAGAATGTTCTCTCACAAATGAAGTCAATTGCTCTGGTGCTGTAAGGGAAATGGTAGATGGCACTTTACTTTAGTTTAGGCATACTGCACTTTAGGAAAAACCACCTTAAATTGTTTTCTTTCGATTTTTCATTATGTAATGCCCCTTTTGTAATATGTGATGTGGTGATTAGGAGGAGCAGGTAACACATACCCAACCAGGACACAAAAAGATGTTTTAGAATGACATGTGGAAATGTTTCATTTGATTTGTTAGACGCACTGTTCAAATATGTGTTCATTAGTGCAGGTGTGCATTGACATGATGTAGGGATAACCAGGTATTTCGGTAAAAATTCCATGTTTGAATCAGGAGGTGCTTGGTAATCCTCAGAAACTCCACCATCTTTCACATAGTTAATGGACATACAGGTTTAAAAAGCTTTAAAATGTATTACAGAACAATGGAAGACCGCATGTGCAACTTTCTGCAGAGACAATGTACTAGTCTTACCTCTGTGATGTTGCTGAGCGCAAAGGATCATTGAAAAAGGTCAATATAATATTTCAAATGTGAATGAATAGACTGCCTTTGCTTCGCATTAGCGGAAATGAAGGCCGAATTACACATGCTACTTGACAGAAGTGATTCACTTACCATGGCTTGTTCAGTTAATGAATTAAGTCAAGCTCAAGGAGCAGTCTGATTGGAAATTATTTAAGTTGTCACCATTGTATGTCTACTTAGTTGCGCAAAGCATGCAAGAACCTCCTGCGAATCGACCTTCCTGCAACATGTGTTTCAGTACTCCTGGGGTTTGACATTAACTGATAAAACCGGCAGAGAGTGAAAAAATACACTTCATTCAGCTTCAATGATTCACTAAATTATGCGGGCTGAAGCACGTCCAAGACTATAGACAAAGCATAAAAAACGTACGGATTGTAAGAGAATAAATACATTTGTTTAAAAAGCCCATAGTATTAAAGATGAACAGGTCGTATTTTAGTTATAGTTGTTTTTTAATTATATTTCACAGTAACCCGTTATGTATCATGTATCATGTATGTATATATATATATGTATAGATTTATATATGTATACTTACTGATGCCAAACGAAATCTCTTCACGAGACTAAAACGAAGGGGTTATTCTGAAACAACATGCAACAAAGCTGAAGCCAAGTGTAGCACCAAAAACAGACACGATCTACTGTTTCCTCAGACATCTGAGACAGCCACACAACAAAGACAACCTCCAAGATTAATTACAGGGTACAATCGCCATCATGCCAACCTAGATCTTGAGAAGGCACTGGCCCTTAATCAGCAATGACACCACCATAGGTAACCTTATGGGCAATCACCCATTGGTGTCATTTAGGAAGGCGAAATCCATGCGGGCAGAATTAGTGTGCAATGCCCCGGCAGTCAAAAAGAAGAAAAACTGGCTACAATCACAAACCGGTTTCAAAAAATGCAGTAAATGCAAGGCATGCACCCACGGCGTTAACACTACCAGTGTGGTGACACCTTTCAGAAAAAACCCACTTACCATTAGAGATCAGTTTTCCTGCAAGACCGAATTCGCGGTGTATGTTCTCACCTGCGAATGTGGGAAACGATACGTAGGATCAACCATCCACCAAGCACACGTCAGGATCCTACATAAACAACAAAGACCAAACCTACCGAGTAGCGCGCCATATCCACGAAGCACATGGTGGAGACTCATCTGGTCTAACATATTTTGTAATTGACAATATTCCCAAAAAAGTGAGAGGCGGGAACCGCAAATTGGCTTTACGCCGATTGGAATCAAGATATATAATTCTCTTGAATTCCAAGATCCCGTCAGGGCTGAACGCTGATGAAGCCCTCACAGTCCATATTTAGTTGCCTCTTTTCCCTCTTCCCCGAGTACCCGTTAAACACATTTCACCATCCAATAGTTTCACTACACTCACTTATTTGTTGTCGGGCATAGGCACCAACACATTATTATCACTGAGGCATACAGAAACATAAGCGAATCTCCGAGGCACAGTCTGTCATCCCACTCCTACCTGAGTAACACGCCACCAGGGTATTCACACATCCGTAATAGGAGGTATTCACCGGCACTTTGCCGTAATCAGGAACCCTTTTTTCCGACCGACACGACTATTGTGCATATTGTCTCCGCGTCTCAGGAAGCAAACCAGGTTTGACTGCGTGGTTGCTAGGGTTATACGGACAACAAGAGCCCTTAGCCAATCAGGGACTCACACGTTTCCCAGCTTACTCAAGCCGACATATCGGAACCCACTACACATTAACGTGGGCTGACATGGGAGGGCGGAATGTGGATGACACAATCATTACGGAGATATGATTAGCCTAATTTGTAGAACTAGCCTCAATGTACGAGCAGTATATTTAGTCATCCTTGGTTAAAACTAACAATGCAATATGTTATATATTTTAGACATGACGTAATGTTTAAATTTCGAACGAGTGTGTAAACAGCAATAATACAATGCCAACAATGTGCTGATTATAGAAAACTGTGACGTCACTCGCCAGGATGCAATTTAGTCACCATAGCAACCAATAATGCCAATTATGTGTGTGACTTGTGGGCCCCAGACACTGTATGTATATATAAATGCACTGAGAGATGGTCAGATGTTAGTGAGCAAGGCGGGAGTGAGCCGCCGAAACGCGTCTGAGCAGAAGCTGTAACTGAAAATAAAACGCTTGAATTATGATACACGGAGTCAGCGCCTTCTTTTGATGGAAAGTTTGGTATGTTGAAAATATATATATATATATATTCACTGAAAAAACCATAGGTTATAGACCATATATAGTTAGGAATTTGCATTTACAAAACCTTGAAAATTCACTGAAAAAACCATAGGTTAGAGACCATATATAGTTAGCTGGACATTTTATTGACATAAAACCAATGAAATTCCATATATAGTTAGTTGCACTAACTATATATCGCGCACCCGCAATCCACTGCTGATGATGTCACATATTACATCATTCATGACATGGTCAGTGACATCACTGATGACATCACTGATGACATCTCAAATGACATCACTGATGACATCTCAAATGACATCACTGATGACATCATCTAGTGTCTGTGTGTTTTTGTAAAGTTTAAATATGTTTTACATATTGAAGAATGAGTGGATGTATGGAAGACTGAGTGTGTGTGTGGCTGGCTGGGAGGTGTGTGACTCTGTGCATATCAATGTGTACTTGTATCAGTGATTGTATAAGAGAGTAAGTATGTGTTAGTATATGTGTGAAAAGTATGGTGTTCTGTGTTTAACTGTATAGATGAGGAAATCGAAGTGTGATTGATTCTTCACAGGACTGACTAGGTGTATGAGTGCATATGATAGTGTTGTAATAATGAGTGACTGTATGTATGAGTGATTGTATGGGTGAATGAGTGAATGTGTGTGTAGACGTAGGAATCAGTGAGTGCGTATGTAGTAACTGGTATTGGTGTGTCATGATGTCATCAGTGATGTCATTTGAGATGTCATCAGTGATGTCATTTGAGATGTCATCAGTGATGTCATCAGTGATGTCATCAGTGATGTCACTGAAGTATGGTGTTCTGTGTTTAACTGTATAGATGAGGAAATGGAAGTGTGATTGATTCTTTACAGGACTGACTAGGTGTGTGAGTAACTCCATGGATGAGTGGCAGTGTGTGAGTGTCTGCATAGGTGTATGAGTGCATATGATAGTGTTGTAATAATGAGTGACTGTATGTATGAGTGATTGTATGGGTGAATGAGTGAATGTGTGTGTAGACGTAGGAATCAGTGAGTGCGTATGTAGTAACTGGTATTGGTGTGTCATGAGGTCATCAGTGATGTCATTTGAGATGTCATCAGTGATGTCATCAGTGATGTCATCAGTGATGTCATCAGTGATGTCACTGACCATGTCATGAATGATGTAATATGTGACATCATCAGCAGTGGATTGCGGGTGCGCGATATATAGTTAGTGCAACTAACTATATATGGAATTTCATTGGTTTTATGTCAATAAAATGTCCAGCTAACTATATATGGTCTCTAACCTATGGTTTTTTCAGTGAATTTTCAAGGTTTTGTAAATGCAAATTCCTAACTATATATGGTCTATAACCTATGGTTTTTTCAGTGAATTTCATTGGTTTTTTAAAAGCTAATATCTATAGCTGTAAAATATATTCTTTATTACGTGACGTATCACGTAGCCACGTGAGACGCCTCATGACGCGTCGCATAACCGTGACGTATCGGCGCTGCAGCGCAAACAAAACCCGTAACGTAAGCGTGCCGGAGCACGCTTACAGATATATATATATTTTTTAACCTTAATTAGACAAAATCCACACGTGCACATATCTTGAGGCCTTGCAAAGGCACATCAAACAAACAGTCCCTACAATTTTGCCAAGTTTGCTGGAAATCTATTCCCTTCATTTTTTTTTTACTGTTTCTCTTGGTTTTCCCCATGTTACGCTTACCGGGACGCTACCCGGTACGCGAACCGGACGCTCCAAAAACACAAGATGGGGGACTCCCGTTACGCTGCCGGTTAGCTGCCCGGTTCGCGTACCGGGAAGCGCCTCTACCGCGAAAAATCACGGGGGACTTTAATATCCCCCTCATCAATCCTAGGGGGTCAGGAGGGGTCTACCTTGCCCCCTTTCCTTCATTTCCCCCTTCTTTTTTCACCACATCTTGTCTCTCGAACCTACCGAGAGACAAGATGGCGGCCGCTCCGGACTGTTTACAATGTTGACAGCTACGCTGCCGGTTAGCTGCCCGGTTAGCTGCCCGGTGAGCTGCCCGGTGAGCTGCCCGGTTCGCGTACTGGGACGCGCCTCTACGGCGTAAAATCGCACAAAAAAAAATACTTTTTTTTTTTTGCCCCGCGGGGCACTTTAATATCCCCCTCATCAATCCTAGGGGGTCAGGAGTGGTCTACCTTGCCCCCTTTCCTTCATTTCCCACTTCGTTTTTCACCACATCTTGTCTCTCGATCGTACCGAGAGACAAGATGGCGGCCGCTCCGGACTGTTTAGAATGTTGACAGACACCGGAGAGCCAATCAGCTTCGCTTCGCGAAGTTCCGTTACGCGTCAGGTACGCGAACCGGGGCGCTAACCGGAGCGCTGTCACAGATATATATATTTATTTAAACGTTAATTTCTCAAAATCCACTGGAGCACATATATTGAGACATAGCAAAGGCACGTCGGGCAAACCATATCTACAATTTTGCCAAGTTTCATGTAAATCTATTCAGCCGTTCGAGCTAAAAGTGAGTCCAACCGCCCTATGGAAAAATTAATGGAAAAAACGCGTTTTGGGACCCCCCTTTTTTCTCGGCCCCCCCTTGGCGAAACCCCCCCAAATTTTCAGGGGCTGCTCAGAAACAAAATGTGCCATTTTCCTGAAACTTTCAGCCAATTCCGTCTACAAACGCCAAAGTTATTAGACATAGAATTTTCAGAAATCCCATAGAGAAAAAATCCTAACTATATATACCCACTGGCTATCGCCAGTAGGTAATATACATATATAAACATATATAATCTGCATATCTATATAAATATAAATGCATGCATACATATACATATATGCATACATATGCATGTTATTTACATGAAAGTTTTAAAAACACTAATAAAAGCAAAGCTAAAAAGCCACCTCATTACAAACAGAATGGCTGTAACTTAAACGAGGGCGAGATCTATTGCATTTTCAATGCTTGTTTACTTTGGTTCTATCAAGAAGGCATTCAGATGTGTCACACATTTTCCATAAATTCTGAATGTTAGCACTCTAGTTGCTCATTAGATCACTGTAGTAAAGCTAGTGCTCACCAGGGAAGTCTGCTGCTAATCATGGTTTGCAGCCATTTTCCCGCATTTTTTATCCCGCAGACTTTCAGTCCGCATACCATTATCCCGCAAGGTCATTGACCTCGCATACCATTATCCCGCATTTTTTCAAAACGCATGTGCATTTATCGCGCATGCCTTTACAAAGAATTACGTTTTAAAGGCATGTATGGTAAATGCATTTGCGTTGTGAAAACCACGATGACGAGAGAGGTAAGTGGGTTTGTGTTAATTTTTTCGTGGGTTAGTGATTGTGTAGTGTAGTGTAGTGTTGTGTAGTGTAGTGTTGTGTTAGTGTAGTGTAGAGTTGTGGTGGTTGTTTAGTGTAGGGTCATGCTAGGGGTAGTGTTTTAGGGTTTAGGGTTGTGTTGTAGTGTTTGTGTAGTGTAGGGTCATGCTGGAGGTAGTGTTTTAGGGTTTAGGGTAGTGTTGTAGTGTTTGCGTAGTGTAGGGTCATGCTGGGGGTAGTGTTTTAGGGTTTAGGGTTGTGTTGTAGTGTTTGCGTAGTGTAGGGTCATGCTGGGGGTAGTGTTTTAGGGTTTAGGGTAGTGTTGTAGTGTTTGCGTAGTGTAGGGTCATGCTGGGCGTAGTGTTTTAGGGTTTAGGATAGTGTTGTAGTGTTTGCGTAGTGTAGGGTCATGCTGGGGGTAGTGTTTTAGGGTTTTGGGTAGTGTTGTAGTGTTTGCGTAGTGTAGGGTCATGCTGGGGTGTAGTATTTTAGGGTTTAGGGTAGTGTTGTAGTGTTTGCGTAGTGTAGGGTCATGCTGGGGGTAGTGTTTTAGGGTTTTGGGTAGTGTTGTAGTGTTTGCGTAGTGTAGGGTCATGCTGGGGGTAGTGTTTTAGGGTTTTGGGTAGTGTTGTAGTGTTTGCGTAGTGTATGGTCATGCTGGGGTGTAGTGTTTTAGGGTTTTGGGTAGTGTTGTAGTGTTTGCGTAGTGTAGGGTCATGCTGGGGTGTAGTGTTTTAGGGTTTTGGGTAGTGTTGTAGTGTTTGCGTAGTGTAGGGTCATGCTGGGGGTAGTGTTTTAGGGTTTTGGGTAGTGTTGTAGTGTTTGCGTAGTGTAGGGTCATGCTGGGGTGTAGTATTTTAGGGTTTAGGGTTGTGTTGTAGTGTTTGCGTAGTGTAGGGTCATGCTGGGGGTAGTGTTTTAGGGTTTTGGGTAGTGTTGTAGTGTTTGCGTAGTGTAGGGTCATGCTGGGGGTAGTGTTTTAGGGTTTTGGGTAGTGTTGTAGTGTTTGCGTAGTGTAGGGTCATGCTGGGGGTAGTGTTTTAGGGTTTTGGGTAGTGTTGTAGTGTTTGCGTAGTGTAGGGTCATGCTGGGGGTAGTGTTTTAGGGTTTAGGGTAGTGTTGTAGTGTTTGCGTAGTGTAGGGTCATGCTGGGGGTAGTGTTTTAGGGTTTAGGGTAGTGTTGTAGTGTTTGCGTAGTGTAGGGTCATGCTGTGGGTAGTGTTTTAGGGTTTAGGGTAGTGTTGTAGTGTTTGCGTAGTGTAGGGTCATGCTGGGGTGTAGTGTTTTAGGGTTTTGGGTAGTGTTTGCGTAGTGTAGGGTCATGCTGGGGGTAGTGTTTTAGGGTTTAGGGTAGTGTTGTAGTGTTTGCGTAGTGTAGGGTCATGCTGGGGTGTAGTGTTTTAGGGTTTTGGGTAGTGTTGTAGTGTTTGCGTAGTGTAGGGTCATGCTGGGGTGTAGTGTTTTAGGGTTTTGGGTAGTGTTGTAGTGTTTGCGTAGTGCAGGGTCATGCTGGGGGTAGTGTTTTAGGGTTTAGGGTAGTGTTGTAGTGTTTGCGTAGTGTAGGGTCATGCTGGGGCTAGTGTTTTAGGGTTTAGGGTTGTGTTGTAGTGTTTGCGTAGTGTAGGGTCATGCTGGGGGTAGTGTTTTAGGGTTGTGTTGTAGTGTTTGTGTAGTGTAGGGTCATGCTGGGGGTAGTGTTTTAGGGTTTAGGGTAGTGTTGTAGTGTTTGCGTAGTGTAGGGTCATGCTGGGGTGTAGTGTTTTAGGGTTCTGGGTAGTGTTGTAGTGTTTGCGTAGTGTAGGGTCATGCTGGGGGTAGTGTTTTAGGGTTTAGGGTAGTGTTGTAGTGTAGGGTCATGCTGGGGGTAGTGTTTTAGGGTTTAGGGTAGTGTTGTACTGTTTGTGTAGTGTAGGGTCATGCTGGGGGTAGTGTTTTAGGGTTTAGGGTAGTTTAGTTGTTTAGTGTATGCTAAAGGCATATTCGTTCTAAAAGTTTTCGTTATTTTAATTTGCGGCCTAATAGTACATGCGGGATTTTTTTTGCAGACTGATGGTATGCGGGATTTCGTCATATATTCGCTAATCATACTTTCTATGGCAAAATGAACCCCCTCATTTTGTTCCTTTTTAAATTAAATGTTTTAAGAGTTACCACTTTATTCCAATCAAGATGGCTTCAGGTGTGCCATACCTTTGTAATAAGTAGGACTGTTAGCACTCTAGTTGTTCTTTAGAACACTCTGGGACATTCTGTCATTGGGCTATAGTTGGGCTACATCTGGCTGATATTTGGGCTACATTTGTTTTTTTTTGTCTCTGGTGGCCATCTTTGGGCTACATTGGGCTACATTGGGCTACATTGGGCTACATTTGGGCTCCAACATATATATAGCCCAATGTAGCCCAATATATATTTTTCAAAGTTAATTTTCGTAAAAACCACTGGAGCCTATATCTTGAGACATAGCAAAGGCACATCGGGCTACCAGTCCCTACAATTTTGCCAAGTTTGGTGTAAATCCATTCAGCCGTTCAGGCTAAAAGTGAGGCCAACCGCCCTATGGAAAATTGCATGGGAAAAACACGTTTTGGGACCACCCTTTTTTCTCGGCCCCCCCTTGACGAAACCCCCCCAAATTTTCAGGGGCTGCTCAGAAACAAAATGTTCCATTTTCCTGAAAATTTCAGCCAATTCTGTCCTCAAACGCCAAAGTTATTCGACATAGAATTTTCAAAAATCCCATAGGAAAAAAATCCTAACTATATATACCTACTGGCTATCGCCAGTAGGTAATATGTATATGATACATAAAGGGTTACTGAGAAATATACTTAAAAAACAAAAAATATATAACTAAAATATAATAGATTGCACAGTGCAGACAAGCATCCGGCACTGTGCAATCATCGCGAATACCACACTATGCAGTTCGCGTAGCAGTACGTGTAGCTTGCGTAGTGCGAAGTGCACTTCACGAACTACGCCCATGGTTAATCACAACTTACATCACTGATTACTTCATCTAGTGACTGTGAGTGTTTTAAAAACGATTATGAGTGTTAACTATATACAAAGGTATATTGGTGAATCTGTGGGTGTATGAGTTCCTGTATGGATGATTCAATGGGTGTGCAACTGACTGTACAAGTGAGTGATTAGGTGTTTCAGTGCATGTGTGGGTGAGTGACTGGCTGTGTGAATGTCTGTGTCAGTCTATCAGTCGTGTCTAAGTGGCGGCATGGGTGTGTGAGTGCATAAGTATGTGTCTGTATGGGTGTCTGATTGTCTGTTTGGGCGGGTGATTGGGTGTGTGACTGCCTGTTTGTATGAGTCAGTGGGTGAGTCAGTGGCTCTTTTGGTTAGTGAGTGCATGTGTGAGGGGCTGTATGGGTGAGTGAGTGTTCATATGGCTTTGTATGTGAGTGAGTGGGTGTGTCAGTGGTATATGGGTGAGTAACTAGGTATGGAAAAGGCAGTATAGGTAAATGATGGGGTATATGAGTGACTATGGGTGAGTAAATGGCTGTATGGGTGAGTGTGTGCTTGTGTCAGTGACTGTATAGGTGAGTGAATATGTGTTAGTATCTGTATGAGTAAGTAAGTATGTGTGTGTAACTGTATGGGTGAGTAAGTGGCTATGTGATTTACTGTATGAGTGAATGAGTAGGTGTGTGAGTAGCTCTATGGATGACTGACTCAGTGACTAAGTGGCTGTATTGGTGTATGAGTGGATATGTCAGTGTTGTTATTAGTAAGTGGGTGTATGAGTGACTGTATGGGTGAGTGAGTGGATGGGTGTGTAGATCTATGAATCAGTAAGTGGGTGTGTAAGTACTGGTATTGGTCTGGTACTGGGTTTGTGAATGGTAACAGGAGGGGTATTTGGCCCCCAAAGATGTCCTTGGGGGCAACAATGTCTCCTGTTACCTCCAGTAAGTCCCACACAGCTTGATTGCTTAGAGTTCTTCGAAGGCCATGCTCCCTTTCTTCACCACTCTGCATGCACACCTCCTGGCACACTACTGGTTGGAGAATGAAGTCCCCTTGGCTGCTGAGGGTACTTGGGTGCCACAGCTCCTCCTCTCACCTCCAGTAAGTCCCACACAGTGGGGTTGCTGAGAGGTCTTCAGAGGCCATGCCCCCTTTTTCCACCACTCTGCAAACACACGTCTTGGTGCACTATTGGTTGGGGAATGAAGTCCACTTTACTCCTGAAAGTCCTTGTGGGCCAACTACTAACCGTGGACAGAGCAGGCGGAGTTGCTTTACGTGGATCTCTACGCTCCGCTTCACTCCGCGCCTCCCACCCCCGCAATAAATATCTTTTAAATAAAACTTACCATTAAAGTAAAATAAAAGCACACTTACGGTACCGGGGTGTACCGGGGTGTACCGGGCTGCCCTCCTTCTCCTCACCGTAATCCCGTACATCATGGTAGGACTGCGCATGCACACGCATGCAGAACTCTGCTCCGCTGCGGAGTCCGACGTTTTGCAGGAACTTCTCGTTCTCCGTGGAACACAGAGTATGCAAAATTCTGCAAATCCACCAGCGGAGTGGAGTTCGTGCCCAGGGTTACCAACTACCCCTCCTGGTTCCTTTAGAAGCCCCACACTGCTGGATTGCTAAGAGGTTGCTGAAGGTCACACCCCTTTTCCGCACCACTCTACAAACTCACCTTCGGCACACCACTGGCTGGGGGAAGAAGTTAAGGTTAGTCCTGAGGCCCTCAAGAGTAAAGTGGAATTCATTCCCCATCTAGTAATCCACCAAGAGGTGCATTTGCAATGTGGTGCAGATAGGGGGAGGGGCCTCTGGAAACCTGCTGGTGCTTTTTTTATTTGTTAGGGAAGGGGGCCCTGTGACCCCCTATTCCCGGGACCAATTTTGGCCGCGGGCACCACATCCCCTGGGGTCAGGCTTTTTTTTGTTTAGGGTAGAGGGGTGTGCGGCCACCATTCATGGACCATTTTCAGCCCCTTGAAACCCATTCCTCAGAGTCCAGCCTTTTATTTTTAAAATTGTATTATTTTAACTAAAGGGAGGAGGGCTGACAGGCCCCCTCACAATACGATGTTGGCCCCAGAACCCGATTCCCAAAGGCCAGGCCTTTTTTTTTTTAAATTAAAGGTAGATAGGCCAAGTGCCCCCCTCCCTGGGCCAATTTAGACCCCAGGGACCTCCATCCCCTGGGGCCCAGTCTTTTGTATATTTTTTGTGGAGGAGCCATGTGGCCTCTGCAGGAGCGGTAACAGTAAACTGCAATGTCCCAGGGTGGGCACTCTGGGACATTGCTGGAGCCGGCCTGTGGGGTGGCAGTCCCAAGGGCCAATAATGGTTCCAGGCGGCGGGGCCATGCAGTCATTGTTTTTCTCTGAGATGCTGTTTGGAAAGTGCAGGACTTGTGTGCCTAGCGGGAGTGGGCTCTCTGTAATGACTTTTATACAAGGCATTGTTAGTGCATATTGAGGGGACTTGCCACTTGCATGTCATTGGTTCAAGCAGAGAGATTGCCTACCCGTAAAGGTTCTGGTCAGGGAAAGGTGTGTACATAGTACAGGCCTAATAGGCTGTGAGTGTGTGGAGAAAGTGGGCTCTCCATGAGGTTTCTGACTAGGCATAAGGTGTGTGTAACAGGGACTTGGCTACCTAAGGGGTCATTGGTGTTTGGAGGGAGTAGGGTTTCCATGATGACTTCTGTACAAAGCATAGGCTTGGCTACTCACATCTCATTGGTTCCACCTGAGACATTGCCTAACCACAAAGGGCCTGTATATGTTGAAGGCAGTGTGTGGTGGGTGATTGGCCACCTAATGGGGCTTGGATGTCGGGAGAGAGGGCTCTCCATGAAGACTTGTATACATGGTGAATGGTGTGCTTTGTAGGGGCTTAACCACCCAATGGAGCTTAAATGCCTGAAGGTAATATGCATTCCCTGACCTATGCCCACATTTTATTTTTGGTCCCTGCTACTCCAGTGGGAGCCAACATGGACACCCTTGTGCTCTTGTGGGAGTTCTGAAGGTCGACATCAGATGGATTTTATCTTCATAATACCAGCCCAAAGTCACTCGATAGAGCTTTAGCATTGGTGAGGCTTCTAGGATTATACGGCTTAAGGAACCACTTTATGCATCAAGCTTATCTAAATTATGAGGCGCAATGTGCAAATTATGCAGCCCATTCCCTGGCACTCCATTTATATCTCTCCTCTAGGTAATATTAGGATTGCCTTAAAACATCTTTTAAGTGTACTTTTCAATTGAGAAAAGATACAGATTTGGAGTTTGGTCTCTGGACTCACAATTTGAAACACAACTTATGGTGAAGTCGGATTTTAAATTGAAAGTCTGAAAATGCCACTTTTAGAAAGTTGTCATTTTCTTACTTTAACCATTCGGTGCCTTTGCCTGTCTCTGGCTACATGTCTGGGTTGGGTGGCAGCTGGGATTTATGCATTCTCTATAGACAGTCACACAAAGGGTTTGGCATTTGCATCCTGATGTTCCATCACCATGAGCCTTCCTGAGGTAGAGTGAAAGGGATGAGCTGGCACTTGTACCGGAATAGGGGTATACCTATCTCCACACATAGAGCTGCATACCCCCCTGTAGTGAGTCTGGAGCCTGGGAAGGGAAGGCAGGGACATTGTGACCTTCAAAGACCTCTTTGAAGTCTCCTTCACCTCAAAGGCACCTTTGGGCACCCCTGACACCACCAATCAGAACTTCGCTGGAACCAAGGACATTCTACCTAGACGAAGAGCTGCTGTGCTGTAGGAGGGACTGCCACTGTTTTAACTGATCTGCTGTGTTTTCTAAGTCTCAGGGTTCCAAAAGCCTTCTTGCAACTCTGCTGGTGCCTCTGCCGTGTGTGAGTCCTACCAGAGGGGGAGCACAGATTAATTTAGGTTCTGTATCTGATTTACCCTGACTAGGGAGTTGGTCCTTACTTGGACAGGGTGCAAGCATCTGCCAACTAGGACCCAAGTTCTAACACTCCTTATAGTGCATACAACTGTCTTTTTACAATTTCCGGGTCCTGGGGTACTCCCACAGGACCTGGACAGTAAGTGAAACGGACAAGGAACGCCAATGGAACATTTTCATATGTTCGCTGGTGTACAGCAGGACCATCTAAAGTGAACAATACAAGGATAGAATGTATACTGTCAGGATAGGCTGTGCAGGTAGGGTAGGGTACAGGGTGTTATTGTAGGCCGTGTAAGCCATACTCTACAGCCACCCCCTGCTTTATCTGTCTAAAAGTGTATCTGCTAGAGGTGTAGGCTGCCAACAACAGGTTTGTATACAGGGCATGTAGGCAGTCCCTACTATACACAGCAATCGTCTGCATGCAGTGACAAACCGTAATCAAAGGTCCATGGGGGATATGATGAAAAGCCCTGAGACAAGCAGTAAAATGCACTGAAAAAGTATGTGTGGGGTTGACACGTGCCCCCTCTCCAAGCAATAGGGTAAAACAATCCCTGGGGTAACCCTACCCATGTTTATAGTTGTTCGTGTGTGCCCTACCACAATCAATCACACATCATCCCTCTCTAACTAAATCCAACATGGTAGAACCTTTCTTCCCCTGTGCTGAGCTCCTGTGCCCACCCAAAAGGTTCGGTCAGGGAAATTAGCAACCCCTTTTCTATGGTCACTCAAAACCGGTTCTAGTGGCAGCTTCTCCCCCACTGGGGTTGGTGCCTGGCTGACTAGGGAGACAAAGGATGGTGCAGGGCCAGCGTTTAGCTACAACCACCTCTGACAGGTTAGGGCTCTTTGAAGTTAATTAGGTTCCTGTGCAATGCTCAAATGCTTATCCTGTTAGAGGAACACAACACCTCGCCTCACCCAAGGATTTTGTCTCAGCTCTTGGAGCAAGGTCCCACCTCATCAAGGAGCTATTCAGATCCTGGGTGACAGCTGGAATCTCACACAAATAGGCTTCTATAGGCTTTTGACAGGCAAAAGGTGACTTTTTAAAAGGACATTTTGTAAAAAAATGTAGTACCAATCCATTTTACCAATGAATTGAGTTTGTAATGATATTTTAAAAAGTGCAGAAATTGAGATTTGAGCCGATTCCCTTAATTTGAATAATGTATCCCATTTCTCTCCTATGGAACAGCTACCCCTGCCACTGTGAAAATAGTTTTAGGCCCTTGTCACTGTAAGGACATGTTTAACATTAAACTTCTAGATATCCTACTTTTAACTACCATGCATGTTCCCTTATTGGGTATTAGCACTTATTTAGGGATGAGTGATTAATATTTAAAAAGCATAGTTTAGCTCTGTCAAAAAGTATTATATGTGACAGGCCGGATTTACAGTTTTAACTGCATTGACAGGCTATAGTAGAATGGCTGCAGTCGGGTTTGGTACTGTCATTCTAGTGGGGGCACAGTGGGTGAAGCAGTCCAATAGTGTAATTCAATTTCCAGCCCCTGAGAACACTTTGTACTATACAATATGGACTTTTTGGTAGGTATAATTCGTCGATAAAGGGGTATATCTACTTTGACATATTTTAGGGGGTCAGGGTAATATGCACTGGGCACTAGACAGTAATGTGATAGTTTGCAACGTCCAAAAACAGCTTGCAAAGGAACAGTAAACAAGCTAATATACAGGTGTCCATTAGCCACAACAGTTCTATAGCAAATAGTAAAAATAAAATAAAAACACAAATTCTCCTAAAAAACGAGCAACAAACCTTAAAAAAACAGTCTTTGGGAGCTCTCTGCTCTGCTATTCTTTCGTCTTTCCTTGCACACCAGAATACCGCTGCTATCTCATTTTTGGTCACTGTACAGGCAAGCACTCTATCCTGTGGACTATGCTGTCCTAGCAGGAGCAGGGCTTAGGAGATTATCAGCCAGCAGTCCAACACTCCTAACAGTGCTCCACTTGCAAGAGGATCGCAGAGGATAAAACCATATGCTTGACTTCTACTTTAAGTCTCTGAGGAACAGGTCAGAATCTGTCTCTCGAAGTCTGCCAGGCTGATTTCTCATAAAAACTACTCCAGTATATAATATTAGGTAATACTAAGTACCCACTTACTCTGTTAGCCTACCAGCATTCAGCTGTTGAAAATTGGTCTGAGAGATAGCATGGATCTTATTTCTGGAGATTATTTGCTAATCTCTGAGGCCCCCAGTATTGTTACCCAAGCTTTAGAGCTGTCTTGGAAGAGGAGCTCCACCCTGGTGCTGAAGAAGTAGCTCAATGGTGCACCTGCTGCCTTGAGTGAAAAATGGAAAGTAAACCATTGCAGAGCCATCCTGACAACAGAATGTGCTCACAGTTCTAGAAATGTAGCAGGGTCTTAAATAAAACCAGTCATCTCCTGCTGCGGAACTGTGCCTCTGTCACCTGAAGATTATAGGAGAAGTTTACAATGAATGAGAAAACATATACTTGACTATGAACACTTACTTCATTCTTGCCTCTCAATTTTAATTGTATCGGTTCTCCTGCTAATAATGTGGTCAGTGGTACTTATTATTCTGATCTGGATTTCACTTATCATCTTGACAAAAAACATATTTTATTGCATATTCAACTCTTTTTAACACTGCAAATAGATTTCATAAAGGGAGAACTTCTTGTATGTTTTAGACAAAAATAAGTGTACTTTCTAAATTTCCTCATTTCAAACCATTAACAAAACTTGGAGTCAATTTTAGTACGCTCGGTTGCATCAGCAGATGTCATACTACCTACATCTTTCTCTATGGAGAACTAGACACATTTCTGTTAATGACAACTCGATGATTGCTAATATTTCAATTCATAAAAGGGGGTGGTGATGGACAGAGTATCTGAATTAAGCAGAACACTCCTACCCATGTCAAAAGATCAGGGCTTGATCCATCACCGTTTTTTAGCTCACTGCACCATCCCAGCTCAGAACCTGGCTACATGCAAATTAGTCTGACCCTGGCCCAGTGCATCATGGGAACAAGGCAGACCAAACTACCAAGCCAATTCTTTACTGGAAAGGAAACAAGCTTCCGGGGACCGGTTTCTGGCATTGCAGCCGTCTTCGGCCCGGCTTGCTTGAATCCTGATGGTGCAATGAGCAAGGGACTCACATCTGAGTATACCCTACCACACTTATGGTGGCCAAAACGATTCATAAAAGGGGGTGGTGATGGACAGAGTATCTGAATTAAGCAGAACACTCCTACCCATGTCAAAAGATCAGGGCTTGATCCATCACCGTTTTTTAGCTCACTGCACCATCCCAGCTCAGAACCTGGCTACATGCAAATTAGTCTGACCCTGGCCCAGTGCATCATGGGAACAGGGCAGACCAAACTACCAAGCCAATTCTTTACTGGAAAGGAAACAAGCTTCCGGGGACCGGTTTCTGGCATTGCAGCCGGCTTGGTAGTTTGGTCTGCCCTGTTCCCATGATGCACTGGGCCAGGGACAGACTAATTTGCATATAGCCAGGTTCTGAACTGGGATGGTGCAGTGAGCTAAAAAATGGTGATGGATCAAGCCCTGATCTGTTGACTGGGTAGGAGTGTTCTGATTAACTCAGATACTCTGTCCATCACCACCCCCTTTTTGTAATTATTTTGGCCACCATGAGTGTGGAAGGGTATGCTCAGACATGAGTCCCTTGCTCATTGCACCATCAGGATTCAAGCAAGCCGGGCCGAAGACGGCTGTAATGCCAGAAACCGGTCCCCGGAAGCTTGTTTCCTTTCCAGTGAAGAATTGGCTTGGTAGTTTGGTCTGTCCTGTTCCCATGATGCACTGGGCCAGGGACAGACTAATTTGCATATAGCCAGGTTCTGACCTGGGATGGTGCAGTGAGCTAAAAAACGGTGATGGATCAAGCCCTGATCTGTTGACTGGGTAGGAGTGTTCTGATTAACTCAGATACTCTGTCCATCACCACCCCCTTTTTGTAATTATTTTGGCCACCATGAGTGTGGAAGGGTATGCTCAGACATGAGTCCCTTGCTCATTGCACCATCAGGATTCAAGCAAGCCGGGCCGAAGACGGCTGTAATGCCAGAAACCGGTCCCCGGAAGCTTGTTTCCTTTCCAGTGAAGAATTGGCTTGGTAGTTTGGTCTGCCCTGTTCCCATGATGCACTGGGCCAGGGACAGACTAATTTGCATATAGCCAGGTTCTGAACTGGGATGGTGCAGTGAGCTAAAAAACGGTGATGGATCAAGCCCTGATCGGTTGTCTGGGTAGGAGTGTTCTGATTAACTCAGATACTCTGTCCATCACCACCCCGTTTTTGTAATTATTTTGGCCACCATGAGTGTGGAAGGGTATGCTCAGACATGAGTCCCTTGCTCATTGCACCATCAGGATTCAAGCAAGCCGGGCCGAAGACGGCTGTAATGCCAGAAACCGGTCCCCGGAAGCTTGTTTCCTTTCCAGTGAAGAATTGGCTTGGTAGTTTGGTCTGCTCTGTTCCCATGATGCACTGGGCCAGGGACAGACTAATTTGCATATAGCCAGGTTCTGAACTGGGATGGTGCAGTGAGCTAAAAAACGGTGATGGATCAAGCCCTGATCTGTTGACTGGGTAGGAGTGTTCTGATTAACTCAGATAATCTATCCATCACCACCCCCTTTTTGTAATTATTTTGGCCACCATGAGTGTGGAAGGGTATGCTCAGACATGAGTCCCTTGCTCATTGCACCATCAGGATTCAAGCAAGCTGGGCCGAAGACGGCTGTAATGCCAGAAACCGGTCCCCGGAAGCTTGTTTCCTTTCCAGTGAAGAATTGGCTTGGTAGTTTGGTCTGCCCTGTTCCCATGATGCACTGGGCCAGGGACAGACTAATTTGCATATAGCCAGGTTCTGAACTGGGATGGTGCAGTGAGCTAAAAAACGGTGATGGATCAAGCCCTGATCTGTTGACTGGGTAGGAGTGTTCTGATTAACTCAGATACTCTGTCCATCACCACCCCCTTTTTGTAATTATTTTGGCCACCATGAGTGTGGAAGGGTATGCTCAGACATGAGTCCCTTGCTCATTGCACAATCAGGATTCAAGCAAGCCGGGCCGAAGACGGCTGTAATGTCAGAAACCGGTATCCGGAAGCTTGTTTCCTTTCCAGTGAAGAATTGGCTTGGTAGTTTGGTCTGCCCTGTTCCCATGATGCACTGGGCCAGGGACAGACTAATTTGCATATAGCCAGGTTCTGAACTGGGATGGTGCAGTGAGCTAAAAAACGGTGATGGTTCAAGCCCTGATCTGTTGACTGGGTAGGAGTGTTCTGATTAACTCAGATACTCTGTCCATCACCACCCCCTTTTTGTAATTGCTAATATTTCAAGTCATTCAGCACCAAATGATTCTATATTAAATTTAAGATAAGAAGTTGTGAACATGTTAAACATTCACAAACACAATTAGACTACTATCAGCAATGTTACTAAATAAAATGGACCTGCCCAGGTTCACATCCCCTACCACTCAATTGTGTGGTAGGGGATGTGAACCTGGGCAGGTCTTTAAATATCCCTTTGACCCTTTCTCTCTCTGTGTTGTTTATGATACTAAATAAAACTGACCATTTTGCATTTTGACTACAATACCCACCAAACATGTTAAAGACAACCATGAACACATGTTGTGTGGCCTTAAAGTACTAGGGTAGCTAGACATGCTTTACCAATGGTTGCAGTCATACCCCCTAATGGAGGCTTGTAAATCAGGTCCTTGCCGATTCTAGTTCATCTTCAATGCAAGTAGAATCAGTTATTCCACATTTCCGAGTCTAATTGAGGACATTAATCTAAGATTAGTTACTCGTTTAAGAGATGGATGTAATAGGCCCACTTCAGACACAAATCAATGTCCTGTTTGCCCACCTCTATGATCTCTAGCCCTGTATAGAGTGAATTGAAAGCTAGTGTTACCAATGGCTCAGCCAATGTTTGTTCTTTCTTTTTATTTTATTATATTTTTATAGCACACAGATGCCCCAGCCAAGGGGCGTCCTGGCGCTCTAGACAGGTACTATAACATAACACACAAAGGAAAGGAAAGAACAGGGGGCGGCTACTCGGAAGCGGGGAACAGGAAAGTTTTAATAGCCCGCCTAAAGGTGGATAAATCATTCAGAGCTCGGATGTGTACCGGGAGCGAGTTCCACAGTCCTGCAGCAAGCACCCGGTATGAGCGGCCACCCATTCTGCTAAGTTTAAAACAGGGGCAGACTGCTAGGTGAAGAGCCTCTGATCTTAGTGATCTCGGAGGGATATAGGGAATGAGCAGGTTGGCAAGTGCCGGCGGCGAAGAAAGTTTCATAATTTTAAAGGCCAGACAGAGCACCTTAAACTTGATCCGCTGTCTGACCGATAGCCAATGTAGGGCCGAGATGGTACCCGACACAGAACAATGTCTGGGAAGACCCACAATGGCCCGCGCCGCGGCATTTTGAACCCTTTGGAGCCTAGATGCCTCGGCCTGGTTGACCCCTATCATCAGCGAACTCCCGTAGTCCAGTCGGGATAGAATTGATGCCTGGACCACGAGCTGCCGGGTGGGAGGGTCAAAATATTTCAAGACCGGCCTTATGCCACGCAAGATTCCGTAGCAGGTGGCTGCAACCCTCTTCGTGTGGCCTGTGAAGGTGAGCGCAGGATCCAGCCAGATTCCTAGGTTTTTCACTTCGGAAGCTGGGATAGGAATAATGCCCAGCTCTGGAGGCCACCACTGGTTTCCCCATAGCTCAGCATGTTTCCCCAAGACCAACACCTCAGTTTTGGTGGCGTTCAACTGAAGGCAATTGGTACGAAGCCAACTCGCTACAGCCACAAGTCCAGCTCGGAATCTGGGGGCCTCCACTTCAGGGTCTCCACTAAGTGTCACCGCCAGCTGTGTATCGTGGGTTTTCTGCTGTAAAGAAAACCCATTTGGATGTTATATAACACCCATTTTGATGTTGGCTTGCTGACAGAAATTATTATGGGCTAATTAGCCAAATCATAATGGCTCATCCAACATAATTTCCACTGGAGTCCATAATTGGACAAAATGTCCCTGATGCGTTGACCAAACAGTGCCAGTGGGTCAGGGACATTTGCAAATTTGCAACGTTGGTCCTTAAAGTTCACCTCCCAGTCAGGAAGTACTTTAATAGGGGCTATATTTGGACTTTACGGACTGGGTGAGGAAGTGGTGGCCAAAGGTAGGGGATTCTGTGGACTTGCCTGGTGGCAATGGTTGGAATCAAGGGTGGCCAGAACTTCAAGAGGACAGTAGATTTAGGAGGCTAAAGTGACAGTGCATGGGGGCAGCAGACGTAAGTGGCTAATGAAATGGAGCTGGTGCCTAACAACCGGATGGGGCATAGGTGAAATCAGGGGGCTAGAAATGCAGAATGAGGACATGGAACATTTGTTCCCTTTTAGGGACTGAAAAGCATATTGAAAATTTCCAGTTTAAACACAGGAATAATGCACAAGTTGCGAAGTATTTTACATTTAACAGCTTTGCAAGATTAGATAAAGATAATTCAGCTTGAGTGTTGCACATTACATAAGCAGGTTCTACCTTGTTTGGCACTAAAAGTACTTAATGGGTGCCAAGGATCTAACAGACAATCTAATCTAAACCTAACCTAAAAACTGCAGAAGATATTCCTGATAAATAGTTGAAACCATTATGCCAGAAAGATTTTAAGCGAGATAAAAGAAATTAAAGCTGGGTAATACTAGCTTATTTCTTACACCTTAACAATGTCAAATAACTGATGTAGGTATCTTAATGGTTGAAACTGTATTTTGGCACATGATAGATTTGCTGATTTGGTGGCTATTTACTGTGCTGTACCCTCTCATGAATACTACATTTATTTAATTCATTTCCCAACTAAGGATTAGTGCCATGGGTGGCCAATAGAACGTTTTGTTGTTCTAGTTAGTCTTAAGATTAGTTCCTGAGATGAATACAGCTATATTTCATTTTCTTAGCATTAAAGCAGTGGCCTTTGACCATGTGTACATTTTAAAAGCTAGTTGGATGGATAATTTACCTACGTTGATTGATCCTCTAAGGTTTAACTACTAAATTGAAAACTGAAGCGGCTGTAATAGCTAAACCACAGTCATCCAGGAATATTTAAAAGAGCCACACAAATGGGACTCTTAATAAAAGCCAGGGTACTGTATTTCAGGAAATCGGTGGTTGACTTGCCAATTAGCATTGTTGTTGTCAATAGACAAAAAAATACTATCTATGAATATGACTCTGAACAATGAAAATACTTTGGAAACTTGCATTTGTAACAAGAAGGAAATAACATCATCATGACATCCTGTAGCTTTAGGTAGTCTGTCATCCCTCTTTACTGTTTGATGTGCATGTGATTGCTAGGTGTTATGTAGCATTGCATGCTCTGTTGATGTTTGTTCTGGGATCTATGTTCTGTGTTCCTTCACCATGATTGCCAACTCCTGCTGTGCCAGTTGGAGTTGGGGACTGATGGAGAGTAGATCCAGAGGACTGAGCTCCTTATTGCCAATAAAAAAAACTACGACTTTTGAATAATATACGTTGCCTCCGAGCCTGCTTTATTTGATACTGTTCGCCTCTTCACATCCCTATTGTTCTCTAGAGTAAAATAGTTTAGGACACAAGCGTCTTGTTTCTACTTTCACAAGTGTAGCAGGTATTTGGGGGACACTGTTGCATGTTAAATCCTTAGTAGACCTAAATAGTAGACAAGTGCTCTTTGGAAAGATAAAGAGCTATAACAATATAGCTAGTTTAGTGTTATTGTCCACAGTTGGGAACCACTCATGATTGCCTGGCCTATAATTATGGAACTGCAACAAGTGTGGATAGTGAGGGAATAAACAAATAATTGGTGTCACACACTACCACATGTCAACAAATAGGCTTTTAACACCCATCCTGCTAATCTTTCCCAGCAGAGGTAGACTAACAGGCCTAAACTTCATTGCCCTTGCTTCACACTGCCTTTAACTTTAGAATGAAGGCAAACAGCGAGAATGAGTGTCACCATCTAAGCATTCAGTTGGGTGAGCCAGTCACAGCAATCTATACAGGATGCCAATGGCGCTATTTTCCCTACAGCGTGGCTACCTATTGCTCTGATGCTGAAATCTGAGGCTCAATAGATGCACACAATACAACTTTATTCTTCTGGACAGAGTTCTTCCCTCCAGGTAGGGAATGACCTATTCCATAATTTCCTTCTTGGCTGAAGTGTTGAAAAAAATAACCCAGAGAGTCTAATTCTTAAAGTAATTTGTGCACTTACACTGAAATTCCATGAATAAATCCCTTTTTACAGGTGTAAATTCACGGTTAGTAATCAGAAAATATGAATTTGCCATAGCGAAATAATGTACTTTAACATCATATTTCCCCTGTGTGATATAATAATTTATGTGGGCAAATGTACTCACTCAGGGGGGCAGTGGATCTTTCTGAGAGAGGATGGCTTCTAGATTAAGTGAACACCTATAAGCATAACACCTTGTCAGAATTCACAAACCTTAGCTGAGGACATTTTAGTCCTCGATAAAGTTAGATATTTACTCCTGTCAAGTACAGGAGTACATCTGTATCTTTAATGGTACGGAGGAAAGAGCACCAACACAAATGTAGGGATTTTTCAAAAGAGCATAATATTAACTCTGTGAAGATAAAAAAAATGCAGATGCATTGTACAGTTCACAGCAATTTCAATTTTGAGTACTGCACCGTCTGCACTATTGCAACACCTACCAAAAGGCAAACAAAAATAGAAATGATTTGCTCTCAGAAAGACCTTTGCTGTTTTTCTTATTAAAACAAGTGTGTTTCACACAGGTTCTCTCACATGGAAGAGACCTGGCAAATGAGATCCACTGATCCATTATTCTGGGTTTCTTTTTCAACTTCAATAACAGTTTGTATTTGTGTTTCCTGCTTACGAACCCCAAAAAATCCTCATGAAATTGAGTCCCTAGTTGGCAGATGTATGCACCAAGTCATAGTAGGGACCACAATCCGAGTCAGGGTAAGGCACAACACAACCTAAATTATCCTGTGCTCACCCTTTGGTTGCTTGGCACAAGGTAGGCAGGTTTAACTCGGAAGGCAATCTGTAAAGTATTTGTGCAATAACCCATACAGTAACGCAGTGAAAAGACACCACACCAGGTGACAAAAACAGACCATGATATTATAAATAAAATAAGACCAAAATGACAAAAATCCAATAAGTAGAAGTCAAGATATGCAATTCATAAATTTAGGTGAAAATAGTGCATAAAAGTGCAAAGCGTCAACTGTGGTTATCTGTCACGCTGGACCAGGACAAAGTCACAAGTTCAGGCCAACCAGAATGGAGCATGGGCCAGCTAAACAAACCCACTCGGCCCGCTGAACACAGTACCTTAAATCCTGGTGCACGGTTTGTGCGGTGTTCGTTTGTGAGGCTTTCCATTGTCTAGCATCCGCTCCGAGAAGCTATGCGGTGATGCTTTGCGGGGATTGGCATTGCTTTAAATTTGTCCCTGGAAGCTGTACGGTGAGGCTTTGTGGGGCTTGGCATCACTTTGCTTCAAACCCGGGGAATTGTGCGACATGACTTTGCAGGGCTTGGCATTTCTGTGCATTGGTTCCAATGGACAGGCAGCTGTGCAGTGAGGCTTTGCTGGGCTTCGCGTCACACAGCGTTGATTCCAGGAAGATTGGAAGCTGTTTGGAGAGGCTTTGTGGGCCTTTGTGATGCTTTCCCTTCGGTTCCGATGAGGACCATGGAAGGTAGAGCACCTTAGGCCCACATCTAGAGGTCCAGAAATGGCATGGCACCACTTGCCAGCACAGGGTCACAGCTTGAGAGTCCAGGCACAGATGCAGGTGGTTAAAGTCTTTGTTATACCTGAGACTTGGGAACAGGAAGCAAGACAGCACACACTTGGAGTCACTCTGGGTTGTAGTGATGCAGGTCTAATCCTTCCACCCAGGCAGGAGAACAGCAGGCAGCAGGGCAGCTCGACAAGGAAAGAGCATAGCAAAGCAGTAGTCCAGTAGAGAAGCAGTCCTTTCAGCAGCACAGCAGCTCTTCTACCTGGCAGAGTAGTAACAGGTTCAGAGGTGTACTGTCTTGGTACAGCCAGAGGCCCCATACTTATACCCAGTTGTGCTCTTGAAGTGAGGGTGACTTTAAAGCAGGCCCTTGAAGTGAAAAGTTCCCCCTAAGGTAACCTATTACTGCGCTTCACGTTTTGGCATCTGTGTGCTGTCTGCATTTTTAACTCCCCATTCTGTCTATTTTTAGTTTAAAAATAATTTAATCGTTTTCCCTTGCTTTTAATCCACTTCGCATACCTGCACTACAATTGTGCCCCACACCGCTGCTTCAGCGGCTCTCCAGCGCGCTCCTAGGGAGTCTCCTCGCCATATTGGGGGTCTGAAGGGGACGTCGGCCGGATGCCATTGTGGTCAGCGCTCTAGCAGTCAGGCTGACTGGCCAGAGGCAATTGAGAGGCATATTTAAGGCAGAGGGAAAGGTCGGTCAGCCTTGATAAGGCAACCTATTACTGCGCTTCACGTTTTGGCATCTGTGCGCTGTCTGAATTTTTAACTCCCCGTTCTGTCTATTTTTAGTTTAAAAATAATTTAATCATTTTCCCTTGCTTTTAATCCACTCCGCATACCTGCACTATAATTGTGCCCCACACCGCGGCTTCAGCGGCTCTCCAGCGCGCTCCCAGGGAGTCTTCTCACCATCTTGGGGGTCTGAAGGGGACGTCGGCCAGACGCCATTGTGGTCAGTGCTCTAGCAGTCAGGCTGACTGGCTAGAGCCCTATTTAACCTCAGTATGCAAGCGTGCGGCGTGTGCGCGCGGCGTGTGTGCCGCTGTAACACCGGAGTCACACCAGAGTCCAGCCCGTCTGCGCCCGTCCGCGCTAAGGACGGGCTGGACGAGTGGGCGACTGGCCCTACCGGGGGTGGACATGTTCGTATCAGGTATTCTCATCATGATCTGATCAACCTTAAACCATCTTGGTTACCGTGTCACTATATGAACCCCCCGGAGGCTATCCAAAAGCTATCCCCCTGTTGCAGGTGTTTTCGGACAAGCTGCACGGGATTTGTTTTGCCATCTGGACCCACTAAGGCAGGCACTAGTGGTAAACCTGTGCTTAGCACGAGGAGGGAAAATGGATTCCTTATTAATGCGGGATCTTTGATAAAGCACAATATTGCCTTTAAGGACTTTGTCTCGGATAGAAGACCCTCTTGGGTCTTCGTTACGGAAACGTGGGCTAAAGACTCCTCGGGACCGGACCTGGTGGAGGCGGTACCGGAGGGTTATACGCTGGTTAGGCAGGATAGAGTGGGACGTACAGGTGGAGGGTTGAGCATCCTTTATAAGGATTCTCACTCCTGCCGTATTACCCCATTATTAGTCCCACAGGATACCTTTCAGGCCCTCTATTTCTCTATCAATGCAGCATATGCTGCTCCATTTTGTGGCATTCTCATCTACCGCCCCCCTGGGCCTAGAGCAGATTTTGGTCAGCATCTGCTCAGCATTTTAGAACCTTATTTTGGTTGCGAGCACTTAACGGTACTGGGAGATATGAACTTCCATCTAGAAAATCTAGAGGCCAGTGAAACCCTCTCTCTCCTAGATGCTATATCCGCTTGTGGGCTGCAGCAGCTAGTCAAGGGTTCTACCCACCAGGCTGGCCATACGTTGGATGGGGTCTTCTGGAATGACAGTCGGCTGACCATCGATGTCCCTATCCCGCTCACCTGGTCGGACCAATTTGCGGTCCCCTTGGAATTGGTTGCTGCTCCTGTAAACAGCAAGCGGAATGGACCTAGTAAAATGGAATCCAGGCGAAATCTTAAGAGTATAACTAATGACTCACTTGCTCCCCTGATTCCCATTATGGCTATTTCTACGGAGGAGGATGTGGGTTCGGCTGTACTTAAGTTATAAAACTCCATCATAGTAGCTATGGAGGAATTTGCTCCAGCCTCCCTACGCTACTCTGCCAGAAAAAGGCCGTCGGCCCCTTGGTTCTCGGAGTCATTAAGACTACTTAGACAGGGTTGTAGGAAGCAGGAACGACTCTGGTGGGCCAGCTGGGCTATGCAGGACAGGGAAATCCACAAATCCCTTTTGAGGGGATATAAGGATGAGGTTATGAGAGCAAAGCAGGAGTATTTTACAAATCTTACTACCTCGCTTACCTCGCCGAAAGAGTTGTTTAAGATCGCGGACTCGCTGTCTACCCTGCAGACCCCGGACCCAGTCGCTAGCACACAGCAGCTCTGTGACGATATTGCCCAATATTTCCATTCAAAAATTGTTGAAATTTATTCGGCCTTAGAGTCACAAAGGGCGTCAATATCTTTCTCCCCCTCTCTATCCATCCCCCCCTCAGTATCTGCCGGGGTTCCTTCCCTGGCGTGTTTGTCCAGTTTTCCACCTCTTTCCCTTCAGGAACTGGATGTTCTTTTGAGTAAGACCAGGTCTGGGTCTCCCCATGACCCTTGCACTCTTAAACTTCTTAAACAGTGTAAGGAAACTCTCTTGCCCCCATTACTGGACATTATGAACAGGGCAATGCGGGATGGCATTTTCCCCTCTCAGTGGAAGAGGGCGGTGGTTAAGCCCCTTTTTAAAAAGCCTACCCTAGACCCGGAGGTTCTTAAAAACGTTCGCCCAATTTCGCTGCTCCCAGCTCCTGCAAAGATGCTGGAAACCCATCTCAACCAGCATCTTGCAACATTTCTGGAAACCTCTGGTCTTTTGGATCACTCGCAGCATGGATTTCGGAGGGGTCATAGCACGGAGTCGGCCCTTACCATAGTGCTTGATAACATCCGCACCAGAGCTGATAAGGACCAGACTTCCCTCCTCATCCTGTTAGATCTTACGGCTCCTTTCGATACCCTGTCCCCCTCGGTGTTATTATCTCGGCTGAGGGAGATAGGGGTGGAGGGGCCAGCACTCAGTTTGCTGGCCTCCTTCCTTGACCAGAGGGAACAGAGAGTCAAGTTGGGGGAGTTCCTATCTCCATCCAATCCTGTGCAGTGTGGGGTCCCATAGGGGTCGGCATTAAGCGCTACCCTCTTTAACATCTAAGTGACCCCACTTGCCAGGCTCATTAGATCGTTTGGGATGGAGGTAGTCTCCTACGCTGATGACACTCAGATCTTGGTGTCTCTCGCCCAGTCTGTCAGCTCCTCTGCCTCCAATTTTAGACACTGTATGGAGGCAGTTGCTCAATGGAAAATTGACAATTCATTGAGGCTGAACGGCGAGAAGACAGAGATCCTAGTGTTCGGTGGGAAGGAGGTCATCTGGTCCGCGGAGTGGTGGCCTTCATCCCTGGGAGCTTGCCCTGTACCCACGGCCCTGGCTCGGAACCTGGGAGTCTTGATCGATCCGGCCCTTGCGATGGGTCAACAAGTGAACAGGACAATATCCACTTGTTGGGGTATTATCAAGATCCTGCAGAAGATCAAACGTTATCTGTCCCTGCAAGCCCGCAAGCAAATTGTGGTCGCATTAATAGCTTCTTGGCTCGATTACTGTAATGCCTTATACGCAGGAATAAACAAGGGCCTGTTACAGCGACTACAAATTGTGCAGAACGCTGCGGCTAAGTTTGTGCTGGACGTGCCCAGGCGCTCGTCAGCCACTGCCGCTAGGAAATCCCTGCATTGGCTTCCGATTGAAGCCAGGATTTCCTTTAAGGTTTTCTGTTTGATTTATGGGGCCCTGAACAGGAATGGGACGGGAGGAATAAGAGACCTGCTGGTTCCGTATGCCCCCTCCAGAAACCTTCGTTCCTCTAAAAAGTTCTTGTTATCAGCCCCCCGCGTTCGAAGAGCTAAGTGGGGAGGCAGGGCTTTCTCTAGCCTTGCTCCGAAATTGTGGAACACTCTGCCCTGTGAAATCAAGTTCCTGCCATCATTGCAAGCCTTTAGAAGGGCCCTGAAGACATTGCTCTTTGCCAAAGCCTACGCTTAGTTTTGGGATCTGCCTTTTTGTGATTTTTTCTTGATAGGTGCCTTGATGCCTCCGGGCTAAGTAGCGCTATATAAGTTCTCATTCATTTCATTTCATCCTAACCCTGGCTCAAGACTATCAATAGGGGGTAATCTACCCTTTGTGTGGGAAACAGGACACTCCCTATTCAGGTGCAAGTGTTATGTTATGTTAAAATTATTTTCTTAAGCGCACGTTCACCAAGCGGTTTCTTGGCGCTATGAACAGGACCGATCGCCATGCCGAACAGAGAGTGAGTATCAGTTGTACGCATGGGAGAAAAGCCAGGTTTTGAGTAGTTTCCTAAATTGGGTATAGGAGTCCGTCGTGCGCAGGTAGGGGGGAAGGGTGTTCCAAAATTGGGGAGCCAGGATCGGGTATCTGAGTCCGCCGTGTTTCTTCCGTTTAAAAAAGTGGGACACCAGTATGTTCTTATTAGAAGAACAAAGGTTGCGAGAGGGAAGATACCGTTGGATTTTTAGGGCAATAAAAGCAGGGCCTCGACCTGACAGGGCTTTATGAATGGTGCAGCCCAATTTGAACAGGCAGCATTGAGGAATAGGTAGCCAGTGAAGGCTTTTCAGCAATGGTTTCACGTGGGAGTGCTTAGGCTGTCCAAGAATGAGTCTGGCCGCCTGATTCTGAACACGTTGCAGGCGAAGTGCTTGGTAGGCAGGAATACCCACATAGAGGGAATTGGCATAATCGATACGTGCGATGACCACTGCAAGAACCACCTGGGTCAAGGCTTCGATGGAGAGGAGCCTGCTGATTTCCCTAATTTTGCGCAGATGAAAAAAGCATGCTGAGACCACCGAACTGACCTGGACCTTCATGGTAAGATCGCAACTGATCATGATCCCCAGGCTTTTTACTGACGAAGCGGGGGCAGGGGGATCCCTAATGAGATGTGCCAAAAGTTTGAGTTCCATGGGTTGGCCACACCGCCCGTAAGAATCAATTCTGTTTTATCTGGATTTAATTTGAGTTGATTGGCATTCATCCAATCGCTGATGAAATCCATTATAGATTGAAAATTGGAGATAGATGAGGTGGATGGATCAATGTTAAAGATCAGCTGAAGATCATCAGCATAGTTGAACACCACAACCTTCCTTTTACACAAGGCAGTAATCAAGGGAAGGATGTACAGATTAAAAAGTAGAGGTGATAGGGCAGAGCCCTGCGGGACCCCACAAGTCAGTTTAGTTTGTTCTGCCCTGAAGCCAGCAAGGCGGACAGATTAATAACGATTACTAAGAAAGGAGGTAATCCATCTCAGTGATAGGCCTTGGAGCCCAGCGCTGTTGACACAGTCAACCAGAATCTGGTGGTCGGCCGTGTCAAAGGCAGCCGCCAGGTCAAGGAGCACTAGGGCCTGGGTAGTACCCTGGTCCACTCCCCATCATAGCTAGTCCAAGACCGATAAAACAACAGTTTCGGTTGAATGTTCAGGTCTAAAACCTGCTTGGTGGGGGTCCAGATAATGGGTCTGTTCAACAAACGAGCTAAGGCTGTTGGCGACATGGGCTTCCATAACCTTACTCAGGTAGGGTAACAGAGAAATAGGGCAGTAATTGCCCGGTACCTGCAGGTCTAAGCTGGGTTTTTTAAGAATAGGGACAACCTCAGCCATTCTTAAAGAGATCTGGAACAATCCTTCGAGCAAGGGAATTGTTGATAAGCGATAGTGGAGGGTCTGAACAGCGTAAGAAAACTTCCTGGAGGATGCGAGGGGACAGCTGTCCATAGGGGAACCAGAGCCAATTTTCTTAAGAAGGCCAAAGAAAATTTCTTTAGTGGCAGGAGGGAAGTGGTCCAAAAGGTCATTGTTAGAATCACAACATAAATAGAGCAGATGATCTAAGGGTTTGGGAATGCTTGCCTTAATGGTAGCAATTTTTTCAGTAAAGAAGTGAGTCACACAGATGTTGGGAGGGAGAGGGTGTCACAGTAACTCTGTCTAGTTTAGACAGTTCGTCCACTATCGAAAATATCTCCTTGGTTTTGTTGGCAGAGTTTAAAATTTTGGCAGAGAAATACTCAGCCTTGGTCTGACGGATCAATGCTTTATAATCTTTAAATAAGGATACAAATAAAGCTTTGAGACTAGGGCAGTAGTCACGTCGCCATTTACGTTCCACTTGCCTGAGGGTTAATTTCTTAGCCTTCAGCTCTGTTGAGAACCAGCGTTGTGCATCATGGGGCCTCTTTATTTTAACTTTCCTCAAAGGGGCTAAGTTGTTTCTGGCCTCATCCAGCCAAGTATTAATTATGGCCGCTTGAGGATGGAGCGACTCCTTCCCTACTCTAGGTGCCACGGCAGTTAACCTGGAGCAAAAGTCATCCATGTCCACTTTGTGCCAGTTTCTGGCCAAGAAGTTGCCTACTGGGTTGGTGATGTCAAAATGAGCAGAGGGGATGACAAAGGTGGCCAGATGATGATCCGACCATGAGCACGGGGCCACTTGTAGATGAAGAATGTCCAGGTTGGCGGTCCAAACCTGGTCAAGGGTATGCCCTTTGACATGGGTGGCGACTTTTATATGTTGGGTGCAGTTCATTCCCATTAGTAGTTCGGAGAATTCAAGGGAACATGGGCTTTCATGTACATCGTTGGGCCAGTAATTGATGTCCCCAACAATCAATACACAAGCATTATTAACCACTAGCTCGGCGATCGTGTCAGCAACCAACTGGGGAAATGTGGGCATATGGGAAGGGGGTCTATAGAGTAGCACACAGATGAAAGAAAGATCCTGAGACTCAAATTTTAAAGAAAGGCTATCGACTAGGGGGATGCCTAAGGAGACCAGGGAGGTCATTTTGTGTTTCTGTTTAATAACAGCTGCCACCCCTCCTCCCACCTTCCCTGCAGGTCGATCAGCCCGAAGAATGTAATAGTTATCGGGGAGTGCCACAAGAATATCAGGACCCGATTCGCCCCCAGACATGTTTCAGAGAGAAGGAGGATATCAGGTTTAGCAGTGTCCAACAGATGGGATATCTCGTGCTGGTGTTTCACCATAGAACGTGTGTTAAGATAACATATTGATAGTCCATCTTGAGGTGTGGGGCTGGGAGGAGCCCTTGAACATTTATTGTTAGGTAAAGACTGTTGGTCGGTAGCTTTTAAACGCAGAGTGGAAGGGAAGTTCCCCTGCTAATAAATCCCAAGTGAGTTTAATGTATCCTTGGTGCGCAGGCTAATGTCCGCAGCTCCTTGCCAGAGTTTAAAGGCCCGTAACATCCAGGCCTTTATGTGTGGCAAGAGTATGCTAAATGAATCAGGCAATCCGGGGCACAGCGTAATTCATATGACTAGAGACGATCTGATCGATGTCCTTACTCCATCGTAGGTTACAGCCATAAGGCTGAGGTATCAAAGTACCTTGGTTGCCGATAAGCTGTCAACGTTACCCCCTACCGCACCTAGACCAATTTCCTCTTCCCCATTACCCCTGTGTACAGCCTTAAGGACCCTCCCCTTATACTTTTGAAAATATAATTCAAATGAATAATTTGCATGTGGCCAGGTTGTTTCTAACTGTTTATTGGATATCAGTTTTGTAAATATATGCCCTTTACTTTTCTACACACTTTGAGCTCTCTTGACTCCTATGTATACACTTGAGCACTATTTCTTACACGTTCCCTAGAACATTCTCCTACCTTCTTGACCCTCTAAAGATTGTTTCTTTAAATGACTAAATAAATATATTGTAATAATGCTTAGTGGTTTTTCTGCACATCTGTTTGTATTGATTTTTTTCACGATTTGCTGACGTTTGTGAGCTGATTAATGCAAGCTCAAATAAGTTGAAATAATAATTCTGTTAATCTGACTCTTCCTTGAATAATTGGTCCAGGACCACTAGTTGGCATGCAGCATTGATTGTGCCTGCCACACAGCAGCCTTTCAAACCTGTCTCATTCCTGCCACCTCAGGGCCTGTTATTGCAGTTTACTTCCTCTTTGACTTGGCATTTCAAACCCTTTGCCAAGCCTGACACTCCCCTTTTATTACACATAAGTCACCCCTAAGGTAAGCCCTAGGTAGCCCATAGGGCAGAGGGCCGAGTAAGTAAAAGGTAGGACATGTACCTTTACATGTTTGCGTGTCCTGGTAGTGACAAACACCCAAATGTGTTTTTCACTCCTGTGCAGCCTACACCTCTCATAGGTCAATATTACATATTCCTTAATAACTTTTCAACTGTAATGCCTGATTAGAAAGGAGTAGCTGTGTCATGTTTTATTTCATTTGAATGGTAATGATAAATCCTCTTTAGTAGTAAAGTTGGAGTTAATACCACTATTTTGATAAGACCACTTTTAGCAAGTGGCCATTTCTCTGCTCTTACTGCTCTGTGTGCCTGCTGCCTGTCTCCCACTCCAATCCATGTCTGGGGTGAGTGACAGATACACTTTGTACATCCCTTCTAGACAGTCAGAAACACAGGAAGGGTGTGTGTGACTAACCCTGGGCAAAGTACTACGCTACACTTGCGTAGTTTACGAAGTTTGCGCTACTTTGCACTATGCGAATTGCACCTAGCCCAGTGCAAACACGGGTAGCATAGTGTAGCGGTCATTTTTTGCTTGCTCGCGGTCCTCAACGTCAAGTTGGCAAGCGCGAGTGAGCAAAATGACATCCCGTTGAGACATTTTCCCCGTTCACGATCAGCAACATCAAGTTGCCGATCGCGAGTGTGGAAAATAAACCTCCCGGCGAGATTCTCAATGCGTGGAGGTCAGGTTTCTCATTGCAAGTGCTCACGATGAGAAACTACCAGTTGGCGTTGAGAAAGCTGCCACTCGAGTAGAAATCTATTTGAGCGATAGAAAACGACTTCTTGCACTGTGCAAGATGCCGTTTACACTGATTGCACAGTGCGGACAAGCGTCTGGCACTATGCAATCAGTGCGAACAGCATTTTGCACAGTGCACTAAGCAGTTCGCGTAGCTACGTGTAGTTTGCATAGTGCGAAGTGCACTTCGCGCAGCTATGCGTAGCGCTACTACGCGTAGCGCTACTATGCGAACTACGCCCAGGGTTAGGTGTGACAGAGAACTCGTCTGCATTAATTTGCATTCTGATAGCTCTTCCTAGGCAGGAAGAGAGAGTAGGAGCTGACACTTGCATTTAAAAAACTGAATTGCCTATTATTTACCTGCTTTGTTGATCCGCACTGCTCCCCGGTTCACCACGGGTCCTTATCCCGGTTGAGTGAAGGGAGTACCGGCCACAACTTCATTGATTCCCCCTCTTCCGGGGCCTGGGGCCTTACACTATGCCCGAACTTTAAGATATTCTTCATCAGAACTTAAACTCTGGCAAGGAGCTGCGGACATTAGCCCGCGCACCAAGGATACATTCAACTCACTTGGGATTTATTAGTAGGGGACCCAAGACACTCAGCCTGCAATGGCAGTGTATGTGTGTCAGGGTACAGGGCCCCTAAGGGTAGCACAATAAGTGATGCAGCACTTAGGGGTCTTCTATGGTCACAATGCCCTGGGTACCTAGGGTACCATTTACCAGGGGCTGACATGTGGCCAGAGATGCCAATTGGGTTTGTTTTTGGTGAAGGGACACAGGACCTGGGAACCTGATTGGCAGGGACCCGGGGCTCACCAAGGAAAAGTGCATCAGATATCAGGCAAAAAGTGGGGGGGTTTGACTGGAACATAAACTCACTTCCCTACAGGAACCAAGAAAAGATTTGACTTAGGAGCCTTCCACGCTTTCTGGGAATCCAAAACATTGGACATTGGACATTGTCTCAGTGGCTCGTATCCTCCAAAAATATAACTTTGCGTTATTGATCTCGTTCCAGGATAGTATTGAGGCGGTATTCCATTGCAGAGACACGTTGAGTTAGGCCATTCATGAGGTTCTGCGATCCAGTTATTTCTGTACAAATGGATTTGTTCTCAGTAGTTAGGGTGGAAATGGACGTCTCTATGCTCTCCAGCCTTCGATTTATGGCTGAGATTTCTTGTAGTATCTGTTCCATGGTGGTGTCCGGTGAGGCAACCATATTAGGATGAGTTGGTCTGGATTCAGAGGAGGTGGCATTCTGAGTGCTGGAAGTGGAATGGCCCTGATTCAACAATTCCATAAAAAGGAGCTGTCGCGTAGTCTTTCCTGTTGTCTTGCTGGGAGACATTGTGGTACCACACACAAGGGACTTAGTATTGGTAGGCGCGCCTCAGTTTCCTCTGCCCCTAAACCAGCTCCGGTGTTCAGTGGGAGGGTACAGCATGCCCTAGGCTAGGGCAGGAATGTGGGGCAGTCAGGTTTGCATGTATCATAGAGTCCGGGTGCGCCCAATGCAGTTCAGGCTGTGAGAGATAGGGGCGGAACCTATGTAGGCAGACAGTTACAGCGTAGGATGGTTAGGGTATCTGGTCTTCTGTGCTGCTGGGTAGGTCTAAGGAGTACAGTGCAGTTATAGTAAGGCTAGCAAGGACTCTACACCTGGGAGCCTTAGTTGTCCAATGATCCGTGTGAGGGTAGGACTACTGGAGTCTGTTGCTCCAATCGTAACACCGGTCCTTTTCCAGTGTATCTATGTAAGGTTGGGAGGGAGGGTGATCCATGTAGCCCAATCTCTGATGTAGATTTAAAGCCCCCGATCCCCTGGGGCTGCAGATGACCTGGCAAAGAGCTGCCCGCTGCGGAACGCCCTGTCCTCATGTTGTCTGGACAGGCACCACCCCTCACTGTGGGCTGTGGTTCTCGATTCACCTGTGGACCCTCCTCAAACCCTGTCAGACAAGGCTGGATCAGTGGAACTCTGCGCTATCGGGACGTTGTCATTAGCCTCCACTGCCTTCCTGCTGCATGAGGTGATTATTCACAGCTCTCCCGCAGTACTAGTGAAGCCCTGCCAACGTTCGGGGCCCACCATGACATGGAGTTCCGGAGTTAAGTGGCCATCGCCGATCATGGACAGACCACACCCCGATACATGTATTTTGGATTTCTGTCGTTTTGGTCTTGTTTGCTTTAGATAAATATACTTTATTTTTCTAAAGTGGTGTGGTGTATTCACTGTGTTACTGTCAGTGTGGGGTACAAAAACTTTACATATTGCCTGTGGGACAAGTTTGTCTGCTACCAAGGAGGTGAGCAGAGGTTATCTGAAGAATAGAACTCCCTTACCCTGACTAGAAGCAGTGTTCCCTACTTGGACAAAGGTGCATACCTCTGCCAATTAGAGACCCTCATTTCTAACATGGCTGAATGGCCTCCTGGACTGCGGATTGATCAACGCATAACATGGATACATAGTCACATAAAAGGAATTGCCTGTAGTTCATTCCTCTTTGTGCCATATTCGCTGAATGCTTGGGTGAAGCCCACATGCATCTACTAAGCTCTCTTTTAAGTCATATTATTTCATTGCTGTTTGTCAGGCTGAAGCTTGTTTTGTGCAGCAGATGTTGTTTGGGGCTGCAGTTTTATTAAAGAATTTAGAAGACCATTAGTCTGATTTCAATTAGAGTAGAGAACATATTTACATTTTTAGAGAAAATAACAAGGAATTCTATAGTTGGTGATTCTAAATTTAAATGCCACCTTATGCGTTTAATTTGTTTTGGCCCTCCTTGCTCTCCCAACCGAGTTTCCTTGTGTAAAGTGGCAGTCATCAAGAGCAAAGAGCATGACAGTGTTGCATTATCACCTAATAGGTTGTGATTGATTTTAAAATCTGAACTCCGATGGAAGTCTTGGATCGTGACCCATAAGTTATCAAGTGTTGCCAGTCTTTCATGAGAGGAATACATATAAGCAGCATCACAATATGTGCTGCTCCTGTCATTCAGGGAGTGCAGGCCCATCGTATGTAGTCTTAAGCACAACTCAGTCTAGATTTTGAGCTTTTCATGAGAGAGAAAGTATTGAGAGATGGAATTTTCCAAAGTTTGTCCTCAATATCTAGCCACTCATGGTTGTTAAACTATTTCAGCAGATTATCATTGAAATCTGCAGCAAAAAGCTTGGTACAGTTAGGTGATCCTGACATAAGACTTGCAATTTTTTGACGAGATATTGTATTGCAGTCCTTTTTTTCATGATTCCGATTAATATAGATATTTGCCAGTATTCATGAGTTTGAGTAGTTCCCTTGTGTTGGGAAGATACGAGCTTGATCCTGACTACTCCATTTAGTTGAGCCAGGATATATATGGTAAAACTAAATTAAATATATACATAGATTGAGACATTCCCACATGGGTGGCCCCCATTAGTGGAGCTGAGTGGAGGTGCATGGTATTCAGGATAATCCAACAATGAGTTTGTAGATGATTACCATGTTTCTTGCAAGCAGATTAGATTAAAGGTGTGTAGATAATCCAAATGGTCTTGAGAGTATATTAAAGGTGTTATACCCCCTAATGTTCCAATAAGAAATCGTCAGTGGGATTGACACGTTACCCAAAGGTGTATTAGGGCAAATGTGGGGGTCACATTAATCAATTTAGCTTCATCCGAGTTCAAAGTGCTCATTAGGCAACAAACTCTACTCCCTGACTCAGGATTTTTATACATGATTACATCACTATCAAGGGAGATGGGGAGCTTTTGGTTTTGAGTACCTCGCAAGACTGTTGTCTTAGGGTGGAAGGCAATGTTGCTTCTCTGAGGCTGAAGTTGCTTACAGGCAAATATAGGTGTATACTTTGCTATAGCCTGTTTGACAATCTTTATGCCCCACTGAGACAGTCTCTCCATTTCAGCATGTGCCAGACTAACTCTGTTATTATCAAGGTAGCAGACTACTTTTCTTAAATTACTTTCATCACCTGGCCACTTCACAAAGGCGGTGTAATCAATGTTTTTGGAAGTAATGTTACTCAAGCTCAGGTTAGCGACAAATAGCTTAATTATGTTAATCCTATTCATGATATATTCATTGCCCTGTGGTCATTTTCAGGGTATAACAGCATACTTTGTAAGTCAGATACCTCTGCCTTTCAGGGATAGACCCCAAGAGGAGTACTAGAGGCTCCCTGTGGTGCCTTTGACCCCTTATCTGTGGGTGCAATGTTCCTAAATAGCGCTGGCAACTTCTAGAAGCTCTGGAGGACAAACAGAGTTATCTGTGGCTGTTGTTGGGTTAATGAAGGCTCAGTAATGTCCCTTTGACCCCTTGTCTTAGAGTGCCTAGTATCCAACTTGCATTGCCCTCTTAAGGTTTCCATGGGCCAGAGAGAGTTATCATGTGGCTGTTGTTCAAGCATAGTATATTCATTGGTTACGTGAAGTGTAGAGGAACAACTAAAATATATTATAACACACTTGTTGGCGGGAGGAACACTGGGACTACATCTCCATTTTATAGCTGCTCCACCATCTACAGGGACCTGCTCCTCTGTATGGTTAGGCACATTCTACAGTTGGGTTATTTGATCAGTTTGAGTCCCCTGTGTTGACAAGATTTACACTTTATACAAACACCATGTGCTGTCATAATAAGGTGATTTAAGCTCTTGTCAGGGAAAACAGTTGCCACTTCTGGAGTATTTGAATTCAAAGTTTACCACAGCCTCTGCCTTTCCTCCTTTTAACAGCTGGCTAGAACATTGTTTCAGTCTCTAGACCTTTTTGACTCCCATCCTGGGCAGCCAAGGACATTGGGGTTGCACAGATCCATTAAGGTAACCGCAACATATCCACATGGTCCTTGAGCTTCACTTCCGTCCATGTTGTGTGCTCAAGGTCATATCAAGTAAACAGTCCACATGCATGGCAGTGCTCACAGCAACCTTTAGAAGACCGTACCCCTACACTCAAATGGAACAAAGGCCACAGGATAGTGGCCCTCTCTGTTGTCAACCACTACAACCTGGTAGCATTGGGAATGACCTGGTCTGGGGACACCAGCTGACTCCTTATCATAGTCATGCTGGCACCTTTATCCCTCAGAGCTTCAACACCTTGCCCATTTCTAGAGACCCACTGCCTTTACTTTGTAGTGTTATATGGATCTTATGAACCATCTCACTGTCACCAAGGGAAACTAGGGTAATCCCACTACACTTCCCCACCATTAACTGGGACAAACTACTCCTTCAGCACTACACCCACCATCCCTGGAACCTTTCCTCCAGTGGGAGGCTGTGCTAATTTTGGACACATGGGTTCTCCTCTGTAGTGTCTTTGTTCAAGGCACTTATGGCACGTGAAAGTTTTGGTCTGCTGACTTTTGTCAGGGTAGTTTTTCTTCTGGTGGCCAGATTGGAAATGAGAATCAGACCCTTTCTCCTGTGAGTTGTTTTGCAGGCCTAAAAAGTACTCCTTTTTTTAATCTCCCCACTCTTTCTTCTATTGGGAACTCACTTTTGGGCATTCCCCCAGATACCTTCTTGGACACTCAGGTGCTGACCCAGATGTACGCCTCCTCAGCAAGCTTCCTTAGGTCAGAAAGCTTACTATCAACCAAGAGTTGGCACAGCGCTGGAAAACAAATATCTAGCATGTGCTCCTTTAAAAAGTAAGTTGTACAGTTCTGAATAATTATCAACCTTGCTGCCCTTCACCCAGCACTTCAGTGCTTTACTAGCGTAATCCAGGAAATCTGCCCAGGTCTGTGTGGAGAGCTTGTGGCTGCACTTGAACCATTGCCTACACTTTTCAGGGGCCAACCTAACCTCGCTGGCTAAGATGTTATTCATAGCAGTGTAGCATGTCTGGTCAACCACCTCTGTTGTGAAGAGCATATCCCTCCCCATTGTGGGCATACACCTTCATAAACTACCACTCCATAACAACTCTGGGTACTAGCACATTCTCACATTCTCAAAGCCACCTCATAGGCTACAGACCACTTATCTATGTTATCACCCGCTCCATGAGTGAGCACCACATTCTTGGGTATCCTGACTCTTGAATCACTATTGGGCACTGCCACCATTGCTGCTGCTGGACCCTCTTCCTCTCCTTCATGGCTAGTCTCCTCTCATGTAGAGCCTGCTTTTTCTCAGCCATAGCAGGTTTCCGTGCCTGCTCCAAGTTAGCAAGCTCCGAGTTGGTTTTTCTCTCCTCCTTCCTATCTGTCAGCTCCTCTGGGAACAGGTTCCTTGATGAGGTGCTGCTCCCTGCTCCGGGAACCACTACTGCTTCCAGCAAGTTGTTGGCCCCCTCCACAGGCAGTTCCAAACATACAACAGATAGCAGGGTCATTCTCAATATTCAGGCGCTGGTATTCTAGAGAGAGACATGCTGTGAGCAAAAAATGAAAAGCCAATTAGAAAGAATTAAAAAATAATTGAATTGGTCTTAGTGGAGAATTGTAGTAAATAATGAGTTACTATATGGTATTGCACAAACACAAGCTCCATCCTCACCTCTGATCATCAATTTTAGAATTGGGGTCTCTAGTTGGCAGACATAGTTGACATACATAGTTGACATACACCTTGTCCAAGTAGGGATCACCATTCTAGTCAGGGTAAGGTAGATACACACTAAGAGATAACCTGTGCTCACTCTCTGGTATCTTGGCACGGAGCAGTCAGGCTTTTCTAAAGAGGCAACATGTAAAGTACACACAGACACACACACACACACACAGCACAAAACCACTCCACATAGGGTTAGACAAAAATACACTATTTCTATGAGTTAAACAAGACCAAAATGACAAAAAATCCAATTAGTAAAAGTGGAGTTATGAATGTATAAAGATTAAATAGAAATATAGTGTTTAGAGTCATAAAGCACCAACTGGGTACAAGTGGTCGTGCTATACCAGGGCAAATGCAAAGCTCAGGCTGACTGCGATGGAGCACAGGCCAGCTACAGGACTCACACAGTTCCTGCTGAAAAAATACCTGGGATAGAGGAAGCGCCGAAGACATGATGTAAGGAGGTGATGATTGATCATCAATCCTGTGGATGGAGGTGATGCGTTGTTTCTGAGCCAGCGAGACTTTGGCAAAAAGCACCTTTGCGATGAAGAAGTTGTATTGTCATCGAGCAGTGCAGTCCGTTGCCGCTGATCTGCACCGTCCATTGAAGTGATGTCACCAAGCAGCAACTGCATCGGCGTTAAAGGAGATGCGTCAGTTCCAATTGTTCAAAGTGATTGATGCATGAATCCTGCTTCATCAGCACAGGAAAGTCACTTCCAAGGGCCCAAGATTTTGTTAGCACCACCTGGTAAGGCAAAACTCACAGATGGCAGAGTCCAGGTGCTGTTGCAGGGTGGAAGAAAGTATTTGATGACCCTGAGACTTCAGAACAGAGGGAAGGCCAGCAAGCCCTTGGAATCACTTTGTGTTCAAGTGAAATGGGTCCAATCATTTCCTCAGCAGGGCAGAAGGAAGCAAGTAGAAGGCAACAGACAGCACAGAAGCATAAAAGCAGTTCTTCCAGAGCAACAGTCTAGTATAATAGCAGCCCTTGTAGCAGCACAGCAGTCCTTTTTCCTGGCAGAGTTTTTCACCGTTTTAGTAGTGTACTTTCTTGGTGGGATAAGAGACCCTGTACTTATACCCAGTTGTGCCTTTGACGTTGGGGTGCTGACTACAAAGAAGGGTCTTTGAAGTGAATAGAGGTCATGTCTTTCAAGCCCTGGCTACATACTATCTGAAGTAGGTAATCATTCTTTGTGAGGACAGGCCACTTCCTATTCAGTTGTAGGTGTCATCTCCTCCCTCCCTACCTTCCCAGGCAGGGCCATCAAACTGTAGATGAGTGCTCAGACACACCTAACTTTCCTTTGTTCATGGCTGTTTAGAGGAAATGCACACAGTGAAGCTGTCACCCGCCCCATATACGTATTGGAGATAAAGCCACAACTTTTGGGGTGAAATAAAGAGGATTTATAATTAACTTTCCAATGATATAAAACATGATACTGCTTCTCTTTTCTAATCAGAAATTGTGGCTTAAAAGTGTATTAAGGAATTCTCAATGTTAAAATATGAGAGGAGTAGGCTTGAAAGTAGTGAAACACAAATGTGGTTGTTTGTTACTACCAGAAAATGCAAAACTTAAAAGTACATGTCCTATCTTTTACTTAAACAGCACCTTGCCCAATGGGTTACCAAGAGTCTACTTTAGGGGTGACTTAGGTGTAATAAAAGGGGAGCTTAAGGCTTGGCAAAGGGCTTGAAATGCCAAGTCAAAGTGCCAGTAAACTGCACACACAGTCCCTGCAGTGGCCTGAGACATGTTTGAAAGGCTACTTGTGTGTGTGGAACTATCAGTGCGGCAGGCCCACTAGTATCATTTAATTTACAGGCCCTGGTATATGGTATACCACTTTACAAGGGACTTACAAGTAAATAAACTTTACCCAATTGTGTATGCACCAATGTTACCATGTTTAGGGGAGAAACTCATGCGCTTTAGCACTGGTCAGCAGTGGTAAAGTGTTCAGAGTACCAAGGACAACAAAAAGATGCAGCAAAAAGAGGAGGTATGCGTTCAAAATGTTTAGGTGCCGATCACCCTAAGGATGACAGGTCTCACAAAGTACAAAAGAAATAGATGTACAAAAATGTAGAGGCCCATTCAAAAAGGTGCTTTGGAGAATGTTAACTAGCCCTCATGTAGTACTCTTTTAGGTAATCGTACATTCCAGCGTGTACTGGCCCTGAAACATCTAACATGGGAACACGCAGAGAATATTCATATGCAACGAATACAAACAGAAAGAACTATGCCAGAGGTCTTCAAACTGGGGCCACCCCCCCCCTAGGAGGACCTCAAGTGATCCCGGGGGGAGGGGGGGACAACGTCAGGCTCTAGCCAAAAGAAGCATTATGCTGATAACAGTCCTTAATATTAAGCTGAAAAACATGAGCAGTAGAAGCAATTCTGTAGTGGGCCATCATTAACATGTTTTGTCATTTATATCTGGGAGTATGTGTCAAAAGGTAAGGGACTACAAATATTTTTCAGAACCCCCATCCCCACTTCTAATAATCACACTGTGGTTACTTGAACATGTTAGAATGGCCTGCCTGACCAGAATACCATGATTGGCAATCATGGTTTTATAATTTTTTTTAAATGGTAACAGAACCTAACTGCAATTTTTAAATAAGTTTAGACATATTTAAACATTGCCAATGTAATAGAATAATTGAGAACATTTCTGAAGGGGCCTATTTATTATTTTGTACATGGGTGTGCCAATAAAAAGTCTGAAGACCACTGAACTATGCCCTCTTTGCACTTTTACTTATAGGGAATTGTGCGCTTCACGGCCCTTTCCCAAAGGCATATAAGAGTAGCTACAATGGTACTCCTAAGGTACTACTTCCCATTCTATTCTTATAAGTGTTTTTTTAAATTGGCCTCTGTATGTACATCAAAAAACACTTTGTCTCAAAAGTTGTGGCTTTATAATCTGTATCTTTATATACTAGGGAAATTGGCTTCCACTACATTCAAATGCCATGCCAAAACAATCATGTATGTTTAGGGCCTAATTCACAAACCCTTTTGCGTGTATAGGTAAAACTTGCAAATGGCAAAATAGGAGAGAAGTGTGTCGCAAATGTGGTCTTGACCCACAATGGCATAGTCAGTCCAATTTTACATACAAAGAAGTCACATACTACTGTAGAACATATAACTCTATGCCTCATGTGCACCTTTTTCCCAGGCGTAACTGATATTTAGAACCACATTCTGACAGTCACATTCCTGATTGGAATGAAAACAGGAGAAGCATTTACATTAGTGTGCTATTCGCTTACCCTCAGCATTTTTACCATTTAAAAGTCGGGCAAAATGCACTGGCAATCTTTGCAAAATCCAATTGCATACCTTGGAATGGTGGAAAACATAGACAGTGAGGGTCATATTTATGACCCAGTTTGCGTCACTCTTGACCATGCAACGTGGTGAAAGAGTGATGCATACCTTAAGTGATATTTTTAAAGCCACACAAAGCCACTTTGCTTTGAGTGGTTCCAAAAAAATTGAGTAATGCAATGCAGCACAAATCATTGTATTGCATTACTCTGCCCTCTGTAAAAGTTCCATGAGCATTATATGGGTGTTCTCACGTAACTCCTATGATTTGTGATGCATTTCCAGATTTACAAGGCCTTGGAAACCTGGGAATGTACCAAAAAGGTATGCCTCCCAAGGAGAGGCATAACAAGGAGAATTATCTTTATTTCTCCAGTTTACCTCTTTCTATGTGTGCTGCCCTCTGCAGCACACATAGAAAGAGGAGAAAGCCTCTCAGGATTGTTTTTGTGCAGGAAGGGGCGCAATCCTGCACACAAAAAACCTAGCCTACAACACAGGTGCCCTAGCACCATGGTGCAAAGGTGTCTGCATTTGTGCTATGCTGCCGAAATGGCATTAGCACAAGGGAAAAGGACAGAAGTGTGCCTCATTGGATACATTCCTCCCCTTTCCCTGTGTTGCATGGCAGTGCAGCACACTGACAGGCTGCACTGCACTGCTTCATAAAACTCACATATATGTCCCTTTGAACATTATCAACCATTTCTTGGAATCTCAGAATAGTGCACCTATTGAGTCTTCAGTAAATACCACACCGAAGCGTACTGGTATCAGGTGCACACCTGACATTGCACAAGGGTAAAAATGAAGCTATTAGAGGAGGAGTTGTGAGTGTTCCCAAAGGAATGTCAAGAGAGTCACCCTTATAAATGAGGTGGACCACTGCAGAGATATAGCTTTATGGGAATTAACAAACATTTGCAATCTCTTTCTACTTTTCAACTGCAGTTCCATAAGTAAAGGGAGCGTAAAGGCTGCAGTAAGTACATCAATTCAAGCTCACCAGAATTCACAGGTGCAAATTGTGAAGCAGTTTGCAGGTTCACTATACACATCCTTTTCAGAATGGGAATAGGGAATTATATGCAAATTGGGAAGGATATAATTTAATCTGGGTTGTGCAAACTGGAATATTGAGCAGTTTGCCCTCACAACTTGTGCTAGGACAAAAATCCAACAGGTAGACTTGGATTTGGGTATTTCTAATGTTTTTGGTGAAATGGCACCAAAAACGGGTTCTGCAGTTCCCACTAATCTGCAGGACCTGCGCATTTGTTGGACAACATAAACTTTGGGTGAGGTGCCTAGACTGATTCCGGGAACCCCCGCAGGATATGGAAAAGGTTTTAGTTGGTAGGAAGTAGTGGCGCTCTAGCATATTAACGTATCATCAATAACAGGTCTAGTGTATAGGAATGGTGCAGTCAGGGAGGGGAAACCTCAACAAAACCCCTCAATCCGTGTGGGGCAAGCCACACAAACATAAATTAGCAACAGTCATGCGCACTCACCTTCCGGGTTATTTTCTAGAGACGCCAGATAGAGGGACCGGGGCTTCAACTTTAGCCACATTTAACATGTATCTGTGTTCGTGTTGGGACTGAGCCGGCTCTCCACTATTAACACCTTGTCTTACCATACCAAGGTGTAGAACATTTCCGCCTTAATACCTTCGCAGGACTCGCACAATTACTGGCGTCTCTTCATTTGACTTGCTCATGCATCCGTGCTTTTATACGTCCTTCACTTGCCTTTGTTCACCGCGATAATAATTACCCCTCAGGGTTGGAATTATCACTGGAATTGGGCGATTCTAACTTTGAATACAGCTAATAAGCCCTGAGGAATTGTAGAACATTGTTGTCTACAATGAAACACGTGTCGGCTGGCTGTTTGTAACCTACACCTGATGACCAATTAAAAGGGAGAACTTACACTCCGGAATATACTGCAACGTTGGATGGCTTGTTCTTCTGCAGAACATTTACTGACACATTGTTTGTTGCTAATTTTGAGTGCGCAGGACTGTTGCTACCCCCACAGGGTATGTTGGCCTAGGGACCAGCTAGCTTATAGTACCACCATAAGCCCCCCCTAAGGTTACCAGGGAGAGAATAGTTTCTGGCAATCACTGAACATGACAACCCTGACCCCTCAGGGATCGTGGAAACAGATCAGAACCTTTTGCTCAGTCACTTGTGCTTACTTCTGCTTAGAGAAATGTAAAGAATACACAGTGGGACATTACTGAACCAAATTATTCTCGTATAGAATACATGTGCTGTGATAATCAGTTGACAGAAACAGATGTAAGTGATTACAAACACCAAAAGCGTAAATTGTAGATATAGCTCTTCCATGGTGCTAAAACAGTGTATATATGCAGGCATAATAACAAGGCTGTAATCCGGCATACTCCTACTATGCAAATCCTACTCTGCATGTACATAGAGTGTGTGTAGGTGTGAAGTCAAGAATACCCCCAAGGGACAATCCAACCCCACTACCTGGCGGGAAACAATGTAGGAGCCAGTCTTGGTCACAAACTAGACACCCCCTCACGGAGAAGTCAGAACACTGCATGGTGAAATCTCAACATGCACGGACCATCGGTGTCAGTTGAATTGCCTCCTCTGCTAATCTTTGGGAATGCTCATTATTTATAGTAGAAAGCATCCTTGTGATATACGAATAGATCAGCGATGTTAGGGATATGTAAATAGCTCTGTTGCTCCGTGGATGAAGAAGGAACGACATATGTACATAGTGCGTCAAGAGGCCTTGTCAATGGTGTTCGATGTATCATGAGAATGTTATGCCAAGTTAGATTTGTAAACTAAGTAGTTTCAGGGAAACTAATCTAGCATTGTCACCCACGCAAATATGTGCAAAAGGTCACAGCAGAAATGTTTTTGTGCTAAATTGGGATAGTGTAAGAAAAATGTGTAGCTTCATTACTTGGTCATAACCCGGTGCACAAAGTGCCACTGGCTGGTAACTATTTGCAATGGACCGTGTCAAAGTCACAAGTTCAGACTGAACGTTATGGAGGGCCAACTGGATACAGGTACAAGGTTTGTCCCAGTACAGTTTTTACATTCTTAAAGCCCAAGCACACATGAAAAGCATTAGCAGGAGCTTCGTCTTGGCAGAGGCCATGAGCAGATCATTGCCGGTGCGAAGAACAGTCATCGCTTGAGCTTTGCATTGGCATAAGATGTGGCCAGTTGCTGTTTGTTGTGAACAGCAGGTTGCATTCAGAACTTCACATTTGTGGGAGATGCGGTGACTGTTATTTAGGCGAGGATTCCACTTACAGATGCGAAGGGCTCTAAACTCCTGGAGTGCAGAATTGTAGATTGGGAGCAGGAGGAGTCAACTTTTGTGCTTTGATGATAGCCAAGGACCTAAAACCTGGGTGATCCGTCTTGGAGATTAGGACTCAATCCAGCAGAGGCCAACAGCAGGGCTCAGACAGGTCCTGGCGATGCCGGCAAGCTGGACAGTTGTAGAGAGGCCTATGGAAGCTTGTTTGGTCCCTGTACCTCGCACAGGAGGACAGCCAACTGAACTTTGGAGTCACTTCTGGAGTTGCTGTATTCATGGCAAGCAGGTCCAGTCTACCTTTTTCAGACAGCAGGGCAGTACTGCTGAATGTTACACAGTTCCGGGAGTTTTCTTATGAGAAGTTCCGAAGGTGCTACATTTAAACCTAGTGCCAGTCTTTGCATGGCGGGCAATCCCTGGCCTACTCCCAAACCAGTTCTTACCCTCACCCCTCGTTTTGGCTTCAAACTGTATAGGGTGACAAAGGCAATGAAAAGCCTGGTGTCAGGTTCCTTTGTGTGAGCTGCCTGCAGTGTCATTTGTAGTCTAATCAGGGCAGGGTACAACTCCTTCCCAGTCATCCTGTCAGGAAAACCCTCTACACCCAGGCCCCTTTTGTCGCCATGTTTGTAAGGAATGTATGACACACCTCAGAAGAGCTATTTACAGTCATTGACCCTGGACACTGTCTGAAAGGCACATTTGGTTGGACAGAAAAATGGCAAAATTCTAAAAGTGCCATTTTCAGGACAGTATTTTCAAACATGTCATTACTATTGAAGAGGACTTTAAATTACAATTCAACTAAGTGGAAGAATTATTTCTCTATCGATTCCCAAACTGAATATAACACATATTAAGTATAATAAAGTAAACCAGTGTTAGTCTATGGGAGAGATAGCCATGCTAAGGTGAAACAACATTAGGAGTTTTTCACTGTCGGGACATGTAAAACTTGAGTATACATGTCCTGCTTTTAAAATGCCATCCACCCTGTCCTACGAGGATTTAGGGCCCAACATAGAGGTGATTTATGAATAGTAAAAAGGAAGTTTTAGGCCCGAAAAAAGATTTATTTTGCCAGGTGTAAATGGCAGTTTAAAACTGCACTACAGAATGCAGTGGCATGCCTGAGGCGTGTTTAACAGGGCTGCCTTAGATGATGATACAAGTGCTTCAGTCCACTGGTAGTATTACTATTTCCAGATCCAGGGTACATGCTTTAACATGCACCAGGCACTTATAAGTAAATTAAATGTGTCAATTAGGTGTACACCAATTTTACCATGTTTAAGAGAGAGAAAACAAGCACTTTTCCTCAGGGTAGCAGAGGTAAAGTATACAGAGTCCTAATGCCAACAAAAACGATCTCAGCAAACGAAGGCAAACATCTGGGTGAACCTGCAGAAACTGCACGTTCCAACATCTGCTCTTTATTTGGTATTTATAGACCTACAAATGGCATTTGACTCATTCCACAGAAACCTTTTGTGGTGCACCTTGACAGTTTGTGTTATTGAATTACTTGGGAAGAATTTACAAAGCCTTCACCAAGACACAACAGCAAAGGTGAGATATGGAATTTCAAATTGGAGTAGGGACATGACTGTGTCCTAGCACCATCTTTAATCAATGTGCATTCAAATGACTTGGGAAGGTTCCTACTGCTTGGATGCGCCATTGATTGGAGGAGAAACCCTTCCAGTCCTTTTGTTTGCTAAAGATACAGTGCTGGTTGCACAAACGGAGTTAACAACGCAACGTCTACTACAAGGCTTTAAGCTTCATTGTGACACAAAAAAGCTAATGTAAATGAATTGATTATCTGTGCTTTTAAAGAGCATTTTTCTAATTTTCCCTTTGAATATGCGAACTAATCATTATTGTGGTTGAACACATTACTGTGCATCCCATGCAATTATATTATTTGTGATGTTCGTTAATTATGCAAATAGGTTATTTGCTTCTTTTGTATTTCATACGTTCATGTACGCATTGTCTGTGGTCATTTGTCCTATTAAGCGAGTATATTGCATATTCTGCTGAATGTTATAACGTTAGTTATCCGGAGGCACCACTTGATGTGGAGGGAACTTCATAAATCAAATACGCAAATGCATGCTTTGTGACCTCTAAATCGTCAAATAATTAACCAGGAAAAGCATTCGTAATTATTCATATTTTCTGAAGAGGCGCGCTGCTTTATTGGTATGAAAGTAAATTGAATTTAAACTAATTTGAATCTAATTGAAAGGGATGAATATTCATTTAAGAAGTACCCTTTACACAAAGGACAGTCTTTAGTTACGAAACTGGGTAATCCACAGCTAATTTCCACTTCTTACTGTTTGAAAGAAATGTATCTCTTAGGCATGTCCTTTCTTCCTGTAATGCTTTTTGGGGGTACAGTTGTGAGCCAGTGGACTGCCTATCGGTGCTGGAGCAATTTTAGGATTGGGGGTGCTGCCATCAATGTTATAAGAGTGAAAACAAAGGGATGGTGGTAAATCCATGCATTAGACAGAGAACAAGTGTGGCAAATGTTCCCTAATAAAGGATCAGTGTGTATCCAGGGGTGCATCTTGGAACACATTGTCCCAAATATATGGCTAAAGCATGGTGTTTCAAATAGGTGAAACAGGATAGTTCTCACCCAGTTCCTAAGCCTGTTAAAAGTAGGCTTGTTTACTGATGAAATCAGGAATCCGTGATCAGAGCTTAGGGCCAGATGTAGGTAAATATCATTTACCGATTCTAAAATACAGAATTTTACCAATTCGGTATTTTAGAATTGGTAAATGGTATGTAGCTCATGATTCGGTAAATTTGAACGAATCGGTGAAATTCTGTTAATACCGATTCGGTATTTACCGATTCGGTATTCCCCATTCATTCCTATGGGCCTCCATGAATGAGAATTACCGTTTCAGTAAATACCGAATCGATAATAGGGGGTAGACTTACAAGGGTGTCAGGGTGTCACATTGACACCCTGTTGCACCCCTGAATAGTGCCCTGGTGCACATGTGGCACACATACATGCCCTAAGGGCATGTATGTCTGCCACATGGCATTTTTTAAAAAGCACAAAATTGCTTTTTTAACGGTTTTCTTTATTTACCACCAACTTGTAGTTGGTGGGAAATAACGAATCCTTAAATGTGAAGAGCACTCACTTGAGTGCTTCCTACATTAAGGATTAGGTAATTTACCGAATCGGTATGTTAAGAATTCGGTAATTTACCGATTCCTTAAGTTACCGATTTGGTAAAATACCAATCCTACAATCATGCCACCTACATTCCAAATGCCAAATACCGGTCAGTAACGGCCGAAATTCGGTAATTTTGGCCATTACCGACCGGTATTGGGCGACCTACATCTGGCCCCAATTCTTTAAATCTGCCAAGTTTAAATAATAGGAGGGGTATGGTTTCCTGATTTAAAGAAGGAGATCTGATCATTGATTCCCGATTTCATCATTAAACTGTCCTGCTTTTAGCAGACTTAGGAATTGGGTGACGACCATCACTGTCCAGCATTCCGTCCATCAATTGTTTCTTTTACATATATCGCCCTAAGTTGGAAGGGTATGCCCAGACGTGGGTCCCGTGCTCACTACACCACTGGATTCAAGCTAGCCTGGCTGATGAAAGGTGATGCCCTGAAACCAGTTTCATGATGCTTGTTTCCAGTCCAAGGAGGACCTGGCTTGGCAGTTCGGGCTGGACTGTTCCCATAAGGAACAGGGTCAAGACTGATTTGCATATGGCTGGGTCCAAACTGGGGTGGGGTGGTGTGGTGAGCAAAAGAATGATGGATTTAACCCAGATCCTCGTGACTGGGGTGAGTGTTTGCATTGTCCAGCAATCCGTCCATCAATTGTTTCTTTTGCATATGCTGCCCTAAGTGGGAAGGGTATGCCCAGACATTGGACCCATACTAACTAGACCACTGGATTCAAGCTAGCCTGGCTTATGAAGGGTGATGGTCTGAAACCGGTACCAGGATGCTTGTTTCCGGTCCAGGGAGAACCTGGCTTGGCAGTTCAGGCTGGACTGTTCCCACAAGGAACAGGGTCAAGACTGATTTGCATATGGCTGGGTCCAAACTGGGGTGGTGTGGAGCGAAAAAGAATGAGGGATTTATACCCGATCCTTGTGACTGGGGGTGAATGTTTGCGTTGTCCAGCATTCTGTCCATCAATTGTTTCTTTTGCATATGTCACTGATTACTAAGCACTGTTCATTATTTTTGGTAATCCAAAGGACAAGATGCCCCCGGGTATTAAGAGGTGGGGGCTACGACTACAGGAGTAGAAATACACCATTGTGCACCGGTGGGGAAAGATCAAAACCCTGCCAATTACTTTACTCAAAGGCACATACAGTGTCAGGGTACACCTTCTAATATGGCTGAGCCCTACTTCAACTTCATTGTGAGATCCAGCACTTCTGCAACTCTGTCCGTGGAGCAAATAAGTCTTGCTACAAATGCAGATAGGAATATGCTCATCCTAAAAGACATTATTATGGGTCAATCCTGGAGAACACATGCTCGACCTCTTGATAACAACAGTGAATATCCGAATTTCAAGAATAGGCGTGATTAACTGCCAGTTACACAAGAAGGGATTATCATGTCAGGGATCACTGACATAATATCGACTACAAAAATATAGGCATTTAAAATATTGACTCCAAAATATCGACTACAAAAATATCAAAGTCCTATCTACAAACTGGTAAGTACAAAAATATCGAATCAAAAATATCGTTTAAAAATATGTACTTTGTAAAAATATCCAATTTATTAAAATTAATGTAAAATTAAAAAAATATTAAATTTAAACAACTAAAATATACTTAAAAATACTTAAATAACCTTAAAATTATTAAGTAATTAATGTAAGTTATAAAAAAAATACAATTTTATTTCTTAAAACATATAAATATATATATTAACATAATAATATTAAAAAATATACAATATTATTACCGTAACATAGCAGCAAGAGTGTTAAAATTACTATTCCCACTCCAATGAGTGCAACAGTAGGGAAAGCGTTAGATAGCGTAGCGGTAAAAATTACTATTCCGACTCCAAAGAGTTCAACAGTATGGAAAGCGTTGGATAGCGTAGGGGTAAAAATTACTATTCCTACTCCAAAGAGTGCAACAGTAGGGAAAGCGTTGGATAGCGTAGGGGTAAAAATTACTATTCCCACTCCAAAGAGTGCAACAGTAGGGAAACCGTTGGATACCGTAGGGGTAAAAATGACTATTCCCACTCCAAAGAGTGCAACAGTAGGGAAAGCGTTGGATAGCGTAGGGGTAAAAATTACTATTCCCACTCCAAAGAGTGCAACAGTAGGGAAAGCGTTGGATAGCGTAGGGGTAAAAATTACTATTCCCACTCCAGTGAGTGCAACAGTAGGGAAAGTGTTGGATAGCGTAGGGGTAAAAATTACTATTCCCACTCCAGTGGGTGCAACAATAGGGAAAGCGTTGGATAGCGTAGGGGTAAAAATACCATTCCAACTCCAAAGAGTCCAACAGTAGGGAAAGCGTTGGATAGCGTAGGGGTAAAAATTACTATTCCCACTCCAAAGAGTGCAACAGTAGGGAAAGCATTGGATAGCGTAGGGGTTAAAATTACTATTCCCACTCCAAAGAGTGCAACAGTAGGGAAAGCGTTGGATAGCGTAGGGGTAAAAATCACTATTCCCACTCCAGTGAGTGCAACAGTAGAGAAAGCGTTGGATAGCGTAGGGGTAAAAATTACTATTCCCACTCCAGTGAGTGCAACAGTAGGGAAAGCGTTGGATAGCTTAGGGGTAAAAATTACTATTCCCACTCCAAAGAGTGCAACAGTAGGGAAAGCGTTCGATAGCGTAGGGGTAAAAATTACTATTCCCACTCCAAAGAGTGCAAAAGTAGGGAAAGCGTTCGATAGCGTAGGGGTAAAAATTACTATTCCCACTCCAGTGAGTGAAACAGTAGGGAAAGTGTTGGATAGCGTAGGGGTAAAAATGACTATTCCCACTCGAGTGGGTGCAACAGTAGGGAAAGCGTTGGATAGCGTAGGGGTAAAAATACTATTCCAACTCCAAAGAGTGCAACAGTAGGGAAGGCATTGGATAGCGTAGGGTTAAAATTACTATTCCCACTCCAAAGAGTGCAACAGTAGGGAAAGCATTGGATAGCGTAGGGGTTAAAATTACTATTCCCACTCCAAAGAGTGCAACAGTAGGGAAAGCGTTGGATAGCGTAGGGGTAAAAATTACTATTCCCACTCCAGTGGGTGCAACAATAGGGAAAGTGTTGGATAGCGTAGGGGTAAAAATACTATTCCAACTCCAAAGAGTGCAACAGTAGGGAAAGCGTTGGATAGCGTAGGGGTTAAAATTACTATTCCCACTCCAAAGAGTGCAACAGTAGGGAACACATTGGATAGCGTAGGGGTTAAAATTACTATTCCCACTCCAAAGAGTGCAACAGTAGGGAAAGTAAATACTTCATATATTATTTAAAAATATATAAATTCATATCTATAAAAAATTAATTAAAAGTAATTACCAATTTAATATAATATAACAATTAATCAATTAAAATTACAAATTAAAATTAATTATTACTATTAGTTACCTATTAATCCAAATTAATTACAAATTAACAATTAATTAATTAACAATTAAAAATTAATTAACAATTAATTCAAATTAAATACAATTAAATAAATTGAATTATTTAATTAATTATAAATAAATTACTTCCCACCCTATTCCCCTATAAACCCACAACCCGCTACAGAAAATAAATTAGTAAAATTAACATATTTAGCAATTAATCAATTAAATAAATTAATTGCCAATTAAAATTTAATTAATTACCAAATGTAAATTAATTTACAATTAATTAAAAATGAATACCAATAAATAAATTTACATATTTCATTAATTATAATTAAATTACTTCCCACCCTATTCCCCTATAAACCCACAACCCGCTACAGAATTAAATTACGCAAAAATTAAAAAAACAAAATTCATTATTTAAAATTAATTATAACATAAATACACACTTTTCACACATATAACATAAAAAACACTATAAAAAATTCGATATTATTAAAAATTCGATAATTTTAATAACCTATATTATATCCTTCGATATTTTAACTTTCTATATTTTTAACATTCGATATTACATTACTTACATTAAAAACGATATTTTTGATGTCTATATTTTGTCCATTCGATATTTTGTCCAGTCTATATTTTAAACTCGATATTACGTCCATTCGATATTTTTTACTCGATATTTGGACTGTTTACCCTTGTCAGGGTTGAGAATTGTCATTTCTGAAAGTCTATGACTACCAGTAATTAAAGTGGCACATGAGGTACATCGTGGAATTGTCACCACAAAGTGAGCCCTCTGCGACTGTGTGTGGTTCCCTTATCTTGATGAGCGAGGTGAGAGAGAGATCCAGGCTCATCATTTGTGTCATTGTTTATCTCCCAAAACAACACAGCATTCTTTGAATGTGTCAGATCTACCAAAACACGTCTGGGAAAATATTGCAGTTTACTTCTTTGGGCCTCTTGAAAATGGCCATTACCTCATGATAAACATAGATGAATACTCCCGGTTTCCTTTAGTGGAAGATCTTTCGTCAATCACTCATGATGGAGTAGTCAAAAGACTACTGTAAAGTTCCTAGGACAACTGCAATGCATGTTTAAAAATACATAATGATATTCTAATCACAGGAAGAGACCATCACTCAATTTTAGAAAAATACCAAATTGTGTTTTATTTAAATAATTTCTTCAATGATTATGTAATATTATGATATTTATAACAGAGAATACAACATTTCAGTCTACAAACATTCCGCCTTCATCCATTTATCCATACATACAAATCACATACATGTTAAACTTATTTTACATGCTCTGTACAGCTAATATGCAATGATTGTAAACAGACCACAATACAATATCAATATAATAACATGAATGCACTATTATAAATCCAAGATGCACCAATGAAAGGTGTGGCAATATTCATCTACGTGTGTTTTGGCAGAGAGCTGCCTTCTTCAGGAAAGCTACTTCCTAAATAGTTTTTCTGTGAATCGAAATTAAATTGAATAACATGATTGAGTGTCTCTTCTCGCAAAGATGGGCCATTGGCCGTAATCAATATATACATATGCTACAATGACTCTCCACATTAAAAAGCTGGATTGCCAGTTCAAGGTTCAAAAGGATGTAGATTGAAGAAAAAGTTTACAGAAAAGGAAGAAGAGCAAGGTCCAAACTTTCCCCACACGAAAATAGTGAAGAACTAGTGTGGAGGAAATTAATTATATGGAAGTGCACCCAAAGTCTAAAAATGTGACTTGTGATCTCTCAATATTATACTGAGTTTATTACATGAGCCGTGACACTGACCATGTCTGCAGTAGCCTTTGATGGGTAGCTTACCAAATAGTGCTGGTCACACGAAGTAAATAGGATTATCCGCCATATAAAGCAATAGCCAGAAAACGAGAGTGTCATAGAGAAGGCAGACACCAGGTAAGTTTTGAAGATTTATTGTAGATTAGCTAGACTGCCAAGCAGAGCAACACTCCAGGTTACATCTAGGAGCAACTGTCATTCATTAGAATCCCCAGTACAATGCAGAGCTACTCCATATAATTATTGAAGTACAGAGTTCTAATCATTCAGCCTTGCAAAAAGCAGAAGCAAATACAATATAGAATACTACGGAGAGTTCCTAGGTTTTGGTAAAAGGGGTCCTGCATTAATAAATGGAAATGCTTTATTAGTAATAAAACAGCGAACTGCAGACAGACAAAATCCTATCTAATAGCCAAAATCTGTGGGTTACGCTATCTGCCCAATGTTTCTAAATCTACTATTCCATTCAATTTAATGAAAGCAAAAAATGGTAGCCACAGAGTTGAGATACGCGTGTTCCCAAAAATATTATGGAACTCTAAGATTTTGATAAGGCCCGGGGCACCCTTAGTTCAAATGTGGTGCAAACTGCAGAATTATTTAAGTTATATGAAGTCTTACCCAACTATAGGTATCCATGGAGCAGAAGCTTAGCTCCTGGTGCGTGATGTGGCGTGTAAAGATCTTTATGTAGGCAGTTCCACTGATAACTGATGGAACAAAGTCATAATGTAACTTGCATTGAAATAGGGATGCAGGCTCCAAAGGATGTGATAAAAAGTACATATAGTTGCATACCTGAAAAGTCTAGGTTTTACCGAAAAGCATTGAGCTGGGTATCCATTTTCTAAAGAGTGCACTCTACACGGAGGATGATGAACCTACAAAAATTGGGTTCATATTATTAAGTCTGTAATGTGACAATAAAAGGGTTTAAACAAGGATTGTGTTGCTTAAAAAAGTGAATGCATGGGCAGTATGCTGGCATACCAAATCCACAATGGGGATATTCTTAATGTGACAGTTATTCATAAAACTACGGGTCGCCATCTCTGTGCAAATGAAGATAATACATCATTTGCATTCAGTAAATGCTAAAGGTACTGGCGTAAATCGATGTAAAAATGCCGGATGGCACTTAGGCAAGAAACGTACCGCCAGATAGCTGGCTAGGGAAACTTAAAGAACAAACAAATGGAGGAAAAGCGATCCGTAATGCACGACGTGCGGTGAGTGCGCTTACTTCCAAGTGATGATCGCTGCAACCTCAGCACGTGCTGCCGTGTGGTCCCCGGGAGTCCACAAATGCGGTCCAAATGCCGAGAACCTAGGATACCGGAGGTACGGGCTTTTAAAGAAAAAACGGAAACCACGTGAAGATCGTGTGATTCATGGCGTGCTCGAATTTGTAAGCATAACTGTGGCGGCCATCTGAAAGTATGTACTGCATACGCACCAATTACACCCTGAGTCTATGTGGGTGATTATAAATACAATCAAGGGAATACAAAGGCTGAGAACACAATAAAATTCAAGACTTGATTGTGCGGGACTCCAAAACAGATGAAAGTATACAGAAGTATAACTATTAATATCCCAAGGTTGTATGGTTCAGGATCTGTACTACTCAGCAAGGTACCGACTGTTGAAAGAATGGCATGTATGGACCCTCATGTATTTTTAAATTCATGATGTATATATGTTTATATATTTTGTACCGATAAAAGTCACAAGACTAATGTCGTGTGAATCTATGATCCAGGCGTGGATGCTGATGATACCACACTACTGTGGCATCTATCTTATAGTGAGATGGAATATGAATGGGAATAGAGCTCACCCGGGCCGGAAAAAAGGTGGAACATATTTCAATTACACCGATCTCCAGAGCCAAAAACACTTAAGCCTACAGTTACAAGAACCTGTAAGATTGTATACACAAATGAAAACAGATGGACCTAGTCCAAGACAGTTACTGTTGGGATGGTAGTGATACCAGGCATCAGAATCAGCTATACTTCCTGAGGAATTAGATTGGTGTTGTCATGAATGAAAAATGTAGGTCAAAGACAGTTAGCCACTGTTGAACATATGGCTTGATCCCACAGGATTTCCAAGTTCAGTCCTTTGGTATGTGTGTCCAAGGTGAAAATCCAGGACTTTCTCGGAGTCTATACCAGATTTATTTTCTATCTTTTCTAGAATTAGCCATCAGATGTCGTCAGGTGTATGAATATTCTCCTTATAGTGTTTTACTATTGGGGCCATGATTTTGTTAGTTCTAATGGCCGAACGGTGTTCCGTTAAGCGTGAAGAAAATTGGCATGTTGTTTCGCCCACATAACCTTTCTCACATGGAAAAAGCAGCAGATACACCACTTTATTGGTTTTACAGTTGGTGAAAGTGTCAAGTTTTATTTCCTTCCTTTGGTGGGTGTATTTATTGGGAATCACAGCTCCATTGCAAGCCTTGCATTGGGAGCATTTGTGGTACCCTGAGATGGCATTGTCCCCACCAATTGTTTTTTGTATAAAGGAGGTTTCAAACTTTATTATTGAGTGAACGACTATGTCGCTGAGATTTTGTTGCGTCTATGTGCACACATAGGCCGTGACATGTCTTTGTTAGGCTCTGCATTTACATTGAGTATATGCCATTGGGCATTGATAATCTGACTTATTTTTTCATTGGAAGCTGAGAGCCTGGTGACACAGACTAGCATGGGCTCCTCATTCTTATTATTGGGTAATAATAAATGATCACGCTTGTAAAACCGAGCTCATTTATATGCCTCTCTGACTAGTCTTCTGGGGTAACCTCAATTGATGAATTTCATTTTCAAAGTTACAGCTCTAAGGTCGTAATCCTGTAGATCGTGCAATTATGCCTAAGGCGTAGAAATTGTCCCATCGGTATACTTGCTTTTTAATTCTTGGGGCGGTAACTAGAGAAGTGCAATAATGTATTCCTTGCCATGGGCTTGGTATACAAATACCCTTCAAGTTTGGAATCGGCCTCTTTAATTTCGATGTCAAGGAATTCAATACTCTGTGCTCCAATGTTACAAGTGAATCATACATTGGTGTCACATTAATTGATCCATTCTAAGAAATCCAAAACGGTTTCCTGGTCATCACACCAAATGAAAAAATTTTTGTCAATATATCGCAACCAGTGTTTGGTTAACTCAGAGAATGAAGCCACTTTATTGTATATGAAGCAGTGTTCAAAGTGTGCCATGTAGATGTTAGCTATGGTTGGGTGTATGATGCCCCCAAACTGACCCCTTTCATTTGTTTTAACAGGTCACCATTAAATTCAAAAGGGATCCTTAACCATACAGCCTTCAGATATTGCTAGTTGTACTTCTGTATACTTTCATCTGTTTTTGAGTCCCGCACAATTAAGTCTTGAATTTTATTGTGTTCTCAACCTTTGTATTCACTTGACTGTATTTATAATCACCCACCGAGACTCAGGTTTTAATTGGTGGGTATGCAGTACATACTTTCAGATTATTACATTTCTTATATAGCGCCAGAATCGACCCCCGAAGGGGTATCTCCGCGCTTGCCTTGGGAACCCGTCCTGGTTTTTCCCTGTGAGAGAGCCCCCTTAATGGCTGCCGCAGCGCCACAGTTATGCCCACCGAGACTCAGGTTTTAATTGGTGGGTATGCAGTACATACTTTAAGACGGCCGCTGATGGAGCAAGATTTCATACTTAAAGAGATTTGCTTGGATTCAATCCTTTCAAAATAATATGTAATCTATTAATCAACATGTTTTGTATTACTAATAGTTGCACTGCACGAGATTTCGAGCATCTAGGGGAAGCTTGCCAATGTGCTTTTACTAACAGTAACCCGAGTGTCTAAAAATGGCCGCTGAAAACGCGAGAAATCTTCTGGCATGCATCTGCCACATCCACATGGTGTGACGTATCTATGCCTTGGTGGGAATTTCTTTGCAGCTAGGCACTAGTATTAAAATGGCTGCTTCATGTTTACATACTGAAGCACCTGCTGCTGCTTTAACTAAACTTTTTTCGTTCTGCTTAACTATTAATGCTGTAGTTAAAATAAAGTCATGGAAATAGAGTAGAGATAAGTGGTATACAGTGCATTCATTTATTGATTGTTCTAAATTGTTTCTCCTTGACTTTGCTGTTAGCTGGTATTTGGGCCTGAAAAATAATTTGCAACGTCATATTGAAGCCACGACTGCACATGAGCCAAATTATCAAGATTCCTCAAGCAGTGGCATTGAACTAATGCCAATAACAGTCTTGCCTGTGATGTGCCTGGGAACTCGACCCCGTGAACTTCCAAGAGGAAGAAAACTTGCAATAATTGTTTTAACATTGTGTATAAATTGAAACTAATATTGCTGGGTGGAATAAAACTCATAGGAAAGTAAATTATGGGCGGGAACATTGATCATTATTTTGACTGAAGATGATCTCATAACTGGTATGGTGTGATGACCTCTCCCTGTCTTTTGACCAATCAAATCAAGGGAATACACAAATTCGCAACACTGGGGGTGGTACATTGCCTTGGAAAATAGTATAACTAAGGTAGGCTTAGCTAGTTAGATTGTTCGACTTGTCCGAGTAGCTGATATGCACCTGTCCTGTTTGTCTACATCTGAACTGTGGGGAGTCCTATGTTTCATGCCCCAGCCTGTGGCCAGGGTTGGTCTTCACACCATTCTAGGTCAATATAATGTTTGTGGTATGTCATTGTACTGTCTCCCTTTGTCACCCTTCCCAGGTATCAATGTCTAATGGCGTTCTCGCAATATTTATACATATCATTGCATTAGTTATTGTTTTCTTGCTTGAAAAGTCTTTAACTGAACTTTTACGGACTCTTGATAATAAGAATTTACATAGATGAAGTGTTTAAACTTTTCCCAAGTCTGTGGGTATTTTATGAAGGTAAATGGCAATCTTCTACCTATTATTCTAACACTCTTGATCCCTTAGGACTTTAAATACAGGTGACAAGGATTGGTAAGTCAATGGGTATAGGTATAAGTCCTAAAGTGAATAAAAACCTGATAGGCAAATGATAAGGCCAGATTACCTGTTCAAGATGTGTATGTTTATGGGCCCAGGCGAGTATGGTAATTGAGCAGGTAACTCTGCGTGCCATCAGTATTTCTTTGGTAGCAGAGTAGTGGTTAGGGTTTAGTTAAGATAGGTAGTTAGTTGTGTATTGATTATTGATTGTATATTGATTACATGTATTAACCAAAACCCATTTGTATTGTTAAGTGTTGTCTGGAAGCCCCGGAGATATAGAGTAGCAGGTGGTAAATAAAAGCCACACCGCAGTGAGGTCACTTGCTTAGATGAATACGTGCATAAAGTTAGGTAGAACATAAAGCGCTAATTAGGGATTTCTGTATAAATCTGCGAATAAGTGATATCAGAAAAGTTTGCTGGTGATACTTTGGCCTTATATCGCCTAGAAAGGGTAAGCCTGAAGGAGTAACAGGTTCTTTAATGCTTGTGTGAAGAGTAAGCGGAAGAGATTTACTCATAGTGAGTGAAGGGTAAACGGAAGGGATTTACTCGCAGTAAAAAAAAATTATCTGTCCTTTGAATTTAGTCAATCAAGCACAGTGGCGAATGTCTTTACATTGTTAATTAATGAATTTTGCATTCAAAAGTAAAAGGAATTACGTTTTCGTATTACCTTGCAAAGGAGGGTGTCAGTCGCGGTGCTGCGCTGACGTCACAGAGAGCCGCGCTGGTATTGGTTGATACAGGGGGTGTGCAGCTGAGGTAAAAATTGTAAAGAAGGGGTGAGTGCAGGAGCGTGAGAATTTGTCTCACGGGAAAAGCTGGGCAACTATTGGTTGAAATTATTTGAAATCTAATTGTTAATTGTTTATTGAAAATAAGAACTGCGCTGGTATTGGAAAAGCATTGAAAGTAAATAAGTGAATATAACTGCAAAATTGTGAGTTAAAATTATATGTGGCATCTAGATCCAGCTGTTATAGGTAATCGTCCTGATAGAAAATATTTAGGATTTGCTAGAGAACAACAGATTATAGGAATACCTTATATCATGCATGGAGAGAAGAGAAAAGTGTTGCTTTTCGAGAAAATAACAAATTATCTCAAAAAGGATAAGAACATTAAGACAAGAGAATGGATGATTATTCCACCACCGAATACACCCGCATCATACATGATGATAGAAAGGGGCTACCACACCTGCGTGTGGATAGAGGACTGGCTGGAGCATACTAAGGAAGATGGTATTTTGGCATTTCCAGAAAATGTTACCTTTAATGGTAGGATTTTGTACAACTTGAGAACACGCATGAATGAGTTAGATCCCAGACCTAGATTAACGCAGTATGAAGCATTAGAGGAATGGGAAACAGAGGCTTTTGAGCAAGATAGCCCCAAAAACCACAGGGATTGGAGTAAATTCTATCCCAGATTTCCAAGAGAGACAAGAGATAAACAAATGAAGAAATGGAGATAGTCTATGTTAGTGGAGGGATTGTATCCTGTATTAACCTCTGAAGAACCATCAGGAAGCAAAAGCACAGAAAAGACAAGAAATGTAATGACTAGTGGTGACTCAGAAGATGACTACCTTGAGGATTTGTTAATGAAAAATCTGCCACCTTACCATGAAGAGATAGCTAGAGTTAACGCTAGTGACCATTCTTGAAACCACCCTTGATTCCGCAATTATACATGAAACCTCATTAAAAAAAGTATTACAGGAAAGGGAAAGAGGAGCAATAAAAAAACAGAGAAGTGAGTTAATTAAGAAAATTACCCAGTTGAATACTAGTCCTGAAGCCCTAACGATATGGGTAACCATAGGTCCTGTTGTTTCCTTATATGGAGACAAACAACCCTGTCCTAAAACTCCCGCTCTGACTACACCTGTAGTGCAACCTAGAAAGGAAACCTTAATAATTGATGACCAGGCAAGTGAGTGCGAGACTGTGATTTCCCTGATGTATTTACCTATAAGAGAACCTGTGGGTGGTTCGATCAGGAAAAGCACTTCTGGAAACTCTGGAGAAGTACAGATGGAAACATCTGCAGGAACGAGAAGTGCCACGGTAGTGACCCTAGAAGAAATAGAGAGGTGGTCCCGAGAAGTAGAAAAGCCGAAATCACAGCCAAAAGTATTAGACATTTTTAAATTAAAAGTCGAATTAGAAGAAATTATTGCGGGAAATGTGGGATTGGAAAGGTTAAATACTTTCAGTGAAGAAGAATTGTTATTCATATGCAGGAGTATCACTCAAAATACAAAAACGTTTCATGACAAATTGATGAGTTTGGCCTCTGACATGGGAATTGACATAGGTAAATCCAAAGTATTGCAGAAACCTTACCGAGCTGAATCTTCTGACAAAGACTTAGAAAACATGATTGTGTCAGGACGAACATTGCAAATAAAATAATTGTTGTCATTGTTAAAAAAAATCGGGGGATTTAGACAGATGGAAAGCTAGTTGGACAAAGAATAAGGAGGAAGCTCAGGCAAATCGTAGTACATCTGAATACCTAATGTAAGAACCAGAAAAGGTGGAAAGATTGTGTCCCATGAGAGAAGTTCCGAGTGTAGGGTATGTACATGTCCCATGGTCCCGACAGGATTTTTTGTCATTCACAAATGATTCCCCAAAACTTAGAGTGAAACATATAGAATGGTACAGGCAAGTCGAAAGGTTTGTAAAAGTCTTGAAAGTACTGTTAAAAGATTTAGATGGTTTATTCAACATTGTTGTTCCTGCAGATTTGTGGACAGAATGTAACATTACAGGAGATTGGTCCAATGATGAGTACCCTAGAGACCCAAAGACAGGAGCCCCGTCAGATGACGTCATGAAAAAGTACCATCAAATATTAACTTATATGAAAGGAAAGATACCCCAAAGGAGACACATTGGACCCGAATAGGCAGAACTACCCAAAACAGAGATGAATCAGTACATGCATATTATGAGCGCCTTTTACAGGTATTCAAGCAGTACAGTGGGGTAAGAAAATATTGATACCAAAGACATGACACATTTTATTTATCGGTTTGTGTCAGGGTTAAGGCCAAACATTTTGCAAATGATTAAATATCATAAAATATGCTGGCAGGCAAAACCTGTCCCTGAAATTCTCAAATATGCAAAGTATTGTGGGGATGAAATTGACAATAGACGAAAGAATTTAGAAGAAAAGGTAATATGGACACAAGTAAAATTGCCAGAGCAACAGCAACTACAATTAAATCAATTGAAAAATAATCAAGGTCAAGGAGAAGGAAGTGGTGGTAAACCAAGGGGAATAATGAACAGAGAAGAAGCAAAGGAAAGTTTCCCTGTCACAGGTGTAGAAAATTGGGGTATTGTAAGAACGAGGGTAAGGCTGTACAAAGTAATAATGTTCAAAATGAAAATTTAAATCCACAGACGCACAATGAGGTGTCAAGGAAACAACAGCAACAGGTAATACAAAACTAGTTACCCTTTGCCCCTATGCCAGATTCTGGGAGTCAAGCAAAATACAGTGTGGATAACACAAATTGGGAGGGAAGTGGGACACCACAGTTTCTTTTGCAAGGCACATTTTTCGAAGAGGATAGTTACTGACGGTGCCTGAGAGGGGAGGAAGAGGAATGCGTAGTTGGTGCATCCTTGCCGGTAGATCAGACAGGTCCATACATTGAGGGAAAAGTTGAGGGAAATGATGTTACTTTTTTGTTGGACACTGGCCCTACCCGTTCTACTGTGAGAACAGCAGACATTCCAAACCTACCACTCTCGGGAGAAGCGATCCAAGCAGTGGGCATTTCTAATTAACAAATTAGGACCCCTGTTCCAGAACCCATGGAAGTGAGAATCGGCTACTTTAAAGAAATGCATAAGTTTGTCGTCTGTACAGTACAGTAAATCTGTTAGGAAGGTACATATTATGCAAAATGAACTGCACAATCTTTTCACCCCAAGTGGTGTTGAAATACATACCCCAGATGAAGATGGCATCTATAAATTAATGTTAGCTAAGCAGGAAGCTGAAATGAAAAAGATTACCCTCGAAGATTTACCAGAAGAGCTGCAGAATACCGTAAATCCTAATGTGTGGGATTTTACCGGAAAAGAAGTAAGATTAATGGCAAATGTCGATCCCATAAAGGTGACAGTGAAGGAAGGTGCAGTGTATCCAAACATTCGACAGTACAAGATGAACCCAGATATAAAAGCAGGCGTTGCAGTAGAAATAGAGCGTTTAGTTGAGCAAGGCATTTTAAAAGAAATTCACCTATGATTGGTTTAAAGAAACAGAGCGGAAAATATGGGGTCCTGCAAGACTTGCGCAAAATAAATAAAATTGGCGTCCCATGCTGTCCAGTTGTGCCAAATCCTGCAGTGATTCTGTATCAGATAACGCGGAGAGCCGGATAGTTCACTGTAATTGATTTATGCCATGCCTTTTTCTCCATTCCAAAGCACCCGGACAGTAAAATTGTATTTTTGTTCAAGTTTGACAAGCATATTTATGTCTGGAATCATGTTCCGCAAGGGTACACTGAAAGTCCATAGATTTTTAATCAGATTTTGAAAAAATTTCTTGAATCTCTGGTGCTGCCCGGACAATCTGCTCTGGTGCAGTATATAGATGACCTATTGGTCGTGTCTAAAACTCGAGATGACTGCGCTGTTGATACCATTGTATTACTGATTCATTTGGCTGAAGGAGGACATAAAGTGTCACCTAAAAAGCTATAGTTTTGCACAACCTCAGTAAAATATCTGGGGCACCAGATAGAAAGAGGGGTAAGTAAAGTAACTTCGGAAAGAATCAAAATAATTAGAAACATGAATCTGCCTCAAACACAAAAAGAGATCAGAATGTTTCTCGGATTGGTAGGTTACTGCAGGCAGTGGATTGTGAGATTTTCAGTCCTCGCTAAACCATTGATACAGATGACAAAGAAATGAGCAAAAGACCCAGTAGAATGGGATGAAGAGAGCATGACTGCTTTCCTAAAATTGCGAAACTGTTTGTGTCCAGCTACAGCATTGGGGATGCCTGATTATTCGAAAGAATTTGCACTGTTCTGTGACGCAAGAGTCAATTGCACACTCAGTTCTGACCCAAACTCATGGCTTAATGCATCGTCCTGTGGCATATTTTTCTGCAACACTGGATCCTGTGGCATCCGCTTTGACGGGATGCCTGAAAGCAGTAGCCGCAACCTGCATGGGTTTAAAGAAAAGTGAGTCCATAATAATGGGACATCGTGTAACAGTGTATGTTCCACATGAAATTGTGATTTTATTAACAAGAACACGCACTCAGTATCTGACTCCTAGTCGGCTGACTAAGTATGAACAAGTCATTCTAGGTGCAAAAAATGTGACAATTGCCAGATGTACTGTCCTGAGCCCAGCAACACTGTTACCTGATTCTCCTTTTGAAGAGGTTAGGGAAGAAGTCGAACATGATTGTGTCGACCTCACAGAATACTGTACTAAACCACGCCCAGACATACAGGAAGAGCCATTAAAAGATTCAGAGTATGAGCTATTTGTAGATGGCTCATGCATGCGACATAAGGAAGGAGGATTGAGTGCTGCTTATGCTGTGTACACATTGGGTGGTATAGTCAAGGCATCCTATTTATCCTGAGTCAAGTCTGCACACGTAGCCAAATTGATTGCTTTAATAAAAGCTTGCAAAATTGGGACAAACTGGAAAGTAACCATATACACTGATAGACAGTATGGGTACAGGGTTGTGCATGACTTTGGCCAACTTTGGATGCAAAGGGAGTTCATGACTTCTTCAGGTACTCCTATTAAAAACGGACATTATGTAAAAGAGTTGCTTGAAGCGAATCAATTGCCAAAGACAGTGGCTGTGGTCAAGTGTGCTGCTCACCAATCTGGAAATGACAGAGTGACAGCTGGTAATCGATAAGCTGACCAAGTGGCCCAACTTTGCGCTAAATTTCGAATATTAGTAAATAAGAAAATCGATGCATGTGAAATCAGCTGCCAACTTATGTTGCTTGAACGTGGAAGAACAGGGGAGGAAGTGAGAGATTTACAAAATTAAGCAGAACAAAAAGAAAAGGAAGAGTGGGAAAGAATAGGTTGTCAGAGAAGGGCAGAAGATGGTGTTATTGTTTACTTGGATGGGAGACCTGTGTTACCAGACTGTATGTTTGCTCCTATGGCTAGAATGCACCTTAGAGATACACACATAGGTAGAGATGCCATGATCCGATTGTTCAGACAAACATGGTTCAATGCAAGGTACAGAGCCATAGCAGAGAGTCTTTGCCAGAGGTGCTTAATTTGTCAACGAATGAGTCCTGGTAGGCAAACTGTAGTTTGCCCCGGGAAAATTGGAAAGGCAGAAGGCCTATTTATATGATTACAAATTGATTTCATTCAACTACCTCCTTGTCGACGATTGAAATATGTCCTTGTCACTGTCTGCCTGTTCTCAAAATAGGTGGAAGCCTGCCCCACCCGGAGAAACAATAGCCTAACAGTAGCCAAGCTGTTATTAAGAACGCTCATTCCTAGGTTTGGTTTTCCAGTAATGATTTAATTAGACCAAGGGTCTCATTTTAATAATGAAATAATTTGTCTAATCTGTGAGGCATTCCAAATTGAGCAAAAGCTGCACTGTGCATATCACCCAGAGGACTCTAGAATGGTAGAACAACTGAATGGCACAATCAAGTCAAGATTGGGAAAGATGTATGAATCTACCCAATTGGAGTAGCCAGATGCTTTACCTCTAGTTCTGATGGGACTCAGAAGCATTCCAGACAAGAACACAGGCTTGAGTCCCCATGAGATATTGGAGGGAAGAGCAATGAGGCAAGCATGGGTACCAGGACACAAGCTAATAAATATAACTGATGATTTAGTACTAGAGTACTGCAAAGAACTGGCTGATCAAGTGCGTTCTATCTCTAACCAGGTTGGAGAAGATGCTGTTGCCAGACAATCAACTGCAGCACATGACCTGATTCCAGGTGACTGGGAAGTGATAAAAGAACACACTCGAGAATCTTGACAAGCACCATGGTGGGGAGAGCCACACCAAGTGATATTGGTTACCAACACAGCTGTAAAGTGCAAGGGAATTCCAAACTGGATCCATGCCAGTCATACTAAAAGAGTGACAGAACCTGATGAAGTAGAAGCTGAAGGTTGTACAGCTGAAGGATCCCAAGAAATCGATCCTGAAGTAGCTGATGAGGAACAACCGAGCACCAGTCAGGATGAAGGAATTCCATTAGTCGACATACCTGAAGAAAGTATAGGAATCAGAAGTCAAACTTATTTAGATAGACAGAGTGATAGCGAGGACGAGTCAGGAATAGAAGAACACACTCAGATTACAGAAATCAAAGCCAATAGTTATTCTGAGGAGGATCAGATAAGGAAAGATCAATATACTCAGACATCCAAAACACCAACCAGAACTCCTGAATCTGAGGAGGGACAAATAGGTATTAGGGCAAAGGCTCAGGCAGAAGACAATCAAGAGATTAAAAGAACTGAGCAGGACCAGATAGGGGTAGAAAAACGTGTTCAGGAAGAAAAAGGCGAACAAAATAAAAGTCAAAGTCAAATTCAGCAAACTCCTGAACAAGGTCAGATTATTCTTGAAGAACGCATCCAGGCAGAACTGACAAAAATAAGCCCTGGACAAGGTCAGATAAAGAGGAATTCAGAGGACGACAATGAACAAATTGTGGAACAACTGAACGAAAGTAAACAAGCATCTGAATAAAATCAAAGCACAGTGCCTGCTAAAATACTCAGAAAGGGAGATAAGTGGCCTGGGTTTATCAAAACACTGAAATTTTGCCTGAAAACAATAAATGAAGAACCAGAACAAGTAAATGAAACATCAAGTCAAGCTGGATCATCAACTGAAAAGCCAAAAAGTAGGAGTCCACGATTGAAAAGACTGAATAACAAATTCAAAGGCCCTAAGTGGACCTATGTCATCCTTGAAGACTTCGAAAACTTAGAAATAAGTGATGAAAGTGATGACTATTGTCTATTCTCACTCATTATATAAGGTATAGCTATTGTCAGTCCTAAGCATGCGATGAGTACTATCGATATACTACATATGCATATTCTACAGCATGTTCTTATACAATTTCTTTTCAGGTTTCCACCAACATTATAATCAGCCATTTCTGATTAAGGAGACTTAACCCTTCTTTGGAACTTTTACACAAACTGTTTAATATGAACCTAATTTTTGTAAGTTCATCATCCTCTTTAGAAAATGGACACCCAGCTTGATGCTTTTCTGTAAAAAATAGACATTTTTTAGGTATGCAAGTATGTGTACTTTTTACCACATCCTTTGAAGCCTGCATCCCTATTTCAATCCAAGTAACATTATGACTATGTTCCATCAGTTATCTTTACACGCCACATCACGCATCAGGAGCTATGCATCTGCTCCATGGATACCTATAGTTGGGCAAGACGTCATATACCTTAAATAATTCTGCAGTTATCACCACATTTAAACTAAGAGTGCCCGGGGCCTCACAACATCTGAGAGTTCCAAAATATTTTTTGGAACACACATATCTCAACTCTATGGCTGCCATTTTTTGCTGCCATTAAAGTTAATAAAATAGTACATTTGGAAACATTGGGCAGATAGTGTAATCCATAGCTTTTTACTAACATAGATAGGATTTTGTCTGTCTGCAGTTCGCTGTCTTATTACTAATAAAGCATTTCCATTTATTAATGCAGGACCCCCTTTTTACCAAAACCTAGGAACTCTAGTTATCTGGCGGTTACTTTATATGGAGGATAGTCCTCTTTACTTTGTGTGACCAGCACTATTTGGTAAGCTACCCACCAAAGGCTAGTGCTGTGGCTCATATACTAAACTCAGGATAATATTGAGAGATCACAAGTCACATTTTTAGACACCGGGAGCACTTCCATATAATTAATTTCCTCCTCACTAGTTCTTCACTATTTTCAATGGGGAAAGTTTGGACCTTGCTCTTCTTCCTTTTCTGTATCCTTTTTCTTCAATCTACATCCTTTTGAACCTTGGATTGGCAATCCAGGTTTTTAATGTGGGGAGTCATTATAGCATATGCGTATATTGATTAAGGCCAATGGCCCATATTTGAGAAAAGAGACACTCACTCATGTTATTCAACTTAATTTCAATTCACAGAGAAACAATTTATGAAGTGGCTTTCCTGATGAAGGCAGCTCTCTGCCGAAACATGCATAGATGAATATTGCCACATCTCTCATTGGTGCATCTTGGATTTATAAATAGTGCAATCATGTTATTATATTGATATTGTATTGTGGTATGTTTACAATCATAATATTACATAATCATTGAAGAAAATATTTAAATAAAACACAATTTTGCATTTTTTAAATATTGAGTGATGGTCACTTCCCTTGATTAGACTATCATTATGTATTTTTAAACATGTATTGAAGTTGCCCTAGGAACTTTACAGTATGTATTTCCCTGCCTAGGTGAACTTCTCATTAGTAGCAGGGGGCCTCGAATCTTTACAAGTAGTTAAAAGACTAGACAGCATTTTTGCAACTTGGGGTTTTCCATCAATTCTAAAATTTATAAATGGCCCGCCATTCAATGATCAGGAATTCAAAGATTTTCTTGCTTATTTGAATCTAAGGGATTAGAAAAGCCCACTTCTATGGCCACAGGCTAATGGCGTTGTTGAACGTTTTATGAGCACTCTTAAGAAGGCTGTCCTGCAACCTGCACTAGAGGGGCTTGATTCCAGTCAGTTCATCATTCTACCCTTTGTGCCTACCAATCTACCCCATGTTCTGCAACCGACAAAAGCCTGGCCAACCTGATGTTCAAGAGAGCCATGACACCAAGCTGCCCCAGTGGACCACTAAAAGAACAATTGATGGCAAGAAAGTTTGACTCACTATTCTTCTCACAAGTCCCCAATGAACACATATGCAGACAAGCATCTATGTGATCGGGACATTACGGTTCAGAAGTGGGATTGTCTCCTTGTCAAGCAGAGGCAAAAACCCAAATGTGATGTTTCATTCAATGCTGGTTCATTGTAAGTTGTGACTAGTAAGGGACACATGGAGACTGCTCACCATCCTGGAAAGTCTGTTACAAGGGATTCCTCAAATTTCAAGCACCGGCCTCAGAGTCTGTCAGCTCCAGACATGCGGAGTGAGAGTTTGTCATAAGAGGGCCAGGAGAGCCCCAGGACTGCATCAGTGACTGCTTCACCAGTGCCTGCTACTATTCCTGGTTGTTTACCCTGGGTTTCCTCAGCCTCACACCACGAGATCTGGAAGAGAGTTTCAAGTGCCTCTATGACATTGAGGAACTGTGATGTATGTATATATGTTTTTGGTTTTCACTTTTATTTAACAAGGGGGGAGATGTAGTGTTTTTTTATTATAGAGGATGGGACCCTTTTGGTCCCTAATGGACTCCGTATTCTAGTGGCATATGTGATTGGGAGCGGTTGATAAAATTCAAGATGCAGTACATTCTATTTACCGGTTACACTATTTGAGAAATAAAGACGTGTAATACCGAGCTCCATGTGTGGCATAATTCATTTACATGCTACTGAGCTGGGGAGGACGCTACAATGCTTCACTTTCTTCACTTTATTTTTATATTTTTAACAGCAGCCGTAATTAGTCTATGGAAAAACTTCAAATCCTATGAACCATAGGGCAAACAACAGAAACCAAGTCCATCCATTCAGCACATGAGAGTCCCCTCATAGTCCCTTGTTGACTCTCCTTTTCCTCTTTCTTCATGCAAATGCTGCTGAAGTTCCTTTAGGTTAATCTAGTTTGGTTTGCTCAGTTCCTGTGGGCCAAAGGAAATCAGTGAGCCTGTCTGCCTTATCATGAAGGCCACATATCAAGAAAACATTCACAAGCAGTGGTTATAACTTTCAAGCATTTGCATTTGAAAGCAGATGTCAATAGGATTCGCAGCATAGCTACTTACTCCTAACTCTGAGATAACCCTCCATGGAATTGAGACTGTCATACAGGGTGTGGAATGCGGCGGTCATGACCTGTAATTCTGATAATACTCTCCTACATGTTCTTAATGGAATTGAAACTTTCAGTTATGAAAGATAGAAAATGTTATATTCTATGTCAGGGCCGGAGGCAAGGATTATGCTAGTTCAAAGCTTGTCGACCACCCGATCTACGACACTGGGAAGTGGCTTAAAACAGAATGGCTTGAACATCGAATCTGACAACCAGTCAGCATCATTGAGGATGTCCTACAAGCGTGTCCTTAGTGTAAAAGCTTTAGATACTATAGCTCACCTGGTGGAGAGTGCTCCAAACATCTGTGTGTCAATGCCAGCTTCTTGCACGGTCCATTGGACCCATCTCACAATTTTAGGGGAAAAAAACATGTGTGGTTTGCGGATAGCAATAAGGAGTTGCCGTTCCCCAGCGGGATGGAGTTCCTTTCTCATGACTTTAAAACCCTTTATACATTGATCCTCACAAAATTTGGTAGTGTCTGAAAAGGTTGGGTATGAAACCATCCTTGAGTCCATTTTTTTTGCCTAGAGATATAGAAGGTAGCCCCAACCACCGTAAAGAGTTTACCAGTGATGTCCAGGGCCCTGACACCCGATACCCAACATTCTAAATAGAGTAGGGTGGCCAATTTGGTCGAGAGTTCTTTACTGGAAAGATACTTGTTGTGCGGCCAGGACAGAAGCAGGTTAAGTATGATGTTGACATCCCACAGCACCAAGTAGCTTGCTTCTGGAGGGAGCAATAGCCTGATGCATCTGAGTAATTTCTGAACCATTGGGTGTTCACCAATGTCCATCAAATAGGACATGCTCTCCTGAGATAGCTGGGCAAAAGGTGTTGATCTACCTATATCCAAGCCCCTCTGAGGCCAGGGAGGCCAAGAAGTGCAGGATGCGGATAACTCCTGTCACCACGGTGTCCAGGTGTCGCTGATAGCTCAACCCAACCATCCGGACCGGCCTGACTGATAGCATTTGACGGTACTGCCTGCCCATGCTTTATAGAGGAAGTCCGCACCATGGCTCGAAATTCCTGGAACTTGCCATCGACCCTAATATTATTCCATGCCACAAGTCACCAAGGGCCAAATGTACGACCATTCCAGTTTGCGAGTCGCAAATTGTGACATTTTGCAATTGGCAATTTGGGAATTGTAAAATGGAATGTGCAACAGCGTCTCAGACACTGTTTGTGGTTCATAATGGGGTCACAAATTACCTACCTCATGAGGCAGGTCACAATTTGAGACCCATTGGGAATGGCCTGCACTTGCAAGGATGGTGGTCTGCTGGGGTCAGCAGACCACCATGTCTGTGACTGCTTATTCTATAAAGCAGTTTTTTTTAAAAATACAAACTGTTTTTGCTTAAAGGATAACAGGATGCATTTAAAAAAGAACTTTTCTGTTTTCGTTTTTAAGAGTTGGCAGTGGTCCATTAAAAAAAGGGGGAGGGGCACTCTGGAGACCCTTTCCAGTTCGCAAGTGACTTAACACCTACATGAAGTAGGCGGTAAATTGCAAGTGTTTTGTGACCGCAAATACAGGTGCAATACAATGGTACATACCATTCTGACTCGCTATAAGTCCTTGGCATGCCCCTTCCTAATAGAGATTTGCAAACACTATTTTGTGAGTCGCAAATGGGACAATTTCCCATTTGCAACCGCAAAAAACGGTCATACATCTGGCCCAAAGAACCTCACAGAACCAGATGGTGAGGATTGCCTGAGGAATTCCGGAGGAGAAACTAGTGAGTTCAGAGATGGGCCAAATAATGCTGAAATGGTCCTTGATAAACTTTCTTTTAAAAAAATGCTTAAAAGGTCCGTGATAAATATTTTTTTAAAGTAGGAAACCCCACAAATCTCTGTATTTCTTTGACACATTGGGGCTTGGCCACTCCATGCAGATTCTTCCATTCCAATATCTTTGTCTGAAACTTGAAATCCCAAGAAGGTGATCTTATTGTCTTCAAGAAGGCATTGTTTTCTTATTGCAAATAACGAAGACTTCTGTAATCAAAGGAGCCCTTCCTTGACATATTCTTAATGTTGTATCTTTTTGGAATATATCAAGATGTCGTCATGGTATACAACCATGTACCAGAGCATGTCAAACTTAAAAGTACATGCCCTGTCTTTTAGATACATTTCACACTGCCATCTGGGTTACACAGGGCCTACTTTAGGGGTGACGTATAGTTATAAAAAAGTAACGTTTAGGTCTGGCACGGGGCTTATCTTGCCAGGTCGAAATGGCAGTATAAATTGCTCATAGAGGATCTGAAATGGAAGTCCTGAGACATGGTTAAATGTCTACTCAAGTGGGTGGTACAATGAGTGCTGTAGGCCCTCTAGAGTAGCATTCAATTTACAAGCCCTGTGCACTTGCAGTGCACTTTACTAGGGCTTATCAGTAACTTAAATATGCCAATTGGGGATGAGCCCATATTACCATGTTTAGGGGAGAGAGCACAAGCTTGCACTGGCTATAGTGGTAAAGTGCACAGAGCCCTAAAACAAGCACAAACAAGGTAAGAAAAATGGAGGAGGGAGGCAAAAGTTTGGGGGGAAGACTACCCTGAGGCAGTCAGGTCTTATACATGTAAGTAAGAAGAAGGTCTCGAAAGATATCATTCATAAAGAGCTGAAAGGCAAGTCAGTCTAAAGAACCATCACCATAAGGACTCACAAATAAAATAAGTCATATACATGTGCTATTAATATTATGGTATATCACGTTTTGAGTGGAATGATAACCTGTAATATGTCGTCCTCCCAGTACACTATTAACATATGCCCTCTTATCTGGACTGCAACTTTAGACAAATGTTTGTTCATATAAGTTGTTTTTATTGCAGATCTCATGACAGTGAGGTCCGTTAATTTTTACGGGGGGATCTACTGTGAATACACGATATACAGGAGGTCATTGGACGTTTGCTGCTATTTATCTTTTATTGTTCTAATCAAGTGAGTATTACTTACTGAATACTCTTCCTATAATAGGGAGTTGTGAGAATTCACATAATGGGAAAAGGGTTATGGAAGTTTTATACTCTTTTATAATTTTAGAGGTACTGATTCCTCCTGGAAGCATTGTAAGACACACTACAATATACAGTGCGACTATTTAATCATGGCCTATGGAAATACTTTGTGATATAATTGAGGAGTCTTTGTGGACAATATACTTTCTTTAGGGTGGTAGTTAAAATTTATTTAATTGACTTTATGACTTGGATTCTTTTTCCTTTTTCTTCAATTGTTGTTTCTAGTCTCTTTTGGTCTTTGGTTTGCATCTTTAGTTCTTTTACATAATTCTTGTTTGGTGAAAACGATTCTTTGGATCGTTTAAAAGAAATAAACGTACTCCTGTCTCACTTTTAACTTTCTTATCACGTTGTCCCACTTAGGCCAGGCGGTATCACTGGTTACTCCTAACACATGCCACCTAGCCTCGAGCGGCACCTCCGCTCCCACCACTTCAGCCATGATGTCCATCACCCTAGACCAAAATGCCCTGATCTGCGCACAGTCCCATAGAATATGGAAGAAGGTTCCCTCGTCCCCGCACTCCCTGAGGCAGAAGCGGGAAGTCGCATAACCTATTTGGTACTGTGTTGTACGTGGAGTGTATGATCTGTGCAGGATGCGAAGTTGGACCAGCCGGAACCTTGCACGAATCGCCACCTCTCTTGGGCACTGCAGGGTCTCCCCCCAGTCGTCCTACCTTCTAATACTTAGGCGCCAAATTCAAAATGAAGGGCTCCCCCCGTACGACTGCATAACATCTGTCATCCCCCTGGTGAACCCCTCCCCTTTGCAGAAGAATTCTCCAACCTCCTTCCTAAATCGTTACTCTTGAGCTCCATAAACCTCTTCCTAGGAGATCTTAACCTCCACTGGAATGAACCTGATGACCTGGCCATCAACCTCATCAATAATCTCCTTGAGATTAGCGACCTCAAACAACTTTGCCTCTCCCCTACCCACATCAAAGTAGCTATCTAGACGCAATCAGTGGAGTAGTGTGGCTCACTGGTTAGAGACGGCAGGCCTGAGAGCAGAAGTCAGCCTGGGACCAGGGTTCAATTCCCGACGCGGCAGGGTCGTGGACCTTGGTCAGCGGACTCGATAATTCTCGCTTCAGTGCTTATTCTAATCAGGGGTTCCACTCGGCAACTCTGGGCATTAGCTTGCCTAATCTCCACAACGGCCCCACCAATTCCGGGGATGCCTGGCTCCACCTTGGGGACTCCCAGCAAGGGACCATCCCACAGGGAAAGCCAGGACGGGTTCCCCAGAGTTATACAGCGCCGGGACGCCCCGTTGCTGGGGCAGCTGTGCGCTTTACAAGTATACTACTACAAATCTCCAACCCAGATCTTACATCCCTATCCAACATCATCCCAATCGACTGGTCTGATCACCATCTTATTCTGTTCACAATATCGCCCCCAGCCCCTCCTGCCCCCTCAAAACCCAACAAAACTACAATTGTCACCAGAAATTTTAAACAAATCCCTCCTAGTGCACTGGAACTTAACCTCCTATCCCAACCTAGGGGCCCATTAGGATGTCGGGCGGATTGCCCCCGCCAGGCTGGCGGTAGCAACACCAGCCTGTTGGGGGCAATCCGCCCGACATCCACACTCGTTTTCCCCCCCGCCATATTAGTATGGCGGGGGGACCTCGGCGGACGGAAAGACCATCCGCCGTTTTTCCGCCCCGGTCACCTTGCGGCCAGGGCGGAAAAGGAATAATATGGTGGCGGTGTCTATCAGGCACCGGAAGCCATATTATGATGGTTGTATTTAGGTGCCTTTCCGCGGAGCCGAGGCCGCCACGGAAAGGCATGCGGTCTTTACTCAGGGGGCCCCCTGCATGACCCCAGAGTAAAGTATGGGTGGGGGGTACACACGGGGGGTACCTGTGGTACCCCCCTTCATTTGCATTTACAGAGCAGCAGGCACCGCGCGGTGCCTGCCGCTTTGTAAATGCAAATGCTGAAATGCATTTTTAGCATTGTGGCAGGCGGTGCAGAGAGCACCGCCCGCCACAATGCTAAAAATGCAGGATGTGCACGCCACTGTGGCAGGCACATCCTAATACCCCCCACGGGACCCCCGCCCTTATGGCGGGCGGTCCCGAATACCGACAGGATGGCGGGCGGACTTTGACCATAAATATCGTTGAAATGCTTTGACTGTAATAATTAATTGAAAAATATGACAACTGTGATTTCTTGATAATTGATTATAGAGTACCAAAACATATGTGCATTTATTGAAGAAAAAAGATAAGAACTTTCTGTGTTTTTTAGAAAAACCTGTTTATACTGGGATATGTATTTTTGTAATAAAAAAAGTTAATATAAAAAAAATGAAACAATAAATTAAGCAAATATATCACGACGTTATAAGCTGTTTTTATGCTATTGTTATCAAGTAGAATGTCTGGAATTGATGTGCCTGCTCTATTAGAAATCCACTGTGCCCAAGTGTCCCGGTTCCCATAATTAGACAAACCATAGACTTATTTTATGCAAGCATATTGTACATTAGTTCTGCTGCTGTTTTTCCAGTTGTAAACAAGATCCTTAGTAGCCGACTTTCTAAAATGTGTTTACCATGTTTCTGTCAAGACACCAACTCTTATGCCTTAAAGAACATTTCCATCAAATTAATTAACTGAGAATCTGAATTTCCATCTCTTTGCTGCACTTTGTCCATTATGTTATGTTATGTTATGTTAAGCGCACTTTTATAGCGCACGGATGCCCCAGCCAAGTGGCGTCCCGGTACTTCCAAGAGTAACAAACACAACACAGCGGCAACGGCAGAAGATGAACTGCAGGAAGGCTAAACTAAATGTGAGAAAAGATGGGTTTTAATAGCCCTCCTAAACTTCAAGAGCTCATCCATTTCCCGGATATGGGGCGGAAGAGAGTTCCACAGTTTTGCGGCCAGTACCCTAAAGGACCGACCGCTGGCTCTACATAGCCTGAACCGAGGAACAGTTATCAGATTCTGTCCTGAAGATCTCAAATTTCGGGCAGGGACATAGGGCACCAACAGATTCTGAAGATTTTGGGGAGAGGCCAGCTTGAGGATTCTTTTTCAGAAACATGTTGAAGATGAACTCCTGTTTTTAATATGTGGTTCACTGCATATGAAAGTGCCGAAAAATCACTTTCAAATAGAAGATGAAATATATATGAAATACACTGTCGACATCTTGGATATTCAGAGTACAACCTTGTTGAGCGGTATTCTGAAGCTGGAATCCGTACGGCTCGCTCATCAAATCGTCCGCCTTGTCCAGTGGGGAATAGCTATGCAAAACAACAAACTTCTAAACATTTTTCCCATACACTCATTGGAGTTCCCTGTGCGTTCCTTCATTTGAAATAGTTTGATACTGTTTCCTATCATTTATTTCCAATGTAGAGAGTGTATAGTATAATGTTCATAAATTTCTTCACTTCTGAACTTGTCCACTTTTTCTATTTGGCCACTTGACATTAGTGATTCATCTTCTAAGCATATTACTTCTTCATCACCATTCACATTCTTATAAAAAATATTATTATGTACCAGGTGCAATGTTGCCTTGTAAAGTTTAGTAACATCTACAAACTGTTGCCAGATTGTTTGATTCTTTGTCATTACACAATTTACTAGAATAACTACGGGCTCATTTTCCTCCCTGTCTACACCAACAGTTTCAATGTTTTTTCTTAAAACCTAAACATAAGTACACAATTCTTCCTCTCAGACCTCTTTGTAAATCTGTTGGCTGGCAGCGTACTGGATTTAGGCTCCAAACAAAATATTGCCTGGAATGATTGTACAGACTGAATAAAAATAGACTCATATGTATTCAAATCTGCCAGTTCCTGAGGAATAGGTACCAACTCTAAGGGGCCAATTCTGATCTCGGACGGACCTGAATCCGTCCGACAACGGCCAGGAGCTGTAACCGACTGACCTGCTGTCATCAGTTACAGCCCTACTAGTACGATGCGACCGAACAGGGTTCAGTCGCATTTGTATACTTTGCAATACAAGCATGCATTCCGAGCGGAATGAATGCCTGCATTGCTGAAAGCAGAGGTGCAGTTCATCCCTGCACCCAGTGGCCGGCACCCCATGGGGCCATGGGGGCCCTCCACTTATCAAACTCTAACTTTCTCTACACTCCTCTTGTAAACCAAAAAAAACAAAACTGTATATCATCATTAACGTTTTATCCATCTGATACTGAACCGTGCCAAAGAGCTGAGTTCATATCACTTAAACATAATGAAGTAGTTCTTACATAGTGGAGTCTACTTACTAATTTCCGCATTTCAGTGTGATGTACCGCTAACATTCTTAAATGATGAAAAGTACTTTGGAACACTTTTCGTGAAAGACAAGCCAGAGAATGACCCTGCAAGTTAGTATATTTTCTTATTTTACATGGATCTAGTCCTTGTAACATCCTAATCTTCTGTTTAACACTTTTTTGTATATTGTGGTAAACAAATTCGTAATATGTCAATAGATTTCTGTTGAATACTGCAAATGCTGCTACAATCCCACTTATATACATGAGATTATGTACACCTCCCCTGAACTTCTTCACCTATTACTTCTTCCACGTTCCTAACAACCACTTTTTCTTTTGGAATAGGACAACCATCTTTCATCTCGTGGCATCGACCACTAGTATCAACTGCATGTATTAATGTATTCTCTTGAAAATAGCTTTCTTCATTAAAGAAATGTTCAGTACTAGAAGTGTGCTTCCATTCACCAGTAAAAGATTTACAAAAGTAACTTTTATTAACAAGTCTTTTTTTTCACTTTTATCTTTCATAAACAAGATTGTTTTATCTAATGTTCTCATTGTCTTCAATATTAACATAAAGAATTTTTGTTTCAATTATAAAGCGGTATCTACTGCACTTTCAATGTGTTGCTTCTTATACGCTGCTGATCTTTATACTTTTTACAATCTTTCAATACATTTTGATTTACTCTGCTTCTAAACATTCTTCAAATGTATCTCTTTAAATAGTCTTTGACTTCCTATAATATGTGTGGTTTTTCCAAAAAACAATAGGTTTTTTTTAACATTACATTTCTTCTTTTCCTTCTGGGTTGTTGTAAAACTTTTCTTTTTCCTTTCATTATTATTGTCTTTTTTAGATCTCTCTACAGCTGTTTTAAGAGACTTTTTAGTGCTCTAAGCAGAAGAGATTTTTTCCTGAGTAACATTGTGCTCTTTTTCTAATGTACTCTTTTTACTTTTCTTTCAGTAGTACTGTTTTCTTTGTTCTCTTCTCTTTTAATTTTTTCTTGCCACCTTTAATTTGTGATCCAAATAAAATACATTTCTAAAAATAAAAGAACAGTTTCAATAGTGTGTGACATTATTTAACAATTTTAAATGAATTACATGATAATATTCATAATAACCACTAAGCAATTACTCACAATTACATTGCTATTCTCTTCATACCAAATAAAAAAAGAGAAGTGCAGAAACAAGCAAGCGAACTGCAGAAAGAGGAAGAAAGCTGCTGTAAGAGAAAAAAAGTGCAGAAAGAAAAATAAATGCACAGAAAGAGCCAGTAAAATGCACAAAGAAGCAATACAGGTTCAGAAAGATGTACGAGAAGTGTGAAAAGAGGCCACAGAGGTACAAAAAGAGGCAACAGAAGCGCAGAAGGAAACTACAGAGGTGCACAAACATGCAAGAGAAGTATACAAAGAGGCATGCTAGATGCAGAAAGAGGTTACAGAGGTGCAAAAGAGACAAGACGGGTGAAGAAAGAAGGCATAGAGGTGCAGAAACACACAAGAAAAGTGTATAAAGAAGCAACTGGCAAACAAAAACAAGTGAGAGAAGTGCAGAACGAGGCAAGAGAACTGCAGAAAGAGGAATACATTTGCAGAAAGAAGCAAGAGAGGTGCAGAAAAAGGCAAGAGAGGCACAGAAAGCCGCAACAGAAGTACAAAAAGAGGGAAGAAGGGAGGAGAAAGAGGGTTGAGGAGTACAGAAAGAAGCAACAGAGCTGCATGAAAAGGCTAGAGGGGTGCAGCAGGAGGGAAAGAGGTACAGAAAAAGACAAGAGAGGTTCAGAAAGGGACAAGAAACATGTTAAAAGAATCAAGAGATGTGCTGGAAATGGCAAGAGAGGTACAGAAAAAGATGAGTGTAGTACTGAAAGAGGGAAGAAGGGTACTGAAAGAGGGAATAGAGGCACAGAATGAGGCAAGTGAGGTGGGGAAACAGACAAAGGAGGTACAGAACGAGGAATGCACAAAGAATCAACCGAGGAGCAAAAAAGGCAGGAGATGTAAACAAAAGGGACAAGAGACGTGCAGAAAGAAGCAAGAGAGATACAGCAATTAGGAAGAGAGGTACAGAAAAAGGTTAGGAATTTGTAGAAAGAAGCAAGAGAAGTGCAGAAAGAAGCAAGGGAGCTTCAGAAACATGCACGTGAGGTGTAGAAAGAACTAAAGTAAGTGCAGGCAGAGTTTAAAGAGGTAGAGAAAAAAGCAAGAGAAGTACAGAAAGAAGCAAGAACAGTATGGAAGAGGAAAGAGTAGTGCAGAAAGAGGCAAGAGAAGTGTTGAAAGAGGCAATACAACAGCAGAAAGAGGCAAGAGAGGTAGAGAAACAGGGAAGAGGGATACGCAAAGAAGCAAGAGAAGTGGAGAAAGAAGCTAGAGTAGTGCATAAAAAAGCAAAAGAAGTACAGAAAGAAGCAAGAGAGATGCAGAAAGAGGCAAGAGGGGTGCAGAAACTGGCAATAGAGGTACAGAAACAGGGACGAAGGGTACAGAAAGAGGCAAAAGGTACGCAAAAAGAAGCAACAAGGTTAAAAAAAGGCAAGAGTTGAAGAAAAGGGACATGAGACGTGCAGAAAGAAGCAAGAGATGTACAGAAATTGGCAAGAGAGCTACTGAAAGAGGTAAGGGACGTGTAGAAAGAAGCAAGAGAAGTGCAGGAAGAAGCAAGTGAGCTACAGAAACAAGTAAGTGAGGTGTAAAAAGAACTAAGAGAAGTGCAAAAAGAGTGAAAAGAGGAAGAGAAAGAAGCAAGATAAGTACAGAAAGAAGCAAAAACAGTACATAAAGAGGCAAGAGAAGTGTAGAAAGAGGGAAAGGAAGTACAGAGAGAGGCAAGAGAGGAGTGGAAAGAGACAAGACAACATCAGAAAGAGGCACGATAGGTAGAGAAACAGGGAAAAGGGATACATTCAGAGGCAAAAGGGGTACACGAAGAAGTAATATAAGTGCAGAAAGAAGCAAGAGAAATGCAGAAAGAAGTGACAGAAGTGCAGAAAGAAGCAAGAGAGGTACAGAAAGAAGCAAGGCGGTGCATAAAGGGGTAAGAGAGGTATAAAAAGAGGCAGGATAGGTGCAGAAAGAGGCAAGGGGGGCCTGAAAGAGCCAATAGAGGTGCACAAACAGACAACAGAGGAGCAGAAACAGGCAAGAAGAGTACAGAAAGAGGCATTGGGAGTGTAGAGAAAAGCAACAGAGGTGCAGAAAAAGGCAAGGGATGTGCTGAAAGAAGAAACTGAGGTGCAAAAAGAACTAAGAGAGGTATATGAAGAGGCAAGAGAGGTACAGAAAGAAGCAAGAAAAGTGTAGGACGAGACAAGAAAAGGGCAGAAAGAGGCAAAAGAAGTGCAGAAAGTGGCAAGAGCGGTGTAGAAAGAGGCAAAAGGGGTGCAGAAGGGCCAATAGAGGTGCACAAACAGGCAACAGAGGAGCAGAAACAGGCAAGAAGAGTACAGAAAGAGGCAAGAGAAGTGCAGAAAAGTGACAGAGGTGCAGAAAAAGGCACAAGAGGTACATAAAGAGGGAAGACAGGTAGAAAAAGGGTGGAAAAAGAGGTACGAAGAGTGCAGGAAGAAGCAACGGAGGTGCAAAAAAAACAAGAGAGGTGTAAAAACAGGCGAGAAATTCAGAAAGAAGCAAGGGATGTATAGAAATTGGCAAGAGAGGTACAGAAAGAGGTAAGGGAGGTACAGAAAGAGGCAAAATGTGTGTACAAAAGAAGCAAGAGAACTACAGAATGAATCGAGTGAGCTGCAGAAACAAGCAAATGGGGTGCAGAAAGAACCAAGAGAGGTGCAAAAAGAGGCAAAGGAGGTACAAAAGAAGCATGACAAGTGCAGAAAGAAGCAACAAAAAGGGGAATAAAGAGGTAAGAGAAGTACAGAAAGTGGTAAAAGAGGTGCAGCATGTGGCAATAGGAATGCACAAAGAGGCAAGAGTGACATGTGTAAGAATACATGTACAAGTAGAGACATACCACAGTCACAAGACCATGCAGACCTTTAAACTTGACAGACTGCACTTCTCATTTATACGGCGTACTTCAAGTGTACCTTTCCAGAGACCCATACAAAGTACTCTATTCACTAATCCCTCTACTAACATGCATTAAAGCTCACTTTTCTTTTGCAGCTTCAGTTTTTACCGACTTCTGAGAATGTTTGGCCTACCAAAATTAAAACAGTAATTCTTCCCTTGTTACTGTTGTACATCTCACCACATTTCTGAAAGCATGCATGCACGTGTCTGTGCCTTTTACTAATGTTGTCATACATAGAAACCTAAAATTCGTTATATACCTTTGGTTAGGATGTCTAGGATCGTCAGATGCAAAACACATGTGAGAATACATATACAAGAAGAAAAATATCTCTGTCACATGACCACACAGACCTTTAAACTTGACAGACTGCCTTTCCCATTTTAAGCAGACACCAAAATGTACACAGCCTACTTCAAGTGTAGCTTTCCAGAGACGCATACGAAGTAGCCTGATCCCTAATCCCTCTGCCAACATGTCTTAAACCTCACTTTAAGCTGACAACTTCACTATTCGCCAACTGATCACATTGTTGGGCCTTCCCAAGTTTAAATCAGCAATCCTTCCCATGTCACTGTTGTAAGTCTTCCCATATTTCTGAACGTATGCATGCATATGTCTGTGTACTTCCCATGTCACTTTTGTAAGTCTCACGATATTCCTAAAAACATTCATGGATGTCTCTGTGCCTTTTCCTACAGGCATCATACACAAAAAGAAACATACAAATAGTTGTCTAACTGTGTTTCAAACATCTACCATATTAAAATGTATAGCACATGTGAGAATACATGTACAAATAGACACATACCTCAGTCACAAGAGCACACAGACCATTAAACTTGACTCAGTGCACTTCCCCTATCCCCTATCAAACACAGACCTACATTTATACAGCCTACGTCAAGTATACCTTTCCACAGTCTCATACAAAATAGCCTAATCACTAATCCCTATGCTAACATCTTTTAAACCTAACTATTCTGCTACACCTTAATTTTTCAACAACTGCCCAGAATGTTAGAGCTACCAAATTTAAAACAGCAATCCTTCCTATGTTAGTGTTGTAAGTCTCATCCTGTTCCTGAAAGCATGCATGCATGTGTCTGTGCCTTTTGCTAGTGGCATCATAAAGAAACGTACAAATAGTTGTACACGTGTTTCACACGTCTAGCATTTACAGATGCATACCACATATGAGAATACATATACAAGTAGAGACATACCTCAGTCACAAGACAACACACACCTTTAAACTTGACAGACTGCTTTCCCCATTTCAACAGCTACCAAAATGTATACAGCATACTTCAAGTGTACCCTTCCAGAGACTCATACAAAGTACCATAATCACTAATCCCTCAGCCAACATGTCTTAAACCTCACTTTTCTGCTGCTACTTCATTTTTCACCTACACCTTTGTCGGACCTACCAAATTTAATTGAGCATTCTTTCCCATGTCACTGTTATAAGTCCAACCATATTTCTGAATGTATGCATGCGTGTGTCTTTTGCTAGTGACATGATACTAGAATATATGTATTTCAGACTGTATATTCTCTAAATTTGTGTAGAAGAAAGTGCATGTATTCCTTTCTGATCATAATACAGGGACCATTGGTATAGGATTATATAGACTGTGATATAGTTTAATACATCTGTCAATATAAATTAAACATCAGTTTTCTGTACTACTTTCATTAGAGAGGGACGCATAGATAGTACTATGCACAACCAATTTCAATCTTCATTTCAGTACAATAAAACAAATTATAATACACTTTAGTACATTTGGTAACATATTTCAAACATCACACTTCTGCGAACAAAGCACACACAAGGACATGATGGATGGAGCGCTGAAACTTTTCAGACACTCACCCCCAATCACAGATCTGGATTGAATCCATCATCGTTCTTTAGCTCACTTCGCCTCCCCTGTTTGTGTTTGCTTTGTTTGCCCTAAGTTGGCAGGGTATGCCTAGATGTGGGTCCCTTGCTCAATTTGACACTGTATTCAAGCTATCCTGGCTGATGAAGGGTGTTACCCTGAAATTGGTCCCAGAATGCCTGTTTCCAGTTCAGGGAGGAACTGGCTTGGCAGTGCGGCTGGACTGTTTCCATGATGCAAAGGGCCAGGACTGTTTTGATATCGCTGGGTATGAAATGGGGTGGCGAAGTGAGCTAAAGAACAATGATGGATTCAACCCAGATCTGTGACTGGGGGTGAGTGTATGAAAAGTTTCAGCCCTCCATCCATCATCTCTTTGTGTTTGCTTTGTTTGCTCTAATTTGGCAGGGTATGCCCAGATGTGTTTCCCTTGCTCACTTTGCCACTGGATTCAAGCTAGCCTGGCTGATGAGGGGTGTTAACCCGAAACTGGTGCCAAACTGCTTGTTTCTGGTTCAGGGAGGACCTGGCTTGGCAGTTCGGGCTGGACTATTCTCATGAGGCACAGGGTCAAGACTGATTTGCATACAGCTGGGTCTGAACTGAGGTGGGGAGGTGAGCTAAAGAACGATGTAGGACTCAACAAAAATCTGTGACTGGGGGTGAATGTCTGAAAAGTTTCAGCATCTGTCCATCATCACCTTGTGTTTGCTTTGTTCACCCTACGTTGGCAGGGTATGCCCAGACGTGGGTTCCCTGCTTACTTTGCCACTGGTGTCAAGCTAGCATGGCTGATGAGGGGTGTTACCTCGAAACTGGTTCCAGGATGCTTGTTTCTGGTCCAGGGAAGACCCGGCTTGACAGTTCGGGCTGAACTGTTCCCATTAGGCACAGACTGATTTGCACATAGCTGGGGGACGGTACCAAACCTGACCAAGCCGTGAGGGGAACGGCCAGCATTGTCTTCCACATCTGGGAACCAGTGTGAGCCCGTCTTCCCAGTCGCCATCTGCACTGCTGAGGAGAGCGACGCTGTTGGGCCATTCCTGGACCTAAACTACATCACCCAGAGTGTTCTGCAAGGCGCAGAGCAAGTGACGCTGTTGGTGGGCGCCAGAGGCCCTCAAAACCGGCCCGGCACGGGACGCGCGCGGGCAAAGCCCAGGCCAAGGGTTGGCCCATCCGCGCCCGTCAGAGGCCGGAAGAGGCTGGGCTGGGCATCCCCCCTAACTTTTACAACGAGGACTCTGGGCATGAGGTACTGTTGACTTGCACCAAGTTTGATATCCCCTTAGACTTGTCTATTCTCACTACATTGACTTGGTGTTTTGTTTTGAGAAGTATACAGGCAAGTGTCATATGTTAGTAGGGAAAATATTGTGCATTTGTATTATATATTAAAAGCATAGTGGAGCGTATAAATTAGCACTTAAAAAGTGACAAGAGCCTCCAATATGGGGAAACGGGTCTGTGTGGATAAGAAACAAACTGTAGCCTTGCCCAAAACAAGCTCTAAACCTACTTCTATAGATAGGATGCTAGGGAAAGCCCTGGGAGCTGTGGCCACAGAAATAGAACGGACTGAGAGACATCTATCTATTACTCCAAATTTAGAAATAGATACAATGGACCTCAGTCCGAATTCGGATATAGGGGCCCCAGCATTAGAGTCCTCTAATGACCAAATAGCATCTATTGAGGCAGTGACCACAAAGTCACTTGAGGCCGTCACCACAAACCAACCGGGTAGAAATAGCAAAGCTAAATCTAAACCTAAAGCTAAACCGTCTGCTAGACGGAAAAAACAGCAAGGCGCTACTCCCGTAAAAGGTTATAAAGATGGTAACACTCCAGAGGATCCCACAGGTCACATAAACGATCAGCCTGGGTGGCTCTCATCATTGGTGACGAATTTCCATATGCAAATGAGAGCTATTGCTAAGGAGGAGCTTAGACCCTTACTAGAAAGGATAGATGGGCTGACTGTAAATTTGAGTCAACTGATGAAATCTAGAGAGTTAATTAAGGACATCACTAGTTTCGATAGTAGGATACGTCAGCAGGTCACCATGGATAAACAATTGGTAAATTCTTTCTTGTCCGATCTCCAATGAAAAAGCCTCTTCTTCAAATGCGTACAACAGGATAGGAAGCGAAATGAATCTAGGCCTACTTCGGTGCAAATGAATGTAGCAAATAATAGTTCACCTCTGTCCACCAGAAAAGGGGAAGCACAAAAAAACCCTAGACAGGAGGTGGAAGGAATTTCATTAGTGTAGAACGCAATCAGCATATTTATTGCCCACCAATCATAAACTTACCACCTGCTTCAACTCCTTATGTAGTGATCCTTGTAGGTGTACCAGAATTAAGAAAGGGTCAAACTGAATCGCACCAAGAATTGAAGAATAAATGTGTTCATTGGTTAGTGAACTATAGCAATTTTGGATATGAGAATTCTGAAGAGATCCTAACAACAAGAAGGGTGGGTTGGATAGGCGGACGACATAAGGATATACAAGGAGAATGCATAGTAGTTAATTATAGAAACCCACAGATAACTCAAAGAGTTTTAATTACTGACTACGGGAGGAACAGCATTTTATTATTTCGCTAAGGCTACTTCTACCCACCTAATAGGCCCCAACAGTATGTCCATCATCAGGAGACGGGAAGAAGATCTGTATTTGATAACACTGTACCCCAATTTATTTTAGGTCCTCACTGGCACAACCAACCTACTTTTAAAATTCCTACTGAAAATAGATTTAGTCCCCTAGAAGGTGTTGACTGAATAAAGGAAGCCCCCCTATTCAATAAGGAGGAAAAAAGTTCTGTATTTTTGGAGTTGGAGAATAATGGTAAAAGGCTAAATCCCTGAAGAGAGGAAGGTCTAGCTAGAGGGAGCATGAGTGGCTCCCAAAGTAGTATCCATCCCTAAGGCGATTGAGCCCAGATAGAAAATTCGGAACACCTTAAAAGTTCCAATGAAGTTGCCTCCCTCAGTGTCCTCTAAAAACAATTTACACAACTGCCAGTTAACACGGGTCCTGTCCTGGAACATAGCGGGTATAAACAATAAAATGGATGACCCTGATTGGGTATCCTTTATTAGCCAATTTCAGATCTGCATGTTCCAGGAAACTTGGGCAAGAGGGGAGATAACTAATCCTGGCTACACCTCCTTTAGTATTCTTGCAATATCAGGGATTGTAGGGAGACCTTCCGGGGGCCTTACCATATGGATAGGTGTACACCTGGGTTGTACGGCTGTGCAAATTGACACAGGTTCTATTGATATCCTATGTGTTCAACTGCAGTTCCCCTTTAAATCTCCTGTTGCCCTAGTAAATGTATATTCAAGGCCTACCCCTAGGGGCAAAGAGTCTAACACGGTGGAGGAATTATCCACATTCTTATGTTCTGTTGCTGTAAATCAAATGGTTATTGTTGGCGGGGACTTTAACTGCCAGTTTGAGCCACTTGAGAGTTTGTTTTTTGAAAATATACACGACGAGGACGATTTCCTAGAAATCCTAGAGTCTAGATGTCCAAAAGTTAAAAAATGGTCTCCTCTGGTGATCTAGATGAATTGCCTAGTCCTAAAACACTCACTAAGAGCGTGTAACGGGAGATCACCCTCCGATACATCAAACGATTACACGTTCTATAGTAAGGATCGTGGGTTTTTATTAGAATACATCTTAATTGATTCAAATTCATGGGATAGGATGATTGATTTTAAATTATTACACGATTAGATAGTGACCACCACGCCCTAACAATAAAACTAAAAGCATTAAATTCTGAGAATGTGCACCCAGCTAACCCCATTGATCCTAGGTTGATTGTCTCAAACTGTAGGAGGCTAGTGCGGTGGACTGATTTCCATCAATCGCAGGATAATATTAAGCATGGGCGGATTCAGCGGATCTCGCGTACGCGAATTTGCGTATTTACGGATTCGCAATCCGCGAGAATACGCGAACTCTCGCGGATTTGCGGATTTTCCCGTTTTTTGTGTTGGCGAGCGTTCGCGCGGATTTTGGGACAATTTCGCAATTGCGAACTTACTTTTCGGCTTGCAACGGCCGCGACTATGTTGTTTCTACGTCTGGTTTATCATCACAGGTTCACAGCACCCTCTGTTTCACCACTGCCACCCTCTGGGACACCCATGCCACCCTCTGGTACATCCTCACTGCCACCCATTAGGTTTGTTTATCACTGTAGTTTATGGGGGTTGAAAAAAGCAAGCACACCTCCCCTACTTCAACTGCCATGAATTAATTTGGGGTTGATTAATGTGTCAGTTATTTTGAAAGTTCCAGTCTGGCTGGCACCTGCTTCCTTCCTTATCTGTAATTTGCTTTCTGTTGCAGTGCAATTTTTTTTCACAGGACCTTTATGGTCTACTTGTAGCTATTCTATGAGCCTGCTGTTTGGGTCATAGCAGGGTCATAGAATAGTTGCAAACTCTGGAGGGGCCCCTCAGGAAGCACTAGAGTGAATGTTACTAATGTTAAGTTTGAACTTTTGCACCTGCTCATTGCTTTCAGTTTAGCAAAAATCGTTTTTTCTGCAATTTCGCGCGTTTTTTGGGGCGCGAATCCGTGCGAGATCGATTTCGGAAGCCGCGAATGCTTGCGAATACACTAAGTTTTTCTTTGCGACGTGTATGTTCGTGTGATTTTGTGCGTGTTCGCGAGGCGCTTGTAGCTATACGTTTGCCAAGTTACCCTAGCGGTCGTACACGGGCGCGGCCATCTTGTTTGCGTGACGTAATTCCGTTTCCGGCCGCTATGTGTAATCTCGCAAACTGTGCTGCTCGCTAGTACAATTTCGCGCGTGCTCGCGAGGAAAATCTCGCGCGAACTTACCCACGCGGTCGTGAACGGGCGCGGCCATCTTGTTTCTCATTCATTGCTATGGTTCTGGGCATGCTTTCTGTATCCTCTCTGAATCTCTGCCATCCTTTGCTTGTTTGAAGTTTATTTGATCTATTTTACTTATTAATCTATCCCTCTATTTTTCTAGCTCTATATTTTTGTGTTTTCTGCTGCTTTTAGTTACTTTTAAACTACTTTTTTAAACTCTTTTCTTTTCTTCTTCACTATTCTATTTCTTCTTTATCATTTAACTTTATTTCTGCCCAGACCATGGTTAAGGGAGCCGGGAAGCACCCTGAGAAGGGGAAGGGTCTCGCACCCCGTGCCCGGCTCCCGTGCGGGCGTTTGAGGGGGGAGCAAGTGGTGCCACGGGAGATCTTTAGCGCGGAGGAGGTGGCCGCACTCATCTTCCACGTCCAGCGCCGCCTCCCCAAGACGATCCTGGGAGGCGGCAAGATCGCAACCGGCTATGGCATCCGGAAACGCCGGAAGCGGTGGGAGAAGGTGTGCCGGGCCATGTTTAGGCTCTCTGGGGTCCGGCGCACATATAACCAGGCCACCCACCGCTGGACAGATGTCATGGACCGGGAGCGGGACTTGCTGGATGCGCTCGGCGTAGAGGTCCCCGGGCTTGGTGAGTAGTAGTAGCTATTCATCACTACTCTGTTTTATCCGGCTCTGTCATTTGCAAATCTTTGTTCTTTACCAAGAGCAATAATGCTGCCGATTACATTGTAGGTAAATTATATTTCAAAATCTTCTATGCATTTCAGGTGCACTGCTATCCTTCTCAGTAGCCTTGCTTGCTACTATGCTTATTTGTTTTGTATTTTGTGTTCATTTCATTGGCCTGAGAAATTATGTATGAGTGTAGTGTAAAGATAAGAACTGCGTAATGCTAGACACTAAGGGTCATATTTTCAATTACCGGCGCATCCCTGCAAAGTAGCAGGGGTGCGGCAGTAATTGTGTGCCATGCCACCACCACCCATTGGCCCAAAATGTCACAGAAGCCTTACGCATCTGTGCCGTAAAGGCAGCGCATTGCTGGAGTTGCGTGCCAACGATGGCGCAGCTCCAGCAATGCTCTGGGGTACCCTATCTCCCCAATGCTGCATCAAGCCGTACGTCGGCTTCAAGCGCGCAGGGTTTGAGTCATGCATCATTGTCCTAAAAGTGACTGATTGACATCTTGTAGATTTCCCTCAGCCACTTTTAGGATTCGTTCCTGCGCAGGTACGCCCTCCCTTGCGCCGGAACGCCCCCTGATGGCGCAGGGCTTTACAACGTGATGCATATATACGCCGCACCAACACCATGGCGAGTCTTTTGTTCTGCCGCTGCGTCACAAAAGTCATGCAACAATGGAGGAAAATGAGCCACAAGGGACTTCTAAATCAGCCCCAACAGACTGAAGTCCAGTCCTTCCTTTAGATACATGGCTATAAGAAGAAATAGTGGCGGTGGTCGGTGGATTGATAGTTTGAGTATTCACTGATCTGCAAGCAGGATGGGCTTTGTCTGTCACTTCGCGTGCTGCGGACTGCTGCCTGCCAGGCCTAGGCAAACATCTTTAGTAGTCTGTTTATTGAGTTACATAGGAACTTTCTAAGTCAACGGTCCGCAAATCAGGCAATACGAATAACGTAGTATACCACATGAGATAGATCCTGTGGAATAGTTGTCTATCTATTTGCTATTTCTCCAAAATATTTTGTTATTGTTCTTTTGAAATGTTTGATTTGGTTGACAAATCTCATCCATGTTTTCTGGTCTTTCTTTCTTTCATGTTGTACATCAGCTCCCCCCAAGGGCAAGAGGACACAGGAGGAGGGTGCTGTTCAGGAGGATGCAGGCCAGGATCGGGCAGGCGAGGGCTCCTTTGCTGGCCCCAGTAAGTTTAAATTTTAATAAAGAGTACCTATTTTTTCCTAGCGTTCCTCGTTCGATTTTTTCTAAATCGTGTTTGATCTTCTTGTAGACTGGATATAAATTCTTATCCTGCCTCGAATATGACTCCATGTGGTATTACTAGATTATTCTTATTAGTCTGTCTGTGTAGCTAACTAAGATTGGACATTTGGCAATTCCATTGTACTCCCATTCTATTCAGCAATAGCTCTATGCACTGTCTCCTTACTGATTAGATAGTGTGGCAGAGTCATTTAGCTCCCGAAGTCACCGATGATTGATCCCCAATGATCTTTAGATTATCCTACGCAGGACAAGAGTACGGAGTCACAGTCAAGAAGTGTCAGAGGCACTCATGCTTGCAAAAATTCCAAAACCTTTAGCTCATCCACTCTAGTCTGGAGGACCAAAAACCACAGAGTCTATTTAAGTTTAATAGCTTTATTAAAGGTAAACACATTTATTAAAATCAACTTTGTCATAAAACTATTTAACTGAAAACGGAAAAGTGCTTAGTGCTGACGATTAATTGGACACATTTCCTGTGGTCGAGCCGAGCTCTCACCTGGTTTGAACTTGATCCTGGACTCGTGTTCTTAGAAGTCAAGCTTCTGTCTGTTAGGAGAAAAAGTGGTGCGTGTTAAAAATAAAAAGCAAGCATTCATCAGTTGTGCATAAAAGTGCAGCAAGACAACAGCCTTCCCTGGAAAAAGGGACATTTTTACTTTAGAGTAGACAGTCACAAATTATTACATTGTATTCTGTTTTTTTAACATTTCTTTATTACTCCTAGACCAAATATTATATAGTAGTGAGTGGTGTATTCTAACATTCTTAAATGTACTTTGTAGGTGGAACATCTGGTGGCGGGGCCAGCGCGGAGGTGGCGGTGTTGGGCAAGGACTCGGAGGACTCTGGGGAGGAAGCGGTGCAAGAGCCGGCGGACGGTCCTGTGGGGGTTCCCACGGTGGTGGCGGGAACAGGTAAGCTATATATTCCTTACTTATTGAGATTGAAGACTGCATAGTGTGCTTTCTGCACAGGTGTATTACAAATCAACCAGGTAGTAGCCTCCTCGAAATGTACTCCGACTTAGCTGTGAAGTTTTTGGTGAGAAGAATCCCAATAAGATCTTAGATGAACGTGATGGATGGGATGAACGAAAAGCGAAAGAAGGGTGTAAGTAAGTGGGACGCGAAATTTTATGATGGCTGGCAAAGAAGAACGATATGTGTTTGCTTGGCCCCCGAGGTGGCTGGGAAGGAAAGAATATGGTATGGTGCATGGCTGGGTCAATGATGAAGCAAGGATGGGTGGAAGGACAGCAGCCTGGGTGGGTGAAACAGAAACTGTATGTGTGCGTATACTTTGAATGAATGGATGCCTGGAGCATGGTATTCTCTGACTCTTAGATAGCACATGTGTATCTAGAGAGAGTAGATGGTCGCTGGATGAACTAAGTGTTACCTTGAAGAGCATGTACCACCGCACCCGCACGTCCGTTCCAGTGTAGGGAAGGCAAGGAAAAGAAATTGTAAATGTGTCCAATACTACCATGAATAGTAGCAGTACTTTGTATTGCAACTGCAAGCACAGCATATATCCGGTTATTACGGTGGACACTCCGTACCTCTCTTAATAACTTTAGTTTAGTTGTAGTACGTCATTCATGTGTGGGTGTATCACTGTTCACTCAATATTAAGCAAAGCACCTAAAGTCATCCCATATGTCATCAAATACGTCCCATGTGAAGTGATAGATAATAAAATTATTTAGCTTCTTCATTTTCCTTTTCTAGTACTCATTTGCACTGTAGGGTGAAAGGTAAATTAATTAAGCAGTAGCCCTTGTAACAGAGTATTCTCAGTGCCACCCGTAATAGAAAAGTAATAGCTTCACCACCTGCATGTACTGGACCGGTACAGTAACGCCAGTGTGTCTCACTCATCATGGTGTGCAACTGTTTTTCTCGGGTGCAAGTTCACTGTGCTGCCATTCTGCCGGCTTGCATAAGATAACGTACCAATTTTCCTAAACAAGAGAGAAGAAGAAGAATAAGACTGGGGTACTGTCATAGTCGACTGTAATGGAAGTCCATAGTGGTCGTAGAATTTGTTCATTAAACTACCACTAATGTTAGAGCAAGGATGCAGAAGTGGGAGGTTACATAGATACTGTCCTCAATAGTTATGTACTGTGCTTTCAATTTGCTACTTGTACTGTGACCCAACTTTCGGCTCATTCACTTTGTGTTATTAATGCTAAGGAGCATTGGTTACAGACTATGTCTTTCTTTCTTCATATAGTTGCTCCTTCCAAATCAACATCACGGAGGGAGCAGGCTCGAAAGGCCCGGCAACGGAGGCTGGATGCCACTGTCGCCGAATATCGGCGGCTGGTGGCCCTGGAGGAGGAGGAGGACACGCAGTCGACCGGTGCAACCACCACAACATCCTCGACTGGGACAGCTGCATCCTCCTCCGTGACCCCACGGTCCGCCAGCATGCGCAGTGCTCCAGCGGTACGGAGCCGGGCTAAGAAAGCCAACCGCCACCGCCAAGCAGCAGAAAGACCAGCTGCCCCCCACAGGAGCTGCAAGGCACGCCAGCGCTGCCTAGGAGTCCGAATGTCCTACCTGGAGCAGGAGGTCCTTACGTACAAGAACTTGGTGGAGGGCCTCCGCTTTGACCTTGCCACCCTCTGCAAGGAGTATGATGCCCTGGCCGCAAAATTCACCAGCACCCTCCAGTAGTGGAGTGTCCCTTGCCCTTTTTTTAGAGACTTTTGGGGGGTGGGATTTGGGAGTTGGGTTCTTTTTGGGACTTTTCAAAGACAATCGTTGGGGTTAGGGAGGGTCTTGAGGGAGATTATTTTGTTAGGGCTACATAAATATACTTTTTTGAACTTTATCTGACCATACCTGTTTTTTACTGCTTTTCAGTCTGGTGGGTGGGGGACGGGGGTGTAATAGTAAGTTTGTTTTCCTGAACAGTCGTAGGACTTTAGTAGAACTACCGTCAATCTCTCGTCTAGTCCTAATACTCCATTATACTACCTCCCACCAAACGCTTATCTTACCTGTAATTTGTGTTAGAAATTAGGGCTAGGCCCAGGGCTGGCTCCACGTGAAATGGGGATTAACGTTGGCAATCCTGGGCGGGTGAAATATCCTCATTGCGGTGGTACTAGTGGTGTGACACAGTGGCAGTTGCATGCCTATGGAAAAAAAGAAAACGTTTCCTGGTTTGTCCTTACTGTAGCATTACAACAGTTACGGTACGATCGAGAATATAGCAGGTGACAGTACACTAGAACAGTGCCATAATGTAGCCTAACAAATGGTAAAGTATTTGCTTGCAAGTATAACTAGTACTTGCGTTGAATTTATTTGACATTGGCTCCTACTACTAGAAGAAATAGTACTGAAGCTGAGTAAGTCTAGAAGATATCCTCGTATTCCTTCGCCAGCCTGTTGCTATGACCTTATCCTCCCCAGCAAGTGTGTGTAATTATTGATGTCATTTTAGTCAGACATCAAGCAAAACAACACAGCCCGGGGGAAGAGGGTTAGGGTTTGGAAAATGGATGGGAATGGGGGTTTCTTTTTGGGTAGGTTTTGTGGAGAGAAGAAAAAAATGCACAGCCTGGACAAACAATAATTGAAGATAAAGAAATCTTTTGGTACAAACTAAAGCTAAGCACATGCAGTCACACTCATAGAAGATAACAATGGATACTGTATCTGTATTCTGTATGTTGTTGGAGTTGTCCTGTTGAATTTGGTAAGTAAGTTGCATGCAGCAAACAATTCCTCTTATTAGCGGCACTCCTCCATTCCAGCTGACGCTTCGTCCATCAATGTTGGTGACCACTGACAGAAGACACCCTGTCCACTGCCTGCCTGGCGGATGTTGACTGAAACCCGGCCTGTAATTATTGAACGGAAAACAGGAAGTGCTATTACAATACCACTGATAAATAAATAAAAGGTATGTACGCTGTGTGGTGCAAAAAGTCACACTTTGATTTCCCTAATAGACAGTACAATATTTTTGAAATTGCGTGCTCTGTCTGAGTCACCTTTTTAAGGATAAATAAGTATGGCCAAAATATTATAGCGGATCTTTCCCCTCAAGGTAGGTGTACTGTAAACTGTGTTTTAGAACACAATTTGACCTTCCCAGCAATGCTCCCACCAAGACCCTTACTAAAGCCAGTCGCAAAAATGTAGAAGACCCCCAATCAGATCTCCAAAAACGATGCCTAGCAGAAAAATGTTGACAAAACGTACTTTGAAAGTAACAGTAGGCCCAAATACATCCTTACCGACCGTGGATTGTATTCAAACCACTTGCAAGCAAGCAAAAGTATCCATAGCCAGCATCGCTCCAACAGTGCTCTAAAACCCCAGAACTGCGTTGCAATAGAACACCCCGAAACACATGCAATCCTGCTGCTAGGGCTAACCCTAACGAACCCTAACTTACAAAAAGTGCCAAAAGGTGTTTCCTTATGGATTTTGTCCAAAACACTTCTATCCGTTATTAGACCTTCCCAGGAATGCCCCAGCCAAGACCCGCCAACCCACCCACAAAAAAGCACGCGACAACACCCCCAAACAGCAAAAAAGATAAATCTCATACTTACTATATCTCTCGGCCTTCGGTCCAAACGCGCTGTGCAGCTAGGTCATCATCATAACTCCTGTTTTCCACCACGGATTTCCTGAAAAGCAAATGCAATCAAGATTAGACTGTCGCAGCAGTGCTTCGACAGAGACCCCGGCCGCAACCCACCCACGAACAGCAGGAAGCCCCCCAAAACGCTACATTGAGCAAGATGTCAGAAGAAATAGCAAATAAAACGCTTTTCTTTAAGGTTTTTGTCCAAAACACTTCTATCCGGTATTAGACCTTCCCAGGAATGCCCCAGCCAAGACCCGCCAACCCACCCACAAAAAAGCACGCGACAACCCCCCCAAACAGCGAAAAAGATAAATCTCATACTTACTATATCTCTCGGCCTTCGGTCCAAACGCGCTGTGCAGCTAGGTCATCATCATAACTCCTGTTTTCCACCACGGATTTCCTGAAAAGCAAATGCAATCAAGATTAGACTGTCGCAGCAGTGCTTCGACAGAGACCCCGGCCGCAACCCACCCACGAACAGCAGGAAGCCCCCCAAAACGCTACATTGAGCAAGATGTCAGAAGAAATAGCAAAAAAAAAACGCTTTTCCTTAAGGTTTTTGTCCAAAACACTTCTATCCGGTATTAGACCTTCCCAGGAATGCCCCAGCCAAGACACGCCAACCCACCCGCAAAAAAGCACGCGACAACACCCCCAAACAGCAAAAAAGCTAAATCTCATACTTACAATATCTCTCGGCCTTCCGTCCAAACGCGCTGTGCAGCTAGGTCACCAATCATCATAACTCCTGTTTCCCACCACGGATTTCCTGAAAAGCAAATGCAATCAAGATGAGACTGTCGCAGCAGTGCTCCCAGACCCCAAAACTCACCCACAAACACCCGGAACCCCGCCAAAGAGCACCTCAAAGGCAAGCAAGTCAGCAAAAACGGCAAGAAATTTCCACCTCATATTTGGTCCAAAACACTTTTATCCATTATTAGAGCTTGACAGCAATGGGCCCAAAGCCGTCAACTCAGCCGCAAAGAAGTAGAACACCCCCACAAGTGCTGAGTCTTTCTTCATTGGGCGTAATCCAGCACTCTGCTTTGAGGGAAATCGCAGTCTGGAGGAGGAGGATAGAGGAGCATGTTCTTCTGAACTTGTGAACCTGAGGAATGTAGACTGCGGCACCTTCAAATCAATAAGCAAACAAGTGAAGACAGTTCTGCTGATGGGCTTGTTTTTGTGGTTAGGTGATTAAAGTTTGAATTATATTAACTGTGCAAAACAAAGAAAGACAGACACACAGGAATAAAAGTGAATAAGGACGAAAAAGAAAGTTATTGATTCATTGTCTCATTTTCAGGGCTCGCTGTCAGGGAATAAGAATAAGAGTTCGTCATCATACTCTGCGAATTCAGGCAGGATGAGGTCAGCGTCACCGAACAGAGAACAAATTCCCTCATCTACGTTGCTGTCCTCCTCGTCTTCATGCGGCGTGCTTTCTCGTACTTTGTAATCTGGTGGTATGAGGTGCTTATTCATCTTGATCATTGTTAGCCTCTCCACATTTTTGGGCGAGAGGCGGCTCCGTTTGGGAGTTACAATGCCACCAGCAGCACTGAAAACACGTTCAGAAGACACACTTGCGAATGGGCAAGACAAGTAGTTTATAGCCAGGTTGGAGAGCTGTGGCCACAATTGTTTTTTGCCATGCCAATACTGCAATGGCTCATCATTAAGAAAGACCTCTGTTGAGTCATTCAGATAGTCCTGCACCATCGACTCAAGGTCATCAGCGGTTCCTCCACTTTGCTTACTTTTTGCTGTGCCTGTGACTTTTTTTCGAGAACCATACCCAAGCAAACTTAGCCAATCCTCTACAGCAGCCACTGTTACTGTTGTGTGTGGTGCAGATGATCCAGTTGCCGGTGTCTTTAACGGCTGAGAGGTCTCTTGTGCCCCAGCCACAGGTGCAGAAGTGGATTCTTGTGACTGGGGATGGCCTGCTGATGCTGATGCTGATGTACTGCCTTCTCCTTCAATAACCTGCCGTTCTTTTTCAAACCTCTTGGCTGACCAGGCTAGCCAATGTTTGTACTTTTGAACATCTTCATCAGTAAAAGGAAAGAATGCTTCGCCTGCCAGCGCCTTTTTGTAGCGTGGATCCAGAATAGTAGCACAAATGTAATGCTGTTCTGACTTGATCTTTTGAAGACGTTCATCACCACGTAGGCGCTCTAATAATTTCTCAGACAAAATAAAAGGGTCTTTTTTTTTACATCTTTTTCAAACTCAGAAGACACCGCCATCAGTTGGTGCTCCAGCATGCACAACAATGGGATAGCTTTTCCCAAATTACAGTCCTCCTGGCTGACTGCACGCGTGAAGAACTCAAAAGGACGAAGCATGTCTGTCAGGCTTTTAACTATGTCTCATTGCGCCGCAGCCATCCGCAGGTCCTCCTTCTGAGATGTACCCTCTGTTAAGAAATAGTGATCGAGTACCGTATACTGCTCATACAGACGCTCAAGCATGTAGAAGGTTGAGTTCCAACGTGTTGCCACCTCCTGGATGAGTGCTTTCACTGGCATTCGACGTTCAAGTAGCAGCCTCCTCAGATGCTTCTGGGCCTTAAAAGAATGGCTGAAATGGTTGCACATTTTGCGGCAGGTGGCCATTACCGCGAACGCCGCACTGTCTCTATCACTCAAGAATTTTTGAACTACCAGGTTGATACAGTGCGCCAAACACGGCACTCTGAAATAGCCACCCAGCGACATGGCCTTAACTACATTGGCGCCATTATCCGTGGAAACATAACCAATCTGGCGTTTTTTTGGGGATAGCATTTTCGAGACCTTTTTGTTAAACTCGTCCAAAATGTTTTTGGATGTGTGACTTTTCTCCAAGCCAAACATGGCTAGTGTTGCATGTTTCCGAGCAGCTTTGAAAACTTGGTCCGGGTCAACACCTGCGTTTAGCTTTGCTTTAACACCTGAAAAAGAGACCCAGTGTGCAGTGATGCACATGTAATCAGCGCCTGCGCCACTGGTCCACATGTCTGTTGTCAGATGTATTGTGTGAACAGCACTCTTCTGCAAAGCTGCCCCAATCGCCTCCAGCACATCTTCATGTAGTGCTGGAACCGCAACTCTGGCAAAATAGAACCGGCTAGGAACCTTCCATTTAGGGCAGAGCGTTGCCACTAATTCTAGAAAACCTACCGCTTCTACAAAAGAAAAAGGGAGAAGGTCCACAGCTAGCATTTTAGCCAGCTTAGTGTTGTACAGACGCGTCAGTGGGTGGTTGCGTTCATATGGCATGTCTGAAGAAAACATGGTTCTAATGTTGCCCTGGACCGAGCATTTACGGGCTGATAATGACTTCGTTGACCCAATTTTGCTCGCTGGTGAACTTTTGTGCGTTGGTGTCTCACTCGCTCCAACACTCTTAGTGTGCCTCACATTGGGTGTGCTGCTGACAGGGGTACTGGGTGTAAGGGAAGTGTTTGACACGTCTTCTTCCTCCTCGTCATCATCAGATGCAACATCAACGTTTTCTTGAATTCGGGCTTCCTTGATCGCATCTAGGTGCGCAAACCATTGGACAGTGTGCTGTCTCCTAAGATGACCTCTCTGGCCTCCGGTACCATAGTTGGTACCTGACTTACCACGACTAACTGCAAGCTTACAAAGGGTACAAATGGTAAACTTTGGATTTTTTTGACAAACAGTAAAGAAGTCCCAAACTGGGGACTTGAAGTGTCTGTGGGGCCTGGAGGAGGCGGCGATACTGGTGGTGGTGGTCATGAAGCTAATGCCAGTTGAAGTGGAGGATCTGGATTGCCCAACTTTTGTACGTTGTGCACTTTCACCGCCACTAATTAAGGTCGAGGTGGATGGAGGTCCCTTCTTGCCAGAAAGAAATATGGAAGCGGGACGAGTTGGTGTACTACTTAACTCCAATGATTGTGGTGTTTCCACTGCCTCCTCATCGACAACATCATCATCATCACGCTCAGCAGCTCTTCGGGCTAGGGTCAAAATGTCTGTTTGCTGCATGCCCGCTGGGGCTGCAGTGACCTTTATGATGACTGGGTCGTCGTTGTCAGAGTCTTCATCAGCAGCAGTATCCGCCACTTCTTGTTGAGCCTCATCACACTCCTTAACTCTGAGACTTTGGACGAGCTTCCTTTTACGCTTAACTACCTTTGTCAGATCATGGTGTGCCTCACTGTCAGACGGCAGTGGTGCTGGTTCCCAAGTTTGATCCATATCATCAGAAGGAGGTGTGCTTGAAGAAGATGTAGACACCACCCTTGATCTCTTCCTTGCTAGGGGTGTGGAAGACAATGAATGATCATCAGGAGGAGTGGCTTCCTCAAATGATACCTCGCCTTGATTGTCGATTTCCTGATGTGCCCCTACTTCGGGAGGAACAACTATTGTGGGCACTTGTGACCCTCCATGCACCTCTGCTTGCGCATCTCCTTGCGCTGCCTCTCCTTCCACATGTACTTGGGCTTGTACTTGCACATGTGATTGTTGTTGCGGCTGTGGTTGTTCAACACTCGTCAGATGAGCTACAACAACCTGTGTTGATTGAGGGACATTGCTGCTGCTTTCTTGCGATGAGCCAACATCACTGGTCGATGGTGATTGAACAAGTAGATTGGCTGCCTCTGCAGCACTCAAGGGCTTGGACTTAAGTTGGCGTGGTGGTGGCACTGAGCCCAATGGAGCGGGGGTGCTGCTGCCAGCTTGGTCCCCAGCAGATCCCGCTGCTGCTGCAGGCATACTTTTTTTTTTACTCCCAAAAAAAGGGGCGGGTGGCACACCAGTCTCCTTGGTAACTTGCTTCTTCTGCTCCTTACTGGCACCTTTCTTGCTAGAGGAGCTATGGGTAACTTTTTTTGGGGCCATCTTCTTCAGAGCAGGTCAGAACAGCAGGCAGCAGTTGCACGAGTTGCAGAGTTGTCTGTGTCCAGACGTGACGTCGCGTGACGTTATGCTGCACACACACACCGCTGCAGGACTTCTTCCTGGCACTGGTGGTTCTCTTGAGTCTTGTGCACCTAAAAGCAATGGAAGACAGAGGAACATCAGTTCAGTTATACACCCCAAAAAATCGACAAAACACAGAAAAATCAGCACAATCCCATGCCATCCATGATGTTTACATTGAAGACACCCCACAGAAAGACTAGGGCCATGCAAGTATGCAACACTCACTACCCCTGGGCATAATGGATGAAAAGTAGGCAAAATAAGTGCAGGCCTCAGACACTGCCTCTCTTCAAAATGGCCCCTTACACCCCAAGCCAGTCCACATCAACAGTACACCCCAAAAAAACAGAAAAACAGCCAAAAATCACCACAATCCAATGCCATCCAGGATGTTTACATTAAAGAGAGTGAGACCACACTACATGCACACTCAGTCCATGCACCACTACCCCTGGGCAAAAGGCCCCACCAGCAGCCCCCAAAAAACGACAAAAAACAATAAAATCAGCACAATCCCAGCCCATCCATGGCCTCAATGGTGTTTAAATTCAAGAAGACACCCCTCAGAAACACTAGGCCCATGCAACACTCACTACCCCTGGGCATAATGGATGAAAAGTAGGCAAAATAAGTGCAGGCCTCAGACACTGCCTCTCTTCAAAATGGCCCCTTATACCCCAAGCACATGTTGCCTGTACCAGCCAGCACTCAAGATGGCCACCACCACCACCCACATGGCCAGTCCACATCAACAGTACACCCCCAAAAAACAGAAAACCAGCCAGAAATCACCACAATCCAATGCCATCCATGATGTTTACATTAAAGAGAGTGAGACCACACCACAGGCACACTCAGTCCATGCACCACTACCCCTTGGCAAAAGGCCCCACCAGCAGCCCCAAAAAAACGACAAAAACACAACATTCAGCACAATCCCAGCCCATCCATGGCCTCAATGGTGTTTAAATTCAAGAAGACACCCCTCAGAAAGACTAGGCCCATGCAACACTCACTACCCCTGGGCATAATGGATGAAAAGTAGGCAAAATAAGTGCAGGCCTCAGACACTGCCTCTCTTCAAAATGGCCCCTTACACCCCAAGCCAGTCCACATCAACAGTACACCCCAAAAAAACAGAAAAACAGCCAAAAATCACCACAATCCAATGCCATCCAGGATGTTTACATTAAAGAGAGTGAGACCACACTACAGGCACACTCAGTCCATGCACCACTACCCCTGGGCAAAAGGCCACACCAGCAGCCCCAAAAAAACGACAAAAACAACAAAAAACAGCACAATCCCAGCCCATCCATGGCCTCAATGGTGTTTAAATTCAAGAGGACACCCCACAGAAAGACTAGGCCCATGCAAGTCACCACCCCTGGGCAAAGGGCCCCACCAGCAGCCCCAAATAAACGACAAAAAACAATAAAATCAGCACAATCCCAGCCCATCCATGGCCTCAATGGTGTTTAAATTCAAGAAGACACCCCTCAGAAACACTAGGCCCATGCAACACTCACTACCCCTGGGCATAATGGATGAAAAGTAGGCAAAATAAGTGCAGGCCTCAGACACTGCCTCTCTTCAAAATGGCCCCTTACACCCCAAGCACATGTTGCCTGTACCAGCCAGCACTCAAGATGGCCACCACCACCACCCACATGGCCAGTCCACATCAACAGTACACCCCCAAAAAACAGAAAACCAGCCAGAAATCACCACAATCCAATGCCATCCATGATGTTTACATTAAAGGGAGTGAGACCACACCACAGGCACACTCAGTCCATGCACCACCACCCCTGGGCAAAAGGCCACACCAGCAGCCCCAAAAAACGACAAAAAACAATAAAATCAGCACAATCCCAGCCCATCCATGGCCTCAATGATGTTTAAATTCAAGAAGACACCCCACAGAAAGACTAGGCCCATGCAACACTCACCACCCCTGGGCAAAGGGCCACACCAGCAGGCCCCAAAAAACGACAAAAATCAGCACAATCCCAGCCCATCCATGGCCTCAATGGTGTTTAAATTCAACAAAACAGTTGTATCATGCACCCCTAACCAACCCTGGCCCTACTGGATACTGTGGCTACCCACAATATAATTTATTTAATGCTCTGAAAAAGTTCCAAAACTGTACTTGCAGCAACTGTAATGCCCCAAACAAACTTACTTGTGAAAGTTGATTTCTAATCCAAAAGTGATCCAAAGACAGTCAAAAAGGCCTCAAATCCAAATATCCAGCAGCACCCACAAAAAGTAATCCTTCCAGCTCCAGATCCAAATGAAAGTGACCAGGAGATGGACAAAGCACTGGGAGGAGCCTGCTGGACAGGAACAGGAAGTTGGAGACTGTGGGGCACTTCCTTCCTCCCCCCCCCAAAAATTGACTCCTTGCAAAAAAAAAGGCCATGCAAATGTCAACCTGAGGAGTGATTCTGATAAAAACCATAATTTTCTGAAGGTTTATCCTGTTTGCTGGTGATTTTCTTGTGCAGAATTGCAAAATCTCTATTTCGCGAGTGCGAGATTGTTCCTTTCCGCCGCAACTACGTGTTCGCAATTGCGAACTCTCGCGAGGTGTGCTGTGCAAGGTGGCAAGCCGCGATTACGTATTCGCGGGCGCCAAACTCCCGCGGGATCACGCAGCAAGATCTAAAATGGCGCGGCACTAGAAAAATATGATCGAGAAAAACAACTCGGCAAACGCTTAATGACGGAAAGTGAACGCCGTGCACCACGCCGCGCGCCGCAACCAAGCAAAAAATCTGCCGCGAGCAGATTCACGGATTTTCGACAAATTCGCGAGAGTTCGCGGATTGCGAATTTGCCGAAAATCCGAAAAATCCGCGAGCGGAGCGGATTTTACGCCCATGCTTAGATAATATGAGCAATTTATATGACACTCTAATTCCTGTGTTTGAAGAGGTGTTGGTTCTACACGCGCAAAGTAGGGACCTCTTAGATTTAGAATTGGTTGAGATGAATTATGCTAAATTAAGGGAAGTTTCATTGAATTTTTTCTACCCTAACAAAACCATCAGGCCGGGCAGGCTGCCATCCCACCCTTGGTATAATAGTTTACGTTGCAAGGCAAAAAGGGCACTTGTAGAATCCATTAAAGCTAACAATCGCCCACAAATAAAAATTGCAAGAAAGGCCTACAAAGTGGTCATTCAGGAAGCCAAACAAAGGTGGGAAACAGAAAACTGAAAATTGCCCTTGGGGATAGAGACATGAGGACGTTTTGGGGTGTTGTAATTTCGAGTTCTTCTACCCCCAAAACAGCAGTTGAACCGAACCTGGATGAAGAGGTTTGGTGGGAGCACCATGAATCCCTCTATGCAGACAAAAAGAAACTCGAGGGAGGTCCAATTGCTTGTTGTTATTCAAAAGTGGACTGCTCTATAAGCAACGGGGATTTAAACTTTCACTCGGATAGTGGTATGAGTACATGTATAAGTCTAAAGGAAATAGAGGGGGCATTGGCAAAAATAGCACCGGGCAAAGCACCAGGCCTGGATAAGATCCCTGGAGACCTTTTCAGGAGTGAACCAGCCATTTGGACCCCGTATTTATGGGTTCTTTTTAATGCCATCCTGCAGCGCATGAAGATTCCTCCTAGCTGGGTTAGTGCGGAGATAATCCCGATTTTTAAAAAAGGTTCCCCACTCCTACCAACTAATTATAGACCTATTAGTTTAATAAATATTTCCTAAAAATTATTTGCACGTGTTTTACTGGCAAGGATACAATCCTTGATGGAAGAAAAAGGGGTACTGTCCTCTCTAGGTTCAGGGAAAAGTTGTCGACCCTGTACTAAGTACTAAGACTGCAACTGTTGTACTGGAAGACCGTCTAAGAAATAAATCTACAGAAAACCAAAAGTATGGCGTTTAATAGTCCAAAAAGCACAAACCCAAACCCTTCATTAAATGGTAAACCCCCTGAAAGAGTTTCATCTTTTATCTACTTAGGCCTTACCATTATTGAAAACATGGACTGGGGGGCTCATATCATGAAGTCGACATTAAAATTAGCGCAATCGACAAGTGGCATCATGAAGGCTTCCAGTAGGTCTAGCAAGAGAGCTGTCAGCCCGGCATTAGAAATTTATAAGGCCCAGGCTCGAGGTGGCGCATTATATGGCGCTGAGTTATGGGGTCATTTTAAACGTGAGACCCTATCAAAGGTGGAAAATCAATATCTCAGACAGTTGTTTAGATTACCATTGGGCACTCCATTAATTCCACTTCGACTAGGTACGGGACTAATGGCGATTGCAGATGTGTCGAGCCTCAAACCTTTAATGTACTGGCGTCGCCTGAGGACCACTCCCGAACTTCTATCTTATAGGGAGGAATTGTCCGAAGTTATGATGGTACAGGGTGCTGTTAAACTTTCCTGGTTTGCCCATATTAAATACCTAATAAATACTATGGGCTTGGGTGATTGCTGGGCTGAACCTGACCGTGCCTGCTCTCAAATCTCAAGGAAACAAATGAAGGTCCATTACGAAGAGTACGGAATGGCTCAACTTCATTCATGCTCCAAAACAGGCAAACTATCTCTAGCTTTCTTAGAAATAAAAGACAACTTTCACTTTGAGTTAGTATTAGATCTTATTAAACCGGTTGAGGCAAGAAAGCTTTTTCTACAATTTAGGTTTGGGGTTCTCCTGCTCCGCTGTTTTACATCAAAGTGGAAGAATCAACAATTGATACATTGCCCGGCATGTGATCACCCAGAAGGATCAGTGTTACATGTTTTTTCAGTTGCCCTAGTTACCATAAAGCAAGGAAACGCTGGTTGGTCCAGATCTGTAGGAACATCGTCAGCAGACACTTCCTTGAGGTATTTCGGATACTTAAGTCTGACCTTAGCATTCCGATTGTTTTCTTAGTTGCCGGATTTATGTTTTCCATGTGGTGTACTAGGAGGTTTTTTTTTAAATCATCCAAGGAGGTGTAGGATCTGTTATAGGAATTCAATGTTATTTTTATTAATCTACTATATTTGCTGCCTGTGAATAAGTTCACTGTTTAATTTAATGTATGGACTTGTCCCTTTTTTTATAATTATCCCTTTTTAGCTAATTCATTTATTTATTCATTGTACTATGCACTTTTCTAAATTAATGTGTATTTACCGCTTAGCAATATCACCCAAAAATTATATTTTTTTTACAATATATGAAGGTATCCAAATTAAATATCTAGGTGTATAGTGATTTTAAAGTGTTCTAAATTGCTATCTGTATGCCTTTATGTATTTTAATATATGATTGGTTTTAGAAACTTGTGCTTTCAAGGTCATACTGACCGAAATAAAGTTTCTTTGAAATTGACATAGCTGGGTCTGAACTGAGGTAGCGAAGTGAGCTGAAGAACGATGATGGATTCAACCTAGTTCTGTGACTAGGGGTGAGTGTCTGAAAAGTTTCAGCACTCCATTAATCGCATCTATGTGTTTGCTCCATCTATAACAACAATCTACGTTTTGATATGAATGAAATCTATAGAAGTGATGGAGTTCACTTCACAGATGAAGGAAACAGTGTTTTTCAACAACCTTAGGCTGTGCATTCACACTTACATGGAGCTCCAACAAAGTCATAATGAAAACAAGGGCTCTTGTTAGAGCCACCCTATAACCCAAACAGTAAAACTTATTTATTTTTTAACATACTTAGAAATGGGATTTCTGGTTGGCTAAGGCTTGCGCCAAAGCCAGGCAGAAACCACCACTCTCGTCAGGGCAAGGGAGTTACACGCCAAGATAACCCCTGCTCACCCCCCTTGGTAGCTTGGCACGAGCAGTAACGCTTATCCCGGAGGCAATTGGTAAAGCGTTTGCGCAACACACACACACAGCAGCAACACACTAGGCACACCACGAAAAGGAACTCCACACAAGGTTATATATAAAAATAGCCTTTGTATTACCACAAACACATTAGATCATAATCACACATATAAACTGTGCCAACTGGCACTGGGCAGTATCTACAGGGGAATATTTACACATGATAGGGCCACGTGGGCCACTGTCAGAATCAGCACCAAGTAGAAATAGTAGATGTAGCACATAGAATAACTGTAGCACCAAATAACAATTGTAGAACACAAACCACCGGTAACCACTGGTAAAAGGTAGGTACACACTAGGCAATACTAATCACCATAGGCATAGGTCACATAGGAAATATAAACTGTCTAGCATAAACCATACTATACAAAACAACCTCCTAACCATAAACACATTTAGAGGTATAAAGCAGGCATAAAGGCATTGCACATAATGCATAGATCATCATAAACACAGTGCGTCCCAGGCGGGGGCACAACACAGGCAAATTCTCCCCAGGCCAACTGGCCTCTCACAGGGCGCCAACGCCCTATGTCCAAAAGTCAGGGCTGGCTGTGCACGCAGCCAAAGCAACAACGCAAAAGAACAACCCTAAACGTAGCAGCTGCCCACTACTTGCTGTGCAGCTGGGAGTCTCAATGAAGGCCTACACGTTGCAGCTGGCACTAAGTGCTGTGCAGCTTTGCAGTCCAAGGTAGGGATGGGGCAAAGGAGTGCGTCTCACTCCTGGGTTACAAGAACATGTCCCCCTAAAATAAAGAACCTAAACGGTGCATGATGGGGGAGCCTTCTAGGCTCCAGAAAGAACATGTGTCTTGGAGCACTCTGGCTCTGGAAACAAATATGACCCCCATTGGAGCCACGTAGGCTCTAGAACACTGGGGTCAATCGATGGAGCGGACTGGTGCTCAGAAACATGAGTGGGCTAGACAGAACTTGCCCCCAAACTGTTGGAAAGAATACCGGCCCCTCTGGACTCTTTAAACACTGCGCCCAAATGTTGGAGCCACGGGGCTCTGAAAATAAAACATGGCCACTATTGGAGCAGCATGCTGCCATTCGGGCCGCTCTATATGCACAACCACACTGTAGCTCGGACAGGCACCAGCCCGCGGCCATACCGAGCCCCACAGCCCTCGCTCACTCACCGGGCTGCTCTTCTCTGGTGGGGGCTCTTTCTCGCGCTTGGTGCTGGCCTGCTGGACTTTCCTCTCGGTGCGGCGGCACACAGCCGCCAGGGCTCCCCTCACTCCGGGGAGCCCCCGCCACACACACATCTCACTCCAGGATGGGGTGCAAGAGGCGCCTCTTCACCGGTCCCCCCTCACGGGACCGGGACTTGGAAAATGAAGCCCACGAGGCGCTGCGCGGCTTCTCTTCGGAAAGGGAGAAGCGGAAGTGGAGCCCGCGAGGCTCCGGCTCGCATTTTTGACCCCGCCCACAATCAGGCGGCGGGCCGGACTTCGGCTTCCGGTGCTCCTCCCGGGCTGCGGTGGTGCAACGCAGGACACAATGAGGGGTAGGCTCCCTCGAGTTCCAACTGCGGACTAAGTCGCGGGGTGGGCACCTGCGCATAAAAAGAATTAAGTCAGCAGGCAAAGTCGTGGGGTAGGCACCCGCGCAATGAAAACAATTAAATAAGCGGGGTGGCACCCGTCCGAGATGATAAATTAAGTTGAATGTAGCCATAACACGGGGAGGGCACCCGCTCAATGAAAACATAAAAACACGGCCATAATGCAGGGTGGGCACCTGCCTGGGAGATAGCAATGGTGGTGGAATCCCCAGGCTGGGGCTCCCTCTGTAGACGAGGCAGCTCCGTGCTGCGGAGCCCACAGGCTCCTGGGATGGGAAAAGTGCCCCCTAGAACAACAGCAAAGGAGAGCACTCTCAGGTCCTGGAAGTACCAAGTCTAGGGTCAGAACCAAGCGCTCCTCCACACCAAAGCAGGGCAGGGCTCAGGAAAAGTCCTGCAGAACAAACGGGTCAAAGGCTGGGCCCAGGGGCCAGATCACAGGGCCCTCCAGCAGGGAGGCAGTCCCCAGTGGCGGTACCTCCTGGCGCCCAGCAGCAGCAGGCCCCCCTCAAGTTAGGAGCACAGAGAGCGAACCTTTTACATGCGGTCACAGACCCTTTTTATACACAAATCCCCATTGTCTCAAGGGTGCAGGGCAAGGGGAAAACCAGATGCAACTGGTTCTGGAGCACTTTGTTGTGCTCAGCCCCTCTCCCTATTCACAGGACAGGCTGGGGACATCAGATGCACCACAGGGGGCGGAGCCAGCATTGTGGAGGAAAGGCACAGCCCTATTCAGGACCCAGGTGCAACTCCTCCCTCCCATCTACATGCAGATCTCCCTATTCACCACCGGGCAGACCCATCCTGACTCCTGGAGCCAGGCACACCAGCCAGCCCCTGTCACTCACAAGCCAGACAGTCAATTCACATTCACTGCACACAGAAATGCCAGCTTCTAAAAGTGGCACTTCTACACTAGTCACATTAAATCTGCGCACACCGTTGTGCAGCATTTAATCTCACGAGTTCGCACATACCAAACTCGCCCCTCCACTCCTCTCACATCAGGAACTACCATGGACACTCATCTCCCCCATGCATTCCCATGGGAGGGCAGGGCAATCTCACCACACGCACTCAGGCTGCACACCCACGTTACACTAGGACACAGTGTTAAAGTGTGCAGAAGCCTAAAACAACAAACACCAGGCCACATTTAAAAGCTAAAAGTTTAGGGGTGAACATGCTAAAAGGGCCAAGTCCAACACATACATACTCTTTTTAAATATTTTTTGAATTTGTGAACCCATCACGAATTTGCAAAACAAAAGCACAAATTCAATGTACTACAACATATTACACTTTTCAAGTTTAACTTTACATTTTTTTCATATAATTTCTAACTCTGTCAATTTTAATGTGATTATTAACTTCAATCTCACTAGCTCTATAAAAAAAGTTCACAAATGCAACACTACCCTCTGAATTATATACTATTTAATTATTTACTTAAGGTGGATCCACAAATCCACAGTGACGCTGCACTGGGGAGGCTGTGCTGAGAGTCGTGATAGGGTCGTGACTCCTATCAAGAGAAAAAAAAAAAAATTGCCCCCCCCCACAGTTCCATAGGCCCATATTATCAACGGGAATCTCATTTCCCGAGGCCCGTCATTTAAAAAAAAAAGTATTTTACAAATTCAAAATGTGAGGGGGGCCAAAAGGCCCCCCTCTTGGGCCATTTTTGACCCCTGGACCCCATCCCCCAGGGTTTGACATCTTTACTGGGGACTGCAGAGGGAGCCCCAAGGCCCCTGCTGTCCCTGCCAGCTCCCCGCCGCCTCCTGCATTGCTTTGCTCTCCGCAGTCCCATGCAGCTCCCTTTGCCCAAAAGCAATTCTGCTACGCTTCATGGAAGTGAGAGCAGTTTTCCCAGCCGCGGCCCGTGGAGGGAGTTACGGTGGGGCAGGGAGGCGGGGAGCGGGAGGGGCGGGCTGGAAGGTGCTAAAAACCGGCATATGGATAATTGCAGGTAAGTAAACAATTTAATTAATAAAAACGAATTTCGTAGCGCGCACTGCATCGCATTTTGCGACAAAATTATGTAATCGCCCAATAAAGGATATGTGAGCAATTTACCAGTCTGGATCAGTTGCTATTGCCTTATATGGAGCTGGGGTGTGGGGCTACCATTGCAGTCAGGTATTGCAGCGTGAAGAAAATTATTTTTTAAAGCGTCTTTTAAATATACCTTCCTCAGCGTCCACTGAAATAATAGACCAAGAAGTAGGATTACATTACTTAGCAGATTTGGTTTCTCTGCATCCGCTGCTGTTATGGAGGTCCATTTAGGCAAAAGATGAAATAATTTTTACCAAATCTATTGTCTACGTCCGGATAAATAAATGTTTATCCCCTGGTTAAGATATACCAGTATTACATACAGTAAACTGTTTAATCTACCAATTCAGTCAACCCTGTGCAGGTGACTACCTTAACTAAACAGGTAATTAAGGATGTCTTTCTGAACTATAAAATAGAAAATCGTATGAGACTGGTAGGGAAATAATAGACTTTTATCTTCTACCAATCAATTGGGTCTAAGATGGGAATTCAAAATGATTTGACTCAGGTGTCAAAGCCAACACATCGCTTTGTACTGACTAGACTCAGACGAGGAATAGTACACCATTTAGCCGCTTTCCCTGAAATGAAATCCTGTTCCCCTTGCCCAAGTGACGGGCATTCTAAGCAAAGCACAGTTCACTTTATGCTTTTCTGTGATTTTTTTTGTATTTTAGGTGTCACTATCTAAAACCATTATTTCTAAAGCAAAATGTAAGAACCCACATAGCTATCTAACCTTTATGATCCTATAGTCTGTTTTAATGGTGCATCATTTATTTTAAAAGCTATAAATGTAAGAAAAAGCATTGTTTGCTGATAAATTAGTATGTACTCAATAAGGATTTGTTTTATGTAATTTTCTGCTAAAACTTTTTAAACAATTGTTTTTATCATTGTATTTTAATATTGCTACTGCTTTTATGGTTGTTTGTACATACCGAATAAAGCTTATTTTGATTGATTGATTGAAAATCCTTATCCCATCACCCTTTAAACAAGAACTAGACTACTACTTTGCAGTCAACTGGTCATAACCAACTTCCACCATTTTTACCCTCTATTTCATACACTTCGAGGAAAAACGAGGAGACCTACTCCGACAGAAGGCATGTTACAATACCGTTTTCATTACCATGTCATTTCCTGGTTATGTATATATCCATAAGAACATGTACATATATTCACTGAAAAAACAAATGTTAAAATAATGTTATGATTAGGTAAGATCAAACGATCGTGCCTTATATTGACATAAGCGTAGATATCCCCTAAAAAACATAAGGTTAAAGTTACTTTATAGTAAGGTATTGAATTTAGATGAAATCTGAAATACACAAGTTAAAGTTTACTGAGCAAACTACAACTTGTGCTATGCCAAGCACTGCTTATGACCTCACATATTATATCACTCATAGCATAAAAAATGGCATCATTGATGACATCTCAAATGACATCATTGATGACCTTACTGATTAAATCAGTTAGAACATCATAGCCATGCACAACATAGAGTTACTGAATGAACACATGTGGATTGATAACAGACATAGCCTAATCCCTGGAAACTAGTGTAATTGTGCATTTTAAAAGTTATATGGTGGATCATTTTACAAAAGGAACGGAAGAAGTGCTCAGTGTTAAACAAGATGTGGTTTGATTGCACCTGCAGAGGTATATTTGAAAATAGGTTGTGAATTATATCTAAAGCTGGTCTAAAAATCTATGAGAAAGTCCAAAGTTGCTGTTTACAATACATTAACCACCAATGGATATCTAGGCACATGCCCTTGCTAAATAGTAATACAGCAGTATTGGCAGTTTCTGTAAGCTGTGCCTGTTTATTTCCAGAACTTCACTAAAGATGTTGATGCATTGTAGAATATTAAATAATGTACAATGTAGAGATGCCCCACTAATATTTCTTTTTTTGCATTTTTGCATACTGGTGTTGTAAGGATGGCTCTAAGGTTGTATGCTATTATGCACATCTCTGTAAAGTGTATAGTGTATTTTGTTAAACTACAGAGCCTGATAATGGCAAATGTATACCTGTCAACTACTTCACTTACTCTTGCGGGTCATGTGAAATCTTTAATAGGGCAATCCCATTAAAGTGAGTAGAAAATTGTCCAAAAGTTTAGCGTGTTTAATTACTAAAAGTCAACAAACCTTACAGAATGATGTGACAATGAATGGATGTAATAAATGAAGTCATAAGCAGTGCATGGTGTGGTGCAAGTTATAGTTAGCTCAGTAAACTATAACTAGTGAATTTGGGTTGTTTGTTTTTGAACAGTTTATTTACCTTATTTCAACACCTAACTGTATTATCACTGGAACCTATGTTTTTTTCCATCTGGAAATAGGTGGAATTTGGTGACTCCACCTTGCTCCTGTAAAATGGAGTTCCAGCCAAAGTCTGCCAATCACTACATGGAGGAATTAAAAAATAATTCTGAGAAGCTCTAGAAATGCGATCTGGTGACAGCGGGTGAGATTTGGCATTCTCTAGTGCTTATTGCATAGATTCTGTCAAACGAGTATAATTTCTATTCATGAGGCATCAACTCAAATGGCCCGCTGTCTCCCTTTAAGCTTTTTGTCCCCTGAAAAATGGTTCATTTGACCATGGGCTAAACGTTTGAGGCTTTGTGGAGTCTGTCCTGCTGTGGCTGGAAGCTTTTGATTTCGCAAAAGCCCGTAAGTAAATTCTTGGACCGGGTCGAGGAAGAAAACATATACATCCAACAAATCACCCTTGGTGGCCATGAAATGTGGCTTGATGATGCCATATCTGATTTTGAGAGACCCTTTCTAACCACAGCCTTGCTCCATGGCTGGAAGATAGTTGTTTCCATTTCAGAAACAAAGACCAAAGGAAAAAACATTGACTGGGATGACCTGCTAGGTATTTACAATCTCCACTCAATTGTGGTTACCCTGAAATTGTGTCCAAGTCCTGGTCACCAACAAACAGTTGATTTTCATTTGCGCTTTCATTTTTTTAGGTGCTTTTTGTGTTCAAATTTTCAAAAAATCATATCTTTGATTTCCCTTATCATATTTTATTGATGTTGAAGTCTTTTTGCTCGTTACATTTTTCTTTATTTTTTTAATTGGTTTGGGAATGTTATTGTGTTTTGTTCTTTATTTTAAAAAAGTTAGCCCCCACCTCTCTGCCACGTAGGCCTTAATTACCAGGGTCTCGCCCGTGATTCTCTCAGAACTGTGTTGTGAACTAAACACACTGTATTTATTGCATTGGTGGGAGTCACCACTTTCAAATAAATAAACTAATGTTCACGGGCATTTACTATTTGGTTGACACACATTCTTAGAATGTCATATTTTGTCAAAATTGCCTTCTACGTGTTTTTTTCTAATGAAGTAAATTGAGTTAATCTTGATATTAGGTCATCTATGTTGGTTTTCCTTAATGGTTTGAATAGATCCTTTGTCCCTTTCCTCCTGTTCAGGTTTGTCACTAAGTGTCATTTTATTTTTTTAGTTTTGATTGATGTTGGGGTTGACCACAAATCTTTTTACCTCTTTACGCAACTTTATTCCCTTCCACATTCCTTTTTTCCTTCTCAGTCCTTTTTCCTCCCCTTCCCTTATTTTGCTTTAGGAGAGACAATCCCCTTCCTTTATCCATATTTTAACATTAGTTTCTTGCCCTCCTTCGCATTGTTCTGCCTCATATGTTTTAAGTGCATTGGCCACGATTTCAAGTGCCCCCGATTAATATTCTTCATTTCTGTGCTCCGGATTTACTTGGTACGGGAGAAGTAACAGAGAATACACATTGTTAGGTAATAACATGTCATTCTTTGATTCCGTGCTCTTGATGCTTACATTTTGCGTTGAATGTTTCATGTGGCGAGTTTAAATACTTTCAGCAGCCAAACTCTCCATTTAGAATGCCTCAACTCCTAATTTGGAGGAATTAGTTACCTCAGGATACCAGCGTCTTCGGAATTATTGAAGCACCTCTATTCAAGATCATTGTATTACATGTTTACTTTGAGGGTTCTGGGTCAGCGACCTCATTCAGCCAGTGGTTTAGTTTGCTACAGAACCTTCAGCCATGTGCCTGAGACACTGACACTCATATATTTGACCAGCCCACCGTCGTATTTTAATCTCACATTTCTTTTATTGCCTGTTTGAGTGTGTCCTGTTACCTTCATTACAAAGCATGGGCGAATGTTGTACAGCTGAAAACATATCGATAAGCAGCCTAGAAGCCATGCAGAGCTCTTGCAGACAAACACGTCTGGAAAAAGGATACTATGGAAAATACAGAGTTGCTTTCCAGATGCTTTTCTCATCACTTGCTGCCACTTTGCTCAACAAATGATAATACAAATGCGGCCTTCTTGGAATGTCATGCGCATACCTTCCTAACCTCAAATCACTAAATATGAAAGGACAGGCGAAAGCATCTCAAACATTGATGCTGTAGGAAAAAAAATGTACTTTTTTTTTTCTTCTGGCATCCAAATTTCAAATGCTCTTGTCTGCTCCTTTGTAAAATGGGTTTGAATTTGGTAGGGCACGTGCATATTTTATATACAGGACACACATACATCAAATGCATTGGCCTTGCCAGTGCTTAATTCTATTTTTTTTAACTGGGACTTCTTTCCTTACTGCCATTCGTCCTTTATTTCCTCTGCTTTTGTCCCATTTAATCTTTTTTTCAACTAAGCAGGAAAATATCTAAGGGTTCAAACATTCAAAAACTCACTTTTTTTACTTAATATATTTTTAACTATTCTTGTTTTTATAATATTTCAGCCAATCCTGATTTCTTATAATTTACTTTTTCACTAAATGTATTTTCTGAAATTTGGGTTTGATAGAGCATGCAGGTCACCCAACTCAGATTACCATACTCACCTGGGCCCATAAACAACATATGATGAGATTAAATCAGGTAACCTGTGCACCTACTCTAATCAGTGATTTATGAACTTCATTTAGGACCTATACCATTGTCTTACCAGTCTTTGTCATCGGTACCTGAAGTCCTAATGGATCAAAGGTGTTAGAATAATAGGTAGAATAAGTACATTTGCACTCATAAAATAACCACAACTCAGCAAAGGTTTAAACTCTTTATCTACAGTCTTTAAATTGTCATAATCCAAGCATTGAATAATAGAAAATTCTAAATTAGGAAAATAACGATTAGAATGAAAATATGCAGTTTTTATAAAGCAGTCTTTGCGTATTTGATAAGAGGGTGGGAAGAGAGAAGGAAACAGTACAATGACATACCCACATTTAATATTTACCTAGAATGGTGTGAAGAACTAACCCTGGCCACGGGTCAGTTTAAAGGACAGAACCCCGAAAGTGCAGGCACCATAAAGGCAAGCAGGTGCAGATCAGAATCAGGACAGGTAAAGCCAAATTGGATCAGGACAGGATCACCAAGGGCTAAGACCAGCACCCACAGTTAAAGTTGCAACGCCTGCGTTACTCCCTCTCTGCAGCTAACAGCCAGAACCCGGTAAGAGTTATTGATTTCTCCGACAAAGTGCTTTGCCAGCACTTCAGCTCTCAAACCCCGATCTGGGTTTTGAACCTTTTGACAGAGGGCTCCGCCAGCACCTCTGCTCCCAATCACCTATTGAGTGCGGTGGGTCAGTGACAGGTCAGCTATCGGACAAGTTGGACAAATAAACTAGCTAAGCATACCCTAGTTATACTATTTTCCAGGTCAGTGTACCACCCCCCAATGTTGCAAGTGTAAGGATCCCCAATTTTGATTTGACAAGAAGAGAGGAGAGGTCATCACACTATACCAAAATGAAACTTTTCTTGATGATATTAAAATTAACGTTCCCGCCCATAACTTTATTTTCCCATGCACTTTTATTCCACCCGGCAATGAATGTATCAATCAGTAACAATAGCGTTCAGTATTGTACAGTCCTGCTTCCTCTCCTGGGGTTGAAAGTTCACGCTCCCAGGCACATTGTCTAGTGTACTAGTGTACTGTAAGCTTGGCTGTGGTTCAATGATGAATGACTTAATCTCCTTCTGGAGGTTGACATGCGCAGTGTGGATTTTCAAGATGGAGTAATAGCACCTCCCAGGCCCAAGATTATCGTTACATCAAAAAATAGAAACAAACAGTTTTAGAACACAGAATAAATGAATGCACTATATACTACTTATCTCTACTCTATTCCCATTACTTTATATTTAACTAATGCGTTAGAGTTAAGCAGAAAGAACAGCTTAGCAAAAGCAGTGCAAACTTCTTGCATGTGAGGACATGGAGCAGCCATCTTAGTTCTAGTGCGCAGAAGCAAAATATTCCCCCCAAAAGCAGAGAGTACGTCTTGTCACGTGAATGTGACAGACGCATGTGCAATAAGAAAACCCGCGTAGCAGCGGCCATATTAATGCAAGCGGATTATCGTTAGTAAAAGCACATATGCAAGCTTCACTTAGATGTCATGAAATGCAATATTAATAGGACAAACATGTTGATTAGTGTATTAAAGTTATGTTGAGAGGACTGAATACAAGCAAGTCGCATTACGTGCGAATCCTTGCTCCATCAGGTTCTTGGGAATGGTTTGATGTTACTTTTCTGTGCAGTTACATACAACAGTGGGGGCGGACCTTGTTTGTTTTTCTGCCTGGCACTGCTAGGTTATGCATCATGGCTCCAAGACATCTGTAAAACAGGATGGAAAATGCATCTGAAAGAACACCCTACATAGGGTGGCCCGTCCCTTTGGACACTTTCTAAGGTAACAGTTGTGCCGCACCCAGGACGAAGGAGCTGGTTATGACTCCGCTGTCCGACACCGAATGTTTCCTCTGCTTCTAAATCAGACTCCAGATCCAATGGGTTGGTGCAGATGACACGGAAACGTTTTTGGCTGCTGCAGCATAACGGTGGCACTTTATTTTGCTAAAGTAACAAAACATGAAATATTCGATTATACTATTTATGTATGCCTTACCTTTTAGTGATCTGGACAAAGCAAAGTGAAGCAGCTAAAATTACAGTAATTGAATACAGATAACATTATGGAGATCTTACATTTGCATTCTTTTTACTGCAATTGGCGCTAAAGTATTCTTTGGATAACTGCCACTGTGGCCCTAGATAAGACACACATAAATATACACTCAAAGTGAACGGGACGACTTTGAAACTTTTTCACGTCATTTTTGGCAGAATCAAACTGATGTAGGTAGCTCTATTCATCTTAAGCAAGGGCCTCCACTGAATTTCTGAAGTTATGTTGATTATATTATAGTGGTTTATTCTAATTGAAGATAGTTATATATCATGTGAAGATAGCTGAGAATGCACGACTAGGAAAATACTTAGGCTGTTAAATAAATGCTTTAATGAAACTGGGACCAGCATTTGTAATTTGATGTCCAAAAACCAGAAATATGCTCTACTTAATAAAGTTTAGAGGAGAGGAACTGTACTTAAAAGTTAAATAGTTGGAGCTTTTTGTCCCATAGTGTGGCAGATCAACTGCCGTGTTATATTTGTCAACCATTGGCTAATTTTTATTGAGCGTCCTTTTTCACATTTTCCTTATTTTATCTTCTCTTTTGTCCTGTGGAGGAGCCTGGACCAATCAGCATCACCGCAGGTGCTGCGATGGTTTCCTTGAGTGAACAGCCAATATGTTATTCTTGTGTCTGTATTTTTCAAATCTTAGAGGCAACAGTCAATGAACTAATTTGATCACGTACGGTATTCAGATTTCGAAAAATGAGGTTGCATTTTGACTGGATAGAAAAACAATGCAATCTACTATCGAGCTCTTTAATAGCTGAACACGCAACGCTGTATTCCGAACGGATTTTAAAAGGAAAATGTGATGTTTCATACATTTATTGGTTTTGCTCTTTTTATGACCCGACTGTAAAATGTTTTATTTAAGTTCATACGATCTGTAGGTTTTATTAAACTCTTAACCAATGCATATCCTATTTAATAGCAATTAATCAAAATGAATAATATAGGCCTATCATTTATTAAACATTACATATCTCCAAAACAAAGATTGTTTTCTCTGGGTGACTGAAAGTGCACTTCTTAATGAGGTTAGTTGGGGCCAGAAGAGTACTTGGGAATTCATCATCAACTATTTGAATATTCTCTTCGAGAAAAAAAGACAAAATGTTAGAACTATTAAAAAAAATTCTAACGTGCATAATTGATCTTATGAAGGCAGGTCTGTGCTGCCATTATTAGGAGCCTAGAAGGCGAAGATGCTCCCTTTGTCCTTTACACAAATGCAGCCAGGGCAGGGCAAAAGGTAAGTGGTGTAAACTGTGCTAATTGTATTAATATTGTGTAATGTCAATGCAAGTAATACAGAGCAAGCAGGTTGTCTTGAGCCTCGAAAAAGTGGCACTAGAAACTCAGCAGAGAAACCTCACATAGCACGCAGAAATAGGGTCAACCCTGCCTGGTTATATTAAGGCACAGGATTTCAGGAAATTGATGCTCCTCAGGCGGTACCTACTTCAACCTAGAAATATTAAGCAGACTTGGTGCAATGTTCTGAGGGTGAAATGCTTGATGTTGGCAAGGACAGTTGTAGTTTTCTGGCTGCATTATCACATATAACCCCTAGAGAATCATGTATTATCTTACTGGGCCAGAGCTCCCTTGGTTACGAATACTTCATGTCACTCACAAAACAAATAGCTCAGGATTTGCGTTGGTGGTTGGAAAGAGACATTCTGATGAAGGTACTTCTACTTCATCACCCATGTCAAATACAGTTAGTATCAGAGGCCAGTATTTGTGGGTTGGGTGCAAAACTGAAATGTCAGAAGCTAAAGGGCTCCTAGTCCATAGAACAGAGGGCTCGCTCAGTTCCATGGAATTATCAGCACTGTGGAAAGCAGTACAAATTTTCTACCCCCAATTAGAAGGGAAGAGTTTAGCTGTCAAGACGGACAATCAGGTAACAAGGTGCTACCTAAATCATCAGTGAGGTACAAGGAACAAAGACCTAAACCACATTGCAAATCAGATTTGTGGTTGTGCAGAGAAACAATTGGTGGCTCTGAGACTGGTGTATATTCAGGAGAAGTTGAACTTCTGGGTAGACAGTTTAAGGCACAGTCTATCATCTTCATAATGCTCCGTCTATCTCACCCTCTGTTCAATCAGATTCGTTCTTGATTCAGGAATCCATGAATAGATCTGTTTTCTTCCCAGCACAATGCCATGCTTCCCACCTTCTGCACCAAAGTTAGTTGTCCCCAGGCATGGGCAGTAAATGCCCTATTAGTACTATGTTCTCAGGAGGTTCTATACACCTTACCGGCAATGCCTCTCCTCCCAAAGGTGCTATAGAAGATTTGAGAGGAGAAGTTGACAGTGATCCGAGCAGTACCCCTTTGGTCATGTCATTCATGGTTTCCACTTCTATTCACTGTCTGTGCGATCATTATCGGGTGTGGATTAGCCCATCTTCGCTTCAAGTTCCAAGAATGCCTTAAACCTAACTACAACACCTGAGACTAACGGCTTGGAAGTTGGGAGGTAACATTTGGAAAGGTTGGGTTGTTCAAAACTGGTAGGCATACAATCATCTAGGAGGCCCTAGACTTTTTCATTTTATAAAAATACACTGGAGTTTAAGTAGTTACTTAAGTAGACACCGGGACCCTATTTTGGTAGAAACCTTCCATATACTTATATTTTTGAGTAATGGTTTACTTCAAGGTCTAGCTGTGGCTATTATCTCTGTGCAATGGGAAGTGTATTCAGAGAAGTCGGAAGGTGCTTGGCAAAGATAACATATTTGGCACTTAGACTAACAAAAACTTTTAGACTTTGAAAATCAATCATTCATAACCTAGTTCCCACATGGGATTTATCAATTGTTTTGAGAAGGTTACAAGCAAAATAGCTTTGGAGAAGGGCCAGTCCTTCTGGTTAATGGCAAGGATATCAATCCTAGTTGCAGTTACATAAGCAAGAAGGTTTGGTGGATTGGGAACTCTGTTATTATTATTTATTATTATTTATTTTTATATGGCGCACAAATCATCCCTAAGGGGATCTCTAGGCGCCCAGGAGACAAACAGACCAATGTGGAGGAATCCTCATCTACAATAGCCAGGTCTTTAAGTGCTTTTTAAAAGAATCAAGGTAGTGCATGCCTTCAGATCTTCCGGGAGCGAATTCCAATACTTAGGGGCCAAGTAAGAAAAGGTGCAGCCTCCCATTTTTACCTTCTTAATTCTCCGCATTCAAAGGAGCATTTGCCCACTGGATCTGAGCTGACGGGCTGGAGCATACCAGTCTAGTTTTTTTATAAGATATCTGGGTCCAAGACCCTGGAGTGCTTTAAATACTAAACATAAAAGTTTAAAAACTGCTCTTTTCTTTATAGGGAGCCAATGTAACTCTCACTCAGTAGGGGTAGAGATGGAGTTCGAGCTGGCTTATTCAATGCTAGCCCTGCCGCCGTATTTTGAATGACTTGTAACCTTGCAAACAAGTCTTTCCTTATACCTATCAGTAACGAGTTTCCATAATCCAGTCTACTGACTAGGAGTGCCTGTAACAAGGCCCTTCTGGTGGCAAGAGGGACCCAAGGAAAAATCCTTTTCAGCATCCACAACATTCCGAAGCATTTGCCCGATAGAATCTTAATATGCTCTTCCATAGAGAGATTGTTATCAATAACAATGCCCAGATTTTTTGCCCACTTTTTTGGGATAGGCGCTTCTCCTAGCTCACCTGGCCACTACTCCTCTGTCCATAGGTCCTCAGCTTTCCCAAACAATAATATCTCCGTTATGTTGGAATTGAGCTGCAGGAAGTTCTTTCTCATCCATGCGGCTATTTTTGTCATACAGGTCTTAAATTTCTCTCTGGTCACTTTGGGGTCCTTCTCTATTGGGACTATCACCTGAGTGTCGTCCGCATAGGAGATGGTGTGAAACCCACAAGATTTAATAACAGTAGCCAGGGATGCCACAAAGATATTGAACAGGGTGGGGCTTAGGATGGAGCCCTGTGGCACGCCCTTGTCCACCATTGAAGGAATCTAGTTGTACACATTGCGATGTATCAGATAGAAAGCTTTGTATACACTCTAATGCCGCACCTCTGACACCCTTACTTGAGTTTTTTCCAGGACAGATGGTGCTTAAACTTGATCCCAAGTTTTTCCTAAGATACTATCCCTTTTTCATTTAGCCCAAGAAATAGTACTCCCGGTATTTGAACGAAACCCAGAAATGGAAGTACTTTGATCCTAGGATGTCAAAAGTGCCTTACCAATTCACCTTGACTGTATGAAAGAAGTCAGTTGTTCTAATTATTTGCTTATTTTGTATACTTCAGTCAGCAAAGGAAAACAAAATATCAACCTCCACTTTGTGCAGATGGGTGTATCAAGCAATATCCTAGGCTTTCAGGTCAGTGGGGCAGATATCTCCAAGTAGTATACAGGGACGTTTTACTAGAGCAATCTCAACATCATGGGCATAATCCAGTGGAATATCCTTGCAAGAGATCTGGGGCAGCCATTTTTTCATCCCACTGAACTTCTGTTAAACATTATAGGGTAAACCTTACTGAATCCTAAGTAGATAATTTTGGATCAGGCGTTATAGTTTAGTTTAGTTTAGTTTAGTTTAGTTGAAAACCTTAATTTCGACCACGACCGTGGCCATAAAAGTTCAGCCAGATTACATTGCATTACAAAAAAGGAGTTTATCACATATCAGACATCACAATAACATTAACATAAGTACAAAATAAAACTTCCTAGTGAAAAACATGCAATTCTTAGGATAATAGAAGCAATTCAAATTACGGAAAAGAAAAAGGGGGCATCGCCCCACCTAATAGGCACTCGAAAAGACATGCAATTCTTAGGATAATAGAAGCAATTCAAATTACGGAAAAGAAAAAGGAGGCATCGCCCCACCTAATAGGCACTCGGCCAAGTGGTAAGATAAAGTGCAATTGCTACTTTGTTACAGGATAAGTAATGTCATTAAGTAACTGTCTATATTTTAAAAGCTGCTCTAGACGGATGTAAAAATAACTAAACTCAAACAGCAATGAATTCCTTCTGTTGATTGCACATCTAAAAATGGAGCATACATTAACACTAGTGGTAGGTGTTTCCAAAGCTTGAAGGACCCCTAGAGCTGCCAGGGAAAAATGAATGCCTTGAGTCTTAAGAATAGAGAGCAGATACATTTTGCTGAGATCTTGATCAAATTTACAAAAGAAATCAAAATGTAACAACGTTTGAGAGGAAACTTCATCACGTGGGCATGTCAGAATAATGCCCATGTCATACTGGCCAAGAGGAAAACCCAAATGCCATCTAATAAAACCCAGCGGAAATGCATCAGTAGCATTCTATCCCAGGAAGAATCACTCCAACCCTGATATGGAGCCACACCCAAGGTGTTATGCAGGGCTGCATACTCTCTGACAGTGGCTTTGCAAGACTCATTCGAAGCTCTAATGTTATGTCAATTTGTTTTAAACAGAGATTTAACCCAAGCCATATCTTGCTTGGTCAGAGTTTCCAGACTATGGAAAAACTGTTCTTCCCCCAGGTACTCAAGCATGGTCTTTACATAGCGAATCCAGGGGATATTCAGTTCTCTATCACAGACTAGTTAGTCTAGGAATATTTCCCTATTAAGGGCTGCGGGCGGGTAAGTCCATACCCAGCACCAGAGCTACAGTGAAGCAAGATTAATAGAGTCCTTCGCATATTCCATCCCTAGCTCCTGGTGCAAAATAAAGGTGGAACAGGTAGGTGGAACACCCAGTAGTTTCCTCAGTACTCTGTCTTGCACCCCTCTGGAAAAGCTTGGTGTTACAATAGCCCCACATACCTGCACCATATATCAGGATAGGGAGGCATTTCTTTCTAAACACCTCCAATAAAGGGCTAAGGGTTTTTACCAATGCGTCTGACTACGTTAAAACCATACTCGACCGAGGCTGAAAATGTTCATGGTACTACATCAGCAAAGGGCCCCCAGTTACCCATGGAATCATAGACTACACCTAGGTAGGAGAAATCATGGGTAAGCACCACAGGGTGACCTTGCCTCCTGGTGCCTCGCATCTTGGTATGCTTTAACCCCTTGAACGCTCATGACGAGCTCAGGTCATCATGAGCCACGGTGCTCGTGTGCTCATGACGAGCTGAGCTCATCATGACCGTTAGAATGCTCGCACGCTGGGGAAATTCCCCTGCTGTGCGAACGTTCTACACAAACGGGTGTGGTCATGACGAGCTCAGCTCGTCATGAGCACATGAGCACCGGGGCGCTGTGCGCGCCCCCCAGCACAGTGGTGGAATCCGCCCGCATACAAGGGGTTAAGTTACATGTCATAATAAAAATTTTGGACCAGTTGGTAGCCAAATCCAGGGAGCCCACAAAGACTGCAAACTCCTGGAATAGTGCCTTTAAGCAATTGGGAGTTCTGGATAGCTAAACAGCATCATCCACGTATAGTAATACAGGAACCTTTTTGCCAGCTAGAGAGGGGGCATCAGAAACCTTGACATTCACAGCTGGGCCAAAACTGTTTATATGTAGCAAAAACAGAAGGGGACTAAAACGCACCCCTTTCATACCCCCGTCTAATTATAACCATCAATCCCCATGTCACTTAGTAGTTCCAAGAGCTTGGACATCACCACCCTGTCGAGAGGCGCAGGACAAATACATTAAAGACAGACAGACTGAGCCTTGCTTTCCGATTGTATAATGCTCATCAGCACGGACAGGTCTAAACATTGCTCAAAAATGCCTAGTCCCTCACAGAATCTGTACTGCGCCACCAACAGAGCACTGATAGCCCCAACCCTGTCGAGGAGGTGGGCCAGAAATATTTTACCCACCAACTTGACGGCAGAATCCAGTAATGAAATTGGATGATAACAAGGGGAGAGGATGTAGCGTTGCGGCTAGAGCTGCCGACCTTGAAGCTGGGAAACCAGGTTCGAGTCTTGGCAACCACGCTCAACATCCTGTGATACTGGGCAAATCACTTAATCTCCATGTGCATAACAAAAATGAATTTGCCCATCTGTAACGAAACTGGTGCTCATGTAAAGCGCTCTGATACCCGAAGTCTCTGGTCTAGTTTGCACTATATAAAACTCTATTAAAAAAAAAATCTGGGGACCGGGAATTGCCCTTTTTAAAAATAAGAAGAATAATGGCAGAATGCCATGATTGTGGTAGACCCGTCCTGCAGAGGGCATTAAAACTGTTACATAGTAACGCGGCCGGAGGTCCGGAAGGTTTTGAAAAGGTCGATTGGCGCTTGATCTGGACCGGCTTCATCTGGACCCGCAGATCTTTTAGCAATTGCCTCCATTACTTCTTCAACAGAGAATGCTACAGGTAAGGGATAGACTACCTTCTCCTCTATAGTCCTAAAGACATTAGAAGAGTCATAGACTTTTTTGAAATGCTCAACCCAGTCTTCCTGTTTTCTGATGGTGACAACGGAATTAATTTTACTCCCACTCTCTTGATGTTTCCTAAGGCCGCCCAGAAAGCTGTGGTAATGTTCAGCCTTCAGGCCTTTACCTACTCTCCCCAGGACTCATCCTGTACTTCCTTCTGCTTGGTCCTCAGCACTTCCCTGTAGGCCTGCCTACAATAATGTACTTTCAGCGCATCCCTTGGGGAGGCCTTTAAGGCCTTCTGCAAACACTTTGAGGCCTTTCTCCAGGCCTGGTCAAACAACTTGAATGCAGCAGGCCTTGTCCTGATGGATTTGGTCAGTAAATCAATCACGACTAGGCCTAATTGTACAATAAGGGTAAACACTAATGGAGAACAGTCGGGAGGATTGAGGCAAGCAAGAACCAAAGGTAAGTGGTTAGAGCATATATCTCTTGAATAGTATCTGTATACACATTCCTCGACACTAAACGCTGGCATTGCATCTTTGTTTTTAGGGACTGTGAGGTCAGGATCTGTGCCCCCCCCCTCTTTGGAATACATAGTTCTATGCACAGGAGGTTATGGTCACTATTAGATCTTTCATCTCTTTTGGATCCCTGATCTAAGTGCCAAGCTCCTGATTAGCAAAAATATAATCTGACATGGTGGAGCACTCCCCTCTCTCAAAAATTACCTTGGTTGGGAATAGGGGATCATAGATTTCAGATACATTTAGGGGATTGTGCAATTTATTAAGTTGATAGAGAGCCCGGCCCCCTTGTCTTTGGGTTGTCTGTCACTCCCGGTAAAAAGGCTTTCAAACATAGATTGCACATTCTCCACTTGAGTAGTCCCCAATTTAACATGAACCTTCCCCCTCTCCCAAGAATAATATTGTAGCCATTATGCGGGGAGGCAAACAGTTTCTCAAGACTTGATAAAAAATCAGACAGCACTTTAAGGTTGGAAATATGGTCTACCTCTATAAATGCATTATGAAAATGTATTAAAATGATACTCAAACCATTAGGCCAAGTGGTTACAAGGGCTTGGATTAAGGGGATGTCATAGAGAATTAGAGTAACTTTGCAATCCAGGGTGATTTGATCCCAATGGGTTAAGCCCGCCTTAGCCTGGCCAGCAGCCGAATGAGCTTCGGCAACAAAGTAGGAATGATAACCGTCCAGAACAAATTCCTCAGTAGCCCATCTCATGGAATATAGTAATATCACACAGACATATGTAAAACACCCAGTCATCAAAAGCCAATTTACTGTCTAAGCATGCCACATTCCAAAAGAGGATGTTCAACCATCCATTGGCGGCCCCTCTAGAGTTTGAATATACTCACTGGGTGGCATGGCCCCCACTATACTCATATGGGTGCTAATGAAATCCAGGGTGTGTATAGTAGTAGCAAAAACCCTTGGCTCCTCGGGACAGGGGGAGAAGACATGTAATGGGGGCTGAGTCATTCTCAGACAGGTCACCCAAAGGGGAAAAGTGGTTAGAGATTAGCACAGCAAAAATGAGTGTCTGCAAGGGGTTGAGGTGTGGCCTACTTTCTAGATCTCTATGAAAAAAAGCCTAGGTGCAAAAACCCTGATCTTACTTCGACAGTAGATGGATGACCCTGGTACCCAATCAGGTGTCCAACCAGCCTAGGATCCCTAAAGGTAATAATAACACAGTCACCCTCAAATTCCTTTAGCTTTTTCCTAATCCAAACCACCCATCTTGCCATACGTTCCCCTCGATATAGTGGGCTGCTTCGTTTATTAACTCTGTTGTGAACTCACTAGTTCCAGGGCAGAGTTTAGGAACCTCCACTAATATGGCCAGATAGGGACAAGCAGCTGTGGGAAGGTCACATCTAGAGGTGCTAGTAAGTACTGGCCTGCCACCTTGACTGGGTTGGGAGGATAACTGGGTGGAGAGGCACCCAATGCAAATGTGTTCTGTGCAGATGTCATCAGGAGAGCATATCCCCTTGCCCCTGTAAGACCTAGCCCTTTTTGCAGGTTGAGCCACAAACTTTTTCACTTTTACCTCCTATTGTTCTGTCCTGTTTTCGTTGGCTATAGGATTCTGGGTACTTTACCACTGCTGATCAGTGGTAAAGTGCATATGCTCTCTGTGTAAATTATGATTATAATTGGTTATCCATCATTGACATATTTGATTTACTGGTAAGTCCCTAGTAAAGTGCACTAAGTGTGCCAGCGCCATTAAATCAAATGCTACTAGTGGGCTTGTAGCACTGGTTGTGTCACCCACATGTGTATCCCTGTAAATGTGTCTAAGACCTACCACTGTAGTGTCTGTGCACGCAGTTTTAAACTGCAATGTTGACCTGGCAAGTGCAACCACTTGCCAGGCCCTAACCGTCCCTTTTCTGACGTGTAAGGCACCCCTCAGGTAGGCCCAAGGAGCCCCCAGGGTGCAGTGTATGTGGAAGGTCGAACATGTACTGGTGTGTGACATGTCCTAACAGTGAAATAGTGTAATACTGTGTATTTAATTTTTTCACTACTGAAAGGCTGTCTGTCCCTCAGGCTATTATTGCACTGCAACTTTTTCATGTTCAACTTTCAATGGGGACAATATAGAGAAATTGAGTCTAGGCTCTCTGAACCCATTTTTTTGTGGTTTTTAAATTGTGTTTGAAAATGCCACTTTTAGAAAGTGGGCAGTTTCTTGCTTTCCCATTCTTTGTGACTCTGCCTGTTGTGTATTCCACATCTGGTTTTGGAGTGACAGGAGTTGGGGATGTGCGTTTGCTTTAGACAGTCACCAGGGGGTTGAGTGCGTCCTGCCTTGCCTGGGTGACTCATTGCTGGGCGGAATTGACATGGTCTGCATTTAGTGAGGTAGGAGGAGTTTTGCTAGCACCTGAATGGGCTGTGTTTCATTTGTACAATGCTGTCCCCACCCCCTGTGGTCATGTAGGGGCAGGGAGAACAGAACTGGTTTAGACTGAGCTCACAGACTTTGCGCAAAGAGAACAAAAACAAAATGGGGTATAAGTATTGGACCGTAAGCTCCAGGACTTTAGGTTGCTTCAGGAAACAAGAGGACCCTGCCAAAAAGAAAGGCTGATGAGCTGTATGAGGAGCACTGCCTTTTCTGTGTGATGGGTGGATTGGCCTGCACTTGCTTCTTCTGTCTGTGGTGGAAGAAAGGGACTGACTATTTTTGCCCTGCTGTGGTATCCTGCTTGCGAGAAAACTCCAAGGGCTTGTGTGTGCTTGGCTCTTGTTGAAGTCTCAAGGAGATAAAACGCTTTGTCAGATCCTTACTGGATCTCAAAGTAAAGCTGCTACATCTAAAAGAAGGTCTGCGTTGCTGTGTGAGGAGCACTGCACCTGATGAGTGTGGGGTGGGACGGCAAACAGTTGCTGCTCTTGTCTGGAGCAGGTTGCAACACTTTGCAAAACATCACGTGGTGAGTGCTGTATTTTCCATCTAAAGAGAGGGGATTTCCTTCTGTGTGCTACACTTTATTTTGAAAGACACTGGTGTTTTCACTTTTTTTGGAAATTCCTGTGGCCTATCTGAACTTCCTTGCCATACTGAGGAGTTCATGCGCTTATCTTGAAACCACATTGTGCGTTATTTTGCTTTAAAAAGCCTCCTGGGGCTTGTCTCATAGGGAAGCTTCCTCACGCTTCCGTGATCACCTACCCTACACCGTCCGCTGAGCTGTATCAGGAAGGAAAAGAGCTGCAAAGCAAAAATGGCATGCCGAACCAGCAGGAGCCTATGCGGCAGGAGCCCCACTTCATTGCCCCAGGCATCCAGGAAGCGATCACTGTGACCGTCGTCTGGAGGTAGACAGAACACTGAACGCTGCTACTGACAGTATCTGGGTGTGGATGTTGCCGAGGGAAGCAGGAGCCTCCCAGTTGCACCAGGCTCATGTGCACGGAGACATGAAGCCCCTCGTGGTTTTTCTATTGGATACCCGAGGAAGCTCCCAGCGCAGCAGTTGTTTTCCACCCCTCTCCCTCACAGAGGTTCTACTGGGGGTATTGTGCTTGCTGGAAGTCCCATCTCATTTTTTTAAATCAGGTACAGGCCGGCGGCCCGAACACGCCAGTCAGCGAAAGCGCACGAGAACGGGGTTCCCTACAGCCAATTAGCACAAAGGTGCTCATCCCAAGGTGGCGCTTGTGGCGGTTCCTTTCCCGCATTTAACCCTTGCTATTGATACCAATTGCCTGCATTTGTTGAAGTCAGTGGAGCACATTTCTCCTTGAGTAGGAAAAGCCTGGGGGGTGCATGAGAAGTGATTTTATGAAAACAAGCTTCCTGAAAGTGCATTTTATACATGTTCTCATTGCAATACTTATGACACTTGCCTAGTTTGCAAGCTAGTTGTAATTTATGTGATTGTGGTCTAATGTGTTTTGCATATAATACAATATATGAGATATTTTTATATAACCTTGTGTGGAGTCTCTTTTTTGGTGTATTTAGTGTCACTGGTGTACGTGTTTCTGTTGCACAAACGCTTTACACATTGCCTCTGGGATGAGCCTGACAGCTCTGCCAAGCAACCAGGGGGGTGAGCAGGGGTTATCTTATGTGTATAACTCCCTTACCCTGACCAAAGGTGTGGGTTCTGCCTGGCTTAGATGTGCACCCTAGCCAACTAGAAACACCATTTCTAACATTGGTTGTCATTATGGATAGGACTTGCATTTGTGCAGTACCACAGTGACTCATAGGTGCACTAAAAACTCTGCACTTAGACCAGTGAGCACCCACATACTGTTTGAAGTATTTCTACTTTTGTTAAACCCCTTGCAAGTCAGTCATGTCCCACCTGGGTGACCCAGCAGTAGTTGTGGCAGCAAATGCATTTGACATTAACAAGTTGTATTACTACACTGTGAGTGACTTAAGCAGTTTAGCCAGGATCTTGTTTGTTATATGAGGAGTTCAGCCTGGAAGGGGGAACTGTGGGAGGCCGTGTTTGCTTGTGGACAGCCAAAAACAGAGGGAGGGTTGAGGATGAGGAACTGTGAGAGGAAAACCGGTAAGGGGGTTTTGTAGCTCGGGATCTGGCTGTGAATATAAGGACCTCCAGGTCTAGCAGCAATGCATCTTCTAGACGTGTGTCACCAGAGATCCTGGTGGACACACAGAGGGCCAGGGATCAGTGATTGAAGCTAGCAAAACATGCATGAGAGCTTGAAAAGCCAAGAATGGAAAACAGAATGGTTGAACAGGAGCAGAAACTTGCCGAGGAAAATAAATGAAATTATTCTGGCTCATGAGACCAGAATGAGAGGGCTTGATGAGGAGCGTGAGAGGCTTGAGGCCATGAGTGACTTTGCAAAGCAAAAGGTAATGTCTTTTGGTCAGGAACTGAGCTTGGTTGGGCTGGAGGCAGAAGCCATGAGGGCAGAGTCAAGCTCAGATTGGTTGATTGGTAACAAAAATGTGATATCTAGTGCTGAGGGAGAAGTACACCCAACCAGATATGGGGTGCCTGACTTGAAGGAGGGGGTTGACATACACCAGGGGGTTCAAGTTTATGAGGTAGCTCCAGTGGTGCACAGGGTCCCTGAGGTGGATTGGAAAACTGGCACAGGGTATCATATTCCTAGTAGTGGGAGGGGCAGTCTACTGACTCTAGATGAGAGGTGCAGGGAGAGAGTTTCCCCCATGGTAGAAGCCCTGATACTTTCTTGTGGAGACCACCCAGAAGAGTGTGGATTGAGTGACAGAAAAGGTCGGACTCTGTCTTACCAGTCTCAGGAGGGTGATGTGAGATACCTTTGCAAGGCACTGGATGGTGAGATGAAGTTAGTGCGGTTAACACTTGTGAGGGCCTGTGTGACTCAACTGTTGGAGAGCATATGTTCAGTCCCTGTTTGCCAGAGCTATGCTACCACCCGGTGGAGTGTGAGTTCTCTGAGTCCAGGGAGCTTGCACTGGAGGCAGACATTTTGGTGGATTCCAGAGGGGCAGAAGAGGCTTTTGGGAGTGCTTCTGAAGGAGGTGGCTCATGTTTTCTCCTACAAGATGAGGTAGGGGAGGTTCTCAGTGACCCAGACAGGTCTCAATGTAGTGAGATGGGTGAGAAGTCCCATGACCTCTGTCTGAGTAGAGGGAGCGGGATTGGGCTGAGTCCAAAGGTGCCTGAAACCAGGTCCCAGGGCCTGGTTGGTTCCATGAGTGAACACCAGGAGGGGGGCCTAGTCTGTACCAATACATTGTATGACATTGTTCTGCATTCTGTCCATCAACTGTTGTTTTTGCAATAGTCTGTACCAAGAGCCATCCCTTGGGTGGGATCTCAGAGTGCCTGGTGACCCGGGAGGGGGTGTTGCCCCATGCGTACCATGCGTTTTGGTGTCTGGCAGCCCCATTCCAGTTGGGAGGGTGCATGAGTCCAGAGAAAGGGGTAAGGGGGGAGACAGTCACCAGTGGAAGGACCAGCGGGTCAGATGTTGCCAGCTCTGAGATCAGAGCACCCCAGTTTTTAACTGTCCCTTTTGGCAGCAGACTAGCCCAGCAGTACGCCCTGGATTGTGGTGCTTCTCAGGCAACAGAGCCTGTGATGTAATTTGAAGTGCTGGGAGGGGGTTGTGCCTGCCTTCTTCCTGGTCTCACATTAGCACCTCCTAGTGCGGTGTTGGTATGGATCCGAGTCCCTTTTGGCAGAATACTAGCCTAGCAGTTTAACGTGAATTGCGGCGCTCCCCTTAGATGTTATAAAATCAGCAGTGAAGTAATTGTTGATCTCATGATTGTTGATGCAAATTTATTCATGTACTTGTGAATTTCTCACTGGGTAACAACTGAGATGAGGCAGACATATGAGAGGATAAATCAACAATTTTTACAGGCAATCTTCACTACCCATTACCCTGAATCTTAGTCCTCCTCATCCCAGCCCACATCCTTCCCTTGCATCATTTGCACCTCTAGCTTACTGTCTTATTACATACCGAAAGCTGGGAGGAGGGAAAGGTATTTGTACTGAAATCAATAGGCAATCATAAAATAAATTCTATTGGTATTTGTTAGAGAACTTAATGCATGGCAAACGTTCTGTCTCTTAAGGCGGGGACTATGATTTAGGGTAATGGAGATTACCAGTGAGTAATGGTTTCATTTGCTGTGTTTGGAATGCAAATAAAAAAGAATTGATTTAAAGGGTCTCATTCACAGAAACAATAGGAAAGGTATTGTCTTAAGTACCAACCTATGCTTGAAGTACATTTCAGCCTTTTTTGAGTTCACAAGGGGTTCCAGGAGTACTCCTGGGAACTGTACTCCAAAAATACTTCTGTGAATTCAATTTTCCTATAAGGAAACATACATGTGTATGTCTCCTAGACATGAACAATGTATGTTTACGTAATTGAACAATTCAGAGTAAGAACAAATACAATTGTTCAATTTCTTTTTTATCTGCAGAGTAAATGTTTTTTCTAAGAAACCTAGCCCAAAACACCTGCACCAATGGGTATTGACACCCATTCTTACTCTGTAAATGGATTTAGTCTTGCTCTTGACAGGCACAAATATTCAATATCGGTTGTTATATGTGTTGGAAATTGAGTAAGCAAAAGTTCATGAAGACCCATCATTTTATTAGCTGGTGGATGTACATAAACATTTCAGCATCCATTTCCTAGCAAGCCTATTCCCCACCATTGTGAGCTCATTTACTTCCATGTAATATCATACCATAGTAGTATAATATTAAATATGAAAAAATGGGTTTACAACTTTAAATTCAAAATTGTGAAGACAGCAGGTCTAATTTTGAGTGCAAACCATTTTCCCTGAGCTGGTGCCCTTTTGGCAGCTTAGCACCAAAGCACGCACCCGTCCACCATGGAAACTGGGTGCCTGCATTGCATGTAGGATTGTTTTTGTGCAGAAAGTGTTACCTTCCTGTGCAAAAATAATCATGAGAGGCATATTCCCTTTCTTTATCTGTGCTGCTGAATGTAGCACATATAAAACGAAAAAGTAACGAGGAGAAATAAATATATTTCTCCTTGTTTCGCCTCATCTGGGAAGGCAACTTTTTAGGGCGTATTCTTAGGTCTAACAGTTCTGGTAAATCTGAGAATGCATAAAAAATAATGGGAGTTGCGTGGGAACAGCCATGCAACATCCATGGAATGGCTTCCAGGGCAGAGTAAGACAAAGCAGAGATTTTTTCTCCGTTTCCTTGCTCCACATTTATGGAGCCACTCAGGGCCATGCACAATGGCCTTGTGTGGCTTCATAAATCACATGTAAGGTTTGTGTCGCTCTTACACCACATTGCGTTGTGCAAGAGTGATGCATATGAGCTCATTAATACGCCTCCTAAATCTGAACCTAGAAATCTTCACTGTGGCTTGAGACCCACCGCTACCCAAGGATGAAGCGCCCTCCTTGGTCACTGTCTGCAGCCATGCCTCATTGAATTTTACGGTCTCAGAATTCTTTTTACAAAATGTCATCTAGGTCTGAAGCTAAGCGATGACCGGGCCCAATCCACTTCTTGTATCCAAACTGTGCTAAATCGAGTAAGCCTATTATTCAACTTTGACCCGGTCTCGTGCGACTAGATGTGCGCTGTAGGTGCTTTGATCTTTTAGGTGCTATTTTTTTCTAAAAACTTTACGTATTCATAACTCCGGTTCTACCAATTGAATGTTTGTTGTTTTGGTGTGAAATAATTCATTAACATGTACTCTATGTTTTGAAATTGGTGTGGGATTTTTCTTGTGTTGTGTTTCTACTGTGTCTTTGAAACCACAGCTTGGCTCAGTGATATCCTCCTGCTTTTTCAAACCTCGAAGATTTCAGAAGATCATGAAATTCCTCACTATGACGCCTTGGTCCAGGTCAAAATAATTTTGGACATGTCGAGATTTGACAGTGGCAACTATCCTTACTTGGGCCTCCCTAAACATCTTATGCAGAAACTTCAAACTAAAACCAGGCTGCTCAGCTGATATATCAGCTTCCCAAACGTTGCCATATCGCTAAAGTTTCAAAACCCCTTCACTGGCTCCCACTTGCACAGAGATTTATTTGCAGAGTTTTATATAGCGCTGGCTCGACCCGGAGGTATCAGAAAGCTTCACATGGGGATTATCGAGTTACAAAATTCCATCAGTTACAGGAGCATGAGTTAATAGAGCATAGATTAATCAAATGCACATATCCAATGGGGTATAGGAGGAAGAGGGGGAAAAAAAAAGGAGAAGGAATGAAGATCAGGTCAGGAAAGACAGGCAAGGGAGAAAGTAATTCAGGGGAACCAAAAGCAAAAGTCAAAGTCAAACAAGCCGGCTGATTCGTCAGAAGGCGGGGAGGAAGGAGACACTGCAGAGAGACGAAGGGAAGTCTGCCCAATGTCCGTCTGGGTAGGTGACAGCCGAGTGAGAAATCCACAGCCCATCTCCTCTATAGCTACCTGGGTAGCTCCACCAGGAAATGTTCCAATTGCTAGGTCTCCGCGTTCAGTAGAGTGTTCACAGATTCCTCGGAAGTTGCTGATGCTGGTTTCAAATTCAATCAGGGGAGTTAGAGAATCAAAGGACCTCAGTCCTTAGAGCCCGAGGTGTGTATCAAGGTTTAAGGTGGGGAACTTCATCGGAGGGAGGGGGAGGAAGGAGACATAGCACGGAGACGAGAACAGTGCCCAATGTCCGGCTGGGTAGGTGAAGGCAGGGGGGGTGAGCCAGGTCCGATCTCCTCTATAGCTGTCTGGGCAGCTCCATCGGGCATCGGCCATATTGCTCGGTGTCCGTGGTCCACCTAAAAGCCATCTGGTAGGCAAGACTCATTCACATGCAGCTCCTCCAAAGTGGGCACTTCTATGGTCATGCACATGGCGACGGGAATATGCGAACCCCGCTGCCTGTTCGCTTTCGGGAAGGCCTATGAAGTTCCAAAGGACCAAGCTCTCCTTCAAGTCCCCTTCTGCAGAGAGACTAGGCAGGCCACAGAGAGATCTACATTCAAAACAAGTTGCACTATTTTCAAAGCCTTGCTCATGAAAGGTCCGGCATTTATTAAATCTCTGATCCACAAGTACTTCCCCACCAGAGATATCAGATCCACCCATTTGCACCTGTTAGTGATCCCCCATTTTAAGAGGTTTAGGATAGGTGGAGTCAGAATTTCCTTCCCTGCTCCTCTTGCCTGGAACTCCCTTCCCCTGGAACTCAGGGCCACCTTTAATTAGAAGAGATTTAGACAGATGTTGGAGACTTGTCTCTTCAAGCAAGCCTATTAATATGTCTCCTGAGCCTTGCTGGGACAGTTACCTCGTGCCAAGAGACCGTTTGATGTATGTGTGCTATACAAGCTGAAGTAACATAAAATAACATTATTGTTTGAGTCTTGCATAAATACTTTAAACATTGCCTCTAAGTTAAGCCTTGCTGCTGTTTGTGCTAAGCTTCCCACGAATGGGAACCCTACAATGGAATGTGGCTGTTGCTTGACCAGGCTCACACCTCAATCAATCAACAACCCAATTTCTCACAGTATGTATATATAGATTTTCTATAACTACCCCAACTATATATGTACCTTGATGAAATATATCTTCAAGTCAGATAGATGTGGAGTTAGGAATCGTCAATCTCAAGTAACTGTACATGCCCTTACCTTACGGTATTTGGGTCTTCAATATTTTGACTATGATATTCTTCTACCACAATATTCATAGCCTTGATATTCAGTAGTACAATCCATGCGAGCGAGGACCATGGATCATGACACTAACCATCAACTCATCCAGTGCCAATAGTGGTATTCAGGCAATTCATGTTCCTGAAGGGGCTAGAGTGAAGCTGCAAAGTCTTTTTTTGCAAGTTTCACAATTTCGTAGGTTAACCTTTGAAGCGTTTTGAATCTTGCAAAGTTTAACGCTTTATCACATGTGCCATAAAATTGTAATTTTTCGAATAAATGATGTCTTCGAAGGTAAAGTCTCCGAGCAGAAAATTTGAATAACTCAGTTGTTGTCATGCATATAAATGCTCGGTTAAAATAAAAATGACAGAAAAATGTCTAAATACATTTTCTAATTTTGCTGAGTTGGATGAAGATCAAAATGATATCACAATGCTCAAACATATGAAGGCGAAGTTAAACTGCTAAGCTTGTCAAAACTCGTAAACGTCACAAAAGATTGCTAGAGGCAATAATTCTTTGGGCACCTTCAAAAACTTTAAACATGCTGTCACGTTTAAAAATATGGCTCTACTCGTGCCACCAACCCAAATGATGCTTGATAAAAATAGACCTTGGTAAAAGTCTCCATCTGGACAGCTCTGAATGTTTATTTTACGTCATTGCCCTAGATTTCTTTCGTGGGTAATTTATAATTTTACAAGTTTTTAAAAAAAAATATGTGTGTATGTCAACGAATTTTAAAAGCACAATATAAATAATATATCACGAATTAACAGTTTAACGCCAGAGCTGGTCCCTAGAAAGGGTACGCAGCACCAGGGCCCAAGCCTTAACTTGGCTCGCTTAAGCGGTTGCATAAATTGTTATATTTTTTTTTCCACCAGGAGTGCGAAATGATGGCTTTTTCTACAAATGCATGGTTTTACCGCTCGATTCAGCGCCCTTTTAGCTGCTAACGATGCTTTGGATCAGCTGCCAAGGCCTGAGATTGACTGTGTTTTCCAACCCTAACATATTCATTTAAAATCCCGGATAATCATTTTGTTTCTGCTTCACCTATCCCTTCGATGGCAGCTCAGCTAATACATATGTATAAGAGGCTGCTTGTATATGCTGCATATGAAGTGCCTTTTATAAATATGCAACAGTTGCAATGCAGTTAAAGCAATTGGTGACTCTAGGGTGTGCAACTAATGTTCATAAGTCTTGCTAATGCTTCAAAGAACGAAGGAACACTAAAGGCGTTAAAACAATTAACCTATTATAAAACCATTCAACTCTCAGCTTAGCATATAAATGCTACATAGCCTGGCACTCAGGGTTCAATCTGCAGGGACCTATAATTAAGGGAAGCACAGCTTATTTACTAGACTTTGTGAAACGCTCCATAAACTTTAAAAATTGGCTGTAACTTTTTGGGACGCAGTTAATCTTGGGAGATTGAAGGCTAAACGAGGGCGGCTATTGATGGAGAAACTGGTGGTTTGTGAGTTAATCGTGTGCCAAGCACGGGGAGAGAGGGTAGTTAATACAGCATGAAGGAAATCTGATCACATAAAAATATTCGAAGGAGATTGCTTTTTTTATGTAAAGTGGATGTTGATGCCATCTTGTCAGCTTCGTTTACTTCACCCTGCTTTATTAAGAATGGTGCATCATGTTACCTGACACACACAAGCACTCTCTAAATTTCCATACAGCAGATGACTGAATAGTTAGATGAATAATTAGGCCGAAAATAATGATTTAAACAAAAAAAATACAAATAAGTTTTTTTTCTTTTCAGCTTTACAGCTGCTAAATAATATTGATATCCGTATATTGGCCATTACTTATAAGACCCAACATCACAGTTTTTTTTAAAACACCAAAGTGTTTTCCCTTATGGATCCGGCAACCACTTCAAGGAGATTAAGTATCCCCAGCTTAAAGGGACACGCTTATAAAAAAACAAACCATCCCCTAGCGCTACTAATATGGTAGTAGGCAGTGAATGAATATTGTATATTCATGCCATGGTCGTTTTCGTATGAATTGAAACCTAAAATATGTCACAAACTGTCACTCTTGTAAATAAAAGGTTCGTATTTCACTTGGGACATGCGCACTTCTTTTCATAAACTTTATTACGTCTATGTAAACGGTAATTGTTTTTCAACCTTATTGTGTGTAGTCCCGACTCTCTCTTTCACAAACTTTGACCAATGAATATTGCCAAAGAGATTAAACATTATCGTGTACTATACACATTGACGATAGGAGCCATTGTTCCCTGGTACATGATAGATACCCTGGTTCTGTGTGAGTATGGTGACCCTTGCTTTTACATATACACTTCTGAAGTGGAAGGGCAGTGAGAAGAGCAAAAGATCGGAAAACCAGGACCTGGCGAGTCAGACACCAATAGAACACCCTTCGTTACTGGTGAATTTAAACCTGAGGCATTGGGCGCTGTCACATTTGGCCTAGTTGGTCACAAATTCTGGATAAGTAAGGTGCATGAGGATTGATGATGAGCTAGTATCATTTATGTGTGCTTCACACACAATGTTTTCATCCATTGGGTACGGGTATAATCATGTGTGTTTTTCTATATAATGCGCACTCTGTGTTCCAAAGATGTTATGAGTATGTCAAAGTGAAAGCGATGGTGAGCCTGTGTACCTAGGAGTCATGCACAGGAAAGGTGGGTTGTTTCTATGGTCTGAGGACGATTAGTGTCCACAGAATTATGTCATCATGTGATAATCCTTGGAATAAGAGAAAGAAATCGCTTTAAATTGTTATGAATACAGTTCATTAGTTTACTGCAGATTTCTCTTTTTGGAATTCCTCTCTGTGTGGTTAGGGAGACCTGCTGGCACGTCTCTCACCATTCGGCTTGGAGAAACCTGGTAGGACATGTTGTGTTGACTGCATTAGCAACTCTTGGTCACTGCAGAATGTGCTATTTTCATCATATAACTTACATGAGCAATTTGGCACCATCATTTTACAATATGCACATAGCATCCATTTTCCTTTTAAGGTTGAGCCTAGGAAGCAGTTTCCTCAGAGCCGGTCCAGCAGCTGACATCATCAAGCCACCTACTCCCACACGGAGTAGTGGTACATGGAGGGGACCAGAGCAGCACACAACAACTGCAGCTACAGTGCCAGTCTCTTTGACATGACCAGTACTTCACTAGCATCTGATTGTATGAGCACTGTTAATGTGGAGGTCACACCAATAGAGTTAAGGAGTTAATTCTAAGATTGTAATCAAAGCCTATGTGTATTTTTTAAATTACAACACATAAAAAATGCAGGTTTATTTGTATAACTGTCATTTTCAAAAATACAGGAAAAGTGCCACTGCAAACAGAACACAGTACATACCATGAGCCACTCACTATGGTGAGATCTCAGTTTCAATAATAGTACAAAGTTTGGGAAGTAAACATAATTCATAATTCAATTTCCAATTGTTAAAAATGACACTTAAAAGCAACTTTGTTCTGCTTTTACATTTTTCAAGTTGTCAGGTGTTTTAAAAAATGGGTCAGTCGAAGGTTTCTCTGCTCAAAAGCTGCCTCAAACTTGAGATTCCCACCGTACAGAACCACTGTTTCTTTCTGAATGCCAGGGCAAACGTGAGGCATGCTCACATGCGACAGGAGAGATTTCCTTTGAGAGGGACGCACCTCATATCAAACACCTTAAAATTTCGAAGCCAGGTCCAAGGAAGAGTCCTGACTGAGTCTAATTACACAGGTTTGAAATACCTTGGTTTTCAAATCAGGAAGACAAACAGTGGCACAGAATTGGCCCACTATGCATCTTGTTCATGTATAAGACTGTCTTACTGCTAGAAACCTATAGCCTCAGGGAATAAGCATATTTTACGTCGAAGAGCCTGCAAATTTCAAAATCTAAGGATTTTTATCTGCAAAATAGTGAGTCATCATATAGAATAGACAGATTGAAATCTGTTCTGTCAGACTGTTTACAAATAGGAAGAGGAGGGGGCACATTAGATGTGTCACTGCAAGTGCTGTGATGAAGAGATGCTGTCCTTGCTGTCACCCTTTTTGAATTTGCACCAGTCTGATTACCATCACTGTATTTCCCTCCCATATTGCTTTATAATATACATTACATTGTCATAAAATGCAAGTGAAAATGTATAAAAATATTGTTCTATAAAAACCTGTCAAATATTGTCTTACTGCTCGCACGTTCAGGCATCAGAAAGTACTTTTTTAGGGGACATTATCATTACTTACTTGCAATAATTTATTACAAACAACTTGTGTGATGTCACAGTGCCAGCCTACATTTCCTATAACCCCATCTGCTGAGACGAGACAGGAGGAAGCAGGGGTAAGAACTGAAGTGAAGCGGCCCACAAATAATAGGGTACCAATCAATAACACACCTCCTTTTTCTCACCTAACAAAATGAGAGCATCACAGAAAGAGCTGGAAGCACAGGCTGAGCGATGCCTCGGTTGGACTTGGCCCTCGCTGCAGGGTCACCCCCAAAGATTTCGCCTTCACGTCCCCTATTTATGCTGAAGGTGTTTTGTTGGTCTTAGGACACTGCATTTTTACCACTGCTGACCAGTGCTAAAGTGCTTGTGTTCACTCCCTAATACACTGTGTAATCGATGAAAAAAACAATTCCATTCACAAGGGATTAATCAATATGGGGAGGTGTCATAACTCTGGTGTTCCTACTCATAAATATTGGTTGTAAAGCCATCATCCAATAAATAGGAGACCTGTAAGTATGTCATAGAAATAAATAACTTGGGATTCAACCCAAGTGGGTACTGGTACTTCACATCTTGCATCTTAATAAGTAAGTTGACCAGATAGACACACAATCAAAACCAAGTGGGTCAGGTGATTTACTTCTGCAGTGTATCACAGCCTTCTAAAGCGACATCTTTACGCGTCCCTCTCATAAAACACAGAGCGCTACAAAGTATGCATATCCATATTTACAAACACATAGTCTCCCACCAAAGTGTTTCCAAGGATATTTCAAACAGAAGAGTAGGGTAGGGTGCCCCTACTGGGAACCACCGCCAGGAAGCCGCTTGGTCACAGTGCGCTTTATCAAGAACCTTTTTTCATTTCATTTCATTCACCACAGCTGTGCCAGGTGTAAAGAGTCTTTTCCTCTCCTCCCTCTGTTAAAACATTCATGATGGAATACAGTCCTTGTATAATATTTGTGGTCAAATACTACAAACAAGTACCTGGGCTGCCTTCATTCTCCCTCAGTGGACCCCAGTAGGCAGTCTTACAGCAAGGGGTCACTGACTCTGTAATTGCATTGGAGAAGAGGCCCACACTATGGGGTATATTAAAAAAATGGCAAGATGAGAGCAGCTAGGTGAAGAAAAGTTTTCCAGGACTTAGCAGGCTGAAGTTCTTCCTGGACATCCAACTGGATCACATCTCACACCCCTTAAAACTGACGTCCTTTACATAAAGTGCCTCCCCACCTTGTATCTGTGCTGCCACTTCAGGACAACACTAATGTGGTGCAGGTAAGATCATAACTATCCCAACCTCTCTCTAAAATCATACAAACACTCATTCATATCTGTCTTTCATGTTAGATATACTTCACATATTTACCACTCATGAACACACTTTAAAATAAGCCCTAGAAATTCACTCATGTTGTGTTAATGTTGATTTTATTATTTATTCATACATTCACTCATGCAAGTAGATTGGTGCCTCAGCTGGGGCAGAAGTCATTTCAACTGCAACACAAAGGGCAGGTTCCGCAACGCAAACGTATGCTAGCAAGCTCACTTACGGACTACAAAAGATTGTTTTCACTTGGGTTTTGTTATCCTAAACAAAAATGGCAATATGTCATATTGCCTTTTCAATTATACTATTACATTGTTATATACTACTATTTTTGTTTACCTTTTAACGCCCTGTATTGTTTTGTCCAATCCACCACCTGTTACAACATAAACATCTTCCCATAGCAGTGTAACAACACACAGACTGGCACCACACAAGAGACACACACTCTCACACACACTCATAAGTTAAATCTCTACTCTTTTGTCCAATAATCTAACTTTTATTTATTGCTGGAAGAATAGTAGTATCATGTCCTTTGTCTTTGTCTCACTATTCCATCATATTTTTCAGTAATTAGTGTCATACAAAATAGATAGCACAGAAAGTTGGCAATACAAAGAAAGCAGTATAAGGCCTTGTTTTAACATGCAGGATAATAATCTTTATACCATCAAAATGAGTAGTGAAACCATGGGGCTTATTTACAAGCACCTTGCACCTCCAGTGCGGCACTTTTTGTGACACACTGGTAGCGCTTTTTGCTGCCCCATATTTACAAGTACACGAAAAGCCACCCTGTGTCTGTTTTCCTATCCTTGTAAATACGGCTCCTTTAAACAGAGCACTTTCAGTGAAAGGGCGTTCCATGGATGTTCCAACACCCATGGAACCATACACATTTCCAGATTAACGCAAAATCATACATCTGGTAATGCATCTGAATGCTACGTCTCCCCGGGGAGGCGTAGAGAGGCGAAACAAGGAGAAATGTATTAATTTCTCCTAGTTTTCTTTCTCTTTCCATGCGTGCTCCATTTTGCAGCACACGTGGAACGAGGAAATCACCTCTTATGAATATTTATGTGCAGGAAGGTGTCCCTGTCCTCCATTGTAGGGAATTAGAGGCGGCAGGCGGCAGTCTTTCCCCGTCCAGATACGTCTGACCGTCAGTATACTAATTCTGCAGTCAGACCGCTGCCTTAGACAGTCTCTCGGTGGCGATCCGCCTGATATCATAATTAGGCCCATAGACTTTGAAAATATTGCTGTATATCATATTGTTTGCAAGGTTTTTTCATAAGTAATTTATAGTAGTGTGTTTGATTATATATGTTTAATCATTTTTTGTTTTTTGGGTTTTGGAAGATAATTTATTATTTAAGAAATTGTTGAAATTAGTGTTTTTAGTTGTTTTAATGTCTACAAATAATGGATTTATAATTTGTAATTTTTTTTGCATTGGGATATTGGGTTTATAGGGTCTAAAGGTGGGGAGATTATTAAAACGTGTATAATGTCATATGAATTTTTGCAATAATATGCAATTTATTCTTGATAACTTTTAACTGTCAAATAATAGTTTATAATATTTTTGATATATGTACATTTTATTAAAATATTCTTTAGTTGTACATTAAAAAAAAGAATAAATTTTTAACAAATGTCTGGAAAATATAAATATATAAAAAATGTATTCAATAATGTTAAATAATTTAAAAAATGTTGGTAATATAAAATGTTAATGTAAAAATATATAACAAACAACAGTCTCTCAAAGGGGTGTCAATAGAGGGACAATAAAATTAGTACCAATAGTTACTGAAGGATAAATCCAGAGAGGGCACAAAAAGGGAAGAAACGAAATGTTTTCCAAACAAAAAATGGTGTATTCACATATTTGACATATTCAATTCCATATGATCAAACAGAAAAGTTGTGCTGCGTTACATTAAATGGCATGTAACCTGTTGAATACTGTGCACAGGTGCTTGTGAAGGATTGTGACGGCGCAAGAGACAACGTGAAGTGGTATGTACAGCGACTGTGGAGGGCGAAATGGCGAATAGGTGAACTTAAAATTCTACAGATTCAGGATATCCAAACAGTTAATGAAAGTGTAATATACAAGTAATTTGTGCAGGTATCCATGAGGTGAGCACTGGGAATTTTGCTGTGAAGTCGACTGCGTTTCGGCCTGTAGGAATGAGAGGCCATCATCAGGACCAGGTTACACTGATTTATATCGCAGTGCTGGGGATAAAGGGATATTCACATGTATGTGTATACAATTGAGCACTCAGGAGTGAACCAAGGCCAAAGAACAAGGAGAAGGGGGTGGAGAAAAAAAGTCAAAGGGGACAGAAGAGGAAGGCGCCACAGACAATACCACGTGTATAGACTCAAGGAGTAGAAGTGAGAAAAGCTTACGTCTGGGGCCACACCGTCAATAGTCCGGGGTGGAGGGGCATAGGTTCTCAGGGGAACCTAAGCGTGCCAGGGCTGGGTCTAAAGGAAATGGAGGGATCTGAGTAAGAAGGGGTAAGGGCATAGGGGGGGACAGGGCAAAACAAAGACAGAGGAATGAACAAAAAGGGGGGGAAGGAGAAGAAGGGAAGAGAGGAAGAAGGCAGGGGAAGGGCAGGGGAAGGAAAAGGGGAAGGTGGAAAAAGAGAGGGGAGAATGGGGGAGCGGAGAGAAGAAAAAAAGGGGGGAAGAAGAGAAGGAAAAAAGGATGGAGGGAAAAGGACTGGGGATGGAAAAGGAAAAGGAAAAGGGGGAAGACGTGCTATCAGGGAAGGCTGAAGAACCCCAATGGGAGATGGAGACACGCTCAATGGCGTGTCTCAGACGAGTCCAAAACTGCAGTACGCAGTACTGAAAGTCTGAAAGGGAAAAGGTCCAGTCAGACCGGAACGTGTTCTGGCCGGGGAGGGCGGTTGTTGGGTGCACTGCTATGAGGGGCTTGGATGAAGGTCTTGGCGTAATACAGGTCCGGACAGTGAGGGGCAGCACGGTGTGCCTCGGGGGTGAGAGGGGAAGCTGGAGCAGGCGTAGCTGTGGGGTAGGGGGTGTAGTACAGGGTAGAAGCATTGCCTTGAGCATGATGCACCTATCAAAACACTGTAAAGGTAGCGTCATGTAAGGTGGGTGAGGACCCATCCCAGGAATGTGAGTAGGTGCCGGGAACCGCCTGGCTGGAGTGGCCGCCACGGGTGCAGTGATGAATGGAGCAATAAATTACAGGAGGGCGGATGGGGCTGGTGGGGGAGGGCCGGAATCAGGCAATAGCGGGTGCAGTGTGAATGATGCCAAGATACCGTGAGGTATAATGGGAAGGGGCAGTGGGTGAATCTGGTCGGGAGAATGGCTCAATGGATGCGGGGCGGCGTGGGTAGGGAAGAGCGGGTACGGCATGGTCTGGGGAGCGGGGGAGTATGGGCATAGGCTCAATGGATGTGGGGGCGGTGTGGGTAGGAAAGAACGACTGCAGCGGGGTCCGGGGAGCGAGATAGTGTGAGCATGGAGTGGGGCTGTAAAGGGATCCTAGCCCCGTACTTACTCAATGGGTAGCTGGTGAAATAGGATATAGAGCCAGCATCAGTCAGGCTCTATGCGGCAGGAGTCAATACCCGTAACTGGCTTCCGTCAGGCTAAGTGTGAGCGGGCTGTTTGGGGAGGAGGAAATATGTGAAAAAGTCACATGGTGCGCTGTGTAGGGATGGAGACTAGAGCGTGTCAGGAGAAACAGAGACACGGAAAAGGAAAGACTACATGGTACAGCATTTGGAGGAAAGACTCCAAGGGTAATTTTCAGTAATAGGGCTAACGACACAGAAGTCAATTTTGGGTACAATTTAGCCTAGGATGTAAATAAAAGTAACATAGTGGATAACACGTACTGGAGGTAGCATCTGGGCCCCCAATGATAGAGGAAGATCAAAAAAGGATAATATTGTGTACAATTTGGCTAATTATGCCATTTAAATGAGCGACTAATTAAGGAACAAATTACTGGGGGTAAATATAATCGGAAGAATCCGAGGCGGTTACAGATAATCTATACAGTAAAGAATGTGTTGGAATTGCGATGATGAATTTTGAAGTACACAATTAGTCTGTGTATGGCTCGGGAGTCAAGGTCACATAGTGGTTACATATTGCATTGCAATGGTAGAAATGTGCACAGTATCAAAAACATAAATTTGGTTTACAGAAGGTGTGTAAAATAGGGAACAACTTGGTAGGTGCTATGTAGGCCAACCTGAATGACATGTGTGAGGTATGCATACTGATAGAAAGGGGTTCACAATAGAATGCACGATGATGTATCATCCCCATAGGGCTAGAGTGGGGCTAGATGGGGAGTCTGATTAAGGACAATTGCAGAGAATGAACTAAATGCCTTATGTGAGTGTAGTATTCCATTCATCTAAGGTGTTCAGGCCATGTTCAATGGTATTGCAGCGAGCAATCCAGCGGCATTCACATCTGTTAAGGAGTCTTTTTATGTCCCCACGCCTAGTGGGTAAGGTGGGTTGATCAATTACCATCCAAGTGAAATCATTTTCTTTGTGAACCTAAGCCCCTCCACCCGGACTATTGACGGTGTTGCCCCAGACGTAAGTGTTCCACTTGGCAAGACCATTAGCGCTTTTCGCACTTCTTCTCCTTGAGTCTAGACATGCGGTATTGTCAGCGGCGCCTTCCTCTTCTGTCCCCTTAGACTCATTTCTCCACCCCCTTCTCCTTGTCCAACCCTCAGTGCTCAATTGTATACACATACATGTGAATATTAGGGGCGGGCAGAATTTGCGTAATCGCGTTACGCTAATCTTTACGAAAACACCAAAAATCTCCGCAAACTTCGGAAATATCGCGAAGACGCCGAAGTGCTTGTCCTGCCTGTTCGCGATATTTTTTGCATGATCACGTAGGAAATGTGTCACCAACTTGCCCATGCGGTTGATAATGGGCGCAGCCATCTTGTTTTCACTAGTCCCGCCCGCTCGCGATGCTCATTTCCTGTTCCGGGTGGCGCAATGCATGCACGTGTCCGTTCGCGATAAGTATTTCCTGTTCGGGAACGCTATTACGTGTTTACAACGCTTTCTGCGTGCTCGGGAGATAATGTCATGCGAACTTGCCCACTCGGTCATAATGGGCGTGGCCATATTGTTTTTCAGTCTATTGCTATGGTTCTGGGGCCTGCTTTTTAATCCTGTCTCTATCTTTTCAATCCTTTGTTTGTGGAAACTTTTTTTTAATCTTTATTATTTATGATCTCTCAGACTATTTTCCTGATTCAATGTTTTTTGTTTTTGTCTACTTTTTGTGTGTTATTTAACTACTTTTTCACTCTTTTTCTATTACCTACTTTTTCTAATTTTTAATTTTTTTTTTCCGCCCCTGCCTACCCCAGAACCATTTCAAAGGGCCACAGGGCTTGATGTATCCAGAGCCACGATCACCTTCCTTGCGGAAGGTGGCGCCCACAAGGGGTGCAGGCAGGGGCCTTATTTGGGGAGGTGGAGTTGGCCGCACTGGTTTTCTATGTGTAGCGCCACCTCCCCTTAACCCTGGCAGCAGGCGGCAGGCCTGGGTCTGGGTATGGGCTCCGGGAGCGTCGGCAGCGGTGCCCCGGGCAGTGTTTCACTGCTCTGGTGTCCGGCGCGCACAGAACCAGCTGACGCCCCGGTGGTCCGATATCCTGGACTGGGAGCAGGACCTGCTGGACCTGCTCGGAGTGGAGGTCCCGGGTCTTGGTGAGTAACTATTTAATTATTACTACTTTGTGTCTGTTCTTCTGCTCTTTGTTATATAATGTGAATATATATTTTTTTCCAACCAGCTAGAATGCTGCTGCTTACATTACAGGTAAATTACGTTTAAAAGACTTCTGGGATTGTTATGACACAGGAGCTCTGCGCTACTAATCTTTACTTGTTTGCAACTGTGCATTTGCGCTCGCTTAGCGTGATTATGTAAGAGTTTATTTTGGAGAACTTAAGTTAGGTAATGCTAGAGTGACTCTAGTCCTTCCTTTGTCCTGTTACTAAGAGATAGGGGTGGATTAATACTTAAGTTTAGTTACTTATTAGTATGAGTTTGTAATTTTTTTGTGGTATGCATTATGCCCCCTCTGTTACGTTACGCGCTGCTAATGCTTACCCCAGTCTTTAGTTGAACCTTTTGTAGTTTGTTCAGTGAGTGGTAATAGGCTTAGCACTAGCAGAACATCAGCATCAACCAACCAACAATTTGGTGTATGCAGAAATGTAGTCATGTGTCCTCCATTTATGCATTTTTGAGGACAAAAAAAGTGAAAATGCATACTTAATGTACAATTGGCACGCTTGGAATAGGTGGGCTAGGTCAGGTGGTACGTACTACTTAGGCTTAGTTAGTATTATGGAATCAGAATGGAACACTGGATTAGTGTTGATAAATAATAACTAGTCGATTCGCGAATCCCCCGATACTACTTGTTGACCAGATGAGTTAGGTCAATTGTTGTTTACTTAAATGTTTTTTTGACCGTCCTTTAAAAATATTTTATTTGTTTTACACCAATCATCAATGTTTGTCTCTTTCTTATATCTTTCATGATCAGCACCCAGGGGCAAGAAGAGGTGGTCCGAGTCGGCGGGAGCACTTGAATACCAGGGACAGGAGGACCAGGACAAGGGCTCTTCTGCTGGCCCCAGTAAGTCTTCCTGTTTTTAATATTAATAATTCTTATTCCCTAACTTTTACTGCAGCATATTTTTTCCAAACTATTGTTTCAGTTTCCTAATGCTATTTTTTACCAACAATTATCCTTCGATCTAGACCATCTGTTTCTAAATTCTTGTTATCCCTGCCTCTAACTGCATCTGCTATGATGACTCTCTGTACTCCTACTATTAGTCTGTCTGTAGCTAAGCTTGCCCAGTTGGCCACTCTTTATTTAAAAGATTTTAAATACAACTTCAAATTCACCAGTAGCTCTAGCCATTGAGTTCAGTCCTTTGGGTTGTTCTCTTTTACTACTTATAGTCTTATTAATCTTGAGGCTTTATTAATCTTGAGGTTTTTCGACAATGCCCAACCAGATTTTACTATTTTGATAGGATAGGACATACTACTACTGTTGTAGGGATTTTGCACATACAGAACTTTGCACAAGAAAATAGGATGTTGGTGATGGGAGGTTGGACCTTCCTCACACCTCAATCAGAACCCACCACAATCCCCTGCCCAACTAGTTATAGTAGCGTCTCATAATTATTAGCTCTCCAAACCCCCTTCAAGATACCCAACAATTAGTAGACAACCCAGAACATAACACTCTTGACCTCTCAGTCATGGAAGCAATGCACATGCACACACCCTTCCTTTTGCTCGCTCACTCGTGTAAGTCCACACCAAATACCACTGAGTCTATGTAAGTTCAAAAGTTATATTTTCAATTGACAAGCTCTGTACATTGTTCTATAATGCAGCACCAACAGCAAAATGCATAACATTAAAACAATAAACATTGTTACACTTAGTTACTCTTACAACAACTACAAGTCCATAGAACGAACATAAAAAAATGGGAAATCATGATAAGTGAACAGTGGTGGAAACACCACCATCCCCTTGGTAGGAATATAGTTTATATGAAATTATAAATGAAGATCTCTGAGCGAATTCGGGGGACCCCTCACCTTAGAAGAACCTAGTACTGCTTACATAATAAGCTCTGCAAAGCTCTGGTTCATAGAACGGAACGCGAAAATGCCAAAATATTGCAATTTCTGCGAGCGGAACGGAATTTGACGCCCACCCCTACTGAATATCCCTTTATCCCCAGCACTGCAATATAAATCAATGTAACCTGGTCCTGATGATGGCCTAACATTCCTACAGGCCGAAACCCCGTCGACTTCACAGCGAAATTCCCGGCGCTCCTCTCATGGATACCTACACAAATTACTTGTATATTACACTTTCATTGACTGTTTGTATATCCTGAATCTGTAGAATTTTAAGTTCACTTTATTTGCCATTGCGCCCACCACAGTCGCTGTACATACCACTTCACATTGTCACTTGCGCTGTCAGAATCCTTCATGGCACTTGTGCCCAGTATACAACAGGTTACATGCCATTTAATGTAACGCAGAACAACTTTTCCGTTTGATCACATGGAATTGAATATGTGAAATATGTGAATACACCATTTTTTGTTTGCAAAACATTTGGTTTCTTCCCTTTTTTCCCCTCTCTGGATTTATCCTTCAGTAACTATTGGTACTAATTTTATTGTCCCTCTATTGACACCCCTTTGAGACACTGTTGTTTGTTACAAATGTTTGCCGTTGTCTCATTAGGGTATATGGGCTACCCCCTGCAGTCAGATATAATGTAACAATTTAGGCCGTTTCTTTACATATGTACAATTATGTTCAACTGTTTTGAAATGTCTGGTAATTATAATATACAAATAATATATGTATCAATTAAGACTTGTTCCGCTACCAGGTGTGAATCGTAAAAGGAATGAATTAAGATGTATACATGTATATTTTGTTGTATATTTATATGTTTATGGTTTATTTAGATGGTTTATTTAGATAATTTGTACAATTGTTTTCAACTGTTCTGTAATGTTTGTTTATTATAATATGAAAATAATATAAACATGTATCAATTAATGTTGGAAATCAGGACGTGTTTGCAGTGTCCCGTCACTGTTTGCCCTATTTAAGACCCCTGGATACCCATTTTTTCTGATACTGAGAGTGCCCTGGGCTCTGCTGGGTAGGCCCAGGACCAGTGCTGTGCTGAAAACACCCATGGGTACTGTGAAACACACACATACATTAGGGTACACTATGCGTTAGGGTACCCCTACTATTCACATGAACTACCCTATAAGTCCCTAGTGCATAATAGGGCAGAGGGAATTACCTTTAAGTCCCTAGTATATATTAGGGCATGGCACTTTAGAGGCCTTTCTGCACTTGCTTGTGTGCACTGCCTAGAGCCTGAGATCATTTTAAAAGCAGCCCTATGTTGCAGCACAGCTTTTAAATGAAAATTGTGCCGAAGCTTGATTTTGGTTGTAGGGGCACCAAAAAAGTGATAAAGTACAATATTCTGGCATAGTAGGTACCCCCAGGGACTCCTCTAGATGTCCCAGCATTGGGGGTCTGGTGCTTATAAGGAGGGCACTTATAAAAGAGGTTTATTATGCCCTGGGGATAGAGACATTGAACATTTCACCTCCCCATTGTAGTAAAGTGCTTTCCATATTGCTGCATATTCAGGACCCCTAAAGTCTCCCCTATGTGTCCAAGGGGCTGGGGAGGGGGGTCATGTAGCTCTAAGCAGGGTCCTTATAAAATATGTTTTATATGCTCTGGTGTTGGAGAGATTGCACATTTAATTTACCCCATTGTAGATCCCCAGCCACATAGGTTAACATGGCAATATTTTATTAATGAATAACTATCGCTAGGTATTCCTGAAAATATTAAAGACTTAGGAGAATGGTGTTGATAAATCTACCAATATGCTATTGTTGAATTTATCATAAAGTATACAGAAAAGAAGTAAAGAGACTCTCTTGTCTGTAAGCCAAAATTCATCCTTCCTGTGGTCTCCCCTGATCAGAGTTAAAGGATTAGCCAGGCTGCTTTGATGAAGTGATAAGTGTCTCACCCAGTGAGAGGCTATCTCTAGGAAGAGAGCTCTGATACATAGGAATGCCAGAGCACGGGGGAGGGGTCATAAACCATGGAGCTCCAAAGGGGGTAGGATAGGCAGAGAATACCAGGTTCACCTACCGGCCAACCTGTTCACCGAGCCAGATGGCAGACTTAAGGCAGGAATTCACAGATGGTAGGGGGAGGAGGGCTATGAAAATGAGCCATACTGGAGGTTGGTTTAACTAGTTCTCGCTTCTCTGCTGCAAGTTCAGTCATAGTGAATTTTTTAGAGATAGTGCTTTCTGGGAGAAGATTATGCCACACTTTTAAGGAAGTGGTCAGGCTCTGGGGAATTGCCCTGTAACTCATTGGACAGGAGTGTTCTCCTGCTTGATCTCAGAGAACACTAAATAATTATGTGAGAGGTGCAGAGCATCTCAGATCTGCTGCTTGAAACTAGGAGAAGAAGAAGACTTTCCAAGCTGGAAAATTGCTTTGCACCATCAAACCCAGCATTCTTACTGACTGCTCCTGCTGCATCATCTGGGACTACAGTCCTCTGGATGTACCTTACACCAAGAGGCATAGAGAGTGGGCTGCCTGTCAGCTACAGGTTAACAGACCACACCTGGACCATCACCAACCAAAATTCCCAGTTTGGAGTGCATCTAGTAGATTTGACAGGCTTTTACCTAAGTGGATTGCGGGAACTGAAGTCCCAAATGTTCAAGAACCATCTTGGAGAGTCCAGATCCTTGGATTGTGTTTTGGACACTTTGGGACCCCCAGTGGAACTTCAGGAAGAAGTTCCAGAAGTTTGGATCAACTTTGGAGAAAAACTCCAGGGGTAGACCGACTAAACTGCCAGAGTCATGCTGACGACCTTCAAACGTGAGCCTGCCTGCCCTGCTGGTTCGTCCTGCTGAAAAGCTCCAGAGGTTTGACTTCCAGAGTTAGACCGGGAGCTCTGTGGAAATCAAGCTGGTAAACCCTCACCGAACCCAGCCTGGTGAAGGGCATCACGGGACCCCGGCAGTAAAAGCTCCAGAAAGGTTTCTAAGCTTGAAGGTAAAATCTCAACCGAGGCCTACCGTGAGTGGTATCTAAACAGGGCTCCATCGCCGTCTGCCTGAAACTTTGACATTGTGCCAGTCAAGCGCGACCAAATGTCTCAAGGTGGCCCTATAGGTTTCTAAGTGCTATTTAGTGCACTATCTTTCAAAATTCATAGCTCCAGTTTTCTTCATTGGATGTTTGTCATTAAGGTGTCATGTTAAAGATACAAATATTTCCTATTTTTATAAATTGGTGTGGGATTTGTATTGTGTGTTGTGTTTTCATTATTTACTGAATTGATGTTTTTTTAAATGCTTTACACACCTGGCTTTTAAGTTAAGCCTGCCTGCTCGCAGCTATGTTACCAAGGGTTGAACATGGGAATAATTTACTGAGACCTATTCTGAGCCCTAGAATGTGTTGATGACCTTATTGCCAGGGGATAGATGCATATTTACCACTACTAAAAACCCACTTTCCAACAATTAAGATGTATAAATATTTTGTTGTATATTTAGGTTAATGGTTTATTTATGCCATTTTTGGCAAAACAAAATTAAAATTTTAAAATATTGTATACTTAAATGCATTTTGTTGTTTTGAAAATATTTTATTAAATGTAATCAATGTAATTAAAATATATTTTACAATTGTTTTATATTTTAATAAATGTGTTGTTATTGTTCATTTTGGAGTATAATATTCTCTGTTTTAAGGTTTAGGAATGTAGTCAATATGTTTACAAACATAATAACCCCTTCCGTGCGCTGGGAATTCCTGCGCTGTGCGGACATTTCCATTAGTGGGCAGGGATTCGGACGGCCGGGGGCCATCCTGCCCACACATCCACAGTCACGCGTGACGGCTCCCGGCCTTCACGAGCATGGGAGACGTTAATTACTATTAGTTATAACAATGATATATTATTTTTAAATGTTTAATTGTGAGTATTTAGGCATGTAGTTTGGGTGATTGTATTTTTTAATTAACTTTTAATGTGTTTTATAGTAGTAGTACGGTGTGTGAGTATGGCGTGTTCTGTATATGACATTTAGAGTGCATGGGGCCAGATGTAGGAGCCTAAATACCGGTCGGTAACGGCCGATTTCGGCCGTTACCGACCGGTATTTAATAATTGGCATGTAGGGGCCCTATTTTACTGATTCGTTAAAATTACCGAATCGGTAAATTTACCGAATCGGTAAAATACCGATTCGGTATTTTTACCGAATTGGTAACTTCCCGATGTAGGTGGGACTCCTCTTACAGAATCGGTATTTTACCACCCAATCCAATTGGGTGGTAAAATACCGAATCCAGGTGTGCATGCACATTTGTGCATGCACACCTATGCCATGTGCCCTTAGGGCATGTCTGTGTGCCACATGGCACACATGCCTGTATTTGGGGTGCTAGAGGGCGTCAAAGTGACACCCCTGCACCCTTGCAGGAATCGGTATTTACCGCTTCGGTAATTACCGAATCGGTATTTCCCATTGATTCCTATGGGCTTCGCAGCCCATAGAAATCAATAGGAAATACCGATTCGGTATTTAGCGAATCGGTAAATACCGAATTTTAAAGAATCGGTAATTCAATTACCGATTCTTCCTAAATCTCCCGTCTTCATATTTACCGATTCATAAATACCGAATCGGTAAAATTCGGTATTTATGAATTGGTAAATACGATTCTCCTACATCTGGCCCATAATGCCTTGCATAAAATGTCTAGGAATGTTTGTAAAATAGTAAATGTCACCCCGTTAATGTCCAACACCTTTCCCGGATTGGTTTAGATTGGAGTGGGGATAGTAAATGTAACCCCTTTAGTGTCCAACGTCTTCCCCAAGTTGGCACAGGTTGAAATTAGAATATTAAATGCCAGTCATTTTAGTGTCCAACAACTACCCCAAATTATTTTGGATTGGAGTCAAAATAGTAAATGTCACCCTTTTAGTGTCCAACAACTTCCCAAATTGCCATAGATTGGAATGGGAATAACAAATGTCACCCCTCTAGTGTCCAACAGCTTTCTCAAATTGGTTTAGATTGGAGTGGGAATAGGAGATGTCACCCTTTAGTGTCCAACACCTTCTCCAAATCGGTATAGACTGGAGTGGAAATAAAAGATATTACATAATTTAGGGCTTATTTACAAGTCTGGTGGTCTTTGGGCCGCCAGACTTGTGGAGGCGCAGTGAAGGCGGTCTCCTGATGCCCTATTACATTAAGGAAGGTCAGGCCACGATTGCCTCACTGCAGCCACCAGAGAACCACTGTTCCCTGACTGTATTACAGTGGTCAAGAGGCAGTAATATGCTCAGCGGGATATTAGAAGCTTCCTCTCCACTACAGTTATCATGGCGGTTCCACTGCTATGAAAACCATGGCAGAGAGGAGCTAAAGAGGGCCCTGCAGGGCCCCTTGTGCCTCTGCACCTTGTGGATCTACTCAGGGGGGCAAAACATGCACACCAGTTCCTGCACGACATAGACTTTATAGTCCATGCCATGCAAGAACTGTTTTTCCCTCACCCAGGACCCACAGTCCGCCAAAACCAACCTCCACGAGGGAATGAAGGCCGTCACCGACTGGATGACGAGCAGCAGTCTGAAGCTGAACTCGGACAAGACAGAGGTACTCATCCTCGGACCCACCCCCTCAGCCTGGGACGACTCCTGGTGGCTGACCACACTGGGAACTGCACCAACACCCACTGACCATGCACGCAACCTAGGATTCATCCTCAACTCCTCCCTCTCCTTGTCTAAACAGGTCAACGCCGTCTCCTCCTCCTGCTACAACAACCTCCGCATGCTCCGCAGGATCTACAAGTGAATCCCGACCAAAACAGGAAGAACGGTGACACAGGCCTCGTCAGCAGCAGACTGGACTACGGCAACGTATTCTACGCAGGAACCCCAGCCAAACACCTACGATGACTACAACGCATCCTAAACGCCTCCGCCCGACTGATCGTCAACGTTCCCTGCCACAGCCACATCACCCCCCACCTGAGAGACCTACACTGGCTCCCCGTCGACAAGAGGATCACCTTCAAACTCCTCACACACGCACACAAAGCACTCCACAACGCCAGACCAGCCTACCTGAACAGCAGACTCAGCTTCTATGCCCCCACCCGCCAGCTCCGCTCCACCAGCCTCGCCCTCGCCGCTGTCCCCCGCATCCAACGAACGACCTCCGGTGGCAGATCCTTCTCCTACCTCGCCGCCAAGACATGGAACACCCTCCCTGCCCACAAACGGCAGACCCAAGACCTACTCGCCTTCAGAAGAATCCTCAAGACCTGGCTCTTTGAGTAATAGCAGCACCCCCCCTCCCCTCAGCGCCTTGAGACCCTCACGGGTGAGTAGCGCACGCTACAAGTACTATGATTGATTCATTGATTGATTGATTTTTGGCATTCCCATTGCGGTGTTCTCCGCTATGGGAGCGTCAAAAACAAAGCCCACCAGACAGAAGCAAACTCCTAATTTGAGAGGCGGCCTGACCATGGTTTTAGCAGTGCAATGGTGGGGCGGGCCGTGCGCTCCACCACCAAATTCGTATTCAGGCCCTTAGTGACCAACACCTTCCCCCCACTAGTATAGATTGGAGTGGAAATAGCAAACGTCACCCCTTCAGTTCCCAAAAAATCTCACAAATTGGTTTAGATTGCAGTGGAAATAGTAAATGTTACTCCTTTAGTGTCCAACACTTTCTTAATATTGGTTTATGTGGGGCGTGGCCAAGATGGCGGCTGAGTAGGACATGCCTGCTCGCTTCTCCGCTAAACTGCCTAGGTCTCACCGTACTATCAGCGTAAAGCACACCGTCAGCAATGCAGATGTTACCCCCCCATGCTCTCTGTCATATCACTCAGCAGTGAGCATATCTCTAGCCCTCTCTTATCCACGCCCCACACACCAGCTGTGGAGGCTAAGAGAGACAGTGTTGCAACACCCAATGGTCATTCAGCATATCACACAGGCTATAGAAGATTACCTGGCAACCAACAATACACCGGAAAACCCCATTCCCATAATATGTGATGCGTTGAAGGCGGTAATCAGGGAGGAGTTCCTAGCTATATCTGTGCATGATAATAAAACCCAGAGAGAGAAGAGGGGCCAACTCTCTGACGAGGTGGCAGAACTAGAAAAAATACACCCAAAAACTGGTGCTCCTAGAGTCTGGAAACAATTAACAGCAGCGAGGGCCCAATTAGCTGGTCTAGACATGGGCAGAGCTAAGCATGCAGCATTACAGCTCCGGCAGGCATTTTATTCCAAAGGCAATAAATGTGGGAGACCTTAAGCCAACAAATTGAGGGCACAGAGGCAATTGTCCAATATATCAATGGTTAAAGACCAGACCACTATGGGTAGGAGTAAGCCACCAATCGGGGCATTGCAGACAGCTTTCGCCAATACTACATATCCTCATATAAAGCGCAGGAACTTCCTGATGAGGCACCTATTCAATATCTGCAAGGGGTGAAGTACGCCAGGCTAGTTCCCAGCCAGAAAGAGGACCTTGAATTGCCAATAAGATTAGAGGAAGTTATATCTGCCATATTAAGGCTAAAGCCACTCAAATTCCCTGGCCCAGACGGATTCTCCTCAAATTTCTATAAAGCCTTCTGTGTTACACTGGCCCCTCTGTTATTGAGGGTGTTTAACTCAATTGGATCATCCTCACCCAGACCACCTACTATGCTGGAAGCACTAGTCACAGTTATACCTAAGCCAGGGACAGACAAACAGAGTTGTGCATCCTATCGCCCTATATTCCTCCTCAATGTAGATCTCAAAATATTCACAGGGATCCTGGCGCAGAGGTTTTCTTCCTGCCTCCCTGGGCTAATTGACCCAGATCAGTCGGGCTTTGTATGAGGGCGCCAGTTTTCCAACAATACCAAACACCTACTACATATAATAGATAAATCAGAGCGCTTCCAAGTTGAGCGCATGGTCCTCTCTGTGGATGCCGAGAAAGCGCCTGACAGGGTACCCTGGCCCTATCTCAAAGCAATCCTACATCACTTGGGTCTGCCAGACCGATTTATCAACTGGGTATTTGGCAGCTACACCAACACTCTTGCTCTGGTCTAGGTGAATGGAGTGAGCTCAGTTCCCTTCCCAATCCAACAAGGGACAAGGCAGGGATGCCCTCTCTCACCACTCTTATTCGCTCTATACATGGAGCCCATGGCCCAAAGAGTGCGTGATGACCCCTCAATTTCGGGGGTACATTTTAGAGGAGATGACCATAAAATCAGTCTATTTGCTGATGATGTGGTGGCCACCCTGGAACAGCCGAAGCAGTTGTTTCCCGCCTTTTTGGCTGAGTTTGATCACTTCACACAAGCGTCGGGATTTAAGATTAATGTTAGTAAATCTCAGGATCTTGGCCTGACTCTCCGTCCAACCACATTAGGATCACTCAAACAGGCACACCACCTTTAATGGGCTCAGGAATCTATTCCCGACTTGGGTCTACAACTTGGAAGCAGCATTCAAAGCACTGTTTTTCTAAACTACAATACATTACTGCGGCAGATCCGCGAATGCCTCCGTAGATGGAGACCTTACTCGCTGTCCTGGGTGGGCAGTTTAGCAGCAATAAAAATGACAGTACTACCTAAAATCATATATCTTTTTCAGGCCCTCCCACTGGCCCCACCTTCTGGAGTGCTGCGTGCATTGCGTGCATTGCAGACAGGCTTAGAGCGTTCGTCTGGCAGGACTAACCTTCTAAGATGAGTAAAGAATTAAGCTGTAGGGCCCCAACCGAGGGGGAATTGGCAATTCCAAAGCTACGGGAATACTACTGAGCAGTGCAGTTGCACGCTCTGGTCGAGTGGTCTCAGCCGGAATGCGAGAAGTGCTGGCCGTTTTTCGTAACTGACCACACTCGACGCTGCAGTTCCTTGACGCTCCGTCTCTGTTTTCAGAATTTTGCCAAAGACTATTGTTTTACTCAATGCTGCTTGGTGAACTATACGACATAAATTAAGGTTAGGACAATCAGTATATCGCTGCAGGAGAGGTCCCTGCCCCCAAGATTTAAAAAAATAAGCTTGATTACGCTGACTAAGATAAGATTTGTGCATACCGTCTGCCACCCACGGTTAAGCTCCCCATCAATTTCTTGATATAGGACGGGCTTGCAGCTATTCCATTAACCGAAAGCAATACCAACATTCGTGCGTCAGTGATCAATCTGAATTGAGTTCGACTAAATATAAAGCCATAGAAGGCAGTACAAATATAAAGCTAACAGTCCTGAAGATGGTCTCAGAGATATATACATAGGAGACCGAAACCTCGACCTTCGCCCTTATCCTACTTAATTGACAATAGTTGGAAATAGGATAGGTTTGATCAGGACCTACAGAGTATAAGATTGATACATTATTGTTTCCCCTGTAGGCCTGTTTATATATTTGTATTACAAAATCTGTATGCCTTTCAATTCTGTTTTGGATAAATTCTAAATTTTCATATACACCTCTGTTGTTTCTTGTTCTTTGTTTTATGTTTTATGTACAAATAATTAGTTTTCATTTTTGACTAAATCATATAATTATTGATTAACTCTGTTATAGGACCATTGATTTGTCCTTTCGAGAATTTTTTCAATCATTGAGAAAAATTTCATAAACTAATTCCCTTGAAGGCATCTCCTACCCTTCTGTACATGGATAGGGCAATAGCTATGCAACCACTTGGGAGTCCCCTTCCATGCTAAGTCGGCCAGACCGCGCAACTTGTATCTATCCAAGGTAACACATTCTACTTTATCAGCCTGGGATAAAGTTGCTGTCTCACAGGGGCTCACAACATTCCCTTCGCCAATCACGCCTATAGTCAACAATCCAGACTTTGATCCAGAAATAGATGCAACTAATTTCACGCAATCGGCAAAAGTGGGTTGGCATTCAGTAGGACATTTCTTCGACACGGAAGGGCCTTTGTCCTTCAACAACCTACGTGTGCAGCATAATCTTCCAGATAAAGAGCGTTATAGTTACCAACAGATTAGGTACTGGGTAATGCAGCCAGAGACCCGAGGGAGAGACAGCTTACGTTGTTCGAAAAATGGTTACTTACAAGACATACAGGTGCTCGTTTGAAAACAGACCTGTATGAGCACATACGGAGTTCTCCCGGTATCAAGAAAACTCCTGGACAGCGGAGGTAGGAAGGGGAACTGGGCGGGAAGTTAACACAGAAGGAATGGCAGGATATTTGTTACAGGGCTCGCCACTCTGCACACAGTGTTGCTAATAAAGAAACTGCGACAACAATTGTGACATATTGGTATCTTACGCCCCAACGGCTTCACATAGGTAATGCGGCGCATAGCTCCCTATGCTGGAGAGCCTGTGGATCACTAGGTACTTTGACACACTTACTATGGGAGTCCCCCAATTATCACCGGCGTACCTGATCAGGCGACAGGTATACAGGCGCCCTCACAAGGAAGACACGCTTCTTTCCTCAGCAGCCTGACGATACGCTGGCGAGGCCCTTCTACAACGTGGGGAGGGTTCTGGTTTTTGAGAACACGGATAACACGTATCTCAGACACAGAGACGTCTTATCCTACCTGACGATAGGTAAAGTGGGAGTATAGGGTGTCTTTCCCTGACTCCCACTAGTTGTCACTTTATGCACACGGTCCTGATGAAGCGCACAGGGATCCACTAGGGACCAACAGATTGCTCGAAACATGTCGACTATCAGTCATTCTTAGTACACCACACACTTTTTTTCACGGTTTGAGAGCGGTGGGAACACACCAACCCCCCCTTTATTTAGTCTGCAGAAGAGTCTCCAAACGCCACTACCCTTTTAATTTACCTCAAGGACCCTTTATTACATTTATCTGTATACCGTGAGGTAATTTTAACTTCACCTGCACCTATTCACTTGGCGCACACCCCTTCATGCACAAGTATGGCACCTCCTAAAAAGATCTCCAACAAAGAGCCCTCTTTAGGGTCCGTGAGGCACTGCAGCACCACCCCCATGAGGAGCACTGCCCAATGATGATGCTTTACACCCGCAAGAGTGTGTGAGGGCACAAAAAATATCAGGTCTATTGCCACTTCAAGCACACTCAACTGTTATTTGGAGACACTCACCATAGTTTGGTTGTGGAGGTCTTGTCCTCTTTTTCTTTAGGAACTGTTAACTCCTTTTTTATAATATATTGTCTTAGGAGCACAGGTACAGGACCTTACCTCCTTTTCTAAACTAGCTCCTAGTCCCCCCCTCTTGTGATAGTGTTTATTAACAGGTATTAGATGACATAGATATGCATTTCAATACCCAGATACCCAGCTTCCCAGTCCACACTCTTTTAGGCCTGCCCAATCCTATTACTTTTCCACTCAGATAAAGGAGGGGCAAACAAATGGCATTAGCATTGGGGGCGGATTTGCAAAACATTCTTTCTCACTGGGGGAAGACAACAACACCTACCTACATGGAAAGGCTGCACAGAATGTGGGGGATTAGTGGGGTAGAATAATCTCTCTCTCATTTGCTAACCCCGGGGCCGCTTACCACAACCTATGGAGCCCTTTCCATCACTACTGATGTCCAAATTCAAGGAACTTACTTGTCCAAAATATTTAAGATTGCTACGCTTAGTAGACCCACCGCAGAGCATACCTTTAGATGACGGGTCACCTCAGGGCATACAGCGATATTTATTTATTTTATTACTTTAGTGTATTTTGTATAGCGCACGGCTACCCCAACGGGGTGTCCCGGGGCTCCTGTGATAGACAACCTGGACCAGGAAGTGAGCTTGGAAATAACATTTATACATGCCTTAAGCCTTTAAATGGGAAAGAATGGGAGGCATGGGGGGGGGGTTGTTGCTTTTTGTGTCTTTCATTCTTTTGCTTTGTGGTCTTTATTTTAGCTTTCCGCATGACGGAACATGTAGCAGGGGAAATGGAGCATATGTCAATTTTGTATGTTCTTAAAACCATTAAAGAAATATAAAACAAACATGGTTGATGTTGGAGTGTAATAATTTATTTTGATATATTTAGGGTCTCAGCTGTTGTGGTGGTCAAGAGACCAACCAACCTGTCCGTCCGCCCAATTACGATATGACCACCATGGTGGAACTACCATGAAAAGGCTGTCGGAAAGTGACATAGTAATCCTGATGGCAGTGCCTGAAGGTGGTGCCTACTTCGGCACCATCATCATTAGGGATTGGGATTCCGACCTCTGCCCCATCTAGATCATAGGCGGAGATCTGTCCGCTGTCCAAGAAGGGTCTGACTGCCTGTATCATAATGAGGCAGTCAGACCCAAGGGATGACAGTCAGACAAACCGCCACTGATTGCCTGTAGTGGTGGTATGCCCAACATCGTAATTAGGCCCTCTGTGTTAAATTCTTTGTTTAAATAGTATTTCCATACAGTAGAAATAGTTTATCTTATTCCATTAGTTTTGTTGGTGTTTAGAAATATAATTAAAAAGTAAGTAATTGAACGTTTGTAATAAATAATATTATTATTGCACATATTTAAAGAATAAAAACGTCACACATTTCTAAAATGTGATTTATGTTTTCAAAGTTTATTTAATGTTTACTTTTTGATGCTTATAAAAATATATATTTCAATTTCGAAGGAAATTTTTACATACAGATAAAATAAACATTTTTAATACCTTTTTGTTACTAAATCCAAAATGTAAATTATATTTAGATAGTATTGTATGCAGTACATTTTTATTTTTTATTTTTTTATAAATCTTTTTATTATTTTAAACAAAGAAAAAAGAAAAAGACATATCGGGTACCATACATTCTATCATAATAATAAGGCGAACAGGTACAATTAACAGGATAGATGTGGATCAACAAAAGAAGTTGCTGAGACACCGATGCTAATGATCACTAAGCAGCATTTGAAACAATACAATTAACGAGACAACTTAAGCGCAAGCCCTCAGAGCCCGTCCACCCGTAGAATCAGGATATTAAAAGAAGTTTGGTCCCCAGACACTGGAATATAGTCAAAATCAGGATAATTCACAGATATTTACATATAAAAGAAACTAAAAGAAGGAAATAAAAGAAAGAGAAACAGCGCAACGCACGCAACTCCCCACCCTGCACCCTGCACCCCTGCATGTAGCTTACGCCAACCCCAATAAGCAGTGTGCCTGTCGCCCCATCTAATCTACAATGACTAATATAATTAGTAAATGGAGGAGAGCCTTCGTTTAGGCTCCCGGCCTCTCCCTCCAGCTAGATCTGAGCCTCCCCTTTGTTACAGAATTATAGGCAAGCTGTCAATCAGACTAAAATTTGGGGATTCATTATTTGCCTATATCGTCTCCCGTTACCATCATTATAATATGAGTCCCGCACAGCCATCAAGCAACCAAAAAGTCTTCAAACATAAACCATCCTCAGCCTTGGCCCGTTCGATCAGGCATACGAATGCTTTCCAGCCAAACAGTCGCCATTTTAAAAAAAGTTCAAAGGACCAGAAGTGTTCGTTTAGCTGCACACAGAATCGAGCCGGATTCAACCGAACATAATCAAATCCATTGTCACTGAGTCTCATCCGCGTCGATAAGAACTCCAGGCGTAGCTTCCGGTCCAGTTGCACAGGGTCCGGGAAGGGAGAAAGGGCCACTTTGTCAGACCATAGTTGAGTCTTTGCAAGAGTCGTCAGGAGCTCAACATGGCGCAGTTTTCCCACCGTCAGTGCTGACATTAAACATACTGACTCCTCCAGGAGTCCGAGTACTCGGACTTTAGCTATTTTATAGTCAAGAACCTCCCGTATCACTCGTTTCTTGGGGTCAACGTCATTGCTTTGTTTGGATGTTGTGGGTGTCATGACTCCCATTGTATAATTCAATTGAACGAGGACTGTTCTCATTTGCCCCAGTTCAGATGTAGCGGCGACCAATTTATTCTCCAGGGCTTGGGCTCTCCTACCCAGGGAAGAGTGTAGACCAATGACAGCCGCCATGAGATCTCCAATCGTAGGATCAACCCTGGGCAGTGTCAAATCTTCTCCCTCAATAACGACAGACTTTCCCACTGTCGAAGACCCCTTAGACAGGATATTTCGTCCCAAGTCACCCATTCGGTCTTTTCCTGTCCAGTCGGAGGGGTGGGACCGAATCGTACGCAGGTCGATACCGGGCACCATGTCGTTCTTCTCGTTCACAGTCTATCCCACGAATTTGTAGAAGTAGACATAGTTGATCTGTGAAATTACGACCCACGTGTTAACCCATCGATGTACGAGGATATTTCTGAAACTCCCGCAACCATCAGGCCATGTTGCAGACAATTTTGAGCCATTCACACTCGTGTTCCGACAATCAGAAACTCGACTCAGATCTGTTGTGTTCAGGAACTCCATTTACGCCGCTTATCAGTCCGGACGTTCACCACAGGACTCGGGCAAAATATCTCTTCCGTACCAGGTGACCGCCCCCCCCCCCTGGACTCAAATGGCCGATGTTGTTCATCTAGTAGCCGGCTGCTCTCCTACTCGGGCCCCCGGCTCCAAAGCTGATGTAGGCCGCAAATTAAAGGGGATGTTTCTCCGGTCTCGCAGCTGGTGGATCACTCGGTATCACACAATCTGGCATCATTTCGGCTCATCTATGCGGGAGCGTTGCATAAGCACAGGATAGATAGCAGGATCTTGTAGCAGGATGAGGAGGTCTATGGGGCCGGGAGCCTAAGCGGCAATCATGGTCCCCAGCTTGGCTCCTCCGTATGCTGTACATTTTATTTATTTAATATTTGTACATGTTTGCGGAACATTTTAATAATGTTTTACATGTTTAATAACTTTTTTACAATTTTGAAAACATTTATTATAAAAATCTCTGTGGTGAAATAGCCTTTTTTTTGTTTTGTTTAGCTTTTTTATACCCTATTTCAAATTATTGTCTATACATATTTCCAACAGCATTTTAACATATGTTTTTCAGCATATTATAAATATTAAAATGTTTCGACATGCTTTACATATTTAAGAATTGTTTACGTTTTTAAATATGTTTTAATTTTTTTTACATTATTTCCCATTTGTTTCTATAGGGAAATAGTGTTTTTTGTTTTTTTTGTTTCACTTAGCATCTATTTTAATTTTAACACTACCTTCTATTTTGTAGTTTATTTGTTTCATTTTTGGTTTATTTTCTGGAATGCAGGTCGGAGAAAGGTGCTGCTCTTTGTCGGAACAGGTAAGTCCTTTTTACATATTTTTTAAAGGGTTTTGAGGTGTGTTTTTCACTAGGGTATAGCTTTGGGTTTTCGTATACTGTTTAAGTCAAGTATTATTATTATTAGGGGTGTGCCTAATTTTCCGAGTCGCGCTATACAAAGCTCCACGAAATGGTCAAAAAACTCCGCGAGCACGCAGAGTTCCGCAAACATGCGGACCTGCTTGTTTCGTCCGTTCGCAATGCTTTATTCCTGTTAGCGAACGCTGTTTGCATGCTCAGGGGGAAATATTTTGCGAACACGCATTTTAAAAGCGCGACAAGCAACAAAATTCTGCAAAACCGCAGATTGCAGAATTTTCGGCATTTCCGCGTTCTCCGCGGAACGCGAAATTACCCAAATTCAACAAGCGTAACGGAATTTACCACCCAGGCCTAATTATTATGTTATGTTATGTTATATTGTGTTATTGTTGGACCTTTTCCTCTCTTCAGGGTCACCCCCAAACTTTCTGTATTTACCCTCCACATTTTTGCTGAATTCGTTTTTGATGGCCTTAGGGCTCTGGGTACTTTACCAATGCTAACCAGTGCTAATGTGCTTGTGCTCACTCTCCTAATCAATGTTAAGTTGGTTCACACCTGATGACATATTTAATTTACTTCCAAGTTCCTTGTAGAGCGGTATCCTATATACCCTGAGCCTGTAAATTAACGGTTACTAGTCGGTCAGCAGCACATAATGTGCCAACCATTTAGGAGGCCCTTTAAAACCTGTCGCAAGTCTGCCCACTCCGTCCTAAATGCAATTTAAAACTGCCCACTTGACTGAGCAATACTGAGCAATATAACCCCCTTGCCAATCCTTAAACCCCCCTTTAATTGCTTTTAATTCACTCCTAAAATAGGCCTTAAGTAAGCATAGGGCAGGGTGCATTGTAATTAAAAGTCTGGATATGTACCTTTTTATGAAGATTTTTATTGTGTTGTACAAAATACATATAAAAAGAGAGAACAACAAGGCGCATATTAACAAAGCGGACATGCCAAGAAACAACCCCACACTGAGCAATAAAAACACTCCACATAAAGAAACAAACATGAACCCGGCAGGGCCCATGGAAAGCCATAGCAAATAAACATGCTGAATCCCACAAAGAGTGCCAATGAGAAAACTAAAGTAAGAGAAGAGGGCAGTGTAAGGAGTAGAGCTACGATGATACAGGAGCAGAAAGAAAACAGGGTAGGAGGGAGGAAGGGGAAGCAAAAAAGGACAAAAGAGAAAGGGGAGAAGAAGGGAGGAAGGGAAGTGATGGAGGTGTCAAGAGGAAGTAGAAAAGGGAGGGGGGCAACAGAAAAAAAGAAACCTGAAAATCTAGTGTCCCAGGGATCTAGTCTGACTCCATAGCCAGCTCCCTACATGGGCCCTTCAGTTCAGACGTTGGAATCCAAAAGTCAATAAACAGAACAGCGTGCCTGCTGGAGGGTGGAGCCCCCTGGAAGGCCCTCATTAAAGCAAGGCATGGTAGTGTCAAGGAGCCTGAAAAAATTCCCCCCTAGTTTCCCGAAACTTCTCCAGGTGTTCATTCTGCCAAGCAATTATGTGCTTGAAGGATGGCATCTTGTACATGTCCTGGAGCAAGAAGTCATAGGATGGGCAAGCACCAGAATGCCACAGCCAGAGGATACATAACTGAGCAGTGGCCAATGCCACAGAGAACAACTACATCGGCTGGTTGGTAATGCCAGTGCACTGCTCCGTACAATGGAGGTGAATCAGCTGAGGTGAGGCTCCTGGTGTATTTCCTTAATCTTTGCTATCACAGAAGCCCAGAATGGAGCCAGCAGGTGGCAGTCCCAGAGCAAGTGCGCAATGTTGCCTTTCTCAGAGCCACTGCACCAGAAGGTGGTAGAGGGAAGAAGGAGAGACTGGAGGGACTGGTGCAAGCGAAGAGTCATCCAATTCCAATTATGGAGGATTTTGAAGTAACTGAACTTCATTCTGACTTCCCTGAGAGAGCCATCATGAGTGGCCAACAGTTCTGCCCAGTCCTTACCTGTGTATTGTGAATCCAGCCTGTTGGACCACAATGCCTACAGCGAAAGAGAAACAAACATGTATTTAATATTTATGGCCCATCTATACGCTGTTAAGGTCTTACACATCCTTGTATGTGCCTCATTTCTGCAAATAGTTTGCAATGGGGATGGGCTCCATTTGCACCGGAGGGCCCACATTTTTCCAGGCACAATGTTGGTGGTGCTGGTAATCCCAAAAGAAGTGGAAGGGCAAGTTGTATCGGCCTGTGCCTCTGCAAAAGACTTGTACAATTGGTCCAGAAGGCAATCCGATACAGAATTAAGGCCCTTACCAATGAGACGGCGCACCACAGAGACACTTGGGAATGAAAGGTGGGATGGACATTCAGTACAGCATAGGTCATCCACCAGTTATAGATCATGGTGGCCAGGACTGGGTGAGAAAAAATGAGGTGACCAGTGTCAACAGTGTACAGCATCCCAAAGCCATCAAGGAGACCGACCAAAGCATCTTCCATGAGGACCCACTTTGGTGTTATCCCAGGAGGAATGAAGGACATACCACAGAGGCATAAGCTGGGAAGTTAACCAGTAGTCCATGAGGCTGGGGAGATCCTTCCCACCAGCTGCCACAGAAGCTTGTAACTTGGCAAGTTTCAACCAGGGCTTATGCCCCCCCCCCCAGAGGAAGGTCTTAATAGGACAGACCTTGGTCTGTATCAGGGTAGCATGAATCCAAATGTGATCATTAGAATGTGTAAGATGTTCATTTTGATGAGCTGGGCCTTTCCCCAGAGGAAGAGATTGATTGAGATGAGATTGAGTTTTGAGGAACCTTCTAAATTGAACATGGTCAGGGCATTGTCTCAGATGGGTGGGGAGATGGTTCCAATAGAGAGGGGCAAGGTGAGAGAAGGCCTTCCCACCCATCCTTGCTTTCTTGAACCGGGGGACCAGGAGAAGGGATATGGTTCCTGAGTGAAGAGCCCTTGTAGGGTTATAGTGATTACCTTTCATAGCAAGGTAATTCGGGCTGTTGACATACACAGCCTTATGAATGGTGTAAAGGATTTTAAACTCAATTTGCTTGTGCACCGGGAGCCAGTTAAGCTGTTGAAGAAGGGGAAGGGAGGCCGTTCTGGGGGGAGCATTCGAGACAAGGTGCGCCACAGTGTTCTGTCTGTACTACATGCAATCTGCGCAACGAAGTCTCATTGGCTGAGAGCAGGAGAGTGTTACAGTAGTCTAGTCGGCTTAGTGCCAATTTTTGAATGAGGGTTTTTCATGTAGATTCTGGGAGGAAGGGAAAGACTCACCGTAACTGACCGAGCACATGGAAACAGGAGCCGGCAGTATAGGCCACATGTTCTTTCATGGTCAGTGCCTGGTCTAGGCGTATGCCCAGATTCTTAACAACAGTCTTGTGTACAGGGGGATCGCCAAGATCCACCGGCCTCCAATCCGGTGATCACAGCAGTGGTGAATCTCCAATGAGCATGATATCGGTCTTCCCTGTGTTAAGTTGAAGGAAATAGGGGGACAGTGGCCACCACTGTGCTAATACCACTTGAGAAAGGAAAGGGGTGACACATGACCATTGTACGCCATCCTCCTTGAGAACTGAGCATAGAGCTTTCACACCCATGACTTGAAACAGGCCCTCTGGCGACATTATGCAGGGCCTGGTACAAGAAGCCCCATTCTACCCTGTTGAGTGCTGTTTCTGTGTCTAGGGAGACCAGCAACCTCTCAGCCGGATCATTACACATGTGCCAGAGGATATGAGTGATGGCTTGAAGGTGGGAAATAGAAGAGAGGTGGGGATTAAACTAAACCTGATCCCAATGCACCAGGGAGCGAACGACATTTCGTAAGTGGTTAGCCAATAGCCTGGCCCGGATTGAAGTATCAAATGCAAAAATAACAGATGACATACACCCCAAGTCACAGATCTGGGTTTATCATTTTTGTGCTCACCATGCCATTCCAGCTTGGACCATCCATATGCAATTCAGTCTTGTCCCTGCTTTCCAGGGGAACGGTCTAGCCCAGACTGCCAGGCAGGTCCTCCCTGGACCAAAAACAAGCATCCTGGGACTGGTTTCGGGGTATAACCCCTCATCAACCAGGCTAGCTTGAATCCAGTGGCATAGTGAACACTGGATCCACGTCTCGGCATACCCTTCCCACTCAGGTCGACAAATGCAAAAAGAACAGCTGATGGACGGAATGCTGAACAAATCAATCATTTACTCCCAGTCACAGATCTCGGTTAAATCATGCCATTCCAACTTGGACCCAGCCATATGCAAAACAGCCTTGACCCTGTTCCTCATGGGAAGAGTCTAGCCCAAACTGTCTAGCCAGGTATTCCCTGGACCGGAAACAAGCATTCTGTAACAAGTTTTGGGATGGATGTCACCCCTGATCAGCAGGCTTACTTTAATCCGGTGGCATATCAAGCATGTTACCCATGTCTGCACCTACCCTTCCCAGTTCGGCTGACAAATGGTAAAAAGACAGATTATTTTCATTTTAGTATCAGCATTAAGGACAGAAATAGGCCTGTAACTTGTGCAGCACAGGGGATCTTAGCCTGACTTGGGGAGAAGCCTGATTATAGCACTAGGGGGACTGATGGATGAGGCTCTGAGAAAACTTGACACAGCAAGGGGGATGACAGATAGTTGTGCATCCTGTAGAATTCAAATGGGTAGCCATCGGACCCCATGATTTGTTATGCGGCATGCCTGTTACGACCTCCTGAACCTCGTCCTCTGTGATGGGGAGATCAAGCTGGGACTGTTGAGTCAGAGAGAAGTAGAAAAAGGCATTTTGTGCAAGAAATGCAGCAATGTCTCCAGAAGCACAATCAGTGTCTGGGGTGTGGTAGGAGCGGAAGGTCTCTGAAACTAGAGGGTGCATGCTTGGGGTGCCATCATCAGGGAGGATGGCCAGGATAGTGCGGGAAGCCTCCTGGTGGTAGGCTTGCAGAGCCAAAAGATGACCCACCTTCTCCCCCCTTATAGTGGTATTGTTTAAGATGGAAGAGTGCTTTCACTGCAGCAGTAGTATGAAGGAAATTAAGATTGTGTTTGGCCCGTAGGAGGGCCTGCTAAATTGGTGAAGTGGGTGCAGAGGAGTACCGAGAGGTGAAAGTGCCACTATGGTGGTCCAAGGCCTCCCGCACTTTGAGAAACTTGGAGGCCATACCACGCATTATGTTCCCCCTGATTGTTGACTTCCCCGCTGCCGAAAGGAATCCAGGAGACCCACCGACTGCTGGTTTTGATCTAGGTTGATGTGGGGGTGACCACAATGGCGTTTTTTGTCAGTCAGGGGTTAATAGAGGGAGAGGTTTATCCGCCACTGGGGTTGAGTCAGGCCAAGGTGGAGCCACACCTGTACCGCATCATGGTCAGACATTCCAGAGGGGGAGATGGATGCATCAGTCAGATGAGCCAGCACGGATGGAAGGAGGTAAGAGTAGGTAGTCAATCCACTTCAGTGTGCATGGGACACAGGGAGTAAATGCATGGTCACAGATCCACCAGTGAAAAGTCAGAGAGCAAAGTCCTGGAGGAGACACTGGTCTGAGGAGGCAGGAGAGCAAAGGAAGTCAGACTTGGCAAGGAATTGGTGGAGTACCAAATTTCAGTCACCCATGAGGGCGGACTTGGTGCAGGGGTGTTGATGTCGAATATGGTCTATGACAGCGAATGTGTCTCGTATGGTGTGAACAGGGGCATAAATGGAACCAATCAGGAAACTATGGCACAAAAAGGAAGCCCTGAGAAAGATGCAATGAGCATGAGTGTCTCGCCATATCCTGCTCACCGAGAGTGGAAGGTGCTTCGTTACCAGGATAGCAATGCCCCCATCTGATAGAGGCACATAGAAGGGGACTCACCCTGCCCCCGAAAGGACTTGCTAGCTTGACATTCTCTACCCACACATTCCTGATGGAGCTTCTGACTTTAAGCATAAGTGAAGGCATTTTGTGCCAGAAAGGCAGCAATGTCTATGGAATCACAATCCGCGTCCGAAGTGCCTAAGGAGGCGTTGTTGGGGTAAAGGGATTTGTACAGTCCAGCAACTTTTTACACTTAACATAAGTGGGCAGGTCATTGACATTCAGAGAGACAATGGAGAAGGAGGAAGGACGCTTAGTGGCAGTCTATGAGCGGCCAGACTTAGGTAGTAAGGGGGGGGTAGTATGAAGATGGACATGGAACAGGACTGGCACTTATGGAAAGGACCCAGAAAAGGTCCACAGTGAATGCTTTGGCCGGTGGAGAGTGAGCCAAGGAATGCAGAGCCCCTGGATGGGTCATGGGAGAGAGGTAACAGTAACAGGTGTTGGGACCTAGAGGGTATGGGCAACCCAAAGGGGGGAGAGGACAGCACCAGGGTATGGAGGGAAAGAAGCTTTGATATCAGAACAGGACAACAACCCTGGGATGTAATCAGGAAGACGAAGAGGGCTTCAAAGGAGACTAGTACTTATCTAAGGCATGATGTTCTCTGAGACCTGTGGCCTCCACAAGCCCGGGAGCAAGGGGCCAGAAGCAAGTGCTCAAGTGGGCAGGTCAGAAGAACAGGCCTGGGCACCGAGGTTGTAAACACCCACACCCCACATTCCAAGGTAAGTATGAGGAGCATAAGCAGGAGGAAAGGCAAGATGAAGAGAAACCAACCACTGAACTGTCTTGAGACTAGAGAATGCCCCACTGGATACCAGGCAATGACAGAAGCTCTCCTTGGGTGCAAGTGGCTGACAACAGATAAATACTTGCAGAAGATCAAAAAAATTCAGAAAGCTGAACCCCGCCGTGTGACAGGGCCTCAAGGTGCAAGGCCCCAGCAATGGTAGAAGTGTTTGCAGGGTGATGGTGAAAAGCAACCTACAGGCTGCTACAGGATGCAATTAAGAAGGTGAGATCAGCAGAGGTGCACTACAACCTGGCTGAGGACCAGATGCTCAGTACTAGCCAATCACTGCCACCACAGGGCAAGAAAACATGGAACAGGCCCCAATGTCCAGAGCTCACAAAGACAGTTGGGTCAGTGGTCAAAGCAGGCTGCAAGACACACTGGTTCCACCTTCCCTTGCACCAGGATCATTTAGGCCAAAGCTCCCGTGTGTGAGTACACAAGTACAACCTGACTAAGCATGGGCGGATCTAGCGGATCTCGCGTACGCGAATTTGCGTATTTACGGATTCGCAATCCGCAAAATCCGCGAACTCTCGCGGATTAGCGGATTTTTAAGTTTTTTGTGTTGGCGAGCGTTCGCGAGGATTTGTGGACCATTTCGCAATTGCGAACTTACTTTTCGGCTCGCAACGGCCGCGACTATGTTGTTTCTACGTCTGGTTTATCATCACAGGTTCACAGCACCCTCTGTTTCACCACTGTCACCCTCTGGTACACCCATGCCACCCTCTGGTACATCCTCACTGCCACCCATTAGGTTTGTTTATCACTGTAGATTATGGGGGTGAAAAAAAGCAAGCACACCTGCCCTGCTTCAACTGCCATGAATTAATTTGGGGTTGATTAATCACTTATTTTTAAACTTCCAGTCTGGCTGGCACCTGCTTCCTTCCTTATCTGTAATTTGCTTTCTGTTGCAGTGAAAGCAAGCACACCTGCCCTTCTTCAACTGCCATGAATTAATTAGGGGGTGATTAATGTGTCAGTAATTTTGAAACTTCCAGTCTGGCTGGCACCTGCTTCCTTCCTTATCTGTAATTTGCTTTCTGTTGCAGTGCAATTTTTTTTCACAGGACCTTTATGGTCTACTTGTAGCTATTCTATGAGCCTGCTGTTTGGGTCATAGCAGGGTCATGGAATAGTTGCAAATAGGCAACTGAACTCTGGAGGGGCCCCTCAGGAAGCACTAGAGTGAATGGTTACTAATGTTAAGTTTGAACTTTTGCACCTGCTGATTGCTTTCAGTTTAGCAAAAATCGTTTTTCTGCAATTTCGCGCGATTTGCGGGGCGCGAATCCGTGCGAGATCGATTTCGGAAGCCGCGAATGCGTGCGAATACACTATTTTTTTTTTGGGCGGCGTGTATGTTCGCGTGTTTTTGTGCGTGTTCGCAAGACGCTTGTAGCTATACATTTGCGAAGTTACCCTAGCGGTCGTACACGGGCGCGCCCATCTTGTTTGCGTGACGTAATTGCGTTTCCGGACGCTATGTGTAATCTCGCAAAGTGTGCTGCTCGCTAGTACAATTTCGCGCGTGATCGCGAGGAAAATTTTGTGCGAACTTACCCACGCGGTCGTGAATGGGCGCGGCCATCTTGTTTCTCATTCATTGCTATGGTTCTGGGCATGCTTTCTGTATCCTCTCTGAATCTCTGCCATCCTTTGCTTGTTTGAAGTTTATTTGATCAATTTTACTTATTATCTATCCCTCTATTTTTCTAGCTCTATATTTTTGTGTTTTCTGCTACTTTTTGTTAATTTTAAACTACTTTTTGAAACTCTTTTCTTTTCTTCTTCCCTATTCTATTTCTTCTTTATTATTTAACTCATTTCTGCCCAGACCATGGTAAAGGGAGCCGGGAAGCACCCTGAGAAGGGGAAGGGTCCCGCACCCCGTGCCCGGCTCCCGTGCGGGCGTTTGAGGGGGGAGGAAGTGATGCCACGAGAGATCTTTAGCGCGGAGGAGGTGGCCGCACTCATCTTCCACGTCCAGCGCCGCCTCCCCAAGACGATCCTGGGAGGCGGCAAGATCGCAACCGGCTATGGCATCCGGGAGCGCCGGAAGCGGTGGGAGAAGGTGTGCCGGGCCATGTTTAAGCTCTCTGGGGTCCGGCGCACCTATAACCAGGCCACCCACCGCTGGACGGATGTCATGGACCGGGAACGGGACTTGCTGGACGCGCTCGGCGTAGAGGTCCCCGGGCTTGGTGAGTAGTAGTTGCTATTTCTAGCTATTTCATCACTAATCTGTTTTATCCGGCTCTGTTATTTGCAAATCTTTGTTCTTTACCAAGAGCAATAATGCTGCCGATTACATTGTAGGTAAATTATATTTCAAAATCTTCTATGCATTTCAGGTGCACTGCTCTCCTTCTCAGTAGCCTTGCTTGCTACTATGTTATTTGTTTTGTATTTTGTGTTCATTTCATTGGCCTGAGAACTTATGTATGAGTGTAGTGTAAAGAACTGCGTAATGCTAGACACTAAGGGTCATATTTTCAATTACCGGCGCATCCCTGCAAAGTAGCAGGGATGCGGCAGTACTTGTGCGCCATGCCACCACCACCCATTGGCCCAAAACGTCACAGAAGCCTTACGCATCTGTGCCGTAAAGGCGGCGCATTGCTGGAGTTGCGTGCCAACGATGGCGCAGCTCCAGCAATGCTCTGGGGTGCCCTATCTCCCCAATGCTGCATCAAGCCGTACGTCGGCTTCAAGCAGGCGCAGGGTTTGAGTCACGCATCATTGTCCTAAAAGTGACTGATTGACATCTTGTAGATTTCCCTCAGCCACTTTTAGGATTCGTTCCTGCGCAGGAACGCCCTCCCTTGCGCCGGAACGCCCCCTGATGGCGCAGGGCTTTACAACATGATGCATCTCCCATATGCGTTTTTTTAAATATATACGCCGCACCATGGCGACTCTTTTGTTCTGCCGCTGCGTCACAAAAGTCACGCAACAATGGAGGAAAATGAGCCGCAAGGGACTTCTAAATCAGCCCCAACAGACTGAAGTCCAGTCCTTCCTTTAGACACATGGCTATAAGAAGAAATAGTGGTGGTGGTCGGTGGATTGATAGTTTGAGTATTCACTGATCTTCAAGCAGGATGGACTTTGTCTGTCACTTTGCGTGCTGCGGACTGCTGCCTGCCAGGCCTAGGCAAACCTTTTTAGTAGTCTGTTTATTGAGTTACATAGGAACTTTGAAAGTCAACGGTCCGCAAATCAGGCAATACGAATAACGTAGTATACCACATGAGATAGGTCGATATATCCCGTGGAATAGTTGTCTATCTATTTGCTATTTCTCAAAAATATTTTGTTATAGTTTTTTGAAATGTTTGATTTGGTTGACAAATCTCATCCATGTTTTCTGGTCTTTCTTTCTTTCATGTTGTACATCAGCTCCCCCCAAGGGCAAGAGGACACAGGAGGAGGGTGCTGTTCAGGAGGATGCAGGCCAGGATCGGGCAGGCGAGGGCTGCTTTGCTGGCCCCAGTAAGTTTTAATTTTAATAAAGAGTACCTATTTTATCCTAGCGTTCCTCATTCGATTTTTTCTAAATCGTCTTTGATCTTCTTGTAGACTGGATCTAAATTCTTATCCTGCCTCGACTATGACTCCCTGTGGTATTACTAGATTATTCTTATTAGTCTGTGTGTGTAGCTAACTAAGATTGCACATTTGGCAATTCCATTGGACTCCCATTCTAGTCAGCAATAGCTCTATGCACTGAGTGCAGTCCTCTGGGATTGTCCATAATGTCTTTTCAAGTCTTCTAAATGTTTATGCTTTGACAATTGCCAACAATAACCTCAGTGATATCAGACTTTGAAGAACCCTCAATCTCCTTACTGACTAGATAGTGTGGCAGAGTCATTTAGCTCCCTAAGTCACCGATGATTGATCCCCAATGATCATTAGATTATCCTACGCAGGGCAAGAGTACGGAGTCACAGTCAAGAAGTGTCAGAGGCACTCATGCTTGCAAAAATTCCAAAACCTTTAGCTCATCCACTCTAGTCTTGAGGACCAAAAACCACAGAGTCTATTTAAGTTTAAAAGCGTTATTAAAACTAAACACATTTATTAAAATCAACTTTGTCATAAAAGTAACCGTTTAACTGAAAATGGAAAAGTGCTTAGTGCTAACGATTAATTGGACACATTTCTTGTGGTCGAGCTGAGCTCTCACCTGGTTTGAACTTGAGCTTGACCCTGATCGTGTTCTTAGAAGTCAAGCTTCTGTTAGGAGAAAAAGTGTTGTGTGTTAAAAATAAAAAGCAAGCATTCATCAGTTGTGCCAAAAAGTGCAGCAAGACAACAGCCTTCCCTGGAAAAAGGGACATTTTTACTGTAGAGTATACAGTTACAAATTATTACATTGTATTTCGTTTTTTTTAACTTTCTTTATTCCTCCTAGACCAAATATTATATAGTAGTGAGTGGTGTATTCTAACATTCTTAAATGTACTTTGTAGGTGGAACATCTGGTGGCGGGGCCAGCGCGGAGGTGGTGGATGAGGAGGACAACACTTCTGGGGAGGAGGCGGTGCGAGTACCGGATGACACCAATGTGCCTGTGAGGGTTGACACGGTCGTGGCGGGCACAGGTAAGCTATATATTCGAAAAGCGAAAGAAGGGTGTAAGTAAGTGTGGAAGGACGAGAAATTTTATGATGGCTGGCAAAGAAGAATGATATGTGTTTGCTTGGCCCCCGAGGTGGCTGGGAAGGAAAGAATATGGTATGGTGCATGGCTGGGTCAATGATGAAGCAAGGATGGGTGGAAGGACAACAGCCTGGGTGGGTGAAACATAAACTGTATGTGTGCATATAATTTGAATGGATGGATGCCTGGAGCATGGTATTATCTGACTCTTAGATAGCACATGTGTATCTAGAGAGAGTAGATGGTTACTGGATGAACTAAGTGTTACCTTGAAGAGCATGTAACACCGAACCCGCACGTCCGTTCCAGTGTAGGGAAGGCAAGGAAAAGAAATTGTAAATTTGTCCAATACTAACATGAATAGTAGCAATAGTTTGTATTGCAACTGCAAGCACAGCATATATCCGGTTATTCCGGTGGACACTCCGTACCTCTCTTAATAACTTTAGTTTAGTAGTAGTACGTCATTCATGTGTGGGTGTATCACTGTTCACTCAATAATAAGCAAAGCACCTAAAGTCATCCCATATGTCATCAAATACATCCCATGTGAAGTGATAGATAATCTAATTATTTAGCTTCTTCATTTTCCTTTTCTAGTACTCATTTGCACTGTAGGGTGAAAGGTAAATTAATTAAGCAGTAGCCCTTGTAACAGAGTATTCTCAGTGCCACCCGTAATAGAAAAGTAATAGCTTCACCACCTGCATGTACTGGACCGGTACAGTAACGCAAGTCTGTCTCACTCATCATGGTGTGCGTCTGTTTTTCTCGGGTGCAAGTTCACTGCGCTGGCATTCTGCCGGCTTGCATAAGATAACGTACCAATTTTCCGAAACAAGAGAGAAGAAGAAGAATAAGACTGGTGTACTGTCATAGTCGACTGTAATGGAAGTCCATAGTGGTCGTTGAATTTGTTCATTAAACTACCACTAATGTTAGAGCAAGGATGCAGAAGTGGGAGGTTAGATAGATACTGTCCTCAATAGTTATGTACTGTGCTTTCAATTTGCTACTTGTACTGTGACACAACTTTCGGCTCAATCACTTTGTGTTATTAATGTTAAGGAGCATTATTTACAGACTATGTCTTTCTTTCTTCATATAGTTGCTCCTTCCAAATCGACATCACGGAGGGAGCAGGCTCGAATGGCCCGGCAACAGAGGCTGGATGCCACTGTCGCGGAATATCGGCGGCTGGTGGCCCTGGAGGAGTCGGAGGACACGCAGTCGACCGGTGCAACCACAACATCCTCGACTGGGACAGCTGCATCCTCCTCCGTGACCCCACGGGCTGCCAGCCAGCGCAGTGCTCCAGCGGTACGGAGCCGGGCTAACAAAGCCAACCGCCACCGCCAAGCAGCAAAAAGACCAGCTGCCCCCCACAGGAGCTGCAAGGCACGCCAGCGCCGCCTAGGAGTGAGAATGTCCTACCTGGAGCAGGAGGTCCATAGGTACAAGAACTTGGTGGAGGGCCTCCGCTTCGAGCATGCCACCCTCTGCAAGGAGTATGATGCCCTGGCCGCAAAATTCACCAGCACCCTCCAGTAGTGGAGTGTCCCTTGCCCTTTTTTTAGAGACTTTTGGGGGGTGGGATTTGGGAGTTGGGTGCTTTTTGGGACTTTTCAAAGACAATCGTTGGGGTTAGGGAGGGTCTTGAGGGAGATTATTTTGTTAGGGCTACATAAATATACTTTTTTAAACTTTATCTGACCATACCTGTTTTTTACTGCTTTTCAGTCTGGTGGGTGGGGGTGTAACAGTAAGTTTGTTTTCCTGAAGAGTCCTAGGACTTTAGTAGTACTACCGTCACTCTCTCGTCTAGTCCTAATACTCCATTATACTACCTCCCACCAAACGCTTATCTTACCTGTAATTTGTGTTAGAAATTAGGGCTAGGCCCAGGGCTGGCTCCATGTGAAATGGGGATTAAGGTTGGCAATCCTGGGCGGATGAAATTTCCTCATTGCGGTGGTACTAGTGGTGTGACACAGTGGCAGTTGCATGCCTATGGAAAAAAAGAAAACGAAACCTGGTTTGTCCTTACTGCAGCATTACAACGGTTACGGTACGCTCGAGAATATAGCAGGTGACAGTACACTAGAACAGTGCCACAATGTAGCCTAACAAATGGTAAAGTATTGCAAGTATAACTAGTACTTGCGTTGAATTTATTTGACATTGGCTCCTACTACTACAAGAAATAGTACTGAAGCTGAGTAAGTCTAGAATATATCCTCGTATTCCTTCACCAGCCTGTTGCTATGACCTTATCCTCCCCAGCAAGTGTGTGGAATTATTGATGTCATTTAGTCAGACATCAAGCAAAACCACACAGCCCGGGGGAAGAGGGTTACGGTTTGGAAAATGGATGGGAATGGGGGTTTCTTTTTGGGTAGGTTTTGTTGAGAGAAGAAAAAAAAAGCACAGCATGGACAAACAATAATTGAAGATAAAGAAATCTTTGGGTACAAACTAAAGCTAACCACATGCAGTCACACTCATAGAAGAAAACAATGGATACTGTATCTGTATTCTGTATGTTGTTGGAGTTGTCCTGTTGAATTTGGTAAGTAAGTTGCATGCAGCAAACAATTCCTCTTATTAGCGGCACTCCTCCATTCCAGCTGACGCTTCGTCCATCAATGTTGGTGACCACTGACAGAAGACACCCTGTCCACTGCCTGCCTGGCGGATGTTGACTGAAACCCGGCCTGTAATTATTGAACGGAAAACAGGAAGTGCTATTACAATACCACTGATAAATAAATATAAGGTATGTACGCAGTGTGGTGCAAAAATTCACACTTTGATTTCCCTAATAGTCAGTACAATATTTTTGAAATTGCGTACTCTGTCTGAGTCACCTTTTTAAGGATAAATAAGTATGGCCAAAATAATTTAGCGGATCTTTCCCCCCCCCTCAAGCTAGGTGTACTGTAAACTGTGTTTTAGAACAAAATTTGACCTTCCCAGCAATGCTCCCACCAAGACCCTTACTAAAGCCAGTCGCAAAAATGTAGAAGACCCCCAATCAGATCTCAAAAAACGAGGTCTAGCAGAAAAATGGTGACAAAACGTACTTTGAAAGTAAAATTAGGCCCAAATACACCCTTACCCACCGTGGATTGTATTCAAACCACTTGCAAGCAAGCAAAAGTATCCATAGCCAGCATCGCTCCAAGAGTGCTCTAACACCCCAGAACTGAGTTGCAATAGAACACCCTGAAACACATGCAATCCTGCTGCTAGGGCTAACCCTAACGAACCCTAAGTTACAAAAAGTGGCAAAAGCTTTTTCCTTATGGATTTTGTCCTAAACACTTCTATCCGGTATTAGACCTTCCCAGGAATGCCCCAAGAGACCCGCCAACCCACCCGCAAAAAAGCACGCGACAATACCCCCAAACAGCCAAAAAGCAAAATCTCATACTTACAATATCTCTCGACCTTCGGTCCAAACGCGCTGTGCAGCTAGGTCATCATCATAACCCCTGTTTTCCACCACGGGTTTCCTGAAAAGCAAATGCAATCAAGATTAGACTGTCGCAGCAGTGCTTCGACAGAGACCCCGCAACCCACCCACAAACACCAGGAAGCCCCCCAAAACGCTACATTGAGCGAGATGTCAGAAGAAATAGCAAAAAAAGGCTTTTCCTTATGGATTTTGTCCTAAACACTTCTATCCGGTATTAGACCTTCACAGGAATGCCCCAAGAGACCCGCCAACGCACCCGCAAAAAAGCACGCGACAACACCCCCAAACAGCCAAAAAGCAAAATCTCATACTTACAATATCTCTCGACCTTCGGTCCAAACGCGCTGTGCAGTTGGTCATCATTCATCATAACTCCTGTTTTCCACCACGGGTTTCCTGAAAAGCAAATGCAATCAAGATTAGACTGTCGCAGCAGTGCTTCGACAGAGACCCCGCAACCCACCCACAAACACCAGGAAGCCCCCCAAAACGCTACATTGAGCAAGATGTCAGAAGAAATAGCAAAAAAAAAGGCTTTTCCTTATGGATTTTGTCCTAAACACTTCTATCCGGTATTAGACCTTCACAGGAATGCCCCAAGAGACCCGCCAACGTACCCGCAAAAAAGCACGCGACAACACCCCCAAACAGCCAAAAAGCTAAATCTCATACTTACAATATCTCTCGACCTTCGGTCCAAACGCGCTGTGCAGCTAGGTCATCATTCATCATAACTCCTGTTTTCCACCACGGGTTTCCTGAAAAGCAAATGCAATCAAGATTAGACTGTCGCAGCAGTGCTTCGACAGAGACCCCGCAACCCACCCACAAACACCAGGAAGCCCCCCAAAACGCTGCATTGAGCAAGATGTCAGAAGAAATAGCAAAAAAAAGGCTTTTCCTTATGGATTTTGTCCAAACCACTTCTATCCGGTATTAGACCTTCCCAGGAATGCCCCAAGAGACCCGCCAACCCACCCGATAAAAGCACGCGACAACACCCCCAAACAGCCAAAAAGCAAAATCTCATACTTACAATATCTCTCGGCCTTCGGTCCAAACGCGCTGTGCAGCTAGGTCATCATCATAACTCCTGTTTTCCACCACGGATTTCCTGAAAAGCAAATGCAATCAAGATTAGACTGTCGCAGCAGTGCTCCCAGACCCCAAAACTCACCCACAAACACCCGGAACCCCGCCAAAGAGCACCTCAAAGGCAAGCAAGTCAGCAAAAACGGCAAGAAATTTCCGCCTCATATTATGTCCAAAACACTTTTATCCGTTATTAGAGCTTCACAGCAATGGGCCCAGAGCCGTCAACTCACCTGCAAAGAAGTAGAACACCCCCACAAGTGCTGAGTCTTTCTTCATTGGGCGTAATCCAGCCCTCTGCTTTGAGGGAAATAGGAGGAGGAGGATAGAGGAGCATGTTCTTCTGAACTTGTGAACCTGAGGAATGTAGACTGCGGCACCTTCAAATCAATAAGCAAACAAGTGAAGACAGTTCTGCTGATGGGCTTGTTTTTGGGATTAGGTGATTAAAGTTTGAATTAAATTAACTGTGCAAAACAAAGAAAGACAGACACACAGGAATAAAAGTGAATAAGGACGAAAAAGAAAGTTATTGATTCATTGTCTCATTTTCAGGGCTCGGTGTCAGGGAATAAGAAGAAGATTTCGTCATCATACTCTGCGAATTCAGGCAGGATGAGGTCAGCGTCACCGAACAGAGAACAAATCCCCTCATCTACGTTGCCGTCCTCCTCGTCTTCATGCGGCGTGCTTTCTCGTACTTTGTAATCTGGTGGTATGAGGTGCTGATTCATCTTTATCATTGTTAGCCTCTCCATATTTTTGGGCGAGAGGCGGCTCCGTTTGGGAGTTACAATGCCACCATCAGCACTGAAAACACATTCAGAAGACACACTTGCGAGTGGGCAAGACAAATAGTTTATAGCCAGGTTGGAGAGCTGTGGCCACAATTGTTTTTTCCCATGCCAATACTGCAATGGCTCATCATTAAGAAAGACCTCTGTTGAGTCATTCAGATAGTCCTGCACCATCGACTCAAGGTCCTCAACGGTTCTTCCACTTTGCTTACTTTTTGCTGTGCCTGTGACCTTTTTTTGAGAACCATACCCAAGCAAAGTTAGCCAATCCGCTTCAGCAGCCACTGTTACTCTTGTGTGTGGTGCAGATGATCCGGTTGCCGGTGTCTTTAACGGCTGAGAGGTCACTTGTGCCACAGCCACAGGTGCAGAAGTGGATTCTTTTGACTGGGGATGGCCTGCTGATGCTGATGCTGATGTACTGCCTTCTCCTTCAATATCCTGCCGTTCTTTTTCAAACCTCTTGGCTGACCAGGCTAGCCAACGTTTGTACTTTTTAACATCTTCATCAGCAAAAGGAAAGAATGCTTGGCCTGCCAGCGCCTTTTTGTAGCGTGGATCCAGAATAGTAGCACAAATGTAATGCTGTTCTGAGTTGATCTTTTTAAGACGTTCATCACCACGTAGGCGCTCTAATAATTTCTCCGACAAAAGAAAAGGGTCTTTGTTTTTTCATCTTTTTCTAACTCAGAAGACACCGCCTTCAGTTGGTGCTCCAGCATGCACAACAATGGGATAGCTTTTCCCAAATTACAGTCCTCCTGGCTGACTGCACGCGTGAAGAACTCAAAAGGACGAAGCATGTCTGTAAGGCTTTTAACTATGTCCCATTGCGCCGCACCCATCCGCAGGTCCTTCTGAGCTGTACCCTCTTTTAAGAAATAGTGATCGAGTACCGTATACTGCTCATACAGATGCTCAAGCATGTAGAAGGTTGAGTTCCAACGTGTTGCCACCTCCTGGATGAGTGCTTTCACTGGCATTCGACGTTCAAGTAGCAGGCTCCTCAGATGCTTCCGGGCCTTAAAAGAATGGCTGAAATGGTTGCACATTTTGCGGCAGGTGGCCATTACCTCGCACGCTGGACTGTCTTTATCACTCAAGAATTTTTGAACTACCAGGTTGATACAGTGCGCCAAACACGGCACTCTGAAATAGTGACCCAGCGCCATGGCCTTAACTACATTGGCGCCATTATCCGTGGAAACATAACCAATCTGGCGTTTTTTTGGGGACAGCCAGTGAAAGACCTTTTTGTTAAACTCGTCCAAAATGTTTCGTGCTGTGTGACTTTTCTCCAAGCCAAACATGGCTAGTGTTGCATGTTTCCGAGCAGCTTTAAAAACTTGGTCCGGGTCAACACCTGCGTTTAGCTTTGCTTTAACCCCTGAAAAAGAGACCCAGTGTGCAGTGATGCACATGTAATCAGCGCCTGCGCCACTGGTCCACATGTCTGTTGTCAGATGTATTGTGTGAACAGCACTCTTCTGCAAAGCTGCCCCAATCGCCTCCAGCACATCTTCATGTAGTGCTGGAACCGCAACTCTGGCAAAATAGAACCGGCTAGGAACCTTCCATTTAGGGCAGAGCGTTGCCACTAATTCTAGAAAACCTACCGCTTCTACAAAAGTAAAAGGGAGAAGGTCCACAGCTAGCATTTTAGCCAGCTTAGTGTTATACAGACGCGTCAGTGGGTGGTTGCGTTCATATGGCGCGTCTGAAGAAAACATGGTTCTAATGTTGCCCTGGACCAAGCATTTACGGGATGATAATGACTTCGTTGACTTAATTATGCTCGCTGGTGAACTTTGGCGCGTTGGTGTGTCACTCGCTCCAACACTCTTAGTGTGCCTCACATGGGGTGTGCTGCTGACAGGGGTACTGGGTGTAAGTGAAGTGTTTGACACGTCTTCTTCCTCCTTGTCATCATCAGACGCAACATCAACGTTTTCTTGACTTCCAATTCGGGCTTCCTTGATCGCATTTAGGTGCGCAAACCATAGGACAGTGTGCTGTCTCTCAAGATGACCTCTCTGGCCTCCGGTACCATAGTTGGTACCTGACTTACCACGACTAACTGCAAGCTTACAAAGGGTACAAATGGCGAACTTTTCCCTTTTTGGGCAAACAGTAAAGAAGTCCCAAACTGGTGACTTGAAGTGTCTGTGGGGCCTGGAGGAGGCGGCGATACTGGTGGTGGTGGTCATGCTGCTACTGCCAGATGAAGTGGAGGATCTGGATTGCCCAACTTTTGTACGTTGTGCACTTTCACCGCCACTAATTAAGGTCGAGGTGGATGGAGGTCCCTTCTTGTGAGAAAGAAATATGGAAGCAGTACGAGTTGGTGTACTTAACTCCAATGATTGTGGTGTTTCCACTGCCTCCTCGTCGACAACAACATCATCATCACGCTCAGCAGCTTTTCGGGCTAGGGTCAAAATGTCTGTTTGCTGCATGCCCGCTGGGGCTGCAGTGACCTTTATGATGACTGGGTCGTCGTTGTCAGAGTCTTCATCAGCAGCAGTATCCGCCACTTCTTGTTGAGCCTCATCATCACACTCCATAACTCTGAGACTTTGGACGAGCTTCCTTTTACGCTTAACTACCTTTGTCAGATCATGTGCCTCACTCTCAGACGGCAGTGGTGCTGGTTCCCAATTTTGATCCGTATCATCAGAAGGAGGTGTGCTTGAAGAAGATGTAGACACCACCCTTGATCTCTTCCTTGCTAGGGGTGTGGAAGACAATGAATGATCATCAGGAGGAGTGTCTTCCTCAAATGATACCTCGCCTTGATTGTCGATATCCTGATGTGCCCCTACTTCGGGAGGAACAACTATTGTGGGCACTTGTGACCCTCCATGCACCTCTGCTTGCGCATCTCCTTGCGCTGCCTCTCCTTCCACATGTACTTGGGCTTGTACTTGCACATGTGGTTTTTGTTGCGGCTGTGGTTGTTCAACACTCGTCAGATGAGTTACAACAACCTGTGTTGATTGAGGGACATTGCTGCTACTTTCTTGCGATGAGCCAACATCACTGGTCGATGGTGATTGAACAACTAGACTAAGTGCCTCTGCAGCACTGAAGGGCTTGGACTTAAGTTGGCGTGGTGGTGGCACTGAGCCCAATGGAGCGGGGGTGCTGCTCACAGCTTGGTCCCCAGCAGATCCCGCTGCTGCTGCAGGCATACTTTTTTTTTTACTCCCAAAAAAAGGGGCGGCCGGCACACCAGTCTCCTTGGTAACTTGCTTCTTCTGCTCCTTACTGGCAACTTTCTTGCTAGAGGAGCTACGGGTAACTTTTTTTGGGGCCATCTTCTTCAGAACAGCAGGCAGCAGTTGCACGAGTTGCAGAGTTGTCTGTGTCCAGACGTGACGTCGCGTGACGTTATGCTGCACACACACACCGCTGCAGGACTTCTTCCTGGCACTGGTGGTTCTCTAGAGTCTTGTGCACCTAAAAGCAATGGAAGACAGGAACATCAGTTCAGTTATACACCCCAAAAAATGGAAAAAAACAGAAAAATAAGCACAATCCCATGCCATCCATGATGTTTACATTCAAGACACCACACAGAAAGACTAGGCCCATGCAACACTGAGTCACTACCCCTGGGGATAATGGATGAAAAGTAGGCTAAATAAGTGCAGGCCTCAGACACTGCCTCTCTTCAAAATGGCCCCTTGCACCCCAAGCACATGTTGCCTGTAACAGCCAGCACTCAAGATGGCCACCACCACCACCCACATGGCCAGTCCACATCAACAGTACACCCCAAAAAAACAGAAAAACACCCAAAAATCACCACAATCCAATGCCATCCAGGATGTTTACATTAAAGAGAGTGAGACCCCACAGGCACACTCAGTCCATGCACCACTACCCCTGGGCAAAAGGCCACACCAGCAGCCCCAAAAAAACGACAAAAACCACAAAAAACAGCACAATCCCAGCACATCCATGGCCTCAATGGTGTTTAAATTCAAGAAGATACCCCACAGAAAGACTAGGCCCATGCAACACTCACTACCCCTGGGCATAATGGATGAAAAGTAGGCAAAATAAGTGCAGGCCTCAGACACTGCCTCTCTTCAAAATGGCCCCCCTTACACCCCAAGCCAGTCCACATCAACAGTACACCCCAAAAAATCAGAAAAACACCCACAAATCATCACCACAATCCAATGCCATCCAGGATGTTTACATTAAAGAGAGTGAGACCACACTACAGGCACACTCAGTCCATGCACCACTACCCCTGGGCAAAAGGCCACACCAGCAGCCCCCAAAAAACGACAAAAACCACAAAAAACAGCACAATCCCAGCCCATCCATGGCCTCAATGGTGTTTAAATTCAAGAGGACACCCCACAGAAAGACTAGGCCCATGCAACACTCACCACCCCTGGGCAAAGGGCCCCACCAGCAGCCCCAAAAAAACGACAAAAAACAATAAAATCAGCACAATCCCAGCCCATCCATGGCCTCAATGGTGTTTAAATTTAAGAAGACACCCCACAGAAAGACTAGGCCCATGCAACACTCACTACCCCTGGGCATAATGGATGAAAAGTAGGCAAAATAAGTGCAGGCCTCAGACACTGCCTCTCTTCAAAATGGCCCCCCCTTACACCCCAAGCCAGTCCACATCAACAGTACACCCCAAAAAAACAGAAAAACACCCACAAATCACCACAATCCAATGCCATCCAGGATGTTTACATTAAAGAGAGTGAGACCACACTACAGGCACACTCAGTCTATGCACCACTACCCCTGGGCAAAAGGCCACACCAGCAGCCCCAAAAAAACGACAAAAAACACAAAAAACAGCACAATCCCAGCCCATCCATGGCCTCAATGGTGTTTAAATTCAAGAGGACACCCCACAGAAAGACTAGGCCCATGCAACACTCACCACCCCTGGGCAAAGGGCCCCACCAGCAGCCCCCAAAAAACGACAAAAAACAATAAAATCAGCACAATCCCAGCCCATCCATGGCCTCAATGGTGTTTACATTCAAGAAGACACCCCTCAGAAAGACTAGGCCCATGCAACACTCACTCCCCTCAGAAAGACTAGGCCCATGCAACACTCACTACCCCTGGGCATAATGGATGAAAAGTAGGCAAAATAAGTGCAGGCCTCAGACACTGCCTCTCTTCAAAATGGCCCCTTGCACCCCAAGCACATGTTGCCTGTACCAGCCAGCACTCAAGATGGCCACCACCACCCACATGGCCAGTCCACATCAACAGTACACCCCCAAAAAACAGAAAAACAGCCAAAAATCACCACAATCCAATGCCATCCATGATGTTTACATTAAAGAGAGTGAGACCACACCACAGGCACACTCAGTCCATGCACCACCACCCCTGGGCAAAAGGCCCCACCAGCAGCCCCCAAAAAACGACAAAAACAACAAAAATAAGCACAATCCCAGCCCATCCATGGCCTCAATGGTGTTTAAATTCAACAAAACAGTTGTATCATGCACCCATAACCAACCCTGGTCCTACTGGATACTGTGGCTACCCACAATATAATTTATTTATTGTTCTGAAAAAGTTCCAAAATTGTAGTTGCAGCAACTGTAATGCCCCAAACAAACCTACTTGTGAAAGTTGATTTCTAATCCAAAAGTGATCCAAAGAAAGTCAAAAAGGCCTCAAATCCAAATATCCAGCAGCACCCAAAAAAGTAATCCTTACAGCTCCAGATCCAAATGAAAGTGACCAGGAGATGGACAAAGCACTGGGAGGAGCCTGCTGGACAGGAACAGGAAGTTGGAGACTGTGGGGCACTTCCTCCCCCCCCCCCAAAAATTGACTCCTTGCAAAAAAAAAGGCCATGCAAATGTCAACCTGAGGAGTGATTCTGATAAAAATCATCATTTTCTGAAGGTTTATCCTGTTTGCTGGTGGATTTCTTGTGCAGAATTGCAAAATCTCTAGTCTAATCGCGAGTGCGAGATTGTTCCTTTCCGCCGCAACTACGTGTTCGCAATTGCGAACTCTCGCGAGGTGTGCTGTGCAAGGTGGCAAGCCGCGATTACGTATTCGCGGGCGCCAAACTCCCGCGGGATCACGCAGCAAGATCCAAAATGGCGCAGCACTCGCAAAATATGATCGAGAAAAACAACTCGGCAAACGCTTAATGACGACAAGTGAACGCCGTGCACCACGCCGCGCGCCGCAACCAAGCAAAAAATCCACCGCGAGCGGATTCACGGATTTTCGACAAATTCGCGAGAGTTCGCGGATTGCGAATTTGCCGAAAATCCGAAAAATCCGCGAGCGGAGCGGATTTTACGCCCATGCTTAAACCTGACACTTCTGTGGCAACTGCCAATGGTCAGAACAGAAGGCCCTCCAGAGGTGCCAGGCTTCCCACCCCTGATTCCCAGACCAGAAGTGTCACCCCCAGTGACACAGTTCAACGGGGGCTGGAAAGTCTAATATTCAGGCGAGGAGTCCCTAGCAATAGGCAGATGCATGTGAGGGAAGGCCTTGTGGTCCAGAAGGCTTTCCCCCTTGGGTCGCAAGAAGGGAAAGAAGTACCTCTGATGCCTTGGCATGGGGTACAACATCATAGTGAACCTAGAGGAAGGGTACCAAGGTGAGGGGGCCTGACTCAGCCAGATAGAGCAGCATTGGCATATGGATGCAGGAAGCTTTACTGCTTGGCCAAGGTTAGAAGGCAAGGGCAAAGCATGAGATGGCATACGACCTAACCAATGTGCTCATTGAATATTTAATACTGTACCTTCTGGCATGTAGAGAATCTTAGGAAGGAATGATTTGACAAAAGTAAGAGAGTCAGATCCTTCAAGTCTTTCTCCCAAGCCGTAAATACGTATATTGTTTCGTCTGTTACGGTTTTCCAAGTCTTCAACCTGTTTTTGAGGTGTAGAAACTTGAGAATGGAGGTGAGAGACATTGACACAAGTTTCTTTTAAGGAAGTAATGCTTTCTTCAACTGAAGAGACTCTTGTTTCGAGTTGTGACCAAATGTCCGTCAAGACTTGCAGTTTGATATTAGTCTCCTCCATGATGGGTCGAAAGGCTCTGATTTCTTCCAATAATAACTCCATGGACACTAGTGACGCTGGTTTAGGAGGTCAGGGAGGCTCTTTTTTTAGTCGCTTGGTATTAGATTTCCCTAGAACTGCATGAGAGGATTCCATTGTTATCTCTGAGTTTTGAGAAGATGACACTAGAGAATCCTTTAGTTTGGAAAAAATCTTTGAGTTCTTAACAAAAATATGTTTTGGTTTGGACAATGAAGAGTGTGGTGCCTTCATTCTGCCCATAAATCTCGTTCAGCACACTCTCTTTGTTGGTGCAAGCGCAATGAGAGTGGAGCACAATGCGGTGAGAATCATACAGAAGGAAGAAGATTCAGGAAAAAGAGACTTGATGCAGATATATGTGAATAGACCAATGGTATTGAAACACGGAGGTCTCTCTTATTTGAGCAAAACAGTCATAAAGCATAGTACATGCCTCCTTTAAAACCGTGGTGTAGGGTTAGAAGGAAATGCACGCTGATAATGCTTGGTGATGAACGTAAAATGGCTGCTTCATAACTTGCCTCACCAGTGCTTAAGCAAAGCTCAAATAGTAAGATGCGACATTGAGCAACAAAGTTCTAGCTTGAAATAACAGAAGTAAGAATTTCAAAAGTTCCCAGTGCAAGATGTAATAAGAGCAAAGCAAACCGTTGTCACACAGTAAGGTATCATTATGCCAGTGATTTGAAGGAGAGATTTAGGAGTTAGTTGTAATCTTAAAATTGCTGCCATACATACTGCGCTGGAAGTGCTTAATATGGTTGTAGTCAGTGAAACTTAGCGCCTAGTGCCCCAATTGCCTTAGAAAAAGCATCCGTTTGCCACTCATGATATGCTTGGAATGCGGTGGGCAAGCTTTATAGCTGAGGGCTTTGTTCTGGGGTTCTTATGAGGAGATGCACAATCGCGTGAGTGAGTCAAAATGGCGACCGCGATTAAAACGGGACTGCAAAAACTCACTGTGTGAGATTATAGCTCCTAAATTGCATCAAAGGGGTCGCCGAGCATTTCAATGCATGCCCGGCACCTTCCGAAGTCTACATATGTCCTTGACACAGGAGAAGTCTGCTTGCAGGCTGAAGTCTTCCAGGTGAGCCGCGGAGCCTCACTCGTTCGCCGCCATAACCCTCAGGCACTAAGCCACGCCCCCTAATTCAGTTTCAGATAATGAGGGGGGTTCTTCTCGTCAAGTGCCTCAGCCATGTTGGGGGCAAGAATTGTCAAAGGACAGCAGGATGGCAGAGGATGGTGCTTGGAGAAAAGGATGGCTCAGAATGACCACAAAAGAAGAAATGTCCTCTATCTATATATCATGTCATATTTGTTGACATGTGGGGGAGCCTCTGCACATGAGGAAGAGGGCCTGCTGGCTGGAGACACCCTGAGTGTACTTCCAATCTTACACAGTATCAAAATCAAAACAGGGATGGTTTGTGTACATGATATATGTGTGTTAAGTAAAGATTGTAGAAATGTTGCCCTAAATAATGAGTGTAGTATGTGACATATTGTGATTGTATGTTGGTGATTAAAAGTGTAACAATGTTTGAGAAAATGAAAAGTCTACTATTTTTAAACTTGAGCATAGCATGTTAGTTGGCAACATTATTCAAAGTAAACAGGGTTGTCTCAGGATTCTAGCTATACTCAGTGTGTTCATCATCCACCACTCATCATTGAAAAAAGGACTATCCAACAAAATAAATGCAGTAAATTAACTAGTAGCTCAAGAGAAAAATGAGCTGACCAGCAAATCCCATACCTGCATATAATGACCTATATTCTGTACCTCACCCTGGGCTCAGGAGGTGTATGCAGATCTAGGTCAAGAAATATATGTGGAGCCTGCACAACACAAAACAGGCTGCAATAATATTGCACACAGCTTCTGGGGAGTGCAACATCTGCCTGTATTGTTGAACCATCTAAATTGTGATTTGAGTACTTCAAACATGCATTCAATAATGGCCTTTGTGTGCCCTACTGTACCTTTGCTGAGATACTGTGTTTGGACATCTGTAGGGTGTGAGGAGATACAGAGAGAGAGCATACCCAGCATCACCTGCAAATAATGGCAGTGCAGCCAGTATCTTGACATAGACTGGGTTAACCTGGAGGTTGACAGTATGTGAATTCAGCTCTTGCTTCAAATATCAATTATGTCCAGGTGAAAAGCGGTATCTGGCAATGACAGCTTCCCTGGTCATCAAAAGATGTTGATCCTTTGCCTGTAAACTCCCAGAGTCTTGTAGTGTAGTTCCTATATTCCCAATAGGCTCTGCGCATTGGAATAATATATCCTATGGATTAGATGTAGGACTGAGGTCGACTAGGTCTCTATCGAATATACTAAACTTATTAGTGAGTGCCAGCTAGCTCAGAGGTCACTAGAAACTTTCTCAAATTCACAAGAAGAAATTAGTTTCTGACAACCGCATAAACATGACAACTTTGTTTCCCAAGAATAAGAAATATATCTCTAGAGTCGCGGAAACAATAGATAAGTATTTCACTAAGTCAATCTTGCATGCTTCGTTTCAACAGACTTTGTAGAGAAATAGAGACACAGGCGTTTTCAATAAAAAGGATTATTGAACAGTCTTCTTTCTCATACAAGAGAAGTGAACTGCTACAATCGTTAAGCAGACTGCAAAGTATAATGCGTACAGCGGGAATAATATTTTAAAATAATAATGTAAAAGCATTGTATGGTTTCTAAGCCATATAAAAATACATACATAAATAACATTGACTAAAATACTCAACTGGTGCCTCTAAATACGCCTCACCAAATGTACCTAACCTAAGTCTAGTACGCAGGAAGAAGTAAGTACTGTGCAGCATAGTTTTAGTTGTTTTTGCCAAGAATCTACCAAAGGTTTCTCTAGGTTCTCATCAGCTCCGTACCTTGGTTTAGAATGAGGTAGGTCTGGTATCTCTGTCTCAGGGCTCGATTTCCCAACACCACGCAAGGGGAGCTTGGAAACACTGGAGCTGGATTCTCAGTGAGAGAAGGGCAGCCTCTGGATCAGTGCGTCAGCTGGAGGGTCAGCTTCCTTCGGCACTTGCTGTAGCGAGCTGTGTCAGGCAAGTAGATAGTCGAACTGCTCCGAACCACTGTAGTTTGCCACAGCAAGTGAAGGTATATTTATACCTTGAAGGTGTTTAGGAATGCCATAGATTGATGTAAAGTCGGGCATAATAACGTCAGGAAAGAATCCCCAGGGAATAGTTGTTCTTTGCAAAGTACATGAGTTCTTGGACAAACCAATATTCAAGCAAGGGGAAGTTCCCTAACTGCTTAAGCCAATTTTTCAAGAAATCATTGTGACGTTTGGTACGGGTGGAAGTAGCCATGCCTGTATTTGGGTAGCATGGGCTATGCCTAAATAAGGGCTTAATTTCTATGCCTATATAAGGGCAATGTGAATTGTACCTATATAAGGGCATAAATCGGGAAAATTCACTCAGAGCTCTAAACGCCACACAACACCCACTCCACTTTATTATGTACGACATTACTACGTTCTAAACACATTAAGACATATTTAAACATGATGTGTTAAAACCCACCCAAAATACATAAAGATGCATTGGTTCTGGTTGTACACAAAAAGCATTTGTGATGTATGCATTTAAAGCATTGTTTCATTCAAAGCATATAGATGACATTTGAAAAAGCTATCCGAATGAATCATGACAATACATTTACGAAATGGCTCTTAATTACAGAAGAAAAAGTCGAGTCCATTCCATGGTCGATTATATAAACTGGTTGAATGTGGGCAAGGTCAAATATTGTCTCTTGGAAGTTTTTCAAAGAATTCTAGTTCTCTATGAATAGTACAACGATGAGCAGATTACTGTGTGCCAAAAAATTAAAAATACAAATTTGGAGAAACAAAAGCTTGATCATAGAAAAAATAGAGTTCCAAAGTTAGAAACTTGTTTTGAAAAAATGAAGGTCGAATTCAGAGTCTCTCAGAATACTGTGTGCCAAACCAAAAGTCAGCGTTATTGTTTGGAGAAAACATCAAATCTTCTAAGTCTGAAAAGAATTTGTCTACCATTGTAGGTGAATGTTGGATTACTTCGTTAAGAAGATTCATTGCACAAAGATGCGAAGCATCACCGTCAACGTTTGTCACATTAGCAATGTTCGAATTGGATCATAGCTGTGTGCCGCTTTCCTCTCGTACCTCACCGTCAGCATTTTGCGTCTGTGAGATCTCAATGAATGCTGTCATCAGAATTGGTAGCCGCTGGGGACAACACTGTGCATGGACCTTTACCAGATCCAGCAAAGCATCAACATCCGTTGGGATGCTTGATGGGAGTGTGAAACAGATGTCTAACATGCATTCTTCTCCGCATAGCAGGCATTGTAGAACAGGTAAGATGCAATCTTGCCAGATTGGTCTGAATGACATAAACCATGTGGTATTTAATTCTCTTAAACAAGTTAATCCCAAAATTTGGACTATGCGCTCACGACACTTCATCGCCAGAAGAGTGTTCTTTACGGTGAACTGGGTATCGCTGGTGATTTGGCTTGCCATATCAGAGCAAAAGGAGCAAATATAGTGTCCCTGCTGCGAGCCCCAAAACGAGAGGAGGTCCGCCAAACACAGAGTGCACGAAGTTTGGAAAAATTCCTAGGACTGCTTCAAAAGGTGCTAACAGTCATGAAAAAATCATCTTAAATACATGTACAATACCACTCGTATCAGACATGTTTAAGATACGACCAAACATTTCTGATAAATGTACAGGGCAGTTTGTAGTTAATAGGGTGTGTATCTCTGCAGAAGTCCTTGTGACTTGCAGAACATAGGTTATTTTGGCCGGGGTCAACGGCAGCCGCTGCGCCAGCCCGGGTCACATAGAATAGATGGGAACTGGGAAGGCATTAGGAGCGTGTGTGCTTTTAAAATATTACCAGGTTCAATTCAGCGAGTCAAGTAACTGTAGGGATTCTGCATAAATCAGCATCCCGTATCCTGAGGCCTAACTGAGGCAGGCTTATACGCGGACAAATGTGCCCCTGACAAACACACATCATGATCATTCATGACACGCACACGCACTGTACACAGTCACTGACTGTGTTAAAAACTTACATTATCTAATGAGGAAGTGTGTAGACTGACTCCCTCGACTGACTGTGTAGACAAGACACACCAGTGGCAGGAGGTGTACAGTCTGGGAGTGTGAGGTACGACAACGACAACTCTCCTGACTCTGACTCGTCATGTGGCACTGACACGCCAGGCGCGGTGACGTGCCGACAGCGTATAGGAAATGGCGAATCACCACCGCATGGCTTCACATAAGCCACAGTGTGATTGGCCATACAAGTGCGGCACTGGGCAGTGCCACCAACCATGCACCATACTGCAGGCAACGCGCTATCTACTCTCAGCCAATCCTGGCGCTGCATTAGCAGCGCCACTGCGCCAGGTTTGGCTAAGAGCAGGGTTACTGCCTGCCCATGATGAGACCCGGGGGCCCGGGCCCTCGCCAGTCTGAGTCGCAATAGGGGAGGAGGAGGGAAGGTACTACTGTGTGTGCGCATATACAAGCCAGTCATAAAAATGACTAGCCCAAATATTGACCTGCGCACACTTCTGTTGCGCTAGTATTTCTGCTGCGCTGTCACTCACTGCTGCAGCCCTGCCCCCACACCCTTCCGCGATGTCTGATTCAGTCGGGCTTGTCCCTGTAGAGCTCTCTGAGCTAGAAGGTTGCCGCAGACTGAAAGTGTGCTCTGATTATTTATTTTGAATCCTAAATTGAATGTTAGCGTGACGGTCATCCATGTGGTTAGTGGGGCAACGCCCCAAAGCCACCAATGGACGCACCCTCACTGCTCTGGGGGATTGGGTGAGCAGAGGTTCCTCTTTAATCCATCACATGTGAGTGAATAGATAGGGTTTGTAATTTGGGTGCAAATAGATTCTTTACATGTGAGAGGGGGGCCATATCAACTGGCATTCAGTGGAATGCTGAACTTGAACAACAACATGCCAAACCAGCATTCCACCAGAATGTCTAACATTTCCCTCCATAAATATTAAAACATTCTGACAAATAAGAATAAACTAAATGAGCGTGTTGAATTGTTTCATCCTCAATCTCCCCCTCTTTACATATATCCTTAGAAATGTACCTCCTGGATACTTCACAAATGTACACCAATTTGTCTTCCTCTAGATAAAATATCTCTACACTATTAGAGCCATTATCTCAATAAGCAAACTGCCAAAATGTTACTGACCCAGGAATGTATTCTTGAAAATTAAACTCTTTCCATTTTTTTCTGGGACCTGACCTTGCAACGCTAGGTGTTGTTGGCATGCATCCACCAATGGTGAACAATTCCACTAAAGGTCTGTAATTGGTTCTTACAGGAAACTTTGAACAATATTTAAATGTGTGGCAATATTCAATACCCCACCTACACTGTAATGTCTCTTTTTCCAGTGTCAAATACTTATTTTGACTACCTTGTTATTATGTTATTGCATCAATATTGCACCTATTCCTACATTGCTGACATCCAGTTGAGTAAGTGACTTGCCGCTAGTGTCAAAAGGACGCATAGCAGAAGCAGATGCAATCTCTTTGTAATGGTCTCACATTCTGTGATACATTCATCACTCCTCACAAAACTCTCATTCTTTCTCATAATGCCCTCATTTATGCAATTTTGTCAGCAAACATGGGAATATATTATGAGAATTCTAACCTTAAAAATGACTTGAGGTGGCACTTATCTTTTGGTGCAGGTGCCTCCTCTATAGCTTTTACCAAAGGTTTCTTTGGGGCTGTTCCCGTTTTACTTATACAGTGGCCTTAATAGTTTACTAAGTTCACTACAAACTTCAATTCTCTTTAGGAATAGTCCCACCACTGTTCTCAAATATAGTTGGGAAACAATATAATACACTGTCATGTCCTTTCCAAAAATTAGAATGTCATTGTGATAGTGAATTACATTGCGTTGATCTTTAACAAGCTTATGATAAGTCACTTGAATACAGTAGACGTTGATGTTAGATGAACGGGCATCCTCTTATAATGATACACACTCTTTGGTGTAATAAAGGACATCAGTGACCTTGATTCCTTTTTAAAATGCCATTCGGTGGTATGTAGATGTGAGGTCAACTATGGCAAAAATTATAGCTACTTTGATTAATACCAACATCTCATCAATATTGGGTTAGAGTGGTTGTTTCCCCAAACGCATTTATTTCAATCCCTGAGATCAATACAAAGATTTTCCCACTTAGCTTATGTACCACAACTGGTCATAACACTTCTCATAAATCAATATCTTTGTGTAGAAGGCTGGCTTAAAATATGATGCACACTTATTTAAGGGAAGCACCCTGCACTAATCCAGACAACCCTTATGGTGATTTTAGTGGTCTTATACAACCATAGAAAGTTCTCAAAGTGGTAGCTGTGGAACGCAGCCTTCAGGCTTCGTACAGAAGGAGTGTTAAGCAGCTTGTTTTACCAGAACGTATCATCTAGTCTAGGTTAAATGAAAAAGAATCACACAGTGTACTTATAAAAATAGTTATATTTATTATACACACTCACTAAAACATTGGTATATGTCCAATCCAGAGATATCAACACAATACACACAATATTTCAAAAGTAGGACAGGTAACACAAATACACAGTGGTCTCTAGGCGGAGACTAAACCATATATTAAAAAAGTGGAATGTGAACTGCGAGTCTTGACCCAGAAGAGTCAGAATAGCTGGGGTAAGTTAAGTACCCAGGAACCCCATGGAGGCTGTGTGCAGACTGGAAGCACAGCCATGTACTCAATGCAAGTCAATGAGGAAGTCACAGTTGCAGTTTTTACGAACAAGGACCCTTCCAAGTGGACCCTGAAGAAATCCCATGGACAATGGAAGATTGGAGAGTCACCCCACCTGTGGATACCCTATGAACTAGGATACATACACCAGGGAAGACATGTGCATAGGTGTGAAGCTACATCGTAAACTGCCGTAGACTACAAAGGAGGACTTCAGTGAAGCTGCCGCTGGTGAAGAAGGTGAAAGAGTCCAGGGGAATCCAAGGATGGATTCTTGAAGAGAAGTACCTGCAAGCAGAGGGGACATAGGCTATGCCACTCAGGAGTAACCAGTAGGCACTGAAGAGCAATGACCATCAATGACGGAAGATGCAGAAGATTTGATGTGACCTTGTCGCTGCAGCTGTGAGGACCAGCCAATGCTGTAGAAGACCAGGAGCCATTCACGAGCTGTCCCACATTGGAAGTCGAGAACCAGGGGGGTCAGTAACCGGCGGGAGCACCAACAAACCTTAGCAGCAGCAACAGATGCGGAATACAAAGAATGTGCAGTATCGGGACCAGCAAGTTTCAATAGACTCACCGAATGCAGAAAAGTCAGAGCAGGCCCTAGCAAACAGGGGATCCCACTGATGACAAAGAAGACCATCAAGAAGACCTACAGGCCAAAGGCACAGGAGTCGCAAGAGGACCTCGAGCAGCTCACCAAGGATGCAGGCCCACAGTGCAGAGGATGTGGTGAGGGCAAAGAGCTTGGTAGCAAGAGGTGCTGGAGCTTCATGGAGCCTGAAGATCTCTGGAGGACAATCAACAAACCCTGGCTACGGCAAGTTGATGCGGTGCACAGGGGTCCTGTTCCAGCAGTTCCGATAAGGGGTACTGGCCTCAAACTCGGTGAAAGGACATTGGGGGCCTCGAGGGGGTTATGGAACCACCACCTGTGTTGCAGAGCCTTTCAGAGTCCGTGGGACCTCAGGAGCAGCAGACCGGTCAGCTTCGTAGCGGTGCCTGCAGATGCATGGAAGTGAATCCTTCACTCCAAGAGAGATTACTTTGGGTGCATTTGATGCCCACAGGCCTGGAAAAGATCCTGGATGAAGCACATGCACAGATGATGTGGAAGACTGGCAGGACGAGACCAGGAGCAGCAGGAGTCTTCCTTGATGCAGTCTTGGTTCCTGGCAAAGTCCATCAAAGTCCAAGTTGCCCAGATTGTTGAAGTTGAAGTGGTTTCGGATCTGAATCTTGCCCCATGATGAATCACACACTGGTAAGCCCTTAAGTACCACAAGGAAAGGGTTGGAATGATTCAGGGGTTTCTCCCAGAGGAGGGGCTGTCCAGTTTCATGTCAGTGTGGTAGCCAACGGCTCCCTGAACTGGTTTCAACTGGAGTATGCAAGGATGACACTAAAGGTGCCCTTCAAAGCAGTCTGGTGGCGCTAGCAAGCACCCCCACTCCAGCCCAATACACTAAGTCTTGTCTGGGAGGTGGTCACACCTCCCTGTTTCAGGGTACCTATTGGGCTTGAGCTCACCTCAGCAGCAGGAAGGCAAAATCTTGTCTGTTGTCGACAGCAGCACTAGCCTGCTGTTAGACCCTGAAAGGCTGGTACCGGGAATATAAGGAAGTCCCCCCCAGTACATGGCATCCTACATCCAACGCTGGAATCGGCATTGGGGTAGGATTCCAACATATTTTATACCAAACATGACTAGTTTCAGTGCAGCCAACATATAGTTAGACATCTTATAATTGACTTGATGTCCACAATATGTATAAAATGGCTGACCGCACTAACAAAGGATGGGGAATCCACTCCTGGTTTTGTAGGAGGTGTTCTGCTCATGGAGGGCAACCTCACACTTATATTCTAGAACCCTGCCTTCAGTATTAAAAGGCCTTATAGGTGACTCATAGCTTGTGAGTGCAGTGACCTCAGATATAAGGAAACCTATCTCTGTTGTGGGTTGTGCTAACACGAGCTCACACACACTACGATGACATGCCTATTGTCACGGTTTGAGTGGTTTCTCTTGGGTGGCGTAATACATGCTGCAGCCCATGGGAGACCCCTGGTGTACCTATGCCCTGGGTACCTTAGTTCCACATACTCAGAACTTAGAAGGATACACCAGTAGCCAATTAGGAAGGTACCAAAGTACTTATCATAGTTCATTTTAGGGAGAGAACACAGGGATTGGGGTCCTGATTAGAAGGATCCCAGTAAGACTAGACAAAAAACAGAATGACAAAAACAAAACATGGGGGTAACCATGAAAGCAGATCCTACTTTTCTACACTTCGATTATGTCTTCTCTACATACTCTCTCTAGTTTCTCCTGTAAATTGTTTCTCACAGAAATATGCTCATTATGCACCTTATCTACTTTGGATATAACCCAATCTTTTTTTTAAGTTTAAAGTTTATTGAAGGAAAAAATATAGCAAACAGAGGAAAAAACATTATGTAAGAGAAATCACAATGTAAGAATATTATAAATTGAAACAAAATAAAAACCTAATACTGATAAAGGGAAAGGGAAAGGGAAGAGAGGAAGATAGGAGAGTGGGGGAAATCAAAACAATATCCATTACAATAATTTTTTTAAAAACAGTAAGAGTAAATGTAATATCTGAACCTTAATCTCTATTTCAAAGACAAGAACGCTAGTACGAACATTGTAATCTTAAGATTTAAAATAGAATAGTAAAAAGAAAAAGGAGCAATATCAATACATATATTTAGAACTAAAATAAAAAGACAACAAAAGATTTATGGAGGTTTTCTGACTTCATCCGAAGTATTAACTATAGCAGCGGAGGTTGAAGCTATATTAGTTAGGTAAGTGGAGAGAGGGAGCCATAAGAGATCCCTTTTAATGGATAAGGAGATAGGAGTAACATTGCTTGTGTCGAGTCTATGATGAAAATAAACAGCATTCCACCAAGCTCTGAAAGTAACTTTGTCAGCTTGTTTCCAATTGGAAGTTATTAAATGGAGGGCTATTGCTAATAACAAGTCAATTAAAGAGGGGTTGGGAGTTGGGTGTGGCCAGGATGGTGATAAGGAGCCTAAAAAGACGTTGGATAGGGAAAAAGAGATTTGGGTGTTAAAAATTGTATTAGTTTGGGACCAACCTAGAAACCAAAAACGGGATGGGGAGGGACATTCAAAAAGCATATGCTTTAAATCTGCTGAAGTAGCTTTGCATGGCCAACAGGCTGAGGAGAGATCTGTAGAGAAAGAGGCTAACTTCGCTGGGGTAAAAAGGAGGCGTTTGTAAATAAAATAAAGAGTCTGAGATGTGTTAGCAGCTCTTGATATCTTGTGAATCTTTAATCATAGTTCATCCCAAAATGGAATAGACCATCATTCTGCGAGATCCCTTTCCCAAGCCAATTCAGCCTTCCCCTTGGACCTGTCAGAGGAGAAAAATAGATTTTATATAAAGAAGAAGCCAAAATATTATCTGAAAGTAAGGGAAAAAAACTGGAACATCTGGTAGGAATAGTTGGACTAGGTGATAAGGAATGAAGGCAATGTAAAAGAGGAGGAAGAAGTGACTCATATTGAGATTTACATGAAGAGGGTAAAGAACATTTTAATTGAAGGTCGGAAAAGGATAGAGGAATGTTATTAAATTCTAACTGTGAAATCCAAATTAAGCCTTTGAATCTCCAGGATTTCCAATAAATGGTCGGCCTTTGATGCCAAATAGGTTGCTGATCTAACGAGGAAGATGAAGGATAAGAGGACGGAAGAAGTGGAGCTAATATTTTACGTGTATGGGAAATAACTTGAGGAAGAAAAGAAGAAATGTTGTTAGTAAAAGTAAGAGACTCATTAAAATGGAAAGGAGCTATAAAGTGTTTTTCAATATACAACCAAAGAGGAGGATGAACACATTGATCTGGAGCAATCCATCGGGGAGGATTGTCTCAGAAGAAAAGCATAGTGATATGATTTAAAATCAGGAAATTTGAGGCCACCAGAATTTTTATCAGCTTTGAGAGCATTAAGAGCTATTCGGGGAGATTTATCTTTCCAGAGGAATTTGTTTAATAGGGAATCAATTTTTTTAAAGTGAAAACCCGGAATATGTACTGGGATCATAGACAGAAGATAGAGAATTAACGGAGAAAGCATCATTTTAATAGAATCCAGGCGTCCCCACCAGGAGAGGAAAAGCGGATGCCATCGGTCAATAGATACAGATAAAGTTTTAGTAAGATTATCAAAGTTTTCTTTTAAGGTTTCTAGGATATTAGGAGAAAACCATAAACCTAAGTATTTTATTTTAGAGGTCTTCAAGAGAAGCCGGTAGAGATAAAATCCTGTTTCAGACAGAGAATATTTAATGGGAGAACTTCACATTTATCCAAATTAAGACGATATCCGGATAATTGAGAAAAAGTATCAACTTGGGAAAGAAAGGCTGGAAGTGAAATAGAAGGATTTGAGCAATATAGAAGGATGTCGTCATGGTAAACGGACATTTTAACTTGAGTAGCGTCAAGTTTAAAACCAGTGATTCCAGCATCCAACCTAATTTCCGTTAAAAAGGGTTCTAATGCAATTATAAATAAAAGATGAGATAAAGGGCAACCTTGACGAACTCCTCTGAAAAGAGGAAAATAGTCAGAAGTTTTCCCATTTAACAAAAATAGAGGCTTTAGGGCCAGAGTAAAGTAAAGCAATAAGAGAAATCAGTTTAGTAGGGAACCCAATCCATTTTAGTGCTTGAAACATAAAATCCCAACCAATCCTATCAAATGCTTTCTCAGCATCTAATGCTATAGCAGCGATGGGATAGTAAAGCGAGGAGGCCTTACTTAAAATGTTGAAGAAAACTCTGGAATTATCTGAAGACAGACAACCTGTAAACTAATCCTGATTGTTCCGGGCCAATAAGGGTAGGTAAAATGGGATCAATGCGGGGAGCAAGAATCTTTGCGAAAATCTTATAGTCTTAATTAACTAGGGAGATTGGACGATAATTTTTACAAAAAGAGGGATCTTTGTTCTCTTCGGGAATTAAGCAGATTACTGCTTCTTGAAAAGATCCTGAAGTGGAACCGTCCTGAATGAAAAACTTAAAAAGTAATAAGAGATGGGGAAGTAATAAGGGCATGAAATGAGCATAAAATTCAATGGTAAATCCATCAGGGCCAGGTACTTTCTCCCTTTTCAGTACAGATACAGCATGTTGAATCTCAGACAGAGTGATGTCATTTCTAACGAGGTAAAATCAATATCGAATGAAGGAGGAGAATTTATCGATTGGAAGAAAGAGGAAAGTGCAGCTGAGGTTGGTTGTTGCTCTGGCATGTACAGATTTTTGTAAAATAAAACAAATTCATATGAATATCATTATCTTTAAAGAACGAGTCTCCTGCAGTGTTATGGATGGACTCTATTTTAGTCCGTTCACGACGAATCTTTAACTAGTTGGCAAGTAATTTGCCCATTTTATTTTGGCCTCCATAATAACGGGCACTACTTTTTAATAGATAAGAGGAAGCGGCTTCTGTAGTTGATTTATTAAAAGAGATTTTTGCCTCAATAAGATTTTTTAATGACGCTTCAGAGTTACAGTGATAATAACAATATTCAAGTTGTTTAAACTTGGCCAATAACTGAGTAGTTTTAGTTTAAAAAAACTTGTTTTTCCGTAAAACAAAATTTATGATAACACCTCTGGCTGCAGCCTTAAAGGAGTCCCAAACCATTACTGGAGAAGAGTCTGGAGTGGAGTTAAAGGAAAAGAATTCAGAAGCAAAAGAGGTGAATTGGCTTGTGAAATTAGGATCTGATAATAATGTGTTAATAAAATGCCATCTACCAGCATGAGGGGAAAAAGGTTACAGATCAAAATCTACAAAAACTGGAGCATGGACAGATATTAGGATAGAACCAATCTCGGCGTGTGAGGTAAGCTGAGACAGGGCTTTACTGAGGAAAAGATAATCTATTCTGGATTGTGAATTGTGAGGGGGAGAATAGAAAGTATACTCCTGTAAATCTGGGTTACAAAGCCTCCAGATATCAATTAAAGCTTTACGGCGAATAGCAGAAGTAAATTGTGAATGCATCTTAGTATTGGAAAATCTTACAGAGGAATGTCTATCTAGTATTGGGTAGAGAACCTGATTACAGTCACCTCCAAAAATAACATAATCATCATCAAGCATAAGAAGTTTATCAGATATGTGTGTCCAAAACGTATTATCAACATTAACAGGCGCATAAACATTAAACAGTACTAGGGGTATTTGATCAATAAGAAATTTAACAATTACCCAGCGACCGTCGAGATAATTTTCCTGATGGACAACTGAGAACTGATGCTTTTTATGGCACAAAATAGATGTACCATTCTTCTTTCCTAAAGCTGGAGAAGAAAAAACATGTCCCACACAACCTCTTTTAAGTTTAGCTGCTTCAGCATCTGATAGGTGAGTTTCTTGAATTAAAGCAATATCAGTATTCAATCTAGCTAAATGGGTTAACATGCGTTGTCTTTTTATGGGGTTATTAACACTTTTAACGTTCCAAGTTACAACTCTAAACGTAAATCTTTAAAATGAACATGCACAATTATTACAGAAGCAATTGAATAGGAGAAAATGAAAGAGAGAATGAAGAAGGAAAATGAGATTAAGAAAGGAGATGAAGGAAATATGATGGAAATAATGTTAAGAGTTGAGGGAAGAAAAGGTAAAAGGAGAGGGAAAAACAAAAATAAAAGAACAAGACAAAATACAATGTAGATAAACAATGCAAATCAAACCATTGACAATGAAGAATAAAGTCAAAGGCACATACCACACAAAAACATTGAGAAAGGGGTGGGTGGAGCCACATGAGGAAGGTAGCACACCAGACGGAGGTCCCCACGAAGGAGCAGCAGGAGGAGACAATCCCCAGGCATAAACGGAGAAGACAAAGTTCAAAGAAGCACAAAACTGCATCTAAAAAAATCAAACAGGTAATAGAAAATGATTAACTTGTCACAAACCTTGACGAAAAACAGAAAAACAATTGGGATAAGGTTAAGACTTAAAATATTAGCCAACAATAGTTATGCCACATAAGACAATTAAGCTTGAGGAGAGTGCGAAGAATCATCTTTACAAGAGTGCAGGAATTGTTGGAGCTGTGCAGGATCTTCATAGGTTGATGTTCTATTATTATAAGGCACTTTAAAAAGAAATGGATGGAATAAGCCATAGCGAGCATTCAAAGATCTGAGAGCAGGCCTCATTTCAAGAAACTTCTTTCGACGATCTGCAGTAATCTTGGCGTAATCCTGAGCAAAGAAGAGAGTCGAGCCCTTCCATATGATTTTCCCTTTCTGCTTAGATGCTTGAAGAACTTTAAGGAGATCCGTATACTCTAGAAAGTATAAAATTACACCTCTAGGTTTCACTGAAGAAGAAGAAGCAGCAGATGAGCGTGAGAGTTGGCCTAGACGATGGGCTCGCTGAATATTCAAAGTGGGAGATGTAGGAAGTCCAAGAAGCGTGGGCAAAAAAGATAGAAATAAGGTGATAGGGTTAGAGCCTTCAAGCCCTTCCGTCAGTCCATAAATGCGCAAATTATTACGCGGTTTTCCAAATTTTCAACTTGTAGCTTCAAATTTTGTATTTCCGAATGCACAACTGGAACTTGGTCAGTGATTACCTGAACGGACGCAACTTGTTTTTCTAATTCGTCAACTTTTTGTTCAGTGTGTGACCAGTTATCATCCAAGTTTTGAAGATAGGAATTTGTCTCTGCCATATAAGGTTTAAGAGAATGAATTTCATCAAGTAATAACTCCATAGAAATAGATGAGGAGGAGTTAGTGGGCGAAGGTGGATTTGCTTTCACTCTTTTGCCTGGTGCAGAGGCAGGTGTAGAAAGAATTTTTGAGTTATTTTTCAAACTTGAGCGTGAATGTGGAGAGGGAGAGCCTTTTGTTGTAGAGGTATCCATTATTGCGTCATCCACATTATCTTGTAGGACACTAAAAGGATTAGCATCGTCCAGTGGTCCATTATTAGAACTTATTTGATGAAGACCACTTCGTGCATTGCGAGACATTTTGCCATTATGAAGAGAATAAAGATATAAAATCTGTGTTCAGAGCAGAAAATGGCGGTTAGTAACCGTGTAAATATTCGCCACCTCAAAATATGATGGAATAGCTCAAAAAAACTTTACTTGAATAGATATGGACTGAAAACGGAGGAACACCGAAGAAAAACACATATTTGTTGCTCAAGAAAGCATGGTGACAGTTCGCCTTATTGAAATGCAAAAAAGAGGAGATGAATAGGCATTTATATGGGCACAATATGATTCCAGCAGGAAGAGTCACTGTGAGAAACGCGAATTTCCCAGGCAGGCACAGTTTTTAAAGGCAGGCATGGTGCTTAAATGAAGAATGTGAATATTTCTGTGAGGAAATGAGCTCCGTCAGTGAGCGACACGGGGGCTGCAATATATCAGAATGGCGGCCGCATTTCGGACACGGACCGTGCTGGAGTAGAAACAGCAAGAAAGGTCTAAAAACGCTCACCCTGTGTGCTGTAAATAACACATGTCAGGCAGCAGGAGCTCCGATAAGGAATTCAGCCACTTTGAAGATCTGGCATCCAAGAATAGAGCCTGGAGATTCCTCATCGCGCTACGAGTCAGCGGAGCTACGGAATCCAGCGGCCATTTCCTTCGGCGCTTAGCCACGCCCCGTAACCCAATCTTTTAATATGATCTTATATGAGAAATACTTCAGTAGGCATAAAGCTGATGAAAAGCCCCCTGGAAACCATTCAGATCCCTGCTCCACTGACTTGGTATCTTTCACTTCAGCAACCAAATCACTATAGATCAACACCTGATCAGGGTGGTTAGGATCCAATGACTTGTTAAGTTCTCTTTCCTATGGCGATCTCAGCAAACAAGAACCTTCCTTAGCTACATACACATTTGACATGATTGATTTATCTTTGAACTCCTAGTGCTGCTAACTTTTCTTTAGGGAATTGGACCAGCAGATCATCACTAAATAATGTGTACTTGGCTCCAGAGTAAACCATGATGACTATATTTCGTCCTTTTATTTGTAATACACCTCACAGAGTTCCAATATAAACTGTTCATTCTCAACTTTTTCCTCATGGGTCATTTCTCTAAACTAATTGTAAACACATTTGCAACTGTTGACTTTACCCTAAGGCGGCTCCATCAGCTCTTATTCTTGAACATTCTGTCAATATGACCCTTGTTTTTACAGATCTGCCCCACAGTGAAATGTAATAGTTCTATGAGAAGGTGACCTGGAATGCCACATGTGAAACAAATACTTTTCCTGCTGCTAGTTCTATCCCCAATAGCACATTCATGCAAATCTTAAACATTTACCCTATCTCCATCAGCCTTTTGGTTATTTCTCATCCCTTGTTGGACAGCTTAAATGTTTGCTCACTCCTTAGTTTTGTGTGATAACTCCTTCATCTCTATAGCAATTTCATAAAATTAGTGACCATAGTTATACTTTATCAAACTTTCAATTATCTATCAAATCAAATCAAAGTAACTTTATTCGATTGAATTTACAATCATAAAAGTACAGATATGAATCATAAAGTACGTATACAATTATTTACAACATTATATTTTTATATAGGAGTTGCTGCTATGTACAATAAAACATCGGTTTAAGCATAAAATGAGTCGACTTTACGTTGATACCCGAAAAAAAAAAAAAAAAAATGACAACAGCACAAAAATAAATATTTACTGTGCAGAGTCCGCAAGTTGAGTGCGGATTTTCATACAAGCTTTTAAATAATAAGCGACTGTTTTTGCAACAAAAGGGGAGTCTAGGCATTGTAATGCCAAAAGGGCAGGTCTACATCTTCTCAGTCCTAATAATCTAAGCAAAGGGACCAACCAACGTTTGCGTGGAATTTCATAAAAGATACAGAATAAAATTACATGTAGTGTAGACTGAGGGGAACAATCGTCACAGGGACATTTGATCAATTCGCGCGACCAGTCAGAGGGCACGGGAAATGACACAAGACGATAAAAAGAATTAAATCTAAATCGGGTTAAAACATATCTATCATAATTAGACAAATAAAAAGACAGATACGGTTGCAGGCCGTATAAGGATTGGATCGTCATTAGATGGATAGTCGACTGTTTGCTAATTTCAGAGCACAAACGTAAATCACTCAAATGCGAGACACATAAGTTCTTTAAAGACTTTCTTGATATGGTCATGAGTGACGTAGGATTAGTAAAGAACTCTAGACAGTTCAAGTCTTTCAGAAATTTGAAGACGTACAATAGCCAAGGAATCTTTTTCCAATGGGTCAGAGTCAGACAGTCTGTTATTAGCGACCGGGTTAGGAGACATTGCTCCTTGGTCCATATACGGTGCCAAAGGAGAATCGGTTGGTACCTTATGATGTCAGATAGGTAGTCCCAACCGAGCTCTATATGGCTACCGTAATTGGAGGCACTTCGGGGGAGAGCTAAAACGTATTTCAAAAAATCGTTTTCAGTTACTTGGAGCTCGTTGACAGGCGCGTAGCCCCATACACCTGCTCCGTAGGTTGCCACGCTCGTACACTTGGCTTGATAAATTTGTAGTAATACTGCGGGAGCGGGCTTGCCCAGCTTCCTTGAGAATGAGGTCAGTGCTGATGTTGTGCGCTGGAGCTGCAGTTTCCTGCTAGATATAGCAGGTTTCCATGTCATTTGATGGTCAATAAGGATTCCTAAATACGGATAGTTCCTAGCGCTTTCTAACCTGATGTTCTCGATGTAGATAGGTTTACATTTCTGGGCTTTCTTGCCAACATACATGACGAAAGTCTTGGATTTGTTGACTTTAAGACCAAGAGAAAGCATGTAATGGCAATACTTGTCAAGTTGCAACTGGAGCTGATTAGGTGTCCTTGCTAAGATTACCGAGTCATCGGCATAAAGCAATGCCGGAATCGGGCGGGCATTTATGCAGGGGAGGTCCTTGTTCCCTATCAACATCGCTTGTTCCAACCCGTTAGTGTAGATGTTAAATAAGAATGGAGCAAGGACACACCCCTGTCTAACTCCTTTTGTAATTCCAAATGAGTCCGTTAGCTCTCCGTTGATACCGTACCTCACACAGGCTTTGGCGTCCGAGTAAAGCTCTCGGAGAAACTTCAGGATTGGGGGATCTACTCCCAGTTTACTTAGGATCTCCCATAGCTTGGAGTGGATTACGCAGTCAAATGCGGAACTTAGATCCACATAGACCAGGTAAAGATTGCCGCCTTTAGCCCAAGCGTATTTCCCCATAAGTAAAGTGAGATTAAGAGCCTGTTCTACCGTGCCCAGTCCCTCTTGGAACCCAAACTGGAGGTCTGTGATGATCTTATTCTCCTTTGCCCAATCCTGGAGGCGTTCCAGGAGGAGTCTCCCAGCGACCTTACCCAGCGAGTCCAAGAGGGAAATTGGTCGGTAGCAAGCTGGGTTATCTCGGTCTCCCTTTTTAAAAATAGGGAGAAGCACAGAGGTAGACCAGGAATCAATTAAACCGACTTGAGAGACTGCGGACATGACTTGTGTGACTATTGGGGACCATAGTTCAAGATTATTCACAAAGATGTCTAATGGGACCCCGTCAGGGCCGGGAGCTTTCCCGGTCTTGGAGGACGTTAGTGCTGTATTCACGTCTCCAAGGTCAAAGTGAATGTCAATTGGGTAGATGTTATCACTGATGGTAAGGGCCTCCCCAGGTGTAATATCGTCGGCAGTTGATGTCGGATCCCCAAATATCTGTGAAAAATGGGTTACCCATTTTTCGGCAGGTACCGCCACGTCTAAGTGAGAGGAGGCGGCGTCATCTGCCAAGAATGGGGACTTGATTGTTCGCCAAAATAGCGTACTGTCCTTTGATTTTGTGCTCTCATGGAGTTGGGCCCAAAGGTTGTTTTTTATTTCCCGTTTGCGGGTTTTTAGGGCCAATTTATATTGTCTTCTTAAAAATGAGATTAGGGCTGTATCCCTGTCTTGGCTATGAAGGGCTCGCTTGAGTGCACTATGGGCCCTACGACAATCTGAATCAAACCACCCCCGACTGTCTTTATCTTCCTTCTTATTGTGGTGGCGGGTAAGCTCCTGCCGCATGGTTACTAGGATCTTGGCAAAACTAGACAGGATCAGCTGAGGGGATGAGGTCTCCTCTAGACAGGTGTATATTTGAGGAAGGGATTGTTGGATGACCCTTTCAGTGACCTCTTTGGGGTTGATCTTAGACCACTTTACTGTATAGCCGTTAGTTCTACCCATCTCAAGGGATTGCTGTGTTAGGAGGCTGGTCTTAGTACGGGATAAGGGAGCAGGAGTAAGAGTAATGGTAATGCTGTTGGGAAAATGGTCACTAGTAGGATCTGTGTCAACGAAAAAGTTTTTCAATCTGGTTCCTAGAATCTGCGAGCACAGAATAAAGTCGATCGTAGACAACAATCCTCTTCCGTGGAATGTTGGCTGAAAGTCGACAGCAGGTGTCACAAGTTCATTCGCAAATTCGAGTTCCAGTGAGAATAAACAAGCATTAAAAGCTGACCCTAGGCTAGAATGAGTGAAGTGGGTAATGGGGGAGTCATGCTCATCTAAAAGGCCGCATAAACCATTATTGTAGTTACTACATAGGTGAACATTAAAGTCCCCACCCCACACAAAATAACATTGTGACTGTGCATTTTTATCTTTCTGATCCTGCAGAAATAAAATAATTTCCGTCAATGACTTTACACAGTCAACAGGTGGCACATTGTTATACATGTTAATTACATAATAAACAGAACTATTGTCAGTTAGTAACTTAAGGATTTGAAAAATTGGGGCCCCGTGGGATATTTCAGTCATGGTGAATGGAATTTGATTGGAAACGTAGATAGCCAGGCCACCCTTGTGTCTTCCTTGAACAGATGGAATAGCAGACATATGAAAGGTTTTAAAGCCCTGGATATGAATCGGCTCGATGGCCCAGGTTTCCTGGAGACAGACGATGTCATGACTGTTAACCAGGTCGATCCAAGACTGAAGATGTATTTTGGATCTAAGGCCCGCTATGTTCCAATACATGATTGAAAGATCCCTGGTTAAAGGTAAAGGAGGGTATAAGGTCAGCAGGTTAACAGGGGGTATTGAATCACAAGTATGAGGGGACGGGATAAGGGGAGAGGCAATGTTATTAGGTAGACAAGGTGTTGAAGATGAACTATTTTGTAGTCTTTTGTGTGATTCCTCAGAAGGAATAAGAAGAGCAGAGCTAAGGGCACAAACCTGTGAAGATGGCAAATGTGAGGATAACTTTGGAAGGGGAGTAAGAGACTCATTGCCAGCACCGGGCGGGAAGAATTGTGTGGACGTTGCCACACAATTTTTACTGGAAGAATAAGTAGTGGGGGTCTGGGTTCCAGTAATATCTTGGGTTCCAGTAATATCTTGGGTATTGACGGAGGGGACTGATGGTCAATCAACCATGTCCAAACATTCGTATCTGTTGGATAATGGTGGTCCTCTCCAGTTGGAAAAATTATCTATCAATAACAATGTCTCCTATCATTTGCTAATCATTATCCAATGCACATATTGATCTCTTGGTATTTGGTCCTAAAATGGTTGGTAGTTACACTTGGCTTACAAAACTCCAAGTTCAAAGTAATCCATACCCTTATCTCTTCTGCATAAGAATATATGTCTGGTTACCACTTCATTGACTTCCTTTCAAAGGTCTACTAAAATTTTGTCAAAGTTGTCTCATAAAGTTTGATTTCATTCTCATCTTTGTCCATCAATAGTGGTAGGAAATGTTTCAAATTTTCTCCCTTCTGCTCCGCGGCAATGCTTCAATATTTCCAACCTGTGCTTGTGATTGCAGAAATAACCCCCTGCAACCTCTATATATGCTTCAAATCGCTCGATCCAATGAGACCACTCCACGCTGGTTCTCTAGGTTGTTGCAGTCTTCACGTTCCGGGAAAAGATTAAATACCTTCACTTCAATTGGTAAAGACACAAAACTTTGTGTTCATGTACAAAACCACAGATTCACATATCCTCCTGGTAATTTCACCTCGGGTTTTAACTACTCTGCATGGTATATCACCATTGAATGATACACCATATTGAATTTTAAGTTAATTGGTCAGTCTATGTGTGTATCACTGTAAAATGATGTTTCATGAAAATATATATAAAAAATGCGTATAATATACACTTCTTCTTATTGGATATAGCTAGAAGTGTTGCGCTATTGTGTTCCATGACAGCTTTTTTTGTGTTAGGTAGGTGTGTCACAGTGAAGTCACATGCCAAAATGCTGAGGTTGTTTGCATATCACAGTGTTTGATTATCATGTGGGCAGCTCAAACCCACACTTCCATCTAAATGTCAATTGATTTTTATACATCATTGATCATTGTGCAAAATGCTGTGCCTATATTGTTGATATGATAGCAATTAGGTGGCCGCGTCACCTTATTTCACTGCACATGAGAGCGTACATCACTATTGAACATTTGTGGTTGCTGTTGGTGGTCTGAGCCAAGATGGCTGCCAATCACAACGTGCTAGCACGTCCACCCGATGACGTCAGCCTGTTAAATGCTCCTGAAGTTAGACAACAAGCAGCATATGCTTTCTGAAGCCCGCAGGTCTGAGTATCGTAGATGTCCAAAAATCCTCACCTTGCTGCTATTTTGCCCATGCATAATTGACATGAATCACACGGATCCATTTCTGATTCCAAATTTCCCTAATGCTCTCTCTCAGAACTGATGGCCAGTCAACTTTTCCTTCCAGGAATCACAAAGGCAATCATATAAAGCCTTTGATGGTAGGTCTGTACTCCCCTTTTGACCCACTTGTTGCTGTGTAAAGAAACGGTTCTTTATTCTGATATGAACAGAAACTGTACATGCCCGTAGGCTGGCACCCGTTTCAACTGGCATGCAATTGAATGCTGAACTTGAACAACAATATCCCAAGTCAGCATTCCACCAGAATGCCTCAATTTTCATAGAGGTTGTGCGGACATTATCTTAGAAATGAGTTGTAACATAACCAGATTGTGTTTATTAAGTTGGAAGTATTACCCTCTCCCAAGCTGATCACCTAACGGACTATCAATCACATCTTGCATAATCTCAGAGGAGTATCTTTGCCTCATTACTATACTATTAGATGTTTGATGTATCATTTTTCCTCAAATATATGCTTTAGTTGGAATGTTTGAGAGACTGTTTTACATCTGAAGTACACTCAATCATGATATTTGTTTGAATCTGTTTTATTGGTTTTCTTCGCAAGAAAAGAACAAAACAAATATCTGCAATACGGTATAGCTTGCCTGCATATTATGATCAATACATTCCTGTTGCTTGCACAGTATTATTAAACGCTTCTGTACACATTCATGTGCTTCTTAATTTGTGATTCATACAATTCTCTGACATGCTATACGTGAGTGGCTATTGAATGGCAGTAAACGTACCACAGTGAGAATTGCTAACTCGGGAGACGGATAATAATGTTAGGAACAACTAAAACATAACTGGGATTGTAAATTCTTTCTAACATGCTGTCGCCCACAGACAGGATCTAAGCTCTCCCCGAATCCCACAAAAAGGAAAAAGTGTACATCAGTGTATTTCCATATCTCTTAATGCAAGATCTATCGAAGATTATGTCAGGCCAGCCACAACCAGGCCTATTGTGTCTGCTCTGGCACTGAAGTACACTCAATCATGACACTTTGTCACTTTCAATTTATTTTATTTCATCTTCATTTTACATACTTTTCAACATTGCAGCAGGCATACATAAATACTTTTGTCAAAACTTGAACACAAGCTTGAATGTAAGAAAGTTGCACCATAAGGTTGTCCGTGTTCTTACTGGGGCAGACTGACTCTCAGATGTCTACACTGAAGTTGTGTGAGATAAACGATAAAAGCTGTAGGCTCTCCAAACTTCATGTGGCCTTCTTAGGGTCAGCAGGTCGAATCTCCCACTGGTGCTATTTTCTGTGACTTGTAAGAGATGACTTTTGTTTTATTTGTGGCTTTTTCAATTGCAATCACTTGCAAGCAAAGGCGGTTGGCCTTACCCTTTTTCATTGAAATTCTTCCTTGGAAGAATCCAGATTGCAGTACGTGCTGTCTCTGCAAGACAGAAAAGAAGGAGATATGATCTATGTCGGAGGCACTGCAGATGACGTTTGACTAAATGCAGTTTATCATTATGGTCTTTATAATCCTGCAGATGACTATCTCATCACTCAATCACACACTTGTAGGAGGAGGGAATTGTACAGGCAGTAAAGACTCAACAAGTGACTCAGTGTGGGGGTATGTTCCTGATACCACTCACGGTAATGTTGAAGATGTTTCATGTTGCAATGATGATGTTTTTTCATTTTGGTTTACACTTAAATAAGCAAACATAGCTTCTGAAATGTTCGAGTCCCACTCTAGCTGGAATGGGATGTGGAGGGGCATTTTCCTTGATGCCAATGCTTCCCATGACATCTGTTCTCCTCTGCCTTCACCACACAGAGTTCATTCATCCTGCTAGAGCCAATCATTATTTCTATCTAATTTACATTAAATGGGACCACACCTCACGATAACTATTGAATACTAGCTTTGTATGCTTGTCAAGTTGATGTGGAAATTGCATTATTTTTGTGGTTTTTTCTGCCTATATCATTAGAGTTAGTAATAAAGAAAATAATTTCCAAAACAATCATTTAAAACACTTGCCTTTAGAGGACTGGTCAATAAGGAAACATTTTGTATGTCTACTATTTTCTGGCTCTACCACTGCTGGCAAACTGAGCATATCAACTGCACTCTCTCAAGACATCACACACAATTATGTTATGTATGAGACACCAAAAATAAGAATGGCAAAGAAGCATTTTCTTTTTTAATTGTGAAGCCCGCCAGGCCACTATATTAAAGACTATCTTAGCCAGATCTCACCCGCAAGATGTCAAACAACGTTTCTCACTCAAACATAATAAAGTCACATCATAACTAGTCTTGTTAAAGTTGAAATGAAAATAGTTCTTTTTTTTAACCAATGATTTGGTGGCCAGCATTATACAACTGCTGGCCAGCAGTCTTTAAAGTCAGTAGTCTATATGTTTCGTGGTTTATAGATGAAAGATTGAGAAGAGGAGTAAGGTAGCAGTCCGTATATTCCATTGCTCATATCAACAAACAAATAGCCAAAAATCCCATCACACGCATAAAATAAGTTGACCAGAGAAATAAATATTAATAAAAGATAGTGCACATTTGCATCAAACAGGTTCCAGTGATAATCCATGCTTTAAAATGTAAAAGGTCCATGTACCGAGATCAATTACATGGGAATGCTGAAATATCCTGCACCAAGACCACTTATGCCCTGTTGTTGAGTATAGATTTGATAAAATTGTAATTTAAGCATAAGTTTCCGGGAATCAATAAAGAACATCACATGCATAAAAGGTGTTGGCAAATTTGCATCAAACAAGATCCTGTGATTGTCCATTCTGAAATTAAAATGTAAACGTTAAAAAGTCTATGTGTAGTGAAATTGACTATATGTGTATACTCAAATGTCCTGCACTAAGCCTACTTTTGTCTTGTACATGACCCTTCATTTTATGAAATTGTAGTTTAGTCTTATGTTTACAGGATTTTGCACATCCACGACGGCTTGCCTGCAAATCCGGACTGAGAGCTATGTAAACAATGGATGAAGCATTAAGTACCATTCTTTTAACAGTGCCAGACACATTCATAAAACATGCTGCAATGTTTATTCTGTTGCCCCACAGATCCTGCAACTCAGGTTTTCTGCCAAGGCTAGATCAAGTGGAGTGAATGGCAAACCTATCCAATATGAATTTTCTTTTTAGCTCTTTTGGAGCGTTATTATCAAAGTATGTTTGTAGCTTTAAGATTGTATATAGTTTTCCGGGCATGCTTTATTTTTTTTGCTATTAGATTTGTATCTTCTAAATAGAACTTTGTGTGCATTAGTTTGTACAGACTATTTTTAAAACTTAGATCCTTATTAAGAGGGTGGTCGGTCAGACCTTCAACGGCCATGGTATCGGGCAGGTGACCCTTGTTATGTTATGTTAAAGGATTTATTTAGCGCAAGCAATTACTTAGAGGTATTAAGGTGCTCGACCAAAGGAGAAATCGAGAACAGAAGGATTACTTAGGGAACAACCATGTTTTTAGGTATTTCCTAAACTGAAGAAGTTTACAACTAGTCGGTGGTTGCACTTGCCCTATTAGGATAGGACCGCCATGCAGGCAGTCATAAAAAAAATTCTATTGGGACTTGTGCTGCAACACTTTTCGTGGGCTCCGGCCCACGAAAAGTGATAAGGCACAAGCAGCATTAGAAAAAGGCACTTTGTACACATCCATGCACTGTGTGCCAGGCACCATCTGGTGCCTGGCATACGGTGCATGGATGTGTGGGGGGCACTACAGTAGCCTTAACAGCAGCCTATGGGGCCCTTTCCATCTGCCCTTTCATTGCAGTGGGACCACCATGAGCAGGCAGTCAGAAAAGGATTTCCTAATGTGTAAGGCTGTGCCTGCACAGGTACCACCCCTATTGTAGGATTAGGATTCCGACAGACGTCCCAACGGGATCTTTGATCCTGTCGGAGGTGGCGGTCCTACCTCTAATCTCTGCAGTCAAACTGGTTGCATTGTAATGCAGCAGTCGGACCAATGCCCTGGATGGTAGGCGGACCACCATCAATGAGGGCCTTACTCTTCTCATTGGCAGAACCCAGAGATGATTTCCCATATGCAGCTTATGTATTTCTCAAGGTAAGGTCTGTGAAGTAATGCTGGGCTCACTGTGGGCATCATGTACCATAATAAATAGTCCAGCATGTCCAGTTGAGCTGCACTCAGCCTATGGCACATTTTTTTAAATACACTGTGTGGCATCCTCGTGGAGTCTTGGCATGGTTTCTCAGACTGCAATGGCAGGATTCCACAAGTAGCAGGAAAAAAAAAACACATGAAATAACCCATAAACCCAGTCGAGACATGGGTAGTTAATGTGTAAGAATCAGCAATGGCTCAACAGGTAATAATTTTAGGCAAGTATGTAAAGTGTAAAACATCAATCACAACTGAAAAGAAACAGGGAGACAACAGTAGTTTGTATAAGTTGAATAGAGCAGCGTGTTTCGGCGTGGACCGTCCCTAGCCGTTCTGCGCTTTTTATTCCCTCACAGATTCTCTGTATGTTTACCAGAACGTGAGCGCTCCCCTCAGATACTGTTCTGGTTGAAAATCATACATACCGATTCTTGGATGCATTAATTGAAGCAACCTACCTCGTGGACATATGAACTTCCACTACAGATATCCCGCCATTTACCTTCATGTGGTCATTGCTCACCCTCCCCTGATACTTTCTGTATTCCTATTCTATCCCTTTCCATTCTTTTTTACAGAACTTACTGAATTTTCTGTAACCTGGTCAAGATGATGACCTGCATTACCGGCAGGTTGAAACGTCATCAACCACTCAGCACATTCTTGGACGTTTATTGGTTTCTTGAATTTGTTGATTTCTTGAATTTTGTTTTGTAAGCAATCTTCAAATTACATTTCTTGCACCATTCTCCTTGTTCCTTACACTGTTTCACGTGTCACTTGCGCTATTCACTTTTTGCAAGAACATTAATGTGCATATGAATATTTGGGTTACACCCACATACAATGTAAATAGTGCTGATATACTAATTGCATTCAATATTCTTTCAATATAGACCGCTGTATACAACATATGCAAACTATTGTTGTCTCCCTGTTTCCTTTCAGTTGGTATTGATGTTTTACACTTTACATACTTGCCTACAATTATTAACTGTTGAGACGTTGTTGATTGTTACAGGATTAGCCCAGGCTTTCTCTCCCGAGAAGGAGACGACTTGTAGGTGCTCACAATAAACTTAAATTACCTTAAACGTATGGCATGCAGCTATCTTAAGTTGCGACACACTTCTACTTTCTAATTCCTGTTTGAATAGACCAAACTGTAGTCAGACCTGGGCCTGAGCTGTATATTTGGGTAAGCCAAAGACGTGTCTGTAGATTTCAGCAATCAAACAGTCCAACAAAGTGGTGCGTCTGTCTCTCATTATTTCTCTTCTGTAGGTAGTGACAGGCATCAATATATCTCTTTTAACCTCCAGCAAAGGGCTGCGCATCAGATCCAATAATGACTTTGATGTGTAAGATTTCATTGATGTACCCTGAGGCATATAGGAGCCACTTCTGTCTTATGTGCATTGTAAAATAACTCACTGTTGTGAAGCCTGGGCTCGATCATTCGTCCTGCCCGCCCCGGTCCGACTCGGCAACCAGTGCCGTTGAGCGGAGGGCGGGTCAGGCAGAGCCAGGTGATTTCCGCCCACACCGAGCGGTCAGCGCTCCAGCTGCTGCACGCTGAGGGGTATTTAGGCAGCGAGGAGCAGGCGGCGAACTGCGGTAGGGAGGACGGTGGCAGTGTCTCCCCGACCCGCTGACGCTAAGTGCTGTAAACTGTTGAATGTAGCATTTTAATTTCATTGACAGCAACGATTGGCAGATATTTTAAATTGCGCCGTATTTTAAAACTCACTCACAGAATTTGCTTATTTGCACCACAGATCAGGGGCTTATGTGCATTGTAAAATAACTCACTGTTGTGAAGCCTGGGCTCGATCATTCGTCCTGCCCGCCCCGGTCCGACTCGGCAACCAGTGCCGTTGAGCGGAGGGCGGGTCAGGCAGAGCCAGGTGATTTCCGCCCACACCGAGCGGTCAGCGCTCCAGCTGCTGCACGCTGAGGGGTGTTTAGCCCCCTCGTCACAGAAAGCGTGCAGCGGTCGCGCGCAGCGACGCGCCTGAGACGCGCCAGAGAGAAGCCCGTCTGCGCCCGTCCGCGACCAGACGGGACCAGGGGCCATGGCAGAACTCTCTTTTGCAGCTAAGAAACCTAGCTTGATTTACTCTGCACAGGCTTTAAAGTTTTTACGCTATAATCCACTTACAATATGTAAGAAAATACATCACTGCTCTCCAGAGGGGCCGTTTTCGTGTAGGCTATGTCAGAATCAATTCCAAATAGATAGTAATGCCTCCCCCCAACAATGTCTAACCAATACACCTACTGTATTAGCCCAGGGTGGAAATTACCTACTATGCAATATAAGATCTTTAGCAAAGCATCACACTGAGGTCTGGGACCTCATTTCCACACATAAGGCTGACCTGTGTTTCCGGATGTATGACGTTATAACGCATACTTTTACTCCGCAGACCATTACAACGCGACTTTTACTCCGCATACCGTTACAACGCATAGCGCCTTGGGGCGCTGGATAGTGGTAAGTATAATTTACTATTCTAACTCCAGTCCCCGTGGACCCTAGGGAAGGTGTTGGATAGTAAATTATACTTATTCCCTATCCCAGAGCGCCCCCCAGCGCAATGCGTTGTAATGGTATGCGGAGTAATGGTCGCGTTGTAATGGGTCTGCGGAGTAAAAGATCCGTTGTAACGGGTGTATACCTGTGTTTCCTTACGGAAACATGGCTCAAACCTCATTCCACTCCAGCCATTACCCTTGGTATACCGGAGGGTTATAAGATCTTCAGAATGGACAGACCCAATAAACCCGGAGGGAGAATAGCAATCGTTTATAAAGATAACATCTCGGTCTCGGTTCTTGACCAATGGTGTAACCCGGCCTTTGAAATGATGGTCTTTAAGATTGGCTTGTCAGCCAAACATAGTAGAAAAGGAGCTCTGGTCTATCGCCCTCCAGGCCCCATAAAAGGTACATCTAAAGAGTTAGTGGAAGCATTAGCTCTGCATGTGCGTCCAGATAATGATTTCCTTCTGGTTGGTGATTTTAACATCCACAGTGAGAATGAAAATAATAGTGAGGCACAATCCTTCCTGACTGATCTATCCTTAATAGGATTAAAACAGTGTAATGGGGGACCGACACATCGGGCAGGTCACACTTTAGACTTGGTCCTCTCCAACTTTGCTGGTATTGAATGCTATGCACCTAAACAATATCATTGGACAGACCATTTTGTGCTTGAGTTCTCAATGCCGGAGACGGGTGTAGGTCCCAATCCCCCTGTACAAATTCCACTCAAACGAAGGCAATGGCATAAAATAACCAATGAAAACTTTGAAAAAGCTTATGTTTCTCCTCTCTTTCTGGCAACTGATGATATTAATATTGCACTCTCAAAGCTGGATTCAGCCACCAACATCGCGGTGCAACAGATTGCCCCGCTGAAAACATTTAAAAAGAGTTTTGCTAGAAAACAGGAGGTCTGGTTCTCGGAAGAACTGCGAAGCCTTAAGCGCAGGGCCAGAAAGACTGAAAAGATATGGAGAAAGTCACACTTGGAGGAAGACAAAATTAATCACCGGAAGGTTATAAACACCTATCACAAAGCTATTCGATCTGCGTGTAAGGACTATGTCACTTCGCAGCTAGAGGCCGCAGGCAACGACTCAAAAGTACTTTTCCAGATTGTGAATACCTTTTTAAAACCGAGTGCATGTGAAAGTGCAGATATGGCATCACAGCACCTTTGTGACAGCATTTCGAATTTTTTCACTGAAAAAATTGACGCCATCTACGAAAAGATAGAGGCACTTATCCATACTACGATTAGCCAGGATGATCTAACTTTGGTTCAAACTGTGTCCACCAATTTCCACACCTTTAAAAATTTCCCTGAGATATCTCTGTCAGAGGTTCAGAAGCTGCTCACTGACATCAAAAGTGGGAGCCCGGCTGATTTACTTCCAGCCAGTTTAATGGGACCCTTAGGGAGAACACTTGGTCCCGATATTCAGAGACTGGTGAATCTCTCACTAACAACAGGAAGTGTCCCGCAGGAATGGAAAAAGGCCTTAGTTAGACCGATTAGGAAGAACACCTCTTCCCCTTGGACCAACATGTCAAACCTTAGGCCGATCTCCCTGCTACCATTTTTGGGGAAATTCATCGAGAAGCACACTAACAAACATCTATCCAACTACCTTGAACAATCGGGTAGCCTTGATCCCTCACAGTCAGGTTTCAGGCCAAAATATAGCACTGAAACGGCCCTGCTGTCGATAACGGATGATCTACGTATGTACCAGGACGGTGGTTACTCCGTTGTCCTGGTGCTACTGGATTTATCGGCAGCGTTCGATACCATCTCTCATAACATCTTAATCGAACGACTGACTGTGAGTGGTATCGGCGGCAAGGCACTGGACTGGATTAAGAGCTTTCTCTCAGACCGCACCCAATGTGTCACCATGGGTGAATTTAGGTCGGAAGAGGTTGAGATCACCAAGGGGGTTCCACAGGGATCCTGTTTGAGCCCGACCCTGTTCAATACCTATGTAGCCCCCTTGGCTGACATAACCAGAGCTTTTGGTTTCTGTCCAGTGTCCTATGCTGACGATACGCAGCTGCTTTTTCCCTTCAAACAACTAACACCGGAGATTATACAATCTTTCTCCGAGGGGATGAAGGCAGTAGCTCGGTGGATGTCTTCCAACTTTCTTCAATGTAATGTTGGTAAGACAGAGGTGATGCTTTTCGGTGAAGCCAGGGTCCAGTGGTCCCCTGATTGGTGGCCACTGGACTTAGGCCCAGTTCCTGAACCCAAGACAATAATCAAGAACCTGGGAGTGCGATTGGAACCGGAGTTGACTATGAAACAACGTGGCAACAGCATTGTGGGATCTTGTTTCCACATGATAGGTCTCCTTCGTAGGATATTCCCTTACCTCCCTGATTCCTACAGAAGAACTTTGGTTCAGGCTCTAGTAATCAGCCGTCTTGATTATTGCAATGGTCTCCAGGCAGGTGCAAATGAAGAGGTACTAGATCGTTTGCAAGTTGTGCAGAATACAGCAGCCAGACTGGTTTTAAATGCCCCCCCTAGAACTCCATCCAAACCTTTGCTCAATAAACTTCACTGGCTGTCCATACGCCAACGAGTAAAATTTAAGACCTGTTGTATTATACACAAAGGTTTACACGATCTGGGACCGGAATATCTGTCAAGAAAATTTGTACCATATGTTCCCACCCGCACTCTTAGGTCAAGCGAACAGTTGTTACTGAGTGTTCCCAAGATCAGCAGAACCAGACTGGGTGGTAAGGCCCTGTCTGTGGTAGGTCCTAATCTGTGGAACTCGCTCCCACTCCTACTGAGACAATGCCCCAACCATCTCCTTTTTAGGAAACAATTGAAAACTTTCTTGTTTAGTCAATCCTAGATAAGCGATTCTCTATTCTGGAATTAGCTTAGGTGTTTTTGCGAGTGTTATAATTTCAATGCTACTATCATCAGCCCCTCATGCCGGTTGTCTCAAGCGCGGAGATACTCCTTCGGGAGTCTATTCCTAGCGCTATATAAACCTGCAAATAAATAAATAAAATAACCCCTAGAAATTTGATTTGTGCTCCTGGTTCCAATTTCTTACCACTTATTTGCAAAGACCCTTGATGTTAATTTTTTTTCAAATTTTTAGGGTCTTTCTGCTAGATTCATCAAAGACCCGTTTTGCGAGTCTTTAATAGCGATTCATAAGGAATCGCTATTAGGGACTTGCAAAACGGGATTCATGTAGGAATTTCAATAAATATTGCGATTCCTACATCTTCCTTATTTGCGATTAGCAAATTGCTAATCGCAAATAAGGAATAACTCCCCATTCATTCCTATGGGCCTACAGGCCCATAGGAATGAATGGGGAGTTATTCCTTATTTGCGATTAGCAATTTGATAATCGCAAATAAGGATGCGATTTCAAGGGTGCCAGGGGTGTCCAAAGGACACCCTGTAGCACCCCTGAAATGCAACATTACACAGGTGTTGCGCACACACATGTCCAAAGGACATGTGTGTGTAACATGCGACGGAGAATAATGCACTAAAGTGCTTTTTTCTATTTTTTTCGCTATTCACCACGAAGTCTGACTCCGTGGTAAATAGCGGCCAAATATTGCGAATTCGCAATTTAAAATTGGTTGATGAATTGTATATAAGGAATCTCAAATAGAGATTCCTTAAATGCAATTCCTCGCTAAAATGCGAATACTGTAATAGCGATTTTTGCATTTGGGATGATGAATCCCAAATGCAAAAATTGCGCTCGCAAAGGGCCAGATTCTGAGAATCTGGCCCTTTGCAAGCCGATTTTCGTTTCATGAATCTGGCCGTTTGTTTTTATAATTAACAACTGGTTTGTTGTTGGATGCATAGATATGGAGGGTTTTCAGAAGACTTTGAAGACCTATCCTCGTTCTGCTTAATAGTAGTAGGTCATCTGCATATAGTAGATTTGATAGCTCCCTGGCACCCAGTTTCAGGGCATCCACAGTAGCTTTATTTAATTCTCTCGATAAATCAAAAATGTATAGATTAAATAAGAGAGGAGTGAGATTGCAAAATTTTTTAGGCCTGTGTTGGAGTAGACTTTCCTAGAGAACCTGCTTTCATCACTGAGTTTAATGCGCAGGCATATATTTGTATTTAAAAGTTGGATGGTCCTTACGATGGCCGCGGGGTACCCACATACATAGTTATATCCATAGAAAGGTTCGCAGCACACTATGAAATGTGACCTTGATATCAACAAAGCAGGCAAGGCCAAAAGATGGGTAAGAGTTCCACATCCTGGCCGAAATCCTGTTTGGTTTTGCTGTACTATTTTTAAGCTGGTGGCCCAGTCAGCCAGGTCTTCAATGAGCAAACTTGCAAAGTACTTGACCCCTAAGGCAAGGAGGGGTATGAGTGTAATTAGCTGGATTACTTTTCACACCTCCTATGAAAATGGGATGTATTATCGAGCCTCCCCATGATTCTGGGAACTCTGCTGTCAACAAGGCTGTGCTATGTAGTATGTTAAGTCCTTCAGCCCAAAATATTGGGTTGGATTTAAAAATAGCTTGTGGCATGCCATTTAAACCAGGTGCCCTTGCTGCTCTTGCATTATTTGTTACTTTTATTAGTTTTTCCATATACATCGTCTCTGTTACTGCTTTTCTGGTGGGTCCAGGGTTGTGGTTTCTCTGTTAGCATAGGGGTCCTCAATCGGATTTTGGATTTTCCTTTTGATATTGAGAAGTGGTCTCTTAAATACCCTACCCATGCAGTTTTGGATATGTTTATGTTAAACTCTTTTCTTGGACCTTTCTCAAAATCGTGTATCATCTACCAGAAGTCCCTTGGATTTCAGTTTTTACTAATGTACAATACTTTGCTTTGCTCCAGTACTGGTCTTGATATACCTTTATGGCCAACCTTATGTCCTTTTTTATATTCTTTCCTCATTATACAAACCTTGCACTGCTGCACTAAGTTAGGGTTTTCTTCAGTAGGTGAAATTCTTTGTTTACAGCATCCCTCAGTCTAGTTAGGTATTTGTCCATCCAAGGAGATTTGCGATAGAGGAACCTAGACCACTTAACTTTACTTGGGAGCTGAGTAAGCAAAGAGGTTACAAAATGTTGCCAGGCTCCAAGCGAATTTCTCTGTTTATGCTTTATATCCTCTATTTTTTTTTTTACTGTTTTCCAGTACCTCTTGCTAGATGTGCGCATTTCAGGCGAGCCTCTTAAGACTGTCTGCCTGAACATCATCCAGCTGATAGTTGTTTTAAAGGCCTTTGAGTTTGCTAGCATCATTATCTTTTGAGGAAGAGGGTCACGCTCTGTAAGGTGATAAGGTTTGCTAATGTATAGTTGATGTTGCAGTTTGTCTTTCTATTGATATGTGTCCACATTAGAAGCTGGTCTTCCTTTAATTAGCCATTTAATACTCCAAGCCAAAAAGAGGTAGAGGACACAATCAATTTACCACCCATCCAATCCTTCTGATGTCTACCATGAGAGATCTGCAGTGGGAATTTCATCTTGGGCAGTCCTGGCAGAAAATATTTTACGTTAAAGTCTTCAATAATAAGGAAGTGAACTCTCTGATTCCCGGCTAGAAGACTGGTTATCAACTTCTCTAGTGTTTTCTAGTGTTTTTTTCTTGCCTCACAGCTTGGATGTATATAGAGTTTTATTATAATTAATGTCTCCCTGTGTAATAATGACCAACCTTCAAGTTCACCTGCCTGGTCCCATTTTTCATTGTTGGTCACCGGTTCAACTTTTACATCAAGTTTCACATTTTTACAGATTGATAGACCTCCGCTTAGTCTTCCCCTTGGATAGGCTCTATCCTCCGGGATATGTTAAACAAGAAACCCTGTGAAAGAGGGCAGGTTTAAAGACCAGGTTTCCTGCACGGCTATCATCTCAAATTGTTGTAAGTATGTAAGTAAATTTATATCCTTGGTCTTAGTTAATAGCCTGCTCATGTTCCAGTCACAGATGTTCATAATGGTTAGAGTGTCAGTCGTGGGACAAGTTGCGATGCGGTCTACTTCTGATAATGTTAGTCTGGGTCAAATAATCTTCTTCGTTTGGAGTGCTGCTGGAAGCCAAGCACAATCTGTGTCACAAGGACTTGGGGATTGGAATTGGGGTTTAGAGATATAACCAATAATTTTTGATGGGGCCAGCTTAGTACTATATCACCAACCCTGGCGAGCAGGTTGTGAATTTTCCATTTCTTGAGCCACTTGGGCTTAGTTTACAAATTTGTTTAACTTGGATATTCATGATGTAAATATAGCCAAGGCTTTCAGCAGATTCATCTCAATCTCTTATTTGGATGAGTTGTAGTTCAGAGCGTTTACTGTTGCTTGTGAAGTAAAGTGTCGAGCAGGGCAACCGAGTACTCTGTGTTGGTTGGGGAATTAACTATTGAAGTTGCTGGATTTTGCATGACGTCTCCTTGGTTTCGGTACTCTGAGATAAGGCCGAGTGCTAAATGTATTAATCTTTCCATGGTAGGACTATGTTTTCTTTATAATTTTTCAGCTCTCTTCTTGTGGCAACAGTTCTTCTTTCCACTCCTTCTGTATTTTTGAGTAGGTTCCCAGGCCACTACCACTACAGCTTGCTTCCATTCCAGCCAGATTTTTACTTCTATGCGTCTCACCACCATTGTTCACATTTATACTCTTGTTATGGTTGAGGGATGTTGATGTAAGATTAAAGTTTGGACTGGGACTCCTGAGGCATATTCTATGTGGTAATTTTCCCTCCAGACAAATTACTGCCTCAATCACACTCTCCCTAGCACTAGCTGAGGGTAGTAAGACAAAATATCGAGATTAAAATAGCGATATACATTAATATCGAAGTTTTAATATCGATGGTATAGAATATCGATGGGTAAAATATCGACAGACAGAATATCGTTTTTTAAGGTATGTATGTTAATAATATCGAAATTTACTAATATCGGAATTTTGTTTAGTGTTATGTATTTTATTATGTTGTTTATATGTTTGTTAAACATGTTTTGTAATGTATGTTTGAAAATTTGTAAATTTGTTTACATTTTGCGTTTTAGTATCAGAGCGGGTTGTGGGTTTATAGGGGAATAGGGTGGGAAGTAATTTAATAATAATTAATTAATTAATATATGTTTGTAAATATTTTTAATTAATAATTAATTGGTAATTAATTAATATTAATTAGTTAATTAATTAATATAATGTTGTACATATTTTCTATTAATAATTAATTGGTAATTAATTAATATGAATTCGTTAGTTACATTAATTAGAGTAATTTTTTTATATATATAATTTTTTGTTATTGTTAATTATTTAATTGGGGAAAAATAATATTAATTAGTAAATTAAATTAATTACAGCTAATGTGCTAATATATTTACTTTATTGTTATTGTTAATTAATAATTAATTGGTAATTAAATAATATTAATTATGTAATTAAATTATTTAGAGTTAATGTGCTAATATATTTACTTTATTGTTATTGTTAATTAATAATTAATTGGTAATTAAATAATATTAATTATGTAATTACATTATTTAGAGTTAATGTGCTAATATATTAAATTTTTTGTTAGGGTTCAGGGTCAGTTTTCAGTTTTTGGGTAAAAGGGTATTTTTAGTGTTCAGGGTCAGTTTTCAGTTTTTGGGTAAAGGGGTATTTTTAGTGTTCAGGGTCAGTTTTCAGTTTTTGGGTAAAGGGGTATTTTTAGGGTTCAGGGTCAGTTTTCAGTTTTTGGGAAAAGGGGTATTTTTAGGGTTCAGGGTCAGTTTTGGGTTTTTGGGTAAATGGGTATTTTTAGGGTTCAGGGTCAGTTTTCAGTTTTTGGGTAAAGGTAAATTTTTAGGGTTCAGGGTCAGTTTTGGGTTTTTGGGTAAAGGGGTATTTTTAGTGTTCAGGGTCAGTTTTCAGTTTTTGGGTAAAGGGGTATTTTTAGGGTTCAGGGTCAGTTTTGGGTTTTTGGTATTTTTAGGGTTCAGGGTCAGTTTTCAGTTTTTGGGAAAAGGGGTATTTTTAGGGTTCATGGTCAGTTTTGGGTTTTTGGGTAAATGGGTATTTTTAGGGTTCAGGGTCAGTTTTCAGTTTTTGGGTAAAGGTAATTTTTTAGGGTTCAGGGTCAGTTTGGGGTTTTTGGGTAAAGGGGTATTTTTAGTGTTCAGGGTCAGTTTTCAGTTTTTGGGTAAAGGGGTATTTTTAGGGTTCAGGGTCAGTTTTGGATTTTTGGTATTTTTAGGGTTCAGGGTCAGTTTTCAGTTTTTGGGAAAAGGGGTATTTTTAGGGTTCAGGGTCAGTTTTGGGGTTTTGGGTAAATGGGTATTTTTAGGGTTCAGGGTCAGTTTTCAGTTTTTGGGTAAAGGTACATTTTTAGGGTTCAGTGTCAGTTTGGGGTTTTTGGGTAAAGGGGTATTTTTAGGGTTCAGGGTCAGTTTTGGGTTTTTGGGTAAAAGGGTATTTTTAGGGTTCAGGGTCAGTTTTGGGTTTTTGGGTAAAGGGGTATTTTTAGGGTTCAGGGTCAGTTTTGGGTTTTTGGGGTACAGGGGTATTTTTAGGGTTCAGGGTCAGTTTTGGGTTTTTGGGGTACAGCGCTACAGGGTAAAAATAAAATTAAATATAATTTAAATTAAATCAATTAAATGAAATTAAAAAAATTAAATTACATTAAATTATATTAAATTAAATTATATCATTTTCAATTTTTTTAAATCAAAAAAAGTAATATATACTTACGAATACTTAGGTTGTAATGGTATGCGTTGTAAATACATGCGTTTTAATAGTTTTTGCGTTAATTTATATGTAGAGTTTTTAATTTATTTTAAATGTATATGTATTAGTTTTAATTTTTTAATTATGTTTTAATGTTTTTATTTAATATTTGTAAATTTATATGTATTTTAAAATTATTTTTACATTATTATTAATATATTTTAAAAAACGATATTTTTATTTTCGATATTTTTGTACTACGATAATAATTTTTCGATATTTTTGTACTTACCTTTATGAAGATAGGACTCCGATATTTTTGATTTCGATATTTTTGTGTCGATATTTTTGTATGTAGATATTCTGTCTGTCGATATTATGTCATAGATTCCTAGCTGAGTTACCTGTGGGTGCACTTCCCGCACTCTTCTTAAAGAAGTCTGCAAGGAAAAGTGATTCTAGGGAATCAGATCGCAGAGGCAAAGTTCACAATATTTTGATGTGATGCTGGCCTTGTCTGATCTTGATCCCTCGTTACTGCAGGTATTCCAAATCTTATTCTGCCTGACCTCATGAGGTAAGTATGGATCCTCAGGCCTGACAACAGTTCAAAAGAGTGCAGCTCAGTGCAGCACAGTGCAGGTTAGGGCCAGTTCTTTAGCTTCCCACAAATTACTGCCTCTGATGTTAATGGACTATACCTGGGCTACTTCCTTAAGCCCCTAAATTCCCTGGATCCTTTGGGTTTTTGCTTCAGGGTCAGGACTTTCTATCCCGTGTGTTCTTATGCTCAATGTGCTATACACTGCTGTTGCTTATTGGATTATTTAATTTTGTCTGCTTATGGCCATGTCAGTTGTCAAAAACTCTCTCTTGAGTCTTTCTGTTGCCCTACTGACTTTAATAATGTGCCTCCTTGCTACTTTTCAAGAGAAGGCTGAGGTGGCAGTGAGGGACCAACCAGGCAGAGGATACAATTCACAGTGAATCCTAGAACGGCCGCTTCCGCAAAACGCCTTGCCTGCCCCCAACCCTACTGGAGCCTAATACATCCATAGGAGCAGCTGCCTATTACCCCATGCTCCTAGACCTTCACCTTGCCTTTCTTTTTTTTCAGCTGATTGTGGAAGCATGAACGGGAGGGTGGGAGTGAGGGGGCATGGAACTAAGGAAAATGATGGCAGGCCAATACAGAACAATGCTAAGCAATTACTCAGAGACAGAGGAACTGGCTTCCTGCACAGGTGCTGTTCCTGCTATTCTACTGGCCCCCTGATTCACTGACTACCAGCATGCAAGCTGCCACTGTCTGATGCCAATATTCTGTGTTACTGTGCCCACCAGCTATCCCTGCACCATCCCAGCGCTCACTGTACTCCAATGGACCACCGGATTCTGCTGCATTCACTGGTCCTGGTGCACCATCTCGCTGGCATCCACCTCTCACCCGTACTCTCGTTCCCCGCTGCCCGTAACCTCCTCCTCTTCTATCGGCGTAGGCATTGTTAGTGTGTCAATGCATAGCTCCTCTGTTGTCAATGTGTCTTCAAAACTCTGTAGCTCCCACCTGGAGGTCTTAAACCCTGATTGTCTCTGTTTTTATTTGAACTCCAACCAATTTCAGCAAGTGAACAAATATATAGATGGTGCCTGAATAGAAATGCCTTAGCAGCAGCACTAAGCTTCACTGAATTATCATAGGTCAGAGGAACCATGAAAGACTGTTGAACGTGATTATTGTTATGCTCTGTCTGTCTTCTTTCCTCCCTCTCTTCCAGTCCTCAGCCTTTCCCTCCCTTCTTCTTTCATTCCTTCCTTATTTACTTCCTTCCTTCTTTCATTTGTTCTTCCACCTTTCTTCCTCCTTTCATTTAACCATCAAGCACCATGCAATTCCATTCCCCCAGTTTTCTATTGTTACTTTATTCCTGTATTCTTTCCTTTGTCTTCCACCCAACACACATCTCTACCTTCAATCTCTATCTTCCTTCTTCCATGCTCCTACTCACTGATATTTACTCCTTCTCTTAATTCTACTTATAGCTGCTAATGTTAATGAGACTTGTTGAGCCTGCATATACCCAAAGGTGTATTGGCGCTATGAATGCAGTATTCACCACCAAGGGATCAGTTCTAGAATTGCCATGTTTTTAACTTTTTTCTAAAAATGGTGAGGGAAGCATCCCTACTCTTACTCCTACCCTTACTTCCACACTTATTGTTACTCCTACTTAGACTACTCATACTCTTGTTTAGGATTGTTCTTACTCCTACTTAAGCCTATTCCTACTCTTTGGTACTCTTTTTTGTAATTGTATCTACTCCTTCTTACTTCTAAATGCTCATTTGTACTTATTCTTACCCACGCACGCTTCCTTCCTAGTTATTCCTGCTTTTTTGTTACTTAATCCTATTCTTCCTCTGAATAACTCCTACCTGTTCTTACTATTCTACTTAGTCCTACTAATCCAATTTACTCCATAACACCCCTACTTACCCCTAACTTCTACTTCTAAGTGTGTCTGCTTACTCCTACTCTTATGATAATCTAATCTTTCTCCTACACATATGCCTAGACTTACATATACTCATACACAAACTCCTAATGTTCATTCTACTAATGTCTGCTCTTACTTCAATCTACACCTGGTCTTACTCCTTCTCCTAGATACTTTTTAATATACCAACTCTTGCTCCCATATGCTCTTACCTAATTCCAGCTAGTTACTTATTGCAATTCTACTTATTTATAGATAATCCTACTACTATGCAAAGGGCTATTCAAGCTTACATACTTTAACTTCTATTCCTACCTTTATGTACATACAGTTACTTACTTTGACATATTTTGACTCCTGCACATTCCTGCCCTTTCTTTCTACTCCTTTAATCATACCATTATTCTTACTGCTTCTACTACTTCTACACCTAAATACTGTTACTTACATCTATTTACATCTCTTCTTATACCTTTGCTTATCTTTAATTGCTCCTAATTATTTCGCCTACTCCTACTTACTCTTACTCAACTTACTCTTATCGATACCTCCGTTACTCCTATATACTCCTCTTTTATTTACCTCAACTTGAGCTTACTCTTACTCCTCCTGTTCGCCATACTCTGCTTACTCTTTCTTATTCCCACTTATAATAATAATCCGCATTTGTAAAGAGCGCTGGGCTCACCTGCCGCCGGAGCTGGGGATCGAACCGTGATCCCCAGATTCCAGCGTCAGTCGCCCTGGCCTCGGCGCCACACCTCTACCTACTTACTTATACTCTTTCTCATTTCTACTTGTATCAATGCACCTATTTCCATGTATCCATCATCCACTCTCACCCAAGCATATATCCATCCACCATCACCTGAGCATTTATCTGTCAACCCACAACAAAGCATTCATGCACACACATTTCTGTCCATGCAGTTATGCAAGAACGCTAGTCCATTTAAACATCCACCATCATGTTCACCGAGAGCCTTCCAATCATCCATTCATCCTTCTATTCAACCAGAAAGCCATCAATGCATTCTCTCATTAATTTAACATCCACTTGTCGACTTATGTGTTATCTGACAGCATGTGTGTGCATGCCTATGAATGTGTATTTCTCTGAGTATTGGCTCTATGCACATGGTTCCCTTATGTGGAATGTCTGTTAGTGCATTCAAACTCAATGAGATACGGCCATTACAACAAAGACATAATACACACAAGCCGGGCCAGAACTATTGACTTTGCCAAGGCTTGTTAGCAGTGCTTGCTGGATTCTTTCCCATGTCAGTTTCAAGGACCAGAAGGCAGGGTAAAAATAAACGAATCCGAGTAAACTCAAAATGGCTTCTGAACAGCACAGAGCACAGCAAAATGTATAGACCATTACGTGTGCTGCAACATAGAATAAGAAATATGTAATTACACATAAGGACTATAAATAATGTCCCTTAGTTGATCCTCGAAAGATAACATGTTTAAGCAGGGAAGATATCAGTTTTAATTACTTAAAATGATATTGCAGGATATTGAACATGGAAAATAAATGCCATGTTGTATTTCTTTAAGTTGATACATTTAACTAAGACATCAATCCCCGTTAAGTGGAATTAATTACAAACTAATTAGGGAGCACACCGATTCCCTTCATGGTAGCTTGTAGATATTGACAAGTGTGATTCAGCCGACCTCAGAAATACATAAATCACTCCTCTTCTTAAGGGCAAATTGATTGCTGTTCTAATACCTATTGAACATCTGTAGCAGACGTTTAAATCTCCACCTTCATGAGATAATTAAAATAGTAAATCTATATCTTATGTGACAATAATGAAAGCGGGGATGAGGGAATGCAGGAGTGAAGTATATTTATTTGACAGAGATAATCAGAAGAGTAAGACTCTGTAAGACCTAGTTCAGGAAACTTGGAGTCAGTCTTTACGATGTCTCCAAACTGTAGAATTACTCATACTCCGGACTGCACAATAAAGGAACACGGGGCATTTTTAGAGTTTTTTACGCTCTTGCCAGTTTGCAAAACTGAAGCAGAAATATATATCATGTGGTTTAGTCATTAATAATGGTCTTATAAAACATTTGCTTCTGATTTGGAGAGCAATTTCTCTTCAGTATTTGCTGCGGCACATCTTTGGAGACTGCACTTGTGATACTGCATGATGATTAGATTTTTGGTGTTTGCACATTGATTCCTGTCTGCTTTAATCAGCCATTTAACCACACACTTTGCATAGTTTTAGCAGGCGAAGTGGCTGAGTGTTACCATGGTACTGATGATCCTTAGTGGGATGGTAAATCCTGTTATTGGCCACTTCGAAATTAACTATAGCTACTGACTCCATCAGTGTTACCGGCTCACGTCTTGAGGGCTTGTCTTAGTTGTTTTTTGCTGTTGTTTTTTAATTGTCTCTGCGCCTCTCCTGCTTAATGGCCAGTTATCGTTCAATGTTAGAATTCCTTCTTAAAACATCAAAACAATGTATTTTCAACACGTGCATATTGTGTTGAAAAATGTCAATATGATTTTACCAGATCTAGTATGACTTTTTTTTAAAAAGTGTATTTGTATGCCTGTTTAAAATGTGCATGATTCATAAGATCAGTTTATATGCTGAGAGCCCTTTGGCCATATCACAGAACGTGAACACTCCAAGTGCTAATTTAGACAAAGGACTGTAATTTTTTATCTGAGCAATGGTCCGCCCATGAAATGCCTCCCTAGGGCACAGTAACGCAAGGCAGGAATTTGTGCTGCCTTGCGTTATTCCAGATTTACCAAGCACTCGAAGGTCATGCAAGGTGGCCTTGAGTTTCTTTGTCAATCGGACTTTAGTGTTGTGTTGCCCATCCGTTACCTTTCGTGATGCAAGTGCAATCAACACTATGATAAATCTGGCCCCAATGAGGCCATTGACGGTCTGGCTGGTGGGAAGTTCATGGGCAGTGATGACCGTACTACCGAATTTGAGAAAATATATTAAAGGTTGTTGGCACCACATTTGGCTACCCTCTATCAGGAGGTGGTCAAATGTGGAGGACTCCCTCCGACGACTAGGGAGGTGATCATCACAGCCCTCTTGAAGTCAGGCAAAGATGGCCAGGGCTGTATATATATGGACAACAAGATATTGGCACATGTTATAGTGAACAGGCTGCCCCCATTCCCCCCACCAGTCTGAATTTTTCCCAGGTAGGGCTACACCTAACAATCTTATACTGCAAATTAGACCAGAAATAAATGCTGTTTCAGTCCTTCTAGATGCCAAGAAGACACCTCTTCCAACAATAGTTTCGTCCTTAGCGTCTCCACCTCACTGTACACTGTCCTTCCGCAGCGCCGGGACGCCCCTTTGCTGAGGCAGCCGTGCGCTATACAAGTCACCATAGCATAGCATAGCGCTATACAAGTCACCATAGCACATTCGACTCACTCCACTGTAATTCTTCTTCAGAGTTCTTTGTAAAATTTGCCTCTCTTGTCACATATTGAACTGTATTGAGTTACTATAATCTATCCTGACTGTTCTAAAGGGCATCAGCAGCTATGTATCCAATCCATTGCTTTTAGGTTGTGGTACACGGCAGTGATGTGTCTTCTCTCCCCTCGTGCTTGCTCCGGCCTCAGAGTTCTTAGCAAAATTACTCTGAGGCTACCACTTGCACAGAGGACTAACATTTTCAAATAAACAAGTTTTGTTGTCACTTTGTGCTGATGATATCAGGCTCTTTTTCAAGAACTCGAGAACCCACTTATAGATCTCCTACAATGGATCAGAAGGTTCATGGGAGTCTTACTCCTAGGGGCCAAAAAATGAATGGTCCGATGTTGGATGCATGGCCCTTCACCTAAGGTCAGAGAATGGCTGATAGACGTGGGGGCATAATATCAAGAAACGGCGTTAAAATTATCGCCGCTTTAGCGGCAGGAAACTGCCGCTAAAGCGGCGATAATGGGCTTCATAATATGCCCTTGTGAATTCTCATAGAAGCCAATGTTCTGTTGTGATGTCAAAGGGGATTACATTTTGTGCCTACAGATCACCACTAGCACTTGGCAGCTCTTCGTGCGCACAGCGTTACATTGTTGGAAGCGAGCGCTTCTTTTTTAATAATCCTGTTTTTTCTCCTCATTATTTTACTGCTTTATTTTCTTAGCCCTTGTTTTTAAAATCTCGCGCTTACCTGCACTATAATAGTGTGTACACTGCCGTTTGAGCGGGTCCTTTGTTGCAGCATTCCGCCGATTTCGCCGTTTTCGCAGCCATCTTGGGGGAGGCTGAGACACTCTACGGGCGCCATTTTGGGTAGCGCTTCAGTGTCCCAGGCAGACTCAGTCACCGCTATATAAACCAGTAATGGAAACGCGCAGCGGGAGTGCCGAAATGCCGCCGGAGTCACGCCAGAGTCCAGCCCGTCTGTGCCTGTCCGGGCCCAGACGGGCCTAGGGCCAGGAATCCTGTCCAATATTCCCGTAATAAGGATGACATATTCTCGGGATGACCTTATGGCATTGTGCCCTCCGAAAAGCGCCTCCTGTAATCATGTCCAGAAAGGATCTTTTTCGCGATCTGGCTGCAGGTGGTGTCAGCTCATTCATCCGGATAAAGGTAAGAATGCCTTGTCGTTAGGCCTGCTGAACTGTAGATCTCTCCCGAGACACGCGCTAGAAATTAAGCTCCTTATACAAGATTTGGACTTAGACATCTTGTTCCTGACAGAAACTTGGACCACGTCCAGTTCTGATGCAGATATAGTGCAAGCCCTCCCCCCAGGCTTTCTTATATATCATTTGGATAGACCTGTGGGGCGAGGGTGGCGGCATTGCCATTCTATACAGAGACACTTATGTGTGTCGGGCTCAGAATGGCTTAGTGTCGGACTGTGAGAGCTGTCAGTTCTCCTTGCGGACATCCCCCACAGTATCGGTGTCAGGTATTTTGATTTACCGTCCACCGGGCTGTGTGGGTAATTTTATTAGTTCCTTAATGGAAACAATCACTACCCTGGACTCCTCTACGACAAATTGTTTAGTCATGGGAGACTTTAATCTTCATTTTAATGATCCAGCAGATCCAGTAGCTCGAGACCTGCAGTACAATTTGAAAGCCTTCGAGCTGTCCTTAATTAATTCAGGAGCTACACATGTTAAGGGACATCTACTTGACCCAATCTTTTCTAACATTCCTCGTTTTATGGCCAGCCCTGTGTATCCCCTCCCGTGGTCAGACCACTTCTTGATTCCGGCAATTTGGCAAACTGACTCATTGCCCACGCCTGGCCATAAGGCCTATATGGTGGATAGAGCATGGTCCAGGTTATCGATCGATGACTGGATTTCTAAACTGGACTGTACATGCCCTCCCCCTGAATCGGACCCGGTAAAGGGAGATGCAAATTTCGATCAGTGGCTGACCACCTCGCTTGATGCCATTCTCCCGACAAAGAAAGTGCCAAAGAGAGAGAAAAGAATTGGTTCTGCTCCATGGTACACTCCCGAGTTACGTACCCTTAAGAAGGGATGTAAGAAGTTGGGGAGGATTTGGAGAAAGGAATGGGAGGTAGCCAGTCGTGAGGAATATCGCTCTGCAATGAGGGGTTATAAATCCGCTCTTCGTCGTGCGAAAACCCAATTTTTTGAGGTGCGGATAAGATCGGCCTCCAACTCTTCCAGGGAGACTTTTAGAGTGGTAAAGGAACTTCTTAAAGTTCCTGAGCCCCTGGTAATACATGACAACCCTGGTGAGAAGTGTAAGGAGCTGGCAGACTACTTCCACATTTAATAGAGAAGATATTAAGTGCCCTGCCCCAGCCTTTATTATCTCAGTCTGGCCATAAAAGGGACACAGTAAAACAGCCAAGTGGAGCTCTCATCCACTTCGATACTTTTTGCCCAGTATCAGTGGCCGAAGTCCTCAAGGTACTGGGCTCTATGAAAAGTGGCTCCCCTAGGGATCCGGTCCCCATGAAATTCTTGAAACAGGTAGCAATTTCCATTGCGGTCCCTGTTACCGACCTATTGAACACATCCTTTGCCCATGGCGTGGTTCCACTGAGCTGGAAAACAGCAGTGGTAAAGGCGCTATTAAAGAAGCCAAGTCTGGATCCTTCGGACCTGGCAAACTTCAGGCCCATCTCCCTGCTGCCGGGACTCGGTAAAATCGTTGAAAGGTTGGTGAACCAACAATTGTCAGGCTTTTTGGAGGTGAATGGCCTGTTGCGAGACTCACAAACTGGATTCTGGCCAGGCCAGGGCACTGACACTGCTCTTCTGGCAGTCGTGGATGAAGCCAGAAGCATTCTGGATTCAGGAGGGTCAGTGGCAGTGATCCTCCTGGACCTCAGTGCGGCTTTCGATACCGTGAACCACCAGGTGTTGATTCAGCGACTGTCCGATGTTGGTGTGTCAGGGGTCGCTTTGAAGTGGCTTAGGTCATTTCTCAGCGGCCGGACATACCAGGTCTGGGAAGGTAGTGATCGGTCAACATCTATCCCCCTCCAGTGTGGGGTGCCACAGGGCTCCTCCCTCAGCCCTACGTTGTTTAATGTATATAGGGCCCCCCTGGAGGATGTGGTGGCCCCTTTTGACATTAAAATCATCAGTTATGCGGATGACACGCAGTTGGTGGTCGCCTTATCCCAACTGGTGGAGAATCCCGATTTACTGCATTCCTGTCTGTCTGAAGTCCACTCTTGGATGTGTGAGTCAGCTCTTAAGCTGAATGGTTCGAAGATAGAAATTATGCTGTTAGGGAATAAGACCCCCTCACTCCCTCTGACTAGCTGGCCTAGCTGCATGGGAGAGCTCCCGAGCCCGAAAAAGGAGATCAAGAGCTTAGGGGTCTGGTTAGAGCAAGACCTTTCGTTTAGGACACAGGCGAAAAAAACGGCAGGAGTCTGTTTTGGCCTTCTCCGGTCAGCTCGCAAAATCCTGCCTCTTCTTCCTTTGACATCAAGGAAGTTGCTTATTCAGGGGCTGATTACATCGAGACTTGATTATAGCAATGCTATTTTTTTGGGTGCCCCTGAAGCAACGTTTAATAAACTCCAGCAGGTCCAAAATGCTGATGCAAGGCTACTTATGGGCGTTCCTAGGATGCAGTCAGCTAAACCGGCCTTAAAGGCACTGCACTGGCTCCCGGTGCGGGAAAGGGTCAAATTTAAGGCCCTCTGCACAGCGCACAAAATCCTTCAGGGGAAGGGCCCTCCCATACTGAGGAACCTAGCGGTGCCTTATAAAGCGAACAGAGCGCTGCGCTCTGATCAGAAATTTCTGCTCCAAATTCCCAGAGTAAAAAGGGTACGTACTGGGGGGAGAAGATTCTCGGTTAACACAGCCCAGCTGTGGAACGCGCTTCCTTTGAAGTTGCGCTCTGAGACTTGCACCTTGCGGTTTCGTAAATGCCTCAAAACTTATCTGTTTCCTGCCTGATCGCATTGAACTGGCTGGGGGTTAACTGGTGGTGTCTGGACAAGCGCTGGGATGCCCAGGGGTAATTGTGCGCTATATAAAATTTTAAATAAATACATTTTAAATAAATAAATGATGGACGGAGCATTTGAGGAAATCAAACACTCAACCCCAGTCAACTGCTCTGGGATTCATCCATCATCATTCTTTAGCTCACTCCACCACCCCAGTTCAGACATGGCCATATGCAAATCAGTCTGACCCTGTGCCTCATGGGAACAGTCCAGCCCAAACTGCCAAGCCATGTCTTACCTGGACCAGAAACAAGCATCCTGAGACAGGTTCTGGCTAATCAGCCAGGTTAGCTTGAATGCAGTGGCAAAGTGAGCAAGGGACCCACGTCTTGGCATACCCTGCCAACTTAGGGCGAACAAAGCGATACCAAAGGGGATGACGGACGGAGCGTTTGAGCAAATCAAACACTCACCCCCAGTCAACTGATCTGGGTTAAATCCATCATCATTCTTCAGCTCACTCCACCACCCCAGTACAGACATGGCCATATTCAAATCATTCTGACCCTGTGCCTCATGGGAACAGTACAACCCAAACTGCCAAGCCATGTCTTCCCTTGACCAGAAACAAGCATCCTGGGACCAGCTTCTGTCTAATCAGCCGTCATCAGCCAGGCTTGCTTGAATCCAGTGGCAAAGTGGGCAAAGAACCCATGTCTGGGGCTACGTCCGGTCCTATGATGCTTGTTTCCAGTCCAGGGAGGACCTCGCCTGGCAGTTCGGGCTGGACTGTTCCTATAGGGCGCAGGGTCAAGACTGATTTGCATATGGCTGAGTTTAAACTGGAGTGGCATGGTGAGCAAAAAAACAACTGATTTAGGCCCAGATCTCTGTGCTGGGGTGAATGTATGACAGTGTTCTGCATTCTGTCAATCAATTGTTCTTTTTTTGCATTTGTCACCCCGAGTGGGACGGGTATGCTTCGATGTGAGTCCTGTGCTCTCCATGCCACTGGAGTAAAGCTAACCTGGCTGATGAGGGCTGAAAGCCTGAAACCGGTCCTAGGATGCTTGTTTCCAGTCCAGGGAGGAACTGGCCTGGCAGTTCGGGCTGGACTGTTCCCATTGAGCTCAAGGTCAAGACTGATTTGCAAATGGCTGGGTCTAAACTGGAATGGCATGGTGAGCAAAAAAACAACTGATTTAGGCCCAGATCTCTGTACTGGGGTGAATGTATGACATTGTTCTGCATTCTGTCCATCAATTGTTCTTTTTTGCATTTGTCACGCAGAGTGGGACGGGTATGCTCAGACGTTAGTCCCGTGCTCTCCATGCCACTGGAGTCAAGCTATCCTGGCTGAAAGCCCAAAACCGGTCCTAGGATGCTTGTTTCCAGTCCAGGGAGGACCTGGCCTGGCAGTTTGGGCTGGACTGTTCCCATTGGGTGCAGTGTCAAGACTGATTTGCATATGGCTAGGTCCAAACTGGAATGGCATGGTGAGCAAAAAAACTATGGATTTAGGCCCAGATCTCTGTACTGGGGTGAATGTATGACACTGTTCTGCATTCTGTCCATCAATTGTTTTTTTTGCATTTGTTACCCCGAGTGGGATGGGTATGCTCAGACGAGAGTCCTGTGCTCTCCATGCCACTGGAGTCAAGCTATCCTGGCTGATGAGGGCTGTAAGCCTGAAACCAGTCCTAGGATGCTTGTTTCAAGTTCGGGCTAGACTGTTCCCATTCGGTGCAGGATCAAGACTGATTTGTCTATATCTGGATCCAATATGGAATGGCATGGTGAGCAAAAAAACGATGGATTTGAGTCCAGATATCCGTACTCGGCTGAATGTATGACATTTTTCTGCATTCTGTCCATCAATTGTTCTTTTTTTAATTTGCCCCCCCGAGTGGGACGGGTATGCTCAGACGTTAGTCCTGTACTCTCCATGCCACTGGAGTTAAGCTATCCTGGCTGATGAGGGCTGAAAGCCCAAAACCGGTCCTAGGATGCTTGTTTCCAGTCCAGGGAGGAACTGGCCTGGCAGTTCGGGCTGGACTGTTCCCATTGGGCGCAGGGTCAAGACTGATTTGCATATGGCTGGGTCTAAACTGGAATGGCTTGGTGAGCAAAAAAACTATGGATTTAGGCCCAGATCTCTGTACTGGGGTGAATGTATGACATTGTTCTGCATTCTGTCCATCAATTGTTCTTTTTTATACTTTTCACCCCGAGTGGGGCGGGTATGCTCAGACGTGTGTCCCGTGCTCTCCATGCCACTGGAGTCAAGCTATCCAGGCTGACGAGGGCTTAAAGCCCGAAACCGGTCCTAGGATGCTTGTTTCCAGGCAGGGAGGACCTGGCCTGGCAGTTCGGGCTGGACTGTTCCCATTGGGTGCAGTGTCAAGACTGATTTGCATATGGCTGGGTCCAAACTGGAATGGCATGGTGAGCAAAAAAATGATGGATTTAGGCCCAGATCTCTGTACTGGGGTGAATGTATGACATTGTTCTGCATTCTGTCCATCAATTGTTCTTCTTTGCATTTGTCACCCCGAGTGGGACGGGTATGCTCAGACGTTAGTCCCGTGCTTTCCATGCCACTGGAGTCAACCTAATCTGGCTGATCAGGGCTGAAAGCCTGGAACCGGTCCTAGGATGCTTGTTTTCCAGTCCAGGGAGAACCTGGCCTGGCAGTTCGGGCTGGACTGTTCGCATTGGGCGCAGGGTCAAGACTGATTTGCATATGGCTGGGTCTAAACTGGAATGGCACGGTAAGCAAAAAAACGATGGATTTAGGCCCAGATCTCTGTACTGGGGTGAATGAATGACATTGTTCTGCATTATGTCCATCAATTGTTCTTTTTTATATTTTTCACCCCGAGTGGGGCGGGTATGCTCAGACGTGTGTCCCGTGCTCTACATGCCACTGAAGTCAAGCTATCTTGGCTGATGAGGGCTGAAAGCCCGAAACCGGTCCTACGATGCTTGTTTCCAGTCCAGGGAGGACCTGGCCTGGCAGTTCGGGCATGACTATGCCCGTTGGGTGCAGTGTCAAGAGTGATTTGCATATGGCTGGGTCCAAGCTAGAATGGCTTGGTGAGCAAATAAATGATGGATTTAGGTCCAGATCTCTGTACTGGGGTGAATGTATGACATTGTTCTGCATTCTGTCCATCAATTGTTCTTTTTTGCATTTGTCACCCTGAGTGGGACGGGTATGCTCAGACGTTAGTCCCGTGCTCTCCATGCCACTGGAGTCAAGCTATCCTGGCTGATGAGGGCTGAAAGCCCGAAACCGGTCCTAGGATGCTTGTTTCTAGTCCAGGGAGGACCTGGCCTGGCAGTTCGGGCTGGACTGTTCCCATTGGGTGCAGTGACAAGACTGATTTGCATATGGCTGGGTCCAAACTGGAATGGCATGGTGAGCAAAAAAATGATGGATTTAGTCCCAGATCTCTGTACTGGGGTGAATGTATGACATTGTTCTGCATTCTGTCCATCAATTGTTCTTTTTTGCATTTGTCACCCCGAGTGGGACGGGTATGCTCAGACTTGAGTCCCGTGCTCTCCATGCCACTGGAGTCAAGCTATCCTGACTGATGAGGGCTGTGAGCCCAAAACCGGTCCTAGAATGCTTGTTTCCAGTCCAGGGTGGACCTGGCCTGGCAGTTCGGGCTGGACTGCTCCCATTGGGCGCAGGATCAAGACTGATTTGCATATGACTGGGTCCAAACTGGAATGGCATGGTGAGCAAAACACGATGGATTTGAGCCCAGATCTCTGAACTGGGGTGAATGTATGACATTTTTCTGCATTCTGCCCATCAATTGTTCTTTTTTGCATTTGTCACCCCGAGTGGGACGGGTACGCTCAGACGTTAGTCCTGTACTCTCCATGCCACTGGAGTTAAGCTATTCTGGCTGATGAGGGCTGAAAGCCCAAAACCGGTCCTAGGATGCTTCTTTCAAGTCCAGGGAGAACCTGGCCTGGCAGTTCGGGCTGCACTGTTCCCATTGGGCGCAGGGTCAAGACTGATTTGCATATGGCCGGGTCGAAACTGGAATGGCATGGTGAGCAAAAAAACGATGGATTTAGGCCCAGATCTCTGTACTGGGGTAAATGTATGACATTGTTCTGCATTCTGTCCATCAATTGTTCTTTTTTATATTTTTCACCCCGAGTGGGGCGGGTATGCTCAGACGTGTGTCCCGTGCTCTCCATGCCACTGGAGTCAAGCTATCCTGGCTGATGAGGGCTGAAAGCCCGAAACCGGTCCTAGAATGCTTGTTTCCAGTCCAGGGACGACCTGGCCTGGCAGTTCGGGCTGGACTGTTCCCATTGGGTGCAGTGTCAAGACTGATTTGCAAGTGACTGGGTCCAAACTGGAATGGCATGGTGAGCAAAAAAATGATGGATTTAGGCCCAGATCACTTTACTGGGGTGAATGTATTACATTGTTCTGCATTCTGTCCATCAATTGTTCTTTTTTGCATGTTCTTATGTGAACAAGGGCTTCTATTGGAATTCTCAAGGGCATATTATCAATCCCATTATCGCCGCTTTAGTGGCAGTTTCCTGCCACTAAAACAGCGATAATTTTAATGCCCTTCTTGATAATATGTCCCGAGGTTCTTCCTCAAGAATGCGCTGAACACTATGCACAACTGCAACCACCCTAGTTACACCGTATGATACTTAGACCCATTAAGGACATATTTTTTGTCACAACGTCCCACAACTGTAGGGTTGCAGGCAGACCAACCACCATAAAACCTTTGTGACACATTGTTTGAGATGACACCGATGAGTGCATAAAGCTTAATGCTATAGTCAAGCTGCCTGCACTTTATTCTCTGTTGCACTTGGCTATCTTTTCTTTAATACTGTACTTTGCTGACTTGCTGCTGCTCTGTATTTTTGGGGTTAAGCTAGCCAGGTATTACTAAATACTGTTATGTGTCTGTCATCTCTGTTGTATGAAAATACCACCCAAAAAAAGAAAGTGGTAAATAGTTGCTTGCCATGGGAAAGTGCTGCATTTAGTGCTGCATTTGGCTGGCAATATTGCAGCGTTTGTTGACATATTTAAAGTAAGCGACTAAACATAGCACCATAACATAATAATGCAACACCATTGATTAAAATAAATCACAGTATATTACAACAAAACATTAAGGGCCATATGTATGAACACATTTTCCCATTGACACAGAATGGGTAAAACCCTTTGATACATCTGGCCATATATACAGAATACAACACAATATATGCAGTGCAACAAAACAAAATCACATTACAATGACATTGCACAAAGACAACAGAACACATCACTGTCACAATGAAATGGTAAACAGCAAATGTGAAAAGATGTTCTTGTTACACACTACCACCTCCAGGATCCTGTTTTCATAACACTGTGGTAAAAGGTGTTTAGAGCAACTGTTTTGTGAATGCGTCAGTCAAAAATGGTTTGTGATCTCGCCCCGTCTCTGCCACTGTTTTGGGCTGACTGTGGTTGTAAATAGTTGAAGAGCTGGAGAAGATCTATTTTACTATCTTATTGATAAATGTTTGCTTGCTACAGAAACTTTAAAGGCAAGTGCTACTTTTGGTTCGGAATGTAGCAGCAGTGGTTGAAAAATCTAAAGTAACCAACAGGAAATAACATAATTCGGGATGTTATGCAGGCTCATGCACCCCCTGAAGTGCAGGTGGGCCTCCTCACAATTGTGGTTCTCATCCATTAAATGGGCCCCAATTCTGCCCAAGACCAATGCATATCTGTGTGATAAGGGAGTCTCCGGGGTCCTTGATTTTGCAGGGGACCCCTTAATTTCATTTTATGCCATTGAATACAAGACATTAACAAGGCAATATCACTCATGTACAACACAGCTGGACACACTACAACAAAACAGTCAAAACACAACACAACACACACTACAACACAACATCATATTAAACTAATGCAGCACAAAAGCACAGCAACACAAAAAAACAACACAGCACATCACCACCAAAGCAAAACGCCACACAACCAAAATGTACAGACATTTTTGTCATGCATAACCACCTCCACAAAAATGCTTTCTACAAAAGGAGTTTGCACCACCCCATACCTTAACTTACCACAAGGAGTATGAAATAGCACCAGTAAAATAAATGTTCTGAGATCCGACCCAGTATGTGCATGGGTAATAAAGAAGAGTTATACATGTGTAGATTATTGCTCAAGCAAATACAAATGTGTATTTGCTCTTGCAAACATGTAACTCACAAGAGATTTCAGGGTGTATTCCTGTGAAAATTGCCACATTTGCATTTCCCAGGAGCACCCATAGAAACCTTTGTAACTAGGAAATGTATGGCAGGTAATTTCCAAATGTTTTGTGAATTTGGCCCCAAGTGTTAAACCGTGGAATGATTACTGAGTTGCATTCATTTATGACGTAAGCATTTCTGTCAGAAACATTGAATATAGTACTGTGGGTGTACATTACAGGTTTGTCAGCAGAGTGCAAACCTGGAGGTGGGGAAGGTAACTGGTGATACATCAAACAAAACCTCTACAGTACATGATATATAAACTGCATATAGATTTTACGCACTTACAATGCACTTTTTGTGCAATATAAGTTTACAATTTGAGTGCAAAAGCGATTTACCCAGATTCATACGATTTTTGATCAATTTGAAGAGCCCGATTAGAGCATGGGTCTTTTGTGGCAAGGCATATACATTTACCACTAGGCCACACCTCCCCATCAGCTTCAGAGAGGGAAATGCAGCAAGTAAACAGCAGTAGTCACTTTGGTGCCAGTTACTGCTACAGCACTGATTCCTGAGTTTGCTTTATCTAGGAATGGTCAGGGGTACATTGTGTTACCGGCAACATTGATTCTTCCAAAGGGATAAAAACCAAAATCACAACCCAAAGATTCGAATTTATAGACTAAATTGTCCATAAATTCAAGCAGAAGTTCCCTTATTTATCTGACATTTCAAGGAACTAATTTTGCAGTACTTAAATATGATCTTAGGCTTAATCAGTTGTCGTTTATTTTGTTAATTACAACAAAACAGCACGATGGAGTCTGCCTGAATATTTGTAGCTTGCAGTGCATGCAGGCCTCATGCTAGAAGCACACGTCAGCAGTGTTATTAGTAACATCTTTATGGCTGGCTTTCTCACCAGACACATGCACTAACAAATACATACCTATACACATACATAGAGGGGCCTTGGGTCAGCCCTCTTCATCCAATGGTCTGTTTACATGTCATTCACATTTTCCCTCCACCCATCACAGCATACAGTATGGGGAATGGGTCAGCCCAATTAGGCTATTGGCTTTTTTGCACTGTGAGTGATGCCATTTTTTATTCTGCCTAAAATAAGTGCTCTTAGGTTCTAAGAATGGCGGGTCAATAATGTGCCAATGCTTTTTTCTTTTGATTCTTTATCTTTTTGTCACTTTTTGTCATCCTTGTGAATTTAGACCATGTGTTTGGGTTGCAGTATTGGACATTTAGAAGTACATTTTTGTACGAACAAGGATCTCATTTTCTTGTGATTTGCATTAAAGTTTAAAAGGCTTCTACATCTCTTCTAAGTATGCTTGTATCTTAGGATGTACCCATACTTTTCTATCTAAATTACATGTAGTGGTTCCTTTTCTTAATGTGAAAATATTTTTGTAACAATATGTCTCCCACATTTTGGTGGATTGTTTTATTGTTCTCATCTTTTTCAGGCTTAGGATTGTGTGCTATAAAAAATATCAAAACATTTTAACCATTGTAGCAGCGTGCCAAGGCCAAACCTATTTGATTTGTCAATTCTTATTTTACTTCTGTGATTAGTTAGAGAAAATTGTAAGAGAAATAGAAATCCTGATGACCTCATGATTCTGAAGTCCCTCCAGGCAACAGCAGATGGCTCATCAATTTTTTTTAAAGCAAAGTACCACCCCAACTCCATCAATGAACTCACCAATAGAAAACGACTAGTTTCAAGACAATCATCACTGCCTCAGCCCCTGTACCAGGCTCACCTATCCCTTATACCACAGAAAAAAAGTACAATGACATCAACATCTTCTTCTGTGCAAAATACAGAACATCCAACAGCATGTCAAGAACATCAAGCCTGCTTCACCTCAAATATCCATCCTATCCCATAGAATCTTGAAATGCTGATCTTTCAATGGCCTGTCTCTGTCAGATATCCCTGACACACTCACCTCCCTCAAAGCCATTGCATATAAAGAAAGTCTTACTTTCATCCTTCATCAAAACTCTCTTTGGGGACTCTCTCTCCCTCCTACTTACCATTGATTGTCAATGCTTCCCTCAGTAAAGGAATCTTCCCTGAAGCTCTCAAGACAGTCTAGATCCTTCCACCCTAACAAAAATCAACACTTGACGCTGATGACCTCACCAACTATCAGCCCATAACTTACCTACCATTCATCTGTAAGGTCATTGAGAAAACAGTCTCTATTCAACTCCAAGATCAAGTTAATGCTAAACATCTCCTGCATGACTACCAACCTGGCTTCAGATCATGGTGCATCACAGAGAATGCTATTTTATACATCATGAGCATAGACAATGCACTTTTGACTCCTCCAGGACATCTCAGTTGCTTTAACAGTTGACCATGCCACCGTAATATGCACCTTGGAGTTTCAAATGGGATTCATCTGCAATGTTCTTCACTGGTTCTCCTATCTTTCCACCAATACTATTTTGTTCACATGTGTACCTTCATATCCCCAAAAGGTCCCTATCACTTGTGAAGTTCCATGGGGTTCAATACTGTCTCCTGCCATCTTCTGCCTGTACGTAGAGCTAATTGAGGCTTTCTTCACAGCATCAAGATTCATCAATATGCTGATGACACACAACTTTACTTGAAAGTCTCCTCTGCTTCAGACATCCAATCCCTCAGACACTACCTGTTCATCATCCCTACCTGGGTGTCCAGTGCCTACCTGAAGCTTAATTCAACCAAGATGGAATTCCTGTTATTTTCCAAGAAGAGCAAACTAGAAACACTACAAACCTGGCTCAATGACATTAACTTTGACAGCTTCGAACATCAACTTTGCTCAATACCAAATCATTTAGATTCACCCTGGACACAAACCTCACCCTCAAGGAGCACACTACCAAAATAAATAAAGACAACCTTGTACCAGCACTCTCTTCTAAATAAAGTGAAACCATTTGTTAGAGAAAGTGACTTCCGAACTGCGTTTTAGCCCTTGTATCCTGGCATCCTAGTGGTGGCAATACCATGCCATCCAGTCTTCGAGACTCCACACTACTACCCCTTAAGGGCATCCTACATAGCACCACAAGTTCGGGCCTGAATACATTTGATGATATCACTCCCATCCTGATGGAACTGACTTCCCCTGCTGGCCTGTATTATCTTCAAAACCATCTGCATCCTTGACAAAAGCCATCATGACCAGCACCACAATTATCTTGCAGACAAGCTCGACATCTCTGGTGGCTCTTGGCAAATTCACAGCCAGAACATCTTTAGACACAGACTAAGAAGTGTAAATAAGCAACAACCCCATATCCATTAGAACTGAAGATGCACCTTTCCTATCATCATTAAACTTTGCTTGTCTTTGAACTTGTGCAGCACTCTGCTTCCTTTTGGCTATGTTCACACTATAGAAATACCACATACATACATATATGCATAATACATACAAATGAATAATTCACCTGCTCTTACTCATCATTGAGGGCATAGTTCTAGGTGCCATATATGAGTCCCACAGAATTTTAAAATAAGGTTGGCCATGAGACAGTGAAATTATGATGATGTCCCCAGTGCTAGGAAGGAACTGCATTGGTTAGGAGAGTAAGTTAGGCTCCACTTTACAAATGGTGCCGAATGTGCTGCTTTATGTATTGGGATACTTTCAAAGGAAACGTTTGTGGCCACAGACCAGAAGTGCCTTGAAATCCTCTGATATGAGATATTTTCATCTGAAACCCTTTTCTCATGACGATGGTGGGGTATTGACTTTTCAGCCGACGCGTAGTTCCAAGCTCCAATAACAAGCGTGTTTGAGAAATTTATGGTTGCTTTGAAGACTAACATGCTTTGTGATCACTAATGTTCTGGAAGCCGACAGAGGAGTCTGATCAGCGTTAAGAAATTTGCTTTATCTGGTGTACTACATGCGCACTTCAAATCATGAATGAAGAAGGAACAGGTTGCACGAGTACATGGTTGATCCTGCAGAGCCCAAACGAAGTCAAAACATTTCGGGTGTGTACTTGCCTTATACATAGGGATATTCATTCAAGTTTTCAATGTTAACATTCCAGTCTTATGCCATATTTATTATTTGTTTTTCTCAACAAGCATACACCTCACAGTCACTTCAGAGTCCGACACCCATGGTGGGGGGTTTAGGGAGAGAGAGGGAAGGAGTCATGAAGACTGGTGACACTCACTAATAAAAGAGAGACTTCTTTGGGAAATAAATCAAATGTCTACTTTAAGTGTGCAAGACTCTAATTTTCACCACCACCAAATTACATGACATTTTTATTTATTTAGATATCAGATTTTTTATTAAGACAATAGGAATGTGCTGCTATGTCACAGCAACCATGAACACTCAGTATGACTATGAAACATTTAATGCCTATCACCATTTTTACAGGTACAACTATAGGAATGTGGACAACCATTATTTTTTACACTTTTGATTAGGCGGTTGTTTTGAGAACATGTTAGGATGGGTTGTATGACCAAATATCGTTCACAGGCATATATCCTCAAACTTCCATAATTCTGTAGAAATAAACAGACAAAACTGGGTGCCATTGTCTAAGGTGCATTTATGGCTGTTGCCAGCGCACCCAATTCATTTCAGCCCATCAAGAACCTTGATCCCTTTGTCAACAAAGAACAAGAGATTTGACTGGGTAAACATCCATAGATTTATCTGTGTACTGTATAGAATGCCAGTTCAAAAGAAGATATATTTGAGGTACAATATTTCCCACAAAAGAATACTTGAGCATTTCCAAGCAATAGTTAATAAAAACCAGAACTAGTCATGAGGGTGACTGGATCAAATTATAATTTATTGTTCTGGACAGAGTCCCACAAAATCCAAGAGAGTGGGACTGTGTAAACATACTTAGGGCCTTATTTTGAGTTTGGTGGTCCAATGAACTGCCAAACCCACGGTGGGGGTGAGGCTACCATTGCACATGTGGTCCGACGTCCTTTAACAAGTTGGGTGGTCAGACCGCCATTGGACCATTGCTGCTGCCAGCGATCTGCGATCCCTGGAAGTCTTGCAGCGGTCTGAGGCCCCTAATATGCTGGCCATGCTGCAAAGCATTTTAGAAGTTTCCTCACACTGAGCTTGCCAGGAAAAGTGTGGCGCTGAGGAAACAATGGGGCCCATTAGGGTTCCCTGGTGCCTCTGCGCCAGGGGATGCATGCAGGGTGGCACATGGTGTGCCCCCTGTCTGCATACACCCCAAGCTCCTACTGGGTGTGGACTTGACACTCCATGGCCTGCAGGAACATGCAATGACATTCCCATTGTGTTGCCTTGTTAAGGATCACATAAGAGTGTTAGCACAGCACCACTGTGAGCCAGCTGCCGCAGGACCACCCGACCTGGATCCTGCCAGAATCGGGTGGGCAGTCACATTATGGCTTTGGTGGTGTGGCAGCGGGTCACTGGCATGGAGGCCCCCTGCCACACTGCCAAATTCATAATAAGGCCCTTAGAAAAATGGAATCTCAATATATCATAACATTAGAAATATGCCAACTAGATTGCCTAAACAGCAGCAAGTACACTTATCTGTTTAGATATTGATGAAATAGAGTATCAGCTATAAACTGAGTTTTTTAGTCCCTTTTTGTGATGTAATTGTTTCTATAATTTTATTTCACAGTGCACTTATTTGGTGGTTGGAAGTTTAAAACGGATGTGATGGAAAACTGTATTCTAGCTCAGGGCCAAACTATTTAACTGAGTGAGCAGGAGACATAAACAACTCTATAACTCATCCAACCAAGATAATAACTTGAAGGATTCTGGACCTATGTTGATTTTCACATGAATTCATATGGTTGCCCACTGGTCCATCATACGTATTGTCTCAACGGGACAACATACCCTGCAACGATCTCTATTTATCACGTTATTTAACATATGTTTACAATTGTATTGTAAAGTTTTTTGTATATAATGTCTGGTCTGAAAGGGATAATATGTCCTAAAATTATCTTGAAACATCATGATAATTTTCTGCATGTACATAAATCAAGTAAATCATAAGGTTTTTGTAAATCAAATAATTGTTGCAATGTTGGAAATACTATTACTGATAATGAGTTTGTGACTCAATAATGATTGGAAGAAAACTAGGAAATTGTATGCATCCTCAGTTTCTACGATCACATAGTATTTATCATGTACGTTGCAAAATAATACCTATCAGTGTTAAAGGCTGTCAACAGCAATAAATATACGTTAACCACTAGCACTTAGTTTTGCATGTTTTTTTCTACAGAGTTATGGAAGGTATAGAATTATAGTTAGCTAGATAGGCAGACAGACGGACAGATAGGTAATAAAAAAACAACAGTAAATAAACGTTTTCAAATGCATAGTAATGGTAAAGTACATTTACAATTAAAAAAATGTACAATTATCAAATATATACATTCAATTATTAACTGTTGGAATGTGGTTCATTAGTAGGTGTAGGTAGGTACCACTGCTAATAAGGCCACAATCACAATATAAGGTCCAATCAAGGTCTCAACAAAGTATTTCCGTGCTCAACTCTTGGCAGCTGACTTCAAGCAAGCCGGCTTAACTTAGGTGACAGGTGGGTAAAGCATTTAAAAAACAATACATTGAATAAGTAAGGCACAACACCAATTACAAAAATAGGAAATATTTTTATAATTGAAATGACACCAAAACAACAAAAATCCAATGTACTGGAGATATGAATTTATCAAGATAAAACACTTTCTGGTGCCAAAAAGCCAAAAGCACCACTTTCGCATATCTGGGGGCACTTGAACGATACAAAGTGAAAGTTTCAGGCCGACTGCGATGGAGTGCGGGTCGGATACACTTAGCGGGAGAGCCCGTCTAGTTTTGATCTTACTTTTTTGGAGCTTTTTCTCTCGATGCCGGGCCAACCTCCTCGTCATGTCGACTTTGGATTCAATGATGGCGGTTTGGCTCAGTGCAATGCCTCTGTCAACTCCTGGAAATCTCATCAATGATGAAAAGCTGTGGAGCTTCAGAGGGGTAAAACTGAATTTCATGCTGAGTCGCAGTTTGACGTTGCTGGTTTGACTCTCATTGATGGGTCTTTTCCCTTATGCAGCTGTTAGAGCTATTAAGGATTCTCACATATTCTCCATACTTCTGGATAGTCTTCCAGACGGTACTTTTGTGGTTCCAAAGTGTCCACAACACCACTCCAAGGTTTCAAAAACTCTGATTTGCTCCATGGGTTGTTGGGACTACGTCTCCCACAACGCATCTGACCAAATCCTTTAAAGTTCAGCTGAAGGTGGTCAACTGGTTTCTTCTTGCTGGTAATGATGCAGGTGAAGCTCTTTTAACCTGTTGCTTTCAGGGAGTCTGCTCCTTCACTTTTCAAAGCATTGGAATCTTCTCAGGTTTCTAATTCACAAAATGTGCAGCAGGTGCAGTCATTCAGAGTGAAATCCTCTTGGTGCAGGCCAGGGTTCCAGTACAGCAGTCTTTCTTCTTCTTGTAGTTTCAGGCAGGGATCTGAGTTGCTGGGCAGCTCTCCAACATATAACCAGTGTTCTTGGGTGACAAGCAGGGGGGCACCTCTGACAAATGGGGTGCAGGGTGCCTCCTTCAGATATGACAACTGCCTCCAGAGGTGTGAAATGTTCTTGTCCCAGAAAGCACTATTCCTTTAAAATCCCAAATGGAGAAACTCTCTCCAGGATGTTAAGATCTTGTCACATGGCTGGGTTAGATCCTGGAAAAGACACTTCCATTTTACATGCATACGTTTCTTAAGTTGCCTTCTTTTCTACATGATGACTTTTGATACACATTTGCATGCATGACAGTGCAGGATTAGTTTCTCTGAAACCGCAATGCTTACATTTCCACTTTGTATGCACAATATCACAGCACTGTGCACATTTAGTACAAGGCCTAAACATATATTTTGTGCAAATGTTGCTGTTTGTTGTTATTCCATAAAACAACACAGCTATCACAAGAGGATAAACAATGTCAGCCTGCCTGAAACCTTGGCACGGAAGCATGGATGCTTTTATTATATATATACAAGCTTTTCTGTGCTCAAATCAGAGGAGCACTCTGCTGTCACTACGAGGTCGCTGTTTTTTTGGAGACTTACCCCCACTGATTCCTGTTTACTCTCTGCGAAGAGGGATGTCCAACTTGTGATCAAGACAGGAACTGAAAACATTCACCCACAGGTAATGGGGAGTTAGATCATCCAGTCGGATATTTTGGCTGATCACCCGCCCTAGGTAACTAGGTTAGGGAGTGCATAGTAGCAGTACACTAAACACCGTACTTACATGCCAGCATAGATATACTGTTGATGCACAATATTGGAATTTTGTATCCCTTTCACTGTTCACATATTGCTAATCTCTTTCATCTGCTTTTGTCTAATAATCATTTCAATGCATTTATTTTACACAAAAAACACTGTGTTCAATAAATATTGAAACATCTCTTTGTGCATTTTTTGTGTATCTCTCTGGGTATACATGAGGGACTGAGCGAAAAGGTTCTAGATCTGCTACCATGATTTTTTGGGAAGTTAGGGTTGTCATGTTCTGAGGTGTCCCAATCCAGCTGGTCGGAGTTTTCGAGTGGCAGATAGTGAGCAGAAACGGAATAGAGAGTTGGATTTAGAAACTATAGTACACCGAGTTGAGAATCCACAAGAGCCTCCACTGAGCTGAACATTCCGCTTTGAGCCTCCGAGAGATTTTGCGATTGAGCCATTTGGTGACATTGACAACATTTACAGGCCCCTGAGGAAGAGCTCCAAGAGCTTGAAATGCATTGGGCGCAAGAGAAAAAGTCATCTATGCAAAAGAAATATGTTTGTTTTGAAACTTGTGAACTTTAGAATAATCATGTATTGAATGAAAAATACTTTGTTAGAGCAAACGTGTACAATGTTTTGAATTATTTTTGGTTACAAACATGATAAAATTTGAATCTTGAGAAGATAAAGTCTAGTTCTGAATGTGTTAAGAATTTATGCGGAGTGTCGTAGAGACAACCGCGCACAGCTAAAGTGCGCTGAGGTTAAGGGTCTCAGACTCTTAAGATAGGTTATTCAGTTTAGGCGCGTCACAGGACAAACGTGCCACCACGGCAGCACGCTGGTAGTTTAAAAATCATAATTTGAAAATTAGTTTAAATTCACAATAACTTTTGAGAAAAAGCTCGAGTGCTCCTCCTCCCTTCTATAATCCATTTGTTACCTGCTCAGGTTTGGGGGTACTTTTGGTGGCACTTGGAGCTAGCAGGACTGTAGGTCCACATATCCTGAGGGGGTGCATAGAATCAGTCTGGCTCCATCCCAACATTTATGCGGCCCAACAAACACACAGCTCCTACTGAGAAAGTAAAAGCTGCATGACAATTTGGCTTAGCCAACCCATTGGCGTAGCTGAGTGTCCCTAACACTCCTCTTCCAGACCCTCTGTTAATTCAATTTCTGGGCTCCTGTCTGGCTGGGGGTGCAGGATGTGGGGGTGAGCCTGTGTCCTGTCCTGTCATTCACTCTTTGAAGATCAGTATGGCTACTCCACCCCCATCCTGCCTTGTGCTCTTCAGCTGCAAATCTCCTCCCACCAGATGTCTCCTTTGTCTCAGCCCAGGCCACTTCACACATAATCAGGGCAGTTTGGCTCAGCCTGTTAAAGGTTGCCCAATCAGGAGAGTCTTACACAAACAAATGATGGACGGAATGCTGAATGAATGATACATTCACCCCAGTCAAGACATCTGGGTTAAATCCATCATTCTTTTGCTCACCATGCCACCCGAGTTTAGACCCAGCCAAATGCAAATCAGTCTTGACCCTGTGCCTCATGGGAACAGTCCAGACCGAACTGCCAAGCCAGGTCCTTCCTGGACCAGACACAAGCATCCTGGGACCGATTTCTGGGTATTACTCTTCATCAGTCAGGCTAGCTTGAATCCAGTGGCACAGTGAGAAGGGACCCACGTCTGGGCATGCCCATCCCACTTAGGGTGAAAATGATGGACGGAATGCTGAATAAATCATACATTTACCCCCAATCAGGAGAGTCTGCTGGAAGGCTGGATTTTGGTTTATCAGAAAAGCAAGTTTCTATAACCTATTTTCTGTGATAGTTATAATAAATCTAACCATGGCAAGTTATTGGATTTATTATAACTATTATTGTAATACTTTGAAATATTATTTTGGCTCACTACTATCAATAGTTATACTTTATTAAAGTATTCCCATGATAGCCTATGGAGCCAATGGGCTACAATTGGGAATACAAAATTGGCAGCTTTTCACTGACCCCAGGATACAAAACGCTGCACAGTCAAAATATCGAGTTAACATTGTCAATTTGCACTAATATCGAGTTTGAAACATCGAAGATAAGAAATATCGATGTTCTAAATATCGTTGTAAAAAATATGGGTAGGAATGTATAGTCAATAATATCGAGATAAGTAATATCGATGATAGAAATATCGACATATATAATGTCAAAATGTCAAAATATCGACATTTTAAAATATATGTGTTTAATATATTATTAATAAAAAATGTTATATAAATTTGCTATAATTTTTAATTATAATCTAAAATATTTATATATAGTATTATAAATTTTAGGAGCGGGATGTTGGGTTTATAGGGGTTAAGGGTGGGGAGTGTAATAAAAATATAAATTAAATAATATTTTTTTGCAAAAAAATGTATATAAAATAGATTTCGAAATTTGACATTTGAAATATGAAATTATAATTTTGAAATATTAAATTTGAAAATAGAACATTTATAACATTTTTAGGAGTGGGATGTTGGGTTTGTAGGGGATAAGGGTGAGGAGTGTATGAAAAATATAAAATAAAATCTTTTTTTAATCAACATTTTTTATACAAAATAGAATTCTAAATTTAAAATTTTAAATATGAAAATTAAAATTTTAAATATGAAATTTGAATTTAGAAATTCAATAACAATTTTAGGAGCGGGATGTTGGGTTTATAGGGGATAAGGGTGGGCAGTGTATTAGATATATAAATTAAGAAATTTAAAAATAACTATATATATTTTTATAAATTATAATTCGAAATTCAAATTTTGAAATATGAAATTGTATTTTATAAATAGGAAATTTGAAATTTGAAAATCTATTTTATTTTTTGGAGCAGGATGTAGGGTTTACAGGGCATAAGGGTGGTGAGTGTATTAAAAAGTATTACATTAAAATAAATGATTTTGTAAATTAGTTTAATGGAATTCAAAAAGCCAAATTTATATTTTGCATTATGATTTTAGAAAATAGGAATTTTTTACAATTTGTTGGAGCGGGAGGTTGAGTTTATAGGGGATAAGTGTGGTGTTTGAAAAAAATATGTATAAAAATATTTTTAGAAAGGAAATTACAAAAAATAATTATGAATGTGGAAATTAATTATTTGAATTACAAATAAAATTTAAACATTTTTATTTGTAAAGTATTAAATAAATATATAAATGTCACTGTGGATTATTGTGTTAAATGGGATAAGGTTGGGGATTGGTTACAATATTAATATAGAGATGTTAATATTTAGTTCAATAATAATATAGAAATATGAATATACATTTAAAAATTAGATTAATATTTGTGAAATTCTAATTTACATTTACTTATAACTGTTTATGAGTGGAATTTTTGTTTTATAGGGGATACGGGTGGGGATTTAATAACACAAATCTACATAGTTAGAGTTCACTGCACTTACCCTAAATAGATGTAGATTGGAGTTGGAATAGTAAATTAAATATGTTCTTTGTCCAGCTAATATCCTAATTAAATGTAGATTGGAGTTGGAATAATACATTCTATATGTTCAGTGTCCAGCACCTACTCTAATTAAATGTAGATTGGAGTTGGAATAGTAAATTAAATAGGTACTGTGTCCAGCACCTACCCTAATTAAATGTAGATTGGAGTTGGAATAGTAAATTAAATAGGTTCTGTGTCCAGCACCTAACCTAATTAAATATAGATTGGAGTTGGAATAGTAAATTAAATAGGTTCAGGGTCCAGCACCTACTCTAATTAAATGTAGATTGGAGTTGGAATAGTAAATTAAATAGGTTCAGTGTCCAGCACCTACCCTAATTAAATGTAGATTGGAGTTGGAATAGTAAATTAAATAGGTTCAGTGCCCAGCACCTACCCTAATTAAATGTAGATTGGAGTTGGAATAGTAAATAAAATAGGTTCAGTGTCCAGCACCTGCCCTAATTAAATGTAGATTGGAGTTGGAATAGTAAATTAAATAGGTTCAGTGTCCAGCACCTACTCTAATTAAATGTAGATTGGAGTTGGAATAGTAAATTAAATAGGTTCAGTGTCCAGCACCTACCCTATTTAAATGTAGATTGGAGTTGGAATAGTTAATTAAATAGGTTCAGTGTCCAACACCTACTCTAATTAAATGTAGATTGGAGTTGGAATAGTAAATTAAATAGGTTCAGTGTCCAGCACCTACTCTAATTAAATGTAGATTGGATGTGGAATAGTTAATTAAATAGGTTCAGTGTCCAGCACCTTCACTAATTAAATGTAGATTAGAGTTGGAATAATTAAAGAAATAGGTTTAGTGTCCAGCATCTACCCTAATTAAATGTAGATTGGATTTGGAATAGTTAATTAAATAGGTTCTGTGTCCAGCACCTACTCTAATTAAATGTAGATTGGAGTTGGAATAGTAAATTAAATGGGTTCAGTGTCCAGCACCTACCCTAATTAAATGTAGATTGGAGTTGGAATAGTTAATTAAATAGGTCAGTGTCCAGCACCTACCCTAATTAAATGTAGATTGGAGTTGGAATAGTAAATTAAATAGGTTCAGTGTTCAGCACCTGCTCTAATTAAATGTAGATTGGAGTTGGAATAGTAAATTACATAGGTTCAGTGTCCAGCACCTACTCTAATTAAATGTAGATTGGAGTTGGAATAGTAAATTAAATAGGTTCGGTGTCCAGCACCTAGCCTAATTAAATGTAGATTGGAGTTGGAATAGTAAATTGAATAGGTTCAGAGTCCAGCAACTACCCTAATTAAATGTAGATTGGAGTTAGAATAGTTAATGTAATAAGTTAAGTGTTTAGTATTAATAAAACAAAATGTATATTGGATTTGGATAAGTAAATATTTCATGTTTAGTGTCCAGTATCTAATTAAATAAATTGTATATTTATGTGTGAATAGTAAATTGATAATAATAGTTAATTATATATGTAAAATAAAAATAAAAAAATATATATATTGTAAAAAAAAATTACATTTTATATATTGGTAGTAATTCTTTAATAATGGGTAGTAGACCAAAATGACACATTTTTAAACAGAATTTTTATTTATTTGTTCATATTGTAATTAAAGCAAATAATACATGTTTAAAAAATGATTTTATACAATTTAAACAAAAAAATAAAAATAATATGTCACTAATTTCTTTTTAATTTCGATACCTTTGCAGTAAATTACATTTGTGGTATATGTAAATTATATAGTAAATGAGAAAACATTGAACAATATACTATATAGAGTATATACATTTTAAGAGAAATTACAATACATCACAATTGTTAATAAATGATATAGTAATATATTTCTTACATATAAATGTGAACTTCAATATATGTTATATATGTAGATATATTTTCAAATAAATACATAGATAATATTTATAGTTCATATAATACAATATATATTTTACAAACATTTTAAATTATAATATCTGTTATATATTTTTAATTTATTAATATTAATTGTATAATATTAATATTAATACATTAAACATATTAGTCACAATTTGTATACAAATAATGAAAATTAACACTATTATTTTCACTAATTTAAATACATTATGTTTTGTTTTATTATAACATTAAATATTAAAATATATTAATAATTAATGTAATAATAAAAAAGTATATCAAAATATTATTTTTCTAGAAAAATTAATAATACATAGGATAAATAGAGCAAAAATAATTATACAGTTTTAACAAATTTCTATTAGTAAAACAAATTAATTTGAAATTTATTTAACTATTATTTGAATAATACTATTATTTGGGTGTTTTATTTTGTAACCGCTCTTAGTCTTTTTGGGTCATTTTGGAAGATTCAAGATCGCGGTTGGAAGCTACTTCACGTCTGAGAAGGTAAGATTGCTATTTGTTATATTTTAACTAATTTAAGGGAATTTTGAAGGTAGTACTTTGTTATGTGTTGTTTGTGGACTACTATGTTAGGGTTAACTTCGTATGTAGTTGGTTATTAACGTTTTTACCTTTTCTTAGCGTTTTCTCAGTAACGGCCTTGGAGTTATTGTGTTTGTGGCTTTTTATTATTTTTTTGTTAGATATATGTATGTTCTAGTTATTAATAATGTATTAATCTAAGTTTTATGTAGGTGGGAATGTTTTTTTTTATCTGGTACGTTTTTGGAAACAGCCATTTCCGTTTCCGAGCTTTTACGTTTTTTTTTTTTAAGAAGTGCATTTCAGTTGCTGTAACTGCTATGTGTTTTACAAATCGATGATTTATTTGGGTTTCTGGAGCGTTTCAAAACTTCTATAGCCTTTTTCGGGTTTTTGAGGGATTCAGATTTATCGAATTATTGGGATTTCGGATGTATTTCGAAAAGTTTTATTTTTGCATTGGATTGTTATGGACCATTGGATTTACTAATTACGTTGTTGTGAAAAGGTAAATGCATTTATGTTATTAAATGTTGTGGGTTGGGAAATGTTCAATTAAAAAAAAAATATTCTGTTGAGTTAGATATTTTTTTGGGCTAAAAATTAATATATATATTTATAATTTTTAGAAAAAAAAAATCTTATAATTTGTGAATAAGATGGTTTGGTTACATTTAAGCCATTTTTTAAATGTCCAGAAATTTTTTGGTTAATTATTTTCAGTTTAGTGTTTTGGCTATCATTTTTAAGTATTCTAGTCCTCTTGTTGTGGGGTAAAGTTGTACTTGTTGTTGTAAATATTGGTACATTTGGGCTGTTTGTCTTGATAGTTTGGGTTTTAATTGTAGAATGGATTGCTCCATTCTTAACTCTTGGAAACTTTATTCTTTTTGTATTGCTGTTAGTAGTTTGTGTAGTGTAGGAGTTGTTCGGCCAGTTGAAGATAGAAAGGCATTATGCCAACCCTCCACTGCGTTGTTTGTTTTGGCCTCTTTATTTAGGGTTGGTAGATATACATTCCACCAAGGAATTAGGAATTTAGGCTGTTGTCTGTGGCCTGACCCGTGTAGTCTTCCCACCCAGGTATCCTCAAACTAATCCAAAAGTGGAGCCAATTTGTGTTCATTTTGTGTATAGAAAGGACTTTCTAGTAAAAGATTATAGTGTTCAGCCACATCGGTTATTGGCACGTATGCTAGGGCAATGAGGTGTTTTATTTGGTATGCAAATGTAATATTGGTTGCATATTCAACACTAAGTGTTAATTTTTGTAAATTTCTCCATATACATTGGTTAAAATGGAAGTAACATCCTTGTATGGATGTGTGTGTATATATTTTAAGGATAGAATTTATCATTGCTTGTTCAAAGTCAATTATAATTTTTAGGGGAAAGAAGTCTCTTGTTTCTTCTTTGATTTTGTTTAATATTTCTGTGTATGTAGAAGTTTGTTTGTTTGGTAACAAACAATAGATGAATGGTATGCAGGTGTTGTGGAATTGCCCATGTACAGTATATAGTTGATAGAATGGTTTAGGGCATATGCTAAAAGTGCCATCCATCATCCATGTTTGACTATCTGTTAATTTTTTTTAGGTTGGTGTTTGTTGCAAACATTATTATCCTTTTATCTTTGTTGTTGTTGTCGTAGAAGATAAAAGGTTCATGACTATGAGTTATGGTAAGCTCAGGTGGAATTTTGACCTCTTCAAAAGTTTTAGGTGTTGCTATTGTTGGTCTACTAGATTTTTTGGTTCTAGCAATAGTTCTTTTTATAGCGGCTATAGTTGGTAACTGACCTCTTGCCTCTCTAGGTACTCTAGTTATTAATTCCTTAAGTATTACACTAGTTGGTAAGTAGTGGTTTTGCTTAATTCCTTAATATTGTCTAGAGTAGATCTAACCTCTATTTCAGAGATGTTAGGTGGATGGTTATGTTCAGTAGTATTAATCACACTTGTTTCTCTGGTTGTTGCACGACCATAGCATTTGTTAGAATAATACTTAGTACATTTCCAGTTAACTTTAAGGTCTTTTTGTTTTTCCTGAGTATAAGTATACCCCATATAGCATAACAAACATTTCCCTTTCTGAGATGAGATAAATCTTGCATCTTCTGTCATTGTTGGTTTCTTAAATCTAGAAAAGGTGTATTAAATATTATTAGAAATAGTCATTTTATTAGAAGAGAAAAAAAATAAGTATGTAACATTTGTGGATAATTACCTATTCAAAAGTAGTAGATTTTCAAAGGAGATCTTTTTGTTGATTGATGCTTAAATAGATTGTAGTGGTCTGTGGAAAGAAAATGAAGCATATTTTAGTGAATGTTTATATGTGTATTTTTATAACACATTTGCTAAGGTACTATGTTTTAATATGAAAACGTTTGCAATATTTAATCTGATGTATATATCATTAAAAGAAATACCTGTTTTAAATATACAAACCATTAAATATAAACATTGTGAGTCTATAAAAAACTAATATTAGTACTTGGGCATGTTTTCTATGCTTACCTAGTTTTAATTTTTAGTTGTTGATGGTAGAATGTTTGTTGTTATGTTGCAGCTTTAATTTGTAAAGGTATCAGTGGAAAAAAGTAATGGTATGATGAATCTTTAGTTTAGTTTTTATAATAGAAGTAACATTTTTGTAAACAAGCATTTCACATTTTAACTCTTTGAAAACTGTGTTTAATAAAAAACAATAATCAGACATTTAAGTAGGAATTTATGAGTTAGTTATACAATTTTTACTGTTGATTTAGCATTTATTTAGTGTTTAAAGATGAATGTTAATAAACTTACTTTTCAACTTTGTTGTTGTACTTTTCTAGAAAATGTTCATCTGTTTGTTAACCTTGAATCTGTTTAGGAAATATGTAGAGATAGATAGAAAAGCAGTTTTAGATATTTACAATGAACTGAAGGTTGCAGATAATGTAACATTTTATACAGAAACATAGCATTACTTACTTTTAGTTGATTTGTAGTATATTCGTATGAGAACAATCTTTAGGGTAGTATAAATAAGTGCAGTTTTCCTTGAAGCTGAATAATTTCTGCTGGTTTTTGAGTCTTAATTGTAGCTCTTTATATAGGGTATGTTTAATTAGTGTTAGTTTGTGATTGGTTAGAAACCTAGAAAACAGTTCCTATTGGTTAGTTTGAATTTTTTTCATTTAATTAGTTTAGTTTGCTGAATGTGAAATGTTTATTCAGAGAGTTTGTGTATTAGTAAGTATTTTAAATATAATATAATTAAATAGTATAGCTTTAAAACATTTATAATATTAAACAAAATTGTGTATATATAACAAAAGTAATTTTTAATTGTTACATAGATTTAGTAATTTATTAATATTTTTTAGAGAGATATCATTATTTAATAGTGTTTATTATGTAAATACCTAGTTATATGGGTATAATGTTAATTTATTTAATGTGTATAATGTTTCTAGACACTGTAAGAATAATTTAGAAAAGTTGATATTTAGGTAATGTCGATATTATTGATGTCTATATTTTGGTAATCGATGTTTTTGTATTGTGGTATATATATTATTGACTGTCGATATTTTGTATTTCGATATAAGTGTGATCGATATTAGTTTACTCGAGATTTTTGTATATCGATATAGTGAGATCGATGTTTTAGTACATTTATAAATAAGTATAGGGTGTCGATGTAATTGTAATCTATATTTAAGACACGATATTTGTGTAGGTCGATTTTAGTGAAATCGAAATTTTGTCAGTGATTCTACAAAACATCCTTTATAATGCCCCTGCTGATAGTTACATGGCACCCTACCCTGAGGCACATAGAGAGGCCTTAGGGGTGACTTATGTTTAAAAATAAGAAAGTTTAACACTTTGGAAGAACCTTTAATTTTAAAGTCGAATGTGCATATATTTTAATTTTAAAAGCAGCCTGCTAAGCAGGGCTGCCTTTAAAACACAGCAGGCAACAGAGCAATGCATTAAATCCAGTGGGCCTCTAAACCCTCATGCAAATTGTGATTCTCTAACTGCATTTGCAAAATAGGTAATCGCAAAAACTGCGATGACCTATTTTACGAATGCCTTTAGGGTTGATGCATCCCAAAGGGCTATTTACCAGTCGCAAAGTAAATAGCTTGATGCATGTGCCCCACTTAAAAAAAATATTTATTCGAAATTTGACTCCACCTATGAATTGGATTGCAAGCATGTATTAAAAATAGTGCATTAAATATGTTTGTTAGCTTGTCCTGTTCCTGTCTTAGCAGTATTAGTATTTACATCAGGAACACTAGCTATTCCACACAGAAAATAGTTCTTGAGCCTTGTCATTGTAGGGACATGGCAATATTACATTTCCATCTGACACACTTTTAAATGCAATGCATCCGGCCCTATGGGCTACAAGGATTACGTAGAGAGGGGACCTACTCAAATTTAAAAGGGAGATCTTTACCTGTTAAAAAGTATTATTTTGACAGGTCTTACTGCAGGTTTTACACTGCAGCAGGTATGTATTTTGTGGCACAACAGATGCTGCAGTGCACAAGTGGTATTTAACTTCCAGGCCCTGGGCACATTTTATATATCATATACTAAGGGAGTAAAATACACAAAAGCAGGCAAGTTAAATGTTCCAGTTAGTAACCCAAATTAACCATGTTTGAAGGGGGGCACAGGCACTTTATTCTGGTTTAGCGGGGCTACTGTGCACAGAGTTCTAAAGCGCACAAAAATAGTGGCCAGAAAAAGGCAGAAATCTGAGGTGAATATGAGTCAAAGGTAGATTTCCTATTCTGGTGTACAAGGTACATCACTAGGCACTATCATGGCCCTACAGTATAGGTCTGCATAAAATAGTTATTGATATCCAAGAAGTGAATTGTACGGTCACATGAATATCTGGTCACCAAGAAAATGTCTGCTCTAATGCATATTGTAATTGTAAAACATTTATAAAGTGCATGGTTACCCGAAGGCATCCCACCCAGAGGCATCCCGCTAGAGGCCGATGTTCATGAACTAAGTGCAGGTTTATGAGAACAGAAAGGTTTGCATGCGCTTCAGGAAGAGCAAGTGATTGGTTTCTCATCGAATGTCAAGGGGGAGAGAATTCCACAACCTTGCTGCGTTATATGAAAAGAGGCGACCACCTGTCCTTGCTTTCCTTATTCTTGGAACAGTCACTATCTGTTTATTCAAGTTCCCTCCCGAGCACTCTACTAGGGATAAATTCAAAGTACATATAATAATAGGTCAGTTACAAATCAAATTGACACAGTCACCAAAGTCCAAATCCAAAATCCAGATCCAATATTCCGGAAAGGATGTTCCAATAGCATTTTATTTCTTCCAACTCATATTCATTCCAGTTAGTAAATCATTTCTCCAAACGATGCAGCCTACGCTGTTGGAACATCCTTTCATCATCGAAGTGCATATTAAAATCTCCCAGAAGGGAGAAGTTAGACAGGGGGCTGGCTAAGTTAGCTGCAGTTTCTGGAAGGTCCTTGCAAAATTGGCCCAAGGTCCCTGGAGAACCGTAAATTAGAACCCCAGAAAAGGTACAGGTGTGGGAGAAACCAATGGAAAAAAACAAACTCTCGCAGTCAGGTATTGGGTTCACTGACGTGCGACAGTTGAATCCGATTTTATAAACAATGGCTATGCCACCTCCTCTGTTATACTCTCTGTCAAGTCTTTGAGTGGTATACCCAGAGGGGAGAGCTTGAACGAGGGCCGGGTCTGCCTCACTTGTCAACCATGTTTCTGTTAAAGACAGAACATCTGTGTGTGGCGACGTTCTAGTTGTTGTTGTGAGCGCCGGATCCGGAAGCATAATACCGGAACCGGAAGGCAGCCATTTTGTGTGGCGCTGCCGGCTCAGAGAGTGCACGCAAGCCCCGGCGCTCCGGGAGAATAAATACTCAAGTAAAACAAGACCTGGCTCCTAGCTTCCTTTGGGGGTGAAAGGTGAATCTTACACTGGGCTCTCTTCCACTAACAATAATCGAATTTACAGGGCATATTTAGGAATTGAATGGCAGCTAAGTAGAAGCTTGTTAAAAACGGTTGGTGGGATCGGAGTTATAGGCTCTTTAATAACGGGGCGAAAGTTAAAAGAGAAGTCGGGGCATTGGGTTGCCTTGCCATCAGGACACATGGGGTGGATACATGTACTCCTTACCGCCCCTCTATACTGGTGGAGCTGGTCGGCTGTATAAGTAAGCGATTCCCTTGCACAACCGGCAGGGGTCCTGGCACCTGGAACCGGTCGGGCGCAGACTGGCGCAGATGGGCTTGCCTTAGGCGCACCCCTGCGTACGTCCACTGTGCGGTCGCGACATCAGCCCCTTTTCTAGTTGGGCATGTGCGCTGGCGTCTGAGTCAGTAACTAGAATGCTGACCTCAGAAAGAATGCTTTTTTAAAAAATTAATGGCGACCCCTAGAGCTATAACACAGCTCCCCGAGAGTGCAAGGTAGGATAATGTGCAAAGTGCAAATCGCAATTAAAAAAACGCCAACAACGCGACCAATATTAAAAACAGTTTTAACAATTCTAGTTCGATATATCAGAGGAGTTTCAACTGGACACCTCTCGTGTTCAGTAAACAGCCCCTTAGCGCTGACGCGTCATCAGCCCCTTTTCTAGTTGGCCGTGCGCGCCGGCGTCGGCATCTGAGTCAGTAACTAGAATGCTGACCCCAGAGAGAATGCTTTTTAAAAAAATGAATGGCGACGCCCAGAGCTATAACACAGCTCTCCAAGAGTGCAAGGTAGGATAATGTGCAAAGTGCAAATCGCAATTTAAAAATCCCTCCATAATTCGACCAATATTAAAAACAGTTTTAGCAATTCTAGTTCGGTATATCAGAGCAGTCTCAACTCGACACCTCGTGTTCAGTAAACAGCGCCTCGCACATGTAAACTTGCTAGAAAGATAGGATATGAATGTTTTATTAGTTCAGTGCATTGCTGTTATTTCTGACTATACTGGAAAAAGTGTCACCAGGTAATTACAGCTTATAAATAGTTGGCTTGAGGTGAAGTGTATTTACAGTATAATATAAGATTTAATTTGACATCTGCGTCATGATTAGCAGTATCAATTCACCTGGTTGCTAAAATGTTGCCATGTACATCATATTTTTACAATTTTTGGGGCACCCATGCCTCTCATCAATGTGCTTTTCAGCCAGCATATACCAGTCCATATTTGATTAGGGGATTTATATAGTGCATGGCTAGCCTAAGGCTTTCCCGCGCTGACGATGAGAGCTGTGGTAAGAGATGGAGCCAATTAATGGTTTAAAGGAAATAGCCAGGTCTTCAGTTCCTTTCTAAATGCCAGTTCACTTTGCAGCCCTCTTAGGTCCAGAGCTAACTCATGCCACAGTTTTGAAAAAGATCTGCCTCCCCATCTGGATTTTTTAATTCTGGTGATGCAGAGGAGGTGTTAATGGGAAGACCTTAGTGGTCTGATGGGTACATGCGCCACGATCAGTTGTCTGAATTTTTCTGGGCCTATTTTATTTACTGCCCTGTGAGCGATGCACAGGGATTTGAACTTTATTCTCGGAGCTACCAGTTTGCATAATTTCTTCATATCAGATGGGGAACCCGCCCCCTAGAGACTCTGATGTTCCTTTCGCCAACACAAAACCCAAGCTCAACAATATTTTTGAAAATGTCGGTGGGGACTTCTCCTGGGGACGTCTCCTCCATTACATGTTCAAATTGAACAATTTTGATGTGTTGATGTATAATATTGACTTTGTAAGTTAAAACTTTCCCCAGGCAGTGGTGGGAGCCCTTGCCAACTCAAAGTTGGGCTAAGCCAATAATTCATCTTTCGGTTTACACAAGTACCAACGATCAAAGGAAGCCCAGCATGCCGCCACAAGCAGTGGTGTTGCAAGGGTGTCCTGGGAACAAATGCAAGCAGGCAAAATATCTCTCTTCTCCGTGTTTGCATGGTAAAAGACTGACTTAAAATCGCTGCATTGAGCCACTCACACCTCGCTGCACTCGGTGCTACTGCACCTCCTGCCTGTATGAGCACCACACCCCTGGCTGAACAAGTGGTACTGGAGAGAAAGCTATCAGTTTAACTGGCCATCCTCGTCGGATCTGTATCTGCCTTCAGTGGCTAAAACGATTAATAGCCCCTCCACCCCCCATCTTTAAATGCTTAAACAATGCGGAAAATAGGTTTTAAGTGAGAAGATTTGTCTCCGTTTTATGGTCACGTGACTCGTCTGGCTGTTGATTCTGAAGTCCAGACGGAAGGGAGGGGTCGTAAACTTTCTGTTCAGGTGTGTCAGTTGTGGAATGATTTATCCTCCTCTCCAGCTGTATCAGTTGCGTAATCTTTTGACATTTTAAAGGGATAAGAAAATGGAGAGGATGTGGCTATTGAACCTTGGGGACTGGGTTCGAGTCTCTGCAAGGACGCTCATCATCCTGTGATTCTGGGTAAATTACTTAATCTCCCTGTGCCTAATAAAAAAAAGAGATAGATGTGTCCGTTTGTGACGCAAATGGTGCTCATGTGAAGCGCTCTGATACCTTCAGGAATAGTTCACACTATATGCCCCCCCCCCAATCCCCCCCTCCCAAAAAAGGATATGGATAATTTTTTGATTGAGCTCATTCTTCACTTCTGAATGTTTGTTTCTCACATTTGTTTTCCAACTACGCCGTTTGGATTTTAAAATCAAATCACAATCACATTTAAGATCAAGAGGTGTAGTAGACATGATCAGCTGTCACCAGAACATCATTTTAAGATAAAACACGAGCCATTTGAGACCATTTTTTACAACCATGGTGAGGGGGAGGGACAACTAGCGCCAGCCCATTTCTCCTGTTAGCGCCACCTAAAACAGAACCAACTGCTAATCATGAAAGTGGGGAGCGGATGTAGCATAATGGCCAGAGCTGCCGACCTTGGAGCTGGGGAACCAGGTTTGAATCTCAGTGTTAAGAAAACTTTCTGGGATTTTGGGCAAATATCCATGTAAACGAATGTGTCCTTAACTGGTGCTCAGGAAAAGCGCTGGTGCTGAGCACCGGAGACCCCCAGCTCAAATTAAGCACTGACTGGCGCTGGTCTGCCTGAAATTATAGCACGTTTGTGGATACAGTTTGAATTCTTGGTTCTATTTCCAAAAACAAATGCAGAACACAAATGCCTCTGCCACAGAAAGCTGTTGGCTTGGTGGAAAATCTAAATAGAAGCAAAGCAACGAGAACTTTAGGGTAGATGAGATATAGTTGGGCCTAAGGCTTCGATTTAATTTTTGATGGCGAGAGGCAATATGCATTGCCACTCATCGACCAATTACAAGAAGTGGTCAGGATAGCACCAATCAGATCGTAGTATCTGTTCATACCACCAATCACCTACATGTTGAAATCGAGTGGCAAATGTTACCACCATTTTTTAGTAATAGAAGATGGCAGTGTATTACCATTTTTCCTAATGAAAACAGCATTTTGAATTATCTTTAATTAAATTATTAAAATCTTTTGGTGTTGCCTCATCAAGAGTTTAGTTTCAGGTTGGCTCACAGCAGCCACATTATTATTTCCTGGATGGCTAAACACAGTCACATTGTTATTTTCTATTAGAAGGGCGTCAGTGGAGACAGTTAACCCAAAATCCACCTTTAGCATACATCTTAGAAAAATACTCTGAGGGTGAAATCAGTAAAATGAGAAAACCTGATTGTATAAGTGTCTAAGTTGGAGTTGCTTTAATTGACTAGTTCATAAGCACTGCTATGCAATTTCAGTAATAACGTTAATGATCAAGGTCGCAAAGCAACAAGAATGAGGTCGAAAGACATATTTGAAACTCATTATTGTTATAACATTTTCTGTTTATATATTTATGAACATCAGCAAATTTCAATAGAAGGATAATTAATGCATGAATAATACATTTGATTCATTTGTCATAAATCAACATAAAATAACAATTATGTTTTGTAATGGCAAAATGCATCATTCGATTACATTTGTCATTTTAACCTCTTTCTGCATGGTTGCCAAAGTCTCCCTACGTGTGTGGGTTTAAGAAAAATCTAATTGTTATTTTGTAAATTAATTGTTCAGTGGGAAACATGCAGTGCTTTACTATTCCATCCGTTTCAATGAATTCTTGAGCAGAAATATTTTTATGGGCAAGGCCACTTGTGCCCACATATGTGCATGATTAAACCATTGCTTTTGTGTTCTATTGTGCAGTGCTCTGATACGTCCTAGGTTAGCTTGTACTACATAACTAGCAATGGACACAAACGTATACATGCAACTTTAATCGCAATGTCCGTGACGTTCTGAGAACCAGTCAATGTAATAAGCAATTGTGTAGATTGAGCCTAAGTGGTAAGGTGTTGACTACAAACAACTCTTTCGTTAACCAGTGCTGTACAACTTTTGATATATCTTTTAAGCTCATACAGAATAGGTTATACTTGTCAGTATTGCCTGGCATGGGGGTTGTAGACAGTGTAGGGCTAAACGAACTCTTTGTCTACCTCTTTCTGTCGCTTCACAACTTTTTCCCCTATGCATCTCTTTCTCTCTTATGCTTTATCCTTTTCTTTCTTATTTCTGAGATCATGACTTTTGGAAGGAACTCTAGTGCCCCACAGCCTGCCATACTGTTAATCTCTGCCTCCTTTTAATATAACTTTGCCACCCTAAAAGCAAACTCTCGGCTCCTAGTGGAAAATTCAGAACTACAAGTTACAGAATACTAAAGGTGTTGGATTAAAGGATTGGTATAGTTAAAGGTAACACACATGAAATGAAGCTTTTGCATCTCTTTTTTCCAGCAAACATCGACAATTTGCAAATTGCCTTTTGTAGTACGCTGTGTAGCAGTTCAATATTGCTACAAACTGTACCACAAAATGCTATTCACAAACACTCAAGCTGAGGTTCCACCTACGCCTCTCCTATCTTTTTTCTGTGCAAAAACCTTCATCCTGACTGTGGAGCATCCCGAAAATTAAGTGTATGTTTTTGTAGTAAATGTGGGAGAAAAATAAGGGAGCAACTGGAAAATTAGGAATACTTACAACTAAAGGGGAGGGGTTTAGGGAGGTGCAAAGAGGAATTTAAGTAAGGATAGGGAAGAATTTAGTGATATGCACAAATGCTCTACACAAACTGCTCTACTAAAGTTACTACAGCCAAAAAGGGACCCAAAACAGCAGTACATTACTCCAGCTTGGAGCTGGAGTAAGTGTAGCAAAAGACATGGCCAACCACTCCTTCCCCAACACCCTCCCATAGACAATAATGAAGGGAGGGACTCATAATAAATCTCTAGCAGAAATATTATCAGATTAAATTGAATCATTTAAAATTGTTAAAAATATAAATAAATATAATTTAACATAAAAAATGACAAAATGTAAAACATTTATTATTTATTTTAAAATATTTTGAAAACCTTTTGTGAATTTAATAATTGATGCAACATTACTTTTGATTAAAATATAATGTACTTATTTTAATTATTTCTATCCATCACTTTTAATACCAATTAATGCATAATAACCCAAACAATACTACAGGCAGGAATATATTTTTAAATTTAAAGTTCACACAAATATTTTTGTTTGATTTAATATATTTGAATTATGTACGATGTAATTCAACATTACATCAATAGAGCTGCATCAAATTTTCTTTATTTTACATTAAAAATACATATATAACATTAATTGACATTAATATTTAACATTCAAATATTTGTATTATTTTTATTTTGACCTGTTTACTTTTTCCAATTTTTTTACCATAGGGAGACTCTGTATCTAAAAGAATGTTGTATGACTGAACTTGGGGAAATATTTGTTTATAAATGTTCTGAAATTTCACTTAGAACCAAGTGCAGGAGATTTACATAACAAGGATTACAGCACTAGCAACACACTTATTAATGAAATGAGTGATTGTTCTCACCTCCACCACCCATCTCCAACTGAAACTCATTTCAATAATAACCAATGACAACCAGGCTGAACACGTAAGAAATGAGCTCATGCAACAAATAACTTTAGCTGCATTCATTATGTCTCTGAGGAGGAATTGTTTGAGAAGGAGGAGACTGTTGTGTGGCTTTTAGAGCTCCGACTGAATTTCCCGATTCATGCCCTTATATAGGTACAATTCACATTGCCCTTATATAGGCATATAAATCAAGCCCTTATTTAGGCATAGCCCATGCTACCCAAATACATGCATGGCTACTTCCACCCGTACCAAACTTCACAACGATTTCTTGAAAAATCAGCTTAAGCAGTTAGGGAACTTCAACCTTGCTTGAATATTGATTTTTCCAAGAACTCATGTACTTTGCAAAGAACAACTATTCCCCAGGGGTTCTTTCCTGACGTTATTATGCCTGACTTTACGTCAATCTATGACATTCCTAAACACCTTCAAGGTATAAATATACCTTCTCTTGCTATGGCAAACTACGGTGGTTTGGAGCAGTTCGACTATCTACTTGCCCGACGCAGCTCGCTACAGCAAGTGCCGAAGGAAGCCGACCCTCCAGCTGACGCACTGATCCAGAGGCTGCCCTTCTCTCGCCGAGAATCCAGCTCCAGTGTTTCCAAGCTCCCCTTGTGGAGTGTTGGGAAATCGAGTCCTGAGACAGAGATACCAGACCTCCTTCATTCTAAACCAAGGTATGGAGCTGATTAGAACCTAGAGAAACCTTTCATAGATTCTTGGCAAAAACAACTAAAACTATGCTACACAATACTTACTTCTTCCCGCGTACTAGACTTAGGTTAGGTACATTGGGGTGGGCGTATTTAGAAGCACCAGTTGAGTATTTTAGTCAATGTTATTTATGTATGTATTTTTATATGGCTTAGAAACCATACAATGCTATTACAGCATTATTTAATAATTCTATTCTCGCTGTACGCATTATACTTTGCAGTCTGCTTAACGATTGTAGCAGTTCACTTCTCTTGTATGAGAAAGAAGACTGTTCAATAAAACTTTTTATTGAAAATACCCATCTCTCTATTTCTCTACAAACTCTGTTGAAACGTAGCATGCACGATTGACTGGGTGAAATACTTATCTATTGTTTCCGCGACTCTAGAGATATAGGGCCACATGCATCAAGCTTTTTTGCATTCGCAAACAGTGCGAATCGCAAAATTCTGCCGTTTGCGAATGCAAAAACCTTTTTTGGGATGCATCATTTTATTTTCATTTTTCGCAATTTAAGAAATCGCAATTTTTTGCGATTTCTCAAATTGCGATAGCATTTAAGAAATCGCAAATTTTGCGATTTCTTAAATGCTATTCATGATTTTTTTTAATTTGCGAATTCGCAATTAGGAAGGGGAAAATTACCATGAAGTAAACCTTCATGGTAATTTGCGAAAAGTTTAAAAAATGCAAAAAAATGCATTTTTGAAACGTATATTTTACACACACACATGCCCTTGGGACATGTGTGTGAGTAAAATGAACTTACGTGACCTTTCAGGGGCGAATTCTTAATGCATAGGAATTTGCGATTCCTAAATTGCGATTCCTTAATTTTCGCAATTTAGGAATCGCAAATTCCTACAATGATGCATGTGGCTAATATTTCTTATTCTTGGGAAACAAAATTGTCATGTTTATGCGGTTGTCAGAAACAAATCCCTTCTTGTGAATTCGAGAAAGTTTGTAGTGACCTCTGAGCTAGCTGGCACTCACTATTAAGTTTAGTATATTTGATAGAGACCTAGTCGACCTGAGTCCTACGTCTAATCTATAGGATATATTATTCCAATGTGCAGAGGCTATTGGGAATATAGGAACTACACTACATGGCACCCAATGTTTGGTAAGGCACTAACTTAACGCTAGATACTATAGTAACTCAGTCGTGCTTTTCTCAGAGACCCCTTTTTCCCATAAAATACTCCAATAGACATCTGGAGTGGGTAAAGGGATAAAATATCCCCCATAGCTGAGTAGGACGAAAATCCTGTGTATTAGTTTTTGGTTTGTTCAACGTTGAAGGATACAGTGTTCCAAAATATTGTGCACCTTATCTTTGTTTCCTTGAAACTTGTCCTGCAAACTTTCATTAAACAAAAATGTCCCTCGATGACAATACTGAGGCCAGTGGAGCTACAGGCAGCAATGCCGCACACATTTTGAACTATTCAGGTTTCCAAGAGACCAACAATGACGCAAACTTTAAGGAAAGCCATCACTACAAACTCCTAAGAAATGGCCTATCATCTAGAGGTGGTAGGGTAGTGTTTGTGTATAGCGGCACATGAATATCATCAGACAGAGGTATTCTATTCATGGATAGTCTTCCTTGATGCAAATCCAGTAACAAAAGTGTTTCACTTCTACAGAGAAGATGAAGCTCCAGAGGAATACATTCCTTTTGAGGATGTTGAGATTCCACTAACATACCACGAGCATGTACTCTGGTTTAAAGGCACCCTAAAAAATACACATCACATTACAAGGCTCGGTCCACTAGGTAGACCAGTAGCAACATGGCTAATATTAGCCAACTATAGACCTGACCCTGACATTGAAGCAATGTCAGACGATGAATTACTAAGTAATATACAGAATTTAGTAGAATTATATATTTAAAGGTCTTTATTAAAAACACTCCCACTCCTCCCAAAAAGAAGTGGGAGAACATTAAACGAACTTCTAAAGAGAAGCGTTCTCAGTCCCGAGGTAGGTCTCCTCAAAAGGAGCACTCTGAAAGAATGTATAAACTCAGGAATAGGCATAATTTGAGAAAACCTGATAGATATCAAGATACTGATACACGTTCCTCTCGTACCTTTCAGACTTCCTCACAGAAATCGGAAAGAAGAGGACGATCAGAACAAAAAGAAAAACGCGTGAAGTCCAAAGACGATCAACATGTTCCAAAAAATAAGAAAACTCAATTTACCAAAAAGAAGGTAGCAGGTCTAAAGATCAGACATGCTGAGGATTTTGAGGACACAACTCAAGAACAGCGCAGCAGAAGTCACCATACCTCACAAGAACTTGAAGGATCATCTGGAGACAGTGAACTTGAATGAGTACATCCAAGTTGAAACTGCAGATACCAGGGTTAGTGTCGCCCAGAAGGTATATGAAGTAACACTCCGGATGGAGGGGGACATAACTAGAAAAATAAGAACACTCTTTTGGGAGAAGCTCTCTCAGGGTTATGACCTACTTTTAGCTGAACAAGACTGGCCACCTGAATTTGTCAGGGAGTGCCCACATGGCGAAAACATCATTATGCCAGTTTTCTCAGATCATATTCCAATTCATAAAAAATATACCTATGCCAAGAAATGGGAAGTAGCCCAGGCTCCTGCATTATAGAAAAATCATGTAGGAAGGGATGAGGATTCTCCTCAACATAAAATCCAGTTGAAAACTCAACCCACTGCACAAAGGCAGTACCCAGTTAAGCAAGAAGCTAAAAAACAAGTCAGGGAGATATTAGATCAACTTGAATGCCAAGGGGTGATTGAAACATGTACCTCGTCAATGAACAATCCTTTGTTTCCTGTCTCCAAACCAGACAATACATATTGTCTAGTTTTGGATTACAGACATTTAAACTCTTGTTGAAAAACGTTTGCAGTACAAAATACACACAGTGCAGCACTAAAGAATAACATTGTGCGTAAAAAATACAAAACCACATTCGATATTTCTAATGGTTTCTTCTGTCAAAACATTGCACATGAAAGTAGGTATTTGACTACTTTCTCAATCATGGGGACACACCGTCAATTCTTTTGTATCCCCCAGGGATTCAAGAATAGTCCAGAGTTATTTTTAGCCAGAGTAACAGAGTTACTACAAACATATGATGATGAGGCATTATCATATGTCGATGACATCTATCTAACAGACGATGACTTGGATAGGCACTTGAACAGAGTGAACACCATTATTTTGGGATTTACCTCTGAAGGGTATAAATTCAATTTTAAGAAATTGAGAATTTCCCACTTAAACGTCCTTTTCCTAGGATACAAGTTATCAAGTGAAGGCAAAAGCCTGGCAGCAAACTTTCTAGAGAAATGTGCGCTGCTCCAATCTCCAAAAACGCAGAAAAACTTACAGTCGACTCTAGGTTTCCTAAATTCCAGAAGAACTTACATTCTACATTACACGGAAAGGGGTAAAGCCCTCTACGAATTAATCAAACCAGATTTCAAACCAATTAATTGGACTCAAAAACACACAGAAATTTTGCGTTCAGTCCAAACGGACATGTTGGCAACAAAACATTTGCAAACATGCGTAAACGTACGCAACTTAGTGATCCGAATCATCCCAGGAAGATGCGGATTCACGCACCTAACCTTTAATGAGAGAGAAAAAATACCAATAGCTTACAAATCTCGCTTGTACACACAAGCTGAAATGAAATTCGCTTCTACAGAAAAAAATCTGACAGCGGTTCAAACTGCAGTAGCAAAAAAGAGAGCCCTCGCACAGGGTAAGCGCAGAATGGTTGTTACTCCTGAAAATGCCTTAGAGGCAGTGACGAAAGCAAGCATTCCGAATGCCAAGGCTTTACATCCGAGATGGATACAATGGGTTAATTCTCTTGCTGTAACAGACGTTGAATATGTTTTCGAACCTTATTTGAAAACACGAGAATTTCTACAATATGAACAAGAATGTCCTCTGCCTACTGAAATTCTGCCTCTAGAACAGTATGAATGTATAATTTATACTGACGGATCAGCACAGCCCGCTATTGAGGGTAAACAAGCTTATAGTGCTGCGTGCGTTATCGTTAAAGGTCGCTGGTGAGATGGCAAATTCCGACAAATGGTCTCTAAAACTCAATCTCTAGGAGATTGTACAGCTCAGCGAGCTGAACTACAAGCATTCAAGATGGAGCTTGGAAATAAGGATCGCGAATTCCCCACACTAATAGTATGCAATTCGTATTATTGAGTTCAATCTTACAATGAATACTTGCCAAAACTGGATTGAAAACTGTTACAAAGATGCAAAAGGTGGCACAATCAAGCATAAGTTGCTTTGGGAACAGGTAGTTCAGTTACGACAAGAACTATAAGAAGCTCACGTGATCCATTCACTAAGTCATCAACGTGATGGCGTTCACGTTGCGGGGAATTCACTGGCTGATGAAGCCGCGAAGGCAGCTGTGAAACCGGCTTCCGTAGCTGCAATCACTCATTCAAAAATTAAAATAGACGGCAAAATAATGCTAGTTGTCAATGCCGCAAGCAAAGGCAGCGGTGCAGCGTTACCTCAAAACAATCCAGTCAAATACTCAAATATGTAATTGACGCAAACTCTGTTCCTTTTGCTCGAATTCCTGGATTGGAGGCTAGAGTAATTCCAAACAGGAAACATATAGTAGCTTTGATACACAAGGCTCATTTGGGAGAGGGTCTGATACATCAGGGAATCTCTAAATCTATACTAGAATTTAAAGAGATGCACTGGTGGCCAGGGATGAATGGTCACATTCACACATTTGCAATTAATTGCCATGACTGCAACAGAGATCGCAGCAGAGAACGCCACCAGATACCTGACTACAGTGTAGCCAGCCCAGTACAGACACCATTGTTAGACAGCATTAGACTTTCTACACGCAGACGTCCCTATGGACAGATGTGGACCCATAAATATTAAGACAAGATTCATTTGGATGTGGCCTCGAACTGTTATAAAAGATTTACGAGTCTTTATCGGCACATACGCAGTCGGCACGCTACATTCTGGCCAGGGTCCTGCGTTTAGCTCTTGAGCTTACCAAGAGGATATGGCCAACATGGGTGTTGCATTGCGGTATTCTAGTCCATTCCATCCTGAGGGAAATTTGGTATTGGAGAGAAAAAAACGGGACATAAAGCAATCTATAACAGTTAGGGTAGGAGGCTCGGGTGACGGGTGGGTTAAACATCTAATAAGTGTCCAACGTAGTCTTAACAATCCGCCAAGAAGTTCTCTAGGGGGTATCACTCCATATGAAATCCTATTTGGAACTAGAATGATTGTGCAGGACCTCGATTGTAACACTTCAGTGGTGGAACAAAAACCCGTACTAATGAAGCCAACAATCACTGAAGAGAAGCCATCCGTCCCAGAAAGACCTGTCTGGATTCCAGAGATTGGGGATCTAGACAGAGAAAAGATCACGGATAAGAAGGAATTTGGGCCTTCTTACAGACAACCAGTACCTGTCCTAGCCATCCACGGAACAAGAACAGTATTACTGTCACCCCTTGCTGGTAAAAAAGAGAACAGGTTTGTGTCCATCGACCTGGTCAAACCACATCATGTGGCTGATCGTAAGTAGTAGGCCAAGTGGACTCCAAATATGTAGAATCTCGCTACTATCCAAGAGGTTCAAACTGAGAGACTCATCACCTTTGAGGAATCTGCTGTGCGAAAAGAAGGACCATGCAACAAAGCCATGGAGCTTGTACCTCTTGAGACCCAAATAACAGTTCGTCAAGAAATGCCTGTCTACAATGAAATAGAAACTGACTATACGAATGTAGCAAGTGATCAAGTGGTTCCAGCGACTTCACAAAATCCTGATGCAATCCCTACAATTGACAGAACTGCCTCTGGCTATCTCATTAACTTTGATACATTTTCCGAGGATCCCAGCGAACCTGAAACAATGACAGTAAAAAGAACTTTCAAAGAACAAGCAACAGAACTTTTTCATCAATTGGAAAAGACTTAGGGGCCGATTAGGATGGCGGTTTTTCCGCATCCTCTGGGCTGGCGGAAGTGTCCGCCAGCCTGGAGGATGCGGAAAAACCGCTGCGGAGACTCCAAAGACCCACTGCCAAATTAGGATGGCTGGTGGGTCTGGAATTCCGTCCGCCGCTTTTCCGCTGCGGTCGGCTTCCGACCGCGGCGGAAAAGCTATAACATGGCAAGCGGTGTCTATGAGACACCGTCTGCCATATTATGTTGGTGTAAATATGCTTTCCCACGGCGGCTTTTCCGCCATGGAAAAGCATACGGACATTCACTTTGGGGGCCCGTTGCGGGCCCCCTGGGTGATTGGGGGGTGGGGGGTGCACATGGGGGGTACCTATGGTACCCCCCTGCATTTGCGTGCACGAAGCGGCAGGCACCGCGCGGTGCCTGCCGCTTTGCGCATGCAAATGCACAGCTTTCGTTTTTACATTGCGGCGGGTGCTGCTTCAAGCAGCACCCGCCGCAATGTAAAACATACAGGATGTGACCGCCAGGGTGGCGGTCACATCCTAATTCCCATGGAGGGACCGCCGCTGCCCATGCGGACGGTCCCTCCTACTCAGGGGTGGCGGACGGACGCAAGTCCGTCCGCCATCCTAATCGGCCCCTTATTCTGGTTTCACCATGGATTGAACTTTGGATTGTGTTGGGTGTACTTTTCTTCTACTTTGGTTGACTCTTGTATTTACTTTGGGTAACTGATAAATGGAAGATATGTTAAAAAGGACACAGCAAGTAAGAACATCAACTTACTCCTCAAGCCACACAAATCATCTCATCGTGAACAAAGAGACTTGTCATCAGTAAACATCACAGCCATTCCTATTCAAGGTGGTATAGCTTGGGACAGAACTGAATATGACATTCTTGGTCCGAGGGAGCTGTTGAAGATTCCGCACCAATTCAAGATTTCCTTGAGTGACTTTGTTTCATCTAGTACCTTTTCTGATGATTGGGACTTCGAGACTGTTAATAATATGATGTCAGACTTAGAAATGTCTGCAGAGTTTACTAATCATGAATATTTATTTATTTATTTATTTATTTTATTTTGAAAGTTTTATATAGCGCGAACAAGATCTTTGCAGATAACAGAGCGCCTTACAAAGGCAAATGGAAGGGTAGGGAAACGAGGGAGCAGGAAGGTAGGTCATCAAGTCAATGTAAATAGTACAAATATTACAAATAGTACAAATATGAGGTAGCATGGACAATCAGGTAGTTCAATAATACAAGTAAAACACATGTGTATAGGAATCAGACAGGTAATACTGATTGACGCAAAGTAAATCAAACGTAGTAGTTCAAGTGTATTTAGCCATGAGGATAGTTTTAACTTCTTTCTTAAAAAGAAGAGTGGAGGAGATGAGTCTCGTTTCAGGAGGGAGTGAGATCCAGATCCTGGGCGCCATTCCTGAGAAGGAGCGTTTGTAAGTTTTTTCCTTCCGGAATCTTCGAGGCTTCAGCAGAAGATTGTTTGTACTTCTGGTGGTTCTGGACCCGCCGGAAATTGTCAACTTCTGCGTGAGGTAGCCGGGTGATTTCAGGAGTATAGCCTTGTGCGTCATGCAGGCAATTTTCAGCTGTATTCTGGCTTCAAAAGGCAGCCAGTTCAGGGATTTAAAGTCAGGGGAGATATGAGAATGTTTTTTAGATCCAGTGATGAGTCTTGCTGCCGCCTTTAGTGAAGCTCTTAGGGGTGCAGTTGTAGTTAGGGGGAGGCCGCAGAGGGCCACGCTGCCGTAGTCTATGCGAGGGATGACTAGTGCTTGTACTGCAGTTTGGAAGTCTTTGGCTGGGAGGAAGGGTTTAAGTTTCCTCAAGGTATTTATTTGGAAGTTCGCCCCCTTGGTTGCCTTGCTGATATGCTGCTGCATGTTGAGGTTGGTGTCAAGTGTTATGCCTAAAGATTTTGCTGAATCCACGATGGTCGGTTGGACATTGAGTGCAGTTAGGTGCTTAAGCCATGTTTGTGTGGTAGATATTTTCGTGGGAGGTGAGATCAGGAGGAACTCAGTTTTCATGGCATTGAGTTTGAGGTGGTTATCGGCCAGCCAAGATTGGGTGCTTCTGATCGTTGAGTTCAGACGCATAATGTCTTTGGGGGATTGTAGCTTGAGACATAGTTGAGTGTCATCGGCGTACATGTGAAAGCGTACATTGGATGCTTGTAACAGGGTGGTGAGAGGTTCCATAACTAGGTTGAATAAAGTAGGGGATAGGCATGAACCTTGGGGGACACCTAACGAAACAGGTACTGGAGAGGACATCAAGTTTTTACTCTTGAATTTTTGAGACCGGTTGTGTAGAAAGGAAGTGAACCACTGGAGAACAGTCCCAGAGAGACCCATTCTTGTGTTTAAGAGTTCGAGTAAGTTCTCATGTTTCACAGTGTCGAATGCTGAAGAGAGGTCAAAAAGGATAAGGAGGCAGGTATCATTTTGATCTAAAATCTGGAGGGCGTCGTCAATTATGTGAGTCATAGCGGTTTCAGTGCTGTGCCCTGCTCGGAAGCCTGATTGATGAGGGTTGAGGAGATCAAACTGTTCTATGTGCTTTGTCAGTTGTAGTTGGACGCATTTTTCCAACAGTTTGGCGAGAGTGGGAATGTTGGTAATCGGACGGTAGTTGTTTAGATCAGTGGGGTCGGCTGTTGGTTTCTTCAGTAAAGGTGTAACTTGTCCAACTTTGAGGGAGTCAGGGATGGTTCCTTGTTGAAGTGAGCTATTGATAATTTTAGTCCAGAGTGGGAGGAGCAAAGGGGTGAAGTCTTTTACGGCGTTAGCAGGAAGAGGGTCAGTGAGGTGATTGGATGGTTTCAGGGTGCTGAGTGTTCTGCCAATTTCATCTTCAGAGTAGGTGCCAAAGGATGACCATGTCGCATTGTTTTTTAGTTCATTGGGTGTTATGCAGTGGGGTTTTGAGTAAAGGCTTGCGTCAATGAGGAGATCGCTCCTTATGTTGTCAGTTTTTTGGTTAAAGAAGGCAGAAAAATCTTCACAGGAAGGAGCAATGCCCATAATGTCAACAGCTAGGGGTTGATCCTTAGATTGTGATCGGATTAGCTCGAACAGTTTACTTGGACGGTTTTTTGCTTGGTCGAGCTGGAGTCTGAAGAACTCTGATTTTGAGCGTTTTATTTTCCTGAAGTATGCGTTTCTCTTTTTCCTCAGAATTTTTAAGTGCAGTGTCGAGGGAACAGATCTCCCGGTGCGCTCTGCCATTCGCATAGCCCGTCTGTCTTCATTGAGGCTCCCGTTGTACCAGGGGTTGGAGATCTTGGTGGAGACTCTTTTCAGTTGCATCGGTGCAGCCTCATTGATTATTGAGGCCATGGTGTTGAGATAGTGGTCAGTTAAGTACTGAACGTCAGTAACGTCGGTAGGGGGGAGTAGGAGATTGCAGCTGTTAAGGGGTAGAGAGTTTGGATTGAGTTTCCTCAGGTCTCTTTTCCAAACTTTGGGCTTGGAGTATTGGATCGGGATACGTTTAACTTTTTCCTTGATGAAGAATGTGACAATATGGTGGTCTGACCAGTCACAAGGTTGGATTGAATCCAGTTGAATAGTGCCTTCTTTGGAGATGACAAGGTCGAGGATAGAGCCTTTGTCATGTGTCGGGCTGTTGCAGATTTGTGTGAGGTCAGAAGCGTTAAGGAAATTTTTGAGGCTATTAACCACTGCGTCACTGCAGTCATTCCAGTGAAGATTGTAATCGCCAAGGTAGATTTGTGTGTTTTGCCGTCCTGAATTGATTGACATTGTGTCCATGAGTTGTTGGGAGAAGATGAGGTTGTCCCCAGGAGGGTGGTATATGATGTGTAGTGAACATACAGGTTTGTTTTCACTAATGACATCAAGGCAGAAGTATTCACAGGAGGTAAGAGAAGGGGCTGTGACTTTATTAATTGAGAGGTTATTCTTGTAAATGCATACGATTCCGCCGCCTGTCTTGTTGGACCTGTCAAGTCTAATGATGCAGTAGTTGGGGGGGACTAGGATATCCATGATAGGAGTGGAGGATTCAGTTAGCCATGTTTCAGTTAGGATGGCTAAGTCAAGGTTCAAAGACATGATGAGGTCAGCGACCTGCGATGAGTGTTTTTGGGCCGATCTACAGCTGAGAAGTGTGCATTTGAGTCTGGGGGTGCAAGGGGAGGAGGATGGGTCTATAGTGAGAGGGATTTTAGTGAGGTTGTTGGGAACGGAGCCTCTGTTGTTATGAGTGGGGTGTCTGAGAGGGTTGGAAAGAATCGTAGGAATGGACAGGTGTGTGGTGGCTAAGAGGTTTTGGGTTGCCGGGACATATGTGCGGAGTAGGGTATGTATGTCGAGGTCCGAGAGAGTCTTGATAGTGCGCTGGGGCGGTTGGAGGTATTGCGAGTGGGGATAGAGGTCCAATGTAAGGGGTGAGTAGGATGTGTCTTGATAGTGCGCTGGGGGCGGTTGGAGGTGTTGCGTGAGGGGATAGAGGTCCAATGTAAGGGGTGAGTAGAATGTGAGGGGGAGTTGTTGTTTCGTTGAGAAGTAGTGGTGGGAGGGGGGTGTCTGGGGTGCGTGAGGAGTAACTCTTTGAGGGTGTCGAGTTCTTCTCTCACTTGGAGGTGGGTGGTCATGATTGTGTCCAGCGTGCAGTTGGGTAAGGAGTTTGGGGGGGCACTGAGGGAGAGCACGTGTCTAAGTGACTGGAGTATGGGGGGAGAGGGGTGGCGGTGTTATTGAGGTGATTGGAGTTGGAGTTGGAGTTGGGGGTGTTAGTGAGTGTGTTGGAGTTCGCGTAGGTAGCGATGTTGGGGGGGAGGAGTGAGAGGATAAGTGACGGTGTTGGTGTTATTGGATAGGGAATCAATGATAGGAGGGGTGAGGCAATTGCGGGACGTGTGGAGGAGGCTGGTCGTTGTGGGGGTGAAAGTGTAGTAAAAGGGAGTGAGACTGGGGGGGAGAGGTTGAGGGAGGAGTGGGGGCCAGGAGTGGTGGGGGTGCAAAGAGTGGGGGGGAACGGTTGAGGGAGGAGTGAGGGCTATGGGTGGTGACAGTGCAGGGAGTGGGGGGTGAGATGTTGAGGGAGGAGTGTGGGCCAGGAGTGGCGTGAGTGCAAAGAGTGGGGGGGTGAGATGTTGAGGGAGGAGTGGGGGCCAGGAGTGGCGTGAGTGCAGAGAGTGGGGGGGAGATGTTGAGGGAGGAGTGGGGACCAGGGGTGGCGGGAGTGCAAAGAGTGGGGGGGAGAGGTCGAGGGAGGAGTGGGGGCTAGGAGTGGTGGGAGTGCAGGGAATGGTGGGAGTGCAGGGAGTGGGGGGGTGTAGAAAGTGGGGGGAGATGGGATGGGAGAGAGTCATGTTGTGAGGGTCAGAAGCGGTGGGTTGTTCTGAGAAGTTAGTTGGAAGTGTGGTGTTCTGGTTCAGTTGGAGTGGGGTAGAGGGGGTGGGGGTGTTGGTGGAGGGGGGAGAGCCACATCTGGGGTTGAGGAGTGTGAGATATAAGTAGCCAGGGGGTGATAGAGTAGAGTACTGGGGGGAGGGAGGAGGTGCGTGTTAGTGGTAGGAGGTGCTGCGAGGTCGATAATGTTGGTATTGGAGGCCGGATGGTGTGGGGACTGCGCGTTGGAAACGTATTCTTTGAAAGTGGGGAACAGGTTGTCAAAAAGGTCGAGGTTTCTGTCTGTGGATTGAATTAAGATGGTACCGTTATTGTAGATAGTGATGGATGCTCTAGCTGGGTAGAGCTGGGATGGTGTGGTGGAAAGTGTTATGCCAGGGCAGTTTTCTTGGAGGTCGAGATGGTGAGTAGGGTGAGGAATGCTTTTCTCCATTGTGCTCTGTGTGCGGTGTAGAGAATGATATTGGTGTTCTTAGCTCCATTGATGAGGGAGAAGTAAGTGTCTATAAAGGGTGTTTCAGGGTGGACTTTAAGACGTTGTGTTTAAAACGTTTTGCGTTTTTTTTGGAGAGCTCTGGGGGGTAATTAATTTTATATGTGTGTTTGCCCGTGAGTTCCATGTGTGACAAATGGGAAGAGGCAGGAGAAAAAGAAAAGTTAAGAAGTTAAGAAGTGTGTATGTAGGGGTAGAGAATTTGACTAGTCTAAGATGGCCGCTTCATTAGGAGTGGTGAAGAGATGAGGATTGACTAGTCTAAGATGGCCGCCGAGACAGAGAGGTAGCAAAGAGTACAGTAGTCCTATGTTTGTTATTATGCCCTTAGGGCAGGGATGTAGACAAGTATCGAGGAAGTCCTGCTTCTATCTTGATGGGGGTAGCGGTGAGTCCTATGTCTATTTTGGAGGACCAAAAGCAGGGCAGAACTTTAGATTAGCTTTGTGAGGGTCTGGCAGTTTTTAGTTGCAAGTTTATGACCCCAGCCATTTTGGGTGAAAGATCTGTTTACTGGGAAAGTCAGGGAGATGGAGTCTAGTAAATACTACAGTTTTATGACCCCAGCCATTTTGGGTAGAGGATCACAAAGGTAAAGTCATGAAAATCACCTAAAAAGCGGTGCAAAAGTAAAAATAAAACACTGAGCAAGAGGCACGATACCTTGCCATAGTCCTGGGGTCCTTTTTGTCTGAGAAGAATGATCTGCTGGCATCAACACGCCCTTTTCCACTTTGTTGGTGTGTCGACTCCTCTTTTCTAGTTGTGTGTTTCATAGAAATAAATGAAACTCCATTAACGGAAGATAGCCGATGATAGTGCTATCAACGATGTTTTGCTTTTTTTCAGTGCTTTTCCTGGGGGGGGCGGGTCTAAGAGGCGCCTTCACTCCGTGTGAGGTTACAGCGTGTAATCCACCATGATCCTGCTGACCCGCCGCCCAGCTTTCCCAGCATTGTAGCCCCGCCGCTATTGCTCAGGGGCTCCGCCGCCACGCCATCACTCCCGGGGGCTGTCTGGAAAGACGGTGAAAGGGGGAGAGGCCAGAGTTCTCACCGTCGCGCGCTTTGTAAACCAGTGCTTGGCGCTCCAGCACAAGGGAGCAAACCTCCAGGATCTTCGGAATGCTCGCTGCCTCCAGCGTTGGCGCTCTCTCCGCGGGAGGGTCAGCCTTCGAATTGCTCGCTGTCTCCACCGTCGGCACTCTTCACAGGGGGGGTTGGCCCCGCCGCTTCGCTCCTCTCTTCTGGCTCACAGAGACCACTTATAAACGGCGATCACATCCATGAAGGCAGCATCCATGGCAGGCAGTCACGGCAGGCAGTTACGGCAGTGTCGGGGCCCCAGACAACAGACGACAGTGCCTCTCCGTCGCCCACAGCCTCCCAGTCTCTGACCGCTACCAGCCACCGCCGCATCCACAGCGGGCTCTCATCTACCTTCCTGGGCTCCGCCGTTGTTCCGGTGAGAGTTGCAGGGGTCCCAGCCGCCAGTGCTTCAGGTAAGTGTATACATCGATGTTGCCACTCAATCCAGTTACTTTTTGATTCTTGTTACTCCAGTTACTTGTGTTCATCCAGTTTCTTGTGATCCACGCTTAAGATGAGTGCTAGCAGGGATATTTCCCAGGAAGGGATCCCAAGCACTAGGAGCTCCGGACTCGAGCTCCTACCAGGCGGCCATCTTAGTCCCTTGTCTTACAATACTTACAAGGTTCATCAGATTATGAACAAATGTATTGTTATAATCACTATGGTCATCATTTCTTGCATAAATCTGCAAATCCTAGAAATGTATTAACTTATAACCAATGGGAACATTGTCCTACGCCACCAAAGGGTAGCTCATAAAACATTTTATGGCACATTTCCATACTTTTCAGGGTATAATGTTTCAAATCCAGAATCATTTTACTTTCAAAATGTTAATAGGACAGGAATGAAAAGTATGTTGACAAATACAAAGCAAATTTATTCTGCTGCCTTTTATGCTCAGCTGTCTACATTAGGTTTTGACTTTTGGAAAGACACCATTGAGACAAAAACTGTCTGGGGCACAGAAGACTGGCAAGTACAGTGATTAGAAGCTTTATTTAGAGCCTGCATCACCCCGGAGCAAATAATGTTTTTGAATGACACTGTTCAGCAGACATCTTGTCTTGGGTTAGCCAAGATAAAAGATTTAAACAAACCGTCCATACCTACACCTACACCTGATAATAATAACACTTCAGAGGGGGTGGTCGTCATACATCCTATTTTGCTTCACAACAGAACAGATCCTGATTGGAAAAAATGGTTAATCTGGCCCACAGACACAAACACCTGTCAATATAGATTCCTGAATAAGACACAAGGGTTCACATTCACTAGGCCAGATCCAAAATATGTTCAAAGACAGCATCCAGGGATAGTAACATCATACAGTGTAGGGAAACTGTGCCTTGAGTGGCTACACTTGTCTACATTGAAGGAAGTAAAACAACACTTATCTTTACTTAAAGATGGCACTGACCTGAGGGACTTTTTACAAGGACCTTAAAAACCGCATCATAAACGTTTTATATACGCCGATATCTATGCTATATATAATGAAGCGTGGAAGATTACTCAAGCAGAGACTGCAGAACGAATATGAGAAATTGATCGTATTAATTTAGAGAAATCTTTCTCTGTAGTTGACAATGGGTTAACGACTCTGTCATCCAGGATATATTCTTTGGACAGCATAGTATCCTCTGCCATAGACATAATGGAACAGGACTTGGTCATGTTGCAACATGGTCTGTCGCAATTACGTTCTATAATGCTATTAGGCTGGACGTTACAAAACCTTCGTTCAGGCTATACGCCTTGGCGTTTAATCAACACAATGTCATTGTTTCTGAATTTGATCTCACAGATAAACAAATCAAATTGGCACAGAGGGGAGCAAACTATACGGTGCTGAGCATTGAAAAACTGGAAAGATTGCCTTTTAAAGTAGCTGAAAAACCAGCAATTGAATGGATAATACACGGTACAATCTCTCTGCCTGTTACAATTTTCCATTTTCAGTATTGCTTAAAACGTATACCAGCAGGCCTATATGAAAGGTTGGGTAAAGAATACATCAAGACATCCTGGGAATTACTTATACACACAGATGTTGGAGTGGGAGAAAAGAAGTGTTACTTAGTGGCAATAATTGTGAACACGCACTAAGCGGTTCTCTCCTGTGTCAGGTTATAAACTTACAAGGGGCCTGCGATGGTTCCTCAAACAATTTATCCTGCCTCCTGCAAGGTCAATTGCTGTCTGTTCACACGGAGCCGGGTGCCGGATTCAAACGCTTCTGAAACGCCACAGAGAACGCACAAGGCCAGGCGGCGGCTGCCGCTTGAACAAGCGTCTACTAAGGGACTCATGCCCGCACAACAAAGCTCTTTTGACCCGCGCATTGCATAACTGATCTGCGCCGGCACCCCTCCCAGTGATCGCCTTTGGCGCACCGTCGAGGGAGTGATCCGAACCCCCCGCCAATAAGTGACAACGACCCCCCAGTCCATGTCCTGAGGAGAACCCGTTAAATACAGTTGGGTTCGAAACGCGTCGACGTCTTTTCCTGCAAGATACCAATGTTCTAAGGCTCGATAGGAATGTAACTAATACATGTGCAAATTGCAGAGTTGTCTTCTTGTAATTCCTATTTGTTGTAGCACTTGGTGATAAATGCACTGTGTATCCTTTGCAGATGATAAACAAGTAGGCCAGTATCCCATTCCGTTAGACCACTTGTTCGTTCCATATCCAGGATTGGTGCCTCATAAACTATTCAACTCGAGGCATAGTACAGTTGTCTATGAAAAGTATATTGTTTTGTATTTCCTTGGTTGAAACCCCCATTGATTCGCATTGTTGTTTTCAATTCATGGAATGTATTGTTTGTAAAACTTGTTAAATGTTTCGTTGTGTCTTTTGACGCTACAAGAAATGTTCTAAATCTTTTTATAAAATAAAAAAAAGTAATTTAAGACACATGTCTGTTCAACCTGGTAATTAATCGAACTAGGTGGTGAATTAGTATCGAAACTCAAGCTGTCCGGCCACTTTGTGTGTTTACTTCCTGCAAGGTTCACCAGCTGCAGTGATTGATCCAATTTTTAGGCAACTTTCTAATGGAAGTTACATTATGTTGAATGATCGCAGCTGCTGTGGCATGTTGCCAGGTTTAGCCTATCTCGTAACTGTGTCAGCCAGGGTCACTTGCTGTATGCAAGTATTGTTACCAAAAACCAAGACAGATGGGGAGTCACCTTCATGGCCTTCGCTGAACATCTCTTCTATACGAATTGATACTTTGAGCAGAATGAAAGCCATTCTTTTACGTAATTTGCAGCTTGTTGTATTTTAGATTCAAATGTAAGGTTTGGAATATTACAGCTTTTTTTAAACAAGCTGTAATATTCCAAACCTTACAGTTGTTTTCCTTTTCAAAGCCTTTTGTTTTCCATTTCAGGCGTGCATGGAATGACTTGTGATTCTCGAACCCACGCTGTACCGCGGTCTGGAACACACAGTCCTCTGAAACAAGTGACCACGATTTGCAAGTCTTAGTTGCATTTCTGTGAGGCGGGCGAGTTTTGATTCTGATGGATCCATACATTTGTTTCTCTTAATGCTTCTCACGCAACTTGGTTTAGCGTGTTCGGGAGTGCCAGTCCCAACATCTGACTCAGAAGTCTCAGTGGAAGGCATACTCTTACCCCTCGTGTAACTTTTTAGGATAAAAACAAGTTTTTAGCGCCGTCTACTGGAGTAGAGTAAAAGGAGAGGGCAAAGAATTGGCAGGGTGAATATGCCTTTCAGCCTTCCTCTAATCACAGGTCTCGTTAGAGCTCATGTACAAGAGGACCTCCGTAGCATTAGCCCATTGTTCATCAATGCAGCAGCCAGTAAGAAACTCCTGTTTTCTCTTCTAGCAAACACACCAGTGCATGCCTTCACTCTTCCAGGGCGCTCAGATCACAGCATGCTGCTGAATTCTGAGGTTAGACTAGCACCTTCTTTATCTACTATGCATGCACAGAAGAAAAGCTGTCCTGAAACTGTTTTGGACAGTGCAACAGTACTGCACTAGTGTGGCAAAGATGGCACGGGCCCTTGTGCAACCATGGAAAATTGGCATTTCACTGCGATAGGGGTGGCAAAAAACAGCAATTAACTAGGTTCCGTGGGCTCCGGTGCCACTGAACCGGATGCACCAATGGTAGCTGCGCCCCTGCTTTACTGGAGAGGATGTTTACCTGTTGGAGACATCCATTTTCCATGTAAAATGTCGTTGGTGTTTTTGGGCAGATGGCATTGCAGCTAAAAGTTGCTTCATTTAAGTGATGCATAATTCCTTTCAAAGGTCGAACTTGACTTTGAATTGTATTTCCTGGTGATCTGCACTTGTTTTTCAAACGCCCTTGGTGACCAGCACTTTTCATTTTATTTTAACCTTGCCCTGACTCTACCTGTAATGGGACTTTTCTGATAGGCCCTGCTTAGACATGGTGTGAGGCATTATCTTCACCCACCCGTCAGAGCTTCACTGGATAGTTTTAGTTGGCACTTAATATGCCAAATGTTAAATATTTAATTCAAGGCCGCTTGAGCTATATAGCTCGAATTAGATTTATCTGAGGTTTGACTCTGTAGTATGAGTGCCTCCTATGAGATGTTTCTTTCTGTTCTTAGTTAATTGTACCAGTTTAGCCTGTGTTATATTTATTGTCCAAACTAAAACGGAAAGGTAATAGGCAGAATGCTTGCAAATGTGTCAGTGTTTGCTAATTCCTCAGGTGGTCTTCCAGTTACTTGTTTTTTTCTCTTCTTTTCTATTGCTTATGATCAGCAGCTCTATACAGAGCACACTTGTTCATGCCCCAGTAGGAGTATTTCAGTTCAAAATACCAAAGAGGTGATGATTTAATGCTTGCCACTGCCCACTTCTAATCGCTCTGGGCATCCTACCAGTCCACTCACAGTCAGTGTCTCGCCAGAGTGGGATAAGTCAGATGCAAATGAGACTTGTTTCTTCTGTCCAAAGCCACAGTTCTTAATATAGTAGTGGTGTTGTAAAGTCTTAGGCTTGATCATGGAAGATAGGTTTGCTGTTTCTAGTAGAGCTGTTGGACAGCCTGAGGCCTGAGCATGGAAGATAGCTTTGCTGTTTCAAGATACGTGATAATGCAGTACATAATGCTTCAAGCTCCTATGATAAAACTGCAGATTAATGACTCGACTTGTAGAAAGGAGTACACTGGGATCCATATATTTTGTCATTTTCCCCTTGCTTGCTCTAAATGTACTAATTTGAAATGCTGTCTGGTTGACTTGTTGAATATACAGAATATAACCCTGCCTGCCCCCTCAGCGCGTTGTTGCGGTATTAGGATGATTCACTCCGACGTTCTAAAAAGGTGGAAATAATCTTTTCTACCATCCAGTCATGATATTACAGCACACCGGTGTATATTATGTGCAGTCGTAATGTGATGATAATTAAGGGCGATTCGCGAGAACTAGGGGACAACACTTGCCCCAGGGATAGACCGGTCTGAACAGGTAGGAAATAGTAAATACCAGGAAAGCTCTGCCGTCACCCGAAGCCAACAAATCTAAATTTTTTGATGTTCTGTTACTGCCCCTAATGCAGAGCTGAAGGCTCCATCCTGTGGTATAATTTGTTTCCTATGGCTTTCCTTTGATCGAGCACTCGCTCATTTAATGCTCTCTTTAGTCTGGACTTTTAGCCGTACTCCTGGGGGAGTTTACCAGTTCTTCGCCGGTTGACTGAGCATGTCGCGCCCTAAACTGAAAGTCAGTATTTAAAATGGCTGCGCAGGGAGGAAGTCACCAACGGTACTGTAACGTAATGATCTAATAATGCATACCAGTGGTTTTGGTTACTTGGAGAACGATCAGTGCTGTGTACAAAAACAACATAGTTTACCTCAGTTAAGTAAATGGAGCATGTGGGTGATTTAGCTCCAAATGCTGTGTTCTTTTTAAGGCAAAATTTGGTCGAAAATAGTTGACATGTTTAAGAAATGAGCAGAAAGTAGGCCAAGATGCCTGCATGCTTTTGAAAAATCTGAGAAAAAATAAATATTATACTTTATTATTATTTTGCACATAGAATGGATAATCACATCACAATGCCAACTTGCTCAGCCATTCAGAGGAATATCAGGCGTTGCTCACAGTGAAATTTCGTGGAATGGAATGCTACAGGTTTACACATACAGCACACACAGAAGTACCCGCACACTCATACAACACTCACACAAACACGTAAATAAACACACACAGGCAGACACAGTGGGAACCCCGTGAGACTGTAAACAGAACAAGCATTGGCATAGCCATTAGGTCTCGCCTTTGGGACCTTACAAATGTTTAGCCATGCAACACTTGATGTTGTTGCACCAAGGATATTGTAAAAAAAAATCCTAGAGAGAGATCAGAGTTTTGTCTAATGGACATTTTGACTCATGGAAAGAGAGTGCAGAAGGTTAATGTGCCTGCTGCAAAGAACATTTACCTGATGCAGTTCACAAAATGCACATGATGTAAATAGGTCAGCGAGTCACTGCATTTGTCAGAGAGATCATTTTGTTAATTGCAGTTTGTAAGTAAAAATCCTAACATACAACAGTGAGCTATTAACTGTCATCTAAGAGCTGCATGCAAACTGCAAGGTAAAAATTGTAGCTTTATGTTTCCCCCCCCAGTCTTTGTTTGATTACCCTAATATTTCAAAAATAAATTGTTATATTTTTATTTTCTGGACCTGTTAAAGCCTGACAACCTGAACCATTACCTAATTTTTGGGCAATTTTTGGACAGAGAACAAGAGGCCCCAACCTCCTTTGCTGCTCTTTCCTCCCGGCTACGACCCAGCAAACAACCGTGTTAAAGGTAAGGAAACTGATGATTTTTTTTTTTAGATTGGAGTTAGGGCTTTGTTTGTGGTCACTCTACATGGTGGTTGGGGTGGGTGCACATTCTGAACATTGTACTCTCAGTGGATGGAATTTACTAAGACTGAGCCTTAGCCCTGTGCTTTGGGCAATAACGGTTGTTAAAGGCACTATCTATTCCTTGCCTTGTTCAAGGCCCTCAAACAGTGTCTGTTTCAGTGCCTTCAGCAACCACTATGGCACACAGAAGCAGGCAGTAAGGCTGTATTTTTAGCAGTCCTGTTGTGCAAAGGTGAGCTTTTGGAGATATATTGCGATAATGCACAAGATATATGTATGTGTACTGAAATTTGATATTATTGCACCAAATCTTATACGTTGTACTGTCACTATTGACAGGCTTCTTTCATATTGGTAAGGACAGCATCGGTATGATGAATATGGCAGAACAATTAATTACACTGTAATTCCAGCACGGCCACTAGAAGAGAAACTACATATAAAGAGATTAAGACCTGATCCGCCTGACCTACAACTGCAACAAGTTACCCAGGACAGAGGAAAATATTACAAACGTACATTCTCAAACACCTGGTACACAAAACCTGATTGGCTTACAGGGTGCCCGTCAAGAAACAAACTTTTCTGCTTCCCCTGCTTGCTGTTTAATGGTGAATTTCCTTAGACAAGAGAAGGAGTGATAGACTTGAAGCATCTGTCTGAAAAAATAAAGAAGCATGCACACACAAGAAAGCATATGGAAAACCTGACGAGACTGGGAATGTTGGGAGACACACCGATTGAGAAGCACATAAACGATGCATACTGCCAAACAATACAGAAACACAATGAAGCAGTTGATAGGAATAGACACATACTATCAAAAATAATTGATTGCATTCGTTTTTGTGGTGCTTTCGAACTGACATTGTGAGGCCATGATGAATCAGAAGGTTCCACAAATCCTGGAATATTCTTAGGTCTTGTAGATTTAATATCAAGCATGGACAAGGAAATGGTAGCACATTTAGCAAGGGCTTGAGTCTTGAAGGGCATCTCTAAAACTATACAAAATGAAGTCCTTGAGTGTATGCTAGAAATTATGAGAAGCCATATTGTCCAAGAGTTGCAAAACACAGACTTTGTGTCTATTCAGGCTGATGACACCACTGATGTGGCCACACAAACACAGTCCGTATTAGTCTTTCGGTACCTGGACAATGGCAATAAGGTTGTGGGGAGGTTATGGTTTCACTCATTTAAGAGACTCTACTGCAGAAACCATTACTGCAGCTATACGGCGGCAACTGAACTTCATTTTTCCAGAGGTGCATCAAAAAGAAAACGTATTGCACAAAGCTATGATGGTGCGTCCGTAATAAGTGGAAGCCTTGGTGGAGTACAGAAAAGAATTAGAGATGTGTACCCTTATGCTCATTATGTGCACTGGTACGCCCACCAACTTAATCTTATTATGCAACAGGCAGTATCAAAGACCTCCGAGACACAAATTTTCTTTCGGGATGTAGGAGGAATGGCAGCATTCTTCTCACGTTCCCCAAAAAGAATGGAAGCACTTAAGGAAATTGTGGACAAAAGCGTTCCAAGGGGATCCTCAACTCGTTGGAACTTTAACATACGTACAGTACAACTAATAAATCAATATAGGAAGGACCTTGTGAAATGTTTCAAAGTCATAGAAGCCAATGAAACCTTTGATTTCAAAACTCACAGTGAAGCCCGTGGCTTTGCTAGAACACTAAAAGATAGAGAGTTTCAGTTCTTTCTGTTGACAATTTAGACAGCCAACTGCCAGAGGCTTCTACTTTTTCAAACTACAGGAAAAACATCGCCACTCTGATCCAAAATGCAAAAGAGATATGTGACATTGTAATTGTGCATGCACAAGAACATTTTGCTTTCACAAAACATTTGGGGAGTGCCGCATTATTGGAAAGTGAATACTTTGCAAAATATGATGAATCCTTCCCTGAGCAGGCTCTGCATGAGCTGTGGAAGCTTATCCTATGCTCAACCAAGAGATGCTCAAACTGAGTTGACTGCACTGTACTCAATGCCTGTGTACTGGTAGGCCAAAGATGCCAGGTCTTTGCTGGCTTTAATTCATAAACTTAATATGGAAAAGACATTTACAGAGACAGTGGCTTTACTAAAAATTGTCATTACCACTCCTATGACAACAGCAGATGCAGAACAATCTTGTTCCACCTTAAAGAGGATTAAGACATTCCTGAGGAACACCATGCTTGAGGAAAGACTAAATGCTTTGGCAGTGTTCTCTATAGAGAGCAAGCTAGTTCAAAATATCTCAGACTTTAACATTCAAGTTATTGAAAAGTTTGCTGCTCTTAAAGACAGACGTGCTGAATTTAGATACAAAAAGTAAACATATATTGAATGGTGCTAGTTTGAGACCTGTTTAGTTGTTTGTTAAAAAAAAAACATCTATGAGGTACTCAGAAATGCATTATATCTCAAAGTCTGTTATGAAGCTCTGTTGTTATACTGAATAAGCAGCTACCTATGATATATGACATCTCTTTAATAATGTAATAACTGCACTTTCACAATTGCTTTAGTAACCTTCCTGCTTTCTCAAAATTGCTTGAAAATGCACTATTTTTCCACTCTTTTTTCAAAACTTTCTCAGGGGGATAACCCCCTGAACCCCTCTTAAGTTGTTCGGGCATGCTCCATACGGTGAAGTATGACAATCATTTTACGCCCCACCACTTTCAAATGTCACCGTTTGCCACAGACCCAGAGAAATGTATGTTGAGTTCAAAAGTTACTCAGCAACATTAAATTCCAGAATACAACCCATAGGTCCAAGGTTTACCTTTGATCTTATTAACTTTGTTACTATTTGAAGTCAGCCAGGGGGCAAGGCTGGGACTTGTAGGGAGAAGGGCTGTACAATGTTGGATACCCTAACTGCAAGGTTTTTCTGAACCCTTTTTGTCACACAAAAAAATCTTTGAGCATGATAAATCTGGATATTTTGCCATCTCAGGGTGCCACCTTCTCGGGAAAGTCTCAGCTCCTTTTTTTCATCCTCTGGAAGAGGAGAAAATATCCATGCCCAAAAATGTTTGCACTTCTGAAAAAGTTCTCAGAATAACTCCTACATTCCCTCGTCCTCATGGCAGGCATCACGGCTCTAGATCTATCTTCAGACAGAGCTCCTACAGGGACCAGTCCTCCATGAACAGTCAGTCTTTTTGGAGTCACTGAGCCCTTCTGCCTTTTGTGCTAATGTGAGTTACAGAACAATGGTGGAACCCGAACATCCACCGGACCCGGGTAAGATACAGTACAAAAATAATGGTCACAGTGGAAATTTGTTTTACCATGAAATCAAAACATCACCTTGATAAATCAATTGATATGATGCATTCATGTTCAAAATATGCTTATATTCATATTTAGATCACAGCACAAGTATCTTTTCATTTTTTTAAAAGGTGCTCCAAGAAAGGGAAGGAGTAGGTGCTCAAAAAGGGTGTCTACTTGTGAGGGTTGAGACAATGAAAGGCGATGTGCAACATATATATCACAGGCTGATAGAGGCCTATCCAGCCACACAAAGGCAAATTATGCAAGAAACATAGTATCCTCGTGACACAGGAAATCAATTTTGCTGTCTGTATGTGACTAAACAAGAAAGACTGCCGACGTTTCGACCCCCTTGTTGTGTATGGGTTATTTTATCTTTAGCCTGGGGTCTTCCTCAGGACATATGGAGACACCTAGGAGTAATTTAATTGGTGTTATTAATCAGGTGATGAATATGAGTGTAGTTGATTATATGAGAAAGGCAATGTTGTTACCATTAAAACCACCTAGATGAATCTGGTGGTAGAATTTGAAACAATGGGCCCATAGACCGCCTTTTTGCTACCGTAGTAGCATCTGGAATCCAATTATTTGACCCTTGCAGAGCAGTTCCTGTGCCTACGTGCAAACTGTACTCTGGATTCAGGAGTCATTTGGTCTTCTTTATCCCACCACCCAGTCTTCATCTTTTGAAAAGTTTCTCCAGGCCAACAAATGCTCTGAGGTAACAGTCTTATCCAATGCAGTAGCCGTCACAGGACTGGTGCAGTGTAAAAAGTAATTAGCCAACACAACCTCAACATCATCTCCTACGCCGACGACACCCAGCTGATCCTCTCCCTGACCAATGACCCCGCCGCCGCCAGAGCCAACCTTCACGAAGGGATGAAAGACGTAGCCGAGTGGATGACGACCAGCCGCCTGAAACTGAACTCAGACAAGACGGAAGTCCTCATCCTGGGTTCCTCGCCGTCCGCCTGGGACGACTCCTGGTGGCCCCCCACCCTGGGCAGCGCACCCAAACCGACAGACCACGCACGCAACCTGGGCTTCATCCTGGACTCCTCCCTCACCATGACCAGACAAGTCAACGCCGTCTCCTCGTCATGCTTCAACATCCTGCGCATGCTACGGAAGATCTTCCGGTGGATCCCCACCGAGACAAGGAAGACGGTCACCCAGGCACTCGTCACCAGCCGACTGGACTACGGCAACGCCCTCTACGCCGGAACCACCGCCAAGCTCCAGAAGAGACTCCAGCGGATCCAGAACGCCTCAGCCAGACTCATCCTCGACATCCCACGACACAGCCACATCTCCGGACATCTGAGAGACCTGCACTGGCTCCCCGTCAACAAAAGAATCACCTTCCGCCTCCTTACCCACGCACACAAAGCCCTACACGATCAAGGCCCCAGCTACCTCAACAACCGCATCAACTTCCACGTTCCCAAACGACAGCTCCGATCAGCCAGCCACGCCCTCGCCACCGTCCCCCGCATCCGGAGAACGACAGCGGGAGGAAGGTCCTTCTCCCACCTGGCCGCCAAGACCTGGAACTCCCTTCCGACCGACCTGCGCCTGACCCAAGACCACCTCTCCTTCAGGAAGAAGCTCAAGACCTGGCTGTTCGAGCAGTAGCAGCTCTCCCCCCCTCCCCTAGCGCCTTGAGACCCTCCGGGTAAGTAGTGCGCTATATAAATGTCTGTGATTGATTGATTGATTGATAGATTCCCTCCCAATCCTTTCCTTTTTCCGGAACAGGCCCAATCACTGGCAAAAGACCATATTGTGTGGGTAGGCCTGTCATTCTCTAGCTGGCCAGCAGAATAATTAACTTGGTCCAGCAGGAAGAACAAAAGCCAACAATCTAATCAGGAACTGATTCAGAAAAGGGGGGTGGTGATGAACAGAGTGTCTGAATTAAGCAGACCACTCTTACCCAGTCCAAAGATCAGGGCTTGATCCATCACCGTTATTTATCTCACTGCCCCATCCCAGCTCAGAACCTGGCTATATGCAAATTAGTCTGTCCCTGGCCCAGTGCATCATGGGAACAGGGCAGACCAAACTACCAAGCCAATTCTTCACCAGAAAGGAGACAAGCTACCGGGGACCGGTTTCTGGCATTTCAGCCTCTTCGGCCCGGCTTGCTTGAATCCTGATGGAGCAGTGAGAAAGGGACTCATGTCTGAGTATACCCTGCCACACCTATAGTGGCCAAAAACGATTCAGAAAAGGGGGTGGTGATGAACAGAGTGTCTGAATTAAGCAGACCACTCTTACCCAGTCCAAAGATCAGGGCTTGATCCATCACCGTTATTTATCTCACTGCCCCATCCCAGCTCAGAACCTGGCTATATGCAAATTAGTCTGTCCCTGGCCCAGTGCATCATGGGAACAGGGCAGACCAAACTACCAAGCCAATTCTTCACCAGAAAGGAGACAAGCTACCGGGGACCGGTTTCTGGCATTTCAGCCTCTTCGGCCCGGCTTGCTTGAATCCTGATGGAGCAGTGAGAAAGGGACTCATGTCTGAGTATACCCTGCCACACCTATAGTGGCCAAAAACGATTCAGAAAAGGGGGTGGTGATGAACAGAGTGTCTGAATTAAGCAGACCACTCTTACCCAGTCCAAAGATCAGGGCTTGATCCATCACCGTTATTTATCTCACTGCCCCATCCCAGCTCAGAACCTGGCTATATGCAAATTAGTCTGTCCCTGGCCCAGTGCATCATGGGAACAGGGCAGACCAAACTACCAAGCCAATTCTTCACCAGAAAGGAGACAAGCTACCGGGGACCGGTTTCTGGCATTTCAGCCTCTTCTGCCCGGCTTGCTTGAATCCTGATGGAGCAGTGAGAAAGGGACTCATGTCTGAGTATACCCTGCCACACCTATAGTGGCCAAAAACGATTCAGAAAAGGGGGTGGTGATGAACAGAGTGTCTGAATTAAGCAGACCACTCTTACCCAGTCCAAAGATCAGGGCTTGATCCATCACCGTTATTTATCTCACTGCCCCATCCCAGCTCAGAACCTGGCTATATGCAAATTAGTCTGTCCCTGGCCCAGTGCATCATGGGAACAGGGCAGACCAAACTACCAAGCCAATTCTTCACCAGAAAGGAGACAAGCTACCGGGGACCGGTTTCTGGCATTTCAGCCTCTTCGGCCCGGCTTGCTTGAATCCTGATGGAGCAGTGAGAAAGGGACTCATGTCTGAGTATACCCTGCCACACCTATAGTGGCCAAAAACGATTCAGAAAAGGGGGTGGTGATGAACAGAGTGTCTGAATTAAGCAGACCACTCTTACCCAGTCCAAAGATCAGGGCTTGATCCATCACCGTTATTTATCTCACTGCCCCATCCCAGCTCAGAACCTGGCTATATGCAAATTAGTCTGTCCCTGGCCCAGTGCATCATGGGAACAGGGCAGACCAAACTACCAAGCCAATTCTTCACCAGAAAGGAGACAAGCTACCGGGGACCGGTTTCTGGCATTTCAGCCTCTTCGGCCCGGTTTGCTTGAATCCTGATGGAGCAGTGAGAAAGGGACTCATGTCTGAGTATACCCTGCCACACCTATAGTGGCCAAAAACGATTCAGAAAAGGGGGTGGTGATGAACAGAGTGTCTGAATTAAGCAGACCACTCTTACCCAGTCCAAAGATCAGGGCTTGATCCATCACCGTTATTTATCTCACTGCCCCATCCCAGCTCAGAACCTGGCTATATGCAAATTAGTCTGTCCCTGGCCCAGTGCATCATGGGAACAGGGCAGACCAAACTACCAAGCCAATTCTTCACCAGAAAGGAGACAAGCTACCGGGGACCGGTTTCTGGCATTTCAGCCTCTTCGGCCCGGCTTGCTTGAATCCTGATGGAGCAGTGAGAAAGGGACTCATGTCTGAGTATACCCTGCCACACCTATAGTGGCCAAAAACGATTCAGAAAAGGGGGTGGTGATGAACAGAGTGTCTGAATTAAGCAGACCACTCTTACCCAGTCCAAAGATCAGGGCTTGATCCATCACCGTTATTTATCTCACTGCCCCATCCCAGCTCAGAACCTGGCTATATGCAAATTAGTCTGTCCCTGGCCCAGTGCATCATGGGAACAGGGCAGACCAAACTACCAAGCCAATTCTTCACCAGAAAGGAGACAAGCTACCGGGGACCGGTTTCTGGCATTTCAGCCTCTTCGGCCCGGCTTGCTTGAATCCTGATGGAGCAGTGAGAAAGGGACTCATGTCTGAGTATACCCTGCCACACCTATAGTGGCCAAAAACGATTCAGAAAAGGGGGTGGTGATGAACAGAGTGTCTGAATTAAGCAGACCACTCTTACCCAGTCCAAAGATCAGGGCTTGATCCATCACCGTTATTTATCTCACTGCCCCATCCCAGCTCAGAACCTGGCTATATGCAAATTAGTCTGTCCCTGGCCCAGTGCATCATGGGAACAGGACAGACCAAACTACCAAGCCAATTCTTCACCAGAAAGGAGACAAGCTACCGGGGACCGGTTTCTGGCATTTCAGCCTCTTCGGCCCGGCTTGCTTGAATCCTGATGGAGCAGTGAGAAAGGGACTCATGTCTGAGTATACCCTGCCACACCTATAGTGGCCAAAAACGATTCAGAAAAGGGGGTGGTGATGAACAGAGTGTCTGAATTAAGCAGACCACTCTTACCCAGTCCAAAGATCAGGGCTTGATCCATCACCGTTATTTATCTCACTGCCCCATCCCAGCTCAGAACCTGGCTATATGCAAATTAGTCTGTCCCTGGCCCAGTGCATCATGGGAACAGGGCAGACCAAACTACCAAGCCAATTCTTCAAATCAGGAACTGAGTCAGAGAAATATAATAAATCTTCAGCTAGCGGAATGAGTTCAGATATGATAAAAGTGAAATTGAACCTGCCCTCTGGATCCATGTTTACTCTAAAATTAGAGTGACATCTGATTCTCTAGGCCTAGGTAAAGCCAAACTGTACTGAGCTGCATATTTTGCCAATAATATATAATAGAGTATAGCACCCACCATTTTCAGCATGACACTACAGTCATACACTATGAATGCACACACATATATTAGAAGGCCTTAACCAAGTCAGCATCAATGTCTGAAGGGTCCCTTCTGTGAAAGGCTGCCTGTGCTCAGGTGCCAGGCTGAGCTGGATTGTGGTCCTTCTTGCTCAGCCCACGCAAGTGTGTGCACATGTGTCGGCTGCCCCACAAGACTCACCTTTGCTTGTGAAGCGATTCCACAGAGACGACAAGAGCCACCGCCCCTGTACCCACCTGACCCGTGCGGAGAGAGGCACCCAGCAGGGATGAGATGGAACCAGGGAAGGGAGCCACAAATGACTGAAGTGGTCTTGGTGGTTGAGAAGCAAGGAAGGATCTTGATATAGCTGGGGAAAGAAGAAAGACCCAATCAGGACAGACCACACCTCCCCTACAGGGTAGACCACTAAACACATGCAGGTAGAAGCACCTCGTCCATAAACTCACCAAGGCTCATGTGGACTCTGGAACACAGGAAAGGAAACAAAAAACGAGATGAAGCGCTCCTGCGCGGTGATAGGGTAACCAAAGTATAACCACCAAGTATAAGCGCTCCTGCGCTATGATAACAACCAAAGATACAGCACTCCTGCGCGGCAAACCTATGCTGACCAAATGAAATAAAGCGCTCCTGCTCTGTAGTTCTACAGAAGGAAAGACCAAGGGTAAGCGCTATAGCGCGGCCCAGTATAAAGAATAAATAGCGCTCCTGCACGGAAAGGGTGCAACAACAGCAGCACTCCTGCGCAGCTGGAAACAAGAAAAGAAAAACCCAGGCAAGCTCTTTGTGGCAAAGCAATTGTCATGAACAGCGCTCCTGCGCGGTTACGGTACCTTGATAGAAGACCACGGCAGACGCTTCTGTGCGACGGTGAATGGAGACCGGTGGGCAGTCCGCAGCTTCTCTGGGCTCTGAAACGGGTTCAGGAACTGGATCTGAAGCACAGAGCCGGCGGGAACCGCAGCGTTTAAACCTTTCCCCCGGAAGTGCTTTGGGCCAAGAAAGACTGGACCGGGACTCAACTTCCACCCGGAAGTGGGGATCTTGATGCCCGCATGTGTATGGAGGTCGCTCGGGACGGCAAGATGCCGCAACGTGACAACATGTTCACATAGAACGCCTCACCCCGACTGTGCAGCAGTGGATCTTGTTTTAAAAGACAGCCACTGGCGGCTAGTACTCGCAATCCATTCTAACAGAGTTTCCCGTGAGTGGGACTCAGTTAGTGAGACTCACTCACAGTAAAAGTCCAAAAGCCATGTGGTAGATAAGAAAAACCCCAGGTGGTTAAACGGGTCAGAACCTCTTTTCTACAGCAGCCATGTGGTCTTTTTGAGATACCCCAGTCAACATAAGTTAGTCCACTTCCCTCCTTCCACATTGGTGATTAGAGCTTATTTCAGAACCTGGACCTTAAAAGCTCAGTCAGTTTTACTTGTAGCAAAGGGGCTTATGAGAAACAACATAGATATATATGTCCATGTGGTTTCAATCTTTTTTCCTGGGGAGTACAGTTGCATGGACCACCAAGCACTCTAAGCAGGAGACTGGTAGCGGGCCCTATTAATTAAGCCCCGGGTATTCAGTCTGCAATGGAAAGTTGGTCTTGCTCAGCCTCAACACTATGGAAAGATATGGGTGAGCATTCAGGTCAACTCAAAGTAGGTGATGTAGGACAAGTCTGGGTAAAGTAAAGTACAAGTCTCTCCGTTTTAAACTGTAGGCATTACCAAAACAACAGACAATAATAAATTGATCATGTAACACAACATAGGAGAAAAACTAGGGCTCCTGGCTGCACACGCTATACATTGATCACAAACACTGGCATAACTCTGAGAGAAAAGGCACAATACCAGAACAATTCAGATATGGCACTGATCAAAATTGTAAGTAATGTTTGCAAATCTAGCAATACTGTGAACGCTAAATGATAGTGATTAATATGCTGTAAAAGGGGAGAGTCACAATGCTCTACTAAGACGGAGTTACTTTGTTATTAGTCATCTATATTTACCTTTTGCGGCCATGAAATGTATGAACACATAAAACAATAAAAACACAAAAGAAATCTGAGGGCCAGTGTACTATATAGATTGAAATGTGAGTGCCTGTTGATATATGTGCACCTGTAACTTGCAAAGCATTCTTGGACTTAAGAAAGTTACTGGGTCTAGGAGGTAAGTCTATTGCGTTGGTTTAGAGTCATGTAAAATGGAGATAGCTCTATAGGCGAATGACCAGTGACTCCTCACTCATGGGGGACCAAACTCGATGAAGAAATGTCGACGACTGTAGTCCGGTCCACAGCACTGGCTGCAATTCCACATGCATTGTGGCTTGCCTCAGGCCACGCAAATCTCTGTCATAACTTGGAAGCCATAAGCAGCTATTAAGATGGATTCCTTAGGAGAAGAACATCAAAGGCCTCATACTAACCAAGATGTGCTTCCTGCTGAAACTATGCACCTGTTAAGTACTCTGATTGCGGGGTATAGGATTTATAGGGGGGATTTGTAGGGGCAATAGTGGGCAGCTCACTGCGGCTAAGTCATGGAACTCTCTCCTCCCGGAGCTCCGGAGCCTTCAAAACTCCTCTTAGTTCAGGAAAAATCGTAAAACTTTCCTATTCAATTAAGCCTGTTTTCCTTCTTTTTTTTCACTGTTCTCTTTTGCTGGGTCGCGCTGGGACACTCTTCTGAGTAGCCGCGCACGTTACAAATCACCAATAACATAAAATAACATAACATAACATTTACCGGAAAAGCAATTTGTGCATAATTCTGGGGACAATTTTCTTACTGCATTTTTATCCCACCGTTGAGTAGATATGCAATGTGTGCTATTTGCATTCAGAGTTCATTTGGGTAAAAACCCTCAAGTGCTCTACTAGCGCCAGCGTTGGGATAGATTGGGCCATAATTGAGAGTTTGCATTCAAAGAAGGACTGAGACGAGGTTTAGAATGAAGACCTAAACTTTTTTTGAAAAGTATGCCTTACGAAGAATAATACCGTTATTGTCAAATAAACATATGTGCAAAAAAAAGTAACGGCATTTTTTCAAAGAAATGCAGCAAAGTAAATAAATCCCCAACTTCGCAAATTCACGAAGTTTTCCATTGACCGTATTGAAGATGCAAAGTAAAACGTTGCGACTTCGCACGGCGTTCTGCTTTCCAATCTATATGTGCCCTGGCGACGAGAGAACTGGTGGAGTCCCTAAGTTATGAACTTTGGTCGCTTGGCCATTTGAGTAAACCAAAGCCCTTGTGTCGAAAGTTACAAGGATCCAGCCCTCTAGTCATGATGCCAACAATATTTAACTTTAGAGTCCATCACTGCAAGATCACTGCAGACCAAAATATTCCTTTATTGGTCTGTAATTTCTTCATCCCTTAAAGTAGATGAAAATGAGCCACCTGTCAGCCCTCGTCTCATGTTTCCGCGGCATTAGGACCATTACAGAGCTTTCAGCTTTTCCGCATTTGAACATAATATTAGGGATATTAGTGCTCGGTACATCGTGTGATGCACTACTTCATCATTCAATATTCAAACAGAAAATGTTGCCGTGGGAACGGGCTCAACAAATAGAGCCCAGGCGCCATTTCAGCACAAGTTCTCCATTTGCGGTCCATCAAACTTAGCGCTCTGCCTCCTCTTCTATAAACGCTGCTCGCGCGCTCCCCGCGGCCATTATCCATGACAGTGAATTGCGGATTATTTTTGCTTTAGATTATCAGCGTATTGACGTTAGTTCATAAAATAATGTTGTCTAACTATGATTTGTATCATAATACTTATTTATATCATGAGCTGAATTTCTACTGGCGAAACTAGTAGCTCTGTTGATGTCCACAAAGAGGCTGCGTCTACGGCACCCGTCATGTCCCTGGTTCTGTTGCTGCATCTACACATTCTGCATGGAAATGTAAACCAATTACTCTGGCGGCGTTCCCTTGCGTGCAGACATCTCTGCAGGTGCTTGGTTCTCAGTGTGGCTTAATCTGGGCTCTGCGTTTGTACTAGAAAATCCTGGAGCGCTGGCACTGAAATCCTCAAAGATTACATTTTAATAACCAAGAGTAACCTGAAATGTGCAGTGCTTAGGGTGTCAGACCGCCATGACAACCTACAAACTTCAAGAGCCGTCAGCTAATAAAATAGGGATTGAAAACCTCAACACAGCAACAGCACACAAATATTAACATTAAACATTAAAATTGCGCGTGATAACTCTACTTTAGTACATCTACTTACTTCTCCACTAAAATAAGCAATGTCAAAGCCAGTAGGTCTTGCTTTAATGGCTGAACACACACATTTTTTGTTGGTGATTGTATTTTCATGTTTATTTGCTTTGGTTGAACGGTAGTTGTAATGGACGTGGTGGTAATGATTGTAATGGTGATAGTGGTGAAAGTAATGGTGGTGGTAGGCCTAGTAATAGTGATGGCATGGCGGTGGTAGTGTTGGTTGCGATAATAGTATTGATGGTTGTGGTGATGGTAATGGTGGTGTTGGTCATGATAATAGTGGTGGTGGTGGTGATGATATTAGCGGTAGTGGTTATGGCATTAGTAATAACTGGTGGCAGTAATATGTTTGGTAAGTGTGATGGAGGCAGTGGTAATGGTAATAGTGGTGATACTGATGATAATGGCAACAGTGGTAATGGTGGTTGTAATTATGATAGTGGTAATAGTGGTGGGAGTAATGATGGTTGTAGTAATGAATGTAGTAATGATAATTCTACTCATAATGGAAAAGGTACTGGTGATAATGGTGGAAATCCTAATGGTGGGCGTGACGGAGTTATAATGAAGGTGAAGTAACATTGGAAGAAGTGGCAATGGTAATGATGGTCATGAGAAACTGGACTATTAATTTGGGAAGTAGTGTCCCAACTAAATGAATGAACATAACCTGGTTAGGCACACATTTAATGCATAATAGAAGTCAATGTATAATATTGTTAACCTATGGCTAATAGAATGAAATGTTACAGCACGTTAGCTCATCAAAATAAATCTTCATTACATATATTTCCTTAATTTATAAATCATTTTAAAACAATAACAAAACAATCTGACTCTTACATGCTTAATTTTTATTTAGTATGTTAGAACATTTTGTTCAAAGTTATCTGCTGATTAAATAGAAATCATTTTTTACTTTATTGCTAAAAGTTGAATAGTTTATTTTCTTAACTTTCGTAATTTATTATTATATTTCAAAATTATATTTATGTATATATATATATATATATAAATATATATATACATATATATATATATATATATATATATATATATATATATATATATATATATATATATATTACCTACTGGCGGTCGCCAGTAGGTATATATAGTTAGGATTTTTTCTCTATGGGATTTTTGAAAATTCTATGTCTAATAACTTTGGCGTTTGTGGACGGAATTGGCTGAAATTTTCAGGAAAATTGAACATTTTGTTTCTGAGCAGCCACTGGAAATTTGGGGGGTGTTTGTCAAGGGGGGGCCGAGAAAAAAGGGGGGTCCTAAAACGCATTTTTCCCATGTTAATTTCCATAGGGCGGTTGGCCTCACTTTTAGGCCGAACGGCTGAATGGATTTGCACGAAACTTGGCAAAATTGTAGGGACTGTTAGCCCGATGTGCCTTTGCTAGGTCTCAATATATGTGCTCCAGTGGATTTTGAGAAATTAACGTTCAAAAAAAGATATATATCTGTAAGCGCGCTCCGGGCAGCGCTCCGGCTCGCGTACTTGACGCGTAACGGAACTTCGCGAAGCGAAGCTGATTGGCTCTCCGGTGTCTGTCAACATTCTAAACAGTCCGGAGCGGCCGCCATCTTGTCTCTCGGTAGGATCGAGAGACAAGAGGAGGCCAAAACAAAGGGGGAAATGACCATAAGGGGGCATAGTAGATCCTCCCTGACCCCCTAGGTTTGATGTGGAGGCTTTAAAAGGGCCCCGAAGGGCAAAAAAAAAATTTTTTTTTTTTTTTTTGCGCGGGGAGCGCCCGGTCCGCGAACCGGGAAGCGTTCTGGGGAGCGTACTATAAGGAAAAAAGAATGATAGACTTTTCAAATACTGTATGTTAATTGATTGTTGGTTTTGTTGATTATTTTTTAATTTCTTTATTTTTTAAGCAATTATTTATTATTGTGATTGTGTTTCAAAATGTAATAAACTTTCTAAAATTTCACTGTCTGAAATGTCGTTATTTTAATTGAACATAGCTTGTAATCTCTGAGTGTGTAAAATGTCCTCATTTTGAAGGAGGTCATCTACTGCTTGCACACATTGCAGTAGTTCTTGGTCCCAAGTTTCATCCATAAATTCTATATAATTTGGATCAATTATTTCTTGGCTGCTCTCTTGCAGGACAATTTGAAATGAAACTTTGTGTTCGCCTTCCATTTGGCCTGAAATTTGGATAAAAAAAAATATATATTAGTAGAGATAGGGCACTGTTGGGATTAATTTTAGATAGGCAGTTTTTATCAGTGAATTTATCTTTGGGCAGTGTATAGTATCAGAGTGGAAGTAGGAATATAAAAAAGTGTATGTGATTTAACGTAAGTAAATTCATAATTATACAAGAGAAACCTAACTCCATCCATAACTATAACAGAGAAGTCTATATAAATCTATAACTACTACAGAGGGATAGTATATAACTATCAGAAAAAGTTTACCATATTAACTTATAGTGCACAATATACTTCAGTTTTTAAAATAACAACTTACCTTTACAAAGAAGTTGAAGTGATTAGTGAAAATCCAATTGAAATGTACACCAGGAAGTAGTAGTCAAAATGGCTGTGTTCCCTTCTCTTCCTTTAAATATATTCAGGTATGTAACGAATCAAATGTCAGGTAAAAAAAGTAGAAAATGAAAGTAACATTTTCATTGGTTGTCAATTCCAACACTTCAGATGTGTTCTGTGAAGTAATTTACCTCACGGTATTTAGAAAGGTCTACAGGCTAAATGGCTAAATGGAATTTCAATCAAATTTGTGAAAATGGTAGGGATTGGTATGTAGTATGAGCTAATCTATATTTGGTGAAAGTGTCTCCAGTCGTTTTTCTGTAAATTACTTTCCCACCTTTTTTTGATGGAGCGCTTCCCGGGGAACGCCCCGGTACGCGAACTGGCGAGCGCCCCGGTACGCGAACCTGAAGCGTTACGGGAGTCCACCATTTTGTGTTTCGGTCGAATTAAGATACAAGATGGAGGGCAAATAATGTTCAGAATGGGTAGAAGGGGGCACGGTAGACTTATCTTGACCCCCTAGGTTTTCTGAGGGTGGCTGAGGAGGCCCATATGTGCGAAAAAAAAACATTTTTAAAAAAAAATTCGCGAGGTTAGCTTCCGGTGCGCGTACTGGGTAGCGCCCCGGGGAGCGTACTTTGTTGAAAATTAGTGAAAAAAGTTAGAGTAAAATAATAATTGTGAGTGATCAGATGTAGGGTAGCTCTGAGAAGAGCTTTTGGGTTTATGGTACATTTAGGTACTTATAAGTAGGTACCAATGCACAGTCTTAAATTCAGAATGAAAATTCTGTTGCCCTCATCTGAGAAGTGAACTCCATCTCCTCTGTAGATATCTTGCATGTAGTAACGCAAGTTATTGTTGTACATGGAGCCCATTCCATGGTCTCTCATGTAAGCTGAAACAGATTTGTTTACATGCTTCCTCGACTTCTCAATTTGTGGACAAAATTGGTTCGACCACCTCCATTTCTGTCTTTGGCATATATTTGAATATACCAAGGCAGTTTGAGGAAAAAGGGCCATCAATTGCTCAAAGGTGTCCTTTAAAAGCATTTCCAGACCTACTCCAGTCAAAGTGCCCAAATCATTACCTCCACAGTGCACAATTAACAGGTCAGGTTTTGGCAAATGCATAAAGGTTTTCACCAATGGTATCAATTGGTGACATTTTAATCCTCTGTGGCCAAACCACTTAATTTCCACATCTTGTAAATTGAGGTTAGGTAAATTTCTGTTCTCAGCATACCTCTGAGCCCAATAGATGTAACTATGTCCAACAATCCAGAGAGAAAACATGGTGAGAGAAGGTTCTGCTGCAGTCAGATGAAGTGTGGCAATGAAATGGCAGTTGAAAAAATAAGAGTTTAAAATGAAAAAAACTGTGGAGTTTCTGTGTTAATGAAGCAGTAACAGTGATTGGTGGATTTTGATTGCTGAAAACAGAAAGTTAGGGTGCATGGATGAGTTCTTTGAAAGATGTAATTTGAATGGTCAAGCAAAAATCATTTAATGAAAGATTGCACTGGATACGCAGGTGCACTGAGAGTTCAGAGTTCAATTGAAACATTGTTGTGTGAACTTGCAAACACCAGAGGTCTTCCAAGAGGTGGTTGCTATGCAAAAAAGGCAGAGAGGGCAGAGGGGGGAAGGGTTTTGATTTGAAAAAAGTGAGGGAAGAGTTTTGATTGGGTGACATAAGAGATATGTGTGATGAATTACAGCATTTCTGTGCCATTGTTGGTTCCAGCCTCTGGTGTGCATACCTTTTGCTCTGCTAAAGACAAATTGGTGTGTTTCTGAGACTGTTTTGAAACTCATAAAGTATTTGCCAAGGTGAGAAAAGATTTATTTAATTTAGATAGAGAATAGTGTGCTTTAAGGAGAAAATTATGAAGAAAGTTGTGTTTTTAAAATGTTGCTTTGTCTCAAGTGTTTTACAAATAGATTTTGTTTCTTTGAGAAATTGTAATTGGAGAACATGTGAAGTATTAGTACTGACAGGGTGTTTTTGTGCATAGGAGCTGTGCAGTGTTTTCAAATTCTGACTTGAAAATCGTTTTTGAGGAAAAGGAATGCTTTCAAAATTTATGACAAGGACATAATGGTGTCTGCTTCTTTATAAGGCATTTGAGTGTCTCTGATGTTATTTTTCCCATTTTAATTTAAGACCTTTCCCCGTGGTGCAAATTCCTTGTAAATATGCTCGCACCTGTGCTTGGAAAATTTAGATTTTGATTGTTTGAGTTACATAGCCATGTTAAAAGTGACCCAAAAATGCTGCAAAGGCAATCAAAAAACGCTTTCATGTGTCTTAAGGACATTTTCAGTCATTTCCCCATGTGCAGTGTTTTCAAATGATGACTTGAAAATCGTTTTTGAGGTAAAGGAATGCTTTTAAAATTTATGACAAGGACATAATGGTGTCTGCTTCTTTATAAGGCATTTGAGTGTCTCTGATGTTATTTTTCCCATTTTAAATTAAAAGACCTTTCCCCGTGGTGCAAATTCCTTATAAATATGCTCCCACCTGTGCTTGGCAAATTTAGATTTTGATTGTTTGAGTTACATAGCCATGTTAAAAGTGACCCAAAAATGCTGCAAAGGCTTTAAAAAAACGCTTTCATGTGTCTTAAGGACATTTTAAGTCATTTCCCCATGTGCAGTGTTTTCAAATTAAGACTTGAAAATCGTTTTTCAGGAAAAGGGATGCTTTTAAAATTTATGACAAGGACATAATGGTGTATGCTTCTTTATAAGGCATTTGAGTGTCTCTGATGTTTTTTTTCCCATTTTAATGTAAGACCTTTCCCCGTGGTGCAAATTCCTTGTAAATATGCTCCCACCTGTGCTTGGCAAATTTAGATTTTGATTGTTTGAGTTACATAGCCATGTTAAAAGTGACCCAAAAATGCTGCAAAGGCAATCAAAAAACGCTTTCATGTGTCTTAAGGACATTTTAAGTCATTTCCCCATGTACAGTGTTTTCAAATTAAGACTTGAAAATCGTTTTTGAGGAAAAGGGATGCTTTTAAAATTTATGACAAGGACATAATGGTGTATGCTTCTTTATAAGGCATTTGAGTGTCTCTGATGTTATTTTTCCCATTTTAATGTAAGACCTTTCCCCGTGGTGCAAATTCCTTGTAAATATGCTCCCACCTGTGCTTGGAAAATTTAGATTTTGATTGTTTGAGTTACATAGCCATGTTAAAAGTGACCCAAAAATGCTGCAAAGGCAATCAAAAAACGCTTTCATGTGTCTTAAGGACATTTTCAGTCATTTCTCCATGTGCAGTGTTTTCAAATTAAGACTTGAAAATCGTTTTTGAGGAAAAGGAATGCTTTTAAAATTTATGACAAGGACATAATGGTGTATGCTTCTTTATAAGGCATTTGAGTGTCTCTGGTGTTATTTTTCCCATTTTAATGTAAGACCTTTCCCCGTGGTGCAAATTCCTTGTAAATATGCTCGCACCTGTGCTTGGAAAATTTAGATTTTGATTGTTTGAGTTACATAGCCATGTTAAAAGTGACCCAAAAATGCTGCAAAGGCAATCAAAAAACGCTTTCATGTGTCTTAAGGACATTTTCAGTCATTTCCCCATATGCAGTTTTTTCAAATTATGACTTGAAAATCGTTTTTGAGGTAAAGGAATGCTTTTAAAATTTATGACAAGGACATAATGGTGTCTGCTTCTTTATAAGGCATTTGAGTGTCTCTGATATTATTTTTCCCATTTTAAATTAAAAGACCTTTCCCCGTGGTGCAAATTCCTTGTAAATATGCTCCCACCTGTGCTTGGCAAATTTAGATTTTGATTGTTTGAGTTACATAGCCATGTTAAAAGTGACCCAAAAATGCTGCAAAGGCTTTAAAAAAACGCTTTCATGTGTCTTAAGGACATTTTAAGTCATTTCCCCATGAATGTAGGTAGGCCTCACCTTAAACAAACCTCTGGATAGGCCACACCTTATCGTCATCCTGAATTATTCATTTAAAATGCTAGGGACAGATTTATGATAGGTGTATGCCTCTTTTGCGCCACTGTGCGTCACTTTTGTGACGCAGTGGCGGTGCAAAAGATTTGCTATGTGGCGACAAAATTACAAATTGATGCATCTAGGAAGATGTGTCATGCTGTAAAAAAAACGTGCCACATGAAACCGATGCAGCAGTGATGCAAAAGATGCACCATGTTGCAAGACAGGCCTCACTTCATCTCCAACAAGATAAGAAGCTTAGGGATAGATTTATGATGACTGGTGCATCCCCAGGGATGTGCCAGTCATCCTGCGCCGCTGTTCCGCCACCCATGGTGCGCTGCATTTACAATGCGGCGCACCATGGGGCAAAAACGGCACAGATGCGTGACGCATCTGTGCCGTAAAGGTGGCGCATTGCTGGAGCTGCATCGCAAGTGCGATGCAGCTCCAGCAAGGCTCAGGGGTGCCCCATCTCCATTTAATCTGCAACCCTGAGTAGGCCTCACCTTAAACAAACCTCTGGATAGGCCACACCTTATTGTCATCCTGAATCAATCATTTAACATGTTAGGGACAGATTTATGATAGCCGTGTGCCTCTTTTGTGCCGCTGTGCGTCACTTTTGTGACGCAGCGGCGGTGCAAAAGATTGGCTATGTGGCGACATATTTAAAAATTGATGCATCTAGGCAGATGTGTCATGCTGTAAAGTCCTGTGCCACATGAAACCTGCGTCAGTTTTCATATAGGTGTTTTGTTGCAAGGTATGCATTAATTTGCAAGAAAGCCCTGTAAAACTAACACAGTGAAATTTAGAAGATTTCACTGACTCAGCTTTATAGCATTGCTGAATCAAATCATTACGCCTGTTTGAAACAGGCATAAGGAGTGATGCACCATGCAATGTGTGGCTTGCTCCTGTGCATTGCAGTAGACATGTTGCGCTTACGACGTGATTCCTGCAATGTGCTGCTTTTGCGGCACAGATGCGTGACGCATCTGTGCTGTTTTCACTCAATGGTGCTCCACATTGTAAATGCGGCACACCATGGGTGGCAGAGCAGCGGTGCACATTAACTGGTGCATCCCTGGGAATGCGTCAGTTAACATAAATCTGCCCCTTTACATTTAAGTATGAGCAGGGGACACAGAGTTGGTGAGGCTTATCCAAGGTTAAGAAGAGATGAGTCCTGTTCACTGAAAACTTGGACATAGGCCTTACCTCCTCAGCATCGCTGGTCATGGCTAAATAATAGCTGCAAAATGTTACTCTTGTTAAACAATTTTACTATTATAATCTCTGAGATTTGTCTCTTACTCTGCAACATCTCATTGTTGTTCTCTTTCTTTAAAGATAACGACAACATCAACCATGAGTGACAATCAGCAATCAGTTGATTATGACATTATCATTGAACTTGTAATTGAAACGTCAGTGGAAGTAGATCCATTGGATGATTTAAATTCTCAGGATGATGAAGAACATGATGAGGATGCCGATTTGTCAGAATTGTATGACATAGGTTGGGAAGCTGACGTGCTTGAGCCTATGGAACTATAAACATTTATTTTTTAAATTTATAATAAATGAAAAGTAAAAATGTAAACCGTTTGATTTATAATTAAAAACACCTTTAAAAACAGGTTATGTCTAGTGTCTTCAATAAAATATTAAAATATGCTCATAAAATTAGATCAGAATCACATATAAAATAGTAGAGGTAAAATGAAGAAGAATTCTATTTCTTTTCTGCTATTTGCGTATTATATATTTGCCAAAGCACTAAAAAATGTTCTATGTAAAAATGTCAAGTAGTGTGTTAAGTTTTTGATGACTGTTATTGATTTACTGTTTGGTAATAGTGGTAATAACATTTTTTATTATATTTTACCACAGATTCAACTGCATATCATTTCAAGATTTCAGCATGCCAACCAAGGATAGACTTAAAAAGGCTGCAAAACGTCAAAGACAGCAGGTACATGAAATAATGCAGAAGTCCTCTACCAAAAAAACTTGTCAAGTCACCAAGAAAGCACCGGGTAAGAGCACAAAAACATTCATAAGAAATATTTGTAGTAAAAAAAATATTACTACAGAAAATGTTTCAGTCCAGAGAAAGAGAAGCATTTTAAACGGAAAGGAAAGGCCAATCAAAAATGTTACTGCTAGAGCAAGAGATAACTCTGTGCATGATAGTAGAAGGAAACAACAGTTTAGGGACATTCGTAAACGAATGCTCCGCAACAGGATAATTGGCAATTGGTTAAAAAATAATAAGAAAGGTCAACAGAAAGTGGTTTTTTATAAGAGAAAAAAAAAAGTTGAGAAAGTTATTGATCAGGCATTTGAAATTAAACGTAAGTTATTTATTTTGATAATCAATAGAATTAGGAAGCTAAACAAGGCAATTTATGATTTCAAAAGAAATAGTAGATGGAAGAGAATAGTTAATCGTAGTAATTTTTGTGAAGTTTTTTCCGGAGAATGGATGCATAGTTCAAGTTGTGAGGCATTTTTTAATGAGGAGAGTTATTTCCAGGATAATGATTTGGTGCATGCAGTTGACACCAGTGGTCGAGCTTATGAAGTGAAAGATGGTTGTCCAGTTGAAAAAGAAAAACTTGTGACAACAGAGACAGAAGAAGTGTTAGGTAATGAGGTTTTAGGAAGACGTCCTAAGGGTCCTGTGTACACCTGGAAGTGTAGTAGTATTTGCAGTGTGCGACAGGATTCCATCAATTTGCTTTGTGATTTTGTACGGACATTTAATAAAAAAAGTTTGAAGCAGAAAATGAAGTTGTTGCAAGAATTAGATCCTTGCAGAGTGAGAGAAGTGACAGGTTTGCATGGTCATTCACTGGCTTGTCTTTCCAGGAGAGTATGCCAGAGTGTTTTTCATCATTTCAGGATGCTAGCAGTGCATCATAATAAAGTGAGGAAATTAGTTAGAGTGTTGTATTATGCTAAGAGTCCAGCAATTATGCTTAAACAATTATGTGCTGCTCTTTTGCATGGTTCTGAAATAGATGTGAAGAATATTTGTGAAGAAATAGAGTTTTGTTACTTTGGAAGTAAAGAGGAGAATGTTGAAATTGACCAAGAAGAAGAAGGTAATGTGGAAGATAGTGTACAGGTTTCCAGTACAGATAATTTTCAGAGGGAAATTGCGACGTTTCAGGTGAAATCAAGTGAGAGGCCTAATTTCACTTGTGTGTGTTGTCGACGCACTTATTATAAGAATCAGACTAAGTTAGTGGATTTATATGCAAAAAGTGAAAGGGAAAATAATAGTGAATGGAATGATTTCACAACATACTTGATGGTAGAAAATTGTTTTGATTTGGGATCGGATCAACGTGTGTGTACTTATTGTTATAACAAATTAAATCAAAACCCGATGCCTGCTAGAGCAGTTCATAATAATCTGGAATTGGTTGAGATTCCTTCTGAATTGAAGGATTTAAATACTTATGAATCTATTTTGATTCAAAGTATCCATCCCTTTCAGGCTATTGTAAGAATGGAGCCAAAGACAGGGAAATTGCCTCCATCAGATTTACAGAGAGGATTAAAGGGAAGAGTTGTTTATTTGCCTCTAGATTTGAAGAAAAACATTAACACAATTGGAGTAGAAAAAGTGGAAGAGGACCCTCTGGTTATCTTAGTTAATGGGGTTCCGACAAAGAATAAGAAAATATGGCAAGATTTAGTGGATGTTAGGAAAGTCAAAAAGGCAACATTGTATTTGAAAAAAAATAATAAGTACTATAAGAATATATATGTTGCAGAAGAGGAAGTAAGTGAGGAAGAGGATAGCGATTTGTGTGCTGGTCAAATTGAGAAATTAGAACCCTCTACTAGTGAAGAAATATATGAACATTATAGTGTTCATCCTTTGCATTCCAAGGAAGTCATGGGGAATGCTATTGAGTTGTTTCAAATGAAACAAGCCAAAGGGAGTCCCATTAGTGTTTGGGAGGAAAGTTTGGAAGCTCGGTGGTTCCCACAGCTTTTTCCAACAGGTCAGGGAGGAAGATATGATGAGCGACCTCATCAAATTCCTGCTTCTGAATACCGGACTTTGCGATTGTATGCAGGAGATGCTAGGTTTCGACAATGTATTCCCTATTTGTTTCATCTCCTGTTTGAAAGCGATCTGTCTGGACTGTCATATGCAGTGAACCACATCTTGAAAAGTGGTATACACATGCAAAACATCTCGGCAAGTGACCTTATGGATAAAGTCAATGTCCAAGACAGTATTTTGGATTCTCACCTGATTAATCTCATGGCGTGTCAGCGTGGTACTAATGAGTACTGGTACCGTCGTCATGGTGATTTAAAATGTATGCTGAGGAACTTAGGAACTCCCACATGGTTCCTCACTCTGAGCTGTGCCGAGTATGGCTGGGAAGACTTACTTGAATTTCTACGAGAGGCAAATGGAAACATCGAAAACATCGAATTCAAGACACCCGGAGAACTGTGCTCTTTGGATCCAGTCAATGTATGCCGGTACTTCAATCATAGATTTGAAGCTATGATGTCTTTCATCATGAATAAGAAGAATCCACCTCTTGGAGAGGTGTTGGATTTCTTCTGGAGAAAGGAGTACCAAGCAAGAGGTGCTCCTCACATACATATGCTGTTGTGGATCAAGGATGCACCTAAATTTGGAACGGATCCAGAAGACTCAGTGATGAGTTTCATACAACAGTATTCTACGTGTGCTGTTCCAAACGCAAAGGAGAAGAAAAGCCTAAGAGAAAAAGTTCTACGTTTCCAAAGCCATCGTTGTGGAAAGTACTGTCGTCGTAAATTCCGAAACAAGGACAAGTTCTACACCAAATGTCGTTTCGGGTTTCCACGACCGGTGATTTCTAAAGGAAGAGTAAACAGTTTGATGTCTTCGCTGCGACATAATGTGATGAAGAAATCACCGAAAAACACATACAATTTGAAGAGGAACGAAGAGTCCAAGTACATCAACGACTACAACCCAGTGATTTTGTCCATGTGGAATGCTAACATGGATATACAGTTTGTGGCTGATAACTGTATGGCTGTGGCTCGGTATGTGACATCTTACATCACCAAAAAAGAGAAGACAGAATTGAAGGATATGTGGGAGGACATTTCCCATGAAAAGAGCCTCAGTAAAAAGTTGTACAGTTTCAGTCTGAAGATGTTGTCGCATCGAGAAATCGGAGCTTACGAATGTTCTGACCGGTTGTCTTCAGCAAGTCTCTATGCCAAATCTAGGAGTATCGTTTGGGCGAGTCTTGGTCTTGCTGCAACGCGTAATCGAGTTCTGAAACCTGTGCGGGAAATTGAGTATTTGGCGGAAAAGGAGCCAAACAGTACCGACATTTTGAAGACCAACATGTTGGATACATATTATCCAAATCGAAGCAGTCACCTCGAGAATGTTTGTCTGTATGAGGTTCTTCAAAATTACATATTCAAGAGGAACATCAAAGAAGATACTGAGAAAGGAGTGTATGCTGTAATTGGAAGTGAGGGATGTCTGGTCAAGCAAAGAAAATGCCACTTGGTAAACCATCGAAAATTGAGTGGCGAATCTCCTGAAAAAAAGGAGCTTTTCTATTTAGCACTTTTGCAACTTTTCAAGCCTTGGCGTGCAGAAGAGGAACTGCTTGGAGATTTCCTCTGTTACGAAGACTCTTTCACTGCCGCCAAGCAGACCATAGAATGTCCTGCTTTTCCCAAATATGTAGAAATGTTGAATGCGGAAATCGAGCAGGAAGCAACGATTGCAGCCGAGATTGCCAGAGACAGTTCTCAGGACAGTCAGAGTTCTGCTTCATTGAGTCAGGATCCACTAGGAGGACCTGTTATCGAAAATGAAGCTGCCACTGCCATGAACGAAGTGGAAAGAGCCATGGCACATGCTCAGGAGGATGCGGTTAACTTAGAAGACTTGGAAAGACAACTCAACGTTGAGCAGAGGAAAATATATGACGAAGTTACCATGCAAATTGATCATGGATTAAGTCATGAGAAGAAAGAGTGCTCATGTACGTCGTTGAAGCCTGTCCGACTGTACGTGAGTGGAGAAGCGGGAACTGGAAAAAGTTTCCTCATTAAAGCAATTTCATGTTATTTGCAGGAAAGGACTGAGTCATCGCTGTCTTGTGTTGTCACCGCTACAACTGGACTGGCAGCACATAACATCAAAGGGATTACTTTACATCGTTTACTGATGCTGCCAGTGGAGCATGACAACAAATTACAATATCACAAGCTATCTGGAGATGCTTGTTGTGAGGTTTCAAGAATCTTGAGGAAAATGAAACTTCTTATCATTGACGAAGTAAGCATGGTTTCCAATGTCATGCTTGCCTTCGTGCATTTGAGAATGCAAGAAGTTCTCAAAACAGAGTATGATGTGTTATTTGGTGGCAAACACATCATTGTTTTCGGAGATCTTCTGCAGCTGACACCAGTGAAAGGGCAACCTGTGTTCAAAATGCTCACGCATGAAGATACCAGGAAGTGCCTAGGGAGCATTGGCAACGTCAATATATGGTTAAACTTCAATTATGCTGAACTGCATGAAAATATGCGTCAGGCGAAGGATGAAGTTTACAAGAATATTCTACAAGATGTTAGAATTGGAAAAGTGACCGAGCATGGGAAAGAAGCTTTACATGCACGATTACTGTCAAATTTATATCCAGAACAAGATGTTGTGCCTGAGAATATTTTTCAGAAAATTACTGAGAAGAAATCTGGAATATGTTTGATGCCAACTCTTGCAGAATGTGCCATCTTCAACAACAAAATGTTGCATTTAGAAAAGCAAGAGTTTGTGAAACTGGAAGCTATTGACAGAGTGGAGCATATGGGATCAACAATTATTTTGTCTGAGAATTTGAAATCCAAATTGGATTCATTAGAGAAGACTATATCTAAAACTGCAGGTTTTGAAAAGACTCTGAATGTGTGCTTAAACTGCCGTATAATTTTAAGAAGGAATTTACATGTTGAAAGAGGTCTGGTAAATGGATCAATGGGTAATGTTGTTGATTTTGTGAAATACAGAAATAGAGATGGAATTGAATTTTTAAAAATTAAATTTGATGGCATTGAGGAAGTACAGCTAATTGGTTGTTGTTCTGCTAGATTTTTGCTTGTAAAAGACTTATATGTTCGCCGTAAGCAGTTTCCTGTTTGCTTGGCATATGCGGTGACAATCCATAAATCGCAAGGTTTAAGTGTAGACAGTGCATTGGTGAATATTGGCAGTTCTGTGTTCAAGGAGGGTATGGCATATGTGGCATTGTCAAGAGTTAGAACTTTATCGGGATTGTACTTGATTGAGTGTGATGTCACAAACATTTGTGCGGATCTAGATTGTGTTAAGGAATACAATAGGTTGAGAAGAGAGTATGCGCCACATTTGCCTCAATATCCTTTGTTTGAGAAACGTGTGGTAGGCCGGAAACGAAGAAATGTGACCAATACTAGGGAGGTTGTAGCAAAAAGACGAAAAGTCGATGAACCTGAAATTATAAGCAGAAACAAAAAGGATTCTGTTGAAGATGTTGTTGGTTTTCAATTTGAAAACAGTTCTGGTGTCAACTGCTATGCTAATGTAGTGGTTAATGTTTTGTTTTCTCTAGAAAATGTAAAAGAAGAGATTGTGGTCAATTCTGATCAAAGATTTTGCAGTTTGTTAAATTCTGTGTTAGAGAAATGTAGCACTGATAGAACAAAAATAGAAAGTGTGTCTGAAATTCGAAATCTGTTAGACAGATGTTCAGGCCAAACACAATTCTCTCAAAATATTCAGCAAGATTGTCAGGAGTTTTTAATGTATATGCTTGATGTATTGCATGCTGAAGGTGTAGATGTAGATCACCTGTTTGGGCTTTCTTATCAATGGCAGCATGACTGCGAGAACTGTAGGGTATCAAGTACTACTAGTGTAGACTCAGAACGATTTATATATTTAACTTTGCCAGACAGTAAATCAGTCTCCTTTAATAAGCTAGTAAAAGCAGCTGATCACAACATGGAGTGTAGCCAATGTAAATCTGAATTGATGTCAACATTATTTATACGAACATATGGCCAGTATGTCATTTTAATGTTCCAACGATGTAGGCCTGATGGAACAAAATTGACAACTTTAATTAAAAATTTTGTGGCTTCACAGTTGTCAATATCAGGAAGGACTTTTGTAACTGTAGCAATTATATATCATGACGGTCCTTCAATAACATCAGGACATTAACAGCTTATTTAAAGTCTAGAAATGGCTGATCATTCTGCAATGATTCTGTTTTAATTTTCAAAAAAAAATTGCCGTATGACTTTAAAAATTGTTACCTGGTGTTTTTAAAACCAAAATTTTAGGGAAAGAATCTCGGGATGTGCTCTGAGGAATTTCAAGAAGTTCTAATGGCTCCTACACGATTTGGCCTTGAGGATAAGTGTAGTACAGAGACATAACTTCTTACCATAACACTGGACGTCATGGAAAAATAACTGCACTTTGAATGAGTTCAGAAAAACTATTTCTTTTTATAAGCTAATTTAAGCAGCCAATCAAAACATGGAGTAGAGGGAATGTAAGTCTGCAATGCTGTCTACTGTTATATATTGCTTTGTGATTAAAAGTGATGTAGAGAATTAAATAATTGTAGTAGTCATAGAGGTAGTGTAAGTCTGCTTCATAGTAAGCAGTATCAGTGTCATAGGAAATGTAGAACATGAGTGAGCAAGAAGGGTAAGATATTAGTAGTCCAGGATTGTGAAAATGATCTTCAACATTTTAATTCTGTAAGTTGCGGAAATATAAAATGACGGGATTGGCTTACAAGAATTCCAAGAGTTATAAATGGCTCTTACACGATTTGGCCTTGTGGAAACGTGTGGTAGAGAGCGAGAAGTCATTTATTGTATGTAACATATTTTTCAAAACGATGGAGGTTTTCTTTCAGAAAGTGGCGGGCTGAAAGTAATAACAGCACAACAGAGTGTAAGCTGTTCATAGGACATCCTTCGATGTCATGGAAAGTAAGTTAACTTTAAGGAGTTCTGAATTCTGATTTGTTATGTTGTATGGGTTTTTTAAACACAATCATTTTGATTGTGTTTTTTTTCCCCGCTGTTATATGATGAATACCTTCAAGTCACTGTTTTTAGTGAAATTTGATACATTCTGAGAACAGCAAAAATAAACCATTTAACATGTATAATTAATTCTGTACTGTTTGCATTTATGATGTACATTTAGAACTGTGTATGAGGCATGGAGAAGGAGAGGCTTCTGTAAGTGTCAAAGTTGTTGCATACAGTGTTCACATTCTACGTAGTCTTTCATATGATAGACTACATTCCCACAATGAGATATTTAAGCAAAGGAAACACAGGTGATATGATTGTGGAATGAGCAAAAAAAATTGCACGTTTTTCAATTATATTACCTGTGTTTCCTAACATTACACATCACATTGTGTAGATGAGGTTTAGGCCTGTTCCAGGAGACAGAGGAGGTCTGACATTTGTTCAAGAGTGCAGTGGACATGACTCACTTTGTTGGTAGGTCTGCACATGTATTATCTCCTCTGTATTCTTCAACAAACCTAAATTTCATCTGCAACCCTGAGTAGGACTTACCTGAAACAAATCTGTGGATAGGTTACACCTTATCAGCATCTTGAAACAATCATTTAAAATGTTAGGATCAGATTTATGATGGCCGTGCGCCTCTTTTACGCCGCTGTGGGTCAGTTTTGTGTAAAAGATGCACCATGTTGCAAGATAGGTTTCAGTTCATCTCCAGCAAGATACCATCAGTTTGAAATGTATATAATTAGCACTGTGTAGGGGGCATGCAGAAGCTGAAGCTTTTGTAAATGTCAAAGTTGTTGCATGCAGTGTGCATTTCTGGGTACTGTTTCATATGCTGGACTACATCTGCACTATGAGATACCTAAGCAAAGGCAACACAGGTGATGTGATTGTGAAATGAGGAAAAGAAACTCCACATTTTTCAATTACATCACCTGTGTTTCCTAAGTTTACGAATGACATTGTGCAGATGAAGTTTAGGTCTGTCCACGGACACAGAAGAGGTCTGGCCTTTGTTCAAGAGTGAAGTGGACATGACTTACTTCATTGGTAGGCCTTTACATGTATTATCTCCTCTGTATTCTTCAACAAGCGTAAATTTGATCTGCAACCCTGAGTAGGCCTCACCTTAAACAAACCTCTGGAGAGGCCATACCTTATCGTCATCCTGAAGTAATCATTTAAAATGTTAGGGACAGATTTATGATAGGTGTATGCCTCTTTTGCGCCACTGTGCGTCACTTTTGTGACGCATTGGCGGTGGAAAAGATTTGCTATGAGGCGACAAAATTACAAATTGATGCATCTAGGCAGATGTGTCATGCTGTAAAAAACCCGTGCCACATGAAACCGATGCAGCAGTGATGCAAAAGATGCAGCATGTTGCAAGACAGGCCTCACTTCATCTCCAACAAGATAAGAAGCTAAGTCTTCTGTAAATGTCAAAATTGTTGTATACACTGCTCAACTTTTGTGTACTCTTTGATATGCTAGACTCCATCTGCACTATGAGATACCTAAGCAAAGGAAACACAGGTGATGTGATTGTGAAATGAGGAAAAGAAACTCCACATTTTTCAATTACATCACCTGTGTTTTCTAAGTTTACGAATGACATTGTGCAGATGAACTTTAGGTCTGTCCACGGACACATAAGAGGTCTGGCGTTTGTTCAAGAGTGAAGTGGACATGATTTACTTCATTGGTAGACCTTCACATGTATTATGTCCTCTGTTCTCTTCAACAACTCGAAATTTCATTTCGAACCCTGAGTAGGCCTCACCTCAAACAAACCTCTGGATATGACACATCTTATTGGCATCTTGAAAAAATCATTTAAAATGTTAGTGTCTTGCGACACTTTTGTGAGACAACAGCAGTGCAAAAAATGCACCATGTTCTAAGATAGGCCTCACTTCATCTGCATCAAGATACTGTTAGTTTAAAATGTATATCTTTAGGACTGTGTAGGGGGCCTGGAGAAGCAGAAGCTTCTGTAAGTGTCAAAGTTGTTGAAAAACTGTTTCTCCTTCAATCTTTTCCCTTGTCTTTTCTAATTTTTAAATACATGTTTTAATATTTTTCAAATGTTTGTTCTCTCTTTCACAAATTGAAAGTATAAAAATAAAAAGTGAGTAATTTAACGACAATTATAAGGTAAATGTTTTGTAGTCTTTTCGTTACATTTCTATCACATTCACCTACTATTAGTTCCACAGCTTCATTTCTTTAACCCTCAGTTTCCTGCCTTTGCTACTTCCCTCATTCCTTTCTCTATTACCTACTTACTCTACTCCTTCCACTCCTTTTCTCAGTCCCTCTCTTCTCATAGTTCCTCACTCTTGTTCACTCACTCCGTCTCTATTACTCTTAGTGTCTTTGACTGATCACTCTTTCACTGCTTGTTCATTATGCTTTTTCTGTGTAGTTGAAGCACACTAAGGGGCATATTATGAACACAGCCTATAAAATATTGCTGTTTTTATCGGCAGAAAACTGCTGCAAAAGTGGTTTTAGCTGCAGTTTTCTGCCGCAAAAGCGGCTTAAGCGACACATTTCTGCCGATAAAAGCTGCAAAACTTTTATTGCCTATGTTGATAATATGGCCCTATGTTATTTACATTTCTTTGCTGTTTCAATTATTCTTTTTCTGTTACTTCTTCATTTCTGCTTTCTGTTTTTTCTCTCTGTTATTCCACATGTTTTAATCTTATTTTGAACATTCACTCATATTCTCTAAGAAACTCTTCTTTGTTATTCTTCTACTGTCCTTTTTTTCTTTCACTTCCTTATCTATTTTGTTTTTCACAATTATATCCTCTTCCCTCTTTTCTTAGGTAAATAAATCTATTAAACAGTATCTCTGGTTTAGACCCTATAGCTGTCTTTGTTTTAACATTACTCTCTGTTTACTTCCCTTATACTTACTCTTCTTTTTTTTTTTTTAATTTTTTTGGTTCGCTCCCGGTTCGCGTACCGGTGAGCGAACCAGGAAGCGAACCAAAAGAAATACAGCTTGCCAGAGTGCTAAACATTCTAGCAGTTTTTTTTTAAAGGGGAGGTAGTTCTGAAAAGAACTTTTTTTTAATGTTTGTGTTGTTTTATATTTTTTTTTATTTTTCTGAACATTTTTGGTTTTTTTTGTATTTTTTGAACAGTTTTATGTTTTTTTTGTTTTTTTGGGAGGGGAAACAACAAAAAACAGGAATTGGAAAGGGCTCAACAGGAGCAAAAAAAAATTTACTTTCTGGGGCGTTTAGAGCACTTGTGATTTTCATAAGCTCGGTTGATTAAGGTAATGCTCATATTGCCACATGAGAGTAATGCACCGCAATACAAACAGGTAAACTTCATATGGACAAAGTTGTCCTGAATGTTTGGCACGGTTTCCCGTGCCTCTGGTCCTGTCAAATATACCTGTGTTGATGTCGTGCCCACAGGAGTTGATGGGTTGTCCTGCAGGTCACGCATCTCTGCCCGGCTGTAGTTTAATGGATGCCACCTGATCATGTGACGATGCATGGTGTAGTTGCCGAAGCTATACTTTTTTAAGGTGCCTCTAGATAAGGCCTCTTTACATATGAGGCACGTCACATATCTAGCATTAACTTTCTTCTGCCCTTCAGGGATTGAAAAAAACTGCCAAATAAAACTGGTTTTACGATGAGAAACCCGGGGCTCCTCTTGTAAAAACTGTGGTCCTTCTGTCTCCTCTTCCTCTTGTTCATCCTCTTCCTCCTCTGTGTTGCTGATGAACTGTGGAGGTGGTCCTCTCTTCCCATGAGGAGGTGGTGGTGGTGGTCCACCAGCGGAAGCTACCAATGAAGCCATTGCTCAAATATCAAAAAAGGTCTTCCTCTCACAAAGATGAAAGTCAGAGTGAGGAAAGAAGGAGGGGTTTTCATCATTTGGGAAAAACAATAGTTCTAAACCAATGAAAAGTGTTATTTTTAGGTCACCTGACCTAGCCTTACATCATTAGGAAACCAAAAGTGAAATGAACCAATGAAAAGTTTTATTAACAAGTCACATGACCTGTTACGCTTATGTTACGCGCTGCGGAACGCGCCCCGGATCGCTTCCGGGTCGCTGCGCTTCGCGCCTCGGTTCGCGCTCCGGAGCACTTCCGGGTGCGCTAACGCGGCGCGTCATGAGACGCATTACGCAACAACGTGATACGTCGCGCTTCCGCGACGCGTCACGATGTTGATTTCTACCGCGGCAGTTGCGCAAACGGAACGTTTACCGGTTCGCGGACTGGGTCGCGGCATCAAATTGAGCTAACGGGAAGCTTCCCGGTTCGCGAACCGGGAGCGAACAAAAAAAAATATTTTAAAAAAAATTATTATTAAACATATACAATATATTTTTTGATTTAAAGAAGAATACATTTTACAGCTACAGATATTAGCTTTTAAAAAACCAATGAAATTCACTGCAAAAACCATAGGTTATAGACCATATATAGTTAGGAATTAGCATTTACAAAACCTTGAAAATTCACTGAAAAAACCATAGGTTATAGACCATATATAGTTAGGAATTAGCATTTAAAAAACCTTATTTTACTCACACAAAACCATTGAAATTCCATATATAGTTAGTTGCACTAACTATATATCGCGCACCCGCAATCCACTGCTGATGATGTCACATATTACATCATTCATGACATGGTCAGTGACATCACTGATGACATCACTGATGACATCTCAAATGACATCACTGATGACATCACTGATGACATCTCATTTGACATCAATGACCACATCACTGATGATATCATTCATGTGACAATACAATGCATCTCCTCACATTTTAATATAACCTCTGTTACACTCAGTTTTAAATACAGAGTATAATTTTTGAAACCATTGACACACCAATACTAGTTACTACATACGCACTCACTGATTCCTACGTCTACACACACATTCACTCATTCACCCATACAATCATTCATACATACAATCAATCATCTTTACAACACTATCATATGCACTCATACACCTATACAGACACTCACACTCTGCCACTCATCCATGGAGTTACTCACACACCTAGTCAGTCCTGTAAAGAATCAATCACACTTCCATTTTCTAATCTATACAGTTAAACATAGAGCACCTTACGTTTTCAACCATATACTAACACATACTTAGTCTCTTATACAATCATTGTTACAAGTACACATTGATCTGCACAGAGTCACACGCCTCCCAATAAGGTTTTTTAAATGCTAATTCCTAACTATATATGGTCTATAACCTATGGTTTTTTCAGTGAATTTTCAAGGTTTTGTAAATGCTAATTCCTAACTATATATGGTCTATAACCTATGGTTTTTTCAGTGAATATATATATATATATATATATATATATATATGTATATATATATATATATATATATATATATATATATATATTTTGATAAAATAGCGCCATCGCTGTAACACCTGGCAGACGTGTTTCGGTTTCTTTGCCTTCCTCAATGCCAGCTTTATGTGACAGAGAACGCTGTCTAAAAAGTCTCATACTCATTCCCATTGAAGGATGCTTGCGGCAATAGAAAGAGAACTGCAGGTTCCAGTTAGTAATCTCACTGCTAGTTGTTTATGTTGTCCCCTCCAACTCGCAACATTCCAAACCCCCAAAAAGTTCACCGGATGCGATCCAAGTCATGCCGCGTGTGGGGAAACAGTCCAAATCCGTGGTCATAGTACAGTGACTATGCTTCAAGCATACGAAAATGCCCTGACATCGTCAGCTGACAGGTAGTGTTCTTCCCGCTGTGGCAATTCTTATGGTGATTTGGCTCCCTAGGAGAAGTAGGTACTTTGCGACCTTTCAGCTGACGATGACGTGAGGATCTGAGTGTGGGGAAAGGAGGTGTAGATGGTTTGTATTTTATTGTAAAAGAATTCTGCCAGGTCATTGCAGCGGCGTTGGGCGTTAAGGGGATTTTGAGGTTTTTCTGGAAGTTTGAGAAGGGTTTATGCAATTTGATAAATTTTCTTAGGCCTAGATGCAGCTGCGTTGAGCTTGTTTTTGAAAAAGGCTGCTTGCGCAATTCTGATTTCATTTTTGTAGGTTTTTATCACAGCTCCATACGCAGTTTTTCTGGGGAGTGAGTAGTCCAAACGCCAGTTCCTCTCCAGTTTTTTACATTGGTGTTTCTTTTCTCGTAAATCTGGAAGTACCAGGGGGCAGTCTTAGTGCTGCGCTTGGATTCAATGTGTTTTGTAGGGAGAACAGAATCTAAAGAGTTCGAGATCCATCTGTTGAAGTTTTCATTGGCTAAGGTGGGGTCAGAATTGCAGGGTGGTCTGGAGGTATCTAGGGTCACTGTCCATTCCGCTTGGGGAAGTTTGGACCAGTTGCGTTCCCTCCGGGTGACTATAGTGGGGGCACAGTGAGTATGTGGGGTACCCCAAGAGACAGGGATCAGGAAGTGGTCCGTCCATGGCAGGGGTAGTGGGTTTCCCACTAGGAGATCTGGACAATTGGTAAAAATGGGATCTAGAAGGTGGCCCTTAGAGTGAGTTGATTTCAGCACTAGTTGTTGGAAATGTAGTGCGGCGAGACTGGGGGTCATTTATAGGGCATTATTGTCCGAGGTGTCATCATCGTGGATATTAAAATCTCCTAGGGGTGTGAAATTTGAGGAACTATATGCTAGATTGACTATGGAGGAGGGAAGGGATTTGAGAAATTGTCCTAGAGTCCCAGGTGGGCGATATACAAGCATCCCCAAGAAGGTGCTAGTGGGGGAGAAGTCAAGGGAGAAGGAGAGACTTTCGCAATTGGGTATTGGATAAGGGGAGCTGCAGCAAATATAGCATTCTCTGTAGATAATTGCTAAGCCAACTCCTCTTCCCGGTGAGCGGTCTTCGCGTAAAATTTGGTATCCTCTAGGTAGGGCCTGGATGATATCAGGTTCTGATTCGGAGTGGAGCTAGGTTTTGGTTAGAAACAGGGCATCTGGGTTTAGTTCATCTAAGAGCAGAGAGATCTCGGTAGTGTGTTTGGAAAGAGTTCTGCAGTTTAGGAGGTACATACTTCGCTGTGTGTATTTAATTAAGGGGTCCGGGAGAGACTGAAATTCGCAGTGTGGGCAGATTGAGTCTTGTTCTAATGGGTGACATGTGGAAAGGCATAGGGGTGGGACCTTTCCTCTTAGTTTAAGTAAAGAGTTTGGGCTTTATCTCCTGATCTGGGTGGGCAAATGAACAGGGGTCATGGCCCTTGGCCCCGGTCGGCCGCGGACGGGCACGGAGGGGCTTCCCTTTGGCTTCCCTTCGGCGTGCCCGCTGCACGCATCCGCTGCGTGGCTTGGTAGGTGTCCATTTGTAAAGCGTGTGGACTGACAGCTGCTGGCATCTGATTGGTCGTCTGGCCCGGAAGTCCCAAATCACTTCTTGGAGCCCGGATCTCGTCCAGCGTCCCTCCACACAAACCAAACAATTGGCAGTGGACCGGGGAGCTTGGGACAGGTAGGACAGTGCAAATACTTAATTAAAACATGTTAAATAATTTTCAGAGCAGACTTTTTTTTAAAAACAGAGTGAGCCCTTTCCCAGGCGCTCCTCACACCGAAGGAAATGGTATCTGCCTTCCTCAAGCACGTCAGCTGTGCGTCTTGATGGGCATCCATTTTTAAAGCGTGTGGACTGACAGCTGCAGGCAGCTGCTTGGGCGTCTGGCCCGGAAGTCACAGATTACTTCCTGGAGCCCGAATCTCGTCCCGCATCCCTCCACACAAACCAAACAATTGGCAGTGGACCGGGGAGCTTGGAACAGGTAGGACAGTGCAAATACTAAATAAGTATGGGCAAATTTTGCGGATCTGCGGTCCGCGAATTTGCGCAAAATCGCAAAAAAGTAAGCGAATTTGCAGATTTTCCCACGAACTTGCGGATTTTTTTGCGATTTCCATATACTCAACTGGAGTACTTTCTACTGGCTAATCAGTAAGTGCTACCTCGTTGGGTAAATGTATAGTGCTTTTCCTACACTGCAGCTGTGTAAAGGGCCAGAAGATTTGTCTCCACTGACCATGTGTGCCTGTAACTTTGCCACCGCGCCAAAAGGCGCCGAGGTCCCTTGAGTGAGCTGTCCATCATAGTTGGGAAAGGGCGGGAAGACGTTTTATACCGCTAGTGTGTGGTGCCGGGCTTCTATACGTGTCAACATGCCTCTTGTGTATAAAGGGTCAGAGAGCGAGCAGGGCAGCTGGTGAGGAGAAAGCAGCCTCCTGGTCACAGGAACTACACGGGGATTGCGCTCGAAGGATTCAAAGACCTCCCTCGAGTATTACAGCTAATTTTTGACTGCCGATAGGGGGTTAAAGCACACTTGCCTAGCCTCGACCGTGCTCACTAATGTTTTGGGCTGATTAAAACGTTACTGAATTTGAGCTTCAACTCGGGCACCTGCTTTATTTATATCTGTAAGTGCTTCCTGTTGAGGTTTAATTTTTGGCCCACAGGAAGCACTTACAGAGTTAAGGCAGGTGCCCGAGTTGAGGCTAACTTTGTAACCATTTTAGAATGGCGCCGGCAAGCTGCCAGAGTTGCTTACTTGAAAGTTGCAACTCTGGTATCTCGCCTGTGCCATTCTAAAATGGTTACTAAGTTAGCTTTCTTCAACTCAAGCACCTGCCTTAATTGAAATCCGGCCATGAGCGGATTTGCGGATTTTTCTGCAATTTCGCGAGATTTGTGGATCGCGAAATTGCCGAAAATCCACCAATTCTGCGAGTGGAACGGATTTTCCGACCATAGTTATTACTAAATTAAAACATGTTCAATGATTTTAAGAGCAGTATTTTTATAAAAAAACAGAGCAAGCCCTTTCCCAGGCGCTCCTCTCACCGAAGGAAATGGTATCTGCCTTCCTCAAGCGCGTCCGCTGCGCGTCTTGATAGGCATCCATTTTTAAAGTGTGTGGACTGACAGCTGCAGGCAGCTGATTGGTCATCTGGCCCGGAAGTCGCAAATCACTTCCTTTCAGACTTCTAATAGAGAGGTCTGAAAAGAGAGGCCAGTTCCTCCACACACCCTACTATACACACCCATCTTCTGAGAGAGAAGTCTGGAGGGAGAGAACAGTTCCTCCCGCATCCTACTGTGCACACTTGTCATCTGAAAGTGGGGTCTGAAAGAAGAGTCCAATCCCTCCCCATACCCTACTATGCACACTCATAATTTATGAGAGAGGTCGAAAGGAGAGGTCAGTCCCTCCCCACACCCTACCATAGACAGACATCATCTGAGAGAGGGCTCTGAAAGGAGAGATCAGCCTTTTCCTACATACTACTATGCACAACTGTCATCTGAGAGAGTGGTCTGAAAGGAGAGGCTAGTCCCTCCCCACAGCCTATAATGCACACCCTTAATCTTAGAAAAAGGTGTGAAAGGAGAGGCAAGTCCCTCCTCACACCATACTACGCACACCCATTATCTGTGATAGGGTCTGAAAAGAGTGGCCACTCGCTCCCCTCAGTAAGTGCTACCTCATTGGGTAAATGTATAGTGCTTCTCCTACACTACAGCTGCATAAAGTGCCAGAAGAGTTGTCTCCAGTGACCATGTGTGTGTTACTGCCATTGCGCCGAAGGGCGCAGGGGTCCCTTGAGTGAGCTGGCCATCAAAAAATAAAAAATCCGCCCGCGAGTGAATTTGCGAATTTTTGGCAATTTCGCGAGATTCACGTATCGCGAAATTGCCGAAAATCGGCACATTTCGCCAGCGGAACGGATTTTTGGCCCATGCTTAGTTTAAATAAATAGAGTCACTCCTGAATCAATTCCTGCATTTTCAGACGTGTCTTGTTATTTCAGACAGCACATTTCTGTGCCAGTTTTTGTGGTAAAAACCACTCTCCAACAACAATAACATTATAGTTAGGTGTGATAAAAAGATCTGTTCTTGTTTAAAAAAAATCTTAGGAATTCACTGAAAAAACCAAAGGTTAAAGTAATGTTATAGTTTGTTGAATTTGTCAGTCACAGCATCAACATTCTAAACAAAAAACAATACAGAAATTAACCAGTTATAGTTATCAGCAATAACTATAACTTGCGCCCCATCATGCACTGTTGTAGGGTTCAACAGGGCCCATTCACAAAAGCTTTCATTTTATGAATACAGGTTTAAACTTGACATCTTTTTAGACAGGTACTTTTTACATGTTTTGCACATACATGATAACATACTCAGAAAGTGTTTGCAAGCACATTTCTTCACGAGCATTTCATCACAACACTTGTGCATTCTGTACAAGGCTAAAGAACACGGAGCATGTTGCCCTTGCTTTTTGTTGTCTGGTGGGAGACAGCTCTGAATCAGAAAAACAATCACATCAACATTGAACCTCTGACACATTGTGAATTGAGCCAGGCTTTTATTATATAAACTGCCTTTGAGTCAAGTTCCTCAGAGGAGCACTTTGACGGATTATCCACGTAAGTTTTCCCATGTTTGAGATCCAGCCCATTTGATTCGAATTCCTATCCTGCCATGGATGGCGGTCTGTTCTATACCAGACTGGCTTTCTGGTACATTTCACACAGGTATGGGGAATTAGGTTGTTCCAAGCGATCTAGCAGAATACATTTTCAGTATGATCTCGAAGGTATTGGTAGTGCTAGGTAGGAGTATCAGTATGATATATATTCATACAATCACTACAAAGTTATAATGGTTAAACTAATCTTTTTCACCAATCTTGAAATGCTGGTAACAATGCTTTGTTTTCTCCTGCTAGTAACTGCAACTCATGTTTTTACACAAACATTTCATACATACACAGCAGATGTATTAACAGGCCAATACAGAGCCTATGAAGATTTAGAAATGCCATTAACATTTCAGGAACATACACATTAGTTCCAGAGCACCCTACCACATACACTAAACAAAGTACAAATGGGTCTCCTCAACAATGAGGTAGCAACATGGCCAGTATTAGCCAGCTACACACCATATGCAACATTTACACCGCTCCATGTCTCAGAACTATGTGCTGTTTATACAGGTCTAGTTAGACTATACAAAAGTTTAACACAGTTCCTAATGCAAACAAGAACAACAATCCCAGCAAGGGCTGTTCAAGCTGCACAGCTTCATTTAGCAATACCGGTAATTAGTCCAGTTGATATTGATGCAATTATGGTTAAGGTTCCAACCAAAAGGAGGACATTTCATGTTGAATTGCACAAATAACACACTAGCTTGAAGCAGTATTTTCCCACACTGGACCCCAAGATAATATGGGGCAAAGGTTTTGCTGCAATATATAGAATAACACATAGTACATCATCTATAGCTGTTTTGCCTGTAGCAGATTCAAAATGAATATGTGGCTTGCCCTGCTCTGGATGTGGGGAAGAAACTTATTGGCAACTATACCACAGTCGCCTCAATAATTTAAATAATATTAAAGGGGACACAGCAGCTTTGGTAGTATGCCAGTGCCTCGCGCAGGTTCCATTAGTGGATCAAGAGTGTGAACTACTAAAATTATTGCTGAAATCTATACATTTATAGGTCATGATAATTTGTGACCCAGACCAAATAAACCACAACTTAAGGATAATTCTGAATAGAATAACTCGAGACAGGCACCAGGGTATTCTAAAAAATATTGGAATATACTGAAAAATAAAGAAAAGACATAGTTATGGTGTGGAACTCCCCAATTGGAGTCCACTGACAAAAACGCTATAATCTGCATAACCTTTAAACAATTAAACAGCCTGATTGGTATCGATATATTGATAAATATTCTTCTCATTCCTTTCAGGTTACATCTGAAAAACACTCAGAGAGAGGAGGATGATCGGAGGTAGATCAGAAGAGTATTTGAAACAAAAAAAGGACTCACAACGCTCGCCTGACATCATCATAAGAAAGGAAGAAAAAACTTCACAACAAAAAACCCAATTCAAAAATAAGAAAGTGGCAGGTACTTCCATCCAATATGCCAAACATATTGAAGAGATTACTTCAGATCAAGGAGTGGGCACTGGCACTGCTAGACTGCACAGCAGAGGTCGCAATAGTTTGTCGTAATCTTCTTGTTTCTAGTGGCGAGAGCAACTGATGATTTTATTCAGGTGGGCCACTAGTCCAGAGGGTTAGTTCTCTGGATAGATTATATGATTTGGGCATCCAAATTGAGGGTGATATACCTCACACCAATAAAGTAACTTTTTAGAGCCATTTAAAACTTACATACGACATTCTCTTGGCTGAAAAGGATTGGCCACCAGAGTTTGATCAGAAAGTCCCATAAGGGAATAATAGAATAATACCATCTTTCTACATCCTTGTTCCAGAAGGAGTAAAACATATTTATGTCATCGAGTGGGCCCTTGCACAAGCCCCAGCATTATACTGCAAACACTTAGCATGGGATTAAAATTCATGTTATCATGCCACACCTATAAGGCCCTGCCCACAAGGGCAACCACGATACCCTACTGAACATGAAGCTAAACACCCAGTTAGAGAAACTCTAACACAACTACAAAATCTAAGCACAATAGAGCCTTGTATTGCACCAATGAACAATACTTTGTTTCCCGTAGCTAAACCAGATCATTTATACTGCTTAGACATACATGCAATTTGCAATAAAAACTTCACACAGCAGAGCACTAATAAACAATAATGTGCACATAAAATATAAACCAACATTAGACATTTCAAATGGCTTTTGTTTTGCCAAAACATAGCACCCGAAAGCAGGGATTTAACCACATTCACCGCATTAGAGTCACAAAAAAGATTTTGCAGACTCCCACAGGAGTGTAAGAGCAGCCCAGGCATGTTCTCTGCCTATGAAACATCAATTCTACAAAGAATTGATAAATAAGCATTGTCCTATGTCAATGACATATACCTTATGGATGAAGACTTGAACACGCGTCTAGTCAGAGTCGATTGAATAGTTGTAGGATTTTCTGAATATGGCTATAAATTCAACCGCCAGAAAACAAAAACTGCCTATCTCTGTGTCCTTTTCCTAGGATATGTGTTACCAAATGAAGTCAAAAGTTTAGCACCACATTTCTTAGAGAAAACTTAGTAACCCTTATGCAAAAATCTAAATCAGGCCCTATGTCTTTGGTGCTACACTAAAAACACAAGAATTCCTACAATATGAACAAGAATACCCTGTGTCCAATGACGTTTTGCCTCTTGCATTCATTGTCTATGCTGATGGTTCAGCTCAACCCGCAGTTGAAACTAAACAACAATACTCAGTCATTGTGCAGTGGTTCATGGAGTGATGGGGAATGAGGTATTCCAGCCTCCAAAAACTTTTACAGAATCTCTAGGTGATTGTATTGGACAGCTGGATGCACTAAAAGCTCTAATTCTGGCACAAAAAATACCAATCCTGAATTCTCCACACTTAAAAGGCCCGATTACGATATCAGATAGTCCTGAGTCCATCCGACATCATTTGGTAACTGGTACCAACTGAACTCCTGTCGTCGGCCCCAACCCAGGTCGGTCCCAACCCAGCAAGTAAGATGCGACCAAACACTGTTCGGTTGCAGTCCTATTCTTTACAGTGGGAGCATGCGTTCCGACCGGAATGCATGCTCTCATTGTAAAAAGCTGAGCTGAAGTTCATCCCTGCACCCGTTGGCAGGCACCTAAAGGTGCTGCCACCGGGTGCAGGTATCAACAGGGACGCACCTTAGGCTGCCATCCGGAAGCCTTACACCCATTGGGGCCATAAAAGTCAGAAAAGCCGTCAGGAAAGGCTGTGGGAATCTGCCATCATAATGCCTTGGGCAGAAAGAGCCGCCCTTGGGATTACAGGCCCCTTTCCGAATTTCAGGCAGTAAGCCATTCGGAAATCCTGTTTGGATTAATTTCTTACTGACTCCATCAAAATGGGTAATTTGGAAATGTATCCAAACAGGAGATTACGAAACCGTAGGAACGGCTCCGACCTAGGGTCGGAGTTGTTTATTACAGCATCATAATCGGGCCCTTAGTGTGTGATTTTTTATTATTGTGCCCCATCTTTCAATGAGCAATTACACTATTGGCACCTGAATAGATTCAGAGACTCAAAAAGGAATAGTATCAAGCATAAATTGCTTTGGGAAAAGGTGGCACATTTAAAAGAATGTTTGCCCCAGGCTCATGTAATTTAAAAATTGAGTAACCAACGTGTTGGAATACATATTGCTGAGAATTCATTGGCTGATGAAGCCACAAAGGCAGCAGTCCAGACTGCTGTCATTGGTGCAATTACTCGTTCCCATACGAGAGTTGATGGAGACATTATGGTAGCTGTCACCGCTTCATGCTGCGGCACTCCATTACCTAAAAAATATCCAACAAAATACTCCTACCAACTGAGTGAGCAAAACATACATTTTTCTCGTCTTCCTGAAGTGGCGGATCTAGGGATATAAAATTCAGACTGCAGGCTAGCATTAATCACAGTTGCTCCTAAGGGGTCATCTTCTGCCTATCTAGATGTGGTGGCTGCAGTTTCTCTAGTACAGCAACGCTATTGGTGGCATGGCCTCTACAAACAGACTAAACAATATGTCATTAGATGTGGTATTTGTCAACAAATAAAAGCTTTCAATGCAGAGCTCCCACAACAGACACCTCTCCCAGTCTCAAACAAACTATTGCCTTGTGTATATCTCGACCACTGCGGACCTCTAACCTCAGATGGTTCCTTTAAATGCAGTCTATTAGCCGTGGACTTGTGCTCTATATTCCTATGGGTCTGGCCACAGCAATCAGCTGATGCTCAAACTATTATAAAAGATCTGCAAGGCTTCATCAGGACATATGCAGTAGCTGCATTTCACTTGGACAAGGAACCAGCATTTGCCTCTAAGGCTTACAGATATACCCTATCATCCTGAGGGAAATTCGGTAGTGGAGAGGAAAATCCATAAATTTAACAGCTGGAGTATTAGGTTCAGGTCGTAGTTGTATCCATCATCTGTATGGAGCCCAGAGAGTTTTAAATAATCTGCCTAGAGCAGTAATACTTACAGTACGGCCCAGGGTGCGCATGTGGCCCTCCTGACATTTGCATGTGGCTCCCTGGTCAACAGTAGAACTGGGATGCTGTTTACTCGACTCAGCACTATTGTTCAAATATGTTAAAATAGTCAAGGTTTGTTTAACGGTTAATTAAAGTTGAAGAAATTAACTTCTGGGTCAATTTAAGTTATCTCTTCCTTATGTTAGGAATTAATATTTTTGTACATTCTTATATTATCATCATCATCAAGGAGAGAGGATTCTTATAGGCTTTGGGGTTCCAACAATCTCCGAATTTCCTGAGAGCCAGCCTCATATGAACCAGGCAAAGAGAATATTTTAAAAAACCTGAGAGTTATTCCTCCTTCCTGCCCTGGTTTTACTTATTTCATAATCATTGGGCCTTATTTAGATGTTATCTAATGATTAGTTCTAACCCAATCTTCCCAAGTCACCCATATTCCTGATCTTATTTTGATAGGCAGCTACGATCTAGGCTATTAACTCTATTTACAGACCTACCCCAATCCAGATAATCCAGTGGTGAGGGGGATACCCATTTCAAACAATTTCCTTCTTGCCAATGATATTAAAACAAATACCAATTGTGCATGCCTTTTTATAAGTTTTATCAGTGACCATTCATCTGACAAATACCCCAAAATAACCAAAGCAGAGCTTAAATAAATGTATTTTACCAAAATTTCTAAGATAGCCGTACCATCTTCTTGCCAGAAGACCTAAATCAGAGGACACTGCCGAAACATATATACATCATCTGCTTTCCCCATGGAACACTTTAGGCAAGATCTAATTTCCCTGTCTCCCAGCTTTGATAGTCTTTGTGGGGTCCAGTATGCACTGTGAGCTGTAAAGAGATGATTTCTTCTGAGATGCAGCATTTATTACCAACCATAAAGTGAGCATCAATACTTGTCATAGATGTGTTAAACTTGTTGTCGGCAGGTACCACCTCCAGATTTCCTGCTGTGGCACTGAAGTCGCATTCTCACCCATTACCAGCATCCAATACCACTTGGAGACTTCTTTATGTTGAAAAGGGGTCCCCTGCCTTTTATCTTCCCATTCTTCTTTTCCTTCACCGTCTTTACCTAGGCCATGTACCCAGCACGATAGATGATAAAACTTACATTCAGAAAGACTTTTATTCGTAAAAATAGTTAAGGTCTCCCAATGAACTATTTTGTTTTCCTGCAATAATTGCCACAATTTGTTTATTCCTGCGTCCATAAGTGGGACAGATAATTTATCATAAAGGCAATTAGGGGTCCCTGGAGAATTCCAAATGGATGCAAAAGTGCTGTATTAGGGTATCCTCAAAATTCTTCTGATATCAGAGCTTGCATGCCGCTCTTAATATCTTCAATTTTACTTTTTTTAAAATTTAGGATGACCAAGTTAAAAAAAAAAAAATAACCACTATAAGACAAATTTGTTATCATTGCTTGAAATCTGTGAGGAAAACAAACCAAGCTGGACAAGAGTGATCTTTTTTAACTGAAAGGCCCAACAGTATAAACGTAGATCGACCCTGCAATGCCTCCCTCTGATTTAGCTCTTTGAAGTTTCTTCCAATCGATCCTCACTCCCGTATAAGACAAAATATAACTTGTAATTTTACCTTGTAGTTTTTTTTAATAGATTTTAGATTAAAGGATAAAGGGATTGTTTTAAAAATAATGAAACATTTTCCACCTACCATAAGAAGAAATTTCGGCAGCTTTGGATGTGCTCTTTTGCATCTGTAGATCTGTTTCCACCATGGGTGGATAAACCAGAGTCGAAAATGTGACCCCTATGTAATCTATCTCAGGAGTCAATAACTAATTTGCTCTGTATATGCCCTGTACTACTATCAAACCGCAGAAGACTGCTCAAGCTACTATGGATCAAGGAGCGGATACTTACATTACCATCTACCATCAGTTTCCTATTGAACAATGAGCAGCCGCAAGTGAGCTCAAAACTGGTAAAACGTTTAGGGTGCGTGGAGAAGTAACTAAAAATATATTCAGATCCCAAAGAAGAAGAAGGGGAGGATCTCTGGGTGTAGAGACAAAATATCCAGTTTTTTTTATCGACTAGACATAATATCGAGTCAAAAATATAGAATAGACATAATATCGACTAGACATAATATAGACAACAAAAATATCGAATTTTAGGTAAGTTAATATTAATTTTTATTTTTTTGTGTAAAATAATTCTGTAGCGGGTTGTGGGTTTATAGGGGAATAGGGTGGGAAGTAATTTAATTATAATTAATTAAATATGTTATTTTATTTATTGTTATTTATTTAGAATTAATTTTTAATTAATTATTAATTGGTAATTAATTAAAATATAATTGTTAATTAATTTTAATTGATTAAATGATAAATATTTTAATTTTAGTAATTTATTTTCTGTAGCGGGTTGTGGGTTTATAGGGGAATAGGGTGGGAAGTAATTTAATTATAATTAATTAAATGTGTTAATTAATTAATTGGTATTTATTTTAATTAATTGGTAATTAACTTTTAATTGATAATTAAATAATTTTTAACTGATAATTAATTGTAACTAATTTTTTAATTGACAATTATGTTAATAATATTTTATTTTCTGTAACGGGTGGTGGGTTTATAGGGGAATAGGGTGGGAAGTAATTTAATTATAATTAATTAAATATGTAAATTAATTAATTGATTGGTATTTATTTTGAATAAATTGTCAATTCATTTTTAATTGGTAATTAATTAATTTTTAATTGATAATTATTTTTTAATAAATGATTCATTGATAATTATGTGAATAATATTATTTTATTTTTAATAGCGGGTTGTGAGTTTATAGGGGAATAGGGTGGGAAGTAATTTAATATAATTAATTAAACATGATAATTAATTATTTAGTATTTATTTTAAATAAATTGTTAATTAATTTTAATTGGTAATTAATTAATTCTTAATTGGTAATTACAATTTAATAATTGATTAATTTATAATTATGTGATTTATATTAATTTATTTTCACTAGAGTGGGGATATTAAAATTTACCCCTATGCCATCCAACGCTTTCCCTACTGTTGCACTCTATGGAGTGGGAATAGTCATTTTTACCCCTACGCTATCCAACGCTTTCCCTACTGTTGCACTCTCTGGAGTGGGAATAGTAATTTTTACCCCTATGCTATCCAACGCTTTCCCTACTGTTGTACTCACTGGAGTGGGAATAGTAATTTTTGCCCTTACGCTGTCCAACGCTTTCCCTTCTGTTGCACTCGCTGGAGTGGGAATAGTAATTTTTACCCCTACGCTATCCAACGCTTTCCCTACTGTTGCACTCTCTGGAGTAGGAATAGTTATTTTTAACTCCTACACTTTCCCTGCTGTTGCACTCACTGGAGTGGGAATAGTAAACTTAAACCTCTCGCTATCCTATGGAAAAAATATTGTATATGTTTTGTTAATAATATGTATATATATATATTTTTTTTTTAAGTTATAATAATTATTTATTAATTTTAAGTTTATTTAAGTATTTTAAGTATGTTTAAATTAATTATATTTATTATTATAGTACTTTAAAATTACTTTTAAGATATTTAAAAAAATCGATATTTTGACTGTCTATATTTTTTCCTATTGATATTTTGGAGTCGATATTTTTGTACTTACCTGTTTGTAGATAGGAAGTCGATATTCTGGCATTCTATATTTTTAGCTCGATATTTTGGTAAGTCGATATTTTGACTGTCGATATTATGTCAGTGATCCGCTCTCTGAATATTAGTAGTCTGAACATAATTTGCTTCAAATGGACAGACAGTACTGCTTCTCTTTTAAACCAAATGTACTTTTATTAAGTCATTAGCTTTCTGTTGAAATGTTTTTTAGAAATTTTACCAGTGAGGACTACTGAGGATGAACCATGAATTACCTGTTAACTTATGGAGACCTAAGAAACATTTTGATAACAGTTATTACTCTGATTTTATTTACAATTCTATGCCCTTTGACAGACTTCATTGTCTAAATAAGGTATTTTGAATTTGAATTGAAAAATAAAGGTACATTTCGGTAAGATTGACATTTTCACCAAATTGAATCAACTTAACCATGAGAGAGGAAGACACCCCAAATACCTTAACAGGGCTCTAGTCTCACTCATTTTTTGTCCAAATTATCCTGGCCCATTTTAGAAAAGTCCTCATATCTTGTTTTATAAGGGGATTGTTTAGTTGTGTGTTCCACGACTTGATCTCGTTTTTTTGTTGGTTGATTTGATAGCCAGGGACTCTCACTAAGTCGATTAAAATGTGTCCTAATACGAGGTAGGAGCCTGTAGAATCCCTTGTAAAAACCATCAAATCGTAGGCATATAATGCCACTTTTTTACCCACCCATTACACTCAAATGGCAGGATTACCTGATTTAATTGCTAATGGTTCAATGTGTAGATCGAAGAGCAGAGGAGATAGGGGACACCCCAGTCTTGTCCCTCGCTCTATTTCAATTGACTTTGCCAGATTCCCATTAACTAGTATCCTGACTGCTTGCTTCCTGTATATTGCCCTGATAACTTTAGCAAATTTCTCACCCAGAACAAATTTGTGGATAGTTTGAAGTAAAAAAGACCAGCTTACTCTATCGCAAGCCTTTGCGGCATCACATGTGAGGATAGATACATGTAGTTTATACAGCATAGCCAACCCGATTGCGCCGAAGAAATCATGAGTTAAGTAATGCAGCTGTCAGCCTTTAATAAAGCCCTTTTGATCTTCTTGAACCAGGATTCCCATTGCTCGCTCTAACCTCTTTCTAGGCTTAGCGCATAGATTTTATAAAGGTAATTTAGTAATGAAATTAGTCTATGAGTCTCAATTTTTTTACTTGGTTTCAGAATTAAGCCAACAGCCGCTTCATCCCAAGACTTTGGGCTCAGCTGGTCCTCAGAGAATATTCCACCTATCAGCTCAGCTAAAACAGGCATGAGTTAATCGGGCAGAATTTTATAAAACTCATTGGGTATAGCTTCCAGCCCAGAGGTGCTACCTCTCTTCAGCTTATTAATTGCCACCTTAACTTCCCCTAAAGTAATTTCCTGATTAAGAGTCTGCGTTAAATCTTCATTGAGCGAGGGCAAAATCATATCATTAAGATAGTACATTAATTGTATAATATGGTTCTATTTCTGAATTCTCTGTACAGCACAACTCGGTTTCTTTAGATATTGTCTCTTTAACAGTTTTTTTGTATAGTAAATTCTTGACTTCCTGGCAAGAAGCTTCCCACATCCTTCCCCGTATTCATAATGGGCTAGAATACAGGCCTCCCCTTTTTTCCATACTATACCATCTAGATAATCTACTAAGGCCTTTCTCACACATTTATTTTCATTATCTTTCATGGCCTGGTCCTGGTCTTTTTGTTGCAAGTCTCTCTCTCTCAAAGCCCTTAGGATGTTATCTTCCAGAATTTTTATATTGTTTCTTGTCTCCTTATATTTTTCTGCTGCGTGGCTTATTACTCTACCCCTAATATAAACCTTTAATGCATCCCATATTATATATTTTGGAGCTGAAGTGTTATTTAATTAAAAAAATTCCAATGTGTCTCTTTTCAAATGGGTTTTTACTGTTGAATCCAGTAATAAGGTTCTATCAAATGTTCACCTACCATAGGCAGGACCATTTTCTAATTGTAACTCTAAATGAACTGCAGAGTGATCTGAAAGATGCTCTGGGATATGTTCCGCCCTCCTAACTCTATTGACCAGTCTAGTGTCTAGCAAACAGAAATCATTTCTAGAGGCATGTTCATGTTTTCTATTGTGGAAAGTAAAGCTTTAGATTCCACTTTCCCCCTTGGTCTTAGCTCTCCAAATGTATCTATTAGCCTTGAGTCTTCCATCATTGTTCTGATGTCTCAATTTTGGTGAATATATTGATTTCCCTTAAAAAAAATGTATCTAAACTTGGGTTCAGTAACACATTAAAGTCACCTCCCAGTATTATTGGGACTTTAATTTCCACGAGCTGACAAAATAGAGCTTGCAGTGGCACGATGTCGTAGATGTTTGGCCCGTAATACCCTGCCAAGGCATACAATGCTCTCTGTATTTTTATGTTGGCTATAATCCAACACTCCCAATCATCTACCTTACACTCCCCTAAAATGCCTTTAATATATTTTTTAATGAATAAGACCACTTCCTTAGTGCAACATGATTGATTGATTTAGATTGACTCCTCAATCCATTTCTGTTTAGCCAAGATATCCTTCCATTCATCCTGCATTAAATGAGTATCTTGTAACATTATAATATTGTGGTTAGCCTGTTTCAGATATTTCTGGATTCCTCTCCTTCTACTGGCTCCTCTAAGCCCATTTACATTTCATGTTAAAACATTAAGTGAGACATAATTTATTGGCAACTTGGACGTATTATTTTAAAGGGCTTCCTTCGACTTATCTCATACCTCCATCCCTTAATGCTAGATTCCTGTGATTGAGGACTTTTATCTTTTTGCTTGCTTTTTTCTCGCCTGCACCCCACCTGGTGAATTTCTAACCTTGCCTGCTCATTAAGTGAACACAATCCACCCCGGGGAACCCTCCCTAAACAAAAAACAGGTATTCTTTTTCTGATATCCATTGGAGCTCTCTGCTTTCTCCAGCGTTTATCATTTATGCTTCTGCTGCGCCCTTATCTGTCCGACAAAAGTTCCTGCCTCCTTAGGGTCCCTGATATTGTGCATCTTATTGTTACCAATGATTTTCAGTAGAGCTAGAAATCTCATTGGTGCAGTAGCGCCTCATGATCTTACCTTTTGAATCAATTTTCCCAGCTCCCACTGCCTGTCCTGTGTGAGTTTTGAGATATCAGATCAAACTTGAAACAACCAATCACCTTTAGTGAAGCTACCTCTCTTTAAGGCTTCAAAAAAGGACTTGTTCTTTCAGAGTGTATGTTTTAAAGTTAATCAAAAGTTTACTTGAGCTCTTCCTGTTTAGATTCTTCAAAAAAGGGTCTCGATGGATCCTCCGAATGTCTGCCTTAAGCTCTGTAGCGTCTATAGAGGGGATAAATTCCTTGAATAAAAGTAATGGATCCCTTAATATTCTCTCCTTCAAGGTCCTCTGGAATATTTAGCACTCTGGTATTGTTACATCTAGCATTATTCTCCAAAGACTCAGTCTATCTAGTATGTCCTCCTCCCCATTTTCTAAGGCTCATTTTTCCCCCTGATTAACCTATACCTCCTTAATAATAGCCTCTAAAGAGGCTTTGATTGTACAAATTGTAAAAGTTATGGAGGACATTTTTGCTTCTAGGGTCTCGGAAGCATCTTGAATTTTGGCTTGGTTTCTCTTGGATATTGCAAACTTACTTCTAATTTCTGTTGTTAAGGTGTCTAGTATCACTGCCAGGCCCGACTGCTTCTCACAACCTTTGATAATACTGTGGTTGTCCATTGTAACCGATAGGATAACTGTCCTGGGGCTCCCCCGGTGAAGTGTTTTTTGCGCTGTCTGCCAGTACCTGATATCTGTTAGTGGTCTTGATGCCTGAAAAAAAAGCCTCTGCTCTGCTTGTAACAGGAGGGGTGTTCGCCCACAAGGACCATCAGCAGCTACGGGGACTTCATTCCCTAGCGAGTAGTGCACCAGGAGGTGCGTTTGCAGAGTGGTGGAGAAAGTGGGCGTGACCACCGCCAACCACTCTGCAATCCCGCTGTGTGGGAGGTATGGTAGTAACAGGAAGTATAGTTAACCCCAAGGACCCTCAGAAGTAAAGTGGACTTTCTCCCCAACCACTAGTGAGCCAGGAGATGCTTGTGCATGGTAGTGCAGAAAAGGGACATGGCCTCCAAAGACCTCTCTGCACTCCCACTGTCGGTGACTTACTGGAGGTAGCAGAAGGGGTTTCTGGCCCCCAAGAACGCTCTGCATTCAAGGGACTTCTCACCCAATGAGTAGTACACCAGGAGGTGCATTTGCATAGTGGTGCAGAAAGGGAATGGGGCCTTTGGGAACTTCTCGGTCACTGATTTTTTTTTGTATTGTTACGGAAGGGGAGCTGTGTGGCCCCCCTTCCCTGGGCCGTTTTCGACCCTGGGAACCACATCCCCCATGCCAGGCCTTTTTTTTAATGCAGCCAACTTCCCCTGACCAATGTGGGCGCTGGGACCCTCTGCCCCTGGGTCCTGCCTTTTTTTTTTTTTTTTTTTAATTAAAGAGAGTGGTGCCGAGCGGCTGCCCCCGCCCAGGCCGATTTCTGCCCCAGGAACACCATCAACCAGAGTTAGGCCTTTTTTGAATGTGGGAGCGGGGCCACGCTGCCCCCCTCCCCGGGCCTTTATTTCTATATTTAAAAAGGAAAAGGGGGAGCTATACAGTTCCTCTCCCCAGGCTGATTTCGGCCCCAGAGATCCCATCCTCAGGAGTCTAGCCTTTATTCCTATATTTAAAAAAGGGCAAGGGGGCTGTCCCGGTCCCTATCCACAGGCCAATTTTGGCCCGAGGACCCCATCACCTGGGGCCTGGCCAGCCTGTTAGGGACAGCTGGGGGAGCCTCACGACCTGCACCGGGCCCTGCCGGCTCACCGCATTTCTGGACATGCAGTTCCCTGAATCTCAAAGCAATTTGTCTGTTTTCCCACTCACTTGACAGCGGGCAGGGAAACAGATGCATACAGTTTTAAGCAAGCAGGAGCATTTGTGAGCTCTCGCTTGCTTAAAGTGGAATGTTTGCTGTCGCTTGACAAGAAGCTCCTGCAAAGCAGCAGCAAACTGCAATGTCCCATTGGTGGTCACCCCAGGACATTGCTGTAGCCGGCCCTGGGGGGTGGCGGTTCCAGGGCCATGTATGGCTCCAGGAAGGGGGATATGAGCTCCCCTCCAATGCTTACTCTAGCCCAGGGGAGATGGGGTCCCGGGGTCCATGATAGACCCCCTCCATTATTCTCTTAGATTTTCCCCAGAGAGGTGGTGGTCTGTGGTGCAGTCCGCATGGCCCATACTGTATTAATTAAAAACTCTGTTGAGGTGGTTGTCCCCAGGGCTGCGGGCAAGGCCAGGATATGGCCCACACGGGGGCTTCATCAAAAAAACATGCAGTAGCCCATGCATCTTTTTTTTATTGAATTTTGCTGCAGATCCACAGTCAATAAAAAACATTTTAACCTCTAGGACCCTACCGCCACCATATCTGGGTGGTCAAGGTATTCCTACCCTGCCCCCATTTCTTTTTTTTAACATTTTTTGTGGGACTCGACTTCAGGCTTAGTCCCAAGATGTCTGCCAACACTTCCTGGTTGAAGTATTGGCAGCCAATCAAATTTCAGTAGGCTCCGCAAGTCCACTGCAAGGACTCGTGCTCCTAGATATCTATATTTTTTAAACTTTATTATCTCAAAAATCACTGAACAGATTACACAAAAAGCATGCTTTCTGGACCAACATTTGGCTTTCTGCCAAATTTGGTGTAATTCTGTTCAGAGGTTCAGTCTGTAGTCATGTGCCAAAAATGAAAAATCCCCAAAGACATAACATGGAGAAAATGCATTTTGGGGCCCCCCTTTATTCTTGGCTCACACTTGGCGGATCAACCCAAAACTTTTGACACAGTAGCTGAACCAAAAAAGGGAAGTCTTGTGCAAATATCGTGAAGATCCGTCAAGTGCCCCCAAAAAGGTATTGGCAAAACAAAGAACGCTTTTCCTATGGAAACTTTGGTACTAACTATAACTACCAACAGGCTATTGCTATATGCATGTATATATATATATATATATATATATATATATATATATATATATATATATATATATATATATATATATTCACTGAAAAAAACCATAGGTTTCACATTTGTTATAGTTAGGAATTAGCATTTAAAAAACCTTTGAAATTCACTGAAAAAAACATAGGTTTCACACCAGTTATAGTTAGCTGAACATTTTACTCATACAAAACCATTGAAATTCCCACGTTATAGTTAGTTGGACTCACAATAACTCGCGCACCCACAATCCACTGCTGATGATGTCACATATTACATCATTCATGACATGGTCAGTGACATCACTGATGACATCTCAAATGTCATCACTGATGACATCACTGATGACATCATCCATGCGATAATACGATGCAAATCCTCACACTCTAATCTAACCTTTGATACACGCAGTGTTAAATACAAACTACCATTTCTGAAACCATTGACACACCAATACCAGTTACTACATACACACTCACTGGTTCCTAGGTCTACACACACATCCACTCATTCACCCATACAATCACTCATACATACAGTCACTCATCAATACAACAGTATCATATGCACTCATACACCTATACAGAGACTCACACACTGCCACTCATCCATGGAGTTACTCACACACCTAGTCAGTCATGTAAAGAATCAATCACACTCCCATTTCCTCATCTATACAGTTATACAAACAAAACCTTACTTATTTAAACATAGACTAACACATACTTACTCTCTTTTACAATCACTGATACAAGTGCACATTGATAGATACATTCACTTATGCAATCCCAGGCTGTCATATATAGTCATTTATATATGCCAACTCTTACATGCACTGTGTTTTACATATGTACTTACTTGGACATGTAGCACTGAGATATTCAGTCACCAACACACCCATGCACACAGTAAACCGCCTATACAGCTGTTTCCACATACACTCTTGAACCCATACACCAAGTGAATCAACTGCTCACACATCTATGCACAGAGTCACACACCTCCCAGCTACCTCCACACACAATCACCCTCTCATACAAATACTTTGGTTACCAATTAATAACCCATATAGCCAGTCATATAGCTACTAATCAATACATGCAGAAGCTTACACAACAACAGACATAATGATGCACACATTCTAACAGTTTAGTCACTAACCCATGCATTCAGTAAGACACATTTAATCTCTGACTCATACAGTCAGTCACACACCCACTAAATCCATTATCCAGACACTCATACATACACTAATTATTCAATATGTTAAACACATTTTAACTTTACAGGAACACACATTCACTGGATGATGTCATCAGTGATGTCATCAGTGATGTCATTTGAGATGTCATCAGTGATGTCATCAGTGATGTCACTGACCATGTCATGAATGATGTAATATGTGACATCATCAGCAGTGGATTGCGGGCGCGCGAGTTATAGTGAGTCCAACTAACTATAACGTGGGAATTTCAATGGTTTTGTATGAGTAAAATGATCAGCTAACTATAACTGGTGTGAAACCTATGGTTTTTTCAGTGAATTTCAAAGGTTTTTTAAATGCTAATTCCTAACTATAACAAATGTGAAACCTATGGTTTTTTCAGTGAATTTCAAAGGTTTTTTAAATGCTAATTCCTAACTATAACGATTGTGAAACCTCTGGTTTTTTCAGTGAATTTCAAAGGTTTTTTAAAAGCTAATTCCTTTGTATATCGAGTTTGTAACCTATGATTTTTAATGTTTTTTTATTAGCTGTTTTGTATAAGTATTAATTATTATTAATTTATTGAAAAAAATTATTTTTTCAATTTATTTTTCTTTTTTTTAATCATTTTTTCATGGTGCGCTCAGGGTGCGCACACCGGTAAGCTCACCCGTATCATTTTGTCTTGGAGCGCTCAGGGTGCGCGCACCGGTAAACTCTCCCGAGAGCGCTATTTCTGCGTTCGAAAAAAAAATATGTATGAAAAGTAAATAATAATGCAAGACATTCAGTACCATGCTTATAAAAGTAGTATTTTTGATTTTACGAATGAAAATGATTTAGCATTTCCGTAAAGCTACCAAAACGTCACTCAGGCACGCCGCGTAAGCGCCCCCAGAAGCGCCTACGTTCACGCCGCGTACGCGCCCCCGGAAGCGCTCCGGTGCGCGCAGCGTAAGCGCGTCAAGTCATGTGACCTTAAATGAACACTTTTCATTGGTTGCTAACAGTTTTTTTTACAAAGAAAGAAAACCTCACCCATTTCCTTCACTTCTTCTTTCACTTTTGTGAATGAAAGACCTGGTTTTTGCTGCTCAACCTTTTTGGAATTATAATGGCTGCTAGACCCACTAGTAGCAGTGAGGACTCAGATGGGTTCATAGAGGAAGAGGCTCCTCAGCCTAGAGTCAAGGATCACTTCATATGAAAGTTTTTGTCAATACCAGCAGATAAGAAAAAAGTAAATGTCCTAAGGTGGAGTGCCGAATTTGTCATACTGTCCTTTCACGGGGTGACCCTACCAGAAAATACTCTTTTGGAAATGTGACCATGATTCGGCACGTCCAGAGGAGGCACCCCCAGAACTATGCCCGGGAGAGTGTCAGGGCTCTGACACAAGATGCTCCAAGGGATGGTGCTTCTACTTCGACTGGAGGAGCAACTGTATCATCGGTGAGGGGGCGACCAGAACAGCTGATTCCAAATATTCAGCCTGTTTTTCATGGCATCACAAACAACTGTAAAGATTGTGGTGAACTACTTTGTTATGGTGAACAAAGTATTATGAACATTGTCCGAGCCAGAGAAAATCACCGCTGCCATCCCCAGCCCTAATTTTGATTCTTTTTTTTTGCTCCTGTTGAGCAGTTTCGCATTCCCTGTTTTTGTTTTTGTTACAAAAAAAACGAAAAAAGAAGAAAAAAAAAAGTTCTTTTTAGAACTACCTCCAATTCTCAAAAAAGAGCTGTATTCTTAAAAAAATCAAAAAGAGTAACTGAAGTGGAGTGCAGTGAGAGAGGAGAGGAAAATGAGTGAGAAAGCAAAGAAAGGGACGAGAGGGGAAGGGAAGTGAAGTAGGGGGACTGAAAGAAGGTGAGTGTGGGAGGAGAGTGAGGAGAAGGAGAGTGAACATGGGGAATGAGGATAAGTGAAGAAAATGTAGTAAAGGAACGGGGGTGTGGAAGGGTAAAAAAAGAGCAGTGATGTTGAGGAAAGAGTGGAGATACAGACTGGATAAAGGCAAGTGAGTGTGAGACAAGGTGAGTAAGGGACTGACGAGATAGAGAAAGTGAAAGAAAAAGTGAGAGTAGAAGACTGAGTGAGGGAGGAAAGAAACATAAGTGAGGGAGTGTGACTGTGTTATAGGGAGTGAGCGTCATAGAAGAGGAGTGACAGACTAAGGGGTCAGAGAGAATGAGGCTAACAGAGAGAGAATGAGGGAAGGGGAGTGTAGAAATAAGAGGACATAGGGAGTAAGAGAAGGAGTTAGTGAAGTGGAGTAAGGAGAGTAAGGGAAGAGAAAAGAGTGAAGGAGCAAAAGAAGGAAAGAGACAGGAAGGAAAGTAAAGGTTAAGGTCTGAAAGAAGGTGAGTGTGGGAGAATCGCTGAGTTATAAGGAGTGAGCGTGATAGAAGAGGACTGAGAGACTAAAGGGACTGAGAGAATGAGGCTAACAGAGAGAGAATGAGGGAAGGGAAGTGTAGAAGTAAGAGGACAGAGGGAGTAAGAGAAGGAATTAGTAAAGTGGAGTAAGGAGAGTAAGAGAAGGGAAAACAGTGAAGGAGTAAACAAAGGGAAGTGAGAGGAGGGAAAGTGAAGGAGAAGGTCTGAAAGAAGGTGAGTGTGGGAGTATGGCTCAGTTATAGGGAGTGAGCGTGATAGAAAAAGAGTGAGAGACTAAGAGGACAGAGAGAATGTGGGTAACAGAGAGAGAGTGAGAAAAGGTGAGTGAGTAAGTTAAGAGACAGAGGGATTGAGAGAAGGAGTTACTGAAGTGGAGTAAGGGGAGTAAGGGAAGGGAAAAGAGCAAAGGAGCAAAGGATGGGAAGAGAGAGGAAGGGAAGTAAAGGAGAAGGTTTCAAAGAAGGTGAGTGTGGGTGTATGGCTGAGTTATAGGGAGTGAGCATGACAGAAGAGGAGTGAGAGACTAAAGGGACTGAGAGAATGAGGCTAACAGAGAGAGAATGAAGGAAGGGGAGTGTAGAAGTAAGAGGACAGAGGGAGTAAGAGAAGGAATTAGTGAAGTGGAGTAAGGAGAGTAAGGGAAGAGAAAACAGTGAAGGAGTAAAGAAAGGGAAGTGAGAGGAAGGAAAGCAAAGGAGAAGGTCTGAAAGAAGGTGATTGTGGGAGTATGGCTCAGTTATAGGGGGTGAGCATGATAGAAAAGGAGTGAGAGACTAAGAGGACGGAGAAAATGTGGGTAACAGAGAGAGAGTGAGAAAAGGGGAATGAGTAAGTTAGAGGACAGAGGGATTGAGAGAAGGAGTTACTGAAGTGGAGTAAGGGGAGTAAGGGAAGGGAAAAGAGTGAAGGAGCGAAGGATGGGAAGAGAGAGGAAGGGAAGTAAAGGCAGAAGGTTTCAAAGAAGATGAGTGTTGGAGTATGGCTGAGTTATAGGGAGTGAGCGTGACAGAAGAGGATTAAGAGACTAAAGGGACGACGAGAATGAGGCTAACAGAGAGAGAATGAAGGAAGGGGAGTGTAAAAGTAAGAGGACAGAGGGAGTAAGAGAAGGAATTAGTGAAGGGGAGTAAGGAGAGTAAGGGAAGGGAAAACAGTGAAGGAGTAAAGAAAGGGAAGTGAGAGGAAGGAAAGTGAAGGAGAAGGTCTGAAAGAAGGTGAGTGTGGGAGTATGGCTCAGTTATAGGGAGTGAGCGTGATAGAAAAGGAGTGAGAGACTAAGAGGACGGAGAGAATGTGGGTAACAGAGAGAGAGTGAGAAAAGGGGAGTGAGTAAATTAGAGGACAGAGGGATTGAGAGAAGGAGTTACTGAAGTGGAGTAAGGGGAATAAGGGAAGGGAAAAGAGTGAAGGAGAAAAGGATGAGAAGAGAGAGGAAGGGAAGTAAAGGAGAAGGTTTCAAAGAAGGTGAGTGTGGGAGTATGGCTGAGTTATAGGGAGTGAGCATGACAGAAGAGGAGTGAGAGACTAAAGGGACGGAGAGAATGAGCCTAACAGAGAGAGAATGAGGTAAGGGGAGTGTAGAAGTAAGAGGACAGAGGGAGTAAGAGAAGGAATTAGTGAAGTTGAGTAAGGAGAGTAAGGGAAGGGAAAACAGTGAAGGAGTGAAGGAAGGGAAAAGAGAGGAAGGAAAGTAAAGGAGGAGGTCTGAAAGAAGGGCAGTGTGGGAGTATGGCTCAGTTATAGGGAGTGAGCGTGATAGAAGAGGAGTGAGAGACTAAGAGGACGGAGAGAATGGGGGTAACAGAGAGAGAGTGAGAGAAGGGGAGTGAGTAAGTTAGAGGACAGAGGGATTGACAGAAGGAGTTACTGAAGTGGAGTAAGGGGAGTAAGGGAAGGGAAAAGAGTGAAGGAGCGAAGGATGGGAAGAGAGAGGATGGAAAGTAAAGGAGAAGGTCTGAAAGAACGTGAGTGTAGGAGTATGGCCGAGTTATAGGGAGTGTGTGTGACAGAAAAGGAGTGAGAGACTAATGGCACGGAGAAAATGAGGGTAACAGAGAGAGAATGAGAGAAGGGGAGTGTAGAACTAAGAGGACAGAGGGAGTAAGAGAAGGAGTTAGTAAAGTGGAATAAGAAAGTAAGGGAAGAGAAAAGAGTGAAGGAGCAAAGGAAGGAAAGAGAGAGGAAGAAAAGTAAAGGAGAAGGACTGAAAGAAGGTGAGTGTGGGAGTATGGCTGAGTTATAGGCAGTGAGCGTCACAGAAGAGGAGTGAGAGACTAAGGGGATGGAGAAAATGAGGGTAACAGAAAGAGATTGAGGGAAGGGGAGTGTAGAACTAAGAGGACAGAGGAAAAAAGAGAAGGAGTAAGTGAAGTGGAGTAAGGAGAGTAAGGGAAGAGAAACGAGTAAAACAATGAAGTAAGAGAAGATAGAGGAAAGAAAGTAAAGGAGAAGGTCTGAAAGAAGGTGAGTGTAAGAGAGGAGTGTGAAAAAGGGGAGTAAACATGGAGATTCAGAATAAGTGAGGCAAGCGCAATAAGGGAACAGAGGTGTGGGAGCATCAAAGAAGAGTAGTGAGGTTAAGTAAAAGAGTATAGGGAAAATACATTTTGTACATCAAACTTACCTTATAAGTAATGTAAACTTAATTTCATATTTCCATTAAAATTTATATCTGTGAAAGACAAAAAAAGTTAGAATATTTATAATATGTATTTTACAATACAAGAGACAAAGTACGACATTAAAAGTCATAAAAGGTTAGTAAGAGATAAAGTAGAAGTAAAGTAGTCAGAACGAAAAACAAAGGAATGGTGAAGGTCAGAGAGAGTTAAAAAGAAATAGACAGAGAGCAAATTACTAAAAGGATAATGACATAGATACATTCAGAGACAGTGAACAAGAGGAGGAGAGAGAAATAAACTGAAGGTGAGTAAGATCCTAAGCAAATATGCATTACGAAAACTAAAGGCAGAAAGGGGAGAAAAGAAAGGGGAGTGAGTGACAGAGAAGCAGGAGTGAATAACAGTGGATAAATGACAATGATGCATGGAATTTGAGTGAGGGTGAATATAGGCTTGTAAGACAGTGAGAACACAATGGGACTGAAGGTAACAGACAGGGAGTGAGGGAAGACAAGTAAGAATATGAGAGAATAGAGGGAGTAAGACAAACAGTGAGTAAAGGGCAGTAAGGTGAGTAAGGGAAGGAGAATGACTGAGAGAGCAAAGGAAGGGAAGAAAGGGAAGAAAAATGAAGCAAAGGGACTGGGAAAAGGTGAGTACGTGACGAAAGAAAGAAGAAGGGTAGTTAAAGATGATGATTGAGGATAACTGAAGGAACTGAAGTAAGGGAACAAGGGTGAGGGAGGGTAAGTGCAGGAGAGTGAGGTTGATAAAAAAGGAAAATAAAAAGAGGATAAAAGCAAATGAGCTTGAGACCAAGGAAGTGAAAGAGTGAGAAAATAGAGGTAGTGAAGGAAACACTGGCAGAAAGAAACTGAGTAAGAGAGCAAAGAAAGATACGTAAGGGAGTGTGGGTGAGTTTTAGGGAGTAAGGATGACGGAAGAGGAGTGAGAGAGTTAGAGGATCGAGAGACTGAAGCTAAGAGACAGGGAGTGAGGGAAAGGGAGTGAGGATGTGAGAGGACAGAGGAAGTGAGAGAAGGAGTGAGTGAAGTGTAATAAGGTGAGTGAGAGAAGGAGAATTATTGAGGGAACAAAGAAAGGAAACAAGGGGAAGGGGAGTGAAGTAGAGTGACTGACAGCTGGAAAGCAGTGGATGGGAGAGAGGGAAAGGGCAGTGAAGGAGTAGTTAATGAGAATAAGTGAGGAAAGTGGAATAAGGGAAGGGAGGTGAGGGAGAGTGAAAAAAGGCCAGTGAGGGTGAATTAAGAGGAGTGATAGAGGGTGGAAATAGGTAAGTGAGCATAAGAGAATGGAAAATAATATATATTTAATATTAGAAAATACAAAATAATTTCAACAACATGTTATATGGTTTATTTTTGCTGTTCTCAGAATATATTGAATTTCACTTAAAACAGTGACTTCAATAGTACTTATCATATAACAGCGGGCAAAAAAAAAATACAATCAAAATGATTGTGTTTAAAAAAAAACATAAAATCTTTTCTTAAATAATGTAAAATTTTGAAAAAACATATCTAAACTCACTTTTGATCCATCCACTTTTCCACGAGGCCAAATAGTATATGGAAAGTCCTTTTCTTTGGAAATTAGTCCAGAGTATTCTTAATTTCTCATTTACCCGACTTTCTGAAAGAAAAGCTCCAACATCTTTTACATTATGAAACAAGAGTTTAATTTCCACCTCTAGCTTACTTTTTATAAATAATTTCTATAATACTCACAGCACACACTATTTGATATACTTATACTATCTCTATGTCAACTACATGTTTTTAATTATCTTCATCACTCTCATTTAGAAAGTAATTTTGAACAGCAAACTAAGTTATATTAACTGCTGCAATCTTCATAGGCCAATTACCTTCCCTAAAATTTCGGTTGTAAGAACACTAGGTAAGAATTTAGTAAGTCAGAAGGCAAACGTTGTTTGAAAGTCAATTGAGTATTATTACAGTGTTTCCAGCCTTTAAGACATTTTAAATAACATGTGTAATGTCCAGATGTTGTTGAAGGACCATCATGGTAAATAATTGCTGCAGTTGTAAAGGTTCTTCCTGAAATTGATAATTGAGAAGCCACAACATTTTTAATTAATGTTGTCAATTTAGTTCCATCAGGTCTACATCGTTAGAACATTAAAAAAAACATACTGTCCATATCTTCGTAAAAATAAAGTTGATAGCATTGCAGATTTACATTGAGTACAGACCATGTTTTGATTTGCTTCTCTAACTAGATTATTAAAAGACACTGATATGCAGTCTGGTAAACTCAAATATATAAATCTTTCAGTGTCTACTGTAGTACTACTTGAAAATGAGCAATTGTCGCAGTCATGTTGCCATTCATAAGAAAGGCCAAAAAGATTTTCTACATCTATACCTTCATCTTGCAATACAACAAGCATATACATTAGAAATTCCTGACAATCTTGCTGAATATTCTGTGAAAATTGATTTAGACCAGAACATATGTCTAAAACCTTTCGAATTTCAGAAACAATTTGTATTTTTGTTCTATCACTGCTATATTTCTCTAATACAGAATTTAATAAACAACAAAATGTTTCATCACGATTTTCAGCAATCTGTTCTTGTACAGTTTTGAGAAAGAAAACAACATTAACCACTACATTAGCATAGCAGTTGACACCAGAACTATTTTCAAACTGAAATCCAACAACATCTTTAACTGAATCATTTTTGTTTCTGCTTACAATTACTGGTTCATCTACCTTTTTTCTTTTTGCTACAACTTCACTACAATTTTTCTCATTTCTTCTTTTTTGGCCTACCACACGCTTTTCAAATAGAGGATATTGAGGTAAATTTGGAGTATACTCTCTTCTTAACCTATTATATTCTTTTACACAATTTAGATCTGCATTAATCTCTGTCTCATCAAAATCAATCAAGTACAATCCTGATAAAGTTTTGACTCGAGATAAAGCAACATATGCCATACCCTCCTTGAACACAGAATTTCCAATATTCACCAAAGCACTATGAACACTTAAACCTTGAGATTTATGAATAGTTACTGCATATGCCAAAGAAACAGGAAACTGTTTTCTGCGGACATATAAATCTTTCACTAGCAAAAAACAGGCAGAACAACGACTGATTTGTTGTACTTCTTTAATACCATCAAATTAAATTTTTATAATTTCAGTTCCATCTCTATTTCGGTAATTCACAAAATCCACAACATGACCCATTGCTCCATTTACTAAACCTCTTTCCACATGTAAATTACGTCATAAAATTATACGACAATTTAAAGATGCATACAGAGTCTTTTCCATACCAGCAGTTTTAGATATTGTCTTCTCTAAAGAATCCAATTTTGATTTCAACTTTTCTGACAAAATAATAGTTGCTCCTTCATGTTCAATTTTATCAATAGCTTCCAGTTTCACAATCTCTTGATTTTCTAACTTTAACATTTTGTTGTTGAAGATTGAACATTCTTGCAGAGTTGGCATCAAGCATATGACAGATTTGTTTTCAGGAATTTTCTTAAAAATATTCTCTGGGAGAATATTTTCATTTGGAAACTAATTTGAAATTAATCGTCCATGTAAAGCTTCTTTGCCATGCTCAGTTACTTTTCCAATTCTTACATCGTGTAGAATATTTTTATAATCTTCATCGTTTGCCTGTCGCATATTTTGAAGCAGTTCTGCATATTTAAAATATAACCATATGTTAACATTTCCAATGCTTCCTAAGCACTTCCTGGTATCTTCATGCGTAAGCATTTTAAACACTGGCTGTCCTTTCACTGGAGTTAGTTGCAGTAAATCTCCAAAAACAATGATGTGTTTGCCTCCAAATAACACATCATACTCTGTTTTAAGAATTTCTTGCATTGTTAAATGCACAAAAGCAAGCATTACATTTGATACCATGCTTACTTCATCAATGATAAGAAGTTTCATTTTCTTTAGGACTCTTGAAACTTCACAACAAGCTTCTCCAGATAGCTTGTGGTATTGTAATTTGTTATCATAACTGGCAGCATCAATAAGCGATGTAAAGTAATCCCTTTAATGTTGTGTGCTGCCAACCCAGTTGGAGCAGTAACAACACAAGAGAGCGATGACTCCGTTGTTTTCTGCAAATATGTTGCAATCGCTTTCATCAGGAAACTTTTCCCAGTTCCTGCTTCTCCACTCACATATAGTCGCACAGGTACAAATGATGTACATGAGCACTCTTTTTTCTCATGAGATAAACCATGCTCAATGTGTTCGGTGACTTCGTCATACATTTGTCTCTGCTCAACGTTTAGTTCTTTTTCCAAATCTTCCAAGTCAACTCCATCCTCCTGAGCTTGTTCCATGGCTCTTTCAACTTCATCCATGGCAGTAGCAGCTTTATGTTGTATAATTGGTCCTCCTAGTGGATCCTGACTCAATGAAGCAGAACTCTGACTATCTTGAGAACTGTCTCTAGCAATCTCTGCAGCAATTGTAGCTTCTTGATGTATTTCCTCGTTCAACATTTGGAGAAAATTTGAAAAAACAGGACATTCTATCGTATCCTTGGTTGCATTGAATGAATCTTCATAAGTAAGAAAATCTCCAAGTAGTTCCTCTTCTGTACGCCAAGGCTTAAAGAGTTGCAAAAGAGCTAAGTAATAAAATTCCCTTTTGTCTGGAGAATCACTACTCAATTTTCGATGATTAATCAAATGGCCTTTTCTTTCACTAGACAGCCTTCACAACCAATTACAGCATATACACCTTTATTGATGTCTTCTGTGTCGTTCTTTTTAAAAATATAGGTTTGCAGAACTTCATAGAGACAAACATTCTCAAGGTGAGTACTTCTATTTGGATAGTATGTATCCAACATGTTTGTCTTCAAAATATCTGTACTGTCTGGTTCTTTCTCCGCCAAATACTCAATTTCTTGTACAGATTTCAAAACTCGGTTTCGTGTTGCAGCAAGACCTAGACTCACCCAAATGATGGTTCTGGATTTGGCATATAAACTTTCTGATAACAACTGATCAGAACATTCATATGCTCCAATTTTTTCGATGCGACAACATATTCAGACTGTAACTGTATAATTTCTTGCTTAGCCTCTTTTCATGTGAAATTTCCTCCCACATTTCCTTCAGTTCCATCTTTTCTGATTTTGTGATGTAAGATGTCACATATCGAGCCACAGCAATAGAGTTGTCAGCCACATATTGAATATCCATGTCAGCATTCCACATGGACAAAATGACTGGGTTGTAGTCATTTATGAATTTTGATTCCTCATTTCTTCTTAGTTTGTATGTATTTTTGGGTGATTTTCTGGTCACAGTATGTCGCAGAGAAGACATAAAATTGTTGACTCTTCCTTTCGATGTTACTGAACGTGGAAATGCAAAACGACATTTCGTGTAGAACTTGTCCTTGGATTTGTATTTTCGACGACAGTATTTCCCACAACGATGGCTTTGAAAGCTTAAAACTTGATGTCTTAAATTGTTTTCTTCTGTACTTTTCGGAACAGCACATGTAGAATACTGCTCAATGAAACTCATCACTTTCTCATCTGAATCTGTTCCAAATTTTGGTGCATCTTTTATCCATAGCAGCATATGTATATGAGGAGCACCTCTTGCTTGATACTCCTTTCTCCAAAAGAAATCCAACACCTCTCCAAGCGGAGGATTTTTTTTGTTTGTAATAAAAGACATCATAGCTTCAAACCTATGATTGAAATACCTGCATACATTAACTGGATCCAAGGAGCACAGTTCTCCAGGTGTCTTGTATTCAATATTTTCAGTGTTTTTATTTGCCTCTCATAGAAATTCAATTAAGTCTTCCCAAGCATACTCAGCACAGCTAAGAGTGCGGAACCATGTAGGAGTTCCTAAGTTTCTTAGCATACATTTCAATTCCCCATGACGATGGTACCAATACTCGTTAGTACCACGCTGACATGCCATGAGATTAATTAGCTGAGAGTCCAAAACACTGTCTTGCAGTTTCACTTTATCCATAAAATCCCTTGCCGAAACATTTTGTAGATGTGCTCCACTTTTCAGTATATGGTTTACTGCATAGGAAAGTCCAGACAAGTCACTCTCAAACAATAGATGGAACAAATATGGAATGCATTGACAAAACCTTGGATCTTCTGCATATAATCTTGAAGTCCGGTATTCAGATGCAGGAATTTGAAGGGGTCGGTCGTCATATCGTCCACCTTCACCTTTTGGAAATAACTGTGGAAAACAACGAGCTTCCAAACTTTCTTCTAATACACTAATGGGACTTCCTTCGGCTTTTTTCATCTGAAACAAGTCAATAGCATTCCCCATTACTTCTTTGGAATGCAATGGATGAACACTATAATGTTCATAAATTTCTTCACTTCTAGAGACATCAACTTTTTCTATTTGCCCAGCAGTGACATCAGTGTCCTCTTCTACAGTTGTTTCTTCTTCTCCCACATACACATTTCTATAGTACTGATTATTTTTTACCAAATACAACGTTGCCTTCTTGACTTTCCTAACATCCACTAAGTCTTGCCAGATTTTCTTACTTTTTGTCGGAACACCATTAACTAGAATAACCAGAGGTTCCTCTTCTACTTTTTCGACACCAATTGTATCAATATTTTTCTTAAAATCTAGAGGCAAATAAACAACTCTTCCCTTTAATCCTCTCTGTAAATCTGAAGGAGGCAATTTCCCTGTCTTAGGCTCCATGCAAACAATAGCCTGAAAAGGATGAACACATTGAATCAGAATAGACTCATAGGTATTTAAATCCATTAATTCAGAAGGAATGTCTACCAAATCCAGATTATTATGAACAGCTCTAACAGGCATTCTGTTTTCATTTAATTTATTATAGCAATATTTACAAATACGTTGATCAGAGCCCAAATCAAAACAATTTTCTACCAACAAATAAGTTGCAAAATCCTTCCACTCATTATTATTTATCTTTTCGCTTTTTACATATAAATCAACTAATCTAGTCTGATGCTTATAATGAGTTCGTCGACAACATTATAAGCATTATAAGCAACTCCTGGGGAGAGGAGTTGGCCTAACGGCTAAGGCGCTCGACCTCGGACCTGGGGATCTGGGTTCGAGTCTCGGTAACGACGCCAAAACCTCCTGTGATTCTGGGCAAATCACTTAATCTCCCCGTGCCTAAAAATGAAAGTGTGTGTGTGTCCTCATGTAAAAATGTAACTTGTGCTATGTAAAGCGCTCTGATACCTGATTTGGTTCGGGTCTAGTTCGCGCTATATAAAACTCTACAAAAAAAAAAAACAACCAACACAAGAAAAATTAGGCCTTTCACTTGAATTGACCTTAAACTTTATAATTTCATTTTCAAATTTTTCTGTACTTAAAATCTCTACATTCTCTTCTACATTACCTTCTACTACTGTATCAATTTCTGCACTGATATCTTTTTCACCAAAGTAACACAACTCAATTTCATCACAGATGTTTTTGACATCTAATTCAGTTCCATGCAAAAGAGCACTGTTTAGCTGTTTTAGTTTAAGTGCTGGACTTTTTGCATAGTACAACCTTCTCACTAATTTCCTCACTTTATTATGATGCACTGCTAACATCCTAAAATGGTGAACAACACTCTGACATACTTTTCTTGAAAGACAAGCCAGTGAATGCCCTTGCAAACCTGTTTTTTCTCTCACTCTACAAGGATCTAACTCTTGTAAAATTTTAATTTTTGTTTCACACTTTTCTTAGTATATGTCCGTAAGAAAGTGCGAAACAAATCAATTGATTCCTGTCGGACACTACAAATACTACTACAATTCCATGTATACACTGGAGCCTTAGGACATCTCCCTAAAACTTCATCAGCTAACACCTCTTCTGTACTTCTAGGCACAATCTCTTCTTTTTCAACCGGACAACCGTCCTTCACCTCATATGCTCGACCACTGGTGTCAACTGCATGCACCAAATCATTATCCTGCAAGTAACTTTCTTCATTAAAAAATGGCTCAGAACTTGAACTATGCTTCCATTCTCCAGAAAAAACATCACAGAAATGAGTTCGATTAATTACTCTCCTCCACTTACATTTTGATTTGAACACATTGATTACCTTATCAAGTGTACGAATTCTATTCATTACTAAACTAAACAATTTATTTTTCACTTTAAATGCTTCATCCACAATCTTAACTATGTTTTTTTCTTTCTTGTAAAAGGTGGTCTTTTTTTGTACCTCTTTACATTTTTTAATAAATTTGATACTATTCTGTTGTAAAACATTCGTCCACGAATTTCAGTGAATTGGTTGCTCCTTCTTTTGTTATACAAAATATCTTCTCCTTGTACAGGTCTAACATTTTTAGAAGGACATCCTATCTTTTTTCTAATTACAGGTCTTTCATTGTTGTTTGCAAAAAAACTTTTTTTTTCTTGACATTTCAATAAGTTCCTGAGAAAATTTTTAGTTTGCTTACGAGGAGCATTTTTCTTTTTCTCTGAAGATTTTATTTTGGTTGGTTCTTGATTTTCTTTTTCCTTAGACCTTAATTTTCTTTTATTACCTTTTTCACGTCTTGCTTTCGAAGGCATCTTTTTGTTTGTTTGTATAGATGAATATAATCTGTGGTAAACAAAAAATAACATATTATAGACCACTACAAACATATTACATAGCAATTACAGTAAATAAACAATATAAACACCAGTATACAACAAAAGGCTGATTTACATTACATGTGCTTTGCTTTGTGTTAAAAACGATTTACTAATTAATGTTATGGCTTGCTTATATATAGGTGGCCTGATTTTGGCCTGTAGATACAGTGAAATAATATGAGCAGAGACACACATACTGCTTGCAGAGACAGAGATGGTAGATTACATGTAATATCGTGGACATGTGCCTAGGATCACACTGTGACTGAAGCTTGATTCACCCATCACTGTGATCTTAGGCAGAGTCACACATACTGTTGGCAGAGACAGACATGGTACATTATATCTAACATTCTGATCATGTGCCTAAGATCACACTGTGACTGAAGCTTGATTCACCCATCACTGTGATCTTAGGCAGAGTCACACATACTGTTGGCAGAGCCAGACATGGTACATGATATCTAACATTCTGATCATGTGCCTAAGATCACACTGTGACTGAAGCTTGATTCACCCATCACTGTGATCTTAGACAGAGTCACACATACATTGCACAAGGGGCTTGTAAATATGCCAATGAAACCATTACACTATCTCTGTACCAGCATTAATGTCAAACATTGCGCAAGCGGCTTGTAAATATGCCAATGAAACCATTACACTATCTCTGCATCAGCGTTAATGTCAAACATTGCGCAAGCGGCTTGTAAATATGCCAATGTAACCATTACACTATCTCTGTACCAGCATTAATGTCAAACATTGCGCAAGCGGCTTGTAAATTTGCCAATGAAACCATTACACTATCTCTGTAACAGCATTAATGTCAAACATTGCGCAAGCGGCTTGTAAATATGCCAATGAAACCATTACACTATCTCTGTATCAGCGTTAATGTCATACATTGCGCAAGCAGCTTGTAAATATGCCAATGAAACCATTACACTATCTCTGTACCAGCATTAATGACAAACATTGCATACGGGGCTTGAAAATATGCCTCTCTTTTTTTATATATTCTATCTCAATTTATGCCATTATAAAAACCCTTTAAACATCTCTCACGGCATTTCATATTCTTGTCTGGGTGCCAATTTTATTACTCTGCATGCATTTTCTGCTTGCACCCATGTCAAACATTGCGCAAGGGTCTTGTAAATATGCCCCTCTTTATCTTATATTCCATCTCAATTGATACTATTACTGAAATACTTTATGCATCTCCCACACCATTTCATATGGTTTTCTATCTGCTATTCCTATCCCTCTCCATACATTCACTGCTTCCACCCATGTTAAAGGTTGCACAAGGCGCTTCTAAAAATGGAGCATATTTACAAGTCCAATGAAACCATTACACTATCTCTATACCAGCATTGAATCCAAGCATAAAAACAATTTAAAAAGAAGTCTACCTTATAAACATACAGCTAACATTATGGAAAAAGGTAAAAATATAATTCCTTAATTCACACAGACACTCACTGTGATACTTTAAGCTCTCTATCTTTTTTAAAAGAATCATTACTCACCTTTAAAAATGCTTTGGAAGATGAAAACAGTGTCAGTCACAGTCAACAGATATTCTTAAGCATAATCTCTGAATAATGCTTCTTTCACTTGAGCCTGAGAATAATGGCACAGATTCTTTTTCATTTCAGACCCATATTCTTGTACCTAACCACTCGAAATTGTTCCCACACAAATTCAAAACCAAACTGCACATTTTAATTGGATGTACATTTCAAGACTTTGAAACTCACATAACATTCACCCATCCCCTCAGTGCTCATTCACCCTGTAACCATGGTAACTCCCTCCTAACCCTGCACACAGTTCACAAGTTCATCATACTATGTTGCAAAAGAATCCATCAAGGCTGTTTGACCTCTCAATCTGCTAGCTAATCAAGTGCAATGTTTGTTTAAATGACTTTTTCTCAACCATTGAAATGACTTTTTACAAAAGAAAAAAGCATGCACCCTAATTTTCAGTGGAGATTTTTAAGAAAGCACCAATCATTTCTGGTTATTCAACTGCACTGATTCTCAACCACTTTTTTTCATAATCAAACTGCCATTTCATTTCCACAACTCATCAGACTAGACGTACATCTACCTTCAAAATGCCAAAAGTCTGGTTTGTGGGTCATAGCTCTGTCCACTGGAGTCAAAAATACGCAGCTAACAGAGGTATTTACAACCTTGATTTACCAAATGTGGACATTGTATGGATTGGACAGAGAGGATTGAGGAGTCACCAATTGATACCATTGGTAAAATTCTTTATGTATTTACCACAGCCTGACCTTATAATTGTGCACTGTGGTGGAAATGACTTAGGCACTTTCACTGGGGTAGGTCTGGAAATGCTTTTAAAGGACATCTTTGGGCAATTGATGTCACTTTTTCCAAAAACTGCCTTGGTATTTTCTAATACATGCCAAAGGCAAAAATGGAACTGGTCTAACCAATTTTGTCCACAGATTGAGAAAGCAAGGAAACATGTAAATAAATCTGTTTCTGCTTTCCTCAGAGACTATGGTATGGGTTCCATTTACCACAACAACTTGCGTTACAACATGCAAGACATCTATAGGAGAGATGGTGTGCATTTTACAGATGAGGGGAATAGAGTTTTCCTCTTGAATATAAGACTCTGCATTGGTACCTACTTGTAGGTACAAAAAACACCCACATAACCCAACAGCTCTTTTCAGGGCTAACTTACCTCTAAACTAACCCTGGGCGAAGCACTACGCTACGCTCGCATAGTTTGCGAAGTTTGCGCAACTTCGCACTACGCGAGCTGCACGTAGCACAGTGCGAACACACGTAGCGCAGCGTAGCCTAGTGCATCGGTCATTTTTTGCTTGTTCGCGGTCCTCAACGTCATGTTCGTGACCGCGAGCAAGCAAAATGACATCCCGGCGAGATTCTCAATGCAGGGAGGTCAAGTTTCTCATTGCGAGTGGTCGCGCATGCTCGCGACCGCTCACGATGAGAAACTACCAGTCCGTGTTGAGAGAGCTGCCGCTCGAGTAAAAATCTAATCCAGTGGCAGAAAACTACAGCTTGCACTGTGCAAGATGCCGATTTCAATGATTGCACAGTGCCGGATGCTTGTCCGCACTGTGCAATCATTGAAGACGCATCTTGCACAGTGGGAACATGCTACTACGCAGCTCGCGTAGTGCTACGTGAAGTTCGCGTAGTGCGAAGTGCACTTCGCGTAGCTTCGCGTAGTGCTACTTCGCGAACTACGCCCAGGGTACTCTACATTATTTTTTTACTCTATTTTTTTACACTGTTTTTCCCTGTGGTGCGCTCAGGGTGCGCGTACCGGAGAGCGTACCCGGAAACGCACCCAGCGCTTACCCCGCGAAAATAAAAAAAAAAATAGTTTTTGGGCCCTTCAGGGTCCTATTAAACCTCCCTCAAAAAACCTAGGGGCTCAGGGGGTGTCTACCCTGCCCCCTTTTAATCATTTCCCCCTTTTATTTTTACCTCAGGTGTCTCGATTTTCCCGAGACACAAAATGGCGGCCTGTCCGGACTGTTAAGAATGTTGATAGACATCATACAGCCAATCAGCTTTCCGCTCGCGCACTCCCGTAGCGCGCCAGGTGCGCTCCCGGGTACGCGTACCGGTGAGCGCTCTGAGCGCGCCTATTGATATATATGTTTTTTTGAAGTTGACTTTCATAAAAACCACAGGAGAAATTTCAAAGAAATATAGAAAAGGCCCTACTACATACCAGTACCTATCATTTTGCCAACTTTGGTGTAATTCCATTCATCCGTTCAGGCTGTAGGCATGTCTAAATGTCCTATGGAAAATTGCATGGGGAAAATACATTTGATAGTATTGAAATTTAGAACCAATCAAAATATTACTTTAGTTTTGAATTTGTGTATGATGAAGTTTGATTGGTTATGTATATATCTCAAATGAGAGGAAAACACGGCCATTTTGTAATACCCCAGTCTGAGGTACTTTTGAGAGAAAATTTGGCTGCTCAATTGCTGGACTTAGAATAACACACTACTAACTCTTCTATTTTCAAAAAGGTGAGTTGTTAATTTGTAAGGGGAACTATGTTGTACACTTTAAGATAATTTGGAAAATGTTTTCCATTAGTTATTTTCAGTCCTTCTGTTATAATTATTATTTAAGATTGGCTTCATCACATGCAGTGCTTTATATTTCTAGTTCCTGTCTGATACTATACACTGCCCAATTAATTTTAAAGAACTAAATACTTGATTAAGCTACTTTTATGTTATGTATTACTAAAAACGATAATTGAAAGTGATTACTTTTTTCTGCAATTTACAGCAAGAAATTTGAAATTAAAATGGAGGACAGCAAGGAAATTTCTGTTGAAATTACAACAACACATCTTGAAAATAAAAATGTCATGGATATTGAAAAAACCATTTCATCACAAACAGAAGATGACTTAAAAGATTTTTTGGATCAATCTCTAGATGAAGAATTAATTGAATGTTTGGATGAAATAGAATACCAACAAACATCAATGAACAATTTTCATGAGGAGATTAAATATATGAATGAAGATGAAATACCAGATGAGGACAAGCTACAAGTTCTATTAAATTATGAGAAATCTGAACAATAAATTATTAATTACAAATTCAAAATTAGTTGACATATTATTCATTTTTATTTCTAATTTATGAGGTAAAAGCGAAGTGATTGTAGTATAATGAATTTGATAAAAACCTATAGTATGCAAATGGAAGAAAGATATATAATGTGCTGGAACTGCTGACTTAGCTATTAGACAAATGAGACATATACTTATGTTAAACATCAATACGTTATAGGCTATGCTTAAGCAGTGACAAGGGCACTCAGCCCTAGGAACGAATTTACACTATACACACTAACATCATTTGATTGCAAACTTTACAGCAATCAAGTGAATGCTGATAAAGAAGGCTTATGATATAGCCACAATAGTATAGTGACACACTGCTCAGCCGTAATAGATGCACCAAGAATCAGACAAGATGCTGCATAAAGGGGTAACATACAGACTAAGTGATGTGCGTCAGCTTTCAATAATTATGAACAGGGCACTCAGCCCACAAAATGTACCACTGGGTAACTCAATGCGGTAAAAACTTGCGATCTCATGAAGATCGCAATCGAAGGGAATTAACGTTCTCGATTAATAGATCAAAGGAGATACACCTGCGATCCGTATAAGCGCTGCGTAATCACATCGCTAAAACATAGCCGCATTCATAAACAGCAGGCATCAATCTTGTTATAATGTCACTGAATAAAGTTACAAACAAAACATTGTATAAACTACTTATCCCAGCATGCATTGCAAATGTTTAACAATATAAGATGGAAAGCAAAAAGGGACAACTGTATGACATTTCCGTGAGAAGGAACTCTACGTTCGAAACGCGTAGGCCATCACAGTTGTGAAATGAACTAATGTAATTTACCAAGCGGAGTGCCAGAGTAATCTTTTTCTTCGTGTGAAATATATATATATATATATATATATAAATATATATATATTCACTGAAAAAACACAGGTTTCAGGGAAGCTATAGTTAGTTGGACATTTCACTCGTACAAAACCAGAGAAATTCAGCCGTTAAAGTTAGTTAGGCTAACTATAACTCGTGCCCTGAAATGCACTCCTGATGACATCACATATTAAGGGGGTCATTAGGATCGCGGTTTTTCCGCATCCTCGGGGCCGGCGGAAGGCACCGCCGGCCCAGAGGATGCGGAAAAACCTCAGCGGACTGACCAAAGACCCACCGCCACATTAGGATGGCTGGTGGGTCCTGGTTTCCGTCCGCAGCTTTTCCGCCGCGGCTGGCTTACAACGCGGCGGAAAAGCTCTAATATGGTGATGGTGTCTGTCAGACACCGTCCACCATATTAGGATGGCCTGTAAAGTATGCTTTTCCGCGGCGGGTTTTCCGCCGTGGAAAAACATACGGAACTTCACTGCGGGGGCCCGTTGCGGGCCCCCTAGGTGAAGGGGGGGTGGGGGGTGCACATGGGGGGTACCTATGGTACCCCCCTGCATTTGCATGCAGAAAGCGGCAGGCACCGCGCGGTGCCTGCCTCTTACTGCATGCAAATGCAATGCGTGCATTTTTAACATTGCGGCAGGTGGAGCTTCAAGCTGCACCCGCCGCAATGTTAAAAATGCACGCATTGCATTTGCATGCAGTAAGAGGCAGGCACCGCGCGGTGCCTGCCGCTTTCTGCATGCAAATGCAGGGGGGTACCATAGGTACCCCCCATGTGCACCCCCCACCCCCCCTTCACCTAGGGGGCCCGCAACGGGCCCCCGCAGTGAAGTTCCGTATGTTTTTCCACGGCGGAAAACCCGCCGCGGAAAAGCATACTTTACAGGCCATCCTAATATGGTGGACGGTGTCTGACAGACACCATCACCATATTAGAGCTTTTCCGCCGCGTTGTAAGCCAGCCGCGGCGGAAAAGCTGCGGACGGAAACCAGGACCCACCAGCCATCCTAATGTGGCGGTGGGTCTTTGGTCAGTCCGCTGAGGTTTTTCCGCATCCTCTGGGCCGGCGGTGCCTTCCGCCGGCCCCGAGGATGCGGAAAAACCGCGATCCTAATGACCCCCTTAATATGTGATGTCATCAGGAGTGCATTTCAGGGCACGAGTTATAGTTAGCCTAACTAACTTTAACGGCTGAATTTCTCTGGTTTTGTACGAGTGAAATGTCCAACTAACTATAGCTTCCCTGAAACCTGTGTTTTTTCAGTGAATATATATATATTTATATATATATATATATATATATATATATATATATATATATATATATATATATATATATTTCACACGAAGAAAAAGATTACTCTGGCACTCCGCTTGGTAAATTACATTAGTTCATTTCACAACTGTGATGGCCTACGCGTTTCGAACGTAGAGTTCCTTCTCACGGAAATGTCATACAGTTGTCCCTTTTTGCTTTCCATCTTATATTGTTAAACATTTGCAATGCATGCTGGGATAAGTAGTTTATACAATGTTTTGTTTGTAACTTTATTCAGTGACATTATAACAAGATTGATGCCTGCTGTTTATGAATGCGGCTATGTTTTAGCGATGTGATTACGCAGCGCTTATACTGTTAAAAATAGAGGATGTGACCGCAACCCTTGCGGTCACATCCTAATTGCACAGAAGGGAACTCCGCATGCCATGCGGAGGTTCCCTCCTGCTCTGGGGTCGCGGACGGACGCAAGTCCGTCCGCGATCCTAATCGACCCCTAAATCATTCATGACATGGTCAGTGACATCACTGATGACATCTCAAATGACATCACTGATGACATCATCCAGTGACTGTGTTTTTCTGTCAAGTTTACATATGTTTTATATATATATAGACACTTATGAAAGCTACAGCTGAAACGTGTCTGTTTGTTTATTTTGTTTGCACGAATAAATCCTATTTGGATTTAAAAACAAGGGGAGTGCAGGTCCTTTCTGCTTTCAGCAGCAGCGGAGCATCATATATATATATATATATATATATATATATATATATATATATATATATATATATATTACCTACTGGCGGTCGCCAGTAGGTATATATAGTTAGGATTTTTTCTCTATGGGATTTTTGAAAATTCTATGTCTAATAACTTTGGCGTTTGTGGACGGAATTGGCTGAAATTTTCAGGAAAATGGCACATTTTTTTTCTGAGCAGCCCATGAAAATTTGGGGGGGTTCGTCAAGGGGGGGCCGAGAAAAAAGGGGGGTCCCAAAACGTGTTTTTAACATTGAGTTTTCCATAGGGCGGTTGGCCTCACTTTTAGCCCGAACGGCTGAATGGATTTGCATGAAACTTGGCAAAATTGTAGGGACTGGTAGCCCGATGTGCCTTTTGTAGGTCTCAATATATGTGCTACAGTGGATTTTGAGAAATTAACGTTTAAAAAAAGATATATATCTGTAACAGCGGACCGGGCAGCGCTCCAGGACGCGTACTTTTCGCGCAACGGAGCTTTGTGAAGCGAAGCTGATTGGTTCTCCGGCGTCTGTCAACATTCCAAACAGTCCGTAGCGGCCGCCATCTTGTCTCTCGGTAGGATCGAGAGACAAGAGGAGGCGAAAGCGAAGGGGCAAATGACCATAATGGGGAATAGTAGATCCTCGCTGACCCCCTAGGTTTGATGTGGAGGTTTTAAAAGGGCCCCGCGGGGCAAAAAAATAAATAAATAATAATAATCGAACGGCTGAATGGATTTGCACGAAACTTGGTAAAATATTAGGGACTGGTAGCCCGATGTGCCTTTGCTAGGTCTCAATATATGTGCTCCAGTGGATTTTGAGAAATTAACGTTCAAAAAAAGATATATATCTGTAACAGCGCTCCGCTTCGCGTAACGGAGGTTTGCGACGCTGATTGGTCATTCTGTCACTGGGCTATAGTTGGGCTACATCTGGCTGATATTTGGGCTACATTTGTTTTTTTTCGTCTCTGGCGGCCATCTTTGGGCTACATTGGGCTACATTGGGCTTCATTGGGCTTCATTGGGCTACATTGGGCTACATTTGGGTTCCAACATATATATAGGCCAATGTAGCCCAATATATATTTTTCAAAGTTAATTTTCGTAAAAACCACTGGAGCATATATCTTGAGACATAGCAAAGGCACATCGGGCTACCAGTCCCTACAATTTTGCCAAGTTTCGTGCAAATCCATTCAGCCGTTCGAGCTAAAAGTGAGTCCAACCGCCCTATGGAAATGAAGGAAATGAATGGGTAATTTGTAATTAGCAAATAGCTCATCGCAAACTAGGAATGGTAAAGAATCGCTATTTATTCCTTAAAGTTCGCTATTTAGGAAATGCAAAAAACTTTGATGATACATATGGCGGTTCATCTCTAACAAGATAAGAAGCATAGGGATAGATTTATGATGACTGGCGCATCACCATTGATGTGTTAGTCATTCTGTGCCGCTGTTCCGTCACCTATGGTGTGCTGCATTTACAATGCGGCGCATCATGGGGCAAAAACAGCACAGATGCGTGATGTATCTGTGCCGTAAAGGTGGGGCATTGCTGGAGTTGTATCGCAAGTGTGATGAAGCTCCAGCAAGGGTCGGGGGTGCCCCTGTCGCAGGGTTTCTGTTCTCACACAGAACTGTGGACAGAGGATTGGAACCTCGGCGAATTAGGGTGTCCCAAAACTCACCTTAGTAATCAAAAACCCCTTAGCAAGCTAGGTACAGTGTCACATTGGATATAACAAACTCTCAATGTTTAGACAATCCAGAATATGAACTTATAGTACCTCAGGATATGTGGAACTCATGAACAGTCGGTCGTTATATATTTCTTAGAAACCAGAACATGGAGTTAAGAAGAACACATGTGTATTTGAAATGTTTATTTACTAATGCCGTCTTCTCAGGCGTAGTATCTTAGATAATACAAGTACACATATTATCAGTAGCAAAATTACCAGCATAGTTACTAGTACATAAAAAGCGAATGGTGACAGTATGTTAACATGCTGTAAATGAATAAGAGTTAGCAACACTTATAAGCAGCCGCGGGCCGTGGAGGGAGTTACGGTGGGGCAGGGAGGCGGGGAGGGGGAGGGGCAGGGTGGAGAGGGCTCCACCCTGCTTCTCCCCCTCCCCGCCTCCCTGCCTCACCGTAACTCCCTCCACGGCCCGCGGCTGCTTATATCTCACCCTCCCTAATACACATATTATATTATTTGCTAAGAAGGTCTCTTTGTGTTGGTTTAGGGCGTGCCCATACTTTAGTGTCTTAGATTTGAAGGAATCACATCAGCATACACCAGCTCTCTCTTCATGTGAACCGCATCAAGTGTTGTGTATGTGTGTTCGGCAAAGCAATATAAAACCCGCCTCATGCCCAGAATTGGCAGAAGTTGCACTTATGTTATGAGTATGAAGTCGTGGAGATCAGACCTCATAACAATTCTGTATCGTGTTGTTCTTGAAACTTTAGCACTCGCTGTACAGATATAGTTTAACAAGCAAAGCAGATAGTAGAGCAATAACATATTATTCTCATGTAAACCACGATGAACTACTAGGTTGAAAGCTAAAGCAACAACTAAGTGTCGTGTGCAGAAGTTGCAAAAAAGGAAAAATGGCGTTTAAACCGGTAATGAGCCCATGCTAACTTAACACGGTGTAAAGATATCCAGGACGTAGATGACACCTCCCCATGATCCGGAAACGAACTGAATAAGATAATAGAAGTGCCATCTCATGAGAGCAGATTGCAAGTTTATATGTGGACGGTCCGCAAGGTAAAGCATTAAAAACTAGGAAAATTTAATGCTAAAGAAAAATAAAACAGCCAAGTACTTTATCGAGTCTTAAGCCAATAGGCAAGGTAAATAATAAAAACTTGACAAATAAGTCAATGAATTGTCAATGAAATGCTAGTACTCAGCATATCAAACATGAAAAAGGTCTATGACATAACTGTGTATGCAAAATAAGCTGCAACAGCCTCCAATAGGAAGTCACCGTCTTCATCCGAAAACAGTTCAGCCATCCAATTTAAAAGCGGAAAAGAACATACGTGCTCTCCCAGCACCGGATCCTCTATCACCATCAGAGGACAGCTCGGTGGGTTTTCAAGAAAGCTCTGTTCCAAGAAAGACTGTGTTGCCGCCAGTAAATTCCAGGGACCAATTAGTCCATGCATCAATGCCACAGCCATAATCCTTTCGCCAGGACAAACCAACTCGTGAGTAATGATAGGAGTCATCAGCTGATTAAAGTCGACGTCAGGAGAAACCGGTCCGCAGAGACACAAATCAATGGCCCAATCGAAATCACAGGTCAGGCAGTGAAATACAGGCTGGACACAGGTGAAGTAGGAGAATCAAAAAGATAATCCATATGCCGTGCTTAATATTGCCAACGGCATTGTGCCATAATATTCTAGCATGCGATTGCGGAACAGTGTCAGCAGCTGCAGGGCGGGAGGTTGCATAGGAGGGACATCCATATTTAAAAATGTAAAAAAGCACAAGAGCGTCCGCTGGTAATGCAAGTAAAAATGGCAATCCACGAAGCAGAGTGGAAAAAATACAATGAAAGAAAGCAGGGATGACTCCAAAGATTTTCTCAAATGAAGTCACGAGACCACTGGTAACAACTTTAAAAAAGTGCGCCAGGGCCTTTGTGGAGGATGCGTTAGAGATAGTCCGAACCATCTTGCTGAAATGGAAAGGCAAATCTGAATTGAAAAGGGTCTGCACCTCTGTACGGGTGTTCGCTATGTGAAGCACGAAAGTTTCACGGGCCGAACTCAAGGCCACCTCTCTCTGAGACAAAAGAGCTCTTATTCTTGCCATGCCGTTGAAATCTGCTCCCAAGGTTGGTATTTGTGGCGAGATTGAAAACTCCCTATGTTCATGTGTGGGAGGAAATAGAACATTTCTGCAGCAAATAACCCGTTCACTTACTGTTACGATAAAAGGAATACTTTTAATTAACCCAGAACATTATTGAGCATCAAATAACTACCATTTTCCAACAACTTGAACGTGGGGATGATAGCAGGAACTGGCGTGCCTTGCAACACGCAAGCCATATTTGGTCGGTGTTTGTTGCATGAACCGTGTAACTGTATGTGCCTACACATTAGTGAATGATCTGGCGTCTCAGTGCATTCCTCTCCATTCAGATAAACTTCTTGATCATCTTTGAAACATCTGTATGTGTATGGAAGCGACCAGACCTCATGAAGAAAAGCACTACCTAAAGGTTCATAACGACCTATTGGTATATATTTCATACAATTTGAAAACTTATATAAAGCAAAAGGCAGCGTTATTAAACCGTGGATAAGGCACGTTGCCAAAAAACCCGCAATCCTCTGCTGATGATGTCACTGAGCATGTCATGAATGATGTAATATGTGACATCATCAGCAGTGGATTACGGGTAATAGTATCTCTAGTTTACTCCCCTATAGCTGTCTTTCTTTTAACATAAGTGTCTGTTTCCTTCCCTTATACTTACTGTTTTTGGTTCGCTTCCGGTTCGCGTACCGGCGAGCGAACTGGGAAGCGAACTAAGAGAAATAGAGGTTGGCACAGTTCCAAATATTGTACCAATTTTTTAATAACGGGGAGGTAGTTCTGAAAAGAACTTTTTTTTTATTGTTTTTGTTGTTTTATATTTTTTTTATTATTTTTCGGAACATTTTTTTACTTTTTTTGAATTTTTCTGAACAGTTTTATATTTTTTTGGGTTTTTCTTGGAGGGGGCAATGAAAACGATTCATTGTAAAGGGCTCAACAGGAGCAACAAAACAAAAAAAGAAGTATTTATTATTTTGGGCGTTTCGTACAAACTTGCATATGATAGTCAATAGCTCTGTTGATCAGAGTGATGCTTCTTTCTCCGTAGGAAATGAATCCATCGCAAAATACGCAGATGTGTTTTACTTCACCAAATTTCATTTGTATATTTGGCACCATCTCCCTGCCCTCTGGTCCCGTTACTTCCGGTACAACAGATCTTCTGGCCATAATAGGGAGATTATCTAGGTCGTTCCGAAACTGTGCAGCACTGTAGTTGTTAGGATGCCACCTAGTCATATGGCGATGCATTGTGTAGTTTCCGAAACTGTATTTTTTCTCGGTTCCTCTGGACAGTCTATCTTGACATATAAGGCAAGTTACGTATCTTGCATTTACTTTTTTCTGACCTTTGGGAATTTTAAAAAATTGCCAAATGAAGTTTTCTTTCCGGTGAGACGTCCTGGGCTGCTCAGGCAAAAACTGCCTCTCTTCGTGCTCGTCGTCCTGTTCCTCTTCTTCCTTTTCTTGTTGAATTATAACTTGAGCAGGTGGTCCACTCTTCCTTGGATGTGGTGGAGGTGGTGGGGAAGCACCAGCTGAAGCTACTAAAGAAGCCATTGCTCAGTGATCACAAAGGGTCTTTCTCTCACAATGATGAAAGTCAGAGTGAGGAAAGAAGGAGGGATTTTCATCATTTGGGAAAAACAAGAGTTCTCAACCAATGAAAAGTGTTCATTTTAGATTATATGACCTAGTCTTACATCATTAGGAAACCAAAAGTGAAATGAACCAATGAAAAGTGTTATTACCAAGTCACATGACCTGCTGTGTTTACGTTAAGCGCTTTGCAGGGCCTCCCGGTTTGCTTCCAGAAACCTGCGCTTTGCGACTCGCTTCGCGTACCAGTTCGCTAACGTAGCACGTCATATGACGTATCACGCGACAACGCGAAACGTCATGTGGACGGGAGGCGTCACGATGTTGTTTTCTAACGCGGCAGTTGCGGTAAAGAAACGTTTACCGGCTCGCGGTCTATTTCGCGGCATCAAGGTCAGCTAACGGGAAGCTTCCCGATTCGCGAAGCGGGAACGAAGAAAAAAAAATATTTTAAAAAAAAATTATTCATAAACATATAAAATATATTTTTGGATTTAAAGAAGAATACATTTTACAGCTACAGATATTAGCTGTTAAAAAACTTATGAAATTCACTGGAAAAAACCATAGGTTATAGACCATATATAGTTAGGAATTAGCATTTACAAAACCTTGAAAATTCACTGAAAAAACCATAGGTTATAGACCATATATAGTTAGGAATTAGCATTTACAAAACCTTATTTTACTCACACAAAACCATTGAAATTCCATATATAGTTAGTTGCACTAACTATATATCGCGCACCCGCAATCCACTGCTGATGATGTCACATATTACATCATTCATGACATGGTCAGTGACATCACTGATGACATCACTGATGACATCTCAAATGACATCACTGATGACATCACTGATGACATCTCATTTGACATCAATGACCACATCACTGATGATATCATTCATGTGACAATACAATGCATCTCCTCACATTTTAATATAACCTCTGTTTCACCCAGTGTTAAATACAGAGTATAATTTTTGAAACCATTGACACACCAATACTAGTTACTACATACGCACTCACTGATTCCTACGGCTACACACACCTTCACTCATTCACCCATACAATCATTCATACATACAATCACTCATCTTTACAACACTATCATATGCACTCATACACCTATACAGACAGTCACAGTCTGCCACTCATCCAGTCAGTCATGTAAAGTCATGTAAAGAATCAATGACACTTCCATTTTCTTGTCTATACAGTTAAACATAGAGCACCTTACATTTTCAAACATATACTAACACATACTTACCTTCTTATACAATCATTGATACAAGTACACATTGATCTGCACAGAGTCACACACCTCCCAGCCAGCCACACACACACTCAGTCTCCCATACAAATACTTGGGCAATCAATCAATAACCCATATAGTTACTCATACAGCTACTGATCAACACATGCAGCAGTTTACAGAACAACAGACATAATGATGCACAAATTAAGACAGTTTAGTCACTAACCCATGCACTCAGTGAGACACATTTAATCACTCACTCATACAGTTAGTCATGCACCTACTAAATCCTTCGTCCAGACACTTACACATCCACTCAATCTTCAATATGTAAGACATATTTAAACTTTACAGAAACAAAAAATCACTGGATGTTGTTATCAGTCATGTCATCAGTGATGTCATTTGAGATGTCATCAGTGATGTCATCAGTGATGTCACTGACCATGTCATGAATGATGTAATATGTGACATCATCAGCAGTGGATTGCGGGTGCGCGATATATAGTTAGTGCAACTAACTATATATGGAATTTCAATGGTTTTGTGTGAGTAAAATAAGGTTTTGAAAATGCTAATTCCTAACTATATATGGTCTATAACCTATGGTTTTTTCAGTGAATATATATATATATATGTACCAAGGTGTATTGAAGAATGAGTGGGTATATGGGTGTCTGAATGAATAATTTAGTAGGTGCGTGACTGTCTGTATAGGTGAGTAATTAAACATCTCTTGCTGAATGCATGAGTTAGTGACTAAACTGTGTGAATGTCTGTATCAGTCTGTTAGTTGGTGTGTTAGCGGCTGCATGGGTTGGTGAGTTGCTACGTGAAAGTCTATTTGAGTTATTGATTGGCTGTCTGAGTATCTCTATGGGTGGCTGAGTGTCTCTGTGCGTGTGTGGTGGTATGTGACTCTGTGCAAAGATGTGTGAGTGTGTGATTCACTGGGTGCATGAGTTCAAGAGTGCATCTGGGAAGGGCTGTATGTGTGGGTGAGTGGATGTATGGGTGTGTTGGTGAGTGAATGGGTGTCTCAGTGGCACATGTGTAAGTAACTACATATGTGAAAGGCAGTATATGTGAATGTTGGAGTATATAAAAGACTATATGTGAGAATGAGGAGTGATTGTGAAAGTGGCTGTATGGATGAGTGTGTGATTGTATCAGTGATTATATAAGACAGTAAGTATGTGTTAGTATCTGTATGAATAAGTGAGGTGGTGTGTGTATAACTGTATAGGTGAGTAAATGGGAGTGTGATTGATTCTTTGCATGACTGACTAGGTATGTCAGTAATTCTATGGATGAGTGGTGGTATATGAGTGTCTGTATAGGTGTATGCGTGCAAATGATAGTGTTGTATTGCTGAGTGACTGTATGGGTGAATGAAAGGATGTGTGTGTAGACCTAGGAATCAGTAAGTGGGTATGTAGTAACTAGTATTGGTGTGTCTATGGCTTTGAAAATGGTAGTCTGTATTTTAGAGTAGGTATAAAAAAGGTTATATTACGGTGTGAGGAGGTACATCAGATTTTCACTTGGATGATGTAATCAGTGATGTCATCAGTGATGTCACTGACCATGTCATGAATGATGTAACATGTGATGTCATCAGCAGTGCATTGCAGGGGCGCGAGTTGTAGTTAGCTTAACTAACTATAACGGCCACATTTATCTGGTTTTGTACGAGTGAAATGTCCAACTAACTATAACGTCCCTGTAACCTATGTTTTTTTCCATTAATTTCTTTGATTTTTTTAAATGCTAATTTCTAACTATAACGTCCCTGAAATCTGTGTTTTTTTCAGTGAATTTCAAAGGTTTTATTGCTAGTAGTTGCCTTCGCGGAGTGGTGGAGAAAAGGGGCAGGAACTCTGAGCAGCTCTCAGAAATCCTACCATGTTGGACTTACTGGAGAAATCAGGAGGGCTTCTTGGCCCCCAAAGTCCCTCAGGAGTAAATTGGATTTCATCCCCCATCCCGTGGGCTGCCAGGAGGTGCGTTTGCAGAGTGGTGGAGGAGGGGGACATGGACTCCGAAGACGTCTTAGCAATCCCACTGTGTGGGACTTACTGGAGGTAACAAAAGGGGTAGTTGGCCCCCAAGGGCATCCTTGGGGACCAACTACCCCTCCTATTATCTCCAGTAAGTCCCACACAGCAGGATTGCTTAGTTCTAATAGAAGGCCACGCCCCCTTTGCCCACCACTCTGCAAACGTGCTCCCTGGTGCGCTCTTGGATTTGGATTGAAAGTCCCCTATGCTGCTGGGGGTCCTTTAGTGGCCAACTAGCCTACTTCTCACCTCCAGTAAGCCCCACACAGTGAGATTAATGAGAGGTTGACAAAGGTCATGCCCCCTTTCCCAACCACTCTACAAATGCGCCTCCTGGCGCGTTCTAAGTTGGTGTATTATGTCCCCTTCATTCCTGAGGGTCCCTGGGGGTCAACTAGCCCGCCAGGTACCTCCAGTAAGCGCCACACACCTGAATTGCTGAGAGTGGTCCGAGCCATGCCCCCTTTTTACACCACTCTGCAAACACAGCTCTTGGCGCACTGCTGTTCAGGAGATGAGGTCCACTTGTGTCCTGAGGTCCACCAGCAGTGTGCCAAAAGGCGTGTTTGCAGAGTGGCATTAAAATCCCGCTGTGTGGCAGTTACTGGAGGTACCTGGTGTGCTAGTTGGCCATCAGGGACCCTCTATATTTAAGGGGACTTAATTCCCCAACTTAGAATGCGCCAGATGGTGCTTTTGCAGAGTGGTGCTGGGGAGTGGTGGGGCCTCCGGTGAGATGCCAGCTTTTTAAAAAATATTTTGTTTTGAAGGAGGGCTGTATGGTCCCCCTTCAATTAGCATTTTTGGAGCCCTGGAGACCCCATCCCCCAGGGCCTGACCCCTTTTTATATAAAAAAAGAAAAAAACAGGAAGGGGGTTGTGCGGCCCCCCTCCTGAGGCCAATTTTGTCCTAGGGGACCCCATTCCCCAGGGCATGGCCTCATTTTTCAAATTTACTTATTGGGAAGGGGGCTGTGTGCCCCCCTCCTGGGCCACTTCTGGCCCCAGGGACCCCATCCCCCGGGGCCAGCCCTTAGCGTTGGAGACTGTGGAGAGAGCCCTAACGCCCCCACGGTCCCTGCCGGCATTGCTTTTGGGCAAGGGGAGCTGCTGACATGCAGCTACCCTTGCCCAAAAGCAATCTGTTTTGGTTTTTGGATGCGAGAGCAGGTTTTTTGCTCTCACGTCCAAAAACCAAAGCAGAGTTTGCTATGACAGGACAGGAGCCATGCTCTTGCCCTGCCATAGCAAACGGCAATGTCCCGGTGGTGGGCAGCCTGGGACATTGCAGGAGCCAGCCCCGGGGTTGCGGGTCCCCAAGGCCATCGAGGGCGGCCCCCCTCCCTTAATTTTCAAAGCTCCAGGGAGGTGGTGGTGCCCAGGGGCCATAATGGACCCTCTATTTAAATGATTAGTGCCCCCGGGAGGGGGTGGTCCCCGGGGCAGTGAGGGGGGCAAGAGCCCCCAGTCCAATTTTCTTACTTTAAGCCCCGGGGAGGGTGGCGGTCCCCGGGGCTTGGGGGGGCCTGCGAGGCCCCCGCATATAATTAGCAAATCCCCATGGAGGTGGCGGGCCCCCGGGCCAGCGTGGTGGGCAGGAGCCCACCCCACATTTTTGCTCAAGCACCAGGGAAGTGGCACTCCCCGGGGCTGCAGGGGGCTGCATGCCCCCCGCATAATATTTCAAAAGCCCTGGTAGGTGGCAGTCCCCGGGGCTGCGGGGGCCCACATGGGCCCTCGCATACATTATAAACATTGCCCACGGGACCTGGCCCACCTGGGGGTTTACAGGTAACGTAGCGCAGAAGCCCACACTTCTTTTTTTTCTGCCAGATTTGCGCACCCAGCGCAAATTCGGCCATTTATAAAACAATGAAATGCTTTTTTGGGGCCTGGAGGTCCTTGTGAGACCCCCTGAGAAGGCCTAGGAGTCAGGGTGTTTCTACCCTGCACCCTTTTCTTGTTTTTTTTACCTTTTTTCCACTGTTTTCTTGTGACTCGGTTACAGCGTCACAAGATGGCTCCCAACACTTCCTGGTTTGGAGTGTTGACAGCCAATCAGAGTGAAGCTTCTGCCCAGGATGGATCGCGAATCCTCCTTGGTGCTCTGATATATATATTTGAATTTTTTTATTTCTCTGGAACTACTGAGCAGATTTACACCATTTAAAAAAGCACGCTTTCTAGACCAAGATCTACATTTTTGCCAAATTTGGCGTAAGTCCGTTCAGCAGTTCGGGCTGTAACCTGTTTCAAAATTCCTATGGAAATGAATATAGAGAAAATGCGTTTTGGGACCCCCCCTTTTTTCTTAGCCCTTGCTTGACGAATCGCCCCCACTTTCAAGACAGGAGCTGACCTGAGTGAACCATTAGTTTTGAAACTTTCGCGAAGATTCATCAAACAGCGCCTAAGATATTGGCAGATCAAAAAATGAAAAACGCTTTTCCTATGGATAAAAGGTCTTAACTATAACTAGTTACTATATATATATATATATATATATATATATATATATATATACGTATATATATATATATATACATATATATATTCCTCAAAGTTTCCCCACGTTTAAGGCAGCACTCCAGGCAGGTAGATTTCAACAAAATCTTTATTTTTCAAAAATGGCAAAGCAGTCCGAACCAAATTATTGCCTTCCCGACGCGTTTCGGTGCTAACGAGCACCTTCATCTTGGGCGCGGCATGTTGAGAATGTCACTATTTATATTTACCCAGCAACCCTTTCAGGTAAGAGGCATGCTGGTGTCTGTAGTTCATGCTTTCACCGTTCCAGTACGGTCAATTGATCTCCTCAACAGTCTTATTCTGCCAATTATGCAAATATTTGGCCCTCCAGTGGGCCTCCGGCCGCCTTACCACCTTTAATTGAGACACCTTCCTGCTGTCCGCGGCTGCTTTCAAATCTTCAGCCGCACAGACCCTTGTCCAGTTTCAGTGGCGGTGCATGCCTCCACGGCCGGAGACGCCGTGTAAACATTCCTCAAAGTTTCCCCACGTTTAAGGCAGCACTCCAGGCAGGTAGATTTCAACAAAATCTTTATTTTTCAAAAATGGCAAAGCAGTCCGAACCAAATTATTGCCTTCCCGACGCGTTTCGGTGCTAACGAGCACCTTCATCTTGGGCGCGGCATGTTGAGAATGTCACTATTTATATTTACCCAGCAACCCTTTCAGGTAAGAGGCATGCTGGTGTCTGTAGTTCATGCTTTCACCGTTCCAGTACGGTCAATTGATCTCCTCAACAGTCTTATTCTGCCAATTATGCAAATATTTGGCCCTCCAGTGGGCCTCCGGCCGCCTTACCACCTTTAATTGAGACACCTTCCTGCTGTCCGCGGCTGCTTTCAAATCTTCAGCCGCACAGACCCTTGTCCAGTTTCAGTGGCGGTGCATGCCTCCACGGCCGGAGACGCCGTGTAAACATTCCTCAAAGTTTCCCCACGTTTAAGGCAGCACTCCAGGCAGGTAGATTTCAACAAAATCTTTATTTTTCAAAAATGGCAAAGCAGTCCGAACCAAATTATTGCCTTCCCGACGCGTTTCGGTGCTAACGAGCACCTTCATCTTGGGCGCGGCATGTTGAGAATGTCACTATTTATATTTACCCAGCAACCCTTTCAGGTAAGAGGCATGCTGGTGTCTGTAGTTCATGCTTTCACCGTTCCAGTACGGTCAATTGATCTCCTCAACAGTCTTATTCTGCCAATTATGCAAATATTTGGCCCTCCAGTGGGCCTCCGGCCGCCTTACCACCTTTAATTGAGACACCTTCCTGCTGTCCGCGGCTGCTTTCAAATCTTCAGCCGCACAGACCCTTGTCCAGTTTCAGTGGCGGTGCATGCCTCCACGGCCGGAGACGCCGTGTAAACATTCCTCAAAGTTTCCCCACGTTTAAGGCAGCACTCCAGGCAGGTAGATTTCAACAAAATCTTTATTTTTCAAAAATGGCAAAGCAGTCCGAACCAAATTATTGCCTTCCCGACGCGTTTCGGTGCTAACGAGCACCTTCATCTTGGGCGCGGCATGTTGAGAATGTCACTATTTATATTTACCCAGCAACCCTTTCAGGTAAGAGGCATGCTGGTGTCTGTAGTTCATGCTTTCACCGTTCCAGTACGGTCAATTGATCTCCTCAACAGTCTTATTCTGCCAATTATGCAAATATTTGGCCCTCCAGTGGGCCTCCGGCCGCCTTACCACCTTTAATTGAGACACCTTCCTGCTGTCCGCGGCTGCTTTCAAATCTTCAGCCGCACAGACCCTTGTCCAGTTTCAGTGGCGGTGCATGCCTCCACGGCCGGAGACGCCGTGTAAACATTCCTCAAAGTTTCCCCACGTTTAAGGCAGCACTCCAGGCAGGTAGATTTCAACAAAATCTTTATTTTTCAAAAATGGCAAAGCAGTCCGAACCAAATTATTGCCTTCCCGACGCGTTTCGGTGCTAACGAGCACCTTCATCTTGGGCGCGGCATGTTGAGAATGTCACTATTTATATTTACCCAGCAACCCTTTCAGGTAAGAGGCATGCTGGTGTCTGTAGTTCATGCTTTCACCGTTCCAGTACGGTCAATTGATCTCCTCAACAGTCTTATTCTGCCAATTATGCAAATATTTGGCCCTCCAGTGGGCCTCCGGCCGCCTTACCACCTTTAATTGAGACACCTTCCTGCTGTCCGCGGCTGCTTTCAAATCTTCAGCCGCACAGACCCTTGTCCAGTTTCAGTGGCGGTGCATGCCTCCACGGCCGGAGACGCCGTGTAAACATTCCTCAAAGTTTCCCCACGTTTAAGGCAGCACTCCAGGCAGGTAGATTTCAACAAAATCTTTATTTTTCAAAAATGGCAAAGCAGTCCGAACCAAATTATTGCCTTCCCGACGCGTTTCGGTGCTAACGAGCACCTTCATCTTGGGCGCGGCATGTTGAGAATGTCACTATTTATATTTACCCAGCAACCCTTTCAGGTAAGAGGCATGCTGGTGTCTGTAGTTCATGCTTTCACCGTTCCAGTACGGTCAATTGATCTCCTCAACAGTCTTATTCTGCCAATTATGCAAATATTTGGCCCTCCAGTGGGCCTCCGGCCGCCTTACCACCTTTAATTGAGACACCTTCCTGCTGTCCGCGGCTGCTTTCAAATCTTCAGCCGCACAGACCCTTGTCCAGTTTCAGTGGCGGTGCATGCCTCCACGGCCGGAGACGCCGTGTAAACATTCCTCAAAGTTTCCCCACGTTTAAGGCAGCACTCCAGGCAGGTAGATTTCAACAAAATCTTTATTTTTCAAAAATGGCAAAGCAGTCCGAACCAAATTATTGCCTTCCCGACGCGTTTCGGTGCTAACGAGCACCTTCATCTTGGGCGCGGCATGTTGAGAATGTCACTATTTATATTTACCCAGCAACCCTTTCAGGTAAGAGGCATGCTGGTGTCTGTAGTTCATGCTTTCACCGTTCCAGTACGGTCAATTGATCTCCTCAACAGTCTTATTCTGCCAATTATGCAAATATTTGGCCCTCCAGTGGGCCTCCGGCCGCCTTACCACCTTTAATTGAGACACCTTCCTGCTGTCCGCGGCTGCTTTCAAATCTTCAGCCGCACAGACCCTTGTCCAGTTTCAGTGGCGGTGCATGCCTCCACGGCCGGAGACGCCGTGTAAACATTCCTCAAAGTTTGCATAATTGGCAGAATAAGACTGTTGAGGAGATCAATTGACCGTACTGGAACGGTGAAAGCATGAACTACAGACACCAGCATGCCTCTTACCTGAAAGGGTTGCTGGGTAAATATAAATAGTGACATTCTCAACATGCCGCGCCCAAGATGAAGGTGCTCGTTAGCACCGAAACGCGTCGGGAAGGCAATAATTTGGTTCGGACTGCTTTGCCATTTTTGAAAAATAAAGATTTTGTTGAAATCTACCTGCCTGGAGTGCTGCCTTAAACGTGGGGAAACTTTGAGGAATGTTTACACGGCGTCTCCGGCCGTGGAGGCATGCACCGCCACTGAAACTGGACAAGGGTCTGTGCGGCTGAAGATTTGAAAGCAGCCGCGGACAGCAGGAAGGTGTCTCAATTAAAGGTGGTAAGGCGGCCGGAGGCCCACTGGAGGGCCAAATATTTGCATAATTGGCAGAATAAGACTGTTGAGGAGATCAATTGACCGTACTGGAACGGTGAAAGCATGAACTACAGACACCAGCATGCCTCTTACCTGAAAGGGTTGCTGGGTAAATATAAATAGTGACATTCTCAACATGCCGCGCCCAAGATGAAGGTGCTCGTTAGCACCGAAACGCGTCGGGAAGGCAATAATTTGGTTCGGACTGCTTTGCCATTTTTGAAAAATAAAGATTTTGTTGAAATCTACCTGCCTGGAGTGCTGCCTTAAACGTGGGGAAACTTTGAGGAATGTTTACACGGCGTCTCCGGCCGTGGAGGCATGCACCGCCACTGAAACTGGACAAGGGTCTGTGCGGCTGAAGATTTGAAAGCAGCCGCGGACAGCAGGAAGGTGTCTCAATTAAAGGTGGTAAGGCGGCCGGAGGCCCACTGGAGGGCCAAATATTTGCATAATTGGCAGAATAAGACTGTTGAGGAGATCAATTGACCGTACTGGAACGGTGAAAGCATGAACTACAGACACCAGCATGCCTCTTACCTGAAAGGGTTGCTGGGTAAATATAAATAGTGACATTCTCAACATGCCGCGCCCAAGATGAAGGTGCTCGTTAGCACCGAAACGCGTCGGGAAGGCAATAATTTGGTTCGGACTGCTTTGCCATTTTTGAAAAATAAAGATTTTGTTGAAATCTACCTGCCTGGAGTGCTGCCTTAAACGTGGGGAAACTTTGAGGAATGTTTACACGGCGTCTCCGGCCGTGGAGGCATGCACCGCCACTGAAACTGGACAAGGGTCTGTGCGGCTGAAGATTTGAAAGCAGCCGCGGACAGCAGGAAGGTGTCTCAATTAAAGGTGGTAAGGCGGCCGGAGGCCCACTGGAGGGCCAAATATTTGCATAATTGGCAGAATAAGACTGTTGAGGAGATCAATTGACCGTACTGGAACGGTGAAAGCATGAACTACAGACACCAGCATGCCTCTTACCTGAAAGGGTTGCTGGGTAAATATAAATAGTGACATTCTCAACATGCCGCGCCCAAGATGAAGGTGCTCGTTAGCACCGAAACGCGTCGGGAAGGCAATAATTTGGTTCGGACTGCTTTGCCATTTTTGAAAAATAAAGATTTTGTTGAAATCTACCTGCCTGGAGTGCTGCCTTAAACGTGGGGAAACTTTGAGGAATGTTTACACGGCGTCTCCGGCCGTGGAGGCATGCACCGCCACTGAAACTGGACAAGGGTCTGTGCGGCTGAAGATTTGAAAGCAGCCGCGGACAGCAGGAAGGTGTCTCAATTAAAGGTGGTAAGGCGGCCGGAGGCCCACTGGAGGGCCAAATATTTGCATAATTGGCAGAATAAGACTGTTGAGGAGATCAATTGACCGTACTGGAACGGTGAAAGCATGAACTACAGACACCAGCATGCCTCTTACCTGAAAGGGTTGCTGGGTAAATATAAATAGTGACATTCTCAACATGCCGCGCCCAAGATGAAGGTGCTCGTTAGCACCGAAACGCGTCGGGAAGGCAATAATTTGGTTCGGACTGCTTTGCCATTTTTGAAAAATAAAGATTTTGTTGAAATCTACCTGCCTGGAGTGCTGCCTTAAACGTGGGGAAACTTTGAGGAATACATATATATATATATATATATATTCACTGAAAAAACCATAGGTTATAGACCATATATAGTTAGGAATTAGCATTTACTAAACCTTATTTTACTCACACAAAACCATTGAAATTCCATATATAGTTAGTTGCACTAACTATATATCGCGCACCCGCAATCCACTGCTGATGATGTCACATATTACATCATTCATGACATGGTCAGTGACATCACTGATGACATCACTGATGACATCTCAAATGACATCACTGATGACATCACTGATGACATCTCAAATGACATCACTGATGACATCATGACACACCAATACCAGTTACTACATACGCACTCACTGATTCCTACGTCTACACACACATTCACTCATTCACCCATACAATAACTCATACATACAGTCACTTATTATTACAACACTATCATATGCACTCATACACCTATGCAGACAGTCACACACTGCCACTCATCCATGGAGTTACTCACACACCAAGTCAGTCCTGTAAAGAATCAATCACACTTCCATTTCTTCATCTATACAGTTAAACACAGAACACCATACTTCAGTGACATCACTGATGACATCACTAATGACATCTGAAATGACATCACTGATGACATCTCAAATGACATCACTGATGACATCATGACACACCAATACCAGTTACTACATACGCACTCACTGATTCGTACGTCTACACACACATTCACTCATTCACCCATACAATTACTCATACATACAGTCAGTTATTATTAGAACACTATCATATGCACTCATACACCTAGTCAGTCCTGTGAAGAATCAATCACACTTCGATTTCCTCATCTATAGTTAAACACAGAACACCATACTTTTCACACATATACTAACACATACTTACTCTCTTATACAATCACTGATACAAGTACACATTGATATGCACAGAGTCACACACCTCCCAGCCAGCCACACACACACTCAGTCTTCCATACATCCAGTCATTCTTCAATATGTAAAACGTATTTAAACTTTACAAAAACACACAGACACTAGATGATGTCATCAGTGATGTCATTTGAGATGTCATCAGTGATGTCACTGACCATGTCATGAATGATGTAATATGTGACATCATCAGCAGTGGATTGCGGGTGCGCGATATATAGTTAGTGCAACTAACTATATATGGAATTTCAATGGTTTTGTGTGAGTAAAATAAGGTTTAGTAAATGCTAATTCCTAACTATATATGGTCTATAACCTATGGTTTTTTCAGTGAATTTTCAAGGTTTTGTAAATGCTAATTCCTAACTATATATGGTCTATAACCTATGGTTTTTTCAGTGAATTTCATTGGTTTTTTAACAGCTAATATCTGTAGCTGTAAAATTTATTCTTCTTTAAATCCAAAAATATATTTTATATGTTTATGAATAATTATTTTTTTAAATATTTTTTTTTCTTCGTTCCCGCTTCGCGAATCGGGAACCTTACAGTAAAAAAATGTTCAGAAAAATAAAAAAAAAAGTTCTTTTCAGAACTACCTCCCCGTTATTAAAAAATTGGTACAATATTTGGAACTGTGCCAACCTCTATTTCTCTTAGTTCGCTTCCTAGTTCGCTCGCTGGTACGCGAACTGGAAGCGAACCAAAAACAGTAAGTATAAGGGAAGGAAACACACACTTATGTTAAAAGAAAGACAGCTATAAGGGAGTAAACTAGAGATACTATTACCCATAATCCACTACTGATGATGTCACATATTACATCATTCATGACATGCTCAGTGACATCATCAGCAGAGGATTGCGGGTTTTTTGGCAACATGCCTTATCGACGGTTTAATAACGCTGCCTTTTGCTTTATATAAGTTTTCAAATTGTATGAAATATATACCAATAGGTCTTTATGAACCTTTAGGTAGTGCTTTTGTTCATGAGGTCTGGTCGCTTCCATACACATACAGATGTTTCAAAGATGATCAAGAAGTTTATCTGAATGGAGAGGAATGCACTGAGACGCCAGATCATTCACTAATGTGTAGGCACATACAGTTACACGATTCATGCAACAAACAGCGACCAAATATGGCTTGCGTGATGCAAGGCACGCCAGTTCCTGCTATCATCCCCACGTTCAAGTTGTTGGAAAATGGTAGTTATTTGATGCTCAATAATGAAGATTGTTCTGAGTTAATTAAAAGTATTCCTTTTATCGTAACAGTAAGTGAACGGGTTATTTGCTGCAGAAATGTTCTATTTCCTCCCACACATGAACATAGGGAGTTTTCAATCTGGCCACAAATACCAACCTTGGGACACGTTTCAACAGCATGACAAGAATAAGAGCTCTTTTGTCTCAGAGAGAGGTGGCCTTGAGTTCGGCCCGTGAAACTTTCGTACTTCACATAGCGAACACCCGTACACAGGTTTGCCTTTCAATTTCAGCAACATGTTTCCGACTATCTTTAACGCATCCTCCACAAAATCCCTGGCACACTTTTTTAAAGTTGTTACCAGTGGTCTCGTGACTTCATTTGAGAAAATCTTTGGAGTCATCCCTGCTCCCTTTCATTCCATTTTCTCCACTCTGGTTCGTGGATTGCATTTTTACTTGCATTACCAGCGGACGCTCTTGTACTTTTTTACATTTTTAAATATGGATGTCCCTCCTATGCAACCTCCGACCCTGCAGCTGCTGACACTGTTCCGCAATCGCATGCTAGAATATTATGGCACAATGCCGTTGGCGATATTAAGCACGGCATATGGATTATCTTTTCGGTTCTCCTACTTCACCTGTGTCCAGCCTGTATTTCACTGCCTGACCTGTGATTTCGATTGGGCCATTGATTTGTGTCTCTGCGGACCGGTTTCTCCTGACGTCGACTTTAATCAGCTGATGACTCCTATCATTACTCACGAGTTGATTTGTCCTGGCGAAAGGATTATGGCTGTGGCATTGATGCATGGACTACTTGGTCCCTGGAATTTACTGGCGGCAGCACAGTCTTTCTTGGAACACAGCTTTCTTGAAAACCCACCGAGCTGTCCTCTGATGGTGATAGAGGATCCGGTGCTGGGAGAGCACGTATGTTCTTTTCCGCTTTTAAATTGGATGGCTGAACTGTTTTCGGATGAAGACGGTGACTTCCTGTTGGAGGCTGTTGCAGCTTATTTTGCATACACAGTTATGTCATAGACCTTTTTCATGTTTCATATGCTGAGTACTAGCATTTCATTGACAATTCATTGACTTAATTGTCAAGTTTTTATTATTTACCTTGCCTATTGGCTTAAGACTCGATAAAGTACTTGGCTGTTTTATTTTTCTTTAGCATTGAATTTTCCTAGTTTTTAATGCTTTACCTTGCGGACCGTCCACATATAAACTTGCAATCTGCTCTCATGAGATGGCACTTCTATTATCTTATTCAGTTCGTTTCCGGATCATGAGGAGGTGTCATCTAGGTCCTGGATATCTTTACACCGTGTTAAGTTAGCATGGGCTCATTACCGGTTTAAACGCCATTTTTCCTTTTTTGCAACTTCTGCACACGACATTTAGTTGTTGCTTTAGCTTTCCACCTAGTAGTTCATCGTGGTTTACATGAGAATAATATGTTATTGGTCTACTATCTGCTTTACTTGTTAAACTATATCTGTACAGCGAGTGCTAAAGTTTCAAGAACAACACGGTACAGAATTGTTATGAGGTCTGATCTCCACGACTTCATACTCATAACATAAGTGCAACTTCTGCCAATTCTGGGCATGAGGCGGGTTTTATATTGCTTTGCCGAACACACATACACAACAGTTGATGCGGTTCACATGAAGAGAGAGCTGGTGTATGCTGATGTGATTCCTTCAAATCTAAGACACTAAAGTATGGGCACGCCCTAAACCAACACAAAGAGACCTTCTTAGCAAATAATATAATATGTGTATTAGGGAGGGTGAGATATAAGCAGCCGCGGGCCGTGGAGGGAGTTACGGTGAGGCAGGGAGGCGGGGAGGGGGAGAAGCAGGGTGGAGCCCTCTCTACCTTGCCCCTCCCCCTCCCCGCCTCCCTGCCCCACCGTAACTCCCTCCACGGCCCGCGGCTGCTTATAAGTGTTGCTAACTCTTATTCATTTACAGCATGTTAACATACTGTCACCATTCGCTTTTTATGTACTAGTAACTATGCTGGTAATTTTGCTACTGATAATATGTGTACTTGTATTCTCCACCCTGCTTCTCCCCCTCCCCGCCTCCATGCCTCACCGTAACTCCCTCCACGGCCCGCGGCTGCTTATAAGTGTTGCTAACTCTTATTCATTTACAGCATGTTAACATACTATCACCATTCACTTTTTATGTACTAGTAACTATGCTGGTAATTTTGCTACTGATAATATGTGTACTTTTATTATCTAAGGTACTACGCCTGAGAAGACGGCATTAGTAAATAAACATTTCAAATACACATGTGTTCTTCTTAACTCCATGTTCTGGTTTCTAAGAAATATATAACGACCGACTGTTCATGAGTTCCACGTATCCTGAGGTACTATAAGTTCATATTCTGGATTGTCTAAACATTGAGAGTTTGTTATATCCAATGTGACACTGTACCTAGCTTGCTAAATAGTTTTTGATTACTAACGTGAGTTTTGGGACACCCTAATTCGCCGAGGTTCCAATCCTCTGTCCACAGTTCTGTGTGAGAACAGAAACCCTGCGACAGGGGCACCCCCGACCCTTGCTGGAGCTTCATCACACTTGCGATACAACTCCAGCAATGCGCCACCTTTACGGCACAGATACATCACGCATCTGTGCTGTTTTTGCCCCGTGATGCGCCGCATTGTAAATACAGCACACCATAGGTGACGGAACAGCGGCACAGAATGACTAACACATCCCTGGTGATGCGCCAGTCATCATAAATCTATCCCTATGCTTCTTATCTTGTTAGAGATGAACCGCCATATGTATCATCAAAGTTATTTGCATTTCCTAAATAGCGAACTTTAAGGAATAAATAGCGATTCTTTACCATTCCTAGTTTGCGATGAGCTATTTGCTAATTAGCCGAATGTAGCCCAATGAAGCCCAATGTAGCCCAATGTAGCCCAAAGATGGCCGCCAGACACACAAAAAAACAAATGTAGCCCAAATATCAGCCAGATGTAGCCCAACTATAGCCCAGTGACAGAATGACCAATCAGCTTCGCAAACCTCCGTTACGCGAAGCGGAGCGCTGTTACAGATATATATCTTTTTTTGAACGTTAATTTCTCAAAATCCACTGGAGCACATATATTGAGACCTAGCAAAGGCACATCGGGCTACCAGTCCCTAATATTTTGCCAAGTTTCGTGCAAATCCATTCAGCCGTTCAATTATTATTTTTATTATTTTTTTTTGCCCCGCGGGGCCCTTTTAAAACCTCCACATCAAACCTAGGGGGTCAGCGAGGATCTACTATGCCCCCTTATAGTTATTTCCCCCTTTGTTTTGACCTCCTCTTGTCTCTCGATCCTACCGAGAGACAAGATGGCGGCCGCTACGGACTGTTTGGAATGTTGACAGACGCCGGAGAACCAATCAGCTTCGCTTCACAAAGCTCCGTTGCGCGAAAAGTCCGCGAACCAGAGCGCTAACCGGTCCGCTGTTACAGATATATATCTTTTTTTAAACGTTAATTTCTCAAAATCCACTGGAGTACATATATTGAGACCTACAAAAGGCACATCGGGCTACCAGTCCCTACAATTTTGCCAAGTTTCGTGCAAATCCATTCAGCCGTTCGGGCTAAAAGTGAGGCCAACCGCCCTATGGAAAACTCAATGTTAAAAACACGTTTTGGGACCCCCCTTTTTTCTCGGCCCCCCCTTGACGAACCCCCCCCAAATTTTCAAGGGCTGCTCAGAAACAAAATGTGCCATTTTCCTGAAAATTTCAGCCAATTCCGTCCACAAACGCCAAAGTTATTAGACATAGAATTTTCAAAAAACCCATAGAGAAAAAATCCTAACTATATATACCTACTGGCGACCGCCAGTAGGTAATATATGTATATATATATATATATATATATATATATATATATGTATTTATATATCCAACAAAAACCAGAGTCCCAAATTGAAGGAGACCAGCCAGGAAGCATAATACCATAGGCGTGTGGTTTATTTACAGCATGCTGATGGCAGAAAACATGGGGAAACCACCTCAATGTTCAGGTCGCCAGACGCGTTTCGGGAGGAACCAACTCCCTTCTTCTGTGGCGTTTGATGCAATAAGATGAACTCGCAGCAGTCTTTCATTTATGTAAAACACCTGCCCCTGGGGAAGGGGCGTGGCCGTGCACGCGGCCTCTTGGGTGTTGTAGTGCAGTATTGTTAATCCCAAGTGGGTGCGCGGTTCCGTCAACATGTGCAAAATTAAAACCCTAGTGGGTTGAAGGGGTGCCCAGCCTCTTGTCACCTTGCTTTGTTGCTGCAGATAGCGCCAGGGTAAACACGCACTGGAATAGTGCTCACCCGCCTCCCATCCTGAAGGTCAGAACACCGGTTGATGCTGCCTGAGATTCGTACTTCCACGCCCAGTGGGCGGGGACTTAACATTATGAAAGAGGGAGTGTGCCAGCAGATGATGAACTTGCCACTGACGAAGAGAGCAGTGCCTCTCGAAATGCATTTGGCAGCTGATTATTCGAAGAGCGTCACCTTTGTAACCCTGCTGGCAGGCTGTTGAAATAAAGGAGTTCTACATGGAGTTCGTGTGTGGCTGCATCCAAATGGGTCTCTGCAGTTTGTTGGATTAAAAACGGCCGCCTGGTCGTGGATTGCAGCCCGCTGTTGCGACAGAGCCAGCCCTCTGTACCACGGAGGGTAAGTGGACACGAACGTTTTGAGGGGTACTGCAGAGGTATTCCCTGGGAACACTCCATCAATGGCAGGAAAGCAAGGCAGGCAAACAAATGCGATGTGCCTTCATTCCACTTGGTTTTAAAATTTGCATCCATTTCGCTGGGGATCACTCCATTTGAAACACAGACTACTGATCCCAGAAACGCCTCTGACTGCTAACGCCCAGTGGGCGGGGACTTAACATTATGAAAGAGGGAGTGTGCCAGCAGATGATGAACTTGCCACTGACGAAGAGAGCAGTGCCTCTCGAAATGCATTTGGCAGCTGATTATTCGAAGAGCGTCACCTTTGTAACCCTGCTGGCAGGCTGTTGAAATAAAGGAGTTCTACATGGAGTTCGTGTGTGGCTGCATCCAAATGGGTCTCTGCAGTTTGTTGGATTAAAAACGGCCGCCTGGTCGTGGATTGCAGCCCGCTGTTGCGACAGAGCCAGCCCTCTGTACCACGGAGGGTAAGTGGACACGAACGTTTTGAGGGGTACTGCAGAGGTATTCCCTGGGAACACTCCATCAATGGCAGGAAAGCAAGGCAGGCAAACAAATGCGATGTGCCTTCATTCCACTTGGTTTTAAAATTTGCATCCATTTCGCTGGGGATCACTCCATTTGAAACACAGACTACTGATCCCAGAAACGCCTCTGACTGCTAACGCCCAGTGGGCGGGGACTTAACATTATGAAAGAGGGAGTGTGCCAGCAGATGATGAACTTGCCACTGACGAAGAGAGCAGTGCCTCTCGAAATGCATTTGGCAGCTGATTATTCGAAGAGCGTCACCTTTGTAACCCTGCTGGCAGGCTGTTGAAATAAAGGAGTTCTACATGGAGTTCGTGTGTGGCTGCATCCAAATGGGTCTCCGCAGTTTGTTGGATTAAAAACGGCCGCCTGGTCGTGGATTGCAGCCCGCTGTTGCGACAGAGCCAGCCCTCTGTACCACGGAGGGTAAGTGGACACGAACGTTTTGAGGGGTACTGCAGAGGTATTCCCTGGGAACACTCCATCAATGGCAGGAAAGCAAGGCAGGCAAACAAATGCGATGTGCCTTCATTCCACTTGGTTTTAAAATTTGCATCCATTTCGCTGGGGATCACTCCATTTGAAACACAGACTACTGATCCCAGAAACGCCTCTGACTGCTAATGCCCAGTGGGCGGGGACTTAACATTATGAAAGAGGGAGTGTGCCAGCAGATGATGAACTTGCCACTGACGAAGAGAGCAGTGCCTCTCGAAATGCATTTGGCAGCTGATTATTCGAAGAGCGTCACCTTTGTAACCCTGCTGGCAGGCTGTTGAAATAAAGGAGTTCTACATGGAGTTCGTGTGTGGCTGCATCCAAATGGGTCTCTGCAGTTTGTTGGATTAAAAACGGCCGCCTGGTCGTGGATTGCAGCCCGCTGTTGCGACAGAGCCAGCCCTCTGTACCACAGAGGGTAAGTGGACACGAACGTTTTGAGGGGTACTGCAGAGGTATTCCCTGGGAACACTCCATCAATGGCAGGAAAGCAAGGCAGGCAAACAAATGCGATGTGCCTTCATTCCACTTGGTTTTAAAATTTGCATCCATTTCGCTGGGGATCACTCCATTTGAAACACAGACTACTGATCCCAGAAACGCCTCTGACTGCTAACGCCCAGTGGGCGGGGACTTAACATTATGAAAGAGGGAGTGTGCCAGCAGATGATGAACTTGCCACTGACGAAGAGAGCAGTGCCTCTCGAAATGCATTTGGCAGCTGATTATTCGAAGAGCGTCACCTTTGTAACCCTGCTGGCAGGCTGTTGAAATAAAGGAGTTCTACATGGAGTTCGTGTGTGGCTGCATCCAAATGGGTCTCTGCAGTTTGTTGGATTAAAAACGGCCGCCTGGTCGTGGATTGCAGCCCGCTGTTGCGACAGAGCCAGCCCTCTGTACCACGGAGGGTAAGTGGACACGAACGTTTTGAGGGGTACTGCAGAGGTATTCCCTGGGAACACTCCATCAATGGCAGGAAAGCAAGGCAGGCAAACAAATGCGATGTGCCTTCATTCCACTTGGTTTTAAAATTTGCATCCATTTCGCTGGGGATCACTCCATTTGAAACACAGACTACTGATCCCAGAAACGCCTCTGACTGCTAACGCCCAGTGGGCGGGGACTTAACATTATGAAAGAGGGAGTGTGCCAGCAGATGATGAACTTGCCACTGACGAAGAGAGCAGTGCCTCTCGAAATGCATTTGGCAGCTGATTATTCGAAGAGCGTCACCTTTGTAACCCTGCTGGCAGGCTGTTGAAATAAAGGAGTTCTACATGGAGTTCGTGTGTGGCTGCATCCAAATGGGTCTCTGCAGTTTGTTGGATTAAAAACGGCCGCCTGGTCGTGGATTGCAGCCCGCTGTTGCGACAGAGCCAGCCCTCTGTACCACGGAGGGTAAGTGGACACGAACGTTTTGAGGGGTACTGCAGAGGTATTCCCTGGGAACACTCCATCAATGGCAGGAAAGCAAGGCAGGCAAACAAATGCGATGTGCCTTCATTCCACTTGGTTTTAAAATTTGCATCCATTTCGCTGGGGATCACTCCATTTGAAACACAGACTACTGATCCCAGAAACGCCTCTGACTGCTAACGCCCAGTGGGCGGGGACTTAACATTATGAAAGAGGGAGTGTGCCAGCAGATGATGAACTTGCCACTGACGAAGAGAGCAGTGCCTCTCGAAATGCATTTGGCAGCTGATTATTCGAAGAGCGTCACCTTTGTAACCCTGCTGGCAGGCTGTTGAAATAAAGGAGTTCTACATGGAGTTCGTGTGTGGCTGCATCCAAATGGGTCTCTGCAGTTTGTTGGATTAAAAACGGCCGCCTGGTCGTGGATTGCAGCCCGCTGTTGCGACAGAGCCAGCCCTCTGTACCACGGAGGGTAAGTGGACACGAACGTTTTGAGGGGTACTGCAGAGGTATTCCCTGGGAACACTCCATCAATGGCAGGAAAGCAAGGCAGGCAAACAAATGCGATGTGCCTTCATTCCACTTGGTTTTAAAATTTGCATCCATTTCGCTGGGGATCACTCCATTTGAAACACAGACTACTGATCCCAGAAACGCCTCTGACTGCTAACGCCCAGTGGGAGGGGACTTAACATTATGAAAGAGGGAGTGTGCCAGCAGATGATGAACTTGCCACTGACGAAGAGAGCAGTGCCTCTCGAAATGCATTTGGCAGCTGATTATTCGAAGAGCGTCACCTTTGTAACCCTGCTGGCAGGCTGTTGAAATAAAGGAGTTCTACATGGAGTTCGTGTGTGGCTGCATCCAAATGGGTCTCTGCAGTTTGTTGGATGTATTTATATATATATATATGTATATATATCCCCTACTGGCGGTCGCCAGTAGGTAGTTATAGTTAGGACCTAGTTTCCATAGGAAATCCGCAACATCCTATTGGGTATAACTTTGGCGTTGATAGACGGAATTGGCTGAATTTCTCCAAACAAATGGCCAGCTCCGCTCCGCTCCTTCCCTGAAAGTTTGGGGGGGATTCGTCAAGCGGGGGCCGAGATAAAAGGGGGGTCCAAAACATGTTTTCCCCATGTTAATTTCCATAGGGCGGTTGGACTCACTTTTAGCCCGAACGGCTGAATGGATTTCCACCAAACTTGGCAAAATTGTAGGGACTGGTAGCCCGATGTGCCTTTGCTATGTCTCAAGATATGTGCTCCAGTGGATTTTGAGTAATTTAGGTTAAAAAAAAAATATATATCTATAAGCGCGCCCCAGTACGCACACCGGGGCGCGCACCAGCGGCTACGCGAGTTCGCGAGCGGAAAGCTGATTGGCTCTCGGGTGTCTGTCAAAATTCCAAACAGTCCGGAGCGGCCGCCATCTTGTGTCTCGGTAGGATCGAGACACAAGAGGTGGCAAAAACAAAGGGGGAAATGACCAAAAGGGGGGAGGGTAGACCCCCCTGACTCCCTAGGTTTGATGTGGGGGTCATAAAAGGGTCCCGCGAGGCAAAAAAAAAAAGGTACGCGCACCGGGGAGCGTACCGGGTAGCGTACCCTGGAGAAAAAAGAATGACAGTTTTTTTAAAAATGTAGCATTTTTTTATAAATTGGAGGTAGTTCTAAAAAGAACTGTTTTCTTATTCTTTTTGTTGTTTTATATTTATTTTATATATTTTTTGAACATTTTTAACTTTTTTTGGCTTTTATGAACAATTTTATATTTTTTTTGCAATTTTTATGGGGACAAACAAAAATCAGATAATTGTAAACGGCTCAACTGGAGCAAAAAAAAACAGGAAAAAATGAAGGTTTCTTTCTGCAGTTGTGGTTGTCTCCAGCACGGTTGATCAATTTAATACTTTGCTCTCCATAGGAAATTGTAGTCCCGCAAAATATACAAACTATTTTAAAATCTCCAAACTGGAGTTGGATATTTGGGACCATCTCCCTTGTCTCTGGACCCGATGGAGTGGGTTGTTTGCTTTTGGAGGTGCTGGGAGAAGATTGGGGAGGGTTTCGTGTCAGTTCTCTGACCTCTGCCGCAGAATAGTTGTTTGGATGCCTGCGTTGCATGTGGCGAATCATGGTATTATTGCCAAAAGAATACTTTTTTTGCAGGGTTCCCCCTGGAAAGTACAGTGCCACAGATCAGACATGTCACTTTTTCCGCATTGACTTTCTTTAGTCCCCTTGGGATTTTAAAAAACTCCCACACAATGTGCTCCTTTGGTTTATAGGGAGGATTATCTTCAGGCAGGAACTGTGGTGTTGTGGTGGTCCTTGTGGTGGTGGTGGTGGTAGTGGTGGTGGTTGAGTGAGGTGCTCCTGCTGCTGCTGCTACTGTAGCCATTTCTCACTTACTAAAAACAGGTCTTCCTCAGTCAAACAACAAAGTGAGAATGAGGAAAAAAGGTGAGGGCTTTCATCATTTGGAAAAACAAACTGTCCTGAGCCAATGAAAAGTGTTATTTTCTGGTCACATGACCCGACGCGCTTACGCTACGCGCCCCGGGGCGCACCCGGGTGCGCTTACATTGCGCGATCGTGTGCGATCGGGCGCTTCTGGGTGCGCTTACGCCGTGCGTCATAAGTTGCATCAAGCGGCTACGCGATACGTCACGATGATGTTTTTGTTCGCGGCAATAGCGCTAACGGGACGCTCACCGGTACGCGCACCGGGGCGCGCCGCAACACTGCGCTTACCGGTGCGCTCACCGGTACGCGCACCGGGAGCGCACCAGGGCAAAAAAAAAAAAAAGGGAAAAATATACATTAAAAAAATAGTATTACATAAATATACAATATAAAATTCATTATAAAAAATATTATATTTCATAGCTATAGAGATTAGCTATTAAAAAACCTTTCAAATTCACTGAAAAAAACATAGGTTTGAGGCCCTATATATAGTTAGGAATTAGCATTTACAAAACCTATGAAATTCACTGAAAAAACCATAGGTTTCACACCAGTTATAGTTAGGAATTAGCATTTAAAAAACCTATTAAATTCACTGAAAAAACCATAGGTTTCACACCAGTTATAGTTAGCTGGAAATTTTACCGACATAAAACCATTGAAATTCCCACGTTATAGTTAGTTGGACTCACTATAACTTGCGCGCCTGCAATGCACTGCTGATGACCAGCCGTGGTCGGTAATTGGTGTACCTGCAGGGCGGTGACGTGGGGAGGGGGAGGGGCAGGGTGGGGGGTAGTAAACTATGGATTACGGAGCTTTACAGGTAAGTAAACATTTAAATAAAGAAAACAAATTTCGTTGCATGCGCTGCATCCCCAAATGCGATGCAGTGCGCGCAACAAAATTTGTTTTATGTGACGTCATCAGCACTGCATTGCAGGCGCGCAAGTTATAGTGAGTCCAGCTAACTATAACGTGGGAATTTCAATGGTTTTATGTCAGTAAAATTTCCAGCTAACTATAACTGGTGTGAAACTTATGGTTTTTTCAGTGAATTTAATAGGTTTTTTAAATGCTAATTCCTAACTATAACTGTTGTGAAACCTATGGTTTTTTCAGTGAATATATATATATATATATATATATATATATATATATATATATTGAAGCTCCGTAGTTCTCCCAAGTTCAAGGAAAACTTAAGCACTCCGGGTATAGCAAAGATTCTTTATTGACGCTACAGTTGCGAAAAATATATATATATATATGTATATATATATTCACTGAAAAAACCATAGGTTATAGACCATATATAGTTAGGGATTAGCATTTAAAAAACCTTATTTTACTCACACAAAACCATTGAAATTCCATATATAGTTAGTTGTACTAACTATATATCACGCACCCGCAATCCACTGCTGATGATGTCACATATTACATCATTCATGACATGGTCAGTGACATCACTGATGACATCACTGATGACATCTCAAATGACATCACTGATGACATCACTGATGACATCTCAAATGACATCACTGATGACATCACTGATGACAAAATCCAGTGACTGTATTTTTCTGTAAAGTTAAAATATGTCTTACATATTTATGAATGAGTCGATGTATAAGTGTCTGGACGAAGGATTTAGTAGGTGCATGACTGAATGTATGAGTGAGTGATTAAATGTGTCTCACTGAGTGCATGGGTTAGTGACTAAACTGTCTTAATTTGTGCATCATTATGTCTGTTGTTCTGTAAACTGCTGCATGTGTTGATCAGTAGCTATATGAGTAACTATATGGGTTATTGATTGGTTGCCCAAGCATTTGTATGGGAGACTGAGTGTGTGTGTGGGTGGCTGGGAAGTGTATGACTATATGCATAGATGTATGGGTTCAAAAGTGCATGTTGGAAACAGCTGTATGGGCGGTTGACTGTGTGCATGACTGTATTGGTGAGTGAATAGATATCTCAGTGCTACATGTCAAATTAAGTACATATGTAAAATACAATACATGTGAGAGTTGACATATATAAATAACTGTGCATAAGAGCCAGTGAATGTGTGAGTGGCTGTATGGATCATTGTGAACTTGTATCCAGGATTGTATAAGTGAGTAAATATGTCTTAGTATATGTTTGAATAAGTAAGGTGTGTTTAACTGTATAGTTAAGGAAATGGAGGTGTGATTGATTGTTTGCATGACTGTCTAGGTGTGTGTGTAACTTCATGGATGAGTGACAATCTGTGAGTCTGTGTTTACACTGAGTGTATCTAAGGTTATATTAGAGTCTGAAGAGGTTCATCGTATTATCACATAAATGATTTTATCAGTGATGTCATCAGTAATGTCATTTGAGATGTCATCAGTGATGTCATCAGTGATGTCATTTGAGATGTCATCAGTGATGTCATCAGTGATGTCATTTGAGATGTCATCAGTGATGTCATCAGTGATGTCACTGACAATGTCATGAATGATGTAATATGTGACATCATCAGCAGTGGATTGCGGGTGCGTGATATATAGTTAGTACAACTAACTATATATGGAATTTCAATGGTTTTGTGTGAGTAAAATAAGGTTTTTTAAATGCTAATCCCTAACTATATATGGTCTATAACCTATGGTTTTTTCAGTGAATTTTCAAGGTTTTGTAAATGCTAATTCCTAACTATATATGGTCTATAACCTATGGTTTTTTCAGTGAATTTCATTGGTTTTTTAATAGCTAATATCAAAACCTTTACAATGTATTATTCTTTAAATAGAAAAATATTTTTTACATGTTTTTAATACAATTTATTTTTTATTTTTTTTGTTTCGCTCCCGGTACGCGTACCGGTTAGCTTCCCGTTAGCTCAATCCGGAGGCGCGACCCGGTACGCGAACCGGTAAACGTTCCTTTTGCGCACCTCTCGCGTTACAAAACAACATCGTGACGCTTCGCGTCAGCATGACGTTTCGCGTTCTCGCGTAATACGTCATATTACGTGCTACGTTCGCGTACCCGGAAGCGTAGCGGTACGCGAACCGGAAGCGATCCGCGGCGCGGCGCCGACCGCGTAACGTAAACACAGCAGGTCATGTGACTCGGTAATAACACTTTTCATTGGTTCATTTCACTTTTGGTTTCCTAATGATGTAATACTAGGTCATGTGATCTAAAATGAACACTTTTCATTGGTTTAGAACTTTTGTTTTTCCCAAATGATGAAAACCCCTCCTTCTTTCCTCACTCTGACTTTCATCTTGGTGAGAGAAAGACCCTTTATTTAGACTTTGAGATGGCTTCATTAGTAGCTTCAGCTGGTGCTAACCCACCACCTCCACCAAATCCAAGAAAGAGAGGACCACCTGCAGAAGTAATTTTGCAAGAAGAGGAAGAACAGGAAGAGGAGGAAGAGGAGGAAGAGCCTGAGTTTTTGCCAGAGGAGCCCAGGAGGTACAATCGAAAGGAGAATTACATCTGGCAATTTTATAGAATTCCTGAGGGGCAAAAAAAAGTGAATGCACGCTACGTGTTTTGCCGTATATGCGGTGATAGATTGTCAAGGGGAACTGATAAAAAATACAGTTACGGCAATCACACTATGCATCGGCATATGAGTAGGTGGCACCCAAATAATTATAGTGCTGCCCAGCTACGTGACGAACAACAAAATCCCCTCCCAATGGCAAGAAGATCGGTTGTCCCAGAGGTGTCGGGACCAGAGGCGAGGGAGATGATCGCAAACATCCAAATGTTGTTTGGGCACGTAAAGCAAGTGTGCGTGGAATGTGGCGCTTTCATCTGCTACAGAGAAAGTAGCATCAGTTTGATTTTACGAGCTATTCAAAATCATGTTAATGTTTGTCCGAGACGCCCCAAAAAATAAATTCTTTTTTTTTTGTTGCTCCTGTTGAGCCCTTTACAATGGATCGTTTTTGTTTCCCCCCCCCCAAAAAAACCAAAACAATTTTAAAAACGTTCAGAAAATACAAAAAAAGTAAAAAAATGTTCAAAAAATACTAAAAAAAATATAAAACAACAAAAACATAAAAAAAAAAGTTCTTTTCAGAACTAACTCCCCATTATAAAAAAATTGGTAGAATATTTGGAACTCTGCCAACCTCTATTTCTCTTAGTTCGCTCCCGGAGCGCTACCCGGTACGCGTACCGGAAGCTAACCAAAAAAAATATTTTTTTAAAAAAAGAACAGTAAGTATAAGGTAAGCAAACAGACAGTTATGTGAAAAGAAAGACAGCGTTAGGGAGTAAACAAGAGATACTGTTACCTACAATCCACTGCTGATGATGTCACATATTACATCATTCATGACATGGTCAGTAACATCAACAGCAGTGGATTGTAGGTAACAGTATCCTTAGTTTACTCCCTATAGCTGTCTTTCTTTTAACATAACTGTCTGTTTCCTTCCCTTATAGTTACTGTTCTTTTTTTAAAAATTTTTTTATGATCAGTCATAAACAGTGACATTAATAGAAACAGAGAGAGTGAACAAGAGTGAAGAACTATGGTCCTCCTCAGCCACCCTCAGAAAACCAAGGGGGTCAAGATACATCTACCGTGCCCCCTTCTACCCATTCTGAACATTATTTGCCCTCCATCTTGTATCTTGATTCGACCGAAACACAAAATGGTGGACTCCCATAACGCTGCTGGTTTGCGAACCGGGCAACTTCCCGGGAAGCGGTCCAAAAAAAAAGGTGGGAAAGTAATTCACAGACACTAAGAGTAATAGAGATGGAGTGAGTGAACAAGACTGAGGAACTATGAGAACAGAGGGACTGAGAAAAAGAGTGGAAGGAGTTGAGTAAGTAGGTAATAGAGAAAGGAATGAGGAAAGTAACAAAGGCAGGAAACTGAGGATTAAAGAAGTGAAGCAGTGGATCTAATAGTAGGTGAATGTGATAGAAATGTAACGAAAAGAGTACAACTATTTACCTTGTAATTGCCGTTAAATTAATCACATTTTATTTTTATACTTTCAATCTGTGAAAGAGAGAACCAACATTTGAAAAATATTAAAACATGTATTTAAAAATTACAAAAGACAAGGGAAAATATTGAAGGACAAATAGTTTTTCAACAACTTTGACACTGACAGAAGCTTCTGCTTCTCCAGGTCCTCTACACAATCCTAAAGATATACATTTTAAACTAACAGTATCTTGATGCAGATGAAGTGAGGCCTATCTTAAAACATGGTGCATCTTTTGCATTGCTCTTGTTTCAGAAAAGTGTCGCTTCAGGATGCCAATAACATGTCTCCTATCCAGAGATTTGTTTGAGGTGAGGCCTACTCAGAGTTCAAGATGAGATTTACACTTGTTGAAGTGTACAGAGGAGATAATATCTGTGAAAGTCTACCAATGAAGTGAGTCATGTCCACTGCACTCTTCAACAAAGTAGAAACCTCCTATGTTTCCCTGGACAGACCTAAACTTGATCTGCACAATGTGATTCATAATGATAGGAAACACAGGTGATGTAATTGAAATATGTGCAATTTATTTTGCTCATTTCACAATCACATCACTTGTGTTTCCTTTGCTTAGGTATCTCATTGTGCAGATGTAGTCCAGCATATGAAAGAATACGTAGAAGTGCAGCACTGCATGCAATAAATTTAACACTTACAGAAAACTCACCTTCTCCATGCCTCCTACACAGTTCTACATATACATCATAAATGCAAACAGTACAGAATTAATTATACATGTTAAATGGTTTATTTTTGCTGTTCTCAGAATGTATCAAAATTCACTAAAAACAGTGACTTGAAGGTATTCATCATGTAACAGCGGGGAAAAAAAAACACAATCAAAATGATTGTGTTTAAAAAACCCATACAACATCAGAAATTAAAATTCAGAACTCCTTAAAGTTAACTTACTTTCCATGACGTCCAAGGATGTCCTATGAACAGCTTACACTCTTTTGTGCTGTTATTACTTTCAGCCCGCCACTTTCTGAAAGAAAACCTCCATCGTTTTTAAAAACACGTTACATGCAATAAATGACTTCTTGCTCTCTACCACTATTTTCCACAAGGCCAAATCTAGTCAGAGATATTTATAACTCTTGGATTTCTTGTAAGCCAATCCCATCATTTGGCATTTCCGCAACTTTCACAATTAAAATGTTGAAGATCATTTTCACAATCCTGGAATAGTAATATCTTCCCCTTCTTGCTCAGTCATGTTCTACATTTCCTATGACACTGATACTGCTTAATATGAAGCAGACTTACACTACCTCTATGAGTACTACAATTATTTAATTCTCTACATCACTTTTAATCACAAAGCAATGTAAAACAGTAGACAGCATTGCAGACTTACATTCCCTCTACTCCATGTTTTGATTGGCTGCTTCAATTAGCTTATGAAAAGAAACAGTTTTTCTGAACTCATTAAAAGTGCACATATATCTCCATGATGTCCAGTCCTATGATTAGAAGTTATGTCTCTGAACTACACTTATCCTCAAGGCCAAATTGTGTAGGAGCCATTAGAACTTCTTGAAATTCCACAGAGCACATCCCGAGATTATTTCCCTAAAATTTTGGTTTTAAAAACACCAGGTAAGAGTTTTTAAGGTCATACGGCAATTTTTTTTTGAAAATTAAAACAGAATCATTGCAGAATGACCAGCCATTTCTAGACTTTAAATAAGCTGTGTAATGTCCTGATGTTATTGAAGGGCCGTCATGATATATAATTGCTGTAGTTACAAAAGTCCTTCCTGATATTGACAACTGCGAAGCTACACATTTTTTTATTAAAGTTGTCAATTTTGTTCCATCAGGCCTACATCGTTGGAACATTAAAATGACGTACTGGCCATATGTTCGTATAAATAATGTGGACATCATCTCAGATTTACATTGGCTACACTCCATGTTGTGATTAGCAGCTTTTACTAGCTTATTAAAGGAGACTGATTTACTGTCTGGCAAAGTTAAATATATAAATCTTTCTGAGTCTACACTAGTAGTACTTGATACCATACAGTTCTCGCAGTCATGCTGCCATTGATAAGAAAGCCCAAACAGCTGATCTACATCTACACCTTCAGCATGTAATACATCAAGCATATACATTAAAAACTCCTGACAATCTTGCTGAATATTTTGAGAGAATTGTGTTTGGCCTGAACATCTATCTAACAGATTTCTAATTTCAGACACACTTTCTATGTTTCTTCTATCAGTGGTACATTTCTCTAACACAGAATTTAACAAACTGCAAAATCTTTGATCAGAATTGACCACAATCTCTTCTTTTACATTTTTTAGAGAAAACAAAACATTAATTACTACATTAGCATAGCAGTTGACACCAGAACTGTTTTCAAACTGAAAACCAACAACATCTTCAACAGAATCCTCTTTGTTTCTGCTTGTAATTTTAGGTTCATTCACTTTTTGTCTTTTTGCTACAACCTCCCCAGTATTGTTCTCATTTCTTCGTTTCCGGCCTACCAGACGTTTCTCAAACAAAGGAAACTGAGGCAAATGTGGCGCATACTCTCTTCTTAATCTATTGTATTCCTTAACACAATCTAGATCTGCACAAATGTTTCTGACATCACACTCAATCAAGTACAATCCCGATAAAGTTCTAACTCGTGACAATGCCACATATGCCATACCCTCCTTGAACACAGAACTGCCAATATTCACCAATGCACTGTCTACACTTAAACCTTGCGATTTATGGATTGTCACCGCATATGCCAAGCAAACAGGGAACTGTTTACGGCGAACATATAAGTCTTTTACAAGCAAAAATCTAGCAGAACAACGAGCAATTAGCTGTACTTCCTCAATGCCATCAAATTTAATTTTTAAAAATTCAATTCCATCTCTATTTCTGTATTTCACAAAATCAACAACATTACCCATTGATCCATTTACCAGACCTCTTTCAACATGTAAATTCCTTCTTAAAATTATACGGCAGTTCAAGCACACATTCAGAGTCTTTTCAAAACCTGCAGTTTTAGATATACTCTTCTCTAATGAATCCAATTTAGTTTTCAGATTCTCAGACAAAATAATTGTTGATCCCATATGCTCTACTCTATCAATAGCTTCCAGTTTCACAATCTCTTGCTTTTCTAAATGCAACATTTTGTTGTTAAATTTGGCACATTCTGCAAGAGTTGGCATCAAACATATTCCAGATTTCTTTTCAGTAATTTTCTGAAAAATATTCTCAGGCACAACATCTTGTTCTGGATATAAATTTGACAGTAATCGTGCATTTAAAACTTCTTTCCCATGCTCAGTCACTTTTCCAATTCTAACATCTTGTAGAATAGTCTTGTAAACTTCATCCTTCGCCTGACGCATATTTTCATGCAGTTCAGCATAATTGAAGTTTAACCATATATTGACGTTGCCAATGCTGCCTAGGCACTTCCTGGTATCTTCATGCGTGAGCATTTTGAACACAGGTTGCCCTTTCACTGGTGTCAGCTGCAGAAGATCTCCGAAAACAATGATGTGTTTGCCACCAAATAACACATCATACTCTGTTTTGAGAACTTCTTGCATCCTCAAATGCACAAAGGCAAGCATGACATTGGAAACCATGCTTACTTCGTCAATGATAAGAAGTTTCATTTTCCTCAAGATTCTTGAAACTTCAAAACAAGCATCTCCAGATAGCTTGTGATATTCTAATTTGTTGTCATGCTCCACTGGCAGCATCAGTAAACGATGTAAAGTAATCCCTTTAATATTATGTGCTGCCAGTCCAGTTGGAGCAGTGACAACACAAGACAGCGATGACTCTGTCCTTTCCTGCAAATAGCATGAAATTGCTTTAATGAGGAAACTTTTTCCAGTTCCCGCTTCTCCACTCACGTACAGTCGGACAGGCTTCAACGACGTACATGAGCACTCTTTCTTATCATGACTTAATCCATGATCAATTTGCATGGTAACTTCGTCATATATTTTCCTCTGCTCAACGTTGAGTTGCCTTTCCAACTCTTCTAAGTTAACCGCATCCTCTTGAGCATGTGCCATGGCTCTTTCCACTTCATTCATAGCAGTGGCAGCTTCATTTTCAATAAGAGGTCCTCCTAGTGGATCCTGACTCAATGAAGCAGAACTCTGACTGTCCTGAGAACTGTCTCTGGCAATCTCGGCTGCAATCGTTGCTTCCTGCTCAATTTCCGCATTCAACATTTCTACATATTTGGGAAAAGCAGGACATTCTATGGTCTCCTTGGCGGCATTGAAAGAGTCTTCGTAACAGAGGAAATCTCCAAGCAGTTCCTCTTCTGCACGCCAAGGCTTGAAAAGTTGCAAAAGTGCTAAATAGAAAAACTCCTTTTTTTCAGGAGATTCGCCACTCAATTTTCGATGGTTTATCAAGTGGCATTTTCTTTGCTTGACCAGACATCCCTCACTTCCTATTACAGCATACACTCCTTTCTCAGTATCTTCTTTGATGTTCCTCTTGAATATGTAATTTTGCAGAACCTCATACAGACAAACATTCTCTAGGTGACTGCTTCGATTTGGATAATATGTATCCAACATGTTTGTCTTCAAAATGTCGGTATTGTTTGGCTCCTTTTCCGCCAAATACTCAATTTCCCGCACAGGTTTGAGAACTCGATTACGCGTTGCAGCAAGACCAAGACTCGCCCAAACGATACTCCTGGACTTGGCATAGAGACTTGCTGAAGACAACCGGTCAGAACATTCGTACGCTCCGATTTCTCGATGCGACAACATCTTCAGACTGAAACTGTACAACTTCTTGCTGAGGCTCTTTTCATGGGAAATGTCCTCCCACATATCCTTCAATTCTGTCTTCTCTTTTTTGGTGATGTAAGACGTCACATACCGAGCCACAGCCATACAGTTATCAGCCACAAACTGTATATCCATGTTAGCATTCCACATGGACAAAATCACCGGGTTGTAGTCGTTGATGTACTTGGACTCTTCATTCCTCTTCAAATTGTATGTGTTTTTAGGTGATTTCTTCATCACATTATGTCGCAGCGAAGACATCAAACTGTTTACTCTTCCTTTAGAAATCACCGGTCGTGGAAAGCCGAAACGACATTTGGTGTAGAACTTGTCTTTGTTTCGGAATTTACGACGGCAGTACTTTCCACATCGATGGCTTTGGAAACGCAGAACTTTTTCTCTTAGGCTTTTCTTCTCCTTTGCGTTTGGAACAGCACACGTAGAATACTGTTGGATGAAACTCATCACTGAGTCTTCTGGATCCGTTCCAAATTTAGGTGCATCCTTGATCCACAACAACATATGTATATGAGGAGCACCTCTTGCTTGGTACTCCTTTCTCCAGAAGAAATCCAACACCTCTCCAAGAGGTGGATTCTTCTTATTCATGATGAAAGACATCATAGCTTCAAATCTATGATTGAAGTACCTACATACATTGACTGGATCCAAAGAGCACAGTTCTCCGGGTGTCTTGAATTCGATGTTATCTACGTTAGCATTTGCCTCTCGTAGAAATTGAAGTAAGTCTTCCCAGCCATACTCGGCACAACTCAGAGTGAGGAACCATGTGGGAGTACCTAAGTTCCTCAGCATACATTTTAAATCACCATGACGACGGTACCAGTACTCATTAGTACCACGCTGACACGCCATGAGATTAATCAGGTGAGAATCCAAAATACTATCTTGGACATTCACTTTATCCATAAAATCACTTGCCGAGATGTTTTGCATGTGTATACCACTTTTCAAGATGTGGTTCACTGCATATGACAGTCCAGACAGATCGCTTTCAAACAGGAGATGAAACAAATAAGGAATGCATTGTCGAAACCTAGCATCTCCTGCATACAATCGCAAAGTCCGGTATTCAGAAGCAGGAATTTGATGAGGTCGCTCATCATATCTTCCTCCCTGACCTGTTGGAAAAAGCTGTGGGAAACACCGAGCTTCCAAACTTTCCTCCCAAACACTAATGGGACTCCCTTTGGCTTGTTTCATTTGAAACAACTCAATAGCATTCCCCATGACTTCCTTGGAATGCAAAGGATGAACACTATAATGTTCATATATTTCCTCACTAGTAGAGGGTTCTACTTTCTCAATTTGACCAGCACACAAATCGCTATCCTCTTCCTCACTCACTTCCTCTTCTGCAACATATACATTCTTATAGTATTTATTATTTTTTTTCAAATACAATGTTGCCTTTTTAACTTTCCTAACATCTACTAAATCTTGCCATATTTTCTTATTCTTTGTCGGAACCCCATTAACTAAGATAACCAGAGGTTCCTCTTCCACTTTTTCTACTCCAATTGTGTTAATGTTTTTCTTCAAATCTAGAGGCAAATAAACAACTCTTCCCTTTAATCCTCTCTGTAAATCTGATGGAGGCAATTTCCCTGTCTTTGGCTCCATTCTTACAATAGCCTGAAAGGGATGGATACTTTGAATCAAAATAGATTCATAAGTATTTAAGTCCTTCAATTCAGAAGGAATCTCAACCAATTCCAGATTATTATGAACTGCTCTAGCAGGCATCTGGTTTTGTTTTAATTTGTTACAACAATAAGTACACACACGTTGATCCAATCCCAAATCAAAACAATTTTCTACCATCAAGTATGTTGCAAAATCCTTCCATTCACTATTATTTTCCCTTTCACTTTTTGCATATAAATCCACTAACTTAGTCTGATTCTTATAATAAGTGCGTCTACAACACACACAAGTGAAATTAGGCCTCTCACTTGATTTCATGTCAAACGTCGCAATTTCCCTCTGGAAATTATCTGTACTGGAAACATGTACACTATCTTCCAAATGACCCTCTACTTCTTGCTCAATTTCAACATTCTCCTCTTTACTTCCAAAGTAACAAAACTCAATTTCTTCACATATATTCTTCACATCTATTTCAGAACCATGCAAAAGAGCAGCGCATAATTGTTTCAGCATAATTGCTGGACTCTTAGCATAATACAACATTCTAACTAATTTCCTCACTTTGTTATGATGCACTGCTAGCATCCTGAAATGATGAAAAACACTCTGGCATACTCTCCTGGAAAGACAAGCCAGTGAATGACCATGCAAACCTGTCACTTCTCTTACTCTGCAAGGATCTAATTCTTGCAACAACCTCATTTTCTGCTTCAAACTTTTTTTGTTAAATGACCGTACAAAATCACAAAGCAAATTGATGGAATCCTGTCGCACACTGCAAATACTACTACACTTCCAGGTGTACACAGGACCCTTAGCACGTCTTCCTAAAACCTCATTACCTAACAACTCTTCTGCCTCTGTTGTCACAAGTTTTTCTTTTTCAACTGGACAACCATCTTTCACTTCATAAGCACGACCACTGATGTCAACTGCATGCACCAAATCATTATCCTGGAAATAACTCTCTTCATTAAAAAATGCCTCACAGCTTGAACTATGCATCCATTCTCCAGAAAAAACTTTACAAAAATTACTACGATTAACTATTCTCTTCCATCTACTATTTCTTTTGAAATCAAAAATTGCCTTGTTTAGCTTCCTAATTCTATTGATTATCAAAATAAATAACTTACGTTTAATTTCAAATGCCTGATCAATAACTTTCTCAACTTTTTTTTTTCTCTTATAAAAAACTAGTTTCTGTTGACCTTTCTTAATATTTTTTAACAAATTGCCAATTATCCTGTTGCGGAACATTCGTTTACGAATCTCCCTAAACTGTTGTTTCCTTCTACTATCATGCACAGATTTATCTCTTGCTCTAGCAGTAACATTTTCCATTGTCCTTTTCTTTCCATTTGATTTACTCCTCGTGTTATGGACTGAAACATTTTCTGTAGTAATATTTTTTTTATTACAAATATTTCTTATGAAATATTTAGAGCTCTTACCCGGTGCTTTCTTCGTGGCTTCAGAAATCTTTTTGTTAGAGGACTGCTGCATTTTTTTTTTCTCCTGCTGTCTTTGACGTTTTGCAGCCTTTATCTGTCTTTGTATTGTAGGCATATTAAAATCTTGAAATGATCTGCAGTTGAATCTGAGGAAAAATATAATAAAAAATGTTAATAAACATTATTATCAAACAGTAAATCAGTAATAGTGATCAAAAACATAACACACTACTTGACATTTTAATTTGAAGATTTTTTAGTCATTGCCATTTTTACAATACAGAAATACCAGAAAAGAAATGACATTTATATTTATGTTACCTATGCTATTTTATATGTGAATCTGATCTAATTTTATGAGCATATTTTAATATTTTATTGAAGACACTACACATAACCTGTTTTTGAAGGTGTCTTTATTTTTAAATTAAACGGTTTACCTTTTTACTTTTTATTGATTATAAATTTTAAAAATAAATGTTTATAATTCCAAAGGCTCAAGCAGGTCAGCTTCCCATCCTATATCATATAATTCGGACAAATCTGCATCCTCATCACGCTCTTCTTCATCCTCAGGATTTAAATCATCCAAGGGATCAACATCCACTGATGTTTCAATTACGAGTTCAATGATGAGGTCAAAATCAACTGATTGCTGATTGTCGCTCATGTTGATGTTGTCTTTATCTTTAAAGAAAGATAACAACAATGAGATGTTGCAGAGTAAGAAACAAATCTCAGAGATTATAATAGTAAAATTGTTTAACAAGATTAACATTTTGCAGCTATTATTTAGCCATGTCCAGCAATGCTGAGCAGGTGAAGCCTATGTCTAATTTTTCACTGAACAGGACTCATCTCTTCTTAACCTTGGATAAGCCTCAACGACTCTGTGTCCCCTGCACATACTCAAATGTTAAAGTGCAGATTTATATTAAATGGCACATCCCCAGGCATGCACCAGTTAATGTGCACCACTGCTTTACCACCCATGGTGTGCCGCATTTACAATCAGATAGGAGAAAGATGCGTCAAAACCCTGCGCCTGATTGAAGCTGGCATAGGTCTTGACGCAGCATTGTGGAGATGGGGCACCCCTGAGCCTTGCTGGAGCTGCATCGCACTTGCGATACAACTCCAGCAATGCACCACCTTTACGGCACAGATGCGTCACGCATCTGTGCCGTTTTTGCCCCATGCTGCGCCACATTGTAAATGCAGCACAACATGGGTGGCGGAACAGTGGCGCAGGATGACTGTCACATCCCTGGTGATGCGCCAGTCATCATAAATCTATCCCTAAGCTTCTTATCTTGTTACAGATGAACTGCCATATGTATCATCAAAATATTTTACATTTTCTAAATAGCGAATTTTAAGGAATAAATAGCGATTCTTTACCATTCCTAATTTGCGATGAGCAAATTGCTAATTGCAAGTTACCCATTCATTTCCATGGCCTAGGAGGCTAATATGAATGAAGGTTTAATTTGCGATTAGCAATTTGCTCATCACAAAGTAGGAATTTTTCCAAGGGTGCAGGGGTGTCTCAAGAACACCTGCTGCACCCCTGAAAAACAAATTTGGGGGCATATGGCACACATACATGCCCTAAGGGCATGTGTTGGCGTCATATGGCACCTTTTGTTTTTTTGAAAAAAAGCTTTTTGAAAAGAATTCACAAATTACCACTAATTTACCACAATAGTTTCCAAATCCTTAATGTAATTTTTTACATAGTTTTTGTTTGATACATTGCATTTAAGTAGTCACAAAATTTACAAATGCTTCAGTGCAATCGCAAAATAAGGAATAGCAAATTTTGCTACTCCTTATTTTGCATCAAAGTTGTTTGATACATACCATTTGTCTAATTAACATTCGCAAAGGCCGAAATTCATAGAATTTTGATCTTTGCAAATGCTAATTAGCTTGATACATATGGCCCCAAGTGAGGCCTGTCTTGCGACATGGTGCATCTTTTGCATTACTGCTGATTGGGTTTTATGTGGTACGTTTTTTTTTTACACCATGACATATCTGCCTAAATGCATCAATTTTTAATGTTGTCACCTCATAGCAAATATTTTGCACCACCACTGCATCATAAAAGTGACGCACAGTGGCAGAAAAAAGGCATACACCTATCATAAATCTATCCCTAGCATTTTAAATGATTAATCCAGGATGACAAAAAAGTGTGTCCTATCCAGAGGTTTGTTTAAGGTGAGGCCTACTCAGGATTGCAGATCAAAGTTACGCTTGATGAAGAATACAGAGGAGATAATACATATAAAGGACTACCAATGAAGTAAGTAATGTGCACTTTATTGCACCAGTCATCATAAATGTATCCTTAAGCTTCTTATCTTGTTACAGATGAACCACCATATGTACCATCAAACTATTTTCCATTTCCTAAATAGCAAATTTTAAGGAATAAATAGCAATTCTTTACTATTCCTAATTTGCAATGAGCAAATTGCTAATTGCAAATTACCCATTCATTTCCATGGGCTAGGAGGCTCATAGGAATTAAGGTTGCAATTTGTGATTAGCAATTAGCTCATCACAAAATAGGATTTTTTTCAAGCGTGCAGGGGTATCTCAAGAACACCCTGCTGCACCCCTGAAAAAGAAATTTGAGAGCACATGGCACACCTACATGCCCTAATGGCATGTATGGGCGTCATATGGGACCTTTTTTTTTTTTGAAAAAAATGCTTTTTGAAAAGAATTCGCAAATTACCACAAACTAGAAGTTGGTGGTAGTTTCCAAATCCTTAATATCATTTTTTACATATTTTTTTTTTGATACATTGCATTTAAGGAATCGCAAATTTTGAATTATTGACATTTTAAGTAATTTCCACATGTGCAGTGTTTTCAAAATATAATTTGAAAATCGTTTTTGGGGAAAAGTAATGGTTTGCAAATTTATGACAAGGACATAATGGTGTATGCTTCTCTATAAGGCATTTCAGTGTCTCTAATGTCATTTTTCCCATATTACATTATAAGACCTTTCCCCATGAAGCACATTCCTTGTAAATATGCTCCCACCTGTGCATTGCAAATTTAGATTTTGACTGTTTCAGTCACATAGCCATGTTGAAAGTGACCCAAAAAAATTGCAAACGTTTTAAAATAACACATTCATGTGTCTTAAGGACATTTTAAGTCATTTCCCCATGGACAATGTTTTCTAAGTGGCACAAAAGAGGTATACACCTATCATAAATCTGTCCCTAGCATTTTAAATGATTAATTCAGGATGACAATAGGATGTGGCCTATCCAGAGGTTTGTTTAAGGTGAGGCCTACTCAGGATTGCAGATTAAAGTTACGCTTGATGAAGAATACAGAGGAGATAATTCATGTAAAGGCCTACCAATGAAGTAAGTGATTTCTACTTCATTGCGCCAGTCATCATAAATGTATCCCTAAGCTTCTTATCTTGTTAGACATCAACCGCCATATGTATCATATAACTATTTTGCATTTCCAAAAAAGCGAATTTTAAGGAATAAATAGCGATTCTTTACCATTCCAAATTTGCGATGAGAAAATTGCTAATTGCAAATTACCCATTCATTTCCATGAGCTAGGAGGCTCATATAAATGAAGGTGCAATTTGCGATTAACAATTTGCTCATCACAAATTAGGAATTTATTCCAAAGGTGCAGGGGTGTCTCAAGAACACCCTGCTGCAACCCTAAAAAAGAAATTTGGGGGCATATGGCGCACATAAATTTTAACAACATTCCTTTACCTCAACAACGATTTTCAAATCATAACTTCAAAACACTACACATGGGAAAATTACTTAAATTGTCCTTAAGACACATAAAAGCGTTTTTTGATTGGCTTTCCTGCATGGTAGGGTCACTTTTAACATGGCTATGTAACACAAACATTCAAAATCAAAATTTTCCATGCACAGGTGGGAGCATATTTACAAGCAATTTGCGCCACAGAGAAAGGTCTTACATTAAAATGGGAAAAATAACATCAGGGACAGTTAATTGCCTTATAAAGAACCATACACCATTATGTCCTTCTCATGAATTTAAAAACAATTCCTTTTTCCCAAAAACGATTTTCAAATCATAATTTCTAAACACTGCACATGAGAAAATGACTTGAAATGTCATTGAAACACATGAAAGCGTTTTTTGATTGGCTTTCCTGCATGGTTGGGTCACTTTTAACATGGCTATGTAACACAAACATTCAAAATTAAAATTTTCCATGCACATGTGAGAGCATATTTACACACAATTTGCGCCACAGAGAAAGGTCTTACACTAAAATGAGAAAAATAACATCAGGGACAGTCAATTGCCTTATAAAGAACCATACACCATTATGTCCTTGTCATGATTTTATAAACAATTCCTTTTCCCCAAAAACGATTTTCAAATCATAATTTCTAAACACTGCACATGGGAAAATGACTTAAAATGTCATTAAAACACATGAAAGCGTTTTTTGATTGCCTTCCCAGCATGGTTGGGTCACTTTTAACATGGCTATTTAACACAAACATTCAAAATCTAAATTTTCCATGCACATGTGAGAGCATATTTACAAGCAATTTGCGCCACAGAGAAAGGTCTTACACTAAAATGAGAAAAATAACATCAGGGACAGTCAATTGCCTTATAAAGAACCATACACCATTATATCCTTGTCATGAATTTAAAAACAATTCCTTTTCCACAAAAACGATTTTCAAATCATAATTTCTAAACACTGCACATGAGAAAATGACTTAAAATGTCATTAAAACACATGAAATCATTTTTTGATTGACTTTCCAGCATGGTTGAGTCACTTTTAACATGGCTATATAACACTAACATTCAAAATCAAATTTTTCCATGCACATTTGAGAGCATATTTACAAGCAATTTGCGCCACATAAATCATAATTTTCTCCTTAAAGCACACTATTCTCTATCTAAAATAAAGAAATATTTTCTCACCTTAGCAAATACTTTGAGTTTGAAAACAGTCTAAGAAACACACCAATTTGTCTTCAGCAGAGCAAAAGGTATGCACTCCAGAGTCTGCAGCTATCAAAAGCACAGAAATGCTGTAATTCTTCACACATATTTCTCATGTCACCCAATCAAAACTCTTCCCTCACTTTTTTTCAAATGAAAACCCTTCCCCCCTCTGCCATTTCTGGCTATTTTCCATAGCAACCACCTCTTGGAGAAACTCTGGTGTTTGCAAGTTCACACAACAATGTTGCAATTGAACTCTGAACTCTCAGTGCACCTGCATATCCAGTGCTTTCTTTCATTTAATGATTTTTTATTGACCACTCAAAATACATCTCTCAAACAACACATCTGTACACCCTAACTTTCTGTTTTCATCAATCAAAATCCACCAATCACTGTTACTGCTTCATGAACACAGAAACTCCATAGTTTTTTTCATTTCAAACTCTCATTTTTTCAACTGCCATTTCATTGCCACACTTCATCTGACTGCAGGAGAACCTTCTCTCACCATGTTTTCTGTCTGGATTGTTGGTCATAGTTATATTCACTGGGCTCAAAGGTACGTTGAAAGCAGGAATTTACCTAACCTCAATTTACAAGATGTGGAAATTAAGTGGTTTGGCCACAGAGGATTAAAATGTCACCAATTGATACCATTGGTGAAAACCTTTATGCATTTGCCAAAACCTGACCTGTTAATTGTGCACTGTGGAGGTAATGACTTGGGCACTTTGACTGGTGTAGGTCTGGAAATGCTTTTAAAGGACACCTTTGAGCAATTAATGGCACTTTTTCCTCAGACTGCCTTGGTATATTCAAATATATGCCAAAGACAGAAATGGAGGTGGTCAAACCAATTTTGTCCACAAATTGAGAAGTCGAGGAAGCATGTAAACAAATCTGTTTCAGCTTACATGAGAGACCATGGAATGGGCTCCCTGTACAACAATAACTTGCGTTACTACATGCAAGATATCTACAGAGGAGATGGAGTTCACTTCTCAGATGAGGGCAACAGAATTTTCACTCTGAATTTAAGAATGTGCATTGGTACCTACTTATAAGTACCTAAATGTACCATAAACCCAAAAGCTCTTCTCAGAGCTACCCTACATCTAATCACTCACAATTATTATTTTACTCTAACTTTTTTCACAAATTTTCAACAAAGTACACTCCCTGGGGCGCTACCCGGTACGCGTACCGGGAGCTAACCTCGCGAAATTTTAAAAAAAAATGTTTTTTTTTCGCACATATGGGCCTCCTCAGCCACCCTCACAAAACCTAGGGGGTCAAGATAAGTCTACCGTGCCCCCTTCTACCTATTCTGAACATTATTTGCCCTCCATCTTGTATCATAATTCGACCGAAACACAAAATGGTGGACTCCCGTTACGCTTAAGGTTCGCGTACCGGGGCGCTCACCGGTTCGCGTACCGGGTCGCTTCCTGGGAAGCGCACCATCAAAAAAGGTGGGAAAGTAGTTCACACAAAAGCCACTTGAGACAATTTCACCAAATATAGATTAGCTCATACTACATACCAATCCCTACCATTTTCACAAATTTGATTGGAATTCCATTTAGCCATTTAGCCTGTAGACCTCTCTAAATACCGTGAGGTAAATTACTTCACAAAACACATCTGAAGTGTTGGAATTGACAACCAATTAAAATGTTACTTTCATTTTCTACTTTTTTTACCTGACATTTGATTGGTTATGTACCCGAATATATATAAAGGAAGACAAGGAAACACAGCCATTTTGACTACTACTTCCTGGTGTACATTTCAATAGGATTTTCATTAATAACTTCAACTTCTTTTTAAAGGTAAGTTGTTATTTTTAAAACTGAAGTATATTGTGCACTTTAAGTTAATATGGCAAACTTTTTCTGTTAGTTATATACTATCCCTCTGTAGTACTTATAAATTTAGATACACTTTTTTATATTCCTACTTCCACTCTGATACTATACACTGCCCAAAGATAAATTCACTGTTAAAAACTGCCTATCTAAAATTAATCCCAACAGTGCCCTACCTCTACTAATATATATTTTTTTTATGCAAATTTCAGGGAAAATGGAAAGTGAACAAAAAATTTCATTTGAAATTGTCCTTCCAGAGTCCAACACAGAAATCATTGATCCAAATGAGATTGAATTTATGGATGAAACTTGGGACCAAGAACTACTGCAATGTGTACAAGCAGTAGATAACCTCCTTGCAAATGAGGACATTTTACAACCTCAGAGACTACAATGTATATTCCATGATAATAATGAAATTTCTGACAATGAAATGTTAGAAAGTTTAATAAATTATGAAACACAATAAAAAATGCTTAAAAAATAAAAAAAATAAAAAAAATAATCAACAAAACCAACAATCAATTAACATACAGCATTTGAAAAGTCTATCATTCATTTTTCATTGTAGTACGCTCCCCAGAACGCTTCCCGGTTCGCGTACCGGGCGCTAACCACGAAAAAAAACAAAAAAAAGAATTTATTTTTTTTTGCCCCGCGGGACCTCTTTAAAATCTCCACATTAAACCTAGGGGGTCAGCGAGGATCTACTATGCCCCCTTATAGTTATTTCCCCCTTTGTTTTGGCCTCCTCTTGTCTCTCGATCCTACCGAGAGACAAGATGGCGGCCGCTCCGGACTGTTTAGAACGTTGACAGACACCGGAGAGCCAATCAGCTTCGCTACGCGAAGTTCCGTTACGCAAAAAGTACGCGTACCGGGGCGCTGCCTGGTCCGCGCTTACAGATATATATCTTTTTTTGACCGTTAATTTCTCAAAATCCACTGCAGCACATATATTAAGACCTACAAAAGGCACATCGGGCTACCAGTCCCTACAATTTTGCCAAGTTTCGTGCAAATCCATTCAGCCGTTCGGGCTAAAAGTGAGGCTAACCGCCCTATGGAAAACTCAATGTTAAAAACACGTTTTGGGACCCCCCTTTTTTCTCGGCCCCCCCTGGACCAACTCCCCCCAAATTTCCAGGGGCTGCTCAGAAACAAAATGTTCCATTTTCCTGAAAATTTCAGCCAATTCCGTCCACAAACGCCAAAGTTATTAGACATAGAATTTTCAAAAATCCCATAGGGAAAAAATCCTAACTATATATACCTACTGGCGACCGCCAGTAGGTAATATATATATATATATATATATATATAAATATATATATATATATATATTTATAACAACTTGCTGGCTGCCACTGTGCTCCTGACTAAAGGGCGTGTCATCTCGTTTGGACTCAGCACTGTCCGCAAACTTTAACCAACTCCTTGCACACACCAAGGTTTTCAAGTTTCAATGTTGTGCGATCAAATGCCTTTTGGCGGCCCTGCAGCCTTGTTCACTGATGGTGAGGTGCCATTTTCTGCCTATCATCGTTCTTCCTGTGCTGGAGGAATTGGTAAACTGAAGTATAGACCCTTTTCTCTGTAACACTAGCAAACAGTGTAGGAGATACTGGGAGACAGAATAAAGCCCCACTGGGTGAAAAGAGATATCAGTAACTTCCTGCTGCTTTGAGGAAGAATATTTCTTGTAGATTGTTTCTGACATCCCTTCAGCTTTTTGAAATCCACTCATTTATTCAAATTTACATGAACCATTAAAAGTCTGGTGCTGCTTGGAAAAGATGCTAATTAAAAAAAAATACATTTGACTTGTTGCACCAATGATTTTGCTAATAAATCTGAGTGTCAATTAACTAATTGGCAGTTGCTTTGTGAAAGATGAAACCCACTTCATTGCCAACTGTTGCAAATATTTAGAAAAAGAGAAGTCATTACCTTAGAGACTTCAAAGTCATCACGAAACAACACAATGAAACAAAGATACAAATCGTCATGGGTAAAAAATCCACAGCATCTGAAATCATAAGGTACGCACACACTTACAAAATACATAGGAGAACAAAGTAACTGTACATACAAACATTTACCCGCACCCAGCAAGAAATACTGTCATGTCCGATTGATTTCCCCTGGTAAAAATACAAAGCAGAACTCCTTCAAAGAGATCACCTCTGCTGGAGTGAGAGTGGAGAATGTCTTTTAACCACATGTGCGGCTTCAATCTTATACATTCTGTGGCTTATTGACAAACTGCATTTTGCAGTACTACAAAATGTACTACAAAATGCAATTCACAAACTTAGGTGCGGAGTTTACGCTATGTCTCTCCTATGGAAGGTCAGGGTGGAGTTCAGGTAGGGATGTCAACCCCCCCACAAAATATTTGGCTCATAACTATTCTCATGCTGCACTTCTATAGTTACTACACCCACAAAGGGACCCAAAACAGCCCATACATGTCCAACCGAAAATCGAGTTAGTGACTTAAAATGAAACCCTATAGAAACTAAAGTTACTTTCAATTTAATTACTCAAAATAGTTAAAATATAAATAAATACAATTTAATGTTAAACATAATTTATAAGAATAGTACATACATTTATTTTAATTATAAAATATTTGTGAAAACTATTTATTGCATTTAAAGATGAATGCCCCAATACATTGTATTTAAATATGTTTAAATGACTCATAATAAATTCAGTGCATCACTTGGAATAATTATTAATGCATAACATATTTAACTTTGGGTGGGAACTTTTTTTATTGTTTTAATTTAAACTTTAGAAAAATATATATATTTTTTGAAAACACATTTTTATTGTCATATTTGTATACAGCACAGGGCCCTGACATCCAGGAGACCCGTCACAATAAGCAGTACACCATTATCAGCAAATGACATCTTTTCTGTAATAGAAGCATATAAAGTAGCGGGATAATCAAGATTCTCCGCCACCCCCAAACTCAACTACCCTCCACCCTCTCCCCCTTCCCAACCCCCCCAATCCCCAGCCCAATAAGCCCCTCCCACCCCCCCAGTCCACCCCCAACCCGTCGCACAGCTCTCACAAGGCCCAGAACAATACAAGGAATAAATGACCACAATGAACATGTATTCTGCCTCACACCCTGTTGGGCGCTGCCCAGCCACTGGAAACATTCACTTCCCCCGCCAGTCACCCCAGCATAACACCCCTCACACATCCTGAGGCAAGTCATCCTGCTCCATAGGCGGCTCCAGCCACACCCCCCTGTAATCTGCCCAGCATTTCCACATTTTGAAGTGTTTCCGCGGGCAGCCTCTAGCAATAAAGATCGGACGTTCCAGTCCCATGCAAAAATCCAATCCCCGTTTCCAGACCGTCAATTTAGGTGGGCGGGGGTCTTTCCAGCCTTTGGCTATGTCTCTCTTGGCAGTAACCAAGCCCAGCAGTAGCAGGTGTCGTTTGTATAAATTGCCCCCCACATTTTCCATAACATGTAGGAGAGCAAATTGCGGTGTGCGCTGGAGCTCCCATCCTAGCACCTCAGCTAGACAGGCCAGGACCCCTCCCCAGAAACGTGCCACAGCCCCACAACTCCACACGGTATGCAAAAAAGTCCCCTCATCTTATAGACAACGGAGGCAATGCGGCGAGGCTATAAGACCCGCACAAAATAGACGAGTTCTGGTAAAGTATACCCTATGGAGGTATTTGAACTGGATCAACCGGAGGCGCACCGCAATAGCCGCACCCTTAGGTGAGGCCAAAGCCTCCCTCCAATCCTCCTCCTCTAGTTCACCAACATCACTCTCCCAATGGTCCCTGAGGGTCTGAAGGGTAGGGGAGCTATGGATGACCAGCGTCTGGTAGATGCGTGAGATTTTTTGGGTTACTAGGTCGCCCATAAATACCTTCGCCTCCAGAGGATTGAAGTCTGGCAACGTCTCCAGGCCCACCAGGCTAGGGGACAGGGCATGGCAAAATTGAAGGTAGCGGAAAAACTGGGAACTGGGCATGTCGAATTCAGCCCGAAGGTCTTGAAAGGATTTGATAGTATTATCCTGCATCACATCTCCCAGAGTCGATATACCCACCCTGTCCCACCCCACAAAGCCATGCAAGGCGGTCAGGGCCGGGAAACGGCCAATGTGCCATAGGGGCGTCTCAGCCGTCAGGACATTCCACCACCCCATGCGACGCAGAGCCTGTCTCCAGATCAGAAACACCGTCCGAGTAGCCGTGGGCAGCGTATTGCGTAGGGGCGCCGAATAAAGGTTAGAATGGAGCAAATTGGAGCCCATCCAAAAGCGCTCCATAGCATAGGCCGGATCTGCACGATCGCCATACCACCATTCATTGAGCACTAATAAATGTGAGGCCTGGTAGTATGATAAAATGGCCGACGTGGCCAGTCCCCCACAGAAGGCAGTAAGGAAGCATGTGTGCAGCGCAACCCGCACTGCACCCCCCTCCTATAGGAACCGGCCTAGTTGGGAGTTGACCTGACGGAACCAGCTGGAGGGAACCAAGTAGGGATGATTCTGGAGTTGACACAGCAAACGCGGGAGCGCTACCATCTTAAAGATGGCCGATCGCCCATAGATAGTGAGCGGCATACGCGCCCAAGTCTTAATATCAGCGCGCACCCGATCCCAAACCGGCACTAGGTTACGTTACCAAGCCACCGCCGGGACATCAGATAGGAAGACCCCCAAGTATTGAATCCCTCCCACCGCCACCTGGAACGATGTTGCCCAATCTCCTACACTCACCGTCCGGTCACCCAAAATCCACAATGTAGACTTACGGGGATTCAAATATAGGCCGGAAGTCTCCCCGAAGATCTGCAAGATCTCGAGCAGGCGTGGCCCCGAGCGCTGTAGTTCATAGGACGTCATCCGCATAGAGCGCTATTCTATCGGACGGGCCTCCTATCCACTCAAACCCACGTAGCTGAGCGTCCATCCGCACCCATGCTGCAAGTGGCTCCATGGCCAGGGCAAACAGATACGGTGACAGTGGACACCCCTGGCAGGTGCCACGTCGTATATTGAAAGAGGAGGATATCGCTCCTGCTACCCGAACCGACGCAGTCAAGTCAGTATATAAGAGGCGAACATAAGAAAGAAAGCGGGGGCCTATGTTAAGCAGCGAAAGTAAGGAAAAGAGGTACACCCAACTAAGGGAATCAAATGCCCTGTCTATGTCTGCCAGGAGAAGCCCCGCTTGTCGCCCTGTCGCTTTAATAGCCTCCACTGCCACGTGTGCACGCCTAATATTGTGTCTGGTCGCTCTGTGCGGCATAAAGCCCGCCTGGTCAGGGTGCACCAAATCCAAGATGTGGGGCCGGAGCCTAGTGGCCAGAGCTTTGGCCAGCACCTTGTCCTCAACATTAAGGAGCCAAATGGGGCGATAAGAGGAATGTTGCCCTGGGGGCCGCCCTGACTTCTGAAACACTACCACCTCCGCATGCCGCCAGTCGGGGGGAAGCCTACCCAGATCCCTAGCCTCCTCCAAGGCCACCCGGTAGTGAGGAGCCAATTGGGTGTTATATTTCTTTAAAAATTCACTGGGTAAACCGTTAGGGCCCGGGGCCTTTCCGGTGTTCAGTTCACCCAATGCAGTGCCCAATTCCTCGGCCGTCAGGGGAAGGTCCAGCTCGTCGCGTACGCCATCTGACACCGCCTTGGGGGGCAGGTCCGCCAGGAACCTGTCTATCTGATCTGGCAACAGGAACTCACTCGGGGTATAGAGCTCCGCATAGTAGCTTGCGAAGCTTTCGGCGAGGGCCTCCGGGTCCGTTAATGGGTCACCTACATCATCAAGGAGTCCTGGCAGTCGCTGTGTATGGAAATACCCCTGGCAAAGTCTATGGAGCATTTTACTAGACTTGTCCCCCCACTGGTAGATTCTACTACGTGTGGCAAGCCATACCTGACGCGCCCCATCTATAAGTAGAGCAGCATAGGATTGCTGTGCCAGCAACAATCGATTCACATCCCCAGTCTCACCCACACAACTACTGCCGCGCTCCAGCGCTCCAATCTCAGCCTCAGCGCGCACCAGTTCTTCCCACTTACGCTTCCGCGCAGCCACACACCAGGCGATATCCACTCCCCTCAGCGTAGGTTTTAGAGCTTCCCACAAGGTAGTGGCTCCTTTGACAGAGCCCACATTAGACACAAGATAGGCAGATAGTGCCTCACGCATATGTCGTCTATAGTCATCTAGCTGTAAGTGCCATACTGACATGCGCCAGCGAAATGGCTGTCGGCCCCAACCTAGCTGTAGCTCCACTGATATCGGGGAGTGATCCGACAGACCGCGCGGGTGAATCATCGCTGAACTGAGGCATCCCACCCTGGCTCTGGGGATAAAGAGGTAATCCAGCCTAGAAAAGGACCCATGCACCGCAGATACATACGTATACTCACGCACCGCTCCGTGGGTATGTCGCCACAAATCAACCCAGTCCATACTAGCCGCCAATCCCTGCAGCTTTGTAGGGCGACTCAATAGCTCCCCCCCCACGCCGGAATTTGTCCCTAGCCGCATCCATGACATCATTCCAATCCCCACCAATTGCCATCATCACATCCGGGATATCTGCCCAAACGGCCTACAATTTCTCAATAAGGGACCACAGCAAGGGCGGCGGCGCATAAACACATCCCAGGACAATGGGGGTCCCCCCACCACACCGTGCACCATTACATATCTACCCTGTGCATCCTGCCAAAGTCTTGTGTGGGTGTATGGGACCCTGCGATGCACAAGGATAGCAACTCCTCTGGACCCACGTATAAACCCCGCATGATACACCTGCTGGTAGCCAAATCTCTTCAAGCACATTACTTTAGTGCCTAACATATAAGTCTCCTGTAGCATGAGAATATCCGCTCCCAGACGCTTCGCCTGCCGCAACACTGCCCCTTGCTTAATTTTGTCAAGAAGACCCCGAACATTCCAGCTAAGAACACGCAGAGAGCCAGAAAGCCCCGGGGGCCTATCAACGTAGGGCATCATCTGAGGGACGCTGTATGAGATACATGGACATGTGGACACAAGGACAAGGCAAAATCTGAACCACTAGGCCTCCCCAAGCTGTGCAACCACCCCCTACACCCCCCGCACAACTCTACAACTATGAACACCCAACCCCCACCCCCCACCCCTATACCTCAAAACTGCAGAAGTACCTGTCGCGGCAAGGTGGGTGCCCTGGCCCCAACGTGGGTCACGAGGTAACCCCCGCCAATGGATCCCCACCCAACCAACCATACACCTTAAAGCTACCCCCTCCCACCACCAACCCCACCATAGGAGAAAACCGGGGAGAGCGGCCCATCACAGCAACCGTTCCTCCCAACAGCCCAGAACTGGAGCACCAGGAAGGCCACTACTATGCATGGTACTACAATAAAGCAATATACATTACATAAAGCATGCCAAGCTCAAAGTCAACGTTCAGTGTTCAGACGCCGGGGACCTCGAATCCGCCACTTCTCTAGGGGCAGAACACTGCCAAGATCTGGACCGCCAGTTACCTTCCCGGGGGGGGGGAGCCCCGAGAGGCTCCAGGAGCGGTCTCCCCAGTCGGGACATCATCCCCCAATCTAGGCGGCGTATGTGGCCGCACTCGCACCGTCTCGTCGGTCCACTGGAACACCTCCTCCGGGGTATCAAAGAAGTGCGTGCGTGACTGGAATACCACTCGCAAACGTGCCGGGAAGAGGAGGGCATAGGGGAGCTTGAGCTCCCGACGACGGGCCTTAGCTGCCTGGAAGGACTGGCGCTGCTGCTGGACCAGTCGCGTATAGTCCGGGAAAATCATAATGCGGACATTTTCGAAGAGGAGTGGCTCCCGAAGCCTAGCCTGTTGCAATATGACATCGCGGTTGTGATAATTCAATAACTTTGCAATGACCGGTCACGGACAGGCCGCTTCTGGTGGTTTCTGGACAAGAGCCGGTGAGCCCGCTCTACCACAAAGCAACGGGACACTGTGTCAGGGGGAGCCAGGATTCCAGCCAGCGAGTCAGAAATGTCCCCATATCACCTTTCTCACAGCCCTCAGGAAAACCTACAAAGCGTAGATTATTGCGCCGTGCGCGTCCTTCAGCATCCTCAGCACGCTTGGCCAGACCCCTCTGTATCCCGTCCATATTGGCTACTTGCTGTTTCAGGGCTGCGACATCATCCTCAACTCCTGAAATTCTCCCCTCCGCCTCTGTGATTCGGGAGACAGCGTTACGCAGGTCCTGTCTCAAGAGCGAGACATCGGCTCCCACCGCTCCAATTTCAGCTCGGAGCGTATCTCGGGACTGCGTGATCGCTGCCATTAGGGCCGCATTGTCTGGTCCAGGCTCCTGCCATCCCCCGGATGCCCCAGCTCCCCCGCTGGGCTCAGTGTACTTATCAATAAGACCATGTAGCCCTGCGTTGCCCTTTCCCCTTGTCATGGCCGCCGAGCGCCCCCTCGTCTCAGTCTCGAGGGCCACCAAGTACTATTGTCACAGCCAGAGATGGGGTCCCAGGTGCAGTGAGGGACAAGTGCAGTCCAAGGAGGGGGGGGCCCAACTAAATCAGGCAGAACGAACTCCCTCAGCTACACAGTGTGAGCCTCAGGATGTGTCCAAGGAGGCAGTGGCTCACACAGCGCGATCTAATCCCAAGGCCCCGTTGGGGCACCCGGGGGAAGCCGTCGACCACCGCAGCAACAAAGGGAGGGGGGGCATGCAACTCCGAGATCTGTGCAGGTCAGTCCGCCACACCACAGACATCAGCTCTGCCGCGTCCCCAACGATCAAGGAGCCCTCCGGAGTGCAAATCCCAGCAGCCACAGTCTTGCAGAAGGCGGAGGCCCCCAACGCCACCACTGCGGGGGCCGCTGAGCAAGGCGGGCCGGTCTCGGGCCCAGGCACGGCAAGGATGACGAAGGGCACCGTCTCTCTCCGATCGCCTGCACGGTCAATAGTTTGGGCCTCTGTCCTTTTGTCCCGCAGGGTACCCGGTAGGAGAAGTGGGGCCGCCCTCGACCAAAGTGTATTCTGGAGCCAGGCCGTCACCTCAGCCCACCCCTGGGCTGTCACAAAAATTGAGGCCCCAGCTTCGTCAGCCGGATCTAGGCCCCGGACCTCAGGCGCCACAGACATCGGAGCCGCAGCTCGGGACCCACCGATTCAGCAACCGGAGCCCCGGGCCAGATGTCAGCAGTGACCAGGGTGCTCCAGGATTCTCAGTGGGCTGTGGGGGCAGGATAATTCCGAGGATATTTGTTGGGCCGGACGGAGCTCAGTTAGAGCACGTCCACCATGCGATCCCTCCAAGCCACGCCCCCTAGAAAAATAATTTTAATTAAAAAAATTACATTAATTTTTTATTTTAAAATAAGTTAATAGTGATCTAGCATTTTTATTTAATTAATTTTATTTAATTTTATATATATATATCTATATCTATATATATATATATATTACCTACTGGCGGTCGCCAGTAGGTAGTTATAGTTAGGATTGATTTCCATAGGGAAATCGCAACATTCTATTGGGAATAACTTTGGCGCCGGTTGAGGAATCTGCCTGAATATTTCAGCAACTTTGCCTCGCGGCGCTCCGCTCCTTCCCTGAAAGTTTGGGGGGGATTCGTCAAGCGGGGGCCGAGATAAAAGGGGGGTCCCAAAACGTGTTTTCCCCATGTTAATTTCCATAGGGCGGTCTGTCGCACTTTTAGCTCGAACGGCTGAATGGTTTTTGACCAAACTTGGCAAAATTGTAGGGACTGGTAGCCCGATGTGCCTTTGCTATGTCTCAAGATATGTGCTCCAGAGGATTTTGAGTAATTTAGGTTAAAAAAAATGTATATATCTGTAAGCGAGCCCTGGTGCGCGTACCGGGGAGCGCTCCGGGCGCGCCACGCGACCTGCGCACGGGTAGCTGATTGGCTCTCGGGTGTCTGTAAACATTCGAAACAGTTCGCAGCGGCCGCCATCTTGTGTCTCGGTAGGATCGAGACACAAGAGGTGGCAAAAAACAAAGGGGGAAATTACCAAAAAGGGGCAGGGTAGACCCCCCCAGACCCCCTAGGTTTGATGTGGGGGCCATAAAAGTGTCCCTCCGGTAAAAAAAAAAATTAACATTTTTTTCGATTTTCGTGGGGGGAGCGCCCGGTACGCGCACCGGGGAGCGTACCGGGGAGCGTACTTTGGTGAAAAATAGTGAAAATAATAGTGTAAAATAATCATTTTGAGTGATTACAGGTATGGTAGCTCTGAAAAGAGCTTTTGGGTTCTGTGGCTGTTTTAGGTACCTACAAGTACGTCCCACACACACCCACACGCACACAACCCCACATCCCCACACACTCCCCACACACACCTCACACACGCACACCTCAACCCACACCCAAACATCCCACAGCCCCACACCGACACCTTACACATCCACACCCACAACCACACATCCCACACACCCAGACACACACACACACACCTCACCCCCCCAACACACACACACGCACACACAGATACCTCACAGACACCCCTCACACATCCCCCCCACCTCCCCCAACACACACATGCACACCTCACAGACACATCCACACATCCCACACATACACACACATCCTATACACATACTCCCCACACCCACACACACCCCACACACACCTCACACACCCACACTTCCACCTACACGAAACACCCCACACACCCACACCCACACACACACTTTACACACCCATATCCCCACCCACACCCACATACCCCACACAGATATACACCTCATCCCCCCCAGACACACACACACACACATACACACCTCACAGACACACCCCGCACATCCCCCACACACACCTCCCCCACCCCCACACATGGGGAAAACTCAGTGAAACACTAAAATAATAATTTAAAGTGCTTAGAGGTAGGGTATCTCTGAATAGAGTTGTTGTGTTGTGTGGGTGATTTAAGTACCAACATGTAGGTACCAATGCAAAGTCTTAAATTCAATGTACACCATTTACTCTGTAGATAATTTGCATGTTGTTATAGAAGTTATTGCGGTATATGGAATCCATACCATAGTCTGTCAGGAAAACATAAAGAACATGGAGGCAGGAGATGAAAAAGAGATGTCAAATACACTTTGGAGATAATAGAGTGGGAGAAAGGAAGTATCTATGAGCAAAATTACTATGTAAAACAAAAAAGTTGTACAGCATACTATAAGTTTGACTTTACATTATAATCAATTTGGTAGTAGTTTAAGATTTACATATAAAAATTAATAATGTCTCAAACAATTTTAGGATTATTAAATATAAATTTATTTTTGAGATTCATTTTCAAAATTTGATAGAACGTCTAACATTTGACTGTCCGAAATGTCCTCTTTTTGAGTGAACATAACTTCCAACATTTGACTGTCAGAAACGTCCTCATATTGAATTAACAAATCCACAGATTCTACACATTGTAGAAGTTCATGGTCCCGTGATTCATCCATGAATTCCAAGTCATTGGGTTCAATCATTTCCTCATTGTTCATCTCTAGGACAATTTCAAAGGAAACGTTCTGTTCTCCTTCCATTTTTGTGCTGAAATTTACATTAAAAAAAATCAGTAGAAATATGGCACTGTTGGGTTTAAGTTCAGACAGGTAGTTTTGATTTTTTAACAGTGAAGTTAACTTTGGGCAGTGTATGGTAACAGGCAGGAAGTAGAAATATAAAAAAGTGCCTGTGAAGAAACGTAAGTAAATTCATAATTATAGCAGAGAAGCCTAAGTCAATCCATAAATATAACAGAGGAGCCTATCTCTATCTATAACTATAGCAGAGGGACAGTAAATAACTATCAGAAAACGTTTTTAAAAAATAACTTAAAGTGCCCCTTACAAATTATCAACTTACTTTACAGAGAGGTGAAGAAGACAAAATGCGAAATCCTTTCAAGATGTACCTCAGGTAGTTGTAGTCAAAATGGCCGTGTTTCCCTCTCATTTTTCATTTATATTCATGTACATAACCAATCAAATGTCAGGAAAAAAAAATAGAAAATGAAAGTAACATTTTAATTGGTTGTCAATTCTAACACTTCAGATGTGTTTTTGTGAAGTAAATTACCTCAGGGTATTTAGAGAGGTCTACAGGCTAATTGGCTCAATGGAATTCCATCGAATTTGGGAAAATGGTAGGGATTGGTATGTAGTATGAGCTATTCTATATTTGGTGAAAGTGTCTCCAGTGGTTTTTATGTAAATTAACTCCTAACATTTTTTTAGAGCGCTTCCCGGTGCGCCCCGGTACGCGTACCGGCAGCGCTACGGGAGTCCTCCATTTTGTGTTTTGGTAGATTTAAGACAGAAAATGGAGGACAAACAACGTTGGGAATGGGTATAAGGGGGCATTGTAGGCACTCCTTGACCCTCTAGGTTTTCTGAGGGGGTCTTAGGAGGCCCAAATAGGCAAACAAAAAAAAAAGGGTTTATTTTTCGCGGGGGGGAGCGCCCGGTAAGCGCACCGGGGAGCGTACCGGGGAGCGTACTATGGTGAAAAAAAGTGAAAAAAGTTAGAAAAAGATAATCATTTGGAGTGATCAGAGATCGGGTAGCCCTGAAAAGGGCTTTTGGGTTCTGTGGCTGATTTAGGTACCTACAAGTAGGTACCAATGCACAGTCTTAAATTCAGGAGGAATATTCTATTCCCCTCATCTGAAAAGTGCACACCATCTTCCCTGTAGATATCTTGCATGTTGTAACGCAAGTTATTATTGTATATTGAACCCATTCCATAGTCTCTCATGTAAGCATAAACAGATTTATTCACATGTTTCTGTGCTTTCTCAAATTGTCGACAAAATTGATTGGACCACTTCCATTACTGACTTTGTCATATATTGGAATATACCAAGGCAGTTTGAGGAAAAAGTGCCATCAATTGATCAAAGGTGTCCTTTATAAGCATTTCCAGACCTACCCCAGTCAAAGTGCCCAAGTCATTTCCTCCACAGTGCACAATTAAAAGGTCAGGGTGTGGCAAATGCAAAAAGGTTTTCACCAATGGTATCAATTGGTGACATTTCAATCCTCTGTGTCCAATCCATTTAATCTTCACATTTGGTAAGTCAAGGTTGTGAAAATTTCTGGTAGCTGCATACCTTTGAGCCCAGTGGATATAGCTATGTCCAATAATCCAGACAGAATACATGATGAGAGGAGATTCTGATGCAGTCAGATGAAGTGTGGAAAAGAAATGGCAGTTGGAACAATAGGAGTTTGCAAAAAAAAAACCTGTGGAGTTTCAGTGCTCTTGAATCACAATGATTGGTAGAATGAGATAGTTGAAAACTGAAAGTTAGGGTGCATGGTTGTGTTCTGTGTAAGAAGTAATTTGAATGGTTAAAAAAAAAGTCATTTAAAGAAACCTTGCACCAGAAAAGCTGGTGTATTCGCAGGTCAAACATCCTTGATGAGGTGATTTGCAACATTGTAGAATAAACTTTTAACCCTGGGAGCTCAGTGAGGAGGGAGCTGCTATGGTAACAGGTAGAAAGGGCTGAGGGGGGGAAGGATGTTGGTTTGAAAATACAGAGGGAAGAGATTTGATTGGTTACCATGAGCAATATGTGTGTAGAATTAGAGGTTTTCTGTGCCTTTATGGTTTGCAGTGTCTAGAGAACATACCTTTTGCTCTGCTAAAGAAATATTGGTGTGTGTATCTGACACTGTTCTGAATCTCCTAAAATATTTGTAAAGGTGAGTTATGATTCATTTAATATACATAGAGACTTGTATACTCTATGGAGAAGATTTAGAAGCAAATTGTGATTTTTTAATGTTGCTGTGTGTCATGCTTTTTGATAATGCTTGGTAAAAAGTTTTTACTGCATAGAGTAACTGTATTTTGTAAAATTGTAAAGTTTTAGTCGTGACATGGAATGCTTCTACATAGGACCTGTGCTGTGTTTTGTAAATGTGATGTCAAAAACAATTTTGGGGAAAATAAATGGTTTTGACATTTTTTAAAAGGAATAAAGAATGTGTGCATGTTTAATAGAAATACATTTGACTCTTTACAATGATGTTACCTGTGTTAACTCAGTGTAGGAAGCATATTGAGTTTGTTTGCATAGAGAAATTGTATTTTGTAAAATTGTGAAGCTCCATGTGAAAGCTTTTGCCTCAGTCTTATCCCTGTTGTGAGGCAGATGTTTGTGAATAGGATGTGTGGTATTTTGGGGAAAATGAATGGTTTTTACATTTTTGAGTATAATATGGCGCAAAGGTTTAGAAAGTGACGCATCTACCTACATGTGTAACTTTTAAAATATGGGGAAAAAAGGTACATGTTTGGGCTTTCCTGGGGAGCCTAGGTGGTGAGGCTTGTATCTAAGAGTGCAGTGGACTAGGCTTCATGAAGTATATACCTGTCTGCATTCTTAGACGCAGGTGTCAATTTGACTCTTTACAATGATGTTACCTGTGTTTTAACTCAGTGTAGGAAGCATATTGAGTTTGTTTGCATAGAGGAATTGTATTTTGTAAAATAGTGAAGCTCCATGTGAAAGTGTTTGCCTCAGTCTTATTCCTGTTGTGAGGCAGGTGCAAGATTTTGCCTCAGTCTTATCCCTGCTGTGAGGCAGATGATTGTAAATATGATCTGTGCTGTGTTTCCTAAATGTGATGTCAAAAACGATTTTGGGGAAAATAAATGGTTTTTACATTTTTAGGTATAATGTGGCGCAAAGGTTTAAAAAATTACGCATACATGCGTCACTTTTTAAATATGGGGAAAAAAGGTACATGTTTGGGCTTTCCTGGGGAGCCTAAGTGGTGAGGCTTGTATCTAAGTGTGCAGTGGACTAGGCTTCATGAAGCATATCCCTGTCTGCATTCTTGGAGACAGGTGTCAATTTGACTCTTTACAATGATGTTACCTGTGTTTTAAATCAGTGTAGGAAGCATATTGAGTTTGTTTGCATAGAGGAATTGTATTTTGTAAAATTGTGAAGCTCCATGAGAAAGCGTTTGTCTCAGTCTTATTCCTGTTGTGAGGCAGGTGCAAGATTTTGCCTCAGTCTTATCCCTGCTGTGAAGCAGATGATTGTAAATAGGATCTGTGCTGTGTTTCCTAAATGTGATGTCAAAAACGATTTTGGAGAAAATAAATGGTTTTTACATTTTTGAATATAATGTGGCGCAAAGGTTTAAAAAGTGACGCATCTGCCTACATGCATCATTTTTTAAATATGGGGCAAAAAGGTACTTGTTTGGGTTTTCCTGGGGAGCGTAGGTGGTGAAGCTTGTGTCTAAGAGTGCAGTGGACTAGGCTTCATGAAGCATATACCTGTCTGCATTCTTAGACGCAGGTGTCAATTTGACTCCTTACAATGATGTTACCTGTGTTTTAAATCAGTGGAGGAAGCATATTGAGTTTGTTTGCATAGAGGAATTGTATTTTGTAAAATTGTGAAGCTCCACGTGAAAGCGTTTGCCTCAGTCTTATTCCTGTTGTGAGGCAGGTGCAAGATTTTGCCTCAGTCTTTTCCCTTCAGTGAGGCAGATGATTGTAAATAGGATCTGTGCTGTGTTTCCTAAATGTGATGTCAAAAACGATTTTGGGGAAAATAAATGATTTTTACATTTTTAAGTATAATGTGGCGCAGAGGTTTAAAAAGTGACGCATCTACCTACATGCGTCAATTTTTAAATATGGGGCAAAAAGGTACTTGTTTGGGCTTTCCTGGGAAGCGTAGGGGGTGAGGTTTGTGTCTAAGAGTGCAGTGGACTAGGCTTCATGAAGCTAGTTCCAACAGGTCGAGGTGGACGATATGACGATCGACCACTTCAAATTCCTGCATCTGAATATCGAACTGTAAGATTATATGCTGAAGATGTAAGGTTTCGTCAATGCATTCCCTATTTGTTTCATCTACTGTATGAAAGTGACTTGTCTGGGCTTTCTTATGCAGTAAACCATATTCTGAAAAGTGGAGCACATCTGCAAAATGTTTCGGCGAGGGACTTTATGGAGAAAGTGAATCTGCAAGATAATATTTTTGAATCTCATCTAATCAATCTCATGGCATGTCAGCGTGGTACAAATGAGTATTGGTACCGTCGCCATGGGAATTGAAATGTATGCTAAGAAATTTAGGAACTCCTACATGGTTCCTCACTCTTAGCTGTGCCGAGTATGCATGGGAGGACTTACTTCCATTTCTACGAGAGGCCAATGCTAATATACAAAATATAGAATTCAAAACACCTGGAGAACTGTGTTCTTTGGATCCAGTGAATGTATGCAGATATTTCAATCATAGATTTGAAGCTATGATGTCTTTTATTACCAACAAAAAAATCCTCCCCTTGGAGAGGTTTTGGATTTCTTTTGGAGAAAGTAGTATCAAGCGAGAGGTGCTCCTCACATACATATGTTATTATGGATTAAAGATGCACCCAAGTTTGGAACAGATTCAGATGAGACAGTGATGAGCTTCATTGAAAGGTATTCAACATGTGCTGTTCCGAAAACTACAGAAGAAAACAATTTAAGGCAACAAGTTTTACGCTTTCAATCCCATCGTTGTGGAAAGTACTGTCGTCGAAAATTCAGAAACAAGGACAAGTTCTACACAAAATGTCGTTTCGCTTTTCCACGACCAGTGATTTCTAAAGGTAGAGTAAATAATTTAATGTCTTCTCTGCGACATACTGTGATGAGAAAATCACCAAAAAATACATACAATTTAAAAAGAAACGAAGAGTCCAAGTACATCAATGACTACAACCCAGTGATTTTGTCCATGTGGAATGCTAACATGGATATTCAATGTGTTGCAGACAACTATATTGCTGTAGCTCGATATGTGACGTCTTACATCACAAAAAAAGAAAAGACAGAACTGAAGGAATTTGGGAGGACATTTCACATGAAAAGAGCCTAAGCAAGAAATTGTACAGTTACAGTCTGAAGATGTTGTCGCATCGAGAAATTGGAGCATATGAATGTTCTGATCGATTGTCGTCAGCAAGTCTCTATGCCAAATCTAGAACCATCATTTGGGTGAGTCTAGGTCTTGCTGCAACATGAAATCGAGTTTTGAAATCTGTACAAGAGATAGAGTATTTGGCGGAGAAAGAACCAGAAAGTACAGATATTTTGAAGACAAACATGTTGGATACATACTATCCAAATAGAAGTCCTCACCTTGAGAACGTTTGTCTCTATGAAGTTCTGCAAAGATATATTTATAAGAGGAACATCAGAGAAGATATCAATAATGGAATATATGGAATCATTGGATGTGAAGGATGTCTAGTGAAACAGAAAAAAGGTCATTTGATTAATCATCGAAAATTGAGTTGGGAAAATCCAGACAAAAGAGAATTTTACTATTTGGCTCTTTTGCAACTCTTTAAACCATGGCGAGAAGAAGAGGAACTACTTGGAGATTTTCTCTGTTATGAAGACTCTTTTAATGCTACGAAGGATACAATAGAATGTCCTGTTTTTCCAAATTATCTGCAAATGTTGAATGAAGAAATAGAGCAAGAATCAACAATTGCTGCAGAGATTGCGAGAGATAGTTCTCAAGGCAGTCAGAGTTCTGCTTCATTGAGTCAGGATCCACTAGGAGGACCAATTATCCAAAATGAAGCTGCCACTGCCATGGATGAAGTGGAAAGAGCTATCGAGCAAGCTCAAGAGGATGTAATTCATTTAGAAGATTTGGTGAAACAATTAAACCTTGAGCAGAAACTGATATATGACGAAGTCACAGAACAGGTTGAACATGGATTGAGTCATGAGAAGAAAGAGTGCTCATGTACATCATTTAAGCCTGTCCGACTGTACGTGAGTGGAGAAGCGCGAACTGGAAAAAGTTTTCTGATTAAAGCAATTGCATCTTATCTGCAGAAAAGGACTGAATCACCGCTGTCTTGTGTTGTTACCGCTCCAACTGGGCTGGCAGCACATAATATTAAAGGGATTACTTTACATCGTTTACTGATGCTGCCAGTGGAGCATGATAACAAATTGCAATATCACAAGCTATCCGAAGTTTCGAGAGTCCTGAAGAAAATGAAACTTCTTATCATTGATGAAGTAAGCATGGTGTCAAATATAATGCTTGCTTTTGTGCATTTGGGAATGCAAGAAATTCTTAGAACAGACTATGATGTTTTATTTGGAGGAAAACATATTATTGTTTTTGGAGATCTTCTGCAGTTGACTCCAGTGAAAGGACAACCTGTGTTCAAAATGCTCACACATGAAGATACCAGGAAGTGCCTAGGAAGCATTGGAAACGTTAATATATGGTTAAACTTCAAATATGCAGAACTGCTTCAAAATATGCGGCAGGCAAAGGATGAAGATTATAAAAATATTTTACAAGATGTAAGAGAAAGAAAAATAAGTCAACAAGGGAAAGAAGCTTTACATGGACGGTTAATTTCTAATTTGTACCCAAATGAAAACATTCTTCCAGAGAATATTTTTAAGAAAATTAATGAGAAGAAATCTGCCATATGTTTGATGCCTACTCTGAAAGAATGTTCCATGTTCAACAACAAAATGCTGAAGTTAGAAAATGAAGAGATAGTGAAACTGGAAGCTATAGATAAAATAGAGCATATGGGAGCAACAATTATTTTGTCAGAAAATTTGAAATCAAAATTGGATTCATTGGAGAAGACTATATCTAAAAATGCTGGTTTTGAAAAGACTCTGAATGTTTGTTTGAATTGTCGTGTCATTTTGAGAAGGAATTTAAATGTTGAAAGAGGTCTGGTAAATGGAGCAATGGGTCATGTTGTTGGTTTTGTGAATTACAAAAATAGAGATGGAATTGAAATTATAAAAATTAAATTTGATGGCATTGATGAAATAGAACAAATTTGTCGTTGTTCAGCTAGATTTTTGCTCGTGAAAGACTTATATGTTCGCCGAAAACAGTTTCCTATTTGTTTGGCATATGCGGTGACAATTCATAAATCTCAAGGTTTAAGTGTAGATAGTGCTTTGGTGAACATTGGAAGTTCTGTGTTTAAAGAGGGTATGGCATATGTGGCTTTATCACGAGTCAGAACTTTATCAGGATTGTACTTGATTGAGTGTGATGAAACAAAGATTTGTGCTGATCTAGATTGTGTTAAAGAATACAATAGATTAAGAAGAGAGTATGCTCCACATTTGCCTCAATATCCTCTGATTGAAAAACGTGTGGTAGGCCGAAAAAGAAGAAATGAGAGTAATTGCAGTGAGGTAGTAGCAAAAAGACAAAAAGTGGATGAAACTGTAATTGTAAGCAGAAGGTAAAAGGATTCTGTTGAGGATGTTGTTGGATTTCAGTTTGAAAACAGTTCTGGTGTCAACTGCTATGCTAATGTAGTAGTTAATGTTGTTTTTTTTCTTCAAAATTTACAAAAACAGATTGTCGAAAATCGGGAACAAACATTGTGCTGTTTATTGAATCCTGTGTTAGAGAAATGTAGTAGTGATAGAGGAAAAATAGAAAGTGTTTCAGAAATTAGGAATCTTGTAGACATATGTTCAGGTCAAAATCAATTTTCACAGATAATTCAGCAGGATTGTCAGGAATTTTTAATGTATATGTTTGATGTATTGGAAGATGAAGGAGTAGATATAAAAAATCTTTTTAACCTTTCTTATCAATGGCAACATGACTGTGATAACTGTGCTTCATCAAGTACTACTAGAATAGACAGTGAAAGATTTATATATTTGACTTTACCAGACTGCAAATCAGTGCCTTTTAATAATCTAGTTAAAGCAGCTGATCACAATATGGTGTGTACCCAATGTAAGTCTACAATGCTGTCCACATTATTTCTACAAAATTATGGTCACTATGTCATTTTAATGTTCCAACGATGTAGACCTGATGGAACTAAATTGACAATTCTACTAAAAATTTCGTGGCTTCTCAGTTATCGATATCAGGAAGAACCTTTGCAACTGTAGCTATTATTTTTCATGATGGTCCTTCTACAACATCAGGGCATTACACATGCTATTTAAAAACTTCTAAAGGTTGGACCCAATGTAACGACACTCATTTGACTTTCAAACAACGTTTGCCTTTTGGCTTTATAAATTCATACCTAGTGTTTTTACAGCCAAAATTTAGGTAAAAGTAATTGGCATATAAAGACGGGAGTACTTTATAAAGGTTATTTTGCTGTTTAAAAATATATTCTGAGTAAAAGTGTTCCAGGCAATATAAAAAATTGACTTGTCATATAGGTACTGTAATTGGATCTCATAATAAGTGAGGTTAGTATTATACAAAATGATGAACATGAGTGAGTCAGAGATGGTTTTACAAATATTTAAAGTTGTGAAAATGTTGTAGAGCCTTTCTTTCAGAACGTCGGGAAAAAGATCATTTCAGAGTGCCTTAGAATTAATTTGAACAAATACTCATACATCTGACACTATTTGGCCAAATGGAAAGGTGCAGGAATGAGTAAAGAGTCATGACTGAAAAAAGGAGTATATGAAAATATTGAAAATATTTCAGATGTCTTGGAGCTTTTCTTCTAGAAAGTCGATGAAATGGATTTTTAAGTGAACAGCAAAGTACTTTCCAACGCGAAAAGAACCACCATGATACAGTATTTGGCCTCAAGGAAAAGTAAGTCAATCTAAGATTAGCGTAGATTTGTGATTTGTCAGTATCTAAGGTTTTTTTTAAAACGCAATCTTTTAGATTGTGTTTTTTTTCCCGCTGTCATATGATGAGTAATTTGAACTCACTCTTTTAAGTGAAATTCAATATATTTTGAGAACAGCAAAAATAAACTTTGTAACATGTTGTACATGTTATTTTATACTTTGGATTGTGTAAATTAAATTGTATTCCATTCTCTGACATTTACTTTCCTTTTTCCATCCTCTTTCACCTCTTTTTACTCACTTATAATGTCTTTCTCTCACTCTCTGTAACCCCCGTTCCCTTACTCCACTTCTTTGACAATCCCTCATTGTCATTTCAACTGTGTGTATCCCGTCTCTCCCTTGCATAACTTTTCAGCTTTCAGTCTTTCTGTTTTTCTTTTCTTTTCCGTATTTTCCCCCTTTGCTCTTTTAGTAATTCCTGTTTACTCACTCAGCAGTATTATTGCACTCTATCACTATAAATCACCCACTCTCCTTAGCTTATCTTTGTTTGCTCCTTACTTTTGACCTCTTCTCTCTGTTTTTCGTTCACTACTTCTATGTGCTCAGTGCCTCACTCTACTTGTGTTATGGTCACTTGTGTTTATATACCTTCTATCACTTCTTTTACAACAACTTCACTGCTCCTTTCTCATCGTTCTTCATCCCATTTCTTTTACTCTGGTTCCATTACTATCCTTCATTTCCTTTCTTTCAATGTCCTTCTCTTTGCTTTCATCACCAAATTATTTTTTCTCAGTACCACTGTTTTAGTCGTCTTCTCCTCTCATCCCTTCTTTTTCCTCACTTACTCATTTCCTTTTCTCACTCATTGTACTCCACCTCACTCAGTTTTTCTCTTAGTGTGTCTACCTTATAACTTCCTCAGTCCATTTCCTTCAATCGTTGTATATTATCCTGTCTCCCTTCATCCTTTCACTCTATGACTGTTCTTCACTTACTCTCAGTTATCTTCTATTCCTCATTCTTCTAAATGCATCCTTAATTAGACTGTTTTCTGTCTCAGTCATTATCTTTTTACTTACTTCTGTTTCCTGATTTAGTTTTGCTAACTCACATTGTTTTAGTATCTTTCTTACCTTCAGTTCATTTCTCTGTTCTTCTCTCTCTTTTTCTCAGTGGATCTATATGCCTTACTCTTTGTAATTTGCTCTCCTTCTATTTCTTTTTCCCTCTTTTTGTCCTTCTACCTAAGTTTATTTCCCTTTCTGTGTTCTTCACTCTAACTTTATTTCTAAATAGAGTGTTATGATTTTTAACCTCTTCATTTGTATCTTTTAATTTAAAATACATATTTTACTAATTATAACTTATTTTTTCTTCTCTCTTTCACAGATACCAACTGTAGTCAAAAAAATTAAAGTTACATTTATTATATGGTAAGTATGACTAAAAAAATGTAGTTTGTTATCCCCCTTTGCTTTAAGGTCACTAAAATTTTCTCAATCTACCTCACTCCTGTGTTTTTACTCTGCTTCTCTCACTTATTCTTATTCTCCATGTTTACTCCCCTTTTCCTATTTACCCTCTCATAGTCAACTTCTTTTGATCCCTATTCTTTACTTCACTTACCCTCTGTTCCCTTCCTTTGCTTCTTCACTCATTCTCTTTTTCTTAATTATTTACCTTACTCCTACACATATACCTCATCCCCCTCCCAACACATACACACACCTGTAACATACACCCCACACACACACCACACACACACCTCATACACACAAAAAATTCTCCCACACACACTCCTCAAACACACACACACATTCCATACACACACATACATCGAACACATATACACCCCACACTCATACACTTCTCACACATATTTCACACACCCTCATCTCTACCCACACCAAAACACTCCACACAACCACACCCACAGACACACCTTACACACCCACACTCCGACCTACACCCACTGACTCCCTGTAAGTCACACACACTGCATTACTTATCTTTTTTTGCTGTTTTACTCAAGCCCATTCAGGTACTGTTTCCTTTACTCTCTTTCTCCTCTCTCTTTGTCATTCCCCATGTGTTATCCTAATTCAATATTTCTCCCTCTTTAGTTATGCACACTACTTTTTTCTCTCTCTCCCTCACAAGTGTTATTTAAATCTGGTTCCGTTATTACCTTTTATTTGTACATCATTTTTTCACTTTCCTTTTACTCTTTACAGCCACTCACTTTCTTCATGTGCCTCTGCTTTAGTATTCTTCTTCTCTCTTTCTTTGTTTACTATGTATTACACAGTACCTCTGTGTTGCTCCCTCTTGCTGTCTGTCTCTTAACATTACTCTCTCTTTCTCTTTCTCTTTATGCTCTCCTTCTCTTGTTTTTTTTTCTTTTTTTTTTTTGATTGCGCTAACGGGGCGCTTACCGGTGCGCGCACCGGGAAGCGAACCCATGAGAAAAATGAAGTCAAGAGTGCTAAAAATTTTAGTAATTTAAAAAAAATGGGAGGTAGTTCTGAAAAGAACTTTTTTTAATGTTTTTGATGTGTTATATATATATTTTTTTTTCTGAACATTTATTTTTATTTATTTTTTTTTGAACACTTTTATAATTTTTTGGGGTTTTTTTTGGGGGAACAACAAAAAAAGGAATTACAAATGGCTCAACAGGAGCAAAAAAAAAAAGATTTATTGCTTCTTCTTTTGGTTACATTGATGGTTTTCCACCGCATTGCTTATTAAGATCACGCTTAGTTCCCCATAGTACAGTGTCTTGCCACAGAAGACACATACAAATTTGAGACTGCCAAAATTTTTTTGAACATTGGGCACCATTTGCCGTGCTTCAGGTGCTGCATGTGATACTTTGGCAGAGGAGGTGCTGGGCTGTGGATTCTTCTGATTTTGCGCCATGGCACGAACCTCTGCTTGAGCAAGATTATTAGGAGGCCACCTTTGCATGTGGCGCAACATAGTATAGTTGCCGAATGAATATTTTTTCTTGGAATTGCCCCTGGAAAGAATATCACCGCAAATAAGGCACTTAACCTTAGGGGCATTCACTTTCTTCTGCCCAGGAGGGTGGGAGAAGAAGTCCCAGATAAAATGCACTTTTATGTGACTCTGTCTTGGCTCTTCAGGCAAAAATTGCCTGGGTTGTTCCTCCTGCTCCTGTTCTTCCTCCTCATCCTCTTCTTGTTCAGGGAGAAGGAACTGGGATGGTGGTCCTTCCTTTCTAGGTGGTTGTGGTGGTGGAGGGGGTCCACCAGCTGCAGCTACTAATGATGCCATTGTCACAATCAGATACAGGTCTTCCTCTCTCAAAGTAGAAAGTAAGAGTGAGGAAAAAGGTGGGGGCTTGGACCAATGACAAGTGTTATTTACAAGTCACATGATCCAAGCTTTCATCATTTGGAAACCAAAACTGATCTGCACCAATGAAAAGTGTTATTTTCAGATCACATGACCCGACGCGCTTACGCTACGCGCCCCGTTGCGTAAGCGCGTCATGACGTTGCGCGATCGTATGCGATCGCGTGGTTCCGGGTGCGCTTACGCAGTGCGTCATATGACGCATCACGCGACTACGCGAAACGTCATGATGTTGTTTTCGTTCGCGGGAATAGCGCTTTCGGGACGCTCCCCGGTACGCGCCCCGGGGTGCGCCATAACATTGCGCTCACCCGTGCGTTCACCGGTACGCGCCCCGGGAGCGCCCCGGGGCAAACAATAAAAAAAATAATAATACATAATTATATAATATAAAATTCGTTATAAAAAATATTACTTTTCATACCTATAGAGATTTGCTATTAAAAAACCATTGAAATTCACTGAAAAAACCATAGGTTTCACACCAGTTATAGTTAGGAATTAGCATTTAAAAAAACCTATTAAATTCACTGAAAAAACCATAGGTTTTACACCAGTTATAGTTAGCTGGAAATTTTACTCGCATAAAACCATTGAAATTCCCACGTTATAGTTAGTTGGACTCACTATAACTTGCGCGTGCAATGCACTGCTGATGACGTCACATATTACATCACTCATGACATGGTCAGTGACATCACTCATGACTTCACTGATGACACCATCCTTGTGACAGAGTGACGGACCTCTTTTCACTGTCATGTAACCCTTAAAATACATATTCAAAAATAGAAACTAAACATTTTTAAAAAAATGGAGATACCCATACCAGTTAAAACAACCAATTGAATAATTCCACCATCTATATACACATGCACTGATTCACCAACAGTTCTATATAGTCACTCATACATATACTCACTCATCATATGTAGTGATACACCTATACATCCTGTTACACACTGACAGGCATCCAAAAGTTACTCACACACATATTCACACATGCAAATAAACTATTGAACATCCATTCATTAGCATATACAGCTATACACACACTACCACTTTACTTCTAAGGAAACTTACACATACTTACTCTCTTAAACAATCACTTATAGAAACACATACTAATTTAAACAGGAACTCTTAGAATCCCTCACTCTCACATATACTCACTTATATACATCAATATTCACATATACTAGATTAAAACATATGTAGTTACTGATAAAGACACTAGTGAGACAGTCATTCACTCACTAACACACACATATACACACTCATCCACCCATACAGTCCTGCACATATGCTGTCTTCAAAACACATACAAAGAGAGAGTCAGTCATTCATGCATCTATGTGCTAAGTAACACCCCCACCAAACATATAGACACTCATATTGATATTAAAAAAATCTAATAACCCATATACCTATACAACACACATTCACTGGATGGTGTCATCAGTGATGTCATGAGTGATGTCACTGACCATGTCATGAGTGATGTAATATGTGACGTCATCAGCAGTGCATTGCACGCGCAAGTTATAGTGAGTCCAACTAACTATAACGTGGGAATTTCAATGGTTTTATGCGAGTAAAATTTCCAGCTAACTATAACTGGTGTAAAACCTATGGTTTTTTCAGTGAATATATATATATATATATATATATATATATATATATATATATATATATATATATATATATATATATATATATATATATATATATATATATATATATATATATATATATATATATATAAAGTGAATTCACATTAATATTAATCATAACAATATTTTTACTTAAAAAAAATCTAATGTAATAAACTTCTTACATTTTCTCTGTACTGAAGCATAAGGAAATTCCACAGTCGAGCTAGAGATCGTCCCATACTAAAGTATTGGGACATTTTTTACGTTTATAGCCCCATCTGTGCTGGAGATGTGCTCAACAGGGCCCATTTTAACGGCCTTTGGTAGTACACTGTTATTCACCCTGCATTGGAGCCTGGCTCTGCAGGGATCCCTGTAGGAGCCAGTGGTTCTGCAGCATTGTGCACTCACTGTTGAAGCCTGCCTCTCGAGGCACCTATTGTAGCATCTGGTAAACAAGCACCCTTGTGCGGCAAGCACTAGTGGCAGACTCCAGGGACATTTATACCCAACCTTAGTGTCGTATCAAGGGGCCACTAGTAACTAGTGACTTTAACATTTTACCCCCCAGCACTGGCACCTGGCTGCAAGATGTTATACTTTGTGTTGGCTGCAGGCTCCATAGTAGCTGTCATACTTCATGGTAGCTGTCGTACTATAGTACTTCACATCTAGCCCTGATGGAAGGCTTCAGGGCGCTCCAGAGGCCCGTAATACGGCACCCCTTTAAATCAAGTGAAGTAACATGGTAACAGGGACCTCTAGTAGCAGTATGTGATACTGCATTCTTGCACACCCAACATTGATGATATGTCTAGCCCAAGTGACAACCGGCGTGGTAAGCATGCACTAGACTTCAGGATAAAATGAGCATCCTTGGTGTGAGAGTACCCACTTTTGTATAATGCTAATCTGACATTGTGATGCAATTACATTTTTATTGTAAAGTTGGAGACAGTTGTTTCTAACAAAGGATGGCAGAATAAGGAACAGAAGCTGCATGCATCATATCCCATCCATGATTGCATCTATTCATTCATCAAACCATTCACTCACTCAACCATACATTCATCAACAAGTGACTCATTCTCCCGTTCAGCTACACACCCACTTGCCAATCAGTGACAAAGCACTTTCCCTTATATAAAACACCAGACCCCTGCGCATTCGACATGGGATTAACGTCTATGGGTACTATATATTTTCCCATAGGCACAGAATGGGCAAAACCCTTTGATGCATCTGGCCCTATATGTTGAGAAGGAGCATTATGGGCAACAGGGGCTTACATTGGTGCTCCCTAAGCTTGATGCGTGAGCCTTGAGACAATACAGTAAACAATGCAGCCCCTCTGGATTTAACTTGAAAAGGTTCTGATGGAGAGAATGTGAGCAAGGATAATCTTTCCTAAGAGTGGTTCTGACACAGATGCCGCTTCTGCCGCAAACATGCATTCCTGTCAGACCGCCTGTGGATCTGAACATGAAACAGAGGTGGGTTCATGCCCCCAGGAGGGTGGCTGAAGGAAATCTGAGATGACGAAAATGAGTCTTAATCTGGAAAACATGATGAGGTTCAAACATCTTTCTGTTAGGGAGGGATTGCGGTGGCTGCATTGATTATCGGGAGAGAGCGGGCGACTTTTAGCGCCCTGTGTCTGGTTTTCAAGGCTGTCCACCAGCGGGGCTCTTGGTACTTGAGAACAGCTTTCAACTTGTTTGTGCCAAGCAGACAGCTTAGATATGCAGCAAGCAGGAGGGCTATCACTCCCAGGTGCTGGAAGGCCAAATGGGAGGGTCGCACGTTCTCTCTGGCTGCAGCCACCCTATGGAATAAGTTAACCGGACATATTGTGAATCTGAATTCATACTCTGTATTTCATAAGCATCTCAAAACCTGGTTATCCTTCCAAGCTTAAGAATGCTCTTGCGGTCTTTCCCAGGCTTGCTTCTGGCCATTGCTAGAGCTTTGATGCCTTTTTAGTTTAATGCGCTTTATGAATCAAAAATACAAATACCAATACGTTCCTACAGATGAAAAGAATCTGTGGTTAACCTCCAGTGCCAGCAACTGAATATGGCCTCCAAGAGGTTTCAAACTTTTCAGTATATTTTGTGCATGTTTCTTATGCTGTTTGTGAGAGGTAAAACCGAAAAGAATGCTGGTCCAGCCACAGGGTTGAAAATTCAACAGGACAGACATCCTGAGTGCAGTGAGCACTGTTCCTATGGAACTTAACGTTCCCTTTTTTATCCTAATACAATCAATTACTTAAGACAGTACACAATTTTGCATGTTCTGTTAATCATTGTTCATTGATAAATCATATGAATCACCTTACTTCATGTGTTATATTACACAATTTAGTCAACAAAGATGCAAATAAATTGTACATCAAATTGTTATCCTTTCACAATCATAAACATTCTATATGCAGGAAGATTTTTAAAGACATGACATTACCAAATCATCATTTTCATAATGTGAAGCCCAATGCATTTCAGAAATCTGTAGTCCCTTCCTCAGGGACCAGCTCTGTAAATAAACAGATATTGAATTGTACATACATGTGTGCATATCAAAGAATTTACATGGAGAAAAAGTCCTATGGTCCAACAAGAGAAATATCTGTATCCAGTATATAATGTTTATAGAGCCCGTATTCATAATTCTGAAAAGTAATATAGTAGGTTCCCAAGGAAGTGGATGGAGAGAACTCTTGAGTCAAAAGAACCAAAGAATAGAAGAAGAGCTCAAGCGGAAGACCGAAGTGAGTTCATCGCAAGTTTGAAAAAAATCCAAAATGTGAAGAGTGCTATACGTGTTAGATGATGGAAGTGCATGAAACAGTGCTCAAATAACCGTGCAGTAATCACCCGAGTCAAAACATACCTCTGCAAAAACGAAAAGTACGATATCATAAAAAACAACCAAAGACCCTAAATAAGGCACGGCACGGCACCTACATCCTTAAATTCATATTACGCTTCTACATTTGGCTAGCGGGTATATTTAGAGATTTCTTTCTTTCTTGCATTGATCTTTATTCGGATATGCAGTATCCATAAAAGCACAAACATTTCTCACATAATTAATCATAAAAAAAGCATTTGCATTAAATCATCAACTGAATTAAAAAAACTTTAAAGGCAAAACTTAACTATAAAAACAGTTCAGTGAAACATCACAGAATTATCACAGTTATGTTTGGTAGCAGCTTCATATGTTAAAGTGCCAAAGTGCAAAGTGCAAATGTTTAGGAGAAAATAGCAGCAGGAATGGACAAGGTATTAGGTCGCATAAAAAAACCCTCAACTGCATTTGAAAACATACATAAAAAGTTCATCCGTATAAAACGATTTGATAAATCATCACAAGGTTATCACTAGTATTACAGATAGCAGCATTGTGTGAGAAAGTGCCGATGTGCAAAGTGCAAAAAGATCTGAAAAAAAAAATAGCAACAAGAGAAAACAAACTTGTTAGGTTCCATGCATAATACTCCGTTCGTACGGATATAACTCATAAAACATATTTCCCTGTTTAAGTGTAATCAAAAGGTGCACATAGTACATCCTGGCCCACCATTTAGGGATTCATAAAAGTGCGTGAGCGGATAGCCATATTCAAAAAAGTACACACTCAAAATGTTAAATCCTCTCCATTGAGCTGAAGAATAGTTTCATGTGCAACCTTGAAATCCGTATTCCATTGTCCCTAAAAAAACGGGATCAAAAGTTACATACTGTACTATTGATAAAAAGTGAAGAAAAACAATGCAACATGGACTGCTTTCCTAAGTTACCACAAGGGCAAATCAGTTCCTCAATGTTAGGTTGATAGCCTAAGGGAAAACACAAAAAGTATTTTAATGAGCCAGATCTAAGGCGAAAAAGCAAACTTCGCTCACAACGGGTGATATCTCTTAAAAGATAATTAGCTGGTAAATAAGAGGAGGGACCACCATCTTCTATCATTGATATGTAATGTGCCACAGATGCTTTAGTAAGTTCTTGTGCATATCTTATGTCCCCATAATATTTATATAAAGCTTCGCGGACAGTCTTTTTGTCAATTCCATCTAATTGATCTGGTTTATGGAAAATGTGACCAAGATTAACTCTAGTTAGATTTGCCTTTACTTCTGCGAGCCACGGTATATCTCCTCCCTTGTCCCATTTTAAACAGTCGACTATGATCTCCCTTGTTTACGAGGCTGCCGGATTTTGCTAAGCCTTCAGCCAGAACATGGCAGGGCGGGACCTAATATAGTCCTCTAGGTAAGATAATTTTAACTCGTAGCAGGCAAAAGTAGATGATGAGATTGGTATCCCCAAAATTCTACTGCAAAATCTATTTTCTTCAACCTGGGCACGTTTGGAGTTTATAAAGCCCCAAATTTCAGCCCCACAAGTTATGATGGGTATACATTGTGTCCTATAAATTTTAAGTAGGGACAGTACTACCTCAATTCTTTTCGGTTGGGGGAGGTTTAAGATCGAATTAACTGCTTTTAAAAATTTGGTCCGGCCAAATGCCAGATGGGGTGACCAGGATCCATTATCTGAAAATTGTAGACACAAGTATGGGATAGTGCGAGTGCGTAACAGGGTCTCCAAACCCGAGGTAATGACATTAATAAGGCATTTTTTAGGGCCATAATACATTAAAAAAGATTTCTTAAAATTCGTGCAAAGATTCAGACCATTCATGAAATCAACAAAGCCCCTAACTAATATACGCAAAGCATTTAGAGATTTCATGTTCTTATATGTTTTCGCAGCACAATGTCTGAGTTGCATTGAAAGAATTACATTTGCCACATCTCTTTAGGTGAGTGTCACATGCTTCATTAGAGTTTTTTGGTGCCTTGGCATAAGGTATATCGAGTATTTATACATTGTTTACATTGCAGGCACATGAGTTAACTTTAACCCACCAAAGTTTGAATTGACATGTATCAGGTAAGTTTTCTCGAGAGTGTAGATATTTCACATCTTTCTGATGCGCATATTATGCCATGCCTTATTTAGGAGCTTTGGTTGTTTTTTAGGATATCGCGTTTTTCGTTTTTGCAGAGGTATGTTTTGACTCCGGTGATTATTGCACGGGTATTTGAGCACTGTTTCATAAACTTCCATCATCTAACATGTATAGCACTCTTCACATTTTGGCTTTTTTTCAAACTTGTGAATAACTCATTTCGGTCTTCAGCTTGAGCACTTGTTCTATTCTTTGGTTCTTTTGACTCAAGAGTTCTCTCTATCCACTTCCTTGTGTACCTACTACATTACTTCTCAGAATTATGAATACAGGCTCTATAAGCATTAGATACTGTATACAGATATTTCTCTTGTTGGACTATAGGACTTTTTCACCATGTAAATTCTTCAATATGCACATATGTATGTAAAATTCAATATCTGTTTATTTACAGAATTTTCCCCTGAGGAAGGGACTACAAAGTCCCGAAATGCATCGGGCTTCATATTGGTCTTCACAATAAGAAAATGATGATTTGTTAATGTCATGTCTATAAAAATCGTTCTGTATATTGAATGTTTATGATTGTGACAGGATAACAATTTGATGTACAATTTATTTGCATCTTTGTTGACTAAATTGTGTAATATAACACATGAAGTAAGGTGATTCATATGATTTATCAATGAATAATGATTCACAGAAGATGAAAAATTGTGTACTGTCTGAAGTGATTGATTCTATTAGGATACAAAAAGGGAACTTTAAGTTCCATAAGAACAGTGCTCACTGCACTTAGGATTTCTGTCCTGTTGAATTATCAATCTATGTTCACACAAGTGAAGTCAACACGTTGCAGCAGTGATGCACCTTTATCTGTAGAAAACTAAAAATTCTCTAAAGTACTTATTAAATAATGATTTATGTTGGGTGCTCCTTTAATCCCCATATGATCAAGTTTAAACCAGCCACAGGGTTACTATATTTTTCAGAAAAATATACTGACCATTTGTTTATCTATTTTTTTCGAAAAAACCTCGGTACTGTTTGCTGAAAAGAATGCGTCCAAAGATTTCTATATTCTTTTATACCATGGCAATTATCCCTCTGGTCGCCTTAATAAACATTTGTATAATAATTATGCAGCTCTCAAATAATTTTATGTTGGTTTCTTCAGGTACTTGCTGTTTTAGGATTATATTTAAAAAAGGGACAAGCATTAAATCTGGTATTGGCCTCCAACCATTTGGCTTCTAAATGGTTGTTTTGTTTTGTCATTGTTTTAGTATTGTTGGGGGAGCTGCTGGGACCTCGTGAATATTTATAGAAAAACTTGGTGAAAAGCTAGAATTTCTTTTTTTTGTCTCAAAAAGCACACATTGCCATATTAGTCCCTGGCACTGAAGGGAGCTACCTGTGTTTCGATATGCCCCTTGTGAAAAAGCAGAATTCTGCCACTGACGATGAAGTAGGCCAGGGTTGAAGTGGTTGGACTATGTCCTATACTTTACGCTGCTGTGGGTGGATGAAACATGTGAACAGGACAACAACGGAGCAATAGATGATGAGGGCTGTATGAAAGCCCCTACAAATAAGGATAATAAACGTATAGCTTTAGTAAAAGCAAAACATCTTGGCTCACACCATACCTAAGAATGCTGGATTCCCTGCTTTTCCGTTTTATTTTACTTGCTTTACCATAATAATACAGGCCAGGACGGTAAACAAATGGCCAGGTGCACCACTATCCAGGCATGGGCATGACACAAAGATTAGCACACAAAAACCAAATGACACCACAGTATAGAATTATGCATGCATTGTGCAGGAAATGAAATACACCCCATTTAGGCGGATGCCAGAATATTTCAAGTACAACCTGTTGGACTTGGCCCTTCTTTGCAGGGTCATCCCTGAACTTTTTGCCTTCCTCCGAGTATTTTTTCTGATCTGGTGTTGGTTCTTTTAGGACTCTGGGCACTTTTTCACTGCTGTCCGGTGTAAAGTGCATGTGCCCTCTATGGTAAAGCATGGTAAGATAGATCTACACCTGTTTGGCCAATTTAATTTACCTATCACTCCCCAGTAATGCGGTATCTCTTATACCCGGGGCCAGTAAATTAAATGCTACTGGTGGGCTTGCAGCGCTGATTGCACCACCCACCAAAGTAGCCGTTCAAACTCGTCTCAGCCCTCTGCCATTGTAGCACAACATATCAATACATCTTGTATTTTGGAAGTCTTCAGACACACAATTAGCGGAAAATCATCTTTACTTAGAAAGTGGCAGAAGCATACGAGGCGGAGGTGACTGAATTGTTTTGGGGCTATGCTGTGTTTGCTGTCTCAGACCAAGCACTATGATCTTGGGGTAAGTTCCCTTCAGGGCCTACTTTGATTCTCCCTTATTTTAGCCTAACTTTATGTTGTAGGCTGCTTGTCTTTTTACAGCCACACATAACACATTTATTTTTGTGCCAGTATATTATTCTAGACATAAGCTGTACATGGGATTGTTATTCAGTTCTTCTTGGTATCCAGTCTGAACATCTTGTGCAAGGTTGAACAACATAGTGCCCTGTTTTTCTGTGCTTGGTAGAGCAACATCTCCTAACGTTTAGACACAACATAGAGGCACATGTGTTGTTTTCTAACACAGCACTTTTTATCCTATAAACGGAGACTTGCCTTTTGGAAAACATAGATGAGAATCCCAGCAGAGGAGAAAGGTCTTGAAACGGGTGCACCATCCTTGCGCAATCTTAGATGCGAACCACCTAACTACAAAATGCCAGTTATGGGATCCAGGGCTAATCCCAGAGATAACCAATATATCACTGTGTTCATTTAGTGAGGCTAGTCTTAGGCAGATATATCATTCGCCATGATAGAGCTTTTCATTGTATACAGTTTACTCATAATGTTGATTTCATTGCTTAATTGTATACGCTTTCTAATCACAGCAGAACTGCTTCATAATAGACAATGGTAGTTTCAATAAATACTTTCTTTGTGTTTTTCTTTTGTTTATTATGTAACTGCATGAGTGAGAAACAAAAGGTGATGATCTGTTTCCACGGTTCCCTTGTGGACTAGAGAGTTGTGTCCTAGGCTGTTACTTACCTGTTATTCTGGGAAGGTTAGGAGAGTAGGTGAGGCACTGTGAGCTAGTCAGATTTAGACCCGTAGCTACTAATGTGGTAATGGGGACTTAAGGGCATATTATCAAGGGGGGCGATAGGCAATTTTTGCCGCTTTAGTGGCCGTTTTCGGCCGCTAAGCGGCGATAATACTTTTGCCCTATTAGCAAGCTGTTGCTAACAGCAGTTAGCGACAGCTTGTAGGCGATAGCGAGCGGTTTGGGGCCCGCTTTGCATTTCAGCAATATTTATCGCTAATGACATGCAAAGTGGGCGTACCCAACCTGTTAGCGATTGAAGGCAGTCGCTAACATCGCTATCGCCTATTACCAACAAAGGCGTAGCGATGGAAATATTCGCGCTAAGCGCGAATATCTCCAAAATCTAACACCTGCTCAGACGAGTTCTTAGCCATTATATCCAATGGGAGGTGGATATATTGGCTAAGACCCTGTTAGCGATAATGCGTGAATATGGCTGTATTCTCAGCGATATTCACGGATTTTGCTGCTATTGCCGGGAATTTTATCGCTGTTGAGATAAACGTTGCTAATATCACGTCATCTCAGCGATAAAATCCCGTGATGCGCGGTTATAAAGATATTGCCGCTAACCCTACTTAGCGATTAATATCACTATTTGTTGATAATATGCCGCTTAGTCCCTACATTCTGACGTCCTGTGATCCCAGGCACAGTTCTGTTTCCACACAAAATCCCTACAACAATCTGTGTTCAGTTGATACTCATGTCCACGACCTTTTACTTATTGTGCATCAGCCCCACCTGAACCCTATAACTAGATATATCTTTTAAGTTCACCTGTATAGAGACTATTTTGAAAATATTAATGATTCTCTAAGCACCTTTCCATACAACTGATCACTGAACTTTTATTTCCATCTTGAGCTGGCATGGGTGGTATAGTCTTAGACTGGTTCTTTTTTACATGACCAATCACTTACAGCAGGTCAGGTTTGAGGGAGTGAGGCCCAAACCTCTTCCCATTCTCTTTGTAGTACTTATAGTTACCATTGTATTACCAGTGCATGTTAAATGTGTATAAGGACCAGCTGGAAGAAAGGAGGTGTCAAGTGGGCTTCTCTATATATCAGTATGTTGTTGTTATCACATTATATGCGAAGTTCTCCACCACAGAGACCTCTAGCATTTCTCTGTTGCATTAAGTTAAGTTGCTGTTCCGTTACCAAGGGAACTAAATGAAAGTTATCTATACACGTTGACCGAAATCCGAAATGTCAATAAAAACTATGGAAAAAATGTAAGTTGCGGTTAGAACATGCTTTAGAATATTCAATAGCTAATGTACTTTAGAAAAAAATTAAAAACATATTTAACACAATTCGGTTGTGTTGGGTTTATTCCATTCTATCTTCAGGATTCGACGTTAATTTTTATTTTAAGCAATCTCCTTCTATCCCTCTCTTTTCCTCCATTTCTTTTCTATTTTCATGCTTCGTTTTCTCTAACATTTCTATCTTTTCTGCCGAACTTCACTCCCAATTACTCATCCTGTTTGATACTGAATTAGTTATGTTTTATTATGCGTATATTTACTGCTATACTCTTGTTATCTTCTTACCTTATTGCTAAAATATATAAAAATGTATTACACTCCGTTTACTCTTTGTATTGTATACATACTAGTCGTTGTTCTTTACTATATATTACAGATTGAATGATGAATTACATTTCCTTCCACCCTGAAGATCTTAATATATTTGTTTTTATCCTTATGTATTGCAATAATTCAAATGAAAGTATTAAACTTAAAAAGCATATTGTGTATCCCTGTTCGGAACTCTGGTATCACCGGACAATTATCATTTTAATTTAAAATGAGTGCAGTGAATCAGGAACATACACAAACCACTGTTCAATATGCGCATTAAATCTCTGCCGTCTAAACCTAGGATAGCGTGCACCTGGCTTACCTTTCTCGTCATGTGTAAACAAGATAAAGGACCTGTTGCATCCAGGGAATATTTGGACCTAAAATTCGTTCTGCTTCCGCCACTTTTAACATCCATCATTTTTGAAGGTGCTGCTTCTATTACCGATATCAAATTAAATGACGGTATTGCATTCCAAGAAATTGGAATTTAAGGTGGATTTGATATGTAACTACACCCGCGCCCCAAAGTGGTTGTTATATTGTAAAGTGATGAAGGCGGTAATCCCCACCCACCTGGAGGATACTTTTGAGGCTGCTAAGTTGTTGGGCATTAACCAGTATGAATATGGGGACAGTTACTAAACTGAGATTACTCTGAAGGTTAACAAGGACCGTTACTATAATGAGATTACTCTGACAGGTTAGCACGCGTACTCAAGTTAAACACATTTTCACTGTCATTTTGGGCACTGTCATGTTAGAAGTATCTACTTTTTCCTTCAAAAGTTTGGAAACGTCTGCTACCAAAACAGTTAAGGTACATTACTTTGTAGCTGAGGCTGGCTTACAGCACTTCCCTACACTCCTGCCCATCGGAAAGTTGCTATTGACCACTAGTGCTGCAGTGCATTCTTTGCATGAGGATGGAAGTTCATCACAGGTTAGCCTATTTGTGCAATTAGAGATGCAGGCTGGGGAGGTTTAGTATGCTGAAGAGGAAATAATAAACCTTTGTGTATTGAAGAGTTGAATATCCTGTTTGCTGCACTTGAAATTGAGTAGTAACTTAACTTAAGCGGGCGCATTATTCGGGCTATGTTGGCATGGACCAAAGCATTTGGGCATAGTGTATACATCGTAAATAATCTTTCCTTGCTTTGAGGATTTTGGATCTAATCAGTAGCCCATCCTACCAAGACCCACTGACAGCTGATTATTTGACACTTTGCTGGATCACCTACCCTGTAAGTCTGATATCAACTTACATGTGCTGGGGAACAATCACACTATCTGAGCCAATAAATCACTACCAACTCTGCAGGGGGAGACTCTCCTTCCCAAGAAAGCCCCAGGAATTCTAATTGTCATTGTAGGTTAAGTAGTATCACTAGGGCAAGTGTTGTGCACCCACCCATGTTAATTATGCAAACTGTTGTGTGGACTGGAAACCAAAATGAGCCCTGGCTAAAATGTTGTAACCCACCCCACTCTGCCGGGGCATGCTTGGGTCATGGCATCCCTTCCAACTCTAAAATCAGCTCTGAGCCTCCAGCCTTCTGGGGAAATGCCGGAGTGAAGTATGGCCAGTCAGGCCCTGAGTAGGGATTCTACTAGGACAAGTTCAGCTACCCTGCATTTCATGGAGATTTTTTTTTGTCGAACCTACTCTTAAGCATATTTTTAATCCATTTATGAGTGTATTATATTTTGTAATCTTCTTGTTAGCGAGGGACAAACTAAAATACCTACATTGCGTTAATGAATTTGTGATGATGAAAGTTCAGAAGAGTATAGCTCTGTTTTGCATGCAGTCAGAGTTCTTGGTAAAAATGAATATTTTAGAGCACATTTATAAGTTGTTTTGCAAAGTACACGCTTTGCTCACATTTAATAAACTAAAAATGTTACCTGTCACCTTTTGTATTTCACTGAAAATGAAGTTATGCATACCAAGTGCAATCTTCTCCATTAGCGGTGACAGTGCTAGGCGATGAAGAGCCATTTCATACCAGTGTTATATACTTGCATCATTTTGCATGACATTTCTGCATTGTTGCACAGAACAATTTATAAATAAAGATGTATTATTACTCAATATACAAATATTTCCATAACAAAACTGTACACTTCTTCATTTATCTGATTTTAAAAAAATTGCTTGGTTCATCCCGTGAAATTACGTGTCTTTTCTATAACTTTAGACATCTTTGACTAACTATAATGCAATGTGTCGAATGTAAATATTACAGGGAAATGACTTGTTGATTTGCGCAGTGTGACTGTCTGTATTTGTGCTCTACAGGAAACCAAGCATCAGACACAAAGGTATATAGAGGGAGCACTTGCAAAAATAGCCCCTTCTAAAGTAAGAGTCTGTGCATCATGATATACAACAGGCATATATGCAACAAAAATCAACACTGCACATGACATGTAAAGTAATGTAATGCTGTTTTATCTGTGTTACTTGGTTTTGGTACAGCATGGTTTTGCCACTGCTACGACCTCACAGTTCTGTGGTTAGCCAAAGATATTCGAGGATAACATGGCAAAGAAGTTGCTCAAAGACCTGAGTCTGTATTGTCAAATGTGATTGGCCTGGGAGAGTGTTTGAAAAAAATATTGAGTTTTTAATATTGTGTTGCCAAAATATCTTTACAAGAATATGAGGATGCAGGACATTTGGTCAACAGGATTTTAAGTGAAAATAATATCTTTTTTTATGTATGTTTTTAATACCATTGTTAATTTTGTATATCTAAGAAAAATTTATAAATAAAGTTGTTAAGGTGATATGATACCTTTTAGTAGCAAGATTTGGGGTTCACAGAGTAAACGGATGGTAGAGAATTTTATAAAGAAAAATGTTGCCCTCCTTGGTTTTTTATGAAATGTATACTTTAATTAAAAAAATGTAGGGCCTGATTACGATGCCATTCGGAGGGGCACAGAATCTGATTTGGCTTCTCCGGAAAGCCGAATCGTACAAAGGTCCAAACGACCAAGTACGATGCGAAGATTGCGTACTTGTCGACCAAATCATTTCCAGAACCCAATCCTGTCCATACGACTTGTTCGTAGCCGACTTGTGCCGTGCAATGGAGCCTGATTCTGACTGAGCGAGTAAAATGCAAGATTTGGACTGCCACAGCCACATCGACTCGGTCTCAGCGAGTTGAAACGGCTGTTGGAATCGTATTTCGGGGGACCATAGCAGGCCCCCCTTCACCCAGGGCCTTCTGAATCTGTCACTAGGGGTCAGGAGCCCCCTTGATCCAGGCTTGCACCATGTGCCACAGGGTGTTCACCCCTTTTTGCTATAGGAGCCTTCTGTATGCATCAGTACTAAGCCTGGGCGGAGTTCGCGGTGTTCCGCTCTGCGGAACTCCGAGAAGTGCAAAAAAAACTCTGCCACGGTATGCAGAGCCCCCCTAGCAGCAGAGCTTCTTTAGATAAATGCTGTTTGCAGTGATTTTCAGTGCCAGGTGCTTGTCCGCACTGTGCAATCATCGCGAACGGCACCATGCACAGCGCAAGCGGATTCTGCTTCCTTTCTGCAGCTCCAGTAGCTTTCTCAACCCGAACAGACAGTTTTTCAACATGAGCGAGCATAGGAGACAACTCGCAATCAGAAATCTGACCTCCCACGTTGAGAAAACTCTCCGGAAGGTAGATTGTCCATGATTGTGCTCACCAACTTGATGTTGACAATTGCGAACGAGGAAAATTCTCACCGGAAGGTGGATTTTCCTCCCTTGTGCTCACCAACTTGATGTTGGTGAAAGCAAGCCAGGGAAAAAACTATGTGGGCTCCGCGTGACGCAGAGTGCAGAAAGATCTGCGAACTCCGCAGAGTTCCTCGCCCACACTTAGTCGGTACACAGGCTCCCATAAAATTCAATGGGAGTCCGAGCGACCTGAGTCCGTAAGCATACGGATGCATCGTACTCGCTCATTCTGACTCCTGTAGCAAGTTTCGCTCGTAAAGCCCTCCGGATCTGAGCCGTACGAAGGGCTTTCCTAGCAATATTGTAATCGGACCCTTAATTTGTAAAATTTTGTTTTACATTTTTTAGGTGTAAATATTTGTTTTAATTGTATATTTTATAGAAGTAATGGTGCTTTTGTAATGGACAGAAGTATTGTTTCTTCAATATTTTCAAATTTTGAATTGTAAATGCAAATATATTAAATGTCATAGTGTTTTATACATTCTTCCCAAGCAGCGCTTCACAGGAGCACACAGCGCCTGATGACCCACTAGCGCTACAAACAAATTAGGCAGTTCAGGAGCTAGCTCTCCGCCATAGCGCGCAGGGCATCAATGGTCTCTGAAATTTCGGCGCTTTTCAGGGGGCCACAGTAGGAGGGCGCTGGGCAGATAGGCCAGTTAAATTTCAGTCAAGGCAGGACAGGCCACACAACAGTGGCGAAACAGCAAAGGGGGCCCAGATGGAGACAGGGAGCGCAGGGGTGACACAGCGCTAATACCTGGTTGGTCCCCCAACAGTCCTGTGGGCAGTTCTAAGGTCTTCTTGGCGCTAGATGGTTACTACGCCCTTTGTAGAGAACAGATTCTTGGTCTCTTGAGGAGGGGGGGTTGAGTTGAAGGCTTTCCTCAGCAGGTCACTTCAGGTGGTCCCTGGGTTCCCCTCCCGCCGGGCCAGATCAGTGGGCTAGTTCAGTGTTCCTCACACAGCTTGGTGGGAAGCACCTAAACCCTGTCACCCCCAGTGGTATAGGTTCCTGACTAGGCCCTACCGCCTAAGTCTCCTGCGTAGGGTCCCCCAGGTCAGTGATGCCCCAACTGACTGGAAAGTTTCCTTCCCTTTTCTTTTATAGTCCCAGGTCAGGTGACCACTCTCTCAGATGGCAGTTGGTGACCACTCCCCTATTCCGGAAGGTTCCAGGAGCTTCCTCACTCTAGCTATGGGCAGGGAAGGTAGGCTGGTTTCGCAACAATGTTTAGAGGTTCCAGCCAGCTCCTGGCTACTAGAGTGCGACTAAAAGACCATGCTGCAGTAGCAGGGGTCAGTGGCAGCCATATTCGGGGAAGAGAGCACCTGCACCTTAGCATTGATTAGCAATGGGAAGGTGCCCGGAGACCTAAGGCCAACAAAAAGAAGGTGGGAAAAAATGAGGCAAGGGCGAAAAAAATAGGGAAAGACCACCCTAGGGCTGCCAGGTCTAACACATACCAACTGTAATTCAGATAAAGTTATCTATATGATAACATGCCTCTGCTCACTGAGGTACATTGGGCACACGACTCGGAAGATCTAACTCAGGATCAGGGAGCATAAGAGCACCATCCGCTGCCATAAACAGTCTACCTGCCTAACAAATCACTTCCTGACCTTGAAACATAAAGCGGAAGATATGCGGTGGCTGATCCTTGAACGTCCTTTTATTCCACCTCACATTAGTGATGTCTCTAGATTCCTCTTTGTGAAGGAACAAAAATGGATTTTCAAATTAAAACGTGATAGCAAGGGTTTGAATGATGAAATACCGTGGACTTCACTGTAGTGGGAGGATCCAGACAACTCACGGACATATGTTCAGGTTTTCTTTGGAATGCTTGTCATATCTAGCAACATGGATTTTAAACGGCTATAGACTCACTTTAAATATAATCATCAAGAGAGGGGTCATGTATTAACATGAGGCAAGAGCTACACCATTCTCTCAGTTTTTTTGAGGAGAGTCATCTTTAATATCACTTGGCGAGATCCTTGGAGATATGACGCTGAGACATTTTTGATTTGTCCTATCTCCGTCCTGGTCCTTGGATTTTCTATATTCGTCCATATAATAGTCCTGTATTGGCTGGTCACCTTGGACACCAAATATAACAGACATTGAGAGTTTAAGATCAGGTACCGCCATTTCCTCCTTTGATCACATACTACACTACTAATTAGGTAGTTAACCCACTCTGAGAAGCATGAGATATGAGTTTCTCTTTTGATCGACTTACCACATGACCAACAGTATTCTTTAGACACTGTTATGTAACTGATCCAGGATCGTTTACATTTACAGTCTTCGAAATACGTAGAAGCGCTTTAGTTTTTGTAAACTTAACATGTGCCAGCTGCCTTTGACATCAGTTATGTAGCTTTGGGGCTTATAAACAGCATGCACACCAGGGGAATAATGTATCCGTAAATACGTAAATGCACTGAAAATATTGTAATAATTTTTTTTTTTAAATGAACACGTGCTAGCTGCATTTGACATCAGCTATATAGCTGTGGGGTTTCTAACCAGCGCGTATACTAGGGGAACGATGTAGTCACACCTCTAGTATTAGAAATCAGCGCATGCGCCTAAGAATACATACACATACACATGGTGTAGTGTGCAGTGTTGACATATCGGGCAGGGCGAATGCGCAGTGTATTGTGGTATCAGCGCAGGCGCGGCCCGCTATCGGCTGACATATGAAATGAAATGAAATGAAATGAAGGAGTTTTGTAAAGCGTGGCTGCTGCCCAAGGGCGTCCAAGCGCTAAGTAAAGGTAGCAGAGCTCTGAGGGAAGAGGGGAAAGATCCAGGTGGGGAGCTAATTTCTGAAAAGAGGTTTTTTTAGCTCTTTACGGAAGGATGAAAGGATTGGGTTAGACCTAAGTGAGAGGGGGAGGGAGTTCCATAGTTTAGCAGCGTTGAGCGTGAAGGACCTGCCTCCTGCTCTGGACCTTTTGACTCTGGGAACTGCAGCACGGAATGCGTTCTCTGAGCGAAGTGACTTACCGGGACAGTAGGGAGTGAGAAGTGTGTGGTTAATCTCAGGTCTGGCTCTGTGGAAGGCTTGGTGCGATATGCATAGAGTCTTAAATTGTATTCTATCCCTAACCAGGAGCCAGTGCAGTGACCTGATCCCTGGCTTAGCTGATTCTCTGCGTGGGATTTGGAGTAGCGTGCGAGCTGCGCAGTTCTGTGTGCGCTGGAGTTTCTGCAGCACGTAGTCAGGGGCTCCCAAGTAAAGGGCATTGTTGAAGTCGAGCCGAGATTGGATGAGGCCCTGAATAACAACCTGTTTGGCTTCTAGAGGCAGGATAGGCAGGATTTTTCTCAGCATTCGGATAATCCCGAAGCAAGTTGCTGCTGTTTTAGTTGCCTGCGTATTGAAGGTGAGGATTTTGTCCAGCCAGACTCCCAGACTTTTAATGTCCTCCTTCGGGGATGGAGGAGGACCCAAACTGGGAGGCCATAGCTGGTCCATGGGAGTGAGAATAGGGGGGCCAAGGAGCATTATCTCGGTCTTATCGCCATTGAGTTTTATTGAGGATGCTGTCATCCATCTCCTGACATCCTCCATGCATGCTGCTAGATTGATTTGGGAGGGCCTGCTGTTCTTCTGTGCCAAAGAGACCACCAGCTGAGCGTCGTCCGCATACGAGATGATCTTGATACCGTATTGTTGGACGACCTCAGCCAGCAGCCTCATGTACAGCTTGTTTCCTTTCCAGTAAAGAATTGGCTTGGTAGTTTGGTCTGCCCTGTTCCCATGATGCACTGGGCCAGGGTCAGACTAATTTGCATGTAGCCAGGTTCTGAACTGGGATGGTGCAGTGAGCCAAAAAACGGTGATGGATCAAGCCCTGATCTTTTGACTGGGTAGGAGTGTTCTGCTTAATTCAGATACTCTGTCCATCACCACCCCCTTTTTGAATCGTTTTGGCCACCACAAGTGTGGAAGGGTATGCTCAGATGTGAGTCCCTTGCTCACTGCACCATCAGGATTCAAGCAAGACGGGCCGAAGACGGCTGTAATGCCACAAACCGGTCCCCGGAAGCTTGTTTCCTTTCCAGTAAAGAATTGGCTTGGTAGTTTGGTCTGCCCTGTTCCCATGATGCACTGAGCCAGGGTCAGACTAATTTGCATGTAGCTAGGTTCTGAACTGGGATGGTGCAGTGAGCTAAAAAACGGTGATGGATCAAGCCCTGATCTTTTGACTGGGTAGGAGTGTTCTGCTTAATTCAGATACTCTGTCCATCACCACCCCCTTTTTGAATCGTTTTGGCCACTACAAGTGTGGAAGGGTATGCTCAGATGTGAGTCCCTTGCTCACTGCACCATCAGGATTCAAGCAAGCCGGGCCGAAGACGGCTGTAATGCCAGAAACCGGTCCCCGGAAGCTTGTTTCCTTTCCAGTAAAGAATTGGCTTGGTAGTTTGGTCTGCCCTGTTCTAAGCATGGGCGGATTTTGCGGATTCGCAATCCGCAAATTTGCGGATTTGCGTATTCGCGGATTGCGAAAAACCGCAAAATCCGCGAACTCTCGCGGATTTGCGTATTTTTTTGGGGGTGTGTGTTCGCACGGGTTTCTGCAAGTTCACGAGGGTTTTGTACAATTTCGCAAATTGCGAACTTACTTGTCGGGTCGCCAGTTTTGCGAACTTGTTGTTTCTACGTGCCCAGCCTGTTTGCAAGGCTTTCTTCATCACTGCCACCCTCTGTCACCACTGGCACTCTCTTTGGTCACCAATGCCACCCTCTGGCTCACCCATGTCACCCTCTGTGTCATCACAGCACCCTCTGGTTCACCAGTGTACATTATTGGGGCAAAGCAAAGCACTGCCATCCTCTGTCAACACTGGAACTCTGGTTCACCCATGCCACCCTCTGGCTGGCACACCCATGCCACCCTCGGTGTCATCACAGCACCCTCTGATTGACTAGTGAGTGTACATTATTGTGGCAAAGCCAAGCACACCTGCACTAAGTTTTGCAAACAACAACACCTGCCCTGCCCCAACTGACATTAATGAAGGCTGGCACCTGCTTGTCTGCTCCCTTTCCTTTTTGTTGCAATAACAGGATGCAATGGCATACTTGTAACTATTCTGTGACTGTCAGAGCAGGGTCACACAATAGTTGCAAGTAGGCAACCGGATTCTGGAGGGCCCCTTCAGGAAGCACTACAGGTAAATGGTTACAAATGATGAGCTCGAACTTTTGCACCTGCTCGTTAGTTTTGCTTTTGCAAAACTCGTTTTTCGGTAATTTCGCCCTATTCGCGAGGCGCGGCGCCGTGCGAACTCGACCGTGGAAGCCGCGAACTCGTGCGAGTTACCCCAAGGTTGAGTATGGGCGCCGCCATTTTGTTTGCGTGACGTATTTCCGTTTCCGCCCGCTATGTGTAATCTCGCGCAATGAGCGCATTGCGAATGCAAGTTCGCACGAGTTCGCGAGAGAAATCACGTGCAAACTTACTTACGCGCACGTGATCGGGCCGCCATCTTGTTTTTCATTCATTCCAATGTGTCTGGGTATGGTGTTTCTATCCTCTGTATATCTCTGCCATCCTTTGCTTGTTTTAATATTTTTTTGATCTATTTAACTTATTTTCTATCCCTCTATTTTTCTAGGTCTATATTTTTGTGTTTTAGGCTACTTTTGTTTACTTTTCAACTACTTTTTTAAACTTTTATTTCCTTCTTCCCTACTCTTATTCTTTTTCATTTTGTCTCCTTACTACTAACACCTGCCCAGAACATGGTGAAGACAGCTGTTAAGCTGCCCAAGACGGGCACCGCAGCCCGTGCCCGGCTCCCGTGTGGCCGCTTGAGGGCGGAAATGGTGGTGCCCCGGGAGATCTTCAGCCCTGAGGAGGTGGGCGCACTCGTTTTTTATGTGCAGCGCCGTCTCCCCAGGACCATCGCGGCAGGCGGCAGGATCGCTGCTGGTTATACCAACAGCCAGGAGCGACGGAAGCGGTGGGGGCAGATGTGCCGGGCCCTTTTTAAGATCACGGGGGTCCAGCGCACCTACAATCAAGTAACCCACCGCTGGACCGATATCCTGGACCGAGAGCGCGACCTGCTAGACGTGCTGGGAGTGGAGGTCCCCGGGCTTGGTGAGTAGTAGTAGCAATTTTTTCATCACTCACTACTCTGTTTTTTCTCCTGATCTGTGTGACTGTGTTATATTGCAAATGTTTGCTTTAACTTTTTTACAAAGAGCAATAATGCTGCTGATTACATTGATAACAGAGGTAAATTAATATTTCAAAATCTTCTGTGCATTTCAGGTGCACTGTTCTCCTTCTCTGTGGCGGTGCCACTGCTTATTTGTTTTCTATTTTGTGTTCATTTAATTGGGCTGAGTAATGTATGAGTGTATTTTACAGAACTGCGTAATGCTAGACACAAAGGGGCAGATTTACAAGCCCCTTGTGCCACGTTTACACTGCCTTACCTGACGCACAGCGACGTAAACGCGGCGCATCCCTGCGAGTCATGTACAACGTGATGCATCTAAGGAGATGCGCCACGTTAAGGCCTGGGCCTGCGCCACAATGGGTGCGTTCCCACGCAGGGGGGGGGGGTGGCGGTCAGGCAGCTGTGCGCCTCGCAAAAGTGCCTGCGTGAAATCTACAAGATTTAACGCAGGCACTTCCGCGACGCTGCTACGTCAATTCTTTATGCCTGCTTGCTTGAAGCAGGCGTAAGGACTGATGCGGTATGTTGAGTATTGGGCAGCCCTGAGCATTGCTATAGTTGCATCACGCCTGCGACGCGACTCTAGAGATGCGCCTCTCTTTCGTCACGAGATGCGTCACGCATCTGCCTAACCTTGCGCCAGGGTTTGCCGCATTGTAATTGCGGCGCATCTGCCGTGACGCAAGGTTAGTTTTGCGTTACGCATTTGTTCTGGTGCACATCTGGAGGTGTCCAGCTCAGAACTCGTAAGTATGCCCCTAAGTGTCAGATTAGCAATTACCTGCGCATCCCTGCAAAGTGTGCGGCATGCCAGCACCACCCATGGTGCGCCGTATTTACAATGCGGCACACCATGGTCCCAAAACGTCACCGAAGCATTACGCATCGGTGCCGTAAAGGCGGCTCATTGATGGAGTTGCGTTGCAACGATGGCGCAGCTCCAGCAATGCTGCGTCAAGCCGTAAGTCTGCTTCATGCAGGCGCAGGGTTTCAGTGACGCATCATTGTCCTAAAGGACTGATTGAAATTTTATATATTCCCCATAGCCACTTTTAGCATGCGTTCCTGCGCAGGAACGCCCTCCCTTGCGCTGGAACGCTCCCTTATGGCGCAGGGCTTTAGAATGGGATGCATCTCCCATATGCGTCACGTTGTTAATATACGCCACACCATGGCGCCTCTCTTGTTGTGGCGCTGCATCACAAAAGTGACGCAAGAACGGAGCAAAAGAGCTGCAAGGGGCTTGTAAATCTGCCCCTAGAGTAGAGGCTCAGGTGCAGTCCTTCCTTTGTAGCCCTCTTTTTGGCTGAAATAGTTGGTTCTTGTTCTTTCTAAATGTTTGATTTGGTTGACAAGTTCATCGGCAAGCAGCAATCATCAATGTTTTCTGTTCATTCTTTCATGTTGTACGTCAGGTCCGCCCAGGGGCAAGCGGACAAAAAAAACGGATGCAGTGGCTCCAAAGGAGGAGGATGCAGGCCAGGGCGGCGAGTGCTCCTTTGCTGGCCCCAGTAAGTTTTCATTTAAATATAGAGGACCTATTGTTGTCCAAGCGTTCCTAATTTAATTTTTTTGAAATAGTGTTTAGATAGGAGCAAAATCAATAATACTACTGTTGCAGGGACAATTCTCCACAAACCGAACTATGGACACCAAAGACCAGAGTAATAATATTTCAGAGTGGCGTGTTTGGCACACTGTATAAACCTGGTAGTGTCAGCGGCACGGACTCCTCCTTGCAAAAATTGCAAAACCGTTCGCTCAGTCACTCTAGTCTGGATGACCAAAAACCACAGAGTCTATTCAAGTTTAAAAGCTTTATTAAAAGTTTAAGTAAACACATATATTAAAATAAAGTTAGTTGGAAATGGAAAAGTGCTTGGTGCTGAGTTGATGAGTAATGGAACACATTTCTTGTGGCCGAGCCGAGCTTTCACCTGGTTTGAAGTTGATGTTGCTCTTGTCCTTAGAAGTCCAGTTTATGTCTGTTCGGAGAAAAATGGTGTGTGTTAAAATTAATCAAGCATTCATCAATTATGACAAAAAAATGCAGCAAGACAACAGCCTTCCCTGGAAGGAGGGACATTTTTACTTTAGACTAGAGTAGACAGTCAATACATTTTTCTGTTTTCACATTTCTTCATTCATAGACCAAATACTAGTGAGTGGTGTAATCTAACATTCTTAAATCTACTTTGTAGGTGGAACATCTGGTGGCGGTGCCAGCTCGGATGTGGTGGTGATCATTGACTCTGAGTCCGAGGATCACTCTGGGGAGGAGGCGGCGCAAGAGGAGTCGGACCAAGAAGTACAGACTGTGAGGAAGGAGACAGTGGCGGTGGCGAGTACAGGTAAGCTGGATCATGGTACTATCTGACTCTTAGATAGGATATGATGTGTATCCAGTGGTGGCCCAGTGACAAATTACAATATGGTAATTACAGCAGGCTGGGACCGACAGACAGATAGAGGCAGAGACAGAGAGAGAGGAAGACAGAAGGAGAGAGAGAGAGAGAGGGAGCCAGAGGGAGGGTGAGGGAGGGAGACAGAGAGAGAGAGACAGCGAGGTAGAGGGAGACATAAAGAGGGAGACAGAGAGAGAGAGAGAGAGAGGGAAACAGACATATCGCCTGGGCTTCTGCCAGATCTCTTTCATATGAAAGAGCATCAAACCAAGGATACAAGTGAGTTGTGGGAAGGGAAATGGTGATTCAAGCGCCCCCCCTTGCCCCTCCCTGCGGACGCCCATGATACTGGCCTGAATAGTTTTGTACTGCGCTGGCTAGTTGCTAGTTGTACTGTGACACAACTTCCTGCTGAATTATTTTGTGTTAATCATATTCTTAAAGAGCATTGGTTACATATTATGTCTTTCTTTCTTCATATAGTTGGTAATACTAAAACCTCAAAACCGACGAGGAGTATGCTGGCTGTACTGGCCCGGCAACGGAGGCTGGAAGCAACTGTTGCCCAATATCGGCGGCTGGTGGAATTGGAGGGGGACGACACCCAGTCCAGTGCATCAACATCTGCATCCTCCTCCGTGACCCCACGTTCTGCCGGTAAGCGCAGTGCTCCAGCCAAACGGAGCCGTGCTGGCAGACGCCACCGCCAAGCAGCAAAGGCTGCACCTCACAGCAGTGTAAAGGCTCGCTTGCGCCGAGCACTCCGCAGAGTGTCCGACCTAGAGGCGGAGGTCCAGAAATGGAAAGACTATCAGAATGTGGTGGAGGGCCTCCGCTTAGATCACGCCACCCTCCAGGAGAAGTACGATGCCCTGGCCCTAAGGCATGATGCCCTGGAGGCCAAACTCAGGCTCAGGTGCAGTCCTTCCTTTGTAGCCCTCTTTTTGGCTGAAATAGTTGGTTCTTGTTCTTTCTAAATGTTTGATTTGGTTGACAAGTTCATCGGCAAGCAGCAATCATCAATGTTTTCTGTTCATTCTTTCATGTTGTACGTCAGGTCCGCCCAGGGGCAAGCGGACAGAAAAAGCGGATGCAGTGGCTCCAAAGGAGGAGGATGCAGGCCAGGGCGGCGAGTGCTCCTTTGCTGGCCCCAGTAAGTTTTCATTTAAATATAGAGGACCTATTGTTGTCCAAGCGTTCCTAATTTAATTTTTTCGAAATAGTGTTTAGATAGGAGCAAAATCAATAATACTACTGTTGCAGGGACAATTCTCCACAAACCGAACTATGGACACCAAAGACCAGAGTAATAATATTTCAGAGTGGCGTGTTTGGCACACTGTATAAACCTGGTAGTGTCAGCGGCACGGACTCCTCCTTGCAAAAATTGCAAAACCGTTCGCTCAGTCACTCTAGTCTGGATGACCAAAAACCACAGAGTCTATTCAAGTTTAAAAGCTTTATTAAAAGTTTAAGTAAACACATATATTAAAATAAAGTTAGTTGGAAATGGAAAAGTGCTTGGTGCTGAGTTGATGAGTAATGGAACACATTTCTTGTGGCCGAGCCGAGCTTTCACCTGGTTTGAAGTTGATGTTGCTCTTGTCCTTAGAAGTCCAGTTTCTGTCTGTTCGGAGAAAAATGGTGTGTGTTAAAATTAATCAAGCATTCATCAATTATGACAAAAAAATGCAGCAAGACAACAGCCTTCCCTGGAAGGAGGGACATTTTTACTTTAGACTAGAGTAGACAGTCAATTAATTTTTCTGTTTTCACATTTCTTCATTCATAGACCAAATACTAGTGAGTGGTGTAATCTAACATTCTTAAATCTACTTTGTAGGTGGAACATCTGGTGGCGGTGCCAGCTCGGATGTGGTGGTGATCATTGACTCTGAGTCCGAGGATCACTCTGGGGAGGAGGCGGCGCAAGAGGAGTCGGACCAAGAAGTACAGACTGTGAGGAAGGAGACAGTGGCGGTGGCGAGTACAGGTAAGCTGGATCATGGTACTATCTGACTCTTAGATAGGATATGATGTGTATCCAGTGGTGGCCCAGTGACAAATTACAATATGGTAATTACAGCAGGCTGGGACCGACAGACAGATAGAGGCAGAGACAGAGAGAGAGGAAGACAGAAGGAGAGAGAGAGAGAGAGGGAGGGTGAGGGAGGGTGAGGGAGGGAGACAGAGAGAGAGAGACAGCGAGGTAGAGGGAGACATAAAGAGGGAGACAGAGAGAGAGAGAGAGAGGGAAACAGACATATCGCCTGGGCTTCTGCCAGATCTCTTTCATATGAAAGAGCATCAAACCAAGGATACAAGTGAGTTGTGGGAAGGGAAATGGTGATTCAAGCGCCCCCCCTTGCCCCTCCCTGCGGACGCCCATGATACTGGCCTGAATAGTTTTGTACTGCGCTGGCTAGTTGCTAGTTGTACTGTGACACAACTTCCTGCTGAATTATTTTGTGTTAATCATATTCTTAAAGAGCATTGGTTACATATTATGTCTTTCTTTCTTCATATAGTTGGTAATACTAAAACCTCAAAACCGACGAGGAGTATGCTGGCTGTACTGGCCCGGCAACGGAGGCTGGAAGCAACTGTTGCCCAATATCGGCGGCTGGTGGAATTGGAGGGGGACGACACGCAGTCCAGTGCATCAACATCTGCATCCTCCTCCGTGACCCCACGTTCTGCCGGTAAGCGCAGTGCTCCAGCCAAACGGAGCCGTGCTGGCAGACGCCACCGCCAAGCAGCAAAGGCTGCACCTCACAGCAGTGTAAAGGCTCGCTTGCGCCGAGCACTCCGCAGAGTGTCCAACCTAGAGGCGGAGGTCCAGAAATGGTAAGACTATCAGAATGTGGTGGAGGGCCTCCGCTTAGATCACGCCACCCTCCAGGAGAAGTACGATGCCCTGGCCCTAAGGCATGATGCCCTGGAGGCCAAACTCAACACTGTGCATCCCTAGAGTGTCCCTTGCCCCTTTTTTAGAGACTTTTGGGGGGTGGGAATTGGGAGTTGGGTTTTTTGGGGACTTTTGAATGACTATTTATTTGTTGGGGTTAGGGAGGGTCTTGCGGGAGATTATTTTGTTAGGGATATAAAAATATACTTTTTCAAACTTTATCTGAGCATATCTGTTTTTTTACTACTTTTGAGCTTGGTGGGTGGTGGTTTTGCAGTAAGTTCATTTAACTGAACACTGTCATCGTGTTGGTTGACGTGTAATAGGCCAAATGTTTTCTAAAGTAAATGCCTGTCACAGAGTTTGTTAATTCAAGAGCCCTAGGACTTTACTACTAGTACCACTGCCACTCTCTCGCCTCTCCGAATACTCCATTATACTACCTCCCATCCAAACGCTTATCTTACCTGTAATTTGTGTTTGAGGGCTGGCTCCACCTGGAATTCACAGTGTCCTAAGGCGTTCTGCAGCAGGGCCCCAACTGGAGTTTCCCGGCGTGGATTTTCTGCAAAACAAAAGCAATCAACATTAGAAATATGGCAGCGGTGCTCACAGACCCCAAAATCCTAGAAGCCCCACAGACAGCACCCCTAAGACAGGCAAGCGAGCAATAATAACGCCTAAACGTTCACGTGTAATAGGCCAAATGTTTTCTAAAGTAAATGCCTGTCACAGAGTTTGTTAATTCAAGAGCCCTAGGACTTTACTACTAGTACCACTGTCACTCTCTCACCTCTCCGAATACTCCATTATACTACCTCCCATCCAAACGCTTATCTTACCTGTAATTTGTGTTTGAGGGCTAACTCCACCTGGAATTCACAGTGTCCTAAGGCGTTCTGCAGCAGGGCCCCAACTGGAGATTCCCGGCGTGGATTTTCTGCAAAACAAAAGCAATCAACATTAGAAATATGGCAGCGGTGCTCACAGACCCCAAAATCCTAGATGCCCCACAGACAGCACCCCTAAGACAGGCAAGCGAGCAATAATAACGCCTAAACGTTCAAGTGTAATAGGCCAAATGTTTTCTAAAGTAAATGCCTGTCACAGAGTTTGTTAATTCAAGAGCCCTAGGACTTTACTACTAGTACCACTGTCACTCTCTCGCCTCTCCGAATACTCCATTATACTACCTCCCATCCAAACGCTTATCTTACCTGTAATTTGTGTTTGAGGGCTGGCTCCACCTGGAATTCACAGTGTCCTAAGGCGTTCTGCAGCAGGGCCCCAACTGGAGTTTCCCGGCGTGGATTTTCTGCAAAACAAAAGCAATCAACATTAGAAATATGGCAGCGGTGCTCACAGACCCCAAAATCCTAGAAGCCCCACAGACAGCACCCCTAAGACAGGCAAGCGAGCAATAATAACGCCTAAACGTTCACGTGTAATTGGCCAAATGTTTTCCAAAGTAAATGCCTAACCAATTTCATCCCTTAATAGACCTTGCCAGCAATGGCCCAGCCAAGACCCGTAAACCCAAGCGCAAACAAGTTTGACACCCCCCAAACAGCCAAAAAGCAAATCGGGGAAAAAAAGTCACACTTAGCAAAATGTATTTAAATGAGGACTCACTACTTCCAGTCCCTCTTTAGGGGATTCGTCAACGTAAGTTTCTTCATTGTGCAGATTCCAGGCATCAGCATTACGGGAAATGGATAGGGTGAGTCTGGAGGAGGAGGATAGACGACCAGGACTGAGTTCTTGTCAACTAACTGTTGTGAACCTGAGGAATGCTGCGGCATCAAAATCAAGACAGTTCTGCTGATGGGCTTGTTGTTGCTTGTGATGGGGTGATTACAGTTTTGTTGTGAATGTGATCAAGCACTTGCTAAAAAAAGAAAGACAGACACACAGGAATAAAAGTGAATAAGGACTAATGTTAAAGTTAATTAATTATTGACCCATTTTCAGAACTCGCTGTCAGGGAAGCAGAACTCGTCCTCATACTCTGCAAATTCAGTCGGTAGTACTTCTGGTAACTGAGGAGAACTTTCCTCAGGTAGGTCAGTGTCCTCTTCTTCCTGCGTGCATTCTCGTACTTTGTAATCTGGTGGTATGAAGTGCTGGTTCATCTTTATCATGGTGAGCCGCTCCACATTTGCGGGCAAGAGGCGGGACCTTTTGCAAGTCACAATGCCACCAGCAGAACTAAAAACACGTTCTGAAGACACGCTTGCGAGTGGGCAAGACAAGTAATTGATAGCCAGGTTGGTGAGCTCTCGCCATATGTTTCTTTTCCCATGCCAATACGCCAATGGGTCCTCAGTAATATTGACCGCTGTGGAGTCATCCAGATAGGCCTGCACCATAGAAACAATGTTCTCCCGGATTCCTGTACTTTGCACTTCTGTGTCCTTTCTGGGACAAGGAAACCCTAGCTCACTTAGCCAATCCGCTTCAGACATATCGCCTGGGCCTGGTGCAGATGATACGGTTGCTGGTGTGGTTAACGGCTCAGAGGAAAAGTCTCTCACTTCAGCCACAGGCACAGATGCAGAAGTGTTTTTTTGGGACGCCTGATGGCCTGCTGATTCACTAGTAGTACTGTCTTCAAGTTCTCCTACAGTTTCCTTCCGCTCTATTTCAAAACGAATGGCTGACTGAGCTAGCCAACCTTTTTACTCTGTAACATTTGATGTTTCAAAAGGAATTATTACTTTGCCAAACAATGGCTTTTTGTAACGTGGATCCAGAATAGTAGCACAAATGTAGTGCTGTTGTTTCTTGATATTTACAAGCCGTTTATTGCTAACTAGGCGATGTAATAATCTCTGCGCCAACTCATATGCTTCATTCTTTCCAGCATCTTTTAATTCTGAAGACACCACCTTGACTTGGTGCTCGAGCTTCAGCAACAATGGGATAGCTTTGCTCAAAGAACAGTCCTCCCTGCTGACGTCACGCGTGAAGACCTCAAAAGGACGAAGCATGTCTGTCAGGCTTTTAACTAGCTGCCATTGCTCCACCGCTAGCATCATTTCTGTCATATCACCACCCAGGTTGTAGAAATACTCATTGACTACTGGAAACAGCTCATGCAGACGCTCAAGCATGTAGAAGGTTGAGTTCCAACGTGTTGCCACCTCCTGGATAAGTGCTTTCACTGGCATTCTACGTACATTTTGCTGGCGCCTCAGCTCCTTCCGGGCCTTAAAAGAATGGTTGAAGTGTGTGCATATTCTTCTGCAGATGGTCAGTATTTGGTCGACTGCAAGTTCTTTTTTCAAGAACTTTTGCACGACAAGGTTCATACAGTGCGCCAAACACGGCACTCTGAAATAGTAACCGTCCTCCATGGCCCTAACTACATTGCTGCCATTATCAGTTGAAACATAACCAACCTTGCAATTTCTTAGGGGCAGCCATTGCGAGACCTTTTTGTTAAAGTCATCCAAAATGTTGACTGCAGTATGACTTTTCTCCATGCCAAACATGGCTAATGTTGCATGTTTACGAGCACCCTTAAAAATCTCGACCAAGTCACCACCTGCATTTATCTGTTGTGCAACCCCTGAAAAAGAGACCCAGTGTGCAGTGATGCACATGTAATCAAGGGCTTGGCAACTGGTCCACATGTCTGTTGTCAGGTGTATAGTGGGAACAGCACTCTTCTGCAAAGCTGCCCCAACCAACTCAAGCACCTCTTTATGTAGTGCTGGAACAGCAACCCTGGCAAAATAGAACCGGCTAGGAACCTTCCATTTAGGGGCCAGTGTTGCCACGAGTTCAAGAAAACCCACATTTTCGACAAACGAAAAAGGGAGAAGGTCCACCGCTAGCATTTTAGCCAGCTTAGTGTTATACAGGCGTACAATTGGGTGGTTGCGTTGAAATTGCACATCTGAGGAGAACATGGCTGAAATGGTGCGCTGGACAAATTTACTGGATGATGCTGATGCCTTCTTCGACCCACTTCTGCTCAGTGTTGGCATTTTCCACATTGATGTGTCTCCCAGACTCTCAGTGTGCCTCCTATGTGTTCCGGAGGGTGTGGTGCTGCCAGGGGTACTGGGTGCAACCGGACAAATGTCTGACGCTTCTTCTACCTCCCCGTCATCTTCAGATGAAACACCTAATATGGGTATATTTTGGCCACTTGCCCTTTGGGGTTGCTTTCCCTTGATGTTTGCTAGGTGCCCAAACCATTCGATAGCGTGCCTTCTTTCAAGATGACCTATCTGGCCTCCGGTTCCATAGTTGGTACCAGTCTTACCACGGCTAACTCCAGTCTTACAAATGCAACAAACGGCTATGTTATCATACTTTGCATGGACACTAAAAAAGTTCCAAACTGGGGACTGGAAACTTCTGGTTTTGCCGCACGAGATGATACTGCCAATGCCAGATGAAGCAGTGGTGGATGAGCCTTGCAGACATCTACTGGGTTGTGCAATTATTGCAGCAACCCTACTTGAGGGAGTCGAGCTGGATGGAGTCCCCCTCTGGGGAGAAAATATGGGAGCTGTAGGTTTTGTTGAACTTGTTGTACTACTTGACTGCGTTGGTGGTGCTACCAGTGCCACGTCGCCAGGGTCACGCTCAGCATGACGTCGGGATAGGGTATAAATGTCTGTCTGCTGCATGGCCGGTGTGGCTGGAATGACGTGTGTGATGACTAGGTCATTGCTGTCATCCTGTTCAACAACATCAGAATGCACCACTTCATCAAGTCCGACGTTCGGATCCATAAGTATGAGCTTTCCGGGGCCCTTCCTTTTAACATTTGATATCTTTCGCTGCTCATGGTGTGTCTCCCTCTCAGACGTCAGAGATGGTTGCCAATCTAGATCCAGATCATCATCTGATGGAGCGGGGCTTGAAGAGGAACTTCTACACACACTCCTTGATCTTTTCCTTGGTGGGGAGCTGGGAGAAAATGAATCTTCAGGAGGAATGCCTTCGTCTTCCTGACATGATACCCCGGCTCCAAAGTAAATTTCCTCCTGTGCCCCTACTTCTGGAAGAACAACCATTGTGGGCATTTGCACCGCTCCATGCGCCGCTACATGGGCCTCTTCACTGACCTCTACTTGCAACTCTCCATGGACCTCTCCTTCTCGGCCTTCTCCTTCTCGGCCTTCTCCTTCTCGGCCTTCTCCTTCTCGGCCTTCTCCTTCTCGACCTTCTCCTTCTCGGCCTTCTCCTTCTCGGCCTTCTCCTTCTCGGCCAGCTCCTTCTCGGACAGTTCCTTCTCGGACAGCTCCTTGCGCATGTACTTGTGCTTGTACTAGTAGCCCATGCAGTTGTTGTTGCGGCTTTGGTTGTTGAATAGTACTTGTGAGATGAGTTACAACCTGTGTTGATGGTGTGCTGCTACTTTCTTGCGATGAGCCAACATCACTGGTCGTTGGTGATTGAACTACTAAACTGGCTACCTGTGCAGCACTCATGGTGGGCCTTTTTTTTCCCCCCAAAATGTAGTGGTCGAGCCACCAGTCTCCTTGGTAAGTGGTGCCACTTGCTTCTTCTTCTCCTTAGTAGAGACATTTTTCTTGCAAGAGGAGCTACGAGCACCTCTTTTTGGAGCCATCTTCTTCAGATGTCGGAACAACAGGCCGCAGCAGGACTTCTTCCTGGCACTGATGCTCAACGATGATGCGGAGTTATTGACTTTGTGCACCTAAAAGCAAACGAAGACAGAGGAACATCAGTAAAGATATGTTGCATATGTAGCGCTTCAATAAATAGTTTGCAAGTAGGCATTTATGAACACACACATGCACACCACACAATATGGAAATTTCTAAATTAGGATTTGCTAAATTTTTGGGAAACAGGAATTTAACATTGCTCCAAGAGAGCACACACAGAGAGGGTTATAGTTTCATGTACCACTGACTCCCCCTGGGCTAAATGGGTGAAAGCAAGGCAAAATGGGTGCAGGCCTATGGCACAAAGCTCACTGCCTGCCTTCAAAATGGCCACTTAACCCCCATCCACATGGCCAGGACCATGCCTCAAAATGGCCCCCACCAACATAGCCAGTCCCCAACCCCTACTCCAAAAAGTCAAAAAACACAACACCAATCAAATCACCACAATCCAATGCCATCCATCAAGTTTCAGAAGGTTTATGCTGCCTGCTGGTGGTTTTCTGGTGCGAAATTGCAATTTCTGCAATTTCGCGAGTGCGAGATTGTTGCTTCACGACGCGAACGTGGCGAATAACCAGCAAAATCCGCGAACAGACGGATTCTGGGCCCCCTGGGCATGATAAAATCACAGCACACTGGGTGCAGGCCTATGGCACAAAGCACACAAACTGGCTTAAAAATGGCCCCTAAACCCCCACCCACACGGGACCAGGCAATAAACTGGCCCCCACCCACATAGCAAGCCCCCAACACCACCCCAAAAAGTCGTAAAACACACAAAAATCACAACAATCCAATGCCATCCATGCCCTGGCCAGAATAATGTTAAAATTAAAGAAAACAGTTGTATCATGCATGCACCCATAACTAAGCCTGGTAGTTTTCAATTCATGTGCAGAATTGTAATTTTTACAATTTCGCGAGTGCGAGATTGTTGCTGCGCGGGACGCGAGCAGTGCGAACACAGGCAAACATTTTTTTAAAAATCCGATTTTCGGGTAAGTTAGAGGCCCCCGGGGCATAATGAAAGGAATCAGAGCAGACTGGGTGGGCATAGGGCACAAAACACACTGCCTGACTTCAAAATGGCCGATTGACCCCATCCACATGGCCAGGACCTGCAGGACCATGATTCAAAATGGCCTCCCACACATAGCCAGCCCCCAAACCCACCCCAAAAAGTCAAAAAACACACACAAAAATCACCACAAACAAACAACATCAACTTATCAACTTACTTGTAAATCAAATTTCTAATCAAAAAGTAATCCAAAAGGCCTCAAAGCCAAATCTCCAGCAGCATCCACAAAAAGTAATCCTTCCCAGTCAAGATCGAATTCAAAGTGGCCAGGAAATGGACTAAGCAATGGGAGGAGCTTGCTGGACAGGAAGAGGAAGTTGGAGACTGGGTCACTTCCTTCACCCCTCAGATACTCACCCCTCCCCAATTGTAATTTTTGTAATTTCGCGAGTGCGAGATTGTTGCTGCCCGCGCCGCGGCCCGCGAGCAGTGCAAACACAAGCAAAAAATCCGCCGCGCGCGGATTTGCGTATTTTTGCCACATCCGCGAGGTTCGCGGATTGCGGATTTACCGAAAACGGATTTTGCGCCCATGCTTACCCTGTTCCCATGATGCACTGGGCCAGGGTCAGACTAATTTGCATGTAGCCAGGTTCTGAACTGGGATGGTGCAGTGAGCTAAAAAACGGTGATGGATCAAGCCCTGATCTTTTGACTGGGTAGGAGTGTTCTGCTCAATTCAGATACTCTGTCCATCACCACCCCCTTTTTGAATCGTGTTGGCCACCACAAGTGTGGAAGGGTATGCTCAGATGTGAGTCCCTTGCTCACTGCACCATCAGGATTCAAGCAAGCCGGGCCGAAGACGGCTGTAATGCCAGTAACCGGTCCCCGGAAGCTTGTTTCCTTTCCAGTAAAGAATTGGCTTGGTAGTTTGGTCTGCCCTGTTCCCATGATGCACTGGGCCAGGGGCAGACTAATTTGCATGTAGCCAGGTTCTGAACTGGGATGGTGCAGTGAGCTAAAAAACGGTGATGGATCAAGCCCTGATCTTTTGACTGGGTAGGAGTGTTCTGCTTAATTCAGATACTCTGTCCATCACCACCCCCTTTTTGAATCGTTTTGGCCACCACAAGTGTGGAAGGGTATGCTCAGATGTGAGTCCCTTGCTCACTGCACCATCAGGATTCAAGCAAGCCGGGCCGAAGACGGCTGTAATGCCAGAAACCGGTCCCCGGAAGCTTGTTTCCTTTCCAGTAAAGAATTGGCTTGGTAGTTTGGTCTGCCCTGTTCCCATGATGCACTGGGCCAGGGTCAGACTAATTTGCATGTAGCCAGGTTCTGAACTGGGATGGTGCAGTGAGCTAAAAAATGGTGATGGATCAAGCCCTGATCTTTTGACTGGGTAGGAGTGTTCTGCTTAATTCAGATACTCTGTCCATCACCACCCCTTTTTTTAATCGTTTTGGCCACCACAAGTGTGGAAGGGTATGCTCAGATGTGAGTCCCTTGCTCACTGCACCATCAGGATTCAAGCAAGCCGGGCCGAAGACGGCTGTAATGCCAGAAACCGGTCCCCGGAAGCTTGTTTCCTTTCCAGTAAAGAATTGGCTTGGTAGTTTGGTCTGCCATGTTCCCATGATGCACTGGGCCAGGGTCAGACTAATTTGCATGTAGCCAGGTTCTGAACTGGGATGGTGCAGTGAGCTAAAAAACGGTGATGGATCAAGCCCTGATCTTTTGACTGGGTAGGAGTGTTCTGCTTAATTCAGATACTCTGTCCATCACCACCCCCTTTTTGAATCGTTTTGGCCACCACAAGTGTGGAAGGGTATGCTCAGATGTGAGTCCCTTGCTCACTGCACCATCAGGATTCAAGCAAGCCGGGCCGAAGACGGCTGTAATGCCAGAAACCGGTCCCCGGAAGCTTGTTTCCTTTCCTGTAAAGAATTGGCTTGGTAGTTTGGTCTGCCCTGTTCCCATGATGCACTGGGCCAGGGTCAGACTAATTTGCATGTAGCCAGGTTCTGAACTGGGATGGTGCAGTGAGCTAAAAAACGGTGATGGATCAAGCCCTGATCTTTTGACTGGGTAGGAGTGTTCTGCTTAATTCAGATACTCTGTCCATCACCACCCTATTTTTGAATCGTTTTGGCCACCACAAGTGTGGAAGGGTATGCTCAGATGTGAGTCCCTTGCTCACTGCACCATCAGGATTCAAGCAAGCCGGGCCGAAGATGGCTGTAATGCCAGAAACCGGTCCCCGGAAGCTTGTTTCCTTTCCAGTAAAGAATTGGCTTGGTAGTTTGGTCTGCCCTGTTCCCATGATGCACTGGGCCAGGGTCAGACTAATTTGCATGTAGCCAGGTTCTGAACTGGGATGGTGCAGTGAGCTAAAAAACGGTGATGGATCAAGCCCTGATCTTTTGACTGGGTAGGAGTGTTCTGCTTAATTCAGATACTCTGTCCATCACCACCCCCTTTTTGAATCGTTTTGGCCACCACAAGTATAGAAGGCTCTGCTCAGATGTGAGTCCCTTGCTCACTGCACCATCAGGATTCAAGCAAGGCGGGCCAAAGACGGCTGTAATGCCATTAACCGGTCCCCGGAAACTTATTTCCTTTCCAGTAAAGAATTGGCTTGGTAGTTTGGTCTGCCCTGTTCCCATGATGCACTGGGCCAGGGTCAGACTAATTTGCATGTAGCCAGGTTCTGAACTGGGATGGTGCAGTGAGCTAAAAAACGGTGATGGATCAAGCCCTGATCTTTGACTAGGTAGGAGTGTTCTGCTTAATTCAGATACTCTGTCCATCACCACCCCCTTTTTTAATCGTTTTGGCCACCACAAGTGTGGAAGGGTATGCTCAGATGTGAGTCCCTTGCTCACTGCACCATCAGGATTCAAGCAAGCCGGGCCGAAGACGGCTGTAATGCCAGAAACCGGTCCCCGGAAGCTTGTTTCCTTTCCTGTAAAGAATTGGCTTGGTAGTTTGGTCTGCCCTGTTCCCATGATGCACTGGGCCAGGGTCAGACTAATTTGCATGTAGCCAGGTTCTGAACTGGGATGGTGCAGTGAGCTAAAAAACGGTGATGGATCAAGCCCTGATCTTTTGACTGGGTATGAGTGTTCTGCTTAATTCAGATACTCTGTCCATCACCACCCCCTTTTTGAATCGTTTTGGCCACCACAAGTGTGGAAGGGTATGCTCAGATGTGGGTCCCTTGCTCACTGCACCATCAGGATTCAAGCAAGCCGGTGTCGAAGACGGCTGTAATGCCAGAAACCGGTCCCCGGAAGCTTGTTTCCTTTCCAGTAAAGAATTGGCTTGGTAGTTTGGTCTGCCCTGTTCCTATGATGCACTGGGCCAGGGTCAGACTAATTTGCATGTAGCCAGGTTCTGAACTGGGATGGTGCAGTGAGCTAAAAAACGGTGATGGATCAAGCCCTGATCTTTTGACTGGGTAGGAGTGTTCTGCTTAATTCAGATACTCTGTCCATCACCACCCCCTTTTAGAATCGTTTTGGCCACCACAAGTGTGGAAGGGTATGCTCAGATGTGAGTCCCTTGCTCACTGCACCATCAGGATTCAAGCAAGCCGGGCCGAAGACGGCTGTAATGCCAGAAACCGGTCCCCGGAAGCTTGTTTCCTTTCCAGTAAAGAATTGGCTTGGTAGTTTGGTCTGCCCTGTTCCCATGATGCACTGGGCCAGGGTAAGACTAGTTTGCATGTAGCCAGGTTCTGAACTGGGATGGTGCAGTGAGCTAAAAAACGGTGATGGATCAAGCCCTGATCTTTTGACTGGGTAGGAGTGTTCTGCTTAATTCAGATACTCTGTCCATCACCACCCCCTTTTTGAATCGTTTTGGCCACCACAAGTGTGGAAGGGTATGCTCAGATGTGAGTCCCTTGCTCACTGCACCATCAGGATTCAAGCAAGCCGGGCCGAAGACGGCTGTAATGCCAGAAACCGGTCCCCGGAAGCTTGTTTCCTTTCCAGTAAAGAATTGGCTTGGTAGTTTGGTCTGCCCTGTTCCCATGATGCACTGGGCCAGGGTAAGACTAATTTCCATGTAGCCAGGTTCTGAACTGGGATGGTGCAGTGAGCTAAAAAACGGTGATGGATCAAGCCCTGATCTTTTGACTGGGTAGGAGTGTTCTGCTTAATTCAGATACTCTGTCCATCACCACCCCCTTTTTGAATCGTTTTGGCAACCACAAGTGTGGACGGGTATGCTCAGATGTGAGTCCCTTGCTCACTGCACCATCAGGATTCAAGCAAGCCGGGCCGAAGACGGCTGTAATGCCAGAAACCGGTCCCCGGAAGCTTGTTTCCTTTCCAGTAAAGAATTGGCTTGGTAGTTTGGTCTGCCATGTTCCCATGATGCACTGGGCCAGGGTCTGACTAATTTGCATGTAGCCAGGTTCTGAACTGGGATGGTGCAGTGAGCTAAAAAACGGTGATGGATCAAGCCCTGATCTTTTGACTGGGTAGGAGTGTTCTGCTTAATTCAGATACTCTGTCCATCACCACCCCCTTTTTGAATCGTTTTGGCCACCACAAGTGTGGAAGGGTATGCTCAGATGTGAGTCCCTTGCTCACTGCACCATCAGGATTCAAGCAAGGCGGGCCGAAGACGGCTGTAATGCCATTAACCGGTCCCCGGAAGCTTGTTTCCTTTCCAGTAAAGAATTGGCTTGGTAGTTTGGTCTGCCCTGTTCCCATGATGCACTGGGCCAGGGTCAGACTAATTTGCATGTAGCCAGGTTCTGAACTGGGATGGTGCAGCGAGCTAAAAAACGGTGATGGATCAAGCCCTGATCTTTTGACTGGGTAGGAGTGTTCTGCTTAATTCAGATACTCTGTCCATCACCACCCCCTTTTTTAATCGTTTTGGCCACCACAAGTGTGGAAGGGTATGCTCAGATGTGAGTCCCTTGCTCACTGCACCATCACGATTCAAGCAAGCCGGGCCGAAGACGGCTGTAATGCCAGAAACCGGTCCCCGGAAGCTTGTTTACTTTCCTGTAAAGAATTGGCTTGGTAGTTTGGTCTGCCCTGTTCCCATGATGCACTGGGCCAGGGTCAGACTAATTTGCATGTAGCCAGGTTCTGAACTGGGATGGTGCAGTGAGCTAAAAAACGGTGATGGATCAAGCCCTGATCTTTTGACTGGGTAGGAGTGTTCTGCTTAATTCAGATACTCTGTCCATCACCACCCCCTTTTTGAATCATGTACACATTGAACAGCGTAGGGCTTAGGGAGGAGCCTTGGGGTACCCCGCAGTTTAGAGGTCTGCTAGTGGAGCAGGAGTCACCATCAAAGACCTGGAAGGTCCTTCCGCTCAAAAAGGAACCCAACCAGTCAAGAGCGTTTCCTGAGACCCCCAGATCGACTAGACGAGACAGCAGGGTTTTGTGGCACACCGTATCAAACGCGGCGCTTAGATCAAGGAGGATCACTGCCACTGACCCCCCTTGATCCAAGATCCTCCTGGATTCCTCCATTACGGCCAGAAGAGCAGTTTCTGTGCCGTGTTTTGAACGGAATCCTGTTTGGGTGGGGTCCAGTAGAGAATTCTCCTCGAGGAAGTTGGTAAGGTGGAGATTAATATGCTTCTCTAGAATTTTACTTGCCCAAGGCAACAGGGATAGTGGACGGAAGTTGTTGGGATCCATGGGGTTGAGGTTGGGTTTTTTAAGCAGTGCTCTCACCATTGCCTGTTTCCAGGAGGGAGGGACCACTCCTGTTTGCATGGAGCTATTAAGTAGGTCCATGAGGGTGGAAAAAATGACTTGGCTAGCCATGGTCATCATCTGAGGGGGCACTGGGTCGAGGTGGGAGCCTGATTTTATTTGAAGTGCAAGGGATTTGAGTTATTCCAGATCTAATGGTGAAAATGTATTCAGGGAAACTCGCGGAGGATGTTCTGTATCGCTTGGGGGTGGTGGTATGGCGGTGATAGTCTCTGAGATGGGGGCTGCGAAGGATAGGTATATTTTATTGATTTTTTGAAAGAAGAAGTCAGCCAACTCGTTGCATCGGGCTATGGGGTTGTCGGTTGGAGCCATGGGAGGGAAGGTTTTAGAGAGACTTTTGACTACTTGGTATATTTCTTTTGACTTAGATCGAGCTGCCATAATTTTTTCTTTATAGTAGTTAGTTTGAGCTAATTTTATTTCACATTTATACGCCCTACTGGCTTCCCTATACCTGTCTTTTGCGGTAATAGCGTACCCCAAGCGCCACTTCCTTTCCGACTTTCTGCACTGTCGTTTTAGCTCCCTGAGCTTCTCCGAGTACCAGGGGGCGGGTTCTCGTGCTCTTTGTAGCCGGGCTTTCCTGGGAGGGAGGACAGTGTCGATAGAGTCCTCGATCCACTTGTTGAATGTCCTGCTGTCAGATACAGGGCTCTTGGAGAGAGAGGGGTTGGAAGAGGAGAGGAGGCTCGACCACTGCTCTAGCGGGAGTCTTGACCAGTTTCTCATCTTTCGTGGAATAGGTGGAGGGGGAATGATTTTATGAGTAGACCAGTTAAGGGGAATCAGAAAGTGATCAGTCCATGGGAGGTGGGTGATAGTGCCGACCGTGAGGTTGGGGCAGTTGCTAAAGACTGGATCGAGCAGGTGACCTTTGTTATGAGGGGGGGGCCTAATTAATTGTTCTAGTTGAATTGCGGCTAAGCTAGAAACTAGCTCGTTGGCGGTGCTGTCCGTATTGTTATCGAAGTGGATGTTGAAGTATACCAGCAACGTGAAGTTGGAGGAAGACATAGCAGAATCGGCCGCTAGCAAGGGTAGTGAGGAGTGGAAATGATTCAGTGGGCCTGGGGGGCGGTATACAAGTGCCCCTGTTAGATTGTCGTTGGGGGTGAGTTTGAGGCAGAAGGACATGCTTTCGCAGTCTGGGATTGGATCAAGGGTACAATGGCATTGATATATTGATTTATAAATAATGGCAAGGCCTCCACCTTTTCCACGTGAGCGGTCCTTGCGAGCAATTTGGTATCCCGGTGGCAGGGCTTGAATCACATCCGGGTCGCAATCTGAGGTAAGCCAAGTTTCGGTTAGGAAGATGGCGTCAGGAGACCGCTCATCTAAGAGCAGGAAGATTTCTGCGCTGTGTCTTGGTAGAGACCTGCAGTTCAGGAGCAGTAAGGGGTAGTTTTGCTGGGCCGACCTAAGTCGAGCGGGTTGGAGGTTAGTATTGCAGTGTACACAGTAGGTGGGGAGGTTCAGGGGATGATGTTGATGAAGGCAACTCTCTTCCGTGGGGGGTTTAAGTGTCAGAAGGGCAGCAGCGCTATATCGAGTCTTAGTAGGGAGGCCAAGGGGATTAGCCCCTGTCCCCGGCCAGACGCGGACGGGTGCAGACGGGCTTGCCTTGGCCCGTTGCGCCCGTCCGCTGCGCGTCTGGTGAATACACATGATTTATAGGTGAGGGGGGACGTGTGAGGGGGCGTGGCCTAGCTGTGGTGGGCGTGGCCTGAGGGATCCCAGGTGATGGCGGCAAAAGTTAGGTTGTATCCTGCAGCAGCGTTAAGATCGGCTGCGCGGGGATGCCCAGGGAGGGGCGAACACGTGAAAGTAAGTGCCCAGGGGAAGAGGATCAAGTTAAAATCACAACATCACAGTTCAAAGTTTTTAAAATAAAGCGATCGTTCTCCCGGTTGTGCCTCAGGAGTTTGCTATCTCTGGCTGGCGCTAGCGATCAGCGCGCCTTAAATGCTTTTGGCGGGGGGCGTGGCCTAGCTGTGGAGGGCGTGGCCTGAGGGATCCCAGGTGATGGCGGCAAAAGTTAGGTTGTATCCCGCAGCAGCGTTAAGATCGGCTGCGCGGGGATGCCCAGGGAGTGGCGAACACGTGAAAGTAAGTGCCCAGGGGAAGAGGATCAAGTTAAAATTACAATATCACAGTTCAAAGTTTTTAAAATAAAGCGATCGTTCTCCCGGCTGTGCCTCGGGAGTTTGCTATCTGACGGTGGCTTCAGTCTCTTTAAGGCACATGCGCTTCCGAGGGTGGAATGACGGCGCATGAGCGAAAGATTAGTAGCTATTCAGTATGGAAGCGCATTTACAGGCCTGGTACGACCAATTAGGCATAATGATCCGGTAATAAACCAATCAGGCAAGGTATAAAAGAGTCGAGGGCAGGCCTTCCGTCAACTCCCCTTCCTCTCGGATGACAGAGAGGGGTACCGACGGATAGGTAGGTCCTCGAGGCACCGGAGCTTTGACATTCACTCTCAGGTGTTCTATTCTTGGAATAGGACTTTTTTGGATGCTGTTGACTCTGGAAATGCCAGGCCATGGATTAGGATTCCTGATATTTATGTCGATCTAGACCCTATCTGGTTACATTTATTTTATGTGTCTCTCTCTGGGCACCGCACTACACGATAAGAGTTTGGGGTTTATTACTTAGACCCTATCCCTTTCTTCATTATGTGTATAGACTACTCTGTACCAGATGACAGCACATGCATTTAACTCTAGTCTGTTTGGTCATAATGGCGATATCTCAGCAAACAACTAAGGTTTATTTTGTAATGTTAAGAATTGATAAACAGTAATTTGGGCATGATAGCACTTGGTGTTTACTATGTTCATGTTTTATCTATACAATAGAGCGGGCCTCATTTTCCCGAGTGGTTGCCGCGTGAGGTGAGGCATACTCCCACATAAAGCTGGGTGAGTACATTATCTAATCTATGATGTCAAATAAACGGACATGAAATTAAAAATGTTAATAATTTCATATACAGAGTCATTTGATTTTCTGTGTAGCAGAGAAGAGATCATCTCTGCCTGTGTGCCACCTGTACAGTGTCTTTTGAGATTATAGGCACATGTACATGTAACTATGTTTTGTGTATTCTTTCTTTTCTTCTCTCTTCTTCTTTTTCCTCTTTATCCAGGAAAGGAAACCATATTCCAATCCACCAGTGTACATTGGGGCTCCAAGCTCTGGTAGGATGGTATCAAAGTTTTGAATACACTGTATCACTATTGTAACACACCATTATATATGAGTTTCATATTTTGTTAATTATTCACATTGATATATATTACAGTAGCAAATCCACCTTAAGAGTCCTGACGAAAGCAGGATAGTTTCCATATGGCTGAAACATGTTGACCTCTCTGCACAGCGCCACTGGATAGTTATAATTTCAAACTATTAGGCGTTATATATTTTTAATCTTGACACTTGGACAATACCTATTAAACTTATTTTTTGTACTAGTAGTTATTTTTTATCTCACTTACACTTATGCACTGCTCACCATCAGTATTACATTTCAAGAAACACCTTGGCTAGAGCTTACTTTTGGTATCCATTGCCGCACCATCACTTGATGGATTGGGCGGGCATTTTTGATTTATCACCAATTCCCACATGATGATGCACCGCCAGAAGGGTGGGCTGATGGGTTTTTCTCAACCAGGTGTTACTCGAATGGTTGCTGTATGATTCCTGTTTTTCTCTGGGCACTTGCACAGGGCACACATTTATTGGTGACCAGGCATCTCTTATTCTGTTTTTGGATATATAGAGTTAGGGGTGTGGAGATGCCAGGGTCGGTAAATATATTCCCCGAGACCCTCATTGTACTCCTTCTTATTTAGTGTAACCTAATTGGCCATGGAGGACTGCTGTTTTCGGTGGACGTTCGCATTGGCCTGTTCTGTGAGCCAAACCCCTAGATAGTTAAATGAAGCCACTGTGTTAATTTGCAGGTTTCCTATTAGCCACTGTGCTTTTTTTCAGGTGGTAGCTCCCAAAGATGATGACCTTGGTCTTCCCCCTGGTTAACTATCAGGTTGTTCTTGTTAATGAAGCGATTCAATGCATTTAGGGCTCTTAGTAGGCCCACCTTTGTGTGGTCCATTATGGCTGTGTCATCAGCGTATTGTAACACAGGCAGCCTCACGCTTCCTAGTCTTGGGGCTATTAGGCTGACTCCTTTCAGAGCATCCCACAAATCCGCAGTGTACAAGTTAAATAGGATGAGGGCCAGCACGCATCCTTGTTTCAGCCCATTATTCGTTATTCTTTTAGGGGACACTGTGCCGGTTCTTGTTTAGACCCGCACCCAAGTGTCTTCATATATCGATCTAATTGTCTTCAGGAGGTTTGGTGGAATGCCCCAATTTTCTAGTTTCCACCATAATCTTCTGCGTACAACTTTGTCGAAGGCTGTGCTATAATCACTAAAGCAGCAGAAGAGTGGGGGGTTTTCTTCTTTGCTGCCTTTGGCTGATAGGTGCGTTAGCGCCAGTACATTGTCCATGGTCAGTGACTGTGACCTAAAACTAAAACCGGTCTGATAGAAGAGGATGATACTTTTTTCCTCAGCCCAGGTCTCCAGATCCTTCAATAAGAGGCGGGCATAGGCCTTGGCTTCGATATCGAGCATGGCGATGAGCCTGTAATTTGATGGCTTTAAACGATCCCCTTTTTTAAAAATAGGGACCAATATAGAGCCCCTCTAGGAATCATTGGATTTGGGCCGCTTTTCCCCTTCCAAGGGCGTGCTCTGCCGAGATTGATGCAAGGCTTTTGCTTCCTTGTTTGGCTTTTGATCCTACTTGGGACCTCTTACTCTGGCATTGGTTGGTCTGAGTCCCAGACTGGTGCTTGGGCTTAGCTGGAGTAATTTTGAACCATGCGGCGATGTTGTGGCCATCGCTGGCTGGGAGGTTCTTTCAGCAGGTGCAGAACTTGTTCCCGCTGTTGTTTCTTTGCCTATGGCCAGCCTTAACTTGCAAGTGGCTTTTGGCCCTTCGCAGTCCGATTGCTTGGTAAAATTGGCTGTGTTTGCTGGTCTCCAGGAGGCGGGGCGATTGAAGGATCCTTATTGCCCCAATTTTTGGCAATGAGGATTGAATAGAGCTGGCTGACTTTGGCATCCCTTTGTGGGAGTTGGTGGTTGGTCTTCCATAGCTGTGATTGTCTCCCTCCTAACTTTGTTTTTTTCAGTTGTTTATTCAGCTTCTTTTTTGCTCTCCTTGATAGGGTAGGTTTGTGAATGTCCGTTTTGCTGGGGGTATGTTCTTGGGAGTCAGTTGCAAGGACGTCGCTACCCCTACTTCACCCACTGTTGGGGCTTTGTGTACCTTGGGCTACATTAGATCTATGAACGGAAATATCGATCCTGTGTGCCACTATTTGGCCCGGTCCGACTGTTGTCGTCGGGCCTGATAGGGGTCCTTCTGTCTGACTCGCCACCTGGAGATAGCTGTTAGCCGTCACCCTATCATCCATGTTGCTTGAAGTCAGCGTCTCCCTGCTTCCTTTGGCTATCTCGACTATGCGCGGTAGGACCTCGGGAAGAGACGCCCATTTTTCCATTAGGGTTGAGCAGGAACAGGAACATTCCCCCGGGTTGGAGACCAGGTACTGGGCGATCTTAATTTCTAATTCTTCCACCCTGGAGCTTATGTTGACCAGGTGGCCTGCGATTGATTGCAGGAGATCTATATGGACTTCCATCTTCGATGACTGCCACAGTAGGGCTCTATTGGAAGCGCTGTTTATCTCGGTCATGGATGCTTTCTGCAAATCTGCATCCACACTATCATTGAGGGTTCAGTGGTCTGCTTTTGGGTTGGAGACCTGTGGAGGCACGAATAGCCCCAACCCCAGCAAGTTTGGGGTTAGTTCTAAAGTTCTTTCAATCTTTTGGCCTAGATTTTGGAGGAACAAAGCTGTGATCTCCCCTGCGGCTGGGAACTCAAGGCACAAGTCCGCTGAGTGCGACCGCGGCCACATAGGTGTTGGTATGGATACAGTGCTCTCCACATTCTAGAGGTCTAGGCCAAGACCATTAGGCTGGTGGATTTGCACCCTTGTCACTGCGACATGATCGTCTTTGATCAGGGCTGTTTCATGGTCCTTGCCAGTTGTGGAGTCATACCCCTTATCTATGGGTAGAGAGGGGTTTGATCACTGGCTAATCCATTGGTCTGCCCTGAATCAAGTTGCCCACAGGCTGAGTCAACCGTTTCCTGATCATTGCTGGGCTCCACGCAGGTGGGTAAGCCACCCTTAAGTGCGAAAGTGTAAAAGGCCGTCCATTCAGCCTTTTGGAACTCCTCTCTTGATTGATATAAGGGTGGCAGCCATGAGATGGTATGTCCTGGGCTATGTGCACTTGCCAGACCTTTGTGCCCTTGGTGGTGCCCTGGTCGATGCTGGGGGCGCCGTTTTTCTTCATGAAGTATCTGATCAAACCCCTTTGTTCTGCGTCTTGAGGCATTTCGTTTAAGCTTTCTGTTAGTGATATGCTCCTTTTAAAACTTTTGATGGAGGAATGACTATTGGAGGAATGACTATTAGCGATTTGCTCAGGGGTCGTATGCAGTCGGCCCTTTCGTTTGGGGCCAATTTTGCTAAGTGAAGCGCTATTAGAGCTTGGCTGTCTGGCTGAGAGGCTGAGAGGCTATCCGGCCCAATAGACTGTGGAGTAATTGGTCACAGGGGGTTTATATATAAATATATGTTTGTATGTAAGGACATAAGCAGGTCATTACGGGATTTTGCAGTGAATATACATATATATATATATATATATATATATATATATATATATTACCTACTGGCGGTCGCCAGTAGGTATATATAGTTAGGATTTTTTCTCTATGGGTTTTTTGAAAATTCTATGTCTAATAACTTTGGCGTTTGTGGACGGAATTGGCTGAAATTTTCAGGAAAATGGCACATTTTGTTTCTGAGCAGCCCTTGAAAATTTGGGGGGGGTTCGTCCAGTGGGGGCCGAGAAAAAAGGGGGGTCCCAAAACGTGTTTTTAACAGTGAGTTTTCCATAGGGCGGTTGGCCTCACTTTTAGCCCGAACGGCTGAATGGATTTGCACGAAACTTGGCAAAATTGTAGGGACTGGTAGCCCGATGTGCCTTTTGTAGGTCTCAATATATGTGCTCCAGTGGATTTTGAGAAATTAACGTTTAAAAAAAGATATATATCTGTAACAGCGGACCGGTTAGCGCTCTGGTTCGCGGACTTTTCGCGCAACGGAGCTTTGTGAAGCGAAGCTGATTGGTTCTCCGGCGTCTGTCAACATTCCAAACAGTCCGTAGCGGCCGCCATCTTGTCTGTCGGTAGGATCGAGAGACAAGAGGAGGTCAAAACAAAGGGGGAAATAACTATAAGGGGGCATAGTAGATCCTCGCTGACCCCCTAGGTTTGATGTGGAGGTTTTAAAAGGGCCCCGCGGGGCAAAAAAAAATAATAAAAATAATAATTGAACGGCTGAATGGATTTGCACGAAACTTGGCAAAATATTAGGGACTGGTAGCCCGATGTGCCTTTGCTAGGTCTCAATATATGTGCTCCAGTGGATTTTGAGAAATTAACGTTCAAAAAAAGATATATATCTGTAACAGCGCTCCGCTTCGCGTAACGGAGGTTTGCGAAGCTGATTGGTCATTCTGTCACTGGGCTATAGTTGGGCTACATCTGGCTGATATTTGGGCTACATTTGTTTTTTTGTGTGTCTGGCGGCCATCTTTGGGCTACATTGGGCTACATTGGGCTTCATTGGGCTACATTCGGCTAATTAGCAAATAGCTCATCGCAAACTAGGAATGGTAAAGAATCGCTATTTATTCCTTAAAGTTCGCTATTTAGGAAATGCAAATAACTTTGATGATACATATGGCGGTTCATCTCTAACAAGATAAGAAGCATAGGGATAGATTTATGATGACTGGCGCATCACCAGGGATGTGTTAGTCATTCTGTGCCGCTGTTCCGTCACCTATGGTGTGCTGCATTTACAATGCGGCGCATCATGGGGCAAAAACAGCACAGATGCGTGATGTATCTGTGCCGTAAAGGTGGCGCATTGCTGGAGTTGTATCGCAAGTGTGATGAAGCTCCAGCAAGGGTCGGGGGTGCCCCTGTCGCAGGGTTTCTGTTCTCACACAGAACTGTGGACAGAGGATTGGAACCTCGGCGAATTAGGGTGTCCCAAAACTCACGTTAGTAATCAAAAACTATTTAGCAAGCTAGGTACAGTGTCACATTGGATATAACAAACTCTCAATGTTTAGACAATCCAGAATATGAACTTATAGTACCTCAGGATACGTGGAACTCATGAACAGTCGGTCGTTATAGATTTCTTAGAAACCAGAACATGGAGTTAAGAAGAACAGATGTGTATTTGAAATGTTTATTTACTAATGCCGTCTTCTCAGGCGTAGTACCTTAGATAATAAAAGTACACATATTATCAGTAGCAAAATTACCAGCATAGTTACTAGTACATAAAAAGTGAATGGTGATAGTATGTTAACATGCTGTAAATGAATAAGAGTTAGCAACACTTATAAGCAGCCGCGGGCCGTGGAGGGAGTTACGGTGAGGCAGGGAGGCGGGGAGGGGGAGAAGCAGGGTGGAGAATACAAGTACACATATTATCAGTAGCAAAATTACCAGCATAGTTACTAGTACATAAAAAGCGAATGGTGACAGTATGTTAACATGCTGTAAATGAATAAGAGTTAGCAACACTTATAAGCAGCCGCGGGCCGTGGAGGGAGTTACGGTGGGGCAGGGAGGCGGGGAGGGGGAGGGGCAAGGTAGAGAGGGCTCCACCCTGCTTCTCCCCCTCCCCGCCTCCCTGCCCCATCGTAACTCCCTCCACGGCCCGCGGCTGCTTATATCTCACCCTCCCTAATACACATATTATATTATTTGCTAAGAAGGTCTCTTTGTGTTGGTTTAGGGCGTGTCCATACTTTAGTGTCTTAGATTTGAAGGAATCACATCAGCATACACCAGCTCTCTCTTCATGTGAACCGCATCAACTGTTGTGTATGTGTGTTCGGCAAAGCAATATAAAACCCGCCTCATGCCCAGAATTGGCAGAAGTTGCACTTATGTTATGAGTATGAAGTCGTGGAGATCAGACCTCATAACAATTCTGTATCGTGTTGTTCTTGAAACTTTAGCACTCGCTGTACAGATATAGTTTAACAAGTAAAGCAGATAGTAGACCAATAACATATTATTCTCATGTAAACCACGATGAACTACTAGGTGGAAAGCTAAAGCAACAACTAAGTGTCGTGTGCAGAAGTTGCAAAAAAGGAAAAATGGCGTTTAAACCGGTAATGAGCCCATGCTAACTTAACACGGTGTAAAGATATCCAGGACCTAGATGACACCTCCTCATGATCCGGAAACGAACTGAATAAGATAATAGAAGTGCCATCTCATGAGAGCAGATTGCAAGTTTATATGTGGACGGTCTGCAAGGTAAAGCATTAAAAACTAGGAAAATTCAATGCTAAAGAAAAATAAAACAGCCAAGTACTTTATCGAGTCTTAAGCCAATAGGCAAGGTAAATAATAAAAACTTGACAAATAAGTCAATGAATTGTCAATGAAATGCTAGTACTCAGCATATCAAACATGAAAAAGGTCTATGACATAACTGTGTATGCAAAATAAGCTGCAACAGCCTCCAATAGGAAGTCACCGTCTTCATCCGAAAACAGTTCAGCCATCCAATTTAAAAGCGGAAAAGAACATACGTGCTCTCCCAGCACCGGATCCTCTATCACCATCAAAGGACAGCTCGGTGGGTTTTCAAGAAAGCTGTGTTCCAAGAAAGACTGTGCTGCCGCCAGTAAATTCCAGGGACCAAGTAGTCCATGCATCAATGCCACAGCCATAATCCTTTCGCCAGGACAAATCAACTCGTGAGTAATGATAGGAGTCATCAGCTGATTAAAGTCGACGTCAGGAGAAACCGGTCCGCAGAGACACAAATCAATGGCCCAATCGAAATCACAGGTCAGGCAGTGAAATACAGGCTGGACACAGGTGAAGTAGGAGAACCGAAAAGATAATCCATATGCCGTGCTTAATATCGCCAACGGCATTGTGCCATAATATTCTAGCATGCGATTGCGGAACAGTGTCAGCAGCTGCAGGGTCGGAGGTTGCATAGGAGGGACATCCATATTTAAAAATGTAAAAAAGCACAAGAGCGTCCGCTGGTAATGCAAGTAAAAATGCCAATCCACGAACCAGAGTGCAGAAAATACAATGAAAGGGAGCAGGGATGACTCCAAAGATTTTCTCAAATGAAGTCACGAGACCACTGGTAACAACTTTAAAAAAGTGTGCCAGGGATTTTGTGGAGGATGCGTTAAAGATAGTCGGAAACATGTTGCTGAAATTGAAAGGCAAACCTGTGTACGGGTGTTCGCTATGTGAAGTACGAAGGTTTCACGGGCCGAACTCAAGGCCACCTCTCTCTGAGACAAAAGAGCTCTTATTCTTGTCATGCCGTTGAAACGTGTCCCAAGGTTGGTATTTGTGGCCAGATTGAAAACTCCCTATGTTCATGTGTGGGAGGAAATAGAACATTTCTGCAGCAAATAACCCGTTCACTTACTGTTACGATAAAAGGAATACTTTTAATTAACTCAGAACAATCTTCATTATTGAGCATCAAATAACTACCATTTTCCAACAACTTGAACGTGGGGATGATAGCAGGAACTGGCGTGCCTTGCAACACGCAAGCCATATTTGGTCGGTGTTTGTTGCATGAATCGTGTAACTGTATGTGCCTACACATTAGTGAATGATCTGGCGTCTCAGTGCATTCCTCTCCATTCAGATAAACTTCTTGATCATCTTTGAAACATCTGTTTGTGTATGGAAGCGACCAGACCTCATGAACAAAAGCACTACCTAAAGGTTCATAAAGACCTATTGGTATATATTTCATACAATTTGAAAACTTATATAAAGCAAAAGGCAGCGTTATTAAACCGTGGATAAGGCATGTTGCCAAAAAACCCGCAATCCTCTGCTGATGATGTCACTGAGCATGTCATGAATGATGTAATATGTGACATCATCAGTAGTGGATTATGGGTAATAGTATCTCTAGTTTACTCCCCTATAGCTGTCTTTCTTTTAACATAAGTGTGTGTTTCCTTCCCTTATACTTACTGTTTTTGGTTTGCTTCCAGTTCGCGTACCAGCGAGCGAACTAGGAAGCGAACTAAGAGAAATAGAGGTTGGCACAGTTCCAAATATTGTACCAATTTTTTAATAACGGGGAGGTAGTTCTGAAAAGAACTTTTTTTTTTATTTTTCTGAACATTTTTTTACTGTTTTTGAATTTTTCGGAACAGTTTTATATTTTTTTGGGTTTTTCTTGGAGGGGGCAATGAAAACGATTCATTGTAAAGGGCTCAACAGGAGCAACAAAACAAAAAAAAGAAGTATTTATTATTTTGGGCGTTTCGGACAAACTTGCATATGATAGTCAATAGCTCTGTTGATCAGAGTGATGCTTCTTTCTCCGTAGGAAATGAATCCATCGCAAAATACGCAGGTGTGTTTTACTTCACCAAATCTCATTTGTATATTTGGCACCATCTCCCTGCCCTCTGGTCCCGTTACTTCCGGTACAACAGATCTTCTGGCCATAATAGGGAGATTATCTAGGTCGTTCCGAAACTGTGCAGCACTGTAGTTGTTAGGATGCCACCTAGTCATATGGCGATGCATTGTGTAGTTTCCGAAACTGTATTTTTTGTCGGTCCCTCTGGACAGTCTATCTTGACATATAAGGCAAGTTACGTATCTTGCATTTACTTTTTTCTGACCTTTGGGAATTTTAAAAAATTGCCAAATGAAGTTTTCTTTCCGGTGAGACGTCTTGGGCTGCTCAGGCAAAAACTGCCTCTCTTCGTGCTCGTCCTCCTGTTCCTCTTCTTCTTCTTCTTGTTGAATTACAACTTGAGCAGGTGGTCCACTCTTCCTTGGATGTGGTGGAGGTGGTGGGGAAGCACCAGCTGAAGCTACTAAAGAAGCCATTGCTCAGTGATCACAAAGGGTCTTTCTCTCACAATGATGAAAGTCAGAGTGAGGAAAGAAGGAGGGATTTTCATCATTTGGGAAAAACAAGAGTTCTCAACCAATCAAAAGTGTTCATTTTAGATCCAATGAAAAGTGTTATTACCAAGTCACATGACTTGCTGTGTTTACGTTAAGCGCTTTGCAGGGCCTCCCGGTTTGCTTCCAGAAACCTGCGCTTTGGCACTCGCTTCGCGTACCAGTTCGCTAACGTAGCACGTCATATGACGTATCACGCGACAACGTGGAACGTCATGCGGACGGGAGGCGTCACGATGTTGTTTTCTAACGCGGCACTTGTGGTAAAGAAACGTTTACCGGCTCGCGGTCTATTTCGCGGCATCAAGGTCAGCTAACGGGAAGCTTCCCGATTCGCGAAGCGGGAACGAAGAAAAAAAAATATTTAAAAAAAAAATTATTCATAAACATATAAAATATATTTTTGGATTTAAAGAAGAATACATTTTACAGCTACAGATATTAGCTGTTAAAAAACCAATGAAATTCACAGAAAAAACCATAGGTTATAGACCATATATAGTTAGGAATTAGCATTTACAAAACCTTGAAAATTCACTGAAAAAACCATAGGTTATAGACCATATATAGTTAGGAATTAGCATTTAGAAAACCTTATTTTACTCACACAAAACCATTGAAATTCCATATATAGTTAGTTGCACTAACTATATATCGCGCACCCGCAATCCACTGCTGATGATGTCACATATTACATCATTCATGACATGGTCAGTGACATCACTGATGACATCACTGATGACATCTCAAATGACATCACTGATGACATCACTGATGACAACATCCAGTGACTGTATGCTTCTGTAAAGTTAAAATATGTCTTACATATTGAAGAATGAGTGGATGTATAAGTGTCTGGATGAAGGATTTAGTAGGTGCATGACTGACTGTATAAGTGAGTGATTAAATGTGTCTCACTGAGTGCATGGGTTAGTGACTAAACTGTTTTAAATTGTGCATCATTGTGTCTGTTGTTTTGTAATCTGATGCATGTGTTGATCATTAGCTATATGACTAACTATATGGGTTATTGATTAGTTGCCCAAGTATTTGTATGGGAGACTGAGTGTGTGTGTGGGTGTCTGGGAGGTGTATGACTCTGTGCATAGATGTGTGAGCAGTTGATTCACTAGATGTATGGGTTCAAAAGTGCATGTGGAAACATCTGTATGGGCGGTTGACTGTGTGCATGAGTGTATTGGTGAGTGAATGGATATCTCAGTGCTACATGTCAAAGTAAGTACATATGTAAAACACAGTACATGTGATAGTTGACATATATAAATAACTGTGCATAAGAGCCAGTGAATGTGTGAGTGGCTGTATGGATTATTGTGAACTTGTATCAGGGATTGTATAACAGAGTAAATATGTGTTATTATATGTTCCAATAAGTAAGGTGTGTATAACTATATAGTTGAGGAAATCGAGGTGTGATTGATTCTTTGCAAGACTGACTAGGTGTGTGAGTAACTCCATGGATGAGTGACAGTCTGTGAGTGTCTGTTTACACTGAGTGTATCTAAGGTTATATTAGAGTCTGAAGAGGTTCATTGTATCATCACATGAATGATGTCATCAGTGATGTGATCAGTAATGTCAAATGAGATGTCATCAGTGATGTCATCAGTGATGTCATTTGAGATGTCATCAGTGATGTCATCAGTGATGTCACTGACCATGTCATGAATGATGTAATATGTGACATCATCAGCAGTGGATTGCGGGTGCGCGATATATAGTTAGTGCAACTAACTATATATGGAATTTCAATGGTTTTGTGTGAGTAAAATAAGGTTTTCTAAATGCTAATTCCTAACTATATATGGTCTATAACCTATGGTTTTTTCAGTGAATTTTCAAGGTTTTGTAAATGCTAATTCCTAACTATATATGGTCTATAACCTATGGTTTTTTCTGTGAATATATATATATATATATATATATATATATATATATATATACATACATACATATATATATATTCACTGCAAAATCCAAATGGTACAGGGATGTTATAGTTAGGCTCAGATTTCACTCAATACAGAACCAGTGAAATTCAGCAGTCATAGTTACGGAACTAACTTTAACTTACGCCCCGTAATGCACTGCTTATGACCTTAGTTCGGTAACTATGACCACTGAATTTCACTGGTTTTGTATTGAGTGAAATCTGAGCCTAACTATAACATCCCTGTACCATTTGGATTTTGCAGTGAATATATATATATATATATATATATATATATATATATATATATATATATATATATATATATATATATATATATTACCATAAGTTTCCCCAGAGATGAGGCCGCACTCTTCCACAGGTCGGTGTCAACACTTTATTTCAATTGGCAGCACTGCTTCACATCTCGTCACTGTGCCCCCCCCCGGGCCTGACGCGTTTCAAGGAGACATTCCTCTTCTTCAGAGGCCTAGAGCACAGGCAGCCTCTTTCATGCGTCTGCAGCGGCCCTGTCTTCCTTATTTGCATACATTTAATTGGCCTCCGGTGTGCCGCTTTTATTCTGCTTTCTGGGATCTGCAGTCCATTAATGCAATATTTACACCCTCCAGTGGGTTTGGTGCTTGCGCTGTATTTTAGGGGGAATTACAAAGTTCTCCAGTGAACCCCGAGTGAGATGCAGCCTACCATAGTTGAAATACCTGCTTCACTGTTCGCATTTTGAAAAGTTCAAAAGCGCAGAACCATTTTTTTTTGCAGGCTGGTGCGATCCCTCCACGGCCTGGAAGCGCCGTGACATGTATTACCATAAGTTTCCCCAGAGATGAGGCCACACTCTTCCACAGGTCGATGTCAACACTTTATTTCAATTGGCAGCACTGCTTCACATCTTGTCACTGTGCCCCCTCTGGCCTGACGCGTTTCAAGGAGATATTCCTCTTCTTCAGCGGGCAAGAGCACAGGCAGCCTCTTTCATGCGAGTGGATCGGAGTTTCGAAGAACCTGAAAGCAGAGGGGACAGAGTCTGGGTCAGCAGCCAGTGACCAGGAAGGCGGAAAGTGGATGCCCACCGATGTCGGGTGATTTCAGTTGAAGAAAGTGAAGCTTGACTGTTCAGCCACGAGGACCAGGAGGCATTGAGGACAACCAGGAGATGGATTCAAGCTGTCCCACAAAAGATGTCGAATGCTGTGGTGTCGGTTTCCACGTTGGACCCAACAAGCCTTGGCAACAGCAACCCATGCAGAAAGCAAAGATTGGCTTCGGTGCAGACCAGCAAGGTCTGACTCACCACTTGGTGGGGAGTCAGGGCATGTCTAGAGCAACCAGGAAAGTCCAAGAAACAGAAGAGTTTTTTTTTTTTTCTTTTTGTTTGTTTTTTTGCAAAACCTTTATTGATCTTTAGTAAAAGGACATCATGGTTGGCCTACAACCCTGGGGCCGGCCTCAAACATCACATCTCAATGCAGGATTAGTATATTTGCTTATACGAATGTTAACGTTAGACATGTGCTTCGGGGTTAACGTCGCCACTCATAGAACAATCGTGCAACATTGACATTACGTTTTGCATTTCTTTTTTGTTTTTTGTCGTCGTCCAGTTGACTGAAATTAACTAAACACAACTTGAAACTTAGAGACCTTAAACATAAATCGCGCTGCAATCTGAGCATCATTGTCTTACCACTCATATGGACTGAGGAGTGGCAGTAGTTCAGTGGCTCAGTGGAACTCATCAGGCATCTTAACATCACAAGATTAGGCATCAGTTGAACATTTTAGGCCTTACGATCCCCCCACTTCTGCATTATTCATTGTAAGCAAGTAATCCGTTAGATAGCACCAAAAGTCTTTAGGTCTGGATTTCGTCGGCAAATCTTCCTCATACGTTACAAGCTTATCACTACAGTTAGACATATCCTGCAACCAATTGGACAATGTAGGTACTTTTCTGCTGTGCCAGCACTGTGCAACCTGTCTTTTGGCCAGTAGCAGGGATACCGCACAGAATTTTCGTTTAATGGATTTAAGGTGTGGGATTAGTCCTAATAAGCAAACCTGTATTGTGCAGTCTATGTCAATCCCTACCATAACGGAAAGAGTTCTACTGATTACCATCCAATAGTCCTGCACTTTCCAGCAACTCCATGCCAAGTGTATAAAATCAGCGCCATCTAGGCCACATCTCCTGCACCTATCCTCCACTTGGTCCCCAAACTTGCACATCCGTGCAGGCGTATAGTATATTTGGTGGAGGAATTTATAATGAATGATTCTAAGGTTGCCATTCGGAGTGAGGAGTTGAGTTAGTGCGCATGTCTGCGTCCATTCTTGGTCTGTCAATGGTTCCCGCAATACCCTGTCCCATCGCTGTTTGGCCTTCCCTGTGTCGTGCGGTATTTCCTCCTGTGTCATGGTATACAGTCGTGAGACCAAGTGTGCTGTGTTAGATGTTGTAATAACCATTTGCAATGAGTTCAGACATTCAGGTTCTGCAGGGAATGTACTGTAGAATGCTTTTAAAGCATTTTTCAGTCTGTGATATGTGAATTGAAACATAGGGGATTTATTCTGAATATATGTTAGGTCTGTGATATGGAGAAATTCTCCCTCGTGAAATAGATCCCCAGTTTATCAATTCCCGCCTTTTGCAGCAATGTCATGCCTACCTTCTCCCCAGTCACCGACATATGAAATAATTGCATTGTATGCAAACAATTTACTGTATAAGGAAAGTGTCCAGTGGCAGCGCGGGTGCATACAACGGTGTTTTATGTGCTAAGTGAGCTAGTCGTTGCCAGGCCCTGACCGTTACATCTACAGAATTGATGTCACGTGCATGCAGTGGCTGTCTGGTGTGGGAAATAATTGCTGTCAGCGGGATAGGTGCAGCGTCATCCTTTTCGATGGCAGTATGGGTGAGATATGGTATGTCGTGATACCAATAGGCAGCATATTGCGCCTGGGCGCACAGGAAATACAACAGAAAATCTGGCACTCCAATACCTCCGCGCACATATGGAAGACTAAGCGTCCGGAGATCTATGCGGGCTTGCTTGCCTGCCCATATTAGTTTCAGCACCAGCGATTTTAGACGGCGAAATACTTCTGCCGGGGGGGTAATGGGAATATTGTTAAAAAGGTATAGTAGTTTAGGGAGCAAGTTCATTTTTACAATCGCAATACGATCTGCCAGGGACAATGGCAACTGAATCCATCTTTGCACCTTATCCTCCAGCTTGGAGATTACTGCACCATAGTTTGATCTAATCACCTCTACCGGGTCCCAATGATACATCACACCCAAGTAGCATATGGGTTCGCTTTGCCATTCTAATGGATAATCCGTCGTAAATGGGGTCGTTGTGTCCGTGAGCAGGATAATTGAAGACTTCGACCAGTTTATGGCTAGCCCTGAATGTCCAATATGAATGAGGGTGGGATGCACACCTTTTACTTATTTTTTAGAGTCAATATTTATTTATCTTCTGTTTGTCCAAAGTTCATCATTTAGGGCGTGCAATACTGGTTTTTGTGCCTCCCCCGGTGACACCTTTGAATCAATGAAGAAGGGTGGGGTAACACATGTCACCTCAAAACCAGTCGCAGCTGCCATCATTGCGCCTTTTGGCAAAATTCCATCCACGTTTTTCCATTTTCAAATATTCCATAGTTTTAACCATATTATTCCACATTTTTCCACATTTTCTGTGTTACTCTGTCATTTCACTTCACATTCAGGCTGTATTCTGCCATTTTCCAGATTTCTAATGCTTAAACCGTGCCCTCCGGACCTCTTTTTCAAACATGATCAACGCAGTGGTTCGTCCAAAGCAATATTTATTTAAAAATCCAATGCATTTCGGGCACCTCATTGCCCTTCGTCAGGGAACAATATAAACAACAATAATAGCACAAGGTAAATATTGTGTATTCACTTACATCAATTCAATATTAATCTTACACGTCATCTAATCTTAAATAGTTAAATGTTTGTTCATCATAGTCATTGTGCAAATTTTCTTATGCAACCTGTCGCCTCAGCGCTAGCAAACTCTACCTTTGTAACCAGTGCTTATCCAACCACATTTTATCCCTCGTATTCAGCGCTATTGTGCATAGAGACTGTGGGCTCTTATTCCCCTCCCCGTTTGTATAACGTTTTCTATTCACCCTTTGCTATCAGAAACTACGTTTTATACCCCTTTGTGTTTTAACATGATTACCTCGGTTCATCTTTCAGTACGTTTTTAGTGTTACACAAAATATTCGTGTTTTCATTCACAAATCTCTGCTCTTTGTTACACAATTGCGTTTATCACTACAATACTTTAATCGTCTTTGCATGAACAACATATGTCATTATATAGCTCCTTACACGTACCTGCAATGAACACTAAAACCCATCCTGTCTTGTTTCCGATCCGGTAAAGTTACCCTCCTGTTGTTACTCCTTCATTTAAAAACTCGTTCTCTATGCTACCTTATTCCTGATTGGCCCGTGCCGTTCGCTGTCCCTCGCTCTCGTGTTCACGTGGTGGTGCACGTCATTTTGCTTGAAACTACGTTATCCATAATACCATACTAACCTACCCGCAGTACTCAAACATTCTTAAATCTTTGCGCTTTGTTACACAATTGCGTTTATCACTAAGATACTTTAAATCATCTTTGCATGAACAACATGTATCATTATTAGTGTCGTTGAATTCAACCTGAAAAACATTGCTTTTGTACAAAACGAACCAGATCTTATTCCATGAATGTCAAGTCTTTTAAGATAATGAGACAAGAATCAAAGAGACTATTACTTTTGTGGGTGCAATCCCAACGTTACGGGGAAATTTATGAACAATATGAATGAGGGTGGGATGCACACCTTTTACTTATTTTTTAGAGTCAATATTTATTTATCTTCTGTTTGTCCAAAGTTCATCATTTAGGGCGTGCAATACTGGTTTTTGTGCCTCCCCCGGTGACACCTTTGAATCAATGAAGAAGGGTGGGGTAACACATGTCACCCCAAAACCAGTCGCAGCTGCCATCATTGCGCCTTTTGGCAAAATTCCATCCACATTCCAGCCCTGAATGTCCACCAAATTTGATATATTCTCTTAGTAGTTCGTTTAAATGCGTAGCTGGGTCGCGGACGTACAATAGCATATCGTCCGCATATAGAGCGATGTGGAGAGGTCTCGATGTAAAGCGGAGGGCCGACTCTTTGAAGTTCTGTCTAATTATGCATGCTAAGGGTTCAAGCGCTAAGGCAAACAGCAAAGGCGATAGTGGGCAACCTTGTCTGGTGCCACGCTCAACCGGAAACCTGTCAGAGATATACCCATTGATCCTCACTCTAGCACATGGGTTGGTATAGATCAGCGTCCTCCATTGGACGAATCTTTTAGGAAAGCCCATCCTGTGTAATACAGTAATCAGGTATTCCCACTCTATGGAGTCAAACGCCTTGGCGGCATCGAGTAGAATCGCTGCCGCCTTCGTGTTGGGCTGTAAGTAGTGTGATAAGGCGAATAGTGATCGAGTGTTATGTGACGTGGACCTTGTGGGAATGAATCCTGCTTGGTCCGGCAAGACTAGTTTCGTCATCAACGGGGTTAGACGAGCCGCTAATAATTTCGCTAATATTTTAGAGTCAGTGTTGATGAGTGACAGCGGTCTATAGGAGTCACATTTTTCCGGGTCTTTGGAGGGTTTGAGGAGAGCTATGATCACAGCCTCGCGGAGTGAGGGGGGTAGTTCCCCCCGGTCGAACGCCGCCCCGAACATGCCCACCATGCGCGGAGCAACCAAGTCTACATACTGCTTGTAGAATTCATTAGTGTACCCATCTGGTCCAGGCGCTTTGCCGTTGGGGAGGGATTTAATGACTTCAGATACGTCTTCTACTGTGATTGGCCTCGTTAAGAACTCTCTATGTCCATCTGACAGCCATCCAATTGCTACCTTATCTAAATATTGGAGGATTTCTTCCGTAGGCGCGGTTGGTTGTGATTTATATAGTGTCGAATATGTGTCCACAAAGCTACTTAATATGTCCTCCGCTTGTGTGTGTACCTTACCATCGTCCGATTGGATCCGTAGTACCGCAGAGTGATTCTTATCCTCACATATTTTATGTGCTAGCAGCCTACCTGGTCTCCCACCCTCTCCGAACGATCTAGCGGAGTGTTTCCTGTCGAGATATTTGATTTCATCTTCAATGAAAGTCTGATGTTCAGAATGCACCTGACGCAGCTCAGCAAGCAAAACGATATTTAACGTGGTTCCGAACTCTGTCTCAAGCTCCCTCATGCGTTTCTCACATCTCCCTATCTGCTGTCGGATGTCTTTAAGTATGCCAATGGTAGTTGTCATACAGACCCCCCTAATAGTGGCTTTGAAGGCCTCCCACAGAAACATCGGGTCATCCACCACTGGCTCGTTTATGTGAAAATATTCTTTGATCGCTTTGTCAATAGTGTCCATATAAACGTTATAAGTAAGCGCACGTGAATTGAACCTCCAGTGGAATGGGGGCGGAATATATTGCGGAATTGCTAGTTGTAAGAGCACTGGGTTATGATCCGATAGTGTGTGTGGCAGGACGCTCATATAAGACGTCCATAATGCAATGTTAGTAGTGCCCAGCCAGTAGTCTAGGCGTGACCAGCTGTTGTGTATCGCTGATATGTGAGTGGCACCTGGCATGTCCGTGTGTCTCTGCCTCCATATATCCGTTAGTGAGATGTCCTGCAGCATATGTCCCAGTTTGGTCCTTGCCTGCCTATGCTGTTCAACTGAATGTATGGATCGATCAACCCCATCCGTCAGTGTCACATTCCAGTCTCCCCCACATACAATATTGGAGTTAGTGAACATTTGCAGATGTCCCCACAATTCCTGAAAGAAGTCCGGCGAATCTACATTCGGACCATAGACATTCAGAAGCGTCAAGCTTTGTCCTCTTATGGTGCCAGACACTATCACAAATCTCCCATTAGGGTCCTGTATCACTCGGTGTACCTTAAAGTTCACCCCTTTTCTGATCAGGGTGATTACCCCTCTGGAATACGATGAATATGTGGCAGCGTAAGATGCCTCGGCCCAGCGTTTTCCTATGTGTTGCTGTGTATTGGGTGCAATATGAGTCTCCTGCAGTATGGCTATGTCAATATTCCATCTGTTCAAATAAGCAAACACTTTTCTTATTTTACGTGGTTGTGTGAGACCTCTAATATTCCACGTTAGGAATTTCAAGTGTGTTCTGTCTGTACCTGTCGCGTCTGGGGTCATCTACAAGGCCTTGATGTCACCGACATGATCGAGTGGTAGTCCATATTCCGCCTAACAATGCTTATATTGTCACTTAGCCCGATTTCCCCCCGCCACAACATGTTTTTTATCACAACAAGTCCTTTAGCGGTTGGTCTCTGAACATAAACTGTACCCTCACCCCCCATCCCCCTCCCACTCCAGCAACCCAAACGTGCCGAAGCCATTCACCCCTGACGTAAAAACCCATAAACTAGAGCAAGTTAGAACAACTGTCGTGGGGAATACCCTTGGGAGGTCCGCCTGGGGCACAACTCAGCGCCCAATCCAATGGGCGTGGATGGCTCATTCTACAAATTTGCACAATCTTGTTTGTTGAACATGTCCCTGCGATCTCCCCCCCACCCCCCACCGCAACCTAATAACCAATACTTTCAACATTGAGTCAATGGAGCGATGTTATGATACCCCCCTCGATGAGGTCAGGTCGCTGTTGCGTTGCACACAGTATACGCCCAAGACAGGCGCGTCGTTACCACTTCTCTAAATTTTGTCCCCAGATATGAGCGTGCAGCTGTAATACCAGATCAAGTTGGGGGTATGTAGAGGCCTGCATCACAGGTAGTGTGTCTGTAGTTAGTGCCTCGCACAATCATTCAACTTTCCAGGGCCCTTTTCTGCGCAACCAAGACTACCGCACCCTCCACCATATAGTGGGTCCATTGTTAGTGATCAATATAGTCTGTGTGCGTCTGCCCCTCATCTATCTTAGACCAGGTCTTAGTCTCTGGCATTGAACCGCAGTGGTTGTCATCCCTGTGGGGCTCAATTCTGGGCTTGTTACTATCAATGGGAGTGGCAGCTGACCGCCCCCGCGACTCCCCATATCCGTGTGTACGGGACAGCGTGGGATACAAAGCAGTTAGGTCTTACCATGAGTCAGTTGATAGCACTCTCTCCCTCATTCATGACCACCTGAGTCCGCGTGGTGATCATCTCGTGCCCGCTGCTTGTTGTGTAGTATCACCTTCTTTACGAATTCCTGAGCAGCCTTCGGGGACGGCAACACCACTGCTCTGTCTTCCCACGTGACACGTAGTCTTGCCGGGTATAGCATAGAGTATCCCACGTTGAGTTCTCTCAGCTTTCACTTGACATTTGCATATTCCTTCCTCGCTTGTTGGACCGCCAATGTGTGGTCCGGATAGAACTCCAAAGTGTTGCCTTGATGCGTGATTTTGCCTTTCTCACGCGCTAAACGCAAAATAGTGTCTCTGTCATGATAATTTAGAATTCTTGGCGTGGTGTCGCTCCCGGTTTCGGCCTGGGCGCCAGGGATCTATGGGCTCTTTCAACGATGAAGATTGGAGACAGGGCTTCCGCACCAAAGATGTCTCTGCACAATTGCTCCATGAATACCTGCATTTTGCCCGTGTTGGTCGACTCCGGTAGGCCCGTAGCGCGTATGTTATTTCTTCTGGAGCGCGCTTCTAACTCTTCCTCCTTTGCCTTGATCACTTCGAGGACGCGTTCCATGCCAGTGCACTTGCTGGTCGTGGCATGTGCCTCATCTTCCACCGATGATATTCTGGCTTCGGCATTGTCCAAACGCTCTCCATGTTTCTCGAGCTTGTCAGACATCCCGTCCATTCTGCACGTGAGATTATCCAGCTTCCCGTTAATATCCTGGACGTTCGCCTGTATGGACAGCAGTATCCTTTCCATATTAGAGGTAGGCTCCATCGTCGGTGCCCCTTCCCCCTCAGGCGATTGATCGGTGTTTTTTGATGGTTTTTTGCTCTCGAAGGAGATCTTTTGTTGTTGTTTATCCGGCTTTCCCATAGTAAGAGTCTTAGACGGTTGCTTGTCAGTCGGTTGCCGCGTGGATCTGGTAATTCTCACCGCCGTCGCCGTCTTCAGACCGTCCGTGGCAATCGTGGGGCACACTTCACTCACTCGGTCTGCCAGTTCTCCCCTTCGTGTGTGCAGCCCCCAATTTATCAAGAAGTCCCAAGGAACGCAGACCCCGACGCGGGCGGATTCCTGCTGACAACTATCTCTGCACTTCAGCACGTACACAACGAGGCCTGTCTCTTTACTCAGCAGCACAACTGTTCATTAAGAAAACTGTCTTTGGGCGACACACCCCGTCTGGGCCGGCGGTCCTTGGCCAGCACCGCGGTAGACCACCCCGTGCCAGCGTCCTCAGTGCACCGCCTCCGGCAGGGTGCTTGTTACGTGTGTTAGGTGTACCGCTTCAACAGCAAAGGTGGGGTAGGGAGCCTGGTTGTGTGGTCGTGGGTGGTAGCAGTGGCGTGTATCCCCGTTATCCGACTGGGGCTTGCAGATGTTGGTGGCTAGGATAACACGTGGATAGGTGTCCCCCCGCTTCTCATACCAGCTCATTCATTATCCTGTGGCATGTGGCAGTGTCCTCCTGAGGCAGCAGGCAGCAGTTCAAGTACCCCTCCGTGTATCTGCAGCAATCGACAGCAGCTGTGAGCACCACGCTGATGTTTCCCTCAGCGCCGGGAGACAGCACGACTTGTAATCCGGGGGCAGTGTGTCCATAACGGCGTAAAGCACATGGTCAACGTTACCCAGCAGTCATCGTGCTTATTCGCATTTCAGGGACCGCTGTTTCCTCATCCACACGCTATTTCCCCCCTCCGCTTATTCCACAGATAATCTCCGTACCTTGGATGAGTAAGCCCAGGTTCTCCGACCCCAGCGCGCTGCTGTAGGGACTCTCCCTGCACAATAGGAGCGCTTACTTCGGGTCAAACCCTCCCGGTCTGCGTGATGCCGACGGGCGCCGCCATTTTGCGATCCCGGGACTGAGGTTTCTTAAAGGAGCCATGCCATGTTTAGTAAAATAAAAAACAAAATGTTCTTCACATCGCTTCTTACTGCAGACTTCTCGAGTACATCCACCGAGTTCACTGTCTGTGCCTGTAACCCGCCTCTTATGCGTCCAGGGCGCGTCGTTTAGCGAAGGTCTGCCCGCCTCTCGTTATATCGCCCGCCATCTTGTAGCCAGTTCCGATCACCACCGCATTTGTCTCATTTTTGGGCTTCCGTCTCTATGCAGCAGTCCTCAGAGCGCAACATCAGGCGCTGGGTGTTTTCGCACCATCGATCCGCCTGTTAGCGGCGGTCAGGGGGGGCTATTGACCGGCTCGGACAGCGTGTTAAGAACCGTCCGGCGGAGCTGAGTTTTTACTCAGCCATCCCGCTGTGCGCCCCCTAGCGCCTCCCAAGAAACAGAAGAGTTACCTTCATGGGGACCCACCACTCGACAGACCAGGGATCGCAAAGGAGCCTTGATCGGAAACGCTAGAAGCTGGCCCACGGAATACTCGTGGAGTGTAGGCCCACAATCTTCAGTGCAGACAGTGCTCGGGGATTGGACTACAAGTAGCCCAATGCACAACTTCGGGAAAGCTCGAGAAGTTTATGCACTTGTACATGGGCATGGTGTGCAGGAGTTCTGGTTCCACGTCACTCGTGAAGCCTGCGGGTCTCAGCTTTGCTGGGATCTCGTGTCAGACTCTGAGAAGTCTGGAAGTCTGTGTCCTGAGTTGCAAATACTTCGGGGTCCGGTGGGAGCCTCGCAAATGCAGACTGGCAAGATGCTTCTTTGGTACCTGTTTGAACAGGGGAGTCATTTCTTGACCCTAAGGGAGATTCTTCCATTTTCTAGTCGTGTAGAATGTCGAAGTTCCAGGATATATGTTGCAGAGTTTCGTCCAGGTGTAATCTGAAGTCCTAAGGACCGGGGTCCCATATATATACTAAGTTAGGGGGTTGAACATACTCTGGGGACCCAACTATGGGAGGGTCTGGGAAGAGGGGTGGTTACACCCATTCCCTTTGTCCAGTTTCACGCCAGAGCAGGGGCTGAGTGCCCCTGCAACCGGTTTGAACTGGGGTATGCACAGGGATACCAAGTGTGCCCCCAGCACTGTCTGAAAAGCATTCTCTGAATGCACCCACCCAGCCCCAATACACTAAAGCCTGTCTGCAAGGCGGTTACACCTCCCTGTGACAGGAAACCTATTGTTCATGCCTCCCCTGCCGGAGTTTCATCCAGCAGCAGGAGGTCAGACCCCTGTCTGTGGCATCCATTTTGTGATACTTAAACAAAAACTAACAGAACTTATCCGTGTTAGGAACACACTATACAGTCGCCCTTACGGTGCTCAATTATACATGAATTCTAAACCTCTGAGTACATAAACTCATCCTTTTAACTGCAAAACAAATTTATCAGCACTATAACATCAGAACAAACATTACATATTCATTTGCAAGCCAGTTGGTTGTACATTTCTTTCTTGTATTATTTTCCTGTGCTTATTTTCATATTCGTAGTGTAGCAGACATATTACTCCATAGGACTATCACCCTAGGTACTGGTGTGGTGGCTGAATGATATTCAGCATGAAGGTTTAGTTTGAATAATTTCACCATCAACTTCATGTATCATTACATCCAAGTTCAATTTATTGGCTTATTCATTCCATCTTGGCATGTTTTAATTACATATTCCAAAAAGCATTTTCTTATAGTGCATTTTTATAGAATTCCAATGCATTTCGGTGCTAAGAGCACCTTCATCAGGGAAAATCTGAAATATTCAAATAAACATTCTCAGAATTATTTTCATATTCTCATAATTTCACAGGATTCATTATTTGCATGAAGATTATTGGATATTTACATCTCCCTGTTATTCATATCTCCCAATGCATTTCGGTAAATACCTTCGTCAGGGGAATACTAAAAATAAAAATGAAAAATACTTTAAGTAACAACTCAAATTCCTATGTTATATACAATTAGTAGATAGTAATCCAGGGAATGGGATATAACCTCTTGATCCCACCTATAATGTGCTGTTATTGTTTACTCGTGCTCACTGAGTAAGAAATCCATAATGCCCAACCATGCTAGTTTGTGTAAAACATCACGTGGTGTCTGTATGTGCTCATAAGTATTCCTCTCACCATACCAGTGCTCAACATATCTGACTCCAATAGTGTCATAAACTCTCACCTGTAACAGAAACGCTAAAAATACCATACTCGCCAGGAACCTAGTTGCTCCTACAGAACACCTAAAAAACATAGAAATACGTGTTCTTGCCATATTCATTCCTTGAAATCAAGCCTATACTCATCAAAGCCACGAAATAAAGACCTACTTCAGTGTTTTTGAAACACCCCTTGACTGGGAAAGTGCCCGTGTCCTCCGGTCCCTGTATGTTATTCTTGGAATTTCTGCCAACACAGACACAAAAACTCAGTAAGCAACACGCTTAATCGCTAATGTACACGTCATACGCAATAAATCAGAATGTCAACCAATAGTCCACTGAGGGCATACCTTATCTACAATGGTAGAATTGTGGGACCCTCCTCGTGTCCCGTCGATACTGACTTCCACGTCAGATGCGCCTGCTCACTCGTGTTGACTGTGTGTCACCTGTTTTAAAGTGATCTCTGCTTCTGTGGTAATAGCCTTAGAGCTATAATACTAGAAAGAGGACTTAATATGAGAAGGCTTCGCGCTACTCCTGCCGCTTCAAAAGCGGTCTCCGCCTAGGAAATTTTGTTCTTAACAAACTCTATGATCTCAAATCTGTAACTTTATTCAAACCCTGACAACAACATAATCCTGTCTGCTTCGTAAAAATCGCTTCTACATTAAAACAACAAAACCAACAAAAATAACCTAACGCTGGCCCATCTATTTCCTCATGCTCCAAAAATAAAATTGAAATTAAAATACTCCTCTGCAAAAAATTGTGAATAGTGTGAATAATTAGAGAGTATGCTAACCGACACTTTTATTGTTTTATTGTTTTATAGAGCGGAAACTTGACCCGTAGGGTATCAGAGAGCTTTACAGGGGAACATAACAATGTACAAAATGCAAGGAATCACAATAGTTACTGGACACGTAAGAAACAGATTACATGTAAGTAACTCCAGATAAGGCCCCAGATTTCTTGAAGAGGTAGGTTGGTATTCCGAAAGGAGGCGCTAATCTGTATTTGGTCAAGGTCTGTGTATTGGTCAAGATCTGTGTATCGGCAGGAGGTAGCATTTAGGAGAGGAATTTACCCATAAGGAAGGTTTTGGCTTCCTTTCTGAAACGTGCCAGAGAAGGGATTCTTCTGATGGCGGGCGGGAGAGAGTTCCATATTCTTGGAGCGGATCCAAAAACGTTTTTTTTGTTCTGGAACTGTGCAGGTTGGAGTAAAAGGTCTCTGGCAGGACGGGAGTTTTCGTTTCGGCCAGATACCACAAGTTTCTGTGCAAAGTAGGAAGGGGAGTTAGAGTATGAAGCTTTGTGTGTGATGCAAGCCAGTTTGAGTTGAGTTCTGGCCTCGAACGGGAGCCAGTTCAAAGCTTTCAGGTGTGGAGAGATATGGTCAAATTTTTTTGAGCTTGTAAGAAGTCTGGCAGCGGCATTAAGGCAGGATTTGAGGGGTGCCTGGGAGATCTTGGGTAAGCCTGAGAGAGTGGAACAGCTGTATTCCAGTCTAGAGATTACTAGCGCTTGGACTGCGCTTTTTAGGTCGGTAGTGTCAAGAAAGGGTTTCAGTTTCCAAAAGGTAGCTCAGGTGGAATCTGGCTGATTTGGCCATCGAGTTGATGTGGTCTCGCATGTTCAAATTGCAGTCATCGGTTATTCCCAAAGATTTTGCTGAGTCCACAATGGTTGGTGGGCAATCTAAGGCTGTGATCGATTTGATCCATAACTGCATCTCGGGATTGGTTTTTGGAGGGGAAATTAGGAGAAATTCTGTCTTCTTGGCGTTAAGTTTAAGTTGATTGGAGTTGAGCCAGTGGACGGTTGATTTCAAGGCCTCATTCACGGAGAGGATATCCTCGAGTGAGAGGAGGCTTTGATGTAGAGCTGAGTGTCGTCAGGATACATATAGTAGGAGATATTCGCTGTGCGCAGTACTTCGGTAAGTGATTCAAGATAAAGGTTGAAGAGGGTAGGAGACAGGGTTGATCCTTGAGGGACTTCAACCTTGACCGGAGAAGGAGCAAATAGTTTTCCATTGATTAGGAGTCGCTGCGATCAATTTTGGAGGAAGGATTTAAACCATTCTAGAACAGAGCCGTCCAAACCCATCCTCAGTTTGAAGCATTTGATTAGTTTTTCATGGTTGACCGTGTCGAAGGCCGAGGATAGATCTAAGAGGATTAAAAGGCATGTTTTCCCTTGGTCCAGGGCTTGGAGGGCATCATAATGATGTGGGGGACGGTCGTTTCAGTGCTGTGTCCCGGTCGGAAACCAGATTGGAAGTCATTGAAAAGGTGGAAGTTGTTGATGTGCTGACTTAGTTGCTGTTGTACACACTTCTCCAGCACTTTGGTTAGGAGAGGGATGTTGGAGATAGGTCTGAAATTTTCAGGGATGGCTGGATCCAGCGATGTTTTTTTCAAAATGGGGAGAACTTGGCCGGCTTTTAGGGAGTCAGGAATGGAACCCTGTTGGAGCGAGGCATTAAATATTGAGGTCCAGCTAGGGAAAATGGATTGGGCGACAGCCGCTAGGCAGTTGGAGGGGTGCGGGTCATTTTATTATTTTATTTTATTTATTTTTGGAGTTTTCTATAGCGCTGACCAGACCAGAGGGTATCAGAGCGCTTAACAATCGTTCTGGAGGGAACAGGTGAGGAGTAGTACAGCACAAAAATGTTCATACAAGATCAGGGGTTAACAAACTTCTTTGGCGCGTGCAGGCGGGATTGAGGTAGTGTTTTTGAGGTAGTCAGGGTAGCAGGGTGAGCTGCTGAGGTAGAGTTCGGGTATGCACGATTGAGGTAGAGGATTTTTAGGCGGCTCTTGAAATTTGGGAAGGAGGGGTTGGTTCTGATGTCCACTGGGATGGAGTTCCAGATTTTTGGGGCATAGCCAGCAAAAGAGCGGTTTGCGGTTTATTGTTTCCGTGTTTTCAGGGGGATGAGTAGTAGTGAGTTTGAGCTTCTGAGGTTTCTGGATTGACCCGCTTTCTTGAGCTTGGAGGCTAAGTATTCCGGTTTCCCTGTGTGCAAAGCTTTGTGCGTGAGACAGGCTGTTCTGAAGTTGGCGCGCATTTCCACTGGGAGCCATTTTAAATCCTTGAGTGCGGGCGATATGTGGTCAAATTTTTTTGCACCAGAGACCATTCTGGCGGCTGCGTTGAGAGTGGTTTTCAGTGGCGCAAGGTGGGATAGGGCTGTGCCGGATAGGGTTGCGATCCCATAGTCCAGTCTGGATAGCACCAGTGCTTGTGTGGCTTGTTGGAGATCCCTCTGGGGGATGTGTGGTTTGATTTTGTTTAGGAGCTTCAGACTGAAGAAGGCACTCTTTGCGGAATTCTTAATGTGGTTCGTCATTGACAGTTTGTGGTCAAGAGTGATTCCGAGTGATTTTACTGAGTTGGTCAGGGTGAGATTTCCTTTGAGAGCGTCAATCGCTTTCACCCATTCGGTGATTTGGGGGTTGTCATCTTTGTTGGAGATGAGTAGGATCTCGGTCTTTCCTTGGTTGAGTTTGAGGTGATTCGTCCCTAGCCAGTCATTGAAATGGTTATTCAGATTTAGGGACGATAAGATTTTAGAAACAGAGTCTTTGTCATAGAGGTCGAAGACAGTTCAGAGTGCTTGATTTTTTGGTGAAGACTGTGGGGGCATCACAGGACGAGGGGGCGGCAGGCCAGGAAGGGATAGAGAGTATTTGGCGGCACTAAGTTCATCCTCTAAGGCTGCGACTTTGTCACGAAGTAGGAGGAGAATTCCTCAGATGAAATTAAAGCCTTAGGGGCTTCTTTCGAGGTTTTGACCAGTTTATTAGATTGGTGTTTGACTAGATCGAAGAGCTTACGAGGTCTGTTCTTGGCGTTCTCAAGTTCGGATCTGAAAAATTCTTTCTTTGAGTTCAGGATGTTCTTGTAGGTATTTCTGGCCTGGGGAGAAGTTTTAGATGAGTGGCGGAGGGGTCCTGTCTCCAAATTCTTTTGGATTGCCGGAGGCATCTCCTCTCATTGTTGAGCGGTCCAGTGAACCAGGGGTTCCTATCTTTGTTTTTGTTTTTTTATCTTTAATGGGGCTAGGTCATCCATAATGTTTGAGATAGTTGCTGAGTAGTGGTTATTGAGGTCATTGACCAGTGAGCAATGCGAGGGGGGGGTAGGTCAGATTTGCAACGAGCCTCCAGTTCATTGTGGTCCAGGTTTCTAGTATCTCCAATCCAGCGTTTGGGAATCACTGGTTGCGGGGCCCTTATCTTGTGGGTGCCAGGTAGCAGGAATGCGATGGCGTGGTGGTCAGACCAGTCGCACAGGTCTATGGAGATAAGCTTGACTGTTGATTCCTTGGAGATGATCCAGGCAAGGATGGCCCCTATTGAGTGTGTTGGGAGAGAGCAGGCTTGGGTCAGGGCTTGATCGGAAAGGAGGTCTTTGATGGCGTTGACAAGAGGGTCCGTGAGGTCATTCCAATGCAGGTTGAAATCACCCAGGAAGATATCTTTGGAATTGGAGGAGAACTTAGCAGTAATAAGTTCCATGAGGTGGTCAGTGAAGGAGTCGTTTGTGCCAGGTGGATAATAGATGATGTGTAGGTTGCACAATAGGGTGGAGTTGTTACAAATGGAGAGTGTGAGGTATTTGCAAGAGTCGGAGGAATCAGCCAGACGTTCAGTGAAGCTGAGGTTTGAACAGTAGATGCAGGCGATGCCCCCTTCTTTCTTGCTAGATTGTCTGTCCAGCCTGGCGATGTTATAGCCGGGTGGGACTAAGAGGTCCAGGCAAGGAGATGAGGAATCGTTGAGCCATGATTCTGTTAGAATAGCTAGGTCGAAGTTTTTGTTTAGGATGAGTGCAGCAATGTCAACGGCGTGCTTAAACACCGATCAGCGGTTAATTAGAAGGCCAGACAGAGAGGAATCTGCAGGAGTGTCGGGAGTCAGGGTGGATAAGTGTATAGGCGCAAGGTTACACTTGACCACACTTCTGTTGCGGAAAGTAGCCGACCTGTTGGTGTTGATAGAGACTGTGCGGCTGGCATGTTCGGCACTCATGCCTAGCGGGCAAAGGGTGGTTGGGTCAGGGTTGTAGTCACTGAGATTGGCAAGGATTTCCTCTTCAGTGAGGTCAAGTGGACAAGGGGTGTGCTTGCGAGGGCGAAGGTGTCTCAAGGGTAGTGGTAGAGGGTGCTTGGGTAACCCTGTGGTGTTAGGGGGTGGGGTTCCACTGGGTTTTGATGTTGGCGAGGGAGAGTTCAGTGAGGTGAAGGAGGTTCATAAGATCTATTATGGAGGTGTGGATACTCTGAGTTAGTTTGTCCGCTCTGGAGTTCAGTGTTTCGAAATCCCTATAGGAAGTGGGCAGGGTGGCAGTGGTTCTGGGATGGTACTGATAGAGCAAGCATCGCATCGCGACTTGCTCGAGTCAAGAACCTCGCCCGTGTGTAATAAATTAATAAATTGTACGTCTTACTAATCTTTTATTTTCATATTCGAACAAGGTAGAGGAAGCTTGCGTACGTGTATTTCTAATACAACTAAACAATGTCTCTAAAACATGGCTGCCGCTTGAAAAGTGCTTCTGCGCATGCGTCAGTCACACTCACGTGACCTGACGTAGTTATAAGTTTTGGAGGGAAAGGGTGCGCATGCGTAATACACAGCTTTCGTGAATAACGTGGTAATGCTCTTGTGAGCATGTATATGTTGCTAACATTTAAACTGCATAGTATATTTTTATAATGATAAGTTTGAAGTACAAGACCAATGATGTGTTTACATACATTTATTTCTATGTATTAATTTGTTTTCGCTTACTTTTCATGTATCCTCGACTCGGAGGGGTGCTGGGCTGGGGAGTCCATCTTGGAGGGTACTTCTGCGCAAACTCGCCAGAAGCTGTTATGGCATTGAACTCAGGCCAAAGAAGGTTGATGCCAGAGCCACCCTGGGAAAGGGACACCTCACCCAGCCGAAGCATCATGATTATGTTCAATTGTTACTAAAATGTATTCTCTTCATTGTATTCTGTGCGGCTTTCTCATGGGAACCCCAATCTTGCTAGGCGGTACCCAGAGATGTAAATTAGGCCTCCAAATAGTCTATTCTGATTGGTGTGTTACCCAAAGCCTACCTTAGGACCAATCCAAATTGAGGGATTCTGACACTTTGCAACATTGGGGGGTGGTACACCGTCCCCAAACAGTATAACTACCCTGGGTTCACCTAGGGAAGTCGTCCGACTTGTCTGGTTTAGCTGACCTGTCACTGACCCAACGCACTCAATAGGTGACTGAAGATACAGAGTACTGTGGAGCACTCTGTCCGAAATTGACCATAGACTAAGGTTTTTACTAAACCTTAAAGTGCTGGCGGAGCACTTTACTGGGAGTTCGCTGACCCAATCGGGGTCTTGATCGATAGCTGCAGAGAGGGTGGAGCGCAGGCGTTGCTTCCGAACTGCGGGTGCTGGTCCTGTCCTGAGGGTCCTGTCCGAGAGGTCCTGTCCTGATTCCTAATCTGAGGGTTTCCTGTCCTGTCCTGGGTGTCCATTCTGCACCTGCTGTCCTTTGAGGGGCATCCTTCCTTGAGGGTTTCCTGTCCTTAACTGACCCGTGGCCAGGGTTTGGTTTTCACACCAGTCTAGGTAAATATTACTCAGAATCTCTTGAAGACTGCACCTTTCTATATTTCTGTCTTTTGCTTTAATAAAGACATACCTTTGCATATGTTAATTTTCCATGCTTTTCCACAACCATTGAATCATAAAGTCATTTGCATTTGTTCCATAACGTGTTCCTATGTTACCCTACCTGTTAGAAATTATATTTTGCATTGCAGTTTGTCATTTCCTGATATGGTCTAGAACCTCCTTACTTAAACTGTCTAAAGAACTTTTTCCTTAAAGCATAGCGTGTCTCTCTCCATAGACTCTCCTATAGATGTAAATGTCCCGAACTCCTGTCTTATTCCCTTGAAATAATTCTAGAATACTAGTCCTAATCAAAGCCTATCCCATCTTTAGTGATTCATCTTAAACGTTCTAATTCCTGATCCATTCATTTAAGTGTGTCCTGATTCCATTAGTCTATAAATGGTTGCACTGACTTATTTGCTATTCAGCTATGTACTTTCTGTTATTCTGATTATCGATTGCTTAATTACTGTGAATTTGATGATTTCTGAATTTTACTAAATTAGATAAAGACTTTAAAACTTCCAGTTGTCCGTGGTCATTTTACAAAGGTATTGAATATTATTTGTTGGGTTTGTATTTTGCTGCCTTTCCTTTTACAGCTAGCTCCCTGATCCATTGTGGTCATAGGTACCCGTGTCGGTGGATGGTAAGTCGGGTACGCTGAAGAATAACGAAGGGAACTCACAAATACCTGATAGCAGAGCGTGAGGTCATCTGATCAATGTATATGGTGATTTGAAATATATGAGCCCGAAGCCAGAAGTGGCGAAATTATTGGTCGGGTGACCCGCGCGCTCTATCAGTATTTTCTGGTAAGCAGAGGATGGTTAGGGACTAGTTAAAGGTTAGGTAGGACTAGTTAAAGCTAAGTCAAGTCGGTAGCTGCTAGTATATTGATGCTGCTATAAGAGCGGCCATTTGGAGGGGCCTGATCACTCTCTTGAGAATGCGCTGCTTTTGAAATTTATGAATTGTTTTAAAATTGTTATTCTTGTTCTTATATTGTTATATGTACTAATCCAAGCGTATGTAAAACGTATCGTTAAGTGTTGTCGGAACTCCCCGGGGAATTGAATAGGCAAGTGGTGAATAGAATCCATTGCCTTGAGGTCGCAGGCTCAAGGAAAGTTAGGTGCAGGTTAGGCAGAACCGGAAGCACTAACTAGGGTTTTTTCTGAATACATGTGTGAATAAATGTTAGTAACGAGGTTCATTGGCAAAATTCCAATAGTGGCGTAACCTAGCAAGGGTCACATCGGAAGAGTAGCAGGTTCATCGGAGCTTGAGTGAAAGCAAAGGGGTCCGCTGGGAAACCTTAGACTCGGATATATCCCGGAAAAGAGTGGATGGGTCTAGGGAAGTAACAGGTTCACTGATGCTAGAGTGAAGGGTAGGCGGAAGAGATCTACCCGCAGCGTGTGAAAAGTAAATGGAAGTAGTTTACTTGCAGTAAAAGAAATCTTTCCTGTCTAGACACTTGAGCACTGTGGCAAATGTGTATTCGTTGTAAAATAACCAAGCACTAACACTTTAGAAAGAAAGAAAGTTTCCGTTACCTTGTGAAGGGAGGGAGTCAGTCGCGAAGCGTCTCTGACGTCACTCTGTGCCGCGCTGGGATTGGTAGAAACAGCGGGCGGGTAGCGGGGCTGGAATTGTGAAGGAGGGGTGAGCGCCGAAGCGTGAGAACTGTCTCGCGAAAAGGCTGCGCACCCATTGGCCGAAAAATATTTGAACGCGTGCACCCATTGGTCGCACGGAATTACAAGACGCATTCTGATTGGAGGTAATTTGTAAACAAAGTTAAGCGTATAAATCGTATGTGGCACTCGTATTCTCCAGAGACTAGACCCGATCCAAGAAACCAAGGGTTTGAAAGGGATCAGTGGAAAGCTAATAGATACGATATTATGTACGGAAATAAGCGAAAAATGTCCCTTGTAAACAAGGTAAAGAATTACTTCAAAAAGGACAAGCCGATTAAAACTAGAGAGGGCATTGTTATTCCACCACCAAATACTCCCGCCTCTTTCATGATGTTTGACAGAGGGTACAATACGTGTGTGTGGTTAGAAAATTGGGTGAAGTACACAGAAGACGACGGAATAATGGCCTTTCCGTTAGAAGGTACCTTTAATGGTAGGATCTTGTTCAACTTAAGAACCCGAATGAATGAATTACATCCCAGACCGAGACTAACGCAGTATGAGGCATTAGAGGAATGGGAGATTGAGGCTTTCCAAAGAGAGAAGCCCCGAATGGACAAAGGGCTGACAAAGTATTACCCAAAGCTGAGACAAGAATCCCGAGATAAAAAGATGAAACAATGGAGACAGAGCATGATTGTTGAGGGACTGTTTCCCATGATGCCAGCAGAAGATCCTCCTGGGGGGGGAAAAAGAACAGAAAAGACTAAACATTGGGGGCCCCTGGGAGAGTCAGATGACGAATTGTTAGATGACATGTGCATGAGAAGTCCACCTCCTTATAATGAGGGACACCGACCTTCGAGTGCAGGAGATATTCCCCGGAGACCCCTACAAAGGGAAGAGGTCAGGTCCGCAAGTGTAGGAGGGGATTATATAGTTCCTCCTTATACTGAGAATCTGGGACCCATAGAAACCAGAAGTATATACCCCAGGAGACTCGTGGGTGAGGAGACAAGATATTCACGTGAAGGAGAGTTTTGCTCTCACCCCCCCTACAGAGGTGAGGTGAGGTCCTTGAGTTCAGGAATGCCACGATTACAGTCCCGGGATGAGGAAGATCAGAGAATTCTAGGCACAGGAAGTCTGTTTCAGAAACCTAATTATGGCGGAGGGCCGAGTGAGACTCATCCCACTGCCCCGAGTTATGCTCCCATTCTGACCCCGCAGGTGTTACATGGAAACTCCTTGGACAGGTTATTAGAAGAGAAAGAGCGAGAAGCGCTGGGGAATCAGCGAGCTGAAATAATACGGAAAATGTCACAGCTAAATGCAAGTCCTGAAGCCTTGACGATCCCAGTAACAATCGGACCGGTGGTTCCGCTGTACGGGGACCGTCAAGGGACTCCAAAAACTCCCGTAATTACCCCTGTCATTGCACCGACCAGACCAGAACCCTTAATTATAGATGATCAGACCAGTGAGTGCGAGTCGGAGGTCTCGCTGCTAGATCTGCCCATTAGAAAGACTGGGAAAAGGATCACGAAGCCGCACACGTTTAGTACGAGGGCAATTCAGATGGAATTGACCTCGGGTACTAGGAGTGTCACATTGGTGACTCCTGAAGAAATCGAAAGATGGAGTCAGGAATTGGAAAAGCAAACGTCCCCAACGAAACCTTTAGATCTTTACAAGCTGAGAATAGAAATAGAGGCATTGATGGCAGGAAACGTAGGATTAGACAGATTAAATACCTACTCCGAAGACGAAATGCTGTTTATCTGCAAAAGTCTCACCCGAAATACCCGAGTACTTCATGAAAAACTGACAGACACTGCTGCTAGCATGGGTATAGATATTTCAAGATCGAAACCGCTGCAAAAACCATATAGAGCAGATTTCTCAGACAAAGATTTGGAAAACTTGAATGCTTCAGGAAAGAAAGCACAGGTCAAGGAACTATTGTCAGTATTGCAAAAATGGGGAGATGTGGAAAGGTGGAAAGCTAGATGGGCCAAGAAAAAGGACAAGGCCAGGTCTAGGCAGGCAACTCCCGAATTTTTGCTAAAAGAAGCTGAAAAACCAGAACAGTTATGCCCTATGCGCGAAGTACCAGGTGGGAAGTATGTGCGCGTTCCATGGTCCAGACAGGATATTGTGTCCTTTACTAACGATTTCCCAAAATTGCGCGAAAAACCAGTAGACTGGTACCGGCAGGTGGAAAGGTTCGTAAAGGTGCAAAAATGCCTGTGGAAAGACCTGGATGGGTTTTTCGACATTGTGGTCCCGGTAGATCTGTGGACCGAGTGTAAAATAGTCATAGCTTGGCCTAGTGAGGAATACCCGAGAGATGGCAACACCGGGGAACCATCGAAAGAAGTGATGAAAAAATATGAACAAGTAATACAGCATTTGAAAGTAAAAGTGCCAGCAAAGGAAACTGATTGGACCAAGATAGATAGAACAACACAGGAAAGAGACGAGACAGTGCACTCCTTTTATGAAAGGCTGTTGCAGGTGTTCAAAACATACAGCGGTATAGACAACATCGAGATGAAGAATATGACACATTTTATTTACAGGTTTGTAAATGGTTTAAGACCCGAAATTTGTCAGTGGATAAAAGATAACAAAATCTGTTGGCATACTAAAAAGATGGATGAGGTCCTACGGTACGCCAAGTACTGTGAGGACGAGATGGCAGAAAAGAAAAAGGCTCTTAAGGAGAAGGTTATGTGGGCTCAAGTGAAGCTCGCAGAACAGCAGGAAAAACAATTGAGTAAAATGGTTAAATCTAATGAGAACAAAAGTCTTGGGGAAGGGGGTGGAGGAAAGCCCCGGCCCAAAATGAGCAGGGAGGAGGCAAAGAAGAAATTTCCCTGCCACCAGTGCGGGGAAATTGGACACTGGCGAAACGAGTGTCCTTATCTGCAGGATGATAACGCCCAAACACCTGATTTAACTCCACAGACGCAGAAAGAAAGACCAAGAAAGACCCAACCACAGGTAAAGACGATTCAGTTGCCCCGAGCACCAAAGCAAGTATTTAAGGGAAAGTCCACGCAGGGTGATGACGTAGAGGTCTGGGAAAGCAATGAGAACAGAAATACAGCAACTTCGCAGTATTTACTAAACGATACCTTCCTTTGTGATGACCAGTACTGACGGGGCCTGAGAGGGGAGGACGAGGAGTGCGTACTTGGCGCCTCCTTGCCGGTAGACCAGTCCGGACCATACATTGAAGGAAAGGTTGACGGAAATGATGTCACTTTTCTGTTGGACACTGGCGCTACCCGTTCTACTGTGAGAACAGTGGACGTTCCAAACCTACCCCTCTCGGGAGAAGCCATCCAAGTAGTGGGTGTATCTAATCAATTGATTAGTACTCCTGTTACCGAGCCCATGGAGATCTCAATTGGAAACTTTAAAGAAATGCATAGATTTGTCGTTTGTGACACCAGTCCAGTGAACTTACTGGGACGTGATTTGCTGTGCAAAATCAACTGTACCATCTTTTGCACACCAAAGGGTGTTGAAATTCAGACCCCAGATGAAGATGGCATTCATAAATTAATGTTAATCAGACCAGACTCAGAAATTAAACGAATGACTATGCAGGATTTGCCCAAAGAACTCCAAGAAACAGTGAAGCCAGAGGTATGGGACTTTACCGGAAAAGATGTAGGATTAATGAAAAACGTAGACCCCATACAGATAGCCATCAAGGACAATGCAGTATATCCTAATACTAAACCCTACAGAATGAATGCAGAAGTGAGAGCAGGGGTTGCCCTGGAAATACAGAAATTGCTAGAGGGAAACATCATACAGGAAGTAATGAGTAGCCCATGCAACTCACCGATTATGGGCATCAAAAAGCCTAGTGGCAAGTACAGAGTAGTGCAGGACCTAAGAAAGGTAAACAAGATAGTGATTCCTTGCTGCCCTATTGTCCCGAACCCAGCAGTGATTCTGTACCAGATTCCCTGGGATGCTGAGTGGTTCACTGTGATAGACCTGTGTCATGCATTCTTTTCCATTCCCTTGCATCCAGACAGCAAATTTCTTTTCTCATTTGCCTTCAACAGTCACGTGTATGTCTGGAACAGGGTCCCCCAGGGGTACACAGAGAGCCCCTCTATCTTTAATCAGATCTTGAAAAAATGCTTGGAAACTTTGGTCTTACCTGGAAATTCTGTCTTGGTGCAATACATTGACGACCTCTTGGTGGCGTCCAAAAGTCATAGGGACTGTGTGATTGACACCATTGCCCTACTGAATCACCTGAGTGAAAAGGGACATAAAGTGGCCCCTGAAAAATTACAGTTCTGTGCAAAATCAGTGAAATATCTGGGGCACCAGATAGAGAAAGGCATCAGGAAAGTAACGTCAGAAAGAGTAAGAATAATTCAAAAGATGCAGTTACCCCGTACTCAGAAAGAAATCAGAATGTTCCTTGGAGTAATAGGATACTGCAGGCAATGGATTGTGGGATTTGCAGTCCTAGCTAGGCCTTTGATAAAAATGACCAAGAGAGGAACACCAGATATCGTAGAATGGGATGATGAAAGCTTAACAGCCTTCACAAAATTGCGAGATTGTCTGTGTACAGCCCCTGCGTTGGGAATGCCAGACTATTCCAAGGAATTTGCCCTGTTCTGTGACACTCGCGATAATTGCGCGTTGGCAGTTCTAACCCAAGAACATGGCACAACCAGAAGGCCTGTGGCATATTTCTCTGCCACCCTGGATCCAGTGGCTGCTGGGTTACCAGGATGTCTGAAAGCAGTAGCTGCTACTTGCACAAGTTTAGAGCAGAGTGAATCCATTGTCATGGGACATCCTGTAACTGTGTATGTTCCACATGGAGTGGTAATTTTGTTAACAAGAACGAAAACTCAGTATCTCACCCCTAGTCGGCTGACTAAATACGAGAGGATTCTCGTGGGTGCGGCGAATATAAACATTGTCAGGTGCAACATTCTGAACCCCGCTACTCTGCTTCCTGACTCAATGAATAGGGAAAATGGGGAGGAAGAGGAGCACAACTGCATTGATTTAACAGAGTTTTGCACAAAGCCACGCCCAGACATTAAAGAAACACCTTTGCCTAAACATGACATGGAATTATTTGTGGATGGTTCATGCCTAAGGCATGAACAAGGAGGCCTGAGTGCTGCCTATGCGGTAGTCTCCTTAACGAAAATTGTAGAAGCAGGTTATTTATTTGAAGTAAAGTCTGCACAAGTAGCCGAATTGATCGCTATGATAAAAGCTTGCAAATTGGGGAAAAGCGTACGCCTAACAGTGTATACTGACAGTCAGTACTGTTTTGGAGTTGTGCATGACTTTGGCCAATTATGGCTACAGAGGGAGTTCCTGACCTCATCAGGTACCCCTATTCGAAATGGAAAAGTTGTTCAAGACCTTTTAGAGGCAATCCAGTTACCAAAGGAACTGGCAGTGGTCAAGTGTGTCGCCCATAAGAAGGACTTTGACCCTGTATCTTTGGGAAATGATTTTGCTGATCGAGTGGCAAAATTATGCGCCAGGGATCGATATATCATAAATCCAAAACGGGGGGGGCCTGGAACCAGCTGCCAACTTCGAGTGTTTGAAGAAGTGCCTACATGGAATGAAGTGAGAGAATGGCAGCAGGCGGCACCCTGGCAGGAGAGAGAGAAGTGGAAGGAAGACGGGTGTAGACCAAGACGTGAGGATGGTGTCATCTTGGGCCCAAATGGTATGCCTGTGTTACCCAGACACTTGCTTGGCACGATGGCGAGATTGATACATGAGGGATCACACATTGGTAGGGACGCCATGATTCTGGTATTCCAACAGACTTGGTATAGTAAAAAGTTCAGGAAGGTAGCAGAGTCCCTCTGCCAGAGGTGCCTGTCGTGTCAAAAGATGAACCCAGGCAAGAGAACAATAGTGGAACTAGGGAAAATTGGGAGGTCAGCGGGTCCCTTTGTAAGAGTACAAGTTGATTTCATCACCATGCCACGTTGTGAAGGGAAGCGTTATGTCCTTGTCATTGTCTGCCTATTCTCAAAGTGGGTGGAAGCTTACCCTACTCCCCAAAGTGACGCACTGACAGTAGCCAAGTGTTTACTGAAAGAACTGATACCTAGATTCGGGGTTCCAGTCACTATTGAATCAGATAAAGGCCAACATTTTCAGAATGAGGTAATCGACCAACTCTGTAAGTCATTTGGGATCTCACAAAAACTCCACTGTGCATATCGTCCAGAGGCATCTGGAGTAGTGGAACAAATAAACGGGACTATCAAAACAAGACTAACGAAATTGTGTGATGCATCTGGCATGACCTGGGTGAAGGCCCTGCCTCTGGTTCTGATGGGACTCCGAAGTATTCCAGACCGAAAGACAGGCCTGAGCCCTCATGAAATCTTGATGGGAAGAGTAATGAGACAAGCATGGGTACCAGGAAGCAAACTGTTGAGTATTACTGATGATTTGGTGCTTGAATACTGCAAGAGATTAGGTGACCAAGTGCGTTATATCTCTCGCCAGATCGGAGAAGACGCCGTCGCCAATCCAACGACTCCTCTCCACAAACTGGTTCCCGGAGACTGGGTCAAAATAAAGAAGCACACTCGGTCGAGCTGCCTGGAACCGAGGTGGGGAGAGAAGCGACAAGTGATCCTGGTAACGACCACAGCAGTAAAGTGTGCAGGTGTTCCCCATTGGATCCACGCCAGCCACACCCAGAAGGTACAACCCGACAAAGAGCCTGGAGAAGAAGACGGTCCAGCAGAGGGGCCTGCAGAAGCAAGACCAGAAGTAACTGACGACGTACAGCCCAGTACCAGTCAAGCTGAGGGGTCCGCAGACGTTGGTCCAGGAGTAGTTGATGACGAGCTACCAAGAGTACAGAATGCTGAAGGGTTCCCAAAAGTTGGTCCAGAAGTAGCTGATGACGAGCTGACAAGCATATGGCCAGATGAGTGGATACCATTGATTGACCTTACCGAAGACCCCATCAGAACAAGCGAACGAATTTTGAAAGGTAGAGAGTGGAATAGAGAGGAAAAGCAAGGCACAGGCGAAGAACCTCAGGGTATTGAGATTCACATCAAAACTGAGGAAGGAGAAGGTCAGACAGGGACAGAACAAGTGATCGATACTCCTCCACTGACTCCTGATATCGAAAAGGGACAGATTAGACCTAGTAAAGAGATTCGAGCGGAAGAAACTCAAGAGAACGAAGTGCTCGAACAGGATCAGATAGGATTAGGAGAAAGTGTTCAGGAAACAGAAACAGAGACATTCGAAAAGCAAAAACAAAATTCTCCTGAACAAGGCCAGATTAGTAACCAGGCAGAAGAAATAGATGCAAGTCCTGGAACTAGTGAGACAGGAAGGGAAATAGAAGAAGCAGAATTGCCACAAACTAATGAAAATAAAAGGGCAAGAGAAGAGAACGAGGTCTCAGTGCCAACTAAAAGACTTAAGAAAAGAAAGCACATTGAGCCTGGATACATAAAGAAATTGAGACTGAGAATAAAAACGGTAGAAGAAAAACGTGCAGAAGAAAGGAGAAGTGCTCGCATAGCAGAACAACCAGAAGACACTTCCAAAAGAATGAGCGATCGAATAAAAAGACAAAACAAAAAGTACAAGTCTCCTGAATGGACGCTCGTTTTGGAGGAATTTGAAGACCTTGATATAACTGACGAGAGCGACGGAGAACCAGTCGCTGAGTACTCTGCCGAAGAAGAAGACGAGCCACCGTGAATTTGCACAAAGTAAGCTACTGGTGTAAAGACACAAAGAGGGGTCGAGAAACTTCTTCTGAGCCAAAATGTCTGATTCAAACGTGAATGGTAGACCTAGTTGCAGTCGTTGCAAAACGTGCTGCAAGGTATGTGTATGTAGTATAGTTGTAGTGGTATTACTTTGGATAGGACTAACAGTTTTCATTCCTTTTGCGGTGAGCAAAAATACTAATATTGACCCTACTGAGATTGTAAATACTGAGACTGAAGAACTAACAACACAAAGTGTAGCAAAACATGAGAGAGCACTCAGACAAACAAAACGAGACCTAGAAGCATCAGATGAGGGAGGACTACATTATCATGGAGTAAAGAATAAAACACATTTAAATGTTTTCGCAAACTTGTTAATACACTATGTAGAGACTATGGAAATTGAAGATTGCTATGTCTGCATGAAGCTACCTACTTCTGTGGCTGAAGGCGTGACATACCATCACCTGCCCCTAACATATGGAATTTCCTGTAGCATTCTAGCAAGCTTATTTTACAAAAGAGGACCGTTACAGTACTATTACTCTAACAATGACGTGATCTTTTCTGAACTCCCTATACGTGGGAACTTGAATCCTGTACATACTAAAAGTGACGTTACTCGCTATATGGGCGAATACTTTCTGACTATAGGTAATATAGACATAGGTGACGCACACAGAGATAACTTGACCTGTTCTTTGCGTGAGCAGGAAAAGATGTTCCTGAACATGGCAGAGAAGAGGAGAATAAAAATAAAAAGAAAGGCAGATGACGAAACACAGAAAAGGCCAAAATGGGCTGAGAACATGGAAGGCACCTCAAATGGTGGAGCGGGTCCTGCTCTGTTGCTGGATTTTGAAAAGAAAGGAAAGCTATGTCTTCACCGCGAGAAGACTAGCTATTATAATAACATTTTCATTGGTTCCAGTGAATGTGAACATAATTACATGGTAATTGGAGGTTGGGGTTTCAAAAATGGGTCAGAGCCTGTGTTTCCTGGAATCTATTATATATGTGGAGACAAGGCTTATTTCAAATTGCCGGATCACTGGTATGGAAGCTGCTATTTTGGCATTGTCTTCCCGAAAATATACCATGTGAACAAAGTTGCTGGAAGCAGTGAAAATACTAATGGCTTAGTGCGTAGTAAAAGAGAAAGCGTAGGTGAAATAATGGGTAGTATTTTTAGTGCACTGATACCTGGAGTGGGAGTGGTTCTGAACACTCACAGAATTTGCAAATTGTCCACTATAGTGGATGTGTTGTCTACTGACACAGCTCATGGATTTCTGCTGGTCAATACCGAAATGGTTGCGATCAGATCAATGGTTTTGCAGAACAGACTTGCTCTTGATACCTTATTAGCAAAAGAGGGCGGAGTCTGCCGGATGTTGAAGGCGCAACATTGTTGCACTTATATTCCGGACAAAAGTGTACAGCTCAAAAGATATGTGAAAAACATTACTAATTTGGAAAGGGAACTCAAACCACTCGAGGTTGACAGTGCCTGGAAGAGACTGGTAGATGGTCTCTCAAATGTAGGTCATTGGTTTGCTAGCTTAGGTAAAAGCTTATTGTTTAAGGTACTGATGCCAATTGGAATTATAGGTCTTATCCTATTTTTCATATTTGTCTGTTGCAAGTGTCGTAAACACACCGGAAAGCATCAAGTGAATGCCAGAGGAGTGAAACGAAGTGTGGATGAGCTTGAATTAGAGGAAATGAATAATCAGATATACAAAAAGGTGAAAAATTCTCACCCTATCAAAAATGAAAAAGAGAAGCTAAATCGCTTGTTGGAAGAAATAGAAATGTATAAGGTGTGAGAAGTTGGCATCTGGTTCCATTATTTTTGTGATGATAGTAAATATCATCAAAGAGGGGATTGATAGAGCAAGCATCGCATCGCGACTTGCTCGAGTCAAGAACCTCGCCCGTGTGTAATAAATTAATAAATTGTACGTCTTACTAATCTTTTATTTTCATATTCGAACAAGGTAGAGGAAGCTTGCGTACGTGTATTTCTAATACAACTAAACAATGTCTCTAAAACATGGCCGCCGCTTGAAAAGTGCTTCTGCGCATGCGTCAGTCACACTCACGTGACCTGACGTAGTTATAAGTTTTGGAGGGAAAGGGTGCGCATGCGTAATACACAGCTTTCATGAATAACGTGGTAATGCTCTTGTGAGCGTGTATGTGTTGCTAACATTTAAACTGCATAGTATATTTTTATAATGATAAGTTTGAAGTACAAGACCAATGATGTGTTTACATACATTTATTTCTATGTATTAATTTGTTTTCGCTTACTTTTCATGTATCCTCGACTCGGAGGGGTGCTGGGCTGGGGAGTCCATCTTGGAGGGTACTTCTGCGCAAACTCGCCAGAAGCTGCTATGGCATTGAACTCAGGCCAAAGAAGGTTGATGCCAGAGCCACCCTGGGAAAGGGACACCTCACCCAGCCGAAGCATCATGATTATGTTCAATTGTTACTAAAATGTATTCTCTTCATTGTATTCTGTGCGGCTTTCTCATGGGAACCCCAATCTTGCTAGGCGGTACCCAGAGATGTAAATTAGGTCTCCAAATAGTCTATTCTGATTGGTGTGTTACCCAAAGCCTACCTTAGGACCAATCCAAATTGAGGGATTCTGACACTTTGCAACATTGGGGGGTGGTACACCGTCCCCAAACAGTATAACTACCCTGGGTTCACCTAGGGAAGTCGTCCGACTTGTCTGGTTTAGCTGACCTGTCACTGACCCAACGCACTCAATAGGTGACTGAAGATACAGAGTACTGCGGAGCACTCTGTCCGAAATTGACCATAGACTAAGGTTTTTACTAAACCTTAAAGTGCTGGCGGAGCACTTTACTGGGAGTTCGCTGACCCAATCGGGGTCTTGATCGATAGCTGCAGAGAGGGTGGAGCGCAGGCGTTGCTTCCGAACTGCGGGTGCTGGTCCTGTCCTGAGGGTCCTGTCCGAGAGGTCCTGTCCTGATTCCTAATCTGAGGGTTTCCTGTCCTGTCCTGGGTGTCCATTCTGCACCTGCTGTCCTTTGAGGGGCATCCTTCCTTGAGGGTTTCCTGTCCTTAACTGACCCGTGGCCAGGGTTTGGTTTTCACACCAGTCTAGGTAAATATTACTCAGAATCTCTTGAAGACTGCACCTTTCTATATTTCTGTCTTTTGCTTTAATAAAGACATACCTTTGCATATGTTAATTTTCCATGCTTTTCTGCAACCATTGAATCATAAAGTCATTTGCATTTGTTCCATAACGTGTTCCTATGTTACCCTACCTGTTAGAAATTATATTTTGCATTGCAGTTTGTCATTTCCTGATATGGTCTAGAACCTCCTTACTTAAACTGTCTAAAGAACTTTTTCCTTAAAGCATAGCGTGTCTCTCTCCATAGACTCTCCTATAGATGTAAATGTCCCGAACTCCTGTCTTATTCCCTTGAAATAATTCTAGAATACTAGTCCTAATCAAAGCCTATCCCATCTTTAGTGATTCATCTTAAACGTTCTAATTCCTGATCCATTCATTTAAGTGTGTCCTGATTCCATTAGTCTATAAATGGTTGCACTGACTTATTTGCTATTCAGCTATGTACTTTCTGTTATTCTGATTATCGATTGCTTAATTACTGTGAATTTGATGATTTCTGAATTTTACTAAATTAGATAAAGACTTTAAAACTTCCAGTTGTCCGTGGTCATTTTACAAAGGTATTGAATATTATTTGTTGGGTTTGTATTTTGCTGCCTTTCCTTTTACAGCTAGCTCCCTGATCCATTGTGGTCATAGGTACCCGTGTCGGTGGATGGTAAGTCGGGTACGCTGAAGAATAACGAAGGGAACTCACAAATACCTGATAGCAGAGCGTGAGGTAATCTGATCAATGTATATGGTGATTTGAAATATATGGGCCCGAAGCCAGAAGTGGCGAAATTATTGGTCGGGTGACCCGCGCGCTCTATCAGTACTATCGGACTCACTGTAAAGGGGGGGCGTTAGGGGGCAGGAAGGTAATAGATCTAAATTCTTTGTATTGGGTGTGACGTGGGTTTCCGGCAGCTGACCTGTCTCACAGTCAGCGTGTGGAACTGGCGAGGAGTGGACCAAAGGTCTGGAGAGAAGTCTATTGGTAAGGATAGGAGATGAGTTAGCGATGTTGGGAGGAGCGGGGGTAGAGAATCTTAGAGAGGGGGTTTGACGACTGGGTGGGCAGATTAAAACTGTGTCGCAGGTGGATGAAGGTGTATCAGGCTCACAGTTAGAGTGGAGAGCTGACAGGGAGGAGATCAGAGGTGCAGGGATGATGACACCACTGGTACGGTCAGGAGCCGTGCGAGGGGGAATGGGATGATCTGTGTTGGGAGCCCAGGGGTGACTGGTTGGAGGGTTTCTAGGGGCACTAGTTGGGCTGGTCAGAGGGTCGTTGGGGCAAGTGGTAGATACTCTGTTAGTGTCGCTCACCTGGTTGCTGAAGTTAGAGAAAAAGCTTGCAAATTTGTTAAGGTTCCTGGATGAGGCTTAAATCAGGATAATGCCGCTTGTGTAGAGGGTGATTGTAGGTCAGCTCGCAGGGTTGCGGAGGGTGCTATTGTAAGCTTAGTACCATGTGGAATGTTCTTGGTTGCACGTATGTTGAGGAGGTGCTCAAAGGTTTTGCACCAGTAGGGTGTTCTTCTGGAGTAGAAGTTTTGGTCATTGATGACTGTGCCGTTGTCTATGCTGTAGCGTCGGTCCGAGACCATTGTCTCGGGGTGACTCTTCAGGGTGGAGTGCTTAAAGGTCTTTGCGGCAGCTTTGGAGAGTTTGGGAGGGTAGACCAGAGTAAGAGGGAAATTCCCAGTATCACTTAGACTGAGCCCAGCCGTGTTGGCTAGTGTGGGTACTATAGCAGCGACACCAGTCAGTTAGGCTGCAGGACTTAGAGATTCTCAAGATGGTGAGGTGCCACCATTTTGAGTCCAGGCAGCCCTTAGCAGCAATCGAAGTTAAAGAGTAACAAACTTGAACTCACCCACCTTAAGAGTAACAGTAGCGAGCTCCAAGTCAGTCATCGGAAGCGCTGGAAGGGGGGAGGCCACCATGAGACGCAGGCTCCCAGCGGGGCTCCACCAGGCTCCAAGCAGGGATTGTAGGGCTCGGGAAAGTCCGTTAGAGAGCGCACAGCCCCAGCCACATCCACGGGATCGCCTCCAGCCGGTAACGGCGTACAGTCACTGGGAGGTCCCGTGGGTTGGCAGCCGCTAAGCTGGGTCACGAGGGAAGATGTTGGGATCAGGATACTATGCGGACAAGACTGTGCGTGTTCCCAGTGGCCACCGCGTCAGGCAGTCTTAGGCTCGCCGTGTTGCAGGAAGTTCTTCAGCGAAAAACCTGTCTAGAAGGATCAGGGGTCTGGGCAGAGCATGAAGGGCAGGCAGCATCCCAGCCACCGCGGTGGTTCGTCAAAATTGTAAACCGTAATTGGGGTATAGTATGTTTCATTTCACCCCAGTGTACAGCTAGGCACAATTTGATGTTAGCAGTCCTAATCATACTCTTATGCTCGGTCATACGAATTTTTACTTTTCTAGTGGTTCGTCCTACATACACCAGTCCACACAGACATTTAATTGCATGAATTACCATGTTGGTATTGAAATCTGCTGTATGTTTCAGTTTAATGTTTTTACCCTTGTGAGGGTGTGTAAAAGTGTCCCCAACTATAACATTTCCACAATGCCCACAATTTTCACATTTCCTCATTCCTTTGTTACCTTTATGAGAATGGGAATCAAACCCCTTCTTCGATCGTGCCCACAGCAACAGAGATGGCAGTGGAAGAATTTCCACTGCCACCCCGAGATCCCCCCACGCTTCCTGATGACGCCAGCGCGCACAGCGCGCGCCAACGTCATCAGAAAGCGCTGGACGTGCTGGAAACCATTTGTTTCCAGCGCGTCCAGGATCAGGAGGTAAGTTTTGGCCTCCGGTAGGGCGGGGGGGCATTTTGTTGTGCCTTGAGGCATCGGGGGGGGAGGAAAAAGTGTTTCCTCTCCCCTGATGTCCCAATGCAGGGCATTCCTGGTGCACAGCATCGCGATCGTGCACCAGGAATGCCCCCACTAGACACCAGGAATGTCTTTTTTTGGAAAAAGGAAGCGACTCCTTGGGCAAGGGTCGCTTCCTAGGGGGCTCATTCAAAATCTGACTTTTCTGCCCCCCTAGGGACAGATCAGCTGTTTTTTGGCTGATTTTGGACCCGTTCTTGGGTTTAACTTTTTGGATGGGCTTGGTAAGGAAGCCATCAATGGCTTCGTATTGGTCTACTAGTCCCTTGATGGCAACTGCTATATTTCTGGCAGTCATGAGTTGTGATAGGTATTTGCTTCTGCTTCAGGTTGATGCATTTTGTCGATAATGGTTTAGCTTTGCCAGGATATCACCCTGATTGTGACCGTCTTTTCAAGATTCGGCCTGTCATTGATCACTTTGTTGATCGATTTTCTGAGATCTATGCTCCAGGGAAAGAAATTGCAGTGGATGAGTCTTTGGTGTTGTTCAAGGGCCACTTAGTTTTTAGGCAATACATTACTAGTAAGAGGGCACGCTATGGAATTAAGCTGTATATGCTTTGTGACGGAAATTAATCAATCAATCAATCAATCAATCACGGCATTTGTAAAGCGCGCTACTCACCCGGGTGGGTCTCAAGGCGCTGGGGGAGGGGTAAGTTACTGCTCGAACAGCCAGGTCTTGAGCTGCTTCCTGAAGGAGAGATGGTCTTGGGTTCACCGAAGGTGGGTGGGGAGGGAGTTCCAAGTCTTGGCTGCCAGGTAGGAGAAGGATCTTCCTCGGGCGGTGGCTCTGCGGATGCGTGGTACGGTGGCGAGTGCGTGGCTGGTCGATCGTAGCTGGCGGGTGGGCGTGTAGAAGGTCATGCGGTCGTTGAGGTACTTGGGGCCCAGGTTGTGGAGAACATTGTGTGCATGGGTGAGGAGTCTGAGCGTGATTCTTTTGCTGACGGGGAGCCAGTGCAGGTCTCTCAGGTGTCCGGTGATGTGGCTGTGTCGGGGGATGTCGAGGATGAGTCGTGCGGAGGCGTTCTGGATGCGTTGGAGTCTTTTTTGAAGTTTGGCTGTGGTTCCGGTGTAGAGGGTGTTCCCGTAGTCTAGTCGGCTGGTGACGAGTGCCTGGGTGACGGTCTTCCTGGTTTCCGTGGGGATCCATCTGAAGATCTTGCGGAGCATTCGCAGGGTGTTGAAGCACGAGGATGAGACGGCGTTGACTTGTCTGGTCATTGACAGGGAGGAGTCCAGGATGAAGCCCAGGTTTCGTGCGTGGTCCGTTGGTTTGGGAGCGGTGCCCAGGGCCGGGGGCCACCAGGAGTCGTCCCAGGCGGAGGATGATGATCCCAGGATGAGGACTTCCGTCTTGTCTAAGTTCAGTTTAAGGCGGCTGTTTCTCATCCAGTCGGCGACGTCTTTCATCCCTTCGTGTAGGTTGGCTCTGGCGGTGGTGGGGTCGTTGGTGAGGGAGAGGATGAGCTGGGTGTCGTCGGCGTAGGAGATGATGTTGAGGTTGTGCTGGCGTGCGATGGCTGCGAGAGGGCTCATGTAGACGTTGAAGAGGGTTGGGCTGAGTGAAGATCCTTGTGGTACGCCGCAGATGACTTCGGTGGCCTCGGATCTGAACGGAGGGAGGAACGAGATGATCCACTCCAGCGCTTTCTCTCGGATTCCAACGTTGCTGAGGCGCTTCACTAGGGTGCGGTGGCAGACGGTGTCGAATGCTGCAGAGAGGTCCAGGAGGAAACAACCTTTACAATGCAACTTTTACAACGCACTACCATTACAACGAAACTTTTACAACTCAACATCCATTACATCGCATGCCATTACAACGCAACCATTACAACGCATGACACTACAACGCATACCACTACAATGCATGTCATTACAACGCAGTCATTACAACGCATACCATTACAACGCATAGCATTACCATCCAACACTTACCCTACTGTTGCACCCCCTGGAGTTAGAATAGTAATTTTTACCCCTACACTATCCAACACTTACCCTACTATTGCACCCCCTGGAGTTAGAATAGTAATTTTTATCCCTACACTATCCAATACATACCATACATGCAATGTAGTGTTATGCATGGTAGTGATATGCGTTGTAAAGGTAGTATGCGTTGTAATGGAATGCGTTGTAAAGGTAGTATTAAAAAAAAAATTGTAATGGCATGCTTTGTAATGGAATGCGTTGTAATGGATGTTGAGTGGTAATAAATGCGTTGGGAAGGTATGCGTTGTAAAAGTGTGCATTGTAACGTCATACAACCCTGTGTGACAGTCGGACTCGATATGTCTCTAATTTCAAGGTGGACACCGGAAAGGAATCCAGGATTAACCCCCCTGGTTGTCCGTCCACTTTTGGAGTGACTGAGAAAATTGTTTGGGAACTTGGTAGAGGATTTTTTAACAAAGGCCATCATTTATATGTAGATAACTTCTACACTGGTGTGCGGTTGTTCAGTGAATTGGCTAAAGTGGGCACTGTTGCTTGTGGCACAATCGGCTGTAACCGTAAAGGTTTCCTAAAATAACTTGTTTGTCAAAAGCTTGTCCGGGGACAGTGCAGTGTAGTGCAGTGCACTGTGTTGTGAGGAGCTTCTAGCTGTGAAGTTTTCAGACAGGAGAGATGTCTACATGTTGACTACCATCCATGATGAAAGCACTGAACCGGTGACTGTTTGGGGTGAGGTTGCTGAAGCGCGCAAACCTGTGTGCATTTTAGACTATAATATGCACATGGGTGGTGTTGACAGAGTAGATCAGAGGTTGGGACCGTATGCTGCTCTTCGTAAGGCTTACATTTGGTACAAGAAGTTGGCTATCCATCATTTCCACTTGGCAATCTTTAATGCTATTGTTGTGTTCCAGGAATCTTGTCCTCAGTCAAAGATGACTTTTGTAAAGTTTAAGGAGTCTGTAATAGGCAGACTTGTTTTAGTGGAACAGGCAAATGTTCCTAGAGTTGAAGTGGTGGAGGATGTTGCTAGATTGAAAGATCGCCACTTTCCTGATCATGTTCCTCCTACATCCTCAAAAGACTGTCCCAGTAGGAGATGTAGAGTCTGTTGGCGAAGAGGTTTGCGGAAGGAGGTTCGTATGTACTGCCTGAGTGTCCTTCTAACCCTGGGCTGTGCGTGCCTGTTTGTTTTAGAATGTACCACACGCAAAATAATTTTTGGGAGCATCCATGAGTGGTAAAGTGAACTGCCTGGCCTCTATTGTTTAATGTTATGTTATGTTGTTCTAAGAATCTTTTATAGCGCACGGCTACTCCTAGGAGTGTCCCGGCGCTTTTATTGTGAACCTGTAACAGATAACACAACAAGGCAAATAAAAGACAGACAGCAGAAAAAGAGCATAACTAAAGAGTAAAGAGCCAAGTTTCAAGGCCCTTCCTAAAGGCCAACAGATTGGAAGTACTACGCAGTACCAAGGGCAAAGTATTCCAAAGCTGTGGCACCAACAGCCTGAAAGACCGGCCCCCAATACGTGCCCTTTTTACTCTCTGGACCACAGCAAGAAACAGAGACTCAGATCTCAGAGATCGGGCAGGATGGTAAAAGGCTAGCCTCTTTTGGAGATATTTCGCTCCAGAAGCGTGAAGAGCCTTGTGAGCCAAGGTCAAGGTCTTAAAAACGATCCGCTTCCGGATAGGCAGCCAATGAAGTGCCTGCAGGAGGCCGGAGGTTCTAGCTCATCCGTAGAGGCCAAAATTGGCACGTGCAGCCGAGTCTGGACCACCTGCAACCGTTGCAAGAGATACTCTGGCAGACCGAGATAAAGGACATTGGAATAGTCCAATCTCGAGCCAATTAAGGCCTGCACCGTGATCTTCCTATGATCCTCCGAGAGTAAGGGAAGAAACTTACGGAGCATCCTAAGGAGGCCAAAGCATGTACCTGTTAGACCCAGGATCTGTGATCTCAGTGTCAGCCCACTGTCGATCTTAATCCCCAGATTCTTAACTAACTGGGAAGAGACCGCTGGAGGAAACATGTTGACTGGCCACCATTCCTGCCAGACTGGGTCCGACCGACACCCGAAGAAGAGAATCTCAGATTTATCTGGGTTGCACTTGAGGCTGTTAAGCTGAAACCAGTTAAAAACAGCCCCAAGGCAACCGCGGATACTCTCTCCATCAAAATCTACTCCTTTCTCACACGTAAAGAGGAGCTGGGTATCATCGGCATAAAATACGATCTGGACCCCAAAGGACTCCACCAGTGCCGCTAAAGGGGTCATAAAGATGTTAAATAGAGTCGGGCTCAGCACTGAGCCCTGCGGAACTCCGACTCCCAATGGCGGCATCACTGCAGAGCTAGGAGAGGCCCAGACCGTTTGTCGGCGGCCAGCTAGGAACGATCTAAACCAGCTGAGCACCGTCCCCCTCAGACCGATCTCATAAAGTCTGGCGAGGAGACCCTCCTGGGGGACGGTGTCAAAAGCCGCCGACAAGTCAAGCATCACAAGCATAGCTTTGCCTCCTGAATCCAGTACCTCCTTAATAGCCTCCGACACCTCCAAGAGCGCCGTCTCGATGCTTACATTGGCGCGGAAGCCAGATTGGGTGGAATGCAGCAAATTGTGGGATTCTAGAAAGTTGGAGAGCACAATATGCACGTGCTTCTCTAAGATCTTAGCGAAAGCAGGCAGGAGAGAAATGGGCCTATAATTGACCAAAGCCTCAGGATCCAAACCAGGCTTCTTGAGAAGAGGAATGATCATCGCCTGCTTCCAGGCCTGCGGGACCACCCCCCGACTCAAGGAAAGATTCAGAATTGGATTCACCAAAAATTTGGCAGGGCACGGGTCAAGAGGTGACCCAGATTTGAGTTTGGCCATAAGTTCCAGAGACGAGGAAACTAAAAGAGGCGGAAAATCTGCCAGGACCGGGCCCAGACAAGCTGTTAGACGTAATTCACCCTCAATACAGGGAGATACTCCAACCACCCTCAACGGGAAAGAGTCCTGGATCAATTTAATCTTGGTGGTAAAAAAGTTGGCGAGGGCACATACCCACGGCTCAGAAGGAGCTGCCTGGGTCGAATTAGTGCGCGGGGCCGTAAATTCCCTCACGATAGTGAAAGTCTCTTTACACAAGTTCGCGGCAGTCTCAATCCTCTTTGCAAAGTAAACCCTTTTTTCAAGGAGGATGTCACGATGGTAAGCTTTAACAGCCGTCCTATAAGCAAGCTTGGCCACAGAATCATACTGTGAGCGCCAAGCCCTCTCAGCCACCTTGCACTGCCGTCGAGATGCCGCCAGTGCTTCAGTAAACCACGGCGCAGAAACCCGTTTAGCTGTTTTACAGGGGGCAAGCACAGGGGCAAGGTCGCTCAGCCTGTCCGTCAGCCAAGCTTGCAGAGACTCTAAATCCCTTTCCAGGTCTCCTGTCATAGGGCAGGGATGATCCAGACATGCCTGTGTCAGCATTTCTGGAGACACCCGATGATACGCCCTAGGTGCTTGACCCAGCTGCCGAGAAGGAGCAGCACTCGATGGTTTCTTTGTAACCAAACACATGAAATTTAACCAGGCTATGATCCAACCAGAGCACCGGCAAAGGAGCCAGCACCTCTATAAAGGTCGTGGAAAAAACCTGATCCAGGGTATGGCCTTTTTCATGCGTCAGTCCAAAGAGATAAGGGGAAAGGCCTAGAGGAGCCGTGACATCAATCATTTTCATCGTGTCCGGGTCCAATCCATCGTCCATATGGAAATTATGTTCAGTTTCAAAGTTGGCATTTGTGTAGTGTATTTAGTTTTAGTTGTTGTGTTAGTAGATTTGTATCAATTTGCAATTTGTTTGTGTTTTCTTATTTATATTAAAAAAACATTCTTAAATGTGATGTCGGTTTGCGTGGACTGGCGTTTGGCTGGCGGTGTGCGTGGACTGGCGTTTGGCTGGTGCTGTGCGTGGACTAGTTCTTGACTGGTGGTGTGCGTGGACTGGTGCTTGGCTGGCGTTGTGTGTGGAGTGGCGCTTGGCTGGCGGTGTGCGTTGACTGGAGTTTGACTGGCGGTATGCGTGGACTGGTGCTTGGCTGGCGGTGTGCGTGGACTGGCACTTGGCTGGTGGTGTGTGAGTAGTGACTTGATGCTGGTCACTACACACACTGCTAGCTGAGCGCCACTCCATGCAATCCATCAGTTTGTGTAGTTGCTGTGTCAGGAATGTGGGTGTGTGAAAGTAATGGGCCCTTGAATGGCGCTGTCTGCTGGTGGAAGTGTTGTAATGTGATGGGCCCGCGACTGGCGGTGTGAATGTTTTGTATGTGTCACACGTATGAAAGGTGTATGAATGGCCTGTAAAGCGGTTGGTGCTTTGTCGTGGCTTTACAGCTCATGAGCTGTGAGTCAATGGTTCAGTTTCTCGTCCTTTCAATTATTAACTGTGCATTTCATTTTTATGAAATCACCTGGTAATACAATTGAATATACTGAACCATCACTCACCCTCATGCCAAATCCAACCAGCATGTGTGTGTGTTTGAGGAAACGATGGCTGTGCAGTAATATTTTTTTTTTGTATTTTTGAAGCAGGGTGCCCCTTGTCCCTTTTTTGTGAATGTTGTGATGTGTTGATTTTGTGCCTGGTGGTGTGAATGGTCTTCTGTGTATCAAGTATGAAAGGTGTGTGAATGGCCTGTAAAGCGGTTGGTGCCTTGAAGTGGCTTTACAGCTCACGAGCTGCGAATCATTGGTTCGTTTTTTTTTGTCCATTTAATTGACAGTGCATTTCATTTTTGTGAAATTTTATATACTGAACCATCACTTGCCCTCGTGCCAAATCCAACCTGTATGTGTGTGGGTTTGAGGAATAGATAGCTGTGCAGGAATCTTTGTCTTTTTAGTCTCTCTGCCAAGGTGTACATTCCAGCTAAGAATAATCTACCAATTGTAGATATTGTTGAAAACCCATGGGAGTACATGGTGATGTCTCTCTGGTGAATTCTAACAAGTTATTTTATCCACAATATCCTGCAAAACACACCATGTCTGTCACATTTTCCTTGCAATATTGTGCCAAAATTGTCACACTGCAGAACTAAAAATTTATTTTGTCAAAACGATCTGGTTTTGCTATGCACTTTGCCAAAAAGGGGTCATTTTTCACTGCAAAATTGAGATGTGACCACGTTGCGTTTTGCGTCATTTCCTGTCGCAGGCACTAGGCCGACCCACACAAGTGGGGTACCATTATTCTCAGAAGACTTTGGGGAACACAGGGTGGTAGGTTTGCAAGAGATTCTGGGTAACAGAACCTGGTGGGAGGCAGTCAAGTCACCCCATCCTGGATTTGTCTGGGTGTCTAGTTTTCAAAAATGTATAGGTTTGCTAGGTTTCCCTAGGTGCCGGCAGAGCTAGGGTTAAAAAACTACAGCTAGGCACTTTGCCAAAAAAGGGTCATTTTTCACTGCGAAATTGAGGAGTGACCACGTAGCGTTTTGCGCCGTTTTCTGTCGCAGGCACTAGGCCGACCCACACAAGTGAGGTACCATTTTTCTCACAAGACTTTGGGGAACGCGGGGTGGGTAGAAATGTGTTGATCCACGCAGATTCCAGAACCTTCCACTACAGAAATGTGGGGAAATTGTGTTTTGTTTTGTCAATTTTTTAGGTTTGCAACGGATTCTGGGTAACAGAACCTGGTGGGAGATAGCCAAGTCACCCCATCCTGGATTTCCCTGGGTGTCTAGGTTTCAGAAATGTATAGGTTTGCGAGCTTTCCCTAGGTGCCGACAGAGCTTGGGTTAAAAAACTACAGCTAGGCACTTTGCCAAAAAAGGGTCATTTTTCACTGCAAAATTGAGGTGTAACCATGTTGCGTTTTGCGCCGTTTCCAGTCACAGGCACTAGGCCGCTCCCCACAAGTAGGGTACCTTTTTGCTCGAAAGACGTTGGGGAACGCAGGGTGGAAGGAAATTTGTGTATACACGCAGATTCCAGAACTTTACACCATAGAAATGTAGAGAAAATGTGTTTTTGGGACAATGTTTTAGGTTTGCAAGGGTTTTTGGGTAACAGAACCGGGTGGGAGGCAGTCAAGTTACCCCATCCTGACTTCCCCTGGGTGTCCAGTTTTCAAAAATGTATAGGTTTTTCAGGTTTCCCTAGGTGCCGGCAGAGCTAGGGTTTAAAAACTACAGCTAGGCACTTTGCCAAAAAAGGGTCATTTTTCGTTGCAAAATTGAGGTGTGACCATGTAGGCTTTTTCGCCGTTTCCAGTCACAGGCACTAGGCCGCTCCACACAAGTAGGGTACCATTTTGCTCGAAAGACTTTGGGGAACGCAGGGTAAAAGGAAATCTGTGGATACACGCAGATTCCAGAACTTTACATCACAGAAATGTGGAGAAAATTTGTTTTTTGACAATCTTTTAGGTTTGCAAGGGTTTTTGGGTAACAGAACCTGGTGGGAGGCAGTCAAGTCACCCCATCCTGACTTCCCCTGGGTGTCCAGTTTTAAAAAATGTATAGGTTTTCCAGGTTTCCCTAGGTGCCGGCAGAGCTAGGGTTAAAGAACTACAGCTAGGCACTTTGCCAAAAATGGGTAATTTTTCACTGTGAAATTGAGGTGTGACCATGTTGTGTTTTGCACCGTTTCCAGTCGCAGGCACTAGGCCGCCGCACACAAGTGGGGTACCATTTTGCTCGGAAGACTTTGAGAAACGCAGGGTGGAAGGAAATTTGTGGATACACGCAGATTCCAGAACTTTCCACCACAGAAATTAGGAGAAAATTTGTTTTTGGGGACAATTTTTTAGGTTTGCAAGGGTTTTTGGGTAACAGAACCTGGTGGAAGGCAGTCAAGTCACCCCATCCTGAATTCCCCTGGGTGTCCAATTTTCAAAAATGTATAGTTTTTCCAGGTTTCCCTAGGTGCCTACACGCCCACCGGTTGGCGGAGCATCTGGAATAACTAATGAGGACACACCTAGCACTAGTCTAACTCCCAAGCAGGCTTTTTTAGAGGCAGGCTGTACATCCAATCATCCTCCAAAGGATCAAAACACTAGCCAAAACAAACGAACAAGGAGGGGACAAAGGCACAAAAAAACAGGATGGAGCAAGGTGGAACCCCAGGAGGAATTAATAATGAACATTTCTGATGTATAGTTAAGTGATGATGACCGTTCTGTTCTTAACAAAGGCATGTCCTTTGTGCCGACCTATCAAACCAACGAACTAGAGACTGATGTGGCAATTTTTTAATTTACGAGACAACTGAGATTGAGATGGTTTTTTCATCATGTAGTAGGAGATTCGCAAACTGAAGGTCCCATTTATAGTACGCAAAAAATCTATAAACCTAAGAGCACATTCATGTCTCCTATTTCCCACAAATGTTTAGATTTGTTTGAAACACTGATCAAGAAGGATTTATCCAACATACATCAAAAACCAAACAAAAGTAGAAATTTAACTTACAAAGAAATGGTAACATTACGCAAATTGGCTACAAATGAACACATTCAGATTCTACCACCAGATATGGGGGAGCGTTGATTGTTTTAAATACAACCCACTGTGACTCAAAAGTAAACCAGCATGTTCAGTACACGGACACCTACATTACATTGAAAACTGACCCACAAAGGAGTTTCAATCCATACTATCACAAATTCTTGAAAAGGCCAAAGATTTAGGTTGGATTGACGAGCAGACCTGTAAGTTTCTTACATCAGAACATCCGAAAAAACCTTTTATATACATGCTGCCAAAGATGCATAAAAACCCAGTGGACCCACCATTGCGCCCTATCGTGACTGGATGTCAGTCCATACATGAACATTTGGGGAAGTTTTTAGAACACTATCTACAACCTTTGGTACAGCAGTGGTCCTCGTATGTTCAAGATACTACTGACTGCCTTAAGAAAATACCAAGCATTCTGATACCATCTAGTGAAGAGCTTTAGTTGTGTACTATTGATGTATCAGCATTATACACATCAATACCCCATGATGAGGGCATAGAAACCATAGAGTGGATGCTGCTTAAACATGAGTATGATGAATCTTTGAACGTATTTCTGTTGAAACTTCTACATTTTTGTTTGTACCATGGTTCTTTTACCTGGCAAAATAGATTTTATCTTCAAAAGACAGGTACCTCTATGGGTTTTATGGGGGCACCCAAATACGCAAATATCTTTATGGCCAGGTTTGAAGATAAACACATCCTTAATAACACAATATGGACAGATCATCTTTTAATGTACCTAAGGTACATAGATGATATTCTAATTGCGTGGAAGGGTTCACAAGAACAATTGCAAAGTGCCTTGAGCACATTGAATAATTGTCACTCACAGATCAAATTCACTTACTCCATGAGCACTACAGAGATCAACTATCTGGATATTTTAATTAAATGGAAAGGAGAGAATTTGGCTACAAGGGTGTACAAAAAAACAACTGATAGAAACAATGCACTACACTATGACAGTTTCCATACAACCACTTTGAAAAATCATTTACCACTCTCCCAATTTATCAGAATTCGGATAATCTGTTCATATGAGACAAAGAGCATCAAAGAGATTGATGATCTTTCACTGGATTATAGACAGAGAGGGTACCCGAGTACTGTCTTAAATGCAGCTGGGCAAAAGGCCTGTCAGCTACAACGCACAGATTTGTTAAAAAAGGTGGTCAAGCCACTAGCGAAGAGGGAAGTGTTTGTGCTTAAGTTTTCCACAGCAGCTTCAGTCATAAACAGGCATTTCAAAATGGTGGGAGATCATAGAACAAGAAACAGATTTCAAACAAGTGTTTATGGATAGACCCATTTTTGCCTATTCTAGCTCCAAGAACCTTAAAGAAATATAAAAGAAGGGGTTTGAAACCATTTTGATAAAGGTAACAAAGGTATGGAGAAATGTCAAAATTGTGGGCATTGTGGAAATGTTATAGTTGGGGACACTTTTACACATCCTCACACGGGTAAAAACATTAAACTGAAACAGACAGCAGATTACAATACCAACATGGTATTTTACGCGATTAAATGTCCGTGTGGACTGGTGTATGTAGGACGAACTACTAGAAAAGAAAAAATTCGCATGACAGAGCATAAGAGTATGATTGAGACTGCTAACATCAAGTCGTGCCTAGCTATACACTGGGGTGAAATGAAACATACTATACCCCAATTACGGTTTACAATTTTGGAAAGGGTGTTGGAATCTGAACATGTTGATGTCACTCAACACTATCGCAATGAAAAACATTCTGGATATGTTTTTGGAAAACATTGACACCTTGTGGGCTGAATGACCAAATAGAAATGATGTGTTTTTTATGATAATATTGATGAGTATGTACCTGATATAATGCACTGTTTTGTACTACTATTTATTGTACTAATGATGCAAGTCTTGTTTATTTGGCTCAGTGAAATTAAGTTCACAAATCTACTAGTGAGGAAAGAATTGAGAATGCATACACGTGTCGGTTAGCATACTCTCTAATTATTCACACTATTCACAATTTTTTGCAGAGGAGTATTTTCATTTCAATTTTATTTTTTGAGCATGAGGAAATAGATGGGCTAGCATTAGGGTCTTTTTGTTGTTTTTGTTGTTTTTGTTGTTTTAATGTAGAAGCGATTTTAACGAAGTAGACTGGATTATGTTGTTGTATGAGTTTGAATAAAGTTACAGATGCGAGATCATAGAGTTTGTTAAGAACAAACATTCCTAGGTGTAGACCGCTTTTGAAGCGGCAGGAGTAGTGCAAAGCCATCTCAGATGTAGTCCTCTTTCTAGTATTGTAGCTCTAAGGCTATTACCACGGAAGCAGCGTTCACTTTAAAACAGGTGAAGCACGGTCAACACGAGTGAGCAGGCGCATCTGACGCGGAAGTCAGTATCGACGGGATACGAGGAGAGTCCCACAACGCTACAATTATAGATAAGGTATGCCCTCAGTGGATTATCGGTTGACATTCGGATTTATTGCGTATGAAGTGTACATTAGGGATTAAGCGTGTTGCTTACTGAGTTTTTGTATCTGTGTTGGCAGAAATTCCAAGAATAACATACAGAGACCGGGGAACACGGGCGCTTTCCCAGTCAAGGGGTGTTTCAAGAACACTGAAGTAGGTCTTTATTGCGTGGCTTTGATGAGTATAGGCTTGATTTCAAGGAATGATTATGGCAAGAACACGTATTTCTATGTTTTTTAGTTGTTCTGTAGGAGCAACTAGGTTCCTGGCGAGTTTGGTATTTTTAGCATTTCTGTTATAAGTGAGAGTTTATGACACTATTGGAATCAGATATGTTGAGCACGGGCATGGTGAGAGGAATACTTATGAGCACATACAGACACCACGTGATTTTTTACATAAACTAGCATGGTTGCGCATTATGGATTCCCCACTCAGTGAGCACGGGTAAACAATAACAGCACATTATAGGTGGGATCAAGAGGTTCTATCCCATTCCCTGGATTAATATGTACTACTAATTGTATATAACATAGGAATTTGAGTTGTTAAAAAAAGTATTTTTCATTAATATTTTTAGTATTCCCCTGACGAAGGTATTTACCGAAATGCATTGGGAGATATGAATACACAGGGAGATGTAAATATCCAAGGATCTTCTTCTAAATAATGAATCCTGTGAAATTATGAGAGTATGAAAATAGGCACAAGAAAATAAATACAAGAAAGAAATATCCAACAAACTGGCTTGCATATGAATATGTAATGTTTGTTCTGATGTTATTGTGCTGATAAATTTGTTTTGCACTTAAAAAGATGAGTTTATGTACTCAGAGGTTTAGAATTCATGTATAATTGAGCACCGTAAGGGTGAGTGTATAGTGCGTTCCTAACACGGACAGGTTCTGTTCGTTTTTGTTTAAGTATTGTATACCTGATAGGGGGCTAGTCAGGATTGGAGACAGGACCACGTAAAATAGTTTGACTAGTAGGTTAAAAGTGTTAACTTTAAAGGTGTGCAGGTTATCACCATTGTCTAATTGTTATCCATTTTGTGATGCCAGGGCTCTTTTAAAAGATTACCGGTTAGACCAGTGTGTACATGTCTCTCCATCTAGAAGGGTGGAATTCTACCCCCGCCACCAGGACTGGCGGGGGGTAGGATTCCAAAGTGTTTGAAACGAAACACAACATGTTTCCATGCAACCATTCCAAAGTTAGAATTTTCCGCAAGGTTATAATGCACTTAGGAGTATATGGTCTGGCTGCATCACAGAACAGCCTCAGAAAATAGATTCTGAAAGCTGCAGAGGGGTCCTGCTCATGCATGGGCACCCTCTCACACAAAACCAAGCACTCTGCCTTCAGGATTGATAGGCCTGCCATAGGAGTGACTGAAAGGTTTATATGTGTTAGTGATTAAAGGTAGCTATAGGTAACCTATATCTTGGTAAGGGGTGCATGCACCACCTTACACAGGCTGCAGTAGCAGTCCTGTGCTGCCATTTAGGAAGGCTTCCCAGGGGTGGCATAATACATGCCTCAGGCCCTGGTAGGCCTCTGGGGTACCTATGCCCTTAGTACCTAAGGTACCATATACTAAGGACTCACAAGGGTGACCCAGTAACCAATCTGGAGTGTACCTAAAGTACATATAATCATTTTAGAGACGAAGCAGCTAGACTGGGGTCCTGCATAGCAGGGCCCCAGCCAGACTAAAGTCGAAAAACAGTGAAACACCAGCAAAAAGTGGGGGATACCATAGTAAGCAGCTCCTACTCTCCTACAAATTCCATTTCCTGAATCCTGCCCTGAGAAAAGTCTGCATGTCCAGAATGTGTCCCTAAGGACAACGTTTGACAACTGTCACAAAACCTACATTGCCTTGCCGCCTAAAAAAGTCTTCAAGGGAGCACTTAAAAATAACATTTACCACCTTCACTAATGAATTTAGTGATGTTGTTTTTTTTAAGGAAAACTTCTATTGTTCTCTTGAATGAAGACAATGAAATGTTTGCTAAAACATTAGTTCAAACACTTCTGCCTCTCTTTGTGATAGGCAAAATGGTTTTAAACTTGCACAAAAGACATCAAAGTATGTGTGGCTGGAATTTTTGTATGATTGAGAAACTAAACTTAATAACTAAGGCTTGTGGGTTTCAGGGTACATAGTAGGTAGGATTAGCTTGCACAGTATTTGGCACATAAAACGGTGGGAGCTGTGAGCAGTAGCAGATCAAAGTGATCAAGTTGAAGCTTGACAGGTGAGGATCAAGGCCACAAATTGTTTTGAAGACTAGGGTAAAGATTTTGAGCTGGTTGTTGCCATTGACTGCAACTCAAACACCCTAAAGGCAGGAGGGGGAGTTGGGTTTTTTTATGTGAAAGGGAGAAGATTTTGCTGATAACATTGTCAATAGGAGAGAATACATACTTGTTGAGTTCCATGAACAAGCTATTGCAGTAATCTAGATTACATAGATTACTCCAATAGCTTGTTCATGGAACAGGTGTACAAAGGAGATTCGTATTGGGATGGAAAGGGAGATGATGCTGGATTTTTCTAATGCTTAGGAGCGGATACTCTGTCCCTAGGCTGTGGAGCAGATGATTCCTCAATTGTGAATCAATAGCATCAATAATCATTCCCTTGTTTCTCCCCGTGGAGGATGGCGTGATTGTCTCTGAACTGGGAAGGAGATGAGAAGGTTTGTGGAGGTTGGAGGTTTATCTATTTGATTTTACAGCATTAATTAGAAGGAAGTCCACGGCGATGTGGTAGCAGATAGTTAGGAGACAGGTAAAATAAAGGTAGAGATGTAGGAATGTACCTTTAGGGTAAAAGAGGGGAAAGAGAAGATTTCAGTATCATCCATCATATGAGTGCAATACACCAAAGCAAGAAATAAGTGCTGCCTAAGAGGAGTTGCAAAGCATATTCATTGCAGTGACTCCAACAGGATGCGAGATGGATGCTGAATAATCCGATATTGCAAAAAACAATTGGAGAGTTAAAAAGTGAACCACTCGAGCAACCCCATCAGTGACAAGGAGTGAGAAACAATATTGGCTATGACTATGTGAATAGCACAGAACATTTAAAGATCACAGTAAGGATTCACATTAAATAAAAAGCTACAAATCTGTGTATGTTGGGCACATAGCATGAAGTGAAGCAAAAAAAAATGTTTGAGAGTGTGGGGAAGGAAAAAGGGCACTGCAAAACTATGTAAAAGAGCAACAAATATATTTATGTGAAAATGTACAAGATGGTGTTAGAAGATGTTTTTAAAAATAATACAAAAAAATGGAAACATGGTTGGCATACAGATGATGGAGATTAGAAAGAAATGGATAAACCACACTGTGTTGCTCAAATAAATGAGGGACATTTGGAAGATACACACTGAGGAGCAAAGAATTAACAATGAACATGCTTTATGTATCTGAAGATGGACTGGAATTGCGAAGGGCATAAACTCAATTAAAAGTATGATCAGAGAGGTGAAGGAAACAGATCTCTGAATAATTTTCTAATATTTTACAACGTCTTGAATGTAGTTGAAACGCAAAGGAAATTAATGCAACAATGGGTTTACATGGGATCATGTGTGCACGAAAGGATTGTGAGCATAAAAAACGAACACGAGTGAAGATCCTGTATTGGTATTTTGGTGCTAAATGTCGAACTGCACTTATCATGGATTATAGTAATGTATGTTTTTAAGGTTTTAGACACAGCTATTGGAAGAATAAAACACTTTTGCATTTGTCTGGGGAAGTGAGTGGTGACGTATGGTATTCTGCAATGGAGATGGAGGCATTTGAATATTGTTAATCAATCATTTCAGTTTAAAGCTAAAACTTATTTCAGACAAGAATAGCGAAAGGAATCAACTCACTATAAAGAAGAGCCTAAGGACAGGGAATTATCCAGCAGTGTGACCACTGGACAAGGCAAAGAAATTGGAAGTGTGGCTATACTAGGAACACTCATTAATATAGGTTTTCTGAAATTGTATAATTATACAAAGGAGTCTTCACTTGATGAAGAATGAAAGTCATCCATGTGATGGTGTCGCCAGTCGCGCAATTCATTTTGATACAAATTGTATTATGTTTGTTACATGCCGGAGGGTTGTCATGAGAACCCTCTTACCTAAGCTAAGGATGCTCTTTATTTTTTTTTTGTTTATAACTTTTTATTAGGGTTTTGTGTTTACAGAGTCCCATGCAGGGGCATCACACCAATCATATGTCAGTCGTTACACTCATAAAATATTTACACAAAGTCCACAGAATATAACAACTGTTACACATGGGTTTCACTCCACCCGGCGGGATGGTACATGCTCGCTCGTGGATTTGCAGGTGAGTAAACTGATTGTACAAGAGTGTGTCTCACTCTGTCGTATCCCATGACCTACGTGCTGGCGGAGGTAGGTATGCTTGTCGTCCCCATGTTTGTCTACGTGTCCCCTTACTAGACAGTGTGTGACTAACATTCAATGTGTATGTCGGTATCGAAATCACCGACAGAATCTGAACTCAAAACTGTGGGAAGGAACTTCTTCCTAGAACCTGAGGAGGGGGAGGGTGCCAAGGGCGAGTGGATGTGGTGGGCGGAGAGCGTTCAGGTCAGTGGTCCAAGGGGTGTAGGTCATGAGGGCTCCAGGTGGGGGGAGTGTGCATTCTGTTGCAAGTGGCGAGCATTGTCCCTGTTAGGGTTAGGCACGCGACATGGCACAGCCAGCCCGACGGGGGTCTCATTCTCTAAGCCTCTGACTAGGTGGGTTGGGATGTTGTGAGGAGTCGCGGGGGTGAGGCGGGGATGGCCTTGGTGTGTCATCTGTTGCTGTCTCTTGCTTAAATTGTATGAGCAGCTGTGTCCATTCTAGGGAAATGGGATGTTTGCGTGTACCCTTCACTTCCTCCGCCCGCAGAGTATCTTCTTCCGTCGCCCCCCACTTGTTTACTGCCCCAATCCAGGCTGCTTCCTGGGGGCCTGAGGGGGCTCTCCAGTGCATGGCTATTGCGCGCTTCGCAAGGATTAGGGCAAGGGATGCAAAGCGCCATTGCAATTTTTCGGATTTTTTCCTTTTGTAGGTTCCCAGGGCACAGACCTCCTATGTATCAATGTGCGGTAGGTTAACCAGTGTGAGTAGTGTTTGGTGTATTTTGGTTCAGTAGCGTTGCAGGAAGGTGCAGTCCCAAAACATGTGCCTAAAGTTCGCGTCCACTGTCTGACATCGGGGGCAGATAAATTGTGTGACCGGATAATACCGGTGCAATTTGTCCGGTGTGAGGTAGGCCCGATGTAGTATGTTAAATTGTATGTTTTTGAACCGCGCATTCCTGGACACTTTCTTTGTATATTCCAGAGCACACCTCCACTCCGTGTCGTCAAATACCCTCCCCACATCTTCTTCCCAGGATTGTCTTAGGTCAGCTAAGGAGACATTAATCAGTTCTCTGATGGCCTTTTAGTGCCAAGTGCTAAGGATGCTCTTTAAACTCATTGTGTGAACAAAAGCTAGTCAGCAACGGAGAGACAAGTATATATTTTATTCGGAAGCAATATTTTACAACAGTCCATGTACCATTTATTCTTTATAAATCTAGTAAGCTCATAGTATTCTATTGCAATGATCTAACATGAGGTGAAAAGTTAAGCAACCATCTTATAAAACACATTTCTAAGATGACATTGCTAAGCAGACACCCAGTACAGCTCCACTATGAGAAAAGGTTGAAAGAAAGGCTTTTGTGCCTTGTTACTTTTCAGGATTCAATATAGCTGCCTGTTACATATTTTCTGAAAGATACGCTTTTATTAATGAGCCATTTTAAAGACATCCTAAATTATTACATTCACAAATAAAATACATTGCACAGTTTATTGATTAACATTCCATCTAAGTGCATTCATGTATCTGTATGTCTTCTTCCATGGGAACATTTCAACAGCATTTTGATGAGCTGATTTTAGAATGGGATGACATTCAGTAGTTGAGGTTGTGGGTAAGGATGTGAAAGAAGTGGCTTTTGGCGTTTGTCTTTTGGGGGTGTAAGAGTGAAGAAGATTGTTTAATATAGCAGTGTGGCCGTCATGCACATGTTTGAGTGAAATTATTCAACAGCTTCACTGGCAATAACTGCAGAAGTTGTGTTAGATTGTGTAGTTGGGGAGCAGTAATGTTAAGGTAAAAGATAAAGGTTTGGATAAAGTTGGAATAAAGATGAGATTTCAGTAGGCAAGAGCAGTGGTGAGGGCAAGAAGCAAATGATTCAGCAAATGATTCAGTCAGATTTCAGGACTTTGATATTTTTTCCAGCTGCACATCTGGGATCGCACTTTAGTTAGTAAGATCAGTGCCAGGAAAGATGCTGGTTAATGTGCATGTAACGTCATAGTTCATAAAGGGAAGTGCAAGTCTAATGTTAAGTGTAGTGTGTTATGAGGTTACTGAAGGAGTTGGGATCAGTTGAAATAATGAGATTGTTCTGCACTATGTTATGGTAATCAGGGATGTCTGGAGACGGGTAATTTAGGCGACTACTGGGTAGAGGTACTGTGAGGAACAAGTGGATGAGGATGTTGTCAAAGGAAGATAAGCACAGGAAGATTTGAGACTTATTGATGTGCTGAGGGATTTGTATGCAGTCAAGAGGATTTCAGTGTGATTGAATGGAATATGTAGTGGTTAGCTTACGATCAACAAGAAGTTGTGAGGAGAGTGTGTTTCTTTTGTCGTTCTTTAGTTGAGTAGTCTCCAAATATAACCAGTGGCAAAGGAGTTTAGTTGATCTAGGATGTTGTTCTCGATTCTTGAAAGATTGGGTGGATGGCAGATGACAATGTGTGTCTAAAATGGGAAAATTATGCCAGATGGTCAGTTGTTCAAGTGTCACCAAGTACAGACAGGTAGCTCTCAATGAATTGTTTAGAAGAAGGCCTACTCTGTAGCCTGTTAAGCAAGATTGGGGTGAGTGTGTGAAGGGGTGGTAATGTTGGATTGCTCTTATATTGATTGTATCCCTTGAGGTAGATGCTGTGCAATAGTTCTGGTTATAAAGAGTATGGGGTGAATAAGAGAGCTAGGGGTATTGCACACAGAGTGGTCAGTGTGTTCCTGATGTAAATGTTCCAGTAGAAATATTTATCAAAATTGGTGGCTGCAAGAGTTTCTGAAGTGACAGATATGGGATTTTGGAAGACAGTGATGGTAAGGAATGAAGAAGACATGTTGTATGACTCTGGATAGGAGATAAAAATGTGTGATTGAAAAATGTTTGGTTTTGCCAAGTTATAGCAATGACAAGGAGTGGGCTCTTGTAAGTTTCAAAGTATTGAGGGGTACAGGCTTGATTCCAGCACTGCACTTGGGATTATAGCTTGGCATTCAGAGATTGGACATCATAAAGGATCCAATGCTCTGCATGTGGTGCTGGAGGGTTAAAGGTTCTGAGATGCAAGTGTGGATCTAAGAGTTAGAGAAGTCATAAAAGATGTTGGGACTATGTGAAGTAGAGAGATTGTTGTGCACTCTGGTACGGCAAGCAGGCATAAGGTACAGGATGTTACATCTAGAGAGGGATGAGTTGACACTCAGTGAATCATCGTGGAAGTAGTGTAACTGGTATGTGCATTCAGGCATGATCAGAGGGATGTAGACACGGAGGCCCAGAAGTAGCCTCTGTGTCCAGACGTCAGTATGAGGTTATTGTGTTGTGAGTGAAACATGCGTGAATATTAATGAGTATCTGGTCTGCATGAAGTAGAGAGGAGATTGTATTCTGTATGTGGGTGTTTGTGTATCTGTTACAGACCCAAACCCCAAGAATGTTCAGAAGTACCAGAGTGTGAAGGTGATCTAGAATGTTGTCAAGATCTTAAAATAAAGCTTTTGTGGGTTCAGGTCCATTGTAAATAGCAGGCGCATGAAATGGGGTGGTGACAGTGTCAATCAGTTGGTCAAGTGTTAGTGAGTTATTGTTTTGGCGTACGGTTGTGAAAGTTGTCATTGATGTTGTCACACAAAGGCTTATTGATTGAGGGAAATAGTTCAAGTTTGCATGGTGAGTCACTAATGCAGTGTGTATTCAGAATTCTATGCTTGACATTGACTTGTGAGAGGTACTGGACTTATGCTGGTCCGTAACTTCAAGGGGACCACCAAGCACAAATCCTCATGTTATCAGCTGGACTACGTCCCGGTCAGGTGCTTCACATGTGTGGCACAGTGGTGGCAGGGTTAGTGTTATGCTGGTCACTGTGATCTTGGGTTGTAGCACCAAGATCCTATGCACTTAAGCATGTGCGGGTATGCTAGTGTGGTGATGTGCAGTGTATGAGTGAACAGAGTGACACAGATTAGAAGCCCTTGACTGTTCATATACACAACATGGCTATGAGTATGTTTTTGTTTTTTTGAAAATATTTTTATTTTTGCATCAAGTTCACCATTACATAGTCTTATTCAGCATGTTATCATTATTACAATATATTTGTATGGCGGGGCTATGAGTATGCTTTGCCAGTGGAAATGTATTGCTGACATTCCTGAGACTGGAGGAAGGGAACCCAGACACTGAAGTGGGAAAAGTTGAGACAAGCCTCCCCCTGATAAGTTTGAGTAGGCCCTTTCTGATGCAGAGAGCTGCTGATGGACAGTCATTTGATGGACGGTAGGGTTGTGGAACTGCAGTATCTGTTAGTTCTGTTAGTTCTAGTTCCCAAAATACCTTTTCCAATATTTTGTCCCTGTCCACAAGCCTTTAAAACATGCTAAATGGTCAAGTGGTATGTATTTGTTTTGGTAATCATGCATCAGGTATATTTTGTGTTTCAGAAATATAAGATCATCTCCCCTGAAGCACAGTTTGTCCGAAATGCATTGGTAGTTGATTGACAACAAAGGAGGTCTCTTAAGTTGTTTTGAGATAATGTAATATACTTGGAAAACAGTTAGAAAGATTTATAAATAGTTGCACCATAAATAAAGCATTGGATAAACTTGGATTCACGGATCAATAATTGAAATTAGGCGCAGTCTATCTCATACAATGCAGTTTGGGATTATAATTGCCCGCCATTTAGTGCATTTGGCCTGCAGTATCTGATCTCAGGTTGTGAACGTTCCTTAGAAGGTCTCTCTTCCTGATTTCTATCAGATTTGGCTATTTATAGTGAAGGTGCAGACTGCTCACACCTCCTCTGTGCATCTGTTGTGGGTGCTTCAGCCTCGAGCTAATCCCGCTGTAAGGAGCATCACTCAAAACAAAGGTTTAGGGGCAATTTATATTATGGCGGATGACCCGTAAATCTCTAGAAACTTGGCAGACAAAAGTTCCACAACAATTGCACATGGAGTCTTGAGTGATGTTTTTCTTCACGTTTTCTTTTAATGTCAACGCCCAGCCAACACGTGTTTCGTCAGGGCACTTAGCCCACGACTTCATCAGGGCTCTAAAAAATTCACAATGGTTACCTGTTACAAGCATGTAATAGTGCCAAATACAACTACATGTTTCAGCAAAGTGCAACAAGGTGACTATAAGTGCGGGCACACAACCTCAGGTGAGTAATAAGAACCCAGAAGATTTAATAAAGGAACACTTACACCCGTGTGCGTTTCGTGTTACAGAGAATCGAATGAGTAGCTCTGAAGTGACATCATACACTCATATATCTCCGTTGGACTTGAATTTTTAGTGCCTGAATATAGGACTAATTTTACATGAAAAACTGCACAGTATCATATGCATACATATTATCTGACTTTTGTGTGTATTCACAATGTCACAATTTAACTTATTCGCATTAAAGAGGGACGTTCAAGTTGTGATAGTTGTAAGATTTGGTGGGACACCTATACTTTTCAGTGACCCGGTCTAATTAGAATGGAATAAAGGAAGCTCAGAGGTCAGATGAAAGAAATTTAATCTAAAAACAGTCTCTCCATGCACTAGAATCTTACCCAATCGGGCCGATTTTGCCACTTAATGCACTGCAAAAATGTATTGTGCTAAAGGAAACAGAATAAAGACAATACTACTTTGTAAATCCCAATTGAGACCTTCGTTTATCAATTGCATCGCTATTACTGAACTATATCTTTTACAGACACTTCACAGAGTTAGGCAGGAAGTCTCACTTCTCCGCCGGTTATAATTCCGTCCCGGCTGCCGGGAAAAAGTATAGATGACGCTGATGTAGATCAACGCGGGGTATGCTGGTGAGTACCAGAAATTCGAACAGAACACTAAGGAGGAAAAACTGAACCTCCATTACTGCGAATCCTGTGTCCCCAGTATAGCATAGGTCATTGTCAACACTGAACCTGCCATCAAAGAGTTCTTCAACAATTGTACCCAAATTCATCATTATGATCCAACATAGATCGAACGTTATTGTAATCCTTGCCCTGATATCACAGGACACCAGAGCCGGTTACGCTCCGCTTGCTTATCTCCGTTTTCATAACATGAAGGCTATGGAAATAATAATTCCCCCACCAATTACTTTTTCGACTAAGGAACAATATTCCTTGAAATCCCTCAGCAACATAGTCGATTACATTTTGCTTACCCAAATCTGTATTCTGACTCCCGGCACGAGAAGTGTTCTCTGTCTCCGTGGCGTCCGCGTGTGTATGCGGAAGTACTATCTGAAACCGGCATCAGGTATTATATTAATCTTGGCCTCCGCTAGAACGCTAACCCTGTACTGCTTCTTGGCGGAAGTTCTGAAAGGCAGTGGCCGGAAGTGAGTTAAAATTCTTGCCCCATACAAAAACATCCATAAGATTGTACTATAAACAGCTCACGTGCAACTGTCACATATTACCCTAAGACGACTCTAATTCAAGCGTTTAGCTAAATGCACATCTAAAATCGAGAAACAAACCAAACCCGAGTGCTTCGTACAGCCGTCATACGTGTCTTCACCTGAGACAAATAGATAGCATATACATCGCGTATATTAGTATAAACACGAACTGACCTCCTTACAACTCAGACCACCTACTAATTGTGTTCGATTCTATAAGCTTATTGCTCAGTATAAGAACAGTGAGGACAAGAGAGGAGAGATGAGTCAAGTGCTCATATAAAAGAGGTGAATCCTCAAACGAGGGAAGAAAAGTACATATTGAAGTGATGAGTAAGAAAATACTCATAATAGGGAGTGACATGTCACATTAAAAACACATAACTTCAGAGATTCACAGCCTATCTATACATATGGATGGATGTTACAGATTCCATCCCACATGACATTCATTTGCTCTACTTTATCACCACTCCATCCTGATATGTCAGCTTAAGTGTTGACTAGTCTCCCAAAGAGAATTGCAGTTCTCGGTCGGAGTTTAACCCCTGGTCTACCGCGTTTAAACGCATTATCCAGGTTGCTTCCGCCCTCCGGAGAGATAATTCCCTGTTGCCTCCCCTTCGGTGTGCGGCTATCATTTCAATTCCAAAGAAATTAAACTGCTTATATGTTCCTTGCTGATCACATGACATGGCGTGTATGGCCATAGGATATCTAGGATCGCCTTGTTTTAGTGCCCTAGCATGCTCACTAATAAGATCCTTTAGGCATCTAATGGTGCTGCCCACGTACTGCTTCTTACACTTACAAGTGATTATGTATACCACATACTTGGTAAGACAATTTATGTTCTGCTTGATGCTGTATGCCCTCCCACAAGGGCCAAAGAATTCTGTGGTGTTATTTAGAGCCCATTTGCACACCCCACATGTCCCACATTTGTGAAAATCTCATGTCCTACTAAAAAGCCAATTATCAGGTTGTTTCGTGATCGGCATAGTGGGATTCAATATGTTCCTCAGTGTGGTACCTCTCCTATAGGTAATCAGTGGCCTATCTGATGTGAACTCATTGAGGGATTTGTCAGTTTTCAAAACATGTCAATGTCTATGCATCAACTTGTTTAACAAGGTTGACTGCTGGTTATAGTTAGTGACCAGTCTCACAGGCTGTTTCAGTTGTGAGCTTGCAGGTTTATTCTTTAATGTATCAGCCCGTGCCACTTGTTTGATGCGTTTAGTCGCTGCCTTCAGGGTTCTGCGTGTATAGCCCCTTGACATAAATCTCTTGTTCATAGCTTCTAGATTCTCTTGGAAGTCTTCGTCAGTACTACAATTACGCCTTGCCCTTGTGAACTCGCCAAAGGGGATGGCTCTAATCTGATGGTGAGGGTGTGCACTGGCCGCGTGCAACACCGAGTTGCACGCGGTAGGTTTGCGATACAGTCTACTGTGTATTGCACCATTGTGTACAAAGATTTCTACATCTAAGAATATAATGCATTCTTTACTCCAGTTGTGTGTCAACCGTATCCCCAACATATTCGTGTTTAGATATTCAAAGAATTCTTGTAGTTCTTGTTCTGATCCTGACCACAGAAGGAGGCATTCGTCAATGTACCGCCCCCAATATAGGATATGTAGACTGTACTTGCTCCCTTTCTCCCCCCAGATCCACTTGGCCTCAAAGTAGCCCATAAACAGGTTCGCAAACGATGGGGCAAATTTAGAGCCCATCGCTACTCCCCATACTTGTTTGTACCACTTTCCCTCGAATAGGAAACAATTGTTGTTCAGTATAAGCTCAATCATTGTCATCAGCATTCTGCAATGTTTCCATTGTCCAGCCGGTTTTTTACCAAAGTGCGAATCTATGGCTGCTATGCCTAAGACGGGGTCATTGTTGGTATACAGGGAAACCACGTCTAGCGAGGCTAAAATTTCCCCTTCTTCCCATGTGACGTCTGTTAGTAAGCCTAGTAGATGTTTGGTGTCCCGAATATAGGCCGGCAGATTTTGTACCAAAAGTTGGAGGAATAGGTCTACATATTCCGCCTTCCTTTCAGTGGGCCCCCCAATACTGGACACAATTGGTCTCCCCGGTGGAAAGGGGAGATTTGTGTGAACCTTTGGCAGTGTATATAGGACCAGATACCTTGGTTTATGGACTTTTAAATACAAAATTTCCTCAGTGCTAAGTAGACCCTCATCATACCATTCCTTCAGATGCTTGTTACAGATTGTTGTCAGTGTGTTGGTGGGGTTGCTCCTAAGTGGGTCATAACACGCCGTGTCTGATAACTGCCCCATGATCTCCTCATTGTAATCTGATCTATCCATTATAACTATGTTGCCCCCTTTATCTGCTTCTTTCAAGATAATCGTACTGTTGGAGGACAACATAGTCAGGGCTCTACGTTCACCAGGGGATAAGTTATCTTTCATAGTCCGCCTGTGAAATTTGTGTTTCAATAGATGTTTGTCAAGATCTCGTTCTACAAGCTGGTGGAAAGTGTCAATCATATTACCCCCTGTTAAGGTTGGTATCCATTAAGACCTGGATTTAAGCCCACTCGATATGTTCTCATCAGTATCCACATCAAGATCAATTAAAAGTTGGCTAATATCAGTTGGCGACATATCCTGGTCAGTAATAGACAATAACAAAAATACAGTCTCATATATTGCCTTAATGTTGTTCCGTCCCACCATTTGCTATTCTCATTCTTCTTTAGTCTTTCTAACCTTGTAAATTTATCCCGCATGCCCTCATTCTTAGTCTGGCTTGTGTTCTTCACACTCGCTGCCACTGTGTCGCCCTTTGCGAGATTTTGAAAAAGCTCCGCTGCCACTTTGTCCCTATCCATATTTCGGACCTGGGAAAGTTATTCCGAGTCAAAATTACTTCTTTATTTTACGTTGGGGCAGCCCTGATTGCCTAGAATTAGCAATACAAACACTGGACAGGGCTTTTCTTTGTGGTCAATCAGTTATGGCGCCCGCATTGTGTCACGTAAGATATCTGTTTCTCTATCAGTGACGGTGCTAAAGATGGGAGGAAAAACCCAACACCTCCAATAGGGACCTAGATCCACACAAAATAGATACAAAAAGGGTATCTGTGCACACGTCTAATTCAATGTGACCTCAGTGTCACTATTCATTACATACAAAACCAACGCAAATAATTAATCAATTGCACATGCAGTCTTGAGTGATGTTTTTCTTCACGTTTTCTTCTAATGTCAACGCCCAGCCAACACTTGTTTCGTCAGGGCACTTAGCCCACGACTTCATCAGGGCTCTAAAAAATGTACAATGGTTACCTGTTACAAGCATGTAATAGTGCCAAATACAACTACATGTTTCAGCAAAGTGCAACAAGGTGACTATAAGTGCGGGCACACAACCTCAGGTGAGTAATAAGAACCCAGAAGATTTAATAAAAGAACACTTACACCCGTGTGCGTTTCGTGTTACAGAGAATCGAATGAGTAGCTCTGAAGTGACATCATACACTCATATATCTCCGTTGGACTTGAATTTTTAGTGCCTGAATATAGGACTAATTTTACATGAAAAACTGCACAGTATCATATACATACATATTATCTGACTTTTGTGTGTATTCACAATGTCACAATTTAACTTATTCGCATTAAAGAGGGAAGTTCAAGTTGTGATATTTGTAAGATTTGGTGGGACACCCATACTTTTCAGTGCCCCAGTCTAATTAGAATGGAATAAAGGAAGCTCAGAGGTCAGATGAAAGAAATTTAATCTAAAAACAGTCTCTCCATGCACTAGAATCTTACCCAATTGGGCCGACTTTGCCACTTAATGCACTGCAAAAATGTATTGTGCTAAAGGAAACAGAATAAAGACAATACTACTTTGTAAATCCCAATTGAGACCTTCGTTAATCAATTGCATCGCTATTACTGAACTATATCTTTTACAGACAGTTCACAGAGTTAGGCAGGAAGTCTCACCTCTCCGCCGGTTATAATTCCGTCCCGGCTGCCGGGAAAAAGTATAGATGACGCTGATGTAGATCAACGCGGGGTATGCTGGTGAGTACCAGAAATTTGAACAGAACACTAAGGAGGAAAAACGGAACCTCCATTACTGTGAATCCTGTGTCCCCAGTATAGCATAGGTCATTGTCAACACTGAACCTGCCATCAAAGAGTTCTTCAACAATTGTACCCAAATTCATCATTATGATCCAACATAGATCGAACGTTATTGTAATCCTTGCCCTGATATCACAGGACACCAGAGCCCGTTACGCTCCACTTGCTTATCTCCGTTTTCATAACATGGATATATTCAGGGTAGCTCAGTTTAATCTAATCACAGCCCACTCTGTACTGAAAATATCGTTATCTGTCCCTACGCTATGGCAATAATAATTCCCCCACCAATTACTTTTTCGACTAAGAAACAACATTCCTTGATATCCCTCAGCAACATAGTCGATTACATTTCGCTTACCCAAATCTGTATTCTGACTCCCGGCACGAGAAGTGTTCTCTGTCTCCTTGGTGTCCGCGTGTGTATGCGGAAGTACTATCTGAAACCGGCATCCCGTGTTATATTCATCTTGGCCTCCACTAGAACGCTAACCCTGTACTGCTTCTTGGCGGAAGTTCTGAAAGGCAGTGGCCGGAAGTGAGTTAAAATTATTCTTGCCCCGTACAAAAACATCCATAAGATTGTACACTAAACAGCTCACGTGCTACTGTCACATATTACCCTAAGACGACTCTAATTCAAGCGTTTAGCTAAATGCACATCTAAAATCGAGAAACAAACCGGACCCGAGTGCTTCGTACGGCCGTCATACGTGGCTTCACCTGAGACAAATAGATAGCATATACATCGCGTATATTAGTATAAACACAAACTGCCCTCCTTACAACTCAGACCACCTACTAATTGTGTTCGATTATATAAGCTTATTGCTCAGTATAAGAACAGTGAGGACAAGAGAGGAGAGATGAGTCAAGTGCTCATATAAAAGAGGTGAATCCTCAAACGAGGGAAGAAAAGGACATATTGAAGTGATGAGTAAGAAAATACTCATAATAGGGAGTGACATGTCACATTAAAAACACATAACTTCAGAGATTCACAGCCTATCTATACATATGGATTATTGGATGTTACAGATTCCATCCCACATGACATTCATTTGCTCTACTTTATCACCACTCCATCCTGATATGTCAGCTTAAGTGCTGACTAGTCTCCCAAAGAGAATTGCAGTTCTCGGTCGGAGTTTAACCCCTGATCTACCGCGTTTAAACGCATTATCCAGGTAGCTTCCGCCCTCCGGAGAGATAATTCCCTGTTGCCTTCCCTTCGGTGTGCGGCTATCATTTCAATTCCAAAGAAATTAAACTGCTTATATGTTCCTTGCTGATCACATGACATGGCGTGTATGGCCATAGGATATCTAGGATCGCCTTGTTTTAGTGCCCTAGCATGCTCACTAATACGATCCTTTAGGCATCTAATGGTGCTGCCCACGTACTGCTTCTTACTTTTACAAGTGATTATGTATACCACATACTTGGTAAGACAATTTATGTTCTGCTTGATGCTGTATGCCCTCCCACAAGAGCCAAAGAATTATGCGGTGTTATTTAGAGCCCATTTGCACACCCCACATGTCCCACATTTGTGAAAATCTCATGTCCTACTAGAAAGCCAATTATCAGGTTGTTTCGGGATCGGCATAGTGGGACTCAATATGTTCCTCAGTGAGGTACCTCTCCTATAGGTAATCAGTGGCCTATCTGATGTGAACATATTGAGGGATTTGTCAGTTTTCAAAACATGTCACTGTGTATGCATCAACTTGTTTAACAAGGTTGACTGCTGGTTATAGTTAGTGACCAGTCTCACAGGCTGTTTCAATTGTGAGCTTGCAGGTTTATTCTTTAATGTATCAGCCCGTGCCACTTGTTTGATGCATTTAGTCGCTGCCTTCAGGGTTCTGCGTGTATAGCCCCTTGACATAAATCTCTTGTTCATAGCTTCTAGATTCTCTTGGAAGTCTTCGTCAGTACTACAATTACGCCTTGCCCTTGAGAACTCGCCAAAGGGGATGGCTCTAATCTGATGGTGAGGGTGTGCACTGGCCGCGTGAAACACCGAGTTGCACGCGGTAGGTTTGCGATACAGTCTACTGTGTATTGCACCATTTTGTACAAAGATTTCTACATCTAAGAATATAATGCATTCTTTACTCCAGTTGTGTGTCAACCGTATCCCCAACATATTCGTGTTTAGATATTCAAAGAATTCTTGTAGTTCTTGTTCTGATCCTGACCACAGAAGGAGGCAGTCGTCAATGTACCGCCCCCAATATAGGATATGTGGACTGTACTTGCTCCCTTTCTCCCCCCAGATCCACTTGGCCTCAAAGTAGCCCATAAACAGGTTCTCAAACGATGGGGCAAATTTAGAGCCCATCGCTACTCCCCTTACTTGTTTGTACCACTTTCCCTCGAATAGGAAACAATTGTTGTTCAGTATAAGCTCAATCATTGTCATCAGCATTCTGCAATGTTTCCATTGTCCAGCCGGTTTTTTACCAAAGTGCGAATGTATGGCTGCTATGCCTAAGACGGGGTCAATGTTGGTATACAGGGAAACCACGTCTAGCGAGGCTAAAATTACCCCTTCTTCCCATGTGACGTCTGTTAGTAAGCCTAGTAGATGTTTGGTGTCCCGAATATAGGCCGGCAGATTTTGTACCAAAAGTTGGAGGAATAGGTCTACATATTCCGCCTTCCTTTCAGTGGGCCCCCCAATACTGGACACAATTGGTCTCCCCGGTGGAAAGGGGAGATTTGTGTGAACCTTTGGCAGTGTATATAGGACCGGATACCTTGGTTTATTAACTTTTAAATACAAATTTTCCTCAGTGCTAAGTAGACCCTCATCATACCATTCCTTCAGATGCTTGTTACAGAGTGTTGTCAGTGTGTTGGTGGGGTTGCTCCTAAGTGGGTCATAACACGCCGTGTCTGATAACTGCCCCATGATCTCCTCATTGTAATCTGATCTATCCATTATAACTATGTTGCCCCCTTTATCTGCTTCTTTCAAGATAATCGTACTGTTGGAGGACAACATAGTCAGGGCTCTACGTTCACCAGGGGATAAGTTATCTTTCATAGTCCGCCTGTGAAATTTGTGTTTCAATAGATGTTTGTCAAGATCTCGTTCTACAAGCTGGTGAAAAGTGTCAATCATATTACCCCCTGTTAAGGTTGGTATCCATTTAGACCTGGATTTAAGCCCACTCGATATGTTCTCATCAGTATCCACATCAAGATCTGTTAACAGTTGGCTAATATCAGTTGGCGACATATCCTGGTCAGTAATAGACAATAACAAATGACAATCCAATGCATCTTGTATTGTGAGACCACCTAACACATCTCACTCTGGAATATGTTTGACATTTTTATTGCTTTTAGGAACATTCATAAACTTTTTCTTTAGTTTCAGATTTCTTGTATACTTAAACAAGTCAATTGTAGCTTGACAAACGTCTCCTTTCTCATTAGGACAAAAAACCCAAGCCTTTTTTCAATAAAGATGTCATATCATCAGTCAAAATTAAGGAGGACAGGTTGATGACTTTTACCCCCTGATTTACCTCACCTCTCATACTCTCTTGTCCCCTGATCTTAGGTTGCGTTTGAATTCATTTGACGCCCCCTCTTTTGCTTCTCATAACTTTTTTGCCGTTTGCATTCACGTTTTTGACTGTCCCCTAATTCCCTTTTTAATTCTTTGTACTTCTTTAGAGAATGAATTCTGTGCCCTTGTTAGATCGCGCGTACTTGCACCCCCATCTACCTCCCCATCACTTAATGCGGGAATACTAATGGAGGTGGAGCTGGATGATACAGAGGTAATGCTCTGATTCGCTAGTTTGTTGGTGTTTTTATCATGGGTCGCTAAGTCATCATATTTCCGGGCGAAGGTGAATACCCTCCCTTCCCTGTAGTCTATTTCGTCTCTTTTTAGTTTCCTGGCTTTACGCTATTTGATGTCTTCCTGATGTTTTGAAAGTACATCATTCAAGATGGCATAATTCTTATCAGCCACATCTGGGAGGTTCAGATCCTTTATTTCACCCTCTAGTTTATTAATTTCCAATTGAAAGGCAGTGACTTTGCGATCAGCATTATCTATCAAAATCCCCATTAGGGTTTTAGAATTCAGAGTCAATGAGTCTTCCCACAACTTTAGTAAATCCTCATCCAACTCGTCGCACGTCGGGAAAATTTGGGCGCGTAAGCCTCTTGGGACCCGATCTAGTCGCATATATTGCCTTAATGTTGTTCCGTCCCACCATTTGCTATTCTCATTCTTCTTTAGTCTTTCTAACCTTGTAAATTAATCCCGCATGCCCTCATTCTTAGTCTGGCTTGTGTTCTTCACACTCGCTGCCACAGTGTCGCCCTTTGCGAGATTTTGAAAAAGCTCTGCTGCCACTTTGTCCCTATCCATATTTCGGAGCTGGGATAGTTACTCCGAGTCAAAATTACTTCTTTATTTCACGTTGGGGCAGCCCTGATCGCCTAGAATTAGCAATACAAACACTGGACAGGGCTTTTCTTTGTGGTCAATCAGTTATGGCGCCCGCAGTGTGTCACGTAAGATATCTGTTTCTCTATCAGTGACGGTGCTAAAGATGGGAGGAACAACCCAACACCTCCAATAGGGACCTAGATCCACACAAAATAGATACAAAAATGGGATCTGTGAACACGTCTAATTCAATGTGACCTCAGTGTCACTATTCATTACATACAAAACCAACGCAAATAATTAATCAATTGCACATGTAGTCTTGAGTGATGTTTTTCTTCACGTTTTCTTTTAATGTCAACGCCCAGCCAACACTTGTTTCGTCAGGGCACTTAGCCCAAGACTTCATCAGGGCTCTAAACAATGTACAATGGTTACCTGTTACAAGCATGTAATAGTGCCAAATACAACTACATGTTTCAGCAAAGTGCAACAAGGTGACTATAAGTGCGGGCACACAACTTCAGGTGAGTAATAAGAACCCAGAATATTTAATAAAAGAACACTTACACCCGTGTGCGTTTCGTGTTACAGAGAATCGAATGAGTAGCTCTGAAGTGACATCATACACTCATATATCTCCGTTGGACTTGAATTTTTAGTGCCTGAATATAGGACTAATTTTACATGAAAAACTGCACAGTATCATATACATACATATTATCCGACTTTTGTGTGTATTCACAATGTCACAATTTAACTTATTCGCATTAAAGAGGGAAGTTTAAGTTGTGATAGTTGTAAGATTTGGTGGGACACCCATACTTTTCAGAGACCCAGTCTAATTAGAATGGAATAAAGGAAGCTCAGAGGTCAGATGAAAGAAATTTAATCTAAAAACAGTCTTTCCATGCACTAGAATCTTACCCAATCGGGCCGACTTTGCCACTTAATGCACTGCAAAAATGTATTGTGCTAAAGGAAACAGAATAAAGACAATACTACTTTGTAAATCCCAATTGAGACCTTCGTTAATCAATTGCATCGCTATTACTGAACTATATCTTTTACAGACAGTACACAGAGTTAGGCAGGAAGTCTCACCTCTCCGCCGGTTATAATTCCGTCCCGGCTGCCGGGAAAAAGTATAGATGACGCTGATGTAGATCAACGCGGGGTATGCTGGTGAGTACCAGAAATTTGAACAGAACACTAAGGAGGAAAAACGGAACCTCCATTACTGCGAATCCTGTGTCCCCAGTATAGCATAGGTCATTGTCAACACTGAACCTGCCATCAAAGAGTTCTTCAACAATTGTACCCAAATTCATCATTATGATCCAACATAAATCGAATGTTATTGTAATCCTTGCCCTGATATCACAGGACACCAGAGCCCGTTAGGCTCCGCTTGCTTATCTCCGTTTTCATAACATGGATATATTCAGGGTAGCTCGGTTTAATCTAATCACCGCCCACTCTGTACTGAAAATATCGTTATCTGTCCCTAGGCTATGGCAATAATAATTCCCCCACCAATTACTTTTTCGACTAAGGAATAATATTCCTTGATATCCCTCAGCAACATAGTCGATTACATTTCGCTTACCCAAATCTGTTTTCTGACTCCCGGCACGAGAAGTGTTCACTGTCTCCGTGGCGTCCGCGTGTGTATGCGGAAGTACTATCTGCGTGTGAATGCCGCATACACACGCATGCGGCATCACCGGCATCATGTGTTATATTAATCTTGGTCTCCGCTAGAACGCTAACCCTGTACTGCTCCTTGGCGGAAGTTCTGAAAGGCAGTGGCCGGAAGTGAGTTAAAATTCTTGCCCCGTACAAAAACATCCATAAGATTGTACTCTAAACAGCTCACGTGCTACTGTCACATATTACCCTAAGACAACTCTAATTCAAGCGTTTAGCTAAATGCACATCTAAAATCGAGAAACAAACCGGCCCCGAGTGCTTCGTACGGCCGTCATACGTGGCTTCATCTGAGACAAATAAATAGCATATACATCGCGTATATTAGTATAAACACAAACTGACCTCCTTACAACTCAGACCACCTACTAATTGTGTTCGATTCCATAAGCTTATTGCTCAGTATAAGAACAGTGAGGACAAGAGAGGAGAGATGAGTCAAGTGCTCATATAAAAGAAGTGAATCCTCAAACGAGGGAAGAAAAGGACATATTGAAGTGATGAGTAAGAAAATACTCATAATAGGGAGTGACATGTCACATTAAAAACACATAACTTCAGAGATTCACAGCCTATCTATACATATGGATGGATGTTACAGATTCCATCCCACATGACATTCATTTGCTCTACTTTATCACCACTCCATCCTGACATGTCAACTTAAGTGTTGACTAGTTTCCCAAAAGGAATTGCAGTTCTCGGTCGGAGTTTAACCCCTGGTCTACCGCGTTTAAATGCATTATCCAGGTAGCTTCCGCCCTCCAGAGAGATAATTCCCTGTTGCCTCCCCTTCGGTGTGCGGCTCTCATTTCAATTCCAAAGAAATTAAACTGCTTATATGTTCCTTGCTGATCACATGACATGACGTGTATGGCCATAGGATATCTATGATCACCTTGTTTTAGTGCCCGAGCATGCTCACTAATACAATCCTTTAGGCATCTAATGGTGCTGCCCAAGTACTGCTTCTTACACTTACAAGTGATTATGTATACCACACACTTGGTAAGACAATTTATGTTCTGCTTGAGGCTGTATGCCCTCCCAAAGGGGCCAAAGAATTCTGTGGTGTTAGTTAGAGCCCATTTGCACACCCCACATGTCCCACATTTGTGAAAACCTTGTGTCCTACTAGAGAGCCAATTATCAGGTTGTTTCGTGATCGGCATAGTGGGACTCAATATGTTCCTCAGTGTGGTACCTCTCCTATAGGTAATCAGTGGCCTATCTGATGTGAACTCATTGAGGGATTTGTCAGTTTTCAAAACATGCCAATGTCTATGCATCAACTTGTTTATCAAGCTTGACTGCTGGTTATAGTTAGTGACCAGTCTCACAGGCTGTTTCAATTGTGAGTTTGCAGGTTTATTCTTTAATGTATCAGCCCGTGCCACTTGTTTGATGCGTTTAGTCGCTGCCTTCAGGGTTCTGCGTGTATAGCCCCTTGACATAAATCTCTTGTTCATAGCTTCTAGATTCTCTTGGAAGTGTTCGTCAGTACTACAATTACGCCTTGCCCTTGTGAACTCGCCAAAGGGGATGGCTCTAATCTGATGGTGAGGGTGTGCACTGGCCGCGTGCAACACCGAGTTGCACGTTGTAGGTTTGCGATACAGTCTACTGTGTATTGCACCATTTTGTACAAAGATTTCTACATCTAATAATATGATGCATTCTTTACTCCAGTTTAAGCATGGGCGGATTTTACGAATTGGCAATCCGCGAACTTGCGTATTTACGATTCGCAATCCGCAAAATCCGCGAACTCTCGCGAATTTGCGGATTTTTTTTTGTGTTCGCAAGGATTTCTGCCAGTTCGCGAGGATTCTGTACCAGTTCGCAATTGCGAACTTACTTGTCGGCTCGCAACGGCCGCGACTATGTTTTTTCTACATCTGGTTCATCATCACAGGTTCACAGCACCCTCTGTTTCACCACTGCCACCCTCTGGTACACCCATGCCACCCTCTGGTTGGTTTATCACTGTAGATTATGGGGGTGAAAAAAAGCAAGCACACCTGCCCTGCTTCAACTGACATGAATTAATTTGGGGTTGATTAATGTGTCACTGAATTTAAACTTCCAGTCTGGCTGGCACCTGCTTCCTTATCTGTAATTTGCTGAACTCTGAAGGGGTCCCTCAGGAAGCACTACAGGGAATGGTTACTAATGATAAGATTGAACTTTTGCACCTGCTGAGTGCTTTCAGTTTTGTCTGTAATTGCTTTCTGTTGCAGTGTAATTTTTTTAACAGGACCTTTGTTGTATACTTGTAGCTATTCTCTGAGCCTGCTGTGAGGGTCAGAGCAGGGTCATAGAATAGTTGCAAGTAGGCAAATGAACTCTGGAGGGGCCCCTCAGGAAGCACTACAGGGAATGGTTACTAATGATAAGATTGAACTTTTACACCTGCTGAGTGCTTTCAGTTTTGCAAAAATCCAATATCCAGCAGCATCCACAAAAGTAATCCTTCCAGGTCAAGGACCGCAACACCACCGCCCTGCTGGAAAACCTCGCCAACCTCGGACTCAAGCAACTGGTCAACACCCCCACCCACTACGCCGGCTACACGCTTGATCCCGTCTTCTCTTCCAGCAAGTACATCACCTTCAGCCACGCCACTGGACTCCATGGACCGACCACAGCTGCGTCCACTTCAGCTTCAAAAGATCCACGACCCACCACCACCAGCAACAGGTACCTCACAGGAATTGGAGCAAGATCACCGCAGACCAGCTCACCACCTCCCTCAGCCAGAGCCCACCCGCTAACACAACGGACCCCAACGAAGCAGCCCGCAACTTCACACAGTGGCTGACCGCCTGCGCCGATGACCTCGCGCCACTAAAGAACCCTCCCAGCAGACCCAGAAGCAAGAAGGCATCCTGGTTCACCGACGACCTCAAGGACTCCAAGAAGACCTGCCGCACCCTCGAGAAAGCCTGGCTCCTCGACCAGACCACCGACAACATGACCGCCCTCAAACACGCTACCCGCAAGCACCACCAGCTCATCCACACCACCAAGAAGAAATCCCTGAAGGAACGACTGGACAACAACGCCCACGACAGCAAAGAGCTCTTCACTATCGTCAAGGAGTTCTCCAACCCCAGCACCGGCACCAACGACATCACTCCGCCACAAGACCTCTGCGACTCGCTCGCCTCGTTCTTCCACCGCAAGATCGCCGACATCCACAACAGCTTCGGCGCCCCACCCACGCACCAACCGTCGAACCAACGCCCCCCACTGCCACCCTTCGCACCTGGACCACGGTGACCACCGAAGACACAGCCCGCACGATGAACACCATCCACTCCGGATCACCGACCGACCCCTGCCCACACCACGTCTTCAACAAGGCCGACTCCACCATCGCACCCCAACTCCGGAACATCATCAACGCCTCCTTCAACACCGCCACCTTCCCTGAGAGCTGGAAGCACGCCGAGATCAGCGCCCTCCTGAAGAAACCTACAGCGGACCCCACCGATCTCAAAAACTTCCGCCCCATCTCGCTCCTCCCTTTTCCTGCTAAAGTCATCGAGAAGATCGTCAACAGACAGCTGATCGCCTTCCTCGAGACGAACGGATCCCTCGACCCCTCGCAGTCTGGCTTCAGAGCCAACCACAGCACCGAGACCACCCTCATCGCAGCCACCGATGACATCCGGACCCTGCTCGACAAGGGGGAAACAGTGGCCCTCATCCTCCTGGACCTCTCCGCTGCGTTCGACACGGTCTGCCACCGCACCCTAGTCCAGCGCCTCAGCAACATCGGTATCCAAGAGAAGGCACTGGAGTGGATCATCTCGGTCCTCGCCGGAAGAACACAAAGAGTCCGCCTCCCCCCGTTTCGCTCCGAGGCCACCGAAGTCATCTGCGGCGTCCCGCAAGGATCTTCACTCAGCCCCACCCTCTTCAACATCTACATGAAACCTCTCGCAGCCATCGCACGCCAGCACAACCTCAACATCATCTCTTACGCCGACGACACCCAGCTGATCCTCTCCCTCACCAGAGACCCCGACACCGCCAGAACCTGCCTAAACGGAGGGATGAAAGACGTCGCCGAGTGGATGAAGGACAGCCGCCTGAAACTGAACTCGGAAAAGACGGAAGTCCTCATCCTGGGATCTTCGCCCTCCACCTGGGACGACTCCTGGTGGCCCCCAGCCCTGGGCACCGCACCCAAGCCAACCGACCACGCACGCAACCTGGGCTTCATCCTGGACCCCTCCCTCTTGATGACCAGACAAGTCAACGCCGTCTCCTCATCGTGCTTCAACACCCTGCGTATGCTTCGCAAGATCTTCCGCTGGATCCCGACTGAGACCAGGGAGACTGTCACTCAGGCACTCGTCACCAGCCGACTGGACTACGGAAACGCCCTCTACGCCGGAGCCACAGCCAAGCTACAGAAAAGACTCCAGCGCATCCAGAACGCCTCCGCCCGACTCATCCTGGATGTCCCCCGACGCAGCCACATCTCCAGCCACCTGAGGAACCTGCACTGGCTCCCCGTCGACAAGAGTATCACGTTCCGGCTCCTCACCCACGCACACAAGTCTCTCCATGACCTGGGCCCCAAGTACCTCAATGACCGCCTGACCTTCTACACGCCCACCCGCCAGCTACGGTCCACCAGCCTCCCCCTCGCAGCCGTACCACACATCCGAAGAGCCACCGCCGTAGGAAGATCCTTGTCTTACCTGGCTGCCAAGACTTGGAACTCCCTCCCCATCCACCTTCGGCTGACCCAGGACCATCTCGCCTTCAGGAAACAACTCAAGACCTGGCTGTTCGAGCAGTAGCATACCCCTCCCCCCAAGCGCCTTGAGACCCTCCCGGGTGAGTAGTGCGCTATACAAATGGCATGATTGATTGATTGATTGATTGATCCAAATCAAAGTGACCAGCACATGAAGAAAGCACTGGGAGGAGCCTGGTGGACAGGAACAGGAAGTTGGAGACTGTGGGGCACTTCCTTCCTCCCACCACTACCCCCCAAAATGGACTCCTTGCAAAGAAAAAGTGCAGGCAAATGTCAACCTGAGGAGTTATTCTGATAAAAATCATAATTTTCAAGGTTTATGCTGCCTGCTGGTTGATTTCTTGTGCGAAATTGCAAATTTTGCAATCTCGCAATTGCGAGACTGTCGCTGCCCGCCACATCTACGTGTTCGCAAGTATTTACTCCCGCCAAATTGTATAGTATTCTAGTTGGCAAGTGCGACCAAGCAAAAAATCCGCTTCGCACGGATTTTACGAATTTTCGGCAAGTTCGCGAGAGTTCGCGGATTGCGAATTTACCGAAAATCCGCGAGCGGAACGGATTTTACGCCCATGCTTACTCCAGTTGTGTGTCAACCGTATCCCCAACATATTCGTGTTTAGAGCCCTGATGAAGTCGTGGGCTGAGTGCCCTGACGAGACACGTGTTGGCAGGGCGTTGACATTAAAAGAAAACGTGAAGAAAAACTTCACTCAAGACTACATGTGCAATTGATTAATTATTTGCGTTGGTGTTGTATGTAATGAATAGTGACACTGAGGTCACATTGATTTAGACGTGTGCACAGATCCCGTTTTTGTATCGATTTTGTGTGGATCTAGGTCCCTATTGGAGGTGTTGGGTTTTTCCTCCCATCTGTAGCACCGTCACTGATAGAGAAACAGATATCTTACGTGACACACTGCGGGCGCCATAACTGATAGACCACAAAGAAAAGCCCTGTCCAGTGTTTGTATTGCTAATTCTAGGCAATCAGGGCTGCCCCAACGTAAAATAAAGAAGTAATTTTGACTCGGAGTAACTTTCCCAGGTCCGAAATATGGATAGGGACAAAGTGGCAGCGGAGCTTTTTCAAAATCTCGCAAAGGGCGACACAGTGGCAGCGAGTGTGAAGAACACAAGCCAGACTAAGAATGAGGGCATGCGGGATAAATTTACAAGGTTAGAAAGACTAAAGAAGAATGAGAGTAGCAAATGGTGGGACGGAACAACATTAAGGCAATATATGAGACTAGATCGGGTCCCAAGAGGCTTACGCGCCCAAATTTTCCCGACGTACGACGAGTTGGATGAGGATTTACTAAAGTTGTGGGAAGACTCATTGACTCTGAATTCTAAAACCCTAATGGGGATTTTGATAGATAATGCTGATCGCAAAGTCGCTGCATTTCAATTGGAAATTAATAAACTAGAGGGTGAAATAAAGTATCTGAACCTCCCAGATGTGGCTGATGAGAATTATGCCATCTTGAATTATGTACTTTCAAAAAATCAGGAAGACATCAAACAGCGTAAAGTCAGGAAACTAAAAAGAGACGAAATAGACTACAGGGAAGGGAGGGTATTCACCTTCGCCCAGAAATATGATTACTTAGCGACCCATGATAAAAACACCAACAAACTAGCGAATCAGAGCATTACCTCTGTATCATCCAGCTCCACCTCCATTAGTATTCCCGCATTAAGTGATGGGGAGGTAGATGGGGGTGCAAGTACTAGCGATCTAACAAGGGCACAGAATTCATTTTCTAAAGAAGTACAAAGAATTAAAAAGGGAAACAGGGGACAGTCAAAAACGGGAATGCAAACAGCAAAAAAGTTAGGAGAAGCAAAAGAGGGGGCGTCAAACAAATTCAAACGACACCTAAGATCAGGGGACAAGAGAGTATGAGAGGTGAGGAAAATCAGGGGGTAGAAGTCATCAACCTGTCCTCCTTAATTTTGACTGATGATATGACATCTTTATTGAAAAAAGGCTTGGTTTTTGTCCTAATGAGAAAGGAGACGTTTGTCAAGCCAAAGTTGACTTGTTTAAGTATACAAGAAATCTGAAACTAAAGAAAAAGTTTATGAATGTTCCTAAAAGCAATAAAAATGTCAAACATATTCCAGAGTGTGATGTGTTAGGTGGTCTCACAATACAAGATGCGTTGGATTGTCATTTGTTATTGTCTATTACTGACCAGGATATGTCGCCAACTGATATTAGCCAACTGTTAACAGATCTTGATGTGGATACTGATGAGAACATATCGAGTGGGCTTAAATCCAGGTCTAAATGGATACCAACCTTAACAGAGGGTAATATGATTGACACTTTCCACTAGCTTGTAGAACGAGATCTTGACAAACATCTATTGAAACACAAATTTCACAGGCGGACTATGAAAGATAACTTATCCCCTGGTGAACGTAGAGCCCTGACTATGTTGTCCTCCAACAGTACGATTATCTTCAAAGAAGCAGATAAAGGGGGCAACATAGTTATGATGGATATATCAGATTACAATGAGGAGATCATGGGGCAGTTATCAGACACGGCGTGTTATGAACCACTTAGTAGCAACCCCACCAACACACTGACAACACTCCATAACAAGCATCTGAAGGAATGGTATCATGAGGGTCTACTTAGCACTAAGGAACATTTGTATTTAAAAGTCAATAAACCAAGGTATCCGGTCCTATAGACACTGCCAAAGGTTCACAACAATTTCCCCTTTCCACCGGGGAGACCAATTGTGTCCAGTATTGGGGGGCCCACTGAAAGGATGGCCGAATATGTAGACCTATTCCTCCAACCTTTGGTACAAAATCTGCCGGCCTATATTCGGGACACCAAACATCTACTAGGCTTACTAACAGACGTCACATGGGAAGAAGGGGTAATTTTAGCCTCGCTAGACGTGGTTTCCCTGTATACCAACATTGACCCCGTTTTAGGCATAGCAGCCATAGATTGGCACTTTGGTAAAAAAAACGGCTGGACAATGGAAACATTGCAGAATGCTGATGAAAATGATTGAGCTTATACTGAACAACAATTGTTTCCTATTCGAGGGAAAGTGGTACAAACAAGTAAGGGGAGTAGCGATGGGCTCTAAATTTGCCCCATCGTTTTGCGAACCTGTTTATGGGCTACTTTGAGGCCAAGTGGATCTGGGGGGAGAAAGGGAGCAAGTACAGTCCACATATACTATATTGGGGGCGGTACATTGACGACTGCCTCCTCCTGTGGTCAGGATCAGAACAAGAACTACAAGAATTCTTTGAATATCTAAACACGAATATGTTGGGGATACGGTTGACACACAACTGGAGTAAAGAATGCATCATATTCTTAGATGTAGAAGTCTTTGTACAAAATGGTGCAATACACAGTAGACTGTATCGCAAACCTACCGCGTGCAACTCGGTGTTGCACGCGGCCAGTGTACACCCTCACCATCAGATTAGAGCCATCCCCTTTGGCGAGTTCACATGGGCAAGGCGTAATTGTAGTACTGACGAACACTTCCAAGAGAATCTAGAAGCTATGAACAAGTGATTTATGTCAAGGGGCTATACATGCAGAACCCTGAAGGAAGCGACTAAATGCATCAAACAAGCGGCACAGGCTGATACATTAAAGAATAAACCTGCAAGCTCACAATTGAAACAGCCTGTGAGACTGGTCACTAACTATAACCAGCAGTCAAGCTTGTTAAACAAATTGATGCTTAGACATTGGCATGTTTTGAAAACTGACAAATCCCTCAATGAGTTCACATCAGATAGGCCACTGATTACCTATAGGAGAGGTACCACACTGAGGAACATATTTAGTCCCACTATGCCGATCAGGAAACAACCTGATAATTGGCTTTCTAGTAAGACACGAGGTTTTCACAAATGTGGAACATGTGGGCTGTGCAAATGGGCTCTAAATAACACCACAGAATTCTTTGGCCCTTGTGGGAGGGCATACAGCATCAAGCAGAACATAAATTGTCTTACCAAGTATGTGGTATACATAATCACTTGTAAGTGTAAGAAGCAGTACGTGGGCAGCACCATTAGATGCCTAAAGGATCGTATTAGTGAGCATGCTAGGGCACTAAAACAAAGCGATCCTAGATATCCTATGGCCATACACGCCATGTCATGTGATCAGCAAGGAACATATAAGCAGTTTAATTTCTTTGGAATTGAAATGATAGCCGCACACCGAAGGGGAGGCAACAGGGAATTATCTCTCCGGAGGGCGGAAGCTACCTGGATAATGCGTTTAAACGCGGTAGACCAGGGGTTAAACTCCGATTGAGAACTGCAATTCTTTTTGGGAGACTAGTCAACACTTAAGCTGACATGTCAGGATGGAGTGATGATAAAGTAGAGCAAATGAATGTGGGATGGAATCTGTAGCATCCATCCATATGTATAGATAGGCTGTGAATCTCTGAAGTTATGTGTTTTTAATGTGACATGTCACTCCCTATTATGAGTATTTTCTTACTCATCACTTCAATATGTACTTTTCTTCCCTCGTTTGAGGATTCACCTCTTTTATATGAGCACTTGACTCATCTCTCCTCTCTTGTCCTCACTGTTCTTATACTGAGCAATAAGCTTATAGAATCGAACAAAATTAGTAGGTGGTCTGAGTTGTAAGGACGTCAGTTTGTGTTTATACTAATATACGCGATGTATATGCTATATATTTGTCTCAGGTGAAGCCACGTATGACGGCCGTACGAAGCACTCGGGTCTGGTTTGTTTCTCGATTTTAGATGTGCATTTAGCTAAACGCTTGAATTAGAGTCGTCTTAGGGTAATATGTGACAGTTGCACGTGAGCTGTTTAGAGTACAATCTTATGGATGTTTTTGTACGGGGCAAGAATTTTAACTCACTTCCGGCCACTGCCTTTCAGAACTTCCGCCAAGGAGCAGTACAGGGTTAGCGTTCTAGCGGAGGCCAAGATTAATATAACACGTGATGCTGGTTTCAGATAGTACTTCCGCATACACACGCAGACACCACGGACACAAAGAACACTTCTCGTGCCGGGAGTCAGAATACAGATTTGGGTAAGCGAAATGTAATCGACTATGTTGCTGAGGGATATCGAGGAATATTGTTCCTTAGTCGAAAAAGTAATTGGTGGGGGAATTATTATTGCTATAGCCTAGGGACAGATAACGATATTTTCAGTACAGAGTGGGCGGTGATTAGATTAAACCGAGGTACCCTGAATATGTCCATGTTATGAAACCGGAGATAAGCAAGCGGAGCGTAACGGGCACTGGTGTCCTGTGATATCAGGGCAAGGATTACAATAACGTTCATTCTATGTTGGATCATAATGATGAATTTGGGTACAATTGTTGAAGAACTCTATGATGGCAGGTTCAGTGTTGACAATGACCTATGCTATACTGGGGACACAGGATTCGCAGTAATGGAGGTTCCGTTTTTCCTCCTTAGTGTTCTGTTCGAATTTCTGGCACTCACCAGCATACCCCGAGTTGATCTACATCAACGTCATCTATACTTTTTCCCAGCCTGGGACGGAATTATAACCGGCAGAGAGGTGAGACTTCCTGCCTAACTCTGTGAACTGTCTGTAAAAGGAATAGTTCAGTAATAGCGATGCAATTGATTAACGAAGGTCTCAATTGGGATTTACAAAGTAGTATTGTCTTTATTCTGTTTCCTTTAGCACAATACATTTTTGCAGTGCATTAAGTGGCTAAGTCGGCCCGATTGGGTAAGATTCTAGTTCATGGAGAGACTGTTTTTAGATTAAATTTATTCATCTGACCTCTGAGCTTCCTTTATTCCATTCTAATTAGACTGGGTCACTGAAAAGTATGGGTGTCCCACCAAATCTTACAACTATCACAACTTGAACTTCCCTCTTTAATGCGAATAAGTTAAATTGTGACATTGTGAATACACACAAAAGTCAGATAATATGTATGTATATGATACTGTGCAGTTTTTCATGTAAAATTAGTCCTATATTCAGGCACTAAAAATTCAAGTCCAACGGAGATATATGAGAGTATGATGTCACTTCAGAGCTACTCATTCTATTCTCTGTAACACGAAACGCACACGGGTGTAAGTGTTCTTTTATTAAATCTTCTGGGTTCTTATTACTCACCTGAGGTTGTGTGCCCGCACTTATAGTCACCTTGTTGCACTTTGCTGAAACATGTAGTTGTATTTGGCACTATTACATGCTTGTAACAGGTAACTATTGTACATTTTTTAGAGTCCTGATGAAGTCGTGGGCTAAGTGCCCTGACGAAACACGTGTTGGCTTGGCGTTGACATTAAAGGAAAACGTGAAGAAAAACATCACTCAAGACTACATGTGCAATTGATTAATTATTTGCGTTGGTTTTGTATGTAATGAATCGTGACACTGAGGTCACATTGAATTAGACGTGTGCACAGATCCCCTTTTTGTATCTATTTTGTGTGGATATAGGTCCCTATTGGAGGTGTTGGGTTTTTCCTCCCATCAGTAGCACCGTCACTGATAGAGAAACAGATATCTTACGTGACACACTGCGGGCGCCATAACTGATTGACCACAAAGAAAAGCCCTGTCCAGTGTTTGTATTAAAAGTTCAACAACAGGCTGTATTTTGAACAGTCTGTCATGGAATATGGGTGATCCTGGGGCAAAGCAGCCGCATTATTATTGAAAAGCAACATAGACTCCAACATCAAAAACCTAGCTGTGCTCATGACCAGGTTTGTTGCCCAACCCGCTTGAGTAGAAGGACTGTACAGATAGGTTGTGTCGGTTTCCCATGTTCAGTGTTGGGCTCATAATTTTTTTTAACTCCACAAGTGTGCCCCAGATTAAGGAAACAGAATGCCTCCATTATTCCTCAGAAACTGGAAGGCATGTAAATTTGTTTGGTGCCTAATTTCCTCAAAGAAGTCTTCCTCCAGAAAAAGATGAAAGTAATTAGTGGAAACAAAATGCAGTGTTGACCTTACATCCCAGCACCAACAGTGAATGGGGGAATCTGTGCCTGAACTAAATTAGGAGTCTGCCAAGTAAGCTCTCTGCTTGTACTCTGCACGGTGCCTGCCTGCCTGGACTCAACAATTCCATGGAAAACTGTGAACATTGTAGGAAAGTGCCCCTTTTTGGATAGTTACCCACTAACGTTTTGCCAGAAACATGCTGCCAAGTTGACTGAGTGTGCCCTGGGTCCTTTCCAATCAGACTCCCAGGGCCTGTGTTCTTTCCCAATACTGTACCTTTTTCTCCACAATTGGCACACGTCTAGGCCACATGCAAGTCCCTTGTAAAAGGTACCTCTGGAACCAAGGGTCTTGTGACCAAAGAGGGCCTCTGAGGGCTGCAACATGTATGATGCCAACCTCGGAGACCCCTCACCATAACACCCATCACCTGCCACAGCAGGCTGAGTGTTTTGGTGCAGACCAAACTGAAGAGTCGAGAGCCTGTGGCATGGGTAAGTCACCCCTCTAGCAAGTCGTACATGCTTAAAGGCAGGTTGCACCATACCACAGGTGAGGGTATAGTTGCATGAGCAGTATAACCCTACAGTGTCTGTGCAATTCACAGACATTGTAAGTGCAGGAAAGCCATTTTGAGAACATAGGCTTGGAGTTTGTCAGCAGAAATCCCACAGCTCCATGATGACTTTACTGAAGACTGAGAAGTTTGGTACCAAACTGCTCAGCACTTTAGACCCACATTGATGCCAGTGTTGGATTTAATGTAAAATGCACTCAGAGGGTATCTTAGCGTTGCCCTTTGGAAAACGACAAGCCCTGGTGTTGTTCCTGAATGACTACCCACTGTGTACCACCTCTGGACAGGTTTCTGCCCCCTGGGTAGACAGCCTCTGCTCTCTGGGTCCTGAAACAAAGCACATCCTGAGCAGAGGTGTCATTCCTGCTCCCCCAGGATGGGCAGGGTCCACGAAAGGGAAGCTTCAAAGTCTACCCATGCTGCTATCAGTAACTGGCTCCCACTAGTTCTGATTCCCACTTTGGGCAGGAGAATCAGTAGGAAAACCCAGAGAGAAAGGGAGGTGTGCCCCACCTTTGTCAACCCCAACCCTCAGGTGGGGGAGTTGAAGTGAAGCACACATCTCAGTCACTCCATCTTGAAAATGAGGGGAGTCCTCCAATCAGGATGAGGCATATGCCCCTTCCCACTAGAGGGTGACATAGAAGGGGTGGAGACACCCCAAAGAAGGGTCCCATTGGTCCCAACTTGTCCCCCTGTAAAACCACTAAATCTAGGTATTTAGGGGCACCCGTAAACTTTTTTCCTAAGATACGACAACTTAAGAAAAAGAAGGTCTGAAGAGCTATGCTGCAGAGAAGAGGACGATAACACTGCTTTTGCCCCAGCTCTACCAGCCCATCTCCTGCTTCAGAGAACCTGCAAGCTAAAACTGCTGAGTCTTGCAGCCAGCAGCCTCCAAGATCCCCAGAGACCAGCCCTTGCCTTTGAAAAAGACTCTTGAATCCTGAGGACATGGACTGTCCAACAAAGAAACTCCAACTTCAAGGACTCCAGATCCAGGCAGATCTGCCTCCCCAGCACACTCTGCACCTGACGCCAATGGCCAGAGTCGAGTGACTCACCTATCCTGTAAATTCTCCCTTGTAATCCTGTCCTCGTCTGCATCAGTGGCTGACCTCTCCAGGACCCCCCCCTTCAACAGCTGCAGCCTCTGTTCAAAGGGTCCCCCCACCCACGTTGAGAATCAGATGAGAAAACCCTGTCACCAAAAGGCACCCCTCCATCCTCACTCCCTGACTTTGGAGAGCCCTGCTGACGGTGCCCAGGGGCCCCACAGCTATCCAACTTACCTGCCCAGCCGTTGATCACCTTTGGGCAGCTTCATAGTCAAAGGCTGCAGCCCCTCTCCGAAACCGACAACCTCCATTGGAAAACATTGGGTGTCAGACGCCGATTGTGCCCTGCACCTGACCCCCCTGTGCCACTGGTGGTGTAGTTTTGGGGCTGCATTGTAGCACTTCACTGTGCTCACAATAACCCCCAGGGTATTTGATCTAAAACTGCGGGTACCTACCTGCAAATGGTATCTCTTCGAGGTACCCCCAAGCTCCAAAGGATAACATTGTGCCCAGTGACGTCTGCATCCGGCCTATCTAGTGCTGCTGGTGGTGCAGTAACTACCTGGTCGTGAATCTTGCCTAGTGTTTTCCTGAGTTGTCCTAAACCCCCAAAGCCTTGGAAAGTAAGGTGAGTACGTACCTGCAAACTGCTTAACATTGTTTTCCTCTGTAGGATTGCCTTATAGTTCTATCTATTGCACTGAACTGTCTAACCTTATCACTGCAAAAGCATACAACTGTTCTTAATTGACATTTACAGAAAACATTCTTAATACTGTAAAGTGTATAACTGCCTTGACAAAACATTACTGCATTCTTAAAACTTATTGCTACTTTTAAACCACTGTGAAACTTACCTGCACTAAGGGATTCTTGGGTTTTGAAATAAAATAACAAAATACCAACATTTTGTACAACCTAATGGTCTGAATTCAATCTTTGAGTGCCGCTTTTTGCATGGTTACTCCTTACCTTTTTGCCAGATATATGACGCTAATTTGACTGAGCGTGCCCTGGGTCACTTCCATTCAGGCTTACCGGGCCTATATTTTTCCCCAAAACTGTACCTTTGAATCCACAACTGGCACACCTCTGGGTCACTTGCAAGTACCTTGTAAACGGTACCCCTGGTACCAAGGGTCTTGTGACAAGAGAGGGCCCCTGAGGGCATGCCACCCTCGGAGACCCCTCACCTTAACACCCACACGATGTCACTGCAGGCTGCGTGTTTTGGTGCAGCTCAAACTAACGAGTCGACATGGCCCACATTCCTGTGTCCAAAGCCCACCCACACTGCCTGTGGCATGGGTAAGTCACACCTGTAGCAGGCATTACAGCCTAAAGGCAGGGTGCACCGTACCACAGGGGAGGGCATAGCTACATGAACAATATGCCCCTACAGTGTCTGTGCCATTCATGGACATTGTAAGTGCAGTGAAGCTATTTTGAGCACATGGACTGGGAGTTTGTCAGCACAAACTCCACTGCTCCATGATGGCTTTGCTGAAAACTGAGAAGTTTGGCACCAAACTTCACAGCATATTAAACCCACACTGATGCCAGTGTTGCATTTAATGTAAAATGCACTAAGAGGGCATCTTAGAGATGCCCACTGGAAAACAACCATCCCTGGAGTGGTTCCTGAATGGCTACCCGCCATTTGCTACCTCTCTGAGTCCTGAAACAAAGCACATCCTTGGCAGAGGTGTCATGTCTTCTCCCCCAGAATGGGCAGGTTCCACAAACGGGAAGCTTCAAAGACTTGCTGCCTTTGTTAGCTAGCCCCAAGCCTCTGCTGCTATCAGGAGTTGGCTCCCACGGGTGCTGATCTCTCTTGGGGCAGGAGACTTGGCGGAAAAACCTACAGAGAAAGGGAGGTGTGCCCACCTTTGCCAACTCCAACCCCCAGGTGAGGTAGGCGAAGTGAAGCAGACATCTCAGCCCCCTCCATCTTGAAAGAGGAGGGGACTCCCCCAATGAGGACGAGGCATATGCCCCCCACACTTTAGGGTAGCATAGGAGGGGGCGAAGAGACCCCAGGTAAGGGACCCATTGGTCCCAACCTTCACCCCCTGTACCACCCCTGAATCTAGGTATTTAGGGGCACCCCTGAACCTTAATCCTTAGATACGAAAACCTAAGAAGAGGAACGAAAGAGCTGTGCTGCAGTGAAGATGACGACAACAACTGATTTGGCCCCATACCTACCAGCCTGTGTTCTGCTTCAGAGAACCTGCGAGCTGAAACCAGCGAAGCCTGCAGCTAAGCAGCTTCTAAGAACCCTGGAGACCTGCTCTTGAAAAAAACTTGTCTTCCGAGGACACAAATTGTCCAACAAAGAAACTCCAACTTCAAGAAATCCCCATTCAGGTGGATCCGCGTCCCCAGCACACACTGCACCCGACACCCACTGCCCGATTTCGACTGGCTCACCTATCCTGTGAAGTCTCTCCGGCTATCCTGACCTTGTTTGTTTCAGTGGCTGACCTATGCAGGAACACCTCTCCCCCTCGATGCCTGCAGCCTAACTGTGACTGGAACCAGTTGCGAAACCCCAATACCAAAAAGCACCCCTGCGTCTTCCGCCCCTGACTTTATGGAGTCTAGCTGATGGTGTCCCCCACCTATCCAACTTACCTGCATAATTGTAGGTCACCTTCATCCAGCCTCCTGGTCCAAGCCTGCAGTCTCTTTCCGAAGACGACGACCTCCGTTGTAAAGCATTGGTTGCCCAACACTGATTTAAGCCCTACACCCAGCCACTCCTGTGCCCCTGATGGTGAGGCTTTGGTGCTGCTTTGTGGCCACCATGTTCTCACTTTTATCCCCGGGGCATTTGCTCTAAGACTGTGGGTACCTACCTGCAAACCGTTCATCTTCGTAATACCCCCAGGCTCTATTTGATAACATTGTGCATAGAGACCTCTGCATCCGGCCGCCCTAGTGCCACTGGTGGTTCAGTACCTACCTGGTATTGAACCTTACCCTGTGTTGTCCTAAACCCCCAACGCCTGGGGAAGTAAGTTGAGTACTTACCTGCAAACTGTTTAACATTATGGGTACCTACCCTCAAATTGTGCCTCTTCGAGGTACCCCCTGGCTACAATGGATAACATTAGGCCCAGTGACCTCCGCACTCCGACCTACCTGGTCTTAAATCTTGCCTAGTGTTGTCCTAACCCCCCAAAGCCTGGGAAAGTAAGTTGAGTACTTACCTGCAAACTGTTTAACATTGTGGGTACCTACCTTCAAACCGTGCCTCTTCGAGGTACCCCCCTGCTTCATTGGATAACATTAGGCCCAGTGTCCTCTGCACTCAGCCTCCCCAGTGCTGCTGTTAGTTCACTACCTACCTGTTATTAACCCCTTCGCTGCGGCGGCAATTCCGCCGGAGCGCTAGGGGGTTGGGGGGGCCGTGCGGCGCTCCCATGCTCGTGACGGAACCGCTCCGTCACGAGCCTCGGGTGCGCTGTGCTGATGACGGAGCGGTTCTGTCACGGAACCGCCCGCTCATCAGAACGTCCAGCACAGGCGCGGAATCCGCGCCGCGCAGGCGCGCCGAGCGGGCCGTGACGGAACCGCTCCGTCATCAGCACAGCGCGTCCGTGGCTGGTGATGGAGCGGTTCCGTCACCAGCATGGGAGGGGTTAAACCTTGCCTTGTGTTGTCCTAAAACCCCAACTCTTGGGCAAATAAGTTTAGGTACTTACCTGCAAACTGTTTAACATTGTTTTCCTCAATGGATTTGCATTGTAGTTCTATCTATTGCATTGAACTCTCAACCCTTATCACTCCAAAAGCAGATAACTGTACTTGATTAACATCTACAGAAAACATTCTTAATATGATAAAGTATATAACTGCATTTACAAAACATTACTTCATTCTCGAAAAGTATTGCTACGTTTAAAGCACTGTGAAACTTACCTGCGCTAAGTGATTTTTGGTTCTAGAAATAAAATAACAAACTAACAACGTTTTGTTCAACCAAACGGTCTGAATTCAGTCTTTAAGTGCCCTGTTTTGCATGGTTACCCCCTTACCTTTTTTCCAGATACATGATGCCAACTTGACTGAGTGTGCCCTGGGTACCTGCCAATTGGGCTTACAGGACCTTTGTCCTTTCCCAAAACAGTACTTTTGTCTCCACAATTGGCACACCTCTGTGCCACATGCAATTACCTTGTAAACGGTACCACAGGTACCAAGTGCCTTGTGACCAGAGAGGGTCTCTATGGGCATACCACCCTCGGAGACCCCTCACCTTAACACCCACACACTGCCACTGCAGGATGCGTGTTTTGGTACAGACCAAACTAAAGAATTGACATGGCCCACATCCCTGTGTGCAATGCCCACCCACACTCGCTACAGCATGGGTAAGTCACCCCTGTAGCAGGCATTACTGCCCTAAAGGCAGGTACACCATACCACAAGTGAGGGCACAGCTACATGAGAAATATGCCCCTACAGTGTTTGTGCCATTCACAGACATTGTAAGTGCAGTGAAGCCATTTTGTGTATGTGGGCTGAGAGTTCGTCAGAACGAACTCCACAGCTCCATGGTGGCTTTACTGAAGACTGAGAAGTTTGATACTGCTAGAAATCGCGGGTCACCCGACCAATAATTTCGCCACTTCTGGCTTCGGGCCCATATACTTTACTTTATCATATACATTGATCAGATGACCACACAATCTACTATCAATAATTGTGAGTTCCTTTCGATGACTTCCAGTGTACCCAACTTACCATCCACCGTTATGGGTACCTATGACCACGATGGGTCAGGGAGTAGCTGTAAAAGGAAAGGCAGCAAGATACAAACCCCAATTTTTGTACTTTATTTCATGAAATGACCACGGACAACTGAGAAGTTTTAAAAGTTTATCTTAGATTTCAGATTCTTCAATTATACAGTTAATAGTAATGAGGCAATCTATAATCAGAATAACGAAGAGCACATAACTATATAGGAAGAGTATACAGGTAACCATCTAACCCACTAATGAGGGAATTCAGAATTAACGAAAATGAAATTCAAGGGAGAGTACTAAATGCTAGGAATTTTATGCACGCATTAGGAACTTTATCAGGGGGTCAGGTTTCGAGAGAAAGGACACTAGGGTAACCTATACATCTATGGAAGGGTAAAAGTGCAACACGCTATAATTCTAACGTTATTACTTCAATTCAGTATTTAGGAGAAAAATCGTATCATATATTTAATTCATAAACAGTATGGACAGATTTATACTAAAAGCAAATAGGGAACATAGGAACATACTATGCAATGTAAACGGTAAATGACTTTAATGAGATGCAATGATTTGCAGAGAAAAGCATGGAAAATTAACATATGCAAAGGGTATGTCTTTATTGAAGCAAAGACAGAAAAATAGGAAGGTGCAGTTTAAGAACTTTAGAGCAATATTTACCTAGACTGGTGTGAAAACCAACCCTGGCCACGGGTCAGTTAAGGACAGGAAAACCCTCAAGGAAGGATAACCCTCAGTGGGACAGCAGGTGCAGAATGGACACCCCAGGACAGGACAGGAAACCCAGATTAGGATCAGGACAGGACCACCAGGATACGACCAGCACCCGCAGTTCGGAAGCAACGCCTGCGCTCCACCCTCTCTGCAGCTATCGATCGGCACCCCGATTGGGTCAGCGAACTCCTCAGCAAAGTGCTCCGCCAGCACTTAAGGTTTAGTAAAACCTTAGTCTATGGTCAAATTCGGACAGAGTGCTCCGCAGCACCTCTGTATCAAGTCACCTATTGAGTGCGTTGGGTCAGTGACAGGTCAGCTATTCAGACAAGTCGGACAATTTCTCTAGCTAAACCTAGGCTAGATATACTGTTTTGGGACAGGGTACCACCCCCCAAATGTTGCAAAGTGTCAGAATCCCCAAATTTCGATTGGTCCTAAAGTAGGATTTGGTTAACACACCAATCAGAACAGACTATTCTAAGGCCTAATTTGCATGTTAAGGTGCCGCCTAGCAAGATTGGGGTTCCCACGAGAAGTCGCAGGGAATACAATGCAAAAGAATACAATGTGTTACAATATAATACAATCTAGATGCTCTTGCTGGGTGAAGGTGCATGTTCCCAGGCAGGCTCTGGCATCAACCTTCTTTGGCTGGGTTTCAATGTCACCGCACCATCAATTGATTCTGCGCAGAAGTTCCCTCCAAGATGGACTCCCCAGCCCCATCACCCCTCAGTGCCGAGGATACATGAAAAGTAAGCGAAAACAAATTAGTACATAAAAATAAATGAATGTATTACATGTTATAAGTTCCGTACTTTAGTTTCACCATTATAAAAATATACTATGCATTAAGGGTAAGTGCAACGAACAATGTCACAAGAGCAGCAGCAGGAAGCTTCACCACGTTAATACAGAGATACACCATCTTGTGGCTATTACGCATGCGCAACCTTTCCCTCCAAAACTATCTCTAAGTGTAGTCACGTGAGTGTGACTGACGCATGCGCAGAAGAGGAAAGTCAAGCAGCGGCCATTTTAGGGACACGGATTAATCGTATTAGTAAAACACATATGCAAGCGTCTCTATGATACCTACACACATTCAAAATACATAAAATTAGTAAGCATGGGCGGATTTTGCGGATCCACGATTCGCAGATTTGCGTATTCACGGATCGTGGATCCGCAAAATCCGCGGATTTTGCGGATTTGCGTATCCGCGGATTTGGGGCGGGGCTTCCATGCGAGTGCACATGCCTCTTGTGTGTATAAAAGGTCAGAGACCGATCAGAGCAGCAGATGAAAGATGCAAAGGCCTCTGGGTAGATGTATAGTGCTTTTACTACACTACAGCTGCCTAAAGTGCCAGAGAGTTGTCTACAGCGACCAGGTGTGTGTTACTATGCAATTGTGCCGAAGGGCGCAGGGGTCCCTTGAGTGAGCTGCCCATCATAGTGGGTAAATGGCGGGAAGACGGTGCACACCGCGAGTGTGTGGGCGGGGCCAAACGGACGGCGCTTCCATGCGAGTGCACATCCCTCTTGTGTGTATAAAACGTCAGAGACCGATCAGAGCAGCAGATAAAGATACAGAAGCTCCTGGCCACAGGAACAGCACAAGGATTGTGCTCGTGAAAGTCAAGAATGCAAAGGCCTCTGCCCAGCATCACACCTAATTTTCGATGGTATATTTAGGAAGAAGGCACATCTGCCCAGCCTTGACAACGCTCACGATTGTTTTTGGGCAGATGAATGAGTCACTGAATTTAAGCTTCAACTAGGGCACATGCTTAATCGATATCTGAAAGTGCCTGCGGTTGAGGTTTAATTTTTGTACCAGGACCGTCGTGCCAGAATGAACCCTGCCCTTCATATTTATTCAAGAAGACGCCACCGTTTTGTGCCTGTTGTAACTAATTTACGATGGCGCCGGCAAGCTGCCAGCGCCATCCTAAAATAGTTACTAAATTAGCTTCAACAGGAAGCTCTAATAGATAAAATAAAGCAGGCGCTCGATGACCTGCTTTATCTTATCTATTAGAGCTTCCTGTTGAAGCTAATTTAGTAACTATCTTAGGATGGCGCTGGCAGCTTGCCGGCGCCATCGTAAATTAGTTAGAACAGGCCAGCAAGGCTTGAACTTTTGCCCCCGGAATCCGCCGCTCGCGGATTGCGAATTTTCGGTAAATTCGCGAGAGTTAGCGGATCGCGGATTTACCGAAAATTCGCAAAATCCGCGAGCATAGCGGATTTTGCACTCATATGTAAACCAACGATTGAAGTTACGAGATTATAATCGATTTTCGAGGTTCTTGACTCGAGCAAGTCGCGATGCGAAATCTTGCTCTATCAATCCCCTCTTTGATGATATTTACTATCATCACAAAAAATGGAACCAGATGCCAACTTTCTTTCACACCTTGTACATTTCTATCTCTTCCAACAGGCGATTCAGTTTCTCTTTCTCATTTTTGGTAGGGTGAGAATTTTTCACCTTTTTATAAATCTGATTATTCATTTCTTCCAATTCAAGTTCATCCGCACTCCGTTTCACTCCTCTTGCATTCACCTGATACTTCTTAGTATGCTTTCGACATTTGCAACAGACGAATATGAGAACTAGGATAAGACCTATCACTCCAATTGGCATCAGTACCTTAAATAATAAGCTTTTACCTAAACTAGCAAACCAATGTCCTACATTGGAGAGACCATCAACCAGTCTCTTCCAGGCACTGTCAACCTCGAGTGGTTTGAGTTCCTTTTCCAAATTAGTAATGTTTTTCACATATCTTTTGAGCTGTACACTTTTGTCCGGAATGTAAGTGCAACAATGTTGCACCTTCAACATCCGGCAGACTCCGCCCTCTTTTGCTAATAAGGTGTCAAGAGCAAGTCTGTTTTGCAAAACCATTGATCTGATCGCAACCATTTCGGTATTGACCAGCAGAAATCCATGAGCTGTGTCAGTAGACAACACATCCACTATTGTGGACAATCTGCAAATTCTGTGAGTGTTCAGAACCACTCCCACTCCAGGTATCAGTGCACTAAAAATACTACCCATTATTTCACCTACGCTTTCTCTTTTACTACGCACTAAGCCATTAGTATTTTCACTGCTTCCAGCAATTTCATTCACATGGTATATTCTCGGGAAGACAATGCCAAAATAGCAGCTTCCATACCAGTGATCCGGCAATTTGAAATAAGCCTTGTCTCCACATATGTAATAAATTCCAGGAAACACAGGCTCTGACCCATTTTTGAATCCCCAACCCCCAATTACCTTGTAATTGTGCTCACATTGACTGGAACCAATGAAAATGTTATTATAATAACTAGTCTTCTCGCGATGAAGACAGAGTTTCCCTTTCTTCTCGAAATCCAGCAACAAAGCAGGCCCTGCCCCGCCATTTGAGGTGCTTTCCATGTTTTCAGCCCATTTAGGTGTTCTCTGTCTTTTGTCATTTGCCTTTCTTTGGAAACTCTCCCTTCTTTTCTCTGCCATGTTTAAGAATACCTTTTCTTGTTCATGTAATGAACAGGTCAAGTTGTCTCTGTGTGCTTCATTTAAGTCTATAGTACCTATAGTCAGGAAATATTCTCCCATATAACGTGTAACGTCACTTCTAGTATGTACAGGATTCAGATTTCCACGTATAGGAAGTTCAGAAAAGATCACGTCATTGTTAGAATAATAGTACTGTAACGGTCCTCTTTTGTAAAATAAGCTTGCTAAAATACTACAGGAGATTCCATAGGTCAGAGGTAGATGATGATATGTCACGCCTTCAGCCACAGAAGTAGGTAGCTTCATGCAGACATAGCAATCTTCTATTTCCATAGTTTCTACATAATGCACTAACAGGTCTGCGAAAACATTTAAATGAGTCTTGTTTCTAACTCCGTGGTAATGTAGTCCTTCCTCATCTGATGCTTCTAAGTCTCGTTTTGTCTGTCTGAGTGCTTTCTCACGTCTTTCTACACTTCGTGTTGTCAGTTCTTCAGTGTCAGGAGTCTGGGTAGGGTCAATATTAGTATTTTTGCTTACCATAAAAGGAATGAAAACGGTTAATCCTATCCAGATTACTATAACTATAACTATACTACATATGCACACCTTGCAGCATGTTTTGCAACAACTGCGGCTAGGTCTACTACTCACATTTGTATCAGACATTTTGGCTCAGAAATAAAATTTTAACCCCTCTTTGTTGCTTTGCCCAGGTATTTTTATTGCTGAGCAATTTCACGGAGGTTCTTCCTCTTCCTCTGCAGAGTAATCAGTAATCCGTTCTCCGTCGCTTTCGTCAGTAATATCAAGATCCTCAAAGTTTTCCAAGATTAAGTAGGTCCACTCTGGATCCTTGTATTTTTCGTTTTGTCTTTTTATTCGCTCACTCCTTCTCTTGGAGCTATCTTCAGGTATTTCTGCAATTCGGGGACTTTTTCTTATGTCTGCAAGTTTCTCTTGGACTGTTTTATTCTTAATCTTAGTCTCTTAATATACCTTGGCTCAATGTGCTTCTTTTTCTTGAGTCTTTTAGCTGGCACTGTTTTTTGGCTTTCTTCTAATGTCCTTTTATTTTCACTTGTTTGTGGCACTTCAATTTCTGTCTTCTCCCTTTCTGTCTGACTAGTCCCAGGTCTTGTATCTATTTCTTCTGCCTGGTTACTAAGCTGGCCTTGTACAGGTGAGTTTTGATTTTGGCTTTCAAATGTCTCTGTTTCTGTGTCCTGAACACGTTCTTCTAGTTCTGTCTGATCCTGCTAGAGCACTTCGATCCCTTGATTTTCTTCTGCTCGAACTATTACACTATGTCTAGTCTGTCCCTTTTCGATATCAGGAGTCTGTGGAGGAGTATCGATCACTTGTCCTGTCCCTGTCTGACCTTCTTCTTCGTCCTCAGATTTGATGTGAATCTCAATGATCTGAGGGTCTTCGCCTGTGCCTTGCTCGACCTCTCTATTCCACTCTCTGTCTTCTTTTATTCGCTCTCTTGTTCTCAGTGGATCTCCAGTAAGATCGATTATGGGTATCCAATCTTCTGGCCAAATCCTCTGCAGCTCGTCATCAGCTACTTTCGGACCAACGTCTGTGGGATCCTCGGCAGTACTGGTGCTTGGCCGTACGTCATCAACTACCCCTGGACCATCGCCTAAAGGACCCTCAACGGGACTGGTGCTCGGCCGTCTGTTATCAGCTACTTCAGGACCAACGTCTGTAGACCCCTCAGCTGGACAACCTTCAGCTCCAGACTGCTCGTCTGGTATCACCTTCTTGGTATGGCTGGCATGGATCCACTTGGGAACGCCTGCACACTTCACTGCTGTCGTCGTTACCAGTATTACTTGGCGCTTTTTTCCCCACCTTGGCTCAAGGCAACTTGAACGAGTATGCTTCTTTATCTTAACCCAGTCACCAGGAACCAATTTGTGAACTGGAGTTGTCGGGTTGGCGACGGCGTCTGCCCCAATCTGGCGAGGGATAGAACGCACCTGGTCACCCAGTTGCTTGCAGTATTCAAGTACCAAATCATCAGAAATGCTTAACAGTTTGTATCCTGGTACCCAAGCTTGTCTCATCACTCTTCCCATCAATATCTCATGGGGACTCAGGCCTGTTCTTCGATCTGGAATGCTTCTGAGTCCCATCAGAACAAGAGGCAAGGCATTTATCCAGTTCAAGCCAGTAGAGTCACACATTTTTGCCAATCTATTTTTTATAGTGCCATTTATTTGTTCTACCACTCCAGAAGCCTCTGGATGATATGCACAGTGCAGCTTTTGAGTGATCCCGAATGCTTTGCAAAGCTGGGCCAAAATTTCATTCTGAAAATGGATGCCTCTACCTGAATCAATAAAGACTGGAACCCCGAACCTAGGTATCAACTCTTTTAGTAGGAGCTTAGCTACTGTTATGGCGTCATTCTGTGTGGCAGGGTATGCTTCCACCCACTTTGAAAATAGGCAGACAATGACTAGGACATACCTTTTTCCCTCACAACGAGGCATGGTAATGAAATCAATTTGTATTCTCACAAAGGGACCCCCTGATCTCCCAATTTTCATCAATTCAACCACTGTTCTTTTGCCAGCGTTGAACTGCTGACAGGTCAAGCATCTCTGGCAGAGAGATTCTGCTACCTTCCTGAATTTCTTGTTGTACCAAGTCTGTTGAAATACCAAAACCATGGCGTCCCTCCCAATGTGTGATCCCTCATGTATCAATCGAGCCATTGGGGCAAGCAGGTGTCTGGGTAACACAGGCATACCATTTGGGCCCACAATGACACCATCCTCACGTCTCGGTTTACAACCTTGTTCTTTCCACTTCTCTTTCTCTTCCCAGGGCGTCACATGCTGCCATTCTCTCACTTCATCCCATGTAGGCACTTCTTCAAACATTCTAAGTTGGCAGCTGTTTCCAACCCCACCCCGATTGGGATTTATTCTCATTTGTTCCATAGCACATTGTTTTGCCACCCGATCAGCAAAGTCATTTCCCATAGATACAGGGTCAAGGCCCTTCTTATGAGCAACACATTTGACCACTGCCAATTCCTTTGGTAATTGGATTGCCTCTAAAAGGTCTTGAACAACTTTTCCATTTCGAATGGGGGTACCTGAAGAAGTCAGGAATTCTCTTTGTAGCCATAATTGGCCAAAGTCATGCACAACCCCGTAACAGTACTGACTATCAGTATACACTGTTACTTTTTTGTCTTTTCCCAATTTGCAAGCTCTTATCAGAGCGATCAATTCGGCTACTTGTGCAGACTTTACTCCAAATAGATAGGATGCTTCTTCAATTTTGTTTAACGTGACTACAGCATAAGCAGCACTTAGGCCTCCTAGCTCATGCCTCAGGCATGAACCATCTACGAACCATTCCTCATCATGTACAGGCAAAGGAGTTTCTTTTATGTCTGGGCGAGGTTTAGTACTAAACTCTGTCAGGTCAATACAGTCATGCTCATGATCTCCCTTATCTTCCATTACCATTGAGTCAGGGAGTAGAGTGGCAGGGTTTAAAATGTTACATCGGGTAATGACTATATTTGCAGCACCCATGAGAATCCTCTCATATTTAGTCAGCCGACTAGGGGTGAGATACTGAGTTTTCGTACGAGTCAATAGGATCACAACTGCATGTGGAACATACACAGTTACAGGATGTCCCATAATAATTGACTCACTTTGTTCTAAACTGGTGCAAGTTGCAGCTACTGCTTTTAGACATCCAGGTAGTCCAGCAGCCACTGGATCCAAAGTGGCAGAAAAATATGCCACAGGTCTTCTGATTAAACCATGCTCCTGAGTCAGGACGGACAATGCACAATTGTCACGAGTGTCACAGAAAAGGCCAAACTCCTTAAAGTAATCAGGCATTCCCAGAGCAGGGGCTGTACACAGGCAATTTCGCAACTGTGTGAAAGCTGTTAAGCTCTCGTCATTCCATTCAACTGGGTCCTTAGCTCCTTTCTTTGTCATTTGTATCAAAGGCTTTGCAAGGACTGCGAATCCCACAATCCATTGCCTGCAATAACCTACAACTCCGAGGAACATTCTGATTTCTTTCTGAGTACGAGGTAACTGCATATTTTGAATTATTCTGACTCTCTCTGAGGTGACTTTTCTGATACCTTTTTCTATCTGGTGTCCTAGATATTTCACTGATTTCGAACAGAACTGTAATTTTTCAGGGGCCACTTTATGTCCCTTTTCACTCAGGTGATTCAGTAGGGCAATGGTGTCAACCACGCAATCCCTATGGCTTTTAGACGCCACCAATAGGTCGTCAATGTATTGTACCAAAACAGATTTTCCCGGTAAGACTAAAGTTTCCAGGCATTTTTTCAAGATTTGATTAAAGATAGAGGGGCTTTCAGTGTACCCCTGGGGGACCCTGTTCCAGACATATATGTTATTGTTGAAAGCAAATGAGAAAAGAAATTTGCTATCTGGATGCAATGGGATCGAAAAGAAAGCATGACATAGGTCGATCACAGTGAACCATTCAGCATCCCAGGGGATCTGATACAGAATCACTGCTGGGTTCGGGACAATAGGGCAGCAAGGAACCACAATTTTGTTTACCTTTCTCAGGTCCTGCACTACTCGATACTTGCCACTAGGCTTTTTGATGCCCATAATGGGTGAGTTGCACGGGCTACGCATTACTTCCTGTATGATGTTTGCTTCTAGCAGTTTTTGTATTTCAATGGCAACGCCTGCTCTTACTTCTGCACTCATTCTGTAAGGCTTGGTATTCGGGTATACTGCATTTTCCTTCATGGCTATTTGTATGGGGTCTATGTTTTTCATTAATCCCACATCCTTTCCTGTAAAGTCCCACACTTCTTGTTTCACTGTCTGCTGGAGTTCTTCAGGTAAGTCCTGTATAGTCAGTCGTTTTATTTCTGAGTCAGGTCTAATTAACATTAGCTTGTAGATACCGTCTTCATCTGAGGTTTGAATTTCGACGCCCTTTGGTGTGCAAAAGATGGTACAATTCATTTTGCACAGCAAATCACGTCCCAGTAAATTTACCGGACTGGTATCACAGACAACAAATCTGTGCATTTGTTTACAATTTCCAATTGAGATCTCCATGGGTTCGGTAACAGGTGTACTAATCAATTGATTAGATACTCCTACTACTTGGATTGCTTCTCCCGAGAGGGGTAGGTTTGGAACGTCCACTGTTCTCACAGTAGAACGGGTAGCACCAGTGTCCAATAGAAAGGTGACATCATTTCCATCAACCTTTCCTTCAATGTATGGCCCTGACTGGTCTACCGGCAAAGAAGCGCCAAGTACGCACTCCTTGTCCTCCCCTCTCAGGCCCCGTCAGTACTGGTCATCACAGAAAAAGGTGTCGTTCAACAAATACTGCGAAGTTGCTGTATTTCTATCCTCATTGCCTCCCCAGATTTCTACATCATCACCCTGTGGTGACTTCCCTTTAAAAATAGGTTTTGGCGCTCGAGGCACTTGAATCGTTTTTACCTGCTGCTGGGTCTTTCTTTGTTTTTCATTCTGCGTCTGTGGAATTAAATCAGGTGTTTGGGCATTATCACCTTGTAAATACGGACACTCGTCTCGCCAATGTCCAATTTCTCTGCACTGGTGGCAGGGAAATTTCTTTTTCGCTTCTTCTCTACTCATTTTAGGCCTAGGTTTTCCTCCACCCCCACCTCCAGGGCCTTGGTTCTGAGTAGTTTTGTTTAACTTACTCAATTGCTTTTCCTGCTGTTCTGCGAGCTTTACTTGAGCCCACATCACCTTCTCCTTCAGGGCTTTTTTCTTTTCTGCCATTTCGTCCTCACAGTACTTTGCGTACCGTAGGACCTCATCTATCTTTTTGGTATGCCAACAGATTTTATTATCCTTTATCCACTGACAAATTTCAGGTCTTAAACCGTTTACAAACCTGTAAATGAAATGGGTCATGTCCTTCATCTCGATGTTATCTATACCACGGTATGTTTTAAATACCTGCAACAGCCTTTCATAAAAGGAGTGCACTGTCTCATCTCTTTCTTGCGTGGTTCTATCTATCTTGGTCCAATCAGTTTCCTTTGCAGGCACTTTTAATTTCAAATGTTGAATTACTTGTTCATACTTCCTCATCACTTCCTTCGATGGTTCCCCTGTTTTGTCGTCTCTCGGGTATTCCTCACTAGGCCAGGCTATGGCTATCTTACACTCAGTCCACAGATCTACAGGGACCACTATGTCGAAGAACCCATCCAGGTCCTTCCACAAGCATTTCTGCACTTTTACGAATCTTTCTACCTGCCGGTACCAATCGACTGGTTTTTCTCGTAATTTTGGGAAGTCATTGGTAAAGGACACAATATCCTGTCGGGACCATGGAACATGTACATATTTTCCTCCTGGCACTTCCCGCATAGGGCATAACTGTTCTGGCTTGTCTACCTCTTTTAGGACAAATTCAGGAGTTACCTGCCTAGACCTGGCCTCATCCTTTTTCCTAGCCCATCTGGCTTTCCATTTTTCTACGTCTCCCCATTTCTGCAATACTGTCAATAGTTCTTTGACCTGTGCCTTTTTTCCTGATATATTCAGGTTTTCCAAATCTTTGTCTGAAAATTCTGCTCGGTATGGTTTCTGCAAGGGTTTCGATTTTGAAATGTCTATTCCCATACTAGCAGCAGTATCTGTCAATTTTTCATGAAGTACTCGGACATTGCGGGTAAGACTTTTGCACATAAACAACAGCTCTTCTTCAGAGTAGGTATTTAATCTGTCTAATCCCACATTTCCTGCCATTAATTCTTCTATTTCTACTCTTAGTTTGTAGAGGTCTAAAGGTTTTGTTTGCAAAGTTTGTTTCTCTAATTCTTGACTCCATCTTTCGATTTCCTCAGGTGTGACCAAAGTGACACTTCTAGTACCCGAAGTCGATTCCATCTGAATCTCTCTCGCATTGAAAGGATTATGTCTTTTCTGCATCCTTTTCCCTGTATTTCTAATGGGCAGATCCATCAGTGAGACCTCTGATTCACACTCACTCGTCTGTTCATCTACAATTAAGGGTTCTGGTCTGGGCTGTGCTATGACGGGAGTAATGACTGGAGGTTTTGGACTTTCATGCCGATCCCCGTACAATGAAACCACGGGTCCGATTGTTACTGGGATTGTCAATGCTTCAGGACTGGTGTTTAACTGGGTCATTTTCTGAATGATCTCAGCTCTCTGTTTTGCTAGGACCTCCCGCTCCTTTTCTTCCAGTAATCTCTCTATGGATTTGTCATGTAACACCTGCGGGGTCAGTGTGGGAGCATAACTTGGGGCAGTGGGATGAGTCTCACTAGGTCCTTCACCATAATTGGGTCTTGGGAATAAACTTCCTGTGCCTAGGGATCTTCTTTCTTCCTCATACTGTGACTGTAATAACGGCATTCCTGAACTTGAGGGTCTCATCTCGCCTCCGTAGGGAGGTCAAGAACAAAAATCTCCTTCACGGGAATATCCTGTCTCCCCACTAGCTGACATTCTGGGGTATATGTTTCTGGTATCCACTGGTCCTAGACTCTCGGTATAGGGAGGTATGTGATAACCCCCTCCTACACTTGTGGACCTAACTTCTTCCTGAGGAGGAAGTCTTCGGGAAATATCTCCTGCACTGGAAGGTCGATGTCCTTCATTATAAGGAGGCGGACTTCTTGTACATAGATCATCTAATAATTCATCATCCGACTCTCCGATGGGTACCCAATGTTTAGATTTTTCCAACCGTTTCTTTCCCTCAGAAGGATCATCTGCTGGCATCATGGGAAACAATCCTTCCACTATCATATTCTGTCTCCACTGTTTCATCTTTTTAGCTCGTGCTTCCTGCTTCAATTTTGGGTAAAATTTAGTCAACCCTTTATCCATTCGGGGCTTATCCCTTTCAAAAGCCTCGATTTCCCATTCCTCTAGTACCTCATACTGCGTTAACCTAGGTCTGGGATGTAAGTCATTCATTCGGGTTCTCAGATTGAATAGAATCCTACTATTAAATGTTCCATCTAACGGAAAAGCCAATACTCCGTCATCTTTCGTGTATTCCACCCAATTTTCCAACCATACACATGTGTTGTACCCTTTATCGAACATCATGAAAGATGCGGGAGTGTTGGGCTGCGGTATGACAACACCTTCTCTAGTTTTAATCGGCTTGTCCTTTTTGAAATAATTCTTCACTTTGTTTACGAGAGACACTTTTCTCTTAGTTCCGTACATAATGTCGTTTTTGACGCCTTTCCACTGATCGTTCTCAAATCCCATATGCCGTGGATCAGGTCTGGTATGCGGTCTATACGAATGCCACATACGATTTTTACGAGTGATTTTGTTTACAAAACCACTTCCAATCCTAAAGCGTCTTTTATTTTCGTGCGACCAATGAAATGCACGAGTTCAAAAAATCTCGACCAATGGGTGCGCGGCCTTTTCGCGAGACAGTTCCCACGCTCTGGCGCTCGCCCCTCCTTTACAATTCCAGCTCCGCTACCAGCCCGCTGTGTCTACCAATCCCAGCGCGGCACGGAGTGACGTCAGAGCCGCTTCGCGACTGACTCCCTCCTTCACAAGGTAACGGAAACTTTCTTTCTTTCTAAAGTGTTCAGTGCTTGGTTATTTAACAACGAATACACATTCGCCACTGTGCTCAAGTGTCTAGACAGGAAAGATTTGTCTTACTGCAAGTAAACTACTTCCATTTACTTTTCACTCACTACGAGTAGATCTCTTCTGCCTACCCTTCACACTAGCATTGGAGAACCTGTTACTCCCCTAGACTCATCCACCTTTCCGGGATATATCCGAGCCTAAAGTTTCCCTAGCGAACCCCTTTGCTTTCACTCGAGCTCCGATGAACCTGCTACTCTTCCGGTGCGACCCTCACTAGGTTATGCCACAGTAGGAATTTTGCCAACGAACCTCGTTACTAACATTTATTCAATCATACATTCAGAAAAACCCTAGTCAGTGCTTCCAGTTCTGCCTAACCTGCACCAACTTTCCTTAGAGCAAATGACCTCAAAGCAAGTGGATTCTATTCACCACTCGCTATTCAATTCCCCGGGGATTCCTAACAACATAAAAAACGTTTTACGTACGAATGGATTAATACATATAACAGTATAATAACAAGAACAATGATTTTAAAACATTTCATAATTTTTAAAGTAAACAATTTCAAGCGATTGATCAATTTCTCTTGAAGCGCCTACTCTTATAGCAGCATCCGACTTAGCTAGTCTAACTAGTCCTACCTAACCTTTAACTATTCCCTAACCATCCTCTTCGCTACCAGAAAATTACTGCTAGAGATCGCGGGTCACCCGACCAATAATTTCGCCACTTCTGGCTTCGGGCCCATATACTTTACTTTATCATATACATTGATCAGATGACCACACAATCTACTATCAATAATTGTGAGTTCCTTTCGATGACTTCCAGTGTACCCAACTTACCATCCACCGTTATGGGTACCTATGACCACGATGGGTCAGGGAGCTAGCTGTAAAGGGAAAGGCAGCAAGATACAAACCCCAATTTTTGTACTTTATTTCATGAAATGACCACGGACAACTGAGAAGTTTTAAAAGTTTATCTTAGATTTCAGATTCTTCAATTATACAGTTAATAGTAATGAGGCAATCTATAATCAGAATAACGAAGAGCACATAACTATATAGGAAGAGTATACAGGTAACCATCTAACCCACTAATGAGGGAATTCAGAATTAACGAAAATGAAATTCGAGGGAGAGTACTAAATGCTAGGAATTTTATGCACGCATTAGGAACTTTATCAGGGGGTCAGGTTTCGAGAGAAAGGACACTAGGGTAACCTATACATCTATGGAAGGGTAAAAGTGCAACACGCTATAATTCTAACGTTATTACTTCAATTCAGTATTTAGGAGAAAAATCGTATCATATATTTAATTCATAAACAGTATGGACAGATTTATACTAAAAGCAAATAGGGAACATAGGAACATACTATGCAATGTAAACGGTAAATGACTTTAATGAGATGCAATGATTTGCAGAGAAAAGCATGGAAAATTAACATATGCAAAGGGTATGTCTTTATTGAAGCAAAGACAGAAAAATAGGAAGGTGCAGTTTAAGAACTTTAGAGCAATATTTACCTAGACTGGTGTGAAAACCAACCCTGGCCACGGGTCAGTTAAGGACAGGAAAACCCTCAAGGAAGGATAACCCTCAGTGGGACAGCAGGTGCAGAATGGACACCCCAGGACAGGACAGGAAACCCAGATTAGGATCAGGACAGGACCACCAGGATACGACCAGCACCCGCAGTTCGGAAGCAACGCCTGCGCTCCACCCTCTCTGCAGCTATCGATCGGAACCCCGATTGGGTCAGCGAACTCCTCAGCAAAGTGCTCCGCCAGCACTTAAGGTTTAGTAAAACCTTAGTCTATGGTCAAATTCGGACAGAGTGCTCCGCAGCACCTCTGTATCAAGTCACCTATTGAGTGCGTTGGGTCAGTGACAGGTCAGCTATTCAGACAAGTCGGACAATTTCTCTAGCTAAACCTAGGCTAGATATACTGTTTTGGGACAGGGTACCACCCCCCAAATGTTGCAAAGTGTCAGAATCCCCAAATTTCGATTGGTCCTAAAGTAGGATTTGGTTAACACACCAATCAGAACAGACTATTCTAAGGCCTAATTTGCATGTTAAGGTGCCGCCTAGCAATTGGGGTTCCCATGAGAAGTCGCAGGGAATACAATGCAAAAGAATACAATGTGTTACAATATAATACAATCTAGATGCTCTTGCTGGGTGAAGGTGCATGTTCCCAGGCAGGCTCTGGCATCAACCTTCTTTGGCTGGGTTTCAATGTCACCGCACCATCAATTGATTCTGCGCAGAAGTTCCCTCCAAGATGGACTCCCCAGCCCCATCACCCCTCAGTGCCGAGGATACATGAAAAGTAAGCGAAAACAAATTAGTACATAAAAATAAATGAATGTATTACATGTTATAAGTTCCGTACTTTAGTTTCACCATTATAAAAATATACTATGCATTAAGGGTAAGTGCAACGAACAATGTCACAAGAGCAGCAGCAGGAAGCTTCACCACGTTAATACAGAGATACGCCATCTTGTGGCTATTACGCATGCGCACCCTTTCCCTCCAAAACTATCTCTAAGTGTAGTCACGTGAGTGTGACTGACGCATGCGCACAAGAGGAAAGTCAAGCAGCGGCCATTTTAGGGACACGGATTAATCGTATTAGTAAAACACATATGCAAGCGTCTCTATGATACCTACACACATTCAAAATACATAAAATTAGTAAACCAACGATTGAAGTTACGAGATTATAATAGATTTTCGAGGTTCTTGACTCAAGCAAGTCGCGATGCGAAATCTTGCTCTATCAATACTAAACTTCTCAGTACATTATACCCACACTGATGCCAGTGTTGGATTGAATGTAAAATGCACTCATAGGGCTTCTTAGAGATTCCCCCTGGAAAACCACAAGCATCTTGTGTGGTTCCTGAATGCACCATCTACCACCTCTAGACATGTTTCTGGACCCTGTATAGAGCCTCTGCTCTCTGGGTCCTGAAACAAAGCACATCCTGGGCAGAGGTGTCCACAAAGGGGAAGCTTCAAAGGCCTGCTGCCTTTGTTAGCTACCCCTGCTGCTATCAGCAACTGGCTCCCACTGGCTCTGATTCCCACTTTGGGCAGGAGAATCAGCAGAAAAATCTATAGGGAAAGGGAAGTGTGCCCACCTTTGTCAACCCCACCCCTTGGGTAGGGGAGGTGAAGCGAAGCATACATCTTAGTCCCCTCCAACTTGAAGATGAGGGGACTACCCCAATTAGAATGAGGCATATGCCCCCCCCCCACTGGAGGGTGGCATAAGAGCATAAGAGGGGGTGTAGACACCCTAGGGAAGGGACCATGTGTGTGTGGAGAAGTGTGGCTCAATGGTTAGAGCGGCAGACCCTGATGCAGAGGTCTAGCCCGGGACCACGGTTCAATTCCCCGCCTCGGCGGGTCTTGGGCTCAAAAATTCCACGGACCTGATAATTCTCGCCTCGGTGCCTATTCCAATCATGGAGTCCCACTCTGCAACTCTGGGCAATAGCTTGCTTAATCTCCACAACGGCCCCCACAACGCTAAGGATGCCTGGCCTCCACCTTGGGGGTGCCCAGGAGTGGACACCTCACAGGGAAATCCAGGATGGGTTCCACAGCGGTATTCGTACAAGTGCCTTGAGACCCTTGCGGGTGAGTAGTGCACTATACAAGTATCAATTTACCCTGTAACGTCACTAAATGTATGTATTTAGGGGCACACATAACAATGTTCCTTAGATACGACAACCTAAGAAAAACAAGGCCTGAAGAGCTGTGCTGCAGAGGAGAGGATAACAATACTGTTTGGCCCCAGCTCTACGAGCCTGTCTCCTGCTTCAGAGACTCTGTGAGCTGAAACTGGTGAGTCCTGCCGCCAGCAGCCTCCAATAAAACCAGAGACCAACCCTGCCTTCGATAAAGACTCTTGAATCTCAAGGACACGAATTGTCCAACAAAGAAACTCCAATGTCAAGGACTCCGGATCCAGGTAGATCCATGTCCCCAGCACACTCTGCACCTGATGGCAATGGCCAGAGATCGAGTGACTCACCTATCCTGTGAAGTCTCCACAGCGATCCTGACCTTGGCTGCATCAGTGGCTGACCTCTCCAGGACCTCTACAGCTCCTGCAGCCTTTGTTTGAAGGGTCCCCCGACCGAGACAAGAACCAGATGAGAAAACCCCAACACCAAAATGCACCCCTGCATCCTCAGTCCCCGACTTTGGAGAGCCCAGCTGACAGTGCCCAGGTTTTCCCAGCTATCCAACGTACCTACCCAGTTGTTGATCGCCTTCGTGCAGCTTCATGGTCCAAGGCTGCAGCCTCTTTCCGAAACGATGCCCTCATTGGAGAACATTGGGCATCAGATGCTGATTTGCACCCTGTGACTTCTCTGTGCAGATGGTGTTGTACCTTTAGTGCTGCATTATGGCCCCTCCCTATGCCCACTTCAAGCCCCAAGACATTTGTTCTATGACTGTGGATTCCTACCTGCAAACTGTGCCTCTTTGAGGTACCCCCAGGCTCGATTGGATAAAATTGCGCAGAGCGACCTCTGCATTCGGACGCCATAGTGCCCCTGGTGGTGCAGTACTTACCTGGTCTTGAACCTTGCCCTGTGTTGTCCTAAACCCCCAAAGCCTGGGGAAGTAAGTTGAGTACTTACCTGCAAACTGTTTAACATTGTTTTCCTCTGTTGGATTGCATTGCAGTTCTATCTATTGCACTGAACTGTCTAACCTTATCACTGCAAAAGCATACAACTGTACTTAATTGACTTCTACAGAAAACATTCTTACCACTGTAAAGTATATAACTGCATTCACAAAACATTACTGCATTCTTGAAACGTATTGCTACTTTTAAACCACTGTGAAACTTACCTGCACTAAGTGACTTTTGGTTCTAGAAATAAAATAACAAAATACCATTTTGTATAAACTAATGGTCTGAATTCAGTCTTTAAGTGTGAGACATAACTTCTTGCCTAAGAGTGTACAATAAATGCTTAACACTACCTTCTGATAAGCCTAGCTGCTCAGCGCAGTTACCACTAAATTGAAAGTAAGGTATTATCTACTTTAACCTCTGCCATACCTTTGGGAACTCACTGGACTCTGTGCACACTATTCCTCTTTTTGGTACAGTACATACAGAGCCAGCTTCCTACAAACATCAAAATCCAAATTACAAAATGCAAGTGTAAGCCAAAGCCTTTAGCGCCCTTGCATTATAAAGACATTACTGACAATATACAATCCATATGATACTGGTAAGTAAAACAGAACTCCAGAAGAGTTCTTGATAGTGAAGGTCCTCAGTGCAACATGCAGACAGGTCATCACATCAGCCTAAGTACAGTACTATAACATCACCATCAATGAATCCACCAAAAGAAGCAGAACGTTCTTCAAGACAATCAAGAACTGCATCCTCCTGCCAGATTCACCTATTTCTCATTCCACAGAAAAGTGCAATGCCATCAACCTCTTCTTCAGTGAAAAAAATGCAGGAGATCCGAGAACACTTTGACGGCCCTAGACCTACTTCATCTTATGAAGGACCTGGCCTTGCAGTTCAAGCTGGACTGTTTCCATTGGAGCAGGGTCAAAACGGATTTTAATATGGCTAGGTCCAAACTAAGATAGCATGGTGTGCAAAATAATGGATTGGGTTGTGGCCTGAGTAATTACCAGTGGCTGAGATTAATTCAAGCATTCTATTCATCACAGTTTTGTATACTTTAATGTTGTCCTAAATACTGTGGGCATTCAAAAACATGAATAGCTGGCTAACTGATCAGTAGTTGAAATGGGCGGTCCCACTGCCCTGTTTTGTATGCTGTGCTAGGTGGAAGTAAAATGTGAATGGCACAGTTGGTTGAGGTAAAGTAGGATTGCATAGAGTGCCATACAGTGAAGTGGCGTGGAGTAGAGTGGAATGGAGTGGTGTAGAGTGTCGTGGTGTAGAATGGAGTGGCATAGAGTGGCATGGAGAAGAGTAGAATGGGGTTGAGGAGTGGCGTAGAGTGGGTTAGAGCAGGGTGGTATAGAGTGGTGTGGTGTAGAGTAGAGTGGCACGGAGTGGCGTTGTCTGGAGTGGAGTGGTGTAGAGAGTTGTAGAATTCAATTGTGTGGAGTGGTGTTGAGTGGAGTGGCGTAGAGTGGAGTTGCGTAAAGTGGAGTGGCATAGAGTAGTACAATTGTGGGTGTAAGTAACTCAAACAAGGAACCACAACTAAAATGAGTGCAAAGGTATGAGGCATGATGGGGATGAATGTCTGAAAAGCAACGATGATAGGTGTGCAGTGGAGGCATGCATTATGAGGGTGTAATCTGTTTTTAGTGTGGAATTTTACATTGTAACAGCTTAAACCAAACCACATAGAATGGCAAAGGATGACCAAATAGTAGTGATTTTGGGTAAGAAAGTTCAACTTCTAAGGCAGTACATTTGGAATGGGTTGGTGTTTTCTTGGGCGAGAGAATACAGTTCTAGTTTGCACCCTAGTCTGTTTAGGCTAAATTGATTTTAGTTAATCAAGTTCTGGGAATTTGCACTTTGATTGTTCTATACTGCTCAGATGTTCTGATTTTCCATTGTGGATCAGTTGCTTTTTTCTTGGCTGTGTCACCAGCAATGTGCTCTTCCTTCTAGGCACTTTATTGTTTGATGGACTGTACCTCCATCTTTTGCTGCTTTTGAGATTTCTTGTTTAGAGCCTAACAGCTTACATAATTTCTGCTTGCAATAGGCACTTGCCAAATTCTAGCTGCTCTTTAAGAAACTGCACAAGGCCCCCTTCATCTCAGCTCCTTACTTCCCACAACAGTCAGGATTCCTAGGATCCATAGACTTCATTCTCTGGACTGTTCTCCAACACTCCAACACCTAGGACCTACATACTGGAATTCACTTTCCATTCCACTTAGTAAAGAAACAAGCTACCCCAGTTTTCGCAAGCAATCGAAAACTTGGCTATTTGATAAATAACTTTCCAGTTCCTCCTGTGTTATGGCTTCATGGTATGCGCCGGGAAACCCTTTCGGGTAGCTATTGCGCAATATAAATTCTAGATAAATAAAATAAATAAACACTTCAGCTTCATTCTTGCTATTGTAGATAAGTCACAAGTAGCACACTCATCGATACATATTAAATCCTCCGGAGCGGGTGTCCTTTTTTTCACAGACCTCAGTATGAAACCCCATGAAAGAGGCATCAAATGCTGCAAATGCGGTGTTACGTAAAATGGACATTTACACCTTTGTCCAGAAGTCTGTCAAGATAAGGGTAAACCATAAGGTAGTCCATGAGATGAATATATTCATGTTTTACAAGATGGGAGCAGAGCTCCAGCGTTTCTGCATGGGAGGAAAGAAAAATAAATGTCAGCAGTTGTTTGGATTCTTCACACAAGAGATTACTATGGAAGTTATAAGGAACAGATTGTCTAGTCTGTGCTTCATAGTGTGCTTAAATCTTATTTTTAAGGTATGTTTTGGATTGAGGGGGTGGACAGGACACCCTCTCACGCACACATACACAGAACAATTAAAGCAATGTATTCACTCACACGCACGCACACACAAACACATTCATTCACAACACTCTTCACCAAACATTCATACATACATACACGCATGCATGCACCAAACAGTTTAAAAATAAAACACTTACCTGCTGCCAGCTCTGCCTCGGAGGTTCCAGAAGGCTTTGGTCTGCTGCCTTCCCTCATTAAGGTCAGCCAATGAGGGAAGGCAGCAGTCCCAACGTCATCACAGAGTGGGATGTGGTCAGTGAGACTGCTGACCCCACCCTACTCTGTGATGAAGTGTCACTGATTGACACTCAACCCTGGTCGCTTCAGTGCCCAAAACTGAAGAGCCCAGGTGTGAGGCAATAAGTGACACCACCCCCCTTCACTGAGGGCAGGGCATCAGGGACCTTTGCTAAGCTGAGGACATCAGGCCCACAGCGGATGTGACTTCCTCAGCCCAGCAAAGTTCAGCTCAGGCAGCCAGGAGCCTGTGCTAAATGAGCATGTCTGGCTCCTGCCAGCTTGAACTAAGAGTGAAAAGTGCAGCCTCACAGACACTGTTCATGAGGAGCGAAAAGAGGAGGGGCGTGGCCCCTCAGTCCCAACGGACCGGTCACTCCCCGTTTTAAACTGGATAAGATTAGGTCAAATGAAAAACAAATGTATGGACAGACATTCATTCACCACTATTTTAAGCAAAGGATTAGCTCAGTTGGCTTCCATGCGAAATTAGAAAAATGGCAAAAGGGATTATTTCCAGTTTGGTGGATGTGGGAGATGTGGGAGATCTACCAAAAAATTATGAATGTTCTGTGTGCACTATTAAGAGAGCATATCCAGGGTTTAAAATCTAACTAGCATTGACAGTAATCCATCAGTTATTTGCAGATGTCCCAAAGCCACCAGGCACTGAATAACCCCCAAAGTATTTTGTCATTTTTCACCAGTCTTTAAGCACTCAATAATCTATGGGGCATATTTACAAGCCCCCTATCGCCACAGAAACGTCACTTGTAGTGACGTTCCTGTGGCTATATCAGCGTTGCCTTAGTTACAAGGCATCTTTAAGCCACTTAACCTGTCTTAATGCTGTCTTTTAAATAAGGTCCCTTTTCACGCTACACTTAGCATGAAAGGGGCGGGCAATAGGTGTTGTGGTGGGCGTTCCACCGCAACACCCATTGGTTTTGACGCTTCCCCATATTTACAAGGGCAGGGTAAATTTGGGGCAGCAACAAAATTAAGACCAGGGAAAACCTGGTCTTAAACAGGCGCAACGAGGAGAAATGTTTAATTTCTCCTGTTTTTGCAGTTTCCATGTGTGCTGCGTTGTGCAGCACACATAGAAACAGCAAAAGACCACCGATTGTTTATGTGCAGGAAGGTGACCCTTCCTGCACATAAACAATCAATTAAACAAGGTTATGTTTTGCAACTTCTATGTGTGCTGAATTAAATAGCACACATAGAAGTTCAAAATGCCATTTCAGATTGTTTATGTGCAGGAAGGACACCTTTGTGTGCAGGAAGGGACACCTTCCTGCATATAAACAGTCTTTCCCTACAACGCAGGCACCCTTGTACTATAGTGCAAGGGTGTCTGCATTGGCACTAATTTGCACCAGTGCAGGGGGAAATGCAGGGCTGCACCATATCCTTGTGAATACGGTGCAGCCCAGCGTTTTGGAAGTGGTGGAGCGCGGTGTTAAGCCAAGGTGGCTAACACTGTGTTCCACCACTTCCTAGTAAATCAGACTGAAAGTGTCAAATATAAATGTAATTAATTATAGAGTGATTATTCAAGAATGTTACTATATCCTAATGTAATAATTAGTTACATTTATAAATGAAATAATTTCCAATTGTTTATATATTTTTTTGTTTTAAACAAGCATTTACTTATTAATTAAAACAGCAACCTATATTTCAACCAAATTATCACAAAGAAGATGGAGACGGCCTGAATATAGTTTGGAGCTACTAATATTATAAACCACTTTTATTGGCCCAGTGATGATTGGTTCAATTACTTTTGCACTATTAGAAAAATATTGCTCTGTTTGTAGTTAATATCCTTGGGAACCATTCTTGTTTGTAGTGGCCCTGCATCAACTATAAGACCTTCTGTATCAACTACAAATCAGTTACAGGAGGCTGATTATCATACCTAGCAGAAAAGAGTCCATCTTTGGTGGTCACTGCAATACCAGAAGCCAAGGCATTGAGAGGCTCGAACCTGGGAGCAGAAAAAGAATGTTACCCTCTACAGTCAAGGTTCCAGGGATAAAGAACACCCACAATTTTACCAGACAACCCTCCACCCTCCCCAAGTAGCTTTTCCATCCTTCTTCTCAAATGGTGGTTCCGCATGGAAACAAAAACTCCAAAAACATAATTTGTAGAGAGATACATTTTCATAATATGGATTGGCTTAACCTCGACCCTACTTAGATATCTCCCTGCAAACATTTCAATGTGTGTTTAATCTCTAAATTCAGCCAAATTTACTACCTATATTAGTTGGTAAATTTACTGTTTGAGCTCCAGACGTGACATCATTCCGCGGTGGTGCTCGATGAAAGAATAAGTCCAATTTTTTGTAGACACATTCATGTAAGACCAACATTTGGGTGATTGGGGTTTACAGCCTGTTTCATCAAAAAAAAAAATTTGAAATCAAAGGCGTTGTTACACATGCCACAGAATTACAGCGTAGTAAAACATCTTCCCAGGGTAACTCAGTTAACAGTGTTTTGCCCCCGACGATTTCACTTCCGCATTCAGAGTAAATGAGGTCGGAATAGGAAATCAAGTGCAAATTCGGGTTTACCACATCCAAAGTCTGCACTTTTCCACCATTACAACAACCTGTTATGCCTGAAAACCGAAAGCGCAGCAATTTCACTCTACTCAGAATTCGATATTTGGCTCAAACAGTGCTTATGCGCAATATACATGCAACCAGTCAAAACCATCTGTATTCGTCAATGAGCCATAAAAGCATGAAACACTTCCATAATCAACATAATAATTAATAAAAAAATATATATCCGGTGTAACCCAAACTTCTAATGATAATGGAGAAGTGGAATTGTTGGAAAAAGGGGCTCAGGTGTGGGTAAATTAAAGTTTGGGACAAGTGCTTTGAAGAAAGGAATCGAGGTGTGGGAGTTTGGCAAATAATGGAGGATGGAGTGTGCAAAATGGGAGACAAATTGAAGTGGGCGGCAGTCAGAAGGAATTTTTTTTCTAGGGTTTTATAGAGCGAACTAGAGCCGAAGATATCAGAGCGCTTTACATGAGCACCGGTTTACTTACAGATGGACACATGCATTTTTGTTGGTCACGGGGAGATTAAGTGATTTGGCCAGAATAACAGGATGTTGAGCGTCGTTACCGAGACTGGAGCCCAGTTCCCCAGCTTCGAGGTCGACACTTTAGCCATGAGGCCACATCCTCTAGAAATGGGGTACAAGTAATAGGGATGTTGGGCGTAATGTAGGGGAGTAGAATTAAACAGACTGGGTTAAGGGGAACTGAAATATGATTTGGGCAGCATGTGTGACGAGTTGAGGTGATCAAAGGTAACAAGAGTAAGGTATGGTGATTGGTAAGGTATGGGAGTCGGGGAGGTATACATTGGACAAGGAAAACAGATTTGTAATAAAGCAGGTTTTGGAAATAGACACAGATTAGGGAAGGGCATGGATTGAGAAGATTGGGAAAAAAATAGGTGGCTTCGCAGAATTCGGGTATAGAAGGCCTCATGAAGTGGTGTAAGAAGTGAGGATTTGCCTAAAATGATTTAGAGGGGGTATAGGTGTGAAGATACTTCGAAAACTGGGGTTAAGGTGGATTATCAAATCGTGTTTCAAGTCTGTTCTGAGCGTTATTGCTTCACTGACTCACATTCTATCTTTGTGGCAGGCAGCTTAATCCTCTCCTCTTCCATTTAGGGAGTCCCTATAATTCAGCCATGGCCTCCGACTTCTCGGTTGTCTCTAGGCTCCAGCAGAGGTTGCCTCGTGACCACGGCAGGGTCTTCAATGCGACGGCTCCCTAGCAACTGACCTTTATATACACCCTGAATAGGACACAATGTATTCCTCATGACAATTGGGAAAGACCATGTGACTCGAGGTTGTGGGGGTGGAACGGAAAGTCAGAGCAGCATTTGGGTTTTCCAAGTAATCTTTCTGCCTCTTCAGTTCATTTATGCAGTAACATGGACAGATCGTCGTTTAGTTTCTGAGGTGATTGCTGATTTTACGATGTCCTTTCGTTGCTTCTGCTACAACAGAGTTGTGCCCGTTCGAGTACGTGGTTTTCATGTTCCTCCAGCCTTGTGACATCATAGTGCAGATGGAGTGATGTCATCAGAGGTTTATGCTGATGCTATGGAGATATGCAAAATCCATAAAAGGGTTAGGATTTTGCCTTCTCTGAGCTCAGCTCTTCGGTGTATTAGTTTGCCCCCAGTCTCTACAACAATTTAGTAAATATTCTGAAGGGGTGGAGGGGGGAAGGTCACAGGTCATCTTCCAGTTTCGACATATGCTCGGAAACCTATTTTTCTGGATCAGGGTTAGACTTCGAAATATATTATTTACTTACATTTTTCATGTATTTATGCATTTATCTGGTGCAAGCTACAAACTAGATAATCCTCAGCGCATCTCCAGAAAGGAATAAAATATTATAACTGAATAGACAATGACATTTGTACCACGTTAGTTGGGGAAGAAATACTTTTGGAAGTCCTTTTTTGAACCAGTAGGAGATGGTTTATTGTTTATACCAGTGATCAGAGTGGGGGAAAAAAGTAGTGGAACTGTGGGTGGAGAATCAGGGGCGGGAATGACCGAAGATTGAATCAGTGGGCAGAGTCCGGGGTGTGGCTAGAAATAGCAAAACATACCAATTTTTAGTACGTTTAGCATTTCACTGACCAGTTACAGCTTATAACGTTATTTATATAAAATAATGGATAAACATGTTATTTGAGGTTTAATTCAGGAAAAAGCAAACACTCATAGGAAATACAGGTTTATGTAAAGTGTGTGCAATATATGCAGTAACAACATGTTTACTTAATGCTTTTATTCTCATTGTTCAGAAATCCATGATTATGTTTTGTCTCAAATAATGAGGTCGTGAATACGGGGCTCCTCCTGTACACATGTGTTAAGCAGGGCTCAGAAGAGAAAGGGTCTCTTCAGGAGAATATAGACTCACAGAAACCCACAAAGGCTCCTTCATATTCATGTCAGCCAGCTAGCTGCTCAATCATAATATAGCAAAAAGAACAACTGGTGGACAGAATGCAGAACAATATCATACATTCACCCCAGTACAGAGATCTGGGCTTAAATCCATTGTTTCTTTACTCATCATGCCATTCCAGTTTGGATCCAGCCATATGCAAATCAGTCTTGATCCTGCACCCAATGGGAACAGTCCAGCCCGAACTGCCAGGCCAGGTCCTCCCTGGACTGGAAACAAGCATCCTAGGACCGGTTTCGGGCTTTCAGCCCTCATCAGCCAGGATAGCTTGATTCCAGTGGCATGGAGAGCAGACGACTCATGTCTGAGCATACCTGTCCCACTCGGGGTGACAAATGCAAAAAGAACAATTGATGGACAGAATGCAGAATAATGTCATACGTTCACCCCAGTTCAAGATCTGGGCTTAAATCCATCGTTTTTTGCTCACCATGCCATTCCAGTTTGGACACAGCCATATGCAAATCATTCTAGATTCGGCGCCCAATGGGAACAGTCCAGCCCGAACTGCCAGGCCATATGTATTCAAGTGTCCTTTCATTCAGGAAGTGAACACAAAGCAGTACCCACTGAACTATGCACATAACATATTGCTCCTTGATATGCATGGTGCATGTCCTTTGCAGCAGGCATATTACCCCTCTGCACTACCTTAGATGAGTAAAACAGCCACTAGACAAAACATGCTCCCATCTCTCTCCAGCAGGTACATTGATCACCAAAGTTATCTTGGCACTTGTATTGTTGACCGAAACCTGCTGAATATACAAAGAACTTTGCAGTGTTTTTAAAACTCCTGCACTTGTACAAAACCGGTTCTCCCAAACTAAACTGGCCCCCTATCCTTCAAGTCACCCTGGTAAACGCCTGCTCCTGCCCTTTCACTGCTCATGTCCAGTCAGTACTCCTGCTCAAGCTCGAACAACACTCCTGCTTCATCAATTCCCCTGCCCCCTCCCTTCTCCTGGCCTGTCACTTCTCCTGCCCGTCACTTCTCCTGCCCTGTTCACTTCTCCTGCCCTGTTCACTGCTCCTGCCCTGTTCACTGCTCCTGCCCTGTTCACCGCTCCTGCCCTGTTCACCGCTCCTGCCGTGTTCACCGCTCCTGCCCGTTCACCGCTCCTGCCCCGTTCACCGCTCCTGCGCCATTCACCGCTCCTGCCCTTTTCACCACTCCTGCCCTGTTCACCACTCCTGCCCCGTTCACCGCTCCTGCCCCGTTCACCGCTCCTGCCCCGTTCACCGCTCCTGCCCCGTTCACCGCTCCTGCCCTGTTCACCGCTCCTGCCCTGTTGCCTCTCCTGCCCTGTTGCCTCTCCTTCCCTGTCGCTTCTCCTGTCCCAGTCACTTCTCCTGTCCCAGTCACTTCTCCTATCCGTCACTTCTCCTGTCCCGTCACTCATCCTGTCCCGTCACTTTTCCTGCCCCGTTCACTGCTCCTGCCCCATTCACTGCTCCTGCCCCGTTCACTGCTCCTGCCCGGTTACCACTCCTGCTCATGCCTAATCACCGCTCCTGCCCCATTACTTCTACTGCTTCGTCACTTCTACTGTCCCGTCACCTCTCCTGCTCATCACCTCTCCTGCCTGTCACCTCCCCTGCCCCATCACCTCTCCTGCCCCGTCACCTCTATTGCCCCGTCATCTCTCCTGCCCCGTCATCTTGTAGTGTAGCTCCTATTTTCCCAATAGGCTCTGCGCATTGGAATAGTACCTACAGCAGTAAAGGCCTAGACCAGACGTTAACTAGGTCTACTACTGTCGATACTAGACTTAATTTTTGGGTTTGCCAGCTAAGCTCAGAGTTCGCTAGAAACTTTCTCGAATGTTCAAGGAAGGATTAACTCCCCTGATTAGACAAGAAGGGATTTAGTTTCTGACAACCATAGAACATGACAACTTTGCTCTCCCCTAATCAAGAGTCAATCTCAAGAGTCGTGTGAGCACAAGGCAATTATTTTACTCAGTCAGTACGTGCATTCTTAGTCTCATCAGAATGTAGAGAAAAGGAAGAGACGGGCGTGTTCAATAAAAGGTGTTATTTATTGATCAGTCTCTTTTCTCGTACAAGAGAAATGGATCGATATTATTGCAATACTTATAGTTAAGTAAAGTGCATACATTAAAAGCAATAGTATAAAATAATACTGTAAAAACATTGATATGGTTTCTGAGCCATATGATGTTTTAAAATGATTAAAATATATTTACATACACATATACATTTGACTAAACGTACTCAACTGGTGTTTCTAAATACGCCTACCCCGTGTACCTGACCTAAGTCTAATGCGTGGGCGGGAATAGAAAGTTACAGTTTAAGTTAAGTTTGTTTTTGCCAAGTGAATAACTAAAGAATTCTCTGTGAGGGGTTATTCAGTTCTGTACCTGGAATTTAGGATGGATGAGGAATGGTATCTCTTTCTCTGCTCTCGATATTCCAGGCTGCCTGCGAGGGCTACCCGGAAGCGCCGGTGCTGGGTCTCTCGGCTTGAGATAGCAGCGCGTCTCTCAGCGCGTCAGGAAGGCGGGGCTGCTGCCAGCGGGGTCTGCTTCTGCTCTCGGCTTCGGCAAGTATGGCTGCTCCGTCTTGTCACCACGCGTGTGTTTGCATAGGGCAAGGTCGGCAATATTTATACCTTAAAGGTGCCGGGATTGACGTAAGGATGGACATAGGTACGTCAATAAAGATGTCATACGACTTGCTCGTTAGCACATTCTTTACTAAAGTTCTCTGTGAAATCAAAACAATGGCCGCACGGATTATCCAGGTTGTCATAGGTTTGATTTGTTATGAGAACGTCGTATGCCTTATCAGGGGCTGGAGGAATGTCGCTTGTCTAATTAGATCTCAAGCGTTATGACCTAATCAGATAACACGTTCCTGTGCCGTAGTGTGACTGCGTCAGATAACGGTATCTGCATCATGGGGGATTTCTTGCCTCATGGGCTGACTGTTAGTTAACTAGATAGTTAGTTTAACCAGAATAGGGTCAGGAATAGGGGGATCGATTCAGAACCTATAGAAATACACGACACCCACTCCACGCTATCTATGGTCATATCTACTAATCTATGCATAGTATAACATAGTACAACATACTATAGAGTATAGTGTATACCTTACCACCCCAAAATACATAAATGCATTTCGAAATTTTCAAATATACTGAAAAATTGCAGTCATATATATTGTATGCACTTAAGCTATGAATTAAATGCAAAAGTAAACACGCATTTTTATGTATTATTGCTCTTTGGTATATGAGTAGTACACATGAAATGGCTCTTAATATAGCTATACAGAAAGGAAAGTCGAGACCATTTCATCACATAATAAAATATTTGTGAACATACCAGCGGGCAGCTAAAGTCTATATAAAGTATCTAAAAATAGAAATCTTAGTTCTCTAGGAATAGTTTCTTACTTTAAGCAGAAGATCAGTGTCCCGGAAAAAAATATATAGAAAAATATTTTAAGGGGCTTGCTGAAAAAGGTTGCTGTCCGTGAACTGGATTGTAATTGTTCATGTGACTTTATTTTTTAAAAGTTGAAGGCCGAATTCAGGGAACGCCGTGTGCGAGTTTACTCAAAAGTCTGTATTTCTGTTCCGGAGAGAACATCATATCATTCAGGCTTTCGAAAAAACTGTCAACAGCTTCATGGGAAAGTTCCACTAAGTCGGAAATAGGTGTAACCATGCATTCATGCGCATGATTGTCTGCATTGACATTCTGATTTGCATTGCTGACAGAAGGTCGTACCTGTTCGATGCTGCTTTCATCTTGAACTTCACTACCCTTCAATCGCAGTGGTGAAGATTCCAGGAATGCCGTCATCAGGATTGGCAGCCTTTGAGGGCAGCACAAAGCGTGAACCTTGGTAGGAACCAACAGTGTATCTGCATCCACTGGCGCATCCGATTGTAGCGTCAGACAGGTGTCTAACACGCATTCTTCTCCGCATAGCAGACACCTTAGTACAGGTAAAACACACCTTTGCCACATTGGTCGAAATGATAGAAACCAAGTCATGTTTAGGTCTCTAAGCCGGGAGAGTCCCAGGATTTTTTATATCCGGTCCCGGTATCCAATGGCTAGGATCGTATCTTCCATTGTCGCAAGAGTTTGATCTGTGACATGGGTTGCCATAACGAAAAATAAGGACTAGGAATAGGATTCCTGCAATTAGTCCCAGGATCAGGGGAAGTCCGCCAAAAATCGAATGGACGAAATCTGGAAAAATACCCAGTATGGCTTTGAATGGTGTTAATGCCATCGAAAATACTGTCTTAAATAACTTTGAGACCCCAGTGGTATCAGAAATATTTAAGATTTCGCTCAGGATTTCCGCGAAATGTACGGGGGAATTGGTTGATAATAATGTATGTATCTCTGCAGTCGTCCTTGCGACTTGTAGATCATACGTTTCTTTTGATGACGTGAGCCTTGTAGGCGTCTGAAGAAGCACTGTTTTCATTCTGCTTAAAGTGTCTATTCGAATAGAAGTAATTTTCAAACTGGGCCATGCCCTCGCCTCCCTGTCTGGAAAGGAGCTGGGGAACAAAGCACGTCCACAGCACTTGACCTTCGCCGTCGTAGTGACGAGATAAGGAGTCCCGGGCATAAGACTACAACATCTGCGGTCTACAATAAGAATGTAACTCCCATTATAGAGTCTTTGAAAGAATGGTTCTATTTCAGTTGCAGGTGCGCCTTGCTGGTGACATGAAAGGTTGTATGAATTCCCTTCACAGGCTCCGTGCAAACTAATACCGTTACACAGAAGTGTGCCGCTTAGTGACATAGCACAATTGTTGCCACTAAGAAACACTTTCTGTCCTTTATTACTGACACATGCATGTGAATAGGGCAGGTTCCAAGTTGTTTTAAGGTACCCCTTTCCCAATTTCTCGTACATGCCAGCCTGTATATATTTTTGGCAGTATTGAAACCTGAAGGTTGAGATTGGAATATTTATGATTCCGTGGATTATCCATTCACTGACAGGTCGTTCTGACATTGTCAACGGTAATCTTTCTAGTTTTTCAATGCTCAAGATTGTATAATCAGCACCCTTCTGTGCCATACCGATTTGTCTATCAGTAAGGTTAAAGATTTGGAATAGTGACGTTGTGTTGATTAAACGCCAAGGCACATAGCCTGAACGCAGATTTTGTAACGTCCAGCCAAGCTGTACAATAGAACGCAATTGTGACTGACCATGTTGTAATAACAGTAAGTCTTGCGATAATATATCGATTGCTGAAGACACAATGCTGTCCAATGAAAATATTCTGGAGGACAGAGTCATTAACCCATTGTCCACTACAGAAAGTGATTTTTCCAAATTAATACGGTCAATTTCCCGTATTCTTTCTGCTGTTTCAATTTGAGTAACCTTCCAGGCCTCATTGTATGCTGCATATACAGAGGCTGCTATGAAACGCTTATGACGCTGTTTGCGTGGTCCCAGTATGAAATCACGCAAGTCAGCACCATCAGTAAGTAAAGTTAGGTGTTGCTTAATTTCAGGCAGTGTGGAAGTTTGTAGCCATTGAAGGCATAATTTGCCCACACTGTAGGTTGTTATTATCCCTGGGTGATGTCTTTGGGGATATCTAGGGTCTGGCCTTGTCATTATGAAACCCTGTGTTTTATTCAGGAATCTATCTTGACAGTGATTTGTATCTGTGGGCCAGATCAACCATTGTTTCCAATCAGGATGTGTTCTGTTTTGGTTAAGTATATGGTTTATGTCTATTTCTTCATCTGTTTCAGAGCTATTGCTAAACATTATTGGCTTTGGAATAGACAGGTTATTTAAATCTTTGATTTTGGCTAAGCCAAGACAGGTGGTTTGTTGAACAGTGTCATTTAAAAATATCATTTGTTCTGGGATCATGCAGGCTCTAAACAAAGCTTCTAAACCCTGTACTTGCCATTCTTTTGTACCCCAAACACTTTTCAAATCAACATTTTTGTCCCAATAATCAAATCCAAAAGTATTCATCTTTTCAAAGAATATGTCTGAATATATCAATTTTGTGTTGGTTATCATGGTTTTCATCCCTGTCTTGTTTGACAATTTATAATAAAATGTTTCAGCATTACTAGTGTTAAAACCTTGAAAGTATGAATATTTGTCATAAACGGTTCTAGAGCTCCCTTTTGGAGGTGTAGCACAATGTTCCCATTGATTATAATTTAAAACATTTCTTGGTTGTGCAGATTTATGCAAAAAACTGTTACCATAATGGTTATAGCAATACATACTATCATAATTTGTAGAACCTTGCAAATAATCATGTTTTGTAAATTTAGCAGACATTACTAAGTCAGACATCATATTGTTTATACTTTCAAAGTCCCAATCATCAGCAAATGAGTTTGGTTTTGCAAAGTCACTCAAGGAGATCTTGATTTGGTGTGGATATTTCAGGATCTCGACCGGACCATAAATTTCATAGTCAGTGTTGTCCCAGGCTACCCCACCAGGTATTGGAATTGCTGTGAAGTTGGCTGAAGAAAGTTCTGAAGAAAGTTCTCTTTTCTCGACGTGTGAAGATGTGTGTGGTTTGAGGACCAAGTTGATGTTCTGACTTGCTGTGTCCATTTTAGCATATTTTCCCTCAATGAAGCGTCCCAAAGTAAATACCATGATGAGCCAAAGTATGAGGATAAATGCACCAAAACCCACCCAAAATTCAATCCATGGGGAAACCAGATATGTTTCTTTCAGTTGTTTCAAAAGTTCCTTAGCTTTGTCTTTAAAGGATTTTGATGATGGCTGTGTCTTTTGTTCGCTGAAACCTTCAGAGGAATCATCGAAGTTGATGAAGTAACCAGATGCAGTTCTGTCAATTGTTCCAATTGGTTCAGGATTTTTGTTTCTTGCATTTTCACTTGGAACTTCATTGTAGATTGGTGTGTCTCTGCTAAATGTTTTTATTTGGGTTTTCAGAGGTCTTAGTTCTATTGCATTGTTGCATAGTCCTTGTTGTTCTTCTGTAGGCGTTTCGAATGTGATGAGCCTCTTTGATAGGACCTCTGTACTGGTAGCAAACCTTGGTGTTCTGCTACTTATTGGGAGTCCACTTGGCCTACCGTTTGTTATCGGCCATATGTTGTGGTTTTACCAGGTCGATGGATACAACTCGGTTCTCCTTTTTTCCAGCAAGTGGCGGTAGTACAACTGATCTTGTCCCGTTGACAGACAAGACAGGAACTGCTTTTCTGTAAGAAGGCCCAAATTCCTTCTTTACCGCGATCTTCTCCCTGACTAGATCCCCGACTTTTGGAATCCAGACAGGTCTTGCTGGGACAGGTGGTGATTCTTCAGTGGTCGTTGGCTGTTGTTTCAACTGTATGTTGCTCAGGTCTTTTCTTGTTTTGTTTAAGTCCTGCAAAATAGCCAAACGGTCTTTGACATCAAAGGTTTTTTCTATTACCACTGAAGTCTGACTATCAAGGTCAGAGATCAACATCCTAGTTCCGAATAATAATTCGTACGGACTGAATCCCTTCAGAGAATTTCTTGGCAAGTTATTTAGACTACGTTGGACACTTATTAGATGTTTGACCCACCCAGCTTCCGAACCTAATATCCTTTCTATTATAGATTGCTTTCTGCCTTGGTTTTTTCTTTACACCATCCCATACCCTCAGGAAGGAAGTGAGAAGATTCCCGCTGGGCTGTGCTCATTTGGCCATGTTTCCCCCCCAGGCTGGTTTGCCTGAGTGAAAGAAATGGTCGAACGTAGCATGCTCTTAGCGTATATGCCATTTAGACTCGCAAATCTTGTATAACAGTCCGGACGTCAGCCGAGTGCCGTGGATCTACATTATAAGTGGAAACTAGCCTGTATATGTTAATCGCAAGCCATTCTTTTTGCTGGTAATATTATCTGCCTTGATTCGACGAGGTATTAAACTGCTTCTCTCCCCTCTGCGATCTCTGTTGCAGTTTGGGCAGTTTTTTACAAACATGGTGTAGTGCAGGCTCATGCCTGGCCACCAGTACCGTGATTGTAATTCTTCCAGAGAATCTTTTAATTTAAGGTGTCTGAGACCCTCGCCCATGTGTGCGTCTGCGATTAACAAGTTTCTCCTGTCCATGTTTGGAATCACTCTATCCCCCACTCCAGGGATTCGAGCAAAAGGGACGGAGTTTGCATCGATTATGTATGTATAATTGAGTGGATAGTTGATCGGTAACGCTGAGCAGTCGCCTTTTGATGACGTTTTCACTGCCAGCAATGTTTCACCGTCAATGTATTTTAATGTACGCTTTTTTCGATCTACGGGAGCCGATTTAGTGGCTGCCGCTGAGGCTGCTTCAGCCAAGGAATTCCCCACAACGTGAACGCCATCACGCTGATGACTCAGTGAGTGTGTCACGTGAGTCTTTGGTAGTTCTTTTTTCAAAAGAGCTACTTGTTCCCAGAGTAGTTTCTGCTTTATTGGTGCATCTGTGTCATCTTTGTAACCGTTCTGAATCCATGTCTGCAAATCCTTGTTATATGCTTTGACGCAGTAATATGAATCTGACACTATAAGTGTCGGGAATTCGCGATCCGCATTATCTAGCGCCATTTTCAAAGCTATTATTTCAGTTTGTAGTTCTGAATTAGTTTCTACTGAGTGTGATTTTGTTAATAGAGGTCTTAGTTTACCTCCGCGCCACACTTCTTTTGTAATCTCACATGTGGGATTGTATGCATGTTCTCCCCAAACGGAGGGTTGAGTTTGTCCGTCTGTATAGATTACACAGGCGTAATGTCGTAGAGGGTGAATGTCGATTGGCAGAGGATACGTCTTTTCATATTTTAGATTTTTTAATTCTTCTAGTTCTCAAAAAATTGTCAACCAGGCTATACTTGATAATTCATATCCTTCGTATAGAATTTTTAGATGGGCAATTCTGGATTTTTTGAAGTTGAATTTGTAACCCTCTGCAGCGAACCCAAGTATTATGGTGTTCACTCTTTTCAAGTGAGTCTCCAAGTCATCATCTGTTAAGTAAATGTCATCGACATAGGATAATGCTTCATCATCATATAGTTGTAGTAATTCTGTTACTCTCGCTGAGAATACCCCTGGGCTGTTCTTGTACCCCTGGGCTAACCGACAGAATTGTTTTTGAGTGCCATTTACTGAGAATGCAGTTAAATATCTGCTTTCTGGTGCTATGTTTTGACAAAAGAATCCATTGGAGATGTCCAAGGTTGTTTTGTATTTTTTGCGCACTATGTTATTCATTAGTGCAGCACTGTGTGAGTTTTGCACTGCAAAGGTTTTGCAACATGTGTTAAGGTGTCGGTAATCCAAAACTAGACGGTACGAATTGTCTGGTTTGGAGACCGGAAACAAAGGATTGTTCATTTGTGAGGTGCAAGTTTCAATCACCCCCTGGTATTCTAGCTGATCTAGTATTTCATTTACTTGTTTTTTAGCTTCTTGCTTAATTGGGTACTGCCTTTGTGCAGCTGGTTGTGATTTTAACTGGATTTTGTGAGGAGGAGAATCCTCATCCCATCCTACATGATTTTTATATAAAGCAGTTGCTAAGGCCACTGCCCACTTTCTAGCAAGTGTGTATTTTTTATGAATCGGTATTTGATTCGAGAAGGCAGGCATAATTACCTCTTCGCCATGAGGGCACTCCCTGACAAACTCTGGTGGCCAGTCTTTTTCAGCTAGAAGGATGTCATAGCCCTTGGATAGGTTATCCCAAAATAGTCCCCTTATTTTCCTAGTCTTATCTCCCTCTATACGTAATGTTATCTCGTATATCTTGTGGGGCTTGCTAACTCTGGTATCTGCAGTTTCCACTTGAAGGTATTCATTCGTGTCCACTGTCTCCAGATGATTCATAAGGACTTTGCGAGCTATGCTCACCTCTGCTGCGCTGTCTAGCATTGTCTGAGCCCACTCTCCGTTTTTCAGTTGTGTCCTCAGTATTCTCGGCATTGTTAACTACCTTGATACTGGCTACCTTCTTTTTAGGAAATTGTAATTTCTTTTTCAGTTGAGCAGGTTCCTTGTCTTTGGACTTGGCGTGCTCTTCTGATCGTCCTCTCCTTTCCGATTTCTGCGAGGAATTCTGAAAAGATTGAGAGGGACGTGTATCAATGTCTTGATATCTATCAGGTTTTTTAATATTATCCCTATTTCTAAGGTTATATCTATTCCCAGAGGGGTCACTCTGCGGTGACCTCTGTCTTAGGTTTGGAGATTTCTCTCTTCGCCTCGGAGACCTTCCTCTGGACTGGAATTTCTTTTCTTTGGGATTGGATTGTTTGTTTCCATCCCAGTTCTTTTTTGGTGAATTATTATTATTAAAAAATATTTTTTCTGGACTTGTAGTCAGTTGCGGTTTTACTGGTATTCCACCTAGACTATCTCTGCCTAGTTCTTCATAGGATTTTTCTATGATTCTGGCAATTTCAGCTGGTTGGTCTGCTATATCTGTCTCTTTTAACCTCTGGCGGATCGCCACGTTTGCTGCTTCACCTTTTATGTTGGCTAGTAATATAGCCGAAACCTGCTTGAAGTCTTTCAGTAATTTCATACCAAGAGTTAAAGCAGGTTCTGGACCGTATTCATCTTGAATTTGTTTTAGCACATCTGGTATTACCGAAATGGATGGAACACCGTGCGTTTTTGTATAGATGGAAGCAAAGACTGTACCCCAAGTGTCACAGTCCTCAATGTGTGGTGCGATTCCCATTGGGAGACATATAGTCAGAATCCTGTGTTTTTCCAGCGGGGTGGTGTCAGGAAACACCGCCTCTATTTGGGTGATTTTCTGTGCCAATCAGAATGGTATTTGTTCCCGTTTAGCTGGAACTTTACCTAGGCAGGATTGGATGTTCTGTGGTGTAATTTTATTTGTGTTCCCCTGGTGAGGGGTCAGCTGTGGAAGTTTAATCGCTGGCTGAATTGTTGAAGTCCGCATTACATACTGAACTAATTGTCTATGAATTTTTAGTAATTGTTTCAGCTGTGTTAATAATTCAGCTGCAGGCATCCTATCGATGTCTGGATGTGGTGTGTATCCGGCTAGGACCGGCCACGTTGCTCCTGGTCTTCCTAAAGGACCGAGCCTTGTAATGTGATTATTGTGTTTTAGGGCGCCATCAAATAAGAGCAAATGCTCTTGGAATTTGAGTGGTACTTCCACCTCCTCGAAAGGAGTGTATGTTTCAGGAGGTTCCTCTACTTTGTAATAGTGGAAGTACTTTGTTACAGCATTAGCTGCTGGAAAATGTATCCATGTATAGTATACCTCTGTCTGCCGATATTCGTGTGCCTCAATTACGAATATGACTGTGCCACCTCTAGGTGTCAGTCCATTTTCTATAAGTTTTAAGGTTATAGATCTCCTTTTGGCGACCTGGATGAGTATTATATCCGGGTCTGCTGTTTGCATGGTAGCATCAGCATCTGCTATTTCAGTAGCTAATCTAATTGCCTCTCTTTCATCATCACTCTCTGCCATTTTACAGACAGGATGGTATTATGTTTGTTTGCAGATCAGGTTTCTTTATGGAAACAGAGATTAGATGCACAATATTCTGGAACTGTTTTATCCTTCAACGTTGACTTGACCAAAAACCATACATAGGAGTTCCCCCCTGCGAGGTTTTGGAGGATATAACCTTTCACCCACTCCAGACGTCTTTGGAGTATTTGGGAAAAGGGGTCTGAGTGAGAAAGCACGACTGAGTTACTCTAAATGTCTTACGTTAGTTTTATCGCCCTTTCCAAACACGTTGGGCGCCATGTAGTGTAGCTCCTATTTTCCCAATAGGCTCTGCGCATTGGAATAGTACCTACAGCAGTAAAGGCCTAGACCAGACGTTAACTAGGTCTACTACTGTCGATACTAGACTTAATTTTTGGGTTTGCCAGCTAAGCTCAGAGTTCGCTAGAAACTTTCTCGAATGTTCAAGGAAGGATTAACTCCCCTGATTAGACAAGAAGGGATTTAGTTTCTGACAACCATAGAACATGACAACTTTGCTCTCCCCTAATCAAGAGTCAATCTCAAGAGTCGTGTGAGCACAAGGCAATTATTTTACTCAGTCAGTACGTGCATTCTTAGTCTCATCAGAATGTAGAGAAAAGGAAGAGACGGGCGTGTTCAATAAAAGGTGTTATTTATTGATCAGTCTCTTTTCTCGTACAAGAGAAATGGATCGATATTATTGCAATACTTATAGTTAAGTAAAGTGCATACATTAAAAGCAATAGTATAAAATAATACTGTAAAAACATTGATATGGTTTCTGAGCCATATGATGTTTTAAAATGATTAAAATATATTTACATACACATATACATTTGACTAAACGTACTCAACTGGTGTTTCTAAATACGCCTACCCCGTGTACCTGACCTAAGTCTAATGCGTGGGCGGGAATAGAAAGTTACAGTTTAAGTTAAGTTTGTTTTTGCCAAGTGAATAACTAAAGAATTCTCTGTGAGGGGTTATTCAGTTCTGTACCTGGAATTTAGGATGGATGAGGAATGGTATCTCTTTCTCTGCTCTCGATATTCCAGGCTGCCTGCGAGGGCTACCCGGAAGCGCCGGTGCTGGGTCTCTCGGCTTGAGATAGCAGCGCGTCTCTCAGCGCGTCAGGAAGGCGGGGCTGCTGCCAGCGGGGTCTGCTTCTGCTCTCGGCTTCGGCAAGTATGGCTGCTCCGTCTTGTCACCACGCGTGTGTTTGCATAGGGCAAGGTCGGCAATATTTATACCTTAAAGGTGCCGGGATTGACGTAAGGATGGACATAGGTACGTCAATAAAGATGTCATACGACTTGCTCGTTAGCACATTCTTTACTAAAGTTCTCTGTGAAATCAAAACAATGGCCGCACGGATTATCCAGGTTGTCATAGGTTTGATTTGTTATGAGAACGTCGTATGCCTTATCAGGGGCTGGAGGAATGTCGCTTGTCTAATTAGATCTCAAGCGTTATGACCTAATCAGATAACACGTTCCTGTGCCGTAGTGTGACTGCGTCAGATAACGGTATCTGCATCATGGGGGATTTCTTGCCTCATGGGCTGACTGTTAGTTAACTAGATAGTTAGTTTAACCAGAATAGGGTCAGGAATAGGGGGATCGATTCAGAACCTATAGAAATACACGACAATCTCTCCTGCCCCGTCATCTCACCTGCCCGTCACCTCTCCTGCCCTTCACTTCTCCTGCCCCGTCACTTCTCCTGCCCGTCACTTCTCCTGCCCGTCACTTCTCCTGCCCCGTCACCTCTATTGTCCAGTTACCTCTCCTGCCCAGTCACCTCTCCTTTCCTGTTGCCTCTCCTGCCCCGTCACTGCTCCTGACCAGTCACTTTTCCTGCCTCGACACTTTTCCTACCCCGTCACTTTTCCTGCCCAGTCACTTTTCCTGCCCCTTCACCGCTCCTGCCTGTTCACTGCTCCTGTCCGGTCAGTGCTCCTGTCCGGTCAGCACTCCTGCCCGGTCAGCACTCCTGCCCGATCACCGCTCCTGTCCCATCACTTCTCCTGCCCTGTTCACTGCTCTTATCTGTTCACTGCCCCTATCCGTTCACTGCTCCTGCCGGTTACCGCTCCTGCCTATGCCTAATCACCACTCCTGCCCCTTCACTTCTCCTGCCCCATCACTTCTCCTGCCCCGTCACCTCTCCTTCCTGTCACCTCTCCTGTCCCGTCACTGCTCCTTACACGCCAACTCTCCTGCACCGTCACTTCTCCTATCCGTTACTTCTCCTGCCCCATCACCTCTCCTGTCCTAGTATCTCTCCTTTCCTGTCGCCTCTTCTGTCCAGTCACTGCTCCTGCCCAATTCACTCTGTGTACAACATTAACAAATTACACAAGGTGTCAAGTTCCCCACAGTACTCTGTCTGGTGAAAGCTCCTCTGTAATCACCAACTCAGATCTCACTGGCACTTGATATGCTAAAGGCAGAGGGGAGGCGTATTGTCATTCGAAAGGGGGTAATCAGCCTCAATCGGAATGACAATGGGACTGCCATCGGTTTGTGCAAGCTCTCGGGGGGGCGGGGGCTGCTGCAGCCTCTGGAGTTCACAGAGAATTGCAAGCAGCTCCTGGAATCTAATGAAAAAAGTTATCGTTTTTAAGTCGGACTATTCTTGCCATCCCGGGATGCTTTTTTTAAAGTAAGAAATAGGGGACCGGACTGAAATAATTTTTAGAAGTAGGGGCACGCTGTGCCCTTCTGTCCCCGCCCACTTCTACCATTGGTTTATACCTAAATTAAGGCGTTCCATTTGATTTCTCAACGCATGTACATTACAATACGAGCAACAGCAGTGATCGAGAACTGAATGTGAGTTCCGTTTTGGAGTCAAAAGTCCCGTCTTATTTAACAAGCATTTTCAATGCAACAGGTCTTGCATTTCCGATAGTGTAAGCTCTTGGCATTGTATATGAAAATGCCTTTTATTTAAATTTTACCAAAACCTAAATAAAAGGCATTGTCATTTACAATGCCAATAGCTCAAACTTGCGTAAATGCGAGACCTATTGCATTGCAAATGCTTGTTAGGAGACGTCTCCTGCCCACATACCGGTTCATAGACTCTCAGCGCTGGTAGCAGCATTACGTTTTTTAAACTTTAGTACTAGACAGGCCTTTTTCTTTTACCTTGTAGTGAGTAGGAATACTATCAGTCTTAATCTCCAAAATCCTGCTGAAGTGCCATGATTAGGCCAATTGCTAATGACAGTGCTTTAAGTAGGGCAGGTACCACCATGATGCCCGTACTTCTTCAACTTGATAGGAGAGTACCTGATGTACCCAACACTGCTGCTATACATTCAGTGGGAGAGTTCCAGCACTTTGAGCAATCAGGTACTCTTAACAGTGAGTACCTTTGCACATCTCTATTTCCATCCAAAGCACTGGCTAACATCCTGGGTATATGGCAAGTAAGGTGAGGGTAAGGTGAGTGGCATTATGAATCTATATGTCAAGGGAGCAAGTGACATTCGCTTTGGGCTGTATGGGATATTGTTTCGTTGAGGTGGTACAACAGAGTTTTTATTTACATCTGTCAAGTTTTGTTAAGTTCCCGAGTTGAACTTGATCCTTTGTGGCACATTCTGAACGGTGCCTATTTACACCAGTCCCGGGCCCATTACTGACTTTTTTGTAGGATAAACTTCTTGCTTGTTGGGAAATTCCTGACGCACACCACCTAATATTACTAATGAAGATACAACTCTGGTGCAGACATGTGATTGATAGACACGTCCAATAATAATTATGTCGTAGCATAGCTTATAATTTCTTTGATTCTTGCAAGGTGCTTTAAATACAATATTTTTAAAACGCAGTATCGTAGCGTACTTGTGTTTGTTTGCCGTTTGGTTCTTTTGTATCCTTTGTTGTTGAAGGCAATAGACTTCTCCCCGTTTTCCTACTTTGACACTGAATGCGCATTCTCAGTCAGTTCAACTAAAAGTACTTAGGCCCCACGGATTGGTTGAAGGCAAACCAGCTCGCCACTTCCTTGAGCCAACACCCTCCCGCCAGCTCAGCGAACCCCAGCCAGGCCGCCGACAACCTCACGAAGTGGATCAGCAACTGCGCAGACGACCTCGCCCCACTGAGGACCCCGCCTAGCAGACCCGGCAGCAAGAAGGCCCCATGGTTCACCGACGAACTCAAGAGCTCCAAGAAGAACTGCCGAGCCCTCGAGAAAGCCTGGAGAAGGGAGCCAACACCGGACAACATGACCACCCTCAAGCTCGCCACCCGGAAGCACCATCAACTGATCCACGCCACCAAGAAATCAGCATTCAAGGACCGGCTGGACAACAACGCACACAACTGCAAGGAACTCTTCAACATCGTGAAAGAGCTCTTCAACCCCAACGCCGGAATCAACGACATCACCCCGTCGCAAGACCTCTGCAACTCCCTCGCCTCCTACTTCCACAACAAGATCGCTGACATACACAACAGCTTCAGCCCACAAACAACGCTCCCCACGACCGCACCAATGCCCCCCACCACCACCCTCAGCGCCTGGACCCAGATCAACACAGAAGACACCATCTGCACGATGAACTCTATCGACTCCGGATCTCCGACAGACCCCTGCCCTCACCACGTCTTCAACAAGGCCGACGCTGTCATCGCACCCCACCTGCGGGACATTATCAACACCTCCTTCGACACCGCCACCTTCCCTGAGAGCTGGAAGCACGCCGAAATCAGCGCTCTACTAAAGAAACCAACAGCGGACCCCACCGAACTCAAGAATTACCGCCCCATCTCGCTCCTCCCATTTCCAGCCAAAGTCATCGAGAAGACCGTCAACAAGCAGCTGGCCGCCTTCCTCGAGACGAATGGATCCCTCGACCCCTCACAGTCTGGCTTCCGAGCCAACCACAGCACCGAGACCGCCCTCATCGCTGCCACCGATGACATCCGAGCCCTGCTGGACAACGGCGAAACAGCAGCCCTCATCCTCCTAGACCTCTCCGCGGCGTTCGACACTGTTTGCCACCGCACCCTAGTGCAGCGCCTCAGCAACATCGGAATCCAGGAAAAGGCTCTGGAGTGGATCATCTCCTTCCTCGCTGAAAGGACACAGAGAGTACGCCTGCCACCGTTCAGATCTGCAGCCACGGAAGTCATCTGCGGCGTTCCTCAGGGCTCCTCGCTCAGCCCCACCCTCTTCAACGTCTACATGAGCCCCCTTGCGGCCATCGCACGCCAACACAACCTCAACATCATCTCCTACGCCGACGACACCCAGCTGATCCTCTCCCTGACCAACGACCCCGCCGCCGCCAGAACCAACCTCCACGAAGGGATGAAAGACGTAGCCGAGTGGATGACGACCAGCCGCCTGAAACTGAACTCAGACAAGACGGAAGTCCTCATCCTAGGCTCCTCGCCCTCTGCCTGGGACGACTCCTGGTGGCCCCCCGCCCTGGGCACCGCACCCAAACCGACAGACCACGCACGCAACCTGGGCTTCATCCTGGACTCCTCCCTCTCCATGACTAGACAAGTCAACGCCGTCTCCGCGTCCTGTTTCAACATCCTGCGCATGCTACGGAAGATCTTCCGGTGGATCCCCACCGAGACCAGGAAGACGGTCACCCAGGCCCTCGTCACCAGCCGACTGGACTACGGCAACGCCCTCTACGCCGGAACCACCGCCAAGCTCCAGAAGAGACTCCAGCGGATCCAGAACGCCTCAGCCAGACTCATCCTCGACATCCCCCGACGCAGCCACATCTCCGGACATCTGAGAGACCTGCACTGGCTCCCCGTCAACAAGAGAATCACCTTCCGTCTCCTCACCCACGCACACAAAGCCCTACACGACCATGGCCCGAGCTACCTCAACAACCGCCTCAACTTCTACGCTCCCAAACGCCACCTCCGATCGACCAACCACGCCCTCGCCGCCGTCCCCCGCATCCGAAGAGCGACAACAGGAGGAAGGTCCTTCTCCTACCTGGCCGCCAAGACCTGGAACACCCTCCCTCCCGACCTTCGCCTGACCCAAGACCACCTCTCCTTCAGGAAGAAGCTCAAGACCTGGCTGTTCGAGCAGTAGCGGCACCCCCCCCCCAGCGCCTTGAGACCCTCCGGGTGAGTAGTGCGCTCTATAAATGCCTTGATTGATTGATTGATTGATTGGCGCTGGCCACTGTTCGGAATGCAATGGGCGTTTTCTGTGGGAGGCGGAAACCAGAAGATGATTGGCTATAGTGCCACTATTGGCAACACTTCTCAGTTCTCATACAGCAAAATACATAAATAAACCACACAACACCTTGTTAGTGGAAAAAATTGCTGCAGGTTTATTTGCATAACAAATATGCCAACATGGTGGGTTATCTTACAGGCGATCCAAGGGCAGGCTAGCCCCTTTGCCGCCTGCCCACCGATTGAGCCAAATTACACTGTGGCCATCGCCAATCAGTGGTTACCAATTTTGGGAGGGGCCCTCCCTCCCATCACACTTACTCACGCCCCCCAAAAGAGGGGCAGAGTGTTCCAGACAGCCCCCAGTTGCTCAGGCGTACAACCGCCTGTAGGACTAACGGGGCGCCGTCGATCTTCCAGGGGACAACACTAAGACATCCTTGGGTATACTTGGCTTTGCCCCCTTGTTGTGGTTCTGCATGTAGTACCCTTCTGTACCTTGCAGACTGTGGATCACCCTGTTACTCCTCCTATAACACAAAACAATAAGTTAGATTCTTCCCCTCCCCCTACCACCCTTTGGCCATCCGCAGGGTAAGTAGTAGGGCGGGAAACAGCAAGATGGGCAGCAGACAAGAGCTGCACCGTGTGCGGGGGAGGGTATTTGTACCCCTGTCCTCCCCCACCATGACCGGAAGTGACGCGGCCGCTGACCCTCTGGTCCCTAGAACAAGGACCCCAATACGATGACTCATGTGCCTTCCTGTGGCACTAAGGCGGCCGCCCTGTTAGGAGGATCCCCTATGTGGACCCCAGGCAGCCTGACATAGTGCCAATATTGGCAACACTTCTCAGTTCTCATACAGCAACAGACATAAATAAACCACAAGACACCTCAGTTTTCGTACAGCAAAATACATTAAAAAAACACACAACACCTTGTTAGTGGAGAAAATTGCTGCAGGTCTATTTGCATAACAAATATGCCAACATGGTGGGTTATCTTACGGGCGATTCAAGGGCAGGCCAGCCCCTTTGCCCCCTGCCCGCCTGATGAGCCAAATTACACCGTGGCCCTCGCCAGTCGGTGGTTAGTTACCAATTTTGAGAGGGGCCACCTCTCCCATCACACTTACTCATATCTCCCAAAAGGGGGGCGGAGCATTCCAGGCAGCCCCCAGTTGCTCAGGACCACAACTGCCCGTAGGACTAACGGGGCACCATCGATCTTCCAGGTGGGCAGGCGGCAAAGGGGCTGGCCTGTAGAACCCTTCTGTACCTTTGGAGATTTTGGATCGTCCTGTAACTCCTCCACAGCTCTGGGGTAGCCACAGTCACAACCAGGGCCCCCCACCAAGGTAGGCATCTTTACCTACATCCTGCTGATTACCGAGCCTCTCCCAGGTCCAGCCAAAAAAAGTCCAAGCCCATACAGGACCGGAGGCCAGCATGCCCATTCGGGACAGGTGCCCCCATCCTTTCTAAACTCACTTTGGACTTTAGAATGATAAAACCATTACCCCTGTGAACTTGTATCCCAGGGCAGACTTCAGGCACCATAACCCATATTTGGACATGCCTGAGCTAGAAACACACTTCTAAAAGGACTGCCAACCGGCTAACTACCAACATTGCAGTCCGGATGTTCGCTGACAACTCCCCAGGAAAATTTGCTTAACTGAAGATCTGGTAACATGCCAACAATTTAATCAATTTAACCTTAACTATGACTGCAAAATGTGCTCTGGTAGTTGTCCGTATTAGTCCTCCATCCCCTCCATATCAGCACTAACAAGGCAACCCACACCCTCTTGGGAATGGCACACTCACGCCCCAGCTGACAGAAAGTGCCTATTTGTGTGTAGCCCATGACCTTACGTTCATCACTGACGGCATACTAGGATTATATAGAAACATTGCTGGCTCTACAGTTGAGTGTGCGTTCACCCCATGTGGGAAGGGTATACCAGAAGTGGGTCCCGTGCTCACTAAGCCACTGGAGTCAAGCTATCCTGGCTGATGAAGGCTGATAGACAGAAACCGGTCCTAAGATGCTTGATTCCGTTCCAGGAAAGACATGGCTTGGCAGATCGGTCTGGACTGTTCCCATGAGACACAGGGTCAAGACTGATGTGCATATGGCCATGTCTAAACTGGCGTGGCTTGGTGAGCAAAATAATGATGGATTAAACCCAGATCTGTGACTGGGGGTGAATGTTTTGCCATTGTGCAACATTCCGTCCATCATCTTGTGTGTTTTGCTGTTCACCCTATGTGGGAAGGTTATGCCCAGACGTGGGTCCCGTGTTCACTAAGCCACTGGAGTCAAGCTATACTGGCTGATGAAGGCCGATAGCCAGAAACTGGTACTAAGATGCTTGATTCCGGTCCAGGGACGACATGGCTTGGCAGTTCAGTCTGGACTGTTTCCATGAGGCACAGGGTCAAGACTGATTTGCATATGGCCACGTCTGAACTGGGGTGGATTGGTGAGCAAAATAACGATGGATTAAACCCAGATCTGTGACTGGGGGTGAATGTTTTGCCATTGTGCAACATTCCGTCCATAATCTTGTGTGTTTTGAGTGTGCATTGCACCATCCCAGGCATGTCTTTGCCTATTCAGTTTCTAGCTGCAAAGTTTGTTGGCATTGCCAGCCCCAATCCCAGGCGAAATAGAAGGAAGCTTTACTGCTACCCGTGACCCGCAGCTGGTGCTAATGATGGTACAAATAACACCAGTAAACTAGATGCTGTACTATCGCATTAGAGGGCCATTGCAGCACTTATTAAAGTTCATGGCTAACCCACTCACAGTATGGCAGAGACAAGAGAGGCTGTAAATTTAAAGCTCATTAAGATGATTGTTTGCTAAGTCCAACAGGGAGAGATCCTGAGAAATGAGGTAGGGACCTCCACCACCATACCCCGCATGTGAATCAGTCCAGGATTACTTTGCCATGTGCAGTAGTGCTGCCACAATTTGCCGGCATCTAACCTGTGCAGTGTCCTGTTCTGTGCAGTCCCCCCATGCTTCCACTGGGCACCTCTGCCTGATGTGAGTGACCTAGGCACATGGTCCCCCTGCATGACAGCCTGCCAGTGAGATAATACCTTACATACCTCATAAGTACCGCTGCCTGCCTTTGCTTGAATCTTGCCTGGCTTTCCTTCATGCCCAGATATACCAAGCGAAAATGGCTGTACTCAGTCAATTGACCCGACCACACATCAATCCCAATGAGACAAGATACAGCCAGTTGACCTTCCCCAAACTCTGCGGAAACAACAAATAAGCAGGATCTGACATAACTGAGGGGATCCCCAGTTGTACTTACAAATTTCGTACTGTTCAACCAGATGTGCCCCTTGGAAGGAGACCACAACCGCTTTGGATTTGAGCCTCACCCAGCACAACCTTTCATCCTGGACCTACTTCTAACATGACGTGTATTTGAGCGCACTGTCACCCAAGGGGTCTGCTGGCTCTGACAGAGACGTGACAAGATGAAGCATGCAACCTGCCCCCAAACTCAGCTAACCACCAATGTCTGCAAAAGTATGCCAACTCAAATAGTGTTTTACTTCCCTTTGCTCAAGGGGGGGGGCAGTCCTGTCCAGAGGTGTGTGTATTGAACAACATGTGTCCTGGAAGTACCTATGATGATGAGTACAAAAGTCACTAATTCATAGTACCTGGTGTTTTAATAAAACTAATAGCAGGTCTAACAAATCCATCAGGCATTCTCCGCTTACCTTAGGGGTGTTGGGTTGAGGGGATCCAGTGTAATATGGAAGATATCTCCCTTGGCATGCCATAACCTTTAGCACCACATTTACAGCTATTATGCATGTTGCTTAAATAGTCTCCATAATGTGTTTAATGCTAATTTGTTTGATTTCTGCTCTTGACAACATACCTTCTAACCAACAGTGTTGAGACCCACCCATGTTTGATTCTTGTACAAGTCATCCCCATTAACCTGGCACTGTTAGACGAAACAAACCTTTACAAACTTCCTATACCAAAGTATATCAAGTTGCCCAACTTGGGACACTGTTACTTCCTCCCTACGTACGTTCAGGCACCCCCCACCTTAGTCATGTTTAACCACTAAATAAATACTGTCTAAGGGAACAAAATGTTGCTCGTGCACCTCACCATGGGCCTGAGTCTTTTGTCAGCTATAGCTGTAGCTCGCTTACACGGTTCCTAATTTTAACAAAGTGCTGTTGCATGAGTAATTCTCCTTCTATGGTTAGTACTTGGGCCCCATAATTGATTACCTAAGCATAAACATGAAACCCCCAAGTTTTCACTCTAAAGAGTGCTGCGTTTATGTCTCAGGCTTGGGTAGGGGCAGCTTCATACCTTAATAAACCCCCCTCAAGTCACCACAGAGCCTAGAACATGTCGACAAATTGACCAACCCTCTATCAACTCAACTCTACCTGTTTGGTGTAAATAATCTAAAGAATTCTTTATCGTTGTCTGCCCAATAGCGGGGCCCAGAGCAAGGTTAGGTTTACCGCTAGTTGCAGTCCACCCAGCACATCAGATGAACACGTGCTCTGTAAATCCCATTAGGAAGTAGACCACTATACTGGAGGTCATCAACTGCCCAGTGTAGGTCTATTAGGGCGTCCCTCTAAGTTGCCTGGTTATCACTCAACACTTTAGGAACCAGGCCTCTGTTAGTGCACCACTCATTCAATTAGGTCCTGATGAAGTGCCATATGCCTCGTTAGGAGCGATAAGGGCATGAAACATGTCGACCCATTACACAGCGATAGCCCTTAAGGAACATTGCATCCACATAAGGCATCCACACACCATTTAACTAAGGTAGAACTACCTGAACCATTCAAATTGAGAGAATGCCCCCTTATCCCCGCACCCAATGCAGCCCTATTTTACAAAGGGGACCCCAACCCTAAGGAAGGGTACCGCCCATCTGGAGGTGTGGCACCTGGGGGAGGTAATGAAAGCGTGAGAAATAGGCAGCTAGGGGAGGTAACGAACGAGTGAGGAATGGGCGCCAGTATAGCACCGGTAGACTAGATGCCGTACTATAGCATTAGTAGGCAATTGCAACACTTAACTAAAGTCCATGGGTAACTTTCTCACAGTGTGGCAATACCAAGGAGAACTTATAAATTGTGTGCTGCGATTTTAGCCCCAAACAAAGAAAGTCTTTGAAGGATTGGAAGTAGATAGGGCCAATAGATCACCCACTCAATGCCCCTCCATGGCCACCTCCCCAGTAGGCCATGATGTGAATGTAGAATTATTGAAACAAAACCAGGATATTAAAAGTTTTGAGACAACAAAAGCAGATAATGTACAAAGTGAAGTGGTTCTCATTTTATCTTGACTTTGGCGCAATCACAAAAATTAGAAGAACGATGTTCAGTGAGGTAAAGCAGAAACGTAGACACCTAAATATTCCATATGCTGTAATACTCTATTAAGCCTACAAATAGACATCAAAGTCGAGACAATTTTTTTAACCATCTAAATAAAGCGCTGGCATGGGTTGAAAACTTTGGACCATCTACTGTGTATCATATTGTGAATGCGCCACTCAAGAAGGTACCAGGATGTAATTGTTTAGGATTAGGGTGTGCTCAAAAATGCAATGCATAAATATGGCTGTATAGAAGTACAGGATAGAAAGGTAAAAGAAACCAGTTCAATAAGTGCTGTTACACCAGCTGGAGCAGCTTAAGACAATCAACAACTTATGAGGATTTTGGTGTATACTCTATGATTTGTTTAGGAGCAGTGCTCTATGCCCACATTGTGAGGGCTGAGTTGGGGTTGGCACCACAGGCATGAGGGAGAGTTGCCAAACTCAAGTGAATTAGAGGGAACTAACACCAACACACTGCCATGATGCTGTCAATACAGTTATCAATAATGAGAATCATAACAACATGTATGTGGGAAGTAATGTAGTGATATCATGTAATGAATGGGTCATAAACAGAGTAGTTAGGAGACAAATAATCCCTTCATCCCAAAGTAGGAGGCATGATTAAATTGCAATGCTGCAACAAACACATGTAGCAGCCCTGGAACACTAGAAATGTAAATTAAAAAGGGGGGGGGGCACTCACTCTGGCATGCTGAATGTGGTTCACTGGCTAGGGTATGGGCCACATGGGGGCCCACAATGTGCTACTGTAAGCCCAAAAATATTCAAACATCCTTAAGGAAGGTAAGTAAGTAGATTTATTTCAGTTAGGGAAAGCAAACTGTAGACAGTTGAGTTATAAAACTATTCAACAGGCAGTGTCGATATCACAACATTTATACCGATAAAAACAACACTAAGGCCCTGATAACGGTTATAGGTTGTATCAATTGCACATCATAAATAATGATACCACGAAGTACATTATTTATCGAATGCAATGAATACCACCTATCATGAATTGTTGTGGAATAACTTGCAGATTCTGGCGTTTCACTGTATAGTTTTCCCCCGTTAAATTTTGGCAGGTTTGACCAATAGAAATTTAAGGAAGGTTGAGACGTTTTACACATCCGATAATTATCGGATTTGTTAAATACCTATCAAGTCATAATCCCATAATAGTTAGTTGGACATTTCACTCGTTCAAAAACATGGAAATTCTGGTGTTATAGTAAGTTCAGCTAACTATAATTCACGCCCCCGCAATGCACTGCTGATGACATCACATAATAACACACTCATGACATGGTCAGTGACATCACTGATGGCATCTCAAATGACATCACTGATGACATCATCCAGTGACTGTGTGTTTCTGTAAAGTTAAAATTTGTTTTATATATATGCCAAGCTGTATTGAATAATGAGTGGGTGTATAAGTGGCTTTATGGAGGATTTAGTAGGTACGTGATTGACTGTATAAGTGAGTGATTAAATGTGTCTTACTGAATGCATGGGTTAGTGACTAAACTGTGTGAAAGTCTGTATCAGTCTGGCTGTTGTTGTGTAAGCTGCTGCATGGGTTGGTGAGTAGCTGCATGAGTGTCTATATGGGCTTTTGATTGATTGCAAGTATTTGTATGGCTGCTGGAGTGTATATGTGGGTGGGTGGGAGGTGTGTGACTCTGTGCATAGATGTGTGAGTGGTTGATTCACTGGGTGTATAGGTTCAAGAGTGCATGTGTAAACAGCTGTATGGGCGGATGAGTGTGTGTATGGGTGTGTTGGTGAGTGAATGGATGTCTCAGTGGTACATGTGCAAGTAACTACATATGTAAAAGGCAGTAAATGTGAGTGATGGTGTATATAAATAACTATATGTAAGAGTCAGTTATTGTGAGAGTGGCTGCATGGATGAGTGTGTATTTGTATCAGTGATTCTATAGCGTGCCCATAACCTATGTTTTTTTCAGTGAATTTCTATGGTTTTTTAAATGCTAATTTCTAACTATAACGTACCTGAAACCTATGTTTTTTTCAGTGAATTTGTGTAAGTCTAATGTACCTCAATCCTATGTTTTTTTAAAATTATATATATATATATATATATATATATTTATATATATTTATATATATATATATATATGTATACATATGTATTTTAAAAAAATGTGAATAATTTTTACTTAGGAAAACTATATTCATTCTTTAAAAAAAAAAATAATATACAGAAGTTGCACACCTTTCGCGCACCCTACATGATGGCTGCGCGCATTCCGGTAGCAAATTTGAAAAGTCACGCCGGGGGTCTCGACTTCGGCATCATTTGTAAAATATGAAATATCTTTAAATTAGTAATAAATTAAAGTTTTCCTTTCAGTGTTTGTCTAAATGCATTAAAATAAGTATTTATAAAGTATTTTTTTTAATATAATTTCGACGAGAGTAAAGTTACAAAATGCGCGGTGTATCCGCTTAATGTGCGCAACATCTCCCCACGTGTATATCTGGGGTTGTGCAATGATCGTGCTGAGATCGCGTCTTCGGCGTATTTTTAAAGTTGAAAAAATGACTATAGAAAGTTTAACTATGATATTAGACTGAACAGTTTTGCTAATCTACTTATTAAAAGTTTATAGAAATGTTTATTTATAGTGTATAATTATATAAATGATTTGCGACTTCATGTCAGCAAAAGAAAAAAGGAATCTGATTGGATGAAATAAATTTAATTGTGAAAGAGGGAGGACCATCCTTCTGATATTTCCCTCACTTTTGACCTTGATAGAGAGAATACCTGTTTCTTGCTTCTCTTTATATTGATATACCTTTTTTGTGTGTTTGTTTATTTTATATACAACAATGGCTTCTAGTTTTGCAGAAGTTGATCCACTTGGAGTAGAGGAGGAAGAACAGATGGTGCAGCAGAAGGAGAAAAGAAAGGAAAGCATTTTTTGGTACTATTTTAGTGTACCAGAGGGAGAAAAAAGGTGAATGCAAGATAAGTAACTTGCATTATCTGTGAGAGAGTGAGGTACTGAAGCTCTGATAAAAAGTACTCTTGTGGTACGAGTAGTTTGAAAAAGCATCTGGAGACCATCAACCCTGTACACCTGGCAAGAAAGGAAAGAAAGAGACAGTTGAATGCTGCTGCTGAAGAAGACCCCAGTACACCATCATCTTCTGCACAGATTCCATCTGCACTAAGGCCTCACATCATGCCTGCATTTTTAAATGCAGCAGTTAGTTGCATTAAGTGAGCCACCGAGCTCTGTGTTGGCGAACAGTGCATTGATGTAATCTCTGCTGCTCTTAAAGCGCAGATTTTTTTTTTTTTTTATAATGCGCTTGTGTTTTTGTTCAAGAAAGGAAGGGGCGTGGCCTTTGGTGCGATGCCGGTCTTTAAAAAAAAATAATAATAATTAAGAAGGAGGGCTGTGTATTTCCAACCCGGGGCATGGCCTTTTTCTTTTTATATTTTTTAACTTTTGGGGAGGGGGGCCACATGGCTCCCCTTCTTAGGCCACTTATGGCCCGGGGACCCCATCTCCCGGGGCCGGCCTTTGTTTTTTAAATTAAAAGTTTGGGAATGGGGGCCACGTGGCCCCCCTCCCAGGCCACTTGTAGCCCCGGGGAACCAATCCCCTGGGGTTGGCCCTATGTCCCCAATCCCCCCACGGTCTCAGCCGGCACCCCGTGTCCTTCGGGAGCCGGCATTACTTTTCCACAAGGAGAGCTGCTAAGATGCAGCTCCCCGTGTGGAAAAGCAATTTGGTTTGAATTTTAAAAAAGAGATCTCTTTCAAAATTCAAACAAAGTTTGCTATGGCAGGGCGGGAGCGGCGAGGCTCCTGGCCTGCCATAGCAAACTACAGTGTCGCGGGGTAGGCACCACGGGACACTGCAGGAGCCGGGGCAACAAATCACCCTCCCACACAGATTAGTATAACGCCCAAGAAACTCTCAGCACTCTGTGGTGCTTAGTAGAGGTAACTGGTGGGCTAGGTGCACCCCAGGGACCCTCAGGATTCAAAGGGAGTTAATCCCCCAACTTAAAATGCGCCACGGGCGTGTTTGCACAGTGGTGAAGGGAGGGGGTGGGGCCTGAGTTCACATGTGTGCAAACACACCCTGTGGCATGGTTTAAGTTGGGGATTTAATTCTTCGTCAATCCTGAGGGTCCCTGGGGGCCAACTAGCCCACCAGGTACCTCCAGTAAGCACCACGGAGCTGCATTGCAGAGTGTTGTAAAAAGGGGCATGGCCTCTGAACACCTCTCTGCAATGCAGCACCCTGGAGCATACTGAAGGTACCTTGTGGGCGAGTTGGCCCCCAGGGGCCCCAAGGATTGAGAAGGAATTAATTCTCCAACTTAAAACACGCCACAGGGCGTGTTTGTAGACTTGTCACCTCAGGCCCCCTTCCTTCAACACTGTGCAAACGCGTCCCGTGGCGCATTTTAAGTTGGGGAATTAATTCTCTTTGAATACTGAAGGTCCCTGAGGGCCAACTAGCCCAAAAGGCATCTTCAGTATACACCAGGAAGCTGCGTTGCAGACAGGTGTTCTGAGGCCATGCCCTTTTTACACCTCTCAGGAACGCAGCTCTGTGGCGCTTACTGGAGGTACCTAGAGGGCTAGTTTGACCCTAGGAACGCTTAGGATTCAAGGGGACTTAATCTCTCAACTTAGAACGGCCACAGGGCGCGTTTACACAGTGGGGAAGGGAGGGGACGGGGCCTAAGGTGACGTGTGCAAACACGCCCTGTGGCGCATTTTAAGTTGGGGAAATAATTCCCTTTCAATCCTGAGGGACACTGGGGGCCAACTAGCCCACCAGGTGCTTCCAGGAAGCACCACTGCGCTGCGTTGCGGAGAGGTGGTGCAGGCCGTGCCCCTTTTTACACCTCTCTGCAATGGTGCTTACTGGACGTACCTAGTGGGCTAATTTGCACCTCGGGACCCAGAGGATTCAAGGGGAGTTAATCTCCCAACTTAAAATGGTCACAGGGAGTTTTTAACACAGTGGGGAAGGGAGGGGACGAGGCCTGAGGTGATGTATGCAAAAACGCCCTATGATTCATTTTAAGTTGGGGAAATAATTCCCCTTCAATCCTGAGGGCCCATGGGGTCCACCTAGTCCACCAGGTGCTTCCAGTAAGCGCCACTGCGCTGCGGTGCAGAGAGGTGGTCCAGGCTGTGCCCATTTTCCCTGCAACGCAGCTCTGTGGTGCTAACTAGAGATACCTGATGGTCTAGTTGTAGTCAAGGGACACTCAGAATTCAAGGGGACTTTATCCCCCAAATTAAAAGGCCACAGCGCATGTTTGCACACGTCAGCTCAGCTAGCCCCCACCCTTCACCAGTGTGCCAACGCACCCTGTGGCGAGTTTTAAGAGGTAGTAATAATCCCCCTGCCCTATTATATACTAGGGGCTTACAGAGGAGGTCATGCTAATAACAGGGGTACCTCAACGCATAGTGTTCCCTAGTGTATGTAGGTGTTTTAACTGTATTCTAAGTGTGTTTTAGCATAACACTGGCTCTAGGACTGGTTAGTCAGATACCACCAGTACCCATCTGAAAATGTTGAGGGTACAGGATGATTTTGCAACAAGGCCTCTTTCTGCTCCTCTGTTTGTTCTTTCTGCACGTCTTCCTTCTTCCTGCACTTTTCTTTGTCTTTGAGGACTTCTGTTGCTTCTTTCTGCATTTCTTTTTCTTCTTTCCGCGTGTTTTTTCTTCTTTCTTCAGATGTCCTACCTCTGTAGGCATAGTTAGAAACTAGCATTTAAAAAAGCTTTGAAATTCACTTAAAAAACATAGGTTTCAGTTACGTTAAAGTTAGAAAGTAGCATTTAAAAAACCTTTGAAATTCCCTGAAAAAACCATAGGTTTCAGGCACGTTATAGTTAGAAATTAGCATTTAAAAAACCTTTGAAATTCACAAAAAAAAACATGGGTTTCAGGTGCGTTATAGTTAGCTGGACATTTTACTCGTACAAAACCATTGAAATTCCCACGTTATAGTTAGTTCGGCTAACTATAACTCGCGCGCCCGCAATGCACTGCTGATGACGTCACATATTACATCACTCATGACATGGTCAGTAACATCACTCATGACATCACTGATGACATCTGAAATGACACCACTAATGACATCATCCTTCAGATAGAGTGGCAGACTTCCTCTCACCCTAATATAACCTTTGATACACACATTCAAAAATAGAAACTAACAGTTTAAAAAAAATGGACATACCAATACCAGTTACAACAACCTATTTAATAATTCCAAGATCTACATACATATCCACTCATTCATCAACAGTCCTATATGGTCACTCATGCTTGTACTCACTCATCATATGTACTGATACACCTATACAACCTGTTACCCACCGCCACTCATTCATAGAGTTACTCACACACATAGTCACTCATGCTAATAAAGAATAAAACGTCCATTTACTTGCATATACAGTTATACATGCACCACTACACTTACTTCTACAGAAACGTACACATATTTACGCCCTTAAACAATCACTTATAGAAACACATACTTATTTATACCACCACTCTTCCAATCTCTCACTCTCACATATACTTACTTATATACACCAATACTCACATATACTAGTTTTAAACATATGTAGTAACTCATAAAGACACTATTGAGACAGTCATTCACTCACTAACTCACCCATACACACACTCATCCACCCACAGAGTCCTGCACACATGCTGTCTTCAAAACACATACAAACAGTGAGTCACTCATTCATGCATCTATATGCTGAGTAATACCCCACACCGAACCATACAGACACTCAGACACTCATACTGATACTCAAAAAACCAACTAATAACCCATATAAACACTCATGTAGCTACTCACCAACCCATGCAGCCACTTATACACAAAGTGAGAGACTGATTCAGATATTTACATATTTAAACATTACTCCCTAACCTATGTATTCACTAAGATACACTTAATAAGTCAGTTACACAATACATTTTACAAAAAAGCCATCCATTTAGACATTTATTTACCCATTTATTCTTCCATCGACCTTGAGATATAAATATATAAAAAATATTGAATTTTTAGAAAGACACACATTCCCTGGATGATGTCATCAGTGATGTCATCAATAATGTCAATTGAAATGTCATCAGTGATGTCATCAGTGATGTCACTGACCATGTCATGAGTGATGTAATATGTGATAAATGAAATAAAACAACCTAGGCACTATGGTATGGCAAATTGTCAAAATGAGAGATAACAAAGAGGTGGGACTACACAGGACTAGTTTCTAACATTTAATGATATTTATATTAAAAACATACAAAGCTTTAGACAGAATAATATGAATTAAAACTACGAAAAAATACATTGCAATACATGACAATACAAACTTAGATTAAATTAATTAACAATGCACTAAAAAGTAACACAATTATAATTTTCTCGCAAAAATCACAAATATAAAAAGTGGCAAAATTAATATATTTTTCTCGACGCGCGTTTCGGCGACCAGCACCTTCTTCTGGAGGAGCCACAATATATTTAGACAATCGCTTGAAGCAATGCCTTCAAATGATCGAAGACGGACCGGTTTAATGGCAATACATTCTATTCTAAACTGTAATGTAGAACTAGTGTGGGTATCGATGATTCTATTTAGAAGAACAGGTTTCAAGCTCTTAGATGCAGATAAGTAGTTCTGGTTGGCTGTTGAATTCAACCTCACTCGATATTACAAGGATATTTTATATGGCTGAAATTCTGATTTACTGTTGAATACAACCGCACTATATTCACTGAAAAAAAACAAAGGTTACAAGGACATTATATTTAGGCTCACATTTCACTTGTACAAAACCAGTCAAAGTCAGCAGTTATAGTTACCTCATAACTTATACACAGTAGTACAGTGCTTGAATGTGTCACTGACTGTCAGCAGGTACACTAAGTACATGAAATGTTCAGTACATCTTGCCTTCATGGACTTATCTTGTGCATTTGATTCTGTCAATCATGACAAACTGTGGACCATACTGGGAGAAATGGGAGTAGAGCCACCTTTGGTTCTTTTGTTACGTAGGCTACATTCAGACACCACAGTTAAGATTCGACACAGATCCAATTGGGAAAAGACTTGGGCTATTTTATCTACAGAATGTGTCCATCAAGGATGTATTCTTTGCCCATTTTTTTCTTGTTTATTTCAATGGGTTGGAGGCTTATTTGCTGGGGAAAAATCGTGATTTCCCCCAGATTGGGAAAAATGTTATTGCTTCTTTGTTATATGCAGATGATGCCGTCCTTATTTCTAGGAGAACGAATAGCCTCCAAAATTCTTTGGACACCTTTTTAGAATGTATGGCCTCTATGGACCTTAAAGTAAATCACAAAAAGTAATTTGTAATGGTCTATAGGCCAAAAAGAACAAAATCTAAAGTATTTGTGGTACAGGGGAATGAGATAGAGAAGGTCAAAAAGTTCTCTTATTTGGGAATTGTTTTTAACGTTCAGTTCTCATGGGATTCACACCTCACTTTAAGAGCCTTACAATTGGTGAGATTGGAGGAGTCCTTTTTTTCGACTTGCTGTCCAACTTAGCCAGAAACCAGTTAAGAGATGCTGACCCTCTACAAGGCAAAGGGTCTTTCAATTGCCACTTTTGGGGTGGAGTCCGGGTATATGCTAAATGCTCAGGGTTCCAGAAAATTGAGAATTATTTTATTAGGAGATTCCTGATGGTCCCAAAAAGTGCTTCATCTGTCTTTTGTCATCTAGCACTGGGTTTAGAGCTAGTAGCGGACCAAGTAGGTCTTGCTCCTTTGCTGCTATGGGACAAGTTCAGGAAAACACCTGAATTGGATTTTACTAAATCCATAGTAGTGGATTGTCTCTCTGACGAAAATGTTCAAAATATCCTTTGGGTTAATTATCTCAACAAATTGTTTGAGAAACTGGATTTGAGGGCATTTTTTAATAACCCCATCAATAAGCCTCAACAAGCCAAAACGATATTAAAAAATGCTTATGCAACTTGGGTGGATTCCCTTCATTGTCAGGTATTGGAGCAGTTAAAATCAGTGAGTAGTTTAGATTTAAATATGGAGGGCCTGATTACGATGTCAGTGGAAACTACACCTCCCTATTCTTTGTCAGATTCAGTTCCAACCGACTTGTGGTCAGAGGTTCCGACCAACTGATTATGATGCGTCTGAACACCATTCGGAAAGTCTCCCATTAACTTCAACGGGAGCCTGTGTTCTGACCAACAACACAGGCTCCCATTGAAAAAAGGGGTGGTTGCGGAAAACGTTTTACCCTGTGGTGGGCACCCCATGGTGCCAGCCACACTGTGCATGGTTTTAAAGGGGGGTTCCCTTGGGTACACCCATGGGCCCCAAGCAGAGCCCTCAGGATGAAGGGTGGCCTGTTAGGGGCTTCCAAGGTCAGTCTCCAACAGCCTTTTCTTGTCTGACAGTCCAACTCGGCAAGGCTGTCAAAATCCAACATCGTAATCGGTCGGTCAGAAACGTTGTCCATTGAGCTGTTCGAATCAGCTCCAACCGACTCGGAGTTTCCGAACGCCAATCGTAACTGATTCAGAATTACTGAACGGGTAACTTTCCATCATAATCTGTCGGTTGGAAATGTTTCCAACTCGTTCCGAAACATGGTTTCCGACACAGGTTAGGAAAAATCGAATGCCATTCGGAGCGTTTCCGACTGATATTGTGATTCGCCTTATAATTTCACGTTCCTCGTTTTTATCTGATCCACCAAAGGAACTCTCAAAATAGGTTTTATTTTACTAGATTTCATCTTTCTTCCGTCCATTTTTTGGTGGCTTATCCCATCAATGCACTTGGTCCAATCCTTTATGTCCTTGTCCTTGTGACAATTTGACAATACAGAGCACTTTGCTCTTTATACTTTTTTGTCCATTGTACAAGTCTCCAAGAGCTAGATATTTGCTTCTGATTTTAAGACCCTTATGCCCTTGTTCTTATTTGGAAGGTTATAGGTGTTGACTTTCTTTGGATTCAATGGTTATTTGCTGTGCAGTTTTACATTGTATAAAATAATCAATTGCAATTAGAAAGAGATATGGATGAGGGGGTACTGGTATGTTGTCTATGAAATGAATTGTTTATATAGAACTCAGTTAATTAGGGGGGCTGTTGTAATGTTTATTAGTAAGATCATTTTGAAGATTCAATTTAAAAAAAATGTTTTAGGATGGAAATATGTATTTGCTGTTTTTAAGATTTATATAATTTTAATAAAGCGTATTTGCATAACTTATACTTCAGCAATCCACTTTTTATGTCCTCGCATATTATATCAATCATGACATGGCCAGTGACATCACTGATGACATCACAGATGACATTTAAAATTACATCACTGACGACATCATCCAGTGAGTGTGAGTGTTTTCTAAAGGTTTCTGAGTGTTAAAGATATATAATAAGATACCACAAAACTTAAATAAGTATAGTTTGTGTACTAGTAAAGAGTAATACTATTTGTAACATCTTATGTGAGTGGCTTTGTGACTGTGTGCATCCATGTGTGAGGAGGTGTCTGAGTGGCTCTGTGGGTGAGTGATTAACTGTGTGTGTGGCTGTGTGGGTGAGTGTATCAGTGGTCTATGGGTGTGTAAGTGGGTATGTGAGAGTCTGTTTAAATGAGGGATGGGGTGTGTGAGTGGCTGTATGGGTGAATGTGTGGGTGAATAAGTAGTGTAAGGATGAGTGCATGAATGTGGGGGTGATTGTATGGGTGAGTGAGTGATTGTCAGAGTTGCTGCATGGGTGAGTGTGTGCTTGTGTCAGTGACTGTAGAGGTGAGTACATTTGTGATTGAATGGATGTGTGTGAGTAACTGTATGTGCAAGTGAGTGGCTGTATGGGTGAGTGAGTAGGTATGTTAGTAGCTGCATGGATGACTGACTCAGTGTATGAGTGGCTGTATGGTTGTATGAATGGGTGGGTTTGTGTCTGTATGGATGGATGTGTGAGTGTCTGTATCAGTGAGTGAGTGGGTGCATTAATGGCTGTATGGGTGAGTTATTGGTTATGTGAGTGGCTGTATCAGTGAGAGTATATGTGAGTGGCTCTGTGAGTCACTGAGTGGGTGTGTGAGTACTTATGTGAGTGCGACTGAGTTTCTGAGTAGTTATGTGGGAGTAGGTATATGTGAGGTTGTATAGTCATGTGAATGGGTTTGTGAGTGGTTCTGTGGATGATATCATCAGTGATATCACCAGCATTGTCATTTAAGATGTCATCAGTGATGTCAATGACCATGTCATAAGTGATATATGTGAGGGCATAAGCAGTGCATTGCGGGGGCCTCAGTTATAGTTAGCTCAGGTAATTATAACTGAGAATTTCACTGGTTTTGGAGTGGCTGAGTGTTAGACCTGTCATCCTTAGGATGTGCTTCCCACAAACTTTTTGCCTGCTTACCTTCTGTTTTTGCTGCATCTTTTTGTTGGCCTTAACACCCTGAGCACTTTACTACAGCTAACCAGTGCTACAGTTCCTGTGCTTCTCCCCTAAACTAGGTGACATTGGTTATATATGTATGGCATATTTTCTTTACTTATAAGACCCTTGTAAAGTCATATACCATATTCTGAGGGCCTGTAATCTAGATGCTATTAGTGGGCCTGCTACACGTATTGTGCCCCTTACACAAGTAGACATTCAAACCTGCATCTGGCCTGCTATTGCAATGCCTGTGTGTGCAGATTACTGTCACTTTGGCGTGGCATTTTAAACCCCTTGCCAAGCCTTACACTTCCCTTTTATTACACATGAGTCACCCCAAAGATGGCCCTAGGTAGTCCTAAGGGCAGGGTGCTGAGTAACACAAGGTAGGACATGTATCTTTAAGTTTTGCATGTCCTGGTCGTGACAAACAGCTACATTAATTTTGCACTACTGTGAGGCCTACTCCTCTCTTAGGCTATCATTGGAAAGTCCGTAAAACACTTTTAAGCTGTGATTCCTGATCAGAAAGGCGTAGCTGCATCATGTTTCATGTTTCTACAGATTCGTATTCACAATAAGTAAATCGCTATTGTGTAAATTGCTAACTTGCAATTTTGTAATTGGAAATCACAAGAAAACAGGAAAAGTCACATTCTGGATGCAGAATGATGATGTCAGACCTGGTTATTGCCACAGGAAGGTGCTGGAAGTAAGGGCTGCTCCTGGATCACTACTGTCTGTATTAGGCCATTCTTGGGGGACGCAATGTCTAAAGAAGATGTATACAAGGCTTCATGGAGCAGTAAGAGGAAGGTGACATTTCCAAAAAATAAGCTGGCTCTCCTGACAGAATAATATTTCACCCATATGGGTCAACTGTTTGAGAAAGCCTCCTTCAGAGTACCAAAGAGCCAAAGAACAAAGATCTGGACTAGCATCTTGGAGAAAGTGAACTCCCTAGGTGTCACCCAGAGGGCCATTCCAGAATTACGCAAACACTGGTATGACCTGAGATCTCACACAAAGGAGAAGATGTCCAGCAGGATGTCTGAGGATCGTGGAACAGATGGTGGATCCTTGAATCTCCTTTCTTGCACTCCCATGGAGGCACTCATTGAGGGGACCCTGGAACCAGAAAGTGTGGTGGGGGTGTCTGACATTGACACCTCCAATCCTACAGGCACCAGCCAGGGTAAGTTGTCTTCCCTTTGCTTACTTAACATGACAAAATGTCAGCAAATCCATAAATCATATATCACACCATAAATAACTCCATTGAGATGCTTGCCCTACCCTCTCAATGCATTATGGGAGTCGTAGTACACATATCTTGCTTGCTGTATTGTGTGCTGATGACTACACCTAACATGTTTGTACATCATAAGCATGTCACAGACACATGTAGCACAGCTACAACAATATTGTAAACAAACATTAACCATTTATTTATACTAATTATATACATGCATTTCCACAGATCACACCCAGTACGTGCCAGAAATAATTGATGATGAAGAGGCGACTGACACACGTGGAAATTGAGGACACACATCACCATCTACTCACCCCATCATCCCAGCTCCAACTGCTAGGAGATAAACCATCTCAACACTACCAGACTTTGTGGACAGTGATGACAGACAATCATGGAGCAGGGACACCACAACAACTGTGGGCAGGACACACAGGCAGTATAGAGGCCAACTATCAGCAGTCCGCAATGATAATGTGTCAGACAACGTGTCAGAGAGTTCTCCTGTGTTTGGTGGCTTGGAGAAGTCCATCATCTTTGTACAGCACCTACAATCAAAACAGAATGTCTAGAATAATGCAACAATTGGAGAAAGGGCAGGACCAGTTGATTGCTGCTATGGAAAAGGAGCACTGTGTGCAGAGGCACAGGCAGTACCTGGCACAATTTGATTCCATCACTCCATTTCATGCACCGATTGGTAGTAGCTATACAAAACACTAGGAAGGCGGACTGCCAACATACTAATTCACATGGGGCACTGCTGGGGCATGACTGCGAATAGGTAATATATATATATATATATATATATATATATATATATATATATATATATATATATATATATATATATATATATATATCTATAAGCATACATATATTCTGGTGGTTGCCAGTAGGTAGTTATAGTTAGAACCTAGTTTCCATATGAAAAGCATTTTTTGACTTGCCTATAACTTTTGTGTCCTTTGATCAATCTTCATGACATTTTTCTAAAGAAGTGTCAAAGTAGGCTCTGTGTGTCATGGAACGTTTTCAATTGATCCGTGCAGAGGGGACTGAGAAAAAGGGACATAAATAAAGGGTGCAATTGTACTGTTAATTCCCATAGGAAAGCATTGACAGACCTACAGCCTGAACTGCTGGACAGAATTATACCAAATTTGCAAGAAAGGTAGATGTTGTTATGCAGGTTATGCTATTTGTTATTTGGCGCATCAGTCAAGTATTCTATTCGCTGGGACGATGGAAGGCTGCATGAGCAAACACTCAGAAAGGCAGTAAAACAGAGGACAACAAATAATAAGTAATAATACTGACATGATTGGGAGAGAAAAACTAACGAAAACAAGGAACTATTTGGGGAAACCGGGACAGAATTACAACCAGTTAAAAGATAACACTAACCATACCAACAAAACAGCCCTGAGGAAGTCGCGGCCAACTGCCATGGGCGACAAAACACGTGTTGGCTAAAAAGAGGCTACAAATGAACTAAACAAGAACATTTGAGAATAAACCTAACAAATACAAAGAAAGACGAGAATTGTTGATATCTGTTATTTATATAATGCGTGTTGACATTAGTGCGTGCTGCGGAAACCACATTCAGTCCAGGAGTTTTTGAGAATTTAAGTCAAAAATTACAGATATATCTCTTGCCTCAGATATTTCAAGATGGTTTCGTAATTAATCACAAGGCATGTGCCATCAGGAATGCTGTGATTGGCTGAACGCAACCTAAACAGAAAGTTGCAGCCACAATTGTATCATTCAGGAACGGTTCCCAGGGCTGAAAATGTGTGTGAAAGTTAACATAAGTGGTCAGGGTGGAAAAACTTTGATCCCATGTTTGATAAATGAGTATGTCAGTGACACAAGTTATATGTCCAAAATTGCCAGCGGGTCCCCATGTACCATCACGGGGATGCACGACTATCACAAAGTCACTGTGAACATTAGTGAAAATATTGTTAATAGTGTAGTCATATGTAGCTTTGACGTGAATTAGACCATTGTCTGTTTTGTTTCTGATTGATTTTGGTGATAAGAATGTAAGTGCTGATGAGAGCTGTGTAAGGGAGTATAATCGGTTAGGAGCTCAATATGCTCCTCATTTAGGCCAGTATCCGGTGTTTTTAAAAAATGATAATATGTCCAAAGCAGAAAATATCAAAGCAGTCTATCAGAGCTAAACAGAAAGATAAACAAAAAGAAAAACAACAAGGACCTAGGAAAAGCAAACTACAGCACAATGAGAAAATAGAAGGGTATCACTTTGATAATAAATCTGGAGTGAATTGTTATGCAAAGGCTGTGTTAAATGGACTATACCATTTGCCACGTTTTTAAATAGTCTATTAAAGAAAAGGTAGATAAAAGAATGCTTTCACAACTATGTAGTTTACTTTGATCAGTGATGTCATTTGAGATGTCATCAGTGATGTTACTGACCATCTCATGATTGATGTAATATGTGATATCATCAGCAGTGAATTGCGGGGGCACGATTTATAGTTAGCTCAACTAACTATAAGGGTCGAATTTGTCTGGTTGGTTTTGTACGAGTGGAATGTCCAACTAACTATAACATCCCTGAAACCTGTGTTTTTTTCAGTGAATATATATATATATATATATATATATATATATATATATATATATATATATATATATATATATATATTACCTACTGGCGGTCGCCAGTAGGTAGTTATAGTTAGGACCTAGTTTCCATAGGAAATCCTCAACATTCTATTTGGATTAACTTTGGCCCTGGTGGATGAATCTTTGCGAATTTCTCAAAGAAGATGGCTCGGTCCGCTGCGCTCCTTCCCTGAAAGTTTGGGGGGGATTGGTGAAGTGGGGGCTGAGATAAAAGGGGGTTCCAAAACGTGTTTTCTCCATGTTATTTTCCATAGGACGTTTAGACACGGCTACAGGTCGAACGGCTGAATGGATTTATAAGAACTTTGGCAAAACTGTAGAGTCCGGCTCGCAGATTACGCTTTTTTTGGAATGGTGTAAATCTGTTCAGTAGTTGCTGAGAAAATTAAACTTAAAGTCAATTATATATCTATAAGCGCGCACGGGTGCGCGCACTCAAGCGGCTGCGCGCGAGCGGAATTTTTTTTTGCTGCGTGACGTCTGTTAACGTTCGATTCGAAGGAAATCAGGAAGTGTTGACCGCCATTTTGTCACTGCGAGTAAATATATTGTCATTTCAAAGCGTTGGAACATGGAAAGGGGAGAAGGTAGAGATTGTTTTGCTGCGTAGGTTCTCTCAGGGTGTGCAGTAAGGCCCTTAAACGCGAAAATATATATATATATATTTTTTTTAAGTTGCGGGATGCGCGCACCCGGGCGCGCACACCTATTTACAAGAGTGTGAAAATGGAGATAAATCAGAAGTTTGAGTGCTTTGATATAAGGTGGCTCTGAAAAGAGCCCTTGTGTTAATTGAGTTTTTTCTGCATTTATAAGTAAGTACCGATGCAGAGTCTGATGTTGCAGAGGAAGATTCTGTTTCCCTCATCCGTGAAATGAACACCATCTGTCCTATAGATGTCTTGCATGTGGTAACGCAAGTTGTTGTGGTAAATAGAACCCATGCTATAATCTCTGAGGAAAGCAGAAACAGATTTATTAACATGTCTCCTTGCTTTCTCAATTTGTGCACAATGTTGATTGGACCAATTCCATTTCTGTCTTTGGCATATATTGGAATATACCAAGGCAGTTCGAGGAAAAAGTGTCATCAATTGTCGAAAGGTGTCTTTTAGAAGCATTTCCAGACCTACCCCAGTCAATGTGCCTAGATCGTTCCCACCACAGTGCACAATTATAAGGTCTGGTTCTGGGAGATGCATAAAAGTTTTCACCAATGGTATTAATTGGTGACATCTTAATCCTCTTTGCCCAATCCACGTTATCTGCACATTTGGTAAATCAAGGTTGGAAATTCGTCTGCTTGCTGCATATTTTCCACTCCAGTGAATATAGCTGTGTCCTAAAAGCCAAACCTTCATTTTCAAGGCAGATGCACTCGTACTCCGATGGGTTCTGGAAGTGGAATGGCAGTTAGAAGCTGAAAGTCAGGATAAAAAAATGGATGAAGCTTGGTGTGGTTGAAAAAGGAAAAATGATTGGTTGATTCTAATACGTGAAGATTGAAGACTACGTTGCATGTTAATGTTATGTAAAAGAAAAAGTAGTATTGGGTGTGAAAAAAATGACATGTAACAGAGCTGTGGATAGGCAGGTGTTTCTGGAGGGAAAACAGTGTTGTTAGTTTGCTGTAGAACGTTGAGATATGAACTTTTGACCTGTGCCTTCAGCCAGGTGCAGAATGAGGTGTTACCATGGAAACAGTCAGAGATGGCAGTGGGTGATGGGTGACTTTTATGTGACATTGAAAATATTGTGAGGGACAACCAACTGAAATGTAAATTTGAATACAAAATTTTGCGGGAGGAAATATGATTGGCTGAAGAGACATATATGAGTCTGTATTGACTGGATATCTGTGCCATTGAATTTTGGTTGCAGTGATAGCAGCATAATTGAGACTTCCGTCAAACGAATATCTATTTTGTGACTGTCACTGTTGTACATCGTACAAAGCATTGGTAAAGGTAAGTCTGTAACTGTTTGTTTTGTCATGTACCGTAAAATATGGTTTACTCACAAACAATGATTGATTTTCCTCATAGTTTGAAACTAAACTCATTTTTGGCTGTCATAATGTGTTGTATTTCTAAAACTATTTTTAATTTAAATGTGAAATATGAAGTATAAAATATGTTTAATATAAAGAGTAATTATTTGTGTGATTTTGAAGCCTTTATATATAATGAGAGAAGTTGTTTATGAAGTGAAAAAATGATATTAGCAGAGAGACAGATAATGCAGATAGAGAGAGAAATGGTAAATTACATGTGATACCGTTGTGAAAAAATGTTAATGGTTAATGAATTCGTAAACTTTCTGTCACACGACAAAATTAGAGTGCGGTTTCTGGACGCGGCCTGCATTGGTGGGTGTAGGGTGAGAGGGGCAGGTGGTTGAGTGAAATAAAATGAAAAGTTGGTATATTACACGTGATACCGTCTTGAAAAAGTGGTAATGTTTAATGAATTCTTAAAGTTTCTGTCAGACGACAAAATTATAGTGCGGTTTGTGGCCGCGGCCTGCATTGGTGGGCGTAGGGTGAGAAGGGCAGGTGGTCGAGTAAAATAAAATGAAAAGTTGGTACATTACATGTGATACCGTCTTGAAAAAGTGGTAATGCTTAATGAATTCTTAAACTTTCTGACAGACGACAAAATTACATTGTAGTTTGTGGCCGCTGCTTGTACTGGTGGGGTGAGAGGGGTAGGTGGTCGAGTAAAATAAAATGAAAAGTTCTGACCATGAGGTTGTACACAGATTTGTGCAGTAAATGTGTTCGTAAATTGAGGTACCAAACGGAGTATAAAAATATCTCTCTCACTCCTGCTGTTTGACTGCATCTTCATCTGCCTTCTTTTTTCCGTCTCCGTTGCCCTGTGTTATCTTATTGTGTGTGTGTCTGTCTGTGTCTGCCTTCAGTCCGGGCTGAGGAACTTTGCTGTGGAGGCACACACAGATAGTCGCATCAAAGTAGTTGGAACGTTTTCAAAAAACTATTTATATAATTCAAATGCTTTTTGAAGCGCTAGTGAATGTTTTCTTTCAGAATTACCGCTCGGTTGCTTCCATAGAGCAGAGGGTATGTTGTATTTCACTACTTAGTGACTCTGCATCTGCACTCTGTTCTCTGGTGGCTGGCGGAGAAGTGTTTGTTATTGTGGAGATTAAAGCGTGATAAGGAGTGAAATACGACATAGCGTCTGGTCTGTAGAAGCGTGGGAGCAGTGATTAACACTGAGTGAAGCGGAACTGCGACGGTGCTTGAGAAGAGTAATACATTATTTTTTTACAGAGGTACAACTGTCTGCATGGTGCGCGACCTACTAAGAAAGGGTTCACGGGCTGTTATAGGCCTGTGGGTTCTAGTATGAGTAAATCAGGTCGACAAAAGAAAATATTAAGTTAGTACAGCTGAAGTTACGTGGAACACATGAATACTGTTTCAGTATACAATCATTTTAGTTGAGATTATGGATTAAAAGAGAGAACGTGTATATTTGAAAAGTTTATTCAGAAATGCACTGTTTTCAAGGCAAGTTTCTAATCGAATACGAGTAGAGACATTGCAAAAAACAAAGTAATCGGTATAGTCAGTAGTACATAGAATACAAACGGTATAGTTGATGAAAAATGAATATGGTTTTGCAAAATTAATTATACACTCTTATGAGGAAGTATATTATATTTTAATAAATGGAAGAAGGTCTCTGGCCTTTCAGTTTAGGAACGATACATGAAAATGCTAGTGGTTAGACATTATGTCTTTATCAATCAGCTCTCTGCATGCGAAGCACTATCACGTTTCTGTTATGCTATTGTGTAAGGGAAAAAAACGTGCCAAAACGGACAAAATGGCGAGAGGTGCATGTATGTAATCAAAATATTTCAGTTTATGGAAAATTAAATGATCAGAGGTGTCTGAGGTGGAATTAAGCAGTTCAAATGCGAAATTGCGTTTACAGTTATAAAAAACTCATTCTATATTTACACATTAATTAGGGCACATGTAGCATATATTAGGGAGTTTTGGTTTGAGTACGTTTGAAATAACATAAGATAAGATATACAATAGAATTGTTGAGATTAGACTTTAATAAAAAAATAAAGTTCAAAATCGAGTAGGTGAAGAAAAAAAATTTTGTCCACATAAAAGATCAAAATTTAACCAGTAGGAAATCATAATGTCCACTGTTAGTAAAGCCAATAGGTCTGTTCATGTTAAGAAAATATCCAAGAAAACGTGAAAAATATAGGGAGGCAAAACGAAATGTGGACGTCAATGGCTTGCATAACAGTCAACCCAGGATTGTATAGGCAAAGTAGGCAGCAACTGCTTCTAACAAGAAGTCACTGTTATGATCCGAAAACATGTCAGCCATCCAATTGAAAAGAGGAAAGCAGCATTCATGATCTGTTATTACCGGAGCCTCTAGTACCATCAGAGGACAGCTCGGTGGGTTTTCAATGTAGCTGTCTGTCAGGAAATCTTGTGCCGCTGCGAATATATCCCAATGACCCAGAACTCCTTGTATCGCTGCAAAGGCCATAATCCCTCCGTTGCAACAAAACTGTTCATGATCAATTAACGGATTCATGAGATGATTGTAATTCACTTCAGGAGGTACCAAGTTGCAGAGACATAAGTCCAGGGCCCACATGAAATCACAGCTCAGGCAATGAAATACAGGCTGCACACAGGTGAAATAGGAATATCGAAATGATAATCGATATGAAGTATTCAGAGTCGAGAGTGCTAAGATGCCGTAGTAGTCAAGCATCTTTTGGCGAAATAGTTCTAAGTGTTCCGGCTTGTTTGCGAAGACAGGAGGGACATCCATTTTGAAATAAACGAGATGGGAACACAAACGTCGCAGCACTGGCAGTTCAACAGGAAGTCCACAGAAATAGGTCGTAGAGCATGGAGTGAAGAGTAGCAGAATGACTTGATATAATTTTTGGCAGTCCGGTCACTAAACCATTGCTTAGTAGTTATAAAAAAAATAGCCTGTCTTGAAGTGGAGGATGCGTTTAAAATTAAGGGAGTCACCTTAGTACATTGTAAAGGAAGGCCACTCTTTTATAAGGAATGGTGTTGTCTGTGAATATTAGCTAAGTGAAAGATATGTTCGCGAACAGATGCTATGCTAACTTGTTTTTGTGACAATAAGGCTGTTGTTCATGTCTTGTGATTCAAGGTCGGAATTTGCTGCCAGATGGAAATATCAAGGTTCACATGCGTGGGGTAGATAAACTACATTCTTAAAGGGAAGCAAATGCAGAGTGATTTTTACCGCGTAAGCTTTGTCGTTTAAAAAGTCATAGTGATTTTCATTATATGTAAAAAATAATATCACTGATGAAGAATGAAAAAAAATCGTTATAATAATAGGCACTGGTGTATTTTTGGAAAGATATGCAACATTACAGGGATTCCACTTAAATAAGTCATGTAATTGAAAGTGCCTGCATGTGGACGACTAAATATATGTTTAGGCGTTTAATATGCAGCTTTGAAAAAAAACTTGCGTTTGTTTTAAAAATGAAATGTAAAGGTTTAGAGCAGGAGTTTCCAAAGCGGTCGTGGAGGGCTAGATGTATGGCAGATTAAAAAAATTACTACATGTTTTTAAATGGGGTTATCTTAAACATATGGGGGCATATTACCAAGCAATAGCGATAATTATCGCTATTGCTTGGTTAGAGACAAAAATGTACCGCTGCGCTGCGGCAATTTTTATCGCAGATAAACCTTGGTATTACCAAGGTTTATCGCAAATGCGATAAAAAACGGCCGCAATGCATGAATATCGCTGAAAAGTCAGCGATATTTATGCATTACCGAGCTAATGCTCTTAGCCATGTTATCCACCTCCCATTGGATAACATGGCTAAGAACTGCTCAGGGCAGGTGTTAGCTTTTGGAGATATTCGCGCCTAGCACGAATATCTTCAAAAGTTGGTAATAGGAGATAGCGATGTTAGCGACTGTTTCCAGTCGCTAACATCTTGGCACGCCCACTTTGCATGTCATTAGTGATAAATATCACTGACATGCAAAGTGGGGCCCAAGATGGTCGCTATCTCCTACTAGCTGTCGCTAACTGGTGTTAGCGACAGCTAGGTAATAGGGAGATAATTTTATCTCCGCTTTCTTGGCTTTTAAAGCCAAACAAGCGGAGATAAACCCCCTTGATATTATGCCCCTCGTTTCTTTATCTACTGTGCAGTTTTTCTGCATGTTGCCTATTCTTTGATTTTTACTGTTGCTGTGTCTTATACATTTTCCAGGGGCGGGTATAGGGTCATGGCAGCCCTGGGCAGGGAGCGTAGGTAGGGGGCTCTGTAACAGGGGGTTTGGGCGGGGCGGAGCGTGCAGCCCACTGAATAGGGGGGGTGGATCAAGGTGTTTGGAAGTGGAACAGAGCCAGAGCACGCCAAATTCCTGCCATGGGCCACTACGCAAATGTGTATGCATCCATAGAGGATTATTATATTAAGGATATATATTAATATGGAGGCCTCACCTCAAACAAACCTCTGGATAGGGCACACCTTATCGTCATCCTGAATCAATCATTTAAAATGTTAGGGACAGATTTATGATAGCCGTGTGCCTCTTTTGCGCCGCTGTGCGTCACTTTTGTGACGTAGCGGCGGCGCAAAAGATGCGCTATGTTGCGACATATTTACAACTTGATGCATCTAGGCAGATGTGTCATGCTGTAAAGTCCTGTGCCACATGAAACCTGCGTCAGGTTTCATATAGGCGTTTTGTTGCAGGGTGGGCATTCATTTGCATGAAAGCCCTGTAAAACTAACACAGTGAAATTTAGAAGATTTCACTGAGTCAGCTTTATAGCATTGCTGAATCAAATCCTTACGCCTGTTTGAAACAGGCATAAGGAGTGATGCACCATGCAATGTGTGGCTTGCTCCTGTGCATTGCAGTAGACATGTCGCGCTTACGACGTGATTCCTGCAATGTGCTGCTTTTGCGGCACAGATGCGTGACGCATCTGTGTTGTTTTTGCTCAATGGTGCTCTGCATTGTAAATGCGGCACACCATGGGTGGCAGAGCAGTGGTGCACATTAACTGGTGCATCTCTGGGGATGCGCCAGTTAACATAAATCTGCCCCTTTACATTTAAGTATGAGCAGGGGACACAGAGTTGGTGAGGCTTATCCAAGGTTAAAAAGAGATGAGTCCTGTTCACTGAAAACTTGGACATAGGCCTCACCTCCTCAGCATCGCTGGACATGGCTAAATAATAGCTGCAAAATGTTACTCTTGTTAAACAATTTTACTATTATAGTCTCTGAGATTTGTCTCTTACTCTGCAACATCTTATTGTTCTTCTCTTTCTTTAAAGATAACGACAACATCAACCATGAGTGATAATGAGCAATCCGTTGATCTCGATCTTATCGTTGAACTTGTCATTGAAACGTCAGTGGAAGTAGATCCCTTAGATGATTTAAATCCTGAGGATGATGAAGAACATGATGAGGATGCCGATTTGTCAGAATTGTATGACATAGGGTGGGAAGCTGACCTGCTTGAGCCTATGGAACTATAAACATTTATTTTTAAAATTTACTGGAAATAAAAAGTAAAAATGTAAACCGTTTCATTTAAAATTAAACACAACTTCAAAAACAGGTTATGTGTAGTGTCTTTAATAAAATAGTCAAATATGCTCATAAAATTAGATCAGATTCACATATAAAACAGCACAGGTAAAATGTAGAAGCATTCCATTTCTTTCCTACTATTTGTGAATACGAAATTTGCCAATGCACTAAAAATTATTCTATGTAAAAATGAGAAGTAGTGTGTTAAATTTTTGACAATGATGAGAGAGTAAAAAAAGGTTAACCTGATGTTTTAAAGTTATTCACAGGCTTCTTTAGAGGAAGTATTCTATATGATTGTAGCGTGGGTGTTCCACTTTTTTATAGGTAATAGAATGCATTCTGTATGCTGTAGCAGGAGGGGTACTACATGCTTGAATATTCTTCAGTGCTTATTTTCATTTCGTAAGTGGTATTGAGACCGACACAGAACTTCAATGGATCGGAGGGGCTGTTCCTGTGCATCTGGAGGACTGCCAAGCCGTTGCAGCAGTGGGAGTGAGGCCTCTCACGACACAGAACTTCAATGGATCGGAGGGGCTGTTCCTGTGCATCTGGAGGACTGCCAAGCCGTTGCAGCAGTGGGAGTGAGGCCTCTCAAAGGGGCGGAGCGCAGCTCCTTTTGATGTTCACAATTGTAGATAACAGGGTAGAGATGTCTGTGGAATTTATAGATGGTTAGTCACACTAGAGTGTGGGCGGCGCCCCTAGCACTTCATTACGGCACACAGGGGAGCCGCGTTGCACAGTTTGAGAATCAGAGACTTAGGAGATAAACCTTCATAATAGGAAGGCTTCTAAGTGATAAAAATCGCCAGTGCTCGGCGTTAAAAATATCACTGCTATCGGTGGAATTTTCCACGGTGTTAGTGCTTCTACAGCAATGGGAACACAATACTGATAGAAAATCCTGTAACAATCTCAGTATTTCACATTATCGCGTGAAAAGAAAGTCTTACGAAAGATGTTGAACGTTGTTCTCTTTTGAGAGTACAAAAGATAGTGAGCGAAGTGGGTTGAGTCCACCGTGTAAATTGCAGAATAGAAACTACTAAGAACCAATTGGAAGTGTTGTTTTCGAGTCACATGACTTCACATGCGCGTCTCAGGACGTGTACGCGGTGACAGTATCTGGTCACGTACGCCATTTGGAAGTAGCGGTCTAATTCAGCGAAGTTTCAAAACGTGAAAAGGAGTAAATCCAAACACATCCGGATTTAATATATCTTCTGAGCTCGATTCAAGCATACAATTGTTAAAGTATAAAACCTTTTATATTTTTTTTAAAAATACCAAGGTGTGTACATTCGGTCACGCACGAAAGTTTAAAAAGACATTCGGCTCCATTTAATGTAAATTTTCATAATAATAAAAAAGAAGCCTAGGTTTAGTGTCTTTGACGTACTATAAGTTCTTTGATGGGTCTATGAAGAAATTTAATAAGTTGCAAAGTTTTCAGGAAATATATATGCGGGTGCGCGCACACGGTCGCGCACGAACGAAAGCCAAAAAAGCGGAGATAAACCCCCTTTATAATATGCTCCTGGAGCTCTTTTTGGTAGAATGAGTTAGTTCTGAAAATAACTGTTTTTTTTTTTTAAACAAGTGTTATGTTGTTTTTGATTTTTTAAACTTGCAACAACATTTTCAAGTGTGAGACAGGATCAAAATGAAATGAAGAAATTTATCTTTTCTCGGGGCATTTATGACTCTCAATTTTTAGTTTAGTAAGAATGAGGCTCTGCTCTCCGTACAGAAGAATTTCTCCACATTCGTTGCATTTCATGTGCACCTTTGCAAGATATGGTCTCAAGTCCATCACAGCACTCGATGGAGATACAGGTCGTCCACCAGAAGATGTGCTGGCCACCTCTGATGGTAATAGCGTGGCCAGGGCTCTTGTCGATGCCTTTGCAAATTCCACAGGGTCCACTTGTTTGACATGCCGCACCATGGTATGTATGGAAAAGGAATATTTTTTTCTTGGATTTCCTCTTGAGAGAACCGAATTGCATATCGTGCAGGTAACTTTTGGCGCATTCACTTTCTTTTGTTCTTCAGGATAAGTGAAAAATTGCCAAATAAAAGATTCCTTTTTTCTTTTTAAAGGTAGTCGCTCATTTCCTTCAGATTCGGAAGATGAATGCGGGGCGGCAGCCATTTCAGCAAAGTCTTCCAAAGGATGTTGAACGTTGTTCTCTTTTGAGAGTACAAAAGATAGTGAGGGAAGTGGGTGGAGTCCTCCGTGTAAATTGCAGAATAGAAACTACTAAGAACCAATTGGAAGTGTTGTTTTCGAGTCACATGACTTCACATGCGCGTCTCGGGACGTGTAGGCGGTGACAGTATCTGGTCACGTACGCCATTTGGAAGTAGCGGTCTAATTCAGCGAAGTTTCAAAACGTGAAAAGGAGTAAATCCAAACACACCCGGATTTAATATATCTTCTGAGCTCGATTCAAGCATACAATTGTTAAAGTATAAAACCTTTTATATTTTTTTAAAAAATACCAAGGTGTGTACATTCGGTCACGCACGAAAGTTTAAAAAGACATTCGGCTCCATTTAATGTAAATTCTCATAATAATAAAAAAGAAGCCTAGGTTTAGTGTCTTTGACGTAGTATAAGTTCTTTGATGGGTCTATGAAGAAATTTAATAAGTTGCAAAGTTTTCACGAAATATATATGCGGGTGCGCGCACACGGTCGCGCACGAACGAAAGCCAAAAAAGCGGAGATGAACCCCCTTTATAATATGCTCCTGGAGCTCTTTTTGGTAGAATGGGTTAGTTCTGAAAAGAACTTTTTTTTTTTTTTTTTTTAAACAAGTGTTATGTTGTTTTTGATTTTTTAAACTTGCAACAACATTTTCATGTGTGACACAGGATCAAAATGAAATGAAGAAATTTATCTTTTCTTGGGGCATTTATGACTCTCAATTTTTAGTTTAGTAAGAATGAGGCTCTGCTCTCCGTACAGAAGAATTTCTCCACACTCGTTGCATTTCATGTGAACCTTTGGAAGATATGGTCTCAAGTCCATCACAGCACTCGATGGAGATACAGGTCGTCCACCAGAAGATGTGCTGGCCACCTCTGATGGTAATAGCGTGGCCAGGGCTCTTGTCGATGCCTTTGCGAATTCCACTGGGTGCACTTGTTTGACATGCCGCACCATGGTATGTATGGAAAAGGAATATTTTTTTCTTGGATTTCCTCTTGAGAGAACCGAATTGCATATCGTGCAGGTAACTTTTGGCGCATTCACTTTCTTTTGTTCTTCAGGATAAGTGAAAAATTGCCAAATAAAGATTCCTTTTTTCTTTTTAAAGGTAGTCGCTCATTTCCTTCAGATTCGGAAGATGAATGCGGGGCGGCAGCCATTTCAGCAAAGTCTTCCAAAGGATGTTGAACGTTGTTCTCTTTTGAGAGTACAAAAGATAGTGAGGGAAGTGGGTGGAGTCCTCCGTGTAAATTGCAGAATAGAAACTACTAAGAACCAATTGGAAGTGTTGTTTTTCGAGTCACATGACTTCACATGCGCGTCTCGGGACGTGTAGGCGGTGACAGTATCTGGTCACGTACGCCATTTGGAAGTAGCGGTCTAATTCAGCGAAGTTTCAAAACGTGAAAAGGAGTAAATCCAAACACATCCGGATTTAATATATCTTCTGAGCTCGATTCAAGCATACAATTGTTAAAGTATAAAACCTTTTATATATTTTTTTTAAAATACCAAGGTGTGTACATTCGGTCACGCACGAAAGTTTAAAAAGACATTCGGCTCCATTTTCTGAAAATTTTCATAATAATAAAAAAGAAGCCTAGTTTTAGTGTCTTTGACGTAGTATAAGTTCTTTGATGGGTCTACGAAGAAATTTAATAAGTTGCAATTGCAAAGTTTTCACGAAATATATAGGCGGGTGCGCGCACACGGTTGCGCACGAACGAAAGCCAAAAAAGCGGAGATAAACCCCCTTTATAATATGCTCCTGGAGCTCTTTTTGGTAGAATGAGTTAGTTCTGGAAATAACTTTTATTTTTTTTATTTTTTTTTAAAACAAGTGTTATGTTGTTTTTGATTTTTTAAACTTGCAACAACATTTTCATGTGTGACACAGGATCAAAATGAAATGAAGAAATGTATCTTTTCTCGGGGCATTTATGACTCTCAATTTTTAGTTTAGTAAGAATGAGGCTCTGCTCTCCGTACAGAAGAATTTCTCCACACTCGTTGCATTTTATGTGCACCTTTGCAAGATATGGTCTCAAGTCCATCACAGCACTCGATGGTGATACAGGTCGTCCACCAGAAGATGTGCTGGCCACCTCTGATGGTAATAGCGTGGCCAGGGCTCTTGTCGATGCCTTTGCAAATTCCACAGGGTGCACTTGTTTGACATGCCGCACCATGGTATGTATGGAAAAGGAATATTTTTTTCTTGGATTTCCTCTTGAGAGAACCGAATTGCATACCGTGCAGGTAACTTTTGGCGCATTCACTTTCTTTTGTTCTTCAGGATAAGTGAAAAATTGCCAAATAAAAGATTCCTTTTTTCTTTTTAAAGGTAGTCGCTCATTTCCTTCAGATTCGGAAGATGAATGCGGGGCGGCAGCCATTTCAGCAAAGTCTTCCGAAGGGTGTTGAACGTCGTTCTCTTTTGAGAGTAGAAAAGATAGTGAGAGGAGTGGGTGGAGTGCTCCGTGTAAATTGCAGAATAGAAACTACTAAGAACCAATTGGAAGTGTTGTTTTCAAGTCACATGACTTCACATGCGCGTCTCAGGACGTGTACGCGGTGATAGTATCTGGTCACGTACGCCATTTGGAAGTAGCGGTCTAATTCAGCAAAGTTTCAAAACGTGAAAAGAAGGAAATCCAAACATATCCGGATTTAATATATCTTCTGAGCTCGATTCAAGCATACAATTGTTAAAGTATAAAACCTTTTATATATTTTTTTAAAATACCAAGGTGTGTACATTCGGTCACACACGAAAGTTTAAAAAGACATTCGGCTCCATTTAATGAAAATTTTCATAATATTAAAAAAGAAGCCTAGGTTTAGTCTCTTTGACGTAGTATAAGTTCTTTGATGGGTCTATGAAGAAATTCAATAAGTTCAGATTGCAAAGTTTTCACGAAATATATAGGCGGGTGCGCGCAGTCGGTCGCGCACGAAAGCCTGGAAATGCGCTATCCATTTTATTGAGAACTGTTGCCGAGAGTGCGCACACCGGGTCGTGCACGAAAGTTTAGAAAGGCTATTTTTATTTACAGGCAAATTTTAATGCGTTGAAAAAAAGGCAAGGTACAGACTTTCTAATTCTGTATCGCTTTACAAGGAGTCTCATGCAACTTGAACAGTGAAGAAAACGGCTTGTTTCTGAAAAAAATATTGCCAGAACTTTATTGACAAAAGTATAGGTTGTATACACGAGATATTTCTGAATTAGCATTTTAAAAACCAACGAAATTCACTGAAAAACCCATAGGTTTTACACACGTTATAGTTAGGAAGTAGCATTTACAAAACCTATGAAATTCACTGAAAAAACCATAGGTTTGACACCAGTTATAGTTAGCTGGAAATTTTACTGATATAAAACCAATGAAATTCCACGTTATAGTTAGTTGGACTCACTATAACTTGCACGTGTAATGCACTGCTGATGACGTCACATATTACATCACTCATGACATCACTGATGACACCATCCAGTGAATGTGTGTCTTTCTGAAAAATAAATATGTGTTATATATGTATATATTATTGAATATCTTAGTGAATACATATATTACTGAGTAATGCTTAAATATTTAAATATATGTATTAGTGTTTCACTTTGTGTATAAGTGGCTGCATGGGTTGATGAGTAGGTACATGTGTATGTATATAGGTTATTAGATGATTTTCTTAGTATCAGTATGAGTGTTTGCATGGTTTGGTGGGGGTATTACTTACTACATAGATGCAAGAATGACTGAGTCTCTGTTTGTATGTGTTTTGAAGACAGCATATGTGCAGGACTGTATGGGTGGATTAGTGTGCATATGTCTGTGTTAGTGAGTGAATGACTGTCCTATTAGTGTCTTTATCAGTAACTACATATGTTTTAATGTAGTATAAGTGAATATTGATGTATATAAGTGACTGTATGTGAGAGTGAGGGATTGTAAGAGTTCCTGTTTAAATTAGTATGTGTTTCTATAAGTGATTTTTTAAGAGAGTAAGTATGTGTAAGTTTCCTTAGAAGTAAAGTGGTAGTGTGTGTATAGCTGTTTATGCAAATAAATGGATGTTCAATAGTTTATTTGCATGTGTGAGTATGTGTGTGAATAACTTTTGGATGACTGTCGGTGTGTAACAGGATGTGTAGGTGTATCACTACATATGATTAGTGAATATATGTATGAGTGACTATATAGAACTGTTGGTGAATTAGTGCATGTGTATATAGATGGTGGAATTATTGAATTGGTTGTTGTAACTGGTATGGGTATCTCCATTTTTTTGAAAATTTTAGTTTCTATTTTTGAATATGCGTTTCAAGGGTTAGATTACAGTGAAAGGAGGTCTGTCACTGTGTCACAAGGATGGTGTCATCAGTGATGTCATGAGTGATGTAATATGTGACGTCATCAGCAGTGCATTACACGCGCAAGTTATAGTGAGTCCAACTAACTATAACGTGGAATTTCATTGGTTTTATATCAGTAAAATTTCCAGCTAACTATAACTGGTGTCAAACCTATGTTTTTTTCAGTGAATTTCATAGGTTTTGTAAATGCTACTTCCTAACTATAACGTGTGTAAAACCTATGGTTTTTTCAGTGAATATATATATATATATGCCCGGAGGAAGCCCATGGATAGAAGTGACTTCAAAGACACAGCGGGGGTGGAAAAGGGAGCTCTTTATTCTTAAAAAGTTGCGCAGCGTGAGGCATTTCGGCCTAACTGCCTTCCTTGGACGCTTGCTCACAACGAAATGGTGCCTTTTCCCTCGTGAAAATATTCCGGTGCTCCTAGTGGTAGGAGATCAGCTGACCCCGCCTGATTGGGAGCAGCTGCAGTCAAGTCCGAGACTGCAGTTCCCAGAATGCAACATCATAGTAAGTCTCAGAGCGGGGTTGATGGCTGGTGTACCGAGTCAAGGGGGGGCCGTGTAGTGGCAGGCAGCATTCCCAATTGCAAAGTCAGAAGTCCCTTGCGTCCCCAACGCCCCAGCCACGTTTGCAGGGAGAACAGAAGTAGAGCTGTGGAGAGCGCTGGGTTAACCCTCTCCTCCGTGTAATTCACAGACTGCTGCCTGGCAGCAGCCCCATCTCTGACCTGTTCCCGTGGCGGTCCTGGGTGATTCCATACCTCGAACAGAAGGAGCAGAGCAGGTTGCCAGTGACTCCCAGGACTCTTCATAGGGCGTTTCCTTGTACCGCGTTTCTGGCCTTACGTGGAGAATATGCCCGGAGGAAGCCCATGGATAGAAGTGACTTCAAGGACACAGCGGGGGTGGAAAAGGGAGCTCTTTATTCTTTAAAAGTTGTGCAGCGTGATGCATTTCGGCTTAACTGCCTTCCTCGGACGCTTGCTCACAACGAAATGGTGCCTTTTCCCTCTGTGAAAATACTCCGGTGCTCCTAGTGGTAGGAGATCAGCTGACCCCGCCAGATTGGGAGCAGCTGCTGTCAAGTCCGAGACTGCAGTTCCCAGAATGCAACATCATAGTAAGTCTCAGAGCGGTGTTGATGGCTGGTGTACCGAGTCAAGGGGGGGACGTGTAGTGGCAGGCAGCATTCCCAATTGCAAAGTCAGAAGTCCCTTGGGTCCCCAACGCCCCAGCCATGTTTGCAGGGAGAACAGAAGCAGAGCTGTGGAGAGCGCTGGGTTAACCCTCTCCTCCGTGTAATTCACAGACTGCAGCCTGGCAGCAGCCCCATCTCTGACCTGTTCCCGTGGCGGTCCTGGGTGATTTGATACCTCGAACAGAAGGAGCAGAGCAGGTTGCCAGTGACTCCCAGGACTCTTCATAGGGCGGGTCCTTGTACCGCGTTTCTGGCCTTACGCGTAGAATATGCCCGGAGGAAGCCCATGGATAGAAGTGACTTCAAGGACACAGCGGGGGTAGAAAAGGGAGCTCTTTATTCTTTATATATATATATATATATATATATATATATATATATATATTTAGTTTTCTTGCTCCTTCTGCCTTCCCCCGCCCTGGCAGAGGATCGCACGAGGTTGGCGGAGCGTGCCAACATAGATATCCAGTTCACCAAATTGTAATAATGCGATCACTTAGAGATACGGCATACACCAGTGATGATATTTATTCCAGGTTACGCATTTTGCTCGCCAGGCGAGCTTGGCCACAGATGACCAAGCTCGCCTGACGAGTGAAACGCGTAACCTGGAATAAATATCCTCACTGGTGTATGCCTTATCTCTGAGTGATCGCATTATTACAATTTGGTGAACTGGATATCTATCCATCTATATATATATATATATTCACTGAAAAAACCATAGGTTATAGACCATATATAGTTAGGAATTAGCATTTACAAAACCTTAAAAATTCACTGACAAAAACCATAGGTTATACACCATATATAGTTAGGAATTAGCATTTAAAAAACCTTATTTTACTCACACAAAACCAATGAAATTCCATATATAGTTAGTTGTACTAACTATATATCACGCACCCGCAATCCACTGCTGATGATGTCACATATTACATCATTCATGACATGGTCAGTGACATCACTGATGACATCACTGATGACATCTCAAATGACATCACTGATGACATCACTGATGACATCTCAAATGACATTACTGATGACATCACTGATAAAATCATTCATGTGATAATACGATGAACCTCTTCAGACTCTAATATAACCTTAGATACACTCAGTGTAAACACAGACTCACAGATTGTCACTCATCCATGAAGTTACACACACACCTAGACAGTCATGCAAACAATCAATCACACCTCCGTTTCCTTAACTATACAGTTAAACACACCTTACTTATTCAAACATATACTAAAACATATTTACTCACTTATACAATCCTGGATACAAGTTCACAATGATCCATACAGCCACTCACACATTCACTGGCTCTTATGCACAGTTATTTATATATGTCAACTCTCACATGTACTGTATTTTACATATGTACTTAATTTGACATGTAGCACTGAGATATCTATTCACTCACCAATACAGTCATGCACACAGTCAACCGCCCATACAGCTGTTTCCAACATGCACTTTTGAATCCATACATCTATGCACAGAGTCATACACTTCCCAGCCACCCACACACACACTCAGTCTCCCATACAAATGCTTGTGCAACCAATCAATAACCTATATAGTTACTCATATAGCTACTGATCAACACATGCAGCAGTTTACAGAACAACAGACATAATGATGCACAAATTAAGACAGTTTAGTCACTAACCCATGCACTCAGTGAGACACATTTAATCACTCACTCATACATTCAGTCATGCACCTACTAAATCCTTCGTCCAGACACTTATACATCGACTCATTCATAAATATGTAAGACATATTTTAACTTTACAGAAAAATACAGTCACTGGATTTTGTCATCAGTGATGTCATCAGTGATGTCATTTGAGATGTCATCAGTGATGTCATCAGTGATGTCACTGACCATGTCATGAATGATGTAATATGTGACATCATCAGCAGTGGATTGCGGGTGCGTGATATATAGTTAGTACAACTAACTATATATGGAATTTCATTGGTTTTGTGTGAGTAAAATAAGGTTTTTTAAATGCTAATTCCTAACTATATATGGTGTATAACCTATGGTTTTTGTCAGTGAATTTTTAAGGTTTTGTAAATGCTAATTCCTAACTATATATGGTCTATAACCTATGGTTTTTTCAGTGAATTTCATTGGTTTTTTAATAGCTAATATCAAAACCTTTACAATGTATTATTCTTTAAAAAGAAAAATATTTTTTACATGTTTTTTATACAATTTTTTTTTTATTTTTTTTTGTTTCGCTCCCAGTACGCGTACCGGTTAGCTTCCCGTTAGCTCAATCCGGAGGCGCGACCCGGTACGCGAACTGGTAAACGTTCCTTTTGCGCACCTCTCGCGTTACAAAACAACATCGTGACGCTTCGCGTCAGCATGACGTTTCGCGTTCTCGCGTAATACGTCATATTACGTGCTACGTTCGCGTACCCGGAAGCGCAGCGGTACGCGAACCGGAAGCGATCCGCGGCGCGGCGCCGACCGCGTAACGTAAACATAGCAGGTCATGTGACTCGGTAATAACACTTTTCATTGGTTCATTTCACTTTTGGTTTCCTAATGATGTAATACAAGGTCATGTGATCTAAAATGGACACTTTTCATTGGTTTAGAACTTTTGTTTTTCCCAAATGATGAAAACCCCTCCTTCTTTCATCACTCTGACTTTCATCTTGGTGAGAGAAAGACCCTTTATTGAGACTTTGAGATGGCTTCATTAGTAGCTTCAGCTGGTGCTAGCCCACCACCTCCACCAAATCCAAGAAAGAGAGGACCACCTGCAGAAGTAATTTTGCAAGAAGAGGAAGAACAGGAAGAGGAGGAAGAGGAGGAAGAGCATGAGTTTTTGCCAGAGGAGCCCAGGAGGTACAATCGAAAGGAGAATTACATCTGGCAATTCTACAGAATTCCTGAGGGGCAAAAGAAAGTGAATGCACGTTACGTGTTTTGCCGCATATGCGGTGATAGATTGTCAAGGGGCACTGATAAAAAATACAGTTATGGCAATCATACTATGCATCGGCATATGAGTAGGTGGCACCCAAATAATTATAGTGCTGCCCAGCTACGTGACGAACAACAAAATCCCCTCCCAATGGCAAGAAGATCGGTGGTTCCAGAGGTGTCGGGACCAGAGGCGAGGGAGATGATCGCAAACATCCAAATGTTGTTTGGGCACGTAAAGCAAGTGTGCGTGGAATGTGGCACTTTCATCTGCTACAGAGAAAGTAGCATCACTTTGATTTTGCGAGCAATTCAAAATCATATTAATGTTTGTACGAAACGCACCAAAAAATAAATTCTTTTTTTTTTTTTTGCTCCTGTTGAGCCCTTTATAATGGATCGTTTTTGTTTCCCCCCCCCCCAAAAAAACCAAAAAAAATTTAAAAACGTTCAGAAAATACAAAAAAAGTAAAAAAAGTTCAAAAAATACTAAAAAAAATATAAAACAACAAAAACATAAAAAAAAAGTTCTTTTCAGAACTAACTCCCCATTATAAAAAAATTGGTAGAATATTTGGAACTCTGCCAACCTCTATTTCTCTTAGTTCGCTCCCGGAGCGCTACCCGGTACGCGTACCGGAAGCTAACCAAAAAAAATATTTTTTAAAAAAAAGAACAGTAAGTATAAGGTAAGCAAACAGACAGTTATGTTAAAAGAAAGACAGCTCTAGGGAGTAAACTAAGGATACTGTTACCTACAATCCACTGCTGATGATGTCACATATTACATCATTCATGACATGGTCAGTAACATCAACAGCAGTGGATTGTAGGTAACAGTATCCTTAGTTTACTCCCTATAGCTGTCTTTCTTTTAACATAACTGTCTATTTCCTTCCCTTATAGTTACTGTTCTTTTTTAAAAAACATTTTTTTGATCAGTCATAAACAGTGACACTAATAGAAACAGAGAGAGTGAACAAGAGTGAAGAACTATGGTCCTCCTCAGCCACCCTCAGAAAACCAAGGGGGTCAAGATACATCTACCGTGCCCCCTTCTACCCATTCTGAACATTATTTTCCCTCCATCTTGTATCTTGATTCGACCGAAACACAAAATGGTGGACTGCCATAACGCTGCTGGTTTGCGAACCGGGCAACTTCCCGGGAAGCGGTCCAAAAAAAAAAAAGTTGGGAAAGTAATTCACAGACACTAAGAGTAATAGAGATGGAGTGAGTGAACAAGACTGAGGAACTATGAGAACAGAGGGACTGAGAAAAAGAGTGGAAGGAGTTGAGTAAATAGGTAATAGAGAAAGGAATGAGGAAAGTAGCAAAGGCAGGAAACTGAGGATTAAAGAAGTGAAGCAGTGGATCTAATAGTAGGTGAATGTGATAGAAATGTAACGAAAAGAGTACAACTATTTACCTTGTAATTGCCGTTAAATTAATCACATTTTATTTCTATACTTTCAATCTGTGAAAGAGAGAACCAACATTTGAAAAAAATTAAAATATGTATTTAAAAATTACAAAAAACAAGGGAAAATATTGAAGGACAAATAGTTTTTCAACAACTTTGACACTGACAGAAGCTTCTGCTTCTCCAGGTCCTCTACACAATCCTAAAGATATACATTTTAAACTAACAGTATCTTGATGCAGATGAAGTGAGGCCTATCTTAAAACATGGTGCATCTTTTGCATTGCTCTTGTTTCAGAAAAGTGTCGCTTCAGTATGCCAATAACATGTCTCCTATCCAGAGATTTGTTTGAGGTGAGGCCTACTCAGAGTTCAAGATGAGATTTACACTTGTGGAAGTGTACAGAGGAGATAATATCTGTGAAAGTCTACTAATGAAGTGAGTCATGTCCACTGCACTCTTCAACAAAGTAGAAACCTCCTATGTTTCCCTGGACAGACCTAAACTTGATCTGCACAATGTGATTCGTAATGATAGGAAACACAGGTGATGTAATTGAAATATGTGCAATTTATTTTGCTCATTTCACAATCACATCACTTGTGTTTCCTTTGCTTAGGTATCTCATTGTGCAGATGTAGTCCAGCATATGAAAGAATACGTAGAAGTGCAGCACTGCATACAATAAATTTAACACTTACAGAAAACTCACCTTCTCCATGCCTCCTACACAGTTCTACATATACATCATAAATGCAAACAGTACAGAATTAATTATACATGTTAAATGGTTTATTTTTGCTGTTCTCAGAATGTATCAAAATTCACTAAAAACAGTGACTTGAAGGTATTCATCATGTAACAGCGGGGAAAAAAAAACACAATCAAAATGATTGTGTTTAAAAAACCCATACAACATCAGAAATTAAAATTCAGAACTCCTTAAAGTTAACTTACTTTCCATGACGTCCAAGGATGTCCTATGAACAGCTTACACTCTTTTGTGCTGTTATTACTTTCAGCCCGCCACTTTCTGAAAGAAAACCTCCATCGTTTTTAAAAACACGTTACATGCAATAAATGACTTCTTGCTCTCTACCACTATTTTCCACAAGGCCAAATCTAGTCAGAGATATTTATAACTCTTGGATTTCTTGTAAGCCAATCCCATCATTTGGCATTTCCGCAACTTTCAGAATTAAAATGTTGAAGATCATTTTCACAATCCTGGAATAGTAATATCTTCCCCTTCTTGCTCAGTCATGTTCTACATTTCCTATGACACTGATACTGCTTAATATGAAGCAGACTTACACTACCTCTATGAGTACTACAATTATTTAATTCTCTACATCACTTTTAATCACAAAGCAATGTAAAACAGTAGACAGCATTGCAGACTTACATTCCCTCTACTCCATGTTTTGATTGGCTGCTTCAATTAGCTTATGAAAAGAAACAGTTTTTCTGAACTCATTTAAAGTGCACATACATCTCCATGATGTCCAATCCTATGATTAGAAGTTATGTCTCTGAACTACACTTATCCTCAAGGCCAAATTGTGTAGGAGCCATTAGAACTTCTTGAAATTCCACAGATCATATCCCGAGATTATTTTCCTAAAATTTTGGTTTTAAAAACACCAGGTAAGAGTTTTTAAGGTCATACGGCAATTTTTTTTTGAAAATTAAAACAGAATCATTGCAGAATGACCAGCCATTTCTAGACTTTAAATAAGCTGTGTAATGTCCTGATGATATTGAAGGGCCGTCATGATATATAATTGCTGTAGTTACAAAAGTCCTTCCTGATATTGACAACTGCGAAGCTACAAAATATTTTATTAAAGTTGTCAATTTTGTTCCATCAGGCCTACATCGTTGGAACATTAAAATGACGTACTGGCCATATGTTCGTATAAATAATGTGGACATCATTTCAGATTTACATTGGCTACACTCCATGTTGTGATTAGCAGCTTTTACTAGCTTATTAAAGGAGACTGATTTACTGTCTGGCAAAGTTAAATATATAAATCTTTCTGAGTCTACACTAGTAGTACTTGATACCATACAGTTCTCGCAGTCATGCTGCCATTGATAAGAAAGCCCAAACAGCTGATCTACATCTACACCTTCAGCATGTAATACATCAAGCATATACATTAAAAACTCCTGACAATCTTGCTGAATATTTTGAGAGAATTGTGTTTGGCCTGAACATCTATCTAACAGATTTCTAATTTCAGACACACTTTCTATGTTTCTTCTATCAGTGGTACATTTCTCTAACACAGAATTTAACAAACTGCAAAATCTTTGATCAGAATTGACCACAATCTCTTCTTTTACGTTTTTTAGAGAAAACAAAACATTAATTACTACATTAGCATAGCAGTTGACACCAGAACTGTTTTCAAACTGAAAACCAACAACATCTTCAACAGAATCCTCTTTGTTTCTGCTTGTAATTTTAGGTTCATTCACTTTTTGTCTTTTTGCTACAACCTCCCCAGTATTGTTCTCATTTCTTCGTTTCCGGCCTACCAGACGTTTCTCAAACAAAGGAAACTGAGGCAAATGTGGCGCATACTCTCTTCTTAACCTATTGTATTCCTTAACACAATCTAGATCTGCACAAATGTTTCTGACATCACACTCAATCAAGTACAATCCCGATAAAGTTCTAACTCGTGACAATGCCACATATGCCATACCCTCCTTGAACACAGAACTGCCAATATTCACCAATGCAGTGTCTACACTTAAACCTTGCGATTTATGAATTGTCACCGCATATGCCAAGCAAACAGGGAACTGCTTACGGCGAACATATAAGTCTTTTACAAGCAAAAATCTAGCAGAACAACGAGCAATTAGCTGTACTTCCTCAATGCCATCAAATTTAATTTTTAAAAATTCAATTCCATCTCTATTTCTGTATTTCACAAAATCAACAACATTACCCATTGATCCATTTACCAGACCTCTTTCAACATGTAAATTCCTTCTTAAAATTATACGGCAGTTCAAGCACACATTCAGAGTCTTTTCAAAACCTGCAGTTTTAGATATACTCTTCTCTAATGAATCCAATTTTGTTTTCAGATTCTCAGACAAAATAATTGTTGATCCCATATGCTCTACTCTATCAATAGCTTCCACTTTCACAATCTCTTGCTTTTCTAAATGCAACATTTTGTTGTTAAATTTGGCACATTCTGCAAGAGTTGGCATCAAACATATTCCAGATTTCTTATCAGTAATTTTCTGAAAAATATTCTCAGGCACAACATCTTGTTCTGGATATAAATTTGACAGTAATCGTGCATGTAAAGCTTCTTTCCCATGCTCGGTCACTTTTCCAATTCTAACATCTTGTAGAATAGTCTTGTAAACTTCATCCTTTGCCTGACGCATATTTTCATGCAGTTCAGCATAATTGAAGTTTAACCATATATTGACGTTGCCAATGCTGCCTAGGCACTTCCTGGTATCTTCATGCGTGAGCATTTTGAACACAGGTTGCCCTTTCACTGGTGTCAGCTGCAGAAGATCTCCGAAAACAATGATGTGTTTGCCACCAAATAACTCATCATACTCTGTTTTGAGAACTTCTTGCATCCTCAAATGCACAAAGGCAAGCATGACATTGGAAACCATGCTTACTTCGTCAATGATAAGAAGTTTCATTTTCCTCAAGATTCTTGAAACTTCAAAACAAGCATCTCCAGATAGCTTGTGATATTCTAATTTATTGTCATGCTCCACTGGCAGCATCAGTAAACGATGTAAAGTAATCCCTTTAATATTATGTGCTGCCAGTCCAGTTGGAGCAGTGACAACACAAGACAGCGATGACTCTGTCCTTTCCTGCAAATAGCATGAAATTGCTTTAATGAGGAAACTTTTTCCAGTTCCCGCTTCTCCACTCACGTACAGTCGGACAGGCTTCAACGACGTACATGAGCACTCTTTCTTATCATGACTTAATCCATGATCAATTTGCATGGTAACTTCGTCATATATTTTCCTCTGCTCAACGTTGAGTTGCCTTTCCAACTCTTCTAAGTTAACCGCATCCTCTTGAGCATGTGCCATGGCTCTTTCCACCTCATTCATAGCAGTGGCAGCTTCATTTTCAATAAGAGGTCCTCCTAGTGGATCCTGACTCAATGAAGCAGAACTCTGACTGTCCTGAGAACTGTCTCTGGCAATCTCGGCTGCAATCGTTGCTTCCTGCTCAATTTCCGCATTCAACATTTCTACATATTTGGGAAAAGCAGGACATTCTATGGTCTCCTTGGCGGCATTGAAAGAGTCTTCGTAACAGAGGAAATCTCCAAGCAGTTCCTCTTCTGCACGCCAAGGCTTGAAAAGTTGCAAAAGTGCTAAATAGAAAAACTCCTTTTTTTCAGGAGATTCGCCACTCAATTTTCGATGGTTTATCAAGTGGCATTTTCTTTGCTTGACCAGACATCCCTCACTTCCTATTACAGCATACACTCCTTTCTCAGTATCTTCTTTGATGTTCCTCTTGAACATGTAATTTTGCAGAACCTCATACAGACAAACATTCTCTAGGTGACTGCTTCGATTTGGATAATATGTATCCAACATGTTTGTCTTCAAAATGTCGGTACTGTTTGGCTCCTTTTCCGCCAAATACTCAATTTCCCGCACAGGTTTGAGAACTCGATTACGCGTTGCAGCAAGACCAAGACTCGCCCAAACGATACTCCTGGACTTGGCATAGAGACTTGCTGAAGACAACCGGTCAGAACATTCGTACGCTCCGATTTCTCGATGTGACAACATCTTCAGACTGAAACTGTACAACTTCTTGCTGAGGCTCTTTTCATGGGAAATGTCCTCCCACATATCCTTCAATTCTGTCTTCTCTTTTTTGGTGATGTAAGACGTCACATACCGAGCCACAGCCATACAGTTATCAGCCACAAACTGTATATCCATGTTAGCATTCCACATGGACAAAATCACCGGGTTGTAGTCGTTGATGTACTTGGACTCTTCGTTCCTCTTCAAATTGTAAGTGTTTTTAGGTGATTTCTTCATCACATTATGTCGCAGCGAAGACATCAAACTGTTTACTCTTCCTTTAGAAATCACCGATCGTGGAAAGCCGAAACGACATTTGGTGTAGAACTTGTCTTTGTTTCGGAATTTACGACGGCAGTACTTTCCACATCGATGGCTTTGGAAACGCAGAACTTTTTCTCTTAGGCTTTTCTTCTCCTTTGCGTTTGGAACAGCACACGTAGAATACTGTTGGATGAAACTCATCACTGAGTCTTCTGGATCCGTTCCAAATTTAGGTGCATCCTTGATCCACAGCAACATATGTATATGAGGAGCACCTCTTGCTTGGTACTCCTTTCTCCAGAAGAAATCCAACACCTCTCCAAGAGGTGGATTCTTCTTATTCATGATGAAAGACATCATAGCTTCAAATCTATGATTGAAGTACCTACATACATTGACTGGATCCAAAGAGCACAGTTCTCCGGGTGTCTTGAATTCGATGTTTTCTACGTTAGCATTTGCCTCTCGTAGAAATTGAAGTAAGTCTTCCCAGCCATACTCGGCACAACTCAGAGTGAGGAACCATGTGGGAGTACCTAAGTTCCTCAGCATACATTTTAAATCACCATGACGACGGTACCAGTACTCATTAGTACCACGCTGACACGCCATGAGATTAATCAGGTGAGAATCCAAAATACTATCTTGGACATTCACTTTATCCATAAAATCACTTGCCGAGATGTTTTGCATGTGTATACCACTTTTCAAGATGTGGTTCACTGCATATGACAGTCCAGACAGATCGCTTTCAAACAGGAGATGAAACAAATAAGGAATGCATTGTCGAAACCTAGCATCTCCTGCATACAATCGCAAAGTCCGGTATTCAGAAGCAGGAATTTGATGAGGTCGCTCATCATATCTTCCTCCCTGACCTGTTGGAAAAAGCTGTGGGAAACACCGAGCTTCCAAACTTTCCTCCCAAACACTAATGGGACTCCCTTTGGCTTGTTTCATTTGAAACAACTCAATAGCATTCCCCATGACTTCCTTTGAATGCAAAGGATGAACACTATAATGTTCATATATTTCCTCACTAGTAGAGGGTTCTACTTTCTCAATTTGACCAGCACACAAATCGCTATCCTCTTCCTCACTTACTTCCTCTTCTGCAACATATACATTCTTATAGTATTTATTATTTTTTTTCAAATACAATGTTGCCTTTTTAACTTTCCTAACATCTACTAAATCTTGCCATATTTTCTTATTCTTTGTCGGAACCCCATTAACTAAGATAACCAGAGGTTCCTCTTCCACTTTTTCTACTCCAATTGTGTTAATGTTTTTCTTGAAATCTAGAGGCAAATAAACAACTCTTCCCTTTAATCCTCTCTGTAAATCTGATGGAGGCAATTTCCCTGTCTTTGGCTCCATTCTTACAATAGCCTGAAAGGGATGGATACTTTGAATCAAAATAGATTCATAAGTATTTAAGTCCTTCAATTCAGAAGGAATCTCAACCAATTCCAGATTATTATGAACTGCTCTAGCAGGCATCTGGTTTTGTTTTAATTTGTTACAACAATAAGTACACACACGTTGATCCAATCCCAAATCAAAACAATTTTCTACCATCAAGTATGTTGCAAAATCCTTCCATTCACTATTATTTTCCCTTTCACTTTTTGCATATAAATCCACTAACTTAGTCTGATTCTTATAATAAGTGCGTCTACAACACACACAAGTGAAATTAGGCCTCTCACTTGATTTCATGTCAAACGTCGCAATTTCCCTCTGGAAATTATCTGTACTGGAAACATGTACACTATCTTCCAAATGACCCTCTACTTCTTGCTCAATTTCAACATTCTCCTCTTTACTTCCAAAGTAACAAAACTCAATTTCTTCACATATATTCTTCACATCTATTTCAGAACCATGCAAAAGAGCAGCGCATAATTGTTTCAGCATAATTGCTGGACTCTTAGCATAATACAACAGTCTAACTAACTTCCTCACTTTGTTATGATGCACTGCTAGCATCCTGAAATGATGAAAAACACTCTGGCATACTCTCCTGGAAAGACAAGCCAGTGAATGACCATGCAAACCTGTCACTTCTCTCACTCTGCAAGGATCTAATTCTTGCAACAACCTTATTTTCTGCTTCAAACTTTTCTTGTTAAATGTCCGTACAAAATCACAAAGCAAATTGATGGAATCCTGTCGCACACTGCAAATACTACTACACTTCCAGGTGTACACAGGACCCTTAGCACGTCTTCCTAAAACCTCATTACCTAACAACTCTTCTGCCTCTGTTGTCACAATTTTTTCTTTTTCAACTGGACAACCATCTTTCACTTCATAAGCACGACCACTGATGTCAACTGCATGCACCAAATCATTATCCTGGAAATAACTCTCTTCATTAAAAAATGCCTCACAGCTTGAACTATGTATCCATTCTCCAGAAAAAACTTCACAAAAATTACTACGATTAACTATTCTCTTCCATCTACTATTTCTTTTGAAATCAAAAATTGCCTTGTTTAGCTTCCTAATTCTATTGATTATCAAAATAAATAACTTACGTTTAATTTCAAAAGCCTGATCAATAACTTTCTCAACTTTTTTTTTTCTCCTATAAAAAACTAATTTCTGTTGACCTTTCTTAATATTTTTTAACAAATTGCCAATTATCCTGTTACGGAACATTCGTTTACGAATCTCCCTAAACTGTTGTTTCCTTCTACTATCATGCACAGATTTATCTCTTGCTCTAGCAGTAACATTTTCATTTGTCCTTTTCTTTCCATTTGATTTACTTCTCATGTTATGGATTGAAACATTTTCTGTACTAATATTTTTTTTATTAGAAATATTTCTTATGAAATATTTAGAGCTCTTACCCGGTGCTTTCTTCATGGCTTGAGAAATCTTTTTGTTAGAGGACTGCTGCGGTTTTTTTTTCTCCTGCTGTCTTTGACGTTTTGCAGCCTTTATCTCTCTTATTTTTGTAGGCATATTGAAATCTTGAAATGATCTGCAGTTGAATCTGAGGAAAAATATAATAAAAAATGTTATTAAACATTATTATCAAACAGTAAATCAGTAATAGTGATCAAAAACATAACACACTACTTGACATTTTAATTTGAAGATTTTTTAGTCATTGCCATTTTTACAATACAGAAATACCAGAAAAGAAATGACATTTATATTTATGTTACCTATGCTATTTTATATGTGAATCTGATCTAATTTTATGAGCATATTTTAATATTTTATTGAAGACACTACACATAACCTGTTTTTGAAGGTGTCTTTATTTTTAAATTAAACGGTTTACCTTTTTACTTTTTATTGATTATAAATTTTAAAAATAAATGTTTATAATTCCAAAGGCTCAAGCAGGTCAGCTTCCCATCCTATATCATATAATTCGGACAAATCTGCATCCTCATCACGCTCTTCTTCATCCTCAGGATTTAAATCATCCAATGGATCAACATCCACTGATGTTTCAATTACAAGTTCAATGATGAGGTCAAAATCAACTGATTGCAGATTGTCGCTCATGTTGAGGTTGTCTTTATCTTTAAAGAAAGATAACAACAATGAGATGTTGCAGAGTAAGAGACAAATCTCACAGATTATAATAGTAAAATTATTTAACAAGAGTAACATTTTGCAGCTATTATTTAGCCATGTCCAGCGATGCTGAGCAGGTGAAGCCTATGTCTAATTTTTCACTGAACAGGACTCATCTGTTCTTAACCTTGGATAAGCCTCAACGACTCTGTGTCCCCTGCACATACTCAAATGTTAAAGTGCAGATTTATATTAAATGGCACATCCCCAGGCATGCACCAGTTAATGTGCACCACTGCTTTACCACCCATGGTGTGCCGCATTTACAATCAGATAGGAGAAAGCTGCTTCAAAACCCTGCGCCTGCTTGAAGCTGGCATAGGTCTTGACGCAGCATTGTAGAGATGGGGCACCCCTGAGCCTTGCTGGAGCTGCATCGCACTTACGATACAACTCCAGCAATGCGCCACCTTTACGGCACAGATGCGTCACGCATCTGTGCCGTTTTTGCCCCATGCTGCGCCGCATTGTAAATTCAGCACAACATGGGTGGCGGAACAGTGGCGCAGGATGACTGTCACATCCCTGGTGATGCGCCACTCATCATAAATCTATCCCTAAGCTTCTTATCTTGTTACAGATGAACTGCCATATGTATCATCAAAATATTTTACATATTATAAATAGCAAATTTTAAGGAATAAATAGCGATTCTTTACTATTCCTAATTTGCAATGAGCAAATTGCTAATTGCAAATTACCCATTCATTTCCATAGGCTAGGAGGCTCATAGGAATTAATGTTGCAAGTTGTGATTAGCAATTAGCTCATCACAAAATAGGATTTTTTTCAAGCGTGCAGGGGTATCTCAAGAACACCCTGCTGCACCCCTGAAAAAGAAATTTGGGAGCACATGGCACACCTACATGCCCTAATGGCATGTACGGGCGTCATATGGGACCTTTTTTTTTTTTTTTTTTAAAATGCTTTTTGAAAAGAATTCGCAAATTACCACAAACTAGAAGTTGGTGGTAGTTTCCAAATCCTTAATATCATTTTTTACATATTTTTTTTTGATACATTGCATTTAAGGAATCACAAATTTTGAATTATTGACATTTTAAGTAATTTCCACATGTGCAGTGTTTTCAAAATATAATTTGAAAATCGTTTTTGGGGAAAAGTAATGGTTTGCAAATTTATGACAAGGACATAATGGTGTATGCTTCTCTATAAGGCATTTCAGTATCTCTAATGTCATTTTTCCCATATTACATTATAAGACCTTTCCCCATGAAGCACATTCCTTGTAAATATGCTCCCACCTGTGCATTGCAAATTTAGATTTTGACTGTTTCAGACACATAGCCATGTTGAAAGTGACCCAAAAAAATTGCAAACGTTTTAAAAAAAAACATTCATGTGTCTTAATGACATTTTAAGTCATTTCCCCATGGACAATGTTTTCTAAGTGGCACAAAAGAGGTATACACCTATCATAAATCTGTCCCTAGCATTATAAATGATTAAATCAGGATGACAATAAGATGTGGCCTATCCAGAGGTTTGTTTAAGGTGAGGCCTACTCAGGATTGCAGATTAAAGTTACGCTTGATGAAGAATACAGAGGAGATAATTTATTGTAAAGGCCTACCAATGAAGTAAGTGATTTCTACTTCATTGCACCAGTCATCATAAATGTATCCATAAGCTTCTTATCTTGTTAGACATCAACCGCCATATGTATCATATAACTATTTTGCATTTCCAAAAAAGCGAATTTTAAGGAATAAATAGCGATTCTTTACCATTCCAAATTTGTTTGAGAAAATTGCTAATTGCAAATTACCCATTCATTTCCATGGGCTAGGAGGCTCATATAAATGAAGGTGCAATTTGCGATTAACAATTTGCTCATCACAAATTAGGAATTTATTCCAAAGGTGCAGGGGTGTCTCAAGAACACCCTGCTGCAACCCTGAAAAAGAAATTTGGGGGCATATGGCGAACATAAATTTTAACAACATTCCTTTACCTCAAAAACGATTTTCAAATCATAACTTCAAAACACTACACATGGGAAAATTACTTAAATTGTCCTTAAGACACATAAAAGCGTTTTTTGATTGGCTTTCCTGCATGGTAGGGTCACTTTTAACATGGCTATGTAACATAAACATTCAAAATCAAAATTTTCCATGTACAGGTGGGAGCATATTTACAAGCAATTTGCGCCACAAAGAAAGGTCTGACATTAAAATGGGAAAAATAACATCAGGGACAGTCAATTGCCTTATAAAGAACCATACACCATTATGTCCTTCTCATGAATTTAAAAACAATTCCTTTTTCCCAAAAACGATTTTCAAATCATAATTTCAAAAAACTGCACATGAGAAAATGACTTAAAATGTCATTGAAACACATGAAAGCGTTTTTTGATTGGCTTTCCTGCATGGTTGGTTCACTTTTATCATGGCTATGTAACACAAACATTGATAATTAAAATTTTCATGCACATGTAAGAGCATATTTACAAGCAATTTGCGCCACAGAGAAAGGTCTTACACTAAAATGAGAAAAATAACATCAGGAACAGTCAATTGCCTTATAAAGAACCATACACCATTATGTCCTTGTCATGATTTTATAAACAATTCCTTTTCCCCAAAAACGATTTTAAAATCATAATTTCTAAACACTGCACATGGGAAAATGACTTAAAATGTCATTAAAACACATGAAAGCGTTTTTTGATTGCCTTCCCAGCATGGTTTGGTCACTTTTAACATGGCTATTTAACACAAACATTCAAAATCTAAATTTTCCATGCACATGTGAGAGCATATTTACAAGCAATTTGCGCCACAGAGAAAGGTCTTACACTAAAATGAGAAAAATAACATCAAGGACAGTCAATTGCCTTATAAAGAACCATACACCATTATATCCTTGTCATGAATTTAAAAACAATTCCTTTTCCACAAAAACGATTTTCAAATCATAATTTCTAAACACTGCACATCAGAAAATGACTTAAAATGTCATTAAAACACATGAAATCATTTTTTGATTGGCTTTCCAGCATGGTTGCGTCACTTTTAACATGGCTATGTAACACAAACATTCAAAATCAAAATTTTCCATGCACATGTGAGAGCATATTTACAAGCAATTTGCGCCACATAAATCATAATTTTCTCCTTAAAGCACACTATTCTCTATCTAAAGTAAAGAAATATTTTCTCACCTTAGCAAATACTTTGAGTTTGAAAACAGTCTAAGAAACACACCAATTTGTCTTCAGCAGAGCAAAAGGTATGCACTCCAGAGTCTGCAGCTATCAAAAGCACAGAAATGGTGTAATTCTTCACACATATTTCTCATGTCACCCAATCAAAACTCTTCCCTCACTTTTTTTCAAATGAAAACCCTTCCCCCTCTGCCCTTTCTGCCTATTTTCCATAGCAACCACCTCTTGGAGAAACTCTGGTGTTTGCAAATTCACACAACAATGTTGCAATTGAACTCTGAACTCTCAGTGCACCTGCATATCCAGTGCTTTCTTTCATTTAATGATTTTTTATTGACCACTCAAAATACATCTTTCAAACAACACATCTGTACACCCTAACTTTCTGTTTTCATCAATCAAAATCCACCAATCACTGTTACTACTTCATGAACACAGAAACTCCACAGTTTTTTTCATTTCAAACTCACATTTTTTCAACTGCCATTTCATTGCCACACTTCATCTGACTGCAGGAGAACCTTCTCTCACCATGTTTTCTGTCTGGATTGTTGGTCATAGTTATATTCACTGGGCTCAAAGGTACGTTGAAAGCAGGAATTTACCTAACCTCAATTTACAAGATGTGGAAATTAAGTGGTTTGGCCACAGAGGATTAAAATGTCACCAATTGATACCATTGGTGAAAACCTTTATGCATTTGCCAAAACCTGACCTGTTAATTGTGCACTGTGGAGGTAATGACTTGGGCACTTTGACTGGTGTAGGTCTGGAAATGCTTTTAAAGGACACCTTTGAGCAATTAATGGCACTTTTTCCTCAGACTGCCTTGGTATATTCAAATATATGCCAAAGACAGAAATGGAGGTGGTCAAACCAATTTTGTCCACAAATTGAGAAGTCGAGGAAGCATGTAAACAAATCTGTTTCAGCTTACATGAGAGACCATGGAATGGGCTCCCTGTACAACAATAACTTGCGTTACTACATGCAAGATATCTACAGAGGAGATGGAGTTCACTTCTCAGATGAGGGCAACAGAGTTTTCACTCTGAATTTAAAAATGTGCATTGGTACCTACTTATAAGTACCAAAATGTACCATAAACCCAAAAGCTCTTCTCAGAGCTACCCTACATCTAATCACTCACAATTATTATTTTACTCTAACTTTTTTCACTAATTTTCAACAAAGTACACTCCCTGGGGCGCTACCCGGTACGCGTACCGGGAGCTAACCTCGCGAAATTTTTTAAAAAAATGTTTTTTTTTCGCACATATAAACCTCCTCAGCCACCCTCAGAAAACCTAGGGGGTCAAGATAAGTCTACCGTGCCCCCTTCTACCCATTCTGAACATTATTTGCCCTCCATCTTGTATCTTAATTCGACCGAAACACAAAATGGTGGACTCCCGGAACGCTTAAGGTACGCGAACCGGGGCGCTCAACGGTTCGCGTACCGGGTCGCTCCCTGGGAAAAAAAGGTGGGAAAGTAGTTCACAGAAAAGCCACTGGAGACAATTTCACCAAATATAGATTAGCTCATACTACATACCAATCCCTACCATTTTCACAAATTTGATTGGAATTCCATTTAGCCATTTCGCCTGTAGACCTCTCTAAATACCGTGAGGTAAATTACTTCACAAAACACATCTGAAATGTTGGAATTGACAACCAATTAAAATGTTACTTTCATTTTCTACTTTTTTTACCTCACATTTGATTGGTTATGTACCCGAATATATATAAAGGAAGAGAAGGAAACACAGCCATTTTGACTACTACTTCCTGGTGTACATTTCAATAGGATTTTCATTAATAACTTCAACTTCTTTTTAAAGGTAAGTTGTTATTTTTAAAACTGAAGTATATTGTGCACTTTAAGTTAATATGGCAAACTTTTTCTGTTAGTTATATACTATCCCTCTGTAGTACTTATAAATTTAGATACACTTTTTTATATTCCTACTTCCACTCTGATACTATACACTGCCCAAAGATAAATTCTCTGTTAAAAACTGCCTATCTAAAATTAATCCCAACAGTGCCCTACCTCTACTAATATATATTTTTTTTATGCAAATTTCAGGAAAAATGGAAAGTGAACAAAACATTTCATTTGAAATTGTCCTTCCAGAGTCCAACACAGAAATCATTGATCCAAATGAGATTGAATTTATGGATGAAACTTGGGACCAAGAACTACTGCAATGTGTACAAGCAGTAGATAACCTCCTTGCAAATGAGGACATTTTACAACCTCAGAGACTACAATCTATATTCCATGATTATTATGAAATTTCTGACAATGAAATGTTAGAAAGTTTAATAAATTATGAAACACAATAAAAAAAGCTTAAAAAAAAAAAAAAAAAAAATAATCAACAAAACCAACAATCAATTAACATACAGCATTTGAAAAGTCTATCATTCATTTTTCATTGTGATACGCTCCCCAGAACGCTTCCCGGTTCGCGTACCGGGCGCTAACCACGAAAAAAAAAAAAAATTTTTTTTTTTTTGCTTAGCGGGGCCCCTTTAAAGCCTCCACATCAAACCTAGGGGGTCAGGGAGGATCTACTATGCCCCCTTATGGTCATTTCCCCCTTTGTTTTGTCCTCCTCTTGTCACTCGATCCTACCGAGAGACAAGATGGCGGCCGCTCCGGACTGTTTAGAATGTTGACAGACACCGGAGAGCCAATCAACTTCGCTACGCGAAGTTCCGTTACGCGTCAAGTACGCGTACCGGGGCGCTGCCTGGTCCGCGCTTACAGATATATATCTTTTTTTGAACGTTATTTTCTCAAAATCCACTGCAGCACATATATTGAGACCTACAAAAGGCACATCGGGCTACCAGTCCCTACAATTTTGCCAAGTTTCGTGCAAATCCATTCAGCCGTTCGGGCTAAAAGTGAGGCTAACCGCCCTATGGAAAACTCAATGTTAAAAACACGTTTTGGGACCCCCCTTTTTTCTCGGCCCCCCCTGGACCAACTCCCCCCAAATTTCCAGTGGCTGCTCAGAAACAAAATGTTCCATTTTGCTGAAAATTTCAGCCAATTCCGTCCACAAACGCCAAAGTTATTAGACATAGAATTTTCAAAAAACCCATAGAGAAAAAATCCTAACTATATATACCTACTGGCGACCGCCAGTAGGTAATATATATATATATATATTACCTACTGGCGGTCGCCAGTAGGTATATATAGTTAGGATTTTTTCCCTATGGGATTTTTGAAAATTCTATGTCTAATAACTTTGGCGTTTGTGGACGGAATTGGCTGAAATTTTCTGGAAAATGGAACATTTTGTTTCTGAGCAGCCCCTGAAAATTTGGGGGGGGTTCGTCCAGGGGGGGCCGAGAAAAAAGGGGGGTCCCAAAACGTGTTTTTAACATTGAGTTTTCCATAGGGCGGTTAGCCTCACTTTTAGCCCGAACGGCTGAATGGATTTGCACGAAACTTGGCTAAATTGTAGGGACTGGTAGCCCGATGTGCCTTTTGTAGGTCTCAATATATGTGCTGCAGTGGATTTTGAGAAATTAACGTTCAAAAAAAGATATATATCTGTAAGCGCGGACCGGGCAGCGCCCCGGTTCGCGGACCTTAAGCGTACCAAAACTTCGCGTAGCGAAGCTGATTGGCTCTCCGGTGTCTGTCAACATTCTAAACAGTCCGGAGCGGCCGCCATCTTGTCTCTCGGTAGGATCGAGAGACAAGAGGAGGCCAAAACAAAGGGGGAAATAACCATATGGGGGCATAGTAGATCCTCGCTGACCCCCTAGGTTTAATGTGGAGGTTTTTTTTGCGTGGGTAGCGCCCGGTACGCGAACCGGGAAGCGTTCTGGGGAGCGTACTACAATGAAAAATGAATGATAGACTTTTCAAATGCTGTATGTTAATTGATTGTTGGATTTGTTGATTATTTTTTATTTTCTTTATCTTCCCAGGGAGCGACCCGGTACGCGAACCGTTGAGCGCCTCGGTTCGCGGACCTTAAGCGTTCCGGGAGTCCACCATTTTGTGTTTCAGTCGAATTAAGATACAAGATGGAGGGCAAATAATGTTCAGAATGGGTAGAAGGGGGCACGGTAGAGTTATCTTGACCCCCTAGGTTTTCTGAGGGTGGCTGAGGAGGCTTATATGTGCGGAAAAAAAAACATTTTTAAAAAAAAAATTCGCGAGGTTAGCTCCCGGTACGCGTACCGGGTAGCGCCCCAGGGAGCGTATTTTGTTGAAAATTTGTGAAAATGTTAGAGTTAAATTATAATTGTGAGTGATTAGATGTAGGGTAGCTCTGAGAAGAGCTTTTGGGTTTATGGTACATTTAGGTACTTATAAGTAGGTACCAATGCACATTCTTAAATTCAGAGTGAAAACTCTGTTGCCCTCATCTGAGAAGTGAACTCCATCTCCTCTGTAGATATCTTGCATGTAGTAACGCAAGTTATTGTTGTACAGGGAGCCCATTCCATGGTCTCTCATGTAAGCTGAAACAGATTTGTTTACATGCTTCCTCGACTTCTCAATTTGTGGACAAAATTGGTTTGACAACCTCCATTTCTGTCTTTGGCATATATTTGAATATACCAAGGCAGTCTGACGAAAAAGTGCCATTAATTGCTCAAAGGTGTCCTTTAAAAGCATTTCTAGACCTACCCCAGTCAAAGTGCCCAAATCATTACCTCCACAGTGCACAATTAACAGGTCAGGTTTTGGCAAATGCATAAAGGTTTTCACCAATGGTATCAATTGGTGACATTTTAATCCTCTGTGGCCAAACCACTTAATTTCCACATCTTGTAAATTGAGGTTAGGTAAATTCCGCGACCGCCAGTAGGTAATATTCACTGAAAAAACCATAGGTTATAGACCATATATAGTTAGGAATTAGCATTTACAAAACCTTGAAAATTCACTGAAAAAACCATAGGTTATAGACCATATATAGTTAGGCATTAGCATTTAGAAAACCTTATTTTACTCACACAAAACCATTGAAATTCCATATATAGTTAGTTGCACTAACTATATATCGCGCACCCGCAATCCACTGCTGATGATGTCACATATTACATCATTCATGACATGGTCAGTGACATCACTGATGACATCACTGATGACATCTCAAATGACATCACTGATGACATCACTGATGACATCTCAAATGACATCACTGATGACATCATGACACACCAATACCAGTTACTACATACGCACTCACTGATTCCTACGTCTACACACACATTCACTCATTCACCCATACAATCACTCATACATACAGTCACTCATTATTACAACACTATCATATGCACTCATACACCTATGCAGACAGTCACACACTGCCACTCATCCATGGAGTTACTCACACACCAAGTCAGTCCTGTAAAGAATCAATCACACTTCCATTTCTTCATCTATACAGTTAAACACAGAACACCATACTTCAGTGACATCACTGATGACATCACTAATGACATCTGAAATGACATCACTGATGACATCTCAAATGACATCACTGATGACATCATGACACACCAATACCAGTTACTACATACGCACTCACTGATTCGTACGTCTACACACACATTCACTCATTCACCCATACAATTACTCATACATACAGTCAGTTATTATTAGAACACTATCATATGCACTCATACACCTAGTCAGTCCTGTGAAGAATCAATCACACTTCGATTTCCTCATCTATAGTTAAACACAGAACACCATACTTTTCACACATATACTAACACATACTTACTCTCTTACACAATCACTGATACAAGTACACATTGATATGCACAGCGTCACACACCTCCCAGCCAGCCACACACACACTCAGTCTTCCATCCATCCAGTCATTCTTCAATATGTAAAACGTATTTAAACTTTACAAAAACACACAGACACTAGATGATGTCATCAGTGATGTCATCAGTGATGTCACTGACCATGTCATGAATGATGTAATATGTGACATCATCAGCAGTGGATTGCGGGTGCGCGATATATAGTTAGTGCAACTAACTATATATGGAATTTCAATGGTTTTGTGTGAGTAAAATAAGGTTTTCTAAATGCTAATTCCTAACTATATATGGTCTATAACCTATGGTTTTTTCAGTGAATATATATATATATATATATATATATATATATATATATATATATATATATGTTATGTTATGTTATGTTAAACTTTTATTTATATAGCGCACGGCTACTCAACAAGAGTGTCCCGGCGCTTTCAGAGGGCGACTCAGCAATTAAAAAACATAACAATAAACAGAAAGAGAAAGAAAAGTGGAATAGAAGAAACAGCCTAAAGATTAAAAAGCCAGGTCTTCAGGTTCTTCCTGAACAGGAGCAAACTAGGAATGCTGCGTAAAGCAAGGGGCAAGGAGTTCCACAGCTGGGGGGCCTTAAGGCTGAAGGAGCGACCCCCGATGCTTCCTCATGCGGGGCACCACGGCCATGAACAAGGATTCCGACCGCAGAGAGCGGGCCGGACAATAAAAGGCCAGCCTGCGCTGCAGATACTTAGCTCCGGAGCCAGAAAGCGCCTTATGCACCAGCGTCAGCGTTTTAAACATTATCCGCTTTCGGATAGGGAGCCAGTGAAGTGACTGTAGCACCCCAGATGTTCTTGCCCGCCTATGAAGGCCGAATATGGCGTGAGCCGCGGAGTTCTGCGCCACTTGCAGCCTTTGGATCAGATACTCCGGAAGCCCTAAATATAGAGCATTAGCATAGTCCAGTCTAGATCCTATAAGAGCTTGGACAATGATCTTCCTATGCTCCTCTGTAAGTAAGGAGAGGAACTTCTGGAGCATCTTCAGGATGCCAAAACAGGTGCCCGTCAGACCAAGGATGTGCGATCTGAACGTGAGGTCATTATCGACCTTGACTCCCAAATTTTTGGCAGCCACAGATGGCTGGGTGGGGGGGCACATATCAACTGGCCACCAGTCACGCTATTCCGGTTCCGAAGCACAACCAAATAGCAGAACCTCAGATTTACTAGAGTTGGCCTTGAGGCCATTCTGCTGAAACCAGTCAAAGACTCTCTTCAGACATCCCTGGATGCTCTCCCCGTCAAATGACTGGTCTTTCCTGCAGGTGAAGAGAAGCTGTGTGTCATCCGCATAGGACACGATCTGGGCCCCCGAAGTCTCCACGAGTGCCGCCAGAGGGGTCATAAAGATGTTAAAAAGAGTCGGGCTCAACACAGAGCCCTGTGGAACTCCGACTCCCAGTGGCGGCTTCTCAGCGGAGCTCGAAGAAGCCCAGACCGTTTGTCGACGGTCCTCCAAGAGCGATGTAAACCATTTAAACACCGTCCCCCTCAGACCGATGTCATAAAGTCTGGTGAGTAGAGCCTCGTGGGGGACGGTGTCGAAGGCCGCCGACAAGTCCAACATGACAAGCACAGCCTTCCCCCCTGTGTCCAGAGTCTCGCGGATGACCTCTGACACCTCGAGGAGTGCCGTCTCCGTACTCAGGTTAGGCCGAAAGCCGGATTGCGAGGGATGCAGGAGATCATTTGATTCGAGGAAACCCGAGAGCACGCCATGCACGTGCTTCTCCATGAGCTTCGCAAGGGCCGGCAGAAGAGAGATTGGCCGGTAATTGGCCAGAACCCCTGGATCCAATCCCGGCTTTTTGAGGAGGGGGATCACCATCACCCTTTTCCAGGATAGAGGGAGCCGCCCCTCTCTCAGAGATGAATTCAGGAGAGGATTCACCAAGGGGTTCATCAGCGGCGCCATCCTGGCCAAGAATTTGGCCGGGCAGGGATTGAGTGGCGACCCAGACTTGAGAGTGGCCAAAAGTGCAAGGGAAGCATCTGAGGAGACCGGTGGAAACTCAGCCAGAAAAACCTCTGGCGTAGCCGATGGAGCTCGTCCCCGATGGAGGTCGTCCCCCCCGATGCTCACAGCCCCATCCACAGACTCTGCAGAGAAAGAGGCCTGGATCGTTCTGATTTTATCGGTGAAAAACCTAGCCAGGTCACTGACCCAGGTCTCAGATGAGACTGTTTGCTGAAGATTGGACCTGGGGGCTGTAAACTCCTTGACCACGGTAAAAATCTCCTTACAGGAGTTGGCGGCCGCCTCAATCCTCCTGGCGAGATACTCTTTTTTTGCGCACAGAATGTTACGATGGTACGCTTTAACCGCCAACCTATAAGTATGTCTGGCCTCCACGTCATACTGAGAGCGCCACGCCCTCTCAGCCACCTTGCACAAACTGCGTTCAATACGCAAGACCCCCGTGAACCACGGCGCAGACTGACGCTCACCCACTGATCGAAGAGTTCTTACAGGGGCCAGGTCATCCAACCTCTCTAACAGCCGCGCTTGCAGAGTCTCAGTGTCCAGGTCCAAATCACCCACAATGGGGCAGGGATGGTCAGCAAATGCCTGATATATACATATCTATATCCAAAACTCACTTGCCCAAAATTCATAGAAGCCACTCACAGAAAAGTTCAAATCTGTGTTTATTGGAGCAAGCTGCAAGGGGCTGGGAAGAGGTGTTCATCAAGTGAAAGTGCCTGACGCGTTTCATGCGCAAAGCGCATTTATTCAGAGGCAGTGATACTTCGCTGCTAGTGGCTCAAATTGTCTAAGTAAATGTTCACCTCGTGACCAATGGACGTGGGCACACCCCGGACATTCTGGTATGAGTAGTTCCTTATCTCCGTTGAGTTGCTCACAGCAGCGAAATGGATTCAAATAAATTAAAACCCCAGTGGGCTGTGAAGACTTCAAAACACAGCGTTTTACATCTTATGCCTTCCTCCACACGACCTTCCTGCCCCTCGATGTGCTGCATCTCAAGACGCTGCATGGGTCCAATGAATCATGGCCGGGCTTATTTGAAAGGCGAGTGTGCGTCCCAAGCGTTGCTGCATGCAAAACCAGAAGAGATCATGATTACATAAGGCTCCTCTATCCCCGATGTGCACCGGTGCCAATCCTTAGTCCCAGCTACAGGAGGATCTGTGTGGCTCATGATATATATATGACGTTACAACTGACCCTGAATCATTGTCTAGTGGCTCTAGTGAGGATAGAAGTGAAAATAGCAGTAGAGACACAGACAGCATGTTCTTCAGTCTAGAAGAAGAAGTCGATTTTTTGGTAGAAGCGAGGTTAAAAACCCTGAGACCTCGCAACGACTGAAATCAGGTCGGAAAAGACGCAACACAGTCAGACGTTCTAACAGGAGGAAACGCAGGCGTGAAGCCCAAAAAGAAGAAGAACTACTGGCGCAAAAAGAATTAATCGATAAACAAACCGTAGTAAAGCTCACAACCATGACTCTGACGCAAGCTGAAGAGCAGTTGTTAGCATTGGGCCTGAACTTTTGTCCGAATACAGATTTCAACTACGCAACCACTCGGATAGACATTTTCAAATTCATAAGGAAATTAAAATTAAAAAAATTTTTTGCCATGAAAAGTGTTTGGGAGGACAAAAAAACAAAAACACGAACTGTGGCTGGGTCACACTTGCAAGCCTCTGAGGTACCTACATTATGGGCATTACATGAGCTAAATAATGAAGAGGAAAATAATTCCCAAATATCAACCCAATCACAACTAAGGGAACTGGATTAGTTCCAGAAGGGTGCGGGAGAAAGCCCCTTCAAGCCCAGATCAACATTTGTCCCTTTAATGCCGAAGGATGCAATAGACGTTTTTCATGATCGCATTACTGAGGAAATAAAAAAACTTCATTGTCAAACCAATCGTGAGAAATATGGTTCAAATCAGCATCAAGCTCAATACAATAATCTGATGGAAAAAATTAGGAAAAACCCGAATGTCATAATAAAAAAATCGGACAAGGGCGGCAATATTGTGCTGTGGAGCAAAATAGACTATGAGGCTGAAGCCAAGCGGCAACTGGAAAATGTTGACTGTTATGAGAAGACGACACTAAAAACATACAATAAGGCAAGGGAAAATATCAAAAAAGAACTACTAAAATGGAAAACAGATGGCTTAATAACAAATGAGGAATTTAAATTCCTATATAATGCCCACCCTGTGATGCCGTTTCTATACTTGCTACCTAAATTGTACAAAGAAAAAGTCCCAATACCTGGCAGACCCATAATATCATAAAAAAGAAAGTAAAGGAGGCCCCCTTATCTGTCACATCTGGGACAGGGGAGAAATATTGAAAAACATGGAGGTCCCACTAGTAACCCTCTAAGGTGGTTAAGACTGCTAACAGGTGTCTGGAATTTAATTTTTGAACAATACCAATCACACAATAATGTATTACCAAGTGCCCTGCACTACTTATTCAACTGTACATACGCCAGCCATTATTGAGAACTTATCAATTGATACAGTATGTGTAGAGCTCAGAGTCTAACAAGTCTATAGACAAGGTTTAACAAAAACAGGAAAATTGTCTTTAAAAATATAACATTTGTATATTTATTACACAATTACAGAATAATCACCATAATAACAATTGATTAAAAAAAGGCATACGGTGTCGCAATTAAAAACACATAGAATTATGGCTATAAGCAAAAGACAAACAATTTATTCATTAAAAATGTTCACAAGAACAGGGGTCGACGCGGCGTTTCGGTTTTGGAGCAACAATTAAAACCTTCTTCAGGACCAAGTTCTAAAAAGAAACACACAATTACTGTTTTATCCTTACATATTCTTTTTAAGCAGACATATTTGCAAAACAATTCACAAAAAAATTCACAAAAAAACAATTCCTGCCTTTGTAGAGGTGTTGGACAGACTCCGGATACATAAAAGTTGGCACTAGTCACGACCTAGTCGTTGGTAATGTTATTGGTATTATCAAAACAAACCCTTACTTGTGTAAGAGACACCATTCCCAAGTGTTAGCATTTTTTAGGGAAATCATAGCATGATATTATCATTATGTTATCACCTAGTAGGTGGTTAGTAACAGTTATGTTGGTTACCTGAGTTTAAAAAAAGGGTTGTCTTCCAGATAAATCATGGAGGACCAGCTGCCCGATTGTAATTTCCAGGTCTTAGCTGTACTTCATCTTTCTCATAGATCCAGATGTGTATTTGGCAGTTATTATGCCTGTTGGTGAAGGACAGTAGAGCCATTATTAATGTCCTCATTCATTAATTTGCAGGTAGTGGGCAGTGATTTTACACACACTATATCTACCTTGTGTTTTCAATAAACAGGATCGCGCTCTGGTAGTAGGAGCCACCGATATAGGTTTTCTGATTAACTGTGGGTAGGTAGAGATAAGTTACCATATTATTAAACAAGGAGTGATTCCCAACTGTCTCAAGGGATTCGGTCATACACACTTACCCAGATATAAATCACTGGCAATTCAGTGTAGCACGTGCGTTTTCAATTGGCTTGTGCTGGGGGCGGCATTCGTTTTTTCTTATTTTCTCTCTCTCTCTAAAGAATGTTGACAGAGAGAATTTGATAGTAGACATATACATTATTGTCTAGGATATTCTACCTTGCTATCTAATGGCATGTATTTTGCTCCTTACAGTTATGTATGCACATTTGCTGTGCGTAGCTGATATGTGTTGTTACTGCTCTGTTTCCCTTTACATATGTCAATGTGCTCCGTTATTTATCCACTTAAGCGGACCCATTTCTGTTAAAATCATTTAGCCGGTGATAGTCATGTTATATAATTGTCTATTTCCGAAGCTGGTAAACAAACGAACCACGCTAATGAATTGCCAAAGGTTAACCCGGGACAATACCAATATGGAAGTGAGTGCCTTATAGAAGCGGATTGTGCATGCGGGAAGCTGGAATCTATTCTGCCTAAATGCGTCTGATATACAGGCAGCGCCGGCAGTATTCGGCTTACCTTAAAATAGAAATTCGGCCTCCCTGCTCCTACTCCGGTAGCGTCTTCGTGGTTCCTGTGTAAAATAGCGCTTCTGAGACGAGGCGATTTGTGGCCTTTTTATGGCACAAGACAGTTGATTGGGTCAACGTCATTGATTCAATGATTGGCTCTACGGAGGTCACATGGCTGTTTGTTCTGTTTACCTCCAGGATCGTGTGCCACGCCGTAAATATAAACGGGGGACTTGCACACCATTTTGGCAGTTCTACGCCTCTTAATTATTTAGTTCCATGTTTTTTGTGGAAAAGAGACCTTTTTTTCGGGATTCTATGAGCACCTTTGGTCTATGCATATATAGGGCAATCTCTATGTAACAGCCCGCTCACCACTTGATATTAGGCAGTTTGGGTATGTGTATATAAATTATAATGTCCGCTCTAGGTGCTATCAAGCTTCAAGAGTAAATATACCTAATAATATATATTCGTGAGTAAGGCGTACTGTGCGATTATCACGGCCTATTTCATATCAGAATTAATCAAAAACTTTTTTAGGAGAAAAAGCATCTGCTCATTAACTTCCGAGCGAGTGACATAAGGGTAGTTAGATAGATGCTACCGTCAATATGTTCAGTGTAAGCATTTTATCGCGGTTTCACAAACTACAAGGAGATTGTGGTAATTATATATAATGAATCATATTGTCGGTATAAGTACCATGTCCTGCCAAATACACATCTGGATCTATGAGAAAGATGAAGTACAGCTAAGACCTGGAAATTACAATCGGGCAGCTGGTCCTCCATGATTTATCTGGAAGACAACCCTTTTTTTAAACTCAGGTAACCAACATAACTGTTACTAACCACCTACTAGGTGATAACATAATGATAATATCATGCTATGATTTCCCTAAAAAATGCTAACACTTGGGAATGGTGTCTCTTACACAAGTAAGGGTTTGTTTTGATAATACCAATAACATTACCAACGACTAGGTCGTGACTAGTGCCAACTTTTATGTATCCGGAGTCTGTCCAACACCTCTACAAAGGCAGGAATTGTTTTTTTGTGAATTTTTTTGTGAATTGTTTTGCAAATATGTCTGCTTAAAAAGAATATGTAAGGATAAAACAGTAATTGTGTGTTTCTTTTTAGAACTTGGTCCTGAAGAAGGTTTTAATTGTTGCTCCAAAACCGAAACGCCGCGTCGACCCCTGTTCTTGTGAACATTTTTAATGAATAAATTGTTTGTCTTTTGCTTATAGCCATAATTCTATGTGTTTTTAATTGCGACACCGTATGCCTTTTTTTAATCAATTGTTATTATGGTGATTATTCTGTAATTGTGTAATAAATATACAAATGTTATATTTTTAAAGACAATTTTCCTGTTTTTGTTAAACCTTGTCTATAGACTTGTTAGACTCTGAGCTCTACACATACTGTATCAATTGATAAGTTCTCAATAATGGCTGGCGTATGTACAGTTGAATAAGTAGTGCAGGGCACTTGGTAATACATTATTGTGTGATTGGTATTGTTCAAAAATTAAATTCCAGACACCTGTTAGCAGTCTTAACCACCTTAGAGGGTTACTAGTGGGACCTCCATGTTTTTCAAGACCCATAATATCAGCCATCAAGAGCATGACAGAGCACATTGGCCAGTACATAGACTATTTTTTACAAGAACTGGTAAAAGAGATGCCGTCATACTTAAAAGACACTGGAGACTTTTTATCTCGGATTGACAATTTTGAGTGGACAGAGGACATGATGTTGTTGACTCTAGACATAGAGTCTTTATACACAAGCATTAACCACGAACAAGGTTTGAAAGGAGTAGAACATTTTCTTAAAACTCGTCTGGCTGAATATGTGTTACACAGCAAAATGATAATGTCACTAATCAAATGGTGTCTTGATAATAATTATTTTGCCCTCGGTAAGGAATACTACAGACAGAAAAGAGGAGTGGCCATGGGGGCCTGCTTTTCCCCGAGCTATGCGTGCTTGCACGTAGGGTTCTGGGAGAGGCAGGTCCTCATGGGCCAACATCAAAATGAGATGGAAAACAGGATTTGTTTGTGGTTGCGTTTTATAGACGACGTTTTTGTTATCTGGAGAGGAGATAGCCTGAGTGCCATGGAATTTGTAGAAAAAATTTATGTAAATGACTACAATCTATTCTTTTCTTCGCATCAGAGTACCAGTAAAATTGAGTTTCTTGATGTCCAGGTAATAGAAACTAATAACAAACTGGCAACAACTGCATATAGAAAACCTACAGCAGGAAATGCAATTCTCCATGCGCCTAGCGCACACCCCAAGCATTTGATAGCGAGCATACCTTCTGGCGAGGTATTGCGACTTAAGCGGATTTGTAGTTCCCCCGAAGAGTATGTAAAGTGTAGAGATTAAAGCATAGAAAGACAGAGGATACACAGAAGATACACTCAATAGAGCCATTAGTAGAGCAGACATTAAATCAAGAGCAGAATTATTGCCTACACATAGAAGATCCGAGGGTGGAATAGAATCAGATAAAGACACAGATGTGCCAAGATTGATAACTACATTTAGCAGGCAGGAGCGCAAAATAAGAGCCATATTAAATAAAAATTGGCCAATTGTGCTGACAGACAGCATCCTGAAGGAAGACCTCCCTAATAAACCACAGGTGACCTTCAGGAGATTTAAGAACATGGCTGTTCAGCTGACACAACCACCAGGGGCAGAGGCAGCTGCTCCCACTTGGATGCCAGTTAAACAAGGATTCCTCAAATGCTCCACATGTCAAGCATGTACCTTTGGTGTAAATACCAGTAAATACAGCACACCCTTTAGTAAGAATGAGTTAAAAATAAAGGGGCATTATGACTGCCGCACAGAATTCGCTGTGTATATTCTCACGTGCACCTGCGGCCTAAGGTACGTGGGCAGTACAATAAAGCCGGTGCACGTGAGAATATTACAACACATTAGAGCAATTATCAACAGCGACCCCACCTACCCGGTAGCTAGACACTTTAAGGCGAGACATGACAAAAACATTAAATGTCTATCTTACTATGTTATTGATGCAGTACCAACCCCGAAAAGAGGTGGGGATAGAGAGAACTTGTTGAGGCAGCTGGAGACTAAATACATACTTAACCTTAACAGCAAGTCTCCCAATGGATTAAATACCACCGAGGACATGCATACGTTTCTGTAGTAGATCTCGAATAAAATAGGAATCACGACTTGACCTGAAATAGTTTTAATATTTGGTGTAAAAAATGTCATTGATTAGCCTCTAATTTCTAAAACAAAAATTAAAAAAATTCACTTATTTTTTCATTTGCACAGCACTATGCACTTTCGGTTGACTCAATGAGTTTTAATATCTTATGAGCTTTTAGGGGGGGTGGTTTTTGGATATCCAGGCTTGGATTTTTAATACCATGTAACCCAATTTTAGCTCATAGGGAATGATTATTACAGTTTACATGGAGAATACGGTTCTGATCAAAATGATTTGTTAGTTACTAATTCAATTAGTTGCAGCATTTGCACAGAAACATGATTTGCACTAAAAAGCGTAATTTTGCACATATTGGTTTTATAGGCATTCATGCCGATATGTTTTAACTCCATATTGAATATTTTCATAAAGTTTTTAATATGAGATGTTTACATAACCTATGCATCATATTGCACATACTAATTTTAGGCATTCATGCTGTTATCATCATTTATATGCAATGATGCAAAGACAATGAAAACGAGAATTAAGTCTCTATACATACATGCATAGATATTTTTTAGTTATTTATTGCGCAATGTTGCACGTTGTTAGATTATGCATTTATGCAGTAATATGTATACAACGTCATAAACAAGAACCTATCCAATGTTTAAGCTGGTCGCTATTGATATATAAAGACATAGCGTCAACAGAAGTATTTCTTCACTGTTTGTCATCACATGACTGAAATGTTTGAAAAAATTAGTATTTAAGAATGTAACAAGCTGCAGTGTCGCTATGTGATCAAGGTTACTGGTTAACCGAAACGCGTCATGCCTGGAATACCATTTTCTGAGAGCAAATAAATCTTCCCACTGAGAACTTACCTGCTGCTTGGGGTCCTTCTTTCTGTTTGGTGTGGAATCGCCGAGGAAACAGGAATTGCCACGATATATATGTATATATGTATATGTATATATGTATATATATATATATATATATATATATATATATATTACCTACTGGCGGTCGCCAGTAGGTATATATAGTTAGGATTTTTTCTCTATGGGATTTTTGAAAATTCTATGTCTAATAACTTTGGCGTTTGTGGACGGAATTGGCTGAAATTTTCAGGAAAATGGCACATTTTGTTTCTGAGCAGCCCTTGAAAATTTGGGGGGGGTTCGTCAAGGGGGGGCCGAGAAAAAAGGGGGGTCCCAAAACGTGTTTTTAACATTGAGTTTTCCATAGGGCGGTTGGCCTCACTTTTAGCCCGAACGGCTGAATGGATTTGCACGAAACTTGGCAAAATTGTAGGGACTGGTAGCCCAATGTGCCTTTGCTAGGTCTCAATATATGTGCTTCAGTGGATTTTGAGAAATTAACGTTCAAAAAAAGATATATATCTGTAACAGCGGACCGGGCAGCGCTCCGGTTCGCGGACTTTACGCTTTACGGAGCTTTGTGAAGCGAAGCTGATTGGTTCTCTGGCGTCTGTGAACATTCCAAACAGTCCGTAGCGGCCGCCATCTTGTCTCTCGGTAGGATCGAGAGACAAGCGGAGGCCAAAGCGAGGGGGCAAATGACCATAAGGGGGCATAGTAGATCCTCCCTGACCCTCTAGGTTTGATGTGGAGGTTTTAAAAGGGCCCCGCGGGGCAAAAAAAAAAAATAATAATAATAATCGAACGGCTGAATGGATTTGCACGAAACTTGGTAAAATATTAGGGACTGGTAGCCCGATGTGCCTTTGCTAGGTCTCAATATATGTGCTCCAGTGGATTTTGAGAAATTAACGTTCAAAAAAAGATATCTATCTGTAACAGCGCTCCGCTTCGCGTAACGGAGGTTTGCGAAGCTGATTGGTTCTCCGGCGTCTGTAAACATTGCAAACAGTCCGTAGCGGCCGCCATCTTGTCTCTCGGTAGGATCGAGAGACAAGAGGAGGCCAAAGCGAAGGGGCAAATGACCATAAGGGGGCATAGTAGATCCTCCTTGACCTCTTAGGTTTGATGTGGAGGTTTTAAAAGGGCCCCGCGGGGCTAAAAAAAAAATAATAATAATAATCGAACGGCTGAATGGATTTGCACGAAACTTGGCAAAATTGTAGGGACTGGTAGCTCGATGTGCCTTTGCTAGGTCTCAATATATGTGCTTCAGTGGATTTTGAGAAATTAACGTTCAAAAACAAGATATATATCTGTAACAGCGCTCCGCTTCGCGGAGATAAAATTATCTCTGTATTACCTAGCTGTTGCTAACACCAGTTAGCGACGGCTAGTAGGAGATAGCGACCATCTTGGGCCCCACTTTGCATGTGAGTGATATTTATCACTAATGACATGCAAAGTGGGCATGCCAAGATGTTAGCGACTGGAAACAGTCGCTAACATCGCTATCTCCTATTACCAACTTTTGGAAATATTCCCGATAAGCGCGAATATCTCCAAAAGCTACCACCTGCCCTGAGCAGTTCTTAGCCATGTTATCCAATGGAAGGTGGATAACATGGCTAAGAGCATTAGCTCGGTAATGCATGAATATCGCTGAGTTTTCAGCGATATTAATGCATTGAGGTCGTTTTTTATCGTATTTGCGATAAACCTTGATAATAGCAAGGTTTATCTGCGATAATTTTTGAAGATGCTTAGCGGTAAAAAATTAGTTGCTAAGCATCGTTAGGGATAAATATCGCTTAACTTTGGTAATATGCCCCAACGTCTGTTAACGTTTGATTCGAAGGAAATCAGGAAGTGTTGAAAAACATTGTCTGCGCCATCTTGCCTTTTTTCAAATGCCACACTTTTGTCGTGCACGGCAGTCATTTTAGATGCCTTGACCAGACGCACTCTCTGCACGCTGTCGATCCTTAGCATGGCTCCCCACCCTCGCAAGCATCTCCCCCAGGCAGTGGTCACCCCCGCTCTCTGTCTTATGCATGGGTAATAAACCACCCCCCATCTGCGCTGATGTTCCCTGAGAATCACACCCTGTGCCCGCCCGACACCTCCCTTTCGCCCTATTCACTACCGCACCCTCTGACACTCCTTTTCCTCTGTGTCCGATTGTCCAGGCCGGTCCTAGGCTATCAGCTAGCCCTGCAGATGTAGTTTATGGCCCCAGCTGTAAAGAATCACCCCTCTTCAAAGGAGTTATAGTAGATCAAGGCCCACACTCGATGAGATCCGTCACAGCAGACGCGTTCCTATTATCTGAAAACCATCCTGTATTGTGATTGGGGAGGGGACCGAGCCTGAAGCGGAAGATTCCAGGGATGACTCTTTGTACATCAAAGTTTTTACAATTATGTGTCACATTAAAAATATATAGCACTCCAACAAAGTAGTAAGATTATAAAACTTTAATAACTTATAAATATATACAAGAAAACAAAAACAGTAATAACATATAAAAATTTTTAGGGAAAAACAACGAAGTAGCGATCCGCTGTGCGAATAGTCCCAACGCAGCACAACGTCCAGATTTCACTGATTTCGGAATCCGGCGTGGGGCGTCGCGGGGGGTGGGTCATCAGTAGCAAACTGTTGTGAGAATAGTTCCAAGGCAGCAGAACGATGGCACCAAGGTGATGTCCAGTAAGTTGCTGCACTGGTTTTGGTATCCTACAATGCTGCTCCGAATAACGGCGTGGGGCGCCCCGGGGGAGGCGGCGTGAACGGGCCTCTCCAGGTGGAGTCTCGTCTGTTGTAGTGGGGCGCCCCTTTACCGTTTCAGTTGCCATTCCGTCCGCTTTTGGTCCACTGTGTCAAAAGCCGCAATTCAGCTGAGTTGCGCCCACTCTTGCGGTGCAGCGATAGGCGGCTGTCACAGGACTCTCAAAATGGCGGCAGGCTGTTTCCTTTTTGGGCCTGGTCCACTGAAATGGCCCTGGGACACCTTGGAAATCGGACGCTTGTCTGCTAGGTCTTGGACCCCATTCTCGAAAGCGTCCCCTCCGCCTTGAGGATTCATCCAAAGTTTTGGGGGCCCCCGACTCCTGCAGGCTTCTGGTGGGGAGCGGCTGCCATGATTGCTCGCGGAATGACTACGACAGAGCCACGAGATGGTGGTGCTTTCATGGTGACGCCAGCTTCAGTCTGAAACATCCAGAAACAAGGTGGGGCTTTCATCGTTTGGGGAAAAAAAAAAGTTTTCATCCAATGAAAAGTGTTGTTTTTAGGTCATATGATCAAGCCTTCCATCATTAGGAAACCAAAAGTAAAATGAACCAATGAAAAGTTTTATAAACAAGTCACATGACCTGTTATGCGGCATAGGGTATAAAATGCGGAGAAAATACGTTGGCACGTGAGGCGGCGTCAGTAGCGGACCGATGTGCGAATAGGCCGAAGGCAACACAACGCGCCAAGATCCGGATGGCACCGAGGTGGTATCCAGCAAGTTGCAGCACTGGTGTGGCCATCCTACAATGCTGAAAGTCGGCGTGGGGCGCCCTGTTGGCCTGTGAGTTCGCGTCAGTAGCGGACCGATGTGCGAATAGGCCGAAGGCAGCACAACGCGCCAAGATCCGGATGGCACCGAGGTGGTGTCTAGTAAGGTGCACTGGTGTGGCCATCCTACAATGTTGAAAGTCGCCGTGGGGCGCCCCGTTGGCCTGTGAGATGGCGTCAGTAGCGGACCGATGTGCGAATGGGGCCAAAGGCAGCGCAACAATGTTTTCTGAATAGAAGACACCACAAGGCGCTGAGATGCCAAGATCCGGATGGCACCGAGGTGGTGTCTAGCAAGTTGTGGCACTGGTGTGGCCATCCTACAATGGTAAAAGTCGGCGTGGGGCGCCCTGTTGGCCTGTGAGATGGCGTCAGTAGCGGACCGATGTGCGAATGGGGCCAAAGGCAGCGCAACAATATTTTCTGTATGGAAGATACCACTAGGCGTTGAGATGCCAAGATCCGGATGGCACCGAGGTGATGTCTAGCAAGTTGCCGCACTGGTGTGGCCATCCTACAATGCTGAAAGTCGGCGTGGGGCGCCCCGTTGGCCTGTGAGATGGCGTCAGTAGCGGACCGATGTGTGAATAGGCCGGAACCAGCACAAGGCGCCAAGATCCGGATGGCACCGTGGTGGTTTCATAGTTGAGAGGCACTTCATCTGCAGTGGGGCGCCGAGATCCGGATGGCACCGAGGTGATGTCTAGCAAGTTGCTGTACTGGTGTGGTCATCCTACAATGCTGAAACTCGGCGTGGGGCGCCCCATTAGCCTGTGAGATGGCGTCAGTAGCGGACCGATGTGCGAATGGGGCAAAGGTAGCGCAAGAATATTTTCTGAAGAGAAGACACCAGAAGGCGCTGAGATTCGGTTACCACTGAGGTGATGTCTAGCAAGTTGCCGCACTGGTGTGGCCATCCTACAATACTGCTCCGAATAACGGCGTGGGGTGCCCGAAGGGGGGGGGGCGGCGTGAACGGGCCTTCCTAGGTGGAGGCTCGTCTGCTGTAGTGGGGCGCCCCTTTACCGTTTCAGTTGCCATTCAGCTGAGTTTCGGCCGCTCTTGATGCTACAGCGACAGGCGGCTGCAACAGGACTCTCAAAATGGCGGCCTGTTCTTTGGATTTGGGCCTGGTCTACTAAAATGGCCCTGGGACACTTTAGAACTCGGACGCTCGATTTTTTTTTTCCTTTCCTGTACATGCAAAAAAAGGTAAATTCCCGGTACGTTACAGGCTTCATCTGCCACGATGTACTCTCCAGAGGAACCGAAAAAAAATATAGTTATGGTAACTATACCATGCATCGTCATATGGAGAGGTGGCACCAATTAATTATAGTGCTGCATAAAAGAGAGATTTGGAGGAGAACCCCCGACCTGCCAGTACATTCATCAAAGAAGTGGCACTGACAGCATCAGAGGCAAGGGAAATGGTCCCAAATATTTAGAACTTTGGAAAGATTAAAATGACATGTTTAGATTGTGGCAAATTAATTTCATGTGGACAGATGAGTGTTACTCTAATAAATACAGCATATGAACATCATCATAGTCGATGGTTGGTAGAGACATTTTGACTATATCCTGGACCTGCCCGTCCTCGCCCAAAATGGCGCCGGAATAAATGGGACTCGTAACTCCTTGTTGTGTACTGGTTGCAGAACCTTGAAATCACGAGATACGTATGCAGTTTTGAAGCATATGGCGGGCGGGGACGAGAATTGATTGAATATTTCGACATCCCTATTGATATTAAGTTCTGATGTGTTATTGATTACTGTACTATTGAAAGTTCGAATTAACGTCACCCATGGTACTTGCCCGCAAATGTATATCTAGATAATTTTATTGTAACTGGCCCTGTCGTATTTTAATTATAAAATGTACGTCCACCGATTCCGCAACTGTTAGACACCTTAGTTCTTGCAACCTAATGGTCCGCCCGTTACGTTCCTCTACAGTGTAAATGTCTACTCATCATATACGATTACAGTTTGCTCCGTGGCCGGCCCACGTGGTTATAGGCTCGTATTTGTATAATGAAATTTTCACAATAAAGGTTTTTAAAAGAAAACATGGTAGTAGCATATACATTGGTAAAGTTTTTAATAATAGTCACTGTTTTAGAATCATTAAAAGGCAAGTGAAATAAAGCAGACCAATTACATGAAGGGTAAAAGGTATAATACGCAGGAACGCAGTAAAGATAAATGGTCAAGGGCTGTTGTGTTTTCTACTCCTGCAACATAAAGTGATCGATAAGAATCTCATATTCAGGCGTATCGGCGACTAAGACAGCAGGTCGACCCTCTTTTGCTCAACGGCTCCGTCATGGGACGAAGAAACGCTCTTTTTCTCGAAAAAAGAATATATTTTACTTGCAGGACAGTTGTAAATTTTCCGGGAAAGTACATTAGCCTGGAACATTATAACATATATTTAAGAAAAAATAATGTTCGGAAGTAATAAAAAGCGTAATTTTTAGGTCATATGACCAAGCCTTTCATCATTAGAATAAGAAAAGTAAAATGAACCAATGAAAAGTTTTATTAACAAGTCACATGACTTGTTATTCTTACGTTACGCGCTGCGCGTCGCGCCCCGGATGACTTCCGGATGTGCTAACGCGGCGCGTCATATGACGCATTACGCGACAACGCAGGTCCAGAATATAGTCAAAATGTCTCCACCAACCAGCGGTCGGAACACAACCCCTTTCAGCAGGCTAAATAGTTCTGTTAAATGACAACAGAAGGGACAGGCAACAAGAACCATCAGTCAAAGAGGGGAGGGCTAGTTCTTCTCTACCGGGTTACATTGGGGCGCTACCGGAACTGATCGAATTGGTAGTCTACAGTGTTTCTGGATGTTTCAGACTGAAGCTGGGGTTAGCATGAGAGCACCACCATTTCGTAGCTCCGTCGTGGCCATTCCGCAACCAATCATGGCAGCCGCTCTTTATCGTTATTTTGGGCGGGGTGGGTGGCGGAGCCGAGCTGTTTTGCAGCCATCATTGTGTGGAGTTCAGTTCATCTCACTAGTTTTGTATTTGTCATGAGGGGTTGTTCCTAATGTTTCTATTTTAGCGAGGTCAAAAAGAGATCCCATTAGTGGCCTACTGATTTTGCTCGATTCCTTTTCTTTTTTTTTACACGATTTTTCGTTATCTGCAAAGACTAAACAGAGTATTGCGACTCTGTGTTTGTTTGTAAATAGAGAATGAACCAAAGAGAACCAATTCTAAAACAGTAAATGCTTGGATAACAATCAATCAAATGGAGAGAGAAGCAGGCACGACGTATTACAACGGGGGCAAAGGCCTGCGTTAACTACCTTTCACTATCTGCAAAGAGAGAGTACTCCTAATAGAAATGAGGGGGGGGGCACCATTCAAAGCAGATCAGTGTGCATAAACACGAAAATGTTTTCACTTACCACGTACTTGACATTCGACAGCTTATGATATTTGCTATTAAAAAACCATTGAAATTCACTGAAAAAACCATAGGTTATAGACCATATATAGTTAGGAATTAGCATTTACAAAACCTTGAAAATTCACTGAAAAAACCATAGGTTATAGACCATATATAGTTAGGAATTAGCATTTAAAAAACCTTATTTTACTCACACAAAACCATTGAAATTCCATATATAGTTAGTTGCACTAACTATATATCGCGCACCCGCAATCCACTGCTGATGATGTCACATATTACATCATTCATGACATGGTCAGTGACATCACTGATGACATCACTGATGACATCTCAAATGACATCACTGATGACATCACTGATGACATCTCAAATGACATCACTGATGACATCACTGATGACATCTCATTTGACATTACTGATCACATCACTGATGACATCATTCATGTGATGATACGATGAACCTCTTCAGACTCTAATATAACCTTAGATACACTCAGTGTAAACAGACACTCACAGACTGTCACTCATCCATGGAGTTACTCACACACCTAGTCAGTCTTGCAAAGAATCAATCACACCTCCATTTCCTCAACTATATAGTTATACCCACCTTACTTATTGAAACATATACTAACACATATTTACTCTCTTATACAATCCCTGATACAAGTTCACAATGATCCATACAGCCACTCACACATTCACTGGCTCTTATGCACAGTTATTTATATATGTCAACTCTCACATGTACTGTGTTTTACATATGTACTTACTTTGACATGTAGCACTGAGATATCCATTCACTCACCAATACACTCATGTACACAGTCAACCGCCCATACAGCTGTTTCCACGTGCACTTTTGAACCCATACATCTAGTGAATCAACTGCTCACACATCTATGCACAGAGTCATACACCTCCCAGCCACCCACACACACACTCAGTCTCCCATACAAATACTTGGGCAACCAATCAATAACCCATATAGTTAGTCATATAGCTAATGATCAACACATGCAGCAGATTACAGAACAACAGACACAATGATGCACAAATTAAAACAGTTTAGTCACTAACCCACGCACTCAGTGAGACACATTTAATCACTCACTCATACAGTCAGTCATGCACCTACTAAATCCTTCATCCAGACACTTATACATCCACTCATTCTTCAATATGTAAGACATATTTTAACTTTACAGAAACATACAGTCACTGGATGTTGTCATCAGTGATGTCATCAGTGATGTCATTTGAGATGTCATCAGTGATGTCATCAGTGATGTCACTGACCATGTCATGAATGATGTAATATGTGACATCATCAGCAGTGGATTGCGGGTGCGCGATATATAGTTAGTGCAACTAACTATATATGGAATTTCAATGGTTTTGTGTGAGTAAAATAAGGTTTTTTAAATGCTAATTCCTAACTATATATGGTCTATAACCTATGGTTTTTTCAGTTAATTTTCAAGGTTTTGTAAATGCTAATTCCTAACTATATATGGTCTATAACCTATGGTTTTTTCAGTGAATATATATATATATATACATATATATATATATATTCACTGAAAAAACCATAGGTTTCACACCAGTTATAGTTAGGTGGAAATTTTACTTGCATAAAACCATTGAAATTCCCACGTTATAGTTAGTTGGGCTCACTATAACTTGCGCGTGCAATGCACTGCTGATGACGTCACATATTACATCACTCATGACATGGTCAGTGACATCAGTCATGACATCACTGATGACATCTCAAATTACATCACTGATGACATCCTCCAGTGAATGTGTATCTTTCTGAAAAATAAATATTTTTTATATATGTATATCTAAAGGTTGATGGAAGAATAAATGGGTAAATAAATGTCTAAATGGATATATATATTCACTGAAAAAAACATAGGTTTCAGGAGTTATATAGTTAGGAATTAGTTTTTAAAAAACCTTTGAAATTCACTCAAAAAACTAAAGTTTTAGTGGTGTTATAGTTAGCTGGACATTTTACTCATACAAAACCAATGAAATTGCTCCTATATAGTTAGTTGTACTAACTATATTTCGCGCACCCGCAATCCACTGCTGATGATGTCACATATTAGATCATTCATGACATGGTCAGTGACATCACTGATGACATCTCAAATGACATCACTGATGACATCACTGATGACCTCATCCAGTGAATGTGGTTTGCTTCGTTATTTAAATATGCATTATATATATAGCAATTTACATTGAAGAATGAGTGGATATATATAAATAAATATTTGGATGGAGGATTTAGTCGCAGTGTAATTGACTGTTTACTTGACCAATTTATAATGTCTCACTAAATATAGTGGATAGTGACTAAACTGTGTGAATATTTGTATCACTTTGTCAGTTGTTGTGTAAACTGATTCTACAGTTGGTTACTAGCTAAGTGAAAGTCTATATTAGTTATTGATTAGTTAGCTGAGTATTTGTATGGGAGTGTGAAAGTGTGTGTGGTTCGGTGGGGGGTGTGTGACTGTCCAAAGATGCGTGAATAGTTGATTCAGTAGATATATCAAGTTAAAACTACATGTTCTAACAGTGTGGGTGAGGGAATCTCTTTATGGGTGTGGTGAGGAGCAAATATATTTCTCAAAGGTACAGGTCCAACAAACTAGAAAAATAAAAGGCAGTGTATGTGTCAGTTGTTGTATATAAATAAGTATACATAAGACACAATGATTGTGTGAGTGACTGTATGGATAACTGTATACTTGTAATAATGATTTTATAATTCACTAAGTATGACTTACTATCTAAATAAATAGAAGTAGTGGTGTTTGTATAAGTGTTTTGCTAAGTAAATATGTAAATATGATCCATTGTTTGCATAAGTGAGTAGGATGACTTCATATGTGAATACGATGCGTGCTGTTGTTTAATGTCGATATAGATGTATAAGTATTTTTGATAGTGTTCTATTGTTCATTGACAGCATGTATGAGTGAATCCATAGGTAAGTGATTAGATGTGTGCATACATCTATGAATCACTGAGTGGATTTTTAGATACTTGTATTGCTGCGACAATGGATTTAAATATGATACTCTGTATTTTACAAACAGTGATGAAAAATTGTAATAGTGTATGAAAAGGTGTATGTGATTGTCACGTGGATGATGTCATCAGTGATGTCATCAGTGATGTCATTTGAGATGTCATCAGTGATGTCACTGACCATGTCATGAATGATCTAATATGTGACATCATCAGCAGTGGATTGCGGGTGCGCGAAATATAGTTAGTACAACTAACTATATAGGAGCAATTTCATTGGTTTTGTATGAGTAAAATGTCCAGCTAACTATAACACCACAAAAAAATTCAAAGGTTTTTTAAAAACTAATTCCTAACTATATAACTCCTGAAACCTATGGTTTTTTCAGTGAATTTCAAAGGTTTTTTTTTAAATGCTAATTCCTAACTGTATAAGGTCTGAAACCTATGTTTTTTTCAGTGAATTTCAAAGGTTTTTTAAATGCTAATTCCTAACTATATAAGGCCTGAAACCTATGGTTTTGTCAGTGAATTTCAAAGGTTTTTTAATTGCTAATTCCTAACTATATAAGGCCTGAAACCTATGGTTTTTTCAGTGTTTTTTTAAAAATAATTGATCGGTTAACTGGCTTATTCAGTGTATCTTAGTGAATACATATATTAGCGAGTAATGTTTAAATATTTAAATATATGCATGAGTGATGTAATATGTGACGTCATCAGCAGTGCATTGCAGACGTGCAAGTTATAGTGAGTCCAACTAACTATAACGTGGGAATTTCAATGGTTTTAGGCGAGTAAAATTTCCAGCTAACTATAACTGGTGTGAAACCTATGGTTTTTTCAGTGAATTTCAAAGGTTTTTTAAATGCTAATTCCTAACTATAACTGGTGTGTAACCTATGGTTTTTTCAGTGAATATATATATATATAAAATTTCTATGGCAAAATGAAACCCCTCATTTTGTTCCTCTTCAAATTAAATGTATTAAGTGTTACCACTTTATTCCAATCAAGATGACTTCAGGTGTGCCATACTTTTGTCGTAAGTAAGACTGTTAGTGTTCTAGTTGTTCTTTAGAACACTCTGGGACATTCTGTCATTGGGCTATAGTTGGGCTACATCTGGCTGATACCTGGGCTACATTTGGGCTCTTTTGTCTCTGGTGGCCATCTTGGGAGACTGCATATCAGAATTTTTTTAATGAAATATAAGAGGATTTGAGAAGTCACTCAAAATGTGCCCTAATTTTTCTTTCTTCAGCACTAATCATAATTTCTATGGCAAAATGAACCCCCTCATTTTGTTCCTTTGCAAATTAAATGTTTTAAGTGTTAACACTTTATTCCAATCAAGATGACTTCAGGTGTGCCATACTTTTGTCATAGGTAAGACTGTTAGCGCTCTAGTTGTTCTTTAGAACACTCTGGGACATTCTGTCAGTGGGCTATAGTTGGGCTACATCTGGCTGATATTTGGGCTACATTTGTTTTTTTTTGCCTCTGGTGGCCATCTTTGGGCTACATTGGGCTACATTGGGCTACATTGAGCTACATTGGGCTACATTTGGGCTCTAACATATATATAGCCCAATGTAGCCCAATATATATTTTTTCAAAGTTAATTTTCGTAAAAACCACTGGAGCATATATCTTGAGACATAGCAAAGGCACATCGGGCTACCAGTCCCTACAATTTTGCCAAGTTTGGTGGAAAACCATTCAGCCGTTCGGGCTAAAAGTGAGTCCAACCGCCCTATGGAAATTAACATGGGGAAAACACATTTTGGGACCCCCCTTTTATCTCGGCCCCCACTTGACGAATTCCACCCATACTTTCAGGGAAGGAGCGGAGCGCCGCGAGGCAAAGTTAAGGAAAATATCAGGAAGATTCCTCAACCGGCGCCAAAGTTATTCCCAATAGAATGTTGCGAATTCCCTATGGAAAACAATCCTAACTATATATACCTACTGGCTATCGCCAGTAGGTTAGGTAATATATATATATATATATATATATAAAATTTCTATGGCAAAATGAAACCCCTCATTTTGTTCCTTTTCAAATTAAATGTATCAAGTGTTACCACTTTATTCCAATCAAGATGACTTCAGGTGTGCCATACTTTTGTCATAAGTAAGACTGTTAGCGTTCTAGTTGTTCTTTAGAACACTCTGGGACATTCTGTCATTGGGCTATAGTTGGGCTACATCTGGCTGATATTTGGCCTACATTTGGGCTCCTTTGTCTCTGGTGGCCATCTTGGGAGACTGCATATCAGAATTTTTTTAATGAAATATAAGAGGATTTGAGAAGTCACTCAAAATGTGCCCTAATTTTTCTTTCTTCAGCACTAATCATAATTTCTATGGCAAAATGAACCCCCTCATTTTGTTCCTTTGCAAATTAAATGTTTTAAGTGTTAACACTTTATTCCAATCAAGATGACTTCAGGTGTGCCATTCTTTTGTCATAAGTAAGACTGTTAGCGCTCTAGTTGTTCTTTAGAACACTCTGGGACATTCTGTCATTGGGCTATAGTTGGGCTACATCTGGCTGATATTTGGGCTACATTTGGTTTTTTTGTCTCTGGTGGCCATCTTTGGGCTACATTGGGCTACATTGGGCTACATTTGGGCTCTAACATATATATAGCCCAATGTAGCCCAATATATATTTTTTCAAAGTTAATTTTCGTAAAAACCACTGGAGCATATATCTTGAGACATAGCAAAGGCACATCGGGGTATCAGTCCCTACAATTTTGCCAAGTTTGGTGGAAATCCATTCAGACGTTCGGGCTAAAAGTGAGTCCAACCGCCCTATGGAAATTAACATGGGGAAAACATGTTTTGGGACCCCCTTTTATCTCGGCCCCCGCTTGACGGATCCCCCCGAAACTTTCAGGGAAGGAGCGGAGCGCAGCGAGGCAAAGTTTAGGAAAATTACAGGCAGATCCCTCATTCGGCGCCAAAGTTATTCCCAATAGAATGTTGCGGATTTCCTATGGAAAACGATCCTAACTATAACTACCTACTGGCGACCGCCAGTAGGTAATATATATATATATATATATATATATATATATATATATATATATATATCTATGTATTACCTACTGACGGTCGTCTGTAGGTATATATAGTTAGGACCTAGTTTCCATAGGAAATCCCCAACATTCTATTGGGAATAACTTTGGCGCTGGTTGATGAATCTTCGCAAATTTCTCAAAGAAGATGGCTCGCTCCGCTCCTCTCCTTCCCTGAAAGTTTGGGGGGGATTAGTCAAGTGGGGGCTGAGAAAAAAGGGGGGTCCCAAAACGTGTTTTCCCCATGTTAATTTCCATAGGACCTTTAGACACGGCTACAGCTTGAACCGCTGAAGGGAATTACACCAAACTTGTCAAAATGGTAGTGTCTGGTACGCGGATCACGCTTGTGGTTGAATAGTGTAAATCCCTCCAGTAGTTCCTGAGAAAATTAAAAGAGAAAACAGTTATATATCTGTAAGCGCGCACCGTGCGCGCACCTCGTGATTTTTCGGGAAAAGAAATGTGGGGGGGGGGCTTGGGGGGCTACTCTCTTTTATTTTAATGTCTTTATTTTAATTTCGAGGGTGCCCACCCCTCGTTTTACCCCCGAGATCACCGCCGCGGCCCGAGGCGTCTCAAGATGGCCGCCGCCGCCTGGTTGTGGGCGGGGCCGGGACGACGTGGTTTCCGCTTCCCCCTGCCTGGGGGAAGCCTTCGATGTGCCCGCCCGGTCTCCCGTGCCGAGGGGGAGACCGGGTGATGCTGCCGGCTGGTGCGGGGCTCCCGTGTGCTGAGGGAGCCCCGGGAAAAGAGGAGACGCCGCCCGCACCGCAGCGGGGCCCCCGTGGTGTTGGGAGAGCCCCCGCAGGTGCCGGCGGAGAGGAGAAGGCGAGCAACAGGAGAAGAGCCCCGCCGCACCTGTACCGGTGAGTGCGGGAAAGTACTGTGTGGTGAGGAGCAGCGCGAGAACGAGTTAAACATAGGGCACGATTTAGTCAGCCAATCACACCAACGCCTGCAGCACCTTGATAATCCAATGATTTACTCCCCAGACTCAGAGCATGTTAACCATCAACAGGGCAGCGCACTCAGACGGCCGGACACCCTCCACACACACACCATGCGCCACTCTTTTGGGGTCACGCTCTTTGCGCTCTGGGGTACGTACCACTGAAACTAATGCATTGACACAGCATGCTCTGTCACCTTTAAATAGTTACATATAGTACGTAAGTGTGGAAGGCGCGTGGGGTGTCAGAGATGCTGTAACTGGAGGGAGACTGCATCCAGAAATCTGTAAATCTTGGAGTACTAGTGTGCCAAAGGAACAACATGGTGGTGTCAGCTGATCCCTCCTCCCCACCTCTGCCCACGGTAACTGCTTTTAACTTAATTGTGGAGTGGGTAAAGCTACAGAGAGAGCAAGAAAGCAGAGGCGCGCTTCTCTGGGACCTTCAGAGTAAACAGATCCTCTGTTTGTTATCACCACATATGATATGAGAACGCGGGCACATCTCCAGGACGAAGGACGTGTTTTCGAAATTGGCAGAAGTGGGCAGAAAGGATTTAATTTGAGGCTGTGCTGGATAAAATATGTGCACGCTTTTCCTGCATGGCAGGGGCATATGTGAGAGCCGTGTCAGTGTGTGCCATCCTTTGTGGAAGTTTTATTTGATGTTAAATCGAGTCTTTCGAGTTGTGAGCTCGCTGTCAAGTGACCTGAAGGCAATTGGCACTAGAGAACAAGAGCTGTTAAAGACAGTAGGCCTGTGCTTTTAGTGTAGAGTGTCTGACACATGTAGAAGACGTTTGTGTAGTTTTTACGTGATTGTGGGAGTGTTGGGCGGCAGTGTGCTGTTTGTTCAGTCAACCTAAGTTCCCCTATATCAGGAGTGTGTTATTTATTTTTTGTTGAAGGTGAGTACTAGGTTTGAGTGTGATATTTGTTTGGTGCACAGAGCTGGTCGACTTTCCACAAGTTTGATGATTGTTTGGGGATTAGGGGCTTTACGCATGGTGTGAGTTTGGTGATTGACTTCTGTAGTGGGTTTGTACATCTTATCTGGAATGAGTTCAATTATTTTTGGTGATGTGGGGTTGCACACTTGCCATCACTTTGATGTTTGCTTGTTAACTAATAGGGTGGTATACTTGCGATCATTTTGATGTTTATTGATAGAGCTTGGACAGATGCCATACACTTATTTTTGCTGAAGAACAGTTGACCTTTTGCAGTAACTCTGATGGCAATTTGGTGAAGAGGAGTAGTGCTCTCTTCCCACGCGTTTGAGGATTTATTTGGTGGAAGAGGTTGTGCACTCATGTGTGTGTGTGTGTGTGTGTGTATGTGTGTGTGTGTGTATATATGTTTGTTTTTCTCACACGTACTATAAAATTCAGGCCACTCTCATTTATTTCAATTGGCATTGTAGCCGTCAGGAAGGCTTTTCTCTTAAGACTCCCAAGGGCGTCTTCTGGTTTAGGTTCAGGTGGCCCTTGCACATTAGCACAGCTTAACTGGAAAATAAACAGTCTCCAGGAATTGTCAATTCCGGCACCCAATACGACCAAAGCGCTCAGCCTCCCCATAAAGATGATGAAGAGCCTGGCATAAACACGTATTTTATGTTTCTTCACCACTCAGAAGTCAGGCATTCACTTAGATGGAATTGTTTCAGTGCCATGCCTTTCATTTCCAGACTATTTAAGACAATACAATGCTTTTATCATTGGTTAAGTGAGAGGAAACACCGACAGCTGTGGGATTTCAAAGAGCGCGAGTGTGTGAGTGTTCACCTTTTTAAAAGATACAAATGGCAACACCAGCTTTGAAATTGCAGAAATCAATGGCC